>NC_090383.1:48773377-51706353 GCF_036365525.1 Heterodontus francisci
TGAGAGAGAGGGAGGGAGGGAGGGAGGGAGAGAGGGAGTGAGAGAGGGAGTGAGAGGGAGGGAAGGAAGGAAAGAAGGAAGGAGAGAGAGGGAGGGAAGGAAGGAAGGAAGGAAGGAGAGAGGAAAGGAAGGAAGGAAGGAGAGAGGGAAGGAAGGAAGGAAGGAAGGAAGGAGAGAGGGAAGGAAGGAAGGAAGGAAGGAAGAGAGGGAAGGAAGGAAGGAAGGAAGAAGGAAGGAAGGAAGGAAGGAAGGAGGGAGGGAGGGAAGGAAGGAAGGAGTGAGGGAGAGAGAGAGGGAAGGAAGGAAGGAGAGAGGGAAGGAAGGAAGGAAGGAGAGAGGGAAGGAAGGAAGGAAGGAGAGAGGGAAGGAAGGAAGGAAGGAGAGAGGGAAGGAAGGAAGGAAGGAGAGAGGGAAGGAAGGAAGAAGAGGGAGAGAGGGAGAGAGGGAGGGAGAGAGGGAGAGGGGAGGGAGGGAGGGAGGGAGGGAGGGAGGGAGGGAGGGAGTGAGTGAGTGATGTGAGTGAGTGAGTGAGTGAGGGAGGAGGGAGGGGAGGGAGGGAAGGAAGGAGAGAGAGAGTGAGAGTGGGAGGGAGGAAGGAAGGAGAGAAGGAAGGAAGGAGAGAAGGAGAGAAGGAAGGAAAGAAGGAAGGAAGGAAGGAGAGAGGGAAGGAAGGAAGGAAGGAGAGAGGAAGGAAGGAAGGAAGGAGGGAGGGAAGGAAGGAAGAAAGGAGAGAGGGAGGGAAGGAAGGAAGGAGAGAGGGAGGGAAGGAAGGAAGGAGAGAGGGAGGGAAGGAAGGAAGGAGAGAGGGAGGGAAGGAAGGAAGGAGAGAGGGAGGGAAGGAAGGAAGGAGAGAGGGAGGGAAGGAAGGAAGGAGAGAGGGAGGGAAGGAAGGAAGGAGAGAGGAGGGAAGGAAGGAGAGAGGGAGGGAAGGAAGGAAGGAGAGAGGGAGAGAGGGAAGGAGAGAGGGAGGAAGGAAGGAGAGAGGGAAGGAGAGAGGGAAGGAGAGAGGGAAGGAAGGAAGGAAGGAGAGGGAAGGAAGGAAGGAAGGAAGGAGAGGGAAGGGAGGAAGGCAGGAAGGAAGGAAGGAGAGAGTGAAGGAAGGAGAGAGGGAGGGAGGGAAGGAGAGAGGGAGGGAAGGAAGGAAGGAAGGAAGGAGAGAGGGAGGGAAGGAAGGAAGGAAGGAGAGAGGGAGGGAAGGAAGGAAGGAAGGAGAGAGGGAGGGAGGGAAGGAAGGAAGGAGAGAGGGAGGGAAGGAAGGAAGGAGAGAGGGAGGGAGGGAGGGAAGGAAGGAAGGAGAGAGGGAGGGAGGGAAGGAAGGAAGGAAGGAGAGAGGGAAGGAAGGAAGGAAGGAAGGAAGGAGAGAGGGAAGGAAGGAAGGAGAGAGGGAAGGAAGGAAGGAAGGGAGGAAGGAGGGAGGAAGGGAGGAAGGGAGGGAGGGAGGGAGGGAGGGAGGGAGGGAGGAAGGAAGGAAGAAGGAGAGAGGAAGGAAGGAGAGAGGGAAGGAATGAGAGAGGGAAGGAAGGAGAGAGGGAAGGAAGGAGAGAGGGAAGGAAGGAGAGAGGGAAGGAAGGAGAGAGGGAGGGAAGGAAGGAAGGAGAGAGGGAGGGAAGGAAGGAAGGAGAGAGGAGGAAGGAAGGAAGGAGGGAGGGAGGGAAGGAGAGGGGAAAGGAAGGAAGGAAGGAAGGAGAGAGGGAAGGAAGGAAAGAAGGAAGGAGGGAAGGAAGGAAGGAAGGAGAGAGGGAAGGAAGGAAGGAAGGAGAGAGGGAAGGAAGGAAGGAAGGGAGGAAGGAAGGAAGGAAGGGAGAGAGGAAAGGAAGGAAGGAGAGAGGGAAGGAAGGAAGGAGAGAGGAAGGAAGGAAGGAAGGAAGGAAGGGAAGAGAGGGAAGGAAGGAGAGAGGGAAGGAAGGAGAGAGGGAAGGAAGGAGAGAGGGAAGGAAGGAGAGAGGGAAGGAAGAGAGAGGGAAGGAAGGAGAGAGGGAAGGAAGGAGAGAGGGAAGGAAGGAGAGAGGGAGGGAAGGAAGGAAGGAGAGAGGGAGGGAAGGAAGGAAGGAGAGAGGAGGGAAGGAAGGAAGGAGAGAGGGAGGGAAGGAAGGAAGGAGAGAGGGAGGGAAGGAAGGAAGGAGAGAGGGAGGGAAGGAAGGAAGGAGGGAGGGAGGGAAGGAAGGAAGGAGAGAGGGAGGGAAGGAAGGAAGGAGAGAGGGAGGAAGGAAGGAAGGAGAGAGGGAGAAGGAGGGAAGGAAGGAAGGAGAGAGGGAGGGAAGGAAGGAGGGAGGGAGGTAGCGAGGGAAGGAAGGAGAGAGGGAGGGAAGGAAGGAAGGAGAGAGGGAGGGAAGGAAGGAAGGAGAGAGGGAGGGAAGGAAGGAAGGAGAGAGGGAGGGAGGGAGGGAAGGAAGGAAGGAGAGAGGGAGGGAAGAAGGAAGGAGAGAGGGAGGGAAGGAAGAAGGAGAGAGGGAGGAGGAAGGAAGGAGGAGAGAGGGAGGGAGGGAAGGAAGGAAGGAGAGGGAGGGAAGGAAGGAAGGAAGGAGAGAGGGAGGGAGGGAAGGAAGGAAGGAGAGAGGGAGGAAGGAGAGAGGGAGGAAGGAAGGAAGGAGAGAGGGAGGGAAGGAAGGAAGGAGGGAGGAAGGAAGGAAGGAGGGAGGGAAGGAAGGAAGGAGAGAGGGAGAGAGAGAGGGAAGGAAGGAAGGAGAGAGGGAGAGAGAGAGGGAAGGAAGGAAGGAAGGAAGGAGAGAGGGAAGGAAGGAAGGAGAGAGGAGGAAGGAAGGAAGGAGAGAGGGAAGGAAGGAAGGAAGGAGAGAGGGAAGGAAGGAAGGAAGGAGAGAGGGAGGGAAGGAAGGAAGGAGAGGGAGAGAGGGAGAGAGGGAGAGAGGAGAGAGGGAGTGAGGGAGAGAGTCGAGTGAGTGAGTGAGTGAGTGAGTGAGTGAGTGAGTGAGTGAGTGAGTGAGTGAGTGAGTGAGTGAGGGAGGGAGGGAGTGAGTGAGTGAGGGAGGGAGGGAAGGAAGGAAGGAGAGAGAGAGGGAGGGAAGGAAGGAATGAGAGAGGGAGGAAGGAAGGAATGAAGGAGGGAGGGAAGGAAGAAATGAAGGAGGGAGGGAAGGAAGGAATGAAGGAGGGAGGGAAGGAATGAAGGAGGGAGGGAGGGAAGGAAGGAGAGAGGGAGGGAAGGAAGGAAGGAGAGAGGGAGGAAGGAAGGAAGGAGAGAGGGAAGGAAGGAAGGAAGGAGAGGGGAAAGGAAGGAAGGAAGGAAGGAAGGGAGAGAGGGAAGGAAGGAAGAAGGAAGGAGGAAGGAAGGAAGGAAGGAGAGAGGGAAGGAAGGAAGGAAGGAGAGGGGGAAGGAAGGAAGGAAGGAAGGAAGGAAGAGAGGGAAGGAAGGAAGGAAGGAAGGGAGAGAGGAAAGGAAGGAAGGAGAGAGGGAAGGAAGGAAGGAAGGAAGGGAGAGAGGGAAGGAAGGAGAGAGGGAAGGAAGGAGAGAGGGAAGGAAGGAGAGAGGGAAGGAAGGAGAGAGGGAAGGAAGGAGAGAGGGAAGGAAGGAGAGAGGGAAGGAAGGAGAGAGGGAGGGAAGGAAGGAAGGAGAGAGGGAGGGAAGGAAGGAAGGAGAGAGGGAGGGAAGGAAGGAAGGAGGGAGGAGGAAGGAAGGAAGGAGAGAGGGAGGGAGGGAAGAAGGAAGGAAGGAGAGAGGGAAGGAAGGAAGGAAGGAGAGAGGGAGGGAAGGAAGGAGGGAGGGAGGTAGCGAGGGAAGGAAGGAGAGAGGTCGGGAAGGAAGGAAGGAGAGAGGAGGGAAGGAAGGAAGGAGAGAGGGAGGGAAGGAAGGAAGGAGAGAGGGAGGGAGGAGGGAGGAAGGAAGGAAGAGAGGGAGGGAAGGAAGAAGGAGAGAGGGAGGGAAGGAAGGAAGGAAGGAGAGAGGAGGGAGGGAAGGAAGGAAGGAGAGAGGGAGGGAAGGAAGAAGGAAGGAGAGAGGGAGGGAAGGAAGGAAGGAAGGAGAGAGGGAGGGAGGGAAGGAAGGAAGGAGAGAGGGAGGGAAGGAAGGAAGGAAGGAGAGAGGGAGGGAGGAAGGAAGGAAGGAGAGAGGGAGGGAGGGAAGGAAGGAAGGAGAGAGGGAGGGAAGGAGAGAGGGAGGGAAGGAAGGAAGGAGAGAGGGAGGGAAGGAAAGAAGGAGGGAGGGAAGGAAGGAAGGAGGGAGGAAGGAAGGAGGGAGGGAGAGAGAGAGGGAAGGAAGGAAGGAAGGAGAGAGGGAAGGAAGGAAGGAAGGAGAGAGGGAAGGAAGGAAGGAAGGAGAGAGGGAAGGAAGGAAGGAGAGAGGGAAGGAAGGAAGGAAGGAGAGAGGAGGGAGGGAAGGAAGGAAGGAGAGGGAGAGAGGGAGAGAGGGAGAGAGGGAGAGAGGGAGTGAGTGAGTGAGTGAGTGAGTGAGTGAGTGAGTGAGTGAGGGAGGGAGGAGGGAGGGAGTGAGTGAGAGGTGAGTGAGTGAGTGAGGGGAGGGAGGGAAGGAAGGAGAGAGAGAGTGAGAGTGGGAGGAGGAAGGAAGGAGAGAAGGAAGGAGGAGAGAAGGAGAGAAGGAAGGAAAGAAGGAAGGAAGGAAGGAGAGGGAAGGAAGGAAGGAAGGAGAGAGGGAAGGAAGGAAGGAAGGAGGGAGGGAAGGAAGGAAGAAAGGAGAGAGGGAGGAAGGAAGGAAGGAGAGAGGGAGGGAAGGAAGGAAGGAGAGAGGGAGGGAAGGAAGGAAGGAGAGAGGGAGGGAAGGAAGGAAGGAGAGAGGGAGGGAAGGAAGGAAGGAGAGAGGGAGGGAAGGAAGGAAGGAGAGAGGGAGGGAAGGAAGGAGAGAGGGAGGGAAGGAAGGAAGGAGAGAGGGAGGGAAGGAAGGAGAGAGGGAGGGAAGGAAGGAGAGAGGGAAGGAGAGAGGGAAGGAAGGAAGGAGAGAGGGAAGGAGAGAGGGAAGGAAGGAAGGAAGGAGAGGGAAGGAAGGAAGGAAGGAGAGGGAAGGAAGGAAGGCAGGAAGGAAGGAAGGAGAGAGTGAAGGAAGGAGAGAGGGAGGGAGGGAAGGAGAGAAGGAAGGAAGGAAGGAGAGAGGGAGGGAGGGAAGGAAGGAAGGAGAGAGGGAGGAAGGAAGGAAGGAAGGAGAGAGGGAGGAGGGAAGGAAGGAAGGAGAGGGAGGGAAGGAAGAAGGAAGGAGAGAGGGAGGGAAGGAAGGAAGGAAGGAGAGAGGGAGGGAGGGAAGGAAGGAAGGAGAGAGGGAGGGAAGGAAGGAAGGAAGGAAGGAGAGAGGGAGGAGGGAAGGAAGGAAGGAGAGAGGGAAGGAAGGAAGGAAGGAAGGAAGGAGAGAGGGAAGGAAGGAAGGAGAGAGGGAAGGAAGGAAGGGAGGAAGGGAGGGAGGGAGGGAGGGAAGGAGGGAGGGAGGAAGGAAGGAAGGAAGGGAGGGAAGGAAGGAAGGAAGGAAGGAGAGGGGGAAGGAAGGAAGGAAGAGAGGGAAGGAAGGAGAGAGAGAGGGAAGGATGGAAGGAATGAGAGAGGAGGGAAGGAAGGAATGAAGGAGGGAGGGAAGGAAGGAATGAAGGAGGGAGGGAAGGAATGAAGGAGGGAGGGAGGGAAGGAAGGAGAGAGGGAGGGAGGGAGGGAAGGAAGGAGAGAGGGAGGGAAGGAAGGAAGGAGAGAGGAAGGAAGGAAGGAAGGAAGGTGAAGGAAGGAAGGAGAGGGGAAAGGAAGGAAGGAAGGAAGGAAGGGAGAGAGGGAAGGAAGGAAAGAAGGAAGGAGGGAAGGAAGGAAGGAAGGAGAGAGGGAAGGAAGGAAGGAAGGAGAGGGGGAAGGAAGGAAGGAAGGAAGGAAGGAAGGAAGGAAGAGAGGGAAGAGAGGGAAGGAAGGAAGGAAGGAGAGAGGGAAGGAAGGAAGGAGAGAGGGAAGGAAGGAAGGAGAGAGGGAAGGGAGAGAGGGAAGGAAGGAGAGAGGGAAGGAAGGAGAGAGGAAGGAAGGAGAGAGGGAAGGAAGGAGAGAGGGAGGAAGGAGAGAGGGAGGAAGGAAGGAAGGAGAGAGGGAGGAAGGAAGGAAGGAGAGAGGGAGGGAAGGAAGGAAGGAGAGAGGGAGGGAAGGAAGGAAGGAGGGAGGGAGGGAAGGAAGGAAGGAGAGAGGGAGGGAAGGAAGGAAGGAAGAGAGGGAGAAGGAGGGAAGGAAGGAAGGAGAGAGGGAGGGAAGGAAGGAGGGAGGGAGGTAGCGAGGGAAGGAAGGAGAGAGGGAGGAAGGAAGGAAGGAGAGAGGGAGGGAAGGAAG
This sequence comes from Heterodontus francisci, assembly GCF_036365525.1. NCBI lineage: Eukaryota > Metazoa > Chordata > Chondrichthyes > Heterodontiformes > Heterodontidae > Heterodontus > Heterodontus francisci. Next base: position 48,779,627 of record NC_090383.1, read on the forward strand.
GAAGGAGAGAGGGAGGGAAGGAAGGAAGGAGAGAGGAGGGAAGGAAGGAAGGAGAGAGGGAGGGAGGGAGGAGGGAAGGAAGGAAGGAGAGAGGGAGGGAAGGAAGGAAGGAAGGAGAGAGGGAGGGAGGGAAGGAAGGAAGGAGAGAGGGAGGGAGGGAAGGAAGGAAGGAGAGAGGGAGGGAAGGAAGGAAGGAAGGAGAGAGGGAGGGAAGGAAGGAAGGAAGGAGAGAGGAGGGAGGGAAGGAAGGAAGGAGAGAGGGAGGGAAGGAAGGAAGGAAGGAGAGAGGGAGGGAGTGAAGGAAGGAAGGAGAGAGGGAAGGAAGGAAGGAAGGAAGGAGAGAGGGAAGGAAGGAAGGAAGGAAGGAGAGAGGGAAGGAAGGAAGGAGAGAGGGAAGGAAGGAAGGAAGGGAGGGAGGGAGGGAGGGAGGGAGGGAGGAGGGAGGGAGGAAGGAAGGAAGGAAGGAAGGAGGGAAGGAAGGAAGGAGAGGGGGAAGGAAGGAAGGAAGGGAGAGAGGAAGGAAGGAAGGAAGGGAGAGAGGGAAGGAAGGAGAGAGAGAGGGAGGGAAGGAAGGAATGAGAGAGGGAGGGAAGGAAGGAATGAAGGAGGGAGGGAAGCAATGAAGGAGGGAGGGAGGGAAGGAATGAAGGAGGGAGGGAGGGAAGGAAGGAGAGAGGGAGGAAGGAAGAGAGGGAGGGAAGGAAGGAGAGAGGGAGGGAAGGAAGGAAGGAGAGAGGGAAGGAAGGAAGGAAGGAAGGTGAAGGAAGGAAGGAGAGGGAAGGAAGGAAGGAAGGAAGGAGGAGAGAGGAAGGAAGAAAGAAGGAAGGAGGAAGGAAGGAAGGAAGGAGAGAGGGAAGGAAGGAAGGAAGGAGAGGGGGAAGGAAGGAAGGAAGGAAGGAAGGAAGAGAGGGAAGGAAGGAAGGAAGGAGAGAGGGAAGGAAGGAAGGAAGGAGAGGGGGAAGGAAGGAAGGAAGGAAGGAAGGAAGAGAGGGAAGGAAGGAAGGAAGGGAGAGAGGAAAGGAAGGAAGGAGAGAGGGAAGGAAGGAAGGAGAGAGGGAAGGAAGGAAGGAGAGAGGGAAGGAAGGAAGGAAGGAAGGAAGGAAGGGAGAGAGGGAAGGAAGGAGAGAGGGAAGGAGGAAGGAAGGAAGGAAGGGAGAGAGGGAAGGAAGGAGAGAGGGAAGGAAGGAGAGAGGGAAGGAAGGAGAGAGGGAAGGAAGGAGAGAGGGAGGGAAGGAAGGAAGGAGAGAGGGAGGAAGGAAGGAAGGAGAGAGGGAGGAAGGAAGGAAGGAGGGAGGGAGGGAAGGAAGGAAGGAGAGAGGGAGGGAAGGAAGGAAGGAGAGAGGGAGAAGGAGGGAAGGAAGGAAGGAGAGAGGGAGGAAGGAAGGAGGAAGGGAGGTAGCGAGGGAAGGAAGGAGAGAGGGAGGGAAGGAAGGAAGGAGAGAGGAGGGAAGGAAGGAAGGAGAGAGGGAGGGAAGGAAGGAAGGAGAGAGGGAGGGAGGGAAGGAAGGAGAGAGGGAGGGAGGGAAGGAAGGAGAGAGGGAGGGAGGGAAGGAAGGAAGGAAGGAGAGAGGGAGGGAAGGAAGGAAGGAGAGAGGGAGGGAAGGAAGGAAGGAGAGAGGGAGGGAAGGAAGGAGAGAGGGAGGGAAGGAAGGAGAGAGGGAGGGAAGGAAGGAGAGAGGGAGGGAAGGAAGGAGAGAGAGAGAGAGAGAGGGAGGGAGGGAGAGAGGGAGGGAGAGAGGGAGGGAGGAGGGAGGGAAGGAAGGAGAGAGGAAGGAAGGAAGGAAGGAGAGAAGGAAGGAAGGAAGGAGAGGGAAGGAAGGAAGGAAGGAGAGAGGGAAGGAAGGAAGGAAGGAAGGAAGGAAGGAAGGAAGGAAGGAAGGAAGAGAGGGAAGGAAGGAAGGAAGGGAGAGGAAAGGAAGGAAGGAGAGAGGGAAGGAAGGAAGGAAGGGAGAGAGGGAAGGAAGGAAGGAAGGAAGGGAGAGGGAAGGAAGGGAGAGAGGAAGGAAGGAGAGAGGGAGGGAAGGAGAGAGGGAAGGAAGGAAGGAAGGAGAGAGGGAGGGAAGGAAGGAAGGAGAGAGGGAGGGAAGGAAGGAAGGAGAGAGGGAGGGAGGAGGGAGGGAGGGAGGGAGGGAGGGAGGGAGGGAGGAAGGAGAGAGAGAGGGAAGGAAGGAAGGAAGGAGAGAGGGAGGGAAGGAAGGAAGGAAGGAGAGAGGGAGGGAAGGAAGGAAGGAAGGAAGGAGAGAGGGAGGGAAGGAAGGAAGGAAGGAGAGAGGGAGGGAAGGAAGGAGAGAGGGAGGGAAGGAAGGAGAGAGGGAGGGAAGGAAGGAGAGAGAGAGAGAGAGGGAGGGAGAGAGGGAGGGAATGAGAGAGGGAGGGAGAGGGAGGGAGGGAGGGAGGGAGGGAAGGAAGGAGAGAGGGAAGGAAGGAAGGAGAGAGGAAGGAAGGAAGGAAGGAGAGAGGGAAGGAAGGAAGGAAGGAGAGAGGAAGGAAGGAAGGAAGGAAGGAAGGAAGGAAGAGAGGGAAGGAAAGAAGGGAGAGAGGAAAGGAAGGAAGGAGAGAGGAAGAAGGAAGGAAGGGAGAGAGGGAAGGAAGGAAGAAGGAAGGGAGAGGAAGGAAGGAGAGAGGGAAGGAAGGAGAGAGGGAAGGAAGGAGAGAGGGAGGGAAGGAAGGAAGGAAGGATAGAGGGAGGAAGGAAGGAAGGAGAGAGGGAGGGAAGGAAGGAAGGAGAGAGGGAGGGAGGGAGGGAGGGAGGAGGAAGGAGAGAGAGAGGGAAGGAAGGAAGGAAGGAGAGAGGAGGGAAGGAAGGAAGGAAGGAGAGAGGAGGGAAGGAAGGAGAGAGGGAGGGAAGGAAGGAGAGAGGGAGGAAGGAAGGAGAGAGGAGAGGAGGAGGAGGGAGGGAGGGAGGGAGAGAGGGAGTGAGAGAGGGAGTGAGAGAGGGAGTGAGAGAGGGAGTGAGAGAGGGAGTGAGAGAGTGAGAGAGGAGTGAGAGAGGGAGGGAGGGAGGGGAGGGAGGGAAGGAAGGGAGGGAAGGAAGGAAGGAAGGAAGGAGATGGAAGGAAGGAAGGAAGGAGAGAGAGTGAGAGTGGAGGAAGGAAGGAAGGAGAGAAGGAGAGAAGGAGAGGAGAGAAGGAGAGAGGAGGGAAGGAAGGAAGGAGAGAGAGGGAGGAAGGAAGGAAGGAGAGAGGGAGGGAAGGAAGGAAGGAGAGAGGGAGGGAAGGAAGGAAGGAGTGAGGGAGGGAAGGAAGGAAGGAGAGAGGGAGGGAAGGAAGGAAGGAGAGAGGGAGGGAAGGAAGGAAGGAGAGAGGGAGGGAAGGAAGGAAGGATGAGAGGGAGGGAAGGAAGGAAGGAGAGAGGGAGGGAAGGAAGGAAGGAGAGAGGGAGGGAAGGAAGGAAGGAGAGGGAGGGAAGGAAGGAAGGAGAGAGGGAGGGAAGGAAGGAAGGAGAGAGGGAGGGAAGGAAGGAAGGAGAGGGAGGGAAGGAAGGAAGGAGAGAGGGAGGAAGGAAGGAAGGAAGGAGAGAGGGAGGGAAGGAAGGAAGGAGAGAGGGAGGGAAGGAAGGAAGGAGAGAGGGAGGGAAGGAAGGAAGGAGAGAGGGAAGGAAGGAAGGAAGGAGAGAGGGAAGGAAGGAAGGAAGGAGAGTGGGAGGGAAGGAAGGAAGGAGAGAGGGAGGGAAGGAAGGAAGGAGAGAGGGAAGGAAGGAAGGAAGGAGAGAGGGAAGGAAGGAAGGAAGGAGAGTGGGAGGGAAGGAAGGAAGGAGAGAGGGAGGGAAGGAAGGAAGGAGAGAGGGAGGGAAGGAAGAAAGGAGAGAAGGAAGGAAGGAATCTTAATATATTGCTTTTCACAATCCCAAGTCATCTTCAGTCAATTAAGTACTTTCGAAGCATTATGTCTCCTATAATATAGGAAAACACAGCAGCCAACCAAATACAAAGGTTCCACAAACAGCAGAGATAATCGGCAGAAAATATAAACAGAAAATCCTGGAAATACTCAGCAGGTCAAACAATATCTGTGGGGAGAGGTACAGTTAGTGTTTCAGGTCGGTGGCCTTTTGTCAGAACTGGAAAATGTTGTGGATGTGACCGGTTTCTAAGCAAATACAGAAGCCGGGAAAGGGTGGGGAGGGGAGGAAAGAACAAAAGGGAAGGTCGGCAATCGGGTGGAAGGCAGGCGAGATTCAATGTCAATGGGGATGGATGATGGTTCAGAGAAAATGGGGGGTATTAATGAGACAAGTAAACAAACAAATAATGGATCTCAACGAGCTGTAAATGGCAACAGCATAACCAGTAACTGCTGTCCGAAAAAATAGCAGTGATTATGAGCTGAAATCAATTAACTCAATGGCGAGCCCGAAGGTTGTAAAATGCCTAATTTTGAGATGAGGAACTGTTCCTCAAGCTTATTGGAACAGCTAGGCAAGCAAAGAACAGAGAAGTCAGAGTGGCAGTGGGACAGAGAATTAAAATGCCAAGCAATCTGAAGTTCAGGGTCATGCTTGTGGACTGAACCAAGATATTCACCCAATCTGCGTTTGGTTCCCCCACCCAATGGAGAGGAGACTGCATCACGAACAGCCAAATACAGTATACCAAATTGAAAGTAGTACAACTAAATCACCATCTGGAAGGAGTGATTGTGCCCTAGATAGTGAAAAGGGAAGAGGTGAAAGGGAAGGTGTTGCATCTCCTGTGCTTGCATGGAAAGAGGGCAGACGCTGGGAGTGATGGAATTGTGGACCAGGGTGTCATGCAGGGAACAGTCCCTTAGGAATGCTACAAGAGATTTGGGTGGGGGGGGAATGTGTTTGTACTGGTGTCACACCAGAAGTGGCAGTGGAGCACGATCAGTTGAATGTGGAGGGTGGTGAGGTGGAGAGCGAGAAGAAATCGGAGCAGGAGTATGCCAAACCACCCCTCAAGCTTCCTCCGCCACTCTAGAAGATCATGGTTAATCTTTGACCTTAATTCCACTTTCCTGCCTGATCCAAATATCCACTGATTCCCAAAAGTGTCCAAAAATCTATTGTTCTCAGCATTGAACATATGCAACGACTGAGCATCCCAGGCCCTCTAGGGTAGAGAATTCCAAAGATTGGCAACCCTGCCCCCAATTTTAGACAGTTAGCTAGGGGAAACAACCTCTCAGCATCTACCCTGTCAAGCTCCCTCAGAATCTCATATGTTTTAATGAGATCACCACTCATTCTTCTAAACTCCAGAGACTATAGGCCCAACTTACTCAAGCTCTCAAAAGGACAATCCGCTCTCAGGAATCAATCTAGTGAACTTTCATTTCACTTCCTCCAAGGCAAGTACATCTTGCCTTAAAGAAGGAGACCAAAACTGTGCACAGTACTCCAAGTGTAACAAGACTTCTTTGTTCTTGTACTCCAACCCCCTTGCAATAAAAGCTAATATGCCATTTCCCTTACTAATTGCTTGCTGTACCTGCATACTGTGTTTCTTCCGTGAGGACATCCAAATCTCTCTGAACAGTTAAAAGTTTTTCACCATTTAAAAACTATTGATTTTTCCAGTCTTCCTACCAAAGTGAATAACCGCACATTTTCCAAAATTATACTCCATCTGCCACCTTATTGTCCACTTAACATGTCTATATCACTTTGCAGCCTCTTTGTGTCCCCACAGCTTACATTCCCACTGAGCTCTGTATCAGCAAACTTGGATACATTACTCTTGACCCCTTTATCCAAATCATTAATATAGATTTTAAATAACTGAGGCCTCAACACTGATCTTTGCAGCTCACTACTCGTTACAGCCTGCCAACTTGAAAATGCCGTTAATCCCTACTCTCTGCTGTCTTTTAATAAATCCTCTATCCAATATTAATATATTATACCCCAACCCATGAGCCCTTTTATGTGGCACCTTATCAAATGCCTTTGAAAATCCCAATATACTACATCCACTAATTCCACTTTATCTACCCTGCCGGTTACATCCTCAAAAAGCTAATTTGTCAAAAGTTTCCCTTTCATAAATCCATGATGACTCTGCCTAATCATACCATAATTTTCTAAATGCCTTGCTAACAGCACCTCAATATTGAAATCCAGCATTTTTGTGACAACTGACATCAGGCTAACTAGCCTGTTTTTTGCAATTTTTTTTCCAACCATTCTCTTGAATAGCGGTTTGCTATCTTCCAATCCACTGGGATTGTTCTAGAATCTAGGGAATATTGGACAATCACAGCCAATGCATCCATTATCTTGGAAGCAACCTCTTTTAGAATCCTCGGATGCATGCTATCAGGTCCAGAGCATTTGTTGGCTTTTAGCCCCATTCGTTTCTCCAGTCCTTTCTCTTTACTAATGTTTTTTATTTATAGGTTCCTCACTTTCATTTCTAGATGAAGATTAAAATCCCCCATGATTATTGCAGTCCCTTTGATACAAGCTCCGATTATTTCTTGATAAATACACTATCCAATGGTACAGTTACAATTTTTGTGCCTGTAAACTACTGCCAGTGATTTCTGCCCTTTGTTATTTCTCATCTCTATCCATACTGATTCAACTTCTTGATCTTCTGATCGAGAAGCCTTTTCCGCTACTGTCTTTTATTATCTGGGCCATAAACCCACTCTTTTCCATTCTGCATCTTTTCCAAACAGAGTGTCTCCTGACAACGTAGAGCACGCGCAGAGCAATCGCGGACATCATCAATGCATCCGAATATTTGTCAGCTTGCCAGTATGAATGCACGCCTGCGCACACTGATATCATCACGCAATGACGTCAGAAATAATGATGTCCTCACCCCTCAACGGCCGCGAATGCCGCCTCTAGTCCCCCAAACAGTACCCTGCTCCTTCCCGCCAGCCCCACCTTAATCGTCGCTTTCAGTTTCCCGCTCCTGATGACTTGCCGCTCCAGCCCGGCTTGCCGCTTTCCCCACAGCCGCTCACTCCCCGCCTTGCCATTTCCCTCCCTCGGTCCGGCCGCTCGCTGCTCACCCCACCCCCTTGAGAAGGTGGTGATAAGCTGTCTTCATGAACCACTGCAGTGCAGCTCGGCACAGAGTGTGAAGCTGGAGTTTGGTGAGTGAGGCAGCTTGGTGAAGGGGGGGAAAAAGGAAGTGCTCCTTTCTTTTTCTACCTTTTTCAACCTGTACTATTTGGTTCTTACTTCGGTACAGGGGAAAAAACTGATTAATGAGTAACTGGCAAGTATTCTGCTTATAGAACATAGAACAGTACAGCACAGTACAGGCCCTTCGGCCCTCGATGTTGTGCCGAACCTTTAACCTACTCTAAGATCAAACTACCTACATACCCTTCATTCTACTATCATCCATGTACCTATCCAAGAGTCGCTTAAATGTCCCTAATGTATCTGCTCTACTACCACCGCTGGCAGTGCATTCCACGCACCCACCACTCACTGTGTAAAGAACCTACCTCTGACATCTCCCCGAAACCTTCCTCCAATCACCTTAAAATTATGCCCCCTGGTGATAGCCCTTTCCGCCCTGGGAAAAAGTCTCTGGCTATCCACTCTATCTATGCCTCTCATCATCTTGTACCCCTCTATCAAGTCACCTCTCATCCTTCTTCGCTCCAATGAGAAAAGCCCTAGCTCCCTCAACCTTTCTTCGTAAGACATGCCCTCCAGTCCAGGCAGCATCCTGGTAAATCTCCTCTGCACCCTCTCTAAAGCTTCCACATCCTTCCTATAATGAGGCGACCAGAACTGAACACAATATTCCAAGTGTGGTCTAACCAGGGCAATAAATAGTTTGTAAAGTTGAGGAATGATAGGGCACCTCAGCCGAGTGGAATGTGCATCCTTTGACGTGGGAAGTCATGGACGCACCATGTGTTCTAGATCGACATATCTGCAGGAAGTATCACCAGCAGCAGAAACTTGAGCAGCTCCAACACACTCAAGAAGCTCAGACAAAGCAGCCCACTTAATTGGCATCCTATCCGCTTAAACATTCACTCTCTCCACCACCAATGCACAATGGCAGCAGTGTTTGCCATCTACAAGGTGCACTGCAGCAACTTGTCAAGCCTCTTTCAACCTCGCCTCTCACTGGTTGCTGGCCTGAGGTGATCTCTAGATTTCTCGCTTGGTTGAAAGTTCAGTTTGAAGGCAGAGGATCACTTCCAATTTCACTGCTGCATAAGCTAAAAATGTAGAATTTTCAGCAGGACTCCTCCCTGACGGCTTGCTGGATTTTCTCCCAGCCCTTAACCGGACAAGCTATTTGGTGATGCTTCTTTCTGGTAATCTCTCCCTCTCTCTCTAGAGGGCTGTCTTTTTATGGTAAAAGTTGGTTAGATCGCACCTCTGCTGGAATAAGGGATTTTCTATCCTGTAGTGACTGACAATGGCCCAGGAGGTGGCTACTTCACACCTTCTTTGTTTCAGAAGAACCCATAGATTCAAAGTGATTAGTAGAAAAATTAGAGGGGAGATGAGGAATAACTTTTTCACCCAGAGGGTGGTGGGGGCCTGGAACTCACTGCCTGAAAGGGTAATTGAGGCAGAAACCCTCAACTCATTCAGAAGGAGTCTGCATATGCACCTCAAGTACCGTAATCTGCAGGGCTACGGACCAAATGCTGTAAGGTGGGATTAGAATAGGTGGATAGTTTTTTGGCCAGCACAGACACGATTAGTCAAGTGGCCTTTTTCTGTGCCTTAAACTTTCTATGATTCAGGAATGTTTCAGGATGGGTTTACGATGGATGCAATTGATACCGCTTCGCTTTGAAGGCATTCTTTTGTTCGAACCCACCAATAGACAATTTGAATATACAAAGCCAGGTCTTCTAACCTTCGGTGGCCATTTTGGAACTTTTTTTAATTAAAAGGTCCATTTTTATAACTCCTCAGGGTGACTTCTTGGAGTTTCAATCGCTGCACTTTACGTGAGCATCACACGCTTGACAGCATGGTCAACAACACCTTCCATCACTTTCCTAATGAATGAGAGCAGACTGATGGGGTCACAACTGGCCAGACTGAATTTGCCCTACTTTTTGTGGACAGGGCATACCTGGGCAATTTTCCATTAATTGTCGGGTAGATGCCAGCATCGTAACTGTACTGGAAAGCTTGGCTGAGGGCACAACTAGTTCTGGAACACAAGTCTTCAGTACTACAGCTGGGATGTTCTCAGGGCTCAGCTCTTGCTGTATCCAGTGCCTTCAGCCATTTCTTCATATCACAGAGTGAATTCAACTAGCATAAGACTGTGAAGCTGGGGCTTCCAGAGGGGGCTGAAATGGATCATCCACTCAGCACGTCTGGCTGAAGATGGTTGCAAATGCTTCAGTCTTGTCTTTTGCATGGACGTGTTTTACTCCCCCTTCATCGAGGATAGGGATTTTTAAAGGATGGGGATCATTAAAGGATGGGAATGTTTGTGGAGCCTCCTCCTTGGGTTAATTGTTGAATTGTCCACCACTATTCACGACTGGATGTGACAGGACTACAGGGCTTTGATAAGATTCGTTGGTTGTGTGATCATTTAGCTCTGTCTATCGCATGCTGCTTCCACTGTTTAGTATGTATGTCGCCCTGTGTTGTAGCTTCACCAGGTTGGCACCTGAATTTTAGGTATACCTGGTGCTGCTCCTGGCAGGCTCTCCTGCACTTCTCATTGAACCAGGGTTGATCCCCTGGCTTGATGGCAAAGGTAGAGTAAGGGATTTGCCAGGCTATCAGGTTACAGATGGTGGTTGAATATAATTCTGCGGCTGATGACCCATAGAGCCTCATGGATGCCCCGTTTGAGTTGCTAGATCTGTCCTGAATCTATACCATTTAGCACAGTGCCACATAACACAATGGAGTGATCCTCCGTGTGAAGACTGTGCTTCGTCTCCACAAGGATTGCGCGGTGGTCACTCCTAAAAATACTATCACGAACACATACATTTTCAACAGGTAGGCTGGTGAGGGCAAAGTCAAGTAGGTTTTTCCCTCCTGGTTCTCTCACCACCTGTTGCAGGCCCGGTCGGGTAGATATGTCCTTCAGGACTCGGCCAGCTTGGTCAGTAGTGGTGCTACCGAGCCATTCTTGGTGATGGATATTTTAAGTCCTCCACCCAAAGTACATTATATGCCCTTGCCACCCTCAGCGCTTCTTCCAAATGCTTTAACATGGATTCATCAGTTGAGGGACGGCAGTAGGTGGTGATCAGCAGGAGGTTTCCTTGCCTATGTTTGACTTGATGCCATGAGACTTCATAGGGTCTGGAGTCAATTTTGAGGAATCTCAGGGCCACTCCTCGCCGACTGTATATCACTGTGCCGCCACCACTAGAGAGTCTGTCTTGCCTGTAGGACAAGACATATCCAGGGATGGTGATGGAGAAGTCTGGGACATTGGCTGTAAGGTATGATTCTGTGAGCATGATTATGTCAGGATTGCTACTTGCCTAATCTGAAGGACAGCTCTCCCAATTTTGGCACAAGTTCCCAGATATTAGTGAGGAGGACTTTGCAGAGACTACCTTTGTTGTTTACAGTGCCCAGGTCTAATACTGGTGGTCTGGGCAGTTTTAAACTTACTTAACTTTTCGGCAGCGGTCTTATACAACTGAGTGGCTTACGAGGGTTGTTAAGAGTCAACCACATTGCTGTGGGTCTGGAGTCACATGTAGGCCAGTCTGGGTAAGGACAGCAGATTTCTTTCCATAAAGGACATTAGTGAACCAGATGGATTTTACAAGAATCTGGTAGTTTCATGGTCACCATTACTGAGACTAGCTTTTTTTAAGACCAAGGCCGGGGGAATGCACTGTTTTTTCTCGTTCCACTTCTCCACAGGTCACAACATATATTTAAATGTTCACCCAGTTACCAATGTAGTCAATCATATACTCTACTCTTTATCCCAGAATAAAATACACCAACCAGGTTTCTTTAATAAACAAAAAAATTATCCGTTTATTATAAAAGATGACTTAACCAGTAACGAATCAAAGCATTAACGCACGGATTGAAATATGAAAGTTCCCTTTTTATTTTACACACACACACACACACACACACACACACACACACACACACACACACACACACACACAGAGGTTAACCAAAAAATAAAGGTATTTTCTCTTCAGAGCTCTGTTACAAAAAATAAGATAACGACGAATATTTTGGCCAAATAGTTGCTAAGGTTTGAAGAAAAAATAATGTGGAAAAATGTCAGTTGTCCCTTTATTTTGGCGTCCCAAATACACGTAGACGACTGTCACTGGGATCTTTCCAGAACAGTTCTTTTCAGGTGACGCTGACGATCAGTTTGGCAGGCTTTCCAGAAAAAAAGCTGCACTGGGGTTTCTGGCAAGTCTTTCAGGAGGAATGCAGCATCGGTTTCTCTATTTCTTACGCTTGTTTCTAACAGCTTCTCAAAGAGACGGCAAAGCTGGCAGGTTTTGCAAAGAGACGGCAAAGCTGGCAGGTTTTGCAAAGAGACGGCAAAGCTGGCAGGTTTTGCAAAGAGACGGCAAAGCTGGCAGGTTTTGCAAAGAGACGGCAAAGCTGGCAGGTTTTGCAAAGAGACGGCAAAGCTGGCAGGTTTTGCAAAGAGACGGCAAAGCTGGCAGGTTTTGCAAAGAGACGGCAAAGCTGGCAGGTTTTGCAAAGAGACGGCAAAGCTGGCAGGTTTTGCAAAGAGACGGCAAAGCTGGCAGGTTTTGCAAAGAGACGGCAAAGCTGGCAGGTTTTGCAAAGAGACGGCAAAGCTGGCAGGTTTTGCAAAGAGACGGCAAAGCTGGCAGGTTTTGCAAAGAGACGGCAAAGTTGGCAGGTTTTGCAAAGAGACGGCAAAGCTGGCAGGTTTTGCAAAGAGACGGCAAAGCTGGCAGGCTTTGCAAACAGATGGGAAAAGGCTGAGCTGGGGTTTTGTCCTTGGCAGGTTGATTTTTAAACTCCTTTCAAAACACTGTGCATACCCCAACATACTGTCTAAAGCGAAACCAAAACAATATCTCAAGAGTCATACCTCCTGACCCCTACAAATCTTGACCTGTCACTTCTCTGTAAACATCTTTCCCAGGTCAAAAAGTCCCCGTTGGGTACTTATCTGAAGACGGGTGACTTCCAGTAAATGTTGTTTTCAAACAATCTTTCAGTTACCCTTGTTAAAAAAAAAAAATGCATGGAATCCTTTTCAGTTTTAGAACACAAGTATTCAAAGTTTAACAAAAAATTGAAGCACTTTTTATTCCAGATATATTAATTAATTATTTGAATTTAAGTTCCACCAGCTGTCATGGTGAGATTTGAATTCATGTTTCCAGAGCATTAGTCATGGTCTCTGGGTTACTAGTCCAGTGACAGTACCACCATTTCTGTATTAGAAGAGTACATGCGCGAAGACAAGATTATTCAGATAACAAAATCTTTAAATTTAATTTTCTCCCATTATTCCCTGCTTTGACCTTAATCGCTGATGCACTATTACCAGTAAACACTGCACCTTCTCGTCATTCTGCTTTTCTTTCTCCAAGTCCCTACTCCGCACTATTGGCTTGACTTATTTCTTCAGATTTCTAACTGTGCCCTCACGTTTGACAACTGATATGCTCATTTAAAGCTACAAAAAAAATCCCTTAAATTGGAATCAAAGATTGGCAGGCAAAACTGTAATTAAAAAATTGTTTTTTTTTGAAAAGAGATAGTTCGGATACAGTCGAGGTACATTCCCACGATGAATAAAGGTAGGGTAAATAAATCCAAAGAAGAACGAAAGAACAAAAGAACAGTACAGCACAGGAACAGGCTATTCAGCCCTCCAAGCCTGCGCTGATCTTGATGCCTGCCTAAACTAAAACCTTCTGCACTTCCGGGGCCCATATCCCTCTATTCCCATTCTATTCATGTATTTGTCAAGATGCCTCTTAAACGTCTCTATGGTACCTGCTTCCACCACCTCCCCCGGCAACAAGTTCCAGGCACTCACCACCCTCTGTGTAAAGAACTTGCCTCGCACAGCCCCTCTAAACTTTGCCCCTCTCACCTTAAACCTATGTCCCCTAGTAACTGACTCTTCCACTTTGGGAAAAAGCTTCTGACTATCCACTCTGTCCATGCCACTTATAACTTTGTAAACCTCTATCATGTCGCCCCTCCACCTCCGTCGTTCCAGTGAAAACAATCCGAGTTTATCCAACCTCTCCTCATAGCTAATGCCCTCCAGACCAGGCAACATCCTGGTAAACCTCTTCTGTACCCTCTCCAAAGCCTCCACGTCCTTCTGGTAGTGTGGCGACCAGAATTGCACACAATATTCTAAGTGTGGCCTAACTAAAGTTCTGTACAGCTGCAGCATGACTTGCCAATTTTTATACTCTATGTCCCGACCGATGAAGGCAAGCATGCCGTATGCCTTCTTGATTACCTTATCCACCTGCGTTGCCACTTTCAATGACCTGTGGACTTGTACGCCCAGATCTCTCTGCCTGTCAATACTCCTAAGGGTTCTGCCATTTACTGTATACTTCCTACCTGCATTAGACCTTCCAAAATGCATTACCTCACATTTGTCCAGATTAAACTCTATCTGCCATTGCTCCGCCCAAGTCTCCAACCGATCTATATCCTGCTGTATCCTCTGACAATCCTCATCACTGTCCGCAACTCCACCAACCTTTGTGTCGTCCGCAAACCTACTAATCAGACCAGCTACATTTTCCTCCAAATCATTTATATATACTACAAACAGCAAAAGGTCCCAGCACTGATCCCTGCGGAACACCAGTAGTCACATCCTTCCATTCAGAAAAGCACCCTTCCACTGCTACCCTCTGTCTATGACCGAGCCAGTTCTGTATCCATCTTGCCAGCTCCCCTCTGATCCCGTGTGACTTCACCTTTTGTACCAGTCTGCCATGAGGGACCTTGTCAAAGGCTTTACTGAAGTCCATATAGATAACATCCACTGCCCTTCCTTCATCAATCATCTTCGTCACTTCCTCAAAAAACTCAATCAAATTAGTGAGACACGACCTCCCCTTCACAAAACCATGCTGTCTCTTGCTCTTAAGTCCATTTGTTTCCAAATGGGAGTAAATCCTGTCCCAAAGAATCCTCTCTAATAATTTCCCTACCACTGACGTAAGGCCCACCGGCCTATAATTTCCTGGATTATCCTTGCTACCCTTCTTAAACAAAGGAACAACATTGGCTATTCAAAGTAAGATAATCTTCCAATTTTCCTTCGATACAGGGGTGGTGCCAGAGGGCTGGAGAATTGCAAATGTTACAACCCTTGTTCAAAAATGGAGCAAGGGTAAGCCCAGCAACGGCATGCCACTATATACACCTTTCTCCAGTCTGTTTCCTGCCACTCAGACTCAGCCAAATTTGTATCCACGCTGCCACTGTCCTTTTTATTTCATGGGCTTCAACTTTGCTGACAAGCCTGAGGTACTTCAGCAAATGTCTTTTGGCAATGCATGTACACATCAACTGTATTATCCTCATCAATCCTCTGTTATCTCATCAAAAAGCTCAAGCAAGTTAGCTAAGCATGATTTGACCTTAACAGATCCATGCTGCCTTTCCTTAATTAGTCTATATTTGTCCAAGTGACTCTTAATTTTGTCCCGATTATTGTTTCTAAAAGCTTTCCCACCACGGAGTTTAAACTGACTGGGCTTGGTATTAGGACCACTGCTTTGCTTGATATATATTAATGACCTAGACTTGGGTGTAGAGGGCACAACTTCAAAATTTATAAATGGCACAAAACATGGAAGCATTGTGAACTGTGAGGAGAATAATGGTAAACTTCAAGCGGACAAAGACAGGCTGCTGGAATGGGCAGCCAAGTGGCAGATGAAATTTAATGCAGAGAAGTGTGAAGTGATTCCTTTTGGTAGGAAGAATGAGGAGAGGCAACATAAAATGAAGGGTACAATTCTGAAAGGGATACAGGAGAAGAGAGACCTTGGGTATACGTGCACAAATCACTGAAGATGGCAGGGCAGATTGAAAAGCAATTGATAAGGCATACAGGGTCCTGGGCTTTATAAATAGGGGCATCAAGTACAAAAGCAAGGAAGTTACAATGCACCTGTACAGAACACTGGTTTTGCTTCAAATGGAGTAGTGTGTCCAATTCTGGGGACCACACTTCAGGAACGATGTGAAAGCATTGGAGAGGGTGCAGAAAAGATTCAGGAGAATGGTTCCAGGGATAAAGAACTTTGGTTACATGATAGATTGGAGAAGGCGGCTGAGAGGAGATTTGATAGAGGTGTTCAAAATCACAAGGATCTGGCAGAAGGGTCGAGAACCAGAGGACACCGATTTAAGGCGAATGGCAAAAGAAGCAATGGGGACAAGAAGAAAAACTTTTCTACACAAAGAATGGCTAGATCTGGAACGTACTGCCTGAGAGTGTGCCGAAGCAAGATTCAGTCAAGGTTTTCAAAAGAGAACTGGACATTTATGCAAAGAGGAAAAAAACTGCATAGCTACAGGGAAAAGGTGAGGTGGAGGAAAAGAGTGGGACCAGCTGAGCTGCTCTTTCATACAGCCAGCTGGGACATGACAGGCCTAATGGCTTCCTCCTGTGTTGTAACCATTCAACAATTCTATAAATTTAAGTGTCGTTTCCCCGAATTCCCTGTTTTAGTTTCAGAGGGGAGGGTGCCCGCCCGTCAGCAGCGGCAGGGGGAGGGCAGCCATGGGAGAGAGTGCACATGTGCATGTTGGGAGAGGAGTAAGAGGAAGCCATAACAGTAACCATCAATTTTTCTTTTTTTTTAAATACTATATTCTTGTTGGAAAGAGGAGACAAAAGTAAAATCCTGGATAGGGAACCACATTAATTCCCAAATTTCCCTTATGGATAATATTGTCAGTATCCTGTTCAAAAATGTACATGTTTTTAGTCAAATCCATTTGCCGTAATACACTGTAAAACACAATCCATTAGATTTCTCTGGGCCAAGAAGTTAAGGGACCTGAGTTCAGAGCTTCAGCACACAGAAATCTACACTTCCAAATCTCTGCAGCTGAGTTCATTACACATATGTTGGCCCACTACACGAATTGGAATGAATGGAATCCCTTTAACCCTCTGTGACCTATGACTGAAAGACCTTTTAGAAACATAGAAAATTTATGCCGCAGGAGGCCACTCAGCCCATTGTGTCCATAATCAACCCATTGTGTCCATACTCAACTTCACCAAATCCACATATCTTTTATATCATACAGTTTTTTTTTACATTTCTAGGTGAAAGGGTAAATATAAGTTCCATCATTTTAATCTATGAATTGCTGGCATGGTGTCAAGTATGGAAGTAAACAGACACTGGCCTGGCCCAGACAGATGCGCCCTGAGTACTTTTCTTCACTGCATGTCTAAGTGCAAAACACCTTGTGCATACTGGGCTTAATTACAAAACCATTTCTAAATGTGACTGCATAACATTTAAAATTTGTACAAAGGATTTGGCACCCGACCACAATTAGTATAAATTATTTCTTCCCAAATAAATATTTTCCTAGCAGTAAGAACATTTTAACACTGTACAGAGCTCACAACAAAAGTTTCTTAATGCATACTTCCATGTCTTTTTTGAAAATTTACTTACACACAAGTTGCACACAATTTTCAAACCTGTATCCGTTTCCTTGTGCACCATAATTCAGTACAACCTTAAAAGTCCATTTTGTAAATAGAATAGATGAATGAGAGCTGTCTTTAACATTGCAATCATCCTGGATCACAGCCATTAAAGGAAAACAAATATGTCTTTAATAGCCTTAATTGCAAATACACCTCACCACAACTGCACCAACACAGAATAGCCAAGCATTAATCGAGAAAGTTCAGATCTTGGGGTTCTATTCTGTTGTCTCCACTGATCATGAACGACAGGTAGAAAAATGTGGCAGGGTATATTCTGCAATTGGACTGCAAGCCATGAAACCACAAGATAAAAGGCAATATTAAATGATTCCTATAATTCCACTTATATTTTAAACAGCTTCTGGTAGGCAAACACTACTGGAGTGCCTGGAACTGTGCTGCATATTTTCAAAAGTCCCAACAATGCTTATAGATACAACTGGTACTTTAGGAATCCAGTTCTCAAAATAAAAAGAGACACCTGAAAGCCACTATGGACTTTTTATCCCATGAGCTTCTGAACTTTCATTCACAGCCTAGTTGTGGGATTTTGCCTAAGCTAGTTAGGATTCAGTGCCACGCCCTTTCTTCTATCCCTAACCACTTCTCCTGCAGAATTAATTAGTGGGACTATCCTAGTTTCAATTCAGCATATAAAAGAGTCCCATGAAAATATATTTGCTTAATAAAAGTACTGGTCCTAGCATTTTCCCCCCTTCCTGGGAAGAAGTGCCTTGCCTTCAATTGATATCTGAATCGCGAACTCGCCTGTGGGGTTCTATTCACTTTGGTGCAGTACATTGTAGCATTCCTGAGAGCAGCACTTCAGCAAAACACTGGTTAGAATTTTTGCCTACCCCAAAATCTAGTAACATTGTCCTTGAGAATGATGATTCACAACACAAAATTAACTCCAATTTGCTAAATTAGAATATAGTCTTCCTGGTGAAAGTGGACAGCCTTGAGATTGGAGTTAATGTTGGGGCAAAATACGTAGAGCTGCACTCAACTGAGAAGAACTGGATATTGATAGTGGGTAATTAAAATGGAGAAAGAGGTGTTCCATCCCTCATCTCAATTAGCACATAAATTTGAACAAAAAGAGTTCTGAAAAATTTTCCTGCAGTACCACATGCTGGTCATCCCAAATACTTTGATTACATCACAAGCAAATGTAAAATCAGGCAACCAGATTTTCTAACCGAGATAAGTGAAAGCAAGTCTCAGTCCACTGCAAGGCACCGGCACAAAAGCAAAATACTGCAGATGCTGGAAATCTGAAATAAAAACAGAAAATGCTGGAAAAACTCGGCAAGTCTCTGGTAGTATCTGTGCAGACAGAATCAGAGGGCTGGATTTTATTCATGGCCCCACTCTGCAGCAGCGCGCTTTGAACTCGGCGGCCTTCTGACATGTAAGAGCCGCTGCACAGCCCCCACGATCTTACACTCGGGGTTTGATTTAAATAGAGGGGGACATAGAGGGGGCAGCCACCGTGTCCTTGGCAACAGTGTCACTGCGCAGGCGCCATTTTTAAAGGGCTTTAAGCCCTTCGATGAAATTTCAATTTTTAAAAGTAGTGTTCGAAATTTTTAATCAACAGATAATAAAGATATGGAGGCCCTTTCCCATCCCCAACGGTCATTTCAATTCCCGATATGACCAATACTTGCCTTTTTCTCTACCCAAACGTCCCCCCCAACCTTCTAACTTCTGCCCTTCAACCCCTTCCCACCACCCCCACATCCAATAAAAAGTGATTTCCCCGCTCCCCCAGCCCTCCTGCCCTGAAAATGTTACTCCTCCCCCCTCCCCACCAGGTTCTCACCTCGAAATTCCATACAGAGTTCCAAAGGCGCGCAAAGGACGAACGGTGGTTGTAAAATCGGTGTGGGATGGCCGCCACCTGCAGCTACGTTAATTTACATGTCTTAATTGTTAATTTGAATATTCAGTTGAAGGGCCCACCACCAGGTGGTGGGGGGGGGGGGGGGGGGGGGAGCCGCACTGACGTCCCCCCACTGAATTTTACCACCCCCCCCCCGCCCCTCCCACTGCGACCCAAGGCGTCGAGGTGCTGGTAACATTCAACCCAAAGTTAACCTTTCAGATTTGTGACCTTTCATCAGAGCAGACGCTGCATGAAACTTCCCAAGAGAAAGTAGAAACATTTCTAAAATACAAAGCCACCTTGGATTCAAATTTGTTCCAGAGAGAGACTTTAAGGGCAGATTGTGGTACATAGTGGTGTCAATGTAATCCAGGATTACTGTCCATTTGAGAACAAGATCTGCTATACAAGGTGAGCCTGAACATTTGATGCTTTCTTTCAGGTGAAATGGGTAAATGCAGCAGCTGGTGTGATGGTAAACCATACAAATTAGGAAGATCCGAAATTCAAATGCTTAGCGTGCAGCTTAGTTGGACAGTTGGGGATATGGGGTGTTCAGATAGAGGTAGTACCCTTGTATTTTCAATCAGCTGCATCCAATTTGTAGGATGGACTGGAATCATTGGTCCTCATCTACACCCAGCTCTCACTGCTAGCTCCAAGCGCCACACCCGTTACTCCGCCTCAGCTGACGGGCGAAATGTAGTGAGGGGAGAAATGATGAACATGACACCACATGGGCGGATGTCTTTCTTGATAAAGGTAACAGTCAGGGTGGGAGGATTCCAAGGGGTTCAAGTGACCATCATGTTCTGGACCAAAGGCGAACCACACCATAATGCGTGGTCTATGATTGCTGGTATACCAGCTGTGGATAAAATAGCAAGGGAAGGCGGGTCCCTTCAAGCCTTAGTCGGCAACCCACCTAAGAGGATGAAACTCTGAATCCAAACCTATGGTTTGGAGACCTCGCTACCGCCGTCCCAGTTCACTGGGCCACGACAGATGAGCTTCAGGCTTAAAGGGTGGGGTCTGTCAGTGCAAACTGTACTCCACCTTAATGCACCACTATGCAGGCAGGAAGGAAATCCATCCACCCCAACAATAACAAGTAAGTCCTGTAACAATGGGAAAGGAGCGAAAATGGCAAGTACAAAATGGCACTGGCAGCCACAGTTCCAATCCTGCATGTAGGCGACTCAGGATATTGTTCGTTTTGATGATGACCGAGAGACATCACCATCACCCGATAGCACCCTGAGCGACCAAGCAGCCTTTTTGAAGGACAGCACTGCTTGCTCCTGAATTGGAGAGGGGTCTATAAAAGGCAGCCTAAACAAACGCTCATCTCCCGACCACCCAGTTGGCTTGCCGCAGTCAACGGGCATCTCTTAATGCGGTCAAACTACGATAGAGAAGGAAACACGAACTCCTAACCTCGCTTCAAAAGGTGGGAAAAGAAGAAAAATTCTGAACTCACCTGCTGGAACGTGAGAACAATGCTCGACTCTGGTGACAACAGCTGCCCCCAATGACACTCAGCCCTGGTGACCCATGAGCTAGCCAGACTAGACATTGATATAGCAACTCTGAGTGAGGTCCACTCTCAGAGCAAGGCAGCCTAACAGAACACAAGGCTGGCTACACCCTCTATTGGTCAGGTAGACCTCAAGGTGAGCAATACCTCTTCGGTGTCAGCTTCATGGTGAAGACTATCGCCACTAAACTTTCAAGCCTGCCAATCGGCCACTCTGAACGCATCATGTCCCTGCGCCTGCCCCTCAAAGACCAGCAGCATTCAATTCTCATCAGTGTTTACGCTCCAACCCTGAAGGCTAACCCAGCTGACAAAGATAAGTTCTACACAGATCTCCGTGAACTCATCCAGAATGCCCCTCTCAGGGACAAAATCGTTGGCCTTGGCGTTTTCAACGTCAGAGTGGGCCATGACAGCCTGGCATGGGAGTGCTCGGAAACCATGGAGTTGGAAACTGTAATGAAAACGGATGTTTACTCCTGGAACTCTGTTCAGAAAAGCAGCTGTCCATAACCAACACCTTCTTTCAACAAAAAGATCGCTTCAAGACCACATGGATGCATCCCTCCTCTAAACAATGGCATCTGATAGATTATATCTTGGTGCGCCAGTGTGACCTAAAGGACATTCTGCATACTACAGTCATGCCCAGTGCTGACTGTCATACAGACCACTGGCTCATTCGTTCAAAGCTGAACTTCCACCTCAAACGTAAACCCCAGAACAGGCCTAGAGACAACCCATCAAAGAAATTTTGAGTCAACAACCTGCAAACCTCATCTTGCAGAGATAGATATCAACCTTACAGTCTAGGCTGGAACATCCTGATCTCACTGCTGATTCCACTCCAGAAGAACTCTGGGAACATATCAAAGCTGCAGTGCTGGATAGCTACAACAAGGTGATCGGACCGAGCACCAAGAATAGGGACTGTTTGAGGAAAATGACAAGGAAATTCAAATTCTTAGTTTAGTTTAGTTATACAGCACTGAAACAGGCCCTTCGGCCCACCGAGTCTGTGCCGACCATCAACCACCCACTTATACTAATCCTACACTAATCCCATATCCCTACCACATCCCCACCTGTCCCTATATTTCCCTACCACCTACCTATACTAGGGGCAATTTATAATGGCCAATTAACCTATCAACCTGCAAGTCTTTGGCATGTGGGAGGAAACCGGAGCACCCGGAGGAAACCCACGCAGACACAGGGAGAACTTGCAAACTCCACACAGGCAGTACCCAGAATTGAACCCGGGTCACTGGAGCTGTGAGGCTGCAGTGCTAACCACTGCGCCGCCCCTTCTAAAAACAATAAGGTCAGCTCATCAGGCTCACCTGGCTCAGCCAGCCAGTCAAGAGAAAAAGGCAGCCTATCGTCAAACATGTAAACTGAGGAACATCCAAAATGACAGGTGGATCGCACTTCGGGAAAAAACTCAACTATACGCTGATACTGGAGACATAACAAGTTCCTATGAAGCACTAAAATCTGTCTATGAACCAGCATATCAAACCCAAAACACCTTGAGGAGCGCCGATGGCAGGACCCTACACACCGACAGTCAGTCAGTCCTGGCTCACAAGTCGCAGCACTTTGAAACTCTCTTCAGCACCAAGTGCACCGTGCATGATACTGCCATCAATCACATTCAACATCAGCCTGTCAAAGAAGAACTGGATGAGAGCCCAACTCTGGAGGAAACTATGACCGCCATCAACGAGATGAAGAACAGCAAAGCCCCCAGAGCCGAAGAAATTCCACCCAAAGCCTTGAAGCGTGGTGGCCCTGCCCTATACACGAAGCTCCATAAGTTTTTCACGGCTTGCTGGGAATAGGGCAGGATTCCACGGGATCTTTGCGATGCCGTTATCATCACCTTGTACAAAAACAAAGGAGAAAAATCAGACTGCTCCAACTACCGTGGGATCACCCTCCTTTCTATTGCTGGGTAGATCCTGGCTAGAATACCTCTGAACAGGCTTGTGCCTACCATTGCAAAAGAAAACCTCCCAGTGTGGTTTACGAACAAACAGAGGCACTCAGACAATTATAAGAAAAGTGTCGTGAGCAAAACAAAGCCCTGTACGTCACTTTCGTCATGTCGAATGCCTTGGTGAGGTCTATGAGCAGAGATAGACTTTGGAAAATCCCTGAAAAACTTGGATGCCCACCCAGGTTCCTGGCTATGGTGAAGGAGTTTCATGAAAATCAGTACGGACAAGTCAAGCAAAACAGCAACCACTCAAGGCCATTCCACATCTCCAATGGTATGAAGCAGGGATGTGTGCTGGCCCCGACCTTATTCATCATCTTTCTCAGCATGATGCTGCAGCAGGCAATGGAAGACCTTAAGGAGGGAGTTTACGTACGCTTCCGGACTGAGGGAGGCCTTTCAACCTCAGGCGTCTTCGGGCTCACACAAAGACACAAGAAAAACTCATCCGTGAACTTCTTTCCGCCGATGACAGCTTTCCTGGCCCACAGTCAGTCAGACCAGCAACGGATAACAACACATTTTTCCAAGGCAGCACAACCCTTCGGACTTAAAAGCAGTTTAAAGAAAACTGAAGTCCTGCATCAGCTTGCACCCCAAAAAGAATATAGACCACTAAGCACCGTCATCGAGGGAACCGAGCTGAATGCCGTCAAACAATTTATTTATTTGGGGAGCATCATCTCGTTTGATGCCACCATAGACAAGGAAGTGGACAATAGGCTCTCAAAAGCAAACTGTACATTCAGCAGACTCTACAAACGTATGTGGAGCAACCACAGCCTCACAGCACAGAAAAAACTCAGTGTACAAAGCCATAGTCCTCACCATCCTTCTATATGGCACCAAGTCACGAGTCCTATACCACTGTCATGCATGCCTTCTGGAGCACGTCCATCAGCGCTGTCTCCGCAGCATCCTCAAGATCGCTGGCAGGACTGCATCACAAACATTGAAGTTCTGGAAACAGCCAACAACACCAGCATTGAGGCCATCCTCCTGCAAAGCCAACTGCATTGGGCAGGTCACGTTGCCCAGATGGACGACAGTGGCCTAACCAAGATTGTGTTGTATGGAGAGTTGACCATGGATAAAAGGAACAGAGGGGCCCCATGCAAACGTTTCAAAGTCTCCCTGAAGTCCCTCTCCGTGTGTCACATTGACCATCGCCAGTGGAAAGCACAGGCCATAGATCATGATGCCTGGAGATACTACAGACACCTCTGAGGCTGCACGAAGCACCAGCATGAAAGAGAAAAGGAGAAGGATGGATCCAACTGCCCCCAGCCACAACTACATCTTCACTTGCATCTGCTGTGGGAGAATCTGCTGCTCACGTATAGGCCTGACTAGCCACCAGTGGGTCCGCAACCGATGACTACAACCTTCCCAAAAACTCCGTCCGCAAAGAAATGCCAAGAAGTTGAACAGTTACAGTTGGTTTCAGCTCCCTTGGGCTGTTAGGATGAGGTAGAGAGATGCGAACCAAGTCTCTTGTTCTCAATCACAACACACAGGCCCTGCTAAGATGTGTGCATATAATGGAGATCAAGAACTGGCTTGGCTGAGCTGCCAATGATAAAACAGCTCACTGTCTAGTCTCAGTCACTTGGAAGAGGTAATGGAGAGTTACCAATATTTCAGATTTTCAGAAGAGGCGAATAAAGGGGATAGGGAAATAACAAAGATAGAAGGGGCAGCACTATTAATTAGAGACACTATAATTGGAGTCAAAGACTGGCAGGCAGAAATATAATTGTGTAATTAATGAGTGGCCTTTAAAGAGGAGATAGTTCGGGTACATTTTAGTGGCATTCCCACAAGAGGGAAGGGGAGAGCAACCAAAGCCTAAGCTCCCTGGATGATGATGGAGTTAGGGAGTAGGATGAAACAGAAAAGAGGCCCTATGATAGATGTGAGCTGGATAATACAAAGAAGAAATAAAAACAGAAAATGCTGGAAAAACTCAGCAGGTCTGGCAGCATCTGTGGAGAGAGAAGCAGAGTTAACGTTTCAGGTCAGTGACCCTTCTTCAGAACTCCAATACAAAGAAGAATCCGGCTGAACATAAAAAATACAAAGGAAAAGTGAAAAAGGAAATAAGAAGGACAAAGAGATAATATAGATTGTGGGCTAACATAAAAGGGAATACAAAGGTCTTCTACAGGCAAAAGAGTTGTCAGTGGAGTAATGGGACCAATGAGGGACCAAAATGGAGATTTACTGATTGAAGCAGAAGGCATGGCTGAGGTTCTAATTGAGTACTTTGAATCGGTGTTTACAAAGGAAGAGGGTATTGCCAAAGCTACAGTAAATGAGCAGGCTGTCGAGACACTGGGTGAGGTAAAAAAAGAAAAAAAAAACGAGAAGTAGTAGAAAGGCTGGCAGTACTTGAAGTGGATAAGTCACACAGTCCGGATGGGACGCATCCTAGGTTGCTGAGGGAAGTAATTGCGGTTAGCCACAATCTTCCAATCCTCCTTGGATACAGGGGTAGGGCCAGAGGACTGGAGGATTGCAAATATTGTCAAAAAAGGGCAATTTCAAGCAAGTCAGTTTAATGTCAGTGATGGGGAAGCTTTTAGGAACAATAATTGAGCAGCAAATTAACAGCCACTTGGACAAATATGGATTAATAAAGGCGAGCCAGCACAGATTTTTTTAAGGGCAAATCATGACTTGAGTTTTTTGATGAGGTAACTGAGAGGGTGGATGAGGGCAGTGCAGTTGATGCTGTATATATGGACTTTCAAAAGGCATTTGATAAAGAACCACATGATAGGCTCTCACAGCTGTTTACCCATTTGCTATTCCTCCACTCAGGCATTGCTATTCACATTCCTAACATCTCAGTTTTGATCTTCTATGTGACAAGGTCCCACATGGCAAACTGGTCAAAAAAGTAAAAGCCCATGGGATTCAGGGAAATGTGGCAAGTTGGATCCAAAATTGGCTGAGTGACAGAAAACAAAGGGTAACGGTCGACGGATGTTTTTGCCAATGGATAGCGGTTTCCAGTGGCGTTCCACAGGTATCAGTGTTGGGTCCCTTGCTGTTTGTGATATATATTAATGATTTGGACTTAAATGTGGGAGGCATGATTGGGAAACTTGCAGATGACAAAAAAATTGGCGGTGTGGTTGATAGTGAAGAGGTTAGCTGTAGACTCCAGAATGATATCAATCGTTTGGTTGAATGGGCGGAAAAGTGGCAAATGGAATTCAATCCAGAGAAGTGTGAGATAATGCATTTGGGGAGGACAAACAAAGCAAAGGAATACACAATAAACGGGAGGATACTGAGAAGGGTAGAGGAAGTGAGAGACCTTGGAGTGCATGTCCACAGACCCCTGAAGGTGGCAAGACAGGTAGATAAAGGGGTGAAGAAGGCATGTGGAATGCTTTCTTTTATTGGCCGAGGTATAGAATACAAAAGCAGGCATGTAATGCTGAAACTGTATAAAACGCTGGTTGGGCCACAGCTGGAGTATTGCATACAGTTCTGGTCACATTATTACAGGAAGGACATAATTACTCTGGAAAGAGTACAGAGGAGATTTACAAGAATGTTGCCAAGGCTTGAAAACTGCAGCTATGAGGAAAGACTAGATAGGCTAGGACTGTTTTCCTTAGGACAGAGGAGGCTGACGGGTGATTTAGTTGAGGTGTACAAAATTATGAGGGGCCTAGATAGAGTGTATAGGAAGGACCTGTTTCCTCTACTGGAGGGGTCAATTACCAGGGACCACAGTTTTAACGTGATTAGTAGAAGGATTGGAGTGGACATGAGGAAAACATTTTCATCCAGAGGGTGGTGGGTGTCTGGAATTCACTATCCAGATCAGTGGTGGAGGCAAAAACCCTCAACTCATTTAAAAGGTACCTGGACTTGCACCTGAAGTGCTGTAACCTGCAAGGCTACAGACCAGGTGCTGGAAGGTGGGATTCAAATGGTTGGCTAGTTTTTTCAGCCAGCACAGACAGGATGGTCTGAATGGCCTCTTTCTGTGCCGCAACATTTCTATGGTTCTAACCCATTCATAACCTTAAAGACCTCTATCAGGTCACCTCTAAACCTTCGTTTTTCAAAAGAAAAGTCAGCCTGTTCAATCTTTCCCGATAGCTATGGTATCTCAGTTCTGCTACCATCCTGGTAAATATTTTTTGCTCTTTCTCTAGTGCGTCCACATCCTTTTTGTAGTATGGAGACCAAAACTCTGCACAGTACTCTAAATGGGGCCTGGCCAAGCTCCTATACAAGTTTAATATAACTTCACTACTTTAAAATTCTATACCGTTAGAAATAAATCCCAATACTCTGTTTGCATTTTTAATTTCTTTCCTGACTTGTGATGTTGCTTTTTATGATTTGTTCAACTGTATCCCTGGGTCCCTTTGCTCTTCTGTGCCATTCGGATCCTTATTTTCCAAGGTGTAGGTGATGTTTCTCTTATCACCTCACATTGATCATTGTTTCAAGTTTAACTGTCCAGTCTACAAGTTTTCTAATATCTTCTTGTATTACGTTGCATTCCTCAACGTTAGCTATACACCCCTTCGCTCACCCCAGTTTGGAATCATCTGCAAACTTTGATGAGTTACTTCTTCCCAAGTCCAAATCACTAATGTAAATTATGAACAGTGGTCCCAGCACTGATCCTTGTAGAACACCACTTTATGACCTTCCTCCAATCTGTTTAACTACTCTTCACCTCTAATCTCTGCTTTTTTTAAAAGCCAATTTGCTATCCATTCAGCTATTTGTGCCCTGACTCCACATGCCTACCATGTGGTACCTTATCAAAGTCCTTTTGAAAAATCCATGTATGAGACATCTAATCCATTATCTACTCAGAAAATGCTGGAAATACTCAGCAGGTCAAGCGACATCCATGGAGATTTAACATTTCAGGTTGATCTGTTCTGACGCAAGTTCATCAACCTGAAACGTTCACGGTTTCTCTCTCCACAGATGCTGCTGCCTGACTTCCTGAGTATTTCCAGCATTTTCTATGTCAGATTTCCAGCATCCACAGCATTTTTCTTCTATTACCCTTATCTTTCCATTACCTCAAAGAATTTTAATCAGGTTAGACAAGCATGACTTAGCCTTTCAGAATCCATACTATTATATTTTCTGTGGTGTACAGTTTCCAGGTTTTGTTCTATCTCCCTTTTTATAAAAATGAACAATGTTAGCTGTCCACCAGTCCTCTGGCACTACTAACTCTTCTATACAACTTTTGTATACATAAACTACTGCTTCTGCTATCTCCTCCCCAGTTTCAGTATGCGTGGGTGCTTACCAGCAAATCAGAGGTCTTACCTCTGAGAGGTCATAACATTCTTTTTAAGCTCATCCTCCAGGGAACTGTCTATTTCATTCTCTTCTTTAATAAAAACTCAGGTGAAGTAGTTATTCAACACTTCTACCGTTATCTGTGAATTAAACTTGCAGAAGCTTTAGTCGGCCTATCTCTAATATTCCGTTTCCTATTTGTGTGTGCATATAACTTTTAATTACTTCTTTATATTCCTTGATAATTTGATTTTGTAATTTGTCTTTGCCGTCCTGATGGGTTGTTTTAAAAAAAATTCTCCCAAGTTCTTCATATTCCCTTTTGTATTCTTTAGCATACAAATACTTTTTGCATTTATTTTTCTTTAGATTCAATTTTCCTTTTAGTTCTTTATTCATCCACAGTGCCCCATTATTAGCTTACTTGTTTTTGGCTTTTAGTGAAATGCATTTCTCCTGAACTCTACTCATTACTCTTTCAAAGTTTTCCCACTGTTTTTCTGCCTCTATATTTTTACAAGCATACAAACATACGAATTAGGAGCAGGAGTAGGCCACTCGACCTCTCAAGCCCACTCCACCATTCAATAAGTTCATGGCTGAACTGATTATTCCACATTTCCACCTACCCCCAATAACATTCCACCCCCTTGCTTATCAAGAATCTATCGACCTCTGCCTTAAAAATATTCAAAGGCTCTGCTTCCACCACCTTTTGAGGAAGACAATTCCAAAGACTCAACACTCAGAGAAAAAAATTCTCCTCATCTCTGTCTTAAATGGGCAACTCCCTTCTTTTAAGCAGTGACCCCTAGTTTGAGATTCTCCCACAAAGGGAAACATCCACCCTGTCAAGACCTCTCAGGATCCTATATGTTTCAATCAAGTCGCCTCTTACTCTTCTAAATTCCAGCGGATACAAGCTTAGCCTGTCCAATCTGTCCTCACAAATCAGCCCACCCATTCCAGGTATTCGGCCAATAAACCTTCTCTGTACATGCATTTACATCCTGCCTTAAATAAAGATGTGGTCTCATCAATGCCCTGTACAGCTGAAGCATAACCTCGCTACTTTTGTATGTAATTCCCCTCGCTATAAACGATAACATTCTATTACTTTCCTAATTATGTGCTGTACCTGCATACTATCCTTTTGCAATTCACGCACTAGGACACCCAGATCCCCCTGCATCTCAGAACTCTGCAATCTCTCACCATTTAGATTATATCCTTTTTTTATTCTTCTGGCCAAAGTGGACAATTTCACACTTTCCCACATTATACTCCATTTGCCAGGTCTTTGCCCACTCACTTAACCTATCTATATCCCTTTGTAGCCTCCTTATGTCCTCTTCACAAGTTACTTTCCTACCTATCTTTGTGTCATCAGCAAGTTTAGCAACCATACCTTCGGTCCCTTCATCCAAGTCATTTATATAAATTGTAAAAAGTTGAGGCCCCAGCGCAGATGCCTGTGGCACACCACTCGTTACATCTTGCTAACCAGAAAATTACACATTTATGCCTACTTTCTGTTTCCTGTTAGTTAAGCAATCTCCTATCCATGCCAATATGTTACCCTCTACACCATGAGCTTTTATTTTCCGCAATAACCTTTGATGTAGCAGCTTATCAAATGCCTTCTGGAAATCTAAGTACAATACATCCACGGGTTCCCCTTTACCCACAGCACATGTAACTCCCTCAAAGAACTCCAATAAATTGGTTAAACATGATCCCCCTTTCACAAAACCATGTTGCCTGATTACCTTGAATTTTTCTAAATGCCCTGCTATAATATCTTTAATAATAACTTCTAACATTTTCCCTGTAGTTTCCTGCTTTCTGTCTCCCTCCCTTTTTAAATAAAGGAGTTACATTCACTATTTTCCAATCTAAAGGAACCTTCCCTGAATCTAGGGAATTTTGGAAAATTAAAACTAACACATCAACTACCTCACTTGCTACTTCTTTTAACACCTTAGGATGAAGTCCATCAGGACCCAGGGACTTGTCAGCCCACAGCTCCAACAATTTGTTCAGTAACACTTCCCTGGTGATTGTAATTTTCTTGAGTTCCTCCCTCCCTTCCATTTACTGACTTACAGCTAATACTGAGATGTTACTTGTATCCTCTATAGTGAAGACCGATGCAAAATATCTGTTCAATTCATCTGCCATCTCCTTATTATCCATTATTAAATCCCCAGACTCACTTTTTATAGGACTGATGCCCACTTTGTTAACTCTTTTCTTTTTTAATTATCTATAGAAACTCTTACTATCTGTCTTTATATTTCTAGCTAGCTTTCTTTTGTACTCTAATTTTACCTTCCTTATCAGTCTTTTAGTCCTTCTTTAGTGTTTTTATATTCTGTCCAATCTTCTGACTTGCCTCCCATCTTCGTGCAATTATAAGCTTTTTCTTGAAGTTTGATACGGGTCCCACCCTTGGAATTTTTCTTTCTTGTTGAAATGTATCTATTCTGTGTATTCTGAAATATCCCCTCAAATGTCTGCCACTGCATCTCTATTAACCTATCCCTTAACCTGATTTGCCAGTTCACTTTAGCTAGTTCTGCTTTCATGCCCTCATAATTGCCCTTATTTAAGTTTAAAATACTAGTCTTGAACCCACTCTTCTCTTCCTCAAACTGAATGTAAAATTCAATTATATTATGATCGCTGCTACCTAGGGGTGCCTTAACTCTGAGGTCATTAATTAATCCTATCTTGTTGCACAAT
Organism: Heterodontus francisci; assembly: GCF_036365525.1. Taxonomy (NCBI): domain Eukaryota; kingdom Metazoa; phylum Chordata; class Chondrichthyes; order Heterodontiformes; family Heterodontidae; genus Heterodontus; species Heterodontus francisci. The sequence continues at coordinate 48,809,736 of NC_090383.1, forward strand.
ACCAGGTCGAGTATAACCTGCTCTCTGTTCCAAGAAATTACCGCAAAAACATTCTATGTACTCCTCATCTAGGCTACCTCTGCATCCAGTCTATATGTAGGTTAAAATCCCCCATAATTATCGCTGTACCTTTCTGACAAGCTGCCATTATTTCTTCCTTTATACCCCGTCCCACAGCGTGGTTAATGTTAGGTGGCCTGTACACCACTCCCACAAGTGCCTTAATGATTTCTCACCTCTACCCAAACTGCTTCTACATCCTGAATTTTCTCCCAGTTTGCCTTCTTTAGTTCCACCCTCATTTCATCATAGTTTGCTCTTTTCCAGTCTACTGCCTTTGTCTTAGTCCTACTTAAAAAGGAAATTAGATGGCCACTTGAAGGAAATAAACTTGCAGGGCTACAGGGATCAGGTGGGACTGACTGGATAGATCTGTGGAGAGCTGACATGTACTTGATGAGCCGAATGGCATCCTTCTGTGCTGTAAATGACTCTGACTTATGTCACTCTTGACCCTAATCTTGAATCTTACTATGTTGTGATCATTATTACTAAGACACTCTCCTTCTCTTATCTCCTCTGCTTCATTACCTATTGCACAATCCAGCAGTGATTCTTCTCTTTTTGGGTTTCTCACATATTGAATGAAAAAGTAGTGCTGTATACACTGTAAAAACTCGATTCCCTTTTTTACTTTCGCTAGAAGTATAAGTAAATCATTGTGTAACCTGGAAGAAATGTTTGGGGCCTTGGATGGTGGGAGAGGAGGTAGTAAATAGGCAGGTGTTGCATCTCCCGCACTTGCACAGGAAGTTGCCTTGGGAAGGAAAGGGGATTTGGGGGCTGATTGAAGAGTGGACAAGGGTGTGCAAAGGGAAGAATCTGTTCTGAATATTGAACGAAGATGGGAGGAGATGTGTTTAGTGGTGGCATCACGCTGATGGTGGCAGAAATGATGGAGGATGATCTGTTGTATTGCTCTACAGAAAACAGGCACAGACTCAATGGGCCGGATGGCCTCCTTCTGTGCCATAATGACTCTGACTCCATTTCTCGCTGCCAGTTTATCAGGATGTAGTTGAAACCTCCCATGATTATTATTACATCCCTGTTGCTCACATCATAGATTTGGTTACATATTTATTCCTCCAATTCCCTCCCACTATTTGGTGATCCACAGTATACACCTATTAGGGTGATCGATCCCTTATCTTTTAACTTAATGCATATGGATTCTGTATCCATCTCACTGATAGAAGAAAAAAAAAACTGTCATTGTATCTTTAACTAGTGCAGCTTCACACCTGCTGTCCTTCCTTCCCTTCTTAAATGTGTTATATCCTGCAACATTTAGTTGCCAACTCTGTTCTCTATGTAGCCACATTTCAGTTAGCCCTACTATATCCAGATCTTCACTGGAAATTACCTTCAGTTCATCCATTTTGCTTTGAGTACTATATACATTGCTGTACCAACTGCTTAAATAATTTATTAATCCTCTCTTTTTGTTTGCAAATCTGGATTCATAGTATGCATGCAGCATGGAATGTTGGAGATACTATTCATCACTCTACAACAGTTCATAATATTATAAATTACTTTAGAATTTAATTTAAAATGTAATCCAAGCAAATCACACCAGAGGGGAACTATCCAGCTCAGTATACTGGCATTACAACCACTCGTTCCAAAGAGGAACAGAATGTGTGCTCAGACACACAATTTGAATCTTAACTTCATGGAAAAGTGCCACACAGAGGGAAAATTTTTTTCAGGCAGGGACAAGGAAATATCTAAATAATGAGATGGACAGGGACAGTGGTTGAGGTCTGTGAGTAGGTTGCCACTTCATCTTCATGACACTACAGATAACTGGCACGGCAAGTGATCAATTCTGTGTTGTATTTCATACATATGTTATGATCCTGTAGTTTTTTTTCTGGGAAGAATGTGATGTGCCTTTAAGGCTGGAAAAAGAGTCGTACTGCTTTAAGGCAGCAAGCTCTAAAGACTGAGACAAAGAATGCATTCTCATTGCCTTGGATGCAGTCATTCAGAGACTGCGATTCAAAGGGTGCATTCTCATTGCCTTGGACACAGCCACTCAGACTGAGCATCGAAAGATACATTTGTTACAATTTAATTTTGAACTGGCTTATAATGAAAACAGCCTATGATAACAGAGAACACACAGACAGACAGCTGTGTGTTAGCACCTGAAAGAAGAGCTCTCAGCCCATCTAAAATGAAGAGAATTTAGTCTATTTATTATTCTCTCTCAAAATTCTAAAAGATCAAGCCAAAACAGAGATCTTTGATCATTTAAACTGAAGGAAGGGAAGTTAGAATGTGACAATCTTTTATCCCTCAAAAATTCTAAAGCTAGATTGATTCTATTGAATGTAGTTGCCAGTTGTTGATCTACTGGTCATCGCTGGAAGAAAGAAGAGTTTGAAACTTCGGGTATTGGACTGTTTTCCTTTCCTCATCGGACCCTGGAAGATTGCGCGTGGACTTTAATCAGAGGATTGTGCATCGGGAAGTGTAAATTTGCAAGGACTCTAATTTTTTGGATTTTAAATGTTCTTTATATCTTTGTAGCGTTTAAGAATTTAGTTTTTCTAATTAAACAGTTAATTTGTTGATTTAAAGACACCTAGTTTGGTTAGCCTCATTCGGGGGTTAATAGATGGTACAATTTGGCTGGGTCTTTTTTTAATTTGGAAAGTTTAAAATGATATGTTAATTCAATCCTGTCCCTCCACAGATTGCCTAACAGTGCGTTTCTCCCACCACCATCAGAATCGTATATTCTCATTGGGGGCTTTGACTGGAGAAGTCGGTCATAACAATATGAAATGCACTTCAGGTGCATATTTACTGAATGAACATCAATCACCACTGTATCCAAGGAGCTGTTCCACTGTACCACAAAACTAAATTGAAACTTACTCACCCTTTAATACCAATCCAACTCTCCAAAGGGCATAATACACGTTCATATAGGGTCGGTGGTGCGTGATGGAAACCATACTGCTCAAAGATGAAAGCAAGTTGTAGGAATCTATCTTCATTCTACAGGTTTCAACCATCATAAAGTCGGATAAATCAACCTGAAACATTATCTGTTTCTCTCTCTACAGGTGCTGCCTGACCTGAGTATTTCCAGCATTTTCTGTTTTTATTTTGGATTTCCAGTATCCACAGCATTTTGCTTTTGTATTAGTGGGCAAATTTACAGTTGTGAAATTACCTTTTCAAGAGCCAGAACACCAGCTGTCAAGACCAGTGTTGTCCTAAAGAAATCATGGATATTTCCCATCTCCCTATCTAACAGATTTTCCACTTTGTATACTGTTGGGGGAGATAGCTTCTCAGGGGAATGCAGCAAGACCCAGGTATGTGGCACCACGGGTGACTCAGCTGCACGGGAGGGGGGGAAAAGGAGTGGGAGAGCTATGGTGATAGGGGATTTTATTATAAGGCGTACAGACAGGCGTTTCTGTGGCCACAAACGTGACTCCAGGATGGTATGTTGCCTCCCTGGTGCTAGGGTCAAAGACATCACGGAGCAGCTGCAAGACATTCTGAAGGGGGAGGTCGTGGTACACATTGGTACCAATGACATAGGTAGAAAGAGGGATGAAGTCCTGCAACAAGAATTTAGGGAGCTAGGAAGCAAATTAAAAAGCAGGACCTCAAAGGTTGTCATCTCTGTATTGCTACCGGTGCCACATGCTAGTGAGTATAGGCATAGGAGGATACAGCAGATGAATGTGTGGCTGAGGAGGTGGGGCAGGAGGGCAGGCTTTAGCTTCAAAGAACAAAGAACAAAGAAAATTACAGCACAGGAACAGGCCCTTCGGCCCTCCAAGCCTGCGCCGATCCAGATCCTCTATCTAAACATGTCGCCTATTTTCTAAGGGTCTGTATCTCTTTTCTTCCTGCCCATTCATGTATCTGTCTAGATACATCTTAAAAGACGCCATCGTGCCCGCATCTACCACCTCCGCTGGCAACGCGTTCCAGGCACCCACCACCCTCTGTGTAAAGAACTTTCCACGCGTATCCCCCCTAAACTTTTCCCCCCTCACTTTGAACTCGTGTCCTCTAGTAATTGAAACCCCCACTCTGGGAAAAAGCCTCTTGCTATCCACCCTGTCTATACCTCTCATGATTTTGTACACCTCAATCAGGTCCCCCCTCAACCTCCGTCTTTCTAATGAAAATAATCCTAATCTACTCAACCTCTCTTCATAGCTAGCGCCCTCCATACCAGGCAACATCCTGGTGAACCTCCTCTGCACCCTCTCCAAAGCATCCACATCCTTTTGGTAATGTGACGACCAGAACTGCACGCAGTATTCCAAATGTGGCCGAACCAAAGTCCGATACAACTGTAACATGACCTGCCAACTCTTGTACTCAGTACCCCGTCCGATGAAGGAAAGCATGCCGTATGCCTTCTTGACCACTCTATTGACCTGCGTTGCCACCTTCAGGGAACAGTGGACCTGAACACCCAAATCTCTCTGGACATCAATTTTCCCCAGGACTTTTCCATTTACTGTATAGTTCACTCTTGAATTGGATCTTCCAAAATGCATCACCTCGCATTTGCCCTGATTGAACTCCATCTGCCATTTCTCTGCCCAACTCTCCAATCTATCTATATTCTGCTGTATTCTCTGACAGTCCCCTTCACTATCTGCTACTCCACCAATCTTAGTGTCGTCTGCAAACTTGCTAATCAGTCCACCTATACTTTCCTCCAAATCATTAATGTATATCACAAACAACAGTGGTCCCAGCACGGATCCCTTTGGAACACCACTGGTCACACGTCTCCATTTTGAGAAGCTCCCTTCTACTGCTACTCTCTGTCTCCTGTTGCCCAGCCAGTTCTTTATCCATCTAGCTAGTACACCTTGGACCCCATGCGCCTTCACTTTCTCCATCAGCCTGCCATGGGGAACCTTATCAAACGCCTTACTGAAGTCCATGTATATGACATCTACAGCCCTTCCCTCATCAATCAACTTTGTCACTTCCTCAAAGAATTCTATTAAGTTGGTAAGACATGACCTTCCCTGCACAAAACCATGTTGCCTATCACTGATAAGCCCATTTTCTTCCAAACGGGAATAGATCCTATCCCTCAGTATCTTCTCCAGCAGCTTCCCTACCACTGACGTCAGGCTCACCGGTCTATAATTACCTGGATTATCCCCGCTACCCTTCTTAAACAAGGGGACAACAATAGCAATTCTCCAGTCCTCCGGGACCTCACCCGTGTTTAAGGATGCTGCAAAGATATCTGTTAAGGCCCCAGCTATTTCCTCTCTCGCTTCCCTCAGTAACCTGGGATAGATCCCATCCGGACCTGGGGACTTGTCCACCTTAATGCCCTTTAGAATACCCAACACTTCCTCCCTCCTTATGCCGACTTGACCTAGAGTAATCAAACATCTGTTCCTAACCTCAACATCCGTCATGTCCCTCTCCTGGGTGAATACCGATGCAAAGTACTCGTTTAGAATCTCACCCATTTTCTCTGACTCCAAGCATAACATTCCTCCTTTGTCCTTTAGTGGGCCAATCCTTTCTCTAGTTACCCTCTTTCTCCTTATATATGAATAAAAGGCTTTTGTCTGTTTCTGGCAAAGGCAAGACCTGTACAAGTTGGACAGGTTGCACATGAACCGGGACCAAAATCCTTGCTGGGAGGTTTGCTAGTGCTGTTGGGGGGTGGGGGGGTGGTGGTTTAAACTAATCTGGCAGGGGGATGGGATACAGAGTGGAGGTACAGTAGGGGGTGATGCACAGTTAAATATAGAAGAGAAACTGAGTTAGTCTGGAAGGCAGAGCAAATATAGACCTGTTAAAGGCATAAGTGAATAATGCAATGCTGGATGGCATCTATTTTAACGCAAGGAGTCTTACTAGTAAGGCAGATGAATTGAGGGTGTTGATTAACACATGGGAATATGACTATCACAGAGACATGGTTGAGGGAAGGGCAGGACTGGCAGCTCAATATTCCAGGATATAGAATCTTCAGGCGTGACGGGGGAGGGGGTAAAACAGCATTACGCTGTTGATCAAGGAGTCAATTACTGCAGTAAGGAAGGATGATATCTTAGAAGGTTCCTCAAATGAGGCCATATGGGTAGAACTTAAAAACAAAAAGGGGACAATCACTTAGCTGGGAGTGTACTACGGGCCTCCAAACAGTCAGGGAGAGATAGAGGAGCAGATATGTAGGCAAATCACAGAGAGGTGTAAAAATAAGAGGGTTGTAATAGTAGGGGATTTCAACTTCCCCAATATCAACTGGGATAGTTTTAGTGCAAAAGACTTAAAGGGGGTGGAATTCTTAAAGCACATATAGGACAGCTTTTTGAGCCAGCACATAGAAAGTCGTACGGGAGAAGGGGTGGTACTGGACCTAATCCTAGGGAATGAAGCCGGACAAGTGGTAAAAGTGTCAGTGGGGGAGCATTTCGGGGATAGTGACCATAATTCTAAGATTCAAGGTAGTTATGGAAAAGTACAAAGATGGACTGGAAATAAAGGCACTGAATTGGGGGAAGGCCGATTTCAATATGATAAAACAGGATCTGGCCAAAGTGGACTGGGAGCAGCTACTTATAGGAAAGTCTACATCAGACCAGTGGGAGTCATTCAAAAAGGAAAGAGAGAGAGTTCAGGGCCAACATGTTCCCATAAAGGCGAAGGGTAGGACCAACAAGTCCAAGGAACCCTGGATGTCAAGGGATATAGAGGATTGGATAAGGAAAAAAAGGAGGCTTATGGCAGATTCAGAGTGCTGAAAACAGCAGAGGCCCTAGAGGAGTATAGAAAGTATAGGGAGGTACTTAAAAAAGTTATTAGGAGAGCGAAGAGGGGACATGAAAAAACACTGGCGGGCAAGATAAAGGAAAATCCTACGGCGTTTTATAAGTATATTAAGGGCAAGAGGATAACCAGGGAAAGAGTAGGGCCCATTTGGGACCAAAGTAGCAATCTGTGTGAGGAGCCAGAGGACATAGGTGAGGTTTTAAATGATTACTTTTCATCTGTGTTCACTACGGAGAAGGACAATGTAGGTGTCGAGATCAGGGAGAGGGATTGTGATATACTTGAACAAATTAGCATTGAAAGGGAGGAAGTATTAGCTGTTTTAGCAGGCTTAAAAGTGGATAAATCCCCAGGCCTAGATGAGATGTATCCCAGGCTGTTATGTAAGGCAAGGGAGGAGATAGCAAGGGCTCTGACACAAATTTTCAAATCCTCTCTGGCTGCAGGAGAGGTACCAGAGGACTGGAAGGACATGAATATAGGAGGTATGATCAGTGAGCTCACAGATGACATGGAAAATTGATGGTGTCATAAATAGTGAGGAGGAAAGCCTTAGATTACAGGACGATATAGACGGGCAGAACTGTGGCAAATGGAATTTAATCCTGAGAAGTGTGAGGTGATGCATTTTGAGAGGACTAACAAGGCAAGGAAATATACAATGGTGGTAGGACCCTAGGAAGTACAGAGGGGCATTGGTGTACTCGTCCATAGATCACTGAAGGCCGCAGCATAGGTAGATAAGGTGGTTAGGAAGGCATATGGGATACTTGCCTTTATTAGCCGAGGCATAGAATATAAGAGCAGGGAGGGTATGATGGAGCTGTATAAAACGCTAGTTAGGCCACAGCTGGAGTACTGTGTACAGTTCTGGGCACCACACTATAGGAAGGATGTGATTGCACTGGAGAGGGTGCAGAGAAGACTTACCAGGATGTTGCCTGGGCTGGAGCATTTCAGCAATGAAGAGAGACTGAAAAGGCTAGGGTTGATTTCCTTAAAGCAGAGAAGGCTGAGGGGGGAAATGATTGAGGTATACAAAATTATGAGGGGCACTGATAGGATAGATAGGAAGAAACTTTTTCCTTTAGCGGAGGAGTCAATAATCAGGGGCCATAGATTTAAGGCAAGGGGCAGGAGGTTTAGAGGGGATTTGAGGAAAAACATTTTCACACAGAGGATGGTTGGAATCTGGAACACACTGCCTGAAGGGGTGGTAGAGGCAGGAACCCTCACAACATTCAAGTAGTATTTAGATGAGCACTTGAAACGCCACAGCATATAAGGCTACGTGCCAAGTGCTGAAAAATGGGATTAGTATAGATAGGTGCTTGATGGCCGGCACAGACACGATGGGCCGAAGGGCCTGTTTCTGTGCTGTATAATTCTATGACTCTATAATGCTCTAGTCACATGCATTTTCATGATTATGGGTAGATGTATTTAACGCGTATATTTTCTTAACATCTGCCATCATTCAGTATCCAAGGAAGTAAAGTACTCACAATGATCAAACAAAACACCTCACTCTGATTTTCAGCTTACCATGCATACATGACATTTGAGACTTGCGATCACATGTTCAAGGACAGTGTCTTTTACTCATTTTTTTAAATTTACTAATCAGAAATGCAATTAGCCACATGTGATTAGTAGCTAATGTATAACACTCGTCAAGACCAACCTATGAAGGTATTACCATGTATCATAATAACATTTCAAAATTTTTGAGGATTGCGCCTCGTGGCAGCCCTGCATAAGTTATCAATTCCGAAAGGCCCAGAAAGCAATTGTGGGTCGAGCACACAGACCCATAACCTGTCTACTGGGTTTTTTCCTCGCAAAATGACAGTAGTATTTGAGTCACTCAACCATTTGGCTATCCGCTACTTAAATCACCGATTCCTCTTGGGTCCTTGCACACAGAAAACAAATAGTGTTGAAATTGCCTAAATTGCTGCACAAGACGCAACATTTTAGGGCTCTGCAAGCATAGTGGAAACCATGTTCCAATTCGGACATATGGCAACAATTTCCTGATCCAAATGAAACTAGGAAACTACCTTAGTTTAAAAACTTACGTTGAGTCCTAAGGACCATCCTGCCAGAAAGCAAAACAAAATTATTGATGATTTACAACAAGGGCTGCAGGTCAGTAATTCTACAAAATGAAACTTTTAATAACAATCCAATTTACTGCTCATTAAAAACTAACATCTTAGGTATGTGCAATTTTAAAGAACTACTGGTGTCCCAGATGAGAACCACAAGTATCCTATCTGCATACAATTTCCAAACAACTTGCACAAAAAGGAACATCATTGGGTGATCACAAACAGCTCATTAAAGAATGAAATATCTGCGTTATGAATCTGAATAGGAGGTTTTTAAACATAGTAAATTTTGGAGATACTGCAGAACACACAAGACTTTACAGAAACAGGGCTAAACTTCTTAGATCATTGTACAAACTTCTTCAAATTTGTGTCAAAAGTGGTATTGGTAGATGTTGTACCTGAAGAAAAAAAAACTTGTATTTATAATGCACCTTTCACATCCTCTGAATGTCCCATAGCACTTCAAAGTAATGACTTCTGAAGTGTAATTACTGATCTGTAGGCAGCTGCAACAGCCAACTTGCATACAGCAAATGAGATAATCAGTTAATCTGATCATTGGTGTTGGTTGAGAGATACCGTTAGAACTCCTTGCTCATCTTAGAAAAGTGGCATGGGATCTTTTAATTTCACATGAGCAGATAGGTGGGGTACCAGTTTATAATGTTAACCAACAACAGTCCTGCACTGAAGCATCAGCCCTGGAGTGTGACTTGAACCCACCACCTTCTGACTCAGAGGTGAGGGTGCTACAATCAAGCCAAGCTGACACTCAACAAAAGTAAGCTATCTAAAAGATGGATACAGTACAAAATAGATATATTCTTAGGAAAAAAGATTGAAACTAAACTGAAACTTAATAAGGGGGCATATGATAAAACTAGGGTTAACAACTCGTCTGTCAAAATTAACATTTTGTTAAAAATCTTGGCGGGCATCCCACATCATGGTCTTGTGTAATGTTTTACATGTTAACACTTACAACAGACATATAAACAATTATAATAGCAATTCCCTACATAAAAACTTGTCTGCTGCAATCCAACCACCAATCTTCTACTCCTTCGCCAGCTGCTTACCTGGCCCCTACATGGGATTTCTTTTAATTTCTGGCTATCTCCAACCCAGTCTTGAGCTTTGCCGACTTCCTCTTGGGCACCACTCTTTCAAAAAGGCTTTCCCCTTCAACAGCCTTCTGCCCTAACTATTGAAAAATTTACCATCCTCTTGGTTCACAGCTTGATCCCAGCTCCCTCTTCAAAACTTTTAGCTCTTTCCTCTCCTGCCCCCCATGGGTTCTCAGCTCTTGACCCCAATTTTTAGAAAAAAAAAACTTTGACAGCAGGCTGCTTCCTCCTTGAACCCTCCTTCAAAACTATTGCCTTGTTGCAAAATGTTCCCACCCTGCAGGTTCTCAACCCCATCCCCTTGCACTAATGTTGAAAATTTTTGACATCATGCTACATGTTCCCAGCCCTGACCCTTGCCTGGTTCCACTCTTCACACACTCCAAACCCTGACCCAGCTCTTTCAAAATTTTGCTTCACTGCAGCTTTACATGCACACCTCTGACACAACTGTTTAAAAACTGTCTTTAGCCATCAACTCCAGACCTCTACACCCAAACCCAATCCCCAGACTTCATGCAAAAGTTTTTCAGCCACACAAGGCTCCCAGGCACATACTGTCTAGCAGTACCAAAGAAAATCATGAAGTCCATTGGAAGTAGTGGGGAATTAAAAAGGGATTATAATGGCTGGAGAGAACATAAAAACGCAAGCAGATAAATAAGGGTTTTTATTTATTGAAAGTAAAATAGTTAGATGGGGCCTGGTCACTCAGGAATGGAAAGGAAAATCTAGTTGCAGAGGATATGGAAGTGTTAAGTGTTTGATAAATGATAGTGAAAGTCAAAACACTGCATAGAGGTGAATGCGAAACAACTGTAAAGAGTAACTGTACAAAAATAACTGGTTCCAAAAAAATTAGTGGAACTCAAAAAGCTCTGAAGGCATGCTGAAAATGGTACGTCGAGTTGGCAGAGGCTCCGACTACAACTTTTCAACCCTCCTTAAATATGCAAATTGTACTGGGGAGATTGAAGGATTGCCAACATGATATCTCTGTTCAAAAAGGGAGAAATGGATAAACCAAGTAGCTTAGAAGAAGTTAGTCCATAACATTATTTTGGCCAAATGCTTAGGATCCATAATTCAAGACCAAATTAATGAGCAATTCGAATGCAAGGAATAATCAAGGACAGCCACTCGGGATCTGTTACAGGCAAGTAGTGCTGAGCATATGTAAGAGCCTTTTTGAAGCAGCTAACAAATAGCTAAACGGAATACACTGCATGCAGTGCATATGGATTATCAGAAGTCATTTGATCAGGTGTCTCATCGGAAATTTATTATTAAAATTCCAATATGAGAAAATGTAGCAGCAAGGATAGAAAGTTAGCCGACAAGAAAGAAATCATTAGGGTTAATGAGTGCTCATCGGATTGAAAGTAGCAAATCCTAGGCAACCCTGCTGGGTTCATTTCAGTTCTGATATATCAAGACAATTCGGGCTTGGGTGCAGAGAGGATGATATAAAAAATTTGCTGACGACAAAAGGCAGAGATTTGGCAAACTGGGAGAACACACACAGGTTAGTGAAATGCGAAGACCAGTGGCAGGTGCAATTTAATGCAGACAACTGTATGGTAATATACTTTGTAGGCAAAACTAGAAATGGAGGCACAGTGGCGCAGTGGTTAGCACCGCAGCCTCACAGCTCCAGCGACCCGGGTTCAATTCTGGGAACTGCCTGTGCGGAGTTTGCAAGTTCTCCCTGTGACCGCGTGGGTTTTCGCCAGGTGCTCCGGTTTCCTCCCACAGCCAAAGACTTGCAGGCTGATAGGTAAATTGGCCATTATAAATTGCCCCTAGTATAGGTAGGTGGTAGGGGAATATAGGGGATGTGGTAGGAATATGGGATTAGTGTAGGATTAGTATAAATGGGTGGTTGATGGTCAGCACAGATTCGGTGGGCCGAAGGGCCTGTTTCAGTGCTGTATTTCAAAATAAATAAATGTCCAGTGGACAGATTTGAAGAATTATGATGAACATGGCCACCTGAGTTCAAGTACACAACTCCTTAAAAGTCCAAGCGCAAGGAAGTAAAGCTGTATAAAAAGGCGAACGCTACTCGTGGTTTCATAAATCAGGACATAGAGTACAAGAGTAAATAGGTAATAATAAATTTGCACAAGATAATGGTTAAGAGTTATACTACTGTGAACAGTTTTGGGCACCTCATTATAGAAAAGATGTTAAAGCAAACAGCATAGATTCGTCAGAATACTTGGGATCATACAGCTATGAAGACCAACTTTGAGATACTGGAATAAAAACAGAAAATGCTGAAAATACAGACAGCATCTGTGGAGAGAGAAACAGTTAAGGTTTCAGCTCATTGACTTTTGACAGAACGAAATACTGCAGATTTTAGGACTGTTTCCACCAGAGCAGAAGATACAGGGCTGTGAGGAAAGAGCCAGGCAATGGGATTAGATTTGGATTCAAGAACTGATTCAGCCAAGGCCAAATGCCCTATTCTCACTGTAAATCTTTTATGGTTCTACCAGCAGTGAATGGAAATTCTCTCAAAGTCACCTTTTAATGAATAGTTGCAAACTGAATGCCTTTGTGTTTGGATGCAATATCTTACAGGGGTCGGTTAGCTCAGCTGGCTAGACGGCTAGAGTGCAATGCAGAAAGAGGCAAACAGCACAGGTTCAATTCCTGTACTGGCTGTGGTAGTTCATGGAGGCCTGCCTCCTCACTGTACCCCACACTTGAGGAGTGGGGCCCCTCAAGCTATACATTACCAACTGTCTCTAATGCAGAGAGATGCCTATGGTCCTTTGGGACGACAGCTAGAACAACATTTTACTCTTGAACTGGACGGAAAGATTCCCAAGAGGCTCACTGCTGAAATGACCAAGAGCCATACTTTACAGGTCCAATAGAGGTTACTCCATGATTTTTGCACTGTCTGCTTGTATCTTTTGAATCACTAGTATATAAAATAAGGAGAAACAGAGGAAACACACACACACAGAAACTGGGGTATTGAGGAAAAGGAGACCATGCATCCTCCAGGCTGACAAAAGCTATGTCTTTGAGTAGAATCATTGGATTTCATGCTTGTGTAGACCGGAATATTCATGAAGATATCTCCAACTCGTGGAATGTCCAAAAGTAACCTCTGAGTATATTTTCCACTCCCCAGAATCACCTGATAGAAAACTGTACCTACTGTTATGTTGTATATCTCAGCTAAATGCTATGCCAAGACTGTAATCTTCTAAACCAAACATCAGCATACTATCAGTAACTTTTCCCCCACACTTAAAGTTACTGGTTGGTGTAGCAAGTCACTATAGTACCTGCGCTGTTTTATGGTTAGGAAGTATTCCAGGACTAGCCTTACTGCCATTCAGCCCAATCGATTAATGTGCTAGGCTAACTACTCTTATAGATGGGCACTCCACTGCAGGATGCATCTGTTACCACTATCATCTGTGGACAAGATTGCCTAGTAGAGATATTTTGGCCTCTCCTTTGCAGTCCAGTGCAAAGACCCAACCAATATAGTACTAGCTGAAAAAGGATGCCCCGCTAATACCAGTGGGGGGGGAGGGAAAAAAATCACCATTCAAGTAGGTTCCGCTGAAAAAGTTACAGTCGTTTACAAGTGCAAAGGTATCTGCTGCCATCAGACCCACTTTGTTTAAATATTGCTCTGCTGGATCCACAATCCTTCCTGTAAAGGGCAGATCAGATCTCCAAGTACTGTTAATTGTTCTGAAGGCACAAAAACCTGTTGATTGTCTGGAACAATTTACACTTATTAGCTCCTGTTCAGGTGGTAGCTGCTCACAATTGACTGGGATACTCAGTCTTTGGACTATATACTGCATAGCTGTGGTGGCAGATCACAGGCATGGGACTCTGATAAGCTAATCATTAAGTATGGATAACATGCATCCCAATATATATTTTCGTTACAAGGCAGCATTTTGTCAAAACATTAGCACTGTTTACATTTGGTGAGATGCGAGTCTGCATCTTTTAGGTCTATGGTAGCTAATCAGTACCTTGGGCACACTGCCTGAATAATCAGCAGCAATGTGGTGATCATTTGCTTCTGTTGCTTGAGGTCAGTTTAGACTCCCTTGACCTAGGGGAAAAGGTGAAGCCTAATCCCCCTTCCATCTTTCTCGGAAATACAGAATACCTGGAGTAGGAACCTGTTCTCTTTTGACAGAATTAAATTCTTTTTATGACTCTTGATGCTGGTATTTGGCTATCTCAGCTTCCCATGATATCAGAGGTGCATTTGTGAAATGAATGGGATAGCCTTTTGATGGTCTATAAGACCCATGCTACCCCATACAGATGTCTCCTACAAGCATTTCGCTATGCAAGTGGGAACTGAATATTTGGTCAGTGTTGATGCGTGGGAAGATCACTGGTAGAAGTTACTGGGCATGAACTTTGCATGAAAGTTAGATGTTCTAGGCATGATGTCCAGTGACTTGGGCACTGGACAACTACAAAACTGCTATGACTAAGTTGGACTTTGCAGTAGCCTGTCAGTTTAACAGCAAGCAGTGGGAAAGGGATCCAGTTTCTCATAAATCAATCATGTCATAGCACAGAGGATCTAGCGACTTTTCTTCAGATTCTAGTAACTCCTCTAATCTATCCCTTTAAAACAGTAGTTGTGATATCTGTTCCTGCAGCTCGCTCAGAGCGACACTGAGCACAGCCATGGCCAGCAGCAAAGCAATATACCTAAAGTCTCTATCTTGTTACCAACAGCTGAGTGTAGTGCAGCAGCCTCCATTTGGTCGTCAATCAAACAGCAACTGATTTTAGAAAATCTTTTAGTTAGAAAGGCATGATCCTTAGATAAATAAAGAATTCATATTGGGCCACATGCCATGGTCATTCTAATATAAAGGACCTTTCTTTCTGCACTTCGAATTTTCTTTTTTTTTAAAAATGAGTGCAATATTGACAAATCTTCACCTTTCTACTCTCATTGTTGGGAACTGTCTTTAATCACTCATAGGAAAATAGGCAAATGGGCATTTCAGTATTTGCTTAAGGTCCTCACCTGTCCTGTTACAACGAGGTTCATGGCTTTTATTGTCTTTGCAAAATCACTGGCCTTGTTCAGACAACTGACTCCGTCTTGCAGTGTGTTCTGTAGTTCAAGAGCATACTGTATGTGGAGGGATGCCATATTCTGCTTCATCTTCTCAGATCCTCCTCAGAGTACTGGGCATCGTCTGGGAACAGCCTTCAATGGAAACAGCGCAGCCAATGGCTACACTCTTGAAATTAGCCAAGGACTACACTCTTGAAATTAGGCATGGACTACCCATCCCTCAGTGGGGGCTGGGTGTGCATGGACACACCCATTTCGACAGACTTTCTCATGTTATTGCTTGGAAGACCTTCTAATGTCCCTCAGGATCACTTACATTTTGACTATTACTGATAGTCTGAACTTGAAATAAAAACAGAAAGTGCTGGTCTGGTAGCATCTGTGGAGAGAGATACAGAGTTAATGTTTCAGGTCTGTGATCTTTCATCAGAACTCAGTTTGAACTTGACCTGGTTGTTGACCAGCAGCAGGATTGCTTAACATAAGAAATAGGAGCAAGAGTAGGCCATACTGCCACTCAAGCCTGATCTGCCATTCAGTAAGATCAAGGCTGATCTTTGACCTCCACTCCACTTTCCTGCCCAATCCCAATATCCCTGATTCCCCGAGAGTGAAAAGAATCTATCTATCTAAATCTATTTCAGCCTTGAATATACTCAATGACAGAGCATCCACAACCCCTTTGGTGTAGAGAATTCCAAAAATTCACAACCCACTATATGAAGAAATTCCTCCTCACCTCAGTCCTAAATGATCGACCCCTTACTCTGCGTCCATGCCCCCTAGTTCTAAACTCATCCAGCTGGGGAAACAAACGCTCAGCAACTACCCTGTCAAGCCTTCTCAGAATTGTACAAGTTTCAATGAGATTACCTCTCATTCTTCTGAACTCCAAAGAGTATAGGCCCATTCTACTCAACCTCTCATAGGACAACCCTCTCATCCCAGGAATTAATCTAATGAACTCGCATTTCACTGCCTCCAAGGCAAGTATATCCTTCCATAAATAAGGCGACCAAAATGGTGCACAGTACTCCAGGTTTCGTCTCACCAAGGGGGGAGGCAGAAAACAGGAAACTTTTGGCCAGTTAGTTTGATGTCGGTCGTGGGGAAGGTGTTAGAATCGATCATCAAGGAGGCTATAACTGGGCACTTAGAAAAACTCAAGGTAATCGGGAATAGTCAGCATGGTTTTGTGAAAGGGAAATAATGTTTAACCAATTTATTGGAGTTCTTTGAAGGAGTAACAATGTGTTGTGGATAAAGGGGAGCATGTTGACATACTGGACTTGGATTTCCAGAAGGCATTTGACAAGATGCCACATAAAGGTTTACTGCGCAAAGTAGGAGCTCATAGTGTAGGGGGTAACAAATTAGCATGGATAGAAGATTGGATGGCTGGCAGAAAATAAAGAGTATGCATAAATGGGTCCTTTTCTGATTGACAAATCTATTCGTCACATCCTGCCAAACACCATTTGCCTTTCATAAAACCATGTTGACTCTGCCCAATCATGTTAACAAAAATCATTACATCTCCTTAATAATGGATTTCAGCATTTCCCTATGGCTGATGTCAGGCTAACTAGCCTGTAGTTCCCAGTTTTCTCTCCCTCCTTACTCGAACAGCACTGATGCATTTGCTATTTTCCAAACTGCTGGGACCATTCGAGAATCTACAGAATTTTGGAAGATCACAAAAAAATGTATCCGCCATCTCTGCAGCCACCTCTTTTAGAACCCTAGGATGTACGCCATTAGGTCCAGGGGATTTGTCAGATTTTCGTCCCATTAGTTTCTTCAGGACTTTTTCTCTACAGATATTATGAACCAAGTTCCTCACTCTCACTAGCCCTTTGGTTCCCCGCTATTTTTAGTATGCTTTTTGTGTCTTTTATTGGAAAGACAAATACAAAATATGTTTAACGTCTTTCTTATTCTCCAGTATAATTTCTACTGTCTCAGCCTCTAAGGGTATAATGTTTACTTTTGCTACTCTCTTCCTTTACACACACTTGTAGAAGCTCACACAATATGTTTTTATATTTCTTGCTAGTTTACTCTCATTCTATTTCTTCCCTTATCAATTTTTTGGTCGTTCTTTGCTGGTTTCTAAAACTCTCCCTCTTCTCAGGTTTCTGACTATTCTTCACAACATTATACGCCTCTTTTAATCGAATACCATCCTTAACCTCTTAAGTTAGCCACAGATGGATCACTTTCCCAGTGGAGCTTTTGTTTCTCAATGGAATGTATTTTTGTTGAGCATTTTGAATAATTTCTTTAAATGCTTGCCACTGTTTATCTGCGCCTATCCTTCTAATCTATTTTCCCCAATCCACCTTAACCAACTCACCCCTCATACCCATGTAACTGCCTTTATTTAAGTTTAAGACTCATACTTAAGTCTGAAAGAAGTCACTCAAACTTAATAGAAATTCTATCATATTATGATTGCTTTGCCCCACAGGATCCTTTAGTTTGAGATTACTGATCAACCCTGTCTCATCACGCATTACAAGATCCAAAACAGCCGTATCCCTTCTTGGTTCCACAATGACTAGACTTGCGTGAAACCCTTAAGTAAAACAAATACAGTGCCAGATAATACCAAAAATATAGTGGCACCAAGTGGCAGACCATTTAATGCGTCCAATTTCTCAGCGCCAATTGGTATAGAAATGCATTCAGAAATGTTCGATTGGATAAGACAGAATCCTTAGGCACAATATTTAAAGCCTTTGACAGATGTTGAGGCTAAGCCAGCTATGAAGGGTGTTCAGTTTTGATCCAGGCAAAGGAATGCTGAAGGTTATACTTTACAACCACAGCCTAGCTAGGCACATTCTCTCTGCCCAATGTAAAATTTCAAATCGCCCCTTGTGTGCTAATGCACACATTTATTTTTGCCAGTCCTATTTGCTCTCTATTTGGTGGTTAAGGAGATGGAGAATCTATTGCTAATGTCATCATTCAACCTAAAAGAAGTGTTTCCTTTCTTTTACATGTCTTCTTGAAAAGCCCAATCTAGAATACTTTTGAGCAATTCCTTGCCCAGTGTTGACCCAGTCAACACTTTGTGTGCAGTCTTGGGCATCTCACTTTAGAAAGGATGTTAATACAATGCAGAGTGCACATTCAACAGGATGATACTTGGGATGTTATAGTTATGAAGAGAGACTTTGCAATATTGGAACTATTTCCACTGCAGCAGAGAAGGCTAAAAGACACAGTAGCTTTTTAAAATCATGTTCTGATAAGATGATCATGGGAAAATTATTTCCTCTAATGGGAAGTAAGTAGGTATAACAAAAGGTCACTAGTTAAAAAGCACAAAAATGCAGAACGGCTGAATTGATCAACAGAGTTCAATACTCAATGTGTAAACTAAACTATTTCTATAAAAAGTCCATATGTACTTTGTCCCAAATATCTGGCACCATGAAGCCTGATAGGAGGAACGTTTAAGCTAGAGAAAAATCAAACCATCACAAATGGTGCTGGTCTTTGGGCTTTTGGACCAACCAGCAACATGATGCTGTTTTCATGCTCCCAGAACTAATAAAATTTACAGTATGTGGAATGAAGTACAAGAGCAGTCTCAAAGTCAAGAGTACAGGACTATTGAGATTGCTGCATTGTTTGAAAACTGGTGGTCACGTTTCCCTTCATAACAGTGATGACACGTCAAGAGTAATTTATTGGCTGTGAAGCACTTTGAGAAATTGTGAGGACATGAAAGGAGTTAATAAATCCAAGCTCTATCTTAAATCAGAGATGACAACCTGGTCTATCCAACTTTTTAAGGACAGTCATGATGTTTTGAGGAAGGAGACCTGAAGGAACAAAAATAATCTGTTTCAAAATAAAAATATCTAACTAAGTCATCTGAGAGTCCAATAAAGTAAAAAGAAAAGGCATTCTATACCTCATTTACATTACTAAATGGACATTTTAGCAAACTAACAGCTGCTGAAATGAAGACATCCATTTGACAAGCTAAGACGTGGTGTAACATTGGGAACATCATAGTGGTTATGTCACTGAACAAGTAATCCAGAGGCCTGGACTAATGATCCAGAGACACGAGTTCAAAACCAGCAGCTGGGGAATTTGAATTTAGTAAATAAAAAAAATCTGGTACTAAAAAGTTAGTCTCAGTAATGGTGACCATGTAACTACCGGATCTGCCATCCTGACCAAGTCTGGCCTATATGTGGCCTCAGATCCACAGCAAAGTGGTTGAATCTTAACTGCCCTCTGAAGTGGCCGAGCAAACCATTCAGTGGTGGGCAATAAATGCTGGCTTGCCAACAACACCCACATCCTGTGAATATTTAAAAATTCTGTGCACTGCATTAATTCCAACACAAAAACAAACTAACTCAGGGGTAAGCAGCATTCTGCCACTCATTAACAGACTTAACTAATGCATGTTGTCATGTAAGCCCCACCTGCCAAGAATGAGGTATATTAATTTTGTCATATGAACACTGATTTTAAACTTGCTGGGAAAAAGAAAAGGCCTGTTACAAAGGCTGCCAGACACTTAGCTGAAAAACATTTGCATACTAACAGACAGTGTTTGTGGAGACAAAAAGGACCATTCCCTCACACATTCAACCCACAATGGATTTTGATGACCAGACATTGAAGGTGTAAGGAAGAGCATTCCAGAGACTGCCAAGGTGATACAGTCCACAAAAGCCAGGACTGGTTAAACCAGCTGGTCACATGACTAACTGGCTGGTCCAGGGTTTTTTGAACGAGCCAGAGTTTTTGAAAAAAAAAGACTGTTTGCTCCTGGAGTGAGAAAACCTCTCCTGTCTGCTCCCATCTCTTTCTCACAAGCTTCTGGACTCACTGAGGACACATGAACTTCAAGAGACAAAGGTCTCCTACATCGAAATAGGTTTAAGAAGAATACTGGGTCCCAATGAAAAGCAAGACCTACCTACAATCAAGGACTTTACAGCGAACTCTAAGAACACTAACCAAAACCATCTTCAGATATTACCTCAAACTTTTCCATTTTATTTCTTCTCTTTTCTGTCTCTATCTGCATGTGTGTATCGCGTATGCGTCACATATCCAGAGGCATTAACCGAATTACAGTTTAAGTTTATGATTAGATTAGATTAGATTAGATTAGAGATACAGCACTGAAACAGGCCCTTCGGCCCACCGGGTCTGTGCCGAACATCAACCACCCATTTATACTAATCCTACACTAATCCCATATTCCTACCAAACATCCCCACCTATTCCTACCAAACATCCCCACCTATTCCTATATTTCCCTACCACCTCCCTATACTAGTGACAATTCATAATGGCCAATTTACCTATCAACCTGCAAGTCTTTTGGCTTGTGGGAGGAAACCGGAGCACCCGGAGAAAACCCACGCAGACACAGGGAGAACTTGCAAACTCCACACAGGCAGTACCCGGAATCGAACCCGGGTCCCTGGAGCTGTGAGGCTGCGGTGCTAACCACTGCGCCACTGTGACGCCCAAATGATTCAATTTGGAGCTTGGATTGTGTCAGGTAAATGTGGTTTCTCATTCAGACATTCCTGCATTGTGGAACTGTCAGTTATCTGTGCAGGGACAGGATATCGGGGTGTTTGAATGGAGTTGAAGATTTTGGTTGCTTGAATAGGGTGTGAATTAGATTGTGGATTGTGTCCCTGAATGTCTTTCAGCCGATGTCCTGAGAGAATGAAGTGGTTTACCAATGTCTGAATAACATCAAAGTCTTTAGACACATGAAAGAACAAGATTGGGGACAATATACAAAAGCTGAGACAGTCAGGCAACAACAGGAGGAAGGTGAATGTCTTTTACAGTTTGTAATCTGAAAGCCTGAGCTAATGACTGAAAAAGCAGGAGTTCAAATCCCACATTGGGCTCTTGTGAATTTGAATTTCTCTGAAAATAAAAAATAACTCTGGAATAATAAATCCTCCAAGATGAAATGATTCCCTCTCACTGCTCTGACACTGATTTACCTTCAAGTAGCTTTTTCCAGTCCACTTTTTCTAAATCACCTTCCACCGGCTCAGCTTCATTCCCTAAAACTAAGTGTAAAACTGACCCATCTCTTGTTGACCTTGCTAGATACTGGCCTAAAAAAATTTCCCCTGAATGTATATTTACAATTCTGTATCCTTGATACCTTTTACACTAGCCTCAGTTATCAATGCACTAGTTAGGTCTGCACTAGACCCTGTCTGTGTTTATATTACACATGGCCCTGTCTCTGCTATAAAAATGGTTTAAAAAGTGGAGAGAAAACCCTCCAATTTATACAGTAGATCCAAAGAAATAGGAGCAGGAGTAGGCTATTCAGCCCATCGAGCCTGTTCTGCCAGTCAATACGATCATGATTGATCTGATAGTGACTTTAACTCCACTTTCCTGCCTGCCCCCCGTAACCCTTGACTTCCTTGGATATAGTCATTGACCCAACCTCCACTGCTTTCTGGGGAAGAGAATTCCAAAGCCTAACCAACCGCTAGCTCAGTCTTAAATGACAGAACCTTTATTTTTAAACTGTGCCCCCTAGTTCAAGACTCCTCCACAAGGGGAACATCCTCCCAACATCCGCCCTGTAAAGTCCCCTCAGAATCTTGTATGTTTCAATAAGATCACTTCTCATTCTTCTCAACTCCAATGAGTATAGTCCCAACCTGTTCAACCATTCCTCATAAGACAACCCCTTCATCCCAGGAATCAGCCGAGTGAACCTTCTCTGAACTGATTCCAATGCATCCAGGCCTGACCATTTATCCACTTTCAAAGATGCCAAACCCCTTAATATTTCCCTCTCACTCTGTTTATCCCATCCAATATTTCACACTCCTCCTCTTTAACTACAATATCTGCATCGTTCCCCCTCTTTTATAAAGACGGACACAAAGTATTCATTATGAACCATGCCCACATCTCCCACCTCCACACACACATTCCCTTTTTGGTCTATCCTTACTATCCCTATTTATCCTTAGTTATCCTCGTGCTCTTAATGTATTTATAAAACATCTTTGTGATTTCTTTGCTTTTACTTGGTAATATTATTTTCCGGCCATTTCTTTGCTCTCCTAATTTGCTTTTTAATTTCACCCCTGAACTTTCGACACTTTCTGTGGTATTGAGCTCTCGGTATCTGACATAAGCTTCCCTCTTTTGCCTTAGCCTACCCGGTTTGATCCTTGACATCCAAGGGGCTCTAGATTTGGGAGTCCCACCCTGTTTGTCTTTGTGTGAACATATTTGTTCTCAACCCTCAGTAACTCTCACTGCTCTGACACTGATTGACCTTCAAGTAGCTGTTTCCAGTCCACTTTGCTAAAATCCCCCATCTCTGGAACCACCATCCCCTCTGCTCCCTCCAATGGACCCTCACATCCTTCCTAAAGTGTGGTCACCAGAATTGGATGCAGTATTCTGGTCGTGGCCTAACCAGAGGCTTATAAACATTCAGCATAACTTTCATGCTTTTGTCTTCAAAATCTCTATTTATGAAGCCCAAGATCCCATATGCTTTGCTGACTACTTTCTCAATATGTCCTGCCACCTTCAAAGATGTATGTCCATGTATCCCCAGGTCCCTCTGTCCCTGCACACTCTCTAGAACTGGGCCATTAAGTCTATATTGCCTCTCCCTATCCCTGCTGCCAAAATACATCACCTCACATTTCCCTGTATTAAATTCCTTCTGACACTTGTCTGCCCATTCTGCTCAACTATCTATGTCCTGTTGTAGTCGATTGGAGTCATCCTCACTGTTTGCATCTCCTCCAAGTTTGTTATCATCGGCAAATATTAAAATTTGACAAAAAGCACTGACTTTTGGGGAACACTGCTGTCTACCATCTTCCAGTCTGAAAAACAACCATTTACCACAACTCGCTGCTTTCTGTCCTTTCACCAATTTTTGATCCAAGCTGACACAGGCCCTCCTATCCCATGAGCCTCAGTTTTGTTAACCAGAATTGGACACAATACTGCAGCCGAGGACAAACTATTATTTTATAAAGGTTTAGCATCACTTCCTGACTTTTATACTCGAGACCTGTTTATAAAGCTCAGGATCCCATCTGCTTTATTAACCCATCAGCAAAGTGGGAAATTCTATCAGAACAATTGACCAGTTCCCTTAGACATGAATCCGTGAGTCGTTCCAAGGCTGGCGGGAGGGTTTAGAGAGAACCCCAACCTGGTCATTTTTGTGAAACAGAAAACCATCAATGCATTGGCAGGGATATTAATAAAGCCCTTACAATGACAGGAGGAGGCCATTCGTCCCCTCGAGACTGTCCTGCCCATTCATTCAGGTCATGGCTGATTTGGTCCTTCTCCACATCGAACTGTCTCGGCTCCGTAAACATTAATACCCTTTCCTAACAAATCTCTACCGGCAATCAGGAATTAATGTCACTGCCTGTTAACACTGGGGAATTCCTTCCCTAAACCTCTCCGTCTCTCTCGATCTCTCATTCCTGCTTAAAGACGTTCCTTAAAACTAACCTCTTTGACCAAACATTTGGTCATCAGCCTTAATCTCTCCTCATGTGGGTTTGGTATCAGATTTTGTTTTATAATGCACCCTGTGTAACACCTTTGGGACTTCTTATTCCTCACCTTCTCCTTCACTCCGTCTCTCTCCAGGTGTGGGCTCACCAAACCCTGTACCATTACAGCAAGACTTCCTCACTATTGTACTCTAACCCCCTTGCAATAAAGGCCAACACTCCATTTGCTGTACCTGCATGTTAACTTTCTGTGATTTATGTACAAGGACACCCAAATCCCTCTGAATACCAACATTTCATCGTTTCTCACCATTTGAAAAATGTTCTGTGTTTCTATTCTTCCTGCCAAAGTGAAGAACCTCACTTTTTTAATAAAGTTCAACCTTTTTTCTTTAAACCCAAGAAAACCTGTTTGGTTAGTTTCTTTGCCTTATAATTGGAAGTTAGCGAACAAGGAGATAAAAAAAAAAACTGTGTTTAAAATTAAACCCTGTTCTGGCAAGACCAGGTGAAGGCTGAGAGGGAACTCTAGACCCCTTTCTCACTTGGTCGTAACAATGTCTATAATTATCCTAACAGGGCAACTGAAAACTTGGAGGATAGATTCAGATCACAATGCCTTCAATGTAACAGGTTCCACATATTTTCAAGATTTTACTGAAGTATAGAGATCATTAAAAAGGAGATTTTGGATGTCTATGTAATCAGAGATCTCATGTTCGATATGTGCAGAAACAGAGAGCTGGGACTTCATATACACAAAGCTTTGATGGTGACAAGATAAGTTGATTAAGCTGTTAAAAAAACACATGCCAGTTGCCTTTATAAAAAGGGGCAGGATACAAAAGTGAGGAAATTATATTAAATCTTTACAATTAATTGGTCAGCCCTCAGCTGCAGTATTGTGTCCAATTCAGGGCACCATACTTAAAAAGAGCAGGCAATTCCTTTGGCAGGGTGCAGAGGAAATTTACTAGAATTATACCAGGGACGAGGGATTTTAGTTATGTGGAGACGAAAGAAGCTTAAATTGCTATCCTAATAGAATTATTCAAAATTATGAGGGGTTTTGAGAAACTGTTTCCATTGAGAGGAGAGTCGCAATACAACCAGGCAGAGTCAACATAGTTTTGTGAAAGGGAAATCATGTTTGACAAATTTATTAGACTTATCTGAGGATTTAACAAGCAGGGTGGATAAAGGAGAACCAGTAGATGTAGTGTATTTGGATTTCCAAAATGCATTCAATAAGATGCGACCAAAAGGTATCTACACAAGACAAGAGTTCATGGATAGAGGACTGGCTAACAGGAAACAGAGTCAGGTTAAATGGGGCATTTTCAGGATGGCAAACTGTGGAGTGGCACAGGGAGCAGTGTTGGGGCCTCAACTATTTACGTAAGAACATAACATAAGAACATAGGAGCAGGAGGAGGCCATTCAGCTCATCGAGTCTGATCCGCCATTCAATACAATCATGGCTAATTATCCATATCAATGCCTTTTTCCCCACACTATCCTCATATCCCCTTACGCTATTGGTATTTAGAAATCTGTCAATCTCTACTTTATAAACATACTCAATGACTAAGCTCCCACAGCCCTCTGGGGTAGAGAATTCCAAAGATTCACAACCTTCTGAATAAAGAAATTTCTCCTCATCTCTGTTCTAAGTGGCTTCTCCTTTATTT
Organism: Heterodontus francisci; assembly: GCF_036365525.1. NCBI lineage: Eukaryota > Metazoa > Chordata > Chondrichthyes > Heterodontiformes > Heterodontidae > Heterodontus > Heterodontus francisci. The sequence continues at coordinate 48,835,167 of NC_090383.1, forward strand.
TGAAATTGTGTCACACGGTTCTAGATTCCCCAACCAGGGGAAACATCTCAGCTGCATCTACCCTGTCTATCCCTTTAAGCATTTTGTATGTTTCAATGAGATCACCTCTCATTCTTTGAAACTCTAGAGAATACAAGCCCAGTTTCCCCAATCTCTCTTCATAGGGCAGTCCCGCCATCCCAGGAACAAGTCTGGTGAACCTTCGTTGCACTCCCTCTATGGCAATAATATCCTTCCTAAGGTAAGGGGACCAATACTACACACAGTACTCCAGGTGCAGTCAAACCAAGGTTCCATACAATTGAAGCAAGCCTTCACTACTCAAATCCTCTTGCGATAAAGGCTAACATACCATTAGCCTTCCTAATTGCTTGCTGCACCAGCATGCTAGCTTTCAGTGATTTATTGACAAGGCCACCCAGATCCCTTTGTAGATCTACACTTTCTAATCTCTTACCATTTAGGAAATACTCGTCACATCTGTTCCACCTACCAAAATGGTTAACCTCACATTTTTCCACATATTGACAATCTATATTAATGACTTGGATGAAGGGACCGAGTGTACTTTAGCCAAATTTGCTGACGATACGAAGATAGGTAGGAAACCAAGTTGGGAGGAGGATACAAAGGGATATAGATAGGTTAAGTGAATGGACAAAAATTTGGCAGATGGAGTATAATTTGGGAAAATGTGAGGTTGTCCAATTTGACAGGAAGAACAAAAAAGATTATTTAAACGGAGAGCGACTACAGAATGCTGCAGTATAGAGGGATCTTGGGGTCCTTGCACATGAATCTCAAAAACTAAGCATGCAGGTACAGCAAGTAATTAGGAAAGTAAATAGAATGTTGGCCTTACAAGGGGGTGGAGTATAAAAGTAGGGAAGTCTTGCTGCAACTGTACAGGGCATTGGTGAGACCACACTTAGAGTACTGTGTAGAGTTTTGGTCACCTTATTTAAGGAGGGACATACTTGCATTTGAAGCAGTTCAGAGAAGGTTCACTAGGCTGGTTCCTGGGATGGGTTTGTCTTCTGAGGAAAGTTTGATCAGGTTGGACCTATACTCATTGGAGTTCAGAAGATTGAGAGGTGATGTTATTGAAACCTAAGGAACTTGACAGGGTAGGTGCTGGTTGGATGCTTCTCCTCCTGGGGGAATCTAGAACCAGGCCATAGTTTCAAATTAAAGGGTCTTAAGTTAAGGCGGGGATGAGGAGGAATATCTTTCTCAGAGTGTCGTTAGTGTTTTGAACTCACTTCCCCAGCTAGCAGTGGAGGCTGGGTCATTGAATCCATTCAAGGATGAGTTCGACAGATTTTTGATTGACAAGGGAGTGAAAGGTTATGGGGAGCAGGCAGTAAAGTGGAGTTAAGGCCACAAACAGATCAGCCATGATCTTATTGAATGGCGGAGCAGGCTTGAGGGGCCGAATGGGCTACTCCTGCTCCTATTTCTTATGTTCTTAGGAACCAGAGGTGTTGAGGCATTACAGCACAGGAGGCCATTCACCCACTGAATCCATGCCAGCTCTCTGTAGAGCAATCCAGTCAGTCCCATTTCTCCACTCTATCCCCATAGCCCTGCAAGTTTATTTCCCTCAGGTGACCGTCCAATTTCCTTTTAAATTCATTTATTGTCTCTGCTTCCACCACCTTCATAGGCAGCAAATTCCAGGTCACTACCACTCATTACATAAAAAAAGTTCTTCCTCACAGCCCGCGCCCAAAATCTTGAATCTGCATCCCCTAGTCCTTGTGTCATTAGCTAATGGGCACAGCTTTTCTTTGTCCACCCATCTAAACCTGTCCTACTCTTGCACATCGCTATCACATCTCCCGCAATCTCCTTTGCTGCAAGGAAAACCATCCCAGCTTCTCAGCTAAAATCCCTCATCCCTAGAACCATTCTAATAAATCTCTTCTACATTGTCTCAAAGATGCTCACATCCTTCCTAACGTTTGGTGACCAGAACTGGACACAATACTCCAGTTGTCACCTAATCAGAGCTTTATAAAGGTTCAGCATAACTTCCCTACTTTTGTACAGAATACCTCTATTTATGAAGCCCAAGATTCCATATACTTTCCTAACTACACTCTCAATATGGCCTGCCACCTTCAAAGATCTGTACCCATGAACCCCCAGGGCCCTCTGTCACTCTTTAGAACGGTGCCATGAAGTGTATTGTCTCTCCCTATCCCTTCTGCCAAAATGCATCACCTTACATTTCTCTTTAAATGACATCTGCCATTTGTCTGCCCATTCTGCTAGCCTATCTGTGTCCTGTTGTCATCGACTGGTATCATCCTCACTGTTTGCCACAACTTCAAGTTTGGTATCAGTAAATTTTGAAATTTTACTCTGTATTCCAATATCCAAGTCACTTATATACATCAAAAAAGCAGTGGTTCTAGCCCTGAACCTTAGGGAATACCTGGGGCGGCACAGTGTCGCAGTGGTCAGCACCGCAGCCTCACAGCGACCCAGGTTCAGTTCTGGGTACTGCCTGTGCGGAGTTTGAAAGTTCTCCCTGTGACCGCGTAAGTTTCCTCCCACAGCCGAAGACTTGCAGGTTGATAGGTAAATTGGCCATTGTAAATTGCCCCTAGTGTAGGCAGGTGGTAGGAGAATGGTGGGGATGTGGTAGGGAATATGGGACCAATGTAGGATTAGTATAAATGGGTGGTTGTTGGTCAGCAGAGACTCGGTGGGCCGAAGGGCCTGTTTCAGTTCTGTATCGCTCTATGACTCTATGACCAAGGTCTACCATCCTCCAGTCTGAAAAACTACAATTCACCACGACTCACTGTTTTCTGTCCTTAAGCCAATTCTTTTTAATCCAAGCTAACAATGACCCTTCTCGTCCATGAGCCTCAATTTTGTTAAACAACCTTTTATGTGGCACTTTGTCAAACGCATACACAAGAACACAAGAAATAGCAGCAGGAGTAGGCCATTTGGCCCATCGCGCCTGCTCCACCATTCAAAATGATCATGGCTGATCTTAGGATTCAACTTCATTTTCCCGCCCACTCACCATACCCCTCGATTCCCTGAGAGACCAAAAATCTATCTATCCCAGCCTTAAATGTATTCAACGATACAGCATCCACAACCCTCTGGGGTAGGGAACTCCAAAGACTCACGACCCTCTGGAGAAAAAATTTCTCATCTCTGTCTTAAATGGGCAACCCCTTATTTTTAAATAGTAACCCCTAGTTCTAGATTCTCCCACAAGGGGGAACATCCCTTCCTCATCCAACATGTCAAGACCCCTCAGGATCCTATATGTTTCAATGAAGTCCCTCTTAGTCTTCTAAACTCCAGCAGATACAAGCCTAGCCTGTTAACCTTTCCTCATTAGACAACCCGTCCATTCCAGGTATTAGTCTAGTAAACCTTCTCAGAACTGCTTCCAATGCATTTACATCCTCATAGCAAGCCCTTCCGCTATTTCCTCCCCCAGTTTCTTTAGCAACATGGGATACAAACCATCCGGACCAGGCGACTTATCCACTCTAAGGACAGCCAGCCTTTCCAGTACATCCTGCCTATCAATTTACACCCCATCCATTACCTCAACCATCTCCAATTCTACCGATATTTTGTCTGCATCCTCTTCCTGAGCAAACCCCCAATACAAAGTACTCATTAAGTATTCTAGCCTTGCCCTGCACCTCTAAGCATATATTACCCTCTTTGCCGCCGACAGGCCCCACCCCACCTCATTACCTGCTTGCTATTTATACACCATTGCAAGTTTTTTGGTCTCTCTTGTGTTAACTGCCATTATATTCTCAAAAACTGCAAAAGGCCAGTTGGACATGAGCAGAAATTTGTTTACACAGTAATTTAGGATTATCTGGAATGTATTGCCTGAAATAGAGAAGTGGAAACAGATTCAATAGAAACTTTCAAAAGGGAATTGAATGTCTACTTAGATAGCTCTTTTAGACAGCCACCACAGATATGATGGGCCAAATGGCCTCCTTGTGCTGTACAATTCTATGATTACTAAGCGCTGTCAACAGCAGGAACATTACATAACTACGCTTGAATGCATTCTATCAATGTGCAAGAACTGGAGACTAAAATGAAGGCCCATTAAATTGAAATTTTGGACCTTTAACACCATTAAAATTTTATTCTTCTGCCATGTCCAATGTTTTACAGGATTGTGCATCACAATAAATGGGGGTCTCTAAAAAGGTAGCTGCGACCATCATTGTATAAAATTAATAGGAGGAATGGGTAATACATGCTTTTTTCATGTTTGTGCTTGGGGCCAGGCTGTTCAGTGTTCTGTCAATTAACACCCTCTCTGTACTAACATTTTGTCTTTCACCACACTATTAACATATCATTTGCCTTTGCTCCATGACCTTCTGGTCAGTTATTCTCTGTGACCTTGACCTATCAACACCTTCTCTTTTGTTATCTCTTGCCCCACCCCCGCTTTACTTGCTTAAAACCGATTACATTTCTAACCTTTGCCAGTTCTGATGAAGGGTCACTGACCTGAAATGTTAACTCTACTTCTCTCTCCACAGATGCTGCCAGACCTGCTGAGTATTTCCAGCATTTCTTGTTTTTATTATGGGTAATACAGCACACCTTTTAAAGTGTTGGCCTTGGCTCAATGGTAGCACTTTGACCTGAGTCAGAGGGTTGTGCGTTCAAGTCCCACTCCAAAGACTTGAGCACATTAGGCTGACACTTCATCGGAGGGCTGCATGGGCGGAGGTGCTGTCCTTCGGCTAAGATGTTAAACCAAGGCTCTGTCTTTCCTCACACATGCACATTAAAGATTTCATGGCACTATTCAGGGAGCATGGTGCCCTGGCTAATATTTACCCCTCAACCAACATCAGTAAAACAGATTATCCAATCTTTATCTTATTGCTGTATGTGGGATCTTGTGTGCTAAGTGGATTCAGTATTTCCTACATTACAACAAATACTAATCTTTATTGGAAAAAAAAAAGTACTTTATTGTCTGTAAAATGCTTTGGGATGTTCTTGCTTGCCCTCTGGAACCTGGGTTCAAAACGCAGCCAAAATTAATTGGATAAATATCTCAATTCTTTAGTACTTGTAGGATCAGACATGAAATTAACTTGAGCACACTCAATCCAGTTCAGAATGGGAGGAGACACAGAGCAAAACTGCCCTCAAGTGGCAACTTCACCAAGAAAATCTGAAAGGATCACCAGTTTGTGAAATAGCAAATCTACGTTGGCGCTACAGAGGGAGAGTTGGATACTGCAGGTGGCTGCAGTGTACTTGACAAAACGCTTGTGGCAAGCCTAGATTTTAATTAAATGCAATAATATAGATCACCTACCCTTTAAGGCTGGGTCAACTGCTGAAACTTAGATTGATGGAATGCTAAGACTTCATGCAAGATTCTCCTATCGGTGGCAGCATTCTTGTATAAAGGGCTCAACTCACAAAGACACAATAACATGAGGCACCTACATTTGTTGGGTGTCTAGAACAAAAAGGAAGATTTAGTCTCTTTTAGCAACGGAAATTGCAGGATTCTGGCCTCGGGAGAACTGAAACACTAAGTGGGGGAGGTCAATACATGGAGGATCTGGATCTATGTTTCAGCATGCTCTCAGAGACCACTATAGTGTAACAATGCCACCAACATGCTACAGCAGTAAGCAACTCCCATTTCAACATTTTTTAAGCAGGACTACTTGTTCATAGAGAAAAGGGTTCGATTCCGGGTACTGCCTGTGTGGAGTTTGCAAGTTCTCCCTGTGTCTGCGTGGGTTTCCTCCGGGTGCTCCGGTTTCCTCCCACAAGCCAAAAGACTTGCAGGTTGATAGGTAAATTGGCCATTATAAATTGTCACTAGTATAGGTAGGTGGTAGGGAAATATAGGGACAGGTGGGAATGTTTGGTAGGAATATGGGATTAGTGTAGGATTAGTATAAATGGGTGGTTGATGTTCGGCACAGACTCGGTGGGCCGAAGGGCCTGTTTCAGTGCTGTATCTCTAAATCTAAATCTAATCAAAAAATGGGGTGGAATCTTACTGCTTGAACTGCATTTCAGAAGCCCTTTTGCATCTGCGTGCTAGCACCAACCATTGTCTCTATATACTGCTTCAAAAATAGCAATAAAATATTTTAAAGTAGCAACACACATTTCAGGTCATCAACTTATCAGCACACCAGTTTGTTCAGTGGTAAAAGATCTCATTTAGAGAAACATTCTGATATAATAATTCTAATTTAAAGAAATTGAATTTTTACTTACACATCATTTCCATCAAAGGGGTTTTTAACTGCACCAGTTTCTTAGACCAAGTGCAAGAAAAGAGACAGCACACCACTCCCCTCACACAACCCCATAGCAATCAACCATTACCTGCTAGAACTTGCTTAGAGAAGCTCCACCTGTGACTTCAAGCCAAACTGCAGCAGAAGCATTCAAGCTCCAACCGGTATGTGCAAAACATCAGCTATTATTACTGGGAAAGATTTGGAACTTATTCAAGCTGGAGTACAAACAATTCATTTTCAAACTCAAAGAAAGCAAAGAAAGAACCTGCATTTATATAGCAACTTGGACTATCTTAGGATGTTCCAAAGCACTTCGCAGCTAACAAATGCTTCTGAAGTTTAATCACGGTTGTAATGTAGGAACCATGACAGCCAATTTAAGCAAAGTTTGCCCCTGCTTCTTTTCAAAATAGTGCCACGGGACCTTTTACATCCACCTGAGAGACAGATGGACCTTGATTTAATGCCTCATTCTAAAGGCAGCACCTCTGACAATGCAGCACACCGAGTGTTACACTGGAGACTCAGCTTCGATAACAGAGCGTTGAGGAAGCTAGTACAGTTGCTGTTGTTTATATGCACGTTCAAAAGGTATTAGCTAAAGTGCACATAACAGACTTGTTAGCAAAACTGAAGCCCATGCGATTAAAGGGGCAGTGGCAGCATGGATATGAAACTGGCTGAGGCAGAAAGCAGGCTGTAGCCTTAATGGTTGCTTTTCAGACTGGAAGGGAGCATACAGTGGTGTCCCCTATGGGTTGGTATGAAGACGACTGTTCTTTTTATGTATGTTAATGATCTGGACGTGGGTATGTATAGACAGGATAACTCCAAAAAGGGTGATGAGGATAGATGACGACTTCAGGAGCACACGCACTGCATCGCTGCAGGAGTTCCTCAGGGCATTGTCCTAGGCCCAATAATCTTCAGCTGCCTCATCATAAGGTCAGATAGAGGGATGTCCACTGATGATTGCAGTGTTCAGTTCCATTTGCAGCTCACTGATAATGAAGCAGCTCGTGCCCACATGTAGCAAGACCTGAACAACATTCAGACTTAGGGCTGATAAGTTGCAAATAACATTCACACTACACAAGCGCCAGTCAACTACCATCTCCAACAAGAGAGAATGTAACCACCTCCCCTTTTCATTCAACAGCATTACCATCACCAAAACCCCCATGAATATCCTGGGGGTCACTATTGACCAAAAACTGGACCAACCACATAAATACGTTGGCTACAAAAGCAAGCCAGAGGCTGGGAATTCTGAGGTGAGTAACTCACCTGACTCCCCAAAGCATGCTCACCAGCTATAAGGCACAAGTCAGGTGTGTGATGGAATACTCTCCACTTGCCTGGTTAAGTGCAGCTCCAACAACACTCAAGAAGCTCAACACCATCCAGGACAAAGCAACTCGCTTGACTGACAACCCATCCATGACTAGCACAGTGACAGCTGTATGTACCATCGACAAGATGCACTGCAATAACTCGCCAAGCCTCTTTGACAACACCTTCCAAATCCATGAACCTGTACCACCCAGAACAAGGGCAGCAGGCAAATAGGAATACCAACATCTGTAAGTTGCTCTCCAAGTCATACACCATCCTGAAGGAACAGCGATATAGTTCCAAGTCAGGATGGTGTAAGACCTGGAGGGAAATTTGCAGGTGGTGGTGTTCCCATGCATCTGCTGCCCTTGTCCTTCTGGTGGTAGAGGTCGCAATTTTGGAAGGTGCTGACGAAGGAATCTTGGTGAGTTGCTGCAGTGCATCTTATAAATGTTACACACTTGATGCCATTGTGCACTGGTGATGGAGGGAGTGAATATTCATGGACGGAGAGAATATTTAAGGTTGCCTATCAAGTAGGCTGCTTTGTCTTGGATGGTGTCAAGCTTCTTGAGTGTTGTTAGAGCTGCACTCATCCAGCAAGTGAAGTCACTTGTGCCATGTAGATGGGAGACATGTTTTGGGAGTCAGGAGATGAGTTACTTGCCACAGAATTTCCAGCCTCTGACCTGCTCTTATAGCCAGTGTTTATATGACTGGTCCAGTTCAGTTTCTGGTCAATGGCAACAGCCCCACCCCCATTCCCACACCCACCCCCAGGATGTTGAAGGTGCGGGATTCAACAGTGGTAATGCTGTTGAATTGAAGGGGAGATGGTTCAATTCTCTCGTGTTGGAGATAGTCATTGCCTGGCACTTGTGTAGCACAAATCTTACTTGCCACTTATCAGCCCAAGCCTGAATGTTGCCCAGGTCTTGCTGCACGTGGGCACGGACTGCTTCAGCATTTGAGGAATTGTGAATAGTACTGAACACTGCGCAATCAGCAGCAAACATCCCTACTTCTGACCTGATGTTGGATGGAAGGTCACTGATGAAGCAGCTGAAGATGGCTAGGTTTCGGACACCATCCTGAGGAACTACTGCAGCGATGCCCTGGGCTGAGATGATTGACCTCTAACAACCACAACCATTTTCCTTTGGTTAGCTATGACTCCAGCCAGTGTAGAGTTTTCCCCAATTCCCACTGACTTCATCTTTGTTAGGGCTCCTTGATGCCACACTCAGTCAAATGCTGCTTTGATTTCAAGGGCAGTCACTCTCATCTCACCTCTGGAATTCAGCTCCTTTGTCGATGTTTGGACCGAGGCTCTAATGAGGTCTTGAGTTGAGTGGCCCTGGCAGAACCCAAACCGAACATCGGTGAGCAGCTTGCTGCGGAGTAAGTGCCGCTTGATAGCATTGTCAATTACACCTTCCATCACTTTCCTGATGATTAAGAATAGACTGATGGTGCAGCAATTGGCTGGATTGGATTTGTCCTGCTTTTTGTGGACAGGACACACCTGAATAACTCATCACCTTGTCGGATAGATGCCAGCATTGTAGCTGCACTGGAACAGCTTGACTAAGGTTGCAGCTAGTTCTGCAGCACAAGTCTTCAGTACTATAGCCAGGATGTTGTCTGGGCCAATAGCTTTTGCTGCGTCCAGTGCCTTCAGTCATTTCTTGACATCACATGGAGTGCACAGAATTGTCCGAAGACTGGCATTCGTGATGCGGGGATCTCAGAAGGACAAGATGGATCATCTACTCGGCACTTCTGGCTGAAGGATTTTGAAAATGCTTCAGTTTTGTCTTTTGAAATGATGTGCTGGGCTCCACCATCATTGAGGATGGAGATGTTTGTGCAGCCTCCTCCTCCAGTTAATTGCTTAATTGTCCACCACCATTCACAACTGGATCCAGTAGGACTCCAGAACTTTAATCAGATCTGTTGTTTGTGAAATCACTTAGCTCTGTCTATAACATTCTGCTTCCACTGTTTAGCATGCATACAGTCTTGTGTTGTAGCATCACCAGACTGGCATCTTATTTTCAAAAGCCTGGTGCTGCTCCTGGCAAGCTCTCCTTCACACCTCAATGAACCAGGGTTGGTCCCCTGGTTTCATAGTAATGGTGGAGTGAGGAATATGCCTGGCCATGAGGTTACAGATTGTGGTTGAATACAATTCTGCCACTGATGACCCACAGTACCTCATGGATGCCCAGTTTTGAGCTGCTGGATCTGTTGTGAATCTATCCCATTTAGCTAGGTGGTAGTGCCACACAACACGATGGAACGTATCCTCAGTGTGAAGACGGGACTTGGTCTCCACAACGACTGTGTGGTGGTCACTCCTACCAATAGTCATGTACAGATGCATCTGTGACAGGTAGATCGGTGAGGACGAGGTCAAGCAGGTTTTGCCTTCGCATTAGTTCTCTCACTACCAGCCGCAGCCCAGTCTAGCAGCTGTGTCCTTCAAGACTCGGCCAGCTCAAATCAGTAATGGTGCTACTGAGACAATCTTGGTGATGAACATTGAAGTCCCCCACCCAGGGTTCATTCTATGCCCTTGCTACCCTCAGTGCTTCTTCCAAGCAGTGTTCAAGTGGAGAAGGCCTGATTCATCAGCTGAGGGAAGATGGTAGGTGGTAATCAGCAGGAGGTTTCCTTGCCCGTGTTTGACCTGATGCCATGAGTCAATGTTGAGGACTCCCAGGGCCATTCCCTCCCAACAATATACCACTGTACCACCACCTCTGGTGGGTCTGTCTTGTCAGTGGGACAGGACATACCCTGGGATAGTGGTGGAGAAGTCTGGGACATTGGCTAAAAGGTATGATTCAGTGAGTATGTCAGGCTATTGCTGGACTAGTCTGTGGGACACCTCTCCCTATTTTGGCATAATTCCCCAGATGTTAGTGAGGACTTTGTAGGGTTCACTGAGCAGGGTGTGCCTTTGTCATTTCTGACACCTAGTTCAATACCAGGAGTTCCGAATGGTTTTATTCTTATTCGACTTTTCTGTAGCAGTTTGATACAACTGAGTGGCTTGCTGGGCCATTTCAGAGGGCAGTTAACAGTCAACCACATTGTTGCAGGTCTGGAGTTACACATCGGTCAGAATAGGTAAAGGTGGCAGATTTCTTCATCTGAACAACGTTAGTGAACCAGAAGGGTTTTTAATAAACATGAAACTATAAAATTGTCATTAATGAGACTAGCACTTTATTCCAAATTACTACCAAATTGTCATTAATGAGACTAGCACTTTATTCCAGATTTTAATTAATTAACTGAATTGGAATTCCTCCAGCTGCCATGGTGAGATTTGAACTCATGTCTCCGCAGTATTAGTCCAGGCCTCTGGATTACTAATACATAACATTACCATCCCTGTGATGGATTTTTGTAGGAAAATGAGGAGATGCAATATAAATTAAAATGGTACAGGAACACATACACAAAGCATATGGCATCATTGGCTTTATAAGTGAGGCATAGAATACAAAAGCAAGAAAGTTACGGTGAACCTTTATTAATCACTGGTTGGACCTCAGCTAGAGTACGGTTTTCAATTCTGGGTACCAAACTTTAGGAAGGATGTTAAGGTCTTGGAGAGGTTGCAGGAGAGGAGCATATTATCTAAATGGTGAGAAATTGCAGACCTCTCAGATGCAGAGGGATCTGGGTGTCCTAGTGCATGAACCACAAAAGGTTAGTATGCAGGTACAGCACGTAATTAGGAAAATAGAATGTTATCATTTATCACAAGGGAAATTGAATACAAAAGTACGGAGGTTATGCTTCAGCTATACAGGGCATCGGTGAGACCACATCTGGAGTACTGTACACAGTACTGGTCTCCTTATTTAAGGAAGGATGTAAATGCGTTGGAGGCAGTACAGGGAAGGATTACTAGACGCTGGGCGGCACAGTGGTTAGCACCGCAGCCTCACAGCTCCAGCAACCCTGGTTCAATTCTGGGTACTGCCTGTGTGGAGTTTGCAAGTTCTCCCTGTGTCTGCGTGGGTTTTCTCCGGGTGCTCCGGTTTCCTCCCACAAGCCAAAAGACTTGCAGGTTGGTAGGTAAATTGGCCATTATAAATTGCCCCTAGTATAGGTAGGTGGTAGGGAAATATAGAGACAGGTGGGGATGTGGTAGGAATATGGGATTAGTGTAGTATTAGTATATATGGGTGGTTGATGGTCGGCACAGACCCGGTGGGCCGAAGGGCCTGTTTCAGTGCTGTATCTCTAAACTAAACTAAAAACTAAACTAGACTAATACCTGAAATGGGCAGGCTCTCTTCCGAGGAAAGATTGGACAGGCTGGGCTTGTATCCGCTGGAATTTACAAGAGTAAGAGGCGACTTAACTGAAACATATAAATCCTGAGGGGTCTTGACAGGGTGGATGTGGAAAGGATGTTTCCCCTTGTGGGAAGATCTAGAACTAGGGGTCACTGTTTAAAAATAAGGGGTCGCCCATTTCAGACAGAGATGAGGAGAAATTCTCTCAGAGGATCGTGAGTCTTTGGAATTCTCTTCCTCAAAAGGCAGTGGAAGCAGAGTCTTTGAATATTTTTAAGGTAGAGGTAGATATATTCTTGATAAACAAGGGGGTAGGTGAAAATGTGGAGTAATCAGTTCAGCCTTGAACCTTATTGAATGGCAGAGCAGGCTCGAAGAGCCGTGGCCTACTCCTGCTCCTAATTCGTATGTTCGCATGTATGTTTGTATGTTTCAAGGACATCGGACCTCAGTTCTGTGGAGAGACCAGAGAAACTTTGCTTGTTCCCTTTACAGCAGAGGAGGTTAAGGGGCAATTTAATTAGGAGGTATTCAAAATTATGAGGGGTTTTGACAGAATAGGCAAGGAGAAACTGCCTCCACCTATAGGACAGTCAGTGACCACAGAACAGAGATTTAAGATAACTGGTAAAAAATTCAAGGGACTGGGGGCGGGGGAGAAATGAGGATAAATTATTGTACGTAAGTTATGATGATCTGGATATACTACCTGAAAAAGATGATGGAAGCAGATTGAATAGTAACTTTCAAAAAGGAACTGGATATATACTTGAAAAGGAGAAATTTGCTGGGTTTTGGCAAAGAGCAGGGTAATGAGATTAATTGGACAGCTCTTTCAAAGAGGCATGATGGGCTTAATGGCCTCTTCCCCTGCTGTATGATTCCAAGGAGAAAATTTCTTTTTGGGAAATAAACTTCAAATATTCATGGTCATGTTACAAATGGTACAATTACATTAAAAGAAATTTGTGGTTTTAACTAAGTAACGCCCAGTCCATCTCATCACCTTATTTGAGGGACTTTAAACAGCACTTCCCCTCGCCTAAATAAGATTTCTGGGAAGTATATTCTGCTTATTTCCAGTGATATTCACAAAATTATTTAAAGTAGACACAACTACTAATCATAGCTTAATTTGTAATACCCTTAATGCATTCTAAAAACTTTACGGAAGGAATGTTCGGAATGGGCCAAGGCCCTTTGCTTTATACAAAGAAATCAAGGTAGATCACCTCCATATAACCACAGATCAAGAGCTCAAATTAACCTTGGAATAACAAAGCCCACTGTGCTCAAGAGCGGTAATGATCAACGTTTTGACTGATCACCTCAAAGTAATCCCTTTCCTTGACTAGTTAAATTTTTGGCCTGACTTTCAACCCAGCATTGCCATAGGCGTTCTATGTTTAAATATGTAGAATTCTGAATTAAAGATATGCACATTAACCTGCATGTAGTCATAGCTGAAGTGTTAAACTGGGTGAGACTTGGTTTAATAAAGTTCGAGGCACCAACCTGACTCATAACAGTGACTGGCATCACAATCTCCCAACCAACTTTAAGTATCACAGAAAGTCATAGGAAACTCCAGAGCCATTTAGAGGACCAAAAAAAGCCCACTGGGGTGAACAATACAAGCAAAATGCAAATTAGAGAATTAAAAACTGATTACAAGTCAGTAATATCAGATGCTTATTTGAATCCCTCAAAGTTAAAGCAAACAACTTACATGCCTGTGTAATTGTCACTAAGATGATGTAGAGAACGCTTTTAAAAGGTGTAAAACAGAAAAACAGTTCTGATGAAGGGTCACTGACCTGAAACGTTAACTCTGCTTCTCTCTCCACAGATGCTGCCAGACCTGCTGAGTATTTCCAGCATTTCTTGTTTGTGTTTCAGATTTCCAGCATGTGCGGTATTTTGCTTTTAGAAAACAAAGTGTAGTTCTGGTAACCTAATCTCTCAATGGTACTGACATAAATGCCATAGAAAGTCAGTTTTTGTCCCCAGCAATCCCCAAACAAACTTCTGGGAATTGGCAACAATGGGGATTGCCATCAGTTGAGCCAATTTTGACACTTAACCCAGGAGCTGGCTGGAAAAAAAACATGGAGAAACCCACACTCTTAAATCTGTCACACACCATTTGCTTGTTGCGGGTGGGCCGGAAACAAAGAAGGAAGGAAAATAAAATCATTTTGTATTACCATTTCAATTTATCACATATATTTTGTTAATTACCTCAGCCAGCCAGTAACTCCAGCAAAGCATTGCATGCAGGTACTGCAATGCACAGCACCACTGTGCAGGGACAGACTCAGTTTATTTTCTGACTCTGCGCTGAACGCACATCAACTGCACTGCCTTCATTCATCTTTTCTGTTCATCAAAAAACTCAAATCCAGTTAGTCAAACATGATTTGTTTTTAACAAATCAGTGTTGATTTTCCTGTCTGAGTTCATGCTTGTCCAAGTGGCTGTTAATTTTGTCCCGAGGATACACTGTAAAACAATATCAGGCAAAAACAATGTTCAAACAGATTTTCACACCAATCGGGTGGTGACAGGGGTCCCACTTGGAAGGCACAGACAGGCATACTGTTCCTGTCCTTGGTCCAGTACTACACTTCCCAGCTACTCACTGCTGTACTGCTGCTGCCCAGAAAGAATTAAGCATTCACGTGCAGAGAGGAGGGAAAAGGGAATATATTGGGGTAAAAAAAAAAGGAAGTAACACTAACAGAAATCTGTACCTCTGATCACAAGAGAAATATCAAAAAGACCAGGCTGTTCTGTAGGATCTGCCATTCTTACTTAAAAATCCAGCAAACTCACTTGCCAACCAACTCTTCACTGAATCTAGAAGACAAATATATTCAAGGCTAGTTTTGTGCAACCTTGGTACAAGAAAACTTTTAAATCAATGGAATAGCTCCAATATTGGGATTTATTTGAGTAATGTACCAATATTTAAAGATTAAAAACACATGACAGCACCCAGGCCAAGTCATAAACCATCCTGGCTGGACTGCAGTTCCCCGTCTGCTGTGTTCACAGCCTCCTGCAAATGGGAACTATGTCGAGCATGCATTTGCTGCACCTCCGGCTGCTGTACTCGACCACTGAAATCCTCAAGCTGGCCAACAATGAGACAAGATGATGACACTCATTATGCTCAGACACCAGAAGCTGGCCATCCACAATGACAAGGAGCTCAGCAAGCTGCTGGAAGGGGTCACCATTGTTCAGGATGAGATGCTGCCAAAGAAAACCAGCACCCCGAGCACCAATAAATAAATAAAGCAATCAAGAATTAATCTAACTAACCCATCCTCTTTGGGATGCAGGGTTAGTATTTTACATTCAAGATTACAACTTTGCCACAAATATAATAATACTGGGACAGGAAACTGCTCTATAAACTGAAAAAACTACTTCATTATGAAGTGGTTCTCCATGTATACACTATACATTACTTTAAATGCAGATGGGACAACGAACAGTGCTATAACATCGGCAACATGCTTCAGAGAATCCAGTATTACACAGTAAAAGGGCTTATAAAAACTTATTAGTCATACAATCAGTATATCTGAAATCAATATCTCTGGCAATGGCCTAAAACATTGGCAACCACTGTGATTTGCAACAGAATGCAAGGGGATGTTATCGCCTTCACAATTTGCCACATTTCAATTGTCACCAGATGGTAGCCTTTCCCCAATGAGGAAACTTATTGACGAGAATGTCACAACATGGTGATAAATTGATAATATATTGCAGTGTGATATTAGTGATAGGCGTGTGATAGCAGTGTGATATGCGCCCGCGCATCAACACTAACAGAATTTCTTACCCACAGCTGTCACAAAAATTCCTTAATTCACTTGAAAAAACCTTTCAAATCACTCCTGCAGGGGATGCAGAGACCAAGTGGGCTCACATCAGAGACGCCAGCTATGACTCAGCAATGACCACCTTTGGCAAACGTGAGAAGCAGAATGTAGACTGGTTTCAATCTCACTCTGAAGAGATGGAACCAGTCATAGCCAAGCGCA
Source organism: Heterodontus francisci (assembly GCF_036365525.1). NCBI lineage: Eukaryota > Metazoa > Chordata > Chondrichthyes > Heterodontiformes > Heterodontidae > Heterodontus > Heterodontus francisci. The sequence continues at coordinate 48,851,181 of NC_090383.1, forward strand.
TTGCACTGCTGAACTACAAGAAAGCCCCCAGCGAGTTAACATCCTTAGCACTTAAAGCCGCCAGAAGCACCGTGCAAATTACTACTGGCAACACCAATGCAGTTGTATTCAGCTGGCCTCCGACACTGGAAACATCAGAGGAATGTATGACAGCATTAAGAGAGCTTTTGGGCCAACCATCAAGACGATCGCCCCACTCAAGTCTAAATCAGGGGAAACGATCACTGACCAACGCAAGCAAATGGACCGCTGGTGGAGCACTACCTAGAACTGCATTCCAGGGAAAATGATGTCACTGCTACCGCCCTCAATGCAGCCTAGTCTCTGCCAGTCATGGATGAGCTGGACGTACAGCCAACAAAATCGGAACTCAGTAATGCCATCGATTCTCTAACCAGTGGAAGAGCCCCTGGAAAGGATGGTATTACCCCTGAAATAATCAAGAGTGCCAAGCCTGCTATACTCTCAGCACTCCATGAACTGCTTTGCCTGTGCTGGGATGAGGGAGCAGTACCATAGGACTTGCGCGATGCCAATATCATCACCCTCTATAAGAACAAGGGTGACTGCGGTGACTGCAACAACTACCGTGGAATTTCCCTGCTCAGCATAGTGGGGAAAGCCTTCGCTCAAGTAGTTTTAAACAGACTCCATAAGCTGGCTGAACGTGTCTACCGAGGCACTGTGTGGCTTTCGAGCAGAGAGATCCATCAATGACATGCTGTTCTCTCTTCGCCAGCTACAGGAGAAATGCCGCAATCAACGGATGCCCTTCTACATTGCCTTCATAGATCTCACCAAAGCCTTTGATCTCGTCAGCAGATGTGGTCTCTTCAGACTACCAGCAAAGATCGGATGTCCAAAGCTACTAAGCATCATCACCTCATTCCATGACAATATGAAAGGCACAATTCAGCCTCATCAGACCCTTTTCCTATCCTGAGTGGCGTGAAACAAGGCTGTGTTCGCGCACCTACACTGTTTGGGATCTTCTTCTCACTGCTGCTCTCACATGCGTTTAAGTCTTCAGAAGAAGGAATTTTCTTCCACACAAGATCAGATGGCAGGTTGTTCAACCTTGCCCGTCTTAGAGCGAAGACCAAAGTACGGAGAGTCCTCATCAGGGAACTCCTTTTTGCTGATGATGCTGCATTAACATCCCACACTGAAGAGTATCTGCAGAGACACATCGACAGGATTGCGGTTGCCTGCAACGAATGTGGCCTAACCATCAGCCTCAAGAAAACGATCATCGTGGGACAGGACGTCAGAAATGCTCTATCCATCAATGTCAGCGACCACGCTCTGGAAGTGGTTCAAGAGTTCACCTATCTAGGCTCAACTATCACCAGTAACCTGTCTCTCGATGCAGAAATCAACAAGCGCATGGGAAAGGCGTCTGCTGCTAAGGCCAGACTGGCCAAGAGGGTGTGAGGAAAATGGCGCACTGACACAGAACACAAAAGTCCGAGTGTTTCATGCCCGTGTCCTCAGTACCTTGCTCTACGGAAGTAAGGCCTGGACAACGTATGTCAGCCAAGAGCGACGTCTCAACGCATTCCATCTTCACTATCTCCGGAGAATCCTTGGCATCAGGTGGCAGGACCGTATCTCCAACACAGAAGTCCTCGAAGCAGCCAACATCCCCAGCATATACGCCCTACTGAGCCAGCGGCGCCTGAGATGGCTTGGCCACGTGAGCCGCATGTAAGATGGCAGGATCCCCAAGGACACATTGTACAGCGAGCTTGTCACTGGTATCAGACCCACCGGCCGTCCATGTCTCCACTTTAAAGACATCTGCAAACGCGATATGAAGTCCTGCGACATTGACCACAAATCGTGGGAGTCAGTTGCCAGCGATCGCCAGAGCTGGCGGACAGCTATAAAGGCGGGGCTAAAGAGAGGCGAGTCGAAGAGACTTAGCAGTTGGCAGGAAAGGAGACAGAAGTGTAAGGAGAGAGCCAACTGTGTAACAGCCCCAAAAACCAATTTTATCTGCAGCGCCTGTGGAAGAGTCTGTCACTCTAGAATTGGCCTTTATAGCCATCCAGGCGCTGTTCCACAAACCACTGACCACCTCTAGGCACTTACCCATTGTCTCTCGAGACAAGGAGGCCAAAGAGATATTAGAACATTGAATAAGAAATATACATTGAAAAGATCATTTTAGAAATCTATGTTATTGCTAATAAAGATTTTCAATTTAATTCCTTTCTTTTGTTAATGTTTAAGAGTGCTACTCATGCAGTTCAACAGAAGAAAAACATTCAACCCACTTGGGCTGACAGTTAGAGATTACCATAAAGCAGTTATTCAAACAATTTTCATCTCACTCAAACTAACTGTAAATATATTTTTAAAATGAATTACAAATACTTGAACAGTATTTTAAAATGTTTTCTTGACTACATTTTTTTTTTATATCGCCCTTACTTTAAAAATTTTATATTTCCCCAAAAAATGAACACTACCTTAAATTAAACAGTTGAGACTGAAGTAGCGTCTTTGGCCCATCCCCTTCCATGGCCACCTGCCTCAAGCTGAACTGTTTGCAATCTCGGTATCTTAATTGACCCAAACCGAGATTCCAACCCCATATCCTCTCCATCAAAAAGACCACCTGCTTCCACCTCCATAACATCACCCTGCCTCAGCCAATCTGCTCATCCATACTTCTGCTACCTCCAGATTTGACTTTTCGAATATAATAAAATAAAGGCAAAATAGTCATTTGATAGTACAGAACTTGAGCATGGTGAAAATAGAGACATTTTGTCGAAGCTTTTTGTCTTGCACTAATCAGGACAATTCGCAAGAATACCAATGTGAGGGAAACAACAAATTTATACTGTATGAGGAGAGTGCTGACTGGTTGGCAAGTGGACTCTGATTGGTAAAGGCGTTGCCATGGAGAATGCACCAGTTTATGGGGACGGACAGTTAACTACCAAGTTATAGAGTCAGAGCGATACAGCACTGAAACAGGCCCTTCGGCCCACCAAGGCTGTGCCCACCATCAACCACCCATTTTAGACTAATCCTACATTAATGCCATATTCCCTACCACATCCCCACCTTCCCTCAATTCTCCTACCACCTACCTACACTAGGGGCAATTTACAATGGCCAATTTACCTATCAACCTGCAAGTCTTTGGCTGTGGGAGGAAACTGGAGCACCCGGCGGAAACCCACACGTTCACAGGGAGAACTTGCAAACTCCACACAGGCAGTACCCAGAACCAAACCCAGGTCGCTGGAGCTGTGAGGCTGCAGTGCTAACCACTGTGCCGCAGGAAATGTTTGAAATTTAAACCAGGCATCTTGACTCTGATTGGTCAAGGTTTTGCCCTGTGGAATGAACCTGCAAATGGCTGACAAAATGTCTCTATTTTCAACAATACTAAAGGCAAAATACTGTGGATGCTGGATGAGAGGTCACAGACCTGAAACATTAACTCTGTTTCTCTCTCCACAGATGCTGCCATACCCGAGTATTTCCAGCACTTCCTGTTGACTATTCCAATGCTTTCCTGATTGGCCTCCTAGCATCCTCCATAAATTTGAAATCATCCAAAACTCTGCCACTTGCATCACAAATCTCACCAATACCTGCAACCCCGTGCTCACTTGTCTACATTGGCTCCCTGTCCAACATTACCTCAAGTTTAAAATTCTCAAGTCATATTCAAAACTCAAATGCCCTTCCCAGCTCTGTAACCTCCTCCAGCCCTACAACCCATGAAAACTCTGCATTCCTCCAACTCTGGAATCTTACACATCCCCCAACTCCCTTCACCCCATCATTCTTGGCATGCCTTCAGCCAGCTTGTCCCTCAGCTCTGGAATCTTCCTCCAAGTCTTTCCACTTCCCCCTCCTCCTTAAAACTTGCCTCTTTGATTAAGCTTTCAGTCACCTATACGAATATCTCCTTCTTTGGCTCAGTGTCAATTTATGTTTTATTACACACCTGTGAAGCACCTTGGCATGTTTTCCCACCAAAAGAGAAACAGAAAGGGCTAACTGCCATGCAGTGGTCAGACTCTTCCACACAATTGACCATACACCGAGGTCACGATAAAATGTCATATAGGGAGAAATTATGGCCTTTCACAGCGTTGTGACTGAAGACAGTTGTCAGTTGATGCATCAGTACTACTCCCTTTGATGGCAGAGTCCCACTTAAAAGAGGGGATTCCCTAATGTTTGTGGAGACACATTAAAGCTGCCACCTTAGGGAGAAGCCGTTCCTTTTATTTATGGCAGATGAGCTAAATGGCCAATCCGCTACTATGGGCCAGCAATCCTCGGCAGCATGAGACAATGGTTTGCGCCTCATTGGGCAATTCTGTGTCAAACATCGCCTGGTGTGGTTCCGGAGCCCCACTCTGGCATGGCATTCTCTGCCGCACTTGCTGCAGATAAAGGCAGTGGGCTGAGAAGGTGCAGGGATTCACTGGCCTCTGTTTGTCTGGGCCCTCTTCTCAGCCATCTGAGCTTTCCATTTCTCCTCGCCTCTTCTGATGCCCCTCTGAACAGTCGGCCTCCAGTAGTACCGGCCATTGGTGGCTGTCTTCTCATTGTCTGCGTCGATCATCACCATCTTCAGATCTTGCTTGCAGGTGTCCTTGTAGTGGAGGTATGGATGTCCAAAAGGCCGTGACCCGGTGGCCAGTCCACTGTACAGAAGGTCTTTGGGTATAGGGCCATCATCCATTCAATGAACATGGTTGAGCTATTGCAGACGTCATTGGCTTAGTAATGAATGTTTGCTGACAGAATTAGCATGCTCCAGGATGTCAGAGATCGTGACCTTGTCCCGCCAAGAGATGCCAAGGTTATATCTGCGACAGCAAAGGTGAAACTGTTCTGCTTTTTCTCCTGCCTAGCATATGTTGTCCAGGTCTCACTACTGTAGAGCAGTGCACCGAGGACACAGGCTTGGTCAACTCACTGTTTGTGTGCTCCATCAGTTTGCTGTTGTTCCACATTTTCTTACTGAGCTTGGATATAACAGCTGTAGCTTTTGCAATGTGTGTGCTGATTTCAGCATCAATTGACAGATTGCTGGCGATTGTGGAGCCTAGATATGTGAAGCTATCAACAACTTCCAGCGTCATATTATCAATGTTGATTGATGGCAGCATGGCAACATCCCGGACCATGACATTTACCTTCCTGATGCTGATCGTCAAACCAAACTCTTTACAAGCGTGAGAGAATCTGTCCATTTTCCACTGAAGGTGTTCCTTGGTATGGAATGCTAGTGTGGCAACAGCATAGAGAAAATCTATGAGGATTTTGCATGCTTTTTTTCTTGGATCACAGGCAGGCAAGACTGAACAGCTTTCTGTCTGTTCTGATATGTAAGTAGACACCCTCTGTAGATGAACTGAAGGCATATGACAGCAGCAATGAGAAGAATATGCCAAAGTATCAGGGCCAGAACACAACCGTATTTGACCCCACTGCAGATCTCGAAGAGTCCCGATGTTGCCCCATCATAGCTGGCCTTACCCCTCAGGTTGTCATGGAAGGAGGAAATTACACTGAACAGCTTTGGCGGGCAGCCAATTTTCTTCAGCAACTTAAACAGACCGCCTCTGCTCACACGATCGAATGCCTTGGTGAGGTCTATGAAGGCAATATATATTGGTCTCCTGTGCTCACAGTTTTCTGTTGCAGCTGCCGGATTGAGAAAATAATGTCGACTATAACTCTTCTGCTTCTGAAGCCACATTGGGATTTGGGATAGATGCAGTCAATACAGTTATATTATTCTCGCTCAATAGCCTAACACTACATCTCCCAGATACTGGGCAAGAAATGGCTACCAGAAATAAAGTTGCAAATTGCAAACAACTGAATCCTGTATACGTGAGGCTGTTGGGGTCGGAGTCTAGAAATGGCAAGGGATAGAGAAAAAGATCTGTGCTCGGAGATCGGGGCGTCGGAGTCCGACACTCAGGAGGGTGGGAAAGATGGTCCAGTTTTAGGGATGAGAGGGAAGCCATTCATGGAAGGGTGCCAAAGGTTTGCTTGAGGTGTCTGGAGAGGCACTGCTGCTCTTCCTGGCTCGTAAGGATTGCTGTAGAAAGCTCTCACCTGCTTCAATCACCTGCTCCCATCTCCATTGCATTGCCAAGTTTCCGAGTTCTCGGAAACCCAGCCATCAACTGTTAAAGTAAAATCAGGCTCCCATCTGCAGTGTGGAAGCCTGATTTAAATACTAAAATGAAGTATCACTGCCTCGCCAAGACAGGCCACACACGTCTTGCAAACTATAGCCATAAAAACGGTACCAGGCACGTAACGTGGTGGATTAATGCAATAGAATCATAGAATAGAGCAGCACAGAAGAAAGCCATTCCACCCATCATGCCTATGCCGACTCTCTGAAAGGATCCAATTCATTCCGCCCCCCTGCTCTTCACCTACAGCCATGCAAGTTTTTCCTCTTCATGTATTTATCTAATTCCTTTTTGAAGACAGACCATTCCTCATTTCTACTATCAAAATGAATCATTTACCACTTCACTGTGTTAAATTGCATGCGCCAAGTGTCTTTCCATTTCACAAGTCTGTCGACTTTTGAATCTGCTTCAGCTACCCTTTCAGGCAATGCTTATAAGACAATAACTCGCTGCATAAACATGTCAGCTTTGGTTATTTTGCCAATTACCTTAAATCTGAGTTCTCTGGTTACCAACCCTGCTGCCACTGGAAACAGTTTCTCATTTATTCCACTAAAACTCCTTTATGCCTTTGAACACCTCTATAAAAATTCCCCTTAACATTCTCTGTTCTAAGGATAACAGAATTCTATAGGCTTTCCACATAACATTAAGTCTTTGATAACTGGTGCCATTTCATCTATTGCACCCTCTCAGGACTATTTATAAAGCAAAGGGTTCCTTATACCTTTTTAAACAGCTTTCATAACTTGTCCTACCACTTTCAAAGGCTTATGCATGCACATCCCAGGTCTGAATTCCTGCACCCTTTTTAAATTGTACCATTTATTTTATATCACTATTCCTCACTTCTACTATCAAACTGAATCATTTAACACATCACTGTGTTAAATTGCATCTGGCAAGAGTTTTTCCATTTCACAAGTCTGTCGACGTCTTCTGAGTCTGCTACTATCTTCTCACTATTTACTACATTTCCAACTTTTGCATAGTCTGAAAACTGAAAATAGGCCCTTATACCCAAGTTCACGTCACTAATACATATATCAAAAAGAGCTGTGGTTTCAACACAAACCCTGGGGACGACCACTTGCCTCCAGTCTGAAAATCAAACGTGCACCACTCTGCTTTCTGTCCCTTAGCCAATTTCAAATTCATGCAGACACTGCTCCCTTTAATCCCATGGCTTTCAACTGTGCTAACAAATCTATTATATGCTACGTTATTAAACACCTTTTGAAAGTTCATACACACAACTGCACTATCAACCCTCTCCATCGTTTACCAAAGAAAATCAAGTTAGTAAAACACAATTTGCCTTTAACAAATGTGTGCTATCTTCCATTTATCCCATAACCTAAGCACCAACTAATTTTGTTCCTAATTAATGTCTCAAGTTTACCCAGCACAGATATCAGATTGACTGGTGTGTAGTTGTCAGGTTTATCCCTCTTCCCTTTTTTGAGCAGCCGTGCAACATTTTCAATCCTCCAGTCCTCTGGTACCAGTCCCATATCCAAGGAGGATTGGAAAATTGTGGCCAGAGCCTCCATCATTTCCACCCTTACTACCCACAGCAATCAGCAATCCACCCCATCTGGACCAAGTAACTTTTCTACCTTGAGTGCTGTCAAGCTTTTAAGTACCTCCTTTTCATTTTTTTATCCTATCGTATCTCTCTATACCTCCCCCCTTTATTGTGACATTGCATCAGTCTTCACTAAAGATGATGCAGTCAATGTACTCACTTTGCATCTCAGCCACGTTGTCTGCCTCCTTTTTGGTCGTCAATCAGCCCCACCCTTCCTTTGACTACCTTTTTACTATTTATATAATAAAAGAGTTTTGGGTTCTCTTTTATGTTACCCGCTAACGTATCCTCATACACTCTCTTTAGGAACATAAGAACAGGAATTTAGCCCCTTGAGCCCGAGATTCAATGAGATCACGGCTGATGTGTGACCTAACTCCATATTCCTACCTTTGCCCCATATCCCTTAATAGAACCATAGAAAAATTACGGCACAGAAGGAGGCCATTCAGCCCGTCGCATCCGTGCCGGCCGAACAAACTAGCCGCTATCTAATCCCACCTTCCAGCACCTGGTCCATAGCCTTGCAGGTTACAGCACTTCAGGTGCATGTTCAGATACCTTTTAAAAGAATTAAGGGTTTCTGCCTCCACCACCATCCCTGGCAGTGAATTCCAGCACCTAACACCCTCTGGGTGAAAAAGTTTTTCCTCATGTCCCCTCTAATCCTTCTACCAATCACCCTAAATCTGTGCCCCCTGGTAATTGACCTCTCTGCTAGGGGAAACAGGTCCTTCTCGTTTACTCTATCTAGGCCCCTCATAATTTTGTACACCTCAATTAAGTCACCCCTCAGCCTCCTCTGTTCTAGGGAAAACAACCCTAGCTGATCCAATCTTTCCCCATCGCTGCAATTTTTAAGCCCTGACAACATTCTTGTTAATCTCCTCTGTACTCTCTCCAGAGCAATTATGTCCTTCCGGTAATATAGTGACCAGAACTATAGGCAATATTCCATCTGTGGCCTAACCAGCATTTTATACAGTTCCAGCATTACATCCCTGCTTTTGTATTCTGTACCTCAGCCAATAAAGGAAATTAGAGAGGTATGCTTGCAAATTTCTGTTGAAAATGAAAAACTACTGTAGAATTTGCATATTTAGAAGTGTACAGGACCAAATTGGCCCAACAGAATCAAGAAGAATGGTGCACTTCAGTTCTTCTACACTATAAACTGGTAGCCAACAAGGGAGGATGGAATGGAAAAGAAACTTCCAAGGTCAATCTGAACAAGGATTGAGTGTCTAACTAGGCCCCTGGAAATGTTATAGCAATACATAAGTTAGGTGTTGTTGGACGTCCTAACTATTATTTACTGTTTCAGCCTTAATGAAAGATTAAGGAAAATATTTTTTTAAAAACAAATTTTAAAAATTGACAATGTAAACTTAAAAGGCTTTAGGGAAAAATAATCTAAACATTCCAAACAGAAAACTGTATGCACAAACTAAAAATGGTCATTAGGCCAACTAGCACAAAATCTGTGCGTCAAAGATTACAGCAATGCAATTTTAAAAATCACACATTGTTGTTGAAACTTTTTTATTCACGACTTGTTCCCATGTCTCAAGAGGTAGCTTTCAGCCCCTGAACCATACAGTTTTGATTCTTGGCGTGTGCTGAGTCAGCTGAAGCAATGAAAGGGGCAATACCATTTGACTGCCACATCACTGGATTAGTGAAGGGAAAACAAGTCACGCCTATTGAAAGAATAATGTGAGGGGTCAGGATCAGCTCACCTGCAATGCTTTTCATAAATGGACAGCTTGCTTCTTCTAACTGCCAAGGCACCCACAGGTATAAACAATCAAGGTACTGGAGAACATCCGTGGAACTAATAAGGAACTTCAGAAATTGAGAAAGTTGAAGAGAAATGAAAATGCGATAAACTGTTGTTACGACCAGGTGAGAAGGGGTCTAGGGGTTCCTTCTCAGCCTTTGCCTGGTCTAACCCTAACAGGCTTTAATTTTAAAAACACAGTGTTTTTTTAAAATCACTTTGGTTAACAAAGATCAATCAATCTCAGACTTAAAATTAACAAATGACCTCGCATCAACAGCTACTTGCGAAGAGTTCCAAACTTCTACCAGCCTTTGCGAGTAGAGGTGTTTCCTATCTTCACTCCTGAAATGCCTGACTCTAACTTTCAGGCTATGTGCCCTTAGTCCTAGACTCCCCAACTAGCAGAAATAGTATCTTTTCATTTACCCTATCAGCTTCCCTCAACAAATTGAAACCTTCAATCAAAGCACCGCAGCCTCACAGCTCCAGCGACCCGGGTTCGATTCTGGGTGCTGCCTTTGCGGAGTTTGCAAGTTCTCCCTGTGACCACGTGGGTTTCTGCTGGGTGCTCCGGTTTACTCCCACAGCCAAAGACTTGCAGGTTGATAGGTATATTGGCCATTGTAAAATTGCCCCCAGTGTAGGTAGGTGGTAGCAGAATTGTGGGGATGCGGTAGGGAATATGGGATTAATGTAGGATTAGTATAAATGGGTGGTTGATGGTCGGCACAGACTTGGTGGGCAGAAGGGCCTGTTTCAGTGCTGTAGCTCTAAATAAATAAGATAAATAAATAAACTTCTAAATTCCATGGAATACAACTCTGGTTCGTGCAATCTCTCCTCATAATTCACCATTCTTGTAAATCTACACTGCACTTCCTCCAAGGTCAATGTATCCTTCCTAAATTGTGTGCCCAGAACTGAGCACAGTACTCCAGGTGTGGTTTAACTAGGGCTATGTATAGCTGAAGCATAATTTCTACCCTCCTGCATTCCAGTCCTCTAGATATAAAGCCCATCATTCCATTAGCATTTTTGATTATTTTTGTACCTGTCCATGACATTTTAACTGTGTACATGAACCCCCAAGTCTCTTTGGACCTCCACTGTATCTAGTTTTTCACCATTTAGAAAGTACTCTGATCTATGCTTCTTAAGGTCCAAAGTGAGTGACCTCACACTTGACAATACTGAAATTCATTTGCCAGTTTTACCCATTTAATCTACTGAGTACTTTGTAACTTTACATTACACTGCTGACAATGTCCATCTTTGTGTCATCAGCAAACCTAGATATGCAGCATTCTATCGCATCTAAGCTGCTAAAAAAAAATCCAGCGAATAGTTGAGGCCTCAACGCAAATCCACTAGTGACATGCTGCCAATTGGAGTATCTGTCCATTACCCCTATTCTCTGTCTCCTGCCACTCAGCCAATTTCCGAACCATCTCCACAGATGCTGCCTGACCTGCTGAGTATTTCCAACATTTTCTGTTTTTGTTTCAGATTTCCAGCATCTGCAGAATTTTGCTTTTGGAAGATTATAGTTAGAGCATCTGCAATGTTCTCACCTACTTCCTTTAAAACCCTGGGATAGAAACCATCTGGTCCTGGCAATTTGTTACTCAGTGCTACTATTATCTTCATTACCATCATTTTTTCACATTAATTTTGGTGGGTCCCTGTGCCGATTCAATATGTTTCCCTGGGATGTCCGGCATGCTATTCTCTTCCTCTACTTACTGATAAAGTAATTATTCAACATTGTCCCTCATTTCTTTATTTCCATTTACAGTATTACTGTTATCACCTTTCAAGGTACTCACATTGCTACTGACCGTCCTCATGCACCTAACTGCAAAAAAAATGTGCATTGATTTTAATATCGCATGCAAGCTTTGCATTTTCTCTTTTTTGTAGATCTTACTATCTGTTTTGCCCTTTTGTTGCTCTTTGCCTCGCCTAGTTGCCAGGATCTGTGTTAGTTTTTGCATTTTTGTATTGTTTTTTTATTCAGTTTTATGTTGCCCCTTACCACTTTTGTTGCCCATGGTGCTTTTGTTTTTAACACAAATAGAACTCTTGCCCTTTAGGGGTATAAACTGGTTCTGTATCACATTGACACTTTTTTGAACACCTCCCACTGATCTTTTGTTTTACCGGTTAACAGATTGCCCAGTTTACTGTGACAGTCTCTGTCACATCCCGTGGAAGTCAACCGTACCCAAATCTGGAATCTTCATAGCTGTTTCGCGTTTTTCCATTTCAAACACAACTTTGAACTTGATCATATTTGTTCAAAATTCTATTCAATTCCTTTTTCAGCTTTTCCCTGTATTTCTGCATTCAGCTTGGTTCCTAAATCAATTATAAACCCAACATTTACCATTGAGCCTCCTTTTTCTGCTTTATTTTAACCTCTATATCTTTCGTCACCCAAGGAGCTCTAGCTTTGAATGCTCTTCCTTTCCCCCTCATGGGAATGTGTCTAGTCTAAACCATCTCTTCTTTGAAGGCCTCCCATTGCTCATTTACGGTTTTATCTGCCAATCTTTGATTCCAAGCCACCAGGACCAGATCCCTTTTCAACTCACTGACATTAGCTCTCCTCCAGTGTGTATTTTTACATTTGCTTTTTTCTTGTTCCTTTCCGCAAATATTCTAAACCTTATGATATTGCAATCAGTTTTTCAAACACTCCCCCACTGCAACATGCTCCTCGCGCCCCACTTCATTCACCAGACCTACATCCAGCACTGCTTCCTACCTCATGCTGATCAAGAAAGCTCTGTGGTGCACATTTCAGGAACTCCTCCCCCTCTTTGCCCTTTACACTGTTATTGTCCAATTCTATATTAGGATCGGATAGACATGCACTGATTATTAATTTTTAAGCTGTCCCTGACTCTCTACCAGCTGTCGGGGGAGGTGGGGGGGGGGAGGGGGTAGAGAGGGGCAGGATCAATAGCAACCCGCAAATCTCCAACAAAAATGAGAACATTCTACAGCACTTGCGGCTTTTAACATTACAGGAAAGTTAGGCCTTTGACCTCCAAAAACACCCCTAGTGATCTGTATATAAAGGAACTGTCCAGTGCAAATATTAAGCCACACATAGATGGTCCCATTATTGGTTATGATATAAATCATAACCAGGATTGCAGAATACTACAACTGACGTCAGGATCCCAGGCAAGGGTAGAAAAAAAAGTGATCAGCCTATGATCTTGTTCCTGATCATTGTCCTTAAACTGCTGCTGGAAAGTGCGTGTGTGAACATCAGACAGAAATCAGAAGAGAACTGGTCTTCAATGATCTCCAAGATCAAATGGTTTGCCAGCATCGACTGCTCAAAGATGAAAATTGCCAATCCTTGGGTGAGGTGTGGCCAGCATGTATGGGACAGTACTCCAGCAAGACTCAGCACCTTCAGAAGAGAAGAAAAAAAGAAAATATAGCCCATGATCTCCATGTGCATATCTCTGAACAGTAAGAGAGACCACTGGCTAAAGCTTTGGAGCAGGTTACCCACCCTTTTCATTGGGGAATAGTTTCAAAGTATGGATGTGGTTGGGGGCTGTGGTTGGGAGGGGGGAAAAGAGGAGAGAAGGAGGGGACAAAACAGATCTCTGAAATCATACTTCAAAACTCTCCAATGCTATTATAAATTGCGCTGATGTTAATGTTTATGTCAATGCATGATTATTTACAAGATGGCTCAATTCATTCAGTTTCAGGTCTGTTCTTGTGCCAGCAACCACTGCCAATACAACTGTCGGCTGTCATGTTGTTGATGTATAAAAGACATTAATGATTGGATTAGTGACTGTGACGTAATTATTTCTGACTAAACTCTCAGTGATTTGCAGCTCATTACCAGATAAGTATGTGGCCAGTTCAAACATAAATAAAACATAATAAGCCACTACAGAAAGCCAAAAGGTTACATTTGCTGTGAATATATGATTTCCAGTTAGCACATTATGGAACAAAAACAGAACAGATTATCGATATCAGAATCCTTAACTAGTATGCAATGATATGCTCTGGTAGCACACTGCAGTATTTTCTCCCTCCACTGACTGAAAATCAGCAGACTTTGCCAACTCAGGTCCTGAATCAGCATTCTCAGAGTAGTATTAAACAGTGGTTGATACCCAACAACAGAAAACCAATATCCTGTCTCCAAGCCAGGCTTCATAATTACACTGCTTACTTGGGCTCTCAATGCTGGCCATTTATTACTGATCTTCAGTCAAAATGCAGCGCTGTCACATCACTGCCAGGAAATCTCAAGCTCCCTGCACCCTCCTCGAAAAAACAAAAGGGTTGCTTCCTTTATGTATGAGGAAGCCAATGGCCAATACATGGCTACCTGACTATTTCTAAACAATCTAAAAAGGTCCTATGGGACAGAACTTACTTTACAATTGATTTAATAATAAAATGAAGTTAGCCTGAATTTTAGTGTTAACACATATTATTCAATGTAGTCTGAGACACGGATTTTCTGTTGCAATTTAAGTGTTTAGAATTTTTTTTAAAAATCAACCAAAAAGTCATCTGAACTCCCTTACAACCAGAACTGTAATGTGAGTTTTACATGAATAGGAATCTTCCCATATTCACAGAGAATGGTTACAAGGCTGGATTCTCTGACATTGCCCATAAATACTTTTAAAAAGGAATTAGATAATTGCTTGTAAAAGCAGATTAAATGGTATGCGGAACAATCAGAAGAGTGGTATTAACTAGGTGGTGCATGGAGAAAAATCCAAGCTGGGCCAATGACCTATTGCTGTGCTGTTAACATTAAAATTCCATTCAACAGAAATCAAAATTGCTCAAAAGACAAGCAGCACCATTCACTTAAAAAAATGTAAACAAGCTGGCTGGTGTTGGCAAGAAGGAAAAGCCAGTGTACAGGACAGTAAAACAGTAATAGGTGACAGCTACTGTTATGAAAATATTTCCTCTTTTTTATTATTTTGTGAGGACTCATGTTTTAAAATTGTGGAAATGGATTCCTTTGGAGGACTGATGAGATTACATAGATGTAATGGTGACGGACTTTGTTTATTTTAAAAAAGGATTTTGGGACTTGGATTACAAACACACTTACTGGAAGTCACATGTCTTTAGCTAAATAAACAACCGGAGCCTCGGTGAATAGGGAGAGTTGTTTACAGAGAAGTGACATGCCAAGATTTATGGTGGTCAAGAGTTGGTTTCGTTTTGGATTGTTTGAGTCAGTTGGGGGTCAGACTGCTAAGAGACTACCAATTCATCCTTTATCCACCTCTCTGAGAAACCCTGAGAATCGAGTGTGTGATAGCTGAAACCCCTGATACCGCATTTCTCTTGGAAAGCATACCAAACTAATCCTTGACGTCGCCTGAACAGAACTGCTCCAAAAAGATCCCAGTGACAGCCGTCTACGCATATTTGTGAAGCCAGTAAAGAGACAACTGATATCATTCCATATCTTCTCCTTTTCCTTTGGGAAGTAACATCTATTTGGCCAAAGTATTTCTTTTTGTCTTTTTTTGTGAAGAGATCTATGCAGAGAAAATGTCTTTATTTTTTCTTGAACCAGTGTGTGCATGTTAATGCTTTGCATTTTCACTTAATAAGTCTTGTGTGTGTGTGTTGGGCTAATCTAAAGGGAACTTTCATATTTCAATCTGTGTGTTAATGCTTTGCATCTTTACTGATGAAGTTTTGTATTATAATAAATTAGTAATTTTTTATTAAAGAAACCTTGTTAATTAATTTTATTCTGAAATAAAAAGAGAGTATATGATTGGCCATATCAGTAACTGGGTAAACATGTTAATATATGTTGCGACCCCTGGAAAAGTGGAACTAAAGAAAGACAGTGCATTCCTCCCGCCTCGCTCGTAACACTACAAATTAAAAAAAGAACTTTGGATTCAGAGCATTGAAAGTGCACCGCTTTGTGTTTAGATCTCCAGACCAATCCAGGTCTTGGACCAACATCAGTTTTAAAAAAAACAGAATTAAAATGAAGGGATCTGGGGGTGAAGGGGAAGGGAAAAGTAATTTTTGCACCAAGTCTTTTCTTCCACCTCCAACTTCAATTCTCCAATTGTTTTTATTCCTAGAAAGGAAAGATGAATGAACTCAGGTGATTTTCTAGCTTGATGAAAGTACACTGTTGTTCTTAATTTCCAATTAATACTCACTCTCTCACTAATTACGTTACCAAGTCCATGACTTTATACATTAATGAACTTTCTTTGTAAGTTTTTTCTTCCTTTGATTCATTATGGACTTTTTCCACATCTGTTCACTTAACAATTTCATTGGCATACGTTAAAAATATTACAGCTGTTCCAGCTCACTCACAGGCACATACTCAAACCCATGGTCAGTGCAGATATCCAAAGGCAGGCATTACTCAATGATTACTGAAAACGAGAAACACCGAGCATTGCAGAAACAGAAAATGCTGTAAGTACTCAACTGGTCTGACAGCATCTGTGCAGAGAGAAACAGAGTAAACGTTTCAACTCAATGACCTTCCAGGGTCATGACAAACACAAATGATATACAATTAACTGAGTCCCTTCTTGCTCTTTAAATAAAAATTAGGGTTAATATGCACAAGCAAAATTTTTAAACAAATCAAATCAATAAAACTTCCATATTCTATACAAAGCATTACATTGCAAGACACCCTTCCTCCAGGACCCCTAAAATGTTTTTCAGACATGCACTTCTTTTTGTAAAATAACCCGGCAGTTCATGACTTGCATCCACCCATTTAATTTTAGACACAAAAACAAGAAATGCTGGATTCACTCAGCAGGTCTGGCAGCATCTGTGGAAAGAGAAGCAGAGTTAACGTTTCGGGTCACTGACCCGAAACGTTAACTCTGCTTCCAGCATCCGCAGTATTTTGCTTTCATTTAATTTTAGAGATTCCCTTTCTCTCCAGCATTAGTTTCAATCTGTAACCTTTTCCCACTCACACTTCTTCATAGAGTGCATATTATCTCACAATGAACAATTATCCACATGCATCCAATGGGTATGCTATCTACAGTATAGAAGACTTGTATAGAATCTCACCTAAAATACTTGACAAATAGAATCCCATATCCATTGCCTCGACAAGAGCTAGTGTTTCCGCAGCTAAAATACTTTAAACAACCCTTTTTATTTGTTTAGCTTACCAAGCTATAGGACAACATTTCGCATTCTCACCCAGAAATATTATGAAACTAGCTGCACTCGAATACCCATCAGGCAGATGGCATATGAAGCATCACTAAAAATGATTAGCTTCATTTTCTTTGGGTCAGCCAAGGATGGAGACTTATGTATGCATTTAGTCATAGAATCACAGAGTTATACAGCACAGAAACAGTTTAGTTTAGTTTAGAGATACAGCACTGAAACAGGCCCTTCAGCCCACCGAGTCTGTGCCGACCATCAACCACCCACTTATACTAATCCTACACCAATTCCATATTCCTACCACATCCCCACCTGTCCCTATATTTCCCTACCACCTACCTATACTAGGGGCAATTTATAATGGCCAATTAACCTATCAACCAGCAAGTCTTTGGCATGTGGGAGGAAACCGGAGCACCCGGAGGAAACCCACGCAGACACAGGGAGAACTTGCAAACTCCACACAGGCAGTACCCGGAATTGAACCCGGGTTGCTGGAGCTGTGAGGCTGCGGTGCTAACCACTGCGCCTCTAGAATTAATTTTTTAAATGTTTTATTTGCCCATAAACATTCTGTACTTTAAGGTGTTTTGTTGGAGTACTTAACTCCAACACATCAAAACTAACATCTGGTCTAGTCTGAATGCACAACCAGTTCAACTGACCAATCAAGCTTCACAATTGCTCTGTTCTTTAGACATATCATCTTTTTGTGATGACCTAGCATGATTAACGGGGATGGGAGTAACATCCTCTAAATAAGATTATTGCTTTAAAGTTATCCAGACCTACTCTGCTTAATAGCTGAACCAATATATTTAAAAGCCTCACAAGCCTGACTCCCAATCTTAAATTCTACTTCAATCTTAATAACACATGTCTAAAATTCTACAATACCCCATAAGAAATCAGCAATATGTATCATGAAGATGCCTGAAAGTTTTCCCTTACGATACCAATAAAACATCGCGGAATCTGCTTTTAGTTGAACACAACCTATTTTCAGCAAAACAGACCTCACCGAAAAATACCACACCGTGGAAGCATCATTCAGGCTATATCCGCATTTATTTCGTTTCCATAGTTTCCTTATTGCATCAGCTGCCTCTATAGTGGTTTCAGAAATATCTCCCTCTGAAAAGTATCATCCTGCAGAAACACGGCTTCTACGTTGATTGATCTACACTCCCATGAATACGTGGCCAAAAGAGCTAAAAAGATTTATTACTTTTCCAGCTGTGGGAGTTCCTCTCACATCTCTATCAACCAGTTGCTCTTCAAACCCCAAGCAACTAGTCTCATTTTAGCCTTATACGTACCAGCTATGAGGACTTATTCAACACAAATCCATCTATGTGACAGGGCTGGCTGTCCCTTATCTGATACCTCAGAACAAACACCAAACTCTCCAACTATCGAATTCCTTTCGTTTTGCCTCTCAGTTTATCAACTTTATTGGCAGCTACCAAAAATTCATGGTGACGAGGACATCGGTATCTAGTTCTGTTCTGAGACTGTTCTGTAGCCTTCATTTCATTGTAATCTATTCAGGCTACGGCCTCTACTTGTACATTTATGTCTGTTGGGACGACTGAGAGATCTCCCTCTTGCACTATTGGAGGCTCTTTCTCCAGTACCTGATAGTTTTCTGACCCAATAGTGTTACAACCTCAGTGAGACCATTAACTTTAAAAACACAAGATACGGCTCCACAGACCAATTTAAAGAATTACATAAAGTCTTAAAACTTGAACTCTTATTATAACTAAACTAAAATCCTCATTAACTAAATAGTACTTTGTAAGTAGCCGATACCCCAAATTACAGAAAAAAGTATTTTCTTTACTTATTAAAACACTTGAAAACCTCACACCACACTTGTATGTTAAACAGTGCTCCGTGATGGCGAAATATTTGCAGCCATAAGTCCCAAACCCCTCCCAGTTGCAATGGGCTGCGTCTCCCAGACCTTTCTCAAAGTCAATGTCCTCTTTGCTCACTTCTTTCAAGTACTTTCAACCTGGACTTCAGTGAATAAGGCGATCTCTGCTGATCCTGTTGGCCTTTCACTTCTGCACAAACCTCAACTTTCAAAATGGGTTCAAATCTTCGTAGCCTTTCGCTTATCAGTCTTCTGAGAGCAGCTGTCCCCTTTTTCTCTCTCTTCTGAGCCTGCAACCGCTGGTCTTCTTCCCGTCTTCCTTACAGCCTTTCTGCCTTCTGAAAATCTGTTGAATTTATCCAGAATCAAAAGTCAATAGCCAATTGTCTTTTCCAATATGCAGAGTCCACAAGTCTGGCTATAGCAGCATCGCCCAGGCTTTCCATTGTTTCCAGGTGTTAGCAACAGTCATTTGTATTTACATTTTCAGAACTAGTGAATCCTCATTTATGATCTGAAAATCTGGGAGGGTGAAACCCATTGTTCTTCAGATGTTATAACCCTGCAGTCTCTGTTCTTCGATCTGGGTTCTTTGTTGTCCTGGTAACCAAGATCCTTGTCTTATCTTTCAGCAGAGTTGATGTGAGGTCACCTGGCTCCTTTGCCTCCACCTTAAACTACATTACAAATTACAGTTTTTAAACATAATCATGCAACAAAGTCCAACGTTCATAACAAAAAGTCACTTCTGGACCCACTTGCACTGCACTTTAACTCTCCACTTTTTCACATCATTCTGCCAGTCTACGGGCCTCCATTCTTGGCCATCATCCTGAACATTCAACCTATATTTAAACTTGCTAATAGCTTTTCCTGCAAGCCCCACAATGATCGCATCCCCATTCAATAGACACCTCTGGAATATGTCATCCAAGTACATACAGTAGGCAACTGGCCTTTAGATGGGCTAGCTCTGTCAGGTGCATTATGATCTCTCACATTACCACTATCCGGCCCTTCATTTACTGCATTCTGTTCCTCAGGACCTTTATCACATGAGAATTTGAGGCACAAGGTGCCACGTTTACTATCAGCTGCTCAGAGTCTGAGCTTTGGTAATTAATCCCAATTAATCATGTGGAACAAACGTCAGCAGTCTGATTGCCACATTTGATAAATATTGGCTTCTCATCATGACCTCTATTATCTTACCAGGGCCTTTCCATTCCCTATGATCCTCTCTTTTATACTACACCACATCTCCTGAATTAAATTCTGTCTCAGATGGTCTTATACGATGCCACAGAACTCTGAATTTTCTCTGAGACCTCAACCTTATTGAAAGCCTGTTTCCCTGCATGTAAAGCATTCCAATATGCAGGGGGGACAAAATGGAGCTAATTGTAGTACATTCTGGAGCAGGAGGACCATTGCACAGCATAGAAGGCAATTTGGGATTTTGCCTATTGGCAACTAATACAGACTATACCCTCCACCCATCTGAAGCAAATTCTTGCATGAACCACCCATGCTAGTCAGATGTTAACCTGCAGTCTGGTTGATAAGCTAAGAATTTATGCAGCATTTCATCGATCACCATATGATTCTTTTCAGAGTCATTACTGAAAGGGCTTTCAGCTGTGGTTTTCGTGACCATATGTGAAAGCATGAACATGACTCTGAACTAATCAGGCAAATTCCCCTCCATTATCAGTCAGAAACATACCCCCAGGTCAGAGTCCTATTTACTTCTCCGTGACTTTGTCTACAATAACCCCTTTGTTCTTAGCAAGTATTATTCTGGAAAGATTAAATCAGGTTGCCAGATCTATAACACGTAAATGAAAATATTTCTGCCTTTGTCCCATACCTTTATTCTGTGGCAACTACCAGTCACATGCCAATGGAAGTCTTACAAAAGGACGTGGCAGCGTTTTCTGATACTTTTTACAGATCTCACACTTCTTACAAATCTCTTCTATTGGCCTCCTATACTCATCAACCACACCTGTATCCTTTAGCAGGGTTTTAATCTTTATCAAGTAGGGTGAGCAAATTGTCCATGTAACTTTAAGACAATTTGCTTTATTTTTCTCTGATTCTTATCACCTGATGCCATTTATACTTGTCTAACACTCTGATGAGAAACATTAGGTTTGTTAAGGGCAATAATAATGCCCTGACTTGGTAAACTGCAGATCCACTGACTTTCCAAAAACAATTGCCTTATTTTGCTCCAGGTCAAGTTTCATTTGTGTCTTTTTCTTAAAAGGTTTACTCAACAGCAAAGGTGTCTCACTGGAAACTAGATCAGTACTGATGAAGTAGCTTACTCCAGCTATTTTACATGGAATTATGATTCTCTTTAATGACCTCAATATGTTGTCATCACCAAATCTAACGCAAGTAGTTCTTTTATACTCGAGTATTGCTGGAAAAAAAAGACATGCTGTCGAAGCTTTTCGTCCTGCACTCAGTAGGACAGATGCAAAAATACCAAATTTCAAAGGGAACAACAATTGATATTGCATGAGAAAAGGGTACCGATTGGCCGAGGCATTGCCATGGAGAATGTACCAGGGAACTGCTGTCCTCTACGCTTTAATTCAAAAAAGGTGCAATGCCTGGAAATGTTCCTTTTGCCTACAGAGGACAGGTCCCTGCGTATGAATATATGTAGCTTCCACCAAGTGTAAGTGAGCCACATTACCAGCCCGACTGTTAATCTTAAATTAGTTGTTAGCATAATTCTTAGCACACTCAGGATTGTTGAGTGAGTACTGTCCAATCACAGAATCACATCTAATGTTAGACACTATGTTCTGAGTTTTGCAAGTACAGGCTGGTTGAGGACTGTCAGTCAGATTTTACTCACTAACATCTCAAGTTAGATTAGGTTAGTAAATAAATTAATAGCAAAAGGTGGCAGAATTAGCCAAGATAACAGGTAAGATCTTGCATTCCTAAACACTTCATACGTATGAGTAGTATTAATGTTTCACTGAATTTGACACCAGAATGGAAGATTTTGAGCCAATTAACAATTTCTCAAATCCAGTAACAATAAGCAAGAAAATTCAATATTCTAGAATAAATGTCACCACATTTAAACAGCAAAAGACTGCAGCATTGTTAAAACCAGATGGAATTTTAAAAAAAGAGGGAAAAAATGTACATTATGGCATATACTTCCTATAATAGCCACTACTTATGAGAATTTTTTTTTTTAAGAAAGACAATCCCCTGTTCCCTTTAGTTACTAAGATATAGTATTATAGATATGGTTTGCTGCATCCATTCATCATTAGAACTGTCAGTAACACGAACTGCAGTCTATGATCCACGTCACACCTACACAACAGACCTGATGATTTCATTAATAACCAAATAGTTTATTTTCCCCAAATTAGGATTATTGTGGGAAACTGTGAAATCAGGCAGCTTCAACCTTGTAATAATAGAATACAGAGTTAACATATTTTGAAGTGCACCATACAAATGAGGTACAACTATATCAGTATCCACATTCGAAGTCTGAAGCATAAACAGCATCCACAAAAATATTTCGATCACCTTCACCATGCAATATATTTGACATGGAACAGCAATGCAAACATTGAGACTGCAGCAAGGTGCACAATATCATATGAAGGCTATTAAAATAATAAAGTCTGGAAGCCTGTTGTAACGCCCTTAAATTTTTTAATAACAATCAACCGCTCACTATCCTGACTCCGCAACGGCTGTTAGGAAAAGAAACCTGAGGCATTCAGGTCAGAAGGATCCAGATAAAATGCAAAGTGATTTCACATAAGGTGGCAGCATTAGATACTATTATTGGTCTCAGGTAAAAATTAGAAGTTGTTTAAAAAAAAGTTTTCTGATTTTGAAGATTATCTGGTGATTCCTGTTGGAAAGTACTTGAATTCAGCCATGATAACCCCACAGTCAGGTTGCTTGGCAGCACACACAGAGTTCGCACATAAGGAATGGCCACTTGAACAATGTACCAGAAGGCAGTTAGTATCCCGTGAAATGCTCTCCAGCAAGAATCAGAACCTTCCTACCCCCTTACGCACCTTGAAGTTATTCATAGCTTTAGATCAAAGTTCAATTAAATCACTTAAGAGGTTAGTTGAGCTGTCAAACAATTAATTCCTAGATTGACCATCCAATGAAGATTCTTCAGATATTCTACCCCTTAATTAAAGTAATGATAAATGGAAATATTTTCTGATCATAACTGCAAGTTAACACACAAGAAATGGCGTGGTTCCTTTGCAAGTATTAATCCTTTTGCGTGAGCATTACTCAACAGCATGCTTCAGTTCTATGTTTCATTTATTGTATGTACTCAAGTCTTTCCTGATTTAGAAACTTGCAGCTGTTACATCCTCCATTAGTAGCACTGGTTGTTATCTGCCAATGCAGGAAACACTCTGAAAGAGGAAAACAAGCATTTCTGTCCTCCTCCCTCATTACAAACTCACTGCATAGGTGATTTTAAAAAAAGTGATAGATGCATGGGAATAGTTTCAAAGCAGCAGTTTCTCAATACAGAATTAAATAAGTGTTATAAACTATTCAAACTTCACACATGACACTTAAGCTATCTGCACCTTGATCAGACTACCACGTTCTATACATTGGTTATTCTCCGCAATACGCAATGTACTTCAATCCCACAGGATACTTTAGAGAATCTACAAGCGTCAAAACAAAGCAACGTTTTCCACTCCCATTACCAACTGACATGCTGAATAGAAAATTAAGTTCAACTTGCCCAAAAGTGATACACAAGAACTGCTGGGATCTACAATAGTTTGAAAATGACTTCAACTTTTGCTTAACATATAATTACGTTTACCTGCTGCTGTGGGTATTGCATTCCTCCCATGCTACTTTGATTTCTGCCCTGCATGGTCATTGGATAGCGCTGTGGTGTGGGAGGTCCATATGGTTGCCCAGGGTAAGGTCCACTCTGTTGTTGATGCTGCTGCTGTGAATAAGGATTGTTGTTCATCCCGTATAGCTGGGGTCTCTTCATACCCATCTGTTCCATTGGATTGCCCTACAGTAAGAACAATCGATAACTGATAAACATCTTAAAACTTGCAGATAATTATTATTCCACTATTCTAGTCAAAAAACAGACTAGGAAACAGCTCAGAACATTCTCACTACCCTCTCAGATGTGTCCCATACTTGCTCAGAGCATGTTCAATACATGATCATTTCACAAGCAGCAGCAAAACAGAAAATATACATACATATCTATATACACACATACCTTCCCCATTGGTTATCAAATTCTCCCAATAAATGGTAATTCTGTATTACATCTAATATACAAAGTACATCAGCTTGCAAGATTGCCACGAGGCATGGGACCTTCTGGCTCCATGCCAGCTTAAACATAATCTGGCATGAATAGGACAGTTTAGTTAATTATATGAAAAGATAGTGGTTAGATTAATTTGCGAAGCTTGCTTCATTTTCAATGTTCATTGAAGTAAGAGGTTAGTGATCAGAAATGAAGCACTTTCAAACCCCCAATGTCAGCATCAAGGCATTCCTCCTAAGTGAGGCACATCAAAACCTCAATCCTCCACCATAATAAACAACCGATCCCAATGAACAATAACTGTAAGTAACAGACACCCCACCACATATTTTTTATCCTACAATCAGTTTTCAAAATTCTAGTTGGTCTATTTATGTTAGCTGATCAAGTTCCCAGTTTGTGCATTTACTTAGCAATAATCTGCTCAACGACATTCAGTTTCGATTCTGTCAGGATCTCACAGATCCAGATCTTATTTGTAGCCTTGGTACAAGATGGACACAAGAGCTGAATTCCAGAGGTGAGATGAGGGTCACTACCCTTGACATCAAGGCAGCATTCAACTAAGTGCAACACCAAATGAGCCCTAGTAAAACTGGTCAGTGGGAATCTGGAAGAAAATTCTCCATTGGCTGGAGTCATACTGAGCACACAGGAAGATGGTTGTGGTTGTTGGAGGCAATCAGCTCAGTCCTAGAACATTGCTGCAGGAATTCCTCAGGGCAGCATTCTAGGCCCAACTATCTTCAGCTGCTTCATTAATGACCTACCCACCATAAGGTCAGAAGTGGGGCTGTTCACTCATGAGTACACAACATTATCTCACATAATGAAGCAGTCCCTACCTGCTCAAAGCAAATTCCTCCAGACAACATCCAGGCTTGGGCTGATACGTGGCAACTAACATCTGCGCTACAAACATGCCGGGCAATAATAATCTCCAACATGAGAGCAAAGAACTACCACATAAACAGCCATATAAATTCCATGGCTACTACAGCAGGCCAGAGGCTAGATAGACTGGAGTGAATAGTTCACCTCCTGACTTCCAAGCCTATCCAACACCTACAAATTAAGAGTGTGATGCAATAATCATCATTTGCTTGGATGGGTGTAGCCCAAGAAGCTCAAAAGAACAAAGAAGTCAAATTGATTGACATCCCACTCACTCGCCTAAACATCCACCCTCTTTACCACCGGTATACCATATCTGCATTGTACATTGTCTAAAGGATGCACTGCAGTATCTTCCAAACACGATTTTCACCAGTCAATTAGAACAAAAGCAGCAGGCATATGGAAACATCCAAGTACCCCTGCAAGATATACACCATGCTGACCTGGAATCTTCTGCCTTTCCATCAGAAGGGGCAATGCCCATGTCCCAAGAATTAATAAAAAAGATCAATGTTTTTCATTTTAAAAATGAGATTCCTGGGAAAAGTGAGAGCAGCATGGATTGTAAAGTCTTCCTGGCACCAAACATCCAGATAACAACCATTAGAACATAAACAAAACAGGAGCACAAGTAGGCTATTTGGCCCCTCGAGCCTGCTCTGCCATTCAATAAGATCATGGCTGATCTGAATATGGCCTTAACTTCACTTTCCTTCCCGTCCCCCCATAACCCTTTAATCCCTTGTAGATCACTGGAGCTGTAATGGAACAGGAACTCAGAATCTGTAATATCAAAAACTAAAACTAAAAGCAAAACACTCAATGGCATTTTAGGTGGTTTATACAAATCCAATCCCCAACTCCCATAACCATTTTTGCAGATAATGAGGATCGAATGTTTAGGACAGTCAGATGCAGAGCAAAGCTCCCTAAACTCTAACCCAACGTTTCACAGCCCTCAACACAGAATAGCACCCCATACTGTTTCTGTGCTGTGCAGTCAGTGTACTTCTGAGTAATAATGCAGTGTGGTATGATTTTAGTTTGTCACATCAGCTATTTTGAGCCCTCTTTGACCAAAACTGTCAATTTAAAGATAATGTTGGACTGCAGGCAAGGACAAAGGGAACTGGGAGGGAGTGGAAGGGGTGAGAACATAAGTGCTAGAAAAGGAATGGGCATAGGTTGCAGCAACCATGGGGGGTGGGGAAGGATGACATATCAGAAGCACTGGTATGGAAGGCGGCAGAGAAATTGGGAACTTTCTTTGTGGTACTTTTATGCTAATGATCAGGTCCAAGAGCAGAAGCAACTGCTTCTCCCACCTCCTGCTGGGTTTCCAGAGGCCAGGGAAACCCAGCTGACTGATATAAAATAGAATCACTGTTAAATGAAGACACGCAGCCTCAGTAAAATGGTTTATTAACATTAGTCATGTTTATTAATAGTAGTATGGTCTATTAGTATTGGTAAAGGTTTATTAGCAGTAGTAATGTTTATTAGCAGTAGCAAGGTTATTAACAGATAGAGGAATGGCTGCTTCAAATCCGAAAATGCCCATCCTGCGCGACGTGGGAACTTCAGGACTCTTCTTGTGTCCTGGATAACCATACGTGCAGGAAGTGTCATCAGCTGCAGCAGCTTGAGCTCCGGGTTTCAGAATTTGAGCTACAGCTGGCGTCACTACAGCGCATCCGTGACGTTGAGAGCTTCGTGGACAACACGTTTACAGATGTGGTCACCCTGCAGCTTTAGAGTATGCAGGGCGACATGGAATAGGTGACCACCAGACAGTCAAGAAGGAACAGGCAGGTAGTGCAGAAGACCCCCGAGTGCATCTCACTCTCCAACTGGTATTCAGTTCTGAATACTGAGGAAAGTAATGTTTCATCTGGGGAGTGCAGCCCAGCCAAGGGCATGGCACCACGGTTGGCTCAGCACAGGGGGGCACAAAGAATACTTGAAGAGTGATAGAGATAGGAGATTCGATAGTCGGGGAACAGACAGGCGTTCTGTGGCCCCAGACACGAATCCAAATGGTGCGTTGCCTCCTTGGTGCCAGAGTCAAGGATGTCACTGAACGGCTGCAGAGCACCCTGAGGGAGGAGGGTGAACAGCCAGCAGTCATGGTCCACATTGGTACCAACAACATTGGTAGAAAGAGGGATGTGGTCCTGCAGAAAGAGTTTAGTGAGCTAGGTAAGAAATTAGCAAGCAGTACCACAAAAGCAGTAATATCCAGATTACTCCCAGTACCATGTGCAACTGAGTACAGAAATAGGAGGGTAGTGCAGATGAATGCTTGGTAGGAAAGATGGTGCTGGAGGGAGGGCTTTAGATTCCTGGGACACTGGGACCAGTTCTGGAGAAGGTGGGACTTGTACAGGCTGGATGGGTTGCACCTGAACAGAGCTGGGACAAATTTTCTTGCGGGGCAATTTGCAAGTGCTAATGGGGAGAGTTTAAACTAACTGGGCAGGGGTGTAGTAACCAGGAGCAAATATCTGAGAGGAATACGAAGGTGCACAGAATACTGGGAGATATAGATAGCAATAAAATAGGGAATAGTAAGCTATTAGGTGGGGTCAGAGTAAGGGGGAAAATAATAAAGTCTAAATCAGGGTTAATGTACATGTATGTGAAGGGAAGAGATTGCCGCGCCTTTGGCGATGATCTTTGCGTCCTCACTGCCCACTGGAGTAGTACCAGATGATTGGAGGGTGGCAAATATTATTCCCTTGTTCAAGAAAGGGAATAGGGATAACCCTGGGAATTACAGACCAGTCAGTCTTACGTTGGTGGTGGGCAAATTATTGGAGAGGATTCTGAGAGACAGGATTTATGATTATTTGGAAAAGCATAGTTTGATTAGAGATAGTCAGCATGGCTTTTTGAGGGGCAGGTCATGCCTCACAAGCCTTATTGAATTCTTTGAGGATGTGACAAAACACATTGGTTGTCTGGATTCAGAATTGGCTGGCCCATAGAAGACAGAGGATGGTAGTAGATGGAAAGTATTCAGCCTGGAGCTGTTCCGCAGGGATCTGTTCTGGGACCTCTGCTCTTTGTGATTTTTATAAATGACTTGGATGCGGAAGTGGAAGACTGGGTTAGTACGTTTGCCGATGACACAAAGGTTGCTGGAGTTGTGGATAGTGTGGAGGACTGTTGTAGGTTGCAACGGGACATTGACAGGATGCAGAGCTGGGCTGAGAAGTGGCAGATGGAGTTCAACCTGGAAAAGTGTGAAGTGATTCATTTTGGAAGGTCG
Source organism: Heterodontus francisci (assembly GCF_036365525.1). Lineage (NCBI taxonomy): Eukaryota > Metazoa > Chordata > Chondrichthyes > Heterodontiformes > Heterodontidae > Heterodontus > Heterodontus francisci. Next base: position 48,879,349 of record NC_090383.1, read on the forward strand.
AATTTGAATGCAGAGTACAGGATTCTTGGCAGTGTGGAGGAACAGAGGGATCTTGGGGTCCACGTCCATAGATCGCTCAAAGTTGCCACCCAAGTTGATACGGTTGTTAAGAAGGCGTATGGTGTGTTGGCTTTCATTAACAGGGGGATTGAGTTTAAGAGCCGCGAGGTTATGCTGCAGCTCTATAAAGCACTGGTTAGACCACACTTGGAATATTGTGTTCAGTTCTGGTCGCCTCATTATAGGAAGGATGTGGAAGCTTTAGAGAGGGTGCAGAGGAGATTTACCAGGATGCTGCCTGGACTGGAGGGCATATCTTATGAAGAACGGTTGAGGGAGCTAGGGCTTTTCTCATTGGAGCGAAGAAGGATGAGAGTGACTTGATAGAGGTGTACAAGATGACGAGAGGCATAGATAGAGTGGATAGCCAGAGACTTTTCCCGAGGGTGGAAAGGGCTATCACCAGGGGGCATAATTTTAAGGTGATTGGAGGAAGGTTTCGGGGAGATGTCAGAGGTAGGTTCTTTACACAGAGTGTGGTAGGTGCGTGGAATGCACTGCCAGCGGATAGGTACATGGATGATAGTAGAATGAAGAGTATGTAGGTAGTTTGATCTTAGAGTAGGTTAAAGGGTCGGCACAACATCATGGGCTGAAGGGCCTGTACTGTACTGTACTATGTTCTATGTATGCACAGAGTGTGGTTAATAAGATTGCTAGCAATTGGCATGTGGAAATATGATCTTGTGGTCATAACAAGAGAGTTGCTTTAAAGATGGGCAGAACTGGGTGTTAAATATTCCTGGATACTAGATGTTCAGGAAAGATAGAAAAGAAAGTAAAGGGGGAGGAGTGGCAGTATTGATTAAGGAGAGCACATCCCTGAGGGGTCAAGGAGGGAATCTATTTGGCTAGAGCTAAGGAACAAAAAAGGTGCAGTTACATTGCTCGGTCTAGTCTATAGGCCACCAACTAGTGGAAAGGATGAAGAGAAACAAATTTGCAAGGAAATTACAGAGAGATGTAAGAATTATAGAGTAGTTATAATGGGGGACTTTAATTATCCAAGAAGATGCAAACCAGGCAATGGTGAAAGAGGAGGTAATTCAGACACTAGAGGGGTTTAAAATTGATAAAGAGAACGTATTAGATAGGCTGTCTATACTCAAAGTGGATAAAGCACCAGGACTGGAAAAGATGCATCCAAGGATACTGAGGGAGTTGAGAGTGGAAATTGCAGAGGCACTGACCATAATTTTTCAGTCTTCCTTAGACTCAGGGGTGGTGCCAGAGGGCTGGAGCATTGCAAACGTTTACACCCTTTTTTGAACAAGAGTGTAAGATAAACCCAGCAACTACAGGCCAGTCAGTTTAACTTTGGTCGTGGGGAAACTTCTAGAAAGAATAATTTGGGACAAAATCAATAGTCACGTGGACAAATAAGAGTTAATTAAAAAAAGCTAGCATGGATTTCTTAAGGGAAAATCATAACTAACTTGCTGGAGTTTTTTGAGGAGGTAACAGAGAGGGGGTTGATGAGGGCAATGCTGTTGATGTGGTGTACATGAACTTTCAAAAGGCATTTGATACAGTGCCACACAACAGACTTGTGAGCAAACCTGTAATTCATGGAATAAAAGGGACAGTAGCAACATGGATACGAAATTGGCTGAGTGACAGGAAACAAAGAGTAGCGGCTAGCGGATATTCTTCGGGCTGGAGGAAGGTTTGTAGTGGAGTTCCCAAGGGATCAGTGTTGGGATCCTTGTTTTTCCTGATATGTATTAACAGAAACATAAAAAATAGGAGCAAGAGTGGGCCATTCGGGCCTGCTCCGCCATTCAAAAAAAGATCATGGCTGATTGTCTAATTCAGTACACTATTCCCGCTTTCTCCCCATATCACTTGATCCCTTTGGCTTTAAGAAATATATCTATGTCCTTCTTGAATATATTTAATGACTTGGCCTCCACTGCCTTCTGCGGTAGAGAATTCCACAGGCTCACCACCGAGTGAAGACATTTCTCCTCATCTCGGTTCTAAATGGCATACCCTGTACACCAGGTTCCTGGTTCTGGACACCCCAGCCATCGGGAACATCCTCCCTGCGTCTAGCCTGTCTAGTCCTGTTAGAATTTTATAGGTTTCTATGACAGCCCCTCTCATTCTTCTAAACTCTAGTGAATATGACCTAGTCAACCCAATCTCTCCTCATACGTAATGACCTCGACCTTGGTGTACAGGGCATAATTTCAAAGTTTGCAGAGGATACAAAATTTGGAAGCATTGTGAAATGTGAGGAAGATAGTGTCGAACTCCAAAAGGACAGAGACAAGTCAGTGGAATGGGCAGATAGGTAAAGATGAAATTCAATGCAGAGAAATGTGAAGTGATTCATTTTGGTAGGAAGAATATGGAGACACGATATAAAATAAAGGGTACAATTCTAAAGGGGGTGCAGGAGCAGAGGGACCTGGGTGCATATGTGCATAAGTCATTGAAGGTGGCTGGACAGGTTGAGAGCGCGGTTAATAAAGCATATAGGGGCATAGAGTACAAGAGCAAGGAAGTTATGTTGAACCTGTATGATACACTAGTTCGGCCTCAGCTGGAGTATTGCATCCAGTTCTGGGTGCCACACTTTAGGAAAGATGTAAGGGCACTGGAGAGAGTACAGAAAAGATTCACAAGGCTGGTTCAAGGGATGAGAAACTTCAGTTATGAAGATAGACTGGTGAAGTTGGGACTGTTTTCCTTGGAGAAGAGAAGGCTAAGAGGTGATTTGATAGAGGTATTCAAAATTATGAGGGGTCTGAACAGAATAGATAGAGAGAAACTGTTCCCACTCGTGAAGGGATCGAGAACGAGGGCACAGATTTAAAATATTTGGTAAAAGGAGCAAAAGTGACGTGAAGAAAAACTTTTTTACGCAGCAAGTGGTTAAGGTCTGGAATGCACTGCCTGACAGTGTGGTGGAGGCAGGTTCAATTGAAGCATTCAAAAGGGAATTAGACAGTTATATGAAAAGGAAGAACGTGGAGGGTTACAGAGAGAAGGCGGGGGAATTCTTTTGGGCCTCTTTATCTCGAGAGACAATGGATACGCACCTGGAGGTGGTCAGTGGTTTGTGAAGCAGCGCCTGGAGTGGCTATAAAGGCCAATTCTGGAGTGACAGGCTCTTCCACAGGTGCTGCAGAGAAATTTGTTTGTCGGGGCTGTTGCACAGTTGGCTCTCCCCTTGCGCCTCTGTCTTTTTTCCTGCCAACTACTAAGTCTCTTCGACTCGCCACAATTTAGCCCTGCCTTTATGGCTGCCCGCCAGCTCTGGCGAATGCTGGCAACTGACTCCCACGACTTGTGATCAATGTCACACGATTTCATGTCGCGTTTGCAGACGTCTTTATAGCGGAGACATGGACGGCCGGTGGGTCTGATACCAGTGGCGAGCTCGCTGTACAATGTGTCTTTGGGGATCCTGCCATCTTCCATGCGGCTCACATGGCCAAGCCGTCTCAAGCGCCGCTGACTCAGTAGTGTGTATAAGCTGGGGGTGTTGGCCGCTTCAAGGACTTCTGTGTTGGAGATATAGTCCTGCCACCTGATGCCAAGTATTCTCCGAAGGCAGCGAAGATGGAATGAATTGAGACGTTGCTCTTGGCTGGCATACGTTGTCCAGGCCTCGCTGCCGTAGAGCAAGGTACTGAGGACACAGGCCTGATACACTCGGACTTTTGTGTTCCGTGTCAGTGCGCCATTTTCCCACACTCTCTTGGCCAGTCTGGACATAGCAGTGGAAGCCTTACCCATGCGCTTGTTGATTTCTGCATCTAGAGACAGGTTACTGGTGATAGTTGAGCCTAGGTAGGTGAACTCTTGAACCACTTCCAGAGCGTGGTTGCCAATATTGATGGATGGAGCATTTCTGACATCCTGCCCCATGATGTTCGTTTTCTTGAGGCTGATGGTTAGGCCAAATTCATTGCAGGCAGACGCAAACCTGTCGATGAGACTCTGCAGGCATTCTTCAGTGTGAGATGTTAAAGCAGCATCGTCAGCAAAGAGGAGTTCTCTGATGAGGACTTTCCGTACTTTGGACTTTGCTCTTAGACGGGCAAGGTTGAACAACCTGCCCCCTGATCTTGTGTGGAGGAAAATTCCTTCTTCAGAGGATTTGAACGCATGTGAAAGCAGCAGGGAGAAGAAAATCCCAAAACGTGTGGGTGCGAGAACACAGCCCTGTTTCACACCACTCAGGATAGGAAAGGGCTCTGATGAGGAGCCACCATGTTGAATTGTGCCTTTCATATTGTCATGGAATGAGGTGATGATACTTAGTAGCTTTGGTGGACATCCGATCTTTTCTAGTAGTCTGAAGAGACCACGTCTGCTGACGAGGTCAAAGGCTTTGGTGAGATCAATGAAAGCAATGTAGAGGGGCATCTGTTGTTCACGGCATTTCTCCTGTATCTGACGAAGGGAGAACAGCATGTCAATGGTCGATCTCTCTGCACGAAAGCCACACTGTGCCTCAGGGTAGACGCGCTCGGCCAGCTTCTGGAGCCTGTTCAGAGCGACTCGAGCAAGGACTTTCCCCACTATGCTGAGCTGGGAGATTCCACGGTAGTTGTTGCAGTCACCGCAGACACCTTTGTTTTTATAGAGGGTGATGATGTTGGCATCGCGCATGTCCTGGGGTACTGCTCCCTCATCCCAGCACAGGCATAGCAGTTCATGTAGTGCTGACAGTATAGCAGGCTTGGCACTCTTGATTATTTCAGGGGTAATGCTGTCCTTCCCAGGGGCTTTTCCGCTGGCTAGGGAATCAATGGCATCACTGAGTTCCGATTTGGTTGGCTGTATGTCCAGCTCATCCATGACTGGCGGGGGAATAGAACTGAGTGAATTGCTCTTTTGGAGAGCTGGTGCGGACGTGATGGGCTGAATGGCCTCCTTCCGTACTGTAACAATTCTGAGATTCAGTGATGTCTGGTGGATAATAATGGAGAACCAGGCTGAATAAAGAAGGTTCAGAGGTGAAGTGTAAAAGCAAATAAGAGAAGCAAAGAGAGAGTAGGAAAAGAGACTAGCAGCTAAGATAAAAGGGAATCCCAAAGTCTTTGAAAGACAAATAAATAGTAAAAGGGTCGATTAAGGACCAAAAGGAGGATTTACACATGGAGGCAGGGGGAATAGCTGAGGTATTAAATGAATACTGTTACGACCGAGGCGGGAGAAGTGCACTGTCTTCTCTAGTTTTATTTCTCCACAGGTCACAACATACAATTAAATGTTTACCCAGTTACTTATATGGTCCATCATATATTCTACTCTTTATCCCAGAATAAAATACACCAACAAGGTTTCTTTAATAAACAAAATCAGTTTATCAAACAAGACTTATCCAATAATGAAGCAAAGCATTAACACATAGATTGAAATATGAAAGTTCCCTTTTTTACCTTAGCCCTTTATAACACACACACACACACACACACACACATTAACCGAAAATGAAGAGCTTTTCTCTGCAGAGCTCTTTTACACAATAAAAAGCCTTGGCCAAATACTTGTTAATTCTTGATGTAAATGGATGAGATATGGAGTGTCCCAAAATGGCATACAGTCTGGCATCCGAGTACACGTAGACGGATCACTGGGATCTTATACGGAGCAGTTCTTTTCAAGCGATATTGAGAATTAATCAAGCAGACTTCCTAGGAGCTCCTCAGGAGAAATGTGGCATTTCACAGAGACAAGAGGAAAGAGGCAAGCTGGGTGTTTCTTGGCAGGTTGATCTCCAATTGCTTTCAAACAAACACAGTCCACACCCCAACTGAACCAAAACAATATCTCAGAAGCAAAACCAAAAGCATGTTAGAATCTCCTGACCCTCATAAATCGTGACAGGTCACTTCTCTGTAAACATCTCCCCTAAGTCACTAAGATTTCTGTTGTTTATTGAGCTTAAGGCATATGACTTCCAGTAAAGGTTGTTTTCAAACAAGACCTCAAGTGTCCTCCCGGTGACCTCTTTAATAAAACAAAGTCCTATGGAATTACTTCAGTTCTCCAATAAATCTATCTGCACAATTCTAACATACTAATCCTCAAAAAATTTTTAAAAATAGAAGCACCTTCATAACAATACTTTGCATCTGTCTTTACCAATGAAGATGCTACCCAGGCTGCAGTGAAAGAGGAGGTAATTAATACACAAGAAGGATTTAAAATTGATAAGGAGGATGTATTAGATCGGCTGTCTGTACTTAGATAAAGCACCAGGGTCGGATGAGATGCATCCAAGGATACTGAGTGAAGTAAGAGTGGAAATTGTGGAGGCACTGACCATAAATCTTCAGTCTTCCTTAGACTCCAGATTGGTGCCAGAGGACTGGAGAATTGCAAATGTTACACCCTTGTTCAAAAAATGATGTAAAGTTAAGACCAGCAACTACAGGCCAGTCAGTTTAACTTCGATGGTGGGGAAACTTTTAGAAACAATAATTTGGGACCAAATTAATAGTCATGTGGACAAATGTGGGTTAATTCAGGAAAGCCAGCACGGGTTTGTTAAGGGAAAATCATGTGCAACTAACTAGCTGGAGTTTTTTTTGAAGAGGTAACCGAGAGGATTGATGAGAGCAATGCTGCTGATGTGGTGTACATGGACTTCCAAAAGGCATTTGATACAATGCTGCACAACAGACTTGTGAGCAAAATTAAAGCTCATGAAATGAAAGGGACAGTAGCAACATGGATATGAAATTGACTGAATGATAGGTCACAGAGAGTAGCGGCTAACGGATATTCTTCGGGCTGGAGGAAGGTTTGTAGTGGAGTTCCCCAGGGGTCAGCATTGGGACCCTTGCTCTTCCTGAAATATATTAATGACCTAAACCTTGGCGTACAGGGCACAATTTCCAAATTTGCAGATGCTACGAAACTTGGAACAATTGTGAACTGTGAGGACGATAGTGTAGAACTTCAAAAGGACATAGACAAGTGGCAGATGAAGGTCAATGCAGAGAAATGCGAAGTCATTCATTTTGGTAGGAAGAACATGGAGAGACAATATAAAATAAAGGGTACAATTCTAAAGTGGGTGCAAGAGCAGAGGGACCTGTGAATACATGTGCATAAGTCACTAAAAGTGGCAGGACAGATTGAGAGCACGGTTAATAAAGCATACAGTATTCTGGGGTTTATTAATAGGGGTGTAGAGTACAAGAGCAAGGAGGTTATGTTAAACTTATATGAGATACTAGTTCGGCCTCAGTTGGAGTATTGCGTCGAGTTCTGGGTGCTGCACTTTAGGAAAGATGTGAAGGCATTGGAGAGTATACAGAAAAGATTCACAAAAATGGTTCCAGGGATGAGGAATTTCAGCTACGAAGACAGATTAGAGAAGTTGGGACTGTTTCCCTTGGAGAAGAGAAGACTGAGAGCAGATGTGATGGAGGTATTTGAAATCATGAGGGGTCTGGACAGAATGGTTAGCGAAAAGCTGTTCCCACTTGTGAAAGGACTGGGAACAAGAGGGCATGGATTTAAGGTGATTGGCAAAAGAAGCAAAAGCGACGTCAGGAAAAACTTCTTCATGCAATGAATGGTTAGGATCTGGAATGCACTGCCCGAGAGTGTGGTGGAGGCAGGTTCGAATGAGGAATTCAAAAGGGTTGAAGACCATTATCTGAAAATGGAAGAATATGCAGGGTTATGGGGAGAAGACAGGGGAATAGCATTAGATGAATTGCTCTTTCGGAGAGCCAATGCTGACATGATGGGCTGAATGGCCTCCTTCTGCACTGTAACAATTCTGTGATTAAAATAATTAAATGACCAAGTGCCTGCTGCGAGCAGATTGGTTGCCCACTTCTCACCTACCATTAAAATGCGGTGGATGGGTTTGAGGTGGGTTGGATTCCTGTTCCAAATTACTGGCTTTTTAAACCTGCCATTCAAATCAAACCCACGTGTTTTTGGAGATTATAATTTCCCCTATTAACTGTTTTTGTCTCTGCCTGACAAGCTGTGCATTTCCAGCATTTTCTCTTTTTATTTCTCTCAATTAATGGTTTTCCTTTGGTCACAAAAATAGTTCCATTTATATATGAATGAATGAAAGAGCTTAAACCTTAATACAATAAACATCCCAGAACATTACATTTGTATTTTACAAATACAAAACAAATCTCGTTTTAGACCACTAAGAACAATTTTACAGTGATGAGACTGGATAGCTCAATGTCTAAGAAGCACTCAGATATTACAACAATTGCCCTGGAGTCAATCCTATGCAACTGGATGCCATTACCATACATACACTGTTCAAAGAAAACCAGGGGAACTATTCTGGTGTCATGACCAATATCCAATCAGATTATCTGGTCATTTATCTTGCTGTAATTTTTGGGGCCTTGCTAGGTGCCACCATAGGAAAATAGGAACAGCAGCAGGCCATTTAACCCCTCGAGCATGTTCCACTATTCAATGAGATCATGGCTGATCTGCGACCTAACTCTCTATATCAGTCTTTGCCACATCCCTTTGGTTAACAAAAATCCATCAATCTCAGATTTAAAATTAAGAATTGATCTAGTATCAATTGCTGTTTGTGGAAGAGTGTTCCAAACTAATACCATGTTAATTTCACTCCTGAAAGTCTGGTTCTAATATTTTTTTAAGACGAAACCCCCCCCAGTCCGAGACTCCCAACCAGCAAAAATAATTTCTCCCAATCTACCCTATCTGTTCCCCTTCATATCTTGAAAATCATCCTTTAACCTTCTAAATTGCAGGAATACAACCCTCACGTGGAAACTGGCTGTCATGTTTCCCTCTATATTGATTACACTTCATTGGCTGTAAAGCGCTTTGGGACGTCCTGGGGGCTATATAAATGCAAGTTTGCTCTATACGTAACCTGCCTGGAAGCATAATAAAAAAAATTCTACATTTAAAAAAAAATCAGGATCCCACATGGTAATGTTTGATTATGTTTATCTCTCTAAAAAGATCACCACTGTGAGGGGTTAGCCTGGAGGTTTGTATTTCCTCCTGGGCAGTAAATAGCATTTATTATATTCTCAACAACTTGTTACACTCCACACAGACAACACAGATATCACTGCTATTCAAAAAACAGTAATTGTTGAATTGAGTTCAATCAATTAGGGAGTATTAAGTGAAAACAATTACTTTCACAAATCCAGTTCAATGAATTCCTGGGAGAATTTTGGGCAATTCAATTTAAGCTACTTTTGGCATGATATAGTGTAGGAGTTTAAATAATAAAATATCTACTGGAAATCAGACCTCCCATACTACAGTGAAAATTTCACAGCCAACAACTTCTGTAATCCACACTGTATTAAACTGACCTCAAACTCACGTTCTAATGCCATCAGAGAGAACCGAGTAACATAAATGGCACAAGACCAGAACTGCCAAAGGCACTAAAAAAACATCCTTGAGCATTTCTGCATTGCCAAAGTACCACCAGTTGCATTTCTGCTGCATCTGCCAATTTGGCAACGATCAACATGCCATTCCTGGGCAGTATCATCTATAAACATGCGTAGTTTCCAATGATGCAATTACCTGGGGTGACTCCAAGCAACTGTTGTATAATCTGAATGCTTCTCCACATTAAACCCTGGACGAGCCAGAATTTCTTACAATATAACATTAACATAGCACCGTGGGGAGGCTGTGGCACAGTGGTATTGTCACGACTAGTAACACAGAGACCCAGCGTATTCCTCTTGGGACATGGGTTTCTCCATGGCAGAAGGTGGAATTTGAATTCAATTAATAAAAATCTGTAATTAAAAAGCTAGTCTAATAATGGCCATGAAACTGTTGTCAATTGTTGTAAAAACCCATCTGGTTCATTAATATCCTTTAGGGAAGGAAATCTGCTGGTCTAGCCAACATGTGACTCCAGACCTACAGGAATGTGGTTGACTCTTAATTGCCCTCTGAAATGGCCTAGCAAGCCACTCAATTGTATTTAACCGCTACTAAGTCAATAAGGAATGAAACCGGATAGACCATCGACCTCGGCACCGGAAATGACAATGGCAAACCCAGTCCGGTCAACCCTGCAAAATCCTCCTTACTAGCATCTGGGGTCTTGTGCCAAAGTTGGGAGAGCTGTCCCACAGACTAGTCAAGCAACAGCCTGACATAATCGTGCTCACGGAATCATACCTGACAAACAATGTCCCCAACACCACCATCACCATCCCCGTGTATGTCTTGTCCCACTGGCAGGACAGACCCACCAGAGGAGGCGGCACAGTGGTACATATTAGGGAGGGAATTGCCCTGGGAGTCCTCAACATCAACTCCAGACCCCTTGAAGTCTCATGGCATCAGGTCAAACATGCTGATTACCATCTATAGCACCCCCCTCAGCTGATGAATCAGTGCTCCTCCATGTTAAACAGCACTTGGAGGAAGCACTGAGGGAGGCAAGGGCACAGAATGTACTCTGGGTGGGGGACCTCAATGTCCATCACCAAGAGTGGCTCGGTAGCACCACTACTGACCGAGCTGGCCGAGTCCTAAAGGACATAGCTGCTAGACTGGGTCTGCGGCAGGTGGTGAGGGAACCAACAAGAGAGAAAAACATACTTCACCTTGTCCTCGCTAATCTGCCTGCCGCAGATGCATCTGTCGATCATGGTATTGGTAGGAGTGACCACCGCACAGTCCTTGTGGAAACTGAATCCCAGAGGTTTATAGGACCAAAGGAAGTTACAAAGATAGGGAGGGGCAAGGCCTTGGAAGGATTTGAAGAGGATAGAATACAAAACTGAGGCATTGTTGGACTTGGAGCCAATGGACAGCAAGCACAGGAGTGATGGATGAATGCACCATTTGTGCAGAGTTTTGGTAGTTTATGTAGTGTAGAAGCTGGCCAGGTGCACACTGAAATAGTCAAGTCTAGAAATAGCCAAGTCTAGAAATAGCAAAGGCAGGGATGAGGGCTTCAGTAGCAGATGAGCTGAGGCAGGGACAGAGTTGGACGAGGTTACGGAGCTGGAAGAACACAGTCTTTACGATGGAGCGGGTGTGTGATTGGATGTTAATCTCGGGGTCAAATACAATACCAAGATTGCGAATGGGCTTGTGTAGCTTTAGATAGTTACTAGGGAGAATGGAAATGGTGACCAGGACCAAAGACGTTGGTTTTCTGGATGCCGGACAAGCAGAGAAGGAAAGAAGCACACACAAAATAAAAGAATGCATAGAAGAAAAAGTGCATCATACAGTCAGTCATAACGACACAGGAGACCGCCATTTGGCCAATCGAGTCCATGCCGGCTCTCTGTAGAGCAAACCAGTCAGTCCCATTCCCCCACTCTATCCCCACAACCCTGCAAGTTTATTTCTCTCGAGTGCCCAGCCAATTTCTTTTTGAAATCATTGATCGTCTCCGCTTCCATTACCCTCACAGGCAACGAGTTCCAGGTCATTACCACTTACTGCAGAAAAAAAAAGTCCTTTCTCACATCTCCATAATGTCTCTTGCCCAAAACCTTAAATCTGTATCCCCCAATCCTTGTACCATCAGTTACTGGGAACAGCTTTTCGTAGTCTACCTTATCCAAACCTGTTCGAATCTTGTATTCCTCCATCAAATCTCCCCTCAACCTCCTTTGCACCAAGGAGAACCACCCCAGCTTCTCCATCCTAACCTTGTAACTAAAATCTCTCATCCTGGAACAATTCTTGTAAGTTTCCTCTGCAACCTCTCAAGGACCCTCACATCCTTCCTAATGTATGGTGACCAGAACTGGAGACAATACTCTAGCTGTGGCCTAACCAGAGTTTTATTAACCTCCTGCTTTTGTACTCAATACCTCGATTGATGAAGCCCAAGATCCCATATGCTTTGTTAACTACTCTCTCACTATGTTCTAACACCTTCAAAGATCTATGCAAATGAACCCCCAGTTTCCTCTGTCCCTACACACACTTTCAAACGGCACCATTACGTCTACAATGCCTCTCCCAATCAGTTCTGCCAAAATGCATTACCGCACACTTCTCTGAATAAAATTCCATCTGCCACTTGTCTGCCCATTCTGTTATCCTATCTATGGCCCTGTTGCAGTCAATTTGGATCATCCTCACTGTTTGCCACAGTTCCAAGTTTGATATCACTGGCAAATTTTGAAATTTTACTCAGCATTCCAATATCCAAGTCATATAAATATACATACATGTCAAAATAAGCAGTGGTCCTAGCTCTGAACCTCAACGAACACCACTGTCTACCATTCTCCAGTCTTAAAAAAACATTTACCACAACTCAGTGCTTTCATCTAAGTTGACACCAACCCTCCTATTCCATGAGCCTCCATTTTGTTAACCAGCCTTTCATGTGGTACTTTGTCGAAACACTTTCTTAAAACCATATAGACACCATCCACTGCATTCCCTTCATCAACCTCCTCTGCTATTTAATCAAAAATTTCAATTAGATTAGTCAAACATGATCTTTTTACAAATCCATGCTGGGCTCTCCTTAATTAACTCAAACCTCTCCAAGTGCCTGTTAATTCTTCCCCTGCTTATTGTTTCTAAAACCTTACCCACTACTGAGGTTAAAGTGACTGCCCTGTAGTTACTAAGAATGTCCTTACACCCTTTCTTGAATAAGGGTGGCACATTCGCCACTCTCCAATCCTCTGGCACTTCCCCCGCATCAGGGAAGATTGGAAAATTATGGCAAGCCTTTCCACTATCTTCACCCCCATCTCCCTTAGCAACCTGGGATACAAGTTATCCTGATCAAGTGACGTATCCACTCTTGGGATGTACTGGAAAGGCTGGCTATGCTATCAATTTTCACCCCATCCATTGCTTTTACCATCTCCACTTCTACTAATATTTTGTCAACACCCTCTTCCTTAGTAAACACTGATACAAAGTACTCATTAAGTATCTAGCCTTGCCCTGTGCCCCCAAGCATATATCGCCTCATTTCTCCCTAATAGGCTCCACTCTGTCTATTACCTACATATGAGAGAAAAATGGACACCACCATTTCGAGCATCTTTCATGCCCCCTGGATGTCCTAAACAGGCAATGCAGTTTGAAACAGACTTTCATGATTTGGCAGTATTTCACATAACAAGTATTGTTGGCCACTATTTACTGAAATCCTGTTGACAGTCATTTGAATGACAAACTGCACAGCACAACTCAAACTGGAGTGATTCTGAAGCTTTATTTAATAAATGCATTGTAAATGTACTGAAGACACTGTTCACTTTGCACAAACAAACCTTGGCACAAGCAGGTTACACAAGTAAACTAAAATTTCAGCCTGAAACCATAGCTCTATATTTACCATTTATTCTCTCACATAGTTAAAAGCCATGATCTCACTGAATGGTGGAACAGGCTCAAGGTGCTAAATGGCCTACTCCTATGTTCCTATAGCAGATGTTATCACTTCGATCTATCCCAATCACCTAAACATGATTTTTATTTAAACTTTAAAAAAAATCAACGATAAATAATCTTAATGCAAGAGTTTTAACAAAATGCCTCAATTGATTACTGTACGTTGTCTCAACAACTAGACTTTGCTGATGAAATTGATTAATAGATAATCTTAAATAGACCCATGGGGGTTAGTCTAACATAACATCTTCTGGTACTGATGGACAGATTCAGTAAAACAATTACAGAGCCATTATCAACTATGACTAGGATTCTTTTACAGCCAAACGGTAAACTCTGCAACAGGACGAGACATTCTTGGACACAATTTTTTTTTATTCGTTCATGGGATGTGGGCATCACTGGCTAGGACAGCATTTATTGCCCATCCCTAATCGCCCTCGAGAAAGTGGTGGTGAGCTGCCTTCTCAAACCGCTGCGGTTAGGGAGTTCCAGGATTTTGACCCAGCGACTATGAAGGAACAGAGATATAGTTCCAAGTCAGGATGGTGTGTGGCTTGGAGGGGATCTTGCAAGTGGTGGGGCTCCCATACATCTGCTGCCCTTGTCCTTCGAGGTGGTAGAGTCACGGGTTTGGAAGGTGCTGTCTAAGGAACCTTGATGCGTTTCTGCAGTGCATCTTGTAGATGGTACACACTGCTGCCACTGTGCCTCAGCAGTGAAGGGAGTGAATGTTTGTGGATAGGGTGCCAATCAAGTGGGATGCTTTGTCCTGGATGGTGTCGAGCTTCTTGAGTGCTGTTGGAGCTGCACACATCCAGGCAAGGGGAGAGTATTCCATCACACTCCCGACTTGTGCCTTGTAGATGGTGGACAGGCTTTCGGGAGTCAGGAGGCGAGTTACTCGCCACAGGATTCCTAGCCTCTGACCTGCTCTTGTAGCCACGGTATTTATATGGCTATTACAGTTCAGTTTCTGGTCAATGGTAACCCCCAGGATGTTGATAGTGTGGGATTCAGCGATTGTAATGCCATTGAATGTCAAAAGGGAGATGGTTAGATTCTCTCGTCTGTTCTGATGCAAGGTCGCAGACCTGAAACGTTAACACTGCTTCTCTCTCCACAGGTGCTGCCTGACCTGCTGAGTATTTCCAGCACTTTCTACTTTTATTACAGAACAGTGGGGTCAGGTTTGAGGGGCTGGACTTCCTGACAGTTACTTCAAACCAGATTTCAAATGAAGGCTCAGCATATACAAATCGTTCATCAATTGTATTTACAATAAAAATCTGAACCATCTCAGTTCTGATCCAAGTCTGTTTAGCTGAGACAGCAGTAGCAGCACTAGAATCAGCCTCTGCATCATTATGCTGGGAAAAGGTAGGAATAAAGAGGCAAGGCTCTCATTCCCAATCATAACAAGGTGCATTTGTGAATAAGAACATTAGCTCAACTGTGATGTACCCATGATACAAAAGGTTGGAAACACCCACTTATCTGGGCTCAACCACATACAACGGCTACTTGATTGAGCTACAGAAGGCTACTGACAACCATGGAACTGCACCCTTGAACAATTCAGAATTTTCAGGAGTAGAAAGAAATTAATTTGAAATAGAGGGTAAGTGCACTATCACAGCTGTCACCAGGTTAATCATTGAAGTCAAGCAAAATCAGAGAAAATTTAGCTCCATTTGTTTAATAAGGTGCTTTTTCTACCAGACCAAGAACAAATGTTTACCTTCCTTTGCAGCAAATCCCTCCACAATCAACAAGCAGCCAGAATTCTAATTACTGGTACATAAAAAAGAACAATCCTTTACCAAACATCTACCACTGCCAAGAAATTCATCTTCAAAGCCAGCAATTTTCCCTATTGAAAATCAGGGCAGGATCAAGCAACAGGTAAAACACAGCAGAGAAAGCCAAGCTTCTGTTCCTTATTTTGGATACGAATATAAAAGCTTTACACATGCAAGTGACCAATGTACTGTATTGGAAGAATACACATCATTAGCATTTTAAGGAACAACTTCATAAGCACCTGAAGCACTATACTTCCCATGTCTGAAACTAAGGGGACATTTTGTGCAAATCTTCCTTTATGAAGAAATATCCAAAGGTAGACTGCTATTTTTTCATTAAACTTTTTGTAGCAGACAAGTTTAATAACATTCTTCAAGAAGCTGCAGCTTAATTTCAATGAATGAATTCCACAGCTAAATTGACATGTTATTGATAAAGGGAAACCAAATTGTTAGCATCCTAGTAATTCTCAACAATTTTACATTTTCTACAATACAAACAATCTTTCTACTCACTTAAATCTTGACAGGAAAGTGACCTTCTATATTCTCTTACATTCTTGTTGAATTTCCTTTTAGTCTAAAAAAGATGAGACTTCCAATATTTGGATAGAATGGCACTTCAAGCCAACTCTACTCTTCTAGATTACACCTTAATTGCTGTTATTCATACAGAAAATTAATTTAGATACAAAAATACAAACTAGGACCAGTTGACTTGCTTCATGGTCTCTGCATTGCCAGAGGGAAGGAAAGCGCTAAGTGAAAGAAAGTGAAAAAATTAAGTTTTATAAAAGCTCTAACACTAATTGAAATCTGAAAGAACGAGACTCCACACTTGCAAAAGTAAATTTTGAGTGCCAGAGGTTGTTTGGGCGTAATTAAGACTTATCACCCCATTAATAATTCACTTGCACGAGTGGACAAGCCCTAACTTTTTCTGGCATTTTTAGCAGGTATCTAGTAGATAAGTATCGCAACTTCACATTGCCTTTCTTGGCGAGGTACCAGTGTTGCAAAGCTTGTGGAGGAGCAGGGCAACTCAGACAACAACTTCTTGATTTCTGCATTTAACTGTACATGCGAGAACACTGGAAGCCGCTGCCCAATTTACTCCTTTCACGTTGAGCACCAATAGCCTCACCGTAATTCCTACAGCAAAATAACGCTGTTTTTGGGCAGAAATTGACATAAAACTACGGGCCAAACAGTTCAGAACTGGCACGGGGACACTTTGGGGCAGGTTGCCAGTTCCCCTACTGATCTGAGTGCATGGTATGGTGGGGCAGCCTAACAGAAAAGCAAAGTAAAGGTCACAGAGTCATATACAGCACAGAAGGAGGCCACTTGGCCCATGAGTTCATACCAGCACTCCGTGGAGCAATCCAGTCAGTCCGCTCTGCTCTATCGCTGGAGCTCTGTACCCATCCAATTTCAAGTACCCACCCAATTTCCTTTTGAAATGATTGACCGTCTCCGCTTCCACCACTCTCGTGGGCAGCGAGTTCTAGGTCGTTACCACTTGCTGCGTGAAAAAGTTCTTCCTCACATGCCCCCGCATCTCCCACCCAAAACCTTCAATATGTGCCCGAGTCCTTATACCATTAGTTAATGGGAACAATTTTTCCTTGTCTAACTTACCTAAGCCTGTCATAATCTTCTACAACTCTATCAAATCTGCCCTAGATCTCCTTTGCTCCAGGGAGAAAAGCTGAGGTTTTTCCAACCTAACCTTGTAACTAAAATGTCCCATCCCTGAACCATTCTCGTAAATCTCAGAGAAGATTATATTTATATATAAATAAAAAACAATCAACTTCTTACATCCACAAAAGTTTCATCTGTCAGAAAAACTGAGTGAAAACTGTTCCTCCAATTACCAATTGAATAGTCCAAATGACGACCCTACTACGGGCAAGAAAATACATTGATGAAAAAAAAGGTTAAGGCGGGGAGAAACTTCTAGAAAAAATAATTCGGGACAAAACTGATAATTAACCCACATTTGTCCAAGTGACTAAGAAAGCCAGCATGTATTTCTTAAGGGAAAATCATGTTTAACTAACTTACTGGAGTTTTTTGAGGAGGTAACAGAGGGCTGACGAGGGCAATGCTGTTGATGTGGTGTACATGGATTTTCAAAAGGCATTTGATATCGTGCCACACAACAGACTTGTGAACAAACCCGTAGCTCATGGAATAGAAGGGACAGTAGCAACATGGATATGGAACTGGCTGAGTAACAGGAAACAAACAGTAGTGGTTAATGGATGTTTTTCGGGCTTGAGGAAGGTTTGTAGTGGAGTTCCCCAGGGTCAGTGTTGGGACCCTTGCTTTTCCTGACATATATTAATGACCTAGATCTTGGTGTACAGGGTATAATTTCAAAGTTTGCAGATGACACGAAACTTGGAAGCATTGTGAACTGTGAGGAGGATAGTGTAGAACTCCAAAAGGACAGACGCGTCAGTGGAATGGGCAGACAGGTAAGGATGAAATTCGATGCAGAGAAATGTGAAGTGATTCATTTTGGTAGGGAAAACATGGAGACAATATAAAATCAAGGGTACAATTCTAAAGGGGGTGCAGGAGGAGAGGGACCTGGGTGGATATGCGCATAAATCATTGAAGGTGGCTGGACAGGTTGAGAGCGCGGTCAATAAAGCATACAGGATCCTGGGCTTTATTAATAGGAGAAGAGAGTACAAGAGCAAGGAGGTTATGTTGAACCTGCATTAGACACTAGTTCGGCCTCAGCTGGAGTATTGCGCCCAGTTCTGGGTGTCGCAGATTAGGAAAGACATGAGGGCATTGGAGAGCGTACAGAAAAGATTTACAACAATGGTTCCTGGAATGAGAAACTTCAGCCATGAAGATAGACTGGAGATGTTAGGACTGTTTTCCTTGAAGAGAAGGCCGAGAGGTGATTTGATAGAGGTATTCAAAATCATGAGGGGTCTGGACAGAGTAGACAGAGAGAAACTGTTCCCACTCGTGAAAGGATCGCGAACGAGAGGGCACAGAGTTAAAGTATTTAGTAAGAGAAGCAAAAGTGACGAGGAACAAACTTTTTCATGTAGCATGTGGTTAAGGTCTGGAATGCACTGAGAGTGTGGTGGAGGCAGGTTCAATTGAAGCATTCAAAAGGGAATTAGACTGTTTTATGAAAAGGATGAATGTGCAGGGTTACGGAGAGAAGGCGGGGGAATGGAATGAGTGAATTGCTCTTTTGGAGAGCCTGTGCGTAAGGTTTTAGAAACTATAATCAGGAGAAAAAAATAAATTGACAGATACTTGGAAAGGTTTGAGTTAATTAAGGAGAGCCAGCATGAATTTTAAAAGGCAGCTCATGCTTAACTAATCAAATTTAATTTTTTGATGAAATAACACAGAAGATTGATGAAGGGAATGCAATGAAGTTGTCTATATGGATTTTAAGAAAGCATTTGACAAAATACCACATAAAAGGTTGGTTATCAAAATTGAGGCTCATGGAATAGGAGGGTCAGTGTCAGCTTGGATAAAAAATTAGCTGAAGGACAGAAAACAGGAGGTCATGGTAAATGGTAGTTTTTCAGAACACAGGACAATAGATAGTGGTGTTCCCCAAGGGTCAATGTTAGGACCATTACTTATTTTATTGATAGATATATCTATGACTTGAATACTGGAATACAGAGTAAAATTTCAAAATTTGCCAATGATACCAAACTTCGAAGTGTGCAAACAGTGAGGAGGATACAAACTGACTGCAACAGAACAGGCTAGTAGAATATGCAGACAAGTGGCAGATGGAACTGGATTCTTTTTTTATTCGTTCATGGGATGGGGGCATTGCCGGCTAGGACAGCATTTATTGCCCGTTCCCAATTGCCCTTGAGAAGGTGATGGTGAACCGCCTTCTTGAACCGCAGCAATCCGTGTGGGGTAAATACACCCACAGTGCTGTTAGGAAGGGAGTTCCAGGATTTTGACCCAGCGACAGTGAAGGAACGGCGATATAGTTCCAAGTCAGGATTGTGTTTGGCTTGGAGGGGAACTTGCAGGTGGTGGTGTTCCCATGCAACTGCTGCCCTTGTCCTTCGAGGTGGTAGAGGACGCGGGTTTGGAAGCTGCTGTCTAAAGAGCCTTGCTGCATGCTGCAGTGCATCTTGTAAATGGTACACACTGCTGTCACTGTGCATTGGTAGTGGAGGGAATGCCAATCAAGTGGGCTGCTTTGTTCCAAGTTTGAACCAAGGCTGTAATGAGGTCAGAGGCTGAGTGGCCCTGGTGGAACCCAAACTGAGCAGGTTATTGCTAAGCCAGTGCTAGTTGACAGCACTGTCGATGACACCTTCCATCACTTAATTGATGATCGAGGGTAGACTGTTGGGACAGTAATTGGCCGGGTTGGATTTGTCCTGCTTGTGTACAGGACATACCTGGGCGATTTTCCACATTGCTGGGTAGATGCCAGTGTTGTAGCTGTACTGGAACAGCTTGGCTAGGGGTGCAGCAAGTTCTGGAACACAGGTCTTCAGTACTATTGCCGGAATGTTGTCAGGGCCCATAGCCTTTGCAGTATCCAGTGCCTTCAGCTATTTCTTGATATCAGGTGGAGTGAATCGAATTGGCTGAAGTCTGGCATCTGTGATGCTGGAGACTTCAGGAGAAGGCCGAGATGGATCATCCACTTGGCACTTCTGGCTGAAGATTGTTGCAAATGCTTCAGCCTTAACTTTTACACTGATATGCTGGGCTCCCCCATCATTGAGGCTGGGGATATTTGTGGAGCCTCCTCCTCCTGGTAGTTGTTTAATTGCCCACCACCATTCACGACTGGATGTGGCAGGACTGCAGAGCTTAGATTTGATCTGTTGGTTGTGGATCGCTTCGCTCGATCGTATGCAGCTTATGCTGTTTGGCATGCAAGTAGTCCTGGGTTGTAACTTCTCCAGGTTGACACCTCATTGAGGTATGCCAGGTGCTGCACCTGGTATGCCCTCCTGCACTCTTCATCGAACCAGGGTTGATCCCCTAGCTTGATGGTAGTGGTAGAGTGGGGGGATATGCCAAGCCATGAGGTTACAGATTGTGGTTGAATATAATTATGCTGCTGTTGATGGCCCACAGCGCCTCATGGATGCCCAGTTTTGAGTTGCTATATCTGTTCGAAGTCTATCCAGTGTAGCACAGTGGTGGTGCCACACAACACGGTGGAGGGTATCCTCATTGTGAAGACGGAACTTCGTCTCCACATGGACTTTGCGGTGATCACTCCCATCAATGCTGTCATGGACAGATGCATCTGCGACAGGCAGATTGGCAAGGATGAGGTCAAGTATGTTTTTCCCTCTTGTTGGTTGCCTTACCACCTGCTGCAGACCCAGTCCAGCAGCTACATCCAATCGAACTCGGCCAGCTGTGGTGCTACCGAGCCACTCTTGGTGATGGACATTGAAGTCCCCTACCCAGAGGGCATTCTACACCCTTGCCACCCTTAGTGCTTCCTCCAAGTGGTGTTCAACATGCAGGAGCACTGACGCAGCAGCTGATGAGGGGGAAACGCTAAGTGTTAATCAGCAGGAGGTTTCCTTGCCCATGTTTGACCTGATGCCATGAGACTTCATGCAGTCCAAAGTCAATGTTGAGAACTCCCAGGACAACTCCCTCCTAACTGTATACCACTGTGCCGCC
Source organism: Heterodontus francisci (assembly GCF_036365525.1). Lineage (NCBI taxonomy): Eukaryota > Metazoa > Chordata > Chondrichthyes > Heterodontiformes > Heterodontidae > Heterodontus > Heterodontus francisci. Next base: position 48,900,255 of record NC_090383.1, read on the forward strand.
ACCTCCGGTGGTTCTGTCCTGCCAGTGGGACAGGACACACCCAGGGATGGTGATAGCAGTGTCTGCCATTGTTTGTAAGGTATGATTCTGTGAGCATGACTACGTCAGGCTGCTGCTTGACTAGTCTGTGGGACAGCTCTCCCAACTTTAGCACAAGCACAAGTAGTTAGTAAGGAGGACTTTGCAGGGTCAACAGGTCTGGGTCTGCCGTTATAGTTTCCAGTGCCTAGGTCGATGCCGGGTGGTCCGTCCGGTTTCATTCCTCATTGACTTTGTAGCAGTTTAATACAACTGAGTGGCTTGCTAGGCCATTTCAGAGGGCATTTAAGAGTCACCCACATTGCTGTAGGTCTGGTGTCACATGTAGGCCAGACCAGGTAAAGATAGCAGACTTCCTTCCCTAAAGCACATTAGTGAACCTGATGGGATTTTATGACAATCATCAATGGTTTCATGGCCATCATTAGACTAGCATTTTTAATTCCAGAATTATTAATTGAATTCAAATTCCACCTTCTGCCATAGTGGGATTCAAACCCATGTCCCCAATTAATAGAAAAGTGTGAGGTGATGCATTATGGCAGAATAAATAGGAAGAGGCAACACAGACTTCATGGCACAGTTCTAAAAAGTGTGCAGGGACAGAGGGACCTTGGGATCCATGTGCACAGATCTTCAAAGGTAGCAGGGCATATTGAGAGAGTAATTAACAAAGCATGCGAGATCTTGGGTTTCATAAATAGAGGTATTGAGTAAAAAAGCAGGGAAGTTATGTTGAACCTTCATTAAGCTCCGGTTAGGGCACAACTAGAATATTGTGCCCAGTTCTGGTCACCACATTTTAGGAAAGATGTGAGGGTCCTTGAGAGGGTGCAGAGGAGATCTACAAGAATGGTTCCAGGGATGAGAGATTTTATTTACAAGGTTAGGTTGGAGAAGCTGGGATTCTTCACCTCGGAGCAAAGGAGATTGAGGGGAGATTTGATACAGATGCAGGACAGGTTTAGATAAGGTCGACAAAGAAAAGCTGTGCCCATTAGCTGATGGGAGAAGGACTAGGGCACACAGATCTAAGGTTTTGGGCAAGGGATGCTGTGGAGATGTGAGGAGGAACTTTTTTTTTTAAACACCGCGAGTAGTAAAGACCTGGAATTCACTGCCTATGAAGCTGGTGGAAGCAAAGACAATTAATGATTTCAAAAGGAAACTGAATGGGCACTTGAGGGAAATAAACTTGCAGGATTATGGGAATTGAGCAGAGGAATGGAACTGACCGGACTTTCTGCAGAGAAGCAGCATGGACTCGATGGGCTGAACAGCCTTCTTCTGTGCCGTAGTATTTCACATCTCTGCATTGATAATGGCATGTTTTATTTCAGTAAGAACGTTCTAGGTTTGACCTTTTCCTTTTTAAAGTAGTGCTATACCTCAGAATTTTCTAAGTACACTGAAATGGAGAGTTAATTTTTTGTTAAAATTATGTATACACAAAGGACTTAGTTTAACTTCGACACCACAATGTGGTTATGTAAAATATCAAATAAAGTAATGCATCATATTATGTTGCGCTGAACTAACTTCAATCTTTAGTCTACTCTAAGTTGTGTAATCTTAAGTCAGGTCAAGTTTGTGGGTGTCAGTGAGAAGGAAGGAAAAGGAAGGAAGGAGGAAAAAAAAATAGATCAGGTAGGGCTCTATCTCAAATCAGTAGCCAGTGATCCCTGCTACAAACTGCATATGGGCTTAGATGAATCCCAAACAACCTTTATTTATATAATGCCTCTAACATAATAAAGCATACAAGGTACTTCACAAGAGTGTTATAAAGCAAAGTTGGATACCAAGCCACATAAGGAAATGTTACAGCAGAGGACCAAAAGATTGGTCAAAGGGATAGGTTTAAAGGAGTGTCTTAAAGGAGAAAAGAGAGGCAGAGAGCTGTAGGGAGGGAATTCCACAGCTTGGGGCCCAAGCAGCTGAAGGCACACCTACCAATGATGGAGCAATGCAGATATTTCAGAGGGTTGTGGGGCTGGAGGTGATGGAGATAGGGAGGGATGAGACCATGGAGGGATTTGAAAACAAAAGGATGAGAATTTAAAAATTGAGGCATTGCTTAACCGGGAGCCAGTGCAGATCAATGGACAAAGGGGCGATAGGTGAACGAGTCTTGATGCAAGTAAGGATACGGGCAGCAGAGTTTTTTGATGACTTCAAGTTTATGGAGGGTAGAACGTGGGAGGCCGGCCAAAAGTGTGTTGGAACAGTCAAGTCAAAGGTAACAAAAGCATAGATTAGGATTTCAGCAGCACATGCTGAGGCAGGGACAGAGTCGGGCAATGTTATGGAGGTGGAAGTAGACAATCTTAGTGATTGCATACATATGTAGCTCATCGAGGACAAATATGACACCAAGGTTGACCTCAGGCAGTTGCAAGAGAGGGATGGAGTTGGTATCTAGGGAATGGGGTTTGTAGTGGGTACTGAAGACAATGGATTGAGGGCAATGAAATAGTCTAAAATGCTTTAGCTAAGCTCACAAAAACTGGCCAATTGGGCAAATATCAGAGGGTGTATGGCACCTATGAAACTGTACTCCAGATGGCATCAGCACCTGGAATAAATTAGAAAAATAAAAGGTGCGCACGGTGAACTTTTCAACATAATGGTATAGAAGAGGCCATTCAGCCCATCGGGTCCATGCAGGCTCTCTGTAGGGCAATCCAATCAGTTCCATTCTCCCGTTTTATCCCTGCAGCCTTGCAAGTTTATTTCCCTCAAGTGCCCGCCCAATTTCTTCTTGAAATTATTGATTGTCCCCTCTTCCATCCCCTTTATAGGCAGCGAGTTCCAGGACATCACTCGCTACACAAGCGTTCTTCCTCACATCTCCCCAAAACCTTAAATCTGTCCCCTATTCCATGTACCGTCAGCAAATGAGAGCAGCTTTTCTTTGTCTACCTTATCTAAACCGGTCATAATCTTGTTCCCCTCTATCATTATCCTGCATTCCCAGTTGAGGAGAGCTACATGTAAAGCAATGAGTCGTGCCATGGGTTCGCAGATTTCCCTTTCATCTCTGGGACCCAGGTTTAAATCCAACTCAGGCTAATTAATTAATTCTCCTGTCCACTGGCAGCAAGAGTCCTATTAACATTCTCAACACACTTTCTCATGGTCTTGGACCCACAGCACAAACTGCTCCTATTGGCAGTTTTGTTCTGAATGGCCATTGGGTAACTGGTATGGTAAATAACATATTGGTGCACAATTTCAAAGTTTGCTGATGACACGAAACTCAGAAATGTAGTAAACAATGAAAATAGTAACACAGTTCACAAAAGCAGAGGTAAACACATGGCAGATGAAATTAAATGCACAGAGAAGTGATATATTTTGGAAGGAAGAATGAGGAGAAGCAATATGAATTAAGTGGTACAATTTTTAAGGCAATGCAAGAAGACAGTGCCCTGGGGGTGTACGTACACAAATCTTTGAAAACGACAGGTTGAGAAGGTTGTTAAAAAAACAGGAGATCCTTGGTTTTAACAAAGGAAGAGAATACACAAGCAAGGAAGTTATGCTAAACCTATATAAAAACACTGAATAGGCCTCAGCTGGAATACTGTGTTCAATTCTGGGCACCAGACTTTAGGAAGGATCTCAAAATGTTAGAGAGGGTGCAGAAGAGATTTACAAAAATGGTATCAGAGATGAGGGACATAGTTATGAGGAGAAACTGGTCCTTGGAGCAAAGAAAGTTAAGAGGAGAATTGGCATTCAAAATCACCCAGCAGTAATAAATGAGAAATTATTTCCAGTAGCAGAAGGATCAAAAACCAGAGGACACAGATTTAAGGTAATTTGCCAAAGAACCAGAGGTGATGAAGAAACTTTTTTTTTAAAGAAGTAGAGTGAGTTGTTGCGATCTGGAAGGCACTGCCTCAAAGGGTGGTGGAAGCAGATTCAACAATAACTTTCAAAAGAGAATTGCATAAATCTTTGAAGGGAAAAAGCTTATAAATCTATGGGGGGGGGGGGGGGGGGGGGAGGAGCAGGGGAGTGGGACTAATTGGATAGCTCTACCAAAAATCCGGAAAAGGCACCATGGTCCGAATGGCTCCTTCTGTGCTGCATCATCCTATGATACAATAGGCAGCATGCTGGGGCTCAGGTATATTAATTGAAGCAGGGTAGAGAATATCAAACCTGACCCAAGACTGCTGAATGCTTACAGTCAATGCTCAAAGTTAAAGTATTCTTTTCCCCACCACTGATATCCCTCACTTTGATTAGCACAAAATTCAAAGGAGAAATCTGCACGTTTTGTGCCTTTGCTCAGCACATGGGAGTTTTTGCTCCACAGCTGCAGGAAAACAAGTACTTAAGTACGTGGTTCTCAGGTCAAACATTTTCTGAAAGCAGTTGGCAGTCAATGCATCTAGTATTGCACTTAACTATAGCATGGACTGGTCTATTTTTAATGAGTGAGGCTGATTGCACGATCAAATGTTAAATGAGCCTTGCTGAGTTACACCAATCAATAGCATGCGCAACCTGAAGTTTTAAAAATTCTCAGTCTAATTCATCCTACAATTAGGAGTTTTGTCATTCATTTTCTTCCCTCTTCTGAAAGCACCTAGTCTTTTCTGGGGTGCAGCCCTATGGTCATCACTTGCTGTTCGATAACTCATCCAAGTGGTCAATAACTTATGCGTGATTATGGATAGCAAACGCCGTCAGTAAATGGCATCTGATCCTGTCTTCGCCAAACGTCCCTAGCGTCTTCCAACTAAGATTGTTGGATAGCGATCAGGATTATGATTTTCCCCTCCTGAAATTTGGGGTGCATATGCCAACAGTACCACCACTGCTCCCCTAGCTAAAATCAGTTAGCTCAGCACAAACTAAGGACTGAACCTGGGAACTTCCAAATCTGTGTTGCTCAGCTCCTCATGAACTTGCTGAGTAATTAGGAGAACATCCTACCAATTTTCTTATTGCAGCACTAACAATGCTTTCATTTTACTAATTCTACCAGTTTCATGGCCCTGGCTCTGGTTCTGATATATTCTAATGGTGCTGGCATCTTGCCCAGTTGGCCATTTGTCCAAGTACAAGTCTGGACTAAGTACTGACAAATTATTTGGCCATAAGTGCCTAATGCTATCCTCACCTGATGTCCACACAAACACATGTTCCAGCAGCAGAAATTATAGGATAGCGATCAAGGGCAGAAACCAAGCTGATCTTTTCTCAACACCAAGGTCTATTACAGCATCACTACTTCAGAGAGTTTTGTACACACAGCATTGAACTTGGGACCTTTCTAGTCTGTACCATACTAGGTGGTACATTTAACTGCAGGGAAAGGTGATCTTTGTTTGCTTAAGTGGTCAATGTTAATTGTAATTTTCAGAAGCAGTGACGACTTTGAGAGATTCTTCATGGCTGCTCTTTCCAAAAAAACTTCCATTGAGGGAAGCTTCATATTTTAAAGTCAATAAGCCCAGAGATGGCATTCCAGAATTCAGGATTCAGGATTGCACGATCTCAAAATTCTAGTCAAAAAGAATGACAGCCATGATTTAAAAGTTTTAATTTAGAAAGAACATTGACAAATTACTCAATATATTTATAAAAACATTGCCTGATTCTCAACATGAAAAGCAGACTGTACAACAGAAGTTACAAATGGACTAAGGAAAAGGGATGTCAAGGTATTTGTTCCCACCGCCCAAGACAGCAATAAACCAAACAGACCAGAATGTCCCACATTTAATCCCTTGGCTGTGCAAAGTTAAATATTAACTTTAATATTTAAAGTTGGTGCCCCATCCTGGGGGTGGGGGGGGGGGGGGTGCGAGCAAACAAGGAAGTCAGCCAATGCTCCTGATCACTATTTAATGGCCCTTTCTGCAAAGTACATGCATGTGGAAATAGGGCAAGAGGAGTATCTTGCTTGCCTATGTTTTGTTCAGTGGTTCAATAGCCTCCCATCACTCACTGCCTAAACTCAAACTTGACCGACCGACCACTGGAGCAGGATACCAGACAGTCTTCATGAAACTGTGGGCTGGGAAGAAGTCAATGCTTTCAGGGGATGGAAAAAATTTGATGCTTTAAGAAAAAAATCACCACATTGCAACCCAAAAAACACTTAGTTCACTCACACAGCATGTTTTCTCCTCTCAGGATGCAATCTTTTATATAAAACCAAAATAAAAAAGTGGAAATTTCTATCAATCATTTCCTTGTGTCGACTAAGGAACAATTAGGGTTAAAATCAAAGTAGTGGCAGTGAATCTTTGTTCACTCAATTCCATTTTCCATATTTTCCAGTCAGCCCTAATCTCCTTTTCCTCACTTTCTCCCCAGGTCAGAGATGAATGCCTGTCAATTCTCACAAGTAAAAAGCCTTTTCTTCCTGAGGCAAGTTTCAATTCAAAGAGCACATGGCTAATCTACATATGTGAAGGTCATGGCACTTTCGTCAAAGAGGTTAAATTTGGAACAGCTCACATAGTGGGTGGTCTTAAACATCTTGGATTAGTGCCCAATAAGAGAGATTGCTGAAAAGCAACAGATAGCTTCTGGCAGCAAAAACAGCAACACAGCTGACCATGTGATTCAATCTGCGATAGTCTCACAAACCAGGTTTCTCACTATTCACCTGGCACTGAACTGCGCTTTTTCCTTTACAATTCACATAACAGATTGGTAACAGTGATAATAAAATAGAATTGTTGATAATTAGCTTTTTCCACTGTGCATCAATTCATTAAAATGTTGGAAATAAAGGTTTAAGGACAAGAAGCTCCGGAAGCTATTTGACAATAATTCTTTGATTACAAATACAAGGCAGATGTTAGCAAAAATATAGTAATTGGCTTAATTCAAGTGAAACATCTGGATAAGTGATTACTGGTAGTCATCTGTTCATTTAATACAAATGTCTACCCAAGTTCACTTCGGTTAACATAATTCCATGTACACGCCGCCACTAAAGCAGCATTTTTTGGCCAATTTACGCATTTTTTTTAGCTTCAGATTCTGATCAACCCTTGCATGACTTCTGCCATTTCAGAAATAGAAGTTCCACTAAGTACCAACAAAGTAACACCTGAAACGATCTTTCATTACAATGAAAACTACAGTATTGCTGAAAATAGAGACATGCAGTCGAAGCTTTTCGTCTTTCGCTCATCAGGACAGGTGAAAGAATACCAAATTTCAAAGGGAGCAACAATTAATACTGCATGAGAAAAGGGTGCTGATTGGTTGGCAAGTCGACTCTGATTGGTCAAGGCGTTGCCATGGGGAATATGCACCAGGGAACTATTGTCCCCCACACTTTTGTTTAATTCAAAAAAAGGCACAATGCCTGAACATGTTCCTTTTGCCTGCAGAGGACAAGGTCCTCCTTATGAGTATATGTAGCTTCCAGCAAGCGTAAGTGAGCCACACTGCAAGCCGAACTGCTAATCTTAAATTGGCCATTAGTGTAACTCTTAGCAACTACCATTGTTTCAAATACTACATTAAAGTATATGGTGACTTAAGAAATAAAACAGAGGTTATATTCATTGACCAGAAACAAAATGTCTTAGATATTAAGATGATTTTATTTCCATTAAGAACATATTTAATTCTTTAATGTTAACAAAAAACGAAATTCCTGAAGAAGCTGTGTCAGATTAAATATTTTATTTTGCTGAACAAAATACAAAATCATTCGCAAGACAGCTCTCACTGTTATTTACAATTACATAAACTACCTTATTTGGTCCAACACCATACACCTCAACCAAATCCACACGTGGAACTCTTAAATAATCCTTTCTCGGTTACTCTGTCTTACAGAAAGCACAACAGTGCCAGGTTCATTCCAGTCACATCATATGTAGATTTTGCAATTTGGCCCAGTTATAGTCTGCAAGAGTTTTTTTTTAAACTTTAGAATGCAAGCAGAGATTCCCACAGAATTAAGCACACAATCAGAATCCAAACTGACTGTACTTATACTGCAAAACAGCAAAAAAGCACACTATAGGTTTTGACCAAAGGTTACACCAGGCCCTAAAGATAAGATGCTGCAGAATTTGGAGCAGCTCCAGTCCCAATATGCATATTGGGTTATTGATCATGTTTGAAACATCCTCAAATCCATAGAGCAACAGCTTCAAAACACTTTTAAAATTAATGTTTTATCTCAAGACATTTGGCCTACTGACCTACTAAAGCAATACACTTTCAATTTTTTTTTTAAAAAGAAAAAAAAAAGACTTGCCTTCATATAGCAACTTTCACGACCACGGAACATGCCAAAAAGCATTACAGCCAATGAAGTATTTTTAAAGTGTAATGTATGAAATGCGGCAGTGAGTTTGCGCACAGCAAGCTCCTACAAACAGCAATGTGATAATGACAAAATAATCTATTTTTGTGATGCGGATTGAGGGAAAAATATTGGCAAGGACACCAAGGAAAACTCCCCTGCTGTTCCTCAAAATAATGCCATGGGATCTTTTAATTCCACCTAAGAGGGCAGACAGGTTCTCGGTTTAACATCCGAAAGACGGCACCTCCAACAGTGCAGCACTCCCTCAGTACTGGACTGTTAGCCTAGAGTTTTGTGCTCGAGTCTCAACGTTCTGGCTCTGGCAAGAATACTACCAATTAAAAAGGTAATAAGCATTTAAGAATATGAAAAATAATTTCAAAGAATTTACTTTATGGACTTAAACAGTAATGTTCATTTAAAATATAAATACGCACACCTTTACCCACAGTCTACTCCTGATAATTCAAAGTAACTTTCTACGCAAAGTAAATTCAATCAGCTAATTCAAATTAAGTGATGGGAATAAATTAAAGTGGGAATGCGGCATTAAAAAAATCTGAATTATCAGATAATTTGAATGAGGAAGCTCTGAATTAAGAGTAGACTGTATTTAGAGAATGCTTAAGTAGTCTTCAATTTAGAGGTTTCTCACTTTCTTCAAGATTTGTCTTTTTGCAAAAGCATTGAAATTAGACAATTGCTTTAATTAAGAAAATTAAGACATCAGAAATACCACAATTCACAAAAGAATCAAAAGCTAATCTCAAGGCCTAATTTACACTTGCGAATTTTATAAATGCGTCACTGAGTAGAAGCTATGTACTGAATTAAAACTTAAATGCCCAGAGTTAAGTGCTAATTTTTTTTAGTTTTTCACCACAGCGCCACTCCCCCCACCCTGCAATTACATTTCCAACTTATGTTTAATAAATGCACTTTTCAGGAATAAAATGTTGGGTGCTGGGTGATGGCAAGGGTAGCGGGGGCGGCCCTCCATCAGGCACAGGGTGCCCGATCATGAGGCTCCCACTCCCCGGGGCCGGTCAAGAGCCGTCTGTTTTTGTCAAGCGGCTTCTCTCGGTCCTCGGCCGCCCGACCAGCCACGGGTAAAATTCCCGTGGAAGCAGGTGAAGGCTCTGAAGTGGCCATTAAGTGGCCACTTAGGTGCCTTGATTGGCCTGGGGCTGGTAGGCCGTTTTGCGCTGCCTCCGCCCCACGTCAAGTGGCAGCGGAGGCTGGAGCGGGTCGGGAATTGCCCCCGGAGCCACCTGCTCCAGTTTACGCCACCCCACCACCCCCCCCCATCCTGCTCTTTGGGGGGGCGTAAAATTCAGCCCATGGTGTCATAACCTAATTTGACGAGCCATCAATTCCCCTGCTCTCGTCCATTTTCCTTTTGTAACAGTACTTTTTCTCCAATACTCCACAACATCTTACTATTTTATTACCAACATTGATATGATTAATAATTAAAGATAAAACTTGATAAACCTGTGAGTATGTTGGTTGCATTTTGATACCTCTTCAAATCACTTGCAAGTTTAAAAAAGGCCAACACCCAGTAACCAACACTAAAGTGAACACCCAGTTCCCTAACAGTGACTGGTTTCAAAGTAAAACTCAAATGGTTTTCACACTCCTTGCACTTCATTTGACTACTAGCAAGTGCAACAAGACATTCCATTTCACTGGAGCAAAAAATGAAATTCACCTGTTCAATCATTTGAGGTACACCTCTAGCCAGCTGACAACAGTCATGAAATCACATGGGCCAAAACACCTAACTCTCCCAAGTGAATGAAAAAGCACAACAGAAGGACAAACCTTAAAACAAGGTAAGTTACTTCCCCAATAAGAATCACAAATAACAATTTTATTGACTATAATATAATTAGATGGGAGGGCGAGGGTTTTCTCCAAAAATGGCAATATTTGTTACCTTATTTTGGTCACCATTTTGGTTTTCATCACTGCAGCCTGACCCCACTCCAAAATTATATGCACTTTCTACAGCAAGGGTCATAATAAGTCTCACTGGTGCAGCCACAACTGCAGTTGAACTAGACACACTATGGATGGAGGGTGAACAATCTACATTGGATTTTATCATATAAAAGGGATTTAATACCTTCATGAAAAATATTAGGATATACATTCTTCGAAATGCATCTGACAGTCTTGTACATGTACTATAATTTACCTATGACAAATGGATCTAACCTAGAATCACCAATACACTGAAAATCACCAGTACTCAATTAATAGTAGATTTAGTTTTTATTGGTAATGTCACAGCCAGATAGATCAAAACTGACACTGATCATCATTGCAGCAACAGCTTAACTCTAATTGAGCATTGCTTCACAGTGGTAACAATAGTTACAGCTACACAAAAAATCATCCTCTTCTCCAACTTTATGTTGAAAACCTCATGTTCCTTTGCGACTTTAAAACATCAAGAAAATTAAACTATTGCACTTCTCCAGCAACTTTAGAGCTTCTTGGAGATGGTTTAAACTAGATTGGCAGGGGGATGAGAATCTGAGGGCAGTTTCAGATAGGACAAGTTCAGAGCAGGGAACGGGAGGCAGAAAATTAGCGAGTGACTCTGAAAGACAGAAGAAGCAAAGGTTAAAAAGTGTACAGCACAGGAATTTGGCAGTGTTAAACGGTACTTATTTAAATGCAAGGAGTATAGCAAATAAAGCCGATGAACTGAGGGCACAGTAGACACATGGCGGCATATCATTACTATAATGGAAACTTGGCTTGAAGAGGGGCAAAAATGGCAGCTCAACATCCCTGGATATAGAGTTTTCAGGCAGGGTAAAGAGGGTGATAAAAAGGTGGGGGTGTAGGATTATTCGTTAAAGAATCAATTACAGCTGTGAGGAGGGATATGCCAAATGAATCATCAAATGAGGCCATAAAGGTTGAGCTCAGAAATAAAAAAGGGGCAGCCACACTACTAGGAGTGTACTATACACCCCAAATAGTGAGAGAGAGATAGAAGAACAAATACATAGGCAGATTTCTGAGTGCAAAAACAACAGGACACTAACAGTTGGGGATTTCAACTACCCTATCAATTGGGATACAGTGTGAAAGGCACAGAGGGCACAAAATTCTTGAACTGCATTCGAGAAAACTTTTTTAGCCAGCACGTCACAAGCCCAACGAGAGAGGGCGCAATTCTAGATTTAGTCTTAGGAAATGAAATTGGACAAGTGGATGAAGTAGCAGTGGGTGACCATTTTGGAGATGGTGACCATAATAGTTAGATTTAGCATTATTATGAACATATGAATTAGGAGGAGTAGGCCATTTGGCCACACAAGCCTGCACCACCATTCAATAAGTTCATGGATGAACTGATTACTCTACATTTTCACCTACCTCTGATAACCTTGCTTATTAAGAATCTATCTACCTCTGCCTTAAAAATATTCAAAGACTCTGCTTCCACTGGCTTTTGAGGGAGAGAATTCCAAAGACTCACGACCATCAGAGAAAAGATTTCTCCTCATCTCTGTCTTAAATGGACGACCCCTTATTTTTAAACAGTGACCCCAAGTTTTAGTTTCTCCCAAAAGGGGAAACATCCTTTCCACATCCATCCTGTCAAGACCCCTCAGAATCTTATATGTTTCAATCAAGTCACCTCTTACTCTTCTAAATTCCAACAAATACAAGCTTAGTCCGTCCAATCTTTCCTTGTAAGACAGCCCATCCATTCCAGATATTAGTCTAGTAAATCTTCTCTGAACTGCCTCCAACGCATTTACATCCTTCCTTAAATAAGGAGACCAATACTGTACAAAGTACTCCAGATGTGGTCTCACTGATACCCTGTATAGCTGAAGCATAACCTCACTACTTTTGTATTCAATCCCCCTTGCGACAAATGATAACATTCTATTAGCTTTCCTAATTACATGCTGTACTGGCATACTAACCTTTTGCGATTCACGCACTAGGACACCCAGGTCCCTATGCAATCCCTCACCATTTAGATAATTTGCTTCTTTTTTATTCTTCCTGCCAAAGTGGATAATTTCACATTTTCCCACATTATACTCCATTTGCCAGGTCTTTGCCCATTCACTTAGCCTATCTATATCCCTTTGTAGACTCCTTATGTCCTCTTCACAAGTTACTTTCCTACCTATCTTTGTGTCATCAGCAAATTTAGCAACCATACCTTTGGTCCCTCCATCGAAGTCATTTATATAAATTGTAAAAAATTGATGCCCCAGCACAGATCCCTGTGGCACACCACTCGTTACATCTTGCTAACCAGAAAATGACCCATTTATGCCTACTCTCCGTTTCCTGTTAACTAGCCAATCTTCTATCCATGCCAATATATTACCCCCTACACCATGAGCTTTTATTTTCTGCAATAATCTTTGATGTGGCACATTATCAAATGCCTTCTGGAAATCTAAGTGCAATACAGCCACCAGTTCCCCTTTATCCACAGCACATGTAACTTCTTCAAAGAACTCCAATAAACTGGTTAAAAATGATTCCCTTTCACAAAACCATGTTGACTCTGCCAGATTACCTTGATTTTTTTCTAAATGCACTGCTAGATCATCTTTAATAATAGCTTCTAACATTTTCCCTAAGACAGATGTTAAGCTAAGTGGCCTGTAGTTTCCTGCTTTCTGTCTCCCTCTCCTTGTGAATAAAAGGAGTTACATTATGGAAAAAGACACAGATAGAACAGGAGTAAAAGTTCTAAATTGGGGGAAGGCAAATTTTACAAAGCTGAGTTGTGATCTGGCAAAAGTGGACTGGATACAGCTACTTGAAGGAAAGTCAGCGGCAAACCAGTGAGAGGTATTCAAAAGCAAGATTCTACGGGCACAGTGCAGACATGTCCCCACAAAGAAAAAAGGGTGGTACTGTCATATCTAGAACCCCCTGGTTATCGAGAAGCATACAGGGCAAGATAGAGCAGAAAAAGAAAGCTTATGACAGTGCAAGCCCCCACCTGCTAAAAATGAGGATATTAATTTCACCACATGGACACTAAATTTCAAATTGTTGCTGGGAAGACAAATTGCTGCCAGACTGGCTGGAAAGACATTTTTGCATATTGGCAGAGGGTACTTGAAAGGACAAAGCAGCTATTCCCTGCTCCAATTTAACCCACAATGGACCTTTGATCACCAGCTAATGTGTGTAGAGGAGCCATTCCAAGGTCTTCTAGGACAAGACAATCCACAAGGGCCAGGACTGATTAGGCCAGCTGATGACATGACTAACTGGCTGATGACATGACTAACTGGCTGTTGCAGGTTTTTTGAACTCACCACAGAGAATTTGAACTCAAAAACCTGTTTGCTCCTGGGCTGAGAATACCTCTCTTCTGTCTGCTCCCATCTCTTTCTCACGGAACTCCAAAAACCAACTAAAGACACATGAACCTCAAGAGAGAAAAGTCTCCTACAGTGAACAAGGTTTAAGAATAATACTGGGCCCCAACTAACAGCAAAATCAACCCACAAAATGACTCTACAGTGAGCTCGAAGAACCGTAACAAACCCTTCAGATTTTGCCTCGAACCTTTCCATTTTTATCTTTTCTTCTGCTCTCTTCTGTCCCTATCTGCATGTGTGTATCGCATATGCTTGCTAGCGTGGGCGCGTCGTGTATCCGGAGACATTAACCGAATTCGAGTTTAAGTTTTAACAAATTTCACTTTTCTTCTTTAAACCTAAGAAAGCCTGTTTGTGCCTTATAATTGGAAAGCGGTGAACATGGATTCACCAAGGGGGAGCTCAAACCATGGTGTGTTTAAAATCAAACCCTGTTAGAGTAAGATCAGGTGAAGACTGAGAGGGACCCCTAGACATCTTTCTCACCTGATCGTAACAACAGTTACAAAAAACTTAATACTTTAGAAAGCTTACAGGAGTATAGAAAGTGCAGGGGTTAAGTAAAAAAGGAAATTAGGAAAGCAAAGAGGACATGAAAAACTATTGGCAGGTAAAATCAAAGAAAACCCAAAGATGTTTTATCAGTACATTAAGAGCAAGAGGATAACTAAGGAAAGGGTAGGGTCTATCAGAGATGTGCAAGGTAACGTATGCGTTGATGCAGAAGATGTGGGCAGGGTTCTTAACGAGTACTTTGTCTCTATCTTCACAAAGGAGAAGGATGATGCAGACATTGTAGTTAAAGAGTGTGAAATATTAGATACGATAAGCATAATGAGAGAGGAAGTACTAGACGGTCTGACATCCTTGAAAGTGGATAAATCACCAGGGCTGGATGGATTGTTTCCCAGGCTGTTAAAGGAAGCCAGGGAGAAAATAGCGAATGTTCTGAAGATCATTTTCAAATCCTTGCTAGATACAGGCGAGGTACCAGATAGGAGGTCTGCGAACGTTGTACCATTGTTTAAAAAGGGTGCGAGGGATAGGCCAAGTAATTATAGGCCAATCAGTCTGACCTCGGTGGTGGGCAAATTATTAGAATCAATTCTGAGAGATAGGATAAACTGCCACTTAGAAAGGTACAGATTAATCAGGGATAGTCAGCATGGATTTGTTAAGGGAAGGTCATGTCTTACTAACTTAATTGAATTTTTTGAGGAAGACAAGGCTGAGAGGTGATTTGATAGAGGTATTCAAAATCATGAGGGGTCTGGACAGAGTAGATAGAAACTGTTCCCACTCGTGAAAGGATCGAGAACGAAAGAGCACAGATTTAAAGTATTTGGTAAGAAAAGCAAAAGTGACATGAGGAAAAACCTTTCCACGCGGCAAGTGGTTAAGGTCTGGAATGCACTGCCTGAGAATGTGGTGGAGTCAGGTTCAATTGAAGTATTCAAAAGGGAATTAGACAGTTATATGAAAAGGAAGAATGTGCAGGGTTATGGGGAGAAGGCAGGGGAATGGAACTGAGGGAGTTGCTCTTTCAGAGAGCCGGTGCGGACACGATGGGCCGAATGGCCTCCTTCTGTACTGCAACGATTCTGTGAAGTAACAAGGAGGATTGATGAGGGTAGTGCAGTGGATGTTGTCTACATGGATTTTAGTAATGCATTTGACAAGGCCCCACATGGCAGACTGGTCAAAACAGTAAAAGCCCAAGGGATTCAGGGAAATGTGGTAAGTTATATCCAAAACTGGCTCAGCAACAGGAAACAAAGGGTAATGGTCGACAAATGTTTTTGCGATTGGAAAGCGGTTTCTAGTGGCATTCCACAGGGCTCAGTGTTGGGTCTCTGGCTGTTTATGGTATATATTAATGGTTTGGACTTAAACGTGGAGGCATGATTGGGAAATTTGCAGATGACACAAAATTGGCCGTGTAGTTGATAGCGAAGAGGATAGCTGTAGATACTAGAATTCTATCAATGGTTTTGTTGAGTGGGCGGAAAAGTGGCAAATGGAATTCAATCCGGAGAAGTGCGAGGTAATGCATCTGGGAAGGGCAAATAAAGTGAGGGAATACACAATAAATAGGAAGAGTGGTAGAGGAAGTGAGAGACCTTGGAGTGCATGTTCACAGCTCCCTGAAGGTGACAGGATAGGTAGATAAAGTGAAGGCGTATGGAATGCTTTCTTTTATTGGTTGAGGTGTAGAATACAAAAGCAGGCACGTAATGCTGAAACTGTATAAAACGCTGGTTAGACCACACCTGCAGTACTGCGTACAGTTCTGGTCACATTATTACAGGAAGGACATAATTACTCTGGAAAGAGTACAGAGGGGATTTACAAGAATGTTGCCAGGGCTTGAAAATTGCAGCTATGAGGAAAGATTGGATAGGCTAGGGTTGTTTTCCTTAGAACAGAGGAGGCTGAGGGGAGACTTAATTGAAGTGTACAAAATTGTAAGGGGCCTAGATAGTTTTTTTTATTTGTTCATGGGATGTGGGTATTGCTGGCTAGGCCAGCATTTATTGCCCATCACTAATTGCCCTCGAGTAGACAGTGTTATGACTGAGACAGGAGGAGTGCACCGTCTTTTCTCGTTCCACTTCTCCACAGGTCACATCTATTGAAATGTTTACTCGGTTACCGATACAGCCAGCCAATTACATACTTCATTCTTTTTATCCCAAAATAAAATACACCAACCAGGTTTATTTAACAAAATTGTCAATTATAAAACAAGTCATGAAGCAAAGAATTAACACACCGATTTAAAAATATGTAAGTTCCCTTTTTTTTTTTTAAATCCCCAATTACACACACAGACACACTGGAAAAATTCAGAAATTCACTCTGCAGAGGTCTGTTACAAAAAAACTACTTCGACCAAATGCTTGCTAATTCTTGACGAAGGAAGTCAGTTGTCTCTTTTTGGTCTGGCATCCGGGTATACGGAGACGAGTCACTGGGATCGTTTCAGAGCAGTCCATTCTGGAGATGTTGTGAATTATTCTAGTAGGCTTTGTAGGAGAAATGTGGCATCAAGGTTTGTCCGCCAGCACACACTTAAATTGCAGGATTCTTTTCAGCTCCTCAGGAGCTATACGGCACCAGGGATTTTCTTTTTCACACAGGTTCTTGGCAGGATTTCTTCAAAAAGGCAGAGGAGGTGGTGAGCTAGGTTATTTCTTTTCTCCTTGGCAGGAAAACACCAACTGTCTTCAAACAGTTCACACCCCAGAGAGTCAACCTCATGACCTCCACATACTTTGACATGTGGTTTCTCTGTAACCATTTTTCCCCAGGTCACCAGGAACTCCACTGCCTACCTAGTCCAACCCACAGGTGGTTTCCAGCAAAGGTGGTCTTCAAACTGTCCTGTCAGTGAACTTGTTAAAAATAAACACATCTGTGGAATCTTTTCAATTTTAACAAGTCCTCAAAATTTTTTTTAAAATTTCAAAAATGGAAGCACTTTCGGAACAGGAAGGACCCATTTCCCCTAGCAGAGAAGTCAATTACCAGGGAGCACAGATTTAAGGATTGGAGGGGACCGGAGGAAACACTTTTTCACCCTAAGGGTGGTGGGCATCTGGAATTCGCTGCCCGGATCGGTGGTGGAGGCAGAAACCCTCAACTCATTCGAAAGGTACCTGGAACCTGCAACTGAAGTGCTGCAACGTGTGTAAGTGCTGGTGCTACACACCAGGTGCTGGAAGGTGGCATTAGAATGGGTAGATAGTTTTTCCAGCTCGCGTGGACACAATGGGCTAAATGGCTTCTTTCTATGCTGTAACTTTTCTATGGTTCTATATTGATCTAAAATTAGCAGCTACACTCAAAGCAACCTCAGCACCAAAGCTCTGGTTAATTATTTGATTTTTAACCTACTTCTCTAAGTTTTAATACCAGAGTGACCCAGGCTACCCATTTCTCCAAATTGGGTAACCAATTTGCTCTGTGATTATCCAACAGGAGGCAGATTTGTGAGAAAAAAAAGGGCAACCTGCATTTTATCCCTCCTATTGTCTAGTTATGTACCTCTCCCTAAAGTGTTGACTGTTGGTGTAATACATTTCCATCGGAACTTGGGAGTCCTCTGGTATCTAACCCAAATAACTATTCTTCATGTGTGAGCACAGTAAGTTAATGGGTTATTTCACCACTGAGACACAACTTATAAGACCTTTAACGTAATAAAACACCCCAAGGCACTTCATAGGAGCATTATGAAGCAAAATTTGGCATTTAGTCATATAAGGAGATATTACAGCAGATGACCAAAAGCAGGGTCAAGTAGGTAGGTTTTAAAGATCGTCTTAAAAGATAAAGGGAGGGAATTCCAGAGCTTAAGGTCTAGGCAGCTGAAGACATGGCCACCATTGGTGGAAAGATTAAAATTGTCAAAGCTCAAAAGGCCAAAATTTGATAAGCGCAGATATCGGAGGGAGGTGGGGCTGGAAGAAATTATGGAGATGGGAGGGGCGAGACCATGGAGTGATATGAAGACAAAGATGAGAATTTTAAAACTCTTGACTGGGAGTCAAATAGGTCAGCAAGCATAGGGGTGATGGGTGAATGGGACTTGGTGCAAATAAGGACACAAGCAGCAGAGTTTTGGATGACCTTAAGTTTAGAGAGGGTAGAATGTGGAGGCCAGCCAGGAGAGCATTGGAATAGTCAAGCATAGAGGTAACAAAGGCATGGATGAGGTTTGCAGCAGCAGATCAGCTGAGGCAGAGGCAAAATCAGGCAATGTTATGTCGGTGGAAATAGGCAGTTTTGGTGATGGCATAGATGTGGCCGGTAGCTCATAGAGGACAAAAATTACACCAAGCTTGCAAAGAGCCTCAGGCAGTTGCGAGGGAGAGGGGATGAAGTCAGTAGCTAGGGAATGGAGATTGCAGCAAGAACCAAAAACAATAGCTTTGGTCGTCCCAATATTTAATTGGGAAAATTTCTGCTCATCCAGTACTGGATGTTCGATAAGCAGTCTGATAATTTAGCAACAGTGGAGGAGTCAAGGGAGGTGAATGTGAGGTAGAGCTGGGTGTCAACAGCATACAGTGAAAAACTAACGCTGTGCTATCAGATGATGTCGCCAAGACGCAGTATGAAGTCGAGAAATAGGTGAGGGCCAAGGATAGATCCTTCGGGACATCAAAGGTAATGGTGCGGGAGCAGGAACAGAAGCCATTGCAGGAGATACCCGGGCTACAATTAGATAAATAAGAATAGAACCAGGCAAGTGCAGCCCCATCCAGCTGGATGACAGTGAAGCAGCGCTGGAAGAGGATGGTGTGGTCAACTTTGTCAAAGGCTGCAGTCAGTTAGAGAAGGAAGAGGAGGGATAGCGTACCTTTATCAAAGTCACAAATGACATCCTGTGTGACTGTGACAAGAATTGTTTCGGTACTGCGGCAAGGCAGAAACCTGATTGCAAGGATCCAAACATGGAGTTCCAGGCATGATGGGCATGGATTTGGGAGGTAATAACACATTCAAGGACACTGGAGAGGAAAGGGAGCTTGGAGTTTCCAAGGATGCTAGGGTCAAGGGTTTTTTTTTTTAAAAAACAGGAGAGGGGCAATGGTGGCAGATTTAAAGGAGAAAGAACAGCATCTTGAGAGAGAGAGAACCGTTAACAATATCAGCTAACGTGGGGACCAGGAGGGGAAGTTGAGCGAGTCAGCAGTTTACTGGGAATAGGATCGAGGGAACAGGAGGTGGGTCTCATGGACAAGATGAGCTCAAAAAGGGGGGATAGCAGAAGAACTAAAGGAAGATGACAGTTCCAGGCTAGAGCAAGGGGAACTTTAGAGGAGGGGTGGCCTAGTGGGCTATAGGAAGTGGCAGAAACAGCTGATCAGATGGTCTTGATCTTTGTGACAACCTAATCTTATACTCTCCCAATGCCAAGTCCCCTAATATACACATGCTTTCCAATGAATTTTGCTGGATACCTGCCAGCAAGATTTTTCTTCCCTTCATGGGATGTGGGTGTCAACTGGCAAGGCCAGCATTTGTTGTCCATCCCCAATTGCCCTTGACAACTGAGTGGCTTGCTTGGCCATTTCAGCAGGCAGTTAAGAGTCAACCACACTGCTGTGGGTCTGGAGTTACACGTAGGCCAGACCAAGCAAGGACGGCAGATTTCCTTCCCTAAAGAACATTAGTGACTCAGACTGGTTTTTACAACAATGATAATAATGGTGCTATGAAACTGAGACGAGCTTTCAATTCCAGATTTTATTAATTGAATGTATTAATTGAATTTAAATTCCACAGCTGTTATGGTGGGATTTGAACCCATGTTACCAGGTCATTGGCCTGGGCCTCTAATACTAGTTGTAGTGGTAATGTCACTAATCACCACCTCCTTATCTTCCCTACCGGAGTACTGAAGTCAACTGTAGTGCTAATATCAGTTTCTTGATCATCTTTCATTGACTCCACCTGAAAAAAAGCTTGCACATGTCGACATTGAGCACAGATAGGATCTGGCTAAAGTAATGCTCTTCAAGTCTGAATAGCCTGTTGATGTTCAGTGTCTAAGGCCACATGAAGAACAGGCAAGGTTGACACCCACGGAACTTAAGAGTCAAAGTCTTCAGGTGAAGAAAGGAGAAAAAAATAATTGGGGCGGGGGAAAATAAAATACAACAAACTTAGACATAGAAACTTGGGTGCCAGGAACAAAAAAAGAACAAAACAAGAAGCATCCTAATGTTTAGATCTGCACTGATATTTTTAAAAATCCAAAATCAGTTCCTATAATTCTCATTTTAAACTGTAATGACAAACAGTTATCCAACAGCAATACTTTTCTTCTAGACCTCATTAACATTTTTATTCTATGGGTATTGGTCATAATCCCACACCCCATGATAATTAACCCAATTTAATTCACAGTCCACATGATATAACAAGTTAAAATTTAACCTATGTTTTGAAACAAAAAGTAGTAAACTGAAAACAGAAAAGGATTCAACATTCTCACCTGTATCAATTTACAAATGCATAATAAATTTGGATCAATCATGTCAACTTTCCAACAAAGATGGCCCCAATCACTCAAATTATTTTAAGAAATCCAAGCAGGAAACGGACGTGCAAGCTCATAACTGACTCGTATAAACTTCGGGGGGGGGGGGGGGGGGGGGGAGAGGGAGAAGAGAGAGAGAGAAAGAGAAAACAGGAAGCAAGTTTCCCCAAGCAACTCCTGCTCTCCCACAACTGCTTCATCTCTCTGCCCAGTCATTTCTACGACTTACATTTCTTTCTGAAAACAATTAGCAGAAAATAAAGCAATTAACAAGATCAATTTAACATAGGAAATATGAGGAGGAAGCCATTCAGCCCCTCGAGCCTACTCTGCCATTCAGGAAGATCACTGCTGATCTGATCGTAGCCTCGCCACTTTCCTGCCTGCAGCACCCCCCCGCCCCCCATCCCGATAACCCTTAACTCCCTTGATCAGAAATCTGTCTTGAATATATTCAAATCAGCCCCCACTGCTCTCTGGGGTAGGAAGTCCCAAAGATTAACGACCCTCAGAAGAAATTTCTCCTCATCTCTGTCTTAAATGGAAAACCCTTATTCTGAAACTGTGTCCCCAGTTTTCAAGACATCCTCTTAGCATCTACCTTTTCAAGTCCCCTCAAAATAATATATGTTTCGATAAGATCACTTCTCATTCTTCTAAACTGAATATAGGTCCAACCTTTCCTCATAAGGCAACCCCTTCATACCAGGAATCAACCAAGTGAACCTTCTCTGAACTGCTTCCAATAAAAGTATATCCCTCCTCAAATGAGGCCAAAATGATATGCAATGCTCTACAGTAGTCTCTACGGTAGTGTCTATTTAAATAACATGCTTTTCTATTCTTCCTACCAAAGTGGATAACCTCATTTTCCCACATTATACTTCATCTCCCAAATTTTTGCCCACTCACTTAACCTATCTATATTCCTTTGCAGACTCTGCCCTCCTCGCAACTTGCTTTCTTAATTATCTTGGTATTATCAGCAAATTTGGCTACAATGCATTCAGTCCCTTCATCCACGTAATTCATACAGATTGTAAATAGTTGAGGCCGCAGCACTGATCCCTGTGGCACTCCATTAGTAACAGTTTACCAACCTGAAAATGCCCCATTTATCCCGACTCTGTTTCCTGTTATGAGCCAATCCTCTATCCATGCTAATATATTACCTCCAACATCATGAGCTCTTATCTTGTGCAGTAATCCTTTTATGTGGCATCTTATCAAATGCCTTGTGGAGACCTAAATAGACTACATCTACTGGTTCTCCTTAATTCACCCTGCTCTTTACATCCTCAAAAGAACTCTAATAAATCTGTCAAACACTATTTTCTTTTCATAAAGCCATGTTGACTCTGCTTGATTGTATGTTGATTTTCTAAATGTCCTGCTACTACTTCTTTAATGATGGATTCCAGCAGTTTCCCCAATGACAGATATTAGACTAACTGGCCTATAGTTTCCTGCTTTCTCTCCCTCCTTTCTTGAATCGGGGTGTTACAAATCTTGTATATATACACAATGAACATGAAGTGGGATACTGTCCTTCCCAGAATGTTTTTAATCTTATTTTTAGCCATGCTTTCTTTCAGTTAGTTGCCTTACAGTTGGCAAGGAAAGCAAACCAGCTACCAGAGAGCACAATCAATCAGAATCAGCAACACTTATTTCTCCCTTTACCTGCTTGGCTTATGAAATCACCAGTCACTTCACAAGGTGGTGCAAATTTGGATGTTGATTAAAAAAAACAATTTAGATCGAACACTTAATACAAAAGACATCAATAACCATATTATTTGCACAAGAAAACTGCTCTGATCCAACCAACTGTAGCCGAGGATTCTTTCATAAAAATTAACAATTGTCACCGCACAATGATGAATTTCCTCCAATGAAATGTAACCATTTTATGATTCATCAGTTAAAGGTTCAATTTATGAAGCAAATCTGAACAATTTTTGTTTCTCCCCTTTGTTGCTGAAGGCACTAACTCATTCCAAGGTATAGTTCTATGAGTTACTCCCCTTCCAAGTGACTATTCTTCATATGGGAGTCTGAACGCAGAGTGTTAAGTCTGGTTAACTGCAGCAGACTTCACAACAGGTGTTCTTTCAGTCTTACAGAAGATCACTCTTTTTTTCCTCACAGGACTATCAGCAGCACAGCATGAATGTTTTTGTTTATTGCGAAGGGGATTGAATACAAAAGTAGGGCGGTTATGCTTCAGTTATACAGGGCACTGGTGAGACCACATCTGCAGTACTGTGTACAGTATTGGTCTCCTTATTTAAGGAAGGACGTAAATGCTTTGGAAGCAGTTCAGAGAAGGTTTACTAGACTAATATCTGGGATGTGCGGGTTGTCTTATGAGGAAAGGTTGGACAGTCTAGGCTTGTATCCGCTGGGGTTTAGGAGAGGAAGAGGCGACTTGATTGAAACATAAGATCCTGAGGGGTCTTGACAGGATGAATATGGAAAGGATGCTTCCCCTTGTGGGAGAATCTAGAACTAGGGGTCACTATTTAAAAATAAGGGGTTGCCCATTTAAGACAGAGATGAGGAGAAATGTTTTCTCTCAGAGGGTCGAGAGTCTTTGGAACTCTCTTCCTCAAAAGGCAGCGGAAGCAAAGTCTTTAAATATTTTTAAGGCAGAGGTAGATAGATTCTTGATAAGCAAGGGGGTGAGGGGTTATCGGGGGTAGGCAGGAATGTGGAATTGAGGTTACAATCAGATCAGCCATGATCTTATTGAATGGCAGAGCAGGCTCGAGGGGCCGAGTGGCCTGACCCTAATTCATATGAATATAAGGCTCTATACTTAAAATTACTTTTCACCCTTATCCTTCCTTAAGAAAAACAGATGCACAACACTCTTTTGATCTCAATTAATATCACTATGTAGAGTAGCCAACAGGATAGCTACCTCCATGAGCAAACAAACCTATCAAATCCCCCCTCACCTCCCTTATGGCACAATACCACCTCAGCAACCTAATTGAAAATATCCTATTGCATATTCCTATTAACTCTGGCATCAAGGCTCACTGCAAAGAATAACAGCTTCCTTCATTCTCCATGCTAAAATGACAGCTACTGATGCAGAATGATTTAACGTAGGGTGGCACTATTGCAAACTGAAAACCCAATTTGTTCAACCATGACATGCTAGGATGTTGTCTGTGCCTACTGATTACTCCCCAGTAAATTCCAAAGTGTAGTCTTGCTACAGATAGGGATGACATGAAGCCCAACTACTTCTGTCTGCCCAGGGCAAAGGTCAAAATTTTAAAATGGCATTCTCTCTGAACAGTCTCACACCCAACTTATATGTTTATAGAATGATAAAGGCTCAGAAGTGTTCGGATGGGCATAGAAAAAGGGGCACTACACTGAAAAGTTTAGATAGTAGTCTATTCATCAGTGCAAAACCCAAGAGTGAGCAATATCACAGACAGCCCACAAAAGCAGTGTGGAAGACTGCAAAGACATATTGGTGCAAAAGAGCTACTCTTTTGAAGTAAAGTGGTCTGGGTTGAGGAAATATAAGTTTTATATTCTTCATGCCATATTACACTTTGCATAGAAGGCACCAGTGGCTGCAAACAATTTATATAAAAAATTCAGTGCTAAACACTAAATTACAGCACAACCAGGTAGCCTGTTGGCATTCCAATGCACAAGGCCAGTGGTACAGATGTAGGCTTGTGGCCATAATACATTATACTTCCAGACTTGACCACAAAGCTGGGCAAAAGCCTGGCAATTCCCTAAAAGGGAAAAAAAGTGCTTTGTTGCAGCTCCAATAGGTAGTTGCATAGTTATGGGTCACGTACTGGCTCAACATATTGGGATACTAAGACCATATAATTTATATGCCATGGGTTTATGCTTGCTATTTCCATTCTTAATTGTGCCAGAGTGGGGAGAAAAGCAGGGACCTAGCAGGGGAACGTAAAACGTCAGTCATCCCTTGCCTTTTTCATATGCCGCCTAGTGGCCAGCTATAGAGCATGCCTGCTAAAATTTCCAGCTGTATGATTCGCTTTGAGAATATATTACACACAGATGAGGTGTAGGGGAAATGAGAGTGGAATGAGGAAAATCAGCTTAGAGGCTTTGAAGCATGTTAGTTGGTTGGCCAAACTAGCCACAGACTAGAGGGCCAGCAGTTTCAGGCAAGAGGGCCTGAAAGGAAAACTCAAAAAAGTTATATCCTATAGGTATATTCCAGGAAAACAGTAGACAATTTCTGTATAAGTATAACCCATATCTTATCCAACTCTTGTTCTGTCTCAGTGACTTAGCACTTGAGGACTTCTAGACAACTAATATACTAAATATGCTACAGTAATACTAAATCATAACCCAACTCTAAAATAAAAACCAAAAACCAATATAAACTCAAGTGCCACAATTACAAAGAATATTTTTCCAACACCTTGAATTGTGAACATTTCAATCAGGTCTGTGATAATGACGCTGCTATTTTTGCCTTAAACAAGAGCCTGCAAACCAGGTAACATCTTATTACCAGTAATCTCTGAACAAACTGAAAAGTAGCAAACTTGTAACATTTGACATGCAATTGATCTGAAATATCAACCTCAAAACAGGTCCTAGAGTGCTAAATATAAAAACCCCAATTGGTAGATGATTTGCAAATACCAGAAAAAACATATTTAATAATCATTTGGCACAGATACGCAAGACAACAGTATATATTCACGCACATAAAAACACCAAAATTTTTCCAATTAACTAATTATCCAAACATCAGTATTACTTAGTTAAAGGATATTTTTTGAATATTTTTTAAGAGGTAGATAGATTCTTGATAAGCAAGGGGGTGAAAGGTTAATTGGGGACAGGCAGGAATGTGGAGTTGAGGTGACAATCAGATCAGCCAAGATCTTGTTGAATGGCGAAGCAGGCTCGAGGCCTACTCCTGCTCCTAATTTGTATGTTCGCGTAAATAAAAATCAAGAGTTCTACAGCTCCAAATATTCTCTTCAGACACACAAGTTCAGGACAAATTCCGTTAAGTATAGTTGGTAGTTTTTGCAATTTAAATAGATATATAATTAAAATTTTACAATTTTTGTTACACTTTAGTGAAATCCTAGTGACTTGGAGATAATTTTTAATATTAACAAGTTAAATTTTCAAAACAGATACAATGATATTTGTATGGTTTTAAAATATATTCAACCAGATCCACATTCAATAGCAGGCATATGACTCCACACAAAGAAATTGCTTCTTACTACATATAATAAACTGCCTCATGGCATTTTGAAACATTCAAAAACAGTTTTTCCAATACTGAACAGATTTGAGCTTCAATAAAAAAAAATTCTTACATTTTCTGCCCCCTTCCATCTCTCTCCTGGAAAACAACTCATGCAGGATCTGGTTCCACAGGTAACCAACAACTCCAACAGCTGCCTCAGATGGCATACTTTGACTAAAACCCACACAAGTTGGCAAATTAGTCAATTATTAAGGAAGCCATCACACTCCAGTACAATTCTGTCCTACAGGGGCAACTGAACACTCACCAATTTTCAGCTCTCTCAGCCAAAGAGACTGAAGCCACTCATGGCCCCCTCTCATCACCTAAGTCACCACAGAGATGGAACTGAACCCTGCATTTCACTGGTCTGTATGGCTGTACCACAACATTTATCACAAGCAATCAGGTATAAAGAGTTGTTTCAAAAAAGGAAATTTCGTTCAGAAACAAATTAAAGTTCCAATATTTGACATTACTGCAATTGATGTGGAGTCGAAAGCAGTAATATTTATAAGTATACAATATTTTACAGTAGAAAACTGCTCCAATGCAATACACCTTGTCAATATTTACTCAGTTTTTTGAATGAACTGGAATATACCCATTTGTATATATTTAATTTCATGAATATTTTAACTATTAAACAGCTCTAATTTATTTATAATCAGTTAGCCGAATAAGCTTATCCCTTGGTTATAAGTAACAGGTTTTAGAACATATGGAACAATCTATTGCTGTTTCATTAAAATTACTAATGCTTATAATTAATGCTTGATTTTACTAAATTTGCACAAGCTGTTTTATTACAGAACAATGTTTTTCAACAGCTTGATTTAAAATCATTTTTCTTGCGTCTAATTGCTGAACATGGTTAGCAGAATTAAATACTTCTTTAAAAATGCAATTATTGAAATATAAATACAGTAGATTTTTTAAATGGGCGAGAGGGGAGTGAGGAAATCTTGATCTGTTTTTCAATTATTCAATTGCCGTGTAAATTGTGGGGATTCTAAGGGAATGTGTAATGAAAAAGGTGCTGGCTGTGGGTTTGTGATTTGTGTTGTTCAGCAACTTGTATTTACATCAGCACTGATAAATGCCCAGTGGAGAGTGTGAGAGCCAATCAGATGGCAGATTAGATGTCAACTCGGAGGCAGCTGTCTGGAGACTCGATTCCAGGCCTTTTACCTCCACAATTCAAATTGCAAACCTTGCAAAAGAAGGTGAAGAGACTCAAGTGCGAGCTGAACGGAGCTGCGAGTTTTCTCACACAAAACAGAATCAACCCGAGTAGTCTGGAGGGCAAAAATAAGAGAAATGGGTGGGGTCAACAAAAACATACCAGATAGCAGTTTAAAATTAAGAATATTTAACGGATTTGTTTAATATAGAAGTAACACAAATTGAAGTTGCACGTTATCAGTTCAGTGCACAAAATCCGCATAGCGGATAGCAGGCAACCTTCGTTGGGGGTAAAAAAAAGCAGCAACAACTCTCTGCAAACGGCGTTTCCCGAACAGCGGGTAGAGTCACTAAAAAATTCTACCCTTCCCAGCAAGAAGTGATAGGAAAGGTAGCGCGACCCTTGTCGCTGACTAGCACTTCATGGACTGCTTTCTCTCTAATAACCTCACATCAGCTCTGCTCCCACTGCGGGGGTCAAAGCAAAGACACCGACACACACACAGGCCGCTTTACCTGTGTTCTGCCCAGAGGCTGCGCCGAGCTGCCGGGGCTCATGGTGGGATGACTTCGGGCTTGTCCTGCCACTGCTCCGCCACTACCTCCTCCTCCTCCCCAGGCCTGGCTGCTCCCTACTCCGTACTGACTGCCCATATCGTTCCCTTTGAGCGAGGCCTGCGAAGCGCCGGGGTTGCTGTAGTCCGGAAAGCAGTAGCCCCTCATGGGGCTGGGGGAGGTCAGAAGCTGGTTGAGGGTTGGCGTGGCTCCTGAGTGCTGGTTCTGGCCCGAGTACCGCTGAAAGGCCCCGGCCAGAGGCGGCTGCTGCTTGACGTGATGGTGATGGTGGCCGCTGTTAGTGGCCCCACTGGATCCCATGTTGGCCCTAGGCGAGCTCATCATGCCGTAGCCGGGGCTGTTGTAGGCCGGCCTGTAGCCAGAGTAATGGTTGTAGTTGTTGGAGTAGCCGTCGTGTGAGTTGTGCAGCGGGCTAGCACTCAGCTCCAGGCTGGGAGAAGGGTGAAGCCCAAGCCCGGGGCTTTGTTGTCCGCCATGTTGATCGAAGTAGGGTCCGGGTCCGGGGCCTGTTCCTCCTCCTCCTCCTCCTCCTCCTGCTGCTGCTGCCGCCGCCGCCGCCCGGTAATAATTATAATCGGGAAGGCCGGGCGCTGGGCCCGCTTGGTTATTAGCTCCCGCGGCTGCCGGGTGCTCGTACCTCTGATCGCCCATTTTGAGTAGTTGGATTTGGTCGTCGGCCTTGTTGTTGTTCCCCTGGTTGTCGGCGGTTAACAGGCTGTTGTCTTTGCCGCCGCCTCCATGTTGAGTCTCTGCCCCGCCGCCTCCTTCTCCTTGGTGATGGGGAGGAAGCAACAACTCGGCAACGGTCGGTTTCAGCTTGTGATTGGGAATTATCCCCGCCTCGCTGGCGGCTGAAGACGAGGAGGAGGCGGTGGATGCCGAGGAAGGCGAGGCCGAGGCGGGTTCTTTGTGCGCCGGCTCGGGGTTGGGGTTGGACGAGGCCGACCCCGAGCCTCCAGCAGCGCCGCCGCCACTGTTGTTGTTGGCCGGGCCAGGGCCCGAGGAGTTGGCCATGTTGAGCTCGCCGTGGTGGTGTTGTTGGTGGGGATGGTGAAGGTGGTGGTGGTGGTGATGGTGGTGGCGGGGATGGTGATGATGATCAACGCTGTTCAGATTCAAGCCACCGCCGCCACTGGGATCTCCACCGTCAAGTCCTCCTCCCGGAGCCGCCGGTTTTCCGTTGTTGATGCTGTCAGGGTCGCGGCTGCTCAGGCCGGGGCTGTTGCTACTGCTGTTGTTACTGTTGGCCGGAGCTGCTGCTATTTGAGCGGCCATGATCATCTCACAGAATCAGTCAGAGAGCGAGGAGGAGAGCAGGGAGAGACACACAGACACGTCTGCTTCTTCTCTTCCTTTTACACCCGATCATTAAATATTATTAAAAAGGAAAAAAAAATCTCGTCCTCCTCCAGTTTGAAAGCAAGAGAAAAAGGGCCACGCTCTCTGTTGCATGGTATTATTATTATAATATATTACATTGTATTTTTCTCTTCCTCTTTTTGTTAAATAGGTAGAAAACTTTCTCCAGATCTGTTTTAAAAATCAAACTTTCCTTTCCTCTCTAACCCGGATATGGGTAAATACATGTCTAGCTGAGCCTCTGGCCCAGCATGGCTTGAGGACTCCAACAACTATTATCCATTCCTCTGATTACTGCACATCAGTTCTAAAACACGGACTGGAGCCTTGCTTCGCTCACATTCACTATACAATCTAAACATTATGGGCCTTTAAAAAAAATAAATTCTTTTTTCACTTATTTTTGAAAGAATTTGGGTTCCAATTTGTCATATGTTTAATATTAGCCATCATAAAATTGGTACAGAGCGTGCTTATACATAAAGAACACGTTGTAATTTTCACATTTTTTCTGACTATTTTTGTTCGAATGTCTAGAAGGATGACCATTTTCACTTTTATGATTCCTCCTTTATAAATGCTATTTACTGTAATTACAAAAATTGTTATACATTGACCGTATTTTACCCGACGTTTTAAACATTATAGAACTGATTCTCCAATAACCAAAATGCTCGTTATTAAATTTAACTACTTCAAAGTTGGTTTCCAATTTAGAAAACACCAGTTTAATTATCATTGTCTTTATAAAATGATATAGTAGTTAAATAGATTTCTCTGCATTAGCCATATTATTTTGAAAACAATCTAACAGGTTTATACTAATTGCAATACTTGTTGCAAATACCATTATGAAAATATTCTATTTAGGACTAAATTTCTTTCATTATTTCCCTATCCATAAGTGAGCAAGGTTTCCTTTTACATTGCGTGTGCCAGAATGATCCACTCCAGTTTTTCCCTCTCTCCCTGCCCCGGGTTCAATCTATTTCTCTCTAGCCTCAGAGTTAGACATAATCACAGGATCACTGGATCCTTACGCTATTAACTTATACACATCTGCCAGCATCCAAATCAAAACTCTGCCAGCAAAAAATATTCATCCAAAAACCACTTATCCCAGACTGGTGTGGCAACTCACATCTGAGAATGGGGATTAAGAAAAATCAAGCAAAAATAGACGGACTATTTTCTCTAATGTGTCCTTTCCTTCAGTGTAATGAACAACATTCCTAGGTTGAAGCATTCTCTACTCTGCTCAGTGCCTATTTGCTGTTCCTATACACTCCCTCTGGAGGTTTTTTTTACATCGAAAACAATTTTGAAAATTCGTTATTTTTAATCTAAAAATGCTGTATGATATTTATTTCCAATTGGTTTATACCCACATTGAAACCCATTTCAGGAGTTTTCACTCAGATCCTACCAGTTTTTTTCATTTACCTAATGAAAGGGAGTTGCTTGCAATTGCTTCACACGCATCAATAGTTGTCAGTAAAATCAAACTGACGTCAGCCCTGGGTAAAAGATATGTCCCTTTTGTTCTCCTTTTACCCAATTTGCAATCAAATAATCCAAACATTTGCAAAAGAACCCCTTATTGCAAATAAATTTGAAGTTTGCAATAGTGATCCAGCGATATTTTGTATGAAATAAAAATGGTTGGAGAAGTCTTTTTGCTCTTTATGTCTCCCAGCGTCAGTTGGGTTCAGTTATGCCGGAAGGTTAGTTGCGAATCCTGGCTGATCTGAAATTCGATGAACATAGGCAAGGGGCAAAGAAAATACATCTCAATGCAAATCAATGAACTGATGACGCCCACAACAGTTTCATATACAATATTTTAAATAAGCTGATAGGCTGCACAGTTTTTCCATAGAATTTAAACAGAACGCAATGAAGAGGAAGACGGGCAGTATTTTTTTTCGGAGGGAGGAAACTAATTCCTTCAAACAACCACATTATGGTTTGTTGTGTACTTCTGGCTGCAGCGCGGAAGTAAAATTGATTGCCTTGACAGCACAATTTAACTTTTAAAAATCATAAAAAGAAAATTAATATGTTCTTATAACAACCAGTTCAATGCAATTTAAAGCTGCACACATTTTTAATCATACATTATTTACAGTTTATTTATATCAATATTGATATTTATATCAACATCTACTGCCCCTCTCTGATAAGGGGCACTTAAAGAGACGCAGTTTGAAAAAATGATCGTACCGAACGACAATCTGCTTACTTCGACAGCTTGGAAGTTAAATTGTCAACACTCGCTTATATTTTTACAAAATTATAAAAGGCCTCTTGTTACAGAATTTCCTGCATGACAACAGTGGCAAGCTTCAAAAACTACTTCATTGACTAAAAAGCGCTTTGAGACGTCCGGTGGTCGTTGAAGGCGCTATATAAATGCAAGTCTTCTTTAGAATTAATTTCAGAATGTGTGAAACAACACAGAATTTCTTCCATGTCCATGACATTTTGAGGATACACATCGACACATATCTATCACATTCATACATTTGTATTACATTTCTTGCAATTGTTGCTTACAGCAGATTGCATTTATATAGCACCTTTCACCATAGTAAAATGTCCCAAGGCGCTTCACAGGAGCGTTATCAGACAAAATGTGAGGTCCAGCTACATAAGGAGATATTTGGGCAGGTGACCAAAAGCTTAGTCAAAGCGGTAGGTTTTAAGGAACATATTAAAAGAGGAAAGGGGTAGAGAGTTGTAGATATTTAGGGAGGGAATTCAAGAGCCTAGGGCCTTAGGAAGCTGAAGGCATAGCCATGAATGGTGGGGCAATGGAAATTGGGAATGCACAAGAGGCCAGAATTGGAGGAACCCAGAGATCTTGGACAGTTGTAGGGCTAGAAGAGGTTACAGAGTTAGGGAGGGATGAGACCATAGAGGGATTTAATCACAAGAATGAGAATTTTAAATTCAGGTATTGCCAAACTAGGAATCAATGCAGATCAATGACCACAGCACTGATGTAAAACAGGACGTGGTGCAAGTTGGGATATAGGCAGCAGAGTTTTGGATGAGCTTAAATTTATAAAGGATAGAAGATGGCTGACCAGGAGAGCATTGGAATAGGCAAGTCTGGTGGTAGCAGAATCATAGATGATTGTTTCAGCAACAGATGGACTGAGGCAGGGGCAGAAATGGTCGAATTTACGGAGGTGGAAGTAAGAGATCCTGGTGTTGGAGAGGGTACGAGGTCAGAAGCTCAGCTTAGAGTCAAATAAGAGGCCAAGATTGTGAATGGTCTGTTTTAACCTCAAAACAGTTTACGTCAAACTATTGGTAAATTTTCCTTTGTTAAATCTCCCTTTTTCTGTTTTTTAGAAAGTTATGTCTGTTTTAATGTTTTGTTATTCACAATCACATAACACAAATGTTTTCTCCCTAATTTCTATTTTCTTCCCAATCACAATCTATAAAAGAAATTCTACCCAATCTCAATCCAGCAAAAAAATCCAAGTAGTTCATACAAATATGTAGTATAACATAAGAAACATCAAAATGCAACAATTCAGAAAATAAAATCACATTGTGTACAATCACTGTAACAACTTTCTACCCTTGTATGACCCAGAACACTCCATCAAGCAATGTGAATATTCCTGACCATAGCTATATCTGTTTCGTCTTTATGTTGTTTCTGGTTCGCAGATGTTGGATAGAATCACACTTTAATCTTGGAAAAGGCTGGAGTCAGTCTTTTTTATTTCAATACCATGCTTTGTGCTGTAGAACCTGGTTGAACTGGTTCTTGTGTTATGTATAACATGACTCCCCAGTGCAGCTGTGAATGTGGCCCCCTACTGGAACACTTAAACATAACAACTAGTTCCTAGCTAATTAGTTCCTAACACTTTACAGATAGTATAACAATATGTACATCTATAACATCCCTCTTTCTTTATAACACAATGCCCCTATATCAATATAAGTGTCAATATAAATTTTAAAAAGATTATCATCTGACTTGTGGAAATAATCTGAACCCTTTTTTAGAGTCTTTTAAAGCATGTATTTTTAAAAATATTATTCACGGTTTAACTTGGGTGGTAAGATGTTGTGCCTCCATCTTGTAGATTTGGCATTTGTTGCTCTCAATGGTGAGTTGGCTCGCTGCAGGCAATGTTGTGTCACTTGCTGGTGATGTTGTTAATGTTGTCTTGCTGGATAGTGATGTTTCCGGTGTTGTTGATGGTCTTTTCTGTTGTTCCAGCTCAGGTGTAGGTCGAATATGGATTCTGTTCCTTCTCATTGATTACTAGTTTTGGTCTCAATGATATTTGACATCGGAGGCTCAGCTTCACTAACAACTTTTGCTGGGCTCCAGGTTTTCATGATTGGATCCTTTCAACAGCTCGGGTAGGGACTTAGCCTATTTGTTGATCTGTTGCTATACTCTTACCTGTGCTTCAGTGAGTTGTTGTCTCACTTCCTCTTGGTCACCTGAAGGATGTATTTTGCTTGGCAGAGTTGTCTTATATTTTCTTCCATTTAACAGCTCTGCAGGTGATTTCATGTCAGCCTTGAGAGGTGTGGATCAGAGTGACAATAAGACCAGGTTTGGGTCTTCCTTCGTCTCTTGGCATTTCACAAGTGTTCTTTTGACCATCTGGATGTGTCATTCTATAAATCCGTGTCGCCGTGGGTAGTGTGATGATGAGGTGATGGTGTTGAACCCATACTGGTCAGCGAATTCCTTAAATTCTCTGGATGTAAATTGGGTGCCATTGTCACATATTAACCTTTCAGGAATCCCTTGCTCAGTGAACAGAACTCGTACTGCTGAGATTATTGTTGTGGCTCTCAAGTCTTTCATCTTCCAGATAAAAGGGAATTTTGAGTAGTAGTCTGTGACTATGAGATACCATTCTTGATTATATGTGAATAAATCGACTCCTACAGTATGCCATAGTCTGGGTGGAACTTCAGTAACTATCATCTCCTTTTTCTGTTGTGAGTTTCTGTACTTCTGGCATACATTGCATGTAGACACCATATTTTCAATATCTTTTTATATGCCTATCCAGTACACAGCTGATTTGGCTCTGAGCTTACACTTCTCCATTCCCGTATGGCCTTCATGTATCTTTTGGAGAAGTTCTTCCTGCATTGTTTTGGGTATGATTATTCTGGATCCGTCCAGCAGAACACCATCTTCTAGTGAGATGCCATCTTTGATAGACCAGTACTGCCCTATTGCTGGCTGTATCCTATCAGACCATCACTGGATCTCTTGCTGAGATAGCATCTGTAACTCCCCATCTTTGCTGGTCTCACCTCTAATTTGACTCAGTTTTGGTGATGTTATGTTCACTAGGTGATGAATCTTTATGCCTAGATCTTCTTTGCTTCTTATCAGAGGGCGCTTTTCAACAGGTGTACTATCTTCAACCCTCAGTGTCGCCTCCTTCACCTCATGGTTTACTGAGATAATCTGCAGCTCTTCACAACTGTTCAATCCCAGGATAGCTAGACTATCTGTTTCTGTGACGTAGAACATACAGTTAACATCTTTTCCTTTGTGTGTCCCTCTGATTTGGGTTGTTCCTAGCTGTCGAATCACAGTTCCCCTGTATGCCATTAGTATGGCGTTGTTTGGTTTCAGAGCACCTTCCCTTGGATAGCCATTTTTCTCCAAATTTTCTGCTGGTATAGTCTGAGCGGGATGATGTTACTCTGCGCTCCAGTATCAATCTTCACCTTCAGATTTATCATTGTGGGCTTATTTCTCAGCATTTTCCTGATCTGAATGGTTGTGTGAATTTCTTTTCTCTGGGAACTGTCACATCCAGACATTTCATGCAATTCTATGGTTCCTATGTCTATCATGTTCTCAAACCCATCGCCATCTTCCAGGGTACGGATGTTTTGGGTTCTTTCACTATTCCTTCGCCTTGTTACTCTGGCTCTGATGACTTGCCTACCACCTTCTTGCCTTGTTCTGCACATCTTTGCCCAGTGATTGGTCTTTCTGCAAACTCTGCAGATTGATCCATATGCAGGACATTTCCTTCTATCTGTCAATTCATGTGGTCGTCCACAGATTCTGCACGTCTTTCTCCCTGTTTGGTGTACATTCTTTAGTTGTTGTTTCACTGCATCGACCCTGTTGCCTGTCTCTTGGCTTAATTGAGGCTAGCCATTTGGGAGGTCAGAGTCTTCATCTGTCTGCTCGTGGCTTCATGTGCTCTGGCAGCATCTACAGCCTGCAATATTGCGAGCTTGTCCTGTACAATTAGAGCTTTCTGTACTTCAGGATGTGCAGAACCCTAAATGAGCTGATCTATCAGCCGTTCATTAGTGTCCTTAAATTTACATTTTCTGGCTGCATTTTCCAATTTTGCTACAAAATTGTCAATAGGCTCACCACTTCTTGTCTGAGGCCTTGAAATTCATATCAGTATATCCAATGATTTGATTTTGGCTGGAGATGGGTGCTGAATCTTTCAAAAATTTTATCTGGGTTTCTGCAGTTCTTCGCTTAGGTCCCAGCTGTTAAATAAATTTAATCTTTTACCTCCAGCCCACAGAAGGATATAGCTGATCCTCTCCTCTTCACTAGTGCCTTTAAGGAAACTATTGAATGCCAAAGTGCACTTTTGTTTAAACTTCTCAAATGCCTCTACGACATCATCAGCTCCCCAATTCATGATGGGCTGTAGCAGTGCATTCATTCCTGTCCCTGCTGACATTTTGATCTTTTTTTTAGAGTTTTTGCATGAGGGTCACTCAGTTTTTCTGTCTCTCTCTCTGGTCCTAATCTGATGCTTTTAAAAATGTTGTAGGTTTACTCACAGACACTCGCTGCCACCATGTTTCATCTTTATGTTGTTTCTGGTTCCCAGATGTTGGAAAGAATTACACTTTAATCTTGGAAAATGCTGGAGTCAGTCTTGTTTATTTCAACACCATGCTTTGTGCTGTAGAACCTGGTGAAACTGGTTCTTGTGTTACGTATGACATGACTCCCCAGTGCAGCCATGAATGTGGCCCCCTACTGGAACACTTACACATAATAACTAGTTCCTAGATGATTAGGTCCTAACACTTTACAGACAGTACAACAATATATACATCTCTAACAATATCCTTTCCTCAAACTTTGCAGTCCAAATTAGCCTGATGAGGTCTGACATTCTGGATCATACAACCACTCTACCAATTCCATAAGCTAATGCAAGGCCCACCTTTCATCACAATGCAGGGTGATACAACATAATCAAGTAACTGAACTATTGCACAGCAGCAGGTTTCAGACCACTACAATCTCCCTTTCCACCCAGCACCAATCCCCAGAGCATCATATTCCACCGTTCCATCAAAGCCCTTACAAATACCTGTTTGCTTCTACGTCCCAAGCTATCTCTACCAAGCCAGTTCAATTCATTCTCAGTCATCATATAAGCTCTGCTTATGCCACCCTTCCTTTTGCCCCACATACTCTCTTGTTCTGAGCTTTGGGCCTTTTACTATTCTTGTTCAGTATACTCCCCACTCCCAGCTTAGGTCTTGTTCTACCCCAGGCCACATTATTCAATTCCTTCTTCTCTTCTGGCCCAAGCACACCTTGGCCATCAGCAGTTGCTCTTGTGTATTTTTTCTTTCTTAAATAAAATACTGTGGGCCTTTTGTTTCTTTTAATAACAGAAAACCCAAACACGTTTATTCATAATTTAAGCTGTTGAGTGGCAAGCACATAGCTTGTAAATGCTTTTCAAAACAATAGGAAGAACCAGAAAAGCACAAGTACAATATTAAATTGAGGTCTGCAAGCCAAATATTAAAGACAAAAAATGTTTCATAAATAATTCAGTATGAAGAGCAAACAGAATAAAGGTAACTATGGTAAAAGTGTATTATTTTAATATTTTTGTTAGTATTTTAAACTTATGTATTATTGTTTCTGAGCAATATTACAGAAGATAGTGGATAGAAATTACTGAGCATATTGTGAAATCATTGATGTAACTTTTAGACTGAAAATGACCACAGATGGTCCTACAAATACAAAAATTTTAGACCATAAATAACATTATATTGAAAATGCATGTTTGGAAATCAAACATCATCAAGGTTTTACCAACCATGAAATACTTGTGTCTTTGATAAGTGAGATACATTGACTAAGTGTCCAAACAATGCTCCAAATCTTTTCTTCAAATGAGCTATGTTTTCATTATAAAGTCACCAAAGTCCACACATCAACCCACTGTTGAAAGAACCAGACTAGTGGGCCACAAATTCCTCCTTAGCTTCAGACTCCAATGGCACTCATAACTCAGTTGAAAAGATGCATGGTTTTCAAGGGAAAGCGTGGCTCTCTCAGTGTCAATTTTTCGCTTGGATTTGGATCCCAGTGCTAACAATCCAGCTGAGAATTTATCAAATTCATTGCATGGATCAGTTGATGGGTTAGAGTGACAATCTGTAGAACACAGAGCTATGACTTTAATACTGGGGAGCTAAATATTTGATTTTTGCTCTTAAAAAAATTGTACCTAGGTAAAACTGTGCAGACCTTTCACACAAACGCAACAAAATAATATTCTGTTTCCTCAGAAACTCTTGCTTGATAATGTAGGACCACATCAGATGGCGTATTAGCCCACCGAGCCATCAGGAAGGTAGGTAACAAAAAGAAATGCAAGAGGCTCATATTTTTATAAACCATAAAAATGTAAAGGGCGAAAAAGTCAATTCAGCCCAAGCAATGTGTGATTACCATGTGCACGGTCAAGGTGATGCAGGCAGCTTGCAAACTTCGTGTTGCCTGCATATCTCAGTGATTGTGGCATGCAGCCCAGCTCTGAATGTGCTGCTGACTGTCTGCATGCTCAGCAGCAGGCCCAAGTGTGTGCGTGGCTAGCACCATGTGCAACTAGCCTACACTTCTTAAAGGCAGCCTGCACCTTGTAAAGGAGAGGAAATATTAAGGGGCTTAGAATCATAGAAAGTTTACGCACAGAAAGAGGCCACTTGGCCCATCGTGTCTGCGTCAGCTGAAAAACGACCCCCCCCAGCCAAATCCCACCTTCCAGCATTTGGTCTATAGCCCAGCAGGTTACAGCATTTGAGGTGCATATCCAGATATCATTTAAATGAGTTGAGGGTTTCTGCCTCTACTACCCTTCCAGGCAGTGAGTTCCAGACCCCAACCACCCTCTGGGTGTAAAAATATTTCCTCATCTCCCTTCTAATCCCTCTACCAAACACTCCAAATCTCTGCTCCCTAGTCACCGACCTCTCTGCTAAGGTAAATAGGCCCTTCACATCCACTCTATCCAGGCCCCTCACAATTCTGTACATTTCAATCAAATCTCACTTCAACCTCCTCTGTTCCAAGGAGAACAACCCCAGCCTATCCAATCTTCCCTCATAGCCACATTTTTCCAGTCCTGGAAACATCCTCATAAATCTCCTCTGTACCCTATCTACTGCAATCACATCCCCTCTGTAATAGGTGACCAGAACTGCATACAGTACTCAAGTAGTGGATCTACGAAAGTAGATAAATTGCCAGGCCCAGATGATATGTAACCTAGCCTGCTAAAAGAAGCAAGGGAGGAAATAAAGGAAACTCTGACCATCATTTCCCAATCCTCTCTGGCTACTGGCATGATGCTGGAGGACTGGAAAACGGCTAACATTGTACCGTTGTTTAAAAAAGGAGGAAGGGATAGAACAAATAATTACAGGTCAGTCAGCCTAACACCAGTGGTAGGCAAAATATCAGAAAAAATTATCAAGGACAGTATAAATAGTCAGTTTGAAAGGCACGGATTAATCAAGGACAGTCAGCATGGATTTGTTAAGGAACGGTCGTGTTTGACCAACTTGATTGAATTTTTTGAGAAGGTAACAAAGAGTGCCAATGATGGTAGTGCATTTGATGTAGTCTATGTGGATTTTATCAAGGCTTTTGATAAGGTCCCACATGGAAGACTGGTCATGAAAGTAAAAGTCCATGGGCTCCAAGGGAAAATGACAAGTTGGATCCAAAATTGGCTCAGTGGCAGGAAGCAAAGGGTAATGGTCAGCAGGTGTTTTTGTGACTCGAAGGTTGTTTACAGTCTGGTTGCGCCGGGCTCAGAACCGGGACCCTTGCTTTTCATGGTATGTATCAATTATTTAGACTGAAATGCAGGGGATATGACAAAGAAGTTTACAGATGATACAAAAATTGGCCATGTGGTTGGTAGTGAAGAAGAAAGCTGTAGACTACAGGAAGATATCAATGGACTAGTCAGGTGGACAAAAAAGTGGCAAATGTAATTCAATCTGGAGAAGTGTGAGGAAATGTATATGGGAAGGGCAAACAAGGCAAGGGAATGCACAATAAATGGTCAATGCCGAGAATTGTAGAGGAACAGAGAGACCTTGGAGTGCATGTCCAGAGATCCCTGAAAGTAGTAGGACAGGTAGATAAGGTAGTTAAGAATGCATAGGGGATACTTTCCTTTATTAGTAAGGCACTGAATATAAGAGCAGGGATAAAAACAAGAAATGCTGGAACCACTCAGCAGGTCTGGCAGCATCTGTGAAAAGAGAAGCAAAGTTAACGTTTCGGGTCAGTGACCCTTCTTCGGAACTGACAAATATTAGAAAAGTCACAGGTTATAAGCAAGTGAGGTGGGGGTGGGGCAAGAGATAACAAAGGAGGTCTAGATTGGACCAGGCCACATAGCTGACCAAAAGGTCACGGAGCAAAGGCAAACAATATGTTAATGGTGTGTTGAAAGACAAAGCATTAGTACAGATTAGGTGTTAATATACTGAATATTGAACAGCAGCAAGTGCAAACCTGAAAAAAACAGTGGGTAAGCAAACTGAACAGACTAAGATGAAATGAAATAAATGCAAAAAAAAAATTGTAAAATGTGTAAAAAAGAATGTAAAAAAAGGAAGAAAAAATGACTAAAAATGAAAGTAAAATGGGGGGCTGTCATGCTCTGAAATTATTGAACTCAATGTTCAATCCGGCAGGCTGTAGTGTGCCTAATTGGTAAATGAGATG
Organism: Heterodontus francisci; assembly: GCF_036365525.1. Lineage (NCBI taxonomy): Eukaryota > Metazoa > Chordata > Chondrichthyes > Heterodontiformes > Heterodontidae > Heterodontus > Heterodontus francisci. The sequence goes on from NC_090383.1 coordinate 48,940,500, forward strand.
CTGTTCCTCGAGCTTGCGTTGATGTTCACTGGAACACTGCAGCAATCCCAGGACAGAGATGTGAGCATGAGAGCAGGGGGGAGTGTTGAAATGGCAAGCAACCGGAAGCTCAGGGTCCTGCTTGCGGACTGAGTGGAAATGTTCCGCAAAGCGGTCACCCAGTCTGCGCTTGGTCTCCCCAATGTAGAGGAGACCACACTGTGAGCAGCGAATACAGTATACTACATTGAAAGAAGTACAAGTAAATCGCTGCTTGACCTGAAAGGAGTGTTTGGGGCCTGGGATAGTGAGGAGAGAGGAGGTAAATGGGCAGGTATTACACCGCCTGCGATTGCAGGGGAAGGTGCCATGGGACGGGGACGAGGTGGTGGGGGTAATGGAGGAGTGGACCAGGGTGTCGCGGAGGGAACGATCCCTTCGGAATGCTGACAGGGGAAGGGAGGGGAAGATGCGACTGGTAGTGGTATCACGTTGGAGGTGGCGGAAATGGCGGAGGATGATCCTTTGGTTATGGAGGCTGATGGGGTGAAAAGTGAGGACAAGGGAAACCCTGTCACGGTTCTGGGAGGGAGGGGAAGGGGTGAGGGTAGAGGTGCGGGGAATGGGCCGGACACAGTTGAGGGCCCTGTCAACCACAGTGGGGGGAAATCCTCGGTTGAGGAAAAAGGAGGTCATATCAGAAGCTCCGTCATGGAAGGTAGCATCATCAGAGCAGATGCGTCGGAGACGGAGAAACTGGGAGAATGGAATAGAGTCCTTACAGGAGGTAGGGTGTGAAGAAGTGTAGTCGAGGTAGCTGTGGGAGTCGGTGGGCTTATAATGGATATTAGTAGATAACCTATCCCCAGAGATGGAGACAGAGAAGTCGAGGAAGGGAAGTGTCAGAGATGGACCATGTAAAGGTGAGAGAAGTGTGGAAATTGGAAGCAAAGTTGGTAAAATTTTCCAGTTCGGGGCAGGAGCAGGAAACGGCACCGATACAGTCATCAATGTACCGGAAAAAGAGTTGGGGGAGGGGGCCTGAGTAGGACTAGAACAAAGAATGCTCGACATATCCCACAAAAAGACAGGCATAACTAGGACCCATGCGGGTACCCATAGCGACACCTTTTACCTGAAGGAAGTAGTATCCTTCAATGTAGTATACTGTATTCGCTGCTCACAGTGTGGTCTCCTCTACACTGGGGAGACCAAGCGCAGACTGGGTGACCGCTTTGCGGAACATCACCACTCAGTCCGCAAGCAGGACCCTGAGCTTCCGGTTGCTTGCTATTTCAACCCTCCCCCCTGCTCTCATGCTCACATCTCTGTCCTGGGATTGCTGCAGTGTTCCAGTGAACATCAACGCAAGCTCGAGGAACAGCATCTCATCTGCCGATTAGGCACACTGCAGCCTGCCGGACTGAACATTGAGTTCAATAATTTCAGAGCATGACAGCCCCCCATTTTACTTTCATTTTTAGTCGTTTTTTCTTCCTTTTTTTTACATTCTTTTTTTACATTTTTTACAATTTTTTTTTTTGCATTTATTTCATTTCATCTTAGTCTGTTCAGTTTGCTTACCCATTGTTTTTTTCAGGTTTGCACTTGCTGCTGTTCAATATTCAGTATATTAATACCTAATCTGTACTAATGCTTTGTCTTTCAACACACCATTAACATATTGTTTGCCTTTGCTCTGTGACCTTTTGGTCAGCTATGTGGCCTGGTCCAATCTAGACCTCCTTTGTTATCTCTTGCCCCACCCCCACCTCACTTGCTTATAACCTGTGACTTTTCTAATATTTGTCAGTTCCGAAGAAGGGTCACTGACCCGAAACGTTAACTCTGCTTCTCTTTTCACAGATGCTGCCAGACCTGCTGAGTGGTTCCAGCATTTCTTGTTTTTATTTCAGATTTCCAGCATCTGCAGTATTTTGCTTTTATAAGAGCAGGGATGTTATGCTTAAACTGTATCAAATATTAGGAAGGTCACAGCTAGAGTACTGCATACAGTTCTGGTCACTGCATTCCAGGAAGGATGTGATCATAATAGAGAGGATACAAAGGAGATTGACGAGGATGTTGCCAGGAATGAAGAGTTATAGCTATTAAGAAAGATTGGATAGCCTGCAGTTGTTTTCTTTGGAACAGAGGAGCCTGAGGAGAGATTTAATTGAGGTGCAGAAAATTATGAGGGGGCCTTGATAGAGTGAATAGGAATGATTTATTTCCCTTAGCAGAGAGGTCAATAACCAGGGGGCATAAATTTAAAATAATTGGTAGAAGGTTTAGAGAGGAGTTGAGGATAAATCTTTTCACTCAGTGGGTGGTGGGGGTCTGGAACTAACTACCTGAAAGGATGGTAGAGGCAGAAAGTCTCGTCACATTAAAAAAGTACTTGGATATGCATTTGAGGTGCCATAACCTACAGATCTACAGACCAAGAGCTGGAAAGTGGGGTTAGGCCGAATAGCTCTTGCTCAGCTGGCACAGACATGGAGGGTTGAATGTGCATTCCAGCTGCAGAGCAGGTGGAACTGTCTCCAAAAGTGTTTGAGAAGGAATAAGACTACCAATGGAGCAGCAAGCCAGAGAGAGGGCTCCCAGGATCTCTGATACTGTACTGGAGGCCTTAGTTCAGGAGCTGGAAATGAGGAGAGAGGTAATTTTTCTGCAGGGAGCCAGGATTCCCTCCAGGCCCACACTGCAAAGGGAATTGGAACAGATAGCTTACGGAGGTCAATCCAAGAGTCTGATCAGAAGGATCTGGCTGCAGTGCTGTAAGAAGTTCAATGACCTCATACAGGTGGTCAAGGTCAGTAAATGCATCTTCAAAGGCTCATCTCCTACCCGCTGCACCAAAACTTCACACTGCTGAATGCACCACACCCCCATCACTCACCCATTAGCAATCAGGACTCATGCCTAACATTCAGATGCTTCACCTCACCCTCATATCCACATCTTGAAGCTTCCACATACTGCCAGGTGTGCAGCTATGACAGATACATTACCCAAACACCTTGCAACACACTCACTGATACCCTTTCCTCTCTCTTGCAGGACAAGGTCACACATAACAGGAGGCATCAGCGAAGGACTGAGTCTGTTGCAATCGGCACTGCTGAAGCCACCTAGGATGATGAAATAAAAACAAGAAATGCTGGAACCACTCAGCAGGTCTGGCAGTATCTGTGGAAAGAGAAGCAGAGTTAACGTTTCGGGTCAGTGACACTTCTTCGGAACTGGCAAATATTAGAAATGTCAAAGGTTATAAGCAAGTGAGGTGGGGGTGGGGCAAGAGATAACAAAGGAGAAGGTGTAGATTGGACAAGGCCACATAGCTGACCAAAGGGTCATGGAGCAAAGGCAAACAATATGTTAATGGTGTGTTGAAAGACAAAGCATTAGTACAGATAGGGTGTTAACGGACTGAAGATAGAACAGCAGCAAGTACAAACATGAAAAAAACAGTGGGTAAGCAAACTGAACAAACTAAGATGAAATGAAATAAACACAAAAAAAATTGTAAAAAATGTAAAAAAGAAAAAAAGAAAAAAAAAAGAAAAATAACTAAAAATAAAAGTAAAATGGGGGGCCCGTCATGCTCTGAAATGATTGAACTCAATGTTCAGTCCGGCAGGCTGTATTGTGCCTAATCGGTAAATGAGATGCTGTTCCTCGAGCTTGCGTTGATGTTCACTGGAACACTGCAGCAAGCCCAGGATAGAGGTGTGAGCATGAGAGCAGGGGGGAGTGTTGAAATGGCAAGCAACCGGAAGCTCAGGGTCCTGCTTGCGGACTGAGCGGAGGTGTTCCACAAACCGGTCACTCAGTCTGCTTTTGGTCTCCCCAATGTAGAGGAGACCACATTGTGAGCAGCAAATACAGTATACTACATTGAAAGAAGTAGGATGATGACATATTCCTGCTCATGCATCTTCTCAGGATGAGGGTGAAGTGCAAGCTGCAGATGATGTGACCATGGATGTCCTGTTTTCCACCCATTTCCCTTCCCTCACCCCACCCATCTTAATTATATATTAATTGTGTATTTAATTGTATGCAGTTGGTGGGCATTAACTGGGGATTCAGTTATGCTCCAATTAATAGGAACAGACTGACACTGTGCTGGTTGGATTTGGAGGTGCATGTTTCTAATAAGTATCTCCAAATAAAAGCTTATAGAAATGTGCAAAGAGTAGGCTCCAGTTCTATGCTTCACTGCCAGACTTTATGGAATAGAACACCCTCCCCTTCTGCATTTATGCTTTCAGATATCCAAAAACTGCTGCCTGGCCAGCCAGTGCAGCCTCACCACAAAGGATACATGACTGGTGACGAAGCACACTCACTTGATTTGATACTCACACGGACCAGCTCAGATACTGGCACTATGCATATTTTCCAAGCTAGTATAGAGGCGGGATCTGCGCATTGGTGGGCTTAATTTTCTGGACCCCCAAAGAGAGGCTAGGAGATGGGGAGCGGGGCCATAGAATTGCAACAGAAGGTTTGGGGACAGAGGGCCCATCACCTTCCCGTTGCACCACAACTTAGTCGGGGGTGGGATAGGTTAAAGATGGCCTTCCCACCCAGAGGCCAAATGAGGCCCATAAGAGGCCTATTGACAGCCACTTAAAGGCCTCTTCCCCCCACCCCCCCCCCCCCAATGCTTGCAGTAAGCCAGCGGGGATGTCGCCTAGTAAAATGAAGTGGCCTCGCTGTGGCCTTGGGGGAAGCCCCCGCCAACAAACAACTCACATTGTTGGAACCCTGCTCCCTCTGTATTCAATGCCCACCATCTGCCCTGCCCCCCCCGCCCCCCCTCCCCATTGCTGGGGCCTGCCAGACTGACCCTGGCGACCCTGCCTCACTTACCTGGGGTCCGAGGCTCCAGCATTGGGCTAGGGGTCTGAGGCCTCTGCAGTACTGGCAGTGGCCACCGCTCCTGGTGGCATTGCTGATACAACTGAGCTGTTGGCTCTGTGATTGGCCGGCAGCTCTTGAAGACAGGATGCCTGTCTTTAATGGGACGGGGATCCTGGTGCCGGGCTCTTAATTGCCTGGGTACCATAGAATCATGCTGGTGGTGGGGGCTCCAAATGGCCGAGGCAGGATTCTTCCAGCCTTTCAGCCAGGTGCTGGGAGCCTCACAGATGCCACAAAATTCAGTCCAGTGAGTCACAGGGGAGGAGTGGGCTGCAACCAGGCCGGAGGAAAGGATAACGTGTATGCCAGCACTGTGGAGGGTGAGATCGCATGCAAGTTCTGCTGCAAGGGACTCAGATGAGGACTTTGATGGGTGGCATATGCTGATGGACATGTTACTAGATTCTTGGTGCACTGGCAGGCCTGCCACAGAGCCTGTTGTTACTGTCAAGGAGAATGGAGGGGTCTGGCTCCAACTTGGCATATGGTTTCATGCAGAGCTTGGAGCCCATCCTTACTCGCATAGAAGAGGTAGCCAATTCCATGACAGCATTTGTGGATCCAGCCGTGATGCAGCATCTAGTGAACAATGTCGCAGCTTCCACCGCAGCACTGGCGGAAGGCACCTAATGTCTGAGTGCTGCAGCGTATGCTCAGACTGTGGTCATGAGATTGATGCCTGTTGCCATGCAAGCCCAACTTGGTGCCATGCAGGTTCAGACTGCTGCTCCCATTGCTGCAGATGCCAATGCTCAAAGGGACATGCAGGCTCTCACAGCAGTTCAGCAATCTGTGCTCTAGCAGATTACTACGAATGCTGAGGTAACACTAGGGAGAGTGGCAGCGGCTCTGAGGTGCACCTACCTGCTGTCCTTTCTCAGGGAGACAACATTTGTACTCCTACCATTGCCACCTTGCCAGTGCCCTTGCTGTTGCCTTTCAGCCAGCCGTTCAAGTCTGCTATTTCCCATGCCGAGGTGTTGCAATGTGAAGCTGGCCCCTCAAGGCCCAGAGCTGCTCAAGGGCATCCTGCAAAACCTGGAGACAGTCTCCCCCACTGCAGCTGCTGGGGGTGCATCGTACAGGAGCACTAGGCCAGGCAAAGGCACCTGCAAATCAGGCACTGAAGGAATGCACAAGAGTGAATAGTTCAGTTTTGTATGTATTATTGGAAGAGTTGTTATGGCATTTTTTTGGGATGTCTGTTATTTCAGGATCTTGGTCAAGAGGATGCTGTGATGGTCTGTAACAGAGGGATGGATAGTTTGGCAATTGTGGAGCAGCAGTGATTTGGGGATGATTTGAGAGCAACTACAGTTTGATTAACTGCTCATTGACAGCCCATTCAGAGCGATGGCATTCCGGATGCCTCCTTCTGCACCTCTTCTTCCTCCTCCCGAGGTCCTTGCTAAACACCTGGTGGTGAGGGCTGTGCCCTCATGAGTGCCAGCTTGGGTAGCACACAGCAGACCACCACAAATTTGGAGACACATTCCAGCAGCCTCAAGTGGTCCAGGCAGCGGAACACTGATGGTCTGCTCTATGATATTACTGCCAGCAGCATGGCTCTCGTATCCACGTGTGCTTGACTGGCGGAGGGGAGTCATGAGCCATATGTAGAGCAGGCCGCCCTTGTCACCGAGCTGCCAGGCCTCTGGTTCGCTGTGATGGCTCAAATATGGTGGGAATGGCGGCACAGTGGTGCAGTGGTTAGCACTGCAGCCTCACAGCTCCAGCGACCCGGGTTCAATTCTGGGTCCTGCCTGTGTGGAGTTTGCAAGTTCTCCCTGTGTCTGCGTGGGTTTCCTCCGGGTGCTCCGGTTTCCTCCCACAAGCCAAAAGACTTGCAGGTTGGTAGGTAAATTGGCCATTATAAATTGCCCCTAGTATAGGTAGGTGGTAGGGAAATATAGGGACAGGTGGGGATGTGGTAGGAATATGGGATTAGTGTAGGATTAGTATAAATGGGTGGTTGATGGTCGGCACAGACTCGTTGGGCCGAAGGGCCTGTTTCAGTGCTGTATCTCTAAACTAAACTAAATGGCGTGGCAGGCACAGGATGAAAACATTATTGTTGCAGCCAGGATAATGCACATTCGCTGACATGATGTTCTATGCATGGTCACACGCCATAGCATGTAAGGGAGTGGTAACTCTTGCAATTTCAGTACATCTCCCCATTGAGATGTGGGGCCTATGCAGCCACGTGCGCGCAGTCGATGACTTCCAGCACCATTGGCAATCCAGTTACCATGGCAAGTCCAAGTGTTTTCTTTTCTATGGTTAGAGAGAAGACTATGAAATCCCCTCTCCTTGTATACAGGGCCTCCCGGATGCAGCCATGCACAGAGAACTGTGACTTGTTGGCAAAGTTGCTGGTTCAACCCTGGAAGGATCTGCTGGCATTGAAATTTATGGCCACAGTGATCTTCACATCCTTTCCATGCTCTGTGGCTGCAGGTCGAGTTGGAGGAGGCGGCACAATTCAGTGACCACCTCCTTGGTGAATCATAGCCACCATAGACCCTACTCCTGGCTGAGGTGAAGGTAGGAGAAATACTCCCTGAAGACAGTAGGTGGGTATTGCCTTCGACTGAAAGTCTTCCTCCTGCCTCTGCATACAGCTATAATGAAAGCAAAATACTGCGGATGCTGGAAATCTGAAATAAAAACAAGAAATGCTGGAAATCCTCAGCAGGTCTGGCAGCATCTGTGGAGAAAGAAGCAGAGTTAACGTTTCAGGTCAGTGACCCTTCTTCAGAAGAAGGGTGTTCTGAAGAAGGGTCACTGACCTGAAACTTTAACTCTGCTTCTCTCTCCACAGATGCTGCCAGACCTGCTGAGGATTTCCAGCATGTCTTGCTTTTATTTCTGCACACAGCTTCCTGTGCAGCCTCCTCCTGCTGCCTGTAGTCCAGGTCCCTGTCATGCTGCAGCCCAAGATGGACTGCAACTGTATCTATCCCCCATGAGTAACAGCAGGCTTTCCACTGACTGGCCTTCAAACTCCATTGAACTCCTTGAAAAACTCCCTTCTGACTGCAACAATCTTTTCAGAACTTCTCCAGCATAGTACTTCCATTGACCATGTAGCAACAAAAGAAAGTCAAAAGCATCTCATCTGAAAGTCCCATGCTGAATCTTTTAAATAGCACTAGTGGGGGAGTCCCCACTAGTGTTCAGCTGAGAGTGTTTAAAGAAGGTGTTAACAGGACCTATGAGGCCTAAGATGGCAGGTTGGGCAACAAATCAGTGTTGAATGCTGAGTGATGTCAAGATCTGCCCACTCTGCAAGCTTAAATGACTTGCTACGTGGGCTGCATCGAAAATAGTTGGAGGTGGATCCGCCACCATTTTTAGTCCTCTGGGCTTCCATAACGATTAAACCAGTGGCACTATGCAGCCCAATTTTTCAGCCGAATATTTTAAACATTTCAACAGACTGCCATTTTTTTTGACATCTGGTTTGAATGCTGGACCTTGTAACATGATTATGTTTAAAAAATTTTGCTTTTTAAAAGTTTAAGATGGAGTCCGGAAGGTCAGGTGACCTCTCCGCCACTCTGTGAAAGGTTACCAGTACAACAGAGAACACAGATCAAAGACGTTTTTCTGAAAAACAGAGACTGCAGGGCTAACACCTGAAGAACAATGGGTTTCACTCTCCCAGACTTTCAAGTTGTAAAACGAGGAGTCAGTAATTCAGAAGATGTAAATATACATCTGGGAACAATGAAAAACCCCAACTGGCTTTATGAAACCAGACTTCTGGACTCTGCAGTTTTGGAACAATACAATAAGCTATTGACTTCTGATTCCAGATGAATTTAGCAAACTTTCTGAAGGTACACAGGCTGTAAGAGAAGAAACCAACGGTTGTGGCCTCAAGGCAGGCTGGAAGGAGGGAACTCAGTGGTTGCAGCCTCACAGCAGACTGTAAGAGAAGAAACCAGTGGTTGCAGCCTTAAGTGAGAGAGAGAGGGGACACCTGCTTTCAGAAGCCTGTTACAGTAAAAGGCTGCAAAGACTTGAATCTGTTTTGAAAATTGAAGCTTGCAAAGAAGTAGAAGAACAGCAGGATCACCAGGAAACACCTTATTCACAGATGCCCAGGTCAGAATTGCTTGGAGAAGTGAATGAAGAGAACATTGATTTTTGAAAATGGTCTGGGAGATCCAACCCATTGCAACTGGGAGGAGTTTGGGACTTTTACCCGCAAAGGATTTAGTCATCAAGTATTATCAACAAGTAAAGAAATTACCTTTCTTTGTAATTTGGGGACCAGCCATTTACAAAGTACTATTCAGTTGATTGGATATATCTTTTAGTTTAGTTATTATAATAAAAGTCTTAAAAGGCGAAATCTTGCTGTGTAATTCTTTAAATTGGTCTGGGGGTTCAAATCTTGTATTTTCACAATAACGATCTCACCGAGGTCATAACAAATTGGGGGCCGGGATATAAATTCAGAGGTTGTAAAATGGCTACACTGGAATTTTCCAGAATTTAAACAAATAAAATTTCAGAGTTACTTTTGCTACACTCATAAGGAAGAGTCAGCATGCCTACCTTTATTGCTCAAGCCTTTGTGGAGAGATGAGATTTGACTCTCAATGATTTAACACAGTTAACAATGGATGCATTAATGGCTGCAGCATAGCAAGTGGGGGTTAGTTTAAAATCAAAAGCCAAAAAGGCAGAAATTATCAAAGTGTTGGCTCAACATTTTAACCTCGAGAAAGAAAAGAGTGATCTTGGTAGCTCTTTAGATTGAGTTAGCTAGAATTTAGTTACAAATGAAGCAACAGAAAAGAAGAAAGGAAAAAAGACAGACAATTTCAGTTTGCCCTGAGAAAATTTGAATTTGAGGAGAAAGAAAAAGAAAAGGAGTTACAAAAAGAAAGAGAAGCCAGGAAATTTGAAATGGACAGAGAAAAGCTTAGATTACACAAACAAAGGTTTGAGGATGAATCCTATTTAACTCCTGGTTTTGATTTGGCAAGGAATATTCACCTAGTGCTTAAATTCAGTGAGGATGGAGTTGAAATGTACTTTATGTCCTTTGCAATAAAATTGCCCAACTTTCTTTCAGCCATTGCTTTGTAGCAATTTTTTTCAAAGTGCGTTAGTGGGAAAAACATTAGAAGTATATTCAATACTTTTGGAGGAACAGTCAAGTGATTATGAAATGGTTAAAACTGCAGTTCTCAATGCTTATGGTTTAGTACTGGAAGCTTACAGGCAAAATTCAGGAATTTAAAATGAAACAGGGTCAGACGTTTATGAAATTTGCTTGAGAGAAGGAAATGATATTTGATCGTTGGTATCAGTCCCTGAAGTTTGAATTACATTTTGAAAACTTTAGAGGAGTAATCCTAATGGAGGAATTTAAAAATTGTATCCCTTCAGATATAAGGTTCCACCTAGAAAAACATAAAGTTGGTAAAATAAGGAATGCTGCAGAAATGGCGAATGATTATGAATTGACCCACAAAATCAATCATTACAGGACCCAGTTTGGGAACATTCAGAGGAATTTTAAGGATAGAAGAGTGGATAATGACAAGAGATTCAGTTTTAATGAGAGGAAAATTACAGGCAATCCTCAGAGTGGTGAGCAAGATAGTCAGGTGACAACATGTTATTTTTGTTATAAAAGAGGGCATATAAGATCATAATGCTAGAAATTGAGGGGCAAGCCCGTAGCTCTAGTGGGTTTACTAAAAGCCTGTCCTGAGAAGGATGCCCCTGTAGGTGGTGCTGTTAACAAGCCAAAGGCTTCAGTGATATTAGACAGGGAACACAAGTGTTCATTCTTGTGTGATCATGAATTAAGTCAGGTCCCTGAAAGATATAGAAGTTTTGTGCTCAGGGGTACGGTGTTCCCATATTTGTTAGATGACGCAAGCAAACTGATTGTTCTGCTAGAGATACAGGAGCCACTCAGTTATTTTTCGCAGCAAAGATGTAAATCTTCCCCCAAATAGTGCTATGAATGCAAAAGTCATGGTCCGGGGCATAGAGGGGGTCATTTATCTATTCCATTGTATAAGGTTAATTTGCAATGTGTTTTAGTCACTGGTCTGGTAACAGTGGGAATCGTCCCAGATTTGCATATTGAAGGGTTGATTTGTTGCTAAGGAGTGATTTAGCTGGGGATAAAGTATTGGAAGCTCCAGCAGTTTTGGAAAAACCAGTAGGGATTGCTGAAACTGAAGTTTTGCAGGAGGAATATCCTGGAATATTCCCAGATTGTGTAGTGACAATATCTCAAGCTCATAAGATGCAAAGGATTTAGTTGTTGTGGAGGACAAGTCAAGTGTTTGGTTGGCTGTAACCTTTTTCAAGGATTTAGATAGGGATGTTGGTAGAAAAGGCTCCAAGGTTACCAATGGTGAATTGTTGAGCAGGTCGTCTCTGATTGAGGCACAACAGGCAGATCCTGACTTAAGAAGGCTGTTTCTGAGGCTGTTTCCCTCCGTGCTATTCTATTAAGAATGACATGCTAATGAGAAAGTGGAGACCTCCCCAGAGGCTCACTGATGAGGATTGGGCAATAGTTCATTAGGTTGTTGTTCCCCCGGGGTACCGTATTGAGATTTTGAGACTTGCCCATGAGATCCCAATGGCAGGCCATATGTGTATGCACATAGTATTCAGGACAGAATAAGACTGCATTTTTATTGGCCAGGCTTGCATAAGGATGTAGTTTAATTTTGCAGAACTTGTATACATGTCAGGTAGTTGGGAAGCCACAGCCTTCGAATAAGCCATTGATACTGTCAGGCTAACCCCACCTGCCAAGACTGAGGTATACATTATTTCGTTACATGAACATTAAAACTTTGAAAATTGCAATCTCTGACTGCAAGGACATTTGCATAGTACCAGACAATGTGGAAACAAAGGGAGCCAATCCCTGTTCCTCCAATTCACAGAAGTGGTCTGACCAGTTTTAGTCACATGACTGACTGGTTGTTGCAGAGTTTTTGAACTCTTAACAAAGGGATTTGAGGTCAGAGACAAAAGCCGTGTGCTCATGGAGTAAAGACCTCTCCTGGAACTAAGAATATCTCCTCTCCTGCCTGCCTGTCTGCCTGCCTTCATCTCTTCCCATGGAACTGAATCTTGTGAAAACACGTGAAACTCAAAGAGAGAAGGGTTTGCCACATGAACAAAGTTTTAAGAAGATTACTGGGTCCCAACGAATCGCAAGACCAGGACCACAGCAAGCTCGAGAAACAATAACAAGATATTGACTCAAACTGTTCTACTTATCTTTTCTTCTGCTCTTTTCTATTCCTATCTGCATGTTTATATCGCATGTGCATGTTAGCGTGAGCGTGTCGTATAACTGTGGGTGTGAACCGTATTAGAGTTTAAGTTTAAGGTTTTAATAAATTTCCTCTTTCTGCTTTAAACCAAAGAAAGCCTGTGTGTGTTCAGTTCTTTGTCTGAGAATTAGAAACTGTGAACAAGGATTCACACAAAGGGGGGCTCAAAACACAGTGTGTTTAAAAATAAAACCCTGTGACAGTAAGACCAGGTAAAGACAGCAGAAGACCCCTAGACATTGCTCACCTGGTCGTAACAATACTGGTACCTGTTTTTGACGAACCGTTTATGAGGGTTGTTGCGGATTGTGTCAGACCCTTACCTGCAACTAAGTCAGGTCACATGTTCCTTCTAACCATCATGCATTTGTCCACTAAGTTTCCAGAGGCAATACCTGTAGTATAAGGGTTTGAAAGGGTTAATGTTTGGGACAGTGTGAGTAACACCTCCCACTGTGATGATGTCAGAGATCACACGTGTAAGGGACTCATGAGAGAAAAGAAGCATGGTGTCAGCTGAGGGTTAGATATGTTTAAGTGCAAGTGTATATAGTTTCTGTAATGTAATAAATGAGTTATTGTTTAAACTAACCAAAGCCTCAGAAATCCGTGCAAGGCAGACCAGCCAAGCGTCTAACATGCTGACAGCAGTATACAACAATACCTTTGAAAAAGATCACAGCAAAAGTTGTGATTGAGGGATTAATTCAGTTTTTTACTAAATATGGATTGCCAAAAAAATTCAGTCAGATCAGGTGTCAAATTTTATGTCAGGGGTATTTCAAAAGGTCATGACTAATTTGGGAGTGAAACAGTTCAAAACGTCCGCTTATCACCTGCAGTCACAAGGTGCTTTGGAAAGGCATTACCAAACCCGAAAAAAGTGTGATAAAAACTTATTGTTTTGAGTATCCTTTTCATTGGGATAATGGAATGTCATTTTTATTATTTGCCACCAGGGACACACAAAATGAGTCCACTGGTTTCTGTCCCTTTGAGTTGGTCTATGGGCATGAGATTAGGGGTCCCATTAAACTCATTAAGGAGAGATTTTTAGCACAGGAAGAGGAAACTACCCTCTTAGTTTATGTGTCAGAATTTCGAGACAGACTCACAAAAGTGTGTGAGATGACCAGAAAACATCTCAGGTTTTCTCAGCAAGTGATGAAAACCCAAATGGATAGAACAGCTAAGGCACATAGTTTTCAGTCTGGAGACAAGGTGTTAGTTTTGTTGCCTTTACCTGGGGAACCATTGAAATCCAGGTTCAGTGGATCTTACTTCATGAAGAGGAAACTTAGTGCGGTGAATTATTTGGTTAGTACCCCAGATAGACAGAAAAGTCAAAGAGTGCATTACATAAATATGTTGAAAAGATACCATCACTGTAAACCTTGTCAACCAGTAAATGTATGCCAAATGACAGAAGAGGAGGTTAAAAATAGTGTTACTTTTGAGGAGCTGGAGGAAGGAGCAGAGAATGAGAACTTGCAGATTGAACCACTAGCAATGAAACTGGCAAACACAGAAGTGTTAGAAAATCTAGACACAGTTCTATATGCAGCAAGAGTCAAGTCTGTGGCACCACGGGTGGCTCAGCTGCACAGGAGGTGGGGGGGGGGGGGGTGGGGAAGGAGTGGGAGTGCTATAGTGATAGGGGATTCTATCGTAAGGGGTACAGATAGGCGTTTCTGTGGTCGCAAACGTGTCTCCAGGATGGTATGTTGCCTCCCTGGTGCTAGGGTCAAGGATGTCACAGAGTGGCTGCAGGACATTCTGAAGGGGGAGGGAGAACAGTCAGAGGCCATGGTACACATTGGTACTAATGACATAGGTAGAAAGCTGAATGAGGTCCTGCAACAACAATTAAGGGAGCTAGGTAGCAGATTAAAAAGCAGGACCTCAAAGGTTGTAATCTCTGGATTACTCCCGGTGCCACGTGCTAGTGAGTATAGGAATAGGAGGCTAGAGCAGATGAATGCATGGCTGAGGAGATGGTGCAGGAGGGAGGGCTTTAGTTTCTTGTAACACTGGGTTTGTTTCTGGCAAAGATGGGACCTGTACAAGTTGGACGGGTTGCACCTGAAACGGAACGAGACCAACATCTTTGCTCTGAGGTTTGCTAGTGCTGTTGGTGAGGGTTTAAACTAATTTGGCACGGGGATGAGATACAGAGAGGACGTACAGTAGGGGGTGATGCACAGTTAAATATAGAAGAGAAACTGAGTCAGTCTGGAAGGCAGAGCAAATATAGACCTGTTAAGGCACAAGTGAATATTGCAAGGCTGGATTGCATCTATTTTAATGCAAGGAGTCTTACTAGTAAGGCAGATGAATTGAGGGCATTGATTAGCACATGGAATTATGATAGACATGGTTGAGGGAAGGGCAGGACTGGCAGCTCAATATTCTAGGGTATAGAATCTTCAGGCATGACAGGGGCCGGGGTAAAAGAAGAGGTGGCATTGCACTGTTGATCAAGGAGTCAATTACTGCAGTAAGGAGGGATGATATCATAGAAGGTTCCTCAAATTAGGTCATATGGGTAGAACTTAAAAACAAAAAGGGGGCAATCACTTGGCTGGGAGGTGTACTACGGGCCTCCAAACAGTCAGGGAGAGATTGAGGAGCAGATATGTAGGCAAATCTCAGAGAGGTGTAAAAATAATAGGGTAATAATAGTAGGGGATTTCAACTTCCCCAATATCAACTAGGATCGTCTTAGTGAAAAGGCTTAAAGGGAACGGAATTCTTAAAGTGCATACAGGAGAGCCTTTTGAGCCAGCACATAGAAAGTCCTGTAAGAGAAGGGGCGGTACTGGACCTAATCCTAGGGAATGAAGCCGGACAAGTGGTAGAAGTGTCAGTGGGGGTGCATTTCGGGGATAGTGACCATAACTCTGTAAGATTTAAGGTAGTTATAGAAAAGGACAAAGATGAACCGGAAATAAAGGTACTGAATTGGGGGAAGACCGATTTCAATTTGATAAAACAGGATCTGGCCAATGTGGACTGGGAGCAGCGACTTGTAGGAAAGTCTACATCAGTAGAAAGACCAGTGGGAGTCATTCAAAAAGGAAATAGTGAGAGTTCAGGGCCAACATGCTCCCATTAAGGTGAAGGGTAAGACCAACAAGTCCAGGGAACCCTGGATGTCAAGGGATATAGAGGATTGGATAAGGAAAAAAAAGTAGACTTATGGCAGAGTCAGAGTGCTAAATACAGCGGAGGCCCTAGAGTATAGAAGGTGCAGGGGGAAACTTAAAAAAGTAATTAGGAGAGCGAAGAGGAGACATGAAAAAACACTAGCAGGGAAGATAAAGGAAAATCCCACGGCATTTTATAAGTATATTAAGGGCAAGAGGATAACCAGGGAAAGAGTAGGGCCCATTACAGACCAAAGTGGCAATCTATGTGTGGAGCCGGAAGACGTAGGTGAGGTTTTAAATGATTACTTTTCATCTGTGTTCACTATGGAGAAGGATGATGTAGGTTTAGAGATCAGGAAGGGGGATTGTGATATACTTGAACATATTAGCATTGAAAGGGAGGAAGTATTAGCTGTTTTAGCAGGCTTAAAAGTGGATAAATCCCCAGGCCTAGATGAGAGGTTTCCCAGGCTGTTATGTGAGGCAAGGGAGGAGATAGCAGGGGCTCTGACACAAATTTTCAAATCCTCTCTGGCCACAGGAGAGGTACCAGAGGGCCAGAGGACAGCGAATGTAGTACCATTATTCAAGAAGGGTAGCAGGGATAAACCAGGTAATTACAGGCCGGTGAGCCTAACATCAGTGGTTGGGAAACTATTGGAAAAAATTCTGAGGGACAGGATTAATCCCCACTTGGAGAGGCAGGGATTAATCAGAGATAGTCAGCATGGCTTTGTCAGAGGGGAGATGATGTCTAACAAACTTGATTGAATTTTTCGAGGAGGTGACTAGATGTGTAGATGAGGGGAAAGCAGTTGAGGTAGTCTACATGGACTTCAGTCCGGCTTTTGATAAGGTCCCACATGAGAGATTGGCTAAGAAGGTAAGAGCCCATGGGATCCAGGGCAATTTGGCAAATTGGATGCAAAGTTGGCTGAGTGGCAGGAGGCAGAGGGTGATGGTCGAGGGTTGTTTTTGTGAGTGGAGGCCTGTGACCAGTGGTGTACCCCAGGGATCGGTGCTGGGACCCCTGCTGTTTGTAGTGTACATTAATGATTTAGACGTGAATATAGGAGGTATGATCAGTAAGTTCGCGGGTGACACGAAAATTGGTGGTGCCGTAAATAGTGAGGAGGAAAGCCTTAGATTACAGGACAATATAGATGGGCTGGTAAGATGGACGGAGCAGTGGCAAATGGAATTTAATCCTGAGAAGTGTGAGGTGATGCATTTTGGGAGGACAAACAAGGCAAGGGAATATACAATGTATGGTAGGACCCCAGGAAGTACAGAGGGTCAGAGGGACCTTAGTGCACTTGTCCATAGATCACTGAAGGCAGCAGCACAGGTCGATAAGGTGGTTAGGAAGGCATATGGGATACTTGCCTTTATTAGCAGAGGCATAGAATATAAGAGCAGGGAGGTTATGATGGAGCTGTATAAAATGCTAGTTAGGCCACAGCTGGAGTACTGTGTATATTTCTGGGCACCACACTATAGGAAGGATGTGATTGCACTGGAGATGGTGCAGAGGAGATTCTTCAGGATGTTGCCTGGGCTGGAGCATTTCAGCAATGAGGAGAGACTGGATAGGCTTGGGTTGTTTTCCTTAGAGCAGAGAAGGCTGAGGGGGGACATGATTGAGGTGTACAAAATTATGAGGGGCATTGATAGGTTAGATAGGAAGAAACTCTTTCCCTTAGCGGAGGTATCAGTAACCAGGGGGCATAGATTTATGGTAAGGGGCAGGAGGTTTAGAGGGGATTTGAGGAAAAAATTTTCACCCAGAGGGTGGTTGAAATCTGGAACGCACTGCCTGAAGGGGTGGTCGAGGCAGGAATTCGCACAACATTTAAGAAGTATTTAGATGAGCATGTGAAACACCAAAGCATACAAGGCTACGGGCCAAGTGCTGGAAAATGGGATTAGAATTGTTCGGTGCTTGATGGCCGGCACAGACACGATGGGCTAAAGGACCTGTTTTTGTGCTTTCCGAAGAAGGGTCACTGATCCGAAACGTTAACTCTGCTTCTCTTTCCACAGATGCTGCCAGACCTGCTGAGTGATTCCAGCATTTCTTGTTTTTGTTGCAACTAGAGAACAGGCTCTCCTAGACTGGGTATTGTGCATTGAGAAAGGATTAATGAACAAACTTGTTGTGCAGGGTCCCTTGGGGAGGAGCGACCATAACATGATAGAATTCTTCATTAAGAGAGTGAAGTAGTTGAATCCAAAACTAGGGTCCTGAATCTAAATAAAGGAAACTACGAGGGTAGGAAACCCGAGTTGGCTATCGTAGATTGGGGAACTTTACTAAAAGGGTTGACGGTGGATAGGCAATGGATAATATTTGAAGAATGTGTGCATGAATTACAACAATTATTTATTTTTGTCTTGCGCCAAAATAAAGCTGCAAAGGTGGCTCAACCGTGGCCTACAAAAGAAATTAGGGGTAGTAGTAGATCCAAAGAGGAGGCATATAAAATTGCCAGAAAAAGCAGCAAGTCTGTGGATTGGGAGCAGTTTAGAATTCAGCAAAGGAGGACAAAGAGTTTGGATTAAACGCCGCACTGTGGTGCTTTTTGGGCGGCACAGTGGCGCAGTGGTTAGCACCGCAGCCTCACAGCTCCAGCGACCTGGGTTCGATTCTGGGTACTGCCTGTGCGGAGTTTGCAAGTTCTCCCTGTGACCGCGTAGGTTTCCCCCGGATGCTCCAGTTTCCTCCCATGGCCAAAGCCCTGCAGGTTGATAGGTAAATTGGCCATTGTAAATTGCCTCTAGTGTAGGTAGGTGGTAGGGGAATTGAGGGTGATAGGAATATGGGATTAATGTAGGATTAGTATAAATGGGTGGTTGATGGTCGGCACAGACTCAGTGGGCCGAAGGGCCTGTTTCAGTGCTGTATCTCTAAATATAAAAATAAAAAAATAGAGTATGAGAGTACACTTGCGGGGAACATAAAAGCTGACTGTAAACGCTTCTATAAATATGTGAAGAGAAAAAGATTAATGAAGACAAATATAGGTCCCTTACAGTCAGAAACGGGGGAAACTATAGTGGGGAACAAAGAAATGGCAGAACAATTAAACACATATTTTGGTTCTGTCTTCACAAAAGAGGACACACATAACCTCCCAGAAATGTTAGAGAACCAAGGGTCTAATGAGAGGGAGGAACTGAAGGAAATCAGTATTAGTAAAAAAAAATAGTGCTAGGGAAATTAATGGGGTTAAAGGCTGACAAATCCCCAGGGCCTGATAATCTACATCTCAGAGTACTAAAGGAAGAGGCCCTGGAAATAGTGGATGCATTGGTGGTCATCTTCCAAAATTTTATAGACTCTGGAGCAGTTCCTACAGATTGGAGGGTAGCAAATGTAACCCCACTATTTAAAAAAGGAGGGAGAAAAAAAACAGGGAATTACAGACCAGTTAGCCTTACATCAGTGGGGAAAATGCTAGGGTCTATTATAAAGGATGTGATAGCAGAACATCTGGAAAGCACCTGGACAAAGTCAGCCTGGCTTTACGAAAGGGAAATTATTTATTTTTATTTATTTAGAGATTTCTTTTGGGCCTCCTTATCTCGAGAGACAATGGATACGCGCCTGGAGGTGGTCAGTGGTTTGTGAAGCAGCGCCTGGAGTGGCTATAAAGGCCAATTCTGGAGTGACAGGCTCTTCCACAGGTGCTGCAGAGAAATTTGTTTGTTGGGGCTGTTGCACAGTTGGCTCTCCCCTTGCGCCTCTGTCTTTTTTCCTGCCAACTACTAAGTCTCTTCGACTCGCCACAATTTAGCCCTGTCTTTATGGCTGCCCGCCAGCTCTGGCGAATGCTGGCAACTGACTCCCACGACTTGTGATCAATGTCACACGATTTCATGTCGCGTTTGCAGACGTCTTTATAACGGAGACATGGACGGCCGGTGGGTCTGATACCAGTGGCGAGCTCGCTGTACAATGTGTCTTTGGGGATCCTGCCATCTTCCATGCGGCTCACATGGCCAAGCCATCTCAAGCGCCGCTGACTCAATAGTGTGTATAAGCTGGGGGTGTTGGCCGCTTCAAGGACTTCTGTGTTGGAGATATAGTCCTGCCACCTGATGCCAAGTATTCTCCGAAGGCAGCGAAGATGGAATGAATTGAGACGTCGCTCTTGGCTGGCATACGTTGTCCAGGCCTCGCTGCCGTAGAGCAAGGTACTGAGGACACAGGCCTGATACACTCGGACTTTTGTGTTCCGTGTCAGTGCGCCATTTTCCCACACTCTCTTGGCCAGTCTGGACATAGCAGTGGAAGCCTTACCCATGCGCTTGTTGATTTCTGCATCTAGAGACAGGTTACTGGTGATAGTTGAGCCTAGGTAGGTGAACTCTTGAACCACTTCCAGAGCGTGGTCGCCAATATTGATGGATGGAGCATTTCTGACATCCTGCCCCATGATGTTCGTTTTCTTGAGGCTGATGGTTAGGCCAAATTCATTGCAGGCAGACGCAAACCTGTCGATGAGACTCTGCAGGCATTCTTCAGTGTGAGATGTTAAAGCAGCATCGTCAGCAAAGAGGAGTTCTCTGATGAGGACTTTCCGTACTTTGGACTTCGCTCTTAGACGGGCAAGGTTGAACAACCTGCCCCCTGATCTTGTGTGGAGGAAAATTCCTTCTTCAGAGGATTTGAACGCATGTGAAAGCAGCAGGGAGAAGAAAATCCCAAAAAGTGTGGGTGCGAGAACACAGCCCTGTTTCACACCACTCAGGATAGGAAAGGGCTCTGATGAGGAGCCACCATGTTGAATTGTGCCTTTCATATTGTCATGGAATGAGGTGATGATACTTAGTAGCTTTGGTGGACATCCGATCTTTTCTAGTAGTCTGAAGAGACCACGTCTGCTGACGAGGTCAAAGGCTTTGGTGAGATCAATGAAAGCAATGTAGAGGGGCATCTGTTGTTCACGGCATTTCTCCTGTATCTGACGAAGGGAGAACAGCATGTCAATAGTCGATCTTTCTGCACGAAAGCCACACTGTGCCTCAGGGTAGACGCGCTCGGCCAGCTTCTGGAGCCTGTTCAGAGCGACTCGAGCAAAGACTTTCCCCACTATGTTGAGCAGGGAGATTCCACGGTAGTTGTTGCAGTCACCGCGGTCACCTTTGTTTTTATAGAGGGTGATGATGTTGGCATCGCGCATGTCCTGGGGTACTGCTCCCTCGTCCCAGCACAGGCATAGCAGTTCATGTAGTGCTGAGAGTATAGCAGGCTTGGCACTCTTGATTATTTCAGGGGTAATGCTGTCCTTCCCAGGGGCTTTTCCGCTGGCTAGGGAATCAATGGCATCACTGAGTTCCGATTTGGTTGGCTGTATGTCCAGCTCATCCATGACTGGTAGAGGCTGGGCTGCATTGAGGGCAGTCTCAGTGACAGCATTCTCCCTGGAGTACAGTTCTAGGTAGTGCTCAACCCAGCGGTCCATCTGTTTGCGTTGGTCAGTGATTATGTCCCCCGATTTAGATTTGAGGGGGGTGATCTTCTTGATGGTTGGCCCAAGAGCTCTCTTCATGCCATCATACATTCCTCTGATGTTTCCGGTGTCTGAGGCCAGCTGAATATGACTGCATAGGTGTTGCCAGTAGTCGTTTGCGCAACGCCTAGCTGTTCTTTGTGCAGTACTTCTGGCTGCTTTAAGTGCTGCGGATGTTAAATCGCTGGGGGCTTTCTTGTAGTTCAAAAGTGCAATGCGCTTAGCGGCTATGACAGGTTCCAGCTCTTCATTATGAGATTGAAACCAGTCTGCATTTCTCTTCGCACTTTTGCCGTAGGTGGTCAAAGCTGACTCATAGATGGCGTCTCTGATGTGGGCCCACTTGGTCTCAGCATCCCCTGTGGGAGTGTTTTGAAGGGCTGTTACAAGTGAATTTAGAAATTTTTGTAACAGCTGTGGGTGAGAAATTCTGCTCGTGTTGATGCGCGGGTGGCCCTTCTGCTTGGAATGATGCAACTTCTTTGGTCTGAGTCTAACCTTGCTGCACACCAGGGAGTGGTCGGTGTCGCAGTCCGCACTGTGGAAGCTGCGTGTGATTTGAACACTGTTTAAGGCGGCTCGCCTTGTGACAATGAGGTCTAGCTGGTGCCAACGACGTGATCTTGGGTGCCTCCATGAAACCTGGTGACAGGGTTTAGTGTGAAAGAACGAGTTGGTGATGCAGAGGTTATGATAGGTACACAACTCAAGCAGTCTCTGCCCGTTCTCATTCATCCTTCCAACGCCATAGCGCCCAAGGCAGGAGGGCCATGAGTCATGGTCGGCCCCAACCCTGGCATTAAAGTCCCCCAGCAGGAATAGGTGTTCGGTGTTGGGGATGCTGCTAATGATGTTATGGAGTTGTTCATAGAACTGGTCTTTAGCTTCAGGTGCGGAACAGAGTGTTGGAGCATAGATGCTGAGTAGGTGTACTGGACCAGAGGTGGTGAGCAGTCGGATGGACAGTATGCGTTCCGAGCCATTTGAGGGAGGCTCTATCATGCTGAGCAAGGAGTTTCTGATGGCGAAGCCCACTCCATGCTGTCTTGGTTCTTCAGGATCCCTGCCCTGCCAGAAGAAGGTGTAGTCTTGCTCTGCTAGAGAGCCACTCGCGGGGAGGCGAGTCTCCTGAAGTGCTGCAATGTCCACATTGAGTCTACTGAGCTCGTTGTTAATGATGGCGGTCTTCCGAGAATCGTTGATTTGTGTAAGGTCTTCCGACAGGCCAGGACACATAGTTCTGACGTTCCAGCTTGCAAAGCGAAGGGCTGGTACCTTCTTTCCTTTTTTCATGTTGTTTGGTGCGGTGTATCAGTCCACCTTTCGGGCAATGACCCTGAGCTCCAAGCACCCATTGAAGCAGGCAGACTGTGGCGGGACAGAACCTTATTGACCGGGGGCTGCCCGGTTTGAGGCGGGCGGTAGCTGTCCAGTGAGGTGCAATGACCTCTCCCACCGACAAAGGCAACCCGTGGCGCCCAGTTTCTACGCCAATTTATCTGGACTTATAACCCGTAACTGCTGCCTTCCGTGTTGTTTCAGTCGCTGTGAGGCAACTATGGAGTGACCTCTCCATGGCGCATGCCTGGGCAAATTTATGGAGGTTGAGAGTTGCCCAGTCGTCAAAACCCCCCTCTCGGCCTTTCTGGTGGGGTCCAAAGGAGTGCAGGACACGACGTTTGGCACCAGTATGGCTGCAGGAACTGCCGGAAACATGCCAAAGGTGACACATGACCGCCTACGGGGTTCCGCTCCGGATTTTCTGTTAGGGTTTACTCCCTTAGCCTTGGTCTCTCCCGAGACGCCCACAAGGCAGTGGGGTTGTTGGGGCCCCTACACAGGTGTAGGATGGTGCCGGTGGGAGGAGGGGATGCAAGGGGGAGGGGTAGAGGGAGGGGGTGGGGGGGGGGTGCAGGGGAAGGGGGTGCGGGGTGAAGATGGTGCGAGGGGGGGGCGGGCTGGGACGGGGTTGTGAGGGGGTGAGCTGAGAGGGTGGAGCAGGGAAGAGGACGGGGGTGGAGGGGGGGTGGAATCTGGTGCAGGTAATAAGCCATTTCCTCAGTGCCCACCATCGACGTCCGGAAAGCTCATCCACGTCCTTCGGGAGGTGAAGCATCTTTTGGCAGACTTAGAGGTGATTACATTTGCTAAGGGTTTTTTTTTTTGCAGTGGTTTAAATAAAGGCATGCAGCATTGCCGACAGTGCGCTGCAGATGCTCTCCGAGCCATCTCCCGCGGGCGCTTTGAAGTTGCGGCCGGGGGGGCCGTTCGTGGATGTTTTGGGTGTTCGGGGCACCTTTTCCCAGGACTTCTCTCGGGTCCCGCAGCTCCTTCTTCGCCTCAATGGACTTACCGCATGCCGTGGCTGCAGACACTCTGGACTGTGAAGACAGCAGGATCGGAGATTAAAGTATCGGCAGCTGTTCTCGTCAGTTTCATCCGGATCAAGATACAGCACTGAAACATGCCCTTCAGCCCACTGAGTCTGTGCCGACCATCAACCACCCATTTATACTAATCCTACATTAATCCCATGTTCCTACCACATCCCCACCATCCCTCAATTCTCCTACCACCTACCTATACTAGGGGCAATTTACAATGGCCAATTTACCTATCAACCTATTAGTGGATCAATGTCAAGTGTTGCTTAGGGAAGCTAAAGTTCAGGCGATAATAGACATTCCAGTCCCCAAGACATAATGGGAGATGTTATGGTTCCTAGGGATGTGTGGGTTCTACTGGAAGTTCGTTCCTACCTTCAGTACAGTAGTAACTCCACTGGCAAATTAATAAGAAAGGGCGTGAAGACCCAATGGACAGAATCCTGTCAAATGGTGTTTGAAAAGTTAAAGGCCACTTCAATAAATGAACCCATGCTAGCGGCACCAAATTTTGGTGAGCCCTTAAAATGGTTATTGTTGCCAGTGATGTAGGAGTAGGAGCAGTATTACTCCAGGATGATGATACTGGTATCAAACGATCAGTCAGTTATTTTTCTAGAAAACTCTATAAGTACCAGAAAAAATACTCCATGATTGAGAAAGAGGCTTTCGGTCTTGTATTGACTCTTCAACATTTTGAAGTATATGTCAATAATGGCCAAGGGGAAATAACTGTTTACACCGATCATAATCCATTGAGGTTTCGAGAAAAATTCAAAACCAAGAACGCCAGATTATTTCTTTGGAGCCTAATGGTACAACCATTTACCCTAAAGATTGTACATGTTGCAAGAAAGAGCAATGTAATTGCTGAAGCTCTATCCAGAATTAAAATAAGGGGTATTATGGAGGCAAACAACTCAGAAATATAAAATATTGTTACCTGTGTAAAGCGTAAAATGTTAATACAAATGTTTACAATGTTATATGTGATTATGTTGTAAGAAAAATCTATTTTTGGGGGGAAGTGTTATGAACACTGGACCTTGTAACATGATAATGTTTTAAAAATCGTGATTTTTAAATGTTCATGATGGAGTTCGGAATGTCAGGTGACCTCCCCTCCACTCTGTGAAAGTTTACCAGGACAAAAGAGAATACAGGTCAAAGACTTTCTTCTGAAAAACAGAGACTGCAGGGCTAACACCTGAAAAGCAATGGGTTTCAGCCTCCCAGACTTTTGAGTTGTAAAACAAGGAGTCGGTAATTCAGAAGATGTAAATACACCAGCCAACTGTTAGAACCTGAAACAATGGAAAAGCCCAAGTGGCTTTATGAAACCAGACTTCTGGACTCTGCAGCTTTGGAACAATACAATAAACTATTTAGTTCTGAGTCCAGATAATTTTAGGTTAGTAAACAAAATTAGAGCATGTGGGATTGGCGGTAATGCACTGCAATGGATTGAGAATTGGTTAACAGACAGAAAGCAAAGAGTAGGAACACATGGGCCATTCTCAGGATGGCAGGCTGTTACTAGTAGGGTACCGCAAGGATCAATGCTTGGTCCACAGCTGTGTACAACCTATATAAATGATTTGGATATGGGGATCAATAGTAATATTTCCAAATTTACGAATGACACAAAACTAGGAGGGAATGTAAGTTCTGAGGAGGATGCAAGGAGGCTTCAAGGGCATTTGGACAGGCTAAGTGAATGGGAAAAAACATTGCAGATGGAATATAATGTGAATAAGGGTGAAGTGATCCACATTGATAGAAACAATAGACAAGAGTTTTTTTTAAATGGTTGGGAAGTGTTGATGTCCAAAGATACCTGGGTGTATACAGGTGCAGCAAGCAATTAAGAAGGAAAATGGTATGTTGGCCTTCATTGCAAGGGGATTTGAGTACAGGACCAAAGATACATTGCTTCAATTGTATAAAGCCTCGGTGTGACTGCACCTGGAGTATTATGTCCAGTTTTGGTCTCCTTATCTAAGTAAGGATATACTTTTCATAGAGGGACTGCAACGGAGATTCACCATACTAATCCCTGGGATGGCAGGATTGTCTCATGAGGAGAGATTGCAGAAACTGGGCCTGTATTCTCTAGAGTTTCGAAGAATGAGAGGTGATTTCATTGAAATTTACATAATTCTTAAAAGGCGTGACAGGGTAGATGTGGATAGGATGTTCCCTCTGGCTGGTGAGTCTAGAACAAGGGGACACAGTCTCAGAATAAGGGGCAGGCCATTTAAGACTGAGATGAGGAGGAATTTCTTTACTCAGAGGGTGGTGAATCATTGAGCATGTTCAAGACAGAAATCAATAGATTTCTGAATAATAATAACATCAAGGAGTATGAGGATCGTAGGAAAAAATGGCATAGTGGTAGAGGATCAGCCATGATCTGTTTGAATGGGTGGAGCAGGTTTGATGGGCTGAATGGCCTACACTTGCTCCTATTTCCTATGATTTCCTATGATAACAGACTTTCTGAAGGCAAACAGGCTGTAAGAGAAGAAACCAACAGTTGTGGCCTCAAGGCAGGCTGGAAGAAGGGAACTCAGTGGATGCAGCCTCACAGCAGGCTGTAGGAGAAGAAACCAGCGGTTGCGGCCAAGAGAGAGAGAGAGGAGACTGTTAGAGTAAAAGGCAGCGAAGACTTGAAACTGCTTTGAAAGTTGAAGTTTGTGGAGAAGTAGAAGACCAGCAGATTCACTGGGAATCAACATATTCACAGATGTCCAGGTCGGAATTGCTCGGAGAAGTGAGCGGAGAGAACATTAATTTTTGAAATAGTCTGGGAGATCCAACCCAATGCAACTGGGAGGAGTTTGGGACTTTTAACTGCAAAGGATTTAGTCATCAAAAAGGACTGTGTAATGTATAAGCGTGCTGTGAAGTTTTGAAATATTTTTAATAAGTTAAGAAAATACCTTTCTTTGTAATTTGGTATATCAGCCACTTACAAAGTACTATTCAGTTAACTGGGGATTTCTTTTAGTTTAGTTGTTATAATAAAAGTCTAAAAAGGTGAAATCTTGTGTAATTCTTTAAATTGGTCTGGGAGTTCAAATCTTGTATTTTCACATGAACGGTCTCACTGAGGTCATAACACAGCCTCAGCAGTTTATATTAGCAGAATGATAGACAGATAACAACTCAAATATCATCATTTAAAAATAAATTGGGATTAGTCAGGATTTCCACCAGCTCCCCCACCTAAAATGACACATTTCATGATCATGAAGGACTCTTCCTAAAATTTAGAAAATTGTAGTATCAGACGGAATGGGATCAAAGAGTATGGGGTGAAAGTGGGAACAGGTTACTGAGTTGGATGATCAGCCGTGATCATAATGAATGGCGGAGCAGGCTTGAAGGGCCGAATGGCCTATTCCTGCTCCTATTTTCTATGTTTCTATGTCTATGTTTCTATGGAACTTTTTATGAAGGGCTGAATTTTACTAGCCCTCCGATGTTGGAGGTTGTGGCAGGGGTCCCAGTGAATTCTTCCAGGAGAGGCCCGCCATGACCCTCGTTGCCGAGAAAGCCCCGCCACATTTTACCGGCGGCGGTGAGGCCTTGATGCGGCCAAGCGACGGGACCTTCATTTTAATATTAAAATTAATGTAAACACATGCAAATTAACTTACCTTGTCCTGACAGCCGATCATGCTGATATTCCGATCGCTGGCCGGAACTCCCACATCTTCGGTACTCTGTTCGGGGGAAAACACTTTGTATTGGCTTAGGGGATGGTGGGAAGGGGTTGAAGGGCAAAGGTAACGAGATTGGGGGGTGAAGTTTGGGTTGGGAATAAAGTTTATTTTGGTTCGATAGGCCCAAAGACTAACATTGGGGTGGGGGGGGATGGTTGGTGGGAATGGGCCTCCAGCTTTTATTTAATTTTTTACAGACAATATGAAATACTGTACCTTTAAAGATTCGAATTTCATCCTTTAAAAATGGCCCTGGCTGAGGCGCTGGATGCCATTGCCGGGCATGCCCTCTACGTCATCGGGGGCAGCCATTCCGCCACCTTCTTTTAAATGAACCAACTGGTACGACCGGGTGAGAAAGAGGTCTAGGGTTCCCTTTCAGCCTTCACCTGGTCTTACCGTAGCAGGGTTTAATTTTAAACCCACCGGGTTTTTAGCTCCCCCTTGGTGAATCCTTGTTCATCGCTTTCCAGTTATAAGTCAAAGAAACCAGCACAAACAAGCTTTCTTAGGTTTAAAGAAGAAAAGTTGAAATTTATTAAACTTAAACTTTAATTCGGTTAACGCCTTCGGATACACGACGCCCAATCGAGCAAGCATACGTGATACACACATTCAAATAGAGACAGAAAAGAGCAGAAGAAAAAATAAAGTGGAAATGTTTGAGGCAATATCTGAAGAGTTTTTGTTACGGTTCTTCGAGCTCACTGTAGAGCCCTTGATTGTAGGTAGATCTTGCTTTTCGTTGGGGCCCAGCATTCTTCTTAAACCTTGTTCGCTGTAGCAGAGTTTTCTCTCTTGGGGTTTATGTATCTTCAGTGGATTCAGAGGTTTGTGAGAAAGAGATGGGAACAGACAGGAGAGATCTTCTCAGTCCAGGAGCAAACAGACACTCTCAGTTCAAACCGTTTGTACAATTCAGAAAAACCCAGGTTGCCAAGCAGGTTAGTCATGTAACTAACTGGTCTAACCATGTCTTGGATTGTACCACCTTAGAAGTCTTTGGAATGCTCCTCTTATGCACAATACCTGGTGATCAAGGTCCACTGTGGGTTGAATATGTTAGGGAATGGTCCTTTATCCTTCCAATCAGCGTCTGTTAATATGCAAATCTATTTTCCAGCCACGGCTGATCTATTTACCAAGTCCTTTCATCAGTCCAGTAACAGTTTAAAATCAATTCTCATGACAAAATTAATGTGCCTCATTCTTGTCAGGTGGGAGCCTAGCATGACACCTCCACACTCAGCAGAATGAAATGCGATTTGAGAAAAAGAGCAGTTCATCAAAAGGGTCAAGAGAAAATATAAGATACAGGAAAAAACATGCATTTCTCTCATTCATTCCCATTTATTCATAAATTCCAAATCTTATTAAAATGGTCTCTTTTTGGCACCACAATTTTTGGGGATGTTTCTCTTCCGTTTGCCCATTTGCTTGGCTGTCCAGGGTCTTTGTTCCTGCTGAGGTAATTTTTTTCCAGGAGAGTCAGTAGTGGGCGGGTCTATCCTGAACTCTCCTTCAGTGCTTTGCTGAGTCATGCAAAGGCTTTTGACTTTAGGGGGATGGGTGGTTTTCTTTTTTCTGACTGTGGGGGAGGATTCTCTATTAAGCTCTCCTCTGTCCATTGGGACACTCCTGCCTGCAGGAGTTTTAAGGCATTTTATAAGTATATTAAGGGAAAGTGGATAACCAGGGAAAGAGTAGGGCCCATTAGGGACCAAAGTGGCAATCTGTGTGTGGAGCCGGAGGACATGGGTGAGGTTTCAAATGATTACTTTTCATCTGTGTCCACTAAGGAGAAGGACGATGTAGGTGTAGAGATTAGGGATGGGGATTGTGATATACTTGAACATTGAAAGTATTAAAAGGGAGGAAGTATTAGTTGTCTTAGCGGGCTTAAAAGTGGATAAATCCCCAGGCCCAGATGAGATGTATCCCAGGCTGTTATGTGAGGCAAGGGAGGAGATTGCAGGGGCTCTGACACAAATTTTCAAATTCTCTCTGGCCACAGGAGAGGTGCCAGTGGATTGGAGGACAGCGAATGTGATAATATTATTCAAGATGGGTAGCAGGGATAAACCAGGTAATTACAGGCCTGTGAGTCTAAAAGCAGTGGCAGGGAAACTATTGGAAAAAATTCTGAGGGATGGGATTAATCTCCACTTGGAGAGGCAGGGATTAATCAGGGATAGTCAGCATGGCTTTGTCAGGGGGAGATCGTGTCTAACAAACTTGATTGAATTTTTTGAGGAGGTGACTAGATGTGTAGATAAGGGTAAAGCGGTTGATGTAGTCTACATGGACTTCAGTAAGGCTTTTGATAAGGTCCCACATGAGAGATTGGCTAAGAAGGTAAGAGCCCATGGGATCCAGGACAATTTGGCAAATTGGATCCAAAATTGGCTGAGTGGCAGGAGGCACAGGGTGATGGTTGTTTTTGCGAGTGGAAACCTGTGACCAGTGGTGTACCCCAGGGATCTGTGCTGGGACCCTTGCTGTTTGTAGTGTACAGTAATGATTTAGATGTGAATATAGGAGGTATGATCAGTAAGTTCGCAGATGACACGAAAATTGGTGGTGTCGTAAATAGTGAGGAGGAAAGCCTTAGATTACAGGACAATATAGACGGGCTGGTAAGATGGACGGAGCAGTGGCAAATGGAGTTTAAACCTGAGAAGTGTGAGGTGATGCATTTTGGGAGGACTACAAGGCAAAGGAAGATACAATGGATGGTAGGACCCCAGAAAGTACAGAGGGTCAGAGGGAGCTTGATGTACTTGTCCATAGATCACTGAAGGCAGCAGCACAGGTAGATAAGGTAGTTAGGAAGGCATATGGGATACTTGCCTTTATTAGCCGAGGCATAGAATATAAGAGCAGGGAGGTTATGATGGAACAAAAACAAGAAATGCTGGATTCACTCAGCAGGTCTGGCAGCATCTGTGGAAAGAGAAGCAGAGTTAACGTTTCGGGTCAGTGACCCTTCTTCGGAACTGACAAATATTAGAAAAGTCACAGATTATAAACAAGTGAGGTGGGGGTTGGGCAAGAGATAACAAAGGAGAAGGTGCAGATTGGACCAGGCCACATAGCTGACCAAAAGGTCACGGAGCAAAGGCAAACAATATGTTAATGGTGTGTTGAAAGACAAAGCATTAGTACAGATTAGGTGTGAATATACTGAATAATGAACATCAGCAAGTGCAAACCTGAAGAAAAACAACCTGAAAAAAACAGTGGGTAAGCAAACTGAACAAACTAAGATGAAATGAAATAAATGCAAAAAAAGATTGTAAAAAATGTAAAAAGGAATGCAAAAAAAAAGGAAGAAAAAATAACTAAAAATGACTAAAAATGAAAGTAAGGTGGGGGGCTGTCATGCTCTGAAATTATTGAACTCAATGTTCAGTCCGGCAGGCTGTAGTGTGCCTAATCGGTAGATGAGATGCTGTTCCTCGAGCTTGCGTTGATGTTCACTGGAACACTGCAGCAATCCCAGGACAGAGATGTGAGCATGAGAGCAGGGGGGAGTGTTGAAATGGCAAGCAACCGGAAGCTCAGGGTCCTGCTTGCGGACTGAGCGGAGATGTTCCGCAAAGCGGTCACCCAGTCTGCGCTTGGTCTCCCCAATGTAGAGGAGACCACACTGTGAGCAGCGAATACAGTATACTACATTGAAAGAAGTACAAGTAAATCGCTGCTTCACCTGAAAGGAGTGTTTGGGGCCTGGGATAGTGAGGAGAGAGGAGGTAAATGGGCAGGTATTACACCTCCTGCGATTGCAAGGGAAGGTGCCCTGGGACGGGGACGAGGTGGTGGGGGTAATGGAGGAGTGGACCAGGGTGTCGCGGAGGGAACGATCCCTTCGGAATCCCTTCCCCTGTCAGCATTCCGAAGGGATCGTTCCCTCCGCGACACCCTGGTCCCCTCCCTTCCCCTGTCAGCATTCCGAAGGGATCGTTCCCATGTGTATGCATGCTAGCGTGGGCGCGTCGTGTATCCCTAGGCATTAACTGAATTAGAGTTTAAGTTTCATAAAATTTCACTTTTCTTCTTTAAACCTAAGAATGCCTGTTGTGCTGGTTTCTTTGCCTTATAATTGGAAAGGGGGAGCTCAAAACACAGAGCGTTTAAAAATTAAACCTTGTTACAGTAAGACCAGGTGAAGGCTGAAAGGGAACCCTAGACCTCTTCCTCACCTGGTCGTAAGAGAAATTTGGATGCTAGCATCCTGGATTTTTCCCACAGACAAACGATAGAAATTGGAAGTGGGAAACCAAATTGTTCCAAAGCAAAGAAGAGCAAGTTTTCAATACAAGTTTCCCTGTGGTTGTGTGTGATTGAACACTAACATGTATGCAGCTGAAGCTAGCAGCTCTCCAAGCTAGGGTGAAGTAACTTGGGATAAGTTAAAAGCACTGTCTATGGAGGAGTTGAGGAAAATGGCTGAGCAGTGTGGGATCACTGTATGTGGCAAGGCTAGGAAGTCTGAACTCCTAAGGCTAGTGGCCAACCATTTTTCCCTTGAAGCTGAAGAAGCAGAAGATACAATTGGAACAGATGATACTTGAATTTGAGGAGAGGGAGAGAGAAAGAATATTCCGCAAGGAATGCGAAGAGAGAATTACTTCCCTGAGATTCTCATAGCTGAGCTGTACTTTAAGAGCACTCAGCCACTGGTCAAAAGTCAGCTGCTTACATCTTTGAAACTCCAGATAACTTTGATTAGCTTGCTTCTTGAGGGTTCTAAACTTTTGGCGATAGGCTTCGGGTACTAATTCATATGCTCCAAGGATAGCATTTTTTGTCAGTTCATAATTTGCTAAACTCTCATCTGGCAACAGGAAATAAACATCATGGGCTTTTCCAGTTAGATGGCTTGGCAGTAAAAGAGTCCATGTCTCAGCTGGCCATTTTAGCTGCCTTGCCAGTCTCTCAAAGGACACAAAAAATCCTTCTACATCCTCCACATTGAATCTTGGAATTATTTGAGCTAGTTTTAACAATTCTGTACCCAGCCCCGAATGATGCTCCTCCATATTGGCCATTCTTTCACTGGGGTTACTCTGTCTCCCCCTATTTAACTCAAGCCACTTCAGCTCTCTTTCTTCACATTCCTTCCGGAATATTCTTTCTCTTTCTCTGTCCACCCTCTCTTTGTCTTTACGTTCCTTCTGGAGGGCTCTTTCTCCTTTTTGTCAAATTCAAATTTCCTCTGTTCCAATTGTATCTTTGCTAACAATACCCTGTCGGAGTCTGCTTCTAACACTGTTTCTACTTCTTCAGATTCAAGGGAAAATGGTTGGCCATTAGCCTTAAGAGTTCAGACTTCCTAGCCTTTCCATGTACGGTCCCACACTGCTCAGCCATTTTCCTCAACTCCTCCATAGGCAGTGCTTTCAACTTATCCCAAGTTACTTCACCCTAGCTTGGAGAATTGCTAGCTTCAGTTGCAGATGTGTTAGCATTCAAGCACACACAACCACAAGAAAACCTGTATGTCTTTTTGATTGGGAGCAATCTGGCTTCCCA
Source organism: Heterodontus francisci (assembly GCF_036365525.1). NCBI lineage: Eukaryota > Metazoa > Chordata > Chondrichthyes > Heterodontiformes > Heterodontidae > Heterodontus > Heterodontus francisci. The sequence goes on from NC_090383.1 coordinate 48,973,060, forward strand.
CTTCCAATTTCTCTTGTTTGTCTGTGGGTCAATTCCGGATGCTAGCATCCAAATTTCTGTTACAACCAGGTGAAAAAGAGGTCTAGGGTTCCCTTTCAGCCTTCACCTGGTCTTACTGTAACAGGGTTTAATTTTAAACACACTGTGTTTTTCGCTCCCCTTTGGTGAATCCTTGTTCATCACTTTCCAATTACAAGGCAAAGAAACCAGCACAACAGGCTTTCTTAGGTTTAAAGAAGAAAAGTTGAAATTGATTAAACTTAAACTCTAATTCGGTTAATGCATACAGATACACAACACGCCCACGCTAGCATGCATACGCCATATACACATGCAGATAGAGACAGAAAAGTGCAGAGGAAAAAATAAAGTGGAAATGTTTGAGGCAATATCTGAATAGTTTTTGCTATGGTTCTTCGAGCTCGCTGTACAGTCCTTGATTGTCGGTAGACCTTGCTTTTCGTTGGGGCCCAGTATTCTTCTTAAACCTTGTTCACTGTAGGAAACTTTTCTCTCTTGGGGTTCATGTGTCTTCAGTGGATTCAGAGGCCTGTGAGAAAGAGTTGGGAGCAGACAGGAAAGATCTTCTCAGTCCAGGAGCAAACAGGCACTCTCAGTTCAAACCCTTTGTACAATTCAGAAAAATCCAGGTTGCCAAGCAGGTAGGTCATGCGTCTAACTGGTCTGACCATGTTTTGGATTGTACCACATTAGCAGTCTCTGGAGTGCTCCTCTTACACACAATACCTGGTGATCAAGGTCCACCGTGGGTTGAATGTGTCAGGGAATGGTCCTTTATCCTTCCAATCAGTGTCTGTTAATATGTAAATGTCTTTTCCAGCCACGGCTGATCTATTTACCAAGTCCTTTCTTCACTCCGGTAACAGTTTAAAATCAATGTTCATGACAAAATTAATGTGCTTCATTCTTGGTAGGTGGGGGCCTAGCATGACACACCGCGCAAAAGATCGTGGGGGCTCACTGATGGTCATTCTGCGTGTGTGGACTGACAACTTCAAAGCGCGCCATCATGATTTGTGGCTCACTAGTATAATTCAGGCCTAAAGAACTAACAAAATGTAGCTAGAGGGAGGCTTAGAATATAAATGTATACAAACTGAACCATTTTATGCAAGAGTCTTCCAGAGTATATATGTGACTTCTATTATCTCACATGGGAGACACAATCCCTTACATCAACACATGTCCTGGTGCAATTATCTACCACATCTACAATGTGTTTCATTACTTAGAGCACTCAGAATAGGTACAGATAAGATGAGAGAAATTTTGTATACAGATACCCACCTTAGTTGTTGTTGTGTTAATTTTATAAAATTGTTTGGAGTAGAATTCTGTCGGCTCCTAGCATTATGTAATTTGCCCTGATTATACCACAGCGTAGGTTCCAAAGCACTAATGGGAAACCCACAGCCCCTATCCCACCTACCTCCCCCCCCCCCCACCACCACCAACAGGCAGGAAACAGTTGGTCGAGGGATTAAAATCTTGAAAATTGAAATCCCACTGTAATAGTAACAGCAGCCAGGCTCCCACTAAAAGGAGGTGGAGGTCTTCTTAAGATGCAAATGTCACAGGCCAATCACCTCTGCAACATAGTATTAATGTCAAGCTAGGGGGAGTACTGCACTTTCTGCTGCCTGGCAACAATACCGTTGTGAGAGGAGCCAACTGAAGATGCCAAGGTAAGTTTCAAAAATGTCCATCTCTTTGAACTCCTTGTGGGTCAGAAGGAGCAGGAGATCTCCCCTAGGCTCTTCAGACAGTCTTTGGGCCTTCCCAGTCACAAACTCCATCAATCCCACACCGTGAGGAAATGCCCAGTCCTCTTGATTGGCAACTGGAAAGGAATTCCCAGCCCTCCCTGATTGTGGACCATTATGTTGCTTTTATGCTACATTTATGACATTGGAATGGTGCAGGGGTATCATCATTCTTGGGTGCAGAGGTTTTTTTTTCCCAAAATATACTTTATTCATAAAAATCTGTAAAAATTACATTCTCAAACAGTTTAAAACAGCATCATGTCAAAAAATACAAACAGTGCAAAGCTGATCAGTTTCCTTCTATACAATCGTGAGTTGCCTCAGAACTCTTCCATTTCATTGTCATGCCATATACATTTTTACATTTACAGCACACAAAATTTTCCCGATACAGTCATCATTCTTGGGTGCAGAGGTATCATCTCATGCATGTAAAAATTGGGAAATACACATTGGTGCAATGTTAGTGAAGTCACTATTGTGGGACAAAACCACTTCAGAGTCAGGAATAAGCTGAACTCAGAAAAATCTTTATTACAAGCATGCAGGGGAGAGCCTACAGCATGCCAAAGTCTCATGAAAAAATCATGGTTACAGCAGAAATATTTATACAATAACTTTATGTGAAATTAATACAGCTGGTAACGCATATACCCATATTTGGTTATCGTACTATTGCTTATACACTTCTTTTCAACACTTCACTAGTTTTTCTTTGCAAATTCACCCACCTCAATTTTATCTCTTACAACAGATAAACAAACCAAGACCTCATGATGGAAAAGGTTCAGCAAAAGAAAAACAACTTCTGCTGTGTGCACCTAAGTAACCCTATTACCCCTTCTGCTTTGTGAACCTTAATAACCCGATTAACCCTTCATTTTCCACATCAGTCACCTTGAAATTATTGGCATCAACTGTTGTATAAAGGCCGTTCATCTGCAGCTGTGCCAAAAATAGTAACCATATAAAGTTAAAAGGAAACTTTACCATTTTGCTCCACCACCATTCATTTTTAAATGATTGTAAATGGCAGTAAATAAACAGTGGGACACATTTAAAGAAACAATTCAAAATGTTCAACAAAATTACTTTGCATTAAAAACAAAAACTCAGCAAGGAAGATCCACTTGTGGCCTATGAAGGAAGTTAGGATAGTATTAGGTTAAAGGAAGAGGCTTATAATGTTGCAAAGTATAGTAGTAAGCCTGAGGATTGGGAGTGTTGTAGAAACCAGCAAAGGCCCACCAATAAGTGATAAAAGGAGAAAAATAGAATGAGAGAAAACTAGCCAGAAATATAAAAACAGATTGTAAGAGCTTTTACATGTATATAAAAAGGAAGAGAGTAGCTAAAGTAAATGTTGATCACTTGGAGGCTGAGACAGGAGAAATTATCATGGGAACTGAGGAAATAGTAGAGACATTGAATTTGAACAAAAATTTTGTGTTTTTCTTCACAGTAGATTACACAAGTTACATTCCAGAAATAGAGGGTAAGCTAGGAGCTAATAAAAGTGAGGAAATTAAGGTAATTGATATCAGCAGAGGAAAAGTATTAGAGAAACTTAAGGGACTAAAAGCTTACAGACACTCAGAATCTGATGACTTACATCCTAGGGCTCTAAAAGAGGTAGCTACAGAGATAGTAGATGCACTGGTTATGATTTTCCAAAATTCCCTAGATTCTCGTGTGGTCCCAGCAGATTGGAAGTTGGCAAATGTTTAAGAAAAAAAAATCTTTAAGAAAGAAGGATAACAGAAAACAGGGAACTGCAGGCTAATTAAGCTGACATAATTCATCGGGAAAGTGCTTGAATCTATCATTAAGGAACTCTTAAAAGTGCTCTTAGAAAATCATAGTATGATCAAATAGAGTCAACATGGTTTTACAAAAGGGAAATTGTGTTTGATAAATTTATTAGAGTTTTTTGTGGACGTTGCTGGTAGGATAGATAAAGGGGAACCTGTAGATGTAGTATACTTGGATTTCGAAAAGGCATTTGATGAGGTGCCACACAACAGATTAATGCACAAGATAAGGGATCGTACATAGATTTGGAGGTAATGCATTAGGAAGGATGGAGGATTGGTTAACAAACAGGAAACATAGAGTAAGGATAAATGTGGCATTTTCAAATTGGCAGGCTGTAACTAGTGGAGTGCTACAAGGATTGGTGCTGTAGCCTCAGCTATTTACAATCTATAGTAATGACTTAGACAAAGAGACAGGAAGAAATATATTTAATATAAAAGCAAAATATATTTAATATAAAAGCAGTTCCGAAGAAGGGTCACTGACCCGAAGCGTTAACTCTGCTTCTCTTTCCACAGATGCTGCCAGACCTGCTGAGTGATTCCAGCATTTCTTCTTGTTGTTTTTGTTTCAGAAATATATTTAAGTTTGCTGATGATACAAAGCTAAGTGGGGGTGCAAATGTGAGGAGGGCAGAAAGAAGCTACAAATAGATATAGGCACTTAAGTGAGTGGGCAACAAGTTGACAGATGGAGTATTATATGGGAAGTGTGAGGTTATAGGTAATAAGAATAGAAAAGCAGAATATTTTTTAAAAGACGTGAAACTTTTAAATGTTGATGTTCAAAGGGACTTGGGTGTACTTGTACAAGGAATACATAAAGTTAGCATGCATGTACAGCAAGCAATTTGGAGGGCATGTAGTATGTTGGCCTTTATTGGTAGGGGAATGGAGTAGAAGAATATAGAGATCTTGCTACAATTGTACAGGGCTTTGGTGAGACCACACCTGGAGTACTGTGTGCAGTTTTGGTCTCCATATTTAAGGAAGGATATACTTACATTGGAGACGGTACAGTGGAAGTTCACTAGATTGCTCCCTGGGATGAGAGGGTTGTCTAATGATGAGAGGGTGAGTAAATTGGGTCTATATTCTCTGGAGTTTAGAAGAATGAGAGGTGAACTGATTGAAACATGCAAGATTCTGAAGGGGCTTGACAGGGTCGACACTGAGAGGTTATTTCCCCTGGCTGGTGAATCTAGAACATGGGGGCACAGTCTCAGGATAAGGGGCAAATCATTTAGGACTGAGATGAGGAGAAATATCTTCACTCAGAGGGTTGTGAATCTTTGGAATTGTCTAACCCAGAGGGTTGTGGATGCACCATGGTTGAATATATTTAAGTCTGAGGTTGACAGATTTTTGGTTTCTCAGGGAATCAGGGATATGGGGAACAGGCGGGAAAGTGGAGTTGAAACTAAAGATCAGCCCGTGATCATATTGAATGGTGGAGCAGGCTCAACGGGCTGCATGGTCTACTCTTTTGCTCATATTTCTTATGTTCTAATGTAAAAGAGTAGACTATTTGCACATTTGTTTTTAATGATTACACTAGTAGTGATGGGAGGTCAGTGAGAAGTGCTGTGTGTGCATTCAATAATGCAAGCATCAAGCTCTACCTTCCCCAATTCACAGGAATGTGAGAAGCCTGTGAAAAAAACTCTTTCTTTGCCATTTAAATACAGACCATATTGCTGCCTTTTGTGCTGTATTCTTCTCTCTTCCTGTTTTACGTTTTCCTGTCTCTTTTCTTTGATATTTGCTTTCCTTATTATTTTCTCCTTCTTTCCTCCTCTTCCATGAATCCTCTTTTTTGTAGCTTTTTCTTTTCACCGCCCTCCAATGGTATATTTTGTACCCCAAGCATGAAGAAACTAGACTCACAATTTCTGTGTGTGTTTACGCTTTATTCAGATAGCTGCCCAGATCTGTCTGAGTTTCACTTTTGGAATCATGCCCCCTCAAAGTTGATTGATAGCATGGTGAGCAGTCTTACAAACACAGCACAGAGCAATCATTCACTGAGCAATCAAACACAGCAACCTATATTCTATATAAGTAGTAAAATAAAAGCAAAATACTGCAGATGCTGGAAAAGAAGGGTCACTGACCTTAAACGTTAACTCTGCTTCTCTCCACAGATGCTGCCAGACCTGCTGAGTATTTCCAGCATTTCTTGTTTTTATTTCTGTACAAGTAGGCTGTAATCAGTCTCAACAGACTCCTGCTTACCTGCCAGCTGGGAAGAAAGGACTGCTCCCATCCAAATTCCAGCCTAAACCAAGCAGCTTGAGATGAGATGCGGCAGAAGTAGATAAAGGTTGTGTGGTTAGTGTATATCCATGACCTCAAACACAAGGGCACTGAATAGTATAGAATAGAATCATAGAAAATTTAAGGCACAGAAAGAGGGCACTTGGCCCTTTGTGTCTGTGCCAGTCGAAAAACATTCCACCTATTCAATATCACCTTCCAGCATTTGGTCCGTAGCTCTGCAGATTACGGCACTTGAGGTGCATAGCCAGACTCCTTTTGAATGAGTTGAGGGTTTCTGCCTCAACCACCCTTTCAGGCAGCGAGTTCCAGACCCCAACTGGCACTCCATTTGACATCAGCTAACTCAGCACAGACTTGGAACCGTACCTGCAACCTTCCGGTCTGTACTCAGTTCCATATTTTCCATACAGTTCTGTTGTCATCTAGTGCAAATTTGATCTATGATTGTATTAAAATAAGAATTTCCTGATTTAAGCTGTATTTTCATACTTAAAATTTCAGTAGATTTTCTCATGAACAAAATCTTCTGCCAAGCTTTGTGGGCCATGTGCTGCATGTTGTGGAATAACTCTGCTTGTGGCACTGCATTATTTTCAAAGCAGGGTTTTCATTGTTTTTTTATCTTAGAATACACTTTGAATTTGATAACAGCACTGAAGACAATATATGTTCAAAGTATAGTTATAGTAAAAATAAATTCACCTCAGAAACATAATTAGAGCAACTTGTATCAGTGACCAGTTATACATGAATGAACTGGTTACAGTGATGTAAGAATTCCCACAATGCATTAGATAAAGAAAATGTAATCTTGTCCCCCTAGTGGTGAAGCAAAGTAATGTTATAAGTGTTTTTGTTTTCTCTCAATATTTTCTCTGGTAATTTTCTAACCCTCCTGCGCTCCTTATCTGAGTGCAGTGCCTATTTGCTGGGAAATGGTTCTAAGATACTGGACACCCTGACATCTTTTGCCCAAGTGCCAGCTAATGTAGTGTTGGCTTGACTCAGTTGATAGTTGTCTTGCTTTTGAGTCAGAAGGTTGTAGGTTCATGCCCTGCAGCAGGAGATTGGTACATAATCACATCCGACACTTTAGTGTAGTAGTGAAGGATGCTGGCTGTCTTTAAGATGAGAGATTAAACTGAGGTCTTGTTTCCCTGTTCAGATAGATATAAAGGATTCCTTGGCACTGTTTGAAGAAGAGCTGGGAATTCTCCTGGTATCCCTGTCAATATTTATTCTTCGGCTGACACCATCAAGAACAGATTATATGGTAACTGATCCCATTTTCTATTCATGGGACATGTTGCATTTGACCACAGAAAACAGAGGTTATACTTCAAAAGTAATTAATTGGCTGTGAAGCACACTCAGGACATCTTGAGAATAGAAAGGCTCTATATAAGTGCAAGTTTCTTCTTTTCTTGCCCAAATACTTCTGTTCCTGAGTGACCCATAAAAGTGAGTGCCAGCATGCTAGTTAGTTATGGGGTGGGAGCATGTTCTCACTCTACATATACTCATCTAATATGGCAATGGTAGCAAAGTGGCAATGTTACTGGACTAGTAATCCAGAGGCCTAGACTAATGCTATGGAAACATGTGTTCAAATCCCACGATGGCAGCTGGTGGAATTTAACTTTAATTAATAAATTCGGAATAAAAAGCGAGTATCAGTAATGATGATCATGAATCTACCAGATTGCTGTAAAAACCCATTTTGGTTCAATAATATCCTTCAGGGAAGGAGTTCTGCAATCCTTACCTAGTCTAGCCTATATGTGACTCCTGACCCACAGCAATGTGCTTGACTATTAACTGCCCTCTGAAATGGCTTAGGAAAGTATTCAATTGTATTGAACCGCGACAGAAAAGTTGATGAAGAATAAAACCGGCCTGACCGGCCAATTGACCTAGACAGCAGAAATGACAAAGGCACACCCTGCTCAGTTTACCCTGCAAAGTCCTCCTCACAAACCATTGGGGACTTGTGTCAAATATGGGAGAGTTGTCCCACAGATTAGCCAAGCAACATCCTGACATATCCAAACTCACCGAATCATACCTTACAGCCAATATCCAAATGTGGTGGCACAGAAGTGTCAAATCGGGAGGGAATGGCCCTGGGAGTTCTCAACATTGATTCCGGACCCCACGAAGTCTCATAGGAACATAGGAGCAGGAGTAGGCCATCCAGCCTGTTGAGCGTGCCCTGCCATTCAATACGATCATGCTGATCATCCACTTCAATGCCTTTTTCCCACTTTATCCTCATATCCTCTTATGTCATATGTATTTAGAAATCTGTCAATCTCTGCTTTAAACATACTCAATAACTGAGCTTCCACAGTCCTCTGGGGTAGACAATTCCAAAGATTCAGAACCCTCTGAGTAAAGAAATTTCTCCTCATCTCTGTCCTAAGTGGCTTCTCCATTATTTTGAAATTGTGTCCCCTGATTCTAGACTCCCCAACCAGGGGAAACATCTTATCTGCATCTACCCTGTCTCTCCCTTTAAGTATTTTGTAGGTTTCAGTTCACCTCTCATTCTTCGAAACTCTAGAGAATACAGGCCCAGTTTCCCCAATCTCTCTTCATAGAACAGTCCCACCATCCCGGGAACAAGTCTGGTGAACCTTCCTTGCACTCCTTCTATGGCAATAATATCCTTCCTAAGGTAAGGGGACCAAAACTGTACACAGTACTCCAGGTGCAGTCTAACCAAGGTTCTATACAATTGAAGCAAGACTTCACTACTCCTGGACTCAAATCCTCTTGTGATAAAGGCTAACATACCATGAGCCTTCCTAATTGCTTGCTGCACCTGCATGTTAGCTTTCAGTGATTTATTGACAAGGACACCCAGGTCCCTTTGTACATCTACACTTTCTAATCTCTTACCATTTAAGAAATACTCTGCACATCTATTCCTTCTACCAAAGTGGATAATCTCACATTTTTCCACATTATATTCCCTCTGCCATGTTCTTGCCCACTCACTAAGTCTGTCCAAATTAGAGGCCTGCTACCCGACACAAACACGATGGGACCCGACGACATGTGTTGGGATCGGGTCGGGTTGGGCCGAGTCCAGATCGAGTCAGGTCGGATCGGGCCGGACACACACGGTAAGTGCTCTGCTGGTAAGTAATAAAAATAAAAAAACTTACCTGAGCTGGGAGTCCGGGATGAAACAGCGCAGTGAGCGAGTGATGTCACTATGACGTCTCGCGCATGCGCTGCAGCTTCTTACAGGTTCGATGTCAGGACCGTAAGTAAAGGGATGGTCAGGTTGGGCTCAGATCGGGTCGACTAGTGGCGGGTTCGGGTCGGGTCAGGCTCGGGGAAAGTCGGAGGGACTTGGGCCGGGTCAGGCTCAGGCTCGCTGTGGTTTGGTTGGGTTCGGGTCGGGTTCTTTTTCCTGATCTAAAGCAGGCCTCTAGTCCAAATCCCCTTGAAGCCACTTTGCATCTTCCTCACAGCACACATTCCCACCTAGTTTTGTGTCATCTGCGATCTGGGAAATACTACATTTGGTCCCCATATCCAAATCATTGATATATATTGTGAACAGCTGGAGCCCAAGTACTGATCCTTGTGGTACCCGACTAGTCACAGCCTGCCAACATGAGAATGACCCGTTTATTCCTATTCTCTGTTTTCTGCCTGTTAACTAATCCTTAATCCATGCCAGTATATTACCTTCTATCCCATGTGCTTTAATTTTGCTAACCAACCTCCTGTGGGGGATCTTATCAAAAGCCTTCTGAAAATCCAAGTATACCACGTCCACCAATTCTCCTTTATCAATTCTGTTCGTAATATCCTCAAAAAACTTCAACAGGTTCGTCAAACATGATTTCCCATTCATAAATCCTTGTTGATTGCGCCCAATCAGGTCATTATTATCCAATGTCCATTTATCACATCCTTTCGAATAGATTCTAGCATTTTTCCTACTACTGATCTACAGGTCTGTAGTTCCCTGTTTTCTCTCTCCCTCCCTTTTGCTACCTTCTAATCTGCAGGAACCAGTCCAGAATCTATAGAATTTTGGAAGATGATTACCAATGCATCCACTATCTCCAATGCTACCTTTTTCAACACTCTGGGATGTAGAATATCAGGTCCTGGGAACTTATCAACCTTCAGCCCCATTAATTTCTCCAATGCAACCTTCTTACTGATATTAATTTCCTTCAATTATTCTTTCTCCCTAGTCCCCTGGATCTCTAATTCTGGGAGATTTCTTGTATTTTCCTCAGTGAGGACAGACACAAAGTAATCATTTAGCTTCTCTGCCATTTCTCTATTCTCCATTATAAATTCTCCTGACGCTGCCTGTAATGGACCCACATCTGTCTTAGCCAAATGTTTTTACATATCTATAGAAGCTTTTACAGTCCATTTTTATGTTTTATGCTAGTTTACATTGTCATGCAGGCCCCCACATGCCAAGGATGAGGCACAGTAATTTCGCCATATGGACATTAAATTTCAAATTGTTGCTGGGAAGAAGAGAAGGCCTGTGACAAGCGGTTGCCAGACCCCTGGCTGGAAAGACACTTTTGCATATTAACAGACAAAGGGGCTATTCCCTGCTCCAATTTAACCCACAATGGACCTTTGATCACCAGGTATTGTGTGTAGAGGAGACATTCCAGCGTCTGCTAGGACAAGACAATCCACAAAGCCAGAAGTGGTTATACCGGCTGGTCACATGACTAACTGGCTGTTGCAGGGTTTTTTTAAAAACTTGCCACAGAGTTTTGAGGTGAGAAAGCTGTTTACTCTTGGATTGAAAAGACTTCTCCTGGCTGACTCGCCACAGCCTCTCCTGTCTGCTCCCATCTCTTTCTCATGAAATTCCAAAACCCAGTCAAGACACATGAACCAAGAGAGAAAAGTCTCCGACATTGAACAAGGTTTAAGAAGAATACTGGGCCCCAACAAAAAGCAAGACCTACCTACAATCAAGGACTCTACAGCGAGCTCGAAGCACAGTAACAAAAAAACCCTCTTCAGAGATTGCCTCATATTTTGCACTTTATTTTTCTTCTGCTCTTTCTGTCCCTATCTGCATGTGTGTATCGCGTATGCATGTTAGTGTGGGCGCGTCGTGTATCCGTAGGCGTTAATCGAATTAGAGTTTAAGTTTAATAAATTTCACTTTCTTTTTTAAACATGAGAAAACCTGTGGTGCTGGGTTCTTTGTTTTATAACTGGAAAGCGGTGAACAAGGATTCACCAAGGTGGAGCTAAAAACACAGTGTGTTTAAAAATAAAACCCCGTTATAGCAAGACTAGGTGATGGCTGAAAGGGAACCCTAGACCTCTTTCTCACCAGGTCGTAACAACATTCATATTCCATTCTCCCTTTCTTTATCAGTTTCTTGGTCCTCCTTTGCTGTATTCTAAAATCTTCTCAATCCTTAGGTTTACTGCCACTTCTGGCAACTTTATAGGCCTTTTCTTTTAATCTTATACAATCTTTAACTTCCTTTGTTAGCCATGGTTGACTACCCTTTCTTTTTGAGTTTTTGTGTCCTGAAGGAATGTATAGTTGCAGTAAGCTATGTAATAATTCTTCAAAGACTATCCATTGCCTATGTACTATCATACCTTTTAATAATTTTAATATTACTTCCTATCCCATGTGTTTTAATTTTGCTAACCAACCTCCTGTGGGGGACCTTATCAAAAGCCTTCTGAAAATCCAAGTATATTACGTCCACCAACTCTCCTTTATCAATTCTGTTAGTAATATCCTCAAAAAACTTCAACAGGCTCATCAAACATGATTTCCCATTCATAAATCCATGTTGATTACGCCCAATCAGGTCATTATTATCCAATGTCCATTTATCACATGGGATAGGAGTTATAAACATATTTTCCCAATCCATCTCAGCCAATTTGCCCTTCATGTCTTCATAATTTCCTTTATTCAAATTTAACACCCTGGCTTCAAATGAACTGCCTCACTTTCAAACATAATGTAAAATTCTATCATATTATGGTCACTCATCCCTAAAGGTTCTTTTACAAGAAGTTTATTAATTAACCCTTTCTAATTACATAATACTAGATCTAAAATAACTTGTTTTATAGTCGTTCCGAAGAAGGATCACTGACCCGAAACGTTAACTCTGCTTCTCTTTCCACAGATGCTGCCAGACCTGCTGAGTGATTCCAGCATTTCTTGTTTTTGTTTCAGATTTCCAGCATCCGCAGTATTTTGCTTTTATTGTTTTATAGTCGGTTCCTTAACATAATGCTCAAGAAAACCATCCCAAACACACTCCAGAAACTCCAGAGCACTAGTGCTCATTAGGTTTACCTAGTCTATATGCAGATTGAAGTATTACCCATGCTACATTCTTTTCTAATCTCCTGATTAATACCATGCCCCACACTACCACTACTGTTTGGTGGCCTATAAACAACTCCTACCAATGTTTGCTGCCCCTTGCTGTTTCTTAGCTTCACCCAAACAGATTGCACATTTTGTTCTTCCAATCTGAGATCCTTCTTTAATAATGTACTGATCCCATCCCTTATTATCAGCACAACACCACCTCCTTTTCCTCTTTGCCTGTCCTTCCTAAATGTTGAATATCCTTGACTATTCAGTTCATGGTATCAGGTCAAACATGGGCAAGGAAACCTCCTGCTGATTATTACCAATCACCTTCCCTCAGCTGATGAATCAGTACTCCTCCATGTTGAACACCACTTGGATGGAGCACTGAGGTACCAAGGGCACAGAAGTTACGCGTCCACCACTAACGTTGGCTCGGTAGTGTTAGTGTCTAATAACTTCTGTTAATGGATGTTAAATACCAAGTAGTTGAAGGTAATAGAGTGAATAGTTGTTGGGTGTTGTTAGGAGTGGAAAAGTAAGCTCTGTGGCAAGCAATAAACAGTCTCTATCAAAGCATCACAGTCTCAGTGTCCTCTTCACAAACTGGCTTGGAAGTTTCTTTAACATTGGTAGCAGAGGATGGTTGCCTGAAAGTGAAGATTGGAGACTAAGATTTGTTTTCAGACAGGAGATTAGAATTGGAGTTTTTCTTGAAGAAAGATTACTGAAACCAGGAATAAGGTGTTGGGATATGATCTTCCACTGCTGTTTTGTGAAGCCGGACCTTACGATCAACGGAAGAATGAAGTTTATCAATGGACATGGGTTACGTCTTTATCAAAAAGAAAGCAAGGAATAGCTCTTGCACTTCTGCTTCCCGTCAGAAGTAAGATGAGGGGCAAAGTGTTCTCGGAGCTATGAGGAAGGTTTGGACAATCTCTTAAAATTTATGGATAAAATTTAATTGGAAGATAACTTATTGAGTGCCTTTGATAAATTTAGAAAAATGGGTAGTTCTGCCATAGAAGGATATATTATGGAGTTTAACCAACTATATGCAAGGTTGCAGTGATTCTACTTGGAAATTCCTAAATCAGTACTTGCCTTCAAATTGTTGGATTGTGCTAGGATATCGAACAGGGATAGGCTCTTGGTATTAACCAGAGTTAGATTCAAAGAAAGAGATACGCTTTTTGATCAGAAGTCTGACAGCCTGAAAATTTTTTTGGGAAAACATTCCTTTCCGGCCGCTTTCATGGTACAAATGGGCTCTTCAGCAGTGACACTGAAGGTGGAGGATACAATGCTATCAGCATTTCGAGGCCGTTCAAATATGGGGCCCAAACGTCAGTACAAAAGGAGAATCACACACAAAATGAATGAGGAAAGGGACTCTTTTGGAGGCTATAACAGACGGCAGGAATTGGGCAATTATGGAAGAAGGATGAACCCCCTAAATAACCAAGGGATGGTCAACAGATGTTTTCGATGTGACTCAAGTATCATTATGCATTGCATTATCCAAAAAGGAATAACAAGGTTTTTGAGATGACACATGACGTGAAAGGTTCAGAAGATGAGGATGATGCTACCGATCAATCAAAAGAAATTGTATTGGTCATGAGAAGCTTCAGTCCAGAAATGAGTGTCCTCGTGGCAGATTTGTTCAATTGCGCAGTACTAGACAGTGGGTGTACGTCCATGGTATGTGGAGTGGACTGGTTAAGGTGTTACATGGATTCTTTAAGTAAGGAAGACCGAAGTAAGGTCAAAGAATATGACAGTTCTACCTGTTTCAGGTTTGGGGATCACAACACGTTGAAATCACTAAAAGGAGTGGTAATTCTGTGTAAAATAGCAAGGGTAAACCATTTTATTAGTATCCAGTGAAATACCTTAGCTGTTAAGTAAACCATTTTTGAAAAAGGCTCAGATGAAATTGGATATGGAACATGATAAGGTAATTGTCTTTGGGAAATCTGTAACGTTGCAGTTTACACAGTCGGGACATTATTGTATTCCTTTAGTAAGACCTAACATCTCTAAGCAGGATGTTAAAGAGGTATTAATGGTATCCGGGGGTAGGGATTTAAAAGAGAAAAGGCAAATTATTTCAAAACTACATCGACAGTTTGCACATCTGTCTTGTCATAGGTTGAAGATTCTGTTAAAAGATGCAGGGGTAATAGATGATGACTACACTAAGCATCAAAGATATCAGTCAAAAATGCGATATCTGTAAAAAGTACAGGAGGACGCCATCATGACCTATAGTGAGTCTACCATTAGTAAGGGACTTTAATGAAACCATTGTGATGGACTTGAAGGTATGGGATAAAGACAAAAACATTTTTCTTCGACACTTTATCGATATAGAGACTAGATTCAGTCTGTCAACGGTAATTTATAGTAAAGACAAAAAATAAGAGTGGACAAGATAATGGAAAAGTGGATAGAACGGGAATGGGAGCACTGGCTAGAATTCTAACTGACAATGGAGGAGAATTTGCCAATGATGAGTTCAGGAGTATGTGTGAAAATATGAATATTGTAGCGATGCACATGGCAACAGAAAGTCCTTTTAGTAATGGGATTTGTGAGAGAAATCATGCCGTGATTGATGAAATGCTCTGAAAGATTTTAGCCAACCAACCAAATTGTAAATTGATGACTGCTCTGTCATGGGCAGTACATGCAAAAACACGCTTCAAATGGTTGGGGGCTACAGCCCCTATCAATTAGTTTATGGCAGGAATCCGAAAATATCTTCGGTAATGTGGGATCATCCCCTGGCTTTAGAGGGGACTACAATTAGTTCAATTTTTGCAGAACATTTGAATGCCATGCATGCAGGAAGAAGAACGTTTATTAAGGCGGAAGTTTCAGAAAAAAGCAGAACTTTGCAGTATTGGATCAGGGCATCAGAAAAGAATTTTAATACCGGGAACATGGTGTATGGAGAAGGGCAGAAAGAATGGAGAGGCACTGATGGAAAAACTGTAATTTTGCAACATAGCAATCAAATCGTGAGAGTACATTCCTCGCGGCTTATTGGCACTGATTATACATTGACAGAATCTGAACAAAAGATGGACACTTCGCATGCACATATGTCGGACCTTTATGAGCAAGAGATTGTGGCAGATAATGGGCTAACTGAGAGTGGACCAAGTGATAGTGAAGATCAAGATAAGGCCATTTATCCCAAAGGTCAACTACCGAATGTTGGGACTAGAGTGACTTTTATGTCAGAAGGGGCTAGTGAATGGAGGGAAGCCACCATTATATGAAGGGCAGGAAAGGCCACAGAAAATACAAACATTGGCTGAATGTGCAAGACAAGGGACAGGATATCAGACCTATAGATTGGCAGAAGGAAGTGAAAATGTGGAAAGCCAGAAAACATAGTGTAAGTTCAGACAGTGGGCCTGAAGATGATCCTGGTCCAAGGAAAAGGTCATGAACTTGTGAAAGTAAGTCTGGTCATAGGAGGGACAGGTCGAGTAGTAACAGTCCTGAAAGGGATAGGAAATCTAGTAGGGACATGGTTTCACAAGAGCAAGGACCAGAGAGCAGGCGAGGAGTGCCACAAGTAGTAGGAGCCCTTACAATAGAGAAGTCTAGTGGGTACTAACAAGTTAGATAGTAAATTGATACAAGGATGTAAAACAAAAAGAGCTTGACAGTTGGAGAGAGTTTGGTGTAGACACTGAGGTGCTTGATAGAGGACAACCAGCATTGTCCCATAGACGGATTTGTACAGAGAAAGTACTTCCTGATGGTATGTATAAAGCTAAGGCAAGACTTGTACCTTGGGGATTTGAGAAATGACTAGGCAAGTTAGAGTAGACTCCCCAACAGCAGGAAAAGCAAGTTTGAGGATTTTCCTAGTCCTTTTAGTGACACACTCATGGGAGTGTAAGTCCATTGATACCAAAGCAGCATTTTTGCAAAGGGAGAAATTTCAAAGGGAAGTATTTTTAAAGCCACAAAAAGAAGCTGGAAATATAGATGGGAAATTATGGAAGTGAAACAAATGTATTCATGGGCTAAATGATGCATCCAGGGTGTGGTATTTTTCAGTTAGGTCCGTCCTAGTAAAAGCTGGTTGCATTCAGCTAAATGTGGATCCGGCAATGTTTTATTGGTACTATGAAGAAAGTCTAGCAGGCATTTTCTTGATGCACGTAAATGATTTCCTGTGGGAGGATCTGTGGCATTTGAGAAATTTGTGGTAGATAAAGTTCTACAGGAATTTAAAATTGGAAATCAGGCTTCCAGAGCTTTTAGATATATAGGGTTGAATATTCGGCAGGCTAAGTTGGGGGTAATCCTAAATCAACACTCTTACCGAGACAATGTTAACAGGATCCCAATAAATTGGGCCAGATACTCACAAGAGGAAGACTCTGCAACCAAGGAAGAAGCAGACCAGTTAAGCTTAATCGGGCAATTAAACTGGTTGTGCACACAAACTAGGCTGGATGCTTGCTATGGTGTATTAGAATTGAGCACCATGCTGAAACATGCTACAGTTGGGGAAGTGCTGAAAGCAAATAAGACATTGAAGAAATTGAGTTTAGACAAATGTACACTCAAGTTTCCAGCATTGCATGACCCAGAAGAAATGAAATTAGTCATTTTTAGTGACATCTCACACGGTAATCTTCCCCATGGTTATTCGAGTGCAGCAGGGTTTGTTATATTTTTGGTGGGAAGAAATGATAAATGTTGTCCATTCACCTGGGAATTGAAGAAAATAAAGAGGATAGTTAAAAATCACCTTAGCTGCTGAGACACTTACAGTGATAGAAGTGATAGATATGGGTGGCATAGTGGCGCAATGGTTAGCACCACAGCCTTACAGCTCCAGGGACCTGGGTTCAATTCTGGGTACTGCCTGTGTGGAGTTTGCAAGTTCTCCCTGTGACTGCGTGGGTTTTCGCTGGGTGCTCCAGTTTTCTCCCACAGCTAAAGACTTGCAGGTGATAGGTAAATTGGCCACTGTAAATTGCTCCTAGTGTAGGTAGGTGGTAGGGAATATGGGATTACTGTAGTGTTAGTATAAATGGGTGGTTCTTGGTCGGCACAGACTCGGTGGGCCGAAGGGCCTGTTTCAGTGCTGTATCTCTAAATAAAATAATTATCCTAAATAAAAATAAATAAATGGGTATGTATTTATCGAGTATTTTAAAGGAACTCATATAAGGGGCAATCGGAGAAAAATATTCCTATAGAATGCTATATAGATAACCATTCTTTCTGGGACAATGTCCATTTGACAAAAAGTATCACGGAAAAGTGGTTGAGGGTTGATCTCACAAGTATAAAAGAAATGTTGGAAAGAAAAGAAATTTCCAAAATAAAATGGGTCGACACAAGTCATCAGTTGTTGGATTGTTTCATGAAGAGAGATGCTTGTTCAAAGAAATTGTTGGATGTCCTCGAAGAGGGCCGTCTTGTGTTATGATGAGTTAGGAAAACGTGGGCATTTTTTTAATGTTAAGATTGCTTTGTAATTCTTTAAACAAGTGTTTTTGTTATAAATGGGGGGCAACATACAGTATATTAATGGCTGGTGCTGTTGAAGGTTAATGATATAATAAGGTAAGATACAGAAAAATGTATCAATATTTGTTTCTCTCTTTTTCATTTTAGATATATGTATTTAATTTTTAAAAAAGAGGGGAATCTGTTAATGTCTAAAGTTCTGTTAATGGATGTTAAATACTGAGTAGTTGAAGGTAATAGGGTGAACAGGTGTTGTCAGGATTGGAGAAGTAAGCTCTGTGGCAAGCAATAAGAAGTCTCCACCAAAGCATCCTAGTCTCAGTATCTTCTTCGCAAATAGGCTTGGAAGTTTCTGTAATAGGTAGCACCGGTAGCACCACTACAGACCTGGCTGAGTCCTGAAAGACATCTACCAGACTGGGCCTGCAGCAGTTGGTGAAAGAACCAAAAGAACCAAAAGGAGGGAAAAAACTACTTGACCTCATCCTCATTAATCTACCTGTCACAGATGCATCTGTTCATGACAGTATAGGTAGGATTGACCACTGCACAGTCCTCGTAGAAACAAAGTCCCATCTTCACACTATGGATATCCTGCATTGTATTGTGTGGGATAGATTCAGAACAGATCTAGCAGTTAAAAACTGGGCATCCATGAGGTACTGCAGGCCATCAGCAGCAGACTTGTATTTTAGCCATAATCTGTAACCTCATGGTCCAGCATATCCCTCACTCTACCATTACTATCAAGCCAGGGACTCAACCCTGGTTCAATGAGGGGTGTAGGAGAGCCCGCCAGGCATAACTAAAAATGAGGTACCAAACTAGTGAAGCTGCAACACAGGACTACATGCATGCTAAGCAGCAGAAGCAGCATGAGATAGACAGACAAGTGATCTCACAATGAACGGATCAGATCTAAGCTCTGCAGTCCTGCCACATCCAGTCATGAGTGTGGTGGACAATTTCAAAACTAACCAAAGGAGGAGGCTTCACAAACTTCCCCATCCTCAATGATGCCGGAACCCAGCATGTTACTCCAAAAGACAAGGCTAAAACATTTGCAACGATCTTCAGCCAGAAGTGCCGAGTGGATGATCCATCTTGGTCTCCTCCCGAGGTCCCCTGCATCACAGGTGCCAGTTATCAGCCAATTTGATACCAAGAAACAGCTGAAGACACTGGATTCAGTAAAGGCTATGGGCCCTGCCAACATCCTGTCTGTAGTACTGAAGACTTGCGCCTAAGAATTAACTGTGCCCCTAACCAAGCTGTTCCAGTACAGTTACAATACTGGCATCTACCCAACAATGTGGAAAATTGCCCATCCATAAAAAGCAGGACAAATCCAATCTGGCCAGTTACCACCCCATCAGTCTATTCACAATCATCAGCAAAGTGATGGAAGGTGTCGTTGAGAGTAATATCAAGGAGTACTTACTCAGCATTAACCTCCTCAACGATGTTCAGTTTGGGTTCTGCCAGGGCTCCTTGGCTCCAGACCTCATTACAGCATTGGTCCAATCATGGACAAAAGAACTGAATTCAAGAGGTGACAGTGACTGTCCTTCACATTAAGGCAGCATTTGACTGAGTGTGGCATCAAGGCGCCGTAGCAAAATTGAAGTCAATGGGCATCAGGGGGAAAAATCTCCATTGGTTGAAGTCATACCTAGCACAAAGGAAGATGGTGTGGTTGTTAGAGGCCAATCATCTTAGTCCCAGGACATCACTGCAGGAGTTCCTCTGGGCAGTGTCCTAGGCCCAACCATCTTCAGCTGCTTCATCAATGACCTTGCCTCCATCATAAGGTCAGAAGTGGGGATGTTTGCTGATGATTGCACAGTGTTCAGTACCATTCACACCCCCTCAGATACTGAAGCAATCCGTGCCAGCATGCAGCAAAAGCTGGACAACATTCAGGCTTGAGCTGATACGTGGCAAGTAACATTCACGCCACACAACTGCCAGACAATGACCATCTCCAACAGAGAGAATCTGACCATCTCCCCTTGATATTCAATGGAATCACCATCACTCAATCCCCCACCATCAACAACCTGGGAGTCCCCATTAACCAGAAACTGAACTGGACCAGCCATATAGCTACAAGTGTAGGTCAGAGGCTGGGAATTCTGCAGCGCGTAACTCATCTTCTCACTTCTCAAAGCCTATCCACCATCTACAAGGCACAAGTTAGGAATGTGATGGAATACTCTCCACTTGCCTGGATGTTGCAGCTCCAACAACACTCAAGAAGCTCAACACCATCTAGGACAAAGCAGCCCGTTTGATTGGCACCTCATTCACAACCTTAAACATTCACTCCGTCCACCACTGGTGCACAGTGGCAGCAGCGTGTCCTATCTACAAGATGCACTGCAACAACTTGCTATGCCTCCTTTGACAGCACCCATGACCTTTACCACCTTGAGGATCAAGGGCCGCCAGACGCATGGGAACACCACATGGGCTGCAGTGGTTCAAGAAGGAAGATCACCAACACCTTCTCAAGGGAAATTAGGGATGGGGAACAAATTCTGGTCTTGCTAGCGACGGTCACATCCCATGAATTAAATAAAAAAATGGTTGCTGGATAGAGTTAAGGAAAAGGAATAAAAACAAGAAATGCTGGAAATACTCAGCAGGTCTGGCAGCATCTGTGGAGAGAGAAGCAGAGTTAATGTTTCAGGTCAGTGACCCTTCTTCAGAACTGGCAAATATTAGAAATTTAAAAGGTAAAAGCAAGTGAAGTGGGGGTGGGGCAAGAGATAACAAAAGAGAAGGTATTGATAGGATAAGGTCACAGAATAGCTGACCAGAAGGTCATGGACCAAGGCAAACAATATGTTAATGGTGTGTTGAAAGACAAAGCATTAGTACAGATAGGGTGTTAACGGACTGAAACAGCCGTAAGTACAAACATGAAAAAAACAGTGGGTAAGCAAACTGAACAAACTAAGATGAAATAAAATAAAATAAACACAAAAAACCCCCAAAATAAATAAATTAATTAATATATAAAAAAGAAAAAATAACTAAAAATAAAAGTAAAATGGGGGGCCCATCATGCTCTGAAATTATTGAACTCAATGTTCAGTCCGGCAGGCTGTAGTGTGTCTAATTGATAAATGAGATGCTGTTCCTCGAGCTTGCGTTGATGTTCACTGGAACACTGCAGCAATCCCAGGACAGAGATGTGAGCATGAGAGCAGGGGGGAGTGTTGAAATGGCAAGCTCGGGGTCATGCTTTCGGACTGAGCGGAGGTGTTCGCAAAGTGGTCACCCAGTCTGTGTTTGGTCTCCCCAGTGTAGAGGAGACCATATTGTGAGCAGCGAATATAGTATACTAAATTGAAAAAAGTACAAGTAAATTGCTGCTTCACCTGAAAGGAGTGTTTGGGGCCTGGGATAGTGAGGAGAGAGGAGGTAAATGGGCAGGTATTACACCTCCTGCGATTGCAGGGGAAGGTGCCGTGGGAAGGGGATGAGGTGGTAGGGGTAATGGAGGAGTGGACCAGGGTGTCGCGGAGGGAATGATCCCTTCGGAGTGCTGACAGGGGAAAGGAGGGGAAGATGTGTTTGGTAGTGGCATCACGTTGGAGGTGGTGGAAATGGCGGAGGATGATCCTTTGGATATGGAGGCTGATGGGGTGGAAACTGAGGACGAGGGGAACCCTGTCGCAGTTCTGGGAGGGAGGGGAAGGGGTGAGAGTAAAGATGCGGGAAATGGGCTGGACACGGTTGAGGGCCCTGTCAACCACAGTGGAGAGGGGGCGCAATCCTCGGTTGTGGAAAAAGGAAGACATATCAGAAGCGCTGTCATGGAAGGTAGCATCATCACAGCAGATGCGTCGGAGACGAAGAAACTGGGAGAATGGAATGGAGTCCTTACAGGAGGCAGGGTGTGAAGAAATGTAGTCCAGGTAGCTGTGGGAGTCGGTGGGCTTATAGTGGATATTAGTAGACAGCCTATCCCCAGAGATGGAGACAGAGAAGTCCAGGAAGGGAAGGGAATGGATATGGACCATGTACAGATGAGAGAAGGGTGGAAATTAGAAGCAAAGTTGATAAAGTTTTCCAGTTCAGGGCAGGAGCAGGAAACGGCACCAATACAGTCATCAATGTACCAGACTAAGAGTTGGGGGAGGGGGCCTGAGTAGGACTGGAGCAAGGAATGTTTGACATATCCCACAAAAAGACAGGCGTAACTCGGACCCATGCAGGTACCCATGGTAACACCTTTTACTTGAAGGAAGTGAGTGGAGTTGAAGGAGAAGTTGTTCAATGTAAAAACAAGTTCAGCCAGGCGGAGGAGGGTGGTGGTGGATGGGGACTGGTTGGGCCTCTGTTCAAAGAAGAAGCGGAGAGCCCTCAAACCGTCCTGGTGGGGGATGGAGGTGTAGAGAGATTGGACGTCCATAGTGAAGAGGAGGCGGTTGGGGCCAGAAAACTGGAAATTGTTAAAATGACATAGGGTGTCAGAAGAGTCACGGATGTAAGTGGGAAGAGACTGGACCAGGGGAGAAAAGATACGGTCAAGATAGGAAGAAGTAAGTTCAGTGGGGCAGGAACAGGCTGACACAATGGGTCTGCTGGGACAGTCCCGTTTGTGGATTTTGGGAAGGAGGAAGAAGCGGGCTGTCTGGGGTCCAAGGAAAAGGAATCCTTGATTGTTTTCGCTATCCAATCTGAGATGCTGTGGCCAATTGTAACACCGCTATTGATGACTTTCCTGCTAATTTAACACAAATGGGGCATCAATTATCAATCGCAAAAATCTATATGAATCAGCTCTTTCATGGGTAAACTTGCTGAACCATCGGAACAGCTATGTAATTGTACAAGTTGGATATCTCTGCAGCACATTAACATACAAATTATTTAAATTTTATTTACAGAGAACGAAATCAAGATTTGGAATTTAAATAAAAATTGCAACTGCTTGAGATTTAGAGTTTGGATATTGGGGATCTTTATGCACTGCTGCAGCTGCTGAAGCTAATTTAGGCCTTCGCATATAATTAAGTACCCAAACAAATTCGAACCAGCCCTGAGTCACAACATTTTTGGTTGTATGTTTTATAAATCTTTGGACTGAAATAAGCAGCAGCCAAGCAGTAGTTGAGTAAACCAAGAATAAAAACTATTACACTACTGGCATCATCCTACTCACAAGACTACATGGATGAAAAAAGCCATTTGGATATTTAAGCAAATTCCTGAAATGTCCTAAATTCTCCTAAAGCAGACAGGACATAATATTCCTGTCATTGTAATTCTAAAACTTGCACTTATTCTTCACTGCCAAATGTATCCATTCATCTCCTGAGGACACTGACTCATGCTGGGGTACATCTATCCACATCCATTTCATTACTAAGACTGTTTATTTAGAAGAAGCACCTGAAATTGTAAATTGTCTGCTCTCATCACAGCTGTTGCCCGACCTGCTGAGTATTTCAAATATTTTCTGTTTATGCTTTGTTACCAAGACCATCTATTTCCACTTCCAAAACATAATTGTCTCCATCCATTTCTCTATCCCAGCACCACTGCTACCTTCAGCTACACCATGTCACATGCAGGCTTTACTTTCCCAATGCCCTCCTAGTTAACTGCGAGTTCCTGCTATACAAACTCCAACTCATCCAGAGCTTTGCCACCCACATAGGAACAGGAGTAGGCCTTATAACTGCTTATGGCCTTATCACCATGATCTGTGACCTAACTCCAAATGGTCCTTTGCTCCATATCCCTTAATACTTTCTATCAATCTCAGTTTTAAAATCTGATCTAACATCAATTGTTGATTGTGGAGGAGAGTTCCAAACTTCTACCACCCTTTGTGTGTAGTGGTGTTTCCTAATTTCATTCCTGAATGTCTGGCTCTAATTTTTAGACAATGCCCCTTAGTCCTAGACTCCCCAACCAGCGTAAATAGTTTATTCCTATTTCCCCGAAATATCTTGAAAACCTAGATCAAATCAACCTCCAACCTTCTAAACTCCAGGGAATACGACCCTCGTGTGTGTAATTGCTCCTTGTAATTTAAACCTTGGAGTTCAGATATCATTCTGGCAAATCTACATTGCACTTCCTCTAAGGCTTATGTATCCTTCTTAAGGTCGTTCTATTCCAGAAAGCCAGTTGTATAAGGATGAAACCGGAGCCAATGTCTAGTCAGTCTTACATTTCTTCACAGAGTGAAAGATAACAAACATAGAGCTCTGAACTCAAACTCCCACTCAGTTTCAGTAAGTGTCTCCTTACACGTGATTATGTAAGACCCTAATTAACACCCTCCACCTGCATATGATTGAACACAATTGATATACAATTAACAGATTCCCTTCTTTCTCTGTCAATAAAACTTAGGGTTTAACATGCACAAACAACATTTTTAAAACAAATCAAAATAAATTACATTGCGAGACACCCCTCCTTTAGGACCCCTAACAATTTCTTTGTACAAGCATTTCTTTTTGTAGAACAATCAGATAGTTGATCACTTCCATCTACCCACTTAATTTTGGAGATTTCCTTTCTCTCCAGCATTTATTTCAAGCCAGCAAAGTCAATCTGTAGCCTTTTCTCACTCATACTTTTTGTAGAGTGTACATTATCACACAAGGAATGATTATATACATAACATTCAATGGGTATCCTATCTTCAATATGACCCTTGTGCAGAATCTCATCTAAAATATTTGACAAATAGAACCCAATATCCACTGCCTCTATATGAGCCAGTGTTTCCGCAGCTAACGTACTTTTAACAACCCTTTTTATTTTCTTAGCTTCCAAAGCTAAAGTACAACATTTCCCATTTTCACTCATCATAAATATTATGAAATCAGCTGCACTTGAATACCCATCAGGAAGTTTAGCATGTGAATCATCACTAAAAATGACTAGTTTCATATTCTGTGGATCACCTCAGGATGGGAACTTAAGTGAGCATTTTTCCAGATTTATTTTTTTAAATGTTTTATTATTAGCTTTTGGATGTTTCACTGTAGTACTTAACTCCAACTCATCAAAACTAGCATCTGGTCTAGTCAGAGTGCACAAGCAGTTCAATCGACCAATCAAGCTTCGCAAGCGCTCTGTCTCTGCTTTAAGTATAACATTATCTATCTGTGATGACCAAGCATGATTAACCAAGATGGGAGTAACCCTCTCTAAATAGGATTGTTGATTTAAAGTTATTCCGGACCTACTCTGCTTAATAGCTAAACCAATATATTTAAAAGCCCCACAAGCCTGACTCCCAATCTGCAGTCCCACCCCATAAGAAATCATCAATGTGCCTGTAATTTTTCCTTTACGATACCAATAAAAATTGCGGGATCTGCTTTTAGTTTGAACACTGCCTATTTTCAGCAAGACAGATCTCACTGAAAAATACCACAACCTAGAAGCATCATTCAGGCCATAGATGCATTTGTTTATTTTCCACAGTTTTCCCTCTGCATCTGCTGCCTCTTTGGGTGGTTTCAGAAACACTTCTCTCTGAAAAATATCACTCTGCAGAACGGTGGCTTTTATGTCAATTGATCTACACTTCCATGAATATATGGCCAAACGAGCTAAAAAGATTTTCAGGATTACTTTTCCAGCTGTAGGAGAGTCCATTCTAACATCTGTATCACCCAGCCGCTCTTCAAAGCCCCTGGCAACTAGCCTTGCTTTAGTCTTAGAAGTCCCATCTGTAAGGACTTTTTCAGTACAAATCCATCTATGTGACAAGTCTGGCTGCCTCTTCTCCGGGACCTTGAATAAACACCAAGCTCTCTCCAACTATTTAATTCCTTTTGTTTTGCCCCTCTTATGAGTTTATCCTCAAGTTTATTGGCAGCCACCAAAACTTAATGGTCGTGAGTACTTCTGCTTCTAACTCTATTGTGAAATTGCTTGGGGCCTTTATTTCATTGTCTGATCTGTTCAAGCTATGGCCTCTATGACCAAGGTGGGAGGAGTGCGCTGTTTATTCTAGTCCCACTTCTCCACAGGGCACAACATATTATTTTAAATTTTCCCACTTATCGATACGATCAATCATATATTCTATTGTTCCCAGAACAGAACACACTAACCAAGTTTAATGAACAAAAAAATTATCAGTTTATTATACCACTAGGTGGCGCTGCAGTGGCACATGCGCAAATGCAGCATGTGCCACTAAAACGTCACAGTCTGCAACTTCAGGCAGCTGCCAGGACGAAAGATGGCGCTACTCAATTAATCACACGAAGGCAACCTAACCTAAACACATGGCAGCACACAATGGCGGGAGGGAGAACGAGCGAGCGAGCGGAGCGGGCCGGTGGGGAGGTGAGCAGGCCGGGGATGGGGGGAGCCGAGCGGGCCGGGGTAAGCGGAGCGGGCCAGGGACGAGGGGGCGCAGAGTGGGCCGGGGACGGAGTGGAGCTGGCCGGCAATGAGGGGGAACGGGCCGGGAACGGAGAGGAGCGGGCCGGGGACGGAGACAGGGGGGCAGCAGAGTGGCTGAAAGAGCAGAGCGGCTGGAGAGAGCAGCGAGGGTGGGGGGGGGTGGGGGAGTGGAGCGGCTGAATGAGTGGAGCGGCCGGAGACAGCAGCGGTGGGGTGGGGGGAGTGGAGCGGCCGGAGAGAGCAGCGACGGGGGCAGCGCAGCGGCCGAAAGAACGGCGGGGGAGGAGTGGAGGTTGGCGCATGCGTGAATTTCTGTTGGCGTTGCATTGCTGTACACATAAAGCGCATACGCAGAGGCCAACCAGGCGTGTTGCCCAAAACTGCACACATCACGCGATGACGTCATCGGCGCATGCGCTAACCAGTCCTGGCAAGTCGGAACGCGGCGCAGGCGCAGAGAGCAGGAGCCCGTCTGCGCATGTGCGCACCTCGGCGCAGCCTGATGACGTCAGTGGCTGGCTGCGTTGTCAGGAATCACTTTGTATCCATAATAGAGTATATATTGGTGTCCCACTTTTCTTTTTGGTATGGGTCCTACACAGTCTACCAACACCCTACTAAATGGTTCCCGAATAACTGGTATGTGAATTAGAGCTGGCAGTTTTATGGCAGGTTGCGGTTTTCCCACAATCTGGCACGTATGGCACATTTTATAAAACTGCACCACATCCTTGGAAAGACCTGGCCAGTAAAAATGTTGACTTATACGTGATTTGGTCTTCTGGATCCCCATATGTCCCGCTATAGGAATTTCATGCGCCATCCCGAATAGTTCCCGGCGATACTTGGGCAGTACCTCTATCTGATGAACAACTGTCCATTCTTCGTCCACAGGTCTGTGAGGAGGTTTCCACTTCCTCATCAGAATCCCACTGCCTTCTGGATCTCCTTATGCCTCAGCTTCTGTTTGAGCTGACTGTGCCACTTTATTTAATTCTGGATCAGCTTGCTGAGCTGTGATCAGAGAAGATTTATCAAACATTTATAGAGTCATAGAGTCATACAGCACTGAAACAGGCTCTTCGGCCCACCGAGTCTGTGCCAACCAACAGCCACCCATTTATACTAATCCTAATTTAACCCCATATTCCCTACCACATCCCCACCATTCTCCTACCACCGACCTACACTAGGGGCAATTTACAATGGCCAATTTACCTATCAACCTGCAAGTCTTCGGCTGTGGGAGGAAACCGGGGCACCTGGTGGAAACCCACGCGGTCACAGGGAGAACTTGCAAACGCCACACTAGCAGTACCCAGAACCAAACCTGGGTCACTGGAGCTGTGAGGCTGCGGTGCTAACCACTGCGCCGCTAACCACTGCGCCGCTAACCACTGCGCCGCCCAGTTAAAGGTGTGATGGCAGGCCTATAGATGTTTGCAGATAAATGAGCCAAACGGTCTCAATACCTAAAATTATTTTTTGAATGCTTTGAGTGTAGTCCTTCCTGTATCTCTAATTATTCATTGTGTCTGTATATGACTTCATACAAGTCTTCATTCAAAATCAAGAGGACCATTATAGACCACTTGTTTCCCTAAAGTAGAAGGCAGAAAAAAAATACAATGTAATCATTCGGGTCACTTTGACACACATTGTTGTTGGCTCTACAGCATGGATGTTTACTTTTGGCGGGGGGGGTGGGGGAGGGGGGAATATTAAAAAACAAGTTCTTGATTATGTGGCTAAGCTGGGTGATGTACTAGGAAAAGGACACTGCACTTTCCAAAGAGAACAGGCTGAAATTCAGCCCAGATTCTTCTCACTCTTCTGCTTGCAAAGGGTACTTTCTAGTGAACACACGGCATAAAAGTGTCAACAGTTAGAAGAAACTGGCTGTTCACCCAAGGCTACGAGGATGTATGATGTTGGTAGTGAAAAATTCATCCACACGCAGGGGAATACCCCTTCTCAAGTTGGAATTTAGGGTACATTAGTGGACCACAGCAGGACGCTTTACTCTAAATATAGTCTGCAATGCAACCTGGCCTGGCAATGCTGGATGCTCACAGTGAAAAAGCAAACAAAGCATTTCATTCTTCAGCACTGATGTTCTCACCTTATAGTCACTTGAAATACAAATTCATTAAATACTTAGTTTGGATTATCTAATTCCTGAAAGAAAGTTTCAGATATTTGGTTATTTGTCTGTGGTGTCAATTTTACTTCCAACAATGGAACTTGTTTAGACATTGCTCGGTTACTACACATGAAGGAAAGATTCCTGGAAACTTTTCCTGCAACTGTTCTGTCTCTTGAACTTCACTTGGCTTTTCCGTGACTACTGGAGAAGCTGCTACTTTCGCTCCAGCCAAATCATTCCCCAGGAGTAGGTCAACTCTGTCTACTGGCAAGCTATGGACAACCCCTACAGTACTGTTCCAGACATTAGGTCACACTCTAGGTGCACCCGATACAAAGGTACAGGTATATGCTCCCCGCCAATACCATTTACTAAAACCTTAACATTCAGTGTGATCTCTGGTGGAAATGTTATGCCTTTCCCTAGCAAAAAGTTTTGGTGGCTCCTGTGTCCCTAAGTATAATTACAGGTTTGCCTGCCTCACTTGAGGGATAAGGAGTTACTTTTCCTTTCGACAAGAATTCCCTACAACTCACAGGTATCTTATTCACAACCCCTGCACTTTCAGTGGTTTTTGTATTTGGCCTTACAGCTACAGTCAGAGCCTGATCTGCTGTACTCCCAGTCAGGGCCCCTTTCACTGTCTTGGCTTTGTGCACTCCAAATAAGTCCCATGGGTTTACCCTGCAACTTCCAGAATTCTGCATGAATGGGATGTCCCACCTTGTGACCATGGTAACATTTAGGCTTGCAGACCTGACTTCCACCCTTAGCACCTTCCTTTCTGTCCTGAGGAGGCGATCCGGGGGCGTTCTCAGCTGTCCCTTCTTGTCCCTGGCTACTTGACTTCCTTTCATCCTCCCACCTTCTGTCCTTGGTTTTGTGGGGGTGATGGACAAAGAGTTTGGGTTGATATACAAGTTCATAATCATCAGCAATTTCTACTGCCTGTCTTGCCGTTGAAACCTTCTGGTTCTCTACATGGGTTCTTACTAACGGAGGGAGTGAATTTTTAAATACTTCCAGGAGAATTAGTTCCCTAAGGTTCTCATACATGGCTTCCATCTTTAGTGCCCTTTTCCAACGAGCAAAATTAATTTGCTTTACCCTCTCAAATCCTATATAAGGCTGCCAAGACAACCTATGGAGGTTCCGAAATTTCAGTCGGTAAGCTTCAGGGACTAACTCCTATGCAGTGAGAATAGTCTTTTTTGCCATCTCATAATCTGCAGAAGTCTCCTCAAAAAGCATGGCATAAGCTTCCTGAGCTCTGCCCATCAACCTACTTTGCATAAGCAATGTCCAGCTTTCCTTCGGCCACTTCATCTGTTTGGCTATCTTTTCAAAAGAAATGAAAAATGCCTCTATTTCCCTTTCCTTAAATTTTGGGAGGGTTTGCACAAATTTAAACAGTTCTCTACTGGGTCCTGAGCTGGAGACAGGTCTTTCTCCACCAAAATTTTCACTGGAGTCAAGACCACTCTTTTGACTTAGTTCCAGCTTTCTAATCTGGCATTACCTTTCTCTTTCTCTTTCCCTTTCCTTTTCCTCAAGTTCAAGTCTTTTCATTGTCAATTCTTTTCCAAGTTGAAGCCTAAGTTTTTCCATTTATTTTTCTTTGTCAAGTTCAATCAGCCTCATCTGTAAATGAATTTTAGCTAATTCAACTACACTACACTCTGGTTTGTTTTCTTCTTCCAATTTCAAATGGTGTGCTATTACTTCAATTATGTCTGCTTTCTTAGCTCCTGGTTTTAACTCGAACACCATCAGTTCTGCCAAATCCTTTAGTTTAACCTTGGTTAAGTTCCTCAAATAACTCAAGGATACATCCTCATTCCCCAAAAAGGTCGCAACAACTGTTAAAGACATTCCGGTGGTGTAAACTTTACTCTATTACATAAGAGACCTGGTTCTTTTATATTTTTTCATTTTCCAGTTATTTTTACCCCTCTTACAATAGTACATTGTCGGCGTTGAGTTTATCCTGACGAAAGAGAGCCCCCAGTTAATAAGTTATGACCAAGGCGGGAGCAGTGCACTGTTTATTCTAGTCCCACTTCACCACAGGTCACAACGTATTATTTTAAATTTTCCCACTTTCAATATGGTCAATCATATACTCTATTTTTCCCAGAATAGAACACACTAACCAGGTTTCTTTAATGAACAACAAAATTATCAGTTTATTATAATACAAGTCTTAATTAGTAATGAAGTAAAATATAAATACACAGATTTAAATTTTAAAGTTCCCCTTTTTTAACCTTAGTCCTCCACAATCAAACACAGACGCATACACCGGTTAACCAAAACAAAAGAGATTTTTATAAGGCTGCGTTTACTGAAAACGCAGCCGCTAGGGGGCGTGTACTAGTACATGCGCAAATGCAGCCTGTTCCACTGAAACGTTACTGTCTGTGACGTTCAGGCAGCTGCCAGGATTAAAGACAGCGCTGCTCAATTTGGAAAAACAACTTCAACCCATGGCAGCACACAATAGACATGTTTGATACTCGGAGAATGTTGCGCTGTTGAAAGTCTCATCAGAAGGACAGCACCTCTCACAGTGCTGCATACCCTCCGTAATTCAGTCAGGTTTCAGTGCCATCCCGCTCTCCGGCTGCTCGCTCCCCACTTCCCCCTCTCCCATCCCGCTCTGTGGCCACTTGCTCCCTGCTTCCTCCCCCAATCCCTCCAGACGCTAGCTCTAGGCTGCCGGCTGTGCCACTTCCCTCCTCTCAGCCACTCGTTCCTACATCACCCCGTCACCACTCGCAGCCCGCCTTGCTTCTTTGAGTGGTACGGTGAGGAACGATCGAATGTTGGAGCAGACATTATTAACTTGAAGAAGACATTATTAATTTAACTGGGGCATAACGAGCGGCTGACATTGGCTGTGACAGCTGAGGCCACTGACAGTCAGAGGACTGTGAGTGGCCAGGTCCTCTGAGCCCCAGGCTGACAAGGAGCCTCTGGTGTCAACAGCACAGTGCATGCTGGAGTTGCAGAGAGCAGTATGGCAATATCTGGTGGAGCTGCCAAAGACCATGTGCAGCCATGAACAGAAGATGGAGGAGACTATCCATTCCACGAGTGCTGTCATGTCTCAGGCCTGTGAGCACATGGCTTCTCCCATCGAGAGGTTGGCAACCCTCATGGAGAACCAGATCCCTCAGATGCACGCAGACTTGCAAACCATTGCCTTGACCATGAGCTCAACGCAGCAGTGGCAAGGCAAGAGAAGGACGAGGCACCTGGAGTCTTTTCCAGGTTTTCGTCCTTCTTTGGTCAGCAGGGAGGTTCAAGTGAGCCTTGAAAGGGAGGAGCAGAGGGTGACCTCCACAGTTGGGATCTCCCTCAGGGTGCTCTGAGTGTGGACACTGGCTCCTCTGCCACTCTGCCAGTGAGCCCAGCTCCAGTAGCTGCAATACCTGAGTAGAGTCCTGTACCTGTGCAGGAAACCTTCAGGCAGCTGGGGCCTCCACCCAGCGGTCACACCTCATAGCAGCACTCGTAAACATATTAACAAAACCACCTAGACATTCTTGGGTTATCATGGGTGTTTTACAGTTGTCATTTGTATTGTGTTATAAAGTTCCACCATTATTGCAGTTCACATTGCAGGTCTGGCAGCATCTGTGTAGAGAGAAACAGAGTTAAAGTTTCAGTTTTGGCCTACATATGACACCAGACACACAGCAATGTGGTTGGCTCTTAATTAGCCTAGCAA
This sequence comes from Heterodontus francisci, assembly GCF_036365525.1. Taxonomy (NCBI): domain Eukaryota; kingdom Metazoa; phylum Chordata; class Chondrichthyes; order Heterodontiformes; family Heterodontidae; genus Heterodontus; species Heterodontus francisci. The sequence continues at coordinate 49,005,092 of NC_090383.1, forward strand.
GCGGCTCAGTTGTACCAAAGCGCTATGAAGTCTAAGAAAAGGAATGAAATGAGACGGTACTCCTGGCATTGACTAGAAACGACAACAGCAAAGCCAGCTCTATCAACCTTGCAAAGTCCTCCTTACTAACATCGGGGGGCTTGTGCCAAAATTGGGAGAGCTGTCCCACAGACTAGTTAAGCAACAGCCTGACATCGTCATACTCATGGAAACATACCTTACATCCAATGTCCCAGCCACCACCATCACCATTCCTGGGTATGTCTTAGCCCACCGGCAGGACAGACTCATCAGAGGTGCGACACACTGGTATATAGTCAGGAAGTGATGTAATTCAGCATATGATCAGTTAGTTGGAGTAGTCACACGTGTAAGACAGAGCTCTCTTGTAAAGGTGTTACTCTGCAAATAAAGAACTCACAGTTTATAGCCACTCAACATAAGAGTGCTTGGTTCCCTATTGCTACATAAAAGCAATAACACAATCGTGGCATTGTGTGCTCTCTGAAGCAGCATATCATTCGCAATGTGGTGATAGCGACGTGCAGGGTATATCACAGCGCCGAGGTAACACTACTACAGAGAGGTTCAAGATCTCGGGCAGGACAACGAGACCTGCAATCTCTCCCCATCATAGTCCAACACGGGCAAGGCAGTACTACTTATCATCGGGGGCGGCATGGGCATGTTCGACGACCTTCTATATAGTGAACGATCAAGACACAGTGAGTACACGAAGAGTATTGTTCAGACCAACGGTGGCCGGAAAGGAACAGCAGAAATCGGGCAGAATCATGCTCAGAAACAGCAAGCAAGGTCGGTTCTTGTCGAGGTTGTGGATTGGCATCGCCGTTACACACTGGGTGTTTTCCCACAGTCACTGCATCGTAGGTGAGTTCTCCCCAGTCGTAGGCAGAAAGCAGGAATAGGTTCTGGGTGTGGCTGAAGCTCGATGCTGCAGACACTGTAGACCTGCCAGTTTTTCTGTCCCTCCAGGGAAAGGCTCCCAAAAAAGAGAGGCTGCAAATTAAAGGGGAAAACTCCAGCTGCATTTTTGGGAATTTGACAGCATGTCCTTCCATGAACTGGAAAGCCCAAGACCTCCTCCAGGAGTTTCTACTTATTAAACAATGGATGGAGTTGGATTTTTTGGATCAAGGAGCTGGAAAAAGAAGTGGTCAAGATAAAATTGCAATCGGTAATGACGAGTTACACCGGATTAACACCTTGGGACTTTCTGAAGTGAAGCAGAAGGACCCAGCAAGACTATGGTCTACGTTAGAGGACCAGCTGAAGGTCAGGATTAATTCCAGAGTTCACCACCTAGAGCTGGTGGCCTACAGGCAGCAATCAAGAGAGACCATTAACCAATTTGTGACCAGGTGCCGAGAGAAAGGCAAACTCTGTGACTTCTCAGAGGTGGAATTATTAAAACACATTATGGAATTGGTGATTGCGTCTAACCCGATAGAAGCTTTGCAGAAAGAGCTACTAGACAAGGAAAAATAGTACGATGTTGAAGGTCTCCTAAGAGAAGGCAGGAAGTTTGAAGCAATTGCTGCAACTAGGCAGTACATACGGGCACTGGGTACTACAACTACAGGTGAGGTAACCAGGACACATCAACCTAGCAGGATATGCGGCAAGTTTGGTCTGATGCACCAACCAAAGAACTGTCCCGTCTTCATGGAAAACTACAAGGTGTGTAGCAAGAAAGGGCACTGGGCAAGGCTGTGCAGGAGCTCCAATAACTGGCCCGGAGTCACAGCAGACCATGACCTGATAAGAATCAGACACCACCTGGTGGAAGAAACAGGGATATATCTGCCAAAAGCCAAGTCAAATGCAGACATGTTCACAAGATTGACAGTGATGAGAATAATACGCATGGCACTAAAGGCGAGCAAGCCTTCCACACAGTTACCTTTCCACATCACAAAATCCCCATATTAGAAGAGCTGAATCCGAAATTCACAAGGGCCAAGTTATTTTGAAACTAGGTGCAAAACATGGGTACTGGCTGGTCCATCTCTCCGAAAGTTTACAAGAATTGACGACTTTCAGGACTCCATTACTGTTTGGCTTATCAGAAGGCAGGATTTATTTCAGCAACACATGGATCACATTACAGAAAATATGCCAGGGTATGTATGTATCGCTGGTGTTGGCTCCACAAACGAAAAACATGACTGGAATTTACATAAACTGATGGAAAAAGCCAGGAGAGAGGGCCTTGTATTTAACAGTAAGAAATATGCCATAAACATGAGACACATTAACTTCTTTGGCTCCATTTATTCAGACACTGGCATAAGACTGGATCCCAGCAAGACAGAGGATATCCAGTCCATGCCAAGCCCACAAGACAAAGAAGACCTGCAAAGATGCCTCCATCTCTTCAATTTCTGAGTTCCTTACATTTCAAATTTCTCCGAGAAATCTTTGATTCTGCGGGAACTCCTCAGAAGGGAAGCACCCTTTCTGTGGCATGAAGACCACCAATATGCACTCGATTTGCTAAACCAGTCATTATCAATGGATGCATGTTTGCAATACTATGATCCCAACAAGGATACTAGTCTTGAAGTAGACGCCTCGCAAAAAGGGCTGGGAGTGTGCTTGATGCAGAACAGCCATCCAATAGCTTTCAGTTCAAAAAGCCTATCCCCCACACAGACCAACTACTCCAATATAGAAAGGGAAACACTAGCACTGGTGTTCGGAATCACAACTTTTCACACTAATCTCTTTGTAGTTGAAACAGATCATAAGCCGTTAGCAATGATCTGGTAGAAGCCACTTACAAGCGTGCCTCCCTGGCTGCAAAGGCTGTTGATAAAAGTGCAAGGCTATGACTGTGAGGTCAAATACACGCCAGGGACTCTCATGGGGGCCTCTGATGCTTTAAGCAGATTACCTAATCCCAGAAACTGAAAAGATGTTCCACTAAATGTCCAAGATAACAATATTGACATCAAGCTGGAGGATGTACATCAGATCAATTTGATGTGTTTCGGTCAGAAGAGTGAAGAATTATGGGAAGAAGCTTCAAAAGACCCCATCTTGAAGACGCTATGGCAACCGATTATTAAAGGATGGCCTGACAGCATACGAGGTCCCTGCGGAGATCAGAACTTTATGGCCATACTGGGATGAGTTGGGCATTTCGAGTGGTGTTATCTTCAAAGGAGGCCAGGTAATAATTCTGCAGATGCTCCATCCTGACATCCTCTCACAGTTACATATTGGCCATATGGCTGTTGAGAAGTCTAGAAGACTTGCATGCGAAACCGTCTACTGGCTGGGTATGAACAGTGACATTGAGTGAGTGGTAAAGTCATGTGATGTTTGCCAGCATAAAGAGCCACTCCTTCCTCACGACATCCCGTCGCATCCTTGGTCAAGGATAACCACTGATCTCTTTACAATCAAAGGCGACAATTACTGTTGTTCGTCACCGATTACCACTCTAAATTTCTGGTAATACCTCAATTAAGGAACACTTCAAGTGCATCAGTTACCAATACTATCAGTGCAATTTTCAGCTGGTTTGGTCCCCAATATGTTGCCAAGCCATTCCAAGACATGTGCAGGAGATGGGGTGTAAACCATGTCACTTCTTCACCGCATTGCCCTAGATTGAATATCCTAGCAGAGACAATGGTAGGTACAGCCATATCATTGATTGTAAAATGTCCTGAAACACAACAGGATCTACATATAGCCATGTCACACTTGAGGGCGACATCAATCGACACAGGGCTGTCATCCCCTGCAGAAATCCTATTTGGAAGGCAGGTTAAGACAACACTTACAAGTCACCATCTCATGAATTCCTCCTGAATACAGGAGAGGCTCCTAGCAAAACAAGATAAGATGACAACGCTGCATGATAAGCACACATCTCTTGATGGAGGAGGCCATGCACACAGACAAGAGGGAAATGGCAGCACTCATGGCCTGGACAGAATCCTTCACAGTCCAAGTCAGGGCACGCATTCCTCTGGAATCTCTGCCAGATCTTCATGCACCTCACACTTAAGTCCAACATTTGCTGCCTTACTGATCACTCCAGAGGCATGTCATCGGCCTACGGTTCAGCATCAGCCTGGCCTCCCAAAGTCCTCCAATTGTCAGTGGTCTCAGCTGTCACAGCCTCCGTTAGCAACTCAAGTGTGTTCTTTGTGCTCTCACCAGTTTGCTACCCCAAATCTAAATGCGAAAGGGTACCTACTGACATGAGAGTATTTGAGCTGGTGGAGACTGCAGGGGAATGATGTGATGGTGCACCCTCTGTGGTCCCCTCCTCCTTTTCAAAGGTGGGCAACTATCTCCTGGATCTCTGTTCTTGTGGCTGACCTGTATGAGAGGAAAGATAGATCAAAGAGTTTTGAGCTTCCAAACCCGTGCCTCCAAAACCAAACAGTGCGTAGGTCCATATGTGTTCAGTGGCGGACACAGGAGCACCATCCCTCTTGTTCGACAAAGGCTCCCATGTGCCCAGCCAGGAAGCTACTGGCTCTCCTGCAACCGCATTCCGTCTCACTGTCCGCAATGGAGTGACTGCCATGCTGCCCTCCCAATTCCAGAGCCTCCTCTTCCAGTGTTGTAAGGATGGTAAGAAAGGGCATCCTGCTGCCGGTCTGGGCCCTTTCTTTTGCATTGTGAGCCCTCTTTTCCTACAGGGATAAAAACAATAATGTTAGTCGCCCAATAAAGACAAGTACAACACCTAAGCATGTTGCAATTGTCCATGATGGAGGCACATGAGTGCCTTCTGCGTGCAGCCACTCTGGAGTGACCTTGCTACAGTCAACACTGACAGATGAGTGCCCATTAACTGAAAAGCAGCCATTCCTCTTACAGGATCTGCTACAGCCTGGCCCATTGTCACCGACTGGGTGGGCATTCCTCTCCACCAACCTCACCATCAGACATTGCCATTGAAATCCCCTAAGGGAAGTGAGGTGTGGAGTACTCACCTGGGTGGTTCAAATAAGGTCATTCATGTGCTTGCGACACTGCAGCCTGGTTCTCTGGATGACCCCACGCTGTTGACCTCTTCTGAGATCTCCGTCCAGGCTTGCTTGGTAAGGCAGTGCCTTCTCCTCCTCCTGTCCCTGGGGAACAGGACATACTGCCTTTCTTGAATAGCCTGGAGGAGAATCTGCAGGCAGTCATCACTGAGTCGTGGGACCACCTGGGATCTTCCTTCTACCATGTCTACAACTGCCTTGTTCCTCAGGCCTTTAGAATGCTTGCTTCAGTCAGCAATACGGCTCCTCTCACTGGCAGGACTGCATTGAGTTCAGTGGCTTCAAACAGGACAGCAGCTATATTTAGTGAGTGCTGGCAGCCCTTTAAAAATGGCATCAGCACCATTGGTGGTGTCACCTGACACCGTGGCCACTGCCTTACAGCCCACCTCCATTCAAGAATTGGTCGGCCTCCACCGCCTGCCAGCATTCAATTGGCTGGCCAGCCGGAGATTGCTTTCCACTGGTGGATCGACTTGCAAGTGGCAATCACACCCGCTTCCGTTTCCAGCGGCGGGACCTCGGGCCAATCTGGAAAATCTCGGCCCATGTCTCTGTAAGGATGATTAAATCTGAACCATTTATCTCTATTTGTGCCAATATTTTACCTATCCTATTACAAATGTTTCAAGCATTCAGATAAAGTGCCTTTAATTTTTTTGTTTTACTATTGTTATTTGCATGGACCTTATTCACCGATCACTATTACTGTTGTCAAGTTTTGTATCATTTTCAAACTTCAAAATGCTGCTCCCTACACCTGATTCGAGGGCGTTTATAAAAATTGTAAAGAGTAATTGATCCACCAAAACCGATCCTTTGGGAATATCATTGCAAACCACTTTACAGTCTGAAAACCTTCATCCACCATCCTCTGCTTCCTGTCACTGAGCCACTTTATCCAAGTTCCACCTTTCTAACAAACCTCTGTAGCATTTTGTCAAATACCTTCCAAATGTCTGTATATATATCTATTGCACTACCTCAACCTTCTTTGCTACCTCAAAGAATTCAATCTAGTTACTAAGACGTGATTTGCCTTTAACAAATAAATGCGGGCTCTCTTTGATTAGCACATGCCTTTCCAAATGAAAGTTTATTTTGTGCTTAATAAGTGTTTCCAATAACTTCCCCACTACCAATGTTAGGCAATAATAAAAACAAAAAATGCTGGAAATGCTCAGCAGGTCTGGGCAGCATCTGTGGAGAGAGAAGCAGAGTTAATGTTTCAGAACTGATGAAAGGACACTGAGCTGAAACGTTAACTCTGCTTCTCTTTCCACAGATGCTGCCGGACCTTCTGAGTATTTCCAGCCTTTTTTGTTTTTATTTCAGATTTCCAGCATCTGCAGTATTTTGCTTTTATACCAATATTAGGCTGACTGGCTTGTAGTTTCCTTGTTTGTCACTCTCCCCTTTCCTGGATCCACCGAAGATTGAAAGATTGTGACCAATGCCTCAGCTAGTTCTATCTTTTCGTCTTTCAGCAACCTTGGATGCATTCCATCTGGATTAGATGACTTACCAACTTTCAGCAATGTTAATCCTTTTAGTATGTCCTCTCCATCTCTGACTATACTGTCAATAACTTTCCTCTCATCTTTCAGTGTAACCTTCACGTCATTGGGTTCCTTTGTGAAGACAGAGGCAAAGTACTCTTTTAATAATTTAGCTGTGTTCTCTGCCTCTACAATAAAGATGCTTCAGGTATAGGCTAGGTACATTCCAACAAAGGTGAAAGGAAAGGGAACCAAGTGCAGAGCTTGTCAGCTGATGAGGGAGATAGCGGTTATGCTGAAACAAAAAAGGAGGGTGTATGATGCATGTCAAGAGAATTCTTCAAGTGAGAACCAGGCCATATACAATAAGTTGAGAGGGCAAGTGAAGAGGAATATAGGACTGGCAAAGAGAGAACATGAGATTAGAATGGCAGTCAACATAAAAGGGAACCCAAAAATCTTCTACTGGCATGTGAATAGTAAGAGCAGGAATGACACAAAGGGGGGGAGGAGTGACACAGAGAGGGGGACGACACAGAGATTGGAGGGGACAATAGAGAGAGGAAGAATAACACAGATGGGGGGAACACAGAGAGGGGGGAATCAGAGGGGAGGACACAGAGAGGGAGGGGAGAGAAAGCGGCAGTGAGAGAGAGAGCAGACACAGAGAGAGGAGGGAAAGAGAGCGATCAAGATCACTCCTGACAGATGGACATCTATCCGGAATATTCTGCATTGCCTCAACAGTGAGTGGGCAGAGATTGATGACTTATGCAAGCAAAAGCAAATGTTTGGTATCATTATCCAACATAGTGAAGAGAAAGTATGTCAATACATTAGTCTTCTCATTTATAGCTTCTTCACAAAAATGCACATTTGTTGTTGTTTTGATTAATAGTAAGCAATATTTTTTAATGCCTTTAGCTTTCCGAACTTGTCTCAGTGGCCCCCTATGTAAGACAAAAATTGCAATGTGGCTCCCCACATGAAAAGGCTAGACACCCTTCTCTCTCTCTGTCCACCCCACCTACTGTCTGGCGCCCCCTCTCTTTCGCTCTCTCCCCACCTCTTAGCAGTTAGGTTATTTTGGAACACAGGTTTAAAGGCTTTTGTTCTGTAAACTCATTTTAAAATGGCAAAAGTCACTTAAGGAATTTAATTTTTTAATTCATTCATGGGATGTGGGCATCGCTGGCTAGTCCAGCATTTATTGCCCATTCCTAATTGCCCTTGAGAAGGTGGTGGTGAGCTGCCTTCTTGAATTGCTACAGTAATTGGGGTGCAGGTAAACCAACAGTGCTGTTGAGAAGGGAGTTCCAGGATTTTGACCCAGCGACAGTGAAGGAATGGTGATATATTTCCAAATCAGGATGGTGTGTGGCTTGGAGGGGAACTTGAAGGTGGTGGTGTTCCCATGTATTTGCTGCATATGTCCTTCTAGTTGGTAGAGGTTGCAGGTTTGGAAGGTGCTGTCGAAAGAACCTTGGAGATTTGCTGCAGTGCATCTTGTAGATCAGGGTTGTCCAACCTTTTCAGGCGAAGGGCCACATTCCAATTTTTGCTCGGCACGGGTAGGCCAGTGAGCAAATTTCAAAAGATAAAGGTATTAAAAATTTATCTTACTAATAAAAACAAGAACAAATGTGCATTTTTGTGAAGACGCATTAAATGAGAAGACTAATTTAGTGACTCACTTTCTCGTCACTATATTGAAAACTGATTTAGTGACATACCTGGCATTGTTTTTGCTTGCATAAGTAGTCATTCTCTGCCTGCACACTTGATGTAGCGATACAGAAAATTCTGGATAGATGTCCATCTGTCAGGAATGATCTTAATCACTCTCTCTCCCTATTTTTCTCTGTCTCTGTCTCTCCCCCTGTGTCCCTCCTCTCTGTGCCCCCCGCCGTGTTGTTGCCCACGTCTCAACCTCGCTCTCTGTGTCCCCCTTTCTCTCTCTCTCTGTCACTCTTTCTCTCTCTCTCCATCCCCCTCTCTCACTCTCTGTCCCCCTTTCTCTACCTCTCTGTCCCCCTCTCGCTCTCTCTCTCTCTCTGTCCCGCCTCTCTCTCTCTGTCCCCTCCCCCCTCTCTGTCCCTTCTCTCTCGCTCTATTTCCCCTCTCTCTTATAGTTGCAGAGACCGGGAACGCTCAGCCGATGGCTGGTCAGTTTTTAAAAAAACACATCGTGCTATCAGTTTCACAGGTGACAGGTGCCGATCGGGAACAGTGGGTTCTGAACTTTGGACAGATTCCGGCAGGATTTTGTAAAAAGTCAGAACTCTCCAGAATCTGCCCGAAGTTCAGAAACCGCAGTTCCCAGTCGGCACCTGTCACCTGTGAAACTGACAGCGCGACTTTTTTAAAAAAAGCCTGTCTGCAAGAAGCCAGTGAAAAATTTTTCCTCTCTAGTCACGGACCTTTGGGGAGGATGAGAAACAGCCCAGGCACAGTTTACATCAGTGGGTTGGATGGAAACCTTTGGCGGGCTGGATCCTGGCCTGCGGGCTGCATGTTGGACAACCTTGTTGTAGATAGTAATGTTGCCACTGGGCATTGGTGGTGAAGTGAGTGAATGTTGAAGGTATTAGATGGGGTGCCAATCAAGAGGGCTGTTTTGTCATGGATAGTGTTGAGCTTCTTGAGTGTTGTTGGAGCTGCACCCATCTGGGCAAGTGGAGAGTATTCCACCACACTTCTGACTTGTGCCTTGTAGATGGTGGACAGGCTTTGGGGAGTCAGGAGGCGAATTACTCGCTGCGGTATTCCCAGCCTCTGACATACTCCAGTAGCCACAGCATTTATGTGGCAGGTGCAGTTATACTTTTGGTCAACGGTGACCCCCAAGATGTTGATAGTGGGGGATTCAAATACTTCAAGGGAAGATGTTTGATTCTCTCCTGTTGGTGATGGTCATTGCCTGGCACTTATGCAGCATGAATGTTACTTGCCACTTATCAGCCCAGGCCTGGATGTTGTCTAGGTCTTGCTGCATCTGAACATGGGGTGCTTCTGTATCGTAGGAGTTATGAATGGTGCTGAACATTGTACAATCATCAGCAAATATTCCCACTTCTGACCTTATGATGGAGGGAAGGCCATTGATGAAGCAGCTCAAGATAGTTGTGCCTTGGACACTACCCTAAGAAACTCCTGCAGTGATGTCCTGGGACTGAGCTGATTGACCTCCAATAGCCTCAATCACCTTCCTTTGTGCTAGGTATGAGTCCAACCAGTGGGGAGTTTACCCCAGATTCCCATTGACTCCAATTTTGCTAGGCCTCCTTGATGCCATACTCGGTCAAATGCTGCCTTGATGTCAAGGGCAGACACTCACACCTCACCTCTGGAGTTCAGCTCTTTTGTCCATGTTTGAACCAAGGCTGTAATGAGGCCAGGAGCTGAGTGGCCCTGGCGAAACCCAAACTGAGCGTCAGTGAGCAGGTTATTGCTGAGCAAGTGCCGCTTGATAGCACTGTCGATGACCTCTTCCATCACTTTGCTGATGATTGATGGTAGATTGACAATGTGGTAATTGGCTGGGTTGGATTTGTCCTGCTTTTTGTGCACAGGACATACCTGGGAAATTTTCCACATTGCTGGGTAGATGCCAGTGTTGTAGTTGTACTGGAACAGCTTAGCTAGGGGTGCGGCAAGTTCTGCAGACCAGGTGTTCAGTACTACTGACAGAATGTTGTCAGGACCCATAGCTTTTGCAGTATTCAGTGCCTTCAGCCGTTTCTTGATATCACGTGGAGTGAATCGGAATGTCTGAAGACTTGCATCTGTGATACTGGGGACCTTAGGAGGAAGCTGAGATGGCACTCGGCACTTCTGGTGAAGATTGTTGTAAATGCTTCTGCCTTGACTTTTGCACTGATGTGCTGGGCTCCTCCATCATTGAGGATGGGGATATTTGCGGAGTCTCCTCCTGCTGTTAGCTGTTTAATTGTCCACCACCATTCATGACTGGATGTGGCAGGACTGCAGAGCTTAGATCTGATCCGTTGGGTGTGGGAATCACTTAGCCCTGTCTATTGCATGATGCTTCCGCTGTTTGGCATGCAAGTAGTCCTGTGTTGTAGCTTCACCAGACTGACACCTCATTTTTAACATGCCCTCCTGCACTCTTCATTGAACTAGGGTTAATCCCCCGGCTTGATGGTAATGGTAGAGTGGGGAATATGCTGGGCCATGAGGTTGCAGATTGTGGTTGAATACAATGCTGCTGCTGCTGATGGCCCACAGTTTTGGGTTGCTAGATCTGTTCAAAATCTATCTCATTTAGCACGGTGGTAGTGCCACACAACACGATGGAGGGCATCCTCAATGTGAAGATGGGACTTTGTCTCCACAAGGGCTGTGCGATAGTCACTTCTACCAAAACTGTCATGGACAGATGCATCTGTGACAGGTAGATTGGTGAGGATGAGGACAAGTGGGTTTTCCCCTCTTGTTGGATCCCTCGCCACCTGCCACATATCCAGTCGAGCAGCTATGTCCTTTAGGACTTGGCCAGCTTGGCCAGTAACGGTGCCAGTAATGAGCCACTCTTGGTGATGGACTTTGAAGTCCTCCACCCAGAATACATCTGTGCCCTTGATACACTCAGTGCATCTTCCGATTGGTGTTCAACATGGAGAAGCACTGATTCATCAATGGCGGGGGGCGGGTCGGGGGGGTGGGGGGAGGCAGGTGGTGGGGGCGGTAGGTGGTAATCAGCAGGAGGTTTTTCTGCCCATCTTTGACCTGCTGCCATGAGACTTCATGGGGTCCAGAATCAATGTTCAGGACTCCCAGGGCAACTCCCTCCCGACTGTATACCACTGTGCCTCTGGTGGGTCTGTCCTGCTGGTGGGACAGGACATATCCAGAAATGTCTCAATTTCTACGCTCTGGCACGCACTACTTTCACTTGGGACACAAACTCAGTGGCATGTTGAAAGTTGTTGGACTTTAATTCTATATAAATGTCACAATTCCGCTGCTATCGATTTGGAATCACATTGTTTCAGAACTTCTAATGAAGGGAAAATAGGCAAGAAAACGCAAGGACTCTCCAGAAGTCAGCACTGTAAGCTCCTTAGAAATACGATATGACGTAATGGGGCTGAGTGATACTTGCAAAAATAGGTTGCTTCTGACCCAAAAACAATAATTAATAAATACAATGTAACAGATAGCTTTAACAAACCCTAATCTATGATGAAATAGCTACAATTCCTTAACAAAATCCATGCTGCATTTGCAGTTTTAAAAACTTTTGGGGAAGACATAGTAAACATTTATTATGTTTCAATGACTATGTTAGAAATAGCCATTAACTGTGTTTTTTTTTTGCTGTGAATTGGATGAAAGGCCAACTTTTACAAGCATGTCAAAGATCAATAACTGCAATGTACGAACATACGACCATACGAATTAGGAGCAGGAGTAGGCCACTCGGCCCCTCGAACCTGCTCCGCCATTCAATAAGTTCATGGCTGAACTGATTACTCCACATTTCCACCTATCCCGATAACCTTCCACCCCCTTGCTCATCAAGAATCTATCTACCTCTGCCTTAAAAATATTTGAAGACTCTGCTTCCACTGCCTTTTGAGGAAGAGAATTCCAAAGACTCACGACCCTCTGAGAGAAAAAATTTCTCTTCATCGCTGTTTTAAATGGGCGACCCCTTATTTTTAAACAGTGACCCCTAGTTCTAGATTCTCCCACAAGGGGAAACATCTTTTCCACATCCACCCTGTCAAGACCCCTCAGGATCTTATATGTTTCAATCAAGTCGCCTCTTACTCTTCTAAATTCCAGCGGATACAAGCCTAGCCTGTCCAATCTTTCCTCAGATGACTATCTGCCCATTCCCGGTATTAGTCTAGTAAACCTTCTCTGTACTACCTCCAGTGCATTTACATCCTTCCTTAAATAAGGAGACCAGTGCTGTACACAGTACTCCAGATGTGCCCTATATAGCTGAAGCATAACCTGCCTACTTTTGTATTCAATTCCCCTCGCAGTAAACAATAACATTCTATTAGCTTTCTTAATTACGTGCTGTACCTGCATATTAACCTTTTGCAATTCATGCACTAGGACACCCAGATCCCTTTGTATCTCAGAGCTCTGCAATCTCTCATCATTTAGATAATATGCTTTTTTATTCTTCCTGCCAAAGTGGACAATTTCCCACTTTCCCACATTATACTCCATTTGCCAGATCTTTGCCCACTCACTTAACTTATCAATATCCCTTTGTAGCCCCCTTTTGTCCTCTTCACAAGTTACTTTCCTACCTATCTTTGTGTCATCAGCAAATTTAGCAACCATACCTTCGGCCCCTTCATCCAAGTCACTTATATAAATTGTAAAAATTTGAAGCCCCAGCACAGATCCCTGTGGCACACCACTCATTACATCTTGCCAATCAGACAAGGACACATTTATGTCTACTCTCTGTTTCCTGTTAGCTAACCAATCTTCTATCCATGCCAATATGTTACCCCCTACACCATGAGCTCTTATTTTCTGCAATAACCTTTGATGTGGCACCTTCTGGAAATTTAAGTACAATACACCCACCCCTTTACCCACAGCACATGTAACTCCCTCAAAGAACTCCAATAAATTGGTTAAACATAGGAACATATGATTTCTATTCCACAAAACCATGTTGACTCTGCCTGATTACCTTGAATTGTTCTAAATGCCCTGCTATAACTTTAATAATAGCTTCTAACATTTTCCCTAAGACAGATGTTAAGCTAACTGGCCTGTAGTTTCCTGCTTTCTGTCTCCTTCCCTTTTTGGATAAAGGAGTTACATTGGCTATTTTCCAATCTAATGGAACCTCCCCTGAATCTAGGGAATTTTGGAAAATCAAAACCAACGCATCAACTATCTCACTAGACACTTTTTTAAAGACCTAGGATGAAGTCCATCAGGACCCGTGGACTTGTCAGACCGCAGCTCCAACAATTTGTTCAGTACCACTTCCCTGGTGATTGTAATTTTCTTGATTTCCTCCCTCCCTTCCATTTCCTGACTTACAGCTAATACTGGGATGTTACTTGTCTCCTCAATAGTGAAGACCGATGCAAAATACCTGTTCAATTAATCTGCCATTTCCTTATTATCCATTATTAATTCCCCAGACTCACTTTCTATAGGACGAATGCTCACATTGTTAACTTTTCTTTTTAAAATATCTATAGAAACTCTTAATATCTGTCTTTATATTTCCTGCTAGCTTTCTCTTGTACTCTAATTTTACCTTCCTTATCAAACTTTTAGTCATTCTTTGCTGTTTTTTATATTCTATCTAATCTTCTGACCTCCGCAATTCTTTGCGCAATTATATGCTTTTTCTTTACGTTTGATACTGTTTTTAACTGTTTTAGTTAACCACGGATGGCGGGTCCCACCCCTAGAAGTTTTCTCCCTTGTAGAAATGTATCTATTCTGTGTATTCTGAAATATCCCCTTAAATTTCTGCCAGTGCATCTCTATTGACCATTCCCTTAACCTAATTTGCCAGTTCACTTTAGCTAGCTCTGCTTTCATGCCCTCATAATTGCCTTTATTTAAGTTTAAAATACTAGTCCTGGACCCATTCTTCTCTCCCTCAAAGTGAATGTAAAATTCAACCATATGATGATCGCTGCTACCTAAGGGCGCCTTAACTATGAGGTCATTAATTAATCCTATCTCATTGCACAATACCAGGTCTATAGGCTGCTCTCTGGTTGGCTCCAGAACATACTGTTCCAAGAAATTATCCCGAAAACCATCTATGTACTCCTCATCGAGGCTACCTCTGCCCATCTGATTTTTCCAGTTTATATGTAGGTTAAAATCCCCCATAATTGTTGTTGTACCTTTCTGACAAGCTGCCAGTATTTCTTCCTTTATACCCCGGCCTACAGTGTGGTTAATGTTAGGTGGCCTGTACACCACTCCCACAAGTGACTTCTTGCCTTTATGATTTCTCATCTCTACCCAAACTGCTTCTACATCCTGGTTTCCTGAACTTAGGTCATCCCTCTCTATTGCGCTAATACCATCATTAATTAGCAGAGTTACCCCTCCACCTTTTCCTAGCTTCCTGTCCTAAATGCCATGTACCCTTCAATATTCAGGTCCCAATCTATGTCATCCTGCAGTCATGTCTCTGTAATGGCTATCAGATTGTACTTATTTATTTCTATTTGTGCTCTCAGTTCATCAATGTGCATCATTTACTATCCAGTTTTAGGGCAGATAAACTTTTATAGGGAGAAATGTGTTTTAAATTGGACTGTGTTTTGATGGCATTAGATTGGCTATACACTTTCTACACAGATTAATTGCCCCATGTCTGTTGCTGAGTTAATAATTTTATCAAATGTTCATGGTGCAACATGTTGCTACCTATCCCTGCACTGACCTCATGATGGCATTTAGCTGCATGTCGACAATCTTTTTGACTTGAAAAACTTACCAAGAAAGTGCTTAAAATCATGCTGGCCATTCTGGAAAACAGCTAATATTCATGCAGCTGTTATCAACCCACTATTCAGATGGACAGAATCACGGGATGCCTGCAGCATAAAAGCAAAATCTCATCACTGACCCAACAGCAGATCCTTGGCTTCTTCCTCTCTCAAAGACGATGGACAGCATTCTACTGAATCTATACAGGGCATGGATGATGCGGCCACCTACTCTGTAAGTGGAAGATGAGGGATGACCTGAAATGCGATTGTGGCCATATGTCCCAGACCATTGGACACCACATCAAAATGCCCATCTGCCCACTAAGATCTGTTGCAAGAGGCACCTCATTTCTCCACTTGGGATCTCAGGAGGCTATCGAATGGAAATCAAAGTGGACATCCCATTATAAGTTTTCACTTCATATGAAAGTAGATTAATTAGAGTTTGCAGGGGGCTAAATTTGCAGCAACGCCCTCTTCCCCACACAGTGTTGACACTACATGCAAAAATGGTGCTCTCTGAAGATCCTTGGACATTGGGCCTTGGATCTCACAACAATAATGATGGCACTGCGTGAGCAGGCAGCACATGGTATGTGTATCAACCCACAGGTTTTTCGCTCATGGGATGTGGGCATCACTGGCTAAGCCAGCATCTATTGCCCATCCCTAATTGCCCAGCAATGCACTCCATTGAGCAACAGCAAGCAGAGCTTCACAATCAAAACAGATTGATGCTGTGCTAATAAGAGCCTAGTCTGAGAAAATCATGAATTCTTTGAGGCTGAATCATGGGAAATTCTCAAACATCTGGTTCTTGTATCTGGCCCATTTGCCAGCAGCTGGCTGACACTTTGGCTGGGATTTTGTTTTGGTGACTGGTGTCTCGACCATTTGCAAAAGCACTGGCAAGAACCCCGCGTCACCTCCTCTGGGGAAGGCCCACCAAATCAAGTGCCAATTAGGCACTTAAATGGACAGCAGCGGGCCTGACCTGGATCAAGGAACCTGGGAACCTGGGAATGAAAGTCCCGCCCTCTGAGAGCTGCTGGCTAATCAGAGGCCAGCAGCTCTTTTGCTGAGCAGTGCCATCGTGGAGGCTGTAGCTACAGCCGGTACTGGACTCACAGGAGGCGCTGGACCAAGGCTACAGGTAAGACACAGTAGGAGGTGTTTTGTCGGGTGGGATTCACAGGGGAGTGGGGTGTAGGTGGGTCGGCAGCAAGGGTGGGGGGGGGGGGAGGCGGGTCTCAGTGGACCCCCCCTTCTTGATGTGGGGGTCCCTCATTCAGGAACTAAATGCCTTTTAATGAGGGACCCCATCCCCGAGCCGGAAAGCCATCCACACTTGGCATGTTCCCCGTGTGGTGACAGGCCCGCCTGCAGCTGGGCTAATTCCGGTGGCAGCAGGATGAGGCCCTTAATTGGGCATTAATTGCCCACTTAAGGGTCTCAATTGGTAGTGGGGTGGGAAGGCCTGTGAACGGCCTTCCCACCCCGGACTTAATTTGGGTGGAAGTGGGAAGGTGGCGGGGTCTCCTTCTTGCCACCATCCCGCCCGATTATCTGCTCTCCCTGCCTCCAAACCTGATGCGGGGGACAGCATAAAATTCCCCCCATTGAAACCATTTCGCATATAGCCAAATACCACTCAAGAGAACAGATTTCATCCCACTTGAATGTGACAATTCACAAAGGTACTATTGCTTAACCAAAATCCACTAGACATTTCCACAGTGGGCAAGAACAATAGTGGATCCTAACAATATTAGCAGTCCCCAGAAAAAAATCTCAAGGTCATTTGCTAGCCCGTTTGTAAGGGTTATATCTTACTGCACTGTATCATCTACACTTCCACATTGTACACTATGAATGTAATAGATGACAATATGCCATAAGGAGTCAGGGGAAGGTGGGGTGGGGTAGGGTTCATAATGAAATAAATAAAAGGAGCTTGTAAATTTTTCTCAACATAGGTTCTTAGTTAATCAGGTCACTAAACATCAAAGTCTGTATATACTTTGTGTTGCGCTGTTCTGCATATATGTTAAGCAAGATGCTGACATGCTGTTAATGGGTCTACTGTGAGAACACTCTACATAATTAATGCATACAAAAAAGATTTGCATTTGTATAGTAGCTTATCAGAGCATTCAGAAATATCTCAACATGCTTTACATATAAATAATTGGTTGGAAATGTAGGAACTGTAATGTAGGCAACTGCAACTGCTGTTTTGCACACAAGATCCTACTAACAGCAATAAGATGATCAGTTAATCTATTTTAGGGACTATTAGTTCAGAGAGGAATGTTGGCCATTACACCAGAACCCAATTGCTCTTCTTTGAAGAGGGCCATGGGATTTTTAATATCCACCTGAACAGGATGAATGGGTCTTGGTTTAACTTCTTATCAGAATAACAGTGCGTTTTGAAAATGCAGCATTCTGTCAGTTGCATGGCATCTCTGTATATGCCATGGTGCTTAGATGCTGCTCAAGAAGCTACACTGAGTTAGAGGAGAGAATGTTATCGACTAATCGGCTAAGTATTGAATGTCACCTTAGTATTGAAACCTAGCAATGTTGAAAAGTAAGTCCCATACTTCAAGAAGATTTGAGTAAGACTCGATCAAGCCTGTATTTCAATATCACAGGTAAGACCAAGCTGGCATTTAAGACGGGATCAAGTGCAGCTATTGGTATCTGCCTTGATCTATTTTCTAAAAGATCTGGGTTGCACTAAATCGGACTAAGTATCCTCTTCAGTAGGAAAGACCTGAGGCACATCACAAATGTGATGCTTCTGGCCTATGTCATTATCCGAACCATTGTGTTATAGGGTGGCTAAATCCAGCAATATTCTTAGAGTTAGCATATTGTGGATACACACTTGGCTCCTCTCAGCTGTTATCATGAGAACATTTTTTTTTGTTTTTATTTCTCTTAAGATGAACTAGAGCAAGGAAAGATTAGGTTTTTCTCTGCTGGCTGACAATTTTTCAAGTGAGAAATGGGTGGTGGCAGTTGCAAATCATCAACAATGACTGTCAAGATATCTTATAACTGAGATTCACAGAAGATGCTGGAAATGTATTCCCAATTAATTCAATTTATTTTCTTACAAATATGAAAACAAAAGCATTTACCAAACAAAAGTACAACACTGGCATAGAAGTACTGACCAGTCCATTATAGTTTCCTTGGCCTTTCAAATATATCATAAAGCTTCAGTGGTTAATTGCAAAATGATGAAATAGCCAGTTGAAAAGTAAGAACAGGAATTGGCCATTCAGTCCTTTAAGCCTATTCTGTCATTTAATTAAATCATTGATGTTCTGTACTTTAACATAGTTCCATATCCTTTAATACCTTTGCGTGAAAAAAACAATTGGGGCATTTTATGCTTTCCCCTGCGGTGGGTTTGGAGGAGGAGATAGCATAAAATCGAATGTTTCCGCCACCATCCCGCCTCCGCAAAGATTCTTTTTAGATTTAGAGATACAGCACTGAAACAGGCCCTTCGGCCCACCGAGTCTGTGCCGACCATTAACCACCCATTTATACTAATCCTACACTAATCCCATATTCCTACCACATCCTCACCTGTTCTTATATTCCCCTTCCACCTACCTATACTAGTGGCAATTTATAATGGCCAATTCACCTATCAACCTGCAAGTCTTTTGGCTGTGGGAGGAAACCGGAGCACCCGGAGGAAACCCACGCAGACACAGGGAGAACTTGCAAACTCCACACAGGCAGTACCCAGAATTGAACCCGGGTCGCTGGAGCTGTGAGGCTGCGGTGCTAACCACTGCGCCACTGTGCCGCCATTTTGTCTGGGGCTGGAAGGACTGTGAAGGGCCTTCCTGCCCCCACTGCCAACTGAAACCTATCTCCTGTATAATGTAAAAATGTATCTGACAGGACAAATGTGAAATGGAAGGGTTGTGAGGTAACTCATAATTGTATAGAAGGAAACTGATCACCTTTGCACTGTTTGTATTTTTTGACTTGATGCTGTTTTAAACAGTTTGGGAATGTAATTTTTACAGATTTTTATGAATAAAGTATATTTTGGAAATAAAAAATAAAAAATTAGCCATGAGGCGGATGGCCTTGTCACCGCACGGGAAGCATGGCACGAAAAACCGGGCGGGCTGCTTCTTGACTCTGGCGTGGGTGTTGGGGGTCCCTCATTAAAAGGCACTTGGTGTCTGAATGAGGGACCTGGCATTGGGAAGGGGATCCTGCTGTAAGCCAGGCCTCTGCCTTTGCTAACAACTCCCCTACACTCACTCCTCTGCGGCACCCACCCCACGAGACCCTTCCCACCCTGACCTACCTGTTGCCTGGGTCCAACGCTGTTGCTGGGCCTCTGGTAGGTGCTTCTCTGGCAGCAGTCACTGCCTCTGTGGTGGCACTGCTCAGTGGAAGAACTGCCAGCCGCTGATTGGCTGGCAGCTGTCCAAGGGCGGGAGTTCCGGCAACGGGATCCTTGATCCTATGGAGGGCCTGCCACTGTCCACTTAAGTGCCTGATTGGCACCAGATTCGGCCGGCTTTCAGAGAAGAGGCAACATGGGTTTCTCAGCACCATTTTTCCAGATGTCGAGTCCCCTGTTGCCAGCATAAAATCCCAGCCAATCAATCTCAGTTTTGAAATTTTCAATTGATCAGGCCTCAGCAACTTTTGGGGAAAGCATTCCAGATTTTCATTTCCCTTTGTTTGAAGAAGTGCTTCCTAACATCAACTGTGAATGGCCTAGCTCAATTTTAAGAGAAATTGGTTTCTCTCTACCTTATCCACTCCTTTAATAATCTTGAACATCTCAAGTAGATCACCCTTTAATCTTCTACATTCAAGGAAAAACAAGCCTTGTCTTTGCAACCTGTCCTCATAAATTAACCCTTTTAGTCCGTATCATTCTGGTGCACCTGTGCTGCATCCCTCCAAGGCCAACATATCCTTCCTGAGGTGCAGTGCCTGGGAGTGAATGCCGTACTACAGGTGGGGTCTAACCAGAGTTTTACACAACTGTAACATAACTGCCACTCCTCTGTATTCTGGCTCACTTGGGATGATTCAATTAGCCTTTTAAATTATTTTTTGTACCTGTTCAGTAGTTTTTAGGTCTTTATAGGTTGGTGACTAGTTCTATTGGGGGAGATGCCTGCGATAAGCGATTTGGGTTTGGGCCTGTTTCTGCCAGTTTTGGTAACTGGAGCCCATAATTTCCTTTTTTAAAGAAACATAAAAAACCTTTCTTTGGGTAGCTTTAAGTGGACTATTAATCACAATGACCAGTAAGCGAAGAAATATAGTGGGCAATTTTGTGCAATCAGATGGTTTCACAGGTCGGCGCAACATCGAGGGCCGAAGGGCCTGTACTGCACTGTAATGTTCTATGTTCTATGTTCTAACTTTATTAATGGGAAGACAACAAATAGGCTAAATATGATACACCTGTAATAATCCTCACTTTATGTTACTCAAGCAGCTAATGAGCCATTTAACCAACATAAATGATGAATGTTTTATTAATACAGCTGTTAAGCATGCAAAACTTTACAGTAACAGTTGTGTCAAATTTGAAAGGAATGCTTCAGTGACTGTATCATGAATGTCCTTGTGGATTGAGTCATGGAGAAACAGGAGCACCTTTTCACTTAGGCAGAACAGATCACAAGAACACCTTGAAGACAAAAGGTTTGGCAATGTGTCACAAAGGATGTGAACTTGGGCCTGACTACTGTGAGGCACTGGAAGGGGATCCAGAATAAGTTTCATGACTTGAAAAGAGTGACAACATTTGACAAGAATATTACTGTAAAATAACAACAAAAAGAAATACATGATGATGTAGTTAAATGGTTTTTGTTTTTACAGATTTTTCAAAAAATGCTGTATTTGCATAAACCAGGAATGAAAATCTGAGGAGTAAATCAGTGCATTAATATGGACTTGAAGGACATATATGGAAATGAAGTTAAATAATTGCTGTTTATAGATATTTTCAAAAAACACATAATAAATAATCATGTCTCAGTCCTTGTAATTCTTATGTTTTAGGACAAAACGTGTATATGATACGAGAACAAGGAATGAGAATGGCAGTGGACCCCTTAACCCTTGGGCAATGCTAATCTCATAGAACAGAATTCTACAATTAATAGTATGGATGCTGTCAAAAGTGGTCAGCCTGATAAGATTGAATGACTGCAAACTGACTATAAAGCATTATATTAATCATATACAGTATTCTGTAATTTACACCTTCTTTGGCCTCCTTATCTCGAGAGACAATGGGTAAGCGCCTGGAGGTGGTCAGTGGTTTGTGAAGCAGCGCCTGGAGTGGCTATAAAGGCCAATTCTAGAGTGACAGGCTCTTCCACAGGTGCTGCAGAGAAATTTGTTTGTCGGGGCTGTTACACAGTTGGCTCTTCCCTTGCGCCTCTGTCTTTTTTCCTGCCAACTACTAAGTCTCTTTGACTCGCCACACTTTAGCCCCGTCTTTATGGCTGCCTGCCAGCTCTGGCCACTACCATACAATACTATAGGAAGGATGTGATTGCACTGGAGAGGGTGCAGGATAGATTCACCAGGATGTTGCCTGGGCTGGAGCATCTCAGCTATGAAGAGCAACTGAAAAGGCTAGGGTTGTTTTCCTTAGAACAGAGAAGGATGAGGCGGGACATGATTGAGGTATACAAAATTATGAGGGCATAGATTTAAGATAAGGGGCAGGAGGTCTAGAGGGGATTTGAGGAAAACATTTTTCACCCAGAGGTTGGTTGGAATCTGGAAAACACTGCCTGAAGGGGTGGTAGAGGCAGGAACCCTCACAAAATTTAAGAAGTATTTAGATGAGCACTTGAAATGCCATAGCATACAAGCCTACGGGCCAAGTGCTGGAAAATGGGATTAGAATAGTTAGGTGCTTGATGGCTGGCACAGACACAATGGGCTGAAGGGCCTGTTTCTGTGCTGTATAACTCTATGACTCAATGACACATTACAGACATTTACACCACAGGCTGATTGTGAACAAATGCTTGTTCTCATGTGTTCTCTTCACAAAGCAAGGCACAGGTGGGACTGAATTTAATGAGCCCGCCACTGGTCCCGGTGGTGGGTCTGGTAGAGGGCACCATTCCTCTTCATCATGTGGGTGCGGTGGGTGGCCATTTTGCCTCAGGGAGGCATAGGTGCCCCCCAATCACATGGCGGAGACAGGAGGTGAGTTGTTGATTACGGCCTCAGATGACTCCGGAGCAGGTGCTGGCGCCACATTTAAAGGCCTGCCTGCCCTGCATTAACTCCTGCTTTGGATACATTGTCAGCTTGGTGCAGCATACAACTTTGTCCAACTGGTTCTTGAGTGCTGCTGGAGGGCACATAGTGTGAAGAAGCGAGTTTAGTAAAGGAAGGAGTTTGTTAAGGCAGGGAACTGTAAATTAATTAAGAGCAAATAAATGTAATTAAATTAACACAAAAAAGATGGCAGGACAAATAATGTATCACAGCTGCAGTATGTGGGAGCTCCCGGATGCCACGGCATTCATGGCAACCACGTCTGTAGTAAGTGACTGAGGCTTGAGGAGCTTCAGCTCAGAATCATTGAGCTGGAGGCCAAGCTACAGACACTGTGATGCATCAGGGAGGTGGAAAGTTACCTGGACACTTTGTTCCAGAAGGCAGTCACAACCCTTAGGATAGGGTCTTCTGATTTGGTCAGTGGTCAGGCAGATAAGGGGATTGAGAAGGTGGGAGTGGAGGAGCCTCAGCCCTTGCAATTTAGCAACAAGTTTGAGGTTCTTGCAGCTTGTATGGACAAAAGTGAGAGCTGTAGTGTGGATGAACAGAATGACCAAGGCACCATGGTACAAGAAGCTGTTCAAGTGGGGGGAGCAGAAAGGAAAGAAGTGGTAGTAGGGGACAATATAGCGAGGGGGACTGACTCTGTTCTCTGCAGCAAAGAGCGAGAGTCCAGAAGGCTGTGTTGCCTGCCCGATGCCAGGGTTTGCGATATCTGCTCAGGGCTGGAGAGCAATTTACAGTGGGAGGTAGGATCCAGTCATCGTGGTCCATGTAGGTACCAACGATATAGCAGGACAAGGAATGAGGTTCTGCATAGTCAGTATGAGGAGCTAGGCACAAAATTAAGAAGCAGAACCTCAAAGGTAACAATCTCTGGATTATTACCTGAGCCATGTGCAAATTGGAGTAGGGCAAATAAGTTAGAGAAATGAATGCATGGCTTAAAGACTGGTGTGGTAGAAGTGGGTTCCCTTTGTGGGCACTGGCACCAGTACTGGGAAAAGTGGGGGCTGTACCTTTGAGACAGTCTACACCCGAACCGTGCTGGGACTGGTGTTTAAGTGAGTTGCATAACAAGGGAAGTAGAGAGGGTTTGAAAATAAATAGTGGGGGCACGGGATCAAATTTGGGAAGATGTGGTAAATCAAAGAGTAGAGACAAGGCAAGAGAGAAAGGTATTGATATGGGAAAAGATAAACAGACTGTGACAGGAAAGAACAGTGATTACCAATCTAAGAGTAAATTAGCAGAAAAGGCAAGAGGTTAGAATAATAATAAAAGGACAAAACTAAAGGCTCTGTATCTGAATGCATGTAGCATTTAAAACAAAACAGATGAACTGAAAGCGCAAATAGAAATAAATAAGTATGATCTGATTGCCATTACAGAGACGTGGCTATGGGATGGCATAGATTGAGACCTGAATATTGAAGGGTACATGATATTTATGAAGGACAGGAAGCTAGGAAAAGTTGGAGGGGTGGCTCTGTTACTGAATTACTGTGTATTAGCACAATAGAGAGGGATGACCTAAGTTCAGGAAACTAGGACACAGAGGTGGTTTGGGTCGAGATGAGAAATGATAAAGGCAAGAAGTCACTTGTAGGAGGCCCCCTAACATTAACCACACTGTAGGACAGGGTATAAAGGAAAAAATAATGGGTGCTTGTTGGAAAGGTATGGCGATAATCATGGGGATTTTAATCTACATATAGATTGGAAAAATCGCATGGGCAAAGGTAGCCTAGATGAAGAGTTCATAGAATGTTTTCAGGATAGTTTCTTATAACAATACATTCTGGAGCCAATCAGAGAGCAGGCTATACTAGACCTGGTATTGTGTAATGATATAGGGTTAATTAATCACCTTATAGTGAAGGTGCCCCTAGGCAACGGTGTTCATTATATGATGGAACTTTACATTCAGTTTGAGGGAGAGAAGAGTGGGACTAAGACTAGTATTTTAAACTTAAATAAGGGCAATTATGAGGGCATGAAAGCAGAGCTAGCAAAAGTGAACTGGCAAATTAGGTTAAGGGATAGGTCAATAGAGATGCAATGGCAGACATTTAAGGGGATATTTCAGAATACACAGAATAGATACATTCCAACGGGAAAGAAAAAATTAGCAAGAAATATAAAGACTGAGAGTAAGAGTTTCTATAGATATTTAAAAAAGAACAGTCAACAAAGTGAGAGTTGGTCCTATAGAAAGTGAGTCTGGGCATGAATAAGGGAAAATAAGGAGGTTGCAGATGAATTGAACAGGTATTTTGCATCGGTCTTCACTATAGAGGATACAAGTAACATCCCAGTATTAGCTGTAAGTCAGGAAATGGAAGGGAGGGAGGAACTCAAGAAAATTACAATCACCAGGGAAGTGTTACTGAGAAAATTGTTGGAGCTGCAGGCTGACAAGTCCCCGGATCCTGATGGACTTCATCCTAGGGTGTTAAAAGAGGTGGCAAGTGAGATAGTTGATGTGCTGGTTTTGATTTACCAGAATTTCTTAGATTCAGGGAAGGTTCCATTAGATTGGAAAATAGCCAATGTAACTCCTTTATTGAAAAACGGAGGGAGACAGAAAGCAGGAAACTACAGGCGAGGTATCTTAACATAAAAGCAAAATACTGCGGATGCTTGAAATCTGAAATAAAAACAAGAAATGCTGGAACCACTCAGCAGGTCTGGCCTGCTGAGTGGTTCCAGCATTTCTTGTTTTTATTTGAGGTATCTTAACATCTGTCTTAGAAGCCATTATTAAAGACATTATAGCAGGGCACTTAGAAAAATACAAGGTAATCAAGCAGAGTCAACATGCTTTTGTTTGACCAATTTATTGGAGTGCTTTGAAGAAGTAACATTTGCTGTGGCTAACCAGTGGCTGTACTGTGGGGAACCGATGGATGTACTGTACTTAGATTTCCAGAAGGCATTTGATAAGGTGCCACATCAAAGGTTATTGCGGAAAATAAAAGCTTATGGTGTAGGGGTAACATTTTGGCGTGGATAGAAGATTGGCTAGCTAACAGGAAACAGCGAGTAGGCATAAATCTGTTGGCAAGATGTAATGAGTGGTGTGTCACAGGGATCAGTGCTGGGGCCTCAACTTTTGGCAATTTACATAAATGACTTGGGTGAAGGGACCGAAGATATGGTTGCTAAATTTGCTGATGACACAAAGATGGGTAAGGAAGTAAGTTGTGAAGAGAACATAAGGAGGATACAAAGGTATACAGATAGGTTAAGGGAGTGGGCAACGACCTGGCAAATGGAGTATAATGTGGGAAAATGTGAAATTGTCCATTTTGGCAGGAAGAATAAAAAAAAACCATGTTATCTAAATGGTGAGAGATTGAAGAGCTCTGAGATGCAGAGGGATCTGGGTGTCCTGGTGCATGAATCACAAAAAATTAGTATGCTGGTACAGCAAGTAATTAGGAAAGTGAATAGAATGTTATCATATATCGCGAGGGGAATTGAATACAAAAGTAGGGAGGTTATGCTTCAGTTATACAGAACATTGGTGAGACCACATCTGGAGCACTGTGTACAGTATTGGTCTCCATATCTCAGGAAGGCTGTAAATGTGTTGGAATCAGTTCCGAGAAGGTTTACTAGACTAATACCTGGAATGGGCGGGTTGGCTTATGAGGAAAGGTTGGACCGGCTAGGCTTCTATCTGCTGGAATTTAGAAGAGTAAGAGGGGACTTAATTGAAAGATAAGATTCTGAGCGGTTTTGACAGGGTGGTGGAAAGAATGTGTCCTCTTGTGGGAGAATCTAGAACTAGGGGTCACTATTTAAAAATAAGGGGTCGCTCATTTAAGACAGAGATGAGGAGAAATTTATTCTCAGAGCGAATCGTTAGTCTTTGGAATTCAGTTCCTCAAAAGGTGGTGGAAGCAGAGTCTTTGAATATTTTTAGAACCAAGGTAGATAGATTCTAGCAAGGGGGTGTAGGATTATCGGGGGTAGGCAGGAATGTGGAGTTGAGGTTATAATCAGATCAGCCGTAATCTTATTGAATGGCGGAGCAGGCTCGTGGAGCCAAGTGGCCTACTCCTATTGCTAATTTGTACGTTCGTATGTTCGTATCCCCCCCACCCCCCACCCCTCCGAGGAGGGCAGAAGACGACGTCCAAGGAAAGACACAGGGTGGCCCCACGGTTCAGTGATGCCTCCCTGCAGATTCTCCTCCAGGCTGCAAGGGAAAGATGGGAGGTTCTCTTCCTCCACGATGGCAAGAAGAGGTTCTCCTACCTGATCAAGCAAGCCTGGGTGATCACACAGGAAGTCAGCAGTCGTGGGGGTCACCCAACACAACTGGCCGCAGTGCAGGAAGAGGTTCAATGACCTTCTGCATTCTGCCAAGGTGTGTGCTCCAAACCAGTCGTCTTTTTGAGAATTGCACATGACTATGTGGGAGGTTGCGCAACCTGGGGAGGATAGCAGCGCTGCAACATTGGCTGAGTGCATAAGGTTCTGACAGATGCACGGCTGTTTTATGGCCACATGCCACCTTCCTTCATAGCTCACCATCCTTAACTTCCCTGACAGTGAATGCCTGCATGAGAGACATCTGAATCTCCAGTAGGGGATGAGGAGCTGAAAGAGCAGAACTGTCATGTTGATCTCTATGCCATTCTCTACCATCTCCATCCTTCCTCTTGCAGGACAAGAGGACCAATAATAGGAGGGAAATGGCCTAGACAAGTGGAGGATTCCCAGTTCTACGTCCACTCACCTCCACTGAGGAAGAGGCCTTGGAGCTGGCGGCTACCCACGGCAGCCACATAATATCGGATGGGGAGACTGGAGTCCTTGTGCAAGAGAGTGAGGATTGCTTCCTGTCGGCATTCGTATCAATGTTGGAGATCCACATTACCCTTGGTTGGTATCAGGAGAACTGCACTGCCTAACCCAGATATGTTTCTATTCTCTCATGCAGATATCCATTTGTAGGGGTCCTCAGCCATAGGCGGACAGTCATCCACCTCCGAGGAGGAGGACCACTCAGCGGATGCACCGTCCCATGACTCTCCTGCACCCTCCACCAGCGCAGAGACTTTCACCTTGGTGGGTACCCACTCAGCATAAGAATCAGGGTCACAAGCTAGTGAGAGCACCACACATGCAGCTGAGCAGCTGGCTGAGCCTGAGACAGCGGAGCCTCCAACAGGCTGATGACGAGTCTCTGATGTCAACAGCATAGGGCATGCTGGAGCTGCAGAGAGAGGTAAGGCAACATCTGGCGGAGCTGCCAGAATCCATGTGCAGCCATGAGCGGATGATGGAGGAGTCCACCCATGCTGTGACAGCTGCCATTTTTCAGGCCTATGAGCGCATGGCTTCCTCCATCGAGAGGTTGGCGACCCTCATGGAGAGCCAGATCCCACAGATGCGCGCAGACCTGCACACCATCACCTTAGCCTTGAGCTTAACGCAGCAGTGGCAAAGTGAGAGAAGGAACAGGAGCCCGGAGGCTTCCTCAGCTCCTTGTCCTTCTCTGGTGAGCAAGGAGGCTCAAGAGAGCCTTCAAAGGGAGGAGCAGAGGCTGACAGCAGATCTAGGGGCCCCCCTCAGGGTGTTCCGAGTGTGGCCACTGGCTCCTTAGCTGCTCTGCCAGTGAGCTCAACTCCAGCAGCTACGATGCCTGAGGAGAGTCCTGCACCCCAGGCAACTGGGGCCTTCCTGACCTCAGGCAGCCAGAGGACACTCGCAAAGTCATCACAGGCCAAGGGGCAGCCTGATTAGCAACCTGTCTTCAGCCCAGCTGCTGTCACAGGGTTCACACTGCATAGGAGCACTTGCAAACATATTAAGAAGAGCACTTAGCACAATTTTGATCTCACTGGTGTACCATATATGTTTTGTGTTAAATAATTAAAAGATCCTTTCTTCAAATCATTAGCTTTCATTGTCTGAAAGCCATGTGCCATTATGCCTTAATTGTGAAATGTTGACCTTCTCTTTACCCCCCAGGGCAATACCAATGTGACCACAATCCTCATTAACATGATAAAGTGATGGGAGCCCTCGTTCACAAATGGTCTCCCGTCAACGCTAGCACACATTGCATCCACTCGCAAGACAGGGATCACAAATGCAAAAGGTGCGACAAAGTTCAAGCATTAAGGTGAGCCTTTATTTTACGCTCTGTGAATGGACACCAGGATGGCTGCAAACAAGTTGGTATGAGGTTGTCTCTTTCTTCCTTCACGCGTTGTTCAACCCATCTGGCTTCCTGTCTTGGAAACTGAGGACATGCTAATTCTGTCGGCGGAGTCGCTGATGGTTTAGAGCCCAACCTTGATGATGGCCCACTCTCTGTTCAAGCAGTGTGAACAAACAGACCCATCACATAGCAGTTTGCCAACGCTAAACTGATACTCCCACCCACCCCCCACCCAAAACCACACTTAGCCCCCTTGCAGAGCCCCCGGCACCCTGGACCCCCCTTGTAGAGCCCCGAGTACCCCGGACCCCCTTGCAGAGCACGCAGCAACGCAGTCCGACGATGGCCTCCAAACCCCCCTCTTCCCCTATGCAGCAATGCTCCAGGCTGCCAACCTGTCATGGCACCTCAGTGTTGCCAGGTTTTATCGGTCGTGAATCCAGAAGCATGTCAGTACCGCCTGCCGTTCACAGAATTGCTCACCGATCATTAAATTGCTTTTAATTATATTTTAATGCATGTAAATTGTCATTTCAGCAATTTAAAATAGGTTCCTGTCGTGTTGCTGCGGCAATGCCACCATTGTGCTTTCCCGTCACTGACAAAATCTGGAACTGAAGTCACGATGCCGGATTTCCGGGAAGATGGCTGTGTTGTAATTCTCTGTCCCCCCACATCACTATACCTGCCTTTGATGGCCACACGAAATTCAGCCTGTGATTTGCAGTACTGTTCAGAGAGAAAGCCACAGTTAGCAGTACACTAATCATCACCATATACACTTGAAGCAAACACCAGCACAAATACATGCAAAATATATACTGATGTGCATGAGGCAACATACAATGAAGCGCAGGGTTCTGGTGATGTAGAACTAGCAGAGGTAGGGATTGATGAAAGGCAAGCGTATGCAGGACAGAGGTCTGGCATGCCTTACCTGCATTGCCTTTGTAATAAAGGGTATTGTCAGTGCACTTTCCAGTGGATGATGTGAGAACATAGGGACTGTGTGTTGAATAGCTGCTTGTTTCCTTATTTTCTACACATATGCCAGTGGAAGCTGATATGGGTAGGTTGGGTAAGACAGCTGTAATTGGTTTTAAATTGCTTGCTGAATGCTAGAGACAATAATGAGGGAAGGATTAAGAGAATTCAAACCTGCCCAATGTTTCACACTTAGAGAGGTCAACTGGCGTGGTGAGGAGATAGTCTCCAGCAGTATCATGCACAGCAAAATTTGGAGTGGTCCACTGGCATTCATATCAGATCACATAAAGAATTGAAGAGGAATTTCTTTACACAGAGAATAGTGAGAATGTGGAACCCACTGCTCCATGGAGTGGTTGAAGCAGATAGCATTGATCAAATTAAGGGGAGGTTGATGTAGACAGGAAAGAGAAGGGAATAGAGGGACCCAGGGATAGATTTGGAAAAAAAAATCATTCTCAGGATGTGTGTGCCACTGGCATTTATTACCCATCCTTACTGATACAACTGAATCGCTTGCTCGGTCACTTCAGAAGTTAGTTAATAGTCAACCACATTGGTGTAGGACACGAGTCACGTAGGGGCCAGATTAAGTAAAGACTGCAGGTTTCTTTCCTTAAAGGACATTAAGTCACGAGTGAACCAGTTGGCTTTTAAATCAACCTGACAGCTTTGTGGTCACTTTTGCTGATACCAGTTTTTTTTAAAATTTCCAGATCTTTTAAAAAGTGAATTCAAATTCTCAAACTGTCGTGGTGGGATTTGATTTCATGTTCTCTGGATTATTATCCTAACCTCTAGATTACTAGTCCAGTAGTTCGAGTGGGAGGAGTGGAGTATAAATATTGGCATAGAGCAGTTGGACCAAATGACTGGTGCTGCAGATGCGAAATATGAGTATACGAATTAGAAGTAGGAGTAGGCCACTCGGCCCCTTGAGCCTGCTCCGCCATTCAACAAGATCTGATCTGATTGTAACCTCAATTCCAATTCCCACTTGCCCTCGATAACCTTTCACTGCATTCCTTATCAAGAATCTATCTACCTCTGCTTCAAAAATATTTAAAGACTCTGCTTCCACCACCTTTTAAGGAAGAGAGTTCCAAAGACTCACGACCCTCTGAGAGAAACATTTCTCCTCAACTCTGTCTTAAATGAGCGACTCCTTATTTTTAAATAGTGACCCCCTAGGTCTAGATTGTCCCGCAAGGGGAAATATCCTTTTCACATCCACCCTGTCAAGACCCCCCAGGATCCTATATGTTTCAATCAAGTTGCCTCTTACTCTTCTAAACTCCAGCAGATACAAGCCTTGCCTGTCCACCCTTTCCTCATAAGACAACTCACCCATTCCAGGTATAAGTCTAGTAAACCTTCTCTGAACTTCTTCCAACACATTTACATCCTTCCTTAAATAAGGAGACCAATACTGTACACAGTACTCCAGATGTGGTCTCACCAATGCCCTGTATAACTGAAGCATAACCTCCCTACTTTTGTATTCAGTTCTCCTCGCAATAAACAAAAACATTCTATTCGCTTTCCTAATTACTTGCTGTATCTGCATTCTAACCTTTCGCGATTCATGCACTAGGACAGCCAAAGCCTTCTGCATCACAGAGCTCTGTAATCTCTCACCATTTAGATAATATGCTTCTTTTTTATTCTTCCAGCCAAAATGGACAATTTCACATTTTCCCACATCATACTCCATTTTCCAGATCTTTGCCCACTCTCTTAACCTATTTATATCCCTTTGTAGCCTCCTTATGTCCTATTCACAACTCAATTTCCTACCAATCTTTGTGTCATCAGCAAATTTGGCAACTATACCCTCGGTCCCTTCATTTATATAAACTGTAAAAAGTTGAGGCCCAAGCAGTGCTCCCTATGGCACACCACTCATTACATCTTGTAGACCAGAAAATGACCCATTTATGCCTCCTCTCTGTTTCCTGTTAGCGAGCCAATCTTCTATCCATGCCAATATGTTACCCCCGACAACATGAGCTTTTATTTTCCGCATGTTACTTCTTCAAGGAACTCCAATAAATTGGTTAAATATGATTTCCCTTCACTGCCTGATTACCTTGAATTTTTCTAAGTGCCCTGCTACAACGTCTTTAATAATAGCTTCTAACATTTTTCCTAAGACAGATGTTAAGCTAACTGGCCTGCTTTCTGTCTCCCTCCCTTTTTGAATAAAGGAGTGACTTTCACTATTTTCCCTGAATCTAGGGAATTTTGGAAAATTAAAACCAACACATCAACTATCTCACAAGCCACTTCTTTTAGGACCCTAGAATGAAGTCCATCAGGACCCGGGGACTTGTCAGCCCACAGATCCAAAGATTTGCTCAGTACCACTGTTTGTTGATTGTAATTTTCTTGAGTTCCTCCATCCCTTCCATTTCCTGATTTATAGCTATTTCTGGGATGTTACTTGTACCCTCTATAGTGAAGACCAATGCAAAATACCTGTTCAATTCATCTGCCATCTCCTTACTTTTCCTTAAAACTCACTTTCTATAGGACCAACGCTCACCTTGTTAACTCTTTTTTTCAAACATCTTTAGAAACTCTGTAGAAGATGCACTGTCAGTGAAGATTGTTCGGCATCACAAGCTCATTAGGCATCAATCCTGCAATTTACTGAAGCAATTGAATCTGATGTGGTAAGTCTAGCTCTTCTGCTTTCATTCACTATCCTCTCCTGCTGCTCTAAGAAATATTGGGCATGAAATTCATGTCAGTAGCACAGCTGGATTGGTGTTACGGAAGACAGTCGTCCTTCTGGGGGTGTCCACTGTGCTGCCACCTGCTTCCGAAGTACCCTAGCAGCATGCCCTCTTGAGAAGGGCACTCGTACGGGCTTCCCCTACGAGCGCTGGAAGCAACTGAACCACGGCTATCCTAATGCTACTCAGCTTAATGGTTGATGTGATGCGCATTGCCCTAATTTGAGTCATGCAAATTCATACCTCACTCGACAAAAAAAAAGCCTTCTGCTGCAAGAGGGGCCCAACACTAGTGTTATTAAAAGGGCCAGGAACCCAACTTACAGGTATGGTATTTCAATGTCTCTGGAAGTGCTGTGGAGTGTTTTTAGAGATGTTATGGTGAATTCCTGGATTTGACTGGGAATGATGCTGCATCATCACAAGGAGGACAGAGAATTTGGTGACCTGTCTGCACAAAGTCTGCAACTGGTAAGGGGGCCCAGTGGGTCTGCAACACGGCAGAGAGATGGAGCAGAGGCTGCGGAGAGGGCAAGTTCTTTGTGATTCCCTCTACAAAGTTGGAGCTGGACATCTCCAGGCTTCTTGACAGTGACAGGAGGTTGCCTGGCAGGTGAGCCAATGCAACCAGTATCTCAGTGTGCATGCCAAAGAACAGAAGTCTGGTTGCACCACATGCTCTCAGCACAATGCTGCAGAAGCAGTCAGCAGTGTGGCATCCGCTCCTCCCAGAGCTACTATCAGGTAAATGAGGTGACTGCACCAAATCCATGTGCTGTCTAACTCCACTGGAATCAGTGCAGGCAGGTCGCGAATCATGACCCTTCACCTGAAAAATGGAGGAAACCAATTTTTAGCTCATTGTTGCTGCATCCATTCTGTGAGACTGAAGCTCCCCTGTTCTATTTATTTTGGTCAGTATTGTGATACTTCAAAATCTTCATCCAACTAGGTCAAATCTGTGCTTAAGTTTAGGATTCCTTTTCACTTATGGATAAATGGCCATAGATTACTACCTAAAACCAAAATAAAGAGCTGCTGCAAAGCGGATTCCAATTAATATCTCCAAATGCAACAACTATTTGTAAGTCTAACAAAACAAGTGTGTAGTATAAAAGTTTGAAAGGGATAATGTTTGAGACAATGGGAGGAATACTTCCCACCATGATGATATAAGAGATCACATGTGAGAGAAACTGGAGGAAGATGCAGCATGGCTTGAGAGGAGTCAAGCTGTATAGAGTTAAAATGTAATAAATGAGTTAATGTTAAGATTACTGAAGACTCAGTAATCTCTCCTAGCTAGACTAACCAAATACACAAACGGTGGCAGACTACAACATGCTGAACAGTGGTGGTTCATACCATACAAAACCCAGAAGAATTTGAAAAATACTTCAAGAAAGCTGACAAGGAAAAAAGATGCCAGACCTGCAGAACTCGAGAAGAGACTGTGAAAAAGCTCCAGAGCTGCTCCGTGGATGAAGGAGGCATAGAAAGTCATAGATTCGGCTTGTGGAGACATTCAGGCTGCATCACAGAAGCGGGTAGTCTGTGAGTCTTCGAGTCAGAGAGCCAAGCAATTGTCGGGGATCTGGTGAGCAACCCGTTAAGAGGGTAAAGAGATGTTCCTAATAGCGCTAGGCAGGCAGCACCGGGAAAACCAAGGCCGGAATTTTACCTGGTCAAATCAGGCATCCTCTGAGGTGGACGAGCTGAGAAATGGTGGGCGATGACGTCAGGTCGGGTCCCTGAGTTCATGCCGCCCAACCCGCATCTTACACAAGTCGGATGGCGGTCAAGATGGAGGCGCCATTCGCCGTCAGATTTGCAGCAATTAAGGGCCAATTGAGCTACTCTACAACCCAATTGACAGCCATTTTACGTCTGCTGTCACATTTTACGTCTGGCAAACGAGTTGAAGGTGGAGTCGGGAATCCTGCAGCTTTAAAAGAGCGGCAACCAGTGTGTCTGTGAAGGAGTTGGAGGTACTGGATTTTTCATTACTCTCTGATAAATTCTCTCTGGGGAGACGGTGGCGTAGTGATATTGTACCTGGACAAGTAACCCAGAGACCCAGGGTATTGCTCTGGGGATATGGGTTTGAATCCCACCATGGCAGAAGGTGGAATTTGAGTTCAATTAATAAATCTGGAATTAAAAAAAAAGCTAGTCTAACGGTAACCATGAAACCAATTGTCGATTGTTACAAAAACCCATCTGCTTCACTAATGTCCTTTAGGGAAGGAAATCTGCAGTCCTTACCTGGTCTGGCCTACATGTGACTCCAGATCCACAACAATGTGGTTGACTCTTCAATGCCCTCTGAAATGGCCTAGCAAGATACTCCGTTGTATCAAACCACTACAAAGTCAATAAGGAATCAAAGAGGATGGACCACCTGGCATCAACCTAGGCGCTGGAAACGACAACGGCAAACCCAGCCATGTCCGCCCTGCAAAGTCCTCCGAATTAACATCTGGGGGCTTGTGCCAATGTTGGGAGAGCTGTCCCACAGACTAGTCAAGCAACAGCCTGACATAGTCATACTCACAGAATCATACCTTACAGACAATGTCCCAGACACTGCCATCACTATTCCTGGGTATGTCCTGTCCCACCAGTGGGACAGACCCAGCAGAGATGGCAGCACAGTGGTATACAGTCGGGAGGGAGTTGCCCTGGGAGTCCTCAACATCGACTCTCATGAAGTCTCATGGCATCAGGTCAAACATGGACAAAGAAACCTCCTGCTGATTACTACCTACCGCCCACCCTCAGCTGATGAATCAGTGCTCCTCCATGTTGAACACCACTTGGAGGTAAAAAGGGCACAGAATGTACTCTGGGTGGGGGACTTCAATGTCCATCGCCAAGAGTAGCTTGGTAGCACCACTGCTGACTGGGCTGGCCAAGTCCTAAAGGACATAGCTGCTAGACGGGGTCTGCGGCAGGTGGTGAGGGAACCAACAAGAGAGAAAAACATACTTGAGCTGATCTGCACCAAGCTGCCTGCTGCAGATGCATCTGTTCATGACAGTATTGGTAGGAGTGACCACCGCACAGTCCTTGTGGAGATGAAGTCCCCTCTTTACATTGAGGATACACTCCATCGTGCTGTGTGTCATGACCACCATACTAAATGGGATAGATTTCGAACAGATCTAGCAATGCAAACCTAGGCATCCATGAGGCATTGTGGGCCATCAGCAGCAGCAGAATTGTATTCAACCACAATCTGTAACCTCATGTCCCGGCATATCCCCCACTCTACCATTACCATCAAACCAGGAGACCAACCCTGGTTCAATGAAGAGTGCAGGAGGGCATGCCAGGAGCAGCACCAGGCATATCTCAAAATAAGGTATCAATATGGTGAGACTACAACCCAGGACTGCTTGCATGCAAACAGCGGAAGCAGCATGCGATAGAGCTAAGCGATCCCATAACCAATGGATCTAATCTAAGCTCTGCAGTCCTGCCACATCCAGTCATGAATGGTGGTGGACAATTAAACAACTGACAGGAGGAGGTGGCTCCACAAATATCCCCATCCTCAATGATGGGGGAACCCAGCACGTCAGTGCAAAAGGTAAGGCTGAAGCATTTGCAACAATCTTCAGCCAGAAGTGCAGAGTGGATGATCCATCTCGGCCTCCTCCTGAAATCCCCATGTCACAGATGCCAGTCTTCAGTTAATTTGATTCACTTAATGTGATATCAAGAAACGACTGAAAGCACTGGATACTGCAAAGGCTATGGGCCCTGACAACATTCCGGCAATAGTACTGAAGACATGTGCTCCAGAACTAGCCGTGTCCCCAGTCAAGCTGTTCCAGTACAGCTACAACACTGGCATCTATCCGGCAATGTGGGAAATTGCCCAGGTATGTCCTGTACACATAAAGCAGGACAAATCAGTCGACTCTCAATCATCAGTAAAGTGATGGAAGGTGTCGTTGACAGTGCTATCAAGCGGCATTTGCTTAGCAATAACCTGTTCACTGACGCTCAGTTTGGGTTCTGCCAGGGCCACTCAGCTCCTGATCTCATTACAGCCTTGGTTCAAACATGGACAAAAGAGCTGAACTCCAGAGGTGAGGTGAGAGTGACTGCCCTTGTCATCAAGGCAGCATTTGACTGAAATAAAAGCAAAATACTGCGGATGCTGGAAATCTGAAATAATAACAAGAAACGCTGGAAATACTCAGCAGGTCTGGCAGCATCTGCGGAGAGAGAAGCAATGTTAACATTTCAGATCAGAGACCCATCTTCAGAACTGGCAGATATAACAAATGTCAAAGATTTTAAGCCAGTAAAGTGACGGTGGGGCAAGAGATAACAAAAGAGAAGGTGTTGATAGGACAAGGTCACAGAATAGCTGACCAGAAGGTCATGGAGCAAAGGCAAACAATATGTTAATGGTATGCTGAAAGACAAAGCCTTAGTACAGATAGGGTGTTAATGGACTGAAAACTGAACAGCCACAAGCACAA
Source organism: Heterodontus francisci (assembly GCF_036365525.1). Taxonomy (NCBI): domain Eukaryota; kingdom Metazoa; phylum Chordata; class Chondrichthyes; order Heterodontiformes; family Heterodontidae; genus Heterodontus; species Heterodontus francisci. The sequence continues at coordinate 49,041,820 of NC_090383.1, forward strand.
ACATGAAAAAAAACAGTGGGTAGACACAGTAGAAACAAACTGAACAAACTAAAATAAAATAAACACAAAAAAGAAAAATAACTAAAAATAGAAATAACATGGGGGGGCCCGTCATGCTCTGAAATTGTTAAACTCAATGTTCAGTCCAGCAGGCTTCCCTTCCCTTCACCTGTCAGCATTACGAAGGGATCGTTCCCTCCGCGACACCCTGGTCCACTCCTCCATTACCCTCACCACCTCGTCCCCTTCCCACGCCACCTTCCCCTGCAATCGTAGAAGGTGTAATACCTGCCCATTTACCTCCTCTCTCCTCACTATCTCAGGCCCCAAACACTCCTTTCAGGTGAAGCAGCGATTTACTTGTACTTCTTTCAATATAGTATACTGTATTCGCTGCTCGCAATGTGGTCTCCTCCACATTGGGGAGATCAAATGCAGACTGGGTGACCCCTTTGCAGAACACCTCCGCTCAGTCCGCAAGCATGACCCCGAGCTTGCTATTTCAACACTCCCGCCTGCACTCATGCTCACATCTCTGTCCTGGGATTGCTGCAGTGTTCCAGTGAACATCAACGCAAGCTTGAGGAACAGCATCTCATTTACCGATTAGGCACACTACAGCCTACAGAAGGTTTCATCCTTCATGTTTTGAATCCAACCAGGATTACAGGTATCTTCGAGAAATACAATGTTCCCCGGACTGCTGTTCTCGCCGCATCCTGAGATCCACACTCAGTGCCATGCGCCGCCGCATGTACACACTGGACCTCTCTCTCCAGAAGCATTATCTCAAAGCTGTTCTACTCTGCAGTTTCATTTTATCCTTCGTCTTATCCGACGCATTAACAAAAAACTTTTTTTCTTCCTTTCAGGTGTTAAGGAATGCAAAATCCAGCAGCTGATGGGGACTAATGCCCCTCCAGATCCTTCTTCCTCTTCACTTCCCACTGACCCCACCCCCTTCTGATCTGACCCCTTGCCGTGTATTCACGATACCCTCTGACATTCCCCCCTCTGACTCTGAAAGTTCTGTACTCAGCAAAGGACTCAGTTTTATCCCCTTATGCCCCCACCTCAATGAATTTTGCGCTTGGCATGACGTTGAGCTCTTCTTTCATCGCCTTCGCCTCCGGGCTCACTTCTGTGACCAGGGGTCCTCCCCCCGACCAGCAGACCCATTCACCCGCCTCCAGCATTCCCCCTCCACCTGGACCCCTCCCTCTGGCCGATTACCCACTCTTGATCTTTTCATTAAAAAGTGTCGGCGAGACATCAGCTGTTTCAATTTCTCTGCCTCACTCACTCACTCTAACCTGTCTCCCTCTGAACTTGCTGCACTCTGTTCTCTCAGGTCGAACCCCGACATTGTCATCAAACCTGCAGACAAGGGTGGTGCTGTTGTTGTATGGCGTACCGACCTCTACCTTGCAGAGGCTGAGCGCCAACTCTCAGACACTTCTTCCTATTTCCCCCTGGACCATGACCCCACCACCGAACATCAAGCTATTGTCCACAGCACTGTCACTGACCTCATCTCCTCTGGAGATCTTCCCTCTACAACTTCCAACCTCATAGTCCCGTAACTCCAGACAGCTCGCTTCTACCTCCCTCCCAAATTCCACCAACAGGACTGTCCTGGCAGACCCATTGTTTCAGCCTGTTCCTGCCCCACTGAACTTATTTCTTCCTATGTTGACTGTATCTTTTCTCCCCTGGTCCAATCTCTTCCCACCTACATCCGTGACTCTTCTGACACCCTACGTCATTTTGACAATTTCCAGTTTCCTGGCCCCAACTACATCCTCTTCACTATGGATGTCCAATCTCTCTACACCTCCATCCCCCACCAGGATAGTTTGAGGGCTCTCTGTTTCTTCCCTGAACCGAGGTCCAACCAGTCCCCATCCACTACCACCCTCCTCCGCTTGGATGAACGTGTTCTCACATTGAACAACTTCTCCTTCAACTCCACTCACTTCCTTCAAGTAAAAGGTGTTGCTATGGGTACCCGCATGGGTCCTAGTTATATCTGTCTTTTTGTGGGATACGTCAAACATTTCTTGTTCCAGTCCTACTCAGGCCCCCTCCCCCAACTCTTTTTCTTATACATTAATGACTGTATCGGTGCCATTTCCTGCTCCTGCCCAAAACTGGAAAACTTTAGCAACTTTGCTTTCAATTTCATCCCTTCTCTCACCTTTACATGGTCCATCGACACTTCCCTTCCCTTCCTCGACCTCTCTGTCTCCATCTCTGGGGATAGGCTGTCCACTAATATTTATTACAAGCCCAACAATTCCCACAGCTACCTCGATTTCACTTCTTCACACTCTGCCTCCTGTAAGAACTCCATTCCATTCTCCCAGTTTCTTCATCTCCGATGCATATGCTGTGATGATGCAACCTTCCACGACAGCGCTTCTGATATGTCTTCCTTTTTCCTCAACCGAGGATTCCACCCACTGTGGTTGACAGGGCCCTCAACTGTGTCCAGCCCATTTCCCGCACCTCTCACCCCTTCCCCTCCCTTCCAGAACCACGACTGGGCTCCCCTTGTCCTCACTTTCCACCCCACCAACCTCCATATCCAAAGGATCATCCTCCGTCATTTCCGTCACATCCAGCGTGATGCCACAATCAAACGCATCTTCCCCTCCTCTCCCCTGTCAGCACTCCGAAGGCATCATTCCCTCCGTGACATCCTGGTCCACTCTTCCATTACCCCCAACACCTCGTTCCCTTCCCACTGCACTTCCCGTGCAATCTCAGGAGCTGTAATACCTGCACTTTTACCTCCTCTCTACTCACTATCCCAGGCCCCAAACACTACTTTCAGGTGAAGCAATGATTTACTTGTACTTTTTTCAATTTAGTATGCTGTATTCGCTGCTCACAATATGGTCTTCTGTACACTGGGGAGACCAAACGCAGATTGGGTGACTGCTTTGTGGAACATCTCCGCTCAGTCTGAAAGCATGACCCCAAACTTCCGGTTGCTTGCCATTTCAACACACCCTCCTGCTCTCATGCCCACATATCTGTCCTGGGCTTGCTGCAGTATTCCAGTGAACATCAATGCAAGCTCGTGAAACAGCATCTCATTTACCGATTAGGCACACGACAGCCTGCTGGACTGAACATTGAGTTCAATAATCTCAGAGCATGATGGGCCCACCTTTTTATTTTCAGTTATTTTTTTCTTTTTTACTTTTTATTTTAATTTTAGAGTCATAGTGTCATAGAGTCATAGAGTTATCTTTTCTTTCTTTTTCTTTTCTTTCTTCTTTTGGGCCTCCTTATCTCGAGAGACAATGGATACGCGCCTGGAGGTGGTCATAGAGTTATACAGCACCGAAACAGGCCCTTTGGCCCATCGTGTCTGTGCCGGCCATCAAGCACCTAACTATTCTAATCCCACTTTCCATCACTTGGCCCGTAGCTTTGTATGCTACAGCATTTGAAGTGCTCATCTAAATACTTCTGAAACATTGTGAGGATTCCTGCCTCTACCACCTCTTCAGGCAGTGTGTTCCAGATTCCAACCACCCACTTAGTGAATTCTTTTTCCCTCAAATACCCTCTAAACCTCCTGCCCCTTACCTTCAATCTATGCCCGCTGGTTACCCCTCCGCTAAGGGAAAAAGTTTCTTCCTATCTAACCTATCAATGCCCCACCTAATTTTGTATACCTCAATCAGGTTCCCCCTCAGCCTTCTCTGCACTAAAGAAAACAACTCTAGCCTTTTCAGTTTCTCTTCATAGCTGAAATGCTCCAGCCCAGGCAACATTCTGGTGAATCTCCCCTGCACCCTCTCCAGTGCAATCACATCCTACCTATAGTTTGGTGCCCAGAACTGTACACAGTACTCCAGCTGTGGCCTAACTAGTGTTTTATACAGCTCCATCATAATCTCTCTGCTCTATGCCTCGGCTAATAAAGGCAAGTATCCCATTTGTCTTCCTAACCACCTTATCTATCTGTGCTGCTGCCTTCAGTGATCTATGGACATGTACACCAAGGTCCCTCTGACCCTCTGTACTTCCTAGGGTCCTACCATCCATTGTATATTCCCTTACCTTGTTAGTCCTCCCAAAATGCATCACCTCACACTACTCAGGATTAAATTCCATTTGCCACTTCTCCACCCATCTTACCAGCCCATCTATATCATCCTGTAATCTAAGGCTTTCCTCCTCACTACTTACGGCACCACCAATTTTCGTGTCACCTGCAAACTTACTGATCACACCTCCTATATTCACGTCTAAATCATTAATATACACTACAAACAGCAAGGGTCCCAGCACCGGTCCCTGCGGTACACCACTGGTCACAGGCTTCCACTCGCAAAAACAACCCTTGACCATCACCCACTGCCTCCTACCACTAAGCCAATTTTGGATCCAATTTGCCAAATTACCCTGGATCCCATGGATCTTAACCAATCTCCCATGTGGGACCTTATCAAAAGCCTTACTGAAGTCCATCAACTGCTTTACCCTCATCTACACATCTAGTCACCTCCTCGAAAAATTCAATCAAGTTAGTTAGACACAATCTCCCCCTGACAAAGCCATGCTGACTATCCCTGATTAATCCCTAAAATAAAAGCAAAATACTGCAGATGCTAGAAATCTGAAATAAAAACAAGAAATGCTGGAAATACTCAGTAGGTCTGGCAGCATCTGTGGAAAGAGAAGCAGAGTTAACGTTTCGGGTCAGTGACCCTTTTTCGGAACATCCTTGCCTCTCCAAGTGTAGATTAATCCTGTCCCTCATAATTTTTTCCAATAGTTTCCCAGCCACTGATGTTAGACCCACTGGTCTGTAATTACCTGGTTTATCCCTGCTACTTTTATTTTAGTTTGTTTCATCATTCATTTTACTTACCATATGCCTGCCCACTGTTTTTTTCATGTTTGTGCTTTGGACAGGGCTGTTCATTTTTCTGTCCATTAACACCCTCTCTGTAAAGGCCTGCTCTGGTCTGCAAAAAAAACTCCGACCCGAGCCCAACAGAACCACAGCCGACCCGGCCCGAGTCCTTCCATTTTTTCCCGTGCCCGACCTGACCATCAGTTAACCTACCTTCCGTTTTCATTTGTTGCTGATCTGCACAAGCTTAAAATAACTGTAACAAAACCACCTTTCAGTCCAAAAATTAAATTAACATTGGAGCCACTTACCTGTGACAGAAGGTGTCCGACCTGAGCCCGATTGCCGGACCCGGAAGTACAACCCGACTCGAACCCGACACATGTCGTTGGATCCCGTCAGGTTCGGGTTGGGTAGCCAGCCTTGACCTCTCTGCACTAATGCTTTGTCTTTCAACACACCATTAACTTACCATTTGCCTTTGCTCCATGACCTTCTGGTCAGTTATTCTCTGTGACCCTGTCCTATCAACACCGTCCCTTTGGTTATCTCTTGCCCCACCGCCGCTTTGTTTGCTTAAAACCTATTACATTTCTGACCTTTGCCAGTTCTGATGAAGGGTCACTGACCTTAAACATTAACTCTGCTTCTCACTTCACAGATGTTGCCAGACCTGCTGAGTATTTCCAGCATTTCTTGTTTTCATATTATCCGAATAAATACCGTGGCTACAGGAGCAGGTCAGAGGCAAGGAATCCTGCGGCGAGTAACTCACCTCCTGACTCCCCAAAGCCTGTCCAGCATCTACAAGGCACAAGTCAGGTGTATGATGGAATACTTTCCATTTGCCTGGATGGGCGCAGCTCCAACAGCACTCAAGAAGCTCGACACCACCCATCACAAAGCAGCCGCTTGATTGGCATCCCATCCACAAACATTCACTACTTTCACCACTGATGCACAGTGGCAGCAGTGTGTACTATCTACAAGATGCACTGCAACAATGCACCAAGGCTATTTCGACAGCACCTTCCAAACCCGCGAGCTCTACCAACTAGAAGGACAAGGGCAGCAGTTGCGTGGGAACACCACCACCTGCAAGTTCCCCTCCAAGCCACACACCATCCTGACTTGGAACTATATCGCCATTCCTTCACTGTTGCTGGGTCAAAATCCTAGAATTCCCTTCCTAACAGCAATGTGGGTGTACCTACCCCTCATGGACTGCAGCGGTTCAAAAAGGCAGCTCACTGCCACCTTCTCAAGGGCAATTAGGGATGGGTAATTAATGCTGGCCTTGTCAACGACGCCCATATCCCATGAATTAATTAAAAAATGGCAAATTGTATGAAGTTTTCAAAGGTTTTGATAATTATTTCAACCTGAGGAGCAATAAGATTCAGGAAAGGGCAAAATTTAACAGAACGGTCCAGAAACTAGGTGAAACAGTGATGCTTTTATTAATGACCTTTATAGGCTCGCTGAAAGATGTGAATATGGAGACCTAAAAGCAGAATTAATAAGAGACTACATAATAAGAGACTACATACTACTATCTGTGCACAGGTGAGAGCATGGAATGATCTGTGCCTTTAAACTATGTTTATGACCGGCGGCTCGGCTACATCGTCCGAGCATCCGCGGCCACGGCGTGTGGTATTTTCAGTGCAGTGAGGAAGGAGCAGCAGATCCCAAGGGAAATATTAAGGAATTAAGGTATTAAGGAAAAGGTGCCCCTGAACACGGAAAAAGCCATGACCAGGTCCCAGTTGACTCCATCGCGGAACAGCTCCTCGATAACAGATTCAAAGCACCCGCGGGTGATGTCCGGCTCGAAGCGCATCTGCAGCGCAATGTCGGCGAATTCCTGCTGGTACTGGTGCTCGAAGCTGTCACCCACCTCCCGGCGGATGCGGTGAGCTTTTCTTGGTGGCGATGGTGGGAGCTGATGTAATGTTTTATTACCTGCACCCACTTCGTCCACCCCCTCCCCCTCTGCTCCCCTTCCCAGCTCCCCCCTCGCGCCCCTCTCCCAGCTCACCCCCCCGCACCACATTCCCCCCACCTCCTCCCTCCTCGCATCCCCTTCCCCCAGCCCCCTCACCCCCTTCCCAGCTCCCCCCTCGCACCATTTTCCCCTCGCACCTCCTTCCCCTGCACCCTCTCCCCTACTCCCCTGCAGCCCCCTTCCCAGCTCCCCTGCACCCCCTTCCCTCCACCCCTTCCCATTGCACCCCTCCCCCTTGCACCCCCTCCCTCCCCCCACATCCCCTTCCCTCTGCACCCCCTTCCCCCCACCTCCTCCCACCGGCATCCACCTATCCCTGAGCAGGGGCCCTAACAACCCCACTGCCTTGTGGGCGTTTCGGGAGAGACCAAGGCTAAGGGAGTAAACCCTAACAGAAAATCCGGAACGGAACCCCGAAGGCGGTCATGTCTCACCTTTGGCATGTTTCCGGCAGTTCCTGCAGCCATACCGGTGCCAAACATTGTGCTCTGCACTCCTTTGGACCCCACCAGGAAGGCCGAGAGGGGTGTTTTGACGCTTGGGCAACTCACAACCTCCATACATCCGCCCAGGCATGTGCCATGGAGAGGTCACTCCATAGTCGCCTCACAGCGACCAAAACAACACGGAAGGCAGCAGTTACAGGTTATAAGTCCAGCTCAATTGGCACAGAGATTGGGCGCCACAGGTTGCCTTTGTCGGTGGGAGAGGTCATCGCATCTCACTGGACAGCTACCGCCTGCCTCAAACCGGGCAGCTCCCGGTCATTAAGGTTCTGTCCCGCCACAGTCCACCTGCTTCAATGGGTGCGTGGAGCTCAGGGTCATTGCCCGAAAAGTGGACTGCAACACCGCACCAAACAGCACGACAAAAAAAGGAAAGAAGGTACCAGCCCTTCGCTTTGCAAGCTGGAACGTCAGAACTATGTGTCCTGGCCTGTCGGAAGACCTTACACAAATTAACAATTCTCGGAAGACCGCCATCATTAACAATGAGCTCAGTAGACCCAATGTGGACATTGCAGCACTTCAGGAGACATGCCTCCCTGCGAGCGGATCTCTAAGAGAGCAAAACTACACCTTCTTCTGGCAGGGTAGCGATCCTGAAGAACCAAGACAGCATGGAGTGGGCGTCACCATCAGAAACTCTTTGCTCAGCATGATAGAGCTACCTTCGAATGGCTCGGAACGCATACTGTCCATCCGACTGCTCACCGCCTCTGGTCCAGTACACCTACTCTGCATCGATGCTCCAACACTCTGCTCCCCTCTTGAAGCTAAAGACCAGTTCTACGTGGAACTCCATAATTTCATTAGTAGCATCCCCAATACCGAACATCTGTTCCTGCTGGCGACTTTAATGCCAGGGTTAGGCTGACCATGACTCATGGCCCTCCTGCCTTGGGCGCTATGGCATTGAAAGGATGAATGAGAATGGACAGAGACTGCTTGAGTTGTGTACCGATCATAAGCTCTGCATCACGAACTCGTTCTTTCATACTAAACCCTGTCACCAGGTTTCTTGGAGGCACCCAAGATCACGTCGTTGACACCAGCTAGACCTCATCGTCACAAGGCGAGCCTCCTTAAACAGTGTTCAAATCATACGCAGCTTCCACAGTGTTGACTGCGACACTGACTACTCCCCGGTGTGCAGCAAGGTTAGACTCAACCAAAGAAGCTGCATCACTCCAAGCAGAAGTGCCGCCCGCGCATCAACACTAGCAGAATTTCTTATCCACAGCTGCTACATAAGTTTTTAAATTCACTTGAAAAAGCCCTTCAAAACACTCCCACAGGGGATGCAGAGACCAAGTGGGCCCACATCAGAGATGCCATCTATGACTCAGCTATGACCACCTATGGCAAACGTGTGAAGCAGAATGCAGACTGGTTTTAATCTCACTTTGAAGAGCTGGAACCTGTCATAGCCGTGAAGCGCATTGCACTGTTGAACTACAAGAAAGCCCCCAGCGAGTTAACATCCGTAGCACTTAAAGCAGCCAGAAGTGCTGCACAATGAACAGCCAGGCGCTGCGCAAATGACTACTGGCAACACCTATGCAGTCATATTCAGCTGGCCTCCGACACCGGAAACATCAGAGGAATGTATGATGGCATTAAGAGAGCTTTTGGGCCAACCATCATGAAGATCGCCCCCCTCAAATCTAAATCAGGGGACACATTCATTGACCAACACAAGAAAATGGACCGCTGGGTGGAGCACTACCTAGAACTGTACTCCAGAGAAAATGTTGTCACTGAGACCGCCCTCAACGCAGCCCTGTCTCTGCCAGTCATGGACGAGCTGGATGTACAGCCAACAAAATCGAAACTCAGTGATGCCATTGATTCTCTAGCCAGCGGAAAAGCCCCTGGGAAGGACGGCATTACCCCTGAAATAATCAAGAGTGCCAAGCCTGCTGTACTTTCAGCACTCTATGAACTGCTTTGCCTGTGCTGGGTTGAGGGAGCAGTACCACAGGACATGCGCAATGCCAATATCATCACCCTCTATAAGAACAAGGGTGACCGCGGTGATTGCAACAACCACCGTGGAATCTCCCTGCTAAACATAGTGGGGAAAGTCTTCGCTCGAGTCACTTTAAACAGGCTCTAGAAGCTGGCTGAGCGTGTCTACCCTGAGGCACAGTGTGGCTTTCGAGCAGAGAGATCCACTATTGATATGCTGTTCTCCCTTTGTCAGCTACAGGAGAAATGCCGCGAACAATGGATGCCCTTCCACCTTGCCTTCATAGATCTCACCAAAGCCTTTGACCTCGTCAGCAGGCATGGTCTCTTCAGACTACTAGCAAAGATTGGATGGCCACCAAAGCTACTAAGCATCATCACCCCGTTCCATGACAATAGGAAAGGCACAATTCAGCATAACGGTGCCTCATCAGACTCCTTTCCCATCCTGAGTGGTGTGAAATAGGGCTGTGTTCTTGCACCTACACTGTTTGGGATCTTCTTCTCCCTGCTGCTCTCTCTGAAGTCTTCAGAAGAAGGAATTTTCCTCCACACAAGATCAGATGGCAGTTGTTCAACCTTGCCTATCTTAGAGCGAAGACCAAAATACGGAAAGTCCTCATCAGGGAACTCCTCTTTGCTGACGATGCTGCATTAACATCCCACACTGAAGAGTGTCTGCAGAGACTCATCGACAGGACTGCGGCTGCCTGCAATGAATTTGGCCTAACCATCAGCCTCAAGAAAACGAACATCATGGGACAGGACATCAGAAATGCTCCATCCAGCAATATCGGCGACCACGCTCTGAAAGTGGTTCAAGAGTTCACCTACCTAGGCTCAACTATCACCAGTAACCTGTCTCTCGATGCAGAAATCAACAAGTGCATGGGAAAGGCTTCCATTGCTATGTCCAGACTGGCTAAGAGAGTGGGGAAAAATGGCACACTGACATGGAACACAAAGTCCGAGTGTATCAAGCCTGTGTCCTCAGTACCTTGTTATACGGCAGCGAGGCCTGGACAACGTATGTCAGCCAAGAGCGACGTCTCAACGCATTCCATCTTCGCTATCTCTGGAGAATCCTTGGCATCAAGTGGCAGGACCATATCTCCAACACAGAAGTCCTCGAGGCGGCCAACATCCCCAGCTTATACACCCTACTGAGCCAGCGGCGCTTGAGATGGCTTGGCCATGTGAGCCGCATGGAAGATGGCAGGATCCCCAAGGACACATTGTACAGCGAACTCGTCACTGGTATCAGACCCACCGGCCGTCCATGTCTCCGCTTTAAAGATGTCTGCAAATGTGACATGAAGTCCTGTGACATTGATCACAAGTCGTGGGAGTCAGTTGCCAGTGATCGCCAGAGCTGGCGGGCAGCCATAAAGGCGGGGCTAAAGTGTGGCAAGGCGAAGAGACTTAGCAGTTGGCAGGAAGAAAGACAGAAGCGCAAGGGGAGAGCCAACTGTGTCACAGCCCCGACAACCAACTTTATCTGCAACACCTGTGGAAGAGCCTGTCACTCTAGAATTGGCCTTTATAGCCACTCCAGGCGTTGCTTCACAAACCACTGACCACTGCCAGGCGCTTACCCATTGTCTCTCGAGACAAGGAGGCCAAAGAAGAAGAAGAAGAAGGACATTGAGGTAGGTATTTCTGATGAATCCCTCTCAGATTTATTGCAGTCTAAGGAAGACCTCACAAAGTAATATAGCTGATGAGACAAGCAGAGGTCTGGAAGAAGAACAGAACAATCCTGAGAGGTGAAGAAAGACCTTGGTTCAGGAAATCTCCATCGACTGTACAGTTCCTTGAGCACAGGGCTGTAAAAGAAGCACCAGAAAAGAAGGTACACTGTAGGGGCTTGGGGGGAGGGGAGGTGGGTAGTGCAACACGCTGTGAAACCCTGCCAGCACTATGGCACCAAAAAGACCCACAGGCGCGAACAGTGTCCTGCAAACAAAGCAGAATGCTTCCACTGTAAGGGAGTAGGCCATTTCGGGAAGATTTGCCAAAGCAAAATCTCTACTCCCACAGGTTTGAAAGAAAAAATCTTCAAGCACTGAGCTGTTAATGAAGTTGAACAATCTCCATCAGGAGAGAAATCAAAAAACTTCCTTGGTGAGATCAATGACCTTAATTAGGCATTCTGGTCTGCAGATATATATGTCAACGGACATATCACCAATTTTAAACTGGACACTGGAGCAAGTGCAATGGTTTTATCAGACAACAAGCCATGGTTATCAACGTATTACCTACAGCCAACAGAAACTCAGTTACATGGTGCAGGAGGGATGAACTGAAAGTCAAGGGAAAGCTGCAGGCAACACTGCAGTACAAGGGAAAGCAGATATTGGAAACACTGTATGTTCTACAGAATCAGGAATTTTCTCTTTTAAGTAGAAGAGCTTGTATTGACATTCATCTTATAAGAAAAGTGGAAGAAATTAAGCAACAAGAATCCAGGATTTACTTCCAAAAAGACTTTCTAAAATTATTTACTGATCTAGGAAAACTGAAGACCATTACGTAGAGAAAAGAAGCTAAACCTGTATGTCTTTTCACACCCAGGAAGATACTACACTCACAAATGAAATAAGCCCAACATCAGCTCGAAGAGATGACCAGGATGGGAGTCATTTGTCTTGTCACTGAACCTATGGAGTGGTGTTCGGGAATGGTTCCAGTTCTTAAACATAATGGTATGCTTCGCATTTGTGTAAACTTAACTCAACTTAATAAGGCTGTGGCAAGAGAAGATCATCTAATGTCCTCAGTAGACAAAAGTTTGTCAATGTTATCCAACAGTGCCATGTCCACAAAACTTGACGCGAGTAGTGGCTTTTGGCAAGTTCCGTTGGATGAGAAGTCAAGATTATTGACAATCTTCATTACTCCATTTGGAAGATTTTGTCTTAATTGTTTACCATTCGGTATAACATCAGCTTCGGAAATATTCCAAAGAACTATGTTGAATATTCTACGGGACCTTAAAAGAGTAATATGCCATATGGATGGCATCTTAGTCTACAGTGAATGTGTCGAAGAACATGACCTGAGGATTAGAGTAGTTTTGAATCATCTGCAAGAAGAAGGCCTGACACTTAATGAAAAGTGTGAATTCTCGAAAACGTCCATTTGTTTCCTAGGACACAATGTCAGTAGCAAGGACATAATGACAGACCCGCAAAAGATGAAAGCCATTAGTGAATTCCCACTTCCTACTTCTATCAAAGATCTTCAACAATTCCTTGGGATGGTTAATCAGTTGGCAAAATTTTTACCCAATCTAGCACAAGTTACTGAACCCTTACAACAACTATTAAGTAAAGCTCAAGCATAGCGTCGAGATGCACATCAGGAGCAGGCATCTCAAAGGATCAAGGAGATGCTGATTTCTCCAGATATCTTAGTGCACTATAACCCCTTACTACTGACCACAATTGCAGCAGACACCTCATCTACAGGGTCAGGGGCAGTCCTGTTTCAAGAACAGCCAGATGGATGTTGTAGACCAGTTTATTATGCATCACAAGCATTGTCTGAGACTTAGACGAGGTACGCCTTCATAGAGAAAGGAGCTCTCACAGTCACATGGGCTTGTGAGAAGTTCTCAGATTATATTATTGGCTTGGAGGTTGTCATAGAGACAGACCACAAACCCCTAGGGCTGGATCTTGTTCTCCCCCAGGCGCCGGGTTCTGGGATTGGGTCGGGGCGCCTGGAGATGACTCCGAATGAGGCCTGCCACAGACCTCAACACCAGGAGGGCCCGGCCCAATCCTCCCTGTGGCGGTGAGGTTCTGTGGTGGCCCTCCCCACCGCTGAGCGATGGGACCGTAATTAAAATATTCAATCAATAAAATGAATACATTTAAATAGACTTAACTGTGATCTTGAGGGCCCACCGCGATCTTCGGCATGCCAGCCGGCACTCCCGCGCCTTCAGATCTCTTTCCAGGGATATGCGGCACCATACTGGTAGGGAGGGGGGAGGAGGTAGGATTTACAGTGTGGGGGGCGTGGGTGGGTGGGGGGATGAGGTCAAATAAATGTAATGGGTGTAGGGAATGGTGGGAAGGGTTGAACTTTAAACTTTGTGCAGTTTTGTGGGGGGAAGGTCTGATGTAAAAGGTCAGTGTAATTGGGGGGGAAGGGCAAGTAGTTAATGCAGTTGTTTTGGGGGGCTGGGAAAGGGGCATTATAAGTTTATTTATTTAATTTTGAGGGGTTGCTTCTTTAAAAATGTAAATATGCCAGCAGGGCTGGCTGCCCTTTAAAATCGGCGCCAGCGTCTGTGCACGGGCAGTTGCGCCATTTCCGGCAATGGACAGCCCACCCCCTCCACATGATTGAGGGGTTGGGCTGCCCCAACTATTTAAATGAGCCACTGTGTGGGAGATTGCGGCGGTTATTTGGTGTGCGGCCCGCAAGGGCGAGTAACCATTTTCTGAACTCGCCGCCGATCTTAAAATCCAGCCCCTAGTTTCCTTACCTGATGAAAAGGAATTCGCTAGGATACTTCCGAAAATCCAGAGATTCCGGTTGAGGCTATTGAGGTTCACATACGAAACGGTGTACCTACAGGGCAAGCAACAAACGACAGATGCATTGTCCAGAGCTACTGTTGGCCATCCTACACAACAGGATGCTAACTTTATTCATGAGATTGAGTCATATTTTCAGTTCACTGCATCACAATGGCCAGCAAATTCAGAAAAAGCTCCAAGAAATACGTCATGCTCAGATGCAAGATGAGGAATGCATCTATATCCGCCAATATTGCACACAAGGTTCACCGCAGCCACGTCCCAGTGGTAAGAGGATGAAAATCTCCTTCAAACACAGAAAACACTTTATGATTGTGGATGATTTGCTGGTGTGTAATGAGAGGCTGTTGATTCCAGACTCTTGGGGACATCTTGGGGAAAATGCATCAAGGCCACATGGGTGTAACAAAATACAGAGCACGGGCTCAGTCGTCTGTGTGGTGGCCAGGAATATCGAAAAATATAGAAGAAATTATTTTTAATTGCCAGGTCTGCGCAGTGCACAGCCGCCGCTCTTGGCCACAAGCTCAAAAATTGGCGGCCTGCACCAAAGAGCCACCACAACCTTAAACATGGCGGCTCATTTAAATGGCAGGGGCAGCCTGCCAACCCAATCTCATGGAACGGGAAGGCTTTCCGTCCCCGGCAATGGCGTCAGCTGCCTGTGCGCAGGCACTGGTGCCATCTTTAAAGGGCATTCAGCCCTGCCTCCCAATTTAAAATTTTAAAGACAGACCCCCCAAAATTAAATAAATACATTTCTAACGCCCCTTTCCCATCCTCTCAAATAAGTTACATTAACTATTTGCCCTTTCCCTCCCAAAACACTTACCTTTAACAACTGAACTTTACTCCCCAAACAGCACAATGTTTACATTTCAACCCTTCCCACCATTCCCTACACCCATTACATGTATTTGACCCCGTTGCCCCCGCCTTGCACTGACAAATGTACCTCCTCATCCCTCCCCAACAGTGTGGCGCCTCGTGTCCCCAGACGGGGATCTGAAGGCGCGGGAGTGCTGGACACCATGCCGAAGATCATGGGCCCTCAAGATCTCAGGTCAGTATATTTAAATTTGTTATTAATTTGAATATTTAAAGTGTGGTCCTGTCGCCCAGTGGCAGGGGGGCTGCCTTGAAGCCTTGCCGCCGCCGGGAGGATTGGGCCGGGCCCTCACGCGTCGAGGTCCGTGGCGGGCCTCATCCAGAGCCATCTTCAGGCACCCCCCCCTCCCTCCCCCACCACCGGAACCCGACGCCTGGGGGAGAACAAGATCCAGCCCACAGGATCAGAAGGAACTCCTTATCCTGACCAAATTTCCAACCAGAGCGTGGGAGCGTCTAATGGAAAATCTTACCTGATTGTCATCAACTATTTTTCAAGGTGGTTTGAGGTCAAACGTTTGCACAAAATGACTACTGAGGTAGTCATTCGAGCTTATTGGTGATCTTTGCAACATGTGTACCCCTGACCAGATAGTTTCTGATAATGGACCACAACTTGCAACCGACTACTTTATGCACTTAGCGGAATACTGTGGATTTATACATCTTTCAAGTTCCTCTAAATATCCTCAATCTATTGGAGAAGCTAAAGGAGGTGTAAGACTATCAAAGCACTGTTAAAGAAAATGAAGATTTTCAAACAGCATTTCTGAACTACAGATCTACTCCATTGCTATGTGGATTAGCACCATCAGAACTGTTGATGGGAATGAAGCTTGGAACACAACTTCTCATCCTACCCAAAAAATTACTTCCAGGGCTAGAAGTCCAGGATTATCAGAGAGTTCAAGACAGAGAAACGTCTTACTGAAAGCAACAAGTTTATAACTATAATAGGAAATATTGTACCAGGAACCTACCTCAGTGATGGAAGGAGAAAGGGTATGGATATGAGAACAAGGCAGAGAAGGAGTAATCGTCTGGAGAGATGAGAACCAACGAGATGTTATGGTACTTTCTGAAGTATGTACTAAATAAGAAGAAATAGAATAAATCTTATTTCTATTCATAAGAGACATCAATCAATCATACATATGGACAAACCAGATGCTGAACCTGAAATTCAGAAAGCACTGGATACTACAAAACTCAATGAAGACCGTCCAAGTCAAGGAACAAGAGTTCAGAGAAAGACTACTGATCTTCCGTGTCTGACAACAACACAACCAGGGAGAGTTGTGAAGCCTTCTGACAGATTGAATCTGTGATGTCAGAGATTTGGGGGGATATGGGTAGTATGTAAAAAAAAAATATATATATATATATAATATGGATAAAGACTGGGGGGAGATTTAGTATAAATGTTTGAAAGGGTTAATTCTTGAGACAGTGTGAGGAATATCTCCCATCATGATGATGTAAGAGATCACATGTGAGGAAGACTGGAGGGAGATGCAGCATGACTTGAGAGGCGTCATACTGACTTAAGTAAAGCTGTATATAGTTAAAATGTAATAAATGAGTTCATGTTAAAATTATTGAAGACTCAATGATCTCTGCTAGCTAGACTAACCAAATACACAAATGGTGGAAGACCAACAAAACATACAACAAAGTGCAGCATGCAACTTGAAGTGCCCACAGAAATATTAGGTACGTGCCACAACACCCTTTAACATATCGCATCACTGATTTTGGAGCAAAAGCTTTCTGCTGTCAAATAGTAATTTAATAGTAAACTTCCCTTAATACCAGCCGGTTTTGGACGGGATTAGATGAATTACGCGACGTGTCAGTGAACATGGGTCTCTGGTCTCTGTTGCAAAGCAAACTTGTGCCCAATTGCTATTAGTGTGATGTCTAGGCTGCTTTAGCTATTCCAGGAACCAATTTTCAGAATAAATTGTTCCGGATTGTTGTGCCAAACATCATTAAAATTTGAAGATTGCATTTTTATTGTGTATGTATATGGTGGAGGGAAGGTTAAATACCTACTTTAAAACAAATTTCAGCTCAGACTATATAATAATTCAGTCAGGTTTTTGGATCATATCATACCACAACAACAAGTTCCTCATGTCTAGGAAGATGTCTCAGTGCTTCACAACAAGGAGAAGTGATATGCTGGGACATAGGAATCCTGTGGAGCTTGAAGAGGACTAGGTGGGAGGTGGGATGTGGGGTGAGGCTTGATGGGAATGAAGGCTGTACTGTGGATAGAAATCATAGAAGATGAAGATGCTGGCTGTGGAATTTTGAATAGATTGTAGCTTGGAAAAAGTTAATGCAATGAGGTCAGCTGAAAGGACTTTGGAGAAATGAAGCCTTGAAGTGATGAAAGCATGGATTAGGGTTTTGATGGTAAAAGGGGAGAAACGGAGTGGAGACGGGCAGTATGTTGGAGGTGGAAGGAAGTAGTTTGGTAACAGTGTGAATATGGGGAAGGATGCTGAGATCAGGGCTGAGCAGGATGTCAAGGTTTTGAACTCTTGACGCAGCTTGAGATGGCAGCAGGAGAAGTTGATAGGCCCATGGCCTGAGGCTTGGGAATGATGATACAAACCGAAGAGAATGGCTGAAATTTAACTGCAGAACATTTTGACTCACTGAGGTCTTGATATAGAAGTAGCACACTTTCTTCTGAGTCAGAAGGTTGTGTGTTTAAGCCCCACTCCAGAGACCTGAGCACATAATACATGCTGACACTCCAGTGCTATATTGAGGAGTGCTGCATTGTCAGAGGTGGTGTCATTTGAATGTGAATTAAACTGAGGCACCGTCTGCTCTCTTTGGTGGATGTAAATAATCACAGTCTATTATTTCAAAGTAGAGCAGGGGAGTTCCCCCAATGTCCACTTATTGCTCAACTAACACCAAAAAACAGATGATCTAACCATTTATTATATTGCTGTTTGTAAGCCCTTGCATGCTTCATTTAGCTGCCATGTTTCCTATATTGCTGCAGTGACTACACTTCAAAAGTACTTCATTGGCTCTAAAGCACTTTGGGACATCGTGAAATTATGGAAAGTGCTATATAAAAACAAGTATTTCTTTTCATGCAGTGTAAATGACAAAAAAAGTTTGTGAATCCAGCTGTGGTGTGTGCAATATTACTGCTTAATGGCTCAGTGACAAATTCATAAAGGCCGTGTCACAGACTGAATCCTGCCTTGACAACTGTGCAAAGGAGAAATGTGATGACTTTTTTGGTCTCGGATGATGCCTCACAAGTATAATCCAGAGACAACAAGTGTGATGAACTTGGTGTCAGCTACTGGATCTGGAAGGTCCAGAACATTATATAGGCATTATGGTCGGCATGGATGCGGTGGGCCGAAGGGCTTGTTTCTTTGCTGTACGACTCTATGACTCAATGACTCTATAACAAGTTGCACATGTAAGCAAGCACAAGAAGATAAGGCAAGAATATTGTTGTAAAGTAGCAACACAGGAAAAAATAGATATTAAGTAGTAATTATTATGGATATATGCAAAATTACAGTGCTTACATAGAAACATTTTAAGAAGGAAACAGCAAGAAATGTAGCACAGGCAAAAATAGTAGACTGATTAGAATCCAGGACCAGCATGTTCCTGTGAGGAAGAAAGACAAGTTTGGCAAGTTTCGGGAAGCTTGGATAACGCGGGATATTGTGAGCCGAGTCAAAAAGAAAAAGGAAACATTTGTAAGGGCTGGAAGGCTAGGAACAGACGAAGCACTTGAGGAATATAAAGGCAGCAGGAAGGAACTTAAGCAAGGAGTTAGGAGGGCTAAAAGGGGTCATGAAAAGTCATTGGCAAACAGGATTAAGGAAAATCCCAACGCTTTTTATACGTATATAAAGAGCAAGAGGGTAACCAGGGAAAGGGTTGGCCCACTCAAGGACAAAGTTGGGAATCTATGTGTGGGGCCAGAGGAAATGGGCGAGGTGCAAAATTAGTACTTTGCATCAGTATTCGCCAAGGAGAACGACTTGGTGGATGATGAGCCTAGGGAAGGGAGTGCAGATAGTCTGAGTCATCTCATTATCAAAAAGGAGGAGGTGTTGGGTGTCTTGCAAAGCATTAAGGTAGATAAGTCCCCAGGGCCTGATGGGATCTACCCTATAATACTGAGGGAGGCAAGGGAGGAAATTGCTGGGGCCTTGACAAAAATCTTTGCATCCTCATTGGCTACAGGTGAGGTCCCAGAGGACTGGAGAATTGCCAATGTTGTTCCTTTGTTTAAGAAGGGTGGCAAGGATAATCCAGGAAATTATAGGCCGGTGAGCCTTATGTCAGTGATAGGGAAACTATTAGAGAGGATTATTCGGGACAGGATTTACTCCCATTTGGAAACAAACAAACTTATTAGCGAGAGACAGCATGGTTTTGTGAAGGGGAGGTCGTGTCTCACTAATTTGATTGAGATTTTTGAGGAAGTGACGAAGATGATTGATGAAGGAAGGGCAGTGGATATGGACTTTAGTAAAGCCTTTGACAAGGTCCCGCATGGCAGACTGGTACAAAAGGTGAAGTCACACGGGATCAGAGGTGAACGGCAAGATGGATACAGAACTGGCTCGGTCATAGAAGACAGAGGGTATCAGTGGATGGGTGTTTTTCTGAATGGAGGGATGTGACTAGTGGTGTTCCGCAGGGATCAGTGCTGGGACCTTTGCTGTTAGTAGTATATATAAATGATTTGGAGGAAAATGTAGCTGGTCTGATTAGTAAGTTTGCGGACGACACAAAGGTTGGTGGAGTTGCGGATAATGATGAGGATTGTCAGAGGATACAGCAGGAGATAGATCGGTTGGAGACTTGGGCGGAGAAATGGCAAATGGAGTTTAATCCGGACAGATGTGAGGTAATGAATTTTGGAAGGTCTAATGCAGGTGGGAGGTATACAGTAAATGGCAGAACCCTTAGGAGTATTGACAGGCAGAGAGATCTGGGCGTACAGGTCCACAGGTCACTGAAAGTGGCAACGCAGGTGGATAAGGTAGTCAAGAAGGCATACGGCATACTTGCCTTCATCGGTCGGGGCATAGAGTATAAAAATTGGCAAGTCATGTTGCAGCTGAACAGAACCTTAGTTAGGCCACACTTAGAATATTATGTGCAATTCTGGTCGCCACACTACCAGAAGGATGTGGAGGCTTTGGAGAGGGTACAGAGGAGGTTTACCAGGATGTTGCCTGGTCTGGAGGGCATTGGCTATGAGGAGAGGTTGGAAAAACTCGGATTGTTTTCACTGGAATGACGGAGGTGGAGGGGCGACATGATAGAGGTTTACAAAGTTATGAGCGGCATGGACAGGGTGGAAGAGTCAGTTACTAGGGGACATAGGTTTAAGGTGAGAGGGGCAAAGTTTAGAGGGGATGTGCGAGGCAAGTTCTTTACACAGAGGGTGGTGAGTGCCTGGAACTTGCTGCCAGGGGAGGTGGTGGAAGCAGATACGATAGCAACGTTTAAGAGACATCTTGACAAATACATGAATAGGAAGGGAATAGAGGGATATGGGCCCCGGAAGTGCAGAAGGTGTTAATTTAGGCAGGCATCAAGATCGGTGCAGGCTTGGAGGGCCGAATGGCCTGTTCCTGTGCTGTACTGTTCTTTGTTCTTTTTGTTCTTTTTGTTCTTTGATGAAAATTAGATTACACATGGTGCAAAAGAAAAGAGAATGTGCTGCAGGAATGACTTTCCATGGGCTTTATCATGCTTTTCATGTACTCTGTTGTTATGTTTAAAGAGAAAACTTGCACATCATGAAAGGTGCAGGATGAAACAGGTGTTGGATTACATCAGAAGAAACTATTATGACCAGGGAGTTGTGGAATTACTTGGTGGCAGGGTTTGGGGGTGAGGAAGGCCTCAAAGGTAGTGAGTCTAAGTGGACTGGAGAGTTGTGCAGAGCAACTGATGTGTACCATATTAATCAAACATTTTATAAGTTACACTGTATGTACATACAGTACACATATACATCATAGCACATTTCGTATACCTATATATATAAATATATATATCCATAACTTTGATTGATTATAAGTGGTAAATAGTTCATGTAATAACAATATAATAGCCAAATGGTAAATAGGCTACATACTTATAGGACTGAATTTAACCAGCCCTCCGATGTCGGGGGTCGTGGCGGGGGGAGCCCAGAAAATTCTGCTGGGAGATGCCCACCTTGACCCCTGATGCTGAGAAGGCCTTGCTGCATTTTACTGCCGACGGCAGGACCTCAGTGCGGCCCTCCCGCCGTTCGGCAGCGCACCCCAATTACCTTATGTAAAGTGCTACTTACTTCCCTGATTATACATCCCACTCCCTGTCGCTCTACAGTTCTGCATTTTTCATTGAACAGGCATCTGTCACGTGCATCCCGTTCACGAATATGAAAAGCTGATGGGACATCAGAAGTAGGAGTCATCGGTTACAGTGCAGGTAAATCTGGATATACTGGGGTCTCAACTCTGCATACCGGAAGGGAGGTGGGAGGGGGATGGTATTGCGGGGGCACAAGTCTGCATACTGGAAGGGAGGTGGGATAGGGGATGGGATTATTGGGGTCTCAACGCTGCATACTGGAAGGGAGGAGGGAGGGGGGATGGCACTACAGCGGGCACGTCTGCAGACGTGTAGGGAGCCACTGTGTTTCTGCCCTCCATAAAGGTTGTCCACTCTGTGCCATTGATTGCCTCTGTCATTGAAGGAGCAATGGCATTCGAGTCACCCTGTATGTGGGGAGAGTGCCAGAAACGGTAGGCATGTAAAGCTTATATGTCTGATGGGCCAATCGATGCATCTTGTACAATGTTTATGTGCTCATGTGGGAGCTAAGATGGGCAATGCTATGCCATAGTGGGACATAGGCATAGTTGATGTCTAAACGCACCTAATGTACCAATCAACATCAATCTCTGCCCTGTTAGGTGCTTTCAAAGAAGTGAAGGAACCGAGTTTAATTGCAACTTTGTGATGGAGATGTTTCACCATGTATGTATTTCCTGCTTCTCTGTACCGGAGGACCGGTGACTATGTCCACTTCACGACCGACCAGACGGCCATCGGTTTTGGCTCCATCGTGGGTTTCCCACAGGTGCGCAGGGTCATAGATTGCACTCATGTGGCCATCAAGGTTCCCACCGGGCCACCAGCTGAATACATAAACCGTAAGGGCTTCCACTCGCTCAACATACAGCTAGTATGTAATCAGCAGAAACGCTTCATGTAAATATGTGCCCACTTTCCAACCAGTTGCCATGTCGCCTTCATCCTGCGCCAGTCCCAGCTGCTGTTCACTGAACTGTCTCAGATGGAGGGGTGTCTTCTTGGAGACAAGGGATACCCCTTGCAGACATGGCTCCTGACACCAGTGAGAGACCCCACCACTGCTGCACAGGAGAGATACAACTCCAGCCACGGAGCTACAGGAGTCACCATTGAGCAGGGATCGGCATGCTAAAAATCCACTTCCGCTGTCTGTGTAGATCGGGTGGTGCCCTGCAGTACGAGTCGGAAAGGGTAGCTCATATAGTTGCTATTTGCTTTGCTCTGCACAACTACCCACTCAATAGAGGGGCAGGCCTTGCAGGATGAGGACAGACATGAGCAGGACTCATCCTCCAACGATGAGGACTTACAGCAGGAAAGGCGCATGGGAGGACAGAGAGCACCCAGAGGTCACATGCAGGGCGAGCATTGAGCTAGGGATGCACGGCAGTGCCTCAGATGAAAGGTTCTCCATGCCAAAGGAATCACCATGGGCTCTGCACGCCACACAGCACTCTCGTTCATCTGTTGTGCAGCAATCCGCATCTGCAACATCTTTGCCTCCACCATTACTGGCAGCAATACACTGAGCCGTTGTCCATGTGACTACATCTGTGGAGACGCACATGAGTAATACTGAAATGGCAATCATGTTATTCCATACATTGGCAGTTCTGAAATTCAATGATGTAATGGGAGGAGACACGATCGGTACATGCTGGCACACTTCATTCACATAGTAAAAGCAACACTCATGTTATTGAAGAAGATTTTGATTTCGACCTTCCTACATTGTTGTGCAACCCGTGCAGACCCATTTGTGTCACGGTGTTTTTTGGAAACGCTTGCTGTTACGACCAAGTGAGAAAGGGGTCTAGGGTTCCCACTCAGCCTTCACCTGGTCTTACTGGAACAGGGTTTAATTTTAAACACACCATGTTTTTAGCTTACCCTTGTTGCATCCTTGTTCACTGCTTTCCAATTGTAAGGCAAAGAAACCAGCCAAACAAGTTTTCTTAGGTTTAAAGAAGAAAAGTTGAAATTTATTAAACTTAAACTTTAATTCGGTTAACGCCTATGGATACATGACGGGCCCATGCTAGCATTCATACGCGATAAATACATGCAGATAGAGACAGAAAACAGCAGAAGAAATAACGTGGAAAAGTTTGAGGCAA
Source organism: Heterodontus francisci (assembly GCF_036365525.1). NCBI lineage: Eukaryota > Metazoa > Chordata > Chondrichthyes > Heterodontiformes > Heterodontidae > Heterodontus > Heterodontus francisci. The sequence continues at coordinate 49,065,120 of NC_090383.1, forward strand.
TATCTGAAGATGGTTTTGGTTACTTTGAGCTCGCTGTAGAGCCCTTGATTGTAGGTAGATCTTGCTTTTCGTTGGGGCCCAATATTCTTCTTAAACTTTGTTCGATGTAGGAGACTTTTCTCTCTTGAGGTTCACATCTTCAGTGGATTTGGAGGTCCGTGAGAAAGAGATGGGAGCAGACAGGAGAGGTCTTCTCAGTCCAGGAGCAAACAGTCTTTTTTTTCTCAAACTGTCTGTACAATTCAAAAAAACTCAGCTTGCCCAGCAGGTTAGTCATGTGACTAGCTGGTTTGATTACATCTGTTTGTGAATTTGGCCATCTTAGCAGAAGTGAGTTTCCTCATCTTCAATGCCTGATGACCAAAGTCCATTGTGGGTTGAATGTGTCAGGGAATGGTCCTTTGTCTCCACAAGCACTGTCTATTAGCATGTAAATGTTTTTTTACAGCCATGGCTGATCTGTTTAACAAGTCATGTCGTCACTCCAGCAACAACAGTGCTCATATGACAAAATTAATATGCCTCATTCTTGACAGGTGGGGGTCTGCATGACACTTGTGGATGCTCCTCAATGGTGTCTCTTCTGCACTAGCAGCCTGACTGGACGAAGGCTGCTGATCACATTGCCCTTTGGCTGTGGATGACTTTGACAGTCGTCCTCTGTGCTCACGAGACCTGGAGGGCTTAGGATGGCTGGGGGAATCCTGCATCACTGCACAACTCTCCTCAGACTTTGTGGCTGCTGGATCTTGACTCACTGGCAGAGCGGCCAGTGGCCACAATGTATGCACCTTGAGGTGGACCCCAGATATGGCACGCAGGCTCGCCTCGTCCAGCTCAAGGCTCTTTTGAACCTCTCTGCTCTCCCGGGAAGGGCCAGGGGCAGGGCAGTCTCCATGCCCAGTCCCTCTCACGCCTTGCTACTGATTTGTGGATCTGATGGCCTCAGCGAGATATTGCATGCCAGCGCGTATTAATGGAATGTGGCACACCAGGCGGGCCACAGCCGTCTCCATGTGTGACACCATGTGCTCAAATGTCTGGGACATGGCAGCTGTCATGGCCTGGATGGACTCCCTCTTTGTCCACTCAAGGCTGCGCATGGCCTGTGGCATCTCCACCAGATGTTGCCATGCCTGCTGCTGCAGCTCCAGCATGCCCTGTGCGGCCCACAGCAGAGGGTCAACAGCAGCCTGGGACCCAGCATGGGCCAGGCCACCCATAGCCCTCCGACTGTCAGAGGCCTCGGTTGTCTCAGCCTCAATCAGCTGCTCGGGTGCATGTGCAGTGCTCTCAGCAGCTTGTGACAGAGACTCTAAGGCTAACTGGATTCCCACCGAGGTGACTGTATTTACACTGGTGGAAGGTGCAGGAATGTCATGGGACGCTGTGTCCTCTGAGAATGTCTCTTCCTCTGAGGTGCAGGAGGTGTCCTGGGTCGCCATTACCGACTCAGCGCGTTGATCTGCAAGATACAAAGAGAAGAGCACACTGTCAGTCTCTATGGTGAGCATGTAACGATTGTGACAGCCTTGTGTCAAACAGCACGATTTTCACAGTGATCATTGTGTATATCAAATGGATGCATGTTCGCCCAGGAGCCCGAGCTCAATAGCACCGAATGCATGATCATATGTGTCACAGCCAGTTCGAGGGCCTCCTCCTCAGCCTGTGTCATTGTCTGCATATCTGGCACTCCTCCAAACATCCGACTCGCCTCACAAGCATTGTGTGCCCTCTTTGCCTGGAGGAGCCAGGAGGCAGAGATTAAAGATGGCAAGGCAACAACCTGAAACATGAAATAAGAGGGGTGCTGAGCCCAAAGGTGGGGAAGGCTCGGTGTACACTACTGAGTGAGCCACTCATGTAGGTGCCATGTTGTGAGCTGCAGACAAGGGTGAGTTCTGACATACTTTCATTCATTCATGTCACGTCATTCATCCCTCTGCCCAACCTCCTCGTCTTTGGCATGGCAATGGTACACATGTGCCACTCTGTGTGGGGACACCCAGGTTCAGTGGGGCCACGATACATAGTGCCACTTACTTTTGTGGTGCGAAGCAGATCATTCACCCTCTTCTGGCATTGGACCCTTTCACGCTGTATGACCCCTACTTACCTCCTCTGCTCTCTGCAGCCTGGCTGCATTGTTCAGGCAAGAGGGCCTCTTCTTACCATTGCTGGGGAAAAGGACCTCCCACCTTGCCCACACAGCCTGGAAGAGAGTGAGCAGGGAGGCATCGCTGAACTGTGGGGCCACCCTAGAGTGCCCCTGTGCCATCTTCGGATTTTGCTCTGGTCCTTTAAATGCAAAGGTTATTCCACAGTGTAACTGCTGTAACCTCCGGCTGCAAGTTTTTTTTTGTGCATGTTTGAACACTAATACAGGACTAGTGAGGAAATCTGTGCTGTTATCCTAGTTTTTCATCTATGACAGATCGACACATGTTCACGTACACTTTACTTCTGCAGCAGTTGATCATAATTATTGATGTAATATTTCTGGTTTGCAATGCAGCTAGAATATAAACATATTTTCCTGGTTCTTTAAGAAGTACTTTTAATTCCAGTTACCAGTGTTTTCACACAATGGTTAGCAGCAAAATGAATACAGATTCCAAATACATATTCTTTTCTTTCTTTTTCTTTTGGGCCTCATTATCTTGAGAGACAATGGATACGCGCCTGGAAGTGGTCAGTGGTTTGCGAAGCAGCGCCTGGAGTGGCTATAAAGGCCAATTCTAGAGTGACAGGCTCTTCCACAGGTGCTGCAGAGAAATTTGTTTGTCGGGGCAGTTGCACAGTTGGCTCTCCCCTTGCCCCTCTGTCTTTTTTCCTGCCAACTACTAAGTCTCTTCGACTCGCCACATTTTAGCCCTGTCTTTATGGCTGCCCGCCATAAATACATATTACAAATACATATTAGTCTGCAGTTTTTCACATTCAGGTAATTAAAAGTCCACAGTATGTAAATATTCTTAAATTATGCTTTTATTTCTGATAGTGTATTTGCCTTTTATGATACAATTCAATCTCACATTCTGGTATGTGCAAAATTAAGATTATTCACCCAGGTGCAGCATGCCTTACAAGAAGGAATGTTACACTTGAGTGGAAGAAGAGGATCTCAACTGCACAGCACACTAGGACAAAGCAGAGTAAGAATGTGGCAGCAAAACAGAAAGTGCTGGAGAAACTCAGCAGGTCTGGCAGCATCTGTGGAGAGAGAAGCAGAGTTAACTTTCAGGTCTGTGACTGACTTCAAAGCGCGCCACCATGAGTTGTGGCGCATTAGTAAAATCCAGGAACATAGGAACATAGAAGCAGGAGTAGGCCATTCAGCCCATCGAGCCTGCTCTGTCATTCAATTCGATCATGGATGATCATCCACTTCAATGCCTTTTTCCCACACCATCCTCATATCCCCTTATGTCACTGGTATTTAGAAATCTGTCAATCTCTGCTTTAAGCATACTCAATGACTGAGCTTCCACAGCCCTCTGGGGTAGAGAATTCCAAAGATTCACAGCACTCTGAGTAAAGAAATTTCTCCTCATCTCTGTCCTAAATGACTTCCCCCTTATTTTGAAATTGTATCCCCTGGTTCTGGACTCTCCAACCAGAGGAACATCTTATCTGCATCTACCCTGTCTATCCCTTTTCAGTATTTTGTAGGTTTCAATGAAATCACCTCTCATTCTTTGAAACTTGAGAGAATAAAGGTCCAGTTTCCCCAATCTCTCTTCATAGGACAGTCCCGGCATCCTGGGAACAAGTCTGGTAAACCTTCATTGCACTCCCTCTATGGCAATAATATCCTTCCTAAGGTAAGGGGACCAAAGCTGCACACAATGCTGCAGGTGCAGTCTAATCAAGGTTCTATACAATTGAAGCAAGACTTCACTACTCCTGTACTCAAATCCTAAAGGCTAACATACCATTAGCCTTCTTAATTGCTTGCTGCACCTGCATGTTAGCTTTCAGTGACTTATTGACGACGACACCCAGGTCCTTTTGTACATCTACACTTTCTAATTTATTACTATTTAAGAAATACTCTGCACATCTATTCCTCCTATCAAAGTGGATAACCTCATATTTTTCCACATTGTGTTCCATCTGCCACATTCTTGCCACTCACTAAGTCTGTCCAAATCCCCTTGAAGCGGCTTTGCATCATTCTCACAATACACATTCCCACCTAGTTTTGTGTCATCTGCGAACTTGGAAATACTACATTTGGTCCCCACATCCAAATCATTGATATATATTGTGAGCAGCTGGGGCCTAAGCACTGATTCCTGCGGTACCCCACTAGTCACAGCCTGCCAACGCGAGAATGACCTGATTATTCCTACTCTCTGTTTTCTGCCTGTTAACCAATCCTTAATCCATGCCGGTATAGTACCTCCTATCCCACGTACTTTAATGTTGCTAACCAAGCTCCTGTGGGGAACCCATAGTGTACTATCATTTGTAAAGCAAACAGCACAGTCAGCAAAGCACTAAGCATCACTACAAACACTGACATTACAAAGCAGTACAAACATAGTAACCCCACAATAATTAGCTATTGATACGATGAGGAAGCACAGTATACTGGTGATAATAGATATCAGAGGTAGGATTGATGAGGAACTAAAGATGCAAGTTAGAGATTCAGTGTACTGACAGTCTCTCCTGTATGCAATTACAATTCTAGCTAATGGAACTAGTAATTCTATGTAACTACATAAAAATTACAACATGGAAACAAGCTGTTTGGCCCAATCAGTCTATGTTTATCTTTTATTTCCTTTCCCTTCAACCACCTAGGTACTATTCTTAACTATTGACATGATCTCTGCTTCAAGCACTAATTCTAGTGCTTTCCACAACCTTGCAACACTTTCTGTAAAAAGATTTCTCTTGTTCTTTGTCCTACATCTCTTACATTTAATTCTATAGCTATCTCTGCATAAAAACTGTGAACATTATGTTTCTACCTACTCTGCTCCATCCCTTACAATTTTAAACACCTATCAAATCACTCCACAATCTCTTTTCTAAAAGAAAAGTCCCAAATTTTTCAAGTCTTTCCTTATACCAGGCAGCATCCCAGTGAATCTGCACTATACCCTCTTCATTTCTCAAGATCCTACCTGTGAAGCCCAAAACAGCATCCTCTAACTGTACTCTTACTCAAACACGGGCTAAAATTGGTCCACGCCGTGATTTGCAAGCTGCCGTGCCCATGGAGTTAGGTAGCACGCAAACTTTGTGCTGCCTTCTCATTTAGAGTCTGCTTCTCTTAAAGGCAGTCTGTCCTTCTTAAAGGGAAGTTGCAATGAATCACAGAAAGGTGCTACTGCATGTTTTTGCTGCAATTCTAAAAAATGAAAATGGAGCACCAGGTCAGAAAGAGGTTTGCTAGGTTCAAGGATGCAGCGCTGGAGGCCTTAGTGATGGAGGTGGACAGGAAGAGAGAGGCCATGTTTGAGTAAGAGTACAGCTAGTGTGTGCTGTTTTGGGCTTCACATTATAGGTAGGATCTTGAGATAATGAAGAGGGCATAGTCCAGATTCACTGAGATGCAGCCCAGTATGAGGAAAGTCTTGAAAAATTTGTGACAGTTTTTATGCAGACATAGCTATAGGATTAAATGTAAGGTTTGTAGGAACAGGAAGAGGGGGCCAGGAGGCCCTCAAAGAGCACGCTCAGAAATGAATGGGAGCAGCTAAAGTCAATCCCCGGAGGCTGAGCCCAAAGATCTCCAGCAGTGCCACAAGGTGTATAATGACCTCATGTGTGTAGTCAAGGTCAGTGAATGCATCTTCTCGTGATAATTCCTACCCATCTCTCACACTGCTCAATGCATCACATCCCCATAACTCACTCATCAGCAATCCCTGGCAGACAGGACTCAGGCAAGTCTAACATCCAGATCCTGCACTTCACCCTCACACACATTCCAGTGATGCCTCCCATTCAGCTCTTGCTGCATTCACATACCTCAAGCTATTCAGCTGTGACAGGCACATCACCCAAACACAGTGCAACACAATCACTGACATTCTTCCCTCTCCCTTGCAGGACAAGGTGAGCCAAAACAGGAGGAAGCAGAGCGGAACTGGAGGACAAGGACACCTGCGTCTCCTGAGACCGATGGAGGAGAAGGGTCCCTGCATCATGGGATAGGCTGCGACAGAGCCCATGGTATCCGGTATCGCTGAGAACATTGAGGTTTCTGGGATATTATTGCCTTATGCCCCTTCTCAACTCCCAGCTCACCTTCATATTGCTTTCTGACATGATGAGCAAGCTGCGAATGGTGTAACCATGAACCACTTGCTTTCTACTCTACTTCACTTCCCTCAACCCAACCTTTCCCTTTCTGGTTTCCTGCTGTCAGATAACCAAGGACTGCCGCCTCCCCAGACACAGCAGTCCCAGGAGGAAGAGAAAGAGAGCACCTGATGAAGAGACTCCAACACTTGATCTGACCCTCACAGCCACCAGTTCAGATACTGACATTGTGCTTACCTGAGAGGCTACTATAGTGCTGGGATCTGTACGTGGTGAGCCACTGGGCATCAGGGGGATGCAGCCAGGCCAGGTGGAAAGATTAGTTCATGCGCCAGCTCGTGAAAGGGCAAGGTCGCAGACATGCTCTAGTCTGTCACTATTGGGCAGCAATAGCAGTGGCATCTGTAGATGTGATGTGGGACATGGACACAGCAGTAGAAGCATCTCTCATGAATGCGCCCACTGTAGGTATGGATGTTTTGCAGTCCAAATTCTATCAAGCCATCATAGCCAGCTTGAATTCACATGGAGAGTAGTTAAAGACTACCTTTACATGAAGAGGAGTTTCAGAGAACTCACAGATGCCCAGTACTGAGTCAGATTAGTAGGGATCATGAGAAGATAGCTTCCAGCAGTAACATATATGCTAAAACACAGAAATAGCCGACTGGCAGTCATGTCCACGCAGTTCTGTATTCTCATGTAACATTGCACAAGTGACTGCAAGTGCTGTCTTTAGAAACGAAGTGACTACAGCAAAGGAAATTTCTAACACTGATGCTGGTAAAACAGGGTGAATTGCACACAATGGGTCTGGGCCTCCTGTATCCCTTGCAACTCGACAGTTGGCAGTGCAGCCACCCACTAATACCATTTCCTCAGCTAGGTGAGCTCTTCAGAATAGGGACAATTAAGTGGTTTCTGCAGTCATTCAGAACTTCAAGTCAACCATGGGGGTGAAATTGGTCTTTGGTGAAATCAATGGAAAAGAAAATCTAGCAGGGTATAAAATGAAGTGCTGATTCACTATCACCCATTTTGTGCTACCATTGGAGACCAATTTCATCCTCATCATTTTAAACTTTTTCAATAAAATTAGTGGAGGAAAACATATCCTCTAGTGTGAATCTCATCCCTGCAAAATTAAATATATTGAGAAACTTGTTTATAATCGAACATTCGTATTTAATTTTCTAACAGAAGAAACATTAGGGGGATAGAAGAGACAAGAATACAAAAAAGCCTTTTTTGAATTCTGATACCAGCTAGACGGACCACAATACTCCTTTCTTATCCTGTTTCCAATGTTCCTGTGTTTTATATCATAGAACACTTAGACTCATCTTTTATAAATGTCCTGCATAACTGCAAATTCTCTTATTCTGTCATAACTGTACAATAATCCCATACCATGCTCAATCATGTAGTTCATTTCATTAACAAATATAGTTAGCTGTGTTTCATTTGATTAAGGTTACAGCAAATACATTAAATAATAGATGATAGAGCAGGATACAAAAGGTATGCAATAATTAAGGGGATCAGATAATGTCCATAAACAAAGTAAACTTCACTGAGCGTAGCTAATGTCCTCTGACCTCTTCAATTAATTTAAAGCCTAATTACTTGCATTATTGTTTCCATCTCCCCAGTGATTCCCATTCTAACGAATTAGAATAAGGATTTGTGACAGATTCTCACAAAGAGCTTCAACGGTCTTTTCATTAATTTGCCTACTTAATAACAGTCACAACAATTCACAATAATTTATTCAGTGATTTGCTTTAAAGATGCTTCTGAGACCCATGAGAACACAAGCTGTCCTCTGTTACCTTTTGCGAGTAGCCATTCGCCATGTGTTTGCCTAGACAATAATTGCGGGCAGGATTGGCAACCCTGGAAGGGAACACAAATAAATCTGATTTGCTACCTGACTTCAACACATGCAAATTTTCCAGCAGAAATCAATTAATAAAGATCATGAGCAGGAACTCTGTCTGAATGTTCGCCTTCATACCTGAGGGTGCTGAGGTCAGTTATAGCTCTTCTATGGTCCACCCCACTGAGATCAATTAACTCAGCACAGATTTGGAATTAAGATTGCAACCTTTCTGGTTTGTGGTACATTTATCAACAGAGCCATTGGGGAAGCACACCAATGCTCTCTGCGAAAATATAGGGGCAGATTTTCCTGGCCCTGTACCTGAGAATATTGGATCTCCTGGGTGCAGCCGCATAGAAAAATCAGGTGGCGAGGATGGTAGGTTGGTAAAAGAGTCTTCCTGATTTTTCATTTATTAATTTAGAAGGACATAAAAGCTAGGTTGCTCCCTCACAAGTGTATGTTCCTCACTGCGCAATTTTATTCCATGTATTGTGTCCAGATGATCCATTACACCCAGGTGCAGGAATAATAAGCCCTACTCCATAAACCTTGAACTTGAATTATGGCAGTTGTTTTGTCATGACACAATGTCCAAATGATTAGTTGGCTTCTGTCGTAAGGGAAGGGAAGGCAGTGAACATGAAAGAGAAGGAGAAAAGGAGAGAATGAAAGCCACAAGAAACAAATCAAAAGCAAACTAACAACTTGAATTTATATAGCAACTTTAATTGAAATATATTCCAAGACAGACTAGGAAGAGAAGTATGCTATTGAGAAAAAAAATGACAGGGACGGGGATGAGAAAGAAAGACAGTAAAAGGGGAAAAAAGCAATGGAAAGAGAAGCAGACAGAGATCAAGAGAAAAGTACAAAACTAGTCCATACCCCATTTGTGCATTTAAGCAACCATGGCCAACAAATAAGGTAAAAGGCAGTATCAAGCTAAAAGAAAATGCAAGGAAATGTGGAAATCCAGCAAATGGGGAAAACTATAAAAAAGGGATATAAAAAAGGAAGCAAGAGGTTCAAAAAGGGAGTATGCAAGGGATATCAAAGCTAATGTTAAAAAATCTTTAATAAATATGTTAAGAGAAAAAGATTGGCAAGAGGGAATACAGATCCATTGAAGACAGATGCTGGTGAGACTGTAATGGATAATATGGAAATGGTAGACTTGTCAAATTAATACCTTGTATCTGTTTTCATAGTACAGTAAGAGGACAAAATGTCAGTGGTATAAGGGAACCTAAAAATAAGTCAAGGGGATGATCACATTGGATTTTATATAAAATAAAAAATGGTAATAAAGATAAATAGGTAGACACACCTCCAGGACCTGGAGATTGCAGATTCATTTGTCATAATTTTCCAAAGCTCTCAAGATTTGGGAATTGTGCCCTGATTTGGATAATTGAAAATGTCATTCCATTGTTTAGGACAGCAGGAAGGGAAAAACCAGGAAACTACAGATTTTGTAAATTTAATGCCAGTTGCAGGGAAATGATTGACATCTCTCATCTGGGACAGAGAGATGGAGCATTTGAACAAACATGACTTAATCAAAGAGAGTCAGCAGGGATTTGTAAAGGATACGTCATGTGAAAACCCTACTGCCCGTATCCACCTCCTCTTCTCCCATTATCCTTGTGCTTATTGACCTACACTGGACTGGATTTTAAGGGCCCACCATCGCTCCCGGTGGCGAGCTCAAAAAATGGTCACCCACACACGCGGGCCACACGCTGAAGAGCTGCTGCGATCTCCCGTGCGGCGCCTCATTTAAATAGCCTGACGGCCCACGCCTCCAAATAACGTGCAGGGGCAAGCTACCCGTCGCTGGCAATGGCATCAGCTGCCTGTGTGCAGGCGCTAGCACCAATTTTAAAGAGCAGCCAGTCCTGCTGGCAAATTTGAATTTTTCAAGTGAACAGCTGCAAAATTTACAAAATAAAATTGTAACGCCCCTTTCCAACCCCACAATAAAAATTACAGTAAGTTTTTGCCTTTCCCCCCACCCAAAACACTTACTTTCGAATTCTGACCTTCCGCGTCCCCCAGACTGCACAAAGTTGAAAGTGCACTCCTTCCCACCATCCCCTACACTAATGCTGCCTATTTGTCCCCAGTCACCCCGCCGCAGTAAAAGTCTTACCTCCTCCCCCCTCTCCCCTCCCCACCAGCCTGCTTTCCCCAGATGGAGAATTGAAGGCGCGGGAGTGCCAGCCGCCACGCCGAAGATCGCGGTGGGCCCGCACAATTCAAGGTAAGTTGATTTAAATTTATTCATTTCATGAATTTAGATATTTAAATCCAGGTCCCGTCGCCCAACCTTCCGCCACCCCCCGCCATGGAGCCCGTGTCGTGGGCTTCGTAAAATCCAGTCCACTGGCTTCTGATCCAGCAAAGACTTTATTTTAAAATTCTTATCCTTGCATTCAAATCCTTCCATGGTCTTGCCTATTCCTATTCTCTGTAACCTCCCCCCCCCCCTAAAACACTCAGAGTTCTCTGCATTCCTTTGATTCTGGCCTTTTATGCATCCCCAAACTTCATTGCACCACCATTGGCTCCCAGGTCTTCAGCTGCCTGGACCGTAAGCTCTGGAATTCTCTTTATAAAGCTTTTCACCATTTTACCTCTCTCTCCTCCTTTAAGTTGCTCCTTAAGCTTTTGCTCACTTGTCCTAATAGCTTTTTATGTACTCATTGTCAAATTTTGTCTGATAATGCCCCTGTGAAGCTCCTTGGAGCATTTTTACTACATTGGAGGCACTATTTAAATAAAAAGCTGTTGCTAATTTAGTTGCATTTTTAGAGAAGGCTACTAACAAGGTGGACTGGTGATGTCTATATGGCAATCCAAAAGGCATTTAATAAGGGCCCACACACGTAAATAAGGAGAAACTGTTCCCACTGGCAGGAAGGTTGGTAACCAGAGGACACAGATATAAAGTAATTGGCAAAAGAACCAGCAGGGAGGGAGGGAGGAGAATTTTTATCCGCAGTTAGTTGTCATGAACTGGAATGCACTGATTGAAAGGATGGTGGAAGCAGGTTCAATAACAGTTTTCAAAAGGGAATTGCATATACACTTGAAAAGGAAACATTTGCGGGACTATGAGGAAGGAGCAGAGCAATGGGACTAATTGGATAGCTCTTTCAAAGAGCTGGCACAGGCACAATGGACCGAATAGCATCCTTCTGTGCTGTATGATTCAATGATATGAATTGGCCTTCAGTTTCCTGACACAATGGGGGGCAGTTCAACTGCCTGTAGGTGCAGGACCAGCTACAGGCTGTACTGTAGGGGGACCCCCCCCCCCCCCCCCCCACCCTCACAGTGATGGTCTAGCTACTTTTTATTTTATTTAAATGTTTAAAAAGTTGCTGAGAGGGCACCTGTCAGTTACTTACCATTCATCGCAGCTGGCTGCTTCCCTGAAGCTGGAGGGCCTCTGATTGACTCTCCAACTTCGAGAGACTGCCTGCTGCCCTTATTTGGACAGGGAACCTGTTTCCATGCCAATTAAGGGGACACCCCATTCAAAATCCCAAAGAGTGACTGTTTCCCCCCAGGGGCGCATTCAAGAGTTGGAAACAGTCTCAACTTCTGTTTCCCGCCCCAAAGCAAAAATTCAGCTGTGGTCTCAGCTTTTCATGATATATACCAATGATCTTGCTGAAGGAATTGTTATGGCCAGATGGTAAGAGGTGTGGGTGGTTCCCACTCTTCACCTCCCAACTGACTGCAGCAAGTGTTTTTGTTGTTAGGGTTTTAACCCCTTGTCTTTTTTTGATCAAATAAAGGGACAGGTTTTCTTGTAGCTTTAAAACAGAATATTCTATTTATTGAACTAATTATATTTATTTATTGAACTATGTATTGAACAATATACATTCATGAATTGGTTGCAACTGCACCCAGACACACATTCATTCGCACACAAGAATAGATAGATAGAGAGGAAAAGGGTAAGTGGTTTCAAGTGTGGTAGGTGTTTGGGGTTCACAGTAAACCTGTTGAACCTTCTCAGAGAACAGTTTTATCTTTTAAAGTTGCAGGCCTGGGTTGTTCATAGATTTTTCTGGTGGTTGTGACTTCAGTCTGGGGACATTGATCACTTTCAGTTCTCTGCTGCAACAAGTTGCAGTTTTAAAAACTTTTGGGCAAGCCGTTGCAAAACTTTATTATGTTTCAATGACATTAACTGATTTTTTTGCTGCAAATGAAAGGACAAATTTTACAAGTATGTCAAAGGTCAATAACTGCAATGTGCATCATTTACAATCCAGTTTGAGGGTGGATAACCTGAGTGGCCAATGTCATTCGAAAGTTGTCTGCATTAAAAGTGCACTTTGCTAACAGGTAAGAGATTTGGCTTGGACACAAATGGATTAGTCTGGAGCACAATCATACAGATAGTGACTAAGCATTTTATAGCTGAATAATACATGCAGCAACAATTGCTCAACCTTTTGCATATTTTTTTTTGCGTATAATGATCTTGTCAGAGCTGAATTGGAATTGACAGTGATAGACTGAGATATAGACATAAGTGAATTTAAGAGAATCACTTTATTGGAGGAACTGAAGGGCACTCTTTATTTGTAATTGTGTTTATCTAATTTTGTCGCTAGCTTTGGTGAGTAAATGACATTTTGTCCATAAGAGATGCTGTTGTTTCTGTATTTTAGAATCCAGGACCTTGCTTAACAGCCTGTCAAGATGAATACACTAATCTTGGCTACTTATCGTTTATCTCTCTGTCTATTCCTGTCCCACTCTGCTTTTTTGTTTTACATGTGTCATGCAGGCCCCCACCTGCCAAGAATGAGGCATATTATAAAGATCCCTTTTTACTGGGAAAAGGCCTGACCTTTCCCCCAGAGAGTGCAGTGAACACCAGAATGGTGGTGAATGGTATTGGAGGGCAGTGTATGCATGTACCTGTACACCGGGTGCACCTGGAGTGCGACCTGGTTTTGGGACTGGTGACCGTAGGGATTATCCCTAGTTTGTCCGTGGACACGGTTGATCTGCTCCTAGGTCATGATCTGGCGGGTGTGAAGGTGGTAGCCCCCCCCCCCCAGTAGTGCAAGAAAGACCGCAGGAGGTCAGAGAGACAGGGCAGTGGCAGGAGATGGACCCCTGCAGTTTCCCTGAATGTGTAGTGGATCAGGCCTTGACCAAACCAGCTCCCCCAGAGGAGACTGCATTGGCACTGCAGGCAGATGACCATGAGGTCTGTCTGCCTGAGACTTTCTTTGGAAATTTAGGAGACCCAGGGAATGAGTTAAATGGATTTTCCCCAGCTGAGGCTCAGCGAGCTGACCCAGTATTGCTACAGTTAGCACAGGCTGCCCAGTCTGAAAGTGAAGCAGAGGGAGTCGCTGATTGCTACTATTTAAAGAATGAGGTACTGATGAGGAAATGGAGTTCTCCTCACAGACCTGAGAGCAAGGAGTTGACAGTAGTTCACCAGTTAGTGATGCCACAGAGGTACCGGAGAGAAATATTAAGAAGGGCCCACGAGATTACAGTGGCTGTACATGCTGGTATGTGAAAGACCAAAGCCCGCAAAAGACAGGAGTTTGACTGGCCAAAACTCCACACAGATGTGGTGGAATGCTGCAGGAGTTGCCACATGTGATAGGTTGAGGGGAAACCCCAACCTACAGTGAAACCTGCACTCCTAAGTCCTGTACTGGTGTTAGGAGGACTCTCCAGCAGAGGGCTGGTGAAGTGTAAGGAACCCCAGCCGAGAACAAAAGGAGACAGGCAGGCACAAGGTTGGCAGAAGGTTAGAAAGGAAAGGGGAAAAGTCGACCAAGAGGGCAGGTTAAAGGAAGTCCAGGAGGAACCCCAGATGAAACGCTTACTGTCCATTCAGCCAACACCGAAACATTTGAAAAATTAGACCCCCACATCCTCCTATGTAAATGCAGACACTAGAGGCACCCCACCAGAGTTGCTAACAGCATTTACAGGAACCTGCAGAGACAAAGAAATACCTCTAGAGGGCAGAGAAACCATGAGGGTGATGCCTCACCCAGTCAAAGTGCCACAGGGGAGTGCAGTAGAGCCTGCACAAATACCTGCAGACAGGAGTGTCCTAGAGGCTAAAGCACTGGCACCAAGAAAAGACAGCCTGTAATAAGTTTTAGGATTTATGAGTGAATGTGAATGAATGAGAGAGACGTGTGTTTTTCCCTGCATCTTATATTTTCTCCCTCGACCCTTTTAATGAAATGCTCTCTTTAAAAATTGCATTCCATTCCGCTGGGTGTGGAGGTGTCATGCAGACCCCCACCTGTAAAAAATGAGGCATATTCATTTTGTCATAGGAACATTGATTTTAAACTGTTGCTGGAGTGAAGAAAGAATTTGTTAAAAAATCACCAGACACTTGGCTGGAAGGACATTTGCATACTAACAGACAGTGCCTGTAGAGAAAAAGAGCTATTTCCTGGTCCATTTAACCCACAATGGATTTTGATCACCAGACCTTGAAGGTGTAAGCAAGAGCTTTCCAGAGATTGCTAAGGCGATACAATCCACAAAGGCCAAGACTGGTTAAATCAACTGGTCACATGATTAACCGGCTATTCCAGGGTTTTACTTGAACTAGCCAGAGAGAGTTTGAACTGAGAGAGACTGTTTGCTCCTGGACTAAGAAGACCTTTCCTGTCTGCTCCATTTCTTTCTCACAGAACTCCAAATCCACTGAAGACTCGTGAACCTCAAGAGAGAAAAGTCTCCTACATGAAACAAGGTTTAAGAAGAATACTGGGCCCCAATGAAAAGACAAGATCTACCTCCAATCAAGGACTCTACTGCGAGCTCTAAGAACAGTGACCAAAACCATCTTCAGATATTGCTTCAAACTTTCCCACTTTATTTCTTCTGCTCTTCACTGTCTCTATCTGCATGTGTGTATCATCTGTGCATGCTAGCGTGGGCACGTCGCGTATCTGAATTGGAGTTTAAATTAAATAAAGTTCAATCTTTCTTCATTAAACTGAAGAAAACCTGTTTGGCTGATTTATTTGTCTTTGACTCCTTTCTCACCTGGTCATAACACATAATTCTTCTGAAGTAATATCAGCTCCATCTTGCTGATAAATGCTGTCCTTGACAGTGACGCTCACATCTCAAGAATGAATTAAAAAAAATACATGAAAAGTCATTGGCAAACAGGATTAAGGAAAATCCCAAGGCTTTTTATACATATATAAAGAGCAAGAGGGTAACCAGGGAAAGGGTTGGCCCACTCAAGGACAGAGATGGGAATCTATGCGTGGAGCCAGAGGAAATGGGTGAGGTGCTAAATGAGTACTTTGCATCAGTATTCACCAAGGAGAAGGACTTGGTGGATGATGAGCCTAGGGAAGGGAGTGCAGATAGTCTGAGTCATCTCATTATCAAAAAGGAGGAGGTGTTGGGTGTCTTGCAAAGCATTAAGGTAGATAAGTCCCCAGGGCCTGATGGGATCTACCCTAGAATACTGATGGAGGCAAGGGAAGAAATTGCTGGGGCCTTGACAGAAATCTTTGCATCCTCATTGGCCACAGGTGAGGTCCCAGAGGACTGGAGAATAGCCAATGTTGTTCCTTTGTTTAAGAAGGGTGGTAAGGATAATCCAGGAAATTATAGGCCGGTGAGCCTTATGTCAGTGGTAGGGAAACTATTAGAGAGGATTCTTCGGGACAGGATTTACTCCCATTTGGAAACAAACAAACTTATTAGCGAGAGACAGCATGGTTTTGTGAAGGGGAGGTCGTGTCTTACTAATTTGATTGAGATTTTTGAGGAAGTGACGAAGATGATTGATGAGGGAAGGGCGGTGGATGTTGTCTATATGGACTTTAGTAAAGCCTTTGACAAGGTCCCGCATGGCAGACTGGTGCAAAAGGTGAAGTCACACGGGATCAGAGGTGAGCTGGCAAGATGGATACAGAACTGGCTCAGTCACAGAAGACAGAGGGTAACAGTGGATGGGTGTTTTTCTGAATGGAGGGATGTGACTAGTGGTGTTCTGCAGGGATCAGTGCTGGGACCTTTGCTGTTTGGAGTATATATAAATGATTTGGAGGAAAATGTAGCTGGTCTGATTAGTAAGTTTGCGGACGACACAAAGGTTGGTGGAGTTGCAGATAATGATGAGGATTGTCAGAGGATACAGCAGGATATAGATCGGTTGGAGACTTAGGCGGAGAAATGGCAGATGGAGTTTAATCCGGACAAATGTGAGGTAATGCATTTTGGAAGGTCTAATGCAGGTGGGAGGTATACAGTAAAGGGCAGAACCCTTAGGAGTATTGACAGGCAGAGAGATCTGGGCGTACAGGTCCACAGGTCACTGAAAGTGGCAACGCAGGTGGATAAGGTATTCAAGAAGGCATACGGCATGCTTGCCTTCATCAGTCGGGGCATAGGGTATAAAAATTGGCAAGTCATGTTGCAGCTGAACAGAACCTTAGTTAGGCCACACTTAGAATATTGCGTGCAATTCTGGTCGCCACACTACCAGAAGGACGTGGAGGCTTTGGAGAGGGTACAGAGGAGGTTTACCAGGATGTTGCCTGGTCTGGAGAGCATTAGCTATGAGGAGAGGTTGGAAAAACTCAGATTGTTTTCACTGGAACGACGGAGGTGGAGGGGCAACATGATAGAGGTTTACAAAGTTATGAGCAGCATGGACAGAGTGGATAGTCAGAAGCTTTTTCCCAGGGTGGAAGAGTCAGTTACTAGGGGACATAGGTTTAAGGTGCGAGGGGCAAAGTTTAGAGGGGATGTGCGAGGCAGGTTTTTTACACAGAGGGTGGTGAGTGCCTGGAACTTGCTGACAGGGGAGGTGGTGGAAGCAGATATGATAGCGACGTTTAAGAGACATCTTGACAAATATATGAATAGGAAGGGAATAGAGGGATATGGGCCCCGGAAGTGCAGAAGGTGTTAGTTTCGGCAGGCATCAAGATCGGCGCAGGCTTGGAGGGCCGAATGGCCTGCTCCTGCGCTGCACTGTTCTTTGTTTTTTTGTACACTGGACCTAGTTTCTGCACATCACGCTCCAAGGAGGCAGTGGCGTAGTGATGTTCTGTCTGGACTAGTAAACCAGAGACCCAGGTCTTGCTCTGGGGACATGGGTTTGAATCCCACCAAGGCATTTGAATTCATTTCACTTCAATTCATAACACTGAAATTAAAAGCTAGTCTAATGATGGCCATGAAACCATTGCTGATTGTCGTAAAAACCCATCTGATTCACTAATGCCCTTTAGGGAAGGAAATCTGCAGTCTTTCTCTGGTTAGGCCTACATGTGACTCCAGACCCACAGCAATGTGGTTGACTCTTAAATGCCCTCTGAAATGGCCTAGCAAGTCACTCGGTTGTATTTAACCACGACAAAGTCGATCAGGAATGCAACCGGACGGACCACGTGATATCGATTGAGGCACCGGAAATGACAACAGCGAATCCAGCACTGTCGACCTCGCAAAGACCTCCTTACTAACATCTGTGGGCTTGTGCCAAAGTTGGGAGAGCTGTCCCACAGACTAGTCAAGCAACAGCCTGACATAATCATACTCACAAAATCATACCTCACAGACAATGTCCCAGACACCGCCATCACCATCCCTGGGTATGTCCTGTCCCACCGGCAGGACAGACCCAGCAGAGGTGGCGGCACAGTGGTATATAGAATCATAGAAAGTTTAAGTCAGTTTTCATGTCTGCTGGCCGAAAAATGATCCACCTATTCTAATCCCACCTTCCAGCATTTGGCCTGTAGCCCTGCAGATTACAAAACCTGAGGTGCATATCCAGACTCCTTTTGAATGAGTGAGTTCCAGATTCCTCCCCCCTCCCCACCCGCTGGGTGAAAAAGGTTTTCCTCATCTCCCCTCTAATTTTTCTACCAAACACTTTAATTCTATTCACCCTAGTCACTGACCTCTCTGCTGAGGTGAATGGACCCTTCACCTCCACTCTATCCAGGCACCTCAAAATTTTGTACATTTCAATCAGATCTCCCCTCAGCCTTGTCTGTTCCAAGGAGAACAACCCCAGCCTATCCAATCTTTCCTCATAGCTACATTTTTACAGTCCTGGCAACATCCTTGTAAATCTCCTCTGTACCCGCTCTGTGGCAATCACATCCTTTCTGTAATGAGGTGACCAGAACTGCACACAGTACTCAAGTTGTGGCCTAACCAATGAGTTATACAGTTCCAGCATAACCTCCCTGATCTTATATTCTATACCTTGGCTAATAAAGGAAAGGATTCCATATGCCTTCTTAACCACCTTATCGACCTGTCCTGCTACCTTCAGGGATCTGTGGACATTCATTCCAAGGTCCCTCACTTCCTCTACTTCTCAGTGTTTTTCCATTAATCGTGTATTCCTTTGCCTTCTTTGACCTCCCCAAATGCATCACCTCACACTTCTCCGGGTTGAATTCCATTTGCCACTTTTCTGCCCATCTGCCCATCAATATCTTCCTGCAGCCTACAACTATCCTCCTCGCTATCTACCACATGGCCAATCTTTGTGTCATCTGCAAACTTCTTGATCATGCCCCCTACATTTACGTCCAAATCGTTAATATATACCACAAAAAGCAGGGAACCCAGTACTGAGCCCTGCCGAACGCCACTTGGAACAGCCCTCCAGTTGCAAAAACACCCGTCAACAATTACCCTTTCTTTCCTGCCACTGAGCCAATTTTGTATCCACCTTGCTGCATTTCTCTGGATCCCATGGGATTTTATTTTTTTAACCAGTCTGCCAAGTGAGACCTTGTCAAAAGCCTTGCTAAAATCTATGTAGACCACATCAATTGCACTACCTTGTTACTTCTTCAAAAAATTCGATCAAGTTGGTCAAACAATATTGTCCCTTAACAAATCCATGCTGACTATCCTTGATTAACCTCTGTCTTTATAAGTGACCATTTAACCTGTCTCTCAGAATAGATTCCAATAATTTGCCCACTACTGAGGTTAGACTGACTGGCCTGTAATTATTCGGTCAATCCCTCGCTCTCTTTTTACACAGAGGTACAACTTTAGCAGTTCTCCAATCCTCCGGCACAACACCTGTATCCAGTGAGGACTGGAAAAGATGGCCAGACCTTCTGCTATTTCCTCTCTTGCTTCTTTTAACAGCCTGGGTTACATTTCATTCGGCCCTGGTGATTTATCAACTTTCATGGATGCTAATCCCATTAATACTTCCTCTCTCCTTATATTTATCTCATCCAATACTTCACACTCCTTCTCCTTAACTACAATATCTGCATTGTCCCCCTCTTTTGTGAAGACAGACGCAAATTATTCATTCAGAACAACACGAATATCTTCCGCCCCTACACATAAGTTACCTTTTTGGTCTTTTATGGGTCCTACTCTCTCCTTTGTTATCCTCTTACTCTTAATGTATTGATAAAACATCTTTGGGTTCACCTTAATTTTGCTTGCCAATATTCTTTCATGCCCTCTCTTTGCTTTCCTAATTTCCTTTTTGATTTCACCCCTCCACTCTCTATACTCCTCTTAGCTTTTTGTAGTATTGAGTTCTTGGTGTCGGACATAAGCTTTCCTTTTCTGCCTTATCTTACCCTGTAAGCTCCTTGACATCCATGGGGCTCTAGATTTGGTCGTCTCACCCTTTTTCTTTGTGGGAACATGTTTACTCTGAACCCCTGAATCTCCCCTTTGAATGCCTCCCACTGCTCTGACACTGATTTACTTTCAGGTAGCTGTTTCCAGTCCACTTTCGCTAAATCACTCTTCAGTTTAGTAAAATTGGTCTTGCCCCAGTTGAGAACTTTAACTCATGTTCTATCTCTGTCCTTTTCCATAAATATGTTAAAACTGCTAGAATTATGATCACTACCACCAAAATGCTCTCCCACTGCCACTCCTTCCACCTGCCCATTTTCATTTTCTATAACTAAGTCTAAAACTGTGCCCTCTCTTGTTGGACTTGTTACATACTGGCCAAAAAAGTTCTTCTGAATGCAGCTCAAGAATTCTGATCCCTCAATTCCTTTCACGCTAAAACTATCCCAGTTAATATTGGGGTAGTTAAAATCCCCTACTATTACTGCCCTATTGTTCTTGCACTTCTCAGCGATTTGCTTACATATTTGCTCTTCTATCTCCCTCTGACTGTTTGGGGGGTCTATCGTACACACCCAATAGTGTAATTGCCCCTTTTTTGTTCCTTAGCTCAATCCATATGGCCTCATTTGATAAACTTTCCAACGTATCACCCCTCCTCACAGCTGTATTAGTTTATTTGACCAAAATTGCCACTCCCCCACCTTTCTTATCCCCCTCCCTGTTGCATCTGAAAACCCTGTAACCAGGAATGTTGAGCTGCCATCCCTGTCCCTCCTGAAGCAATGTTTCTGTAATAGCTATATCATACTGCAACATGTCTATCTGTGCCCTCAGCTCATCTGCTTTATTTGCTATACTCCTTGCATTGAAATAGATACTATTGAGCACTGCCATACTCTTTTTTAAAATGTTCTAACCTTTGTTTCCTCTGTCTTCCAGACTCATCCATTCATTTTCTGCCTTCCATTTTCATTTTTTTTTAGATTAGAGATACAGCACTGAAACAGGCCCTTCGGCCCACCGAGTCTGTGCCGAACATCAACCACCCATTTAGACTAATCCTACACTAATCCTATATTCCCACCAAACATCCCCACCTGTCCCTATATTTCCCTACCACCTATCCATACTAGTGACAATTTATAATGGCCAATTTACCTATCAACCTGCAAGTCTTTTGGCTTGTGGGAGGAAACCGGAGCACCCGGAGAAAACCCACGCAGACACAGGGAGAACTTGCAAACTCCACACAGGCAGTACCCGGAATCGAACCCGGGTTCCTGGAGCTGTGAGGCTGCGGTGCTAACCACTGCGCCACTGTGCCGCCCAAACTGTACCAGTTGTCCCAACTGAGTCTACCCTCAGGTCCCCATCCCCCTGCCAAACTAGTTTAAACCCTCCCCAACAGCACGAGCAAAACGTCCTGCAAGGAACCCAGTCCCGGCTCTGTTCAGGTGCAACCTGTCCAGCCTGTACAGGTCCCATCTCCCCCAGAGTCGGTCCCAATGTCCAAGGAAGCCAAAGCCCTCCCTTCTGCACCATCTTTCCAGCCATGCATTCATCTGTCTTATCCTTCTGTTTCTATACTCACACGTGGCACTGTGAGTAATCCAGAGATGACTACTTTTGAAGTCCTGCTTGCTAATTTCTTACCTAGCTCCCTAAATTCTGACTGCAGGACCACATCCCTCTTTCTACCAATGTTATTGGTTCTGATGTGGACCATGACAACTGGCTGTTTACCTCCCACTTCAGCATGCTCTGCAGCTGCTCAGTGACATCCTTGACCCTGGCACCAGGGAAGCAACATACGATTCTGGATTCACGTCTGCGGCCACAGAAATGCCTGTCAATTCCCCTGACTATTGAATTACCTGTCACTATGGCTGTTCCATTATTCCCTGTATCCCGCTGTGCAGCTGAGTCACCTGTGGTGCCATGGACTTGGCTGTGGCTGCACTCCCCAGGTGAAGTATCACTTTCCTCAGTTTTCAGAACTGAATACCTGTTGGAGAGTGAGATGCACTCAGGGATCTCCTGCACTATCTGCCTGATTCTTTTTGACTGCCTTGAGGTCACCCATTCTCTCTTTTCCTGCATGCTCTTAAGCTGTGGCATGACCACATCTACAAATGTGCTATCCATGTAGCTCTCATCCTCATGATTGCATTGCAGTGTTGCCAGCCGCCGCTCAAGTTCCAAAACCTGGAGCTCAAGCTGCTTCAATAAGAGTCACACAGTCATAGAGTTATGCAGCACAGAAACAGGGACTTCGGCCCATCTATTTTTATCCCATTTTCCAGCACTTGGCCCATAGCCTTGCATGCGATGGCGTTTCAAATGCTCATCTAAATACTTCTTAAATGTTGTGAGGGTTCCTGCCTCTACCACCTCTTCAGTCAGTGTGTTCCAGATTCCAAATGCAGTGGTTAGCACCGCAGCCTCACAGCTCCAGGGACCCGGGTTCGATTCTGGGTACTGCCTGTGCGGAGTTTGCAAGTTCTCCCTGTGGGTTTTCGCCGGGTGCTCCGGTTTCCTCCCACATCCAAAAGACTTGCAGGTGAGAGGTAAATTGGCCGTTGTAAATTGCCCCTAGTGTAGGGAGGTGATAGGGAATATGGGATTACTGTAGGGTTAGTATAATTGGGTGGTTGTTGGTCGGCACAGACTTGGTGGGCCGAAGGGCCTGTTTCAGTGTTGTATCTCTAAATAAATAAAAATAAAAAAACACCCCTTCAGGCAGTGTGTTCCAGATTCCAACCACCCTTTCAGTGAAATTTTTTTTCCTCGAATCGCCTCTAAACCTCTTGCCCCTTACCTTAAATCTATGCCCCCAGGTTATTGGCCACTCCATTAAGGGAAAATGATTCTTCCTATCTATACTATCAATGCCCCTCATAATTTTGTGCACCTCAATCAGGTCTCCCCTCAGCCTTCTCTGCTCCAAGGAAAACAACCCTAGCCTATCCAGTCTCTCTTCATAGTTGAAATGCTCCAGCCCAGGCAACATCCTGGTGAATCTCCTCTCCAGTGCAATCACATCCTTCCTATAGTGTGGTGCCCAGAACTGTACACAGTACTCCAGCTGTGGCCTAACTAGCGTTTTATACAGCTCCATCATAACCTCCCTGCTCTTATATTCTGTGCTCGGCTAATAAAGGCAAGTATCCCAAATGCCTTCCTAACTACCTTATCTACCTGTGCTGCTGCCTTCAGTGATCTATGGACAAGTACACCAAGAGCCCTCTGACCATCTGTACTCCCTAGGGTCCTACCATCAATTTTATATTCCATTGCCTTGTTAGACCTCCTAAAGTGCATCACCTCACACTTCTCAGGATTAAACTCCATTTGCCACTGCTCCGCCCATCTTACCAGCCCATCTATATTGTCCTGTAGTCTAAGGCTTTCCTCCACACTATTTACGGCACCACCAATTTTCGTGTCATCTGCGAACTTACTGATCATACCTCCTATATTCACGTCTAAATCATTAATGTACACAACAAACAGCGAGGGTCCCAGCACCGATCTCTGTGGTACACCACTGGTCACAGGCTTCCACTGGATTAATAAATCTGGAATTAAAAGCTAGTCTAACGATGGCCATGAAACCATTGTCGATTGCTGTAAAAACCCATCTGGTTCACTAATGTCCTTTAGGGAATGAAATCTGCTGTCCTTACCTGGTCTGGCCTACATGTGACTCCAGACCCACAGCAATGTGGTTAACTCTTACATGCCCTCTGAAATGGCCGAGCAAGCCACTCAGTTGGACCTAACGGCTATGAAGTCAATAAAAAGGAATGAAATCGGACGGACCACCCGGCATCGACCTAGGCACCGGAAACGACAACGGCAAACCCAGCCCTGTCGACCCTGCAAAGTCCTCCTTACTAACATCTGGGGGCTTATGCCAAAGTTGGGAGAGCTGTCAACAGCCTGACATAGTCATACTCACGGAATCATACCTTACATACAATGTCCCAGACACTGCCATCACCATCCCTGGGTATGTCCTGTCCCACCAGCAGGACAGACCCACCAGAGGTGGTGGCACAGTGGTATACATTAGGTAGGGAGTTGCCCTAGGAGTCCTCAACATCGACTCTGGACCCCATGAAGTCTCATGGCATCAGGTCAAACATGGGCAAGCTAACCTCCTACTGATTACCACCTACCGCCCTCCCTTAGCTGATGACTCAGTACTCCACCATGTTGAACACCACTTGGAGGAAGCATTGAGGGTGGCAAGGGCACAAAATGTAATCTGGGTGGGGGACTTCAATGTGCATCACCAAGAGTGGCTCGGTAGCACCACTACTGACCGAGCTGGCTGAGTCCTAAAGGACATAGCTGCTAAACTGGGTCTGCGGCAGGTGGTGGGGGAACCAACAAGAGGGAAAAACATACTTGACCTCGTCCTCACCAATCTGCCTGCTGCAGATGCTTCTGTCCATGACTGTATTGGTAGGAGTGAACACCGCACAGTCCTTGTGGAGACGAAGTCCCACCTTCACATTGAGGATACCGTCCATCGTGTTGTGTGGCCCTATCACCGTGCTAAATGGGATAGATTTCGAACAGATCTAGCAATGCAAAACTGGGCATCCATGAGGCGCTGTGGGCCATCAGCAGCAGCAGAATTGTACTCAACCACAATCTGTAACCTCATGGCCCGGCATATCCCCCACTCTACCATTACCATCAAGCCAGCAGACCAACCCTGGTTCAATGAAGAGTGCAGAAGGGCATGCCAGGAGCAGCACCAGGTGTACCTCAAAATGAGGTGTCAACCTGGTGAAGCTACAACACAGGACTATCTGCGTGCCAAACTGCGTAAGCAGCATGCGATAGACAGAGCTAAGCGATCCCGTAACCAACGGATCAGATCTAAGCTGTGCAGTCCTGCCACATCCAGCCGTGAATGGTGGTGGACAATTAAACAAATAATTGGAGGAGGTGGCTCCACAAATATCCCCATCCTCAACGATGGGGGAACCCAGCACATCAGTGCGAAAGATAAGGCTGAAGCATTTGCAACAATCTTCAGCCAGAAGTGCCGTGTTGATGATCCATCTTGGCCCCCTCCTGAAGGCCCCAGCATCACAGATGCCAGACTAGCCAATTCGATTCACTCCGCATGATATCAAGAAACGACTGAAGGCACTGGATATTGCAAAAGCTATGGCCCTGACAATATTCCGGCAATAGTACTGAAGACCTGTGCTCCAGAACTTGCCGCACCCCTAGCCAAGCTGTTTAAGTACAGCGACAACACTGGCATCTACCCTGCAATATGGAAAATTGCCCAGGTATGTCCTGTACACAAAAAGCAGGACAAGTCCAACCCGGCCAATTACCGCCTCATCAGCCTACTCTCAATTATCAGTAAAGTGATGGAAGGTGTCATCAACAGTGCCATCAAGCGGCACTTGCTTCGCAATAACCTGCTCAGTGACGCTCAGTTTGGGTTCCGCCAGGGTCACTCAGCTCCTGACCTCATTACAGCCTTGGTTCAAACATGGACAAAAGAGCTGAACTCAAGAGGTGAGGTGAGAGTGAGTGCCCTTGACATCAAGGCAGCATTTGACCGAGTATGGCATCAAGGAGCCCGAGCAAAACTGAAGTCAATGGGAATCAGGGGGAAAACCCTCCGCTGGCTGGAGTCAAACCTAGCGCGAAGGATGATGGTTATGGTTGTTGGAGGTCAATCATCTGAGCTCCAGGACATCACTGCAGGAGTTCCTCAGGGTAGTGTCCTAGGCCCAACCATCTTCAGCTGCTTTATCAATGACCTTCATTCAATCATAAGGTCAGAAGTGGGGGTGTTCACTGATGATTGCACAATGTACAGCACCATTCGTGACTCCTCAGATACTGAAGCAGTCCGTGTAGAAATGCAGCAAGACCTGGACTTGGGCTGATAAGTGGCAAGTAACATGTGCGCCACACAAGTGCCAGGCAATGACCATCTCCAACAAGAGAGAATCTAACCATCACCCCTTGACATTCAACAGCATTACCATCGCTGAATCCCCCACTATCAACATCCTAAGGGCTACCATTGACCAGAAACTGAACTGGAGTAGCCATATATATACCGTGGCTACAAGAGCAGGTCAGAGGCTAGGAATCCTGAGGCGAGTAACTCACCTCCTGACTCCCAAAAGTCTGTCCACCATCTACAAGGCACAAGTCAGGAGTGTGATGGAATACACTCAACTTGCCTGGATGGGTGCAGCTCCAACAACACTCAAGAAGCTCGACACCATCCAGGATAAAGCAGCCCGCTTGATTGGCACCCCATCTACAAACAATCACTCCCTCCACCACCGACGCACAGTGACAGCAGTGTGTACCATCTACAAGATGCACTGCAGCAATGCACCAAGACTCCTTAGACAGCACCTTCCAAACCTGCGACCTCTACCAACTAGAAGGACAAGGGCAGCAAATACATGGGAACACCACCACCTGCAAGTTCCCCTCCAAGTCACACACCATCCTGACTTGGAACTATATCGTTGTTCCTTCACTGTCACTGGGTCAAAATCCTGGAACTCCCTTCCTAACAGCACTGTGGGTATGCCTACCCGAAATGGACTGCAGCAGTTCAAGAAGGCAGCTCACCACCACCTTCTCAAGGGCAATTAGGGATGGGCAATAAATGCTGGCCTGGCCAGCGTCGCCCACATCCCGTGAATGAATAAAAAAAAACTTGCAAATACAACCCTTGACCATCACCCTCTGCCTCCTGTCACTCAGCCAATTTTGGATCCAATTTGCCAAATTGCCCTGGATCCCATGGGCTCTGACCTTCTTAACCAATCTTCCATGCGGGACCTTATCAAAAGCCTTACTGAAGTCCATGTAGACGACATCAACTGCTTTACCTTCATCCACACATCTAGTCACTGCCTCAAAAAATTTGATCAAGTTAGTTAGACACGATCTCCCCCTGACAAAGTCATACTGACTATCCCTGATTAATCCCTGCCTCTCCAAGTGGAGATTAATCCTGTCCCTCAGAATATTTTCCAATAGTTTCCCTACCACTGACGTTAGACCCAGTAATTTCCTGGTTTATCCATGCTACCCTTCTTGAATAATGGTACTACATTTGCTGTCCTCCAGTCCTCTGGTACCTCTCCTGTGGCCAGAGAGGATTTGAAAATTTGTGCCAGAGCCCCTGCTATCTCTTCCGTTGCCTCACATAACAGCCTGGGATACATCTCATCTGGGCCTGAACAATTCATGCACAAATAGTTCTCCAGGATATGGGAAGCGTCCTGGAGCTCCCACTTAGCACAGTGGGTGCACTTTCAAGATTGAAGCTCACCTGCATTCCTTTATTTCTTAGTTAACTGGTTGCTACTGCTAAAAAAAAAACCTTACCAATACTACAACGCTTTAGAACTATTAATAAAACCTTACCGGTACTGATAAATCCTACTAATAATCAGTGCAGTTCATTATTAAAATAAACCTTACCCCCCAAATAAAATACTCACCAGATACTCACTTGTTCCTTATTATTAGTACTTAATTTTTACTCATTTTTAGTCTGCCAGTTGTTGAGATGCTATAATCCAGCTATTTACACACACATCTTAACAGTAGTGCACTAACCCAGCTATTTACTGATAGTCCCTGACAGCAGTTACTCACCAACCAATCACCTTACAGGTTTCCTATGATGTCACTGTTCACTTGTTTTTTTCAAACTTAGGCACACCTGGACTCCTGTCTGCTGCTCTCCTGGAAGCTAAGTGCTGTGGGCCACGATCCTCGGGCTATATTTAACTGCTCCCCGCTCTGTGTTCCTCCCAAAGGTTCACTCCTGTCCACTGCTCTCCTGGAAGGTAAGTCGGGAGGGAGTTGCCCTGCGAGTTCTCAACATCAACTCCGTACCCCATGAAGTCTCATTGCATCAGGTCAAACCGAGGACAAGGATACCTCCTGCTGATTACCACTTACCGTCCCCTCTTGGCTGATGAATCAGTACTCCTCCATGTTGAACACCACTTGGAGCAAGCACTGAGGGTGGCAAGGGTGCAGAATGTACTCTGGGTGGGGGACTTCAATGTCCATCACCAAGAGTGGCTTGGTAGCAACACTACAGACCGAGCTGGCCGAGTCCTGAAGAACATAGCTTCTAGACTGGGTCTGCGGCAGGTGGTGGGGGAACCAACAAGAGGGAAAAACATGCTTGACAATCTGCATGCCACACATGTATCTATCCAGGACAGTATTGGTAGGAGTGACCACCGCACAGTCCTTGTGGAGACGAAGTCCCGCCTTCACATTGAGGATACCGTCCATCGTGTTGTGTGGCACTATCACCATGCTAAATGGGATAGATTTCGAACAGATCTAGCAATGCAAAACTGGGCATCCATGAGGCGCTGTGGGCCATCAGCAGCAGCAGAATTGTATTCAACCACAATCTGTAATCTCACGGCCTGGCATATCCCCCACTGTACCATTACCATCAAGCCTGGTTCAATGAAGAGTGCAGGAGGGCATGCCAGGAGCAGCACTAGGCGTACTTCAAAATGAGGTGTCAACCTGGTGAAGCTACAACCCAGGACTAATTGTGTGCCAAACAATGTAAGCAGCATGCGATAGACAGAACTAAGGGATCCCACAACTAACAGTTCTAGGCTCTGCAGTCCTGCCACATCCAGTTGTGAATGGTGGTGGATAATTAAACAACTAACTGGAGGAGGTGGCTCTACAAATATCCCCAGCCTCAATGATGGGGGAGCCCAGCACATCAGTGTAAAAGATAAGGCTGAAGCATTTGCAACAATCTTCAGCCAGAAGTGCCGAATGGATGATCCATCGTGGCCTCCTCCTGAAGTCCCCAGTATTACAGATGCCAGACTTCAGCCAATTCAATTCACTCCGTGTGATATCAAGAAACAAATGAAGGCACTGGATACTGCAAAGGCTATGGATCCTGACATTCTGGCAATAGTACTGAAGACCTGTGCTCCAGAACTTGCCGCACCCCTAGCTAAGCTGTTCCAGTACAGCTACAGCACTGGCATTTACCTGACAATGTGGAAAATTGCCCTGGTATGTCCTGTAGTCAAAAAGCAGGGCAAATGCAACCCAGCCATTTACTGCCCCATCAGTCTACACTCGATCATCAGTAAATTGATGGAAGGTGTCGTCGACAGATCTGTCAAGCATCACTTGCTGAGTAATAACCTGCTCAGTGATGCTCAGTTTGGTTTCTGCCTGGGCCACTCCTGACCTTATTACAGCCTTGGTTCAAACATGGACAAAAGGGCTGAACTTCAGAGGTGAGGTGAGAGTGACTGCCCTTGACATCAAGGCAGCATTTGACCGATTATGTCATCAAGGAGGCCTAGCATAACTGGAGTCACTGGGAATCATGGGAATAACTCTCTGCTGGTTGGGGTCGTACCTAGCGCAAAGGATGATGACTGTGGTTGTTGGAGGTCAATCATCTCAGCCTCAGGACATCACTGCAAGAGTTCCTCAGGGTAGTGTCCCAGGCCCAACCATCTTCAGCTGCTTCATCAACGACCTTCCTTCAATCATAAGTTCAGAAGTGGGGATGTTCGCTGATGACTGCACAATGTTCAGCACCATTCACGACTCTTCAGGTACTGAAGCAGTCCGTGTTGAAATGCAGCAAGACCTGGACAATATCCTGGCTTGGGTTGATAAGTGGCAAGTAACATTTGCGCCACACAAGTGCCAAGCAATGACCATCTCCAACAAGAGAGAATCTAACCATCTCCCCTTGATATTCAATGGCATTGCAAACGCTGAATCCCCCACAACCAACATCCTAGGGGTTACTATTGACCAGAAACTGAACTGGAGTAGCCATATAAATACCGTGGCTACGAGAGCAGGTCAGAGACTAGGAATCCTGTGGCGAGTGACTCACCCCCGACTCCCCAAAGCATGTCCACCATTTACAAGGCACAAGTCAGGAGTGTGATGGAATACTCTCCACTTGCCTGGATAGGTGCAGCTCCAACAACACTCAAGAAGCTCGACACCATCTTGGACAAAGCAGCTGCTTGATTGGAACCCCATCCTCAAACATTAACTCCCTCCACCACCGAGGCACAGTGGCAGCAATGTGTACCATCCACAAGATGCACTGCTGCAACAGCCCAAGGTTCCTTCGACAGCACCTTCCAAACCCTCAACCTCTACCAACTAGAAGGACAAGGGCAGCAGATGCATGGGAACCCCCACCACCTGCACGTTCCCCTCCTAGTCACACACCATCCTGACTTGGAACTATATCGCCATTCCTTTACTGTTGCTGGGTCAAAATCCTGGAACTCCCTTCCTGACAGCACTGTGGTTGTACCTACCCCACATGGACTGCAGCGGTTCAAGAAGGCAGCTCACTACCATCTTCTCAAGGGCAATTAGGGATGGGCAATAAATGGGGCCTAGCCAGCGATGCCCACATCCCATGAACAAATAAGAATAAAGAATGAATGCTAAAAAAAACTGGACCCAGTTTCTGTGTGCAAAAAACGTAGCCAGAGGTTCAGTGACCTTATGTGCTCTGGCAAGGTGAGTGCCAGGATAGGCTTCTGGGTATTTGCCCTCCAGCAAACACACCAGCTGAGGAGCCTGAGGGCACATGCTGCTCCTGAGCAGTGTGTGTCCAGGGTACTGACTCACTGCTCAGCAAGGCGCAGAGCCATATTGCTGCTGAGGACCTGCCAGCACTGAAACATGTAGATTCTAATGAATAGGAGACGCTGGCCAGCAGTGCCTTATCTTGCTCTCTTTTGTGCCTGCAGGAGAAATGGACATAATGCCTGGGAGTGGGCCCAGATGGGAGGAGGGGTTCCATACCTGCTAGTTATTACTGTCATGGAGGAGGGAGCAATGGTCATCACCTGGGTCACTGATGAAGAGCAAGTCAGGCAAGACAAAATGGACATCTGTGGTGGAGATGGTGATTAGAGATTGCAAAGCATTGATTAAGGGGCTGGATGCATTCCAGCCCCTCCGATAGCAGACCAAAGACTGAGATGCATTGGTAAGGCTCAGCACATGCAGAGGCTTCTGCTCTCAAAGACTAGTTCTCATGATCTCTTCTTGTGTCTCCCATTGGTGCAGACGTTGGGCAATTAGACCAACTGACTCACCATCACCGGGCCAAGTGCAGTCACAGCAGAGCTCAGACCAAGCACTATCAGTCCTTACAAGCACACACTCCACTAACGGGGAAACAGTCACCTTGGTGGGTCCTCACAGGTGGTTAGATAAGGTGGCACTGCGGATGAGCACAGCATTTGGAGGTGGTGCCAGAGGCAGATGCAGCTCTGGGCAGTTCCCCTTGGAGGGTGGAGGACAGGCAAGGCCCTGCTCATCTGGACAAAGATGCAGGGCCTCAGGAGTCACAGGAAAGGAGGCTTTAACTGGACCAGCAGCAACAGATGTGTTTCCACAAGTCAGAGTTCCCTGAAGCAGTGCGCAGTCATGGGCTGAGAATAGATGAGTCCATTCAGCTCATGGCGCCACCATGGCTCAGGACTTTGAGCACATGAGCTTCTCCACTGAGAGAGTGGCCAACCTCATGGAGAACCATATGAGGCAGCACTTGGAGTGGATGCAGAAATTGTGCACTGACATAAACAGGATGCATGCCACACTATGTAGCCTGGACTGGTCAGTGGCGCTGATGGTGCAGGGATAATCTGGGAGGGGTTGCCCTTTGTGCCCCAACTAGTGGTCCTCTACATCTAGCTGGACCACCAGTCAAGGGCTGAGACTGTCACTGAGGAGGATGAGGATGCCACCCCTCATGGGACACCATCATTATCATCAGACTTCTTGGCACCTCTGACTGAGGGAGCATCAGTGCATCAGAGCCCCGTGATGGAGGCTGTCCCTGCAATAACGCCAATGCAGTAGCCTCTGGAGGTGCAACCAGTGGCACATCCCTGACAAGGATGGCTGCCATGTACATCTCAGCAACAAGCTGAGACAAGTGAAAAAGGTCCCGTCCATCTCCTCCGAGGGCACAAGGGGAGCACCGTGTAGAAATTGTTGAAAGCAGAAGCCATTACATTTTTAAAAAATTCAGTCATGGGATGTGGGCGTCACTGGCTAGGCCAGCATTTATTGCCCATCCCTAATTGCCCTTGAGAAAGTGATGGTGAGCTGCCTTCTTGAACAGCTGCAGTCCATGTGAAGTAGGTACACCCACAGTGCTGTTAGGAAGGGAGTTCCAGGATTTTGACCCAGTGACAGTGAAGGGTTGAGCACTGAGTGGATCACTGGGGTCTCTTTCACTTGTCAATGTGCACTTTGTTACTTTTGGAGCGTACTGTAAATACTGACACATGAAGTCAAACATGTGAGTCTCCTTTTATTAATGGTGGTGCAGGAGACGAGGGATGAAGTGGTGAAAGGGGCAAGGGTCTGTGAATAGTGATACCTTTGGGTAAATATGGATCATTCATTGGCACTAAGAATTGAGCTCTTCCAGGTTGCGTCTTTAATGGACGCATTCTCACAGGCAGCTCAAAGTGAGTTCCACACCGTGCCATTTCCCCAGGATCAGATGGGCTCAGCTGAAGCGTGCCTGGATCAGATGATCCCTGACGGTGGCATCCTGACAAGATCCTTAAGCCCTGAGCTGGCCCTGGCCACCTCCCTCTGCAGCTGGGGCACCTCTGTGCTCTGCATCTTCCTCTTTCTCCTTCTCTTCCACATTCTGCTCCTCCTCTTCCTCCGATGAGCTGTGCCCATCCAGTGTTTCACTGTCGTCAGAGTCCACACCTCTCTGGAGGGACATATTATGAAGAATGCAGCAGACCAGCACAATGTGTGAGACTCTTGCAGGAGTGTACTGTAGGGTGCCACCTGACTGGTCCACTGCTCAATGGTTGTTCTAGTGAGCAGATGGCTTTGGTTGTAGTGTCTCTGTGCCTCTGTCTCAGACTCTCGTAGAGGGGTGAGTAGCCATTTCTTCAAAGGAAATCCCTTGCACCCTAGAATCCATCCATGGAGTTTGAGGGGTGGAGTGAAGAGCTGCAGTAGCCTGGATTGGTGGAGAATGAAGGAGTCATGGTTTCTGGCAGGAAAATGAATGCACACATGCAGGAAGTTCTTTTTGTGGTTGCAGAGAAGTTGAATGCTGAGGGAGTGGAAGTCCTTCCTGTTGATGAATCTCACTGGGCACTCAGTCGGGGTCTGGATGTTCACATGGGTGCATTCAATGATGCCTTGCACCTGAGCCATTCCAGCGATGCAGGCAAAGTCCAATGCCCTTGTGCCAGCAGGCCATCTCTGTCTGGAATTGAATGTACTGTCCAGTTCTTGAAAATAGGGCATCAGTGACCTGTGAGATGCAATGCTGTTTGACGGATGCCACCAAGGTCCACAGCTGATCCTTGGAAAGAGCCAGAGGTGAAAATGTTCAAGGTCACAGTGACATTGATAGCGACTGGCAGGACATGACGAGTGGTGCTGCGAGGTGTGAGGTCTTCGATGATCTTGTGACCATCTGTCTGCTGAGTTGCAGTCTTCTGTGGCACTGGTTCTTGCTCATCTCAAGGTGGCTCCATCTTCAGCGATAGATCCTATGCAGAGGACATGGCTTCTGTGTCCTTGCTGTCCCTTGTCCTACTCTTCTGCCCTTCTGATGCCTGGGGCTCTACCCTTCCTGAGGAGAATGTTGCTCTTCATCGCCACTGGACCCAAAAATCTGAGAGTCGTGCCCCCATTGCCAGTTGCTGCCTCCTTTGTGTTTATCAGCCTTGTCCTCTCCTCTTATGGCCCCAGGTTGCCAGGAAGATGATGACCCCCTGCACTGCCCGAGTGCTTACTGACCACTCTCCCTGCAACATGCGCTGACACAATTTTGTCTCAGACCCCTTTGCACCCATTAACCCTTTCATGGGGCCCACCTAGGTTTCTGGGTGGCCATGACTGGCTCCCTGCTGTGTCTCCACCTCCATGTACCTGGTCTGTCCCAGACAGTGTGTACATGCACCCCCATCAAAATCTGAACATGTCCCTCAAAGAGCTCTCAATGAGCTCTTTAACAATCTTAATTGCTGTGTTTAATAGATTGGGCAGGATCTTGGGGCCACCCTCCCCTGCCCTTGAGAAACCTGCTGGCATCAGTATTTTCATTCTCTGCCTGCTTCTGTTCCCACCCCTGCGGGGATATAAAATTCAGCCCATTGAATTTCATTTTTCTTAATTTTTTTTGTCACTTCTTAGCTCTCTGTCCTTCTTCAATCTTGGCAAAGGCTGTCTAAGGATTCAGGTGTCTAATGAACCTTCCAAAGGCTGTAAGAATTTTTGCCCCCTATTCTGCCACATCTCATTTTATTGTCCACAGCCATTTAAGATTCATCTACACAACTTTCCATTCCCGAATGTATTTCCATTACTCATCCAAGTTTGCACTTGGAGTTGTGAATAATTATGCAGATAGTTGACCGAGAAATTGGAGTGCTAATAGCACATAACTTTCTGGTGAGATTTGCTTCAGTTTTTAGCTATTTCAACTGTCTCACACCAGTCGACAAAATTTAGCTCCTGTAGGATATCAATTTACATTATAACTGTGGATGAAACCTCTTCCAGTTGGTACGCCAAGTATGGAAACAATTTGATATTTTCATATTTCTACTTGATGTGTTTCTGTTAATATATATTGATGAAAATATATAAGGAAATCATGAAGAAGAAGAGGGGAAATACAAAGATGAGGTTATCGTATGATGCGAGGGTATGATCATCATATGGGAACATTGCAGTAGCTCCCAACCATCCACACTTCTCAACATTACTTGTTTATAAATTACCAATAAAATCCTCTGCCATATTGTAATTTGGTTAGGTCACAAGCAATAAACTGTTTCTCATGCAAGCCCAGCAAAACCTTTTCACACCTGGCTCAGGCTTGAATTGCTCCATTCATAGTCTGATTAATTTGCTAACATGTGACTCACTGTGATCATGTAATTATCCTGTAGATTTCACCTTCCTGTAGCATTTCTTTAATTCTTTCTTTTCTCATTTCTTCATTTACCTTGCATCTGTCTTGTTTGATTTTCCTTGATTTCCTGTTTCTTTTATATTTAGGCTTGTCATTTTATTTCAATTTATTTTAATGAGTCCACACAACGGACAGTATATTGTGCATCTCGCGCTGTGTCCAATGGTGAAACCGGAAGTGGCTGCACTTCTGCTTCTGCCCTTTTTGCCAGTTCCACACGATTATTATGTAAAATTTAAGATCTGACGGCAGGCACGAGAGACATGTGCAATCATTCGGCGGGGACGGCTTTTCATTGGTGGATCCCATTCTGCAAAGCACCATTAACGGCATGGCTATAAATCATTCTGCATTGCAATCATGGAGGATCAGCAGCCTTGCTGATTTTCTAACTGATGCAGACATTTTGGCGTTATTTACCTTTAATCTTTTTAATTTGTGACCCACCCTAAACTATTTGTCATCCTCTCCCACACCATCACCACCTCCTGTTAATTTATTTATCATCTTTTCATCACCACCCCCACCACCACCATAATGGCAGTCGGTAGGCAGCGATCAGCCCCACAGTTCAGTGATGCTTCCCTGAGCTGCTCCTCCAGGCTGTCAGGGAAAGACAGGAGGTTCTCTTCCCTGCAGATGGCCTCAGAAAACCCTGCGCCCGACCAAGGCAGCCTGGATAGAAGTGGCAGAGGAGGTGTCGAACTGTGGGGCCACTCTTAGAACCTGGGTTCAGTGTTGGAAACAGATCAATGACTTGCTCAGATCGGCAACGGTGCATCTGAAACTTTACAAATGTGATCGCAAAGCCTCCATTAAACTTTATGACTGTCAGTGGGCAGCCATGTCATGCATTCAAATGCATGATCAGCCTTGGTGCCACATAGCAATGGAGTCTGGAGAAAGTGCAAGTCTGGCTTCTGGTAGCGCTTAGATGCAGCGTGCGACTGACAGGCCAGAATGAGTGATATTGATGCATGTAGACAAGGGGTATTAGGCTTCACTTGACATGTCAGTAAATCAGCACTTTCTCGTGCAGGATAAGCAGACCCACAATAAAAGGGAGCGCATCAAGACAGGGGCTGGTGTCCCCGATGTCAGACTCCTGACCCCAGCAGAGGAGGAGGTAGTGCAAATTGCTGGGGAGGAGGGAGAAAGAGCCATTTTGGATGGTGAGGCTGGATCGTGAAGGCATAAGGATGATGTGCCAATCTTACTGTTGGGCACACAGGATGATCGTGTGAACATGTGACGAACTCATGGTGCAATGATGCTTAGCGTGCTTCTGTTTGTTCTCCACTGCAGGTCCCCGCGTTCACATCATGAGATGCCAGCAGGATGGTGACTCCGCCTCTGGGGAAGATGAAGCCAAAGCCCCAGAGGGTGCACCGTCACCTGCCTCGTCTGCAACCTCTGCCAGCGCAGTTACATCCACACAGTTTGCACGGGGGCGGGGGGGTGGGGGGGGTGGTTTGCGCTTAGAATCAGGGTCATCCTCTGGTGGGCATGACACAGACATATCCCAGCAGCTGAGGGAGCATGTTGCAGCTGGGACCCCTGACATTCGGAGGTCTGCTGGGGACCAGGCCCCTGCTGAGCCCCAAGGTGATGATGATCCTCTGTTCGAGGTCACAAGAAGTCTGCTGGAAGTGCAGTGAGCAATGGGGAAAATATGTTGGCGAACCCTGAGGTCATCTGTGGCTTTGCATGTGCCATGGATGAATCCATGCAAGCCATGACATCAGCCGTGTCCCAGGCATGTGAGCGTATGGCTTCCTCCATGGGGAGTGTGGCGACTGCCATGAAGAGCCAGGTTGAGCACTTGACCCATATGTGCTCTGACCTGCATACCATTGCTGTAGCTATGGGCTCTATGCAGCAGTAGCTAAGTGACAGGGTGACGGGGCACTTTGACCTCCCTTTGGGTGCCCCTTCCCCTCAGGGAGACAGACAGGTGCCATCGTGCACCCAGATGGAAGAGGAGCACGTGCCAGCTGCCCCAGGGCCTTACCCTCAGGACACCCCCATGGTAAACGGAATCTCTTCTTCCCCCCTGGCATTGATTCCCCCTTACCTCCAGCGGGCGAGCCTATGGGGGATGCTCCTGCCAAGTGCTGGAGATCCCCAGTAGGATGGAGCCCTCAAGGCCCCATTCCTCAAGAGGCTGCTCACCATGGGACAGCGCAATGAGCAGACTGCCTCCACCTCAGTTGCTAATGTCAGGCTTGCACCAAGACCTAGTGGCAGAAAATGTAAAATTAAGGAACTACGAGTACGAATGTGGCATGGGTAGTTACATTAAATTTGTTAAAATTGTAAATATTTAACAATACATTTAGTCGCTGTCATATTTGATACATTTTCATTTATCATTTAAACTTGCTGAGGTGAAAAGGCTAATGTGTAGGCATGCTTCATGGCTGGCACGCTTTGATGCTTACGAAGGAATGGTGGGCATAGCCATTCCGGTGTAAAATTTGAAGTTTGCGGGCTCAGTCTTCACTGCCTGCTAGTTGAAGCTTGCAGTTTTGTAATAGTTTTCTGTAGCAACATGCCTTCATATGCAGGCTCAGTAGGCCCTCCCTTCTGTGCCTTGCATAGGAGTTTCTCTAGTTCCATCAAAACCTGGATCCGTTAAAAGGGCAGGTATATTCAAAGTGATACTATGGTGTAGCTGCTTCTGATGAGGGGTCATGGCTGATGCTAGACATTTGTTCAAGTGTGTCACAGGTTTTTCCAAATTCTGTATTTAACAGCCAGTGCATTCAGCACAGCTCCACTCCATGTGCAATTGTAGATGGTGAGGACGCCTGCTTTTAGATTGGAGCAATGGTTAAGCTGACAGGGGTAGATGAATGTCCCAGGAAGGTAAACATCAACGCAAGCTCGAGGAACAGCATCTCATCTACCGATTAGGCACACTACAGCCTGCCGGACTGAACATTGAGTTCAATAATTTCAGAGCATGACAGCCCCCCATTTTACTTTCATTTTTAGTTATTTTTTCTTCCTTTTTTTTAACATTCTTTTTTACATTTTTTACAATCTTTTTTTTTGCATTTATTTCATTTCATCTTTGTTTGTTCAGTTTGCTTACCCACTGTTTTTTTTCAGGTTTGCACTTGCTGCTGTTCAATATTCAGTGTATTTACACCTAATCTGTACTAATGCTTTGTCTTTCAACACACCATTAACATATTGATTGCCTTTGCTCCGTGACCTTTTGGTCAGCTATGTGGCCTGGTCCAATCTAGACCTCCTTTGTTATCTCTTGTCCCACCCCCACCTCACTTGCTTATAACCTGTGACTTTTCTAATATTTGTCAGTTCCGATGAAGGGTCACTGACCCGAAACGTTAACTCTGCTTCTCTTTCCACAGATGCTGCCAGACCTGCTGAGTGATTCCAGCATTTCTTGTTTTTATTTCAGATTTCCAGCATCTGCAGTATTTTGCTTTTATATTAAGGTAAAGTAGTTGTTGCGTTGGAGCTGTAATTATGTAGGTGCTGCACTGTTAGCTGAATCTTCCAAATATAAGGTTTTCCCTGATGTCCTATGCACATCTCTCCATGGCCCTGTCATCCATTAAAACCTCATTCATATTAATGGCCTCGTCCTCAGGCTCATCCAATTCATCCTCACCTGAGGAGGCGTGGTACTCCTCCTGTTCCTCCTCCTGCAAAATATGTCTGCGTTGCATTGCCAGGTTGTGCAGTGCAAAGCAGACTATGACTGTTAGTGAGATCCTCTGTGGTGTGTACTGCAGAATCCCTCCTGACCAGTCAAGGCAGTAGAAGTGTACTTTCAGCAAGCCAGTGGTGTGTTCAATGATGGCTCTTGTGGAGACATGAGCTGCATCGTATCTCTCTTCAGCTGCGCTTTGGGATGCCTCACTGTTGTCATTAACCATGTCCAAAGGGGGTAACCCCCATCACCCAGGATACAGCTGTCAACTTGGGCCGGTGCTTCAAAAATTCTCAGTAGTTGTGAATTTCGCAAAATGTATGAGTCCTGATAGCTCCCTGCGAAGTGGGCACAGATTTTTCGCCTGTGGTTGCAAACTAGTTGAACGTTCAAAGAGTGAAAGCCTTTGTGATTCACAATGCAGCAGGCTGCTCCCAGGGAGCTCAAATGACCACATGAGTGCAGTTGATCACCCCTGGCACTCTAGGGATCACTCAATGGCGCCAAAGGCCACTGACCTTGCTGCTTGGCAATAGATGAAATTATTGGCATGATGGAATAGGGCATTGGTGACCTCTTTGATCCACCTCTGAGTGGCAGCCAGTGAGATGCCACATATGTTGCCTGGACATATGTTGTATCCTGGAAAGCACCGTTGGTGAAAAAATTGAATACTGCCGTAACCTTGAGG
Source organism: Heterodontus francisci (assembly GCF_036365525.1). Taxonomy (NCBI): domain Eukaryota; kingdom Metazoa; phylum Chordata; class Chondrichthyes; order Heterodontiformes; family Heterodontidae; genus Heterodontus; species Heterodontus francisci. The sequence goes on from NC_090383.1 coordinate 49,104,331, forward strand.
TTAACAGGCATGGAGTTCCCACCAAAACCACGTGGCTGCAGGTCCTGCTGAATGATCCCACAAATTTCAGTGAGAATTTCACATGACATCCTCAGACGTCTCTGGCATTGCCTCTCTGACATCTGAAGTTAGTTTATCCTTGTCCGGAGGATGCACTGATGCGCCAGCGCCCGTCTTCTATGATGCTTTCCCTGGAGACCATTATTCTGAGAAACCTCTGCCTCTTGTGCTGCCTGTTGCTGGAGTTGCAGCATCAGCTGCTGAGTGGCAAGAGCCCTCCCCAGTCGCATCTTTGCTCTTGTTCCTGAGGTAGAAAAAAAATTGGGTATATGAGACCCATGTCATTGCAGCTTTGCAACTGTTTGAATGAGAATAGCATTAAACTTGTTTGCCCATGAAGTTCAGCCATTGAACTCATGAGCAGATAGCCTACATGCACCTACCATTGTACACAGCTACAAATCCACCCACCCAAATCTGGCCTCCTCCCACTTCAAACTGCATTCCTAGAATGCCCACGTAATTTATCCTTTCATTTGGAAAAATGGTCTGCATCAGGGCCGAGGCACATTTCCCCACCTTCCTCACGCCTCCTGCCACCTTCCAGCCTGCCCCTATTACCCTTGGCCCACCTAACATTACTTTGACCCTTCCCTCTGTGACCCTTGAACCACCCCCATTACTGTGGACCACATCATCATTGACAGCTACATCCCATCTCTCCCATCTATGCCTACACCTGTCACCATCGATATGCCCACCCTCACCCTAGATCCTCCAGTATCTACCCCAATGTTGTCGCTGAATCCCGTGCTGCTCCCTATGATTCCATCCAATACCCAACCCTGACTCTGGACCTGACCCCTAACGAATTGAACTGCCCCCGTGACTGTGACCATTTCCTCTGCCAGCCAGCACCCTGATTTCGCCTTCACAGGACCCCAATGTTGACAGTACTCACCTCTCCCTTTAGGCCCATCATGCATCTAACACACATTATCTGCTCCAACCCCACTCTCCCCCCACAGCAGCACCTACAGCATGACCTCGTCCACACCTTGAATGCTGCACCATTCCCTCCGCTGCACCTCTATGCACCAGAGATCCCACCCTGGTTTCCCTCCTCCGCACTTCCATGCACATGACACTCTGCCCTTCTTGCCTTCCCTCCTCCACAACTCCATGCACCCGAGTGCCCAACCTCTGACCTCCCTGGTTTCCCTCCCCTGCACTTCTATGCACCTGAGACCCTAATCTCTCCAACCACTACCCCCCCTCCCCCCAACCAAAAGAATTGCCTTTACTGGTCCCGAGCCTGGCGGAAAACATCCATTCCAATGTTGCCCTTCCATTGTGCTGAAGAGTTCAAGTAGGAAAACCACTGACCTCAGGCACAACTGCACAAAACCAACTGGTGCATACCACCTTTAACAAATATGAACTGCATGCCACTAGATCCCCATGTGCCGTGGACTTAATCTGACATGTAGGACTTAATTTCATATAATTATAAGGTAATGAGTATTCAGTTTGTAGTACAGAACTTGAGTATTGCTGAAAATAGAGACATGTTGTCGAAGCTTTTTGTCTTGCACTCATCAGGACAATCCACAAGAATAACCAATGTAAGGGTAAACAACAACTTATACTGCATAAGAGAGTGCTGATTGGTTGGCAAGTGAAATCTGATTGGTAGAGGCGTTGCCATGGAGAATGCACCAGTTTATGGTGATTGACAGTTAACTGCCAAGCTGTGTTTGAAATTTAAACCAGGCAGCTGGACTCTGATTGGTCAAGGCATTGCCCTGAGGAATGAACCAGCAAATGGCTGTCACTTATTTTGTTCAGCTGAAACAGGTGCAATGCTTGTAGATATTCTTGCTGCCTGCAAAGAACAGGGCTCTGTGTATTAATATATGTGGCTTCCAGTACACGCAAATGCACTACACTGCGAGCCCTACTGACAATTTTAAATTGGTTGTCAGCATAATTCTTAGCACACGGTGGATTATTTAGCAAATGTCGTCCAATCGCGGAATCACATCTAAGCTTGGCAGTTAACTGTCAGTCACCGTAAACTGGTGCATTCTCCATGGCAACGCTTCTACCAATCAGAGTTCACTTGCCAACCAATCAGCACTCTCTTCTCATGCAGTATAAGTTGTTGTTTTCCCTTACATTGGTTATTCTTGCGGATCTTCCTGATGTTTGCAAGACAAAAAGCTTCGACAACATGTCTCTATTTTCAGTCATGTAGGTATGCAAATACATGAAAAGTTGGAACCAACCACCTGATGGTGTGAGGCTCAAACTGCCACAGACATGCTGCTGACTTCATCTCTAAAATTTAACCTGCCGTTGGGAATGCAAAATATCACCTCCCACCGAATTAAGTCACCCACCTGTCACAGAAGCCAGTCTTGCAGGCCCCATAAAATTCCCCCCATTGTTTTGCCCTCTTAATGTCATAAAGTTGCTTCTGATAGTTAGAGCTCTAATGTAATTCAGAATATTTTATGAACCCGAACAATCGTTTAAAATTTGAGATTCACCAGAATTTGAAATAGTTTATCGATGGAGGCAAGATCTTTTCATACAAATGCAACAGTTTTGTAATCTCATTTTACACTGCATTTAACACTTGTTAAAATAACAAGTTCCTGAAAAAATATGATTAAAAAATCAGTGTAGCCTTGGAAACACAGCAGTTTTGAAATGTTCATGATTTAATTGATTTTGCAAGAACTGGGTACACAGATAAACAAGCTGAACTCCTCCGATGTCTCAGTTACAACTAGGATAGTTACAGGTTTAATCTTCAATTTGTACTGAGCAAGATTATTTCAGTTTGGGTATACCAATTAGTTCAGAAACTTTAGAATGCACAGGGAAAAAGCAACCAGATTCCTGCTTCCGATCAAAGTCTAGTGACCTCTGTTGGAAAGCATATGTACCGGACTGTCGGATGGGGCAGATTTGGGCTGAGTGGTGAGGCCTATCATGGGTATATAGCCGGTCAATACTTAGTGCCCTAAGATCATATGTAGAGAAAAGCTGCTTAGGAAAGCTAACAGAGAATGTCTGACATGAGCCGCTGCCTTCAGGATAAAAAAAGACGAAGGATAAAAATGACAATCAACCCAACCGAACACACATGTAATGGAAATTTCTGAGCTTCATTGAGGTTCCAGGGTAAATGCACCTTTTGTTGCAGTATAGGCCTAGCAGATCAGGTCCACTCCATGACCTACACTGAGTTAGCTTTATCTTAGGATGGCGACTGGGCTGTTAAAATTAGTCTTAGCACATTTGACCTAAGAAGAAGAAAAATCAGTTAAGGCAGCTGCTCCCAAAGACGTCTTATTATAATTATACAGGATATTGGTGAGGCCACACCTGGAGGACTATGTGCAGTTTTGGTCTCCTTACCTAAGGAAGGATGTACTTGCCTGAGAGGGTGTACAAAGAAAGTTCACTGGACTGGTCCCTGGGATGATTAGGAGAGATTGAATAGTCTAGGCCACTATTTCCTGGAGTTTAGAAGAATGAGAGGTGATTTCATTGAAACATATAAAAATATTAAGGTGCTTGACAGGGTAGATACTAAAAAAATGTTTCCTCTGGCTGGGGAATCTAGAACATGGGGTCACAGTTTCAACATAAAGGGTCTGCCATTTCTTCATTCAAAGGGTTCGAGAATCTTTGGAATTCTCTACCTCAGAGAGTTGGGGATGCTCAGTTGATGAGTATATTCAAGTCAGAGGTTGATAGGTTTTTGGGTACGAAGGGAATTAAGGGATTTGGGGAAAGTGCAGGGAGGTGGAGTCGAGGTAGAAGATCAGCTATGATCTTGTTGAATGGCGGAGCAGGCTCGACTGGTCAAATGACCCAGACCAGCTGCAATTTCTTTTGCTGTTATAATTGTTATCTTGTAATCCCTAGTGGAAGTGGCACAAGTCAATGCAGAATTTGCTCAGGTGTAAGGCTCTCTATAGATGAAAATCCTGCTGAGACTCACTTCTAACTGACACTTCAGTCAAGAACATATGGAGTGCTGCACTGTCAGAGGTGCCAACTTTCAGATGATATTTTAACTTAAGCCCCTGCCTGCCCTCTTCGGTGGATATAAACAATCCTATACACTATTTGAAGAACAGTGGAATTTCCTGGTGTCCTGACCAGCATTTATCCCTCAACAAACGTCATTAAAACCAATTATGAGGTCATTTATCTCAGAACGGTGATGTCCTTGGGACTTGAGTGAGGTTTAGCTGAGTTTGGTATAGAATATGAGGCAAAGGCAGAAAGACAAAGACTACAGCAGCTGAACATAAAGGCTTCTGCTTTTATTCTGTCTTAGTTTCCCTTTCACTTCACTAACATGTGTACCCTACAGGAGTCTTTACAGTACATAATTCACAATGCAATTGCAATTTCAAAACACTACAACACTATATCCCTCCCCTTCTTAGTAAATGAGAAACATAGCATGTTTCAATGGCTTGTTCCTATAATTGTAAACTATAAACTTTAACGTAAATAGTTCATTTCGTAACATAATCACTTAAGTATGGTGGGTGTTTTCTTTCATGAGTAGGATATCGTCTGACATCAGGTGCAGTCTTATTTGACTCGTTCTTCATCAGAGGTGTCGATATTGGAATCGGATTCAATGCTTGTGAGTGATGTTTTCAGTGCTTTTTTTCCAACATGACTATCACGTTTCACAAGTACTTTATCTCCCGGCTCTAACAGTGTAGCTCTAAATTTCATGTTTTGCTCTACATGTACTTTCACTTGATCCTTCTGTTCTCCATCCCGTTCAGATACATGTTGATCATTAGCTCCACAGGGTAGCTCAGGTAGACATGTGTGCATGGGATGTGCAAAGATGAATGTAGCTGGATGTTTTCCAGTAGTCGAGTGAGGTGTCGCCGTGTAATTATGAAGAAAGTGATATTGCTCTTGCTTCCATGACTTGTTCTCAGCTGTAGCTGTACGTATCACTTTTTTCAAGGTTCACATAAATCTCTCGACTTTACCATTAGCTCTTAGCCAACGGAGTGTGATTTTACGAAGAGAGAACCCTAGGTAGTTTGTGAGTTTACTGAACTCATCGTTGTTGAATGGGGGTCCATTGTCACTTCTTACTGTTTGAGGGATTCCAAACAAGGCAAAAATCTGGTCAAGCTTTGGAATGACTGCTTTTGTTGAAGTTGACATAACTAATTCCATGATTGGGAATCTGCTGTAGTCGTCAGTGACAAAACACCTGTGCGCAAATCTGTGAAATCAACGCTGTCTTCAATCCATGGTCCTGGAGGTAGTTCAGATATTTTGAGAAGATCATGAAGATTTGACATTGTGGTTGCTTGACATGACAAACACTGGTTGATTTTGTGCTCTATCATGTGGTCAATTCCTGGAAACCATACCTTTTCCCGAAGGAGTTGTTTAGTTTTGACAATTCCCTGATGTCCTTCATGTGCAACAATGACAAAACGTTCCCTCAATGAGTGTGGAATGTGTCAGGCAAACCCCCTACCTGCTAAGATTAAGGCACACATGATTTCACCACATGAACATTAAAACTTAAAATTGCAAGCCCCTGGCTGGAAAGACATTTGCATAATAAGCAACAGTGTTGGAACAATGGCGACCCAGTCGTTGCTTCCCCAATACACAGAAGAAGTGGTCAGACCAGTTTTGATCACATGACTGACTGACTATTGGAGGTTTTGAACTTGGACTTCCAACAGAGGATTTGAACTCAGAAAGCCGTATGCTCCCGGTTGGAATGGAACCTCCTCTCCAGTCCTGCCTGCCTCCATCTCTTTCCCATGGAACTGAATCTTGTGAAAATCAAAGAGAGAAAACTAGCCTTCGAATATTTGTGTTTTGATTTCCCATTCAATATGTTCAACATCACCAAAATCACATCTGGTTGCTTGTTGCCTCAATCGCGTACAATATGGGTCAGTTGTCTTGTTTGCTTCTTGCATAGTGGGTCAGGAGACAATGGTTTTGTATATGGTGTTTTTCTTGGGCGTAAAGTATGTCGTCAGTGCATTTTCTGCTGAGTTGTAGTCATTTCGCTCAGGCGTAAGTGGCTCAAAGGCATCTTCTAATTCTTCACCTCCATTTTGTAGAAATAAAGCCTTTTTCCTTGTGTTGTCAGTGATTGCAAAACCTGCCATCGCACCTTCGAAACATTGCCGCCACTTTTGCCACCTTGGGGATACAGATGATGGCTCTGAAAGCACATCAAAACGTGGTAGGTTGGGCATAGACAGCACCATATTAATCAGCAATGCAGTGATAATGGGTCTGGGATAGCTTTCCTTTCAGAAGAAACTACTCTGCAATGATCTGAGATTGTATGTATATTTTTGTTGATTGGCTGGTTATTTTGGAGACATCAGCGTGTGACTATAAAAAGGACTGAAACCGGATGGACCACCTGGCATCGACCTCGGCACCGGAAACGACAACGGCAAACCCAGCCCTGTCGTCCCTGCAAAGTCCTCCTTACTAACATCTGGGGGCTTGTGCCAAAGTTGGGACAGCTGTCCCACAAACTAGTCAAGCAACAGCCTGACATAGTCATACTCACGGAATCATACCTTAGAATGTCCCAGACACTGCAATCACTATCCCTGGGTATGTCCTGTCCCACCGGCAGGACAGACCCAGCAGAGGTGGCGGGACAGTGGTCTACAGTAGGAGGGAGTTGCCCTGGGAGTCCTCAATATCGACTCCGCACCCCATGAAGTCTCATGGCATCAGGTCAAACATGGGCAAGGTAACCCCCTACTGATTACCACCTACCGCCCTCCCTCAGCTGATGAGTCAGTACTCCTCCATGTTGAACACCACGGAGGAAGCACTGAGGGTAGCAAGGGAACAAAATGTACTCTGGGTGGGGGACTTCAATGTCAATCACCAAGAGTGGCTCGGTAGCACCACTACTGACCGAGCTGGCAGATCAGCGCGAAAGATAAGGCTGAAGCATTTGCAACAATCTTCAGCCAGAAGTGCCAAGTTGATGATCTATCTCGCCCCCCTCCTGAAGTCCCCAGTATTACAGATGCCAGACTTCAGTCAAATCGATTCACTCCACGTGATATCAAGAAACGAGCTGGTCAAGTACTAAAGGACATAGCCGGTAGACTGGGTCTGTGGCAGTGGTGGGGGAACCAACAAGAGGGAAAAACATACTTGACCTTGTCCTCACCAATCTGCCTGCCGCAGATGCTTCTGTCCATGACTGTATTGGTAGGAGTGACCACCGCACAGTCCTTGTGGAGACGAAGTCCCGCCTTCACATTGAGGATACCATCCATCGTGTTGTGTGGCACTATCACTGTGCTAAATGGGATAGATTTCGAACAGATCTAGCAATGCAAAACTGGGCATCCATGAGGCACTGTGGGCCATGAGCAGCAGCAGAATTGTACTCAACCACAATCTGTCACCTCATGGCCCGGCATATCCCCCACTCTACCATTACCATCAAGCCAGGAGACCAACCCTGGTTCAATGAAGAGTGCAGGAGGGCATGCCAGGAGCAGCACCAGGCATACCTCAAAATGAGGTGTCAACCTGGTGAAGCTACAACCCAGGACTACTTGCATGCCAAACTGCATAAGCAGCAATAGACAGAGCTAAGCGATCCTATAACCAACTGATCAGATCTAAGCTCTGCAGTCCTGTCACATCCAGTTGTGAATGGTGGTGGACAATTAAACAACTGGAGGAGGTGGCTCCACAAATATCCCCATCCTCAATGATGGGGGAGCCCAGCAGATCAGGGCGTAAGATAAGGCTGAAGCATTTGCAACAATCTTCAGCCAGAAGTGCCGAGTTGATGATCCATCTCGGCCCCCTCCTGAAGTCCCCAGCATTACAGCTGCCAGACTTCAGCCAATTCGATTCACTCCGCGTGATATCAAGAAACAACTGAAGGCACTGGATACTGCAAAGGCTATGGGCCTTGACAATATTCCGGCAATAGTACTGAAGACCTGTGCTCCAGAACTTGCTGCGCCCCTAGCCAAGCTGTTCCAGTACAGCTACAACACTGGCATCTACCCGGCAATGTGGAAAATTGCCCAGGTATGTCCTGTACACAAAAAACAGGACAACTCCAACCCGGCTAATTACCGCCCCATCAGTCTACTCTCAATCATCAGTAAAGCGATGGACAAGGTCATCAACAGTGCCATCAAGCAGCACTTGCTTAGCAATAACCTGCTCATTGATGCTCAGTTTGGGTTCTGCCAGGGCCACTCAGCTCCTGACCTCATTACAGCCTTGGTTCAAACATGGACAAAAGAGCTGAACTCAAGAGGTGAGGTGAGAGTGACTGCCCTTGACATCAAGGCAGCATTTGACCGAGTATGGCATTAAGGAGCCCGAGCAAAACTGAAGTCAATGGGAATCGGGGGAAAACCCTCTGCTGGTTGGAGTCATACCTAGCGCAAAGGAAGATGGCTGTGGTTGTTGGAGGTCAATTACCTGAGCTCCAGGACATCACTGCAGGAGTTCCTCAGGGTAGTGTCCTCGGCCCAACCATCTTCAGCTGCTTCATCAATGACCGTCCTTCAATCATAAGGTCAGAAGTGGGGATGTTTGCTGATGATTGCACAATGTTCAGCAGCATTCACGACTCCTCAAATACTGAAGCAGTCCGTGTAGAAATGCAGCAAGACCTGGACAATATCCAGGCTTGGGCTGATAAGTGGCAAGTAACATTTGCGCCACACAAGTGCCAGGCAATGACCATCTCCAACAAGAGAGAATCTAACCATCTCCTCTTGACATTCAATGGCATTACCATTGCTGAATCCCCCACTATCAACATCCTAGGGGCTACCATTGACCAGAAACTGAACTGGAGTAGTCATATAAATACCGTGGCTACAAGAGCAGGTCAGAGGCTAGGAATCCTGAGGTGAGTAACTCACCTCCTGACTCCCCAAAGCCTGTCCACCATCTACAAGGCACAAGTCAGGAGTGTGATGGAATACTCTCCACTTGCCTGGTCAGGTGCAGCTCCAACAACACTCAAGAAGCTCGACACCATCCAGAACACAGTGGCGAAGGGGGGGGGGGGGGGGGTGGCTCAGTGGTGCAGTGGTTAGCACCACAGCCTCACAGCTCCAGCGACCAGAGTTTGCAAGTTCTCCCTGTGACCACGTGGGTTTTCGTCGGGTGCTCCGGTTTCCTCCCACAGCCAAAAACTTGCAAGTTGACAGGTAAATTGGCCATTATAAATTGCCCCTGGTATAGGTAGGTGGTGGTCGGGATTTGAGAGGGTAATGGGATTAATGTAGGATTAGTATAAATGGGTGGTTGATGGTCGGCACAGACTCGGTTGGCCGAAGAGCCTGTTTAAGTGCTGTATCTCTAAATAAATAAAATAAAAAAAATAAACAAAGCAGCCGACTTGATTGACACCCCATCCACAAACATTCACTCCCTCCACCACAAACGCACGTTGGCAGCAGTGTGTACTATCTACAAGATGCACTGCAGCAACACACCAAGGCTCCTTAAACAGTACCTTCCAAACCCGTGACCTCTACCACCTCAAAGGACAAGAGCAGCAGATGTATGGGAACATCACCATCTGCAAGTTCCCCTCCAAGTCACACACCATCCTGACTTGGAAATATATTGCCGTTCCTTCACTGTTGCCGGGTCAAAATCCTGGAACTCCCTTCCTAACAGCAGTGTGGGTGTACCTACCTCAAATGGACAGCAGCGGTTCAAGAAGGCAGCTCACCACCACCTTCTCAAGGGCAATTAGGGATGGGCAATAAATACTGGCATAGTCAGTGACGCCCACATCCCATGAATGAATAAAAATAAACACAGTACAAGCTTCCTGTGTGTGCCTAACACAGCCTCCAAATTAAAATGCTGTCTATGAAAATAGACAAAAACCTTCCAAAATTTTCATACCTGAAAGCAGTGTTTCCATGTTTTCCCCAATCTTTTTCTGTTTACCACGTCGCCATTGTGATGTCCTCGGGACTTGAGTGAGGTTTAGCCGAGTTTGGTATAGGATGTGAAGCAGAGACAGAGAGGCAAAGACTGCAGCAGCTGAACATAAAGGCTTCTCTTTTTATTCTGTCTTTCTTTCACTTGCACTTTACGAGCATGTATATTCTACAGCAGCCTCTATAGCATGCAATACACAATGTAATTGCAATTTGTTACGAATGAGGCGGGAGGAGTGCACTGTCTTTTCTAGTTCAACTTCTCCACAGGTCACAACATATATTTAAATGTTTACCCAGTTACTATTTTGGTCAATCATATGCTCAACTCTTTATCACAGAATAAAATACACCAACCAGGGTTTCTTTAATAAATAACAAAATTATCAGTTTATTATTATATAAGACTTATCCAGTAACGAAGCAAAGCATTAACACACAGATTGAAATATGAAAGTTCCCTTTTAAAATCCCCCCAACACAAACTCACACACACACTGAAAAAAATACAGAAATTCTTTCTGCAGAGGTCTTTTCCAAGAAAAAGACAAAAAAAAAACTTTAGCCAAATACTTGCTAATTCTTGAAGAAAAAAAAGATATGGAAAGATGTCAGTTGTCCATTTTGGCCTGGTGCCCGGGTATACGGTGACAGGTCATTGGGATCTTTTCAGAAGCAGTTCGTTATGGAGATGTCAAGAAATCATCTGGTAGGCTTTCCAGGAGAAATGTGGCATCGGGTTTCCGCCAGCACACACTTGAATTGCAGGGTTTTTTCCAAAGACAAGAGGAAAGAGGAGCTGACACTCAGGGTCTCTTAGAGAGATGCAGGCAAAATGAGCTGGAGGTTTCTTTTTCCTTGGCAGGCAAAACAACAACTGTCTTCAGAACAGTTCACACCCCAACTGAACTGAAAACGATCCAAACCCAAACAGAAAGTTAACCTCTTGACCTCCATAAACCTTGAAATGTGGCTTCTGTTTAAACATCTCCCCTTAGTCCAAGATTCGTGTTCTTTATTTATCTTAAGGCAGGTGATCTCCAGTAGAGGTTGGTTTTAGCACTCCTTGATTCTTCCAGTAAGTGTTTTCAGTCGTGTCCTTTCAATGACCCCAGTGAAAAAAACAAAGCCCAGCATTTCTTCAGGCTTCCAAATGAATCCATTTCCATAATTTAAATATGAGTCCTTAAAAACATATTTTAAAAAAAGAAGCCTCTTATATCAAATTTTAAAACACTACAACACTACATCAGTTTACAAATCAAAGAATCATAGAATGATTACAGCAATGGAGGAGGCCTCTCTGCAAGAGCAATTTAGCTAGTGCCATTCCTCTGCCTTCCCCCTTGGTTTCTCCAAATCTTTTCCCTTTAGTTGCTTATCCAATTCCCTATTGAAAGCCACGATTGAATCTCCATCACACTCACAGGCAGTGCATTTCAGATCCTAACCAATCTCTGTGTAAAAAATCTTTTACTTATGTCTCTTTTGGTTCTTTTGCCAACCACATTAAAATGGTGCTTTTTTCATCTTTGTCTCATGGGATGTGGGCATCGCTGGCAAAGTCAGTATTTGTTACCCATCCCTAATTACCCTTGAGAAGGTGGTGGTGAGCTGTTGTCTTGAACCGCTGCAGTCCATCTGGTATGGGTACACCCAGAGTGCTGTTAGGGAGGGAGTTCCAGAATTTTGACCCAGCGACAGTGAAGGAATGGCGATATATTTCCAAGTCAGGATGGTGTGTGGCTTGGAGGGGAATATGCAGATGGTGGTGATCCCATGCACCTGCTGCCATTGTCCTTTTACGTGACAGAGGTCGCAGGTTTGGAAGGTGCTGTTGAAGGAGGCATAGTGAGTTGCTGCAGTGCATCTAGTATATGGTGCTGCTGCCACTGTACATTGGTGGTGGAAGGAGTGAATGTTTAAGGTGGTGGATGGGGTGCCAATCAAGCAGGCTGCTTTGTCCTGGATGGTGTCGAGCTTTTTGAATGTTGTTGGAGCTGCACTCATCCAGGCAAGTGGAGAGTGTTCCATCACGCACCTTATTTTTGCCTTGTAGATGGTGGACAGGCATTGGGGAGTCAGGAGGTGAGTTACTCACTGCAGAATTTCCAACCTCTGACCTGCTCTTGTGGCCATGGTATTTATATGGCTGGTAAAGTTCAGTTTCTGGTCAATGGTAACCCCCAGGATGTTGATTGTGAGTGATTCAGCGATGGTCATGCAGTTGCATGCCAAGGGAAAATGTTGCATTTTCTATTGTTGGAGATTGTCATTGCCTGGCATTTGTATGGTGTAAATGTTACTTGTCCCTTATCAGCCCAAGCCTGGATATTGTCCACGTCTTGATGCATATGGACATGGACTGCTTCAGTATCTGAGGAGTTGTGAATGGTACTGAACACTGTACAATCATCAGTGATTTTATAATGGAGGGAGGTCATTGATGAAGTAGCTGAAGATGGTTGGGCCTAGGACACTACATCTGAGGAACTGCTGCAGCATTGTTTGGGGCTGAGATGATTAGCCTCCAACAACCACAATCAATTTCCTTTGTGCTAAGTATGACTCCAGACATTGGAGAGTTTTCCCCTTGATTCCCATTGACTTCAATTTTGCTAGGGCTCCCTGTTGCCACATTCAGTCAAATGCTACCTCAATATCAAGTGCAATCACTCTCAACTTACCTCTTGTGTTCAGCTGTTACGTCCATGTTTGGACGAAGGCTGTAATGAGGTCAGGAACAGAAAGGTCCTGGCAGAACCCAAATTGAGCATCAGTGAGCAGGTTGTTGCTATTTAAGTGGCTCTTGATAGTACTGTCGATGACACCTTTCATCACTTTGCTGATGATCGAAAGTAGATTGATGGGATGGTAATTGCCGGATTGGATATGTCCTGCTTTTTGTACACAGGACATACCTGGGCAATTTTCCAATTTTCCACATTGTCAGGTAGATACCAGTGTTGTAGCTGTACTGGAACAGCTTGGCAAGGGCGTGGCTAATTCTGCAGCAATCCTCTGGTTTGCAGCCCTTCTGCCTATTGGAACAGTTTCTCTCTATCTAAATCCTTCATGATTTTGAATGCCTCTATCAAATCTTCTCTGAACTTTCTCTTCTCTAAGGAGAAAAACCCCAGCTTCTCTGATCTATCCACTGAAGTCCTTCATCCATGGAACCATTCTTGTAAAACTTCTCTGCATCATCTCCAAAGACATCACATCCTTTTTAAAGTGCAATGCCTAGAATTGGACACAATAGTCCAGTTGAGACCAAACCAGTGTTTTATAAAGGTTCACTATAACTTTCTTGCTGTTGTACTCTAGGCCTCTATAAAGTCTAGGATCCCCTATCCCTTTTTAACTTTCTCAGCCTGCCCTCCCACCTTCAACAATTTGTGCACATATATCCTCAAGTCACTCTTTTGCTGCACTCCGGTTAGAATTGTACCCTTTAGTTTATGTTTCCTCTTCGCGGTTTTCCCACCAAAATGTATCACTTCGCACTTCTCTGTGTTAAATTTCATTTGCCACATGTCCACCCATTCAACCAGCCTCTCTATGCTTTCTTGAAGTCCTCCTCACAGTTCACTCGACTTCCAAGCCTTTGTGTCATCTGCAAATTTTGAAATAGTGTCCTGTACACCCATTAATATCAAGAAAAATAAAGGTCCGAGTACCGATCCTGGGCAACAGTCCTCCAGTCAGAAAACAACCATGCACCACTACTCTCTATCCCCTGTCACTTAGCCAATTTTGTATCCATACTGCCACTGTCCTTTAATACCATGAGCTTCAACTTTGCTGGTAAGCTTATTATGTGGCACTTTAGCAAAAGCCTTTTGAAAGCCCACATACACTACATCAGCCACTTTAAATAAGAACATAAAATCATAAGAAATAGGAGCAGGAATAGGCCATTTGGCCCCTCAAGCCTGCTCTGCCATTCAGTTAGACCATGGCTAATCTGATTGTGGCCTCAACTCCACTGTCCTGCCTGTCCCCCATAACCCTTGACTCCTTTGTAGATCAAAAATCTGTCTAACTCTGCCTTGAATATATTCAATGATCCAGCCTCCACTGCTCTCTGGGGAAGAGAATTCCACAGACTAATGACCCTCTGAGAGAAAACAAAATTCTCCTTGTCTCAGTCTTAAATGGGAGACCCCTTATTTTTAAATGGTATCCCCTCGTTCTAGACTCCCCCACAAGGGGAAATATCCTCTCAGCATCCACCCTGCAAAGTCCCCTCAGGATCTTATATTTTCAATAAGGCCACCTCTCATTCTTCTGAACTCCAATGAGCATAGGCCTAACCTGCTTAACCTTTCCCCATAAGATAACCCCTTCATCTCAGGAATCAGTTCAGTGAACCTTCTTTGAACTGCTTCTAATGCAATTATATCCTTTCCTAAGTAAGGAGACCAGAACTGTATGCAGTACTCCAGATGCGGTCTAATTAAGGCCCTGTGCAGCTGTAGCAACACTTCCCTACTTTTATACTCGACTTCCCTTGCAATAAACTCTAACATTCCATTTGCCTTCCTAATCACTAGCTGCACCTACATATTAACTTTTTGTGATTCATGCATCAGGACATCAAGATCTCTCGGTACAGTGGAGTTCTGCAGTCTCTCTCCATTCAAACAATATACTGATTTTCTATTCTTCCTGCCAAAGTGGACAAGTTCACATTTTCCCACATTATACTCCATCTGCCAAATTTTTGCCCACTCACTGAACCTATCTAAATCCCTTTGTAAAGGCTTAATGTCCTCTTGACAGGTAACTTTCCTATCTATCTTTGCGTCATCAGCAAATTTATCTACCATACATCTGGTCCCTTCATCCAAGTCACATATAGATTGGAAATAGTTGAGGCCCCAGCACTGATCCCTGTGGCACTCCACTAGTAACGAGGGCTTGCCAACCCTAAAATGACCCATTTATCCCTACTCCCTGCTTCCTGTTAGCTAACCAATCCTCTATCTATGCTAATGTGTTATGCCCTACACCATGAGCTAGTATTTTAGAAATCCAAGTACACCATATCCACAGGTTCCCCGTTATCCACATTGCTTGCTACTTGCTCAAAGAACTCTAATAAATTATTCATACATGATTTTCCTTTCACAAAACCATGTTGGCTCTGCCTGATTGTATTATAATTTTCTAAATGTCCTGCTATTACCTCCTTAACAACGGATTCGAGCATTTTCCCTATAACAGATTTTAGGCAAACTGGCCTATAGTTTCCTGCTTTCTATCTCCCTCCTTTCTTGAACGGAGGTGTTACATTTGTGATTTTCCAATCCACTGGGACCTTTCCAGAGTCTAATGAATTTTGGAAGATCACAACAAATGCATCTACTATCTCTGCAGCAGTTTCTTTTAAAGTCCTGGGATGCAGGCCATCAGGCTTCTGCCATATCACCTGGCTTGCTGTCATAGTACCTCTTTGTGCTTGGCTGTACCAGAGATTTTGGGACATCGCAGTTGTGTGCATTCTTTGTGGACAAATGTTTTCTTTTATTCAGTCATGGGAAGTGGACATCCTTGGCGAGGCCAGCATTTATTGCCCATTCCTAATTGCCCTTGAGAAGGTGGTGGTGAGCTGCCTTCTTGAACTGCTGCAGTCCATGTGAAGTAGGTACACCCACAGTGCTGTTAGGAAGGGAGTTCCAGGGTTTTGACCCGGTGACAGTGAAGGAACGATGATATAGTTCCAAGTCAGGACAGAGTGTGGCTTGGAGGGGAACTTGCAGGTGGTGGTTTTCCAATGCATTTGCTGCCTTTGTCCTTCTAGTTGGTAGAGGTCGTGGGTTTGGAAGGTGCTGTTTAAAGAGCCTTGGTGCATTGCTGCAGTGCATCTTGTAGATGGTACACACTGCTGCCACAGTGCATTGGTGGTGGAGGGAGTGAATGTTTGTGGATGGGGTGCCCATCAAGTGGGTTGCTTTGCCATGGATGGTGTCAAGCTTCTTGAATGCTGTTGGAGCTGCACCCATCCAGGCAAGTGGAGAGTACTCCATCACACTCCTGACTTGTGCCTTGTAGATGGTGGACAGGTTTTTGGGAGTTAGGAGGTGAGTTACTCGCCACAGGATTCCTAGCCTCTGACCTGCTCTTGTAGCCACGGTATTTATATGGCTACTGCAGTTCAGTTTCTGGTCAATGGTAACCCCAAGGGTGTTGATAGTGGGGGCTTCAGGGATTCATTGAATGACAAGGGGTGATGGTTAGATCCTCTCTTGTTGGAGATGGTCATTGCCTGGCACTTGTGTGGCGCAAATGTTACTTGCCACTTATCAGCCCAAGCCTGGGTATTGTCCAGGTCTTGCTGCATTTCTACATGGACTGCTTCAGTATCCGAGGAGTCACGAATGCTGCTGAATATTGTGCAATCGTCAGTGAACATCCCCACGTTTGACCTTATGATTGAAGGAAGGTCATTGATGAAGCAGCTGAAGATGGTTGGGTCTAGGACACTACCCTGAGGAACTCCTGCAGTGATGTCCTGGAGCTCAGATGATTGACCGCCAACAACCACAACCATCTTCCTTTGCGCTAGGTATGATTCAAACCAGCGGAGAGCTTTCCCCCTGATTCCCATTGACCTCAGTTTTGCTAGGGCTCCTTGATGCCACACTCTGTCAAATGCTGCCTTGATGTCAAGGGCAGTCACTCTCACCTCATCTCTTGAGTTCAGCTCTTTTGTCCATGTTTGAACCAAGGCTGTCATGACGCCAGGAGCTGAGTGGCCCTGGCGGAACCCAAAATGAGCATCACTGAGCAGGTTATTGCTAAGCAAGTGCTGCTTGATAGCACTGTTGATGACACCTTCCATCACTTTACTGATGATTGCGAGTAGACTGATGGGGTGGTCATTGGTTGTGTTGGAGTTGTCCTGCTTTTTGTGTACAGGACATACCTGGGCAATTTTCCACATTACCGGGTAGATGCTAGTGTTGTAGCTGTACTGGAACAGCTTGGCTAGGGGCGGGGCAAGTTCTGGAGCACAGGTCTTCAGTACTATTGTCGGAATATTGTCAAGACCCATAGCCTTTGCAGTATCCAGTGCCTTCAGTCGTTTCTTGATATCACACGGAATGAATCGAATTGGCTGAAGTCTGGCATCTGTGATGTTGGGGACTTCAGGAGGAGGCCAAGATGGATCATCAACACAGCACTTCTGGCTGAAGGTTGTTGCAAATACTTCAGCCTTATCTTACGCACTGATGTGCTGGGCTCCCCTATCATTGAGGATGGGGATATTTGTGGAGCCACCTCCTCCAGTTAGTTGTTTAATTGTCCACCACGATTCGCGGCTGGATGTGGCAGGACTACAGAGATTAGATCTGATCCGTTGGTTGTGGTATCACTTAGCTCTGTCTATTGCATGCTGCTTATGCAGTTTGGCACACAAGTAGTCCTGGGTTGTAGCTTCACCAGGATGACACCTCATTTTGAGGTATGCCTGGTGCTACTCCTGGCATGCCCTCCTGCACTCTTCATTAAACCAGGGTTGGTCTCCTGGCTTGATGGTAATGGTCAAGTGGGGAATATGCCGGGCCATGAGGTGACAGATTGTGGTTGAGTACAATTCTGCTCATGCTCATGGCCCACAGCATCTCACGGATGCCCAGTTTTGCATTGCTAGATCTGTTCGAAATCTATCCCATTTAGCATGGTGATAGTGCCACACAACACGATGGAGGGTATCCTCAATGTGAAGGTGGGACTTTGTCTCCACAAGGACTGTGCGGTGGTCACTCCTACCAATACTGTTATGGACAGATGCATCTGCGGCATGCAGGTTGGTGAGGACAAGGTCAAGTATGTTTTTCCCTCTTGTTGGTTCCCTCACCACCTGCCGCATACCCAGTCTAGCAGCCATGTCCTTTAGGACTCGGCCAGCTCGATCAGTAGTGGTGCACCGAGCCACTCTTGGTGATGGACATTGAAGTCCCCCACCCAGAGTACATTCTGCACCCTTGCCACGCTCAGTGCTTGCTACAAGTGGTGTATCATATGGGGAGGAGGCTGATTGTTCCTCACCCAATGCAGCAAAAGACGTGTGGGAATTCAAATGTAAAAATAATGAAAATTCATGATTTACTGATGACTAAATCGATGCACTATAATAAAGAGAGAAAATGGTAGAAATAACATTTCAGGTGTAGATCTTTTGTCAAAACTACATTGCAATTGGATCGTCACAGACTGGATCCTTGACCTGGTGACATACACAGCTACAATTGTTCGATGCTACAATGGACCTGCAGTGCTTAGACTAAGGAGAAGAATAACCAGCTGGGGTGCTGGTTTCTGATTGCTGTTTACTGTCCCTTGCTGAGAAATGCATTTGTGTGGATGATGGATGTGTGGGTTTTGAGGCTTTCCATATTTAAATATTCTGCTACCGCTCACTGTCTGGGTTTACACAAGAACAGCTAATTGGGCGAGGTGGTGGAGGCTGCAGTTAGCTGTGGAACTGTAGTCCATAGTGAGTACCACATTGAGGAGATGAGGGGAAAAGAAAGAGAAAAAAATAAATTAG
The DNA here is from genome assembly GCF_036365525.1 of Heterodontus francisci. Taxonomy (NCBI): domain Eukaryota; kingdom Metazoa; phylum Chordata; class Chondrichthyes; order Heterodontiformes; family Heterodontidae; genus Heterodontus; species Heterodontus francisci. Next base: position 49,122,895 of record NC_090383.1, read on the forward strand.
GGAATATGTCAAATTGTCTGGGAAGGAAAAATTTAATTAAGCAACATAACAGCAATGTTACAAATACAAAATACTGCAGATGTTGGAAATATGAAATAAAAACAGAAATTGCTGAAAATAATCAACAGTTCAGGCAGCATCTGATGAAAGTTCACACAGACCTGAAATTTTAACACAGTTTTTCTTTCCACAGTTGCTGCCTGACCTGCTGAGTATTTCCAGCACTTTCTGTTTTTGTTTCATAACAGCAATGTTAACTGGGTTAGTTTTTTAATCTGCAACAGCTTTCTGAACCTTGTCTTCTGTTTTTCTCTTTCTCTCTAAATTGACCCGAACTCACGGTGAATCATTCAGCCCAACAGGCCCATGCAGATGTTTATGCTTCACATGAGTATCTCCCAACCTTCTTCATCTTAGCCTATTAACATATCCTGCTATTTCTTTCTCCTTCAAGTGTTTATCTTGCTTCCCCTTAAATGCATCTATGCTATTCACCTCACTACTCCCTGTAGTAACAAGCTCCACATTCTATCCGTACTCTGGTAAACAAGTTTCTCCTGAATTTCCAATTGGATTTATTAGTGACTATCTCGGCCTCCTCCTGAGAGTACCCAGCATCACAGATGTCAGTCTTCAGCCGATTCAATTCACCCCACATGATATCAAGAAATAGCTGAAGGCACTGGATACAGCAATACATGTGGGCCCTGACAACTGAAGACTAGTGCTCCAGATCTAATTGATTAACTAACTAATTCAATCAAGTTAGTCAGACACGCCCTTCCCTTAACAAATCCATGTTGACTATCCTTGATTAATCCATGCCTTTCTCAGTGATAGTTTATCCTGTCCCTCAGAATTGATTCCAATAATTTGCCCACTACCGAGGTTAGACTGACTGGACTATAATTATTCACTCTATCACTCGCTCCCTTTTTAAACAAAGGTACGTTAGCAGTCCTGCAATACTCCGGCACCACATCTGTATCCAGTCAGGACTGGAAAATCAAGATCAGACCCTCCGCTATTTCCTCCCTGGCTTCTTTGAACAGCCTGGGATACATTTCATCTGGCCCTGGTGATGTATCCACTTTCAAGGATGCTAATCCCATTAATACTTCCTCTCTCCCTATGCTTGTCACATCCAATACTTCACACTCCTCCTCCTTAACTACAATATCTGCATTGTCCCCCTCTTTTATGAAGACAGATGCAAATTATTCATTAAGAACCATACTCACACCTTCCGCCCCTACACATAGGTTACCTTTTTGGTCTTTTATGGGCCCTACTCTCTTACTCATAGTGTATTGATGGAACATCTTTGGATTCGCCTTGATTTTTCTTGCCAATATTCTTTCATGCCATCACTTTGCTTTCCTAATTTCCTTTTTTATTTCACCCCTCCACTCTCTATACTCCTCTTGGCTTTCTGTAGTATTGAGTTCTCTGTGTTGGACATAAGCTTTCTTTTTCTTACCTTACCCTTTGATCTCCTTGACATCCATGAGGCTCTAGATTTGGCCGTCCAACCCTTTCTCTTTGTGGGAACATGTTTACTCTGAACCCCTTGAATCACCGCTTTGAATGCCTCCCACTGCTCTGACACAGATTTACCTTCAAGTAGCTGTTTCCAGGCCATTTTCGCTAAATCACTCCTCAGCTTAGTAAAATTGGCCTTTCCCCAATTGAGAACTCTAACTCCTATTCTATCCTTGTCCTTTTCCATAATTATGTTAAAACTAACTGAATTATGATCACTGCCACCAAAATGCTCTCCCACTGCCACTCCTTCAACCTGCTCAGCTTAATTTCCGTCAACAAAGTCTAAAACTGCACCCTCTCTTGTTGGACTTGCAACATACTGGCCAAAAAAGTTCTTCTGAATGCACCTCAAGAATTCTGCTCCCTCAATTCCTACACACTAAAACTATCCCCGTTAACATTAGGGTAGTTAAAATCCCCTACTATTACCACCCTATTGTTTTTGCACTTCTCAGAGATTTGCTTAGATATCTACTCTCCTATCTCCCTCTGACTGTTTGGGGGTCTATAGTACACTCCCACGAGTGTGATTACCCCTTTTTTGTTCCTTAGCTCAATCCATATGGCCTCATATGATGATCCTTCTAACATATCATCCCTCCTCACTGCTGTAATTGTTTCTTTGACCAAAATTGTCACCCCCTCTCCTTTTTTATCTCTCTCTCTATCGTGCCTGAAAACCCTGTAACCAGGAACGTTGAGCTGCCATTCCTGTCCCTCCTTAGGCCATGTTTCTGTAATAGCTATGCTATCATACTGCCACGTGTCTATCTGTGCCCTCAGCTCATTTGCTTTATTTGCTATACTCCTTGCATTGAAATAATGAGGACATGTTGCAGAGACTATGCTTGTATTCTCTAGAGCGTTGATGATTAAGGGGCGAACTAATTGAGGTGTTGAAGCTAATTGAAGGATTTGATAGGGTAAATAGAAAGAAATCATTTCCTCTGGTGTGAGAGTCCGGAACAAAGGGCTATAACCATAAAATTAAAGCTAGGCTGTTCAGAGGAGATGTCAGAAAGCACTTCTTCACACAAACGGTAGTGGAAATCCAGAAATCTCGCTCCCAAAAAGTTGTGAGGCTAGGTCACTTGGAAATTCCAAAACCCAAGACTGATAGCTTATTGTTAGGCAAGCCATGGCAGGTAGATAGAGTTAAGATACAGTTGAGCCATGATTTAATTGAATGGTGGAACAGGCTTAAGGAGCTGAATGGCTTATTCCTGTTCCTATGCAGATTATTCAAGACTAAGGTTTCAGTTTGCAAGGTTTGCTGTTTATCAATAAAGTCTATCGGATAACTTGCATGAGGAAAGTGTTGAATAAAGCCTGAATTGTAACACAGGGATCTGTTTAACACCAATGTAAGCAGCACTGTTGCATTTCAAAAAAAGTATTTAAAAAAAATTCAGACCAAATAGCATTACAACTTTAATAACCACGTTTCAAATTGTTTGTTCGCCAAACATACATAGTTATCATTGAAAGTATTGGGAATTCCTGAGATGCCTGGATGGGAAAGAATTATTTCTAAGTGCATTTGTGCCTTCTGATTTTCATTTATTTCTTCTTCATTACATTTCACCATTACCTTTTTCATTTGCTTTAATAAGCTCACTTAATGTCTAAGCCCCTTAATATCATGCATTTGACTTGTAAATTGGCTCTGCTAGTTGGAGGGCTCCAGTGTATTGATAATACACTAAGAGTCTGAATAGTAATGTACAATTTGCAGTTCATGTGTGTTTGAAGTGGTCTATCTGGATAGGTAAGATCTCTGTGTAAGGACTACAATTGTTCTTAAATCTCCATAAACTCTTATTTAAAAGAGCATTTCTCCCTAACTTGTATTTTATTGCTAGGGGTAGTCTAGCTCCTAAAGCAAATTGCATAGAAATTTTAATGAGTGAGAAGTTTTAGAAGCAGCATATAAAATATATTTAACATGTTATATAAAAAGGCCTAATTGCTGACTTTGAATGCATTTCATTGTGAATTTTATGAAACTGAAGTCCCGACTTCTCCAACTATGATGTAACTTACTCTTGTCAATAAAAATTCGTAATATTAATTTATTGTTACTTAGAAGAAAATTTGCTGTTAAACTTCAAAAATGCATTTATACTATTATGCAAACATATACAAATTGGCCTATTCCCTGATTTATTGAGTGTCAACCTTGGTTCTGTGTTAGTACTTTTGCCTTTGAGTCAGAATGTTTTTGGTTTTAAGCTCAATTTCAGAGACTTGAGTACGTAATCCGGTCTGACACTTCAATGGTTTAGAAACGCGCAGTGGGTGGGGCATGCTCTGCCTGTGTCTGTTAGTGTTGCCTCAGACAACATGTAATATTCATGCTGCCTGCTCATTATCAGCACTCAGGCACGGAGCCAGCACTACCCACGCTATTCATTAGCTGCACGTCTGTTTGGGGGGCCAGATTTGGGGCTTCTCTGTTGCCATTTAAAGGCAGCTAGCACCTCTTAAATGGGAGGTGAACTCTGGCTGCAGAAAGAAGGAAATGAAATGGAGCAATGTCTGCTAGACATGCAAATTGTGCCCCAGGTTTTCTGATGCTGCCTTGGCCCAGGCTGTGGACAGGAGGCAGAAAGCCCTCCAGACAACAACTCCATCACCACTGGGAAGAGGTGGCTGAGAAAGTGTATGCCAGGACATGTTTGCAATGCCAGCAAAGGTTCAATGACCTTTTGATTGGCTGGAATAGACAAAGATTTTTGGTCTCTCAGGGAATCAAAGGATATGGTGAGTGGGCAGGAAACTGGAGTTGAAGCCTAAGATCAGCCACGAGCATATTAAATGGCGGAGCAGGCTCGATGGGCCATATGGTCTACTCGTGGGAGGGCCCAGAACAAATACAGTTAATCTCACCTCACCTGGCTAGCTATCTGGCTGCAAGGCAGAAAGCAGAGATTAGGGGTAAAGGGTAGCTATTCAGAGTGGCAGAAGGTGGGAGTGGTGTCCCACAAAGATCAGTGCTGGAACCACAATTGTTCACAATTTAGATTAATAATTTAGACTTCCGAATTAAAAATACAATTTCTAAATTTGTGAATGACACCAAATTAGGGCTATTGGGGTGGTCAATACTGAGAAGGACTGCAAACAAATTATAGCAGACATTAATAACATTGCAGAATAGGCATATAATTGGCAAATGAATTTCAAAATATAAAAGTGTGAAGTATTACATTTTGATAATAAAAATAAGGAGGTCACATATTACTTGGAAAATAAGAACATAAATGGGGTAGAGGAGCAAAGGGATCTGGGAGTACAAATACACTATCAGTTAAAAGTAGTGACAAAGGTTAGTAAGGCCATTAAAAAAGCAAACCAAGCACTAAGGTTTATTTCTAGAGGGATAGAATTGAAAAGTAAAGAAATTATGCTAAACTTATTTCAAACCTTGGTTAGACCACACTTGGAGTACTGTGTACAGTTCTGGTCGCCATATTATAAACGTGATATAGAGGCACTGGACAGGGTGCAAAAAGGAGTTACAAGGATGATTCCAGAACTACAAGTTTATACCTATCACAGAATCACAGAATCACGGAATGGTTACAGCACAGAAGGAGACCATTTGACCCATCGTGCCCACACCGGTTTTTGGAAACAACAATTCACTTAGTGTCATTCCCTCACCTTCTCCCTGTAACTCGGCACACCCTTCCTTCTCATATAACAGTCTAATTCCTTTCTGAATGCTTCAATTGAACCTGCCTCCATCACATTCTCAGACAGTGCACTCTAGATGTTAACCCCTCGTTGCGTGAAAATGTGTCCCTCATTTCACTTTTTCTCCTCTTACCAATTTCTTTAAATCTGCACCCTCTCATTCTCGATCCTTTCACAAGTGGGAACAGTTTCTCCCTACCCACTCTGTCCAGACCCCTCATGATTTTGAATACATTTATCAAATCACCTCGCAGCCTTCTCCAAGGAAAACTGTCCTAACTTCTCCAATCAATCTTCATAACTGAAGTTCCACATCCCTGAAACCATTCTCCTGAATCTTTTCTGTACTCTCTCCAATGCCCTCACATTTTTCCCAAACTGTGGCACCCAGAACTGGACGCACTACTCCAGCTGAGGCCGAACTAGTGTCTTATACAAGTTTAACATAACTTCCTTCCTCTTGTACTCTATGCCCCTATGAATAAAGCCCAGGATACTGTATGCTTTATTAACCTCTCTCTCAACCTGTCCTGCCACCTTCAATGACTTATGCAGATATACACCCAGGTCCCTCTGTTCCTGCACCCACTTTAGAATTGTACTCTTTATTCTATATTGTCTCTCCATATTCTTCCTACCAAAATGAATCACTTCACATTTCTCTGCATTGGAATAACATCTGCCACCTGTCCGCCTATCCCACCAACTTGTCTATGTCCTTTTGAAGTTCTACACTATCTTTCTCACATTTCACAATGCTTCCAAGTTTAGTATCATCTGCAAACTTTGAAATTGTGCCCTGTACACCAAGGTCTAGGTCGTTAATATATCAAGAAAAGCAAGAGTCCCAACACTGATCCCTGACGAACTCCACTACAAACCTTCCTCAAGCCTGATAAACATCCATTAACCACTACTGTTTGTTTCCTGTCACTCAGACAATTCCGTATCCATGTTGTTACCGTCCCTTTTAGTCCATGAGCTATAATTTTGCTCACAAGTCTGTTGTGGAGCAATGTATCAAACGCCTTTTGAAAGTCCATGTACACCACATCAACAGCACTGCCCTCATCAACCCTCTCTGTTAACTCCTCAAAAAACTTCAGCAGTTAGTTAAACATGATTTTCCCTTAAGAAATCCATGCTGGTTTTCTTTTATTAACCCGCATTTGTCCATGTGACTATTAATTTTGTCCCGAATTATTCTTTCTAGAAGTTTCCCCACAACCGAAGTTAACTGACTGGCCTGTAGTTGCTTGGCTTATCCTTACGCCCTTTTTTGAACAAGGATGTAACATTTGCAATTCTCCAGTCCTCTGGCATCACCCCTGAGACTAAAGGGCGGAAGACTGAAAAATTATGGCCAGTGCCTCTGCAATTTCCACTCCCACTTCCCTCAGTATCCTTGGAAACATCTCATCCAGTCCTGGTGCTTTATCCACTTTAAGTACAGACAACCTATCAAATATGTCCTCCTTATCAATTTTAAACCTATCAAGTGTTTGAATTGCCTCCTCTTTCACCATTGCCTTGGTTGCATCTTCTTCCTTGGTAAAGACAGATGCAAAGTATTCATTTAATAACTCAGCTATTCCCTCTGCCTCCATATGTAAATTCCCTTCATGGTCCCTAATCGACCCCACTCCTCCTTTTACCACCCTTTTACTATATATATATCTACAGAAAACTTTGGGATTCCCTTTAATGCTAGCTGCCAGCCCCTTTTCATGCTCTCTCTTTGCTTCTCTTATTTGCTTTTTCACTTCCCCTCTGGACCTTCTATATTCAGCCTGGTTCTCAATAGTATTTTCTACCTGGCACATAAGCACATTTTTTCTTCTTTATCTTAATCTCTACCTCTTTTGTCATCCAGGGAGCTCTGGATTTGTTTACCTACCTTTCCCTTTTAAAGGAACATACCTTGACTGTGCCTGAACTATCTCCTCTTTGAAGGTAGCCCATTGTTCAGCTACCATTTTTCCTGCTAACCTTTGACTCCAATTTATTTGCCCCAGCTCCATTCTTACTCCATTGAAGTTGGCTTTGCCCCAGTTTATTATTTGTACTCTGGATTGTTCTTTGTTCTCTTCCATAGTTAGCCTAAACCTTATGATACAATGATCACTGTCCCCCAAATGATCTCCTACTGAGACTTGATCCACTTGGCTCACCTCATTCCCAAGAACCAGGTCTAGCAGTGCCTCCTTTCTCATTGGACTAGAAACATACTGCTGTAGAAAATTTTCCTGAACACACTCTAGGAATTCTTGCCCCTCACTGCCCTTTACAGTAGTCCTATCCCAGTCTATGTTTGGATAATTAAATTCCCCCATTATAACTAGCTTATAATTTTTGCACCTCTCTGTGATTTCCTTGCAAATTTGTTCCTCCATGCCCTTCCCACTAGTTGGTGGCCTATAGAAAACACCAAGCAATGTAACTGCACCTTTTTTGTTCCTTAGCTTTAACCAAATTGATTCTGTCTTCAACCCCTCTGGGACATCCTTTTTCTCCAGCACTGCAATGTTCTCCTTAATCAATACAGCCACCCCTCCCCATTTTTCCCTTTCCTATCTTTCCTGAACATCTTGTATCCAGGAATATTTAACACCCAGTCCTGCCCTTCTTTGAGCCAGGTCTCTGTTATAGCCACAACATCATATTTCGACATGGCAATCAGCGCCTTTACCTCTCCAATCTTATTAACCACACTCCATGCATTGATGCACATGCACATTAATCCTGATTTAGACTTTATTACTTTTTCCCTTACTCTGACCCCACCTAATAACTTGCTAGTCCCTACACTAGTGCTATATATCTCTCTCAGTATTCTGTGCACCTTGGTGTTCCTCTCTGATATTTCCTCTTGGTTCCCACACCCCTGCCAAGTTTAAACACTCCCCAATAGCACATGCAAATCACCCTGCAAGAAACTCAGTCCCAGCTCTGGCCTGTACAGGTCCCATCTTCCTCAGAGCTGGTCTCAATGTCCCAAGAATCTAAAGCCCTCCTTTCTGGACCATCTCTCCAGCCACACATTCATTTGCTTTAACCCCTATTTCCATAATCACTTGTGCGTGGCACTGGCAGTAATCTGGAGATTACTACATTTGTGGTCCTGCTTGCTAATTTTCTACCTAGCTCCCTAAATTGTGACTGCAGGACCACTTTCCTTTTCCTATCTATGTCATTGGTACCAATGGGGACCACGACTGCTGGTTGTTTACCCTCCCCCCTCAGGGTGCTCTGAAGCCACTCAGTGACATCCTTGACCTTGGCATTAGGGAAGCAACACACCATCCTGGATTCACGTCTGCGACTACAGAAATGCCTATCTGTTCCACTGACTATCGAATCTCTATCACTATCCCTCTTCCAGTCTTCCTTGTGCCCTTCTGTGCAGCTGAGCCACCTGTGGTGCCTTGGCGCTCCCCAGATGAACGATCACTTTCCTCAGTATTTAGAACTGAATGCCTGTTGGAAAGTGAGATTCACTCAGGGGTCTCCTGCACTACCTGCCTGTTTCTTGACTGCCTGGTGGTCATCCATTCTCTCTCCGCCTGCATAATCTTAAACTGTGGGGCGACCACATCTATAAACCTGCTATCCACAAAGCTCTCATCCTCATGGATGCGCCGCAGTGATGCCAGCTGCTGCTCAAGTTCTGCAACCTGGAGCTCAAGCAGCTGTAACTGATGACATTTCCTACATATATAGTTATCCAGGACCCGAGAAGGGTCCTGGAGTTCCCATATTGAACAGGATGTGCACTCCTAAGGGTGCAGCAGCCCTGCCATTCCTCTATCTATTAGATAATAAATCTTGGTACTACTAATAAATCCTGCTACTAATAAACCCTGCTACAACTAATACTAATATGCCGACCAATTGTAATAATAACCTTACTACCGCTAATACTAAACTTTACCAATACCTTGCCACTTTTATTCTACCCAACCAATACTAAAACATTACCAATAGTAGTAATAGCTGCAGGGTGACAAGTCCCAGGGTCCTAATGGACTTCATCCTAGGGTCCTAAAAGAAGTGGCTAGTGAGATAGTTGATGAGTTGGTTTTAATTTTTCAATATTCCCTAGATTCGGGGAAGGTTCCATGAGATTGGAAAATAGTGAATATAACTCCTTTAGTTAAAAAGGGAGGGAGATAGATAGCCAGAAACTACAGGCCAGTTAGCTTAACATCTGTCTTAGGGAAAATATTAGAAGCTATTATTAAAGACGTTATAGCAGGGCACCTAGTCATAGAGTCATAGTCATAGAGTTATACAGCACAGAAACAGGCCCTTCGGCCCATCGTGTCAGCCATCAAACACCTAACTATTCTAATCCCATTTTCCATCACTTGGCCCGTAGCCCTGTATGCTATGGCATTTCAAGTGCTCATCTAAATACTTCTTAAATGTTGTGAGGGTTTTTGCCTCTACCACCTCTTAAGGCAGTGCATTCCAGATTCCAAACACCCTCTGGGTGAAAGTTTTTTTCATCAAATCACCTCTAAACCTCCTACCCCTTACCTTAAATCTATGGCTCCTGGTTATTGACACCTACGCTAAAGGAAAAAGTTTCTTCCTATCTAACCTATCAATGCCCCTCATAATTTTGTATACCACAATCATGTCCCCCGTCAGCCTTCTCTGCTCTAAGGAAAACAACCCTAGCCTTTTCAGTCTCTCTTCATAACTGAAATGCTCCAGCCCCGGCAACATCCTGGTGAATCTCCTCTGCACCCTCTCCAGTGCAATCACATCTTTCCTATAGTGTGGCGACCAGAACTGCACACAGTACACTAGCTGTGGCCTAACTAGTGTTGTATACAGCTCCATCATAACCTCCCTGCTCTTATATTCTATGCCTCGGCTAATAAAGGCAAGTATCCCATATGCCTTCCTAACCACCTATTCTACCTGTGCTGCTGCCTTCAGTGATCTATGGAGATGTACACCAAGATCCCTCTGACCCTCTGTACTTTCTAGGGTCCTACCATCTATTGTATATTCCCTTACCTTGTTAGTCCTCCCAAAATGCATCACCTCACACTTAGAGTCATAGAATTATACAGCACAGAAACAGGCCCTTCGGGCCATCATGTCTGTGTTGGCCATCAAGCACCTATCTATTCTAATTCCATTTTCCAGCACTTGGCCCGTAGCCTCGTATGCTATGGCGTTCTCAGGATTAAATTCCATTTTCCACTGCTCCGCCCATCTTACCAGCCCATCTATATCGTCCTGTAATCTAAGGCTTTCCTCCTCACTACTTACGACACCACCAATTTTCGTGTCATTTGTGAACTTACTGATCATACCTCCTATATTCACGTCTAAATCATTAATGTACACTACAAACAGCAAGGGTCCCAGCACCGATCTCTGTGGTACACCACTGGTCACAGGCTTCCACTCGCAAAAACAACCCTCGACCATCACCCTCTGCCTCCTGCCACTCAGCCAATTTTGGATCCAATTTGCCAAATTGCCCTGGATCCCATGGGCTCTTACCTTCTTAACCAATCTCCCATGCTGGACCTTATCAAAAGCCTTACTGAAGTCCATGTAGACTACATCAACTGCTTTATCCTCAATTACACATCTAGTCACCTCCTCGAAAAATTCAATCAAATTAGTTAGACACGATCTCCCCCAGACAAAGCCATGCTGACTATCCCTGATTAATCCCTGCCTCTCCAAGTGAGATTAATCCTGTCCTCCAGAATTTTTTTCAATAGTTTCCCAACCACTGATGTTAGACTCACCGGCCTGTAATTACCTGGCTTATCCCTGCTACCCTTCTTGAATAATGGTACCACTTTCACTGTCCTCCAATCCTCTGGTATTTCTCCTGTGGCCAGAGAGGATTTGAAAATTTGTGTCAGAGCCCCTGTTACTTCCTCCTTTGCAATGCTAATATGTTCAAGTATATCACAATCCCCCTCCCTGAATTCTATACCTACATCGCCCTTCTCCATAGTGAACACAGAAGAAAAGTAATCATTTAAAATCTAACCAATGCCTTCAGGCTCCACGCACGGATTGCCACTTTGGGTCCTACTCTCTCCCTGGTTATCCTCTTGCCCTTAATATACTTATAAAACACCTTAGGATTTTTCTTTATCATGCCTGCCAGTGTTTTTTCATGTCCCCTCTTCGCTCTCCTAATTACTTTTTTAAGTAAACTCCCCTATACTCCTCTAATGCCTCTGCTGTTTTCAGCACTCTGAATCTGCCATAAGCCTCCTTATTTTTCCCTGATCCAATCCTCTATACCCCTTGCCATCCAGGGTTCCCTGGACTTGCTGGTCCTACCCTTCACCTTAACGGGTACATGTTGGCTCTGAACTCTCACTATTTCCTCTTTGAATGACTCCCACTGGTCTGATGTAGCCTTTCCTACAAGTAGCTGCTCCCAGTCCACTTTGGCCAGATCCTGTTTTATCATATTGAAATCGGCCTTCCCCCAATTCAGTACCTTTATTTCTGGTCCGTCCTTGTCCTTTTCCATAACTACCTTAAATCTAACAGAGTTATGGTCACTATCCCCGAAATGCTCCCCAACTGAAACTTCTACCACTTGTCAGGCTTCATTCCCGAGGATTAGGTCCAACACTGCCCCTTCTCTTGTCGGACTTTCTACGTACTTGCTCAAAAAGCTCTCCTGCATGCATTTTAAGAATTCCTCCCTCTTTAAGCCTTTTGCACTAAGACTATCCCAGTTGATATTGGGGAAGTTGAAATCCCCGACTATTATTACTCTATTATTTTTACACCTCTCTGAGATTTGCCTACATACCTGTTCCTCTATCTCTCCCTGACTGTTTGGAGGTCTGTAGTGCACTCCCAGCCAAGTGATTGCCCCTTTTTTGTTTTTAAGTTCTACCCATATGGCCTCATTTGAGGAACCTAAGATATCATCCTTCCTTACTGCAGTAATTGACTCCTTGATCAACAGTGCAATGCCTCCTCTTTTCCCCCCTCCCGTATTGCCTGAAGATTCCATACCCTTGAATATTGAGCTGCCAGCCCTACCCTTCCCTCAATCATGTCTCTGTGATAGCAACGATATCATAATCACATGTGCTAATCAATGCCCTCAATTCATCTGCCTTACTAGTAAGACTCATTGCATTAAAATAGATGCAAACCAGCCTTGCATTTTTCACTTGTGCCTTAACTGGTCTATATTTGCTCTGCCTTCCAGACTGACTCAATTTCTCTTCTACATTTGACTGTGCACCACCCCCTACTGTAATTCCACTCTGTATCCCATTCCCCTGCCAAATTAGTTTAAACCGCACCCCTCCGACCCCAACAGCATGAGCAAACCTCCCAGCAAGGATGTTGGTCCCATTCAGATTTAGTGCAACCTGTCCAAATTGTACAGGTCCCACCTTTGCCAGAAAGAGATCCAGTGATCCAGGAAACTAAAGCCCTCCCTCCTGCACCATCTCCTCAGCAAAACATTCATCTGCTCTATCCTCCTATTCCTATACTCACTAGCACGTGGCACCGGGAGTAATCCAGAGATTACAACCTTTGAGGTTCTGCTTTTTAATCTGCTACCTCGCTCCCTAAATTCTTGTTGCAGTACCTCATCCCTCTTTCTACCTATGTAGTTGGTACCAATGTGTACCACGACCTCTGACTGTTCACCCTTCAGAATGTCCTGCAGCCGCTCCGTGACATCCTTGACCCTAGCACCATGGAGGCAACGTACCATCCTGAAGTTATGTTTGCGGCCACAGAAACACCTATCTGTACCCCTTAGAATAGAATCCCCTATCACTATAGCTCTCCCACTCCTTTTCCTCCCCTCCTGTGCAGCTGAGCCACCCGTGGTGCCACAGACTTTGTTCTTGCTGCATTCCCCTGAGAAACTATCTCCCCCAACAGTATTCAAAGTGGAAAATCTGTTAGATAGGGTGATGGACCCAGGGATCTCCTGCACTTCCTGCCTAGTTCTTCTACTCTGCCTGGCGGTCACCCATTCCCTTTTTGCCTGAGCCGTCTTTACCTGTGGTGTGACCACCTCCCTGTACGTGCTATCCACGATGATCTCAGCTTCGTGGATGCTCCACAGTGTCTCCAGCCACTGCTCCAGATCCGAAATGTGGATTTCGAGTAGCTGCTGGAGACACTTCCTGCACACGTGTTCACCCTGGACACTGAAAGTGTCCCTGAAGTCCCACATTACACAGGAGGAGCACTTCACGTTGCCGAACTGCCCTGCCATGACTTACCCTTAATTTAGCCCCTTAAATTACCCAAAAATTAGATTATTTACACTGGGGACCTTGATTCCCTGGCAAAAAAACACTACCTACTATATTAAAAAACTGTAGACCTTTCCCTCTACTTTTAGTTACCCAGCTATTTAGAGTTATTCCCTAACAGCAGTTACTCACCAACCGAGCACCTTACAGCTTTCCTGTGACGTCAATGCTCACTTTGCTTTCAAACTCTGGCGCGCCTGGATTGCTCTCCTCTCCTGTCCCGGAAGGTAAATGACTGGGCCGCGATCCGCGGGCTCAATTTATTGGCTCCACTCTCGGCATTCTCCCCACAGGTCTGCTCCTCTCTGCTCCTCTCCCGGAAGGTAAATGACTGGGCTACGATCCTCGGGCTCAATTCATTGGCTCCGCACTCGGCGTTCTCCCCTCAGGTCCACTCCTCTCCGCTCCAGGAAGGCAAATGATTGGGCCTCGAAGCTCGGGCACAATTTATCGGCTCCACTCTTGGCGTTCTCCCCTCAGGTCCGCTCCTCTCCGCTCCCGGAAGGTAAATGGACACTTAGGAAAAAATCAGGCTGAGTCAACATGGTTTTGTGAAAAGGAAATAATGTTTAACCCATTTATTGGAGTTCTTTGAAGAAGCAACATGTGCTGTGGATAAAAGAGAGCCAGTGGATGTACTGTACTTAAATTTCCCGAAGGCATTTGATAAGGTGCCACATTAAAGGTTATTGCAGAAAATAAAAGCTCATGGTATAGGGGGATATATTGGGATGGATAGAAGATTGGTTAGCTAACAGGAAACAGAGAGCAGGCATAAATAGTTCATTTTCTGGTTGGCAAGATGTAACTAACGAGTGGTGTGCCACAGGGCTCAGTGCTGGGACCTCAACGCTTTACTATTTACATAAATGACTTGGATGAAGGGGCCGAAGGTATGGTTGCTAAATTTGCTGATGACACAAAGATAGGCAGGAAAGTAAGTTGTGAAGAGGACATAAGGGGGCTACAAAGGGATATAGATAGGTTAAGTGAGTGGGCAAAGATCTGGCAAATTGAGTATAATGTGGGAAAGTGTGAAATTGTCCATTTTGATTGTAAGAATTAAAAATAAAGCATTTATCTAAATGGTGAGAGATTACAGAGCTCTGAGAAGCAGATGGATCTGGGTGTCCTAGTGCATGAATTGCAAAACGGTAGTATGCAGTTTCAGCAAGTAATTAGGAAAGCTAATAGAATGCTATTGTTTATTGCGAGGGGAATTGGTGCAGTGGTTAGCACCACAGCCTCACAGCTCCAGCGACCTGGGTTCAATTCTGGGTACTGCCTGTGTGGAGTTTGCAAGTTCTCCCTGTGTCTGCGTGGGTTTCCTCCAGGTGCTCCGGTTTCATCCCACAGCCAAAAGACTTGCAGGTTTATTGGTAAATTGGCCATTATAAATTGCTCCTAGTATAGGTAGGTGGTAGGGGAATATAGGGACAGGTGAGGATGTGGTAGGGATATGGGATTAGTGTAGGATTAGTATAAATGGGTGGTTAATGGTCGGCACAGACTCGGTGGGCCGAAGGGCCTGTTTCAGTGCTGTATCTCTAATTCTAAAAGTAGGGAGGTTATGTTTCAGTTATACAGGGCATTGGTGAGACCACATCTGGAGTACTGTGTACAGTATTTATCTCCTTATTTAAGAAAGGATGTAAATGCATTGGAAGCAGTTCAGAGAAGGTTTAGTAAACTAATACCTGGAATGGGATGGTTGTCTTATGAGGAAAGGTTAGATTGGCTTGGCCTGTATCAACTGGAGTTTAGAAAAGTAAGAGGCGACTTGTTTGAAACATGTAAGATGCTGAGGGGTCTTGACAGGGTGGATGTGGAAAGGATGTTTCCCCTTGTGGGTGAATCTAGAACTAGGGGTCACTATTTAAAAATAAGGGGTCACCCATTTAAGACAGGGATGAGGAGAAATTCTTTCCCTCAGAGGGTCGTGAGTCTTTGGAACTCTCTTCCTCAAAAGGCGGTGGAAGCAGATTCTTGAAATATTTTTAAGGCAGAGGTAGATAGATTCTTGATAAGCAACGACACAGTGACACAGGGGCGGTGCAATGGTTAGCACTGCATCCTCACAGCTACAGCAATCCGGGTTCAGTTCTGGGTATTGCCTGTGTGAAGGTTGCAATTGTCCCTGTGACCGTGTGGTTTCCGTCGGGTGCTCCGATTTCCTCCCACAGCCAAAAACTTGCAGGTTGATAAGTAAATTGGCCATTGTAAATTGCCCCTAGTGTAGGTAGGTGGTAGGGTAATGGTGTGGATGTGGTAGGGAATATGGGGTGAATGTAGGATTAGTATAAATGGGTGGTGGTTGGTTGGCACAGACTCAGTGGGCCGAAGGACCTGTTTCAGTGCTGTATCTCTAAAATCAAAAAAATAAAAAGGGGTGAAAGACTATCGGAGGTAGGCGGGAATGTGGAGTCGAGGTTACAATCAAATCAGCCATGATCCTGTTGAATGGCAGAGCAGGCTCGAGGGGCTGGATGGCTAATCCTGCTCCTAATTTGCATGTTTTCAACCGCACCAATAGTAATAAACCTTATTTAAAAAGAAAAGAAAAGGCTCACCAGCTACACACTTGTCACTTGTGATTAATACTTAATATTTTTAATGTTTTAAACTCCCAGTTGTTTAGACTGAGTTCCTAAGCAGCAATACTCACCAGTCAATCAACTCACTGCTTTCCTGTCATATCGTGGTTTGACTTCTTTTTCTTTTTTTTCCGAACTCTGGCACATTGAGATAGGTTCCTCGCACGTCCGCTTCTGCTGTCGCCGCCGCTCCAGACTCCCTCCAGGTCAGTCAGGAAAGGGTGAACAGGCTGAGTTTCTTCTCTTGAAGAGAGAAGACTGAGGGGTGACCTAATAGAAGTCTTTAAAATTATGAAAGGTTTTTGTAAAGTAGACAGAGAGTGTTTTCACTTCTGGGGAAGAGAACAACTAGAATCCATCAATATAAGAAAGTCACAAGAAAACAATAGGGAACTCAGAAGAAACTTCTTTACTCAGAGAGTGGGGAGCATGTGGAACTCGCTACCACAAGGAGCAGTTAAGGGGAGGAGCCATTTAAGGGGAAGTTTGGAAATGGCAGAGACTTTGGACAAATATTTTTTATCTATCTTCATGGTAGAAAACACTAAACGCATCCCAATAACAGTAGAAAATCGGGGGCAAAAGGGAGGGAAGAACTCAAAGCATTCATTATCATTTGGGGAAAAAAATACTAGGGAAACTAATGGGAGTCAGACTGGCAAGCCCTCTGGACCTGATGACCTGCATCCGAGGATCTTAAAAGAAGTGGCTGCAGAGATAGTGATGCATTGGTTGTATTATTCCCTAGATTCTGGAAAGATCCCAGTGGATTAGAAAACCACAAATATAATGCCCCTATTCACGAAAGGAGGGAGACAGAAAGCAGGAAACTACAGGCCAGTTAGCCTAACATCTGTCATTCAGAAAATGCTCGAATCCATTATTTAGGAAGTAGTGGCAGGATATTTTGAAAATCATAATGAAATCAAAGAGAGTCAACATGGTTTTGTGAAAGAGAAATCATGTTTGACAAATTTATTAGTGTTCTTAAGGATGTAACAAGCAGGGTGGATCAAGGGGAACCAGTAGATGTAGTGTATTTGGATTTTCAAAAGGCATTCGATAAGGTGCCACGTAAAAGGTTAGCCAATCGAGGATTGGCTAACTAACAGGAAACAGAGAGTCAGGATAAATGGGTCATTTTCAGGTTGGCAAACTAACTAGTGCAGTACCGCAGAGATCAGTTATGGGACCTCAACTGTTTACAATCTATATTAATGACTGGGATGAAGGGACCAAGTGTATTGTAGCCAAATTTGCTGATGGTACAAAGATAGGTAGGAAGGCAAGTTGTGAGGAGGACACAAAGGACTGCATTTTTGCAATGGGGATTGGGAAATGGAAGTGGGGACTGTTTCCGGGTCCCAAACCTGCCCCTAGGGGGGAAACAGTAACGGTTCCTAAGTTTTGGGATGGGGGGTTGTGAGGCCGATCATTTATTTGCTACGGTGAAGGATTTGGAGGACAATTAACAGCCACATGGACGTGATTGGAGGTGGGGCAACTGAACTGCAGGTTCGATTTAAACTGAGCACACAGCCATTACTGTGGTTGCCTTTTCACTGCTGTGACTGCAGATTGAAAGATCACAGAACACTTCAATTCCACAAAGTCTGAGCAGAGCCAGTGGCCTGGTACCCAGGGCAGGGTAGCCCCTCGATTTTCAGACGCGGACCTGGAGATCAAGCTGGAGGCCGTGAGGGAGAGAAGGGAGGTCCTCTTCCCAGAGGGTGGCAGGAGGAAGTCACCCTCCCAGACAGAGCAGGCCTGTGTGAACAGCACTGCCACAATTAGTGGAAGAAGTGTGGTCAGGAGAACTTGGATCCAGTTTAGGAAAATGTTCAATAACTTGACACACTCTGGCATGGTGAGTGTTACCCCCCCACTTTAGGACAGATTTTTGGGTATTCACCCTCCAGCATACACACAAGCTGAGGAGCCTCAGGGCACATGCTGCTGCTGAACATCGGATGTATTTATTCACAGGCCACTTACTGCTCCCTCACTGCTGAGGCTTCTGCTTTCTAAGGCTAGCCTTCAGGTTCTTTTCTTGTGCTTCCCACAGGTGCAAGGAGACCTTCTGCCTCACCAACACTGGATTAAAATCACCAGCAAAGCTCCAAGGAAGCACCATCACACCTTACAAGCGCACTGTCAACCATCGCAGATTCTCTCCCCTCGGTAGATCCTCGCGCACGATTAGATAGGATGGTACTGGGTGTGGAGCATGGCACAAGTGTGCAGGAGGAGGTGCCAGAGGTAGAGGTAGCTGTGGGCAGTTCCCCTCGGAGGAGGGAGGATAGATACAGATCTGCTCAGCTGCACACAGATGCAGGGCCTCAGGAGTCACTGAAAAGGAAGTTCTACTTAGATCAGCAGCAGCAGATGTGCTGTCACATTTCAGAGTTCCCTGAGGCAGTGCACAGTTATGGGCTGAGAACGGAGGAGTCTACTCAGGTCATAGGTGACACCACAGATCAGGGCTTTGAGCGCCTGAGCTCCTCCATTGAAAGAGTAGCCAACTTCATGGAGAGTCATATGCAGCAGCTCTGGGAGTGCATGCAGGAAATGTGCACTGACGTACACAGGATGCATGCCACACTATCTAGCATGGACTAGTCAGTGGCGCTGGTGGTGCAGAGATGTTTGGAGGGGATGCCAGTCGCACCCCAGCTAATGTCATCTGGAGCGTCAGTCAAGGGCTGAGGATGTCACTGAAGAGGATGAAGGTGCCACCCCTGACGGGGCGCAATCATCATCTTGGTCTCTTTGGCACCTCTGACAGAGGGAGCATCTGTGCACTGGGCAGCAGACTCTGGAGATGCCCCCAAGGTCACTTGCTCATCGAGGACAATCGCCATGCAAGCCGAGAAAGTGAGCAGGCTGCCTCCATCTCCTCCGAGGGGAGCACTGTGTAGAAGTCGCCATGCGCGGAGGCCACTGCGATGGACAAAGCACTGAGTGGGTCACTGGGGTGTCTTCTTCCTGTAACTGTGCACTGGTTTCCTTTTTCAGCACCATATAAATAATGATGTTTGAAGCTATGCATGTGAGACTCCTTTTATTAATGGCGGGACAAGAAAAGAGGTACGAGGTGGTGAAGGAAAGCAAGGGTTCCTCAATGGTGGCAGTGAAGCCTCTGGCCAGATGTGCATCATTCATTGGCAGTAAGAAATTACATGTTCCAGGCAGGGTCTTCAGTGGATGTGTTAGCACAAGCAGCTCAGAGTGAATTCCAGTTCCTCTTGTGTCAAAGAGGCTCAGGTCAAACATTCCTGAATTGGATAATCCCTGAAATTCATGGCATCCTGAGAAGACCCTCAAGCTCCACACCAGCCCTGGCCACCTCTCTGCGCAGCCAGAGCACATCAGTGTTCTGTATCTGGCCCCACCACCTCTTCCTCCTCTTTTTCCACTTCCTGCTCCTCCTCTTCCTCTGATGAGTTGTATCCTTCAGGGCCTCACTGTCCTCAAGGTCCACACCTCTTTGGAGGGCTATGTTATGGAGTGTGCAGCAGAGCACCACAATGAGCAAGACCCTTGCAGGTGTGTATTGCAGGGTGCCACCCAACTGGTCCAGGCACCGGAACCACACCTTGAGAAGCCCAATGGCCTGCTCAGTGGTTGTCAAGAAAGCTAGTGCACGGATGGAGTTCCTTTTGTGAGGCTCAGCTAATTTCCTGGGGTAGCCATGACTGGCTCCCCATTGTTTGTCCGCCTCCGTTCAACTGGTATGTCCCAGACAGCGCGTGCAGCCCATGCACTCTCACTAAAATCACAACATCCCCTGTTAACGAGCTCTTTAACCAGCTTAATTAGCCTTAATGATGGAGAGGGTGGGATCGCGGTCTGCTCTCCCCCAGCCCTGGTGAAAATGACCAGTGATTGGAAAGGCGCAGGAAACCGGCATGTCGGCCGGTGCCTGTATTTTTGAATCCCGCCTGCCTGCATTCCTGCCCGTCTCCTTTCCTGTCCCTGGCAGGCCCTGAAAATTCAGCTCAAAGAATCTGCAAAGGGATACAGATAGGTTGTGAATGGGCAAACATTTGGCAGATGGAGTATAATGTGGAAAAATGTGAGGCTATCCACTTTGTTAGGAAGAATAGAAAAGCAAAATGTTATTTAAATGGAGAGGGACTGCAGAATGCTGCAGTTCAGAGGTATCTGGGTGTCCTCATTCATGGAACATAAAAGGTTAGCATGCAGGTACAGCAAGTAATTAGGAAGGCAAATGGAATGTTGGCATTTATTCCGAGGGGAATGGAGTATTAAAGTAGGGAAATCTTGCTACAACTGTATAGGGCGTTGGTGAGACCACACCTAGAGCACTACATACAGTTTTAGCCTCCTTATTTGAGGGGGGATATACTGGCATTGGAGACAGTTCAGAGAAGGTTCACTAGGTTAATTCCTGGGTTGAAGGGGTTGGCTTGTGAGGACATGTTGAGCAGTTAGGATCTATACTCATCGGAGTTTAGAAGAATGAGAGATGATCTTATTGAAACATCTAAGGTTCTGAGGGAGGCTTGACAAGGTAGATGCTGAGAGGGTGTTTCCCCTTGTGGGGAATCTAGTACTGGGGAGTATAGTTTCAGAATAAGGGATCACCCATTTAAGACAAAGATGAGGAGGAATTTCATCTCTCAGAGGATGATAAACCTATGGAAGTCTCTACCCCAGAGACTTGTGGAGGATGAGTGACAGAATATATTCAAGGCTGAGATAGATAGATTCTTGAACTCTAGGGGAGTCAAGGGTTATGGGGAACAGATGGGAAAGTGGAGTTGATGCCAAGATCAAAATCAGCCATGATCTTATTGAATGGGGGAGCAGGCTTGAGGGACCGTATGGCCTATTGCTGCTCCTATTTCTTTTGTTCTTATGCAGATGAGCATATGAGGGAGAACAAAACAGAGGGTTATGCTGGTAGAGTTAGATGAGGAAGGATGGGAGGAGGCTCGAGTGGAGCATAAACTCCTGGACTGGTTGGGCCAAATGGCCTGATTCTGTGCTGTGTATTCTCTGTATTTCTACGTATGCAGGCATTTTAATAGTCATCTGGTATTCAGGTCTGCAACTATCCAATCCAACACTTTCAGTACAAGGCTTGATGAGGAGTTCCGTATGTCAGCATGAGACTGAAAGAAAAAAATAAACACAAACGAAGGGAATGATTTAAGAACTGCAAAATTTTGAAATGTAGATTTTCATTTTACTACATTTGAGCCTTACCATGGAAAATTAATGTTTCAATGCACACTCTTGTTAAATCGATTTAATGTAGAAAACAGCTTATTGATTTAGCATGAATAATAGATATAGTCACAGAAATCTGAAATCCAGGACTCCCTTTTGGCTCAACAACTGTATCCAATTCAAAAGCAAATTACTGCAGATGCTGGAAATCTGAAATAAAAGTGGAAAATGCTGAAAATACTCAGCAGATCAAGCAGCATTTGCCGTGAGAGAAATAGAGTTAAAGGGCTGAATTTTGTGCCCCCCCCCAAGACAGGTTCGGGGGTGGGGCAGGGGGGCCCATAGGATTACGATGGGAGGTGGGGGACAGAGGGCCCATTGCCTCCCAATCGCAATGCAGTTTTGTTGTCCTGCCTCTGCTACAATTTAAGCAATGGCCAGGGGGACCTCTGCCACACGGAGAATTCGTCCAGTAAGACGAGGTGACCTTCCTGTGGGTTTGGGGGATGATGGCCCTCCTCCCTGGGCAATCTGTGGCCCATGGAGGGCCCCCGCCAGGAAAACCTGCAACTCCCTGAACCCCCCTCCTCCTGCACTAAATGCCCACGCTCCCACTCCCCCTCCCCTTGTCCGAGTCTGCCAGTCTGGCCCTGGTGACCCTGCCTCACTTACCTTGGATGCAGGGTCCAGAGCTGGGCCTGGGTCTGAGGCCTCGTGCAGTACTGGCAGTGTCCACTGCTGCTGGTGGTGCTGCCGATACTACTGAGCTGCCGGCCCTCTGATTGGTCAGCAGCTCTTGGAGGCGGGATCCCCATCTTTAAAGGGACGGGGATTCCGGCACCAGGCTGGTATTTGGCCTGGGGCTGTAGAATCACTCTGGGGGGGCTCCAGCTGGCTGAGGCGGGATTCCACCTGCCATTTTGGCCTGGTGTCGGGAGTCCCACTGCGGGCACAAATTTCAGCCCAACATTTCAGATTAATGAGCTTTCATCAGAACTTTATCCGATGATTTGTTGAGCCATAAAGCCTAGGAATGTCCTAGGTTTGCTTCCTTTGATAGTGGTAGGAGAAAACAATTGGCTTCAGGTTTTGAAAATGTGCTTGTGCAACAGTCACAGCTAAATATCGTTAAGCCCACTTAAATAAATAAGTTATTGAAGAATAAAACGTTTAAGGGAATAAAATCTCCATGCACAAATAGTTTTTCTATCTTTTCCAAAGATAGCTGTCCCTGTTAAGTAAATGTTAACTCAATAAAACATTTAAATGAATTGCAAATGCCTTGATTTATTTAACGCCCTTGCTAAAGCTGATGTGTTAGGCCCCTTTGCCGATCAAAGTGCTAAGCACTTTGAAGAATTGTTTTCTGTTGGTATGAGAATCATCTAGTAATCAATTCAGTGATGATTCTGCCCTTTCCACCTCATCAGGTCCTGGTGCTCAAGCATTTTTGGCGATCAATGTAACAAGTGCATTTGTTTAGATGCAAAAATGATACTGAGGCTTTGAGAGTTAAATTATGAAGACAGGTTGGATAAACTTGACGTGAGTATAGAGGATTGTGGGGTGATGTGATCAAAGTGTTGAAATTGTTGAGAGGATTTGCTAGCGTAGATCTCTGGAGGAACTACTGCCTTTAGTAGGGAACCAAGAACTAAAGAACACTGCGGCACAGTGGCGCAGTGGTTAGCACTGCAGCCTCACAGTTCCAGTGACCCGGGTTCAATACTGGGTACTGCCTGTGTGGAGTTTGCAAGTTCTCCCTGTGTCTGCATGGGTTTCCTCCGGGTGCTCCGGTTTCCTCCCACAGCCAAAAGACTTGCAGGTTGATAGGCAAATTGGCCATTATAAATTGCCCCTCGTATAGGTAGGTGGTAGGAGAATATAGGAACAGGTGAGGATGTGGTAGGAATATGGGATTAGTGTAGGATTAGTATAAAATGGGTGGTTAATGGTCGGCACAGACTCGGTGTTTCAGTGCTGTATCTGTAAAAAAAAACAAACAAAAAAAAATCTTAAAATTAGAGCTAGGTTATTCATGAGGAAAATCAGGAAGCACTTTTTCACTAAAAGGGTAGTAGAAATCTGGAATTCTCCCTCCTATTAGCTGTGGGCGCAGGGATAATTGGAACTTTCACGAGTGAGATTGATAGATTTTTGTGAGGTCAGGATTTCAAGGCATCTGGAGCAAAGGTGGGAAAATGAAGTTGAGGTGCAGACCAGACATGAGCTAATTGAATGGTTTAGGAGTTTCCAGGAGCTGAATGGCCTACTCCTGCTCCCAATGTTCCTAATACCGCCTCACTATGTTCTAATACTCAAGCTTTATGATGAACTCTCTTTTCAAAAAATTGATTGTTAAATACTGTACAGTATTGCTAGACATCATTAACTTGCTTTTAAATGTCCTTTTGTTAAAAATTTTTTGAGTACTTTTTTAAAGATTTCTGAATCCTTTTTCCAGAATGTTGTGCTACACTGTTGTGTGCATTGTAATGAAACAAATGACAAATATACTTTGTTAACCATAACAACCATGAGACATTTTTTTACAATACTGTAATTGTAATCCAGTTTGCTTTCTATTGTTAGCTTCTTGCCAAATTTGATACAACACTTAAAATGGATAAAAGAACAAAACGGTAAAGTGAATACAACCATTATCTATTATCTGAGTTACTGGAGGGAGCCCAGTGTCAGTAATTCCATACCCAGCAAATGGATTACTGCTTTGAGTGGGGAGGAGTGAAGAAATTGACTAAGTCCGGTGAGAGTTGTGATGAAATTTCCCTTTCCCCTTTTGGCCTCTTCTCCGCTAAAGGTGCTGATTTGTGATGGATATAGTCATATGATCGTTGGTGTTGTGTTATTGGCTCTTAACACAAACGTACCAAACACTATAACAATGATTGGTAAACTAAAGTTCTTTATTGAAAAGGAACAGGATTCTAGGAAAGCTCTTCAATACACGTGCTACCTGCTGACTAACACTGCTCCAACTACTGTATCACATGTTAACTTGCATCACTTCCTGTGATGATGTATACTAAACTATTTACATATTCAGTAGATGTTAATCAGTATTAAAGCAATTTAAGCAATATCACAACAGTTGGCTGCCTCGCTTTACCTCAACCAATGTTTTGTTTTATTCTTTAATGGGATGTGGCATCACTGGCAAGGCCAGCATTTTTTGCCCATCCCTAATTACCCTGGAGAAGGTGGTGGTGAGCTGCCTTCTTCAACCACTGCAGTCCGTAAGTATTATTGTGCTATTAGGAAGGGAGTTCCATGATTTTGCCCCAGTGACAGTGAAGGAATGGCGATATAGTTCCAAGTCAGATGGTGTGTGGCTTTGAGAGGAACGTGCAGGTGGTGGTGTTCCCATGCATCTGCTGCCCTTGCCCTTCTAGGTGGTAGAGGCTGTAGTTTTGGAAGGTACTGTCAAAGGAGGCTTGGTAATTTGCAGCAGTCCAACTTATAGATGATATACGCTGCTGCTAATGTGCACAGATCGTGGAGGGAGTGAATGCTGGAGGTGATGGAGGGGTGCTGATCAAGCGGGCTGCATTTTCCAGGATGGTGTTGAGCTTCTTGAGTGTTGTTGGATCTGCACTCATCCAGGCAAGTGGAGAGTATTCCATCACACTCCTGACTTGTGCCTTGTAGATGGTGGACGGGCTTTGGGGAGTCAGGAAGTGAGTTACTCACCACAGAATTCCTTGCCTCTGACCTGTTTTTGTAGCCGCAGTATTTATGTGGCTGGTTCAGTTCAGTTTCGGGTCAGTGGTAACCCTCAGGATGTTGATAGTGGGGGATTCAGTGATAGTAATACCATTGAACATCAAGGGGAGATGGTTAGATTCTCTCTTGTTGGAGATGGTCATTGCCTGGCACTTGTGTGGCGCGAATGTTACTTGCCACTTATCAGCCCAAGCCTGGATATTGTCCAGGTCTTGCTGCATTTCTACACGGACTGCTTCAGTATCTGAGGAGTCACGAATGGTGCTGAACATTGTGCAACCATCAGCGAACATCCCTACTTCGGACCTTATGGAAGGTCATTGATGAAGCAGCTGAAGATGGTTGGGTCTAGGACACAACCCTGAGGAACTCCTGCAGTGATGTCCTGGAGCTCAGATGATTGACCTCCAACAACCACAACCATCTTCCTTTGCGCTAGGTATGACTCTAGCCAGCGGAGGGTTTTCCCCCTGATTCCCATTGACCTCAGTTTTGCTAGGGCTCCTTGATGCCATACTTGGTCAAATGCTGCCTTGATGTCAAGGGCAGTCACTCTCACCTCACCTCTTGTGTTCAGCTCTTTTGTCCAAGTTTGAACCAAGGCTGTAATGAGGTCAGGAGCTGAGTGGCCCTGGCGGAACCCAAACTGAGCGTCACTGAGCAGGTTATTGCTAAGCAAGTGCCGCTTGATGGCACTGTTGATGACACCTTCCATCACTTTACTGATGATTGCGAGTAGGCTGATGGGGCGGTAATTAGCCGGGTTGGAGTTGTCCTGCTTTTTGTGTACAGGACATACCTGGGCAATTTTTCACATTGCTGGGTAGATGCCAGTGTTGTAGCTGTACAGGAACAGCTTGGCTCGGGGCGGGGCAAGTTCTGGAGCACAGGTCTTCAGTACTATTGCCGGAATATTGTCAGGGCTCATAGCTTTTGCAGTATCCAGTGCCTTCAGTCGTTTCTTGATATCACGCGGAGTGAATCGAATTGTCTGAGGTCTGGCATCTGTGATGCTGTGGACTTCAGGAGGAGGCCAAGATGGATCATCAACTCGGCACTTCTGGCTGAAGATTGTTGCAAATGCTTCAGCCTTATCTTTCGCACTGATGTGCTGGGCTCCCCCATCATTGAGGATGGGGATATTTGTGGAGCCACCTCCTCCAGTTAGTTGTTAATTGTCCACCACCATTCACAGCTGGATGTGGCAGGACTGCAGAGCTTAGATCTGATCCGTTGGTTATGGGATCGCTTATCTCTGTCTATCGCATGCTGCTTACACAGTTTGGCACGCAGATAGTCCTGTCTTGTAGCTTCACCAGGTTGACACCTCATTTTGAGGTATGCCTGGTGCTGCTCCTGGCATGCCATCCTGCACTACTCATTGAACCAGGGTTGGTCTCCTGGCTTGATGGTAATGGTGGAGTGGGGGATATGCCAGGCCATGAGGTTACAGATTGTGGTTGAGTACAATTCTGCTGCTGCTGATAGCCCACAGCGCCTCATGGATGCCCAGTTTTGCATTGCTAGATCTGTTCGAAATCTATCCCATTTAGCACGGTGATAGTGTCACACAACACGATGGACGGTATCCTCAATGTGAAGGCAGGACTTCGTCTCCACAAGGACTGTGCGGTGGTCACTCCTACCAATACAGTCATGGACAGACGCATCTGCGGCAGGCAGATTGGTGAGGACGAGGTCAAGTATGTTTTTCCCTCGTGTTGGTTCCCCTACCACCTGCCGCAGACCCAGTCTAGCAGCTATGTCCTTTAGGACTCAGCCAGCTCGGTCAGTAGTGGTGCTACCGAGCCACTCTTGGTGATGGACATTGAAGTCCCCCATCCAGAGTACATTTTGTTCCCTTGCTGCACTCAGTGCTTCCTCCAAGTGGTGTTCAACATGGAGGAGTACTGAGTCATCAGCTGAGGGAGGGCGGTAGGTGGTAATCAGTAGGAGGTTACCTTGCCCATGTTTGACCTGATGCCATGAGACTTCATGAGGAGTCAATGTTGAGGACTCCCAGGGCAACTCCCTCCCTACTGTATACCACTGTGCCACCACCTTTGCTGGGTCTGTCCTGCCGGTGGGACAGGACATACCCGGGATGGTGATGGCAGTGTCTGGGACATTGTGTGTAAGGTATGATTCCGTGAGTACGACTATGTCAGCCTGTTGCTTGACTAGTCTGTGGGACAGCTCTCCCAACTTTGGCACAAGCCCCCAGATGTTAGTAAGGAGGTCTTTGCAGGGTCGACAGGGCTGGGTTTGCCATTGTCGTTTCCGGTGCCTAGGTCGATGCCGGGTGGTCCGTCTGGTTTCATTCCTTTTTATTGACTTCGTAGCGGTTAGGTACAACTGAGTGGCTCGCTAGGTCATGTAAGAGTTAACCACATTGCTGTGGGTCTGGAGTCACATGTAGGCCAGACCAGCTAAGGTCATTAGTGCACCAGATGGATTTTTACAACAATCGACAGTGGTTTCAACTAGTTTTTAATTCCAGATTTGTTAATTAAATTCAAATTCCACCTTCTGCTGTGGTGGGATTCGAACCCATGTCCCTAGAGAAATACCCCGGGTCTCTGGGTTACTAGTCCAGTGTTAATACCATTACGCCATCACCTACCCTGACACCAGGCAATACTTTTATTTACTAAGTTCACAGAGATGATTCATTCTATACATCTAACAATTATGGTAAGGGCATACTTGCACTCCCAAATATTCTCTCAAACATTTGTTCAAATCCTAATCCTGCTTAAATTGTATTATTTATTGCTTGTGCATGCACCAGATGGCACTGTGCAGTGTGTGGGAAGATAATAATAGGGAGTTACAAGGCAGTAACACAATCACTGTTGTTTTAAATAACCAGTGTGAAGTTTAAGTAGTTAATGCACATTATCTACACCTGAGATTGTGTTCCTGCTTTTTAATTCCTTCTTCTCAATTATTTGTTACTATGCTCCAGATTCAACTAACACTTTTAATTTTGAGCAAGAGCTTCTAAACCATTTTGCTGCAGGGAAGGCAATACTGTTGAGTGGAGATAAAAGAACTCCATGTTTATCAAATATTTCACTGATAGAAGAATATAATATAGTTACTTTTAATACTTACACACTGAGTTATTTGCTATGCTATGTATAGAAGTATTATGTAAAGAAATAAGTAACATGAAAATAAAATGGAAAAGGATAAAATGACAGTACATTACAGCTGTCTTTCATGCTGAAGTCATAATGTTGTGAGAATGGTGAAATCTGAGATACATTTGCTGTGGCCAGGATTGTTGAGCTCTGATGGCCACATGAGTTCCATCTTTAATGCATTGGCTTCTTGAGAAGCCTGCCAGGCAGTACAAATTATGCACAATCTCTATTTGGTGTCTTCTTTCCATTAAGTTATTTCCCTTGGAAAACAGGTATGAAGTGCAGATTTATCTGACTAATGTGCCCCGAGGGGCCTGGAAGGCTCTGTTGCAGAGAGGTTTTATGCTATTTTGACCTTTGCAGCTACAGTAAGAGCCATATACCAGTCCTTGAATGCAGCCTGCAGCAGATGGCACACCTTGTCACTACTCTGCAGTAAAATCGGGTCTCCTCTGATATACCAAAGTCAGAGCTCATGGTTTTTATAGACAGATCACTGTGCAGTGACAATATAACACCTTAGGTGTTAGTGTTTATCCTTCACACAACAAGTAGTGTGAACTGATCAGAGCATGGATTTGTACAGTAACACAGGCCCGATACTAACATGTTTTTGAGTGTTAAAGCCTTGTTAAGTGGCAATTAATTGGTTTTCTTTTACAAAATTCCTCATATTTTACTTCATGTGCAGAATGAAAGTTGACATTCCAGCAACTAAGGGAGCCAGCAGAGATCCAGCAGAGAAAAGAGGAGGTATTGAATGGAGTTATGGTTAATGAACTATTACACTGTACTGGCTGTCACAGCAAGAATGGTTTGTAAACATGTTGGAGGAGGAGGGACAGAGAGGACATAAAGCATAAGAGGTGCCCCACCAACACTCACTACTACTCCAGGCAGTATGTCTACTGCAAGCTATTGAGTTACATCAAGCTTCCTGAGGACAACAGTGTGAGGAAGCTATGCTTCACTAGGGATGCCATTTATCAATTGTGACATTGCCTGGAGCCAACGTGTAGCCAAGGAGCAACACCAGCACTGTGTTACCTGTCACAGTGAAAATGTTAATAGCATCACAGCTTTATGCCACAGATTCATTCCAGGCACTGACATTGCACTTCGCAATGATCTGTCAATTTGTATCTCGCATCTGCATTACAGTGGGTTCAGATGTCTGTTCTGACATGCACATAACTACATTACACTCAGCATTGAAGTGCAGTAGCTGCTAGAGAGTTGTAGACAATTCAGTGTAATATGTTTTATTCCCAGGGTACAGAACAACCTTGACTGCATTCTTGTGGCCATTCAAGTACCTGTGCAAAATTCCATGCATTCATGAACAGAAAAGGTTATCGCTCCCTAAACATCTAAATAGTGAATTATAAAATTAATTTCAATTCTTAGAGATGTGTTTCAGGTAGAGTATAAAGAACAAGATCAGTTACCAAGCAATATTTCTTGAGAGTTTACATTAAGTAACAAAGCATATTGAATTACAAACATTTTCTCAACAATATGGAGGACCACTTGACTTTATTGAGAGCTATTTCTGCACCTGTTGCATCTGTCACTACGGAATGTTATCCAGACATGAACAGACTGAAAAGAGACAACCCTGAATGAATGTCTGTCTGATGCAGTTGCATTAGTGATGACACTAGCTTTGTTTGACATGTGGCCAGCACCATGGCTAAAGTCTTATCGGTTACAGTTAAAACTTAAATGGACCCATTGAGCTATTATGCTCTCTTCCAAACAGCCAGATATTGGCAGTGAGTGGCAGTCATCTGAAAGGGAATGTGAAATCAGCTTTAAGAGAAGCACAGACATGTCAATGAAAATATGACCTAAACTGAACGAAAGATAGCTTTCCATTTAATCAAAGAATGGGGCAGTGCAATGAAAAGCAGAGAAAGAAAACTAAGTGCTGTGAAAAGAAACAGAAAGAGCAATTTTCTTTTTATCTCCACTATTTTCTTCCTTCCAAATTAGTGTGTTGCCTTGGTCAGGAGGGCAAAGCAGTCTAGCATGTGGACATCTCCATGGATACCATTAGTGCTACTCATTGGTCAATGCTCAATGAGTCAGAGTGATACATGAACAGAGGCTTTTTCAGTACTTTTACCCACTGAGTCATTGGAGACTTCAGGAAAATAATTTCTGCAGCTTGATGTAGAATTTATTAATAAATGACCCCTGATGTCAGCAAAGGTGACAGAACTGTGCAGAGAGACTTTGTGATGATTATGAGAGTAATTCAAAGAAAGGCCCAGGACTTGTTATTCCCAGGCATAAACGAACTGCTAATTTGGACCACTCCTTTAGAGTTTATAAAATATATCTTTGCAATGCTATCAACTACACTAGAAACAAACCCCTAATACAGGAGGAGGTCATTCTTCATATCACATTTGTGTCCCTAAGAATAAGCTATATAAACACGATCCATGACCCTAAAACTTTACAGGTATTTTCCGAGTTCTCGCTGTAACTCCAGCAGGAGATGAACAGAACCTCCCCAAAATATTAAAATAACCCTGTCTATGCTGCTTATTCTAGCTCTGTGATGCTTTTTAGTGGGGGATTTATGTCAATCTATTGCCAGAATCACAATAGAAGACTGGAAGAACCCCGCAGAACTTAAGGCCCAAAAAGATCACTCTGAATAAATCTGGAAATCTTCTGGCTCAGTTTAGACACTTTTACTAGAATCCTTACCCAATTAAAAAAAAAATCCCTTAAAGTGAACAGATGTATTCCAACCTTTGTTACAAGTGCTTCCATTTTTTTGGTTAAATTTTGAAGATTTGTGGTTTAAAACTGCAGAGGAGTCCATGGATTTTTTTTTACAAGGGTCACAGAGAGGTCTGGACTGTAAACAGTTACTGGAAGGTACCTGTCTTCAAATAATTACCCGGCAGGGGTTGTTTTTGACTTGGGGAAGATGTTTGCAGAGAAGTGACAGGTCAAGATTTATAGGGGTCAGGAGGCTTGACTCATGTGACACTGTTTATGATTTCACTTTGGACGGTGAGTTAGGATATGGACAATGGTTTGAAAAGGCAGTTGGAGAAAACTTGCCAAGAGAGCAAAGCCCATCTCAGTTTGTTCTAGCTCTTTGAAAAAGCCTGCCAGTTTTCCATCTCTCGAGCAGCTGAGAAGCAAGTGTAAGAAACTGCTTGAAACCCCTGTTGCTGCATTTTCCCTGGAATGTTTGCCCAAACTGATCTTCAATATTGCCTGTCAAGAATTGTTCTGGGAAGACCCCAGTGACAGTTGTCTACGTATTTGGGACGCCAAACCAAAAAGGACTTTGGACATCTTTTCATATCTTCTCATTTTTTTCTTCAAGAATTAGCAAGTATTTTGGCCAACATATTTTTTTTTGTACTAGAGCTCTAAAGAGTAAATCTCTTTATTTTTTCAGTTAACTGGTATGTGTGCATGTGAGGGGCTAAGGTAGAAAGAGAACTTTTATATTTCAATCATTGTGTTTATGCTTTGCTTCATTACTGATTAAGACCTGTTTTATAATAAACTAATAATTTTGTTGTTTATTAAAGAAACCTGGTTAGTGTGTTTTATTTTGGGATAAAAATAGAGTCTATGATTGACTGTATCGGTAAGTGGGAAAAAATTTAAATATATGTTGTGACCTGTGGAGAAGTGGAACTAGAAAAGGCAGTGCACTCCTCCTGCCTTGGTCGTAACACCTTGCAATGAAGGTGAGAAGCCTTTGCTGCTGGTTACATCTATGCTGCCTATGATTCCAACCAGTATTTTAAATGATTGTAAAAAGATTGTGTCTCCAAGTTGACATATGCTCCTGTCAGGTGAAGCTCTCTGCCAGTAGCACAAAGCTATAATATTCCCCCTTGCAGTTAAGTAACCCAGACAAAACATGGAAGAATTCAATCTTATTGAGGAATGATAAGTTGTAATAGTTTGCTCCTGACATTTTTTGAACCAGGTGTTGCTGTGCTGTATATAAGTCAAAATTTTGCACCATTTTGTTTTGATCGGTCCCTCTCTTAATTTTCCCTGCCTCTATTGTACACTGTCCCTCAGGTTAGAAGCCATGTGGGCAATATGTTCCCTCTGCTAATGCTGCACTGCACAACATATTTACTTCCTAATTTTTTTTCTGAAGAGCCATTTTGCCCAGATCTGGAAAACAATTGTACGGGAAGTTCTGTAGGTAAATCAATGTCCTACCTCCATTTTGCATGGTTCCAAAGAGCGGAAGGACTGGGGAGAGCTGAATGAGTGGGGAGAGGATTGGGGGAGCTGGGAGGATTTGGAGAGCTGGGTTTCGAGGTTGGAAAGTGTTTTTCTCTTAAAAGGATTAAAAGTCTAGTCATCGACTCCTGGACATGAGTTTCCTCAGTGGTCAGGGAGGATTTGCTATTTTGTGTCCAAATGACTAAAAATAAGATGTTCCATTTGCAAATAATGATAATATTGGAATGAGTATGTGTAAATCAACAAGAACAATGCAAATAAAAGGCATGAGCTGTGAGGAAAGATGAGAGAAGTATAAGTTTTACAGTCTGGACAGGACTGAGATGAGGAGAAATTTCTTCACCCAAAGGGTGCTGAGCCTGTGGAATTCGCTACCACAGAAAGCACTTGAGGCCAAAACATTGAATATTTTCAAAAAGGAGTTAGATATAGCTCTTGGGTCTAAAGGGATCAAAGGGTATGAGGCGAAAGCAGGAACAGGCTACTGAGTTGGATGATCAGCCGTGATCATAATGAATGGTGGAGCAGTCTCGAAGGGCCAAATGACCTACTCCTGCTCCTATTTTCTACGTTTCTATGTTTCTATGACAGATGACAATTAAAGGGGATCTCAATTAGATAAATAAAATACTACATGATATCAAGAAAGTAAACCAAGATCATTACTTAAAGCGAACTCAGAAAGTAGGAACAGGGGATATAAATTTAAATGATAAAAAAGTAAACTTGAACTGATATTAGGGAGAATGTCTTTGTTATATTCCAGAAAGTCAGTTGGTGAAGGATAGTACAGGATCCAATCTTTATTCAGTCTAAAATAAAAACAGAAAGTGCTGAAAGTACTCAGCAGGTCAGGCAGTGTCTGTGGAGAGCGAAGCAGAGTTAATGTTTCAGGTCTGTGTCCTTTCATCACCTTTACTCAGTCTAACGCTTATTTACAGAGCGAAACATTACGAGCATAGACCACCTAACTCAACTTCCCTACAGTTTCTGTAAGTGTCTCTTTATGTGTGCTCAAGTGAAACTGTAATTAACGCCCTCCACCTGCATATAAATTGAACACAATTGATACACAGTTAAATCTTTACTGAAAGTGTGATAAATGTTTGGGACAGTGTTCCAGACAGGACAGTAAAGATGTAGAACTGTTAAGATGTTCAAGTGCAGGTGAATGTGAAGGTGGGGGAATTAGGGCAATAGTGCTTCCATGGATTGCATAGTCAATTCTTATCCTAGACTTTATTTTGCGTCCTATATATATATGTCACAGCCGCCATTTCCTTGTCTACTGGTACAGAGAACTCAGGAAGCAGTGGGTGGTTATTTTATTTTATGAAAATGTGATTTAGAAAAAAAAGTATCCCAATTATGGATAGAATCCTAACCCACTGAGCACATGATTCCAAGCTGTAAGCATGATTTTTTTTGTACCTAGAAAATACATATTTGGCAATAGCTTGTATTTGGCCTTGTTGCTACTTATTGCCATACAAACCTGTCCATAAAGAGAAAACCTACATTTATATACCATCCAATCATGTCCTCAGGATATTTCACTGCATGTCACAGCCAACAGATTACATTTGAAGTATAGGCAATATTGTTACATAGGCAAATATAGCAGCCAATTTACAGGGAAAGGGTCTCACAAATGAAGTGAAAGGAACGATCAGTTAATCTGAAATAAAAACAGAAAGTGATGGAAATACTCAGCAGGTGAGCATCTGTAGAGAGAGAAGCAGAGTTAATGTTTCAGGTCTGTGACCTTTCATCAGAACTGGCAAAGGTTAGAAAAGAATTAGGTATTAAGCAAATGAAGGGGGTGGGGGTAGTGGGGAATAGAACAAAAGGGAAGGTGTCTGATAGGGCAGAGGGCAGGAGAGATTAAATAACAAAGCTGTCCTGGGACAAAGGCAAAGAGTGTGTTAATGCTTGTGGTGAAAGACAAAGCATTAATCCAGAGAGAGTGTTAATAGTGGAATAATGAGGTACTCTGTCTGCATGAAAAACAGGCACATAGTTAAAAAATAAAATAAAATGAAAATATAAAAATGTAAAAAAGGCCGGTCATGCTCTAAAGTTATTGAACTCAATGTTCAGTCTGCAAAGCTGTAGAGTGCTTAGTCGAAAGATCAGGTGCTGCTCCTCGAGCTTGTGTTGATGTTCACTGGAACACTGGAGCAGGCCAAAGACCCAAATGTTGGCATGAGAGCAGGGGGAGTGTTGAAATGGCAAGCAGCTGGAAGCTTGGGATCATGCTTTCAGATTGAGCCGAGGTGTTCTGTAAAGTGGTCACCCAATTTGCGTTCAGTCTCCCCGAGGCGACCGCACTGTGAGCAGTGAATACAGTATACTAAATTGAAGGAAGTATAAGTAAATTGCTGCTTCACCTGAAAGGAGTGTTTGGGGTCTTGGATGGTGAGGAGAAAAGAGGTAAAAGGGCACCTCCTGCCATTGCATGGGAAGGTGCCATGGGAAGGGGAGGCGGTGTCAGGAGGATGGAGGAGTGGACCAAGGTGTCGCGGAGGGAATGATCCCTTTGGAATGCTGAAATGGGAGGGGAAGGGAAGATGTGCTTGGTGCTGGTATCATGCTGGATATGGCGGAAATGGCGGAGGATGATCCTTTGGAGGTGGAGGCTGGTGGGGTGGAAAGTGAGCACAAGACCAGTTGAGCTGAATTGGTGGCATTGGTTGAGGGTGGAATACCAGGACAGTAGGGAAACTCCTTGCTATTTTTTGAAAAAGTTTTATGTGATATCTTGTATCCACCTGAACTAACAGACTAGGGTTCAGTTAAACATGTCATGTGAAAGACAGCACTTACAAAAAATCAGCATTCGCTCAGAATTGTTCTGAAGCATTAGTCTAGATTATGTGCTCAGGTCCTGATGTGGGCTTGGAACTCACAATCTTATGACTGAGAGACAAGTGTGCTATCACTGAGCCAGATTGACACCAATACCACAAATCCACCTCCAAAGGACTGATGGAAGTGGAACTTTATCAAAGGCCTTACTTAAATCCAAGTGCACCACGTCCACTGCCGGACCCCTATTAAGTTCATTTGTCATCAGCTCAAATAGCATTAGTAAGTTAGATGACAAGACCTCCCCTTCATGAACACATATTCACTATCTTTTATGGTTTTATTTCTATCCAGATGCTCTATGATCTTATCTTTAATAAGGGTTTCCATAACTTTACCCACAATGGTCACCAAATCCACTGGTCAGTCATATCCTGGGTCACTTATACAGTCATTTTTAACAATAGGTGTACCGTCTACCTTTCACCAGGAATCTCTCCAGTATTTAGTGATTTCTGGAAGATTTGCACCTTGGGTGCATCTTATCCAGACTCTGAGATTTCTTTACCTTAGGTTTGCACAGCTGTTTGGCAACCATGCTTGTAGTCATGTGAATAGTCTCACAATTTACCTCTAGTTCCCTTTCCCGATCAGAAAAGTTACCTGTTCCCTCCTTGTAGCATTTTTGCAGTCTGTGTAGTATCAATTGTCATACCTTTATACAATCTCACATCCAGTGGCCCTACTCCACCCCTCATTTTTCTTTTACTTTTAATATAACTTAAAATTGTTTTATTAGCATCCTTCACTCTCCATATTCAAATTAAAATTTTCCTTTGCCATTTTTCACTCCGGGCATGTTTTTGTATTGAATCCATCTTAATTCTCTGTCATTTTCCTTCATACTATTAAAGTCTTTTATAAAACGGCACAGTGGCGCAGTGGTTAGCACCGCAGCCTCACAGCTCTAGAGACCCGGGTTTGATTCTGGGTACTGCCTGTGCGGAGTTTGCAAGTTCTCCCTGTGACCGTGTGGGTTTTCACCGGGTGCTCTGGTTTCCTCCCACAGCCAAAGACTTGCAGGTGATAGATAAATTGGCTGTTGTAAATTGCCCCTAGTGTAGGTAGGTGGTAGGGAATATGGGATTACTGGAGGGTTAGTATAAGTGGGTGGTTGTTGGTCGGCACAGACTCGGTGGGCCGAAGGGCCTGTTTCAGTGCTGTATCTTAAAATAAATAAAGTTGGGCATCCTTTACCCATTTGTTTAATTCGTACTGGCAGTTGTGATAAGCTGACACAGTACAGACTGAGAACTGATTTTTTTGAACCTATCCTGACATTTCCAGACACTTTCTAACAAGAGTCACAGGATAAAGGTCGGAAGTGAGAAATCTGCCTAATTTTACCCCTCCTTAGGCCAGGGACAATGAGACCAATTAGAGCACCCTATCAACACCCCTGCTGAGCTCAGTGAGCTCAGCACAGACCAGAAGGAAACCAAAAATATTTTTAAATTTCTGACCTTTGCAGTCCTCTGTTTACTACCAGAATGGCTTCCACGGTCAGGCCTAGGGTTTAAATTATGGAAGGGCCCAAATGATATCTGCAGAGCCTGATCTGCATATTTAGAACAGGACCTTGCTTTGGACCATTACCATCTGACAGGTGTCCCATGCTACTGCTAAAAGCAGCAGGTTAAATTTACACCTAGCAGGAAAGCAGCGGGATCCAAGGGAGCAATTCACTGTACCAATTTTAACTGCCCGTCCACGTGGTTTTTTCTGGATGGCTGGTTTAAATTTGGGCCTCCAGTGTGGTGTATTAAATTTGTTTGTTCATTATTCAGCAGAGACAAAAAAATTAATCCAGGATAGACATTAAATAATGTGCAGACATACTAAGAACAGTGTGGGTTGGTGGGGGAGGGTTTTGGGGGCATGCTAAAAACGTGCGGGAAACCCTGTCTGTCAGTGACATTTTAATTCAGCCATCATTTTACTTGTGGGTTTCCTGTTCAATTAACGTCAATGCGAGTGATGACAATGTGCATGAAGGACTTTCAATTCCTGTATTTAAATGTTGTGTATCCTGGAATATTTTTTCCCAATCTTGGTCACCTTGTAACCATGGACTGAATGTTACCAGCCCTTTAGGTTCGACTGGGAGGTGGGGATGGATGTAAAATAGCAAGGAAAGGCAGGGGATGGAGTGCCTGTTATCTTCCCAATGCCATTTAATTTTGTCAGGGGCAGAGAAGGCCGAAGTCAGCCTTCCTGCCCAGAGGCCAATTGAGGTCCTGAAGTGGCCAATTAATGGCCACTTAAGGGCCTCCTCTGCTGCTGCTGTCATTTTACTAGCAGCAGGGAGCACTCTGCCACATTTGGAGGTCTCCCAGTAAAACCAGGTGAACTCCCTGTGAGCTGGAGGGGCCCTCCTCCATGGGCAATCTGTGACCCATGGACGGCTGCCGGTAGCAAATGCCACCCTCTGCCAACTCCCCCACACTCAACCCTTCACCTGGGACCTGCTGGACTGGCCTCGGTGAGTGCACCACACTTACCTGAGGTCGGGGGCTACAGCGCTGCTCCTGGTACCAAGCTTCCTTCAGTATTGGCAGTGGCCACTGCTCCCAGTGGCACTGCTAGTACTGTTGAGCTGCCGTCCCTCTGATTAGCTGGCAGCTCTTGGGGGTGGGAACCCGGTCCTTAAAGTGACAGGAACCCCGATGGTGGGCAGTTAATTGGCTGGCCACCGTGGAATGCTGCCAGGAGTCCGAAACAGGGCTGAGGTGGGATTGCCCCCACCTTCCATCCTGTTGGCAGGATCCCTGCCTTTGGGGTAAAATCCAGCCCCGTGTCTCTGTAATGGCGATTAGATCTAAACCATTTAGCTCTGTTTGTGCCACTAGTTTATCTATCTTATTACGATGCTTTGTGCATTCAGCAAAAGAGCCTTTAATTTTATTTTTTTAACCACTATTCTTTGCATGGACCCTATCACTGTGGGAGTGTCATTAGGAGGTGAACCGGGGAGAATTTCCACTGGGGGAGAATGCCCCCTCCTCCTCCCCAGCAAGAGCTTAATGGCCTCTGCACAGTGCTTCCCAAGCCATTGAGACAGTTTGCTTCTGTTAAAGAGATTTCCAAGGGGACATAGACAATTTTTTGAACAATTCTAAAGATTTTTGTGAGCTATTTAAGATTGTCTGTGTTGTTTATGTTATAAATATTGGTTTTACTATTATATTCTCAGATTACTGACAAAACAAGATGCTGTTTCAAAAATATTTCCAAAATGTTTCTTGAGCAATTTCATTGATTGTCCTTTTCCTCTTTGTTAATTGAGTATTTAATAGTTGTTTGCTGACTTTTGATTGCTAGTCTTTATGTCCACTTGCTACTTGTTCATTGGTTGATGCACTATTTATTCAGACAATCAGCCTCTTTTATCAGCATCAGTTATGTTGTGATTTTTTTTGATATTTTAACCAAGTGTGACAAATGCTTTGCATGTGTAACATCAAGTGTGATGGACAGAAAGTAATCACAAAACTTATTCATGTTATTTGAATTTACATAGGTGACTTCTTCCATCACAAATGTTACCACAGCAATGTGTAATAGAAAAATTGATACAAAGTGTGACTAAAAGAGTTACAACAGGAAGTAAGAATTGTAGTCAGGAAGAGCACACAGATGTAATATTTTAAACAAAAAACAGCACACAAAGAGGACTTTGTACGGACATCTCTTCAAACTCCAGCCTGAAAATGCAGCCATGGTTCTTCTAGAAATGATGATGAATGAGGTTTTATCAGGTGCTTTTACATATCCTTTGGATCTTCTCCCAGTTAGATTCCAGCAATAACAATCAGTCACAATGATTTACAAAGACACCACGTGGTGCTCAGTTGTTTATCACAATGTCCTATACCACTTCTGTTCACTTTAATTCAATAAAGAGCTAAAACAAAGTGTAAAGATTGCTGAGTAACAACTAGCTGCTTGTTTAATTATGTAAGAACCTGTTTATATAAGTAAGTGTCAAATAACTTTACTGCAGGAGTGATTACAAAGAGCTCTTATACTAATAATCTTGAATGCAGAACAAAAACATGGAAAAGACAGCAGAACAATAGAATTAAACACCTTATAAATCTTGTTCTCTGTGGTGGCCAAGTAGCATTCAGTGTATAGCTAATGAGCGCCATCTCATTGCCTACAGTGGTTGTGTGTTCTATCAAGATACCATTCATGCCAAAGGTTATATTGACGAGTACTGTGAGAAATTGTGATGTGAGTTTTTTTCATTCCCGAGATGTGGGTATCGTTGACAAGGTCGACATTTATTGCCCATCCCTAGTTGTCCTTGAGAAGGTGCTGATGAGCCGACTAATTTAACCATTGCCGCCTGCGAGGTGTACATGCTGTTGGGTGGGAAGCTCCAAAATTTTGATCCAGTGACGCTAAATAAAAGGGGACATATGTCCAAGTTAGGATTGCGTGTGACTCGGAGAGGAACTTGGATGTAGTGATGTTCTCATGCACTTGCTGCCTTTGTCCTTTCAGTTGGTGGAGATCCTGGGTTGAGATGCTGTCAAGGAAGACTTTATAAGTTGCTGCAGTATACCCTGTAGATTAGGACACACTGCAATCACAGTATGCTGATAGTGGAGGAATAACTGGAACTGGAACTGGAACTGACCAATCAGCAGCAAGAACAATAGCATACACTGACCTATCATGGAACACTATTAGCCGACCAATAACAGCAAGAACAAGAACATGTAATGACCTATCAGCAGTAAGATCCCACCTGCATTCCCATTCTCCACCACACATAAGCCCACTGTTTTCACCTGTTGCAGTTATTCCTCCACATGGTGGACAGAATATGCTGCCCAAAATATCGAGGCCTGACAGTTCTTCTAAGAACTCCCTTTTTCCAGGAACAACTACTTTTTTCAGAGCAAATCCGCATGGTGTAAAACAGTAAAAATTGTCTTCCTCAACGTTAAATGCTGTCTTGATGGCACCTCACCTAGACTTTAATGAGGTCTGGAGCTGAGTGGCCCTATTGGATTGTATACTGCAATGGTGAACAAGTATTGCTTAATAGCACTGTCGATGACTCCTTCCAGCACTTTGTCAATGATTGGGAGTTGGTTGATAGACTGGTAATTGGTCAGGTTGGATTTATCTTGCTGTTTGTGGGTAGGACCTATTGGGTAATTTTGCACATTGTTGGGTAGATACCAGCTTTGTAGTTGCAGAGAAGCAACTTAGCTAGGAGCACAGTTAGTTCTGGATCACAGGCCTTTAGCACTATGGCTGAGATGCTGCCAGGATCCAGAGTCCAGTGCATTCAGCTGTTTCTTGGTGTCAAGTGGAGTGAATTGAATTGCTGGAAGACTGACATCTGTGATGGTGGGGATCTCAGGAGGAGGCCGAAAAACTAAATCCATTTGCACTCAGAATGAAAATTGTCAGCCTTGTCTTTTGTACCTACAGCACCTCATTGATATCCAGTTTTGGGCTGCTAGATCTGCTCTTAAACTATTCAATTTATCTTGGTGGTAGTGCCATATGATACGATAGAGGCAGCCAACATTGGTTAGAAGTGGTACTAGTGAACCATTCTTGGCTATGGACTTTGAAAGCCCTAACCAGAATATGTTTAATAGAGGGTATAGTAGCACAGTGATTGTGTTTTTGGACTAGTAATACAAAGGCCTGAACTAATGATCTGGAGATATGAGTTCAAATCCCAACATAGCAGCTGGGGGAATTTAATGAAATAAATCTGGAATTAGAAGCTGGTATCAGTAATGGTGACCATGGGCTGAATTTCCCGGCCCCATGGTGGCAGGCTTGGAGGCAAGGGGTGCTGGGAAAATAGGGGGAAGCTGCATCAGGACAGCTCCTCGGCACATTCCCCCTGCCGGGGAATTTTCCGAAGAGTGGACTGGAAAGTGGATTGGCTGCCTGCTGCACAGAGGCAGACAACTAATAAACATTGTTAAGGTCACGATTGCGGTGATTTTCTGGCCATGCTGGCATTTTGCTGGCAGTGGAACAGCCCCCACCAACACAATGCCTCCCTGCAGCAGGCTGGTGGGGATGATGGAGGGAGGCCATCGGAGCCAGAGGCTTCATGTCCCAATGAAGATGCAGCAACCATGAAAGGCTGCACCCACAGCCCAAACAATCCACCCAGAGGGGGTTTCTCTTTGCTTTGAGGGACCTCCCAGCTTCATCCCTCATAATTTTTCTTTACATTTAGACCTCCGAGGGTACCTCCATGGTAAGGTCCTCACATGTTCTCTGACCTGCCTCAGCAGTGCCCACCTCTTCCGAGTCCCTAGAGCTGCTGGCCAACTGATTAGGCTGGCTGTATTGGGAGCCCACTCACCATCCCTAATAGGATAACAAGTGCGGAGCCAGCCAAGTATGAGGTCACCCGCCTGGAGGATTGCTGAGCCGGTCTCGCTGCTGGCAAGAAAGGGCTGGGGACCGCTTTTTGCTCCTGACATCGGGGTCCTGAAGCTTGCAGGAAAATCCAGCCCTATGAAACTGATAGATTGTCGTAAAACTTATCTGGTTCACTGATGTCCTTTAGAGAAGAAAATCTGCCAGCCTTTAGGAAAGGTAAGCTGCGGTCCTTACCCTGTCTGGCCTATATGTGTGGTATAGGGTCTGACAGGGTTAATCTTGAAAGAGTGTAAAGAATACCGCCCACCATGATGATGTAAGAGATCATGTGGGAGAGACTCGAGAACAGATACAGCATGGCTTGTTTAGAGATACAGCACTGAAACAGGCCCTTCGGCCCACCGAGTCTGTGCCGACCATCAACCGCCCATTTATACTAATCCTACACTAATCCCATATTCCTACCACATGTCCCTACAACCTACCTATATTAGTGGCAATTTATAATGGTCAATTTACCTACCAACCTGCAAGTCTTTTGGCTTGTGGGAGGAAACCGGAGCACCCGGAGAAAACCCACGCAGACACAGGGAGAACTTGCAAACTCCACACAGGCAGTACCCAGAATTGAACCCGGGTCGCTGGAGCTATGAGGCTGCGGTGCTAACCACTGCGCCACTGTGCCGCCCTTGTGAAGGAGCCACACAGGCTAGGATGGAGTGTATAGAGTTGTTACGAAATAAAGATTAATGTTTAAATACTACAGTCTAAGAACCCCTCTGGCTAGACTCATTACAGTGCCAGCATACAGAACCAAACATATAACACTATGTGGCTCCAGAGTCAGGGCAATGTGGTTGATTCCTAACTGCCCTCTGAAAGGGCCTCGTAAGCCATTCAGTTGTATCAAACCGCTACAGAAAGGTTGAATAAGAATAAACCAGCCGGACGACCCAACATCGACCTTGGAACACAAAAAATGACAAAGGCAAATCCTGCCCAGTCGACCCTTTAAAGTCCTCCTCACTAACATCTGGGGACTTGTCCCAAAATTGGGAGAACTGTTTCACAGGCTAGTCAAGCAATAGCCTGACATAGTGTTATACTCACCAAATCATACTTTACAGCCAGTATCTCAGAGGCCTCTATTACCATCCCTGGGCATGTCCTGGCCACCAATAGGACAGACCCACCAAAGGTGGCGGCACAGTGGTATACAGTCGGGAGGGAGTGGCCCTGGGAGTCCTCGATGTTGACTCTGGACCCCATGAAGTCTCATGGCATCAGTTCAAACATAGGTAAGGAAATCTGCTGATTACCACCTAC
Source organism: Heterodontus francisci (assembly GCF_036365525.1). Taxonomy (NCBI): domain Eukaryota; kingdom Metazoa; phylum Chordata; class Chondrichthyes; order Heterodontiformes; family Heterodontidae; genus Heterodontus; species Heterodontus francisci. Next base: position 49,165,924 of record NC_090383.1, read on the forward strand.
CACCCTCCGTCATCTGATGAATCAGTACTCCTCCATGTAGAACACCACTTGGGAGAAGCACTGAGGGTAGCAAGGACACAGAATGTACTCTGAGCATGGAACTTCAATGTCCACCACCAAGAGTGGCTAAGTAGCATCACTACTGACTGAGCTGGCTGAGTCCTGAAGGACACATCTGTCAGACTGGGTCTGCGGCAGGTGGTAAGAGAACCAACAAGAGGGAAAAACCTACTTGAACTTGTTCTCATCAATCTACCTCAATCTCATCTATCTGCCCATGATAGTATCGGTAGGAGTGACCACCAAACAGTTCTTGTAGTGATTAAGTCTCGATTTCACATTGAGGACACCCTCCATCATGTTGTGTGGTACTACCACTGTGCTAAATGGGATAGATTCAGAATAGGTCCGGCAGCTCAAAACTGAGCATTCATGAGGTGCTGCGAGCTATCAGCAGCAGCAGCGGAATTTTATTCAACCACACTTTGTAACTTCATGGCCAAGCATATCTCTTACTCAACCATTACCATCAAGTTGGTGAACCAACCCTAGTTCAATGAGCAGTGTAGAAGAGCCTGCCAGGAGAAGCACCAGACATACCAAAAATGAGGTACCAACCTGGTGATGTTACAACACAGGACTACATGCATGCTAAACCACAGAAGCAACAGGCTATGGACAGAGCTAAGTGATCCCGCAACCATCCAATCAGACCAAAACTCTAGTCCTGCCACATCCAGTCATGATGGTGGTGGACAATTAAACAACTAATAGGAGAATGTGGCTCCATTAACATCCCCATCCTCAATGATGGCGGAGCCCAGCACATGGCTGCAAAGAACAAGGCTGAAGCGTATGCAACCAACTTCAGCCAGAAGTGCCAAGTGGATGATCAATTTCAGCCTCCTCCTGAAGTCCCCACCATCACAGATGCCAGTCATCAGCCAATTTGTTTCATTCCATGTGATATCAAGAAATGGCTGAGCACACTGAACTGAGCAAAGGCTATGGGCCCTGACATCTTGGCTATAGTGCTGAAGACTTGTGCTCCAGGACTTGCCGCACCCCTGGCCAGGCTGTTCCAGTACAGCTACAACACTGGCATCTACCCTACAAAGGGAAAAATTGTCCAGGTATGTCCTGACCACAGAAAGCAGGGCAAATCGAATCCAGCAAATTGCTGTCCCATCAGCCTAATTTCAATCATCAGCAAAGTGATGGAAGGTGTCGTCGACGGTGCAACCAAGAAGCACTTGAACAGCAATAAGCTGCTCACTGATGCTCAGCTTGGGTTCTGCTAGGACCGCTCAGCTCCAGAGCTCATTACAGCCTTGGTCCAAATATGGACAAAAAAGAGGTGAGGTGAGAGTGACTGCCCTTGACATTAATGCAGCATTTGACCGAGCGTGGCATCAAGGAACCACAGTAAAATTAAGGTCAATGGGAACGGGGGGAAAACTCTCCACTAGCTGAAGTCATACCATGGTTGTGCTTGTTGGAGGCCAATCATCTCAGTTCCAGGACATCACTGTAGGTGTTCCTCAGGGTAGTGTCCTCGCCCCAACCATCTTCAGATGCTTCATCAATGACCTTCCCTGCATGTTCCAATTTCAACTCCTCAGATACTGAAGCAATCTGTGTCCATGTGCAGGTGAGAGATATAGAAGTGTTGGATGGCCAAAGGGACCTTGGTGTCCTTGTTCATAAGTTACTGAAAGCTAACATGCAGGTGCAGCAAACAATTAGGAAGGCAAATGGTATGTTGGCCTTTATTGCAAGAGGATTTGAGTATAGGAGTAAAGAAGTCTTGCTGCAATTGTATAGAGCCTTGGTGAGACTGCACCTGGAGTATTGCTCTCCTTATCTAATGAAAGATATACTTGCTATAGAGGGAGTGCAATGAAGGTTCACCAGACTGATACCCGGGATGGCGGGATTGTACTGTGATGAGTGATTGAGGAGACAGGGCCTATATTCTCTAAAATTTAGAAGAATGAGACGTGATCTCATTGAGGCATACAAAATTCTTACAGGGCTTGATAGGGTAGATGCAGGAAGGATGTTTCCCCTGGCTGGGGGTTCTAGATCTAGGAGACACAGTCACAGAATAAGAGGCAGGCCATATAGGACTGAGATGAAGAGGAATTTCTTCACTCAGAGGGTGGTGAATCTGTGGAATTCTCTACCCCAGAGAGCTGTGGAGGCTCAGTCATTGCATATATTCAATACAGAGATTGATAGATTTCTAGATATTAAAGATATCATGGGATATGGGGATAGTGCAGGAAAATTGCATTGAGATAGAAGATCAGCTATGATCTAGTTGAATGGCAGAGCAAGCTCGAGGGGCCGAATGGCCTCCGCCTGCTCCTATTTCCTATGTTCCAGTCGCACCACATAAGTGTCAGCAACGATCATCTCAAAAAAGAGAGCCTAACCACCTCCCCGTGACAATTAACAGTTTTACCTTCACTGAATCCCCTACCATCAACATTCTGGATGTCACCATTAAGCAGAAACCTAACTGGATCAGCCACTGGCTGGATATTCTCTGGTGAGTGACTCACCTCCTGACTCCCCAAATTGTATAGAGTCTTGGTGAGACTGCACCTGGAGTATTGCTCTCCTTACCTAATGAAAGATATACTTGCTATAGAGGGAGTGCAATGAAGGTTCACCAGATTGATACCCTGGAAGAATTCCATCACCTACAAGACACAAATCAGGAGTGTAATGCAATATTCCTCACTTGCCTGGATGAGTGCAACAATCATTTGAAGGTAACACGAAGTTGACATGCTGCCTGCAGTGCAATCAACGGGAATGGTTTGATTGTGTATTGTGTTCTCTGCACAATTTAATACAATTTAACCCCTAATGTCTTTAATGAAAAGCAAATTCTTGTTAATAGATAAACTACTAGATTCGACATATACGTTTAATAAGAAGCCAAGGATAATTCCTTTTGACTTTTTATTTGCCATTATTGCTAACAGAGCTCCTCAATGACGTAAACAAATCTTTCAGACAACATTACTGTCTATGCCTGGTCTTATTGTAACAGGGTTTAATTTTAAACACACTGTGTTTTGAGCTGCCCCTTTGGTGAATCCTTGTTCACCACTTCCAATTGTAAGGCAAAGAAATGAGCATAAACAGGCTTTCTTAGGTTTAAAGAAGAAAAGTGAAATTTATTAAACCTTACTCTTAAACTCTAATACGATTAACGCCTATGGATATACAATGCACCCACACTAGCATGCACATGTGATACACACATGCAAATAGGTACAGAAAAGAGCAGAAGAAAAATAAAATGGAGAGGTTTGCGGCAATATCAGAAGAGTTTCTTGTTTACTGTGCTTCGAGCTCACTGCAGTCCTTTTGTAAGTAGTCTTGCTTTTCATCGGGGCCCAGTATTCTTCTTAAACCTTGTTCTCTGCAGGAGACTTTTCTCTCTTGGGGTTCAAGTGTCTTCAATGGTTTGCGAAGCTGGTGAGAGTGAAATGAGAGCAGATGGGAGAGAGGCGTTCTCAGTCAAGGAGAAAACAGCTTTCTGATTTCAAATTCCTTGTTGGAAGTTCAAATTCAAAAACTCCAACAGTCAGTTAGTCATGAGACCGGTCCAACCACGTCTGTTTGTGTATTCGGCCATCTTAGCAGTTAACCTGAAATTCTAGCCTTTCCACCTTCAACATCTGGTAATCAAAAGTCCATTGTGGATTAAATTGGAGCAGGGAATAGTCCCTCTATTCCTTTGAAGTACTTTCTGTTGATATGCTAATGTCACTCTCCAGCCAAAGTCTCTAATTGCTTTTTAAAGAAAGTTCTTTCTTCACCAACAACGGTTTAAAATCAATGTTCATGTGGCAAAATTAATTTCCCTCATTCTTGGCAGGTGGGGGACTTGCCTGACAGTCGCCCATCGTCCCCTTAATTCCGAGCCCCCATCTTGAATCGCGATAAATTACATGCTAATGTATTAAAACTAACTATTCACCAATTTAAATTGTAGTCCCATCATGGTGGGGCGGTGACGCTGCCTTGGTGCTTTCTACTGCTGACTAAATCCAGAACCGGAGTCATGATGTCAAATTTCTGGAAGGATGCATCCGACGCTATACTCCGGCTCCCCCACACCATCATTTCTGTTCCAAACGGCCGCACTAAATTCAGCCCACTGTGTGAATGAAGATTGAGATCACATGCTGCATGATGATGTCTATCATTCATTTTCTTATTTGCTAATCAGAAATGTAATTAGCTACATCTTGATTCCCAATTAATCACATGAGGCTAGTGGCTAACGTATTGGACAATACTGTTGTAGATGTTGGTGACCTTATGATTGTCACTAGAACAGGAGATACTGAAGGCTGAAATATCAGACTCTATGGGCTGGATTTTGTGTAGGAGGCAGGGCTCCCACCGCTGGGTCAAAAAGAAGGGGATGCCCCACCTCTGCATTTCTACAGCCCCCCCCCCGGAGCGATCCTCTGGTGTTTTTCAATTAAAGATTCGCGAGCTGGGATCCTTGTCCCTTTACAAATGGGGATCCCACCTCCATGAGCTGCCGGCTAATCAGCGGGCTGGCAGCTTAGCAGTATTGGCAGTGCCACTGGGAGCGGTGGCCACTGCCAGTACTGCAGAGGCCTTGGACCCAGAACCAGCACTGGAACCCTGGGAAAGAGATAGATGAGGCGGGGTCATCGGAACCAGTCCGGAAAGCCCTAATGAGGGGATGGGTTGGGGGGTGGTTGTGAAGTTCAGGGGGAGGGCGGTTCCTGGGGGTAAAGTTGTTTCTGGTGGGGATCCTCCATAGGCCACTAATTGCCCATGGTGGAGGGCCCTCCCCAAGCCCGCAGGGCATGCACCCTATGTTGCAAGATGTCCTCCTCACATGGAGGAGGCCCCCAATGTCTTTAGTAAGATCCCAGTGGCGGCGGGAGTAGGCCCTTAATTGACCCTTAATAGGCCACTTAAGGGCCTCAATTAGCCTCCGGGTGGAAAGGCCATCCCGTCCCCTGAAAGATCGCTTGGCGACTGGTCCTCCACCCTGCTGCCCCCACTGCCACCTGTTGTGATACTCCCTGCCCCTCCGCCTCCTTCTCTGCTTCAGGGGGACCCCTAAAATCCTCACCCATCACTGCTGCAAAAACTGTGATGATGTCTGTTGGAAAACAGAGAGTGGGCATTGACATAAAGATTATGACAGAAACCATTTTCTAAAACATTTGTCTACCTGGGCTGGCTCATTGCATAGACTGTTTGGAAAACATCAAGTGGAGAATTTCAATTTTGGTGGAGACAAATGAAAAAGCAGATACTATGTGGAAATCAGAAGCAATAACGCCGCAAATGAATCCAAAATTTTTACTAATGATTCATTATTCCATCATTCTTTATGATAGTGAGGTCCAGGCATTACATTTTAAGTTGTAAGTCTTGACAAGGGAACAAAAACAACACATGACAAATCAATATGGAACAACCCTGGTTGTTAGAAATGAGACAAGATAACTATTATGTGAGTGGCCAGATAGGTGGCTGATGTGTGGAATGAACTAATGTTGTTGAAGACTATGTAAGTGATAGGTTGGTTCAAACAATCAGATGTATGGGTGCAGATGGCTAAGATAGCAAATTGTACAGGGAAGAAAAGATGAGTTGATTCAACTTATCATGAGTCAGTCTCAGTCCATAGTTGGATAGGAGATGATGTTAAATAATAGCTTCCCCTCTTCCTACTTTCTTCTTGCATCTTTCTACAAGATATCTGCAACAATTTAAGAGATTTTTGTGCCAGATATTCTCCAAGTTTGGCATCACCACTCCTATTTGCTATTCCTGTAAGCAAGCTTGTGTTCCCAACATTCCAAAGTGCACTTTTTCACGGCCATGTATCTAATTAAATAGTGGTGTGAAGAAAGAACATTTGCTGTATATACCTGGCTCCTGTAACCTTGCAAGAGATGCTGATGTGTTTCTTCCACGTTGGCCGAAGGTGGACTGAAAAGCACGTCATCAAAATGAACCATGAGAGGGGATGTGCGAGGCAAGTTCTTTACACAGAGGGTGATGAGTGCCTGGAACTTGTTGCCGGGGGAGGTGGTGGAAGCAGGTACCATAGAGACATTTAAGAGGCATCTTGACAAATACATGAATAGGATGGGAATAGAGGGATATGGACCCCGGAAGTGCAGAAGGTTTTAGTTTAGGCAGGCATCAAGATCGGCGCAGGCTTGGAGGGCCGAATGGCCTGTTCCTGTGCTGTACTGTTCTTTGTTCTTTGTTCTTTGTTCTTTGAGAGCAAACCTGATTTATTTCACACAAACTGCAGGAATGAACATGCACCTTTTTCTAGTTTCTCTCCTTTCTCCTGTATGCCATCTCTAAGCTCTTCTTGTCCATGAAACCCACCTCCTGCTCCCTCAACACTATTCCCAGTACTGAAACAGCTCTTGACAAGTCACAAATGACATTCTATGACAGATGTAAGCTATTCCTCCTCCTGTCTGCAGCCTTTGACATGGTTGACCACATCTCCTCCAATGCCTCTTGAACGTCATCCAGCTGGGTGGAACTGCACTTGCCTGGTTTCATTCTTATCTATCCGGTCGTAATCAGAGAATCATCTGCACTACCTTCTCTTCCCACACCTGCATCTATTTTTGGCCCCCTCCTATTTCTCATTCCATGCTGCCCCTCAGCGACATGATCCAAAAACACAGGGCTGAATTTTACATTTTGATCGCCGAAATCAGCAGAGAAGCTACACATTGCGGAGCAGCCACAATCTTAAAGCGTGGCAACTCATTTAAATAACCGGGGCGGTTGGCCCCCCCCCTCACTGATGACGCTGAGGCTGTGGGCTGTCTGTCCCTGGCAATGGTGTCAGCTGTCTGTGCGCAGGTGCTGACGCCAATTTTAAAGGGCTTTGAGCCCTACTGTTACATTTAAAGATTTAAAGCCACAGTGAATTACAAAAATTAAATACATTTATTTTGCCCCTCTCCCACCTCCCCAATAACCATAAAATTAATTCCTTGCCCTCTCCCCTCAAAACACTTACCTTGTCCACCTGACCTTCCCCCCCAAAGTGCATAATCTGTAACTTATAACCCTTCCCACCATCCCCTACACCAATGATGTCACTTTGACCCCCGTCCCGCACTGATAAACTTACCTGCTCCCCCCATCCCCACCAATGTGGCGCCTCATTTCCCCGGATGGGGATTCGAAGGTGTGGGAGTTCTGGCCAGCGGCAGGAGGATTGTACCGGGACAGATGGCGGGTACATATGTACAATTAATGCATTCATTTACATTTATTTCACTATGCAAATTGGGGTCCTGTCGCCGAGCGGCAGGAAGGGCTGCCACGAGGCCTCGTCGCTGCCGGCAATATGGGGCCGGGCCCTCCCGGCATCAGGGTGTGTGGTGGCCCTCTCCCGGAGGCATTTTCCAGCCCCCCAGCTATGAACCCCGACGTCGGGGGATCTGTAAAATTCAGCCCACAGTGTCAGTTATCACATGTATGCTGACGACACCCAGCTCTACCTCACCACCACCTCTTGACTCCTCCACTGTTTCTAAATTGTCTGACTGCTTGTCCGTCATCCAGTAGTGGATGGGCAGAAATTTTCTCGAACTAAATACTGGGAAGACCGAAGCCATTGTCATCGGTCCTTGCTACAAGCTCTGTTCCCTAGCCACCGACTCCAACCCTCTCCCAGGCAACTGCGTCAGGCTGAATCAGACTGTTCCCAACCTTAGTGGATATGTGCTTCTGATCACATATCCGTGCCATCACTAAGATCACATTGCTTGACTTCATCCCTGCCCCAGCTCATTTGAACCTGCTGCTGAAACCTTCATTTGTGCCTTTGTTACTCCTAGACTTGACTATTCCAAAGGACTGCTGGCTGGCCTTCCATCTTCCACCCTCTGTCAACCTGAAGCCATCCAAAACCCTGCTGCCTGTGTCCTAACATGCACCAAGTCCCATTCACCCATCATCAACAATAGTTCCTGGTTAAACAATGCCTTGGTTTTAAAATTCTTATCCTTGTTTTCAAATTACTTCATGGTCTCGCCGCCAACCCCCATCTCTGAAACCTCCTGCAACCCTAAAACCCTCCAATTCTGGCCTCTTGCGAGTTCCTGATTTTAATTGCTCCACCATTGGTGATCATGTCTGTAGCAGCCAGGCTCTAAGCTCTGGAATCCCCTCCCTGAACTTTTCTGTCTTTCTACCTTTCTTTCCTCCTTTAGGACACTCCTTAAAACCTACCTCTTTGACCAAGCTTTTGGTCACCTGCCCTAATATCGCCTTATGTAGCTCAGTGTCAAATTTTGTTTGATAATGCTCCTGTAAAATGCCTTGGGACATTCTACTACATTAAAGGTGCTACAAGTTGTTGTTGAACAGAAAAGATTTTTCGCTATCACTTTCCTATGATCCTCATCAGATGAAAAAAGCAAGTGTGTAACCTTACTGACTCTGTAGGCAAAAACTTGCTTTCAAGCTTGCTATGCCAAAGCTAACTGGTCCTAAATTGTCCTAAACTTTATTATAGCTTGCTCGTCTATTCCTTGTTTCAGAGAAAGAAAGGGAGAGTGAGCAAGAGGATGAAGAAAAAGAGTTATCAACTTAACATTGAAATTATGCTTTAATTAACTGAAATTAGCTGTCAATCACAAAAATGCTACAAAATGGGCCACTCTTCGAACTGTGGGAAAACAACATATCTGCATTGTTTAATTAAACTAGAATAGCTGGCTATCAATATTGGAATGGAAATAACCTTTGTTGATAGCCTAAGATGCTGCTCAATGACTGTATATTGAAAGTGACTAATGACCTGGGGTGTTTTCCATTGTTTCAAAGCTACAGTAACTTGCATAAATAAGCAGTTTTGATGCTGGCATGTTTTTGTTTGGGAAGCTAATTAATACTTCAAATTACCAATGCAATTTAGTGTCTACTGATTGCATGTTAAGACCACCAGCTGAATTAATATAACAAAAATATTGCAATTTAACAAAATTCAGGCAATATAGGTAGAGCCCAAAATGCTATAGTATTATTCCTTGGCTCAGTCATAAACTGAGATAGCAGAACATCAAAGGTAATCATCTCTGGATTGTTACCTGAGCCGCGGACCAACTGGTATTGGGTCAAGCAGATTAATGAATTAAACACATGGCTCAAAGCCTGGTGTGGGAAGAAGGAGTTTTGATTCATGGGGCACGAGCACCAGTACTCAGGAAAGAGCGATATTCTGTTGGGATGGGTTCCACTTAAACTGGGCTGGGACTAGAATTGTAAAGCTAGGGTTGTGGATAGGGCTTTAAAGTAACAGAGGTGGGGAGGGTTCAGCTGAAGGGAGATTTAGAAATCCAAAGAGAAAAGTTGTGGCAATAGAACAGTCCAGCGATGTGGGTAAAGACAAGCAGAGTGAGATGGGAAGGGACAGGACAAAGAGTAATTTTGCATCAGTGAGTAAGGTCCATGCAGGAAATAGCAGAAAAAAAATGAAATTAAATGTTCTTTATCTGAATGCATGAAGCATCTGCTACAACGTAGATGAACTCATGGCACAAATAGCAGTAAATGATTTAGATCTAATTGCCATTACAGAGACATGAGCTGAATTCTATAAGCCAGCCACCGAAATTGGTGGCGGGCGAAAAAAATGGCGGCCCTCCTGCATGGGCCACACGCCAAAGAGCCATCACGATTCCAAGCATGGTGACGCATTTAAATAGCCGGGGCAGCCCGCCCCACCTGATCACATGGAAGGGGCGGGCTGTCCGTCCCCGTCAATAGCTTCAGTTGCCTGTGCACAGGCACTGTTGCCATTTGTAAAGGGCTGTCAGCTCTACCGGCAAATTTAAATATTTAAAGTGAAATTGATGTAAAATAAATAAATACATTTCTTTTTCCCCTCTCCCCCCCCCCCCCCACATATCAATTTAATTAATTATTGGCCCTTACACCCCCCAAAACACTTACCTTCACAATCTGACCTTCCCCCACCCCCACAAACTGCACAAACCTTAAACTATAACCCTTCCCACCATTCCCTACACCCATCACATTCATTTGATACCGTTTTCCGCACCTCCCCCGCTCTGAGAAACTTACCTCCTCCCCCCTCCCCATCAGTGTTGCGCCTTGTTTCCCCGGATGGGGATCCAGAAGCATGGCAGTGCTGGTCGCTGGGGCGAAGATCGCGGCGGGACTTCAGGAGGTGACGGGAGATTCATTAATTCAGGTGATGTAACATATATAAACATTTAAATGTCGGTCCTGTCGCCAAGCAGTGGTGGCGGTGGGGGTGGGGGGTGGGGGGTGGGGGTTGCCATGAGGCTTCGCCGCTGCCAGCAATATCGGGCCAGTCCCTGCCTTTGTCGAGGTCCATGGTGAGTCTCATCTGGGACCATCTTCATGCCCGCCCCCCCACCCTGCCATGGATTCCGATGTCGAGGGCTCTATAGAATCCAGCCCATGGTTACAAGGTGACCAAAGTTGGGAAGTAAATATTCCAGTGTACCCAATATTTCAAAAAAATAGACAGAGTGACAAAGAAGGAGGGGTAACCCTGATAGTAAAGGATGACATAAGGGCATCAGTGAGAAAGGACCTTGGCTCAGATGACCATGAGGTAGATTCAGTATAGGTGGAGATGAAGAATAGCAAGAGTCAGAAAAACACTGGCGGGAGTAGTTTATAGGCCCCCTAACAATAGTTATACCATTGGACAAAGCATTAAACAAGAAATTATTGGAGCTTGTAACAAAGGCAATGTAATAATTGTGGGGGACTTTAATCTTCATGGTCTAGAAGATGAGTTTGTGGAATGTTTGTGTGACCAGTTCCTGGAGTAATACGTTATGGAACTGACTAGGATTAAAGCTATTTTAGATCTAGTATTGTGCAATGAGGCAGGCTTAAATACTAATCTCATAGTAAAAGATCTGTTTGGAAATAGTGATCATAATACTATTGAATTCCATGTTAAGTTGGAAAACAACATACTCCAATTATGAACAAAAATCTTAAACTTAAACAAAGCCAATTACATAGATATGAGAGAGCTGGTTGAAGTTGATTGGGTAAGTAGACTAAAAGGTATCCCAGTAAATAAACAGTGGGAATCTATTAAAGAAACCATTCAACATGTTCAATGAAAATACTTTCCGTTGGAAAATAAAAACTCAGCAAGAAAGATCCATCTGTGTCTTACTAAGGAAGTTAAGGATAGTAGATTAAAAGAAGAAGCCTATAATGTTGCAAAAATAGTAGCACGTCTGAGGAGTGTTTTAGAAACCAGCAAAGGGCCACCAAAAAGTTGATTAAAAGGAAAAAAATAGAATATGAGAGTAAACTAGCTAGAAATATTTAAACAGATTGTAAGAGCTTTTACAAGTATACAAAAAGGAAGAGAGTAGCTAAAGTAAATGTTGGTCCCTTAGAAGCAGAGACAGACGGAATTATCAGGGGGAATGAGGAAATGGCAGAGAAATTGAACAAATATTTTGTGTCTGACTTCACAATAGAATACACAAGTTGCATACCAGAAAAAGAAGGTAACCTAGGGACTAAAAAGAGTGAGGAAATTAAGGTAATTAATATCAGTAGGGAAAAAGTAAAGGAGAAACTTAAGGGACTAAAGTCTGATAAGTCCCCAGGACCTAATGGCCTACATCCTAGGGTTCTAAAAGAGATAGCTGCAGAGATAGTGGATGCACTGGTTATGCTTTTCCAAAATTCCCTGGATTCTAGAATGGTCCCCGCAGATTGGAAGTTAACAAATGAAACACTGCTATTCAAGAAAGGAGGGAGAGAGAAAACAGGAAACTACAGGCCAGTTAGCCTGACATCAGTCGCTAGGTAAGTGCTAGAATCTATTTTTAAGCAAGTTTTAACAATACACTTAGAAAATTAAAATATTATCAGGCAAAGTCAACATGGTTTTATGAAAGAAGGATGCAACGAGTCGGGTAGATAAAGAGGAACCAGTAGTTGTGGTGGTCCTGGATTTCCAAAAGTCATTTGAAAAGGTGCCACACAAAAGGTTAATAGGTAAGCTAAGAGCTTATGGAGTTAGGTGCAGTTTATTAGCAGGACAAGGGCAGCAGATGCATGGGAACACCACCACCTGCAAATTCCCCTCCAAGCCACACACCATCCTGACTTGGAACTATATCGCCGTTCCTTCACTGTTGCTGGGTCAAAATCCTGGAAATCCCTCCCTAACATCACTGTTGGTGTACCTACACCCCAAGGACTGCAGCAGTTTAAGAAGGCAGCTCACCACCACCTTCTCAAGGGCAATTAGGGATGGGCAATAAATGCCGGCCTAGCCAACGATGCCCCCATCCCATGAACGAATAATAAAACTGTCCATGCACCAAAGTCGCATCTTCAGCACACTGATTGCTTGCTCAATTGCAACTCTGGTGCTTGTGTGACTCCTGTTGTATCTTTCCTGGGTGTCAGTAGTATGGCTGCTCACAGGTGTCATCAGCCACATCATTAGAGGGTAGCCCTTGTCTCTAAGTGGCCATCCGGTGACTCTGCTTCATGATGTGAATATGTGTGGGAGAAACATAGAACATAGAAAAAATTAAAACACAGAAGGGGGTCTTTTCGGCCTATCATGTTCATGCCAGACAAAAAAGAGCTATCTAGCCTATTCCCACCTTCCAGCTCTTGGTCCATAGCCCTGTTGGTTATGATACTTCATGTGCAACTTCAAGTCTTTTTTAAAAATGCGATGAGGGTTTCTGCCTCCAACACCCTTTCCGGCAGTGGGTTCCAGGCATCCACCACTCTCTGGGTGAAAACATTGCTCCTCAACTCTCATCTAATCCTTCCACCAGTTACTTTAAATCTATGCCCCCTGGTTATTGACCACTCTGCAAACAGCAATAGGTCCTTCCTGCAAGTGATTGACCTGTGCGGGGTCATGACAGTGAAAATCTCTCCTCCCCCAACACTCACTTGTGGGGTTCTTGGCGAAGGTGGCATGATATTGCAAAGTGGAATTCGAAAATGATGTCAAACAACACTCAGGTATATGGCGAATCAAGCAGGGGTATTTATTAAACAAAAACCAACAGTGAAACCACTTATACTCGATCTTGTCTTTATGCTATAAAAACACCACCCACCCAGTCCAGCCTAAGGTGTGTGTCTGGTGTGTTTGATAGAGGGACCCTAGCCCATGCAGTGTGTCATGTAGTCTCGTTGGTGAGACTCACGGGTCCGATGTCTTGCAGCTGGCAGCGGCCTGTCGTTGTTGCAGTGCACAGTCTATCTTGGGTCGAGGATTTACCTCCTTTCTTCAGTGCCCCTCTTTTCCTCTGTGTCCTTAACTCAAATGTGAGCTCTATGTTCTCGATGTGCTGATGTTCTCTGCACTTGCTCTGTACAGTTTGCTGGAGTTGCTGGCGTGCCTTTTCTTACTGTTCCTGTAATGTTCTTGAAGAAAAAAAAACTCCTCTGCTCCAAAACACGATACCAATTATAGTGTTACCGGTTCACACCAAAAACTCTCTTGCTATTGTCCTGTGAGTTTGTGTCAGACAGGCCAAATATAACTTGTTGAATAGTTCTTTTGAACAAGGTTGCCTGTCTCGTTTGGGGAGAGTAGGTGAAAAATGGAGGGGAGATGAGTTGATCATGTCGTGATAGCTTGGAGATGTCTAGAGTGGGTGCTAATTGATAACCGGTTTTATTTTATCTGAAATGACCTGTCCAGGGAATGGCATCCCTTATCAGGTCTTTGAATATTCAAAGACTGGCTGGTGAACTCCCTATTTTTTTGGTGCCTGATAGTCTGTCCCTGTATTTCTTTAATTGATTTTTAATCCGTTGTTCAGAGGAAATTTGTTAGTGATTTAAAGGGACAGTCCACATGAGTTGAATTCAAAGTGTCCTGGCCACAGTGGTTGAATTTAAAGTGTTCTTTGGCTGCAGTTGCTGAATTTAAAGTGCTCTTTGGCCTGGGCTGATTTGAGGGCTTAAAAATGGCCATGCCTACATCCTATCCACTCGATCTTGGCCCCTCATAATTGAATACACTTCAGTTAAATCTCCCCTCAGTCTCCTCTGCACCAAAGAAAACAAACCCAGCCTACCCAAACTTTCCTCATAGCTAAAATTCTCCATTCCTGGCAACATTCTTGTAAATCACCTCCATTCCCTCTCTAGTGCAATTACATCCTTCTTATAATGCAGTGACCAGAGCTAAGCGCAGTACTCTAGTAATGGCCTAACTAGTGTTTTATACAGTTCTAGCATAATCTCTCTACTCTTATACTCAATGCCTTGGCTAACAAAGGAAAGCGTCCTGTATGCCTTCTTCATCACCTTATCTACCTGTCCTGGTACTTTCAGGGATCTGTGGACATGCACTCCAAGGTGCCTCTATTCCTGTACTCTTCTCAGTATCATATCATTTATTGCGTTTGCCATCCCCAAATGCATTACTTCACACCTCTCCAGATTGAATTACATTTGCCACTTTTCTGCCTAATTAACCAGTCCATTGATACCTTCCTGCAGTCTACAGATTTTTTCCTCACTATCAACCACATACCAATTTTTGTATCATTTGTAAACATCTTTATCATGCCCCCTATATTTAAGTCTAAATCATTGATATATACTACAAACAGCGAGGGATTCAGTACTGACCACTGCAGAACCCCATTGGAAACAGCCTTCCAGTCACAAAAACACCTGTCCATCATTATTACCCTTTGCTTCCTGCTACTGCGTCAATTTTGGATTAAACTTGCCACTTTCCCCTGGATCTCTTAAGATTTTATCTTTCTGACCATTCAGCCATATGGGACCTTGTCAAAAGTCTTGCTAAAATCCATGTAGACTACATCAAATTGACCCTATTTGTTACCTCCTCAAAAAATTCAATCCAGACACAAGCTTCCTTTAACAAATCCAAGCTGACTGTCCTTGTTTAATCTGTGCTTTTCTGAATCTTCTGAATTTTTATACTGGCTCTCAGAATTCTTTCCAATAATTTGCCCACCATTGAGGTTTGGCTGACTGGCTTGTAGTTACTCGGGCTATCCCTCCCTCCCCTTTTAAACAACGGTACAATGTTAGCAGTTCTACAGTCCTCTGACACCATGCCTGAAGAGTGATGGTCAGATCCCCTGTTATTTCCTCCCTTGCTTTTCTTTGCAGCCTGGGATACATTTCATCCAGGCCTAGGGATTTATCACTTGCAAGGATGCTAAACAACTTAATATTTCGTCCCTCGCTATGTTTATCTCATCCAATATTTCGCACTCTTCCTCCTCAACTACAATGTCTGCTTCGTCCCCTTCTTTTGAGAAAATAGAATCAAAATATTCATTAAGAACCTGCTCATGTCTTGCGTCTCTGTGCACAAGTTACTTTTTTGGTCTTTTATCAGCCCTATTGTTTCCTTAGCTTTCCTCTTGCTCTTTATATATTTATAAAACATCTTTGGGTTTTCCTTGATTTTACTTGCCAAATTTTTTCATGCCCGCTCTTTACTTTCCTAATTTCCTTTTGAATTTCACCCCTGCACTTTCTACTCTCCCCTAGGCTTTCTGAAGTATTGAGCTCTTGGCATCTGACATTTGTTTTCCTTTTTTGCCTTATCCTTTGACATCCATGGGGGAGAGTGGGGGGGGGGGGGGGGTCTAGATTTGGAAGTCCCACCCTTTTTCTTTGTAGGAACTGATTTGTTCTGGACCCTCTCTATCTCGTCCTTGAATACCTCCCACTGCTCTGATATTGATTTACCTTCAGGTAGCTGCTTCCAATCCACTTTTGTCAGATCACATCTCAGCTTAGTAAAATTGGCCTTTCCCCAATTTAAAACATTTATTTTTCATCTACCTTTACCCTTATCCATAACCATGCTAAATCTAACTGAATTATGATCACCAGCACTAAAATGCTCCCCCACTAATACCCTTTCACCTGTCCAGCTTAATTCTCTAAAACTAAGTTCAGAACTGCCCCTTCTCTTGTTCAGCTTTCTAGATACTGGCTGAAGAAGTTCTCCTGAATCAATTTGAAAAGTTCTGCACCCTCTATGCCTTTTACACTGATTTATCTCAGTTAATATTAGGGTAGTTAACATCTCCTACTATTACTGCCTTATTGGTTCTGCAATTTGCCTACATATTTGCTCTTCCATCTCCTTCTGACAGTTTGTGTGTGTTATAGTATACTCCCAGCAGTGTGACTGCCCCTTTTTTGCTCTTCAGTTCAGCCCATACGACCTCATTTGATGATCCTTCTAGCATCTCGTCCCTCCTCATAGCTGTGATTGTTTCTTTCACCACTATTGTAAACTTCCTCCTTTTTATCCCCCTCTCTATCCCATCTGAAAGCTTTGTAATCAGGAATGTTGAACTGCCATTCCTGCCTTTGAATGGTGGGGCAGGTTCGAGGGGCTGAATTGCCTACTCCTGCTCCTAGTTCTTATATTCTTTCTTTAAGCCATGTTTGAATTAGCTATGTTATCATACTTCCTTGTGTCTATCTGTTCCCTCAGCTCATCAACCTTATTCACCAGACTCTTTGCATTGAAGTATATACTGCTTATCACTGAAGAACTCCTTTGTTGTCTATTTTCTAGCCTTTGTTTCCTCAACCTTCCATACACGCTTACTAATTTTCTGCCTTCTATTTCCAACTTTGCTTCCCTCTCTTCTGAATCTACTCTTAGGTTTCCATCTTCCTTTAAACCCTCCCCAACAGCACCAGTAAACCTCCCCATCATGATATTGGTCACAGCCCTGTTGAGGTGCAACCCATCTCCCTTGCACAGGTCCCACCTCCCCAAGAGCTGGTCCCAATGCCTCAGGAATCTAAAGACCTCCCTCCTGCACCATCTATCCAGCCACACATTCAGCTGCACTATCCTCTTATTTCTATACTTACCAGCATGTGACACAGGGAGTATCCAGAGATTACTACCTTTGAGCCCTGCTTTTATTTTCTTTCCTAGCTCCCTAAACTCTGCCTGCAGGATCTCATCCCTCTTTTTACCAACGTTGTTGGTATTGATGTGGACCATGGCCTCTGTCTGTTCACCCTCCCCACTCAGAGTGCTCTGTAATCGCTCAGTAACATCCTTGACCCTGGCACCAGGGAGGCAACATATCATCTTGGAGTGATGTCTGCAGCTGCAGAAATGCCTGTCTGTTCCCCGAAATATTGAATTCCCTATCACGATTGCTTTCCTGACCTTCCTCCATCCCCCTGCACAGCTGAGCCACTTATGGTGCTGTAGCCTTAGCTCTGGCTTTATTCCTCAGAGGAACCATCACCCTCATCAGTATTCAGTGCTAAATACCAGTTAGAGTGAGATGTACTCAGGGGGCTCCTGCACTACCTGCTTGGTCCTCCTTGACTGTTTGGCAGTCACCTGTTCCCTCGCTACCTGCGCATTGTTAAGCTGCAGGGTGAGCACATCCAGAAACGTACTGTTTATGTAGCTCTCCGCCTTGTGGATGCACCGTAGTGATGCCAGTTGCTGCTCAAGCTCAGAAACCTGAAGCTTTAGCTCCTCCAGCTAAATGACAGTCCCTGCACATGTGGTTTTCCAGGGCATGTGGAGAGTCCTGGTGTTCTCACATGACACAGGGGGCTGGATTTTGTTCGGCCCCGTGAGGCAGATGGGCACTGAGTATCGCAACAGATGGCACGGGGGGGTGGGGTGCAGCGGGGTGGAGGGCCTATTGCCTCCTTGTCGCCAATTGATCTACTCGGAGGTGGGGTAGGCTGACGAAGGCCTTCCCGCCCAGAGGCCAATTGAAGCCCTTAAGTGGCCTATTAATGGCCAATTAAGGGCCTCTTCCAGCTGCTGCTGGGATCTTACCCGAGGTGGGGGGGTGGTCTCTGCCATGCGGGGAGGTCGCCTTGTATCACAAATTGCCCACGGAGGATCCCCACTGGGAACCAATTGACCTCCCAGGATACCCCTTCCCCTGGACTGCAAGACCACTCCCCAGCACCCCCTCATCAGGGCTTTCCGGACTGGCCCCGGCAACCCGCCTCACCTACCTCTTGTCTGGGGTTCCTGCGCTGGGCCTGGGTCTGAGGCCTCTGCAGAACAGGTAGTGGCCACCGCTGCTGATACTGCTGAGCTGCCAACCCTCTTATTGGCCGGCATCTCATGGAGGTGGGAGTCCTGACTTTAAAGGGACAGGGATCCCGCCTCCTGAAACTTTGATTTACAAAGACAAGAGGATCACTCTGGGGGTGGGAAATAAAGCTCAGAACTTACTTAGTCTTAAGTCCACTTAAAACTTATCCAATTTAACACTTAGCAAACTTAAAACTTATTAGACCATTAACCAAATTTCTTAGTTTAACCCAATGCCATAAAATAGAGAGAAAAATAAGACAACGATCATGCTCATCAACCAATCACCTACTTTTGGCCTACGATATCACCCCTTGATTTCTTTTATTCGCCATGTATATATACTGCCAATGCTGCTCCTCCTGCTGTTGCCCAGGTCTCTGCTGTCTTATCTGGCACAGGATGAACACATGGTGGCAGTTCCCTTGGAATCTTGCACAGACATGCATGATGATTGTTTGGTGGTTGCAGACCAGCTGAACATTGATGAAATGGAATCCCATTCGTTTGATGAAGACTCCTTGGAGTTCTGAGGGCAACTTGCTTACCAGATGTGTGCAGTCTGTCGATCCCTGCAACTGTGGAGAGCCAGCCAGGGCTGCAAAAGCCGAGTGCCCGCTCATTCTCACTGGTCCAATCACTAGTGAAGTGCACATAAGTGCTGGCACTGGCAAAATGGCATCCGTCACCTGTGAGATGCACTTGTGGGGGGCAGATTGTGAAATTCAACAAATATCACCAGTAGATCCCTGAAGGAGCTGGGGAGAAGAAATTAAAGGCTGTGGTAACCTTTACTGCAACTGGCAATGTGTGCCCACCTGGTCCATTTGACTGGAGGTCTTCTGCCAGGAGCCTGCAAATGTCAGTGACCACCCGACAAAAAAGTCTGAACCTCCTAAGGTACTGGTGCTCTGTCATGTCCAAGAAGCTGATCCTCTGCCTGTAAACCCTGTGTTGGGTGTATCATCTCCTGAGAACTGGAGATCTGTGCTCATCCCCTCTGTCCTGTGGAGTAGTTGAGGAGGAGGTGGAAGTGTCAGTTACTAGGGGACATAGGTTTAAGGTGCGAGGGGCAAAGTTTAGAGGGGATGTGCGAGGCAAGTTCTTTACACAGAGGATGGTGAGTGCCTGGAACTTGCTGCTGGGGGAGGTGGTGGAAGCAGGTACGATAGCGGCGTTTAAGAGGCATCTTGACAAATACATGAATAGGATGGGAATAGAGGGATATGGACCCCGGAAGTGCAGAAGGTTTTAGTTTAGACAGGCATCATGATTGGCGCAGGCTTGGAGGGCCGAATGGCCTGTTCCTGTGCTGTACTGTTCTTTGTTCTTTCTTTGTTCCTCCCTCAAGCGGGTGGGTGTCTGGGGACCTGTAAAATACAGGACGGATCCCCAGGCTCGGCGGAAGCGGGTTCGCCACCGACTTTTATGTCGGTGACCAGCTTCCGTCCGCCCGATGTAAAATCCAGCCCAGGTCTCAGCTGGCCATTTTAGATGCCTTGCCAGTTTCTCAAAAGACACAAAAAATTCTTCCACATCTTCCTCATTGAATTTTAGAATTAATTGAGTGAGTTTTAGCAATTTTGTACCCATCCCTGAATTCTGCTCCTCTATATTGGCCATGCTTTCACTGGGGTTACTCTGTCACCCCCTAGGTAACTCAAGTTGCTTCAACTGTCTTTCTTTGCATTCTTTCTGGAATATTCTTTCCCTCTCTCTCTCCTCTCTCTCTCATTCCTTTTCCTGTCTTTCTTTTTCTCTCTCCTCTCTCTCTTTTTCTTCACGTTCCTTTTGGAAGTCTCTTTCTTTTTTTTCCCGTTCCTTCTGGAAGACTCTTTCTTTCTCCCTCTCCTGCCCCTCTCTCTCTTTTTCTCTTTCCTCTAATTCAAGTTTCCTCTGTTCCAATTGTATCTTTCCTAACAATACCCTGTCAGATTCTGCTTCTAACCCTGTTTCTGCTTCTTCAGATTCAAGGGAAAAATGATTGGCCACTAGCCTTAGGAGTTCAGACTTCCTAGCCTTGCCACATACAGTGATCCCACACTGCTCAGCCATTTTCCTCAACTCCTCCATAGACAGTGCTTTTAAGTTATCCCTAGTTACTTCACCCTGACTTGGACAGCTACCAGCTTCAGTTGCAGACATGTTAGTATTCAATCACACACAACCACAAGAAAACCCTGTATTAATCTTGCTCTTTTTTGATTGGGAACAACTTGGCTTACCACTTCTAATTTCTCTCGTTTGTCTGTGGGTCAATTCCGGATGCTAGCACCCAAATTTCTGTTACAACCAGGTGATAAAGAGGTCTAGGGTTCCCTTTCAGCCTTCACCAGGTCTTACTGTAACAGGGTTTTATTTTTAAACACACTGTGTTTTTAGCTCCCCCTTGGTGAATCCTTGTTCACCGCTTTCCAATTGTAAGGTAAAGAAATGAGTACAAACAGGTTTTCCTAGGTTTAAAGAGGAAAGGTGAAATTTTATTAAGCTTAAACTTAAACTCTAATTTGGTTAACGCCTACAAATACAGGACGTGCCCATGCTAGCATGCATACGTGATACACACATGCAGATAGGGACAGAAAAGAGCAGAAGAAAAGATAAAGTGGAAAGTTTTGAGACAATATCTGAAGGGTTTGTTATGGTTCTTCAAACTCCCTGTCAAGTCCTCGCTTGTAGGTAATTCTTGCTTTTCGTTGGGGCCCAGTATTCTTCTTAAACCTTGGGGTTCATGTGTCTCCAGTGGGTTCTTGGAGTTCCGTGAGAAAGAGATGGGAGCAGACAGGCAGGCAGGAGGTCTTATTCCGTCCAGGAGCATTCTGCTTTCTGCCAGTTCAAACACTGTCTCTACAATTTAAAACTCCTCAAGTTGGCCAGCAGGGTGGTCACGTGACTGGTTTGACCAGGTCTGTTCTGTGTATTGGAGCATGGGAAAGCTCCTTTGTTCCAACATTGTCTACTACAATGCAAAAATGTCTTTCCAGCCAGGGGCCTGGCAACCCCCTGGTAACAGGCCTTCTCTTCTTCCCAGCAACGAATTGAAATTTAATGTCCATGTGGCAAAATTAATGTGCCTCATTCTTGGCAGGTGGGGCCTGCATGACACAGTGCTGAAGTGGAAGCTCAGA
The DNA here is from genome assembly GCF_036365525.1 of Heterodontus francisci. Classification (NCBI taxonomy): domain Eukaryota; kingdom Metazoa; phylum Chordata; class Chondrichthyes; order Heterodontiformes; family Heterodontidae; genus Heterodontus; species Heterodontus francisci. Next base: position 49,187,218 of record NC_090383.1, read on the forward strand.
TGGAGGTCATGAGATCCATGCTTGCTGCCATCATGGCTGCTGATCTCAAAAGGGCTTGCAGACTCTCCAACTAGGATAACTGAAGTTACAGCCCATGGGAGTTCCTGTGGCACCCTGGAACACTAACCTGCTGTCCTCTCTCAGGATGACTACTTTCATGCTCCCACCACTGCCACCTTGCCGGCTCCCTTGCTGTTGCCTCTCAGCCAGCCACCCCAGACTGCTGCTGCCCATGCCAAGTTGATGCAGTCCAAAGTCAGGCCCTCAAGGCCTAGAGCTGCCTGAGGGTGTCATGTGAGGGTTTCTGCAGTCTCCTCCCCAATAAAATACGGCAGACTTCCACCAACCATGCTGTAGCCACAAGGGTAGCACTACATAGGAGCACTAGGACAGGCAAAGGCACCTGCAAGACAAGCACTGAGGGATTATACAAGGGTAAATAGCTCATTGTTGCTTGTCTAATTGGATATGCTGTTGGATAAAGATGTTTTGTGAAGGTTTTTGATGGTATCTTTTATTGCTGGATGTTGGCCAAAGGGACGCTGTGATGTGAAGTCTGAAATGGATGTAATGGTGAGGAATGATGGGTCCGTTTTGGGATATTTGTTGCTTCGTAAGCAGAGCCTCACAAACTGTGCTCTCGCAATGCGTCCAGTTACACAGGGTCCATGATGCCTCCTCCTGTTCCTCCTCCTCCTCCTCTTCTTCCTCCTTCTACTCTTTTGCCTCCTGATGAGCTGGCCTCTGGATTCCAGGAGGTAATGGCTGCACACTCATAATAGCCAGCTTGTGGAGGATGCAACAGACCAGCACAAATTTGGAGACCCTCTCTGGTGCATACTGCAATGATCCCCCTCAAGTGGTCAAGGAGCGGAAGCATTGTTTCAGGAGGCCAATTGCCTGTTCCATCTTGTTGTGAGTGGCTCCCTGCCTTTCATTAAAGGCCCGTTGTGCTCGCATGATGGGATGTTGGAAGGGGGCCAAAACCATGTGCGGAGGGGGTAATTTGTCTCTGAGTTGCCAGCCTCTTGGTTTCCTCGGGGGCCTGAAGTTGATGGGAAAGGCAGATTGGCAAATGATGAAGACATTATGGGTACTGTTAGGATAGTAGGCATTCAGGCATTCACCAAGATGTAGGTCTTGGTGTGGTCGCACACTAACTGCCCATTAATTGAGTGGTATCCCTTGTCGTTCCTATATGTCTCCCTGTTGACATGGGGACCTGCAGAGCCATGTGGGTGCAGTTGATAGGGCCCTCCACTGTCTAAGCCACATGCCCTTTCATCTTGTCCTTGCCTCCTGAACAAGAAGTGGATGAAGTGCCCTTGCTTGGCATTAATGACCTCTATTACCTCCTGGATGCTTCGAATTACTACATACTGCGATATTTTCACAGTGGCTCAGATTTTACTGTGGGAGGGGGCTTGATGGCGAACTGTCGGCATTTGCCGTCATTACCCCCCCCGAAACTGACTGTAACTTCAGGATATTGGCTATGTGCAGATCAGCATAGAAACACTGAAGTTTCAGTCTGTCACTCAGGGCTCCGACACAGCCTGCACTGTGCCCCCACTTAGAGCAATCATTGAAATCAGTGAGAACTTCAACTTTCCACCCCCACATTGGTATTCGAAACCCTTTAAAAAGTTACACCTTGTTCAATCGTCTGCAACAGCAGTGTGATTAGTAAAATTTTACGCTCATAGAAGGAGCCTTAATGAAAAATAAAATGAACTGTAGGAATAAAAGTCAACTGTTTGAACTGAACTACAAGAAAATGGACACATTTAGGCGACAGACAAGATGGAGAAGAGATCAGGTAACCCCCCCCAACTGTACTGTTAATACACAAGCCTGTCTGCAAGACAAAACTGATTAACTGAATTAGCTTTCGGGAAAACAAATTGAAATGGAAAGGAGCCCATTTCATATTAATGATTCCTACATACAGGAATGGGATGAACAAATATTCTGTGGACAGACTGACTCCACAGCCTAAACCAAGATGAATCGGTGCGTAGTAGCACCATTGTAACTGAATGGTCCACATCTAGACGCCAACAGATAGCAATGGTTTCCATATCCTGGACCATTGTATGGTCACACCAGGGAAGAGGGTCCTTTGTCACCTGACAGAAACTCAAATGTGATGGGATTTTACCTTAAAAGGTAGCTCTCTAGAGAGAGAGGAAAATCAACCAAAGATCACAGAAAGCCAGTTCCAGCCAGAGGCTGTGAGATAAGGTCCAGCTAATTAGAAGAAACCAGCTGAATAACTACTTGAACAAACACTGCAGCACAGAAATTGCAAGGTGACTTTGAGACTCTCCATCTGTTAAAGTAAACCAGGATTCACACCACCAACCTTGGGCTGAGTTTTAACCCCAGAAGACTACAATGCTTCAGCAACTCCAAGAAAAGGAACATTCAGGCCTGCTACACCGTTATAAAGTTTCCTCCAAAAAGAAACTCTGAAGGTTTTTTAAGCAACCGACTCTTGTACAGTAACTTGGACTTCAATTGCATCCTACCCTTTTCTCTCTATCTATATATACTTGTGTATGCATGTGTGTGTGAATGCGGATGGGTGACATTGCAACCATATTGGGAATTGTTTAAAATTAAATATTTATCTTCCTTTTTTTAACCTACAAGAAAACCTGTCTATGTATGTTTATTTGGCCCTAAAATCACTCAGGATCTGACACACCATTTTTAATAAAACACGATCTGCAGTCAGTGGGAGGTGAAAAATGGAAGCCACCCGCACCACTTCCCACCTATCCATAATAAAATTTTGATGAACAATAGAACTGGCCCGGAAAAAGTTGTTTTTATATTTGTGGAGTGCAACTAAATGATTAATTAGTAGATTTTTAAACTAAATATTTTTAATAATTTTTTAAAGAAAGATTTTCCAGAATATTTTACTTTTTACCTTCACACCACATGTATGTCCCAATTTTTAATTTGTTCTATATAAATTTTTTAAAAGTGATTTTATTTTATGCTTTTTCTTTCCTGTTTGTGGGTCTGTGAAAATCCTTTAATGTGATTGGCTGCTTGAACAGCCTGATGATATCACTCCAGCTGTGACTTCCCAGTAAAGAATGTGGCTGTCAGTTGCAGTACCACTGCACAGCGATAGAGGTGACTCCGCTGACTACAGACTCTGGGCCAATGTCTCCTGCTCCCGCCTGGAAGTAGCTGGAGGTGTAAACCTGAGGGTGGCGGTGACTTTCATGGCCACTGGTGAGAGCTTTCATTGCCCTCCTGTGAGGCTCCAGGTCAGTCTGAAGGGGGTGACACAGCTCTGTCACCATCTCCATGCTGAATCCCAGCTGCCACAAGTGTCATTTGAATGTATGAGAGCTATGCCCAGAAAACCTATGGTGAGTAAGGCCTTCGATTGAGAGCCCTCCTCCTCCCTGCTCGCCTCTATGCCTCCGATGTTCCAATTCCTGGTGATGCTGCAGACCAAGAGGTCCCTCTACCTCTGTCAAGTAATCCTCTCTCCTTCCTGAATGTATCCAGCAAATTCCTAAAAACACCTCCAACAGCCCAGCACAATGCTTCCACCAACTCTGCCCCAGCAAAAGTTAGTCACACCACTTCCAACACTTCTCCAAGCCAGTCAACATCCATTTGCCCTAACTGTTTCCTGTCTTCCAACTTACTTTCTATTTGTAAGTAATCATACCAATTTGTGAAATGCAAAAATATGTATAAATATTTGCAATACAAACATAAATCAAAAGGAGGTCTAAAATAATAAACTGCAAAAATCAAATACAGTATTGCTAAATATGTCATAAGGCATAACATATGTCATAATACATGTATGCTAAATAAAATAAAATCAGTGGCAAAGTTTTGTGAGGGTTATTTTCACTCATTGATCTCCTGGATGATGGTGAAAGAGAAAGTAGTGACAATAAGAGGTGAGGCCACAGTCCCTTGTCCTGTAGCCCCTAAGGTTAAGAATATGAAAAAGTCTAGAAGAACAAAAGACTAGAAATTACTGTTTGCGATATTAGCATAACAAATGTTCAACACAATCAGATGACATTATTTGACTACTAGTTTAACAGAGGTAGTAACCCATTTATTTTAAAGTGATTATTGCCTCCATTGATATCGGAAAGTAATACTGTATGAAAATGTTAAGGATTTCTCTGCTCCTGTTGAACCCAATAATTTCTAGGCTAAAAAGGCCATTTGCTGATCAAGCCCATTCCTTCTGACAGACCGTGTACAAGTTTCATCACATAGACTTATCCAACGTATTTAGTCTTTTGAAGGAAACAATCATATTTTTTAAAAAAAAGTTCGCTCTGTCTCTTCCATTCACTGACTGCTTAGGTTTTGTGAACCCAGCTGTTGCTACATTTACATTTGGGATAACAGCACCATCTGTAGGCCTGATCAGGTGACCAAGTTCCCTATGCAGTGTTTTATTAAAGTGCTTCACCAACTACACAGTGAAACTTACTATTGGAACATAATGATATATTCCTTAATCATGTCCCATTACCTTGTCTGACCAAACAGCACAAGACTGAGTACGAGGGAGATGTATTTGGTAGATTGACCATCTGGAAAGAAGAAGCTGGAGAACACACAGTGCATTACTCTGGACAAGAGATTAGGGAAGAATAATTTTGTTCTTGGCTTAGTACATTATATATGAAAAATGTAACTTACTTCCAAGCCTGGTATTTTAGAAATAATAGTTGGAAAAATCTCATAATTATACAAACAACGCATGAGATATCATGGTGTAGTTTGGCTTTTTAGAAAGGGATTTTTAGGATAATCCTAAATTGTTCATGTGCCTCTCCTTGTGTTTACATTGGTAGCAGAGATGATGGGAACCACTAATCAATCACCCTAACCCCGATGATCATGCTTGCTCCTTGATTTTTGGGATACCAAGCCTTGTGACCTTCCATGTGCCTAGTGTGCAGTCTGCGCAGTAACATGAACTGGAAGTAACAGTGGCATTTAAGCTTGTAAAACTGTTGTGTACTAGACACCTAAGGCCTTGAATTTTATGTTAGTTAGAGGATGCTCCTACAACACCTTTGGAGTACTTGAACATTGCTGCAGGTGCTCCTCTACCAAATGGGCATTATTTGGATATCTCTCTTGTTTAGTTGCAAGCTTTCCATTACAAATGTTTTGTTAGTTTTCTATATGACTGCTTCTGTGCTACATTATGCAAGAAATTAACAAAACTTCTCAGAGTCTTATTGACAGCTTCTTAAACTTGCACCATATCTGTTATCTGTTCCTCTTTCCCTAGGAGACAGTTATTATGTGCAGCTTTCAGAGGAACTGTAGGCATCCCTGTGACAATACTTTTCTATTTTATGATTTTAAGGAGTGGAACAATCATAGCAGGATCTGGACAGGTGCATTTGCATCTTAGGAGTTTACTGAGGACATGTCCTTGTGTCACAAACTATGTATATAAGCCCAGGAACATTTAATAAAACCTACATGCAGAGGGTATATCCATCCAAAGCAACCTTCATTGCACTTCCCATGTTCTTAGAGAGAGATCTCCAAACTAGTTCAGCAATAAGGACAGCACTGTCAGTCATAGTCAAAGTGACCACAGACTTGAATATTTAGGCATAAGGAACTATCGACTAACCTGCAGCACACTCTTTCATCATTCAGGCCATGGCTGTTTTGCTGGCCTGGGTCTTCCATTCATCAATATTCCTATGGAAAGCACACAGCAATGCTAAAGACCCTTGTACTTTTGCTGTCTGACTGGATTCCCAAAAGTGGAAGGCATTATTCATTGCAAGGAATAGAGAGTTATCCATCCAAGTTTGCAGATCACACTACGTTAGGAGACGCAGTAAGTTATGCAGATGGGAGTAGGAAGTTATAAAGGGGCACAGACTAAATGAATGGGTAAAACTATGGAAACTGGAGTTCAATGTGAAGTGATTACATTTACGATCTGAGAAAGATGACAAAATTTTCTTATTGGTGAAAGAGTTAAATTATGAGGACAGGTTGCATAAACTTGGTTTGTATTCTGTTAAGGTTAGAAGGTTGAGGGTGTGACCTAATTGAGGTGTTTAATATAATCTTAAAATTAGAGCCTGGCCATTTAAGAGTGAAATCAGGAAGCACTTTTCCACAAAAAGGGTAGTGAAATCTGGAACTCTCTTTCCCAAGAGTTGTGGATGCTTGATCATTTGAAAGTTTGAAGACAGCGATGGATAGATTTTTGTTAGGTAAGAGTATCAAGGGATATGGAGTAAAGGCAGGTAAATGGATTAGAGGTACAGATCAACCATGATCTAATAGAATGGCTGAACAGCTTAAAGGGCTAAATGGTTTATTCCAGTTCCTATGTTCCTTTTGACCATTGAGACCCAACCATCAATGTTATTCCACCATAACCAGAAAAGGGTTCTGTTGCATCAATGTGTAGCTGTTCTGTGACCACAGGTACAAAATCATGTACATTAACGCCTGCTACCCTGGCAGTTCTCATATTCATTCATTTTATGGAAATCCATTGTTCCACCATTATCTGAAGGGCTCGAAAACACAGGGGAACAAAGCTATCCAACACCACTGAAGAACTCAAAGACAAGGGATGAAGAGTGATAGAATGAGATGCACAGTGCTACCAGTCTTAATTGAGCACACCATTAATGTCCTGAAGCCAAGGTTCAGATCACCAAACAAATTGGAGGAAAGCTGCAGTAAAGGTGTCCAAAATTATTGTAACTTGCATTTTACGTAACTTCATTCTCTAAAGGGACTTTAGCATATAGCAGGCCGTAGAAGACATGTAGTAGTGACCATCACCAGAAAGTAACCCCAGACAACACTCAAATAGTAGCTAATCAACATGAGTGACAAGACAAGCACTCATAGAAGAAACTCATCACTGCATGAATTGTCATAACATAACAATCATTTTCACATATGCAAGGTAAAGAATGGTTCACATAATTCAAATTTTTTTGAATGTCTCAGTATTCATTATGATTCTGAATGACTTCAATTCAATGGCTGTCGTTCATACCAAGATGGTAAATAAAACAGAGGTCAAGGATTGGTTAATTCCCATATTTGCATAATAGCGACAATTGGACCATATAAAAAGCTAGGGCTGGACTAGAGAGACTTCTGGTTCCCAAAACCAGCAGCAAACAGCTAACTTTTTTTATTTTATCATCATCTGAAGCCAGGTGGACCAGGGGTTCTTCTCCTGTCTCCAAAGTACACCTGAGGCCATTGCTGGCACTAGGCAAGCCCCTTCTTGTTTTCTTACTCTCTTCCATGACCAGCCTGAGGGCAGTTGCCAGCAAGGCAGCTGGTCCACATTGGTCTTATTGCAACTGGCGAGCTACCTCTGGAGGCATGACAACTCACTGCAATTAATAAAATGAGTGCTGTGGCCCAATTTTGTGTGAGCCTTGGGCCTCCAGCTTCTGTCGTGCCTTAGTTCAGGTCAGAAAACGGGTCCAGAGCAATTTCTGTCCATTAATTCTATCATGTCAGCAGCTGTGTCAAATTCACCAGAAACGTGGCTGGGTTCAATTCTTGGTTTATTTTGATTTGGCTTATCTCGACTGGACTGGTGGTGGGGGGGTCCTACAGTGTTCCTGGGATAGGAAGGGTAAGCATCAGCTGGGACTCTTGCTCCTGATTGGTGTCCATTGTCCTTTGCTGGATGTGTGTTTGTGCAGACATCCGATGACGATAGAATCTGAACCCACTGTGATGCCAGTGTTGATGAATAACCTGCTGACACTTTGTCAAGGCTTCCACATGAATAATGACTATTTAGTGCTGAATAATTACATCTTCAGGGGAGAAAATATAACTTGCAGAACAGAGTTAAAATTTATTTATGATAAATCTGTTTCTATATATATTTTTGCTATAACAAGTATTACTGTTGTGGTAATATTTTTGTTGACCATCTGGACTTTGAGCAACTTCACTGCAGGCACTTTAATTCATTTCTGACATTTACAGATGAATTTGCCCTTGTTTTCATGATTACTATCAGGCCAGTCCTTTTCTTATATGCTGTTGAGTTTGCTATCCTCGATGTCCATGACGTATACGAAAATCCCAAAGTTTTATTTCTGGGTACTGAACTCAACAGATTTGACAATATAACCCAGAACCCGGTTCATTTTGTTGACTGTCAGTTCACGCAGAACAGTGGAGCAGTGGTTAGCACCGCAGCCTGACAGTTCTAGGGATCTGGGTTCGATTCTGGGTACTGCCTCTGTGGAGTTTGCAAATTCTTTCTGTGACCGTGTGGGTTTTCGCCGGGTGCTCTGGTTTCCTCCCACAGCCAAAGACTTGCATGTGATAGCTAAATTGGCTTTGTAAATTGCCCCTAGTGTAGGTAGGGAATATGGGATTACTGTAGAGTTAGTATAAATGGGTGGTTGTTGGTCAGCACAGACTCAGTGGGCTGAAGGGCCTGTTTCAGTGCTGTATCTCTAAAATAAAAAAAAATACTGTTGGATCGATTAATCAATGAACACTTGTAGTGGATGTCAGTGAATGCATCTTTAGTGAGATAAAACTACTGCATATGCTGTAGCTCAGTCAAGGCTAATCCATCAGTCCTTGACCGAAAGCTCCTCTACACCATATTCTCTTTCTCCTACTTCTTCAAACATATCTATGATGCCTAGCATCAGTGACTTGGACCAACACTCTTAAGAGGCAATTTGAATTCAAAAACATGTTAAAAGACTGAGTATTTGGGGTTTGATCTTTAATTGTGATGAAACACTGCACACTGAACTCTAAGCTTTTTATTGCAGCGAATCTCACTCTTACTTGAGTTTCATTTTCAAACAGTCATAGAATTTTACAGCACAGAAGACCATTGTGCTTATGGCAACTTTCCGAAAGAACTATCCACTTTAGTGGCATTTCCCTGTCCTTGTCCAATATTCTTTTGAATTTTCCTTTCAGAAATTTTCTTTTATTAAGTATTATGGATTTTCCTTCTAGTTTTTTTACCTTGTTAGGGTATCCTTCGCAAAAAACAAATTCTCAGCCTCCCCTTCTTTTGGTGATACTCCGAAATGTATGGTCTCTCGTTGGTGCCTGAAAAATGTTTCACTGTTTACCTTATTGAATTTTGAATGCCTCTATCAGTTTTCCTCTTTACTTTCTCTGTTTTAGTGAAACTATCTTTGAGTTTCCTTAATCTGTCCTCTTAGTAAAAGAGGCTAAAAGCATGTCACTCCTGATGTCATCTTAGTAAATTTCTTCCACACCCTCTTCATGGCATTGACATTCTTCCCAAAATAGGACAGCTGGAATTGGACACAATCCAGCCAAGTTTTCTATGCCCCATGCCAAGATAGTTCCCTAATAATGAGTACAATGGTGAAGGAAAATGGGTGGTAATTATTTGCTCTCATTCAGTATGGATTTTCTGGTGTCTACACCTGAAGAGCAATGTAATTTCCTGTAAATGAATGTCATATGCCATTACGCTCAGATTTCCTTGAATAAAACCAGGTGCAGCTCTGGGGCAATCATCTCCTAGAAAAACTTGTGTATTGATTAGTGACCTGCCAGTTCAGTACTACGGGCGCAAAATTTGGCTTCATAGCTTTGCTGCAGCCAGTGCTACAGAAGGCAGAGGTTCTCAAAATGGTGGGTGCAGTGCTTCCGGCCACTTCCGGTGCGGCCTGTGCTGTGCCCCATCCTGGGACGGGCCCTAGCGCAGCCATGCTGTGCATGCACCAGAAACTAGGACAGTGGGTAAATTGTGATGTCAACCAGCCTCTCAGGCTGATTTGATGCACGTTCTACAAACTTGGATAGCGCAAATCCACTGAATGTCATGTGCTAACCACTCACAGCTGAACATGCCTTCAGCTTCATGAGGGACCCCTCCCCCCAACGTTGCAGCTCATGTTATTTAAAGGGCTAGCCATTCAACTTGCAAGTGAGGTCATGTGATTTTGTCAGGGTAGCAGGATTCCCAATGGTGCAGGAAACTATTGACTGCATGCATGTGGCTCTGTGGGCCCCACATGTAAACAGTGAGAGTATAGGAACCGCAAAGGGTTTCACTTCATTCACATGTAGTTGGTGTGCAACCGTGTCCAAACCATCATGTTGGTGAATACCCTCTAGCCTGGCAGCAGACACAATACCTTCGTCTTACCACCACAAAATTCTTTCATGGGATATGGATGTCGCTGCCATCAGGAACATTGTAGATCAGACTATCTCTGTTCTCAAGCAATGGATCTGCTGCCTAAACTGCTCAGGATGAGCACTATAATATGAGCTGGAGCATGTCTCTAAATTCATAGTGGTCTGCTGAGTCCTCCACAACCTTGCCATTATGAAGGCGCAGCCACTGCCATCAGGCATACGAAAGACACCTTGAGAGGAGGAGGAGGAAAATGAAGCAGGGGAGGAGGCAGGGAGCAGGCATCCCGACTTCCTCACTCCAGATGAGCTGTCTGTGAGCACCTACAGAGGCTCCAATTCCCTTCGGACGTCAACCATTCACCACAATTGCTCCAAAATTTCCCACCTTCCCATCCATCACAATGTCTTCTTTTCCAACATCCTGAAATAAAAGCCACAAACAACTATCTTTCCATAACAACTTTATTCAACAACACATTCAATAATACAAAAAAATCTGAAGTATTCCGGTTGCCTGCCATTTCAACACTGCACGCACCCCCCCCACCCCCACTACACCCCTGTTCCCGCTCTCATGCCCACCCGTCTGTCCTTTGCCTGCTCCAGTGTTCCAGTGAACATCAACGCAAGCTCAAGGAGCAGCACCTGATCTTTCAATTAGGCACTCTACAGCCTTGCGGACTGCACATTGAGTTCAATAATTTCAGAGCATGACTGGCCTTTTTTATATTTTTATTTTCGTTTACCTTATTTTATAACCATGTGCCTATTTTTCATGTGGACAGAGCTGCTCATTATTCTGCCATTAACACTCTCTCTGGACTAATGCTTTGTCTTTCACCACAAGCATTAACACACTCTTTGCCTTTGTCCCAGGACAGCGTTGTTATTTAATCTCTCCTGCCCTCTGCCCTATCACACACCTTCCCTTTTGTTCTCTTCCCCAACAACCCCACCCTCCCCAACTTCACTTGCTTAAAACCTAATTATTTTCTAACCTTTGCCAGTTCTGATGAAAGGTGACAGACCTGAAACGTTCACTCTGCTTCTCTCTCCACAGATGCTGCCTGACCTGTTGAGTATTTCCAGCACTTTCTGTTTTTATTTCAGAAGTATTCATCTGTATGCTCCCCTCAGTGTTTGTCTTTCAGATGCCTTTGCCTGGCCTAGTGCTCCTACATAGTGTTACCCCAGTGGCTGCAGCATAGGTGGTAGAAGGCTGCTGACTTTCACTGGAGGAGACTGCAGATGGCCTTGCAGGATTCCCTCGAGCAGCTCTGGGCCTTGAGGGCGTGGCTTCAGACTGCACCACCTAGGCATGAGCAACAGCAGTCTGGGCTGGCTGGCTGAGGGGTAACAGAAAGGGCACTGCTGGAGTGGTAGGTAGTGATGGGAGCATGAATGTTGTCATCCTGAAGTCAATGGGAATCAGGGGGCAAACTCTCTGCTGGTTGGAGTCATACCTTGCGCAAAGGAAGATTGTGGTTGTTGGAGGTCAATCGTCTCAGCTCTAGGATATCACTGAAGGAGTTCCTCGGGGTAGTGTCCTAGGCCCAAACATCTTCAGCTGCTTCATCAATCATAAGGTCAGATGTGGGGATGTTCGCTGATGATTGCCCAATGTTCAGCACCATTCACGACTCCTCAGATACTGAAGCAGTCCGTGCAGAAATGCAGCAAGACCTGGCTTGGGCTGATATGTGGCAAGTAACATTCGCGCCACACAAGTGCCAGGCAATGACCATCTCCAACAAGAGAAGAATTTAATCATCTCCCCATGACATTCAGTGGCATTACCATTGCTGAATTCCCCACTATTAACATCCTAGGGGCTACCATTGACCAGAAACTGAACTGGAGTAGCCATATAAATACTGTGGCTACAAGAGCAGGTCAGAGGCTAGGAATTCTGCAGCGAGTTACTCACCTCCTGACTCCTGAAAGCCTGTCCATCATCTACCAGGCACAAGTCAGGTGTGTGATGGAATTCTTTCCACGTGCTTGGATGGGTGCAGCTCCAACAATACTCAAGAAGCTCGACACCATCCAGGACAAAGCAGCCCACTTGATTAGCACCCCTCCACCACCGATGCACAGTGGCAGCAGTGTGTACCATCTACAAGATGCACTGCAGCAATGCACCAAGGCTCCTTAGACAGCATCTTCCAAACCCATGATCTCTACCAACTAGAAGGACAAGAATAGCAAATGCATGGGAACACCATCACCTGCAAGTTCCCCTCCAAGTCACACACCATCCTGGCTTGGAACTATATTGCCGTTCCTTCACTGTCACCGGGTCAAAACCCTGAAACTCCCTTCCTAACAGCACTGTGGGTGTACCTACATGGACTGCAGCGGTTCAAGAAGGTAGCTCACCACCACCTTCTCAAGGGCAATTAGGGATGGGCAATAAATGCTGGCCTAGCCAGCGGTGCCCACATCCCCTGAATGAATGAATTGAAAAAAAATCCTGAGAGACACAGCAGGTTTGTGCTCCATGGAGCCAGTGACACTCCCCTGGGTTGATGCATCAGCAATCCTAGTAATCTGTTGGAGGTCATATTGCTGGATTGCTGTGTGAGCCCAAATGCCCCTAACAGCTTTGAGATTCTCACCCATGATGGCAGCAAGTATGGATCTCATGTCTTCCATCTGAGTTTCCACTGTGGCTACCAAACACTGCATCCCACTGGGTCTGCAAGTGGTTTCATGGAGTTGGCCACCACTCCCACACTGGAAAGGATGGGCTCCAAGCTCTGTGCAAAGCCCTGTGCCACACTGGAGCCAGACTCCTCCATGCTTCTTGAGCTGTCTGGCAGGTCTGCCAATGCACAAAGCATCTCAGTGTGTATACGCAACAGTGTTCTCCTGTAGGATGCCCCATTGAGGTCCTCATCTGGGTTCCTTATAGCAGAACTTGTCTGAGACCTCACTGTCCAGAGAGCTGGCACGTGAACTCGCCTTTTCCCCGACCTGGTTGCAGCCCACTCGTGCCAGGTGATTCACCACGTGCAGATCCAACTCTAAACTGCCCTCTAAGATACTCGCTGTGCCACTTTCTGAGCTGGTGGCTGTGAGTGTGAGATCAAGTGATGGTGCTTCTTCCCCAGAAGTCTGCAGCAGCTCTCATCCTTTCTCATGAGTCTGCAGTGTCTGTTCTGGTGGCAGCTCTTTGATATCTGAAAACCGAAAATCAGAAGTGGAGAGTTGGGGTGAGGGAAGTGGGGATGGGCTGGAAAGCAAGAGGCCCATGGTCACACAATGTGCAGCTTGCACTTCATGCCAGATAGCAGGATAAGGGCGAGGTGGGATTTGAGAAGGGCCATAAGGCTGGAACGTACCAACATCCTGAATGTTCTTGTCAATGCCAGATGCAACAACTTCTGTGACAACCCAGTTCCATGATGCTGAGCACCGACTTCTCCAGACGGTTTAGATGATGCAGGCGTGCATGTGCCCCTCCAGTTCCGCTCTGCTCCCTGATGCGGTCATGGGCCACCTTATCCTGCAAGAGAGAGGGAAAAATGTCAGTGAATGTTTTGCATTGAGATTGTGTAATGTGTCTGCCATAGCTGAATACCATGTGGAAGCTGAGAGAGGTGGGTGTGAGGCTGGCAGCATTTGAAGATGTGTTAGGCTGTGTGCAGTTGAATGTTAGGCCTGAGTCCTGACTGCTGGATATGCTGATGGGTAAGTGATGGGGCATCATGCATTGAGCAACATGTGAAGTTGTGGTGTGCTCTGTAGGAGATATCATTTGAAGATGCATTCACTGACTATGACAATTTGAGTGAGGTCATTGAACTTCTTGCAGCACTGCAGCCAGATCCTTGATAAGCAAGGGGGTGAAAGGTTATTGAGGGTAGGCAGGTAGGCGGTTACAATCAGATCAGCCATGATCTTGTTGGGTGGTGGAGCAGGCTAAAGGGGCACACTGGCTTACTCCTGCTCCTAATGTGTATGTTTGTATGTTCTTATGTCCTTGGGGTAAGACTCTAGGAGTTTACCTGCCTGACCGCCTACTCCCATTCCCTTCTGAGGGTGTTCCTTGAGGGTCCCAGCAGAAACATTGCCTTTCTCCTCCTGTTGTCCTCCTGGCTTAAGACCTCCAGCAGCATATCCGAGAAGCTGGGAGCTCTCTCTCTTGGCTGTTGCTCCATTTGGCATCTTTGACCTTACAGCCACTTGCTCTACAGCAGTAACTTCCTTATAATGAGTGCAGCTCTCTCTAAGAGGTGCAGGCTAGATGGAACTCCTGCTGGCCACACATGCTGCTGGGTCTCCTGTTGAGCATTCAGCCAGCCAGCAATGCATCGTGCTAGGCTGAACGCTACAATCATTTAAATGAGGAGGCAGCATGAAGTTTGTGTGTTGCCTGCCTCAATGGGACTGATCGCGGGCTGATTGCGAATCATGACTCCTGTGCCTGAAAATGGGAGAAAACCAATTTTTAGCCCTGTGAGTCTTAAAGGACAGGCTGGTATTGTCAAGCAGGTGCTTCATTTGTGGGTTTTTGAATAAAAAAGCTTTTTTGCTGCTTCTCGGGTTGTTGCAGATTATTGTTAGTCTTTTACACTTGATGATGGAGGTCATGTCTGATACTGTCACACCACCACCCAACCCACCCCCCCATACTTATGTAATATGGCTTACTTGAAGGCTGACGTGGAGAAACAAATACAAGGTACCTCAACAGCTGAAGTTATTTATCTCAATCTCTCCTGAGCCAATTACAATTCTTTCCCTATCACAGTAGGTAACTGCTCCAACCCAACTCAAATAATGAGAATAAGTTCCCGGTCAAACCAGTACCCTCTTCCTATTTCCATACCATAACTCTTCATACCAAACACTTACTTTCCTTGTTTCTCCACTTACTGATTGGCACCTCGATGCCCCGTTCTTACTAGTTCCCTCCAAGACAGACCATAGGGAGCTGCTGCCATCCCAGCCACAACACAGCAGCACAACAGATAGTAGCTTTAAATAAATGTGAGGACCACTGACAAGTCACAGCTTCTGGCATACATATAGTAATTTAGGAGCTAACTATTTTTCATTAGAAGATGTTCAGATAGAAATTCTGCCCTGTAACCTGCAAAAAACATAGAACTTCTTTCTTTCCAATGGGGATTTTACTGTGCTGGCTCCTTTAATGTTGGTGCCTTTAAGGCCCAAAAAGCACCCAGACTGCTTCCAGCCTATGATCAATACTGCACCTCCAGGTGTGCTTATGTGGTTCTTACTTTTCATTGGGTTCAAGAGCAAGTTCAGACTTTAAGCACTGGGTCCCGGCAGAGTGCACCACCAGTTAGATTCCCCCAGACAGCATGTGGAGAGGAGGTTCGGCCCTAATATTCTAACTGCTGCCTAAAGAATGATTTGCACAGGTTCAACTTTATCCTTATGCCCCAATTTATAAAACACAGGGACCCCAATGCACTTTCTTCAACTGCTTTATCAACTTATCGTCCCACTGTTAAAATTTGTCGATCGAAACCCCTAAGTATCCTTGTTTTTCTATCCTTCTTAAAGTTTTAGCATTCAGTGTATAAATTGATTTAACCTGCTGAAATCAGCCTCAAAATGGGGATGGTAGCCTTACTGCCGCAATAACTTTGATGATCAGTTCACTGCTATTTTCACAGTGGCCGTCCACTCGGCAGCCGATGTGCCTGCCTGTTGCAGGCAGTAGGTCTCTTCTAATATGCAGATTGATGTACGTAGGGCCCTGAATTCTATTTTAAGGTAGAACTGTTGGAGCATACATTGTGCACTCTCCGATCAGCTTCACTGGCAATAGAGCTGAAGAGACAATGCAGAGTTAAGTTTTAATTGTTTCTGTGGGGCTGTGAGAAGCAGGAATGCACTGGGTTCCATAAAAGTGCTGCAAGGCGCTGGTGACGTTGGACCATGCAATGAGAAGCTTTTTTTATGTTGTCTGATGGGGAGAAAGCAGGAATAGGTTACTGAGTTGGACGATCAGAAATGGTCATATTGAATGGCGGAGAAGGCTCGAAGGGCCGAATGGCCTACTCCTGCTCCTATTTTCTATGTTTCTATGAGATGCAGGGAGTTCAGGTTGTTTGAAGATCTTGATTTAGGTTTATGAAACAGCTAACAAATATATACAGTACAGAGCTAACTATTACAGGACTTGCCGCTTGGTGTTACAGTAGCAGAGAGAGGGAGAGACTGGCATGTAGTTACATGACTATATCCTGGCACTTAGCTCATGAGCATACTAAGATTGTTACGACTGAGACAGAAGGAGTGCATTGTCTTTTCTAGTTCCACATCTCCAGAGGTCATAACATCTATTTAAATGTTTACCCGGTTACTGATACAGCCAATCATATACTCTATTTTTTATCCCAGAACAAAATACACCAAACAGGTTTCTTGGGGAGGCAGTGGTGGAGTGGGATTGTCACTGGACTAGTAACCCAGAGACCCAGGGTATTGCTCTGGGACCATGGGTTCGAATCCCACCACGGCAGAAGGTGGAATTTGAATTCAGTTCAATTGAATTCAATTAATAAATCTGGAATTAAAAAAAAAGATAGTCTAACAGTAACCATGAAACCACTTGGCGATTGTTGTAAAAACCCATCTGCTTTACTAATGTCCTTTAGGGAAGGAAATCTGTTGTCCTTACCTGGCCTGGCCTACATGTGACTCCAGACCCACAACAATGTGTTTGACTCTTACATGCCCTCTGAAATGGCCTAGCAAGCCACTCAGTTGTATCTAACCGCTACAAAGTTAATAAAAAAGAATGAAACCGGACGGACCACCCGGCACCGACCTAGGCACTGGAAACAACAACGGCAAACCCAGCCCCTGTCGACCCTGCAAAGTCCTCCTTACTAACATCTGGGGGCTTGTGTCAAAGTTGGGAGAGCTGTCCCACAGAATAGTCAAGGAACAGCCTGACATAGTCATACTCACGGAATCATACCTTACAGACAATGTCCCAGACACTGCCATCACCATCCCCAGGTATGTCCTGTCCCACCGGCAGGACAGACCCAGCAGAGGTGGCGGCACACTGGTATACAGTTGGGAGAGAGTTGCCCTTGGAGTCCACAACATCGACTCCGGACCCCATTTGGCATCAGGCCAAACATGGGCAAGGAAACCTCCTGCTGATTACCACCTACCACCCTCCCTCAGCTGATGAGTCAGTACCACTTGGAGGAAGTACTGAGGGTGGCAATGTCCATCACCAAGAGTGGCTCGGTAGCACCACTACTGACCGAGCTGGCCGAGTCCTAAAGACATAGCTACTAGACTGGATATACGGCAGGTGGTGAGGGAACCAACAAGAGGTAAAAACATATTTGACCTTGCTCTCACCAATTTGCCTGCCGCAGATGCATCTGTTCATGACAGTATTGGTAGGAGTGACCACCGCACAGTCCTTGTGGAGACGAAATCCCGCATTCACATTGAGGATACCTTCCATCGTGTTGTGTGGCACTACCACCGTACTAAATGGTATAGATTTTGAACAGATCGAGCAATGCAAAACTGGGCACACACGAGGCGCTGTGGGCCATGAGTATGAGCAGAATTGTACTCAACCACAATCTGTAACCTCATGGTCCGGCATATCCCCCACTCTACCATTACCATCAAGCCAGGAGACCAATCCTGGTTCAATGAAGAGTGCAGGTGGGCATGCCAGGAGCAGCACAGGCATACCTCAAAATGAGGTGTCAACCCGGTGAAGCTACAACATCGGACTATCTGCATGCCAAACTACATAAGCAGCGTGTGATAGTCAGAGTTAAGCGATCCCATAACCAATGGATCAGATCTAAGCTCTGCAGTCCTGCCACATCCAGTTGTGAATGGTGGTGGACAATTAAACAACTAACAGGAGGAGGTGGATCCAGAAATATTCCCATCCTCAATGATGGGGGAGCCCAGTACATCAGTGCGAAAGATAAGGCTGAAGCATTTGCAACAATCTTCAGACAGAATTGCTGAGTTGATGATCCATCTCAGCCTCCTCCTGAAGTGTCCAGCATCACAGATGCCAGATTTCAGCCAATTCGATTCACTCCGCGTGATATCAAGAAACGACTGAAGGCACTGGATACTGCAAAGGCTATGGGCCTTGACAATATTCCGGCAATAGTACTGAAGACCTGTGCTCCAGAGCTTGCTGTGCCCTAGCCAAACTGTTACAGTACAGCTACAACACTGGCATCTACCCTGCAATGTGGAAAATTGCCCAGGTATGTCCTGTCCACAGAAAGCAGGACAAGTCCAACCTGGCCAATTACCGCCCCATCAGTTTACTCTCAATCATCAGTAAAGTGATGGATGATGTCATCAACAGTGCCATCAAGCAGCACTTGCTTAGCAATAACCTGCTCAGTGACACTCAGTTTGGGTTCTGCCAGGGCCACTCAGCTCCTGACTTCATTACAGCCTTGGTTCAAATGTGGACAAAAGAGCTGAACTCCAGAGGTGAGGTGAGAGTGATTGCCCTTGGCATCAAGGCAGCATTTGACCGTGTATGGCATCAAGGAGCCTGAGCAAAACTGAAGTCAATGGGAATCAGGGGGAAAACTCTCTGCTGGTTGGAGTCATACCTAGCGCAAAGGAAGATGTTTGTGGTTGTTGGAGGTCAATCATCTGAGCTCCAGGACATTACTGCAGGAGTTCCTCAGGGTAGTGTCCTATGCCCAACCATCTTCAGCTGCTTTATCAATGACCTACCTTCAATCATAAGGTCCGAAGTGGAGATGTTCACTGATGATTGCTCAATGTTCAGCACCGTTCGCAACTCCTCAGATAATGATGCAGTCCGTGTAGAAATGCAGCAAGACCTGGACAATATCCAGGCTTGGGCTGATAAGTGGCAAGTAACATTCGCGCCACACAAATGCCAGGCAATGACCATCTCAAACAAAAGAGAATCTAACCATCTCCCGTTGACATTCAATGGCATTACCATCGCTGAATCCCCCACTATCAACATCCTGGGGTTACCATTGACCAGAAACTGAACTGGAGTAGCCATATAAATACTGTGGCTACAAGAGCAGATCAGAGGCTAGGAATCCTGCAGCGAGTAACTCACCTCCTGACTCCCCAGTGCCTGTCCACCATCTACCAGGCATAAGTCAGGAGTGTGATGGAATACTCTCCACTTGCCTGGATGGATGCAGCTCCAACAGCACTCAAGAAGCTCGAGACCATCCAGGACAAAGCAGCCCGCTTGATTGGCATCCCATCCACAAACATTCACTCCCTCCACCACTGACGCACAGTGGCAGCAGTCTGTACCATCTACAAGATGCACTGCAGCAACGCATCAAGGTTCCTTAGACAGCACCTTCCAAACCCGCGACCTCTACCAACTAGAAGGACAAGGGCAGCAAATGCATGGGAACACAACCACCTGCAAGTTCCCCTCCAAGTCACACACCATCCTGACTTGGAACTATATCGCTGTTTCTTCACTGTCATTGGGTCAAAATCCTGGAACTCCCTTCTTAACAGCACTTTGGGTGTACCTACCTCACATGGACTGCAGCAGTTCAAGAAAGCAGCTCACCACCACCACCTTCTCAAGAGCAATTAGGGATGGGCAATAAATGCTGGTCTCGTCAGTGACGCCCACATCACATGACTGAATAAAAAAATCAATAAACAACAAAAATATCAGTTTATTATAAAACAAAACTTAACCAGTAATGAAGCAAGCATTAACACACTGATTAAAATATGAAAGTTCCCTTTTTAAAAATTCCCTAAACACACACACTGGAAAAAATACAGAAATTCACTCTGCAGAAGTCTGTTTCAAAAAATAGACAAAAAAAACCCTACTTTGGCCAAATACTTGCTCATTCTTGACAAAAAAAAGAAAGAAGATATGGAAGAAAGTCAGTTATCCCTTTTTTGGTCTGGCATCCGGGTAGACAGAGACAGGTCACTGGAATCGTTTCAGAAGCAGTCCATTCTGGAGATGTCGAGAATTATTCTAGTAGGCTTTCTAGGAGAAATGTGGCATCAAAGTTTTTCCACCAGCACACACTTGAGCGGCAGGATTTTTTTTTCAGCTCCTCAGGAGCTATACAGCACCAGGGATTTTTTTCTCTTCCACACTGAATCTTGGCAGGATTTCTTCAAAAGGATAGAGAAGGAGGCCAGCTGGGTGGTTTCTTTTTCCTTGGCAGGAAAACACCAACTGTCTTCAAACAGTTCACACCACAACTAACTGTGAACAATGTCCAAACCCCAAACAAAGAGTTGACCTCTTAACCTTTATAAACATTGACATGTGGCTTCTCTGTAACTATTTTTCCCCAAGTCACCAAAGGTTTTGCTTTTTTCTGAACCCAAATCACAGGTGGCCACCAGCACAGCTGGCTTTCAAACAACATCTTGTCCTGTTGGTGAACTTGGTTAAAAAAAACACATCTATGGAATTTTTTCAGTTTTAACACAAGTTCTCAAAAAATTAAAATATTAAAAATAGTGGAAGCACTTTTGCAACAAGATCTTAAAGGTATATTACTCTAAAAGGCAATCACACAACATCCCCCTTCTTTTCAAAGTTAAGCCTTGTATGCGAAAAGTAAAAACACATGAAATTAGATAATATCAAAATTATTTACACATGGATAGATATTATGACATTTACAAGAATAGAGGGTCAAATGTCCATAGGTCGTCACGGTGGTTTGACAACTCTTGCTCAGGGACCTGTGTCTCATCTGTTGCTGTTCTTTCTGCAGTTTCTCCCTCTCTGCATTCATTTTCTGTTGCTCTGCCTTTAGCTTGCTAACATACTCTGTTGCCTTTCTCAAGATGACCACTTTTGGTGTCTCGTCATTCTTGGAAAGTTTTGGCATCTCATCTCGAAGAGCCAACAGACAATGCTTCAACTCATTCCCGCGTTTTTCACTGTTGGGAACCTCCTGTAATGGTGCAGACTTAATCAGCCTAAGCAAGGGATTGGATCTCCCCTGTATTTTTTACTCTTCCAGGAAGCCTTTGAGGGAAAAAGAACTCAATCTTTTAAGGACTTCAAAGCTTTCCCTTTTTTTAAAAACGGGGATTCCTCTATTGATGGCAGACTGACTCACCGGATTACAGTGATTGATTTGCAGTCTGTCATTCTGCGCTCTGTCTTCTATAGCTTGGGGTAAGTTATTCTGTTTTTCTTACTGTTTGAGCCAGTATTTTTTGAACTTTCTCAATTCCAACTGTAGGGGGGTAGTTTTTAAAAGCTGTTTTCCTGTGGTCTTCAAACTTGAATTTTTTTCTTCTTACCACAGCTGCCACCATGCAATGAGAAGCTTTTTTTGATGTTGTCTGATGCAACATAAATGAGATGCATGGAACTCATGTTGTTTGAAGATCTTAAAACAGGTTTATCAAACAGATAACTAATATATATAGTCGAGCTAACTATTACAGGGCTTGTCTCTTGGTGTTACAGCAGCAGAGAGAGACTGGCATGCTGACACTTAGCTCATTAGCATACTAAGATCTTAAAGGTACATTACTCATAAAGGCAATCACACAACAGGTCACACCCTCCACAGCTGACCGTATCTCCCAGGACCAATCTGCCAGCATTCCTGTCTTTTACTGACTTTTTCTCTGATTGGCCTAGTTTTAATTTTAATATATCATCCCTTTGTTGTTGATTTCACCACCAGAGGAAATAGCTTCTCTGTAATAAGTGTCCTATAATCAAGGGAATGCAGGCAAAGTTTATGCAACCTGACCTCATAATTTAACCTCCCAAGCCCTGGTATCATTCTGGTGAGTCTGCACTGCATCCCTGCAAGGCCAATATATCCTTCTTGAGGTGTGGTGCTCAAAACTGAACAATATTATCCAGGTGGGGGTCTAACCAAGGCTGTATATGACTGAAGCATTAAGTTCTGCCAAACCCTCTTGAGATAAAGGCCAACATTCCATTCGGATTTTTGATTGATTTTTGTACCTGTCTTTTGGCTTTTAACAATTTGTGTACATAGACTCTCAAATCTGTTTGCTCCTCTACAGCCCTAGTTTCTCATCATTTAGAAAATATTATGATTTATTTTTCCTGGGTCCAAAATGGATGAACTCACACTTACCCACATTTAATTCATTTGTTACAGTTTTGTCACTTAATCTTTCTATGTCCCTTTGCAACTTTCTGCTCCCATCTGCCCTACTTTCGATCTCTCCTAAATTAGTGCCATTTGCAAACTTGGAAATACAACTCTTTAGTCCTTCACCAAATTGTTGATGAATATGACGAGGCCTTATTTAACATCCACAACTCACTGGTTGAATTCAAATGAGACCCAGGTCTCAAAATTGCAATGGTCTCTCACCACTGGATGCGCTGGTGGTTTGGCACACACTGCTTCTGGCCACTCAAAAGTCAAAATCCACCCTATGCCTTCTCCTTATTCATCTTTACATTGAATTACATGGGGCCACCAGCACAGAAACAGGCCAATTGGCCTAACTAGTCTATGCTGACATTTATTCTCCACAAGCCTTCTCCTACCTATCTTCATCTATCATTCTTCAGATAAACCCTTTTCCTGCTGTCCCTGTTTCTATTACAAATACACATGCAATAAAGAGATTCAACTGTTTCAACCATTCAGAACTCAGTACAAGGTAAAGAAGGTGTGCAACATTTCAAATGTTAAGTTTTATTTGTCATACATGTAACTGGCAATATTATTGGACAGTTCATACATCCACAAAGAAAGTAGATCCTCTATCAAATCAACCATGGTCTTGTCGAATGGCAGAGCAGGCTCGAGGGGTCGAATGGCCTACGCCTGCTCCTAATTCGTATGTTTATATGTTCGTATGTTTTATATAAAATGAGTTGGTAATGTAAGGGCAAGGATTTATTTGACATAAAGGAAACTCCAGCAGTAAAGGAATGGATTCCCAGACTTGGGACAGATGCACAGTTCATCAGAGACATTTGTCAGGGAGTCCCTATATTGTTCTAGTAAGTATGATTTCTGCCAACCAATACGCCAGCAACAGGCCACGACTCAGGCTTGTCCTGGCTCATCCAGCTGAAAAAGGACAAATTGAAGTGATTACAATGAAAAAGACAACAGAACAGTGCATGTGATTCATTGACTTACATTTCCTGAACAGCAACTGTGCTGCAGAAAATGCTTAAATTGTAGTCAACCTTGATTGTACCAGTAATGTTGGTGATATTATGAAAAATGACATCAACATAAGCTTCTCTCCTTGCTAACAAGGCTGCTCCCCCTAAAAATTAATCCAACTTTTTTTTAGGAAGTAAATTTAAGTCACAAATGGCAAAAGCACTAAACAAGAGTTGAGTGAGTTGAAAAGGAATCTGGCCCTGGTGGAATGGAAATAAGGATTATCAGGTAAAACAATAAATGAGCAATAGGAGGTCTTCAAGAAAGGAGATAATTCAGTTACAGGCTGGACACATTTCTATGAAGGAAAATTTGAAGCCAGGGCTTCTTGGATGAGTGAAGAAATTGGGATTAAAATGAAAGAGAAAGAGGAGGCTTATGCTAAATATCAGGCTCACAATGCAGTAGAAAATCAAGAATACAGAAAGTATAGAGGAGAACTGAAAGAGAACTTTACCACATAAGAAATAGTAGCATGAGAAAGCCATTTGGCACCTTGAGCATGCTCCGCATTCAATAAGATCATGGCTGATCTGATCTCAGTCTCAACTCCACTTTCCCATAATACTTGACTATCTAATAGTTCAAGAATCCATATATCTCGACCTTGACTATATTCAATGATCGCCTCCACTGCTGTCTGGGTAGAGAATTCCAAAGATTCACGACCCTCTGAGATAAGAAATTCCTCCTCATCTCTATCTTAAATGGGAGACCCCCTATTCTGAAACTATGCCCCCAGTTGTAGAAACCCTCATGGGAGGAAGGACCCTCTCAGCACCTACCCTGTCAAGCCCCTTCAGCATTTTATATGATTCAACAAGATTGTTTGGAATAGAAATGCAATACTGTATGAATGTGCCTCCTGGCTTGCTGTAGTCATGTGATTGCTACCATCAGGCACTCACTGCAGGCATCCATCAGAAGGGAGTTGAATAAAGACACAGTACAAGCAAGATTGTTGTCCTGTGAGCTCACAACCCAGGCCGGAATTTTACATTGGGCGGGAAGCCCCACCCACTGGCTGAAAAGTCAGTGGTGAGCCCACCTCCACTGGGCCTGGGGAGCCAGGCCAGGATTTTTCTCTCCCTAGACCCTTAATTGGTCTTGGGCGGGACTTGCATCTCCTTGAGGCAGGAAGTCCTGCCTAATAGAGCTGCCGGCCAATCAGCGGGCCGACAGCTCTTAGTCCCAGCAACGTCACTGGGACTCGTGGCCATTGCTGGGATCACATCCAGCCATCGGAGGCAAGAGGAAGGGCAGCCCTAGAACTCAGGCACGATTTTGGGGCCTCATGGGGGACAATCGGCTGGGACCCAGTAGGGCAACGGAGCTCGGTTGGTAGGTGGAGAGTTGTGCGTTCAGCGCAGTGAGGAATTTGGGGACTGCCCTGCATGGGGCACTGGGTGACCGATCAGGAGAGCCCCCCCCACAACCCACAGCCCACAAGAAGGCCGCCTCACTTTACCAGGCAGGGTTCTTGGGGCCTTTGCCGTCTGGCCACTGAGGGTAAAATAAACGTGGCAGTGGGAGGTGGCCCTTAAGTGGCAGGTAATTGGCCACTTAAGGGCCTTGATTGGCCTGGGTAGGCGGGCCATTTCTTGCCACCGCCACCCCATGTAAAATTGCAGTCGGGGCGGGAGGGGGTTGGGAACAGCCCTCTCCGCCTCCCACTCAATTTTATGCCCTCAGCCGCCAGCCTGCTTGTTGGTGGGGGGGGGGGGCATAAAACACCGGCCATAGTGTCAGAGTGGAGCTGCGATTGAGTATTGAAGAACTGTATAGAAACACAGCTACTAAAAGAGGAACACAGGAATGTTCAGAGGTGCTAAAAACCACAGGAAACCACAGAAAAGTAACAAAGAAGCACTGAAAGCACTGGGTAAGACACAATGGCTGCAAAGCTTCCTCTCCCAGTGCCGGTCAAAATGAAAGGTGATATGAAGCAGAACTGGCAGTTTTTCCACTCGCAATGACCAAATTATGAAATTGCGACAGATGTAATTAACAAACCAAAGCAGCTATGAGTAGCTACACTTTTGCACTATGTGAAATCTCTCAGAAGAACAAAAAAAAGGACAGCAGAAGGCACGCTCTGAACCTCAAGTGAACATAACTTATGAATGGTGTGTGTTCAATATTAGGACCCAAGGTGAAAAAGAGTCCATTGATCAATATATTACTGCATTAACACAGCTCTCAGAACCCTGTGAATTTGATCTAATTAAAGACAGGATTATATTAGGCAGAAGAGATCCTGCAGTGAGAGCACATCGACTTCGAGAGGAGAAATTTACTCTCAGGAAAGTGATTTATATGTGCAGAAGCGCTGATGTTGTAAATTAGCAGCTAGAGCATATTCATGGCCGAACAGACCAGGCCTTGCATTATGCTGATAGACATTCCAGGCCGAAAGGGCAGAAAGATCATGGACAAAGGACAAGGTGCAAATACTGCGGAGGACATCACACAAAGGAAAAGAAGGCATGTCCAGCATGGGGAAAGCAGTGTTCTCACTGCAAGAAGCTGAATTATTTTGCACACAAGTGTTTGGTTAGAAGGAAGCACAACAAACAGGTACAGATGGGCACTAGAGAGATATCAGCCAAAGATTCTATATAGATTTGAATCACTATACAACATACAATAGGTTGGTTCAGTCAGGAATCAGGTTTTTCCTGTCTGCACTATCTAGGCCCGTCAAAATTTTGTACACCTCAATTAAGTCACCCCTCAGTCTCCTCTGTTCTAAGGAAAACAACCCTAGCCGATCCAATCTTTCCTCATAGCTGCAACTTTCAAGCCCTGGCAACATTCTTGTAAAGCTCCTCTGTACTCTCTCTACAGCAATTATGTCCTTCCTGTAATGTGATGACCAGAACTGTACACAATACTCCAGCTGTGGCCTAACCAGCATTTTATAGAGTTCCAACATTACATGCCTTCTTCTGTTTTCTATCCCTCGGCCAATAAAGGAAAGCATTCCATATGCCTTCTTTACCACTCTATCTACCTGTCCTGCTACCTTCAGGGACCTGTGGACATGGACTCCAAGGTCTCTCACTTCTTCTAACCCTCTCAATATTCTCTCATTTATTGTGTATTCCCTTGCTTTGTTTGCCCTCTCCGAATGCATTACCTCACACTTCTCTGGATTGAATTCCATTTGCCACTTTTCCGCCCACTCAACCGAACCATTGATATCATTCTGGAGTGTACAGCTATCCTCTTCACTATCAACTACACAGCCAAATTTTGCATCATCAGCAAATTTCTCAATCATGCTTCCCACATTTCAGTCCAAATCATTTATATATACCACAAACAGCAAAGGTCCCAACACTGAGCCCTGTGGAATGTCACTGGAAACAGCTTTCCATTCGCACAAACATCCATCAACTACTACCCTTTGTTTCCTGCCACTTAGTCAATTTTAGATCCAACCTGCCACATTCCCTGTATCCCATGGCCTTTCATTTTACTGACCAGTCTGCCATGCGGGACCTTGTCAAATGCCTTACTAAAATCCATGTAAACCACATCCACTGCACTACCCTCATCAATCTCCTTGTTACTTCCTCAAAAAACTCAATCAAGTTAGTAAGACATGACTTTCCCTTAACAAATCCATGCTGACTATTCCTGATTAATCTGTACCTTTCTAAGTAGCAGTTTATCCCGTCCCTCAGAATTGATTCTAATAATTTACCCACCACCGAGGTCAGACTGACCAGCCTATAATTATTTGGCCTATCCCTCGCACCCTTTTGAGACAATGGTATAACGTTCGCAGACCTCCAATCCTGCGGCACCTCGCCCGTATCCAGTGAGGATTTGAAAATGATCCTCAGCGCATCTGCTATTTCCTCGCTGGCTTCTTTTAACAAGCTGGAATGCAATCCATCCAGCCCTGGCGATTTATCCACTTTCAAGTATGTCAAACCCAGCACATTATGCTTATCGTATCTAATATTTCACACTCTTCCTCTTTTCCTACAAAGTCTGCATCAACCCTCTCTTTTGTGAAGACAGAGGCAAAAAACTCATCAAGAACCCTGCCCACATTTTCTGCATCCATACGTAAGTTCCCTTGTACATCTCTGATAGGCTCTACCCGTTCCTTCGTAATCCTCTTGCTCTTAATGTACTGTTCAAACATCTTTGGGTTTTCCTTGATTTTACCTGCCAATAATTTTTCATGCCCTCTCTTTGCTTTTCTAATTTCCTTTTTTACTTCACCCCTTCATTTCTATTCTCCTCTAGGCTTTCTAAAGTATTAAGATTTTTTGTGGTCGTCATAAGCTTTCTTTTTCTGCTTTAACTTACCCTGTAAACTTCTCGATAACCAGGGGGCTGTAGGTTTGGCTGTACCACCCTTTATCTTTGTGGGGACATGCCTACACTGTGCCTGTAAAATCTCGCTTTTGAATGCCTCCCACTGGTTTGCCACTGATTTTCCTTCAAGTAGCTGTATCTAGTCTACTTTCGCCAGATCACCTCAGTTTTGTAAAATGTGCCTTCCCCCCCAATTTAGAACTTTTACTCCTGTTTTATCTTTGTCCTTTTTCATGATTAAGCTAAAACTAACTGTATTTGTGGGTTTCCTCCAGGTGCTCCGGTTTCCTCCCACATGCCAAAGACTTGCAGGTTGATAGGTAAATTGGCCATTAGCAATTGCCCCTAGTATAGGTAGGTGGTAGGGAAATATAGGGACAGGTGGGGATGTGGTAGGAATATGGAATTAGTGTAGGATTAGTATAAATGGGTGGTTGATGGTCGGCACAGACTCGGTGGGCCGAAGGGCCTGTTTCAGTGCTGTACCTCTAAACTAAACTAAACTAAATTATGGTCGCTATCTCTAAAATGGTCACCCACTGCGACTTCATCCACTTGCCCAGCTTCATTACCAAAGACTAAATTTAGAAATGCATGCCCTCTCATTAGGCTTGTTACGCGCTGGCTAAAAAAATTCTCTTGAATGCAGTTCAAGAATTTTGTCCCCTCTGTGCCCTTCGCACTGTTTGTATCCCAGTTGAAATTAGGGTAGTTGAAATCCCCAAGTATTATTGCCCTATAGTTTTCGCACTCAGAAAATTGCTTACATATTCGTTCTTCTATCTCCCTCTCACTATTTGGGCATCTTTAGTACACTCCTAGTAGTGTAGCTGCCCCTTTTTTATTTCTGATCTCTACCCATTTGGCCTCATTTGATGATTCCTTTGGCATATCATCCCTCCTTATAGCTGTTATTGATTGTTTAATCAATAATGCTACACTCCCTCCTTTTTATCCCCTCTCTATCCCGCCTGAAAACTCTATATCCAGCGATGTTGAGCTGCCATTCTTGCCCCTCTTTAAGCCAAGTTTCCATTCTAGCAATGATATCGTGTTGCCATGTGTCTATTGGTGCCCTCAGCTCATCAGCTTTATTTACTATACTCCTTTCATTTAAATAAATACTTTTTAACACTGCCAAGTTCTTGTGCGGCACACTTTTAACCTTTGCTTTTTCTGTCTTTCAGAGTCACTCGCTAATTTTCTGCCTCCCGTTCCCTGCCCTTAAATTGTACAATCTGAAACTGCCCACAGGTTCTCATCTCCCCGCCAAACTAGTCTAAACCATCCCCAACAGCACTAGCAAACCTTCCTGCAAGGATGTTTGTCACAGTCCTGTTCAGGTGTAGACCGTCTTGTACAGGTCCCACCTTCCCCAGAACCGATCCCAATGCCCCAGAGATCTGAAGCCCTCCCTCCTGCACCATCTCTCAAGCCACGCATTCATCTGGTGTATTCTCCTATTTCTATAATCCCTAAACTCAGCATGCAGGACTTCATCCCTCTTTCTTCCTATATCATTGGTACCAATGTGGACAACGACCCCTGGCTGTGCACCCTCGCCCTCCAGAATGCCCTGTAGCCACTCGGTGATATCCATGACCCTTGCACCAGGGAGGCAACATACTGTCCTGGAATCACGTCTGTGACCATCGAAATGCCTATCTGTTCCCCTAACTATAGAATCCCCTACCACTATTGCTCTCTTGTCTTTTCTCCTCCCTCCCTGCACAGCTGAGCCACCCATGGTGCTCTGGTCATGACTCTTGCTGCACTCTCCAGAGGAACCCTCTCTCCAATCAGTACTCAGAACTGAATACCGGTTAGAAATTAGGATGTTCTCTGGAGACTCCTGCACTACTGCCTTGACCTTCTTGTCTGTCTGGCAGCCACCCAATCCCTCTCTGCCTATGCTGTCTTACCCTCCAGGGTGACTACCTCCTGAAACGTGCTATCCACATAGTTCTCTGCCTCGTGGATGCGTCACAGTGTCTCCAGCCGCCACTCGAGTTCCGAAACCCGGACCTCAAGCTTCTGTAGCCGGTGACACTTCCTGCAGATGTGGTTGTCAAGGACACATGGTGCGTCCACAACTTCCCACATACCAAAGAGGCACATTCTACTTGACCGAGCTGCCCTGCCATAACCTAGCTTTACAAACTAATTATTGTTAATGTAATAAGTAGAATAACTGACCAATTACTTGCCAATCAGCCTCTTCCCCTGTACTGTGGAGGCTGAAAAGGCGGAAAAGAAAGAGAACAAAGAGCACCTCCTTCCTCTAGTCAGTGAAATCCCTCACACACAACTCACAGCCTCACACTCTGTTGAAAAAGCTCTATTCTAATTAGTAATTATTAATAAATTACACTAACTAAAACCTGAGTAGTACCCACCTTACCACTTGAAAAGTAACTATTTGAGGGCATGCTGTTTGGCATTTCCACTGCTCCAGAGGAGTATCAATACAGACAGCATGAGATAATTAGTGATCTCCCCGGACTGGAAGCTATATTGGATGATCTGTTAGTTTATGGATGCGGAGACTCAAGGGAAGAAGCCATTGCTGATCACGATCAAAATCTAGTGTGACTGCTAGACGGAGCTCGCCAGATGAACCTGAAGCTAAACAAGAAGAAATTGCAATTAAAGATGCCTGAAGTCAAGGTCATGTACTGACTGCAGTCACCTGTATCTCCTGAATGGCGTCCAGAATGTAGTTAGAAAGCTGCTGCTTTCATCCAGCTTCACTTGCCAGTAACCATCCTTCGCATCTAGGATAGTGAAGATTTTTGCTTTGGCAAGTTGTGGCAAAATTCCTTTGATGGTTGGCATGGGATACTGTGATCTCTTCAGAGCTTTATTTAGATATTTTGTGCCAATGCATACTCTCAGTTTTCCAGGTTGTTTCACTGCTACCATGCTGCTAATCCATTCTTTCAGGGTTGTCACTTTCTTGATTAGTCCCTTCTTTTCCAGCTCCACCATCTTGTCTTTCAGGCTGGCCTTGAGGGCAGCAGGACTTTTCCTCGGCAGATGCTGCATATCTAAGGAGGATTGGAAGATTGTGCCCAATGCCTCTACAATTTCCACCCTTACTTCCCTCAATATCCTTGGATGCATCCCATTCCGTCCTGGTGATAGTTGAGTCTGGCCACAAGCCACTTCAAAGCACTTTCATCAAGCCGCTACTATCTGCTCCAAAGCGTCTGCAAAGAATGTTACTCTGGTTACAGAGATACCATCTGGACTTGACATGCAAGCAAGGGAAACAGATGTACATTGCCGACATGTTGTTGAGAGCAGCGCTCCCTATGAAGAAAGTAGACGATGCTATGACAGAATGTGAAATCTTCCAGATCCATCTTGAAGCTGCAGCTCGACATGCTCTGGAAGTCATCAACCCAGCAGAGACATTGAATCTGACAGGCATTGCTCAGATCAAGCGAACTACCCAACAACTCTCCAAGTGTTGCAAGAAGTAGTGATGAAAGGATGGCCTGAAAGAATCAAGGACACTCCTGTAGTCACAGGAGCATATTGGGCATACAGAGATGAATTGACAGCCCAAGATAGCATCATGTACAAAGGAAATAGAGTCATTATTCCTAAGGAGTTGAGAGGAGAGATGCTAAAGCACATCCATGCAAGCCATCAAGGAATTGAGTCAAGTCTGAGGAAGGCAGGAGAAGTGCTCTATCGGCCAAACTTGCGCATTGAAATCAAGGACCACATCAGCCAGTGCACTGCATGTAATGAGTACCAAGCTAAGCTATTTAAGAGCCGCTCATGACACAAGACATCCCAGACAGACCATGGATGAAGCTGGGAGTAGACCTCTTCACTCTCGCAGGAATTGATTATCTAGCCACCGTAGACTACTATGCTGACTACTGGGAGGTAGACCTGCTGACATCAACGACTGCTGGTGAGATTGTAGAATGCCAGAAAGCACACTTCATACGAACATACAAATTAGGAGCAGAAGTAGGTCATTCGGCCCCTCGAGCCTGCTCCGCCGTTCAATAAGATCATGGCTGATCTGTTTGTGTCTGGAATTCCACACTCTCATGCACCCCAGATAACCTTTGACTCCCTTGCCTAACAAGAATCTATCTACCTCCGCCTTAAAAATATTCAATGACCTATCTTTGTATCATCCACAAATTTGGCTACAATACACTCGGTCCCTTCATCAAAGTCATTTTATAGATCGTAAATAGTTGAGGCCCCAGCACTGATCCCTGTGGCACCCCACTAGGTACAGTTTGCCAGCCTGAAAATAGAGTTTGGAGCGGGGACTGAAAACAATGGCTTCAGTCCTGCCAATATTTATTTGGAGGAAATTTCTGCTCGTCCCGTACTGGATGTCAGATAAGCAGTTTGATAATTTAACAACAGGGGGGGAGTCAAGAGAAGTGGTGGTAAGGTAGAGCTGATTGTTAGGATATATGTAAAAACTAATGCCAGGCTTTCGGATGATGTCACTGAGGGGCAGCAAGTAAATGAGAACTAGGAAGAGGCCAAGGATGGATCCTTGGGGGATACCAGAGGTAACAGTGTGGGAGCAGCACGAGAAGTTATTACAAGTGATTCTTTGGCCTTGATTAGATAGATAGATTAGATAGAACCAAGTGAGAGCAGTTGCACTCAGCTGGATGACAGTGGAGAGGCTTTGAAGGAGGATGGTGTGGTCAACCATGTCAAAGGTTGAAGACAGGTTGAGAAGGATGAGCTTGGAAAGTTTATCTTTGTCACAGTAAAATATGATTCATTTGTGACTTTGATAAGAGCTGTTTCAGTACTGTGGCGAGTGGAAATCTGATTGGAGGGATTCAAACATGAAGTTCCAGGAAAGATGGAGACAGATTTGTGAGGCAACAACACATTCAAGGACTTTGGAGAGAAAAGGGAGGTTGGAGAGGGGATGGTGGTTTGCAGAATGGGGTGGGATCAAAGGGTTGCTTTTTTGAGGAGATGGGTGATGATAGTAGATTTAAAGGAGAGAGGGACAACACCTGAAGATAGAGGCCCGATTACAATATTGACTAACATGGGGACCAGGAGGGGAAGTTGGGTGATCAGCAGTTTAATGGAACTAGGATCGAGGGAACAGGAGGTTGCTCTCATGGACAAGATGAGTTCAGAGAGGGCACGATAGGAGAAAAACTAGAGAAAGATTCAAGTTCAGGGCTAGGGAGGGGGAAGCGTTATAGGAAGTTTGGCCAGGTGGCATAGTGGAAGGGAGGGATGTGGCAGTGGCAGCTGATTGGATGGTCTTGACCTTAGTGACAAAGACTTCCATGAGCTTCTTGCACATACTGACTGAGTGTTGCATCAAAGAGTCCTAGTAAAATTGAAGTCAATGGGATTCTGGAGGAAACTGTTCCACTGGCTGCAGTCATACCTAGTACAAAGGAAGATGATTGTGCTTGTTGGAGGCCAATCACCTCAGCCCCAGCACATCATTGCAATGCTCTTCAGGGCAGTGTTCTAGTCCCAACTATCTTCAGTTGCTTCATCAATGACCTTCCCTCCAACAGAAGGGCAGATGTGGGGACGTTCGCTGGTGATGGCATTTTCAGTTCCATTCAGAATTGCACAGATAATAAAGCAGTTCGTATCTGCATGCAGCAAGACCTGGGCAACATCCAGGCTTGGGCTGATAAATGGCAAGTAACATTCATGCCACAAAAGTACCAGGCAATGACCATTTCTAAGAAGAGAGCGTCTACCCACCTCCCCTTGACATTCAACAGCATTAGCATCATTGAAACTGCCAGTATCAACATCTTGGGGGTCACCATTGACTGGAAATTGAACTGGATCAGCCACATAAATACTGTGGCTACAACAGAAAGTCATGAATTGGCTATTCTGCAGCGAGTAACTCACACCTGACTGCCCAGAGACTGTCCACCATCTACAAGGCACAAGTTAGGAGTGTGATGGAATAATCCCCACTTGCCTGGATGAGTGCTGCTCCACAATCCACAAGAACACAAGAATTAGGAGCAAGAGTAGGCCATTTGGCCCCTTGGGCCTGCTCTGCCATTTGATAAGATCATGGCTGATCTGATTGTGGTCTCAACTCCACTTTCCATTCTGGACCCCATCACCCTTGACTCCCTTGGCGATCAAAAATCTATCTAACTCAACCTTGAATATATTCAATGACCCAGCCTCCACTGCTCTCTGGGGTAGAGAATTCCACAGACTAACGATCCTCTGAGAGAAAAAAATTCTCCTCATCTCAGTCTTAAATGGAAGGCCCCTTATTTTTTAACTGTACTAGTTCTAGACTCTCCCACAAAGGGAAACATCCTCTCAGCATCCACCCTGTCAAGTGCCCTCAGGATCTTATATGTTTCAATAAGATCACCACTCATTTTTCTAAACTCCAATGGGTATAGACCCAACCTGCTCAACCTTTCCTCATATGATAACTCCTTCATCCCAGGAACCAGTCGAGTGAATTTTCTCTGAACTGCTTCTAATGCAATGATATCCTTTCTTAAGTAAGGATACCAAAACTGTACGCGATACTCCAGATGGGGTCTAACTAACGTCCAGTACAGGTGCAGCAACTTTTATACTCGATTCCATTTGCAATAAACACTAATATTCCATTTGCCTTCCTAATCACTAGCTGTACCTGCATACTAACTTTTTGTGATTGATGTACCAGGACACCCAGATCCCTCTGTACTGCAGTCTCTCTGCTTTCAAATAATATACCTCTTTTCTATTCTTCCTGCCAAAGTGGACAAGTTCACATTTTCCCACATTACACTCCATCTGCCAAATTTTTGTCCTCTCACTTAACCTACCTAAATCCCTATGTAGATTCTTTATATCCTCTTGACAGCTTACTTTCCTACCTAGCTTTGTGTCATCAGCAAATTTAGCTACTATATCTTTGATCCCTTCATCCAAGTTATTGATATAGATTGTAAATAGTTGAGGCCCCAGGACTGATCCCTGGTAATAGCTTGCTAACCCAAAAATGACCCATTTATTCCTATTCCCTGCTTCCTGTTAGCTAACCAAATCTCTATCCATGCTAATATGTTACTGTTACCATGAACTCTTATTTTATGTAGTAACCTTTGAGGTGGCACCTAATCGAATGCCTTTTGGAAATCCAAGTACACCACATCTGCAGGTTCACTTTTATCTACCTTGCTTGTTCTTCCTCAAAGAACTCTAATAAATTAGTCAAACACAAGTTCCCTTTCATAAAACCATGTTGACTCTGCCTGATTGCATTATGATTTTCTAAATGTCCTGCTATAACGTCCTTAATAATAGATTCTCGCATTTTCTCAATGCCAGATGTTAGGCTAACTGGCCTATAGTTTCCAGCTTTCCGTTTCTCTCTTTCCTTGAATAGAACAACACTCAAGAAGCTTGACAGCATCCAGGACAAAGCAGCCCACTTGGTTGGCATCCCATCCAACACCTTAAGCATTCACTCCTTCCACCACCGATACAGCATGACTGCAGTGTACGCCATCTACAAGATGCACTGCAGAAACTCATCAAGTCTTCTTTGACAGCCACTTCCAAACCCATGACCTCTACCACCTAGAAAAACAAGAGCAGCTGGTACATCAGAACACCACCCCCTCCAAGATTCCCTCCAAATCACACACCATACTGATTTGGAAATCTATTGCCATTCGTTCATCATTGCTGGGTCAAAAACCTGGAACTCCTTCACTAACAGCAGTGTGGGTGGACCTTTCTGTTACCAGTTATAGACAGACCAGCAGCCTCAAAGCAGGCAAGAGGCTCTAAAGGTGGCCGTGTTCATGAACTCCTTTGTGATTTCCTTCCAGGTTAGCGCACGGGACATCTCCAACATCTTGCAGTTTGCCATCCACGACTGTATAAGGGAGCTCACTGACGTTCCGTTTGCCAGGAGAGGGTGCTACGTTGCCTTGTTTCTTTCCAGAAAAAACCAGGCGGAGCACGCAAGTGGCTTTGCCAGATTGCAGGCTTTCCATGCTGTAGGGTGTCATTGACTACATGCATGTCACTTTTCAGGTACCGCGCACAAACTCAAAGATGTACTGCAAATGTAAAGTGTTCCTCTCCCTCAATATCTAACCAGTGTGCGACCAAACTCAGTACATCATGTAGGTAAATGCACAGTATCCTGGCAGCAGTCAATATACCATTATTCTGCACCAATCTGCTGTACCATCAGCATTTGAGCCACCATGAGAAACCATACAGAGGCTACAGACAACATCTGACCATCTGACTCATGATTCCAGTGCTGCTAAAATGTAATTGAGGAGAACATTGAGGTGCTTAAGCAACACTTCCACTGCCTGGACCATTCTGGAGAAACCTTGCAGTGCTCTCCAGAGCATGTTTCATGACCTATCATGATCTGTTGCACCCTGCACAACCTCGCAATCATAAAGGCACAGCCTTTGCCACTAGCTATATAGATATACGGCAACCAGCTGAGGAGGAGGAAGGGAAAGAGAGGACGAGGTGGAGAAGGAAGAGGAGGAGGGGGAGGAGGAGGGGGAGGAAGGGACAATTTAACCAAAATGTTCCTTTCTGACTGTGATCAGCTCATATGACTGCAGTACCAATGAACGCAATCCCAACTCCCCAGTCAAAAACTCTTTCCCTTTGTCACTTAGCATCACAGCATCTCTTGGACACAATACTGAAATAAAAGCCACCAGAAAAACAAGCATTTCAAACTAACTTTATCAATCAAACCATATTATATTCCATATAGGAGTCAACTGCTCACCCATATGCATTCCCTTAGTGTCTCTCTTCTGTCTGCCTATACTTGTTCCAATGTTCCTATGCAGTGCTACTCCAGTGGCTGTAGCATGACTAATGGAAGATGACTGGCTTCAGTGCAGTTGGCTTTGCAGGATGACCTTAAGCAGGCCTGGCTTTGGACTGCATCACCTAGGCATGGGCAGCAGCAGTCTGGGCTGGCTGGCTGTTGCAACAGCAAGGGCACTGGCAGAATGGCAGTGGTTGGAATCCTGAGGGAGAGGCAACAGGTTCATGCTCCACGGAGTCACTGCCACTCCCCTGGGCCAGTGCTTCAGTAATCCAGCAATGTATTGGAGGATGGGTTGCTGTACTGCTGTGAGAGCCTGCAAGCCTCATTGAATACGGGTATCCACATCCATGATGGTACCTGCATGGCAACAAGCTGAGCTTGCATGACTTCAGTCTGAGCTGCAATCAAAGCTAAGACATTGGCCTTCAGACGATACATCATGGTTGGGCCCACACAAGTGGATTTGGCCACCACTTCCAGGCTGGAAATGATGGGCTCCAAGCTATGCACAAAGCTGTGTGCAAGGTTGGTGCCGGACTCCTCCATGTTCCTTGACAGTGACCGCACGTTTTCTGGTAGACCTGCCAATGCACCAAGCATTACTGTCTGCATACCCAGCAGCCTTTTTCTGTATGCTGCCCCATCGCAGTCCTGATCTGAGTCCCCTGCATCATCCTCCAGTGAACTGGCATCTGTGCTACCCTTTCCGCCTGCCCTGCCTGCAGCCCAATCATTCCTGTTGACTCACCAAGTGCAGATCCCGCTTCTAAACTACCCTCTAAAGTATGCACAGTGCTTTCAACACCTGCCTTTCACCAAGGAAGTAGTGACTGAACTGTGCCACCACCTGCAACCCCACCTGCAGCCGCAGAGCAGGGTGTCAAGATCACCGTCTTCCTAAATTTCTACACCAGTGGATCCTTCCAGGTAGGAGCAGGCGACATTAGCAACATCTCGCAATTCACCATCCAACCCTGCATCACGGAGGTCACAGATGCCCTGTGTATAGGAGATGGGCCGTCAATGTCTTTTCACTGACCACAGAGAAGTAGGAGGAGCAAGCATGTGGCTTTCGCAGGCGAACAGGATTCCTAATGGTGCAGGACGCAATTGACTACACACGTGGCTCTGTGGGCCCCACATGTTTAACTGGTAGATGGTCCACAATCACAAGGGCTACCACTCCATTAACATCCAGTTGATATGCATCCATGGCCAAAAGATCCAGTTGGTGAATACCCCCAATCCTGGAAGCAAACACAATGCATTCATCATGTGCTAGTCATCTGCACCTACCATATTTTGCCCACCGTGAAGAACCAGAGACTGGATGACGAGGAATACCTGCTTTAAACCTAGCGCATGGCTTCCCCTTCACCACACAACCACGCAAGGACAGCAAACCTAGAATGTGAGCCGGGCAGCCACCAGGAATGTCATGGAGCAAACCATCAGTGTCCTGAAACAATGGTTTTACTGCCTGGGTCACTCAGGGGAAGACTTCCAATATTCATGGGAGTGTGTCTCCAAGTCCATGGTAATCTGATGTATTTGCCACAATCTAGCAATCATGAGGGCACAGCCCTTGCCACCAGGCCTTTGATGACCACCTCTGGAGAAGGAAGGCTGGAGGAGCTGAGGAGGCATCTGTGACCCCTTTGCTCCGGATGCTTAGACTCCAGTTCCCCTCAGATCTTATCCCTACATCACAGTTGCTCCACAATTCCCCAACCTTCAAGCCATCTGCTACATATCATCCCAGTGTCTTCTTGGTCAAAATCCAGGAATACAAGACACTGACGAAAAGCCATTATGTAACAACTTTATCCAAAACACATCCAATGATACATACAAAACTGAACTATTCACCCTGGTGTATTTCTTGTTTTTGTTTCAGATTTCCAGCATCCGCAGTATTTTGCTTTTATTTTAGTGTTTAATTCACTGCCACTTCTCTTCCAGGAATGCCTACCTTGAAGAAGTTCTGCTCTTCTCTCCGACGGGATTTTCGTTTGTCTCTTTTACCTTGTTCACCTTCATTGCTTTCTATTTCCCTCCTGGTGTTTGATAAGGTATCTACCAAAACTCGTTTTCACAGCCACATCTCCTTCCTCAGTGACTGTCTCCGGCTCCGACTGATTCCACGTGGATTCCAACTGCAGTTTCACCCATCATGCTTTGAAACCACCCAGGATCACAGGTATCTCCGAGAAATACAACGTTCCTCGGACTGCTACTCTCGCCGCATCCTGAGATCCACACTCAGTGCTATGCGCCGCCATATGCACACACTGGACCTCTCTCTCCAGCAGCACCGTCTCACCTTATCTCAAATCTGTTCTACTCCGCAGTTTCATCTCATCTTACGTCTCATCCGACGCATTAACAAAAAACTTTTTTTCTTCCTTTCAGGTGTTAAGGAACGCAAGCTCCAGCAGCTGATGGGGACTAATGCCCCTCCAGATCCTCCTTCTGCTTCACTTCCCTCTGACCCCACCCCTTCTGATCTGACCCCTTGCCGTGTATTCACTATACCCTCTGACCTCCCCCTCTCTGATGCTGAGCGTTCTGTACTCAGCAAAGGTCTCAGTTTTATCCCCTTACGCCCCCACCTCAATGAATTTCGCGCTCGGCATGACGTTGAGCTCTTCTTCCGTCGCCTCCGCCTCCGGACTCACTTCTTCGACCAGGAGTCCTCCCCCCGACCAGCAGACCCATTCACCCGCCTCCAGCATTCTCCCTCTACCTGGACCCCTCACCCTGGCCTCTTACCCGCTCTTGATCTCTTCATTGAAAACTGTCGGCGAGACATTGGTCGTCTCAATTTCTCTGCCCCCCTCACTCACTCTAACCTGTCTCCCTCTGAACTTGAGGCACTCCGTTCTCTCAGGTCTAACCCCGACATGGTCATCAAACCTGCAGACAAGGGTGGTGCTGTTGTTGTATGGCGTACCGACCTCTACCTTGCAGAAGCTCAACGCCAACTCACAGACACCTCTTCCTACCTCCCTCTGGACCATGACCCCACCACCGAACATCAAGCCACCGTCCAAAGGACTGTCACTGACCTCATCTCCTCTGGAGATCTTCCCTCTACAGCTTCCAACCTCATAGTCCCGCAACCCCGGACAGCCCGCTTCTACCTCCTTCCCAAAATCCACAAACGGGACTGTCCCGGCAGACCCATTGTGTCAGCCTGCTCCTGCCCAACTGAACTTATTTCTTCCTATCGAGACTCTATCTTTTCTCCGCTGGTCCAGTCTCTTCCCACCTACATCTGTGACTCTTCTGACGCCCTACGTCATTTTGACAATTTCCAGTTTCCTGGTCCCAACCGCCTCCTCTTCACTATGGACGTCCAATCGCTCTACACCTCCATCCCCCACCAGGATGGTTTGAGGGCTCTCCGCTTCTTCCTGGAACAGAGGCCCAACCAGTCCCCATCCACCAACACCCTCCTCCGCCTGGCTGAACTTGTTCTCACATTGAACAACTTCTCCTTCAACTCCATGCATTTCCTTCAAGTAAAAGGTGTCGCTATGGGTACCCGCATGGGTCCTAGTTATGCCAGTCTTTTTGTGGGATATGTCGAGCATTCTTTGTTCCAGTCCTACTCAGGCCCCCTCCCCCAACTCTTTTTCCGGTACATTGATGACTGTATCGGTGCCGTTTCCTGCTCCCGCCCCGAACTAGAAAACTTTATCAACTTTGCTTCCAATTTCCACCCTTCTCTCACCATTACATGGTCCATCTCTGACACTTCCCTTCCCTTCCTCGACTTCTCTGTCTCCATCTCTGGGGATAGGTTGTTTACCAATATCCATTATAAGCCCACTGACTCCCACAGCTACCTCGACTACACTTCTTCACACCCTACCTCCTGTAAGGACTCCATTCCATTCTCCCAGTTTCTCCGTCTCCGACGCATCTGCTCTGATGATGCTACCTTCCATGACGGTGCTTCTGATATGACCTCCTTTTTCCTCAACCGAGGATTTCCCCCCACTGTGGTTGACAGGGCCCTCAACCGTGTCCGACCCATTCCCCGCACCTCTACCCTCACCCCTTCCCCTCCCTCCCAGAACCGTGACAGGGTTCCCCTTGTCCTCACTTTTCATCCCACCAGCCTCCATATCCAAAGGATCATCCTCCGCCATTTTCGCCACCTCCAGCGTGATGCCACTACCAGTCGCATCTTCCCCTCCCTTCCCCTGTCAGCATTCCGAAGGGATCGTTCCCTCCGCGACACCCTGGTCCACTCCTCCATTACCCCCACCACCTCGTCCCCGTCCCAGGGCACCTTCCCTTGCAATCGCAGGAGGTGTAATACCTGCCCATTTACCTCCTCTCTCCTCACTATCCCAGGCCCCAAACACTCCTTTCAGGTGAAGCAGCGATTTACTTGTACTTCTTTCAATGTAGTATACTGTATTCGCTGCTCACAGTGTGGTCTCCTCTACATTGGGGAGACCAAGCGCAGACTGGGTGACCGCTTTGCGGAACATCTCCGCTCAGTCCGCAAGCAGGACCCTGAGCTTCCAGTTGCTTGCCATTTCAACACTCCCCCCTGCTCTCATGCTCACATCTCTGTCCTGGGATTGCTGCAGTGTTCCAGTGAACATCAACGCAAGCTCGAGGAACAGCATCTCATCTACCGATTAGGCACACTACAGCCTGCCGGACTGAACATTGAGTTCAATAATTTCAGAGCATGACAGCCCCCCACTTTACTTTCATTTTTAGTCATTTTTAGTTATTTTTTCTTCCCTTTTTTTTGCATTCCTTTTTACATTTTTTACAATCTTTTTTTGCATTTATTTCATTTCATCTTAGTTTGTTCAGTTTGCTTACCCACTGTTTTTTTCAGGTTGTTTTTCTTCAGGTTTGCACTTGCTGATGTTCAATATTCAGTATATTCACACCTAATCTGTACTGATGCTTTGTCTTTCAACACACCATTAACATATTGTTTGCCTTTGCTCCGTGACCTTTTGGTCAGCAATGTGGCCTGGTCCAATCTGCACCTTCTCCTTTGTTATCTCTTGCCCAACCCCCACCTCACTTGTTTATAATCTGTGACTTTTCTAATATTTGTCAGTTCCGAAGAAGGGTCACTGACCCGAAACGTTAACTCTGCTTCTCTTTCCACAGATGCTGCCAGACCTGCTGAGTGAATCCAGCATTTCTTGTTTTTGTATTCGTTTAGTGCCTGATTTGCAGGTGCCTTTGCCTGGCCTACTGCTCCTATGCAGTACTACTCCAGTAGCTGCAGCATGGCTGGTGGAAGGCTGTTGACAGACACCACCTGCAATTCCCTCCAAGCCACACACCTTCCTGACTTGGAACTATATCACTGTTCCTTCACTGTTGCTAGGTCAAAAACATGAAACTCCCTCCCTAACAGCACTGTGGTTGTACCTGCATCACATGGACTGCAGCGGCATTGTGTAAAATATTAGATACCATAAGCATAATGAGAGAGTAAGGACTAGAGGGTATGATATCCTTAAAAGTGGATAAATCGCCGGGGCCAGATTGATTGTATCCCAGGCTGTTAAAGGAAGCCAGGGAGGAAATAGCAGATGCTCTGAGGATCATCTTCAAATCGTCACTAAATTCAGGTGAAATACCAGTGGATTGGAGGTCTGCAAATGTTGTACCATTGTTTAAAAAGGGTGAGAGGGTTAGGCTAAATATTTATAGGCTAGTCAGCCTGACCTCGGAGGTGGGCAAATTATCAGAATCAATTCTGAGAGATAGGATACGCTGTCACTAAGAAAGTCACAGATTAATCAGGGATAGACAGCATGGATTTGTTAAGCGAAGGTTATGTCTTACTAACTTAATTGAATTTTTTGAGGAAGTAACAAGGAGGATTGATGAGGATAGTGCAGTGGATGTTTATTTTATTTTTAAGGTGGCCTTCATACACCAGGCCCCTTTTATGTATTTTATGTCGAGGGGGCCTTTATTCCTGCCCCCCTTATATACATCTTAAATAAATAACTTTATTTAAAAAATGGCCATGTAGTTGATAGTGAAGATGATAGTTGTAGACTCCAGAATGATATGGTTTGGTTGCCTGGGCGGAAAAGTGGCAAATAGAATTCAATCCAGAGAAGTGTGAGGTAATGCATTTGGGGAGGGCAAACAAAGCGAGGGAATACAAAGAACAAAGAACAAAGAAAATTACAGCACAGGAACAGGCCCTTCGGCCCTCCAAGCCTGCGCCGATCCAGATCCTCTATCTAAACCTGTCGCCTATTTTCTAAGGGTCTGTATCTCTTTGCTTCCTGCCCATTCATGTATCTGTCTAGATACATCTTAAAAGACGCTATCGTGCCCGCGTCTACCACCTCCGCTGGCAACGCGTTCCAGGCACCCACCACCCTCTGCGTAAAGAACTTTCCACGCATATCCCCCCTAAACTTTTCCCCTCTCACTTTGAACTCGTGACCCCTAGTAATTGAATCCCCCACTCTGGGAAAAAGCTTCTTGCTATCCACCCTGTCTATATCTCTCATGATTTTGTACACCTCAATCAGGTCCCCCCTCAACCTCCGTCTTTCTAATGAAAATAATCCTAATCTACTCAACCTCTCTTCATAGCTAGCACCCTCCATACCAGGCAACATCCTGGTGAACCTCCTCTGCACCCTCTCCAAAGCATCTACATCCTTTTGGTAATGTGGCGACCAGAACTGCACGCAGTATTCCAAATGTGGCCGAACCAAAGTCTTATACAACTGTAACATGACCTGCCAACCCTTGTACTCAATACCCCATCCGATGAAGGAAAGCATGCCGTATGCCTTCTTGACCACTCTATTGACCTGCGTTGCCACCTTCAGGGAACAATGGACCTGAACGCCCAAATCTCTCTGTACATCAATTTTCCCCAGGACTTTTCCATTTATTGTATAGTTCACTCTTGAATTGGATCTTCCAAAATGCATCACCTCGCATTTGCCCGGATTGAACTCCATCTGCTATTTCTCTGCCCAACTCTCTAATCTATCTATATTCTGCTGTATTCTCTGACAGTCCCCTTCACAATCTGCTACTCCACCAATCTTAGTGTCATCTGCAAACTTGCTAATCAGACCACCTATACTTTCCTCTCCATTTTGAGAAACTCCCTTCTACTGCTACTCTCTGTCTCCTGTTGCCCAGCCAGTTCTTTATCCATCTAGCTAGTACACCCTGGACCCCATGCGACTTCATTTTCTCCATCAACCTACCATGGGGAACCTTATCAAACGCCTTACTGAAGTCCATGTATATGACATCTACAGCCCTTCCCTCATCAATCAACTTTGTCACTTCCTCAAAGAATTCTATTAAGTTGGTAAGACATGACCTTCCCTGCACAAAACCATGTTGCCTATCACTGATAAGCCCATTTTCTTCCAAATGGGAATAGATCCTATCCCTCAGTATCTTCTCCAGCAGCTTCCCTACCACTGACGTCAGGCTCACCGGTCTATAATTACCTGGATTATCCCTGCTACCCTTCTTAAACAAGGGGACAACATTAGCAATTCTCCAGTCCTCCGGGACCTCACCCGTGTTTAAGGATGTTGCAAAGATATCTGTTAAGGCCCCAGCTATTTCCTCTCTCGCTTCCCTCAGTAACCTGGGATAGATCCCATCCGGACCTGGGGACTTGTCCACCTTAATGCCTTTTAGAATACCCAACACTTCCTCCCTCCTTATGCCGACTTGACCTAGAGTAATCAAACATCTATCCCTAACCTCAACATCCGTCATGTCCCTCTCCTCAGTGAATACCGATGCAAAGTACTCGTTTAGAATCTCACCCATTTTCTCTGACTCCACGCATAATTTTCCTTCTTTGTCCTTGAGTGGGCCAATCCTTTCTCTAGTTACCCTCTTGCTCCTTATATATGAATAAAAGGCTTTGGGATTTTGCTTA
Organism: Heterodontus francisci; assembly: GCF_036365525.1. Taxonomy (NCBI): domain Eukaryota; kingdom Metazoa; phylum Chordata; class Chondrichthyes; order Heterodontiformes; family Heterodontidae; genus Heterodontus; species Heterodontus francisci. The sequence continues at coordinate 49,231,676 of NC_090383.1, forward strand.
ACCCTGTTTGCTAAAGATATTTCATGACCTCTTAATTCCTCGTTTCTGATTGGTCCTACATTCCCGATATTCTTCCAAAGCTTCGTCTTTCTTCAGCCGCCTAGACCTTATGTATGCTTCCTTTTTCCTCTTAGCTAGTTTCACAATTTCACCTGTCATCCATGGTTCCCTAATCTTGCCATTTCTATCCCTCATTTTCACAGGAACATGTCTCTCCTGCACGCTAATCAACCTCTCTTTAAAAGCCTCCCACATATCAAATGTGGATTTACCTTCAAACAGCCTCTCCCAATCTACATTCCCCAGCTCCTGCCGAATTTTGGTACAGTTGGCCTTCCCCCAATTTAGCACTCTTCCTTTAGGACCACTCTTGTCTTTGTCCATGAGTATTCTAAACCTTACGGAATTGTGATCACTATTCCCAAAGTAGTCCTCTACTGAAACTTCAACCACCTGGCCGGGCTCATTCCCCAACACCAGGTCCAGTATGGCCCCTTCCCGAGTTGGACTATTTACATACTGCTCTAGAAAACCCTCCTGGATGCTCATTACAAATTCTGCTCCATCTAGACCTCCAACACTAAGTGAATCCCAGTCAATGTTGGGAAAATTAAAATCTCCTATCACTACCACCCTGTTGCTCCTACATCTTTCCATAATCTGTTTACATATTTGTACCTCTATCTCACGCTCGCTGTTGGGAGGCCTGTAGTACAGCCCCAACATTGTTACCGCACCCTTCCTATTTCTGAGTTCTGCCCATATTGCCTCACTGCTTGAGTCCTCCATAGTGCTCTCCTTCAGCACAGCTGTGATATCCTCTTTGACCAGTAATGCAACTCCTCCACCCCTTTTACCTCCCTCTCTATCCCGCCTGAAGCATCGATATCCTGGGATATTTAGTTGCCAATCGTGCCCTTCCTTCAACCAAGTCTCAGTAATAGCAATAACATCATACTCCCAGGTACTAATCCAAGCCCTAAGCTCATCTGCCTTACCTACTACACTTCTTGCATTAAAACAAATGCACTTCAGACCACCAGTCCCTTTGCGTTCATCATCTGCTGTCCACTGACCTCCTCATTTGGTTCCCATCCCCCTACCACATTAGTTTAAACCCTCCCCCACAGCGTTAGCAAAAGCACCCCCAAGGACATTGGTTCCAGTCCGGCCCAGGTGTAGACCGTCCAATTTGTAATAGTCCCACCTCCCCCAGAACCGGTCCCAATGTCCCAAAAATCTGAACCCCTCCCTCCTGCACCATCTCTCAAGCCACGCATTCATCCTGACTATTTTTTCATTTCTGCTCTGACTAGCACGTGACACTGGTAGCAATCCTGAGATTACTACCTCTGAGGTCCTACTTTTTAACTTGGCTCCTAACTCCCTTAATTCTGTTTGAAGGACCTCATCCCGTTTTTTACCTATATCATTGGTGCCTATGTGCACAACGACAACTGGCTGTTCACCCTCCCCCTTCAGAATGTTCTGCAGCCGATCTGAGACATCCCTGACCCGTGCACCTGGGAGGCAACATACCATTCGGGAGTCTCGTTTTCGACCACAGAACTACCTATCTACTCCCCTTACAATCGAATCCCCTATGACTATGGCCCTTTCACTCTTTTTCCTGCCCTTCTGAACAGCAGAGCCAGCCACGGTGCCATGAACGTGGCTACTGCTGCCTTCCCCTGGTGAGCCATCTCCCTCAACAGTATCCAAAACGGTATACCTGTTTTGGAGGGAGATGACCACAGGGGACACCTGCGCTGCCTTCCTGCTCTTTCTCTGCCTTTTGGTCACCCATTCCATTTCTCCCTCAGCAATCCTAATCTGCGGTGTGACCAATTCGCTAAACGTGCTATCCACGACCTCCTCAGCATCGCGGATGCTCCAAAGTGAGTCCATCCGCAGCTCCAGAGCCGTCATGCGGTCTAACAAGAGCTGCAACTGGACACACTTCCAGCACGTGAAGGAGTCAGGGACATCAGCCGTGTCCCTGAGCTCCCACATTGAGCAAAAGGAGCATAACACGGGTCTGAGATCACCTGCCATTTTTAATCTTAAGTTTAACTTAGTCTTAACTTAGATAAATGATAAAGGAACGAAAAGTTTTTACCAATCATACGGAAAAAAAAAAGAAATAGAAAAAGCCTTACCTTATCTACACACCACCGAGTCCTTTTCTTTTGGTTAGAGGAGGAGGGCGGGTGGAAGACACTACAGGTGTAGTGTCTCGGGTTCAGCCGCTGCCCAAATATATAGGACTTACTTACCCAGCTGCCACCTCGCTCTCCCTGTCGCCGCTGCAAAAAGAAACTGCCGAAACAAAAAGGTAAGTTTTTATAAGTTGAAACTCACTTACCCAGCTGCCACCTCGCTCTCCCTGTCGCCACTGCAAAAAGAAACTGCCGAAACAAAAAATACACAATAAACGGGAGGATATTAAGAGTGGTAGAGGAAGTGAGAGACCTTGGAGTGCATGTCCACAGGTCCCTGAAGGTGGCAGGACAGGTAGATTAAGTGGTGAAGAAGGAATGCTTTCCTTTATTGGCCGAGGTATAGAATACAAAAGCAGAGATGTGATGCTGGAACTGTATAAAACACAGGTTCGGCCACAGCTGGAATGTTGCGTACAATTCTGGTCACCACATTACAGGTAGGACATAGTTGCTCTGGAGAGAGTACAGAGGAGATTTACAAGAATGTTGCCAGGGCTTGAAAATTGCAGCTATGAGGAAAGATTGGATAGGCTAGGGTTGTTTTCCTTAGAAAAGAAGAGACTGAGGGGTGACTAAATTGAGGTTTGCAAAATTATGAGGGGCCCAGATAGAGTAGACAGGAAGTACCTGTTTCTCCTAGCGGAGAGGTCAATTACCAGGTGGCACAGATTTAAGGTGATTGGTAGAAAGATTAGAGGGGACATGAGGAAAATCGTTTTCACCCAGAGGGTGGTAGGTGTCTGGAATTCACTGCCCAGATCGGTGGTAAAGGCAGAAACCCTCAACTCATTTAAAAGATACCTAGACCTGCACCTGAAGTGTTGTAATCTGCAAGGCTACAGACCAGGTGCTGGAAGTTGGGATTAGATTGGGTGGTTAGTTTTTTTGCAGCTGGCGCAGACACAATGGGCTGAATGGCCCCTTTCTGTGCCATAACCTTTCTATGGTTCTGTGGTTTTTATGGTTCAAGGCAATTAGAGTTCGGCAACAAATGCTGGCCTTGCCAGTGTTGCCCACATCCTATGAAAGAATATGTAAAAAAAACCTTCACTGGAGAAGACTGCAGATGGCCTTGCAGAGTTACCTCAAGCAACTCTGGGCCTAGTGGGCCTTGTTGTGGGACCACCTAAAGAGGACAACGTTAAGAGGTTGTAAGTGAATATCACTGGAGGAAATGATGTCACGTCACATATGACCAGGGAGTTGTTGGTGTAGCCTGACAGAGTGAGAGGTGTGTATTGGTGTGCTCCTATAAACATAGAAAATAGGAGCAGGAGTAGGCCATTCCGCCTTTCGGGCCTGCTCCGCCATTCAAAAAAGATCATGGTTGATCGTCTAATTCAGTGCCCTGTTCCCGCTTTCTCCCCATATCCCTTGATCCCTTTGGCATTAAGAAATATATCTGTGTGTGTATAGCTGTGTGTGTACATATATAAATAAATATATATTATATATATGTTCCAGTTGAGTTATAATCGAAACCAGCATATTCTTTGGATATTACTTGGCATCCTGTGAATCTTACAATAGTTCACATACTAAAGGAACAAGTAATATTACATGGTGGCAACATTTGGGATTTATTTTTCTGAAGGCCACCAAATATTACATTATGATAATATTTGATTTTTCTGAAGAACACACTGAGGGAGAACAAGAAACAGCCAACCTGGAGTGGCTGAAGATTCAGGTGGAGAACAGTTGGCAGGAGACTCCACAGCAGTGCAGGAGGCTAGGACTGCAGACAGGACTCCGGGAGGTGTTGAAACTCTGTGAGTACAGTAGACAATTTGACAGGATATCGGAGCTTTCAACAAATCTGGCAATGGGTCGAAAAATTTGAAAAGTAGTACAACCATATGCTTTAGTTTTCCTGTTTTTATTTGCTTCATGGATGAGGCCTAAACCAAAAAGAGCAGGAAGACCTTCAACGATGTCTAGGGCTCTTCAACTTTTTGGCCTTGTATGTCCCCAATTTCGCTGAGCAAGCAGCACCGCTTAGATGACTGCTGTGTAAAGATACCCTTTACTTGTGGCAGGAAGACCACCAGCAGGTGCCTGAGTCCTTAAAGTTAGCTCTGTCAAGTCAAGACCGCGCGCTACAGAATTACGACCTGACCAAAGAGACCACGCTCGAGGTCGAAGTATCCTAGAAGGAATTAGGTGCCTGCATCTTTCAGGAAGGGAAGCAATCGCGTTCACGTTGAAGAGTTTGTCGCAAACCCAATCCAATTATTCCAACATCGAACATGAAAGCTGAGCTCTGGTTTGTGTTATCATTAGGTTTCACACCTCCTTGTTCGGAAAACATTTTACTGTGGAAACTGACCATAAGCCACTTGAAACCACATGGCACAAACCATTCATGAGGGCTCCTCCGCGGTTGCAAAGACTTTTGGCAAAGGTCCAGGGCTACGATTGTAACATCTAATATAAACCAGGCAGCAAAATGGTCACATCAGACACCCTGAGCAGTTTGCCTAACCCGAATAAATATGCAGATGTCTCGCTAGATTTGCATGTCCACAATATGGATACTGAGATTGAAGATGTCCTGAAGATCGATCTCATGAGTTTTGGACCCCACAAATGCAAGAAACTAAGAGATGAGAGGGCATGTGACACTACCCTATCGTTGTTGTGGAAAGTAATTGTGGAAAGATGGCCTGAGACTATATAGGAAGTAACTGAACATCTATGCTGTTTCTGGCCATATCGAGACGAGCTCAGTAGATCACAAGGGGTGATTTCCAAAGGAAGATAAGTCCTGATATCTGAAGCTCTGCATTCTGATATTCTAACCCAACTGCATCAAGGGCATTTAGGAATAGAACGTACCACAAGCGTTGCTCGACAGACAGTCTACAGGCCAGGAATCCACAGTGATGGTGAGATGGTGGTGAAATCCTGTGACGCATATCAAAGTTGTCAGCCAAATCAACAGAAGGAACCTTTTGATTCCGCATGAAACACCTTCACACCCATGGGCGAAGATCGGCACAGATTTATTTCACATTCAAAATAATGATTTCCTTCTCATTACTGATTAATTCACCAAGTTTCCAATCATCAGGCAGCTACAAAATACGTCAGATGCAGTAGCTGCTGATACGATCAGTGCTCTGTTCAGCTGACTTGGCGTGCGAGAAAAAATTATTTCCGATAATGGGCCGCATTATTCAAGAAGACCATTCCAAGACATATGTGCCAGGTGGGGAGTCCGTCATGTGACATTCTCCAAAGTCCAACATGGCTGAGCGCACGGTGTGCATCATTAAATTGCTAATTTTTAAAGTGTAGACAGACAGGACAAGATCTCAAAGCTGTAATACTGCACCTCTGGGTTACTCCATCAGACATGGACTTATCGTCGCCTGCAGAGTTGATGTTTGGAAGGTGGGTAAGAACTACCCTGCCCAGAAATCATCGCTGTAAATTATCCACAGTAAAGGATATACTTCTTGCTAAACAAGGGAAGATGAAGGCATTGTATGACAGGCAAGCAGGACAGAAGGTCAGAGTCCTCAATCATGCATCAGGAACTTGGTATCCCGCAAAGCTTGCAACCAGGCCAGGTCATACAAGGTCCAGACACCCAATGGTGTGATTCTCAGATGGAACTAAAATCAACCAAGAGACCTGCACGACAACACTACATGTGACAATCCTGTGGCATCACGGACACGTTCAAAGACAAAGTCTGAAGATGAATGGACAGAGGCTACAAGCACAGAGAAAGAACATGCCAACCAGAGTTCTGAGTCTCCAGAGTCTGAGAGGAGTCATCAAGACGAGCTCCGCTCTGGAAAGAGGTTTACGATAACAAGATCGGGAAGGATAAGCAAACCTCCTCTATGTTTTAGAGAGTGTTAAACTTGCTCACTTGTAAATAACATTTTGTTTTAATCATGTATAGTTAGTTTGAACTGCAACATCATTGTCTATTGTACATATGTATTTATCTTTGGAAAAAAGTGGCATGTGTAGGACCACCTTAAGAGGACCACCATAACAGCTTGTAAATGAAGGTCGCCAGAGGAAGTGATGTCACGTCACACATGACCACGGAGTTGTGGGTGTAGCCCAACAGAGTAAGATGCATGAATTGGTATGCTCCTGTAGTAGCTGTGTTAAGTTGGAATAAAAAACAACATATTCTTTGGATATTATTTGGAGTCCTGTGAATCTTACAATAGTTCGCATACCAAAGGAACAAGCAATATTACAGTAATATAAAAGCAAAATACTGCGGATGCTGGAAATCTGAAACGAAAACAAGAAATGCTGGATTCACTCAGCAGGTCTGGCCGCATCTGTGGAAAGAGAAGCAGAGTTAACGTTTCGGGTCAGTGACCCTTCTTCGGGCCTTACAGGCCTGACTTCAGACTGCTCTGCTTCAGCATGGTCAGCAGCAGTCTAGGCTGGCTGGCTGACAGGTAACAACAGGCACGCTGGCAGAGTGACAGTGGTGGGAGCACAAATGCTGACCTCCTGTGAGAGGACAGCAGGTTCATGCACCAGGGAGAAACTGTCACTCCCCCTCAACAATCCTAGTCATCTGTTAGAGGGCAGATTGCTGGACTCTGGATTGTGGAAGCCCACATGCCCTTTTAGCACTCATATCCACAGCCATGATGGCAGCAACCTGAGCCTGCATGACACTTAACTGGGCTTATATGACAGCAAGTATGGATCCCATGACCTCAATCTGAGCTTTCACTGCAGCACTGAGACCTTGTGTGACTTCAGCCTGTGCTGCAGTGGAAGCTGAGACATCGGCCACCAGACACTGCATCATGGATGGGTCGGCAAGTGCTGTCATGGAGTTGGACACCACTTCCACGGAGGAAAGGATGGGCTCCAAACTCTGCATGAAGCCATGTGGTCTCCTGTACACCCCCCCATCAAAGTCCTTATCTGAGGTCCACTGCAGCAGAACTCACCTGAAGGGGTGGTAGAAGCAGGAACCCTCACAACATTTAAGAAGTATTGAGGTGAGCACTTGAAATGCCATAGCATACAAGGCTACGGGCCAAGTGCTGGAAAATTGGATTAGAATAGATAGGTGCTTCATGGCCGGCACATACACGATGGGCCGAAGGACCCTTTTCTGTGCTGTGTAACTCTATGACTATGACTCCATGATATGCGACCTCACCCTCCAGTGAACAGGCACACAATCTAATTTTTTCCCCTGGCCTGGCTGCAGCCCACTCATGCCTGGTGACTCATCATGCACTCATCCCGACTCTATGCTACCCTCTAAGGTACATGCAGTGCCAGTATCTGAGCTTGTGGTTGCGAGTTTCAGATCAATTGATAGTGCTTTTTCATCAGAGGTCTGGTATAGCTATCGCCCTTCATAAAGAGGCTGCACTGGCTGGCATATCTGAAAGCAGAAATGCAGAAAGGCGTTGTTGGGGTGAAAGAAGTGGGGTGGTGTGGAAAGCAAGACATCCACGGTCACAGCATCTGTGACTTGCATTTCATACCAGATAGCAGGATGACGGGGAGGTGGGATTTGAGAAGGGGCTTATGGCAGAAACATACTGACATCCTGAACGTTCTCAGCAACACTGGATGCAATGAATTCTGTGACAGCTGGCCCCATGATGCGGTGCACTGTCTCCTTTAGAGGGCTCAGACAATGCAGGTGTCCCTGTTCCCTGTGTAAATGTGCGACCTGGTCCTGCAAGAGAGTGGGAAGAATGTCAGTGAATGTGTTGCAATGTGTTCAGGGGATGTGCCTGCCACAGCCGAATAGCTAGAGGTACGTGGAAGCAGCAAGAGTTGGGTGTGAGACTATCAGCATTGGTCAATGCGTGAGGGTGAGTTAGAGTCTCTGAATGTTAGGCATGAGTCCTGATTGCTGATGTGTCAGTAACATTGTTGTTTTTCAACAACTATCATAATGGCTTATTTATGATGGCTAAATTGGGCAGAAATTTTCCTACTTGATTCACCATTCCCATAAACCTCTAAAGCTCTGTCACATTTTTAGGCATTGGGAATTCCCTTATCACTTTTGTCTTTTGTGGATCTGCTCCAATACCAGACCCATCTATTATCTGTCCAAGAAACTTAACCATTGCCTGTGCAAAAGCATGTTTTTCATTCAATGTGAGACTTGCTTTTTTCAATCTTCGTAGTACAGCTGTCATTCTAGCATCGTGTTCTTTTTAATTGACCCCATATTTTAGGACATCATCCATAAGGCAAACAATTCCAATCAATTCTTCCAGAATCCTTGACATCATCCTTTGAAAGATCTCAGGTGATGATGTTATTCAAAATGGTAATCTGTTAAAACAGTATCTTCCAAATTGTGTTATGAATGTTGTTAGAAGCTTAGATTCCTTATCTCAGGGGAATTGCTAAAATCTGCTATTTGCGTCCAATTTGGTAACAATTGAGCTCCTCCCTAGTTTTGCCAAACTCTCATCAACTGATGACATTGGATACGTTTCTCTTTCCACTGCTTTATTCAGTTGTGTGAGGTTAACACAAATTCTAATTGAACCATTAGGTTTCTTCAGTGGAACCATACCTGAGCAACATACTGTAGGTTTTGTTACAGGTGAAATGACTCCTTGTTTTGTCATTAATTCAATTTCCTATCTTACTTTTTCTAGAAGTGGATGTGGGATTTTCCTAGGTGTATACAAACAAATTGGCTCTACTTCCTTCTTTAGAGTAATATGGTATGTCATTTTTAACTTCCTCAGTCCTCTAAATAATTTTGGAAATTCAGCTCTAAAATTTCTAGACTGGTCTTCCATACATTTGAGCTCTTCACTCTATATATGAGTTGTAAGTCTATGCAAGCCTTCCAACTTAGGAGTGAACAACTTTGATTTTTAATTACATGTAAGATCCTAGAAACTTATTTTCCCCGGTAATTCAATGTTGCGTTTAACTCTCCCATTACCTTCAACTCGATGCCTCCAGGTCCACAAAATTTTTTACCCATTAGTTTTAGAGTTTTTTTTCCCAGCCACGGTTCTGAGTCTGAAACTGATGCTCCTTTGTCCAATTTAAAATTAGTCTTGTTTCCAAGAATTTCTTCCGTCCAACAATTCTTACTTGTTCCTTGGATTTCCCCCAAAAAAGTGCTTCCACACTTTGGGTATCATGTCCTTCATTAACTTTATTGCTCTCTCAGGATTTTCCTTTAGTTATATGCAGAGCTGGCTTTTTACTGCGACACACTGACTGAAAGTGTCCCTTCTTTTCCCATGAAAAACAAACCGCTTCTCTGGCTGGGCAGTTTTCCCACTTGTGCCTCTCTCGGCCACATCTACTGCAATTGGTTGCTGCTACCTCCAGATGCTCTTCTTGCTTTTTTGTCTTTTACCGCCATTTTTCCCTTTCATTTTCTTAACAAATTCAATGGAGTTTGCTACTCTCAAGATCGGACTCTCCCTGTCCCTCTAACAACGCATCCGTTAAACCTTCTAACCTCTGCTTGTCTGCTCAACTGAATCACTTTTGTTAATGTGAGATCATCCCTTGTCTGTAGATGATCCAAAGGGGCATCGTCTAATACACGACCACAATCCTGTCTCTAATCAGCTCTTCTCATAAGCTGCCGAATTCACAATCCTCTGCGAGTTTGTACAAGTCATTGATAAATGAATCAATGCTCTCCCCTTTCTGCTGGGTACACTTATTAAATTTGGCACGCTCCACGGAGACATTTTTCCTTGCATTAAAGTAAGTCACGAGTGCCTTAATAACTTCTTCATATGTAGCCTTCTCTTCATCTATGCCTTGAGTAATCAGGATGTTGTCTGCACAATAGCATACTGACCTGCTCCTTGTCTGGCTTCTGTGGGAGAACCAATGCAGTATGATATCTTGCAAACTTCTAGCCCATTTTGACCATGCCTCGGCTTGGTTCAATCCAGCTACTTTTTTGAAGTTCTCCAGTAAAGGCAAAGATGTCTCCATTTTCTTTTTCAATTCACCACATCCATCTTATAATATTCTCATAACTATTGAGGCTTTGTACAGAATATATAAGATTTCAATGGATAAAATAACAGGAGTTTATTGAGCACATCTTGCAACTAAGGTTTCCTCTACAACTCTCCACGAGGTTCTGTACACATTATATTACAATGCTTCCTGTGATGATGCACACAGTCTATTTACATAATCTGCCCTGTAACAACCCCATGTCCACTATATTACATTATACTACACTTCACACCAGTTATGCCCAGTGCTGACTGTTACACTGACCACAGACTGGTCCGAGCAAAGGCCGCCCTTAAAATTAACCACCTCCCAAGAGAAAGGGCCTGTAACAAAGAAACTCCAAGTTCATTGACTAGGTTTGCCAGAGGTTGAAGCAGAACTCGAGAGCAAACTGGAAATTAAGCTCAACGATAGCATGTTCCCAGAAGCTGAAATGGACCCAGGTGACCAGTGGAAGGAATTGTGATCGGTTCTTCAGGAAACAACTGTGGAAGTGATCAGTTACTCAGTGAGAAAGAACAGGGACTGGCTCAACGAAAATTATTCTGGAATCCAAGATTTGCTCCAAAAGAAACGTTCCTGCTATATGAAACTTCTTACGAGACAAGGTGACAATCTGCAAAAGCCGCTTATACGGAAGCCTGCAGTACCCTATAAACTAAGCTTCGAGTCATTCAAAACGACTGGTGGCAAGCACTGGCAGAGGAGACAGAGTTATGCAGAAAGCAGCGACATGAGATCTTTTTACTAGTCCTTGAAGACCGTCCCACCTCACAACTGCGATCTTCTGATAGTACAATCCTGCTACTGACAAAGAGGCTGACATGATTCGATTTCAGAGCCTCTTTGGAGCTGTAAGGATGGTGCAGGAAGCTTTGATAGCCAGGATACCGCAAAGGGAAACAATGTTTGAATTGGATGAAGCCACAAAGAGATCGCAAGAGCTATGGCACTATTGAAATCCCGCAAGGCCCCAAGACCCAACAGTATTCCAGCAGAGGTCTACAAGCAGGGAGGCACTGCACTTCTTGACAAGCTCACAGAGTTGTTTACAGCTTGCTGAGTGAAAGGGACAGTGCCAGAATACCTTATTGATGCAGTGATTGTGGCCCTCTACAAAAACAAGGGGGAAAGGTTGGACTGCTCATATTACAGAGGGATTACTTTGCTCTCTATTACAGCCAAAATTTTAGCAAGAGTACTTCTAAACAGACTTGTATGAACAATCACCAAGGAAACTCTCCCCGAGAGTCAGTGTGGATTTAGGTCAAGCAGAGGAACCACGGATATGGTCTTAATACTGAGACAGATCCAAGAAAAATGTAGGGAACAGAATATGAGCCTATATGTTACCTTCATGGACTTTCACAAAGACCTTTGATACCATCAGCTGGGATGGACTGTGGGAAATACTTTCTAGACTGGATTGTCCACATAAGTTCCTGGACAGACTCCGACAGCTGCATGTTAGACAGAGAGGTCTGGTGAAACTGAATGGAGCACTCTCTGACAGCTTCCCTATCGCCAATGGTGTAAAACAAGGGTGTGTTTTTGGACCGACCCTCTTTTCCATCTTCTTCAGCATGATGCTTCAGGAGGCCAAGAGAGATTTGACAGAGGGCATTTACATCCGCTTCCGAACAAATGACAGTCATTTCAATCAAGGATAACTCTTGGTGCTTTTAAAGACCATAGAAGTGCACATCTTGGAACTTCTTTCTTCTGATGATTGTGCCTTTGTGGTCCACACACAGAAACACTACAGTTCATCGTGAACTGTTTCCCAGAAGCAGCAAAGGCATTCGGCCTTACCATCAGTTTGAAGAAACCAGAAGTGCTGTTCCAACCCCCACCTCGTGAAAATTACAACTCATCACAGATCAATATCAATGACTAAAGTCTCAACACTGTTGATCAATTCACATATCTGGGCAGCATTATTTCAAATGATACCACCATCAGCAAAGACATTGACAATCACTTGTCCAAAGCCAACAGCTCTTTTGGCTGCCTCTCTAAATGAGTCGGGAGGAATCATTCCTTGTGCATTTCCATGAAAATCCAAGTGTACAGAGCTGTTGTTATCACTACCGTCTTGTATGGCTCAGAGTCTTGGTTCCTGTACAGTGCGAGCTGTGACTTGTAGGTGTGAGGCTTACTAAGTTTGTGAGGGTGAGGTCAAGCATATAAATTTTTGGATTGAGTACTGATTGATTTGGGTACTAAATGATAGAGCTTATTGGTAGGTGGGTGATGGGGGTGTAGTGAATGAAGTAGTGAATGAGGCTAGTGGTACCGTGGTAGGATATGCCATTTGAAGATGAACTCATTCACTTTGACAACTCGTGTGAGCTCATTTAAACTACTTCCTGCATTGCATCCACATTCTTGCAGCAACGTTCCTGGCATTGACCTTTGCTATTACTTGTTCCCATTCCCTCCTGAGCATATGTCTGAAGAGCCTCCTGCCCACCCTCCCCCTCCCACCTTAGGATAAAGGACATCTCTCCTTCTTTCCATCTCTTCCACCAAGAGCTCCATGGCAGTATCTGAAAACATTGGTGCTCACTCTCTCGCATGTTCAGCCATTGCTCAAAGCATCACAGCCCAGATTTTTGAAAAAATTCCAAAACTTCTTGCAGTCACAATGCACCTCCCCTTTAAGAAGCACAGGCTTCCTTTAAGTAGTGCTGGCCATTAGCAATATCAAGCCCGCTGCTGATGCCTGAAGTCAATGAACAGCACACGATGTGCTCCTACACTAAAAGAAAAGTACTTCATTAGCTCTGGGACATCCTGCAGTCGTGAAAGGTGCGATATAAATGAAGTCTTTCTTTCATTCTTTCACTGGTTGCACACAGAAATCATGTAAACGAGCAAGAAGCACCTATTTAACATGCTGCCTGCAACACAATGTACAGACGTGTATTATTTTTATCGCGATCTTAGTACTCATTTTTCGGGTTAGCCAATTTCTCCCCAATGATTTTTCCACTTTGAGCACGAACAGTGTTTCAGTATCTCCTCTTATCTGATATATCTGCCCCTCCGATTTTATTGTAATATTGGCAGCATCCTCTTCTTTAGTGAAGACAGATGCAAAGTGCTCATTTAGGACCATAGCCAAGCCCTCTGCCTCCACAAGAAGATTCCCTTTTTAGTCCCTAATCTCACATTTCCTTTGACTATCATTCTACACTTTATATGTTTATAAAAGACGTCAGGATTTCCTTTCATATTACCCACTAATCTTTCTTCACATATTCTCTTTGTCCCTCTTAATTCCTGAGAGGGTGGGGATGTGAGCAGAGCCAATCAGAGAGAGCGCAGCTGTGAGTGGTCAGAGAGGGTGGGACAGTGAGTGGAGCACTAAGAGATGTTGAGGCTGTGATCGGAGCAGTCAGAGACGGTGAGGCTATGAGTGGAGCATCAAGAGAAGGTGGGGCTATGAGTGGAGCAGTCAGAGGGCTAGGCTATGAATGGAGCACAAAGAGAGGGTGGGGCTATGAGTGAAGCACTAAGAGAGGTTGAAGCTGTGAGCTGAGCAGTCAGAGAGGGTGAGATTATGAGTGGAGCGGTTAGAGAGGGTGAGGCTGTGAGTGAAGTGATCAGAGAGGGTGAGGCAGTGAGTGAAGTGTTCAGAGTGGGTGAGATTGTGAGTGAAGTGGTCAGAGAGGGGGAGGCTGTGAGCGGAGTGGTCAGAGAGGGCGAGGCTGTGAGTGAAGTGGTCAGAGTGGGTGAGGCTGTGAGCGGAGTCGTCAGAGAGGGCAAGGCTGTGAATGGAGTGGCCAGAGAGGGCAAGGCTGTGAGCGAAGTGGTCAGAGAGGGAGAGGCCCAGGAGCAGACAAACCGCTTTCGAATCAAGAGTTCAGAAAAACAAGAGAAAAAGAATTAAAGTGTGATGCCACAGGAAAGGAGGTAAGTGATTGGCGGTGAGTATTTCTCTTGTTTTTTTTCTATTTCTCTCTTTAAATTAATTTAAACTAAGAGCCAGGAAATTAAAAATTCCAATTGGAGTAAGTAAAACACTGAGTGAATTAATAATTGAGTATTAGCGCAGAGCAGCTTCACCCAAGTGTCGATTTCACCAGAGCGCAAGGGAATTTGGTGAGTGAGAAGTTGGTGAGGTGGGGGAATGAGGTGCTGCTTGATATATTAAAAATAAATATAAACAAATAGCGTCAAATTAGTTACAGTAAAGACCTAAAGCACATAATGAAATTGAATAAATTAAACAAGAGTATTACCTAGATTAAAAACTATTGTTACGACCAGGTGAGAAAGGGGTCTAGGGGTCCCTCTCACCCTTCACCCGGTCTTACTGTAACAGGGTTTAATTTTTAACACACCGTGTTTTTAGCTCCCCTTGCTGAATCCTTGTTCACTGCTTTCCAATTATGAGGCAAAGAAACCAGCACAAGCAGGCTTTCTTAGGTTTAAAGATGAAAGGTTGAAATTTATTAAACTTAAACTCTAATTTGGTTAACAGCTACAGATACACAACGCGCCCACGTTAGCATGCATGCGCGATACACACATGCAGATAGAGACAGATCAGAGCAGAAGAAATAAAGTGGAAAGGTTTCAGGCACTATCTGAAGAGGGTTTTGTTAGGGATTTTCACGCTCACTGTAGAGTCCTTGATTGCAGGTAGATCTTGCTTTTCGTTGGGGCCCAGTATTCTTCTTAAACCTTGTTTGCTGTAGGAGACTTTTCTTTCTTGGGGTTCATACGTCTTCAATGGATTTGGAGTTCCATGAGAAAAGGATGGAGCGGCTGTGGCGAGCCAGCCAGGAGAGGTCTTTTCAGTCCTGGAGCAAACAGACACTCAGAGTTCAAACTGTTTGTACAATTCAGAAAAACCCAGGTTGCCAAGCAAATTAGTCATGTGACTAACTGGTCCAACCACGTCTTGGCTCTGTGGATTGTATCATCTTAGCAGGGCCTGGAATGCTCTTCCCTGCCTTCAATGTCCATTGTGGATTAAATGGATAAGGGGGGTAACCTCTCTTGTCCCTATTGATATGTAAGTGTCTTCTAGCCAGGTGTCTGGCAGCCCTTGTAACAGGCCTTCTCTTCTTCCCAGCAACAATTTGAAATTTAATGTCAATGTGGAAAAATTAATATGCCTCATTCTTGGCAGTTGGGGGTCTAGCATGACACTATAAATAGACAATGAGTGATATTTCAAAACTTGAAAATCTAATTAATTAAACAAAATACAATCAAGATGGCAAGGCAGGTGCTGTGTTGCAGCTGCAGCATGTGGGAGCTGGTGGTCACCAGTCTGAACCACAACAACCACGTCTGGATTAAGTGTCTGCAGCTCAAGAATCTTCAGCTCAGAGTTGATGAGCTGGAGTCCAAGCTTCAGACAATGCAATGTCTTTGTTCCAGGAGGCAGTCACACCCCTTAGTTTAATTACTTAAGACTTGGTCCGTGGTTAGGGACAGGAGGGTGTGACTACAAGTGAGGCAGGCATGGGAATCCAGAAGGTGGCAATGGAGGAGCCTCAGCCCTTGCACTTGTCCAACATGTCTGAGGTTCTTGCAGCCTGCGTGAACGACAGCAGGAACTACAGGGAGGATGACCAAATTGACCACAGCACCATGGTACAGGGGGCCATTCAAGTGGAGGGAGTAAAAAGAAATGTAGTTATGGTAAGGGACAGTATAGTTAGGGGGATAGATATTGTTCTTGACAGCCAACAACGTGAATCCCAAAGGCTGTGTTGCCTGTCCAGAGCCAGGGTTAAGGACAGCTCCTCGGGGTTGGAAAGGAACTTGGAGTAGGAGGGGAAAGATACAGTTGTCATGGTCCACATAGGTACCAGTATGCACAGCTAGGGGCTAAATTACAAAGCAGAACCACAAGGTGTTAATCTCTGGATTATTACCTGAGCCATGAGTAAATTGGTCAATAAGATCAGAGAGTTGAATGCGTCACTCAAAGATTGCTGTGGGAGAAATGGATTTAAATTTATTGGGCAACAGTACTGGAAAAAGAGGTAGCTCTTCCGTTGGGACGGGCTTCACTTGAATTGTGCTGGGACCAGTGTCCTGGTAAATCAAGTAGCTAGGGCTGCAGATAGGGATTTAAACTAAATAGTGGGGAAAGGGATCAGGTTAGGGGAAATTTAGGAAGTTAAAAAGAAAGGACAAGGCAATATTGCAGGGTAGTGATATGGGTAATGAGAACCAGAGTGTGACAGGAAGGGACAGAGTGTACAAACATAACAGTGCACCAAGGTCAGAGTAGGGAAAAGTGGTAAAAAGACAAAATTAAAGGCTCTTTATTTGAATGCACACAGCATTTGTGACAAGATAGATGAATTGACTGAACAAATAGAAATAAATAGGTATGATCTGATAGGTTTTACAGGGATGTGGATGCATGATGACTAAGGCTGGGAACTAAATATTCAGTGGTACGTGACATTTCAGAAGGACAGGCAGAAAGGATGAGGAAGTGGTGCTGCTTCGTTAATAAAGGATGAGATAAGTACAGTTGTGAGAAATGATTTTGGCTCGGAAGATCAAGTTGCAGAATTAGTTTACATGGACATAAGAAACAGCAAGGGAAAGAAGTCACTGATGGGAGTAGCCTATAGGCTACCTAACAGTAGCTACACTGTTGGGCATTGTTTCAATCAAGAAATAATGGGGGCTTGTGAGAAAAGGACTGCAATAATCATGGACAACTTTAATTTTCATACAGATTGGACAAATCAAATTTGCAAAGGTAGCCTTGAGGATGAGTTCATAGAGTGTATTTGGGGCAGTTTCTTAGAACAATGCATTGTGGAACCAACCAGGGTACAGCCTATTTTAGACATGGCACTGTGTAGTAAGATAGGATTAATTAATGATCTCATAGTAAAGGATCCTTTAGGGAAGAGTGACCATAACATGATGGAATTTCACCTTCAGTTTGAGGGTGAGAAGTTTGGGTCTGAAACTAGTTCTTAAACTGAATTAAAGGCAATAACTAAGGTATGATGACAGAATTGGCGAAAATGGATTGGGGAAAATAGATCTATACGTAAGATGGTAGAGAATTAGTGGCAGACATTTAAGGAGATATTTCATAATTCTCAACAAAGATATATTCCATTGAGAAAGAAAGACTATGCAAGAAGAATGAACCATCTGTGGCTAACTAAGGTAGTTAAGGATGGGATCAAATTGAAACAAAAAAGCATACAATGTTGTGAAGGTAGTGGTAGGTCAGAAGATCGGAAAAATATTTAGAAACCAGCAAAGGATGACTAAAAAAGGAATAAAATAGATTATGAGTGTGAACTAGCAAGAAATGTAAAATCAGACAATAAGAGCTTCTACAAGTATATCAAAAAGGAAGAGAGTTGTTAAAAATTGATCCCTGAGAGGATTAGACTGGGGAATTAATAATGGGAAACGAGGAAATGGCAGAGACTTGTAACAAATATTTTGTATCTCTCTTCATGGTAGAAGACACTAAAAACAGTCCAATAATAGTAGAAAATCAGGGGGAAAATAGGAGGAACTTAAAACAATCATTTTGATCAGAGAAAAAGTACTACGAAAACTAATGGGAATAAAGGCTATCAAGTTGCCTGCATCCTAGGGTCTTAAAAGAAGTGGCTGAAGAGATAGTGGATGCATTGGTTGTAATCTTCCAAACTTCTCTAGATTCTGGGAAGGTCCCAGGGGATTGGAAAACCACAAATGTAACACACCTATTCAAGAAAGGAGGGAGACAGAAAGCAGGAAACTATAGGGCAGTTAACCTAACATCTGGCATTGGGAAAATGTTAGAATCCATTATTAAGGTAGAAAGAACAGGACATTTAGAAAATCATATTACAAACAAGCAGAGTCAACATGGTATATGAAAGGGAAATCATGTTTGATAAATTTATTGACTTCTTTGAGGATGGAACGAGGGATGTGAATAAAAGGGAACCAGTAGATGTAGTGTATTTGCATTTCCAAAAGGCATTCAATAAGGCGCCACATAGAAGGTTACTGCACAAGATAAGAGCTCATGGTGTTAGGGTTGATATGTTAGCATGGATAGAGGATTGGTTAACGAACAGGAAACAGAGTCAGGATAAATGGGTGATTTTCAGGTTGGCAAACAGTAACTAGTGGGGTGGAAATGGGATCGGTGCTGGGGCCTCAACTATTAACAATCTATATTAATGACTTGGATGAAGGGACCAAGTATATTGTAACCAAATTTGTGGATGATCCAAAATAGGTGGGAAAGCAAATGAGAGGAGGACACAAAGGTTGGAATTTAATGTAACCTGGTGGGGTTGCCGGACTATGGGACCAAAAATGGAAGCAGGTGGCAAAGGCACGTCGACTCTGACTTCTGCTCCCACTGTGATTGCACACCGGCAGGCAAGTAGTGCCCAGCCGCCGGAGTTGATAACAACTAGGCACAGGGGGGCGGAAGGGTTGGCGGTGGCGGAGCGAGCTGTGACCCAGAAGAAGGAGCATGCAGCTTGTATAAAGGGCCGCCAGAACCTGATATGGCATTTTAATAAAAGCAAATTACTGCAGATGCTAGAAATCTGAAATAAAAGCAAAGTGCTGGAAATACTCAACAGGTCAGACAGCATCTGTGGAGAGAGAAGCAGAGTTAACATTTCAGGTCTGTGACCATTCATCAGAACCGGCAAAGGTTAGAGAAGAATTAGGTTTTAAGCAAGTGAAGGTGTCGGGGGAGTGGTTTGGTGGAGAAGAAAACAAAAGGGAGGTGTATGATAGGACAGAGGGCAGGAGAAATTGAATAACAAAGATGTCAATGGACAAAGGCAAAGAGAGTGTTAATGCTTGTGGTGAAAGTCAAAGCATTAGGCCAGAGAGAGTGTTAGTGGCAGAGTAATGGACTCCATCCCATTCTCCCAGTGTCTCCATCTCCGACACATCTGTTCTAATGATGCAGCCTTCCACAACAGCTTTTCTGACATGTCTTCCTTTTTCCTCAACCGAGGATTCCCCCCAGTGTGGTTGACAGGGCCCTCAACCATGTCCAACCCATTTCCCGCACTTCTGCCCTCACCCCTTCCCCTCCCACCCAGAACCTCGACAGGGTTCCCCTTGTCTTCACTTTCCGCCCCTACACATCCAAAGGATCATCCTCCACCATTTCTGCCGCCTCCAGCATGATGCCACCACCAAACACATCTTCCCTTCCTCTCCCCTATCAGCATTCCAAAAGCATGACCCTCAGCTTCTGGTTGCTTGCCATTTCAACACACCCCCCTGCTCTCATCCCCACATTTCTGTCCTTGGCCGGCCGCAGTGTTCCAGTGAACATCAACGCAAGCGCAAGGAGCAGCTTGCATTAGGCACTCTACAGCCTTGCGGGCTGAACATTGGGTTCAACAAGTTCAGAGCATTTCTGGTCTTTTTTATATTTTTCTTTTTTTATTACTTTATTTTATTTTTAACCATGTGCCTGTTTTTCATGTTTGTGCTTTTGGACAGAGCTGCTCATTACTCTGCCATTAACACTCTCTCTGGCCTAATGCTTTGTCTTTCATCACAGGTATTAACACTCTCTTTGCATTTGTCCTATGACATCTTGGTTATTTAATCTCTCCTGCCCTCTGCTCTATCACACACTTCTCTTTTGTTTTCTTCTGCACCCCCCACCCCCCAACACCTTCACTTGCTTATAACCTAATTTTTTGCTAACCTTTGCCAGTTCTCATGAAAGGTCACAGACCTGAAACATTAACTCTGCTTCTCTCTCGACAGATGCTGCCTGACCTGCTGAGTATTTCGAGCATTTTGTTCTTATTTTGGCATCTCCATAGTTCAGTTTTGTGTATAAAGACCTTTGAGCTCCAATCAGCACTGCAAACCACCCTCCAGCCTATTTGGACCACCCCTTCTTTGGAATTCCAGCACACCATCTTCAGCCTGGGACCACCCTCCAGCTCTCTCTGACCACCCCATTATTTGCCAGTGACTACATGGAAGTCCCACCAGACCCACAGCATCCCAACAGAAGACCTTGAAGCCTGTGTAACCCATTTGTGGCCATAGCAAATGCTATAACCCAGGTGGCCCTACATGTTCAGCGATGAGTCTGTGTATGTCCTCTTCCAGGCTGCTGGGCAAGGTGGGAGGTCCTCTCCCCTCGCGACCAAAGGAGGAGACTTCCCCAGTGAACCAGGCAGGCCTGGATGGAGGTAGCAGAGGAGCTTAGCAGCTATGGGGTCAAATGGAGTACCTGGATCTGGTGCTACACCCGGGTCAATGGCCTTCTTCGCTCAGCCAGGGTGAGTGGCAAAGCTCAGTCTCCTTTGGGTCGGAAACAAATGGGTGGGCGTGCGGGTGCGGATGTTGGGATGTGGGAGGCCACCAGATGGAGGGAATGGCTGCAGCTCTGTCAAGAGTGCAGCCGGGAGCCAGACTAACACTTGCATGACACTGGCCCCAAAGGCTGCAGCAAGCATGTGGAGTGGGTGATCTCTGTAGTCCGAGCATTCTCATGTATCTCCAAAGAAGAAGAGGGCTCAGAATGCCAGAGCATCGGCACTGACCAGTGGCTGCTTTCCGCTGATGGCCAGCTTGATGCCAATGGAGGAAAAGGATCTGCAGCTAGCTGGCGACCAGGGAGGCCTATCCATCACAAGTGGATCTCTAGCAGAGCAAGACTACACCTTCTTCTGGCAGGGCAGGGATCCTGAAGAACCAAGACAGCATGGAGTGGTCTTCGCCATCAGAAACTCCTTGCTCAGCATGATAGAGCCTCCCTCAAATGGCTCGGAACGCATACTGTCCATCCGACTGCTCACCACCTCTGGTCCAGTACACCTACTCAGCATCTATGCTCCAACACTCTGCTCCCCACCTGAAGCTAAAGATCAGTTCTACGAGGAACTCCATAACATCATTAGCAGCATCCCCAACACCGAATACCTATACCTGTTGGGGGACTTTAATGCCAGGGTTGGGGCCGACCATGACTCATGGCCCTCCTGCCTTGGGCGCGATGGCGTTGGAAGGATGAATGAGAACGGGCAGAGACTGCTTGAGTTGTGTATCTATCACAACCTCTGCATCACCAACTCGTTCTTTCACACTAAACCCTGTCACCAGGTTTCATGGAGGCACCCAAGATTGCGTCGTTGGCACCAGCTAGACCTCATTGTCACAAGGTGAGCCGCCTTAAACAGTGTTCAAATCACACGCAGCTTCCACAGTGCGGACTGCGACACTGACCACTCCCTGGTCTGCAGCAAGGTTAGACTCGGACCAAAGAAGTTGCATCATTCCAAGCAGAAGGGCCAACCGCGCATCAACACAAACAGAATTTCTCACCCACAGCTGTTACAAAAATTTCTAAATTCACTTGTAACAGCCCTTCAAAACACTTCCACAGGGGATGCTGAGACCAAGTGGGCCCACATCAGAGATGCCATCTATGAGTCAGCTTTGACCACCTACGGCAAAAGTGCGAAGAGAAATGCAGACTGGTTTCAATCTCATAATGAAGAGCTGGAACCTGTCATAGCAGCTAAGCGCATTGCACTGTTGAACTACAAGAAAGCCCCCTGCGAGTTAACATAGGTAGCACATAAAGCAGCCAGAAGCGCTGCACAAAGAACAGCCAGGCGCTGCGCAAACGACTACTGGCAACACCTATGCAGTCATATTCAGCTGGCCTCAGACACCGGAAACATCAGAGGAATGTATGATGGCATTAAGAGAGCTCTTGGGCCAACCGTCAAGAAGATCGCCCTCCTCAAATCTAAATCAGGGGACATAATCACTGACCAACGCAAACAAATGGACCACTGGGTTGAGCACTACCTCAAACTGTACTCCAGGGAGAATGTTGTCACTGAGACTGCCCTCAATGCAGCCCAGCCTCTACCAGTCATGGATGAGCTGGACGTATAGCCAACAAAATCGGAACTCAGTGATGCCATTGATTCTCTAGCCAGCAGAAAAGCCCCTGGGAAGGACAGCATTACCCCTGAAATAATCAAGAGTGCCAAGCCTGCTATACTGTCAGCACTCCATGAACTGCTATGCCTGTGCTGGGACGAGGGAGCAGTACCTCAGGACATGCGCGATGCCAATATCATCACCCTCTATAAAAACAAAGGTGACCGCGGTGACTGCAACAAGTACCGTGGAATCTCCCTGCTCAGCATAGTGGGGAAAGTCTTTGCTCGAGTCACTCTAAACAAGCTCCAGAAGCTGGCCGAGCGCATCTACTCTGAGGCACAGGGTGGCTTTCGTGCAGAGCGATCGACCGTTGACATGCTGTTCTCCCTTCGTCAGATACAGGAGAAATGCCGTGAACAACAGATGCCCCTCTACATTGCTTTCATTGATCTCACCAAAGCCTTTGACCTCGTCAGCAGACGTGGCCTCTTCAGACTACTAGAAAAAATTGGATGTGCACCAAAGCTACTAAGTATCATCACCTCGTTCCATGACAATATGAAAGGCACAATCCAACATGGTGGCTTCTCATCAGACCCCTTTCCTATCCTGAGTGGCATGAAACGGCTGTGCTCTCGCACCCACACATTTTGGGATTTTCTTCTCCCTGCTGCTTTCACATGCGTTCAAGTCCTCTGAAGAAGGAATTTTCCTCCACACAGGATCAGGGGGCAGGTTGTTCAACCTTGCCCGTCTAAGAGCGAAGTCCAAAGTACGGAAAGTCCTCATCAGGGAACTCCTCTTTGCTGATGATGCTGCTTTAACATCTCACACTGAAGAGTGCCTGCAGAGTCTCATCGACAGGTTTGCGGCTGTCTGCAATGAATTTGGCCGAACCATCAGCCTCAAGAAAACGAACATCATGGGACAGGACGTCAGAAATGCTCCATCCATCAATATTGGCGACCACGCTCTGGAAGTGGTTCAAGAGTTCACCTACCTAGGCTCAACTATCACCAGTAACCTGTCTCCAGATGCAGAAATCAACAAGCGCATGGGAAAGGCTTCCACTGCTATGTCCAGACTGGCCAAGAGAGTGTGGGAAAATGGCGCACTGACACGGAACACAAAAGTCCGAGTGTATCAAGCCTGTGTCCTCAGTACCTTGCTCTACGGCAGCGAGGCCTGGACAACGTATGTCAGCCAAGAGCGACGTCTCAATTCATTCCATCTTCGCTGCCTCCGGAGAATACTTGGCATCAGGTGGCAGGACTATATCTCCAACACAGAAGTCCTCGAGGCGGCCAACATCCCCAGCTTATACACACTACTGAGTCAGCGGCGCTTGAGATGGCTTGGCCATGTGAGCCGCATGGAAGATGGCAGGATCCCCAAAGACACATTGTACAGCGAGCTCGCCACTGGTATCAGACCCACCGGCCGTCCATGTCTCCACTTTAAAGACGTCTGCAAACGCGACATGAAGTCCTGTGACATTGATCACAAGTCGTGGGAGTCAGTTGCCAGCGTTCGCCAGAGCTGGCGGGCAGCCATAAAGGCGGGGCTAAAGTGTGGCGAGTCGAAGAGACTTAGCAGTTGGCAGGAAAAAAGACAGAGGCGCAAGGGGAGAGCCAACTGTGTAACAGCTCCGACAAACACATTTTTCTGCAGCACCTGTGGAAGGGTCTGTCACTCTAGAATTGGCCTTTATAGCCACTCCAGGTGCTGCTCCACACACCATTGACCACCTCCAGGCGCTTACCCATTGTCTCTCGAGATAAGGAGGCCAAAGAAAAAGATTACCACCTACCATGATGATGTCAGCGATCAAGTGGGAGAGACTCCAGAACAGTTACAGTGTGACTTTTGAAAGATACACACAGGCTAGTGTGGAGTGTATATAGTTATTATGCAACAAAGATTAATGTTTAAACAAGACAAACCTCTCTGGCTAGACTCTATACGGTGGCAACGTAAAGAACCAAACATATAACAATTCGGGGTCACAACCTGGTACCAGCACTGCTCAAGTGTTGGACAACTGGCGGAAGCTGTGACAGCTGAGACCTCTGACATTCAGAGAACCATGGGAAACCAGGCCCATGCTGATCCCCAAGCTGATGACGAGCCTCTGGAGTCATCCTTGAGGCAGCAGATGCTGGGTGAGGTGCATGAAGGTCTGGCAGAAATTTCAGAGGGTATGCATGCCCTGGCTCGGACAGTCCATCCAAGCCATGAGCACTGCCTTTTCCCTCTAGCCTGCATGCATGGCCTCCTCGATCAAGAGATTGGCGACTCTCCTAGAGAGCCACATCTAGCAGGCCAGTCAATTGATGCTGGAGGTGCATTTTAAAAATTCTTTCATGGGCTGTGCACGTCACTGGCAAGGCCAGTATTTGTTGCCCATTACTAATTGCCTTTGAGAAGGTAGTGGTGAGCTGCCTTCTTGAACCGCTGCAGTCCATCTGGTGCAGTTACACCCACAGTGCTGTTAGGGAGGGAGTTCCAAAATTTTGATCCAGTGACAGTGAAGGAACTGCGATATAGTTCCAAGTCAGGATGGTGTGTGACATGAAGGGGAACTTACAGATGGTGGTGTTCCCATTTGTCTGCTGCCTTTGTTCTTCTTGGTGGAAGATGTTGCAGATTTGGAAGGTGCTAAGGTCAGGAGCCAAGTGACCCTGGCGGAACCCAAACTGAGCGTCAGTGAGCAGGTTATTGCTGTTCAAGTGTCACTTGATAGCACTGCTGATGACACCTTCCATCACTTTGCAGATGATTGAGAGTAGGCTGATGGGGTGGTAATTGGGCGGATTGAATTTGTGCTGCTTTTTATAGATAGGACATACCTGGGCAATTTTCCACATTGTCAGGTAGGTGCTAGTGTCGTAGCTGTACTGGAACAGCTTGGCTATGAGCTAGTTCTGGAGCACATGTCTTCAGTACTGCAGCCAGAATGTTGCCAGGGCCCACAGCCTTTGCAGTATCCAATGCCTTCAGCTGTTTCTTGATATCACATGGAGTGAATTGGATTGGCTGAAGACTGGCATCTTTGATGTTGGGGACCTCAGGAGGAGGCCGAGATGGATCAGAGCTGCATGCCATTGCATTGTCGCTGAGCTCGAGAGATCAGTGGCAAGGCAAGAGGAGGATGAGGCACCTGGAGTCTCCACCAAGTTCTCCTCCTTATCAGGTAAGCAGGGAGGAACAAGTGAAGGAGCATCTGGGGGCTTCTCTCAGGGCGGTTCTGGCGCGAACAGCAACTCCTCTGCCAGTGACACCAACGCCTCAAGTTGCCAGGGTGACAGAGGAGGCTCTGCAACTGTACACGAGCCCCTCAGTATTCCGGGGCCCTCACGGCTTCAGGCAGCCAGAGGACAGCCACCAAGGTCATCCCAGGCCACGGGGCAGCTTGGTCAGCAGCCTGCCTCCACCGCAGCTGGCAGTGAAGGGGATACACCACATAGGAGCACTCGAAAAAGATTTAAGGAAGCACTGTAACAATACTCGGGCTTCACAGATGTGAGTTCAATTTTTGTAGCATGTCGAATGGTGCAGTAAGCCTTTATTAAATGTCACTTTTTGCTTATGACTTTCTCAATGCAGTGATGGTGGCCACTGTGAAATGCATGTGTGGGAAGTGACGACTCAGGGGCTAGTTTGGGGTTCCCATGGTGTGTGAGGTGATCAGATGGGCCATTGCCGAAGTGCTATACACTGATGGGTGAATGGTTATGGGTTCCAGCATACATGATTGGCTGAGGTGAGTTGTTGGTGGACTAGATGGCTGACGTGTCGCAGTTCAGGAGAAATGCCTGAGTATAAAAGCTTCCCAAGCCTCCCTGGCACTTAAATCATGTGGCCCCTCTTCGGCAACCTCCTCACCCGCCTTGTCTGAGGATACCTCTCGCTTCACCATGTCTTCAGCAGCGCCAGGTTGTGCAAGGCACAGCAGACAACCACAATCCAGGAGACCCTTGCTGGTGCATACAATAATGCACCACCCATGCGATCCAGGCCCCTAAATCTCTACTTGAGCAGACCAATGGTCGCTCTGGTTGTCACGTGGCTTGCATTGTGGTGTTCCTCTGCCTCAGTCCATGGGTTCCTCACAGGTGTCATCTCTTCAGCAGGTAACCCCTGTCACTGAGTATTCATCCTTGCAGGCGCACAGAGGGGGGTGAAAAGCGGTGGCACGTGGCAGTGCTGGAGAATGTAAGCATCATAACTGCTCCCAGGATAACAAGCACACACCTACAATATCTGCTGGCAGTGGTCACGAACGAGTTGGATGGTGAGGCAGTGAAATCCTTTCCAATTGATGAAGGCCCCTGGCTGGCTGTGGGAGCCCTAATGGCCACATGCGCGTAGTCAGTGATTCCTTGGACCAGGGGGAATCCAGCCATGGCGCTGAAGCCTCTGGCTGTCTCGGCCTGGCTGTCCACATCGGTTGCAAACTTGAATTGTTGGTTGGCCCTCCTGAAGAGGACATTGGCCACAACCTTGATGCAGTGATGTGCGGCTGATTGGAGATGCTGCACATGTCTCCAGTGGCAGCCTGGAATGAGCCTAGGTGTAGAAATTCAGGGTGACTGTGACTTTGAGAGCCACTGGCATCGGATGGCCACCCGAGCAATTAGAGCTGACCTCTGCCACCATCATGTCGCATAGAGCTGTCATAGTTTCTCGGGACAGGTGAACTGTTGCAGACGCTGGCGCTGTGACATCTGGATGAAGGCGTCTGCTGCCGGTACACCCTGCCTACTGGGTAGCCTCGTCACCTCGCACATTTTTGCGCCCGGCCCACTCGGTGGCCTTCTCTAGAACTTAGAAGAATGAGAGGTGATCTCATTGAAGCATACAAAATTCTCGACAGGATAGATGCAGGATGGATGTTTCCCCTGGCTAGGGGGTCTGGAACTGGGGTGGGGGGTGGTGGTGGGTCCAGTCTCAGAATAAGAGGTAGGCCATTTAGGACTGAGAGGAGAAGGAATTTCTTCACTCAGAGGGTGGTGATTCTTTGGAGTTCTCTACCCCAGAGGGCTGTGGGAGCTCAGTCATTGAGTATGTTCAAGACAGAGATCTATAGATTTCTAGATATTAAAGATATCAAGGGATATGGGAATAGTGGGAATAAACAAAAATAGGTGGGAGGGCATGTTGTGATGAGGACATAAGGAATCTGCAAGGGGATATAGATAGGTTGAGTGAGTGGGCAAAAACTTGGCAGATGGAGTTTAATGTAGGAAAGTGTGAGGTCATGCACTTTGGTAGGAAGAATCAAAAGGCAGACGATTATTTAAATGGAGAGAGACTCCAAAAAGGTGCAGCACAGAGGAATCTGGGTGTTCTTGTGCATGAAACACAAAAAGTTAGCATGCAGGTGCAGCAAGTAATTAAAAAGGTGAATGGAATTTTGGCCTTTATTGCTCAGGGGGTTGGAGTTTAAAAATAGGGAAGTCTTGTTACAATTGTACAGGGTGTTGGTAAGGCAGCACCTGGTGTACTGTGTACAGTTTTGGTCCCCGTATTCAACATGGTGGCTCCTCATCAGAGCCCTTTCCTATCCTGAGTGGTGTGAAACAGGGCTGTGTTCTCGCACCCACACTTTTTGGGATTTTCTTCTCCCTGCTGCTTTCACATGCGTTCAAATCCTCTGAAGAAGGAATTTTCCTCCACACAAGATCAGGGGGCAGGTTGTTCAACCTTGCCCGTCTAAGAGCGAAGTCCAAAGTATGGAAAGTCCTCATCAGAGAACTCCGCTTTGCTGACGATGCTGCTTTAACATCTCACACTGAAGAGTGCCTGCAGAGTCTCATCGAAAGGTTTGCATCTGCCTGCAATGAATTTGGCCTAACCATCAGCCTCAAGAAAACGAACATCATGGGGCAGGGCGTCAGAAATGCTCCATCCATCAATATTGGCGACCACGCTCTGGAAGTGGTTCAAGAGTTCACCTACCTAGGCTCAACTATCACCAGTAACCTGTCTCTAGATGCAGAAATCAACAAGCGCATGGGTAAGGCTTCCACTGCTATGTCCAGACTGGCCAAGAGAGTGTGGGAAAATGGCGCACTGACACGGAACACAAAAGTCCGAGTGTATCAGGCCTGTGTCCTCAGTACCTTGCTCTACGGCAGCGAGGCCTGGACAACGTATGCCAGCCAAGAGCGACGTCTCAATTCATTCCATCTTCGCTGCCTTCGGAGAATACTTGGCATCAGGTGGCAGGACTATATCTCCAACACAGAAGTCCTTGAAGTGGCCAACACCCCCAGCTTATACACACTACTGAGTCAGCGGCGCTTGAGATGGCTTGGCCATGTGAGCCGCATGGAAGATGGCAGGATCCCCAAAGACACATTGTACAGCGAGCTCGCCACTGGTATCAGACCCACCGGCCGTCCATGTCTCCGCTATAAAGACATCTGCAAACGCGACATGAAATCGTGTGACATTGATCACAAGTCGTGGGAGTCAGTTGCCAGCATTCGCCAGAGCTGGCGGGCAGCCATAAAGACAGGGCTAAATTGTGCCGAGTCGAAGAGACTTAGTAGTTGGCAGGAAAAAAGACAGAGGCGCAAGGGGAGAGCCAACTGTACAACAGCCCCGACAAACAAATTTCTCTACAGCACCTGTGGAAGAGCCTGTCACTCCAGAATTGGCCTTTATAACCACTCCAGGCGCTGCTTCACAAACCACTGACCACCTCCAGGCGCATATCCATTGTCTCTCGAGATAAGGAGGCCCAAAAGAAAAAAGAAAAAAAGAGAATTTAAGAAAGGATATACTGGCACTGGAGGCAGTTCAAAAGAGATTCACTCGGCTGATTCCTGTGATGAAGGGGTTGACTTATCAAGAACGGCTAAACAGGTTAGGCCTTTATTCATCAGAGTTTAGAAGAATGAGGGGTGATCTTATTGAAACATACAAGATTCTGAGGGGGCTTGACAGGGTAGATGTTGAGAAGATGTTTCCACTAGTGGGGCAATCTCAAACTAGGGGACATAGTTACAGAATTAGGGGACACTCATTTAAAACTGAGATGTGAAGGAATTTCTTTTCAGAGGGTAGTGAATGTCTGGAATTCTTTACCCCAGAGAGTTGTGGAGGCTCGGAACGCATACTGTCCATCCGACTGCTCACCGCCTGTGGTCCAGTACACCTACTCAGCATCTATGCTCCAACACTCTGCTCCCCACTTGAAGCTAAAGACCAGTTCTACGAGGAACTCCATAATATCATTAGTAGCATCCCCAATACCGAACATCTGTTCCTGCTGGGGGACTTTAATGCCAGGGTTGGGGCCGACCATGACTCATGGCCCTCCTGCCTTGGGCGCTATGGCATTGGAAGGATGAATGAGAATGGACAGAGACTACTTGAGTTGTGTACCTATCTTAATCTCTGCATCACCAACTCATTCTTTCTTACTAAACCCTGTCACCAGGTTTCTTGGAGGCACCCAAGATCACGTCGTTGGCACCAGCTGGATCTCATCGTCACAAGGCGAGCCTCTTTAAACAGCGTTCAAATCACACGCAGCTTCCACAGTGCGGACTGCGACACTGACCACTCCCTTGTGCAGCAAGGTTAAACTCAAACCAAAGAAGCTGCATCACTCCAAGTAGAAGGGCCGCCCACGCATCAACACGAGCAGAATTTCTTATCCACAGCTGTTACATAAGTTTCTAAATTCACTTGAAAATGCCCTTCAAAACCCTCCTACAGGGGATGCAGAGACCTTGTTCACTGCTTTCCAATTATAAGGCAAAGAAAAGAGCACAAACAGGCTTTCTTAGGTTTAAAGAAGAAAGGTGAAATTTATTAAAACTTAAACTTAAACTCTAATTCAGTTAATGCATATGGATACACGAAACACCCATGCTAGCATGCATACGCGAGACACACATGCAGAAAGGGACAGAAAAGAGCAGAAGAAACAAATAAAGTGGAAAGGTTTGAGCCAATATCTGAAGCATTGTTACTGCTCTTCGAGCTCACTGTAGAGTACTTGCTTGTAGGTAATTCTTGCTTTTCACTGGGGCCCAGTATTCTTCTTAAACCTTGTTCACTATAGGAGACTTTTCTCTCTTGGGGTTCATGTGTCCTCAA
The DNA here is from genome assembly GCF_036365525.1 of Heterodontus francisci. Lineage (NCBI taxonomy): Eukaryota > Metazoa > Chordata > Chondrichthyes > Heterodontiformes > Heterodontidae > Heterodontus > Heterodontus francisci. The sequence continues at coordinate 49,261,891 of NC_090383.1, forward strand.
TGGATTCCAAAGCAGGTGAGAAAGAGGTGGGAGCAATCAGGAGAGGCAGTGGTGAGCCAGCCATGAGAGGTCTTTTCAGTCCAGGAGCCAAGAGCATTCTGCCAGTTCAAATCCTGTCTCTACAATTTAAAACTCCTAATGTTGGCCAGCAGTGTAGTCACATGACTGGTATAACCACTTCTGGCTTAGTGTATTGGGTAGGTCAGGGATTGATCCTTTGCCTACAAATACTGTCTGTTAATATGCAAAAATGTCTTTCCAGCCAGGGGCTTGGCAACCCCTTATAACAGGCCTTCTCTTATTCCCAGCAACAATTTGAAATTTAATGTCCATGTGGCAAAATTAATGTGCTTCATTCTTGGCAGGTGGAGGCCTGCATGACACCTCCACACCCAGAGGAATGAAATGCAATTTGAAAAAAAGGCACATTTCATTAAAAGGGTTGAGAGAAAAGATACAGAAAACCACGCATTTCTCCCATTCAATTCTATTCATTCATGAATCCTAAAACTTACTAAAATTGTCTTTTTTTAGTGCCAGTGCTGCTTCAATTGTCCCCTTTTGGCATCCCAGTAAACATGTGGTTCTTCGGGGAAGTTTTTCTTCCGTTTGCCCATTGCCATGACTTCCAAATGTCTTTATTCCTGTTGAAGTCATTTTTTTTTCAGGAGAGTTAGAAAGGGGCGGGTCTATCCTGAACTCTCTTTCAGTGCTTTGCTGAGTCATGCAAAGGCTTTTGACTTCAGGGGATAGGTGGTTCCCTTTTCCTCTCACTGTGGGGGAGGATTCTTTGTTATTCCCCCTTTGTCCTCTGGGACAATCCTACCTGCAAGTACTTATGCAGACCCTGCTGCACTCCCCTGCATCACTTAGACTAGGTGAGGCATCATTGCGGTTTCTCTGCCCCTAGAGGGCTTTCTTTGTCTCTGCAGGTTCCTGTAAATGCTGTTAGCAACTCTAGTGGAGGGTTTCCAGAGTCTGCATTTACGTAGGAGGATGTGGGGTCTACCTTTTCACATTTTTCGGGGTTGGTTGACCAGACACAAGGGGTTTTCATCCGGGATTCCTCCCCGACCTCCTTTAAGTTGCCCTCTTGGTCACTTTTTCCCCTTCCCTTTCTAAACTTTTGCCAGCCTTGTGCTTGCCTGTCCCTTTTGTTCTCAGCGGGGGTCCCTTACAGTTCACCAGCCTTCTGCTGGAGGGTCCTCCTAACACCGGTACAGGAGTTAGGGGTGCAGGTTTCACTGTAGGTTGGGGTTTTGCCTCAATCTGGCACATGCGGCAACTCTTGCAATACTCCACAACATCTTTATCGTGTTTTGGCCAATCAAATTGCTGTCTTATGTGGGCTTTGGTCTTTTGTATACCAGCATGTGCAGCCATTGTAGTCTTGTGGGCCCTTCTTAATATTTCTCTCTGGTACGTCTGTGGCACCACTAACAGGTAAACTACTGTCCACTCTTTGCTCTCAGGTCTGTGAGGAGAACTCCATTTCCTCATCAGTACCTCATTCTTTAAATAGTAGCAATCAGGGATTCCTTCTGCTTCATTTTCAGACTGGGCAGCCTGTGCTAACTGTTGCAATACTGGGTCAGCTCACTGAGCCTCAGCTGGGGAAGATCCATTTAATTCATTCCCTGGGTCTCCTAACTTTCCAAAGAAAGTCTCGGACAGGCAGACCTCATGGTCATCTGCCTGCAGTGCCAATTCCGTCTCCTCTGAGGGAGCTGGTTTGATCGTGGCCTGATCCATTACACATTCAGGGAAACTGCAGGGGTCCATCTCCCGCCACTGCCCTGTCTCTCAGTCCTCCTGCGCTCTTTCTTTCACTGTTGGGGGCGTGGGGATGGGGCTACCACCTTCAGCTCCGTCAGATCATTACCTAGGAGCAGGTCAACCCCATCCAAAGGTAACCTAGGGACAATCCCTACGGTCACCGGTCCTGAAACTAGGTCGCAATCCAGCAGCACCTGCTGTACAGGTACAGGCATACACTGCCCTCCAATACCATTCACCACCATTCTGGTGTTCACTGCACTTTCTGGGGGAAAGGTCAGACCTTTTCTCGGTAAAAGGGATCTAGTGGCCTCTGTGTCTCTGAGAATTACTATGGGCTTGTTTGGCCCACTCAAGGGGTATGGGGTTACTTTCCCTTCAAACAAAACCTTGATAACCCTCAGGAATCCTAATTAAATTTTCCTGCAGTTGCAGCTGTGAGCCTCCTGGGTCTCACTCTTACTGCAGTGAAAGCCACAGCTTGTTCTGCTGTGCTTTCCATCAGGTTCCATTCTTCACTGAACGGGTGTGCCCTGATTAACCCTACCAGTTTTCCCTTTAGTTTCCAGCAGTCAGCTTTTAAGTGCCCTGCTTTATTACAATGGAAGAACACAGGTCTCCAGGTCTCACTCTTGCTCACAGCACCTTATTTTGTGGCTGGAGGAGGGCCCCCTGGGTCTTCTGCTTTCCTTTCTCTCCCAGAACTGCCTGGGCAGATATCACCTTTCCAACCTTTGTCCTTTTCAGATTTGTGGGGATAATTAGGAAAGGATCTCCCCTGGGAAACTGACCTATAAATTAAAGCAAACTCATCAGCCAGAACGGCCACTTGCCGGGCTCTTTGAACCCGCTGCTCCTCTACATGGGTCTTTATTGACAGTGGGAGAGAGTTTTTAAATTCCTCTAACAGAACTACTTCTCTGAGATTCTCATAGCTGAGCTGTACTTTAAGAGCCCCCAGCCACCGGTCAAAAGCCTGCTGCTTACTTCTTTCAAACTCCAGATAAGTTTGATTAGCTTGCTCTTTGAGGGTTCTAAACTTTTGGCAATAGGCTTCGGGTACTAATTTATATGCCCCAAGGATAGCATTTTTGGTCAGTTCATAATTTGATGAACTCTCATCTGGGAACAAGGAATAAACCTTATGGGCTTTTCCAGTTAGCTTGCTTTGTAGTAAAAGAGACCAGGTCTCAGCTGGTCATTTTAGCTGCCTTGCCAGTTTCTCAAAGGAGACAAAAAATACCACTACATCTTCCTCATTGTATTTTGGCATTAGATGAGCTAGTTTTAACAATTCTGTACCGAGCCCTCAATTATGCTCCTCCATATTGGCCATGCTTTCACTGGGGTTACTCTGTTTCCCCCAAGTGAACTCAGGCTGCCTCAACTCTCTTTCTCTCTCATTCCTTCTCCCGCTTTTCTTTCTCTCTCTTGTTCCTTCTCCTGTCTTTCTCTCTCTCTCCTCTCCTTTTTTCTCTTCACGTTCCTTCTGGAAGGCTCTCTCTTTCTCCCTCTCCTTTCTCTCTCTTTCTCTTTCCCTGTCTTCTAATTCAATTTTCCTTTGTTCCAATTGTATCTTTGCTAACATAACCCTCTCTGAGTCTACTTCGAAAACTGTTTCTGCTTCTTCAGATTCAAAAGGAAAATAGTTGGCCATTAGACTTAGGAGTTCAGACTTCCTAGCCTTGCCATGTACAGTGATCCCACACTGCTCAGCTATTTTCCTCAACTCCTCCATGGACAGTGCTTTTAACTTATCCCAAGTTATTTCACCAGCTTGGAGAGCTTCTAGCTTCAGTTGCAGACATGTTAGTATTCTAACACACACAACAACAAGAAAACCTGTATTAATCTTGTTCTTTTTGTTTGGGCACAATTTGGCTTCCCAGTTCCAATTTCTCTCATTTGTCTGTGGGTAAAATTCCAGATGCTAGCACCCAAATTTCTGCTACAACCAGGTGAGAAAGGTGTCTAGGGGTCCAGCCTTCACCTGGTCTTACTGTAACAGGATTTAATTTTAAACACACTGTGTTTTGAGCTCCCTCTTGGTGAATCCTTGTTCACCGTTTTCCAATTATAAGGCAAAGAAATGAGCCCAAACAGGCTTTCTTAGGTTTAAAGAAGATAGGCAAAATTTATTAAAACTTAAACTCTAAATTCAGTTAACGCCTACGGGTACACGACACGCCCATGTTAGCATGCATACGCGATACACACATGCAGAAAGGGACAGAAAAGAGAAGAAACAAATAAAGTGGAAAGATTTGAGGCAACGTCTGAAGAGTTGTTACTGTTTTTTGAACTCACTGTAGAGTCCTTGCATGTACGTACTTCTTGCTTTTCATTGGGGCCCTGTATTTTTCTTAAACCTTGTTCACTGTAGGGGACTTTTCTCTCTTGGGGTTCATATGTCTTCAATGGATTCCAAAGCTGGTGAGAAAGAGATGGGAGCCGACAGGAGAGGCTGTGGCGAGCCAGTCAGGAGAGGTCTTTTCAGTCCAGGAGCCAAGAGCTTTCTGCCATTTCAAATCCTGTCTCTACAGTTTAAAACTCCTAATGTTAGCCAGCAGTGTAGTTATGTGACTGGTATAACCACTTCTGACTTTGTGTATTGGGTAGGTCAGGGATTGATTCTTTGCATACAAATACTGTCTGTTAATATGCAAAAATGCCTTTCCAGCCACGGGGCTTGTCAACCTCTTGTATCAGGTCTTCGCTTCTTTCCAGCAACAACTTGAAGTTTAATGTCTATGTGGCAAAATTAATGTGCCTCATTCTTGGCAGGTGGGGGCCTGCATGACATTAGCTTTTGTTTGTAAATTTAAAAAAAATACAATGTTTTAGTTTTTTTTTGTTGTCACTTCCAAAATATGTAAGTAATTTGGAGAAGCATATGGGACTCCAGTATCTTTTGGTAAGGCATTTGATGTTTGCCTCCATCTTCCCTCCTGCGTCCTTATACCAAACTCTACAAGGAGGCTGGCAGGTAATCTGTTCCAAGCCTCTGCCAACGGTTCTTTAAAAGGTAAGAAGGTATTCAACTGTGCACCAAGTAACTCTCCTTCTGGTGTTCGATCCCTCCATCTGCCGAATGGCTTGGTCCAGGTTCTGTGCTTCCCCATAACTGTACAACTGACACTACCAACTCATCGCTGGTTGCTATTTATAGTGAACAGAGGTAATTAGTTTATAAAGGTGGATTTAGAATTTGAACAGATTCTGTCATGTGGAGAGGATGACATCTTCATCTGAAGAATCTAAAGATTTCTAACTGATTGGGATAGACGTGCTACTTTGGTTAACAAATTGAATTGATGTATTTACATCATCGGCAAAGATTGAAGGACTGCAACATTTTAGGGTTGATTCCTGAAAATCTTCTAAAAATCTTCGGGCAAACCGTTTTTTATATATCTAGCAGGGTATGCTGTATAAAGACTTTTGTTCAATAGATAATCCTGATTACTCCTCATAGTGAGACTAGAGTCCTGCCCTGATTTAGGAAGGATTAAGCTTGGGACGGAGGGGGCGGGCTTCACACATTTTTTTAATTCCCTTGTGGGAATGTGGGCGCCTTTGGCTAGGCCATCGTTTATTGCCCATCCATAATTGCCCTTGAACTGAGTGGCTTACTAGGCCATTTCAGAGGGCATTTTAAGAGTCAACCACATTGCTGTGGGTCTGGAATCACATGTAGGTCAGACCAGGTAAGGATAGTAGATTTCGTTCCCTAAAGGACATTAGTGAACCAGATAGATTTTTACAAAAATCCACAATGGTTTCATGGTCATCATTAGACTATCTTTTTAATTCCAGATTATTAATTGAATTCATATTTCACCATCTGCCTTGGTGGGATTCGAACACTTGGCCCTAGAGCATTTAATTAGCCTGGGCTCTGGATTACTAGTCCAGTCACATTACCACTGTGCCACTGCTTCCCCATCCATGAGGCAGGAAGCCAATTAAGGTACTTAATATCCCAATACACAGCAATTTTATTCAGCTTTGTGAATTTTTCTGATGTCGCGTGGGAAACATGGGGCTTCAGGGCCTCACCTGGTGGAAGGAGGCGACAAGGAGGTGGGAGCTCAGTGTTGGCTTCACTGGAATGCCATCCAGTGAAACAGCATTGCTTGGCAGGAAGGGTGGAGGGGGGGGGGGGTGGCATTGGGAAGCACTGTAATGAGTCGGAGCTGAGGTGCCAGCACTGTCGGGGAGCCAATAACAGGGTGACATTGGAGCAGTGCCACCTCATCGAAGGTCACAGGTAAAGGGAGAAGAGAGGGTCTGTTTGGCCTAAAGGCCTTGCACACAGGAAGAGGCAGCCTCTCATGGGCCTCATTCACCCTGGCTTTGAGGTCCCTGTGGAGGGGAAGCAGCAGCAGAGAGGGAGGGAGGAGCATGAACGGGCAACAGCACCAATGTCATCTGGGGGCACACAGGAGGGCCAGCGTTGGGCACAGGAGGCTAGAGAAGGATGCAGAGGGGCACGTCAGCTGGCTCCAGCACACAGAAGACACTACCCTTAAGAGAGAGTCTACCGGCTGAGGCTCACAACTACTTGCAGAATCCAAGCGGCAGTGTCTCTGAAGACTGTGTTTCTCCACGGAGGCTGTCAATTATCTATGTGCCATGATACAGAATGAGCTGAGGCCCATGGGCCTTGGCGGGCATCTGATGTCAGTGGCACTGAAGGTCACTGTGACACTAAACTTCTATGCCACAAGATCGTTCCGGGTCCACTGGAGCCACGTGTGCAATCTCCCAGTCTGTGGTGGATCGCTGCATCAGGAGATCACCAATGCAATGTTCTGGTGGGCTGGCGACTACGTGCATTTATGCATTGATCCAAACAAGCTGAACGGCTACAGGATTCAGGGTCATTGCTGGATTCCCCCAGGTGCAGGGTGTCATCGACTGCACGCATGTGACCATCAAGGCTCCCACTGACTAGCCTGCTGCCTTCATTAATTGGAAGAGCTTCACTCCTTCAATGTAGAACTGGTCTATAACCACTGTAAATGGATCTTACAAGTGTGTGCACAATTCCTGGGAAGCAGCCATGAAGCCTACATAGTAAGGCAGTCCCAGGTGCCATACCTTTTCTGTGCCCCTGCGTGCCTTCAGGGATGGATCCTAGGAGACAAAGGCTACCCACCAAGGACCTGGCGATTGACGCCTGTGTGTAACCCACGCATGGATGCAGAGGAGAGGTACACCATTTGCCACAGGTCAACCCGAGCAACCATCAAGCTGAGATTCAGCTGACCTGGAGAGAGTCAGGAGTGGCGGTGGCAGCAGGAGACCTGCGAGAAACCTACCAGGGAGAGAATAAATCCAGACCCAGGCTTGGGGCCTTCCGCTTAACTGGAGAGTGTCGGGAGTGGCATCGGCAGTGGCGGACCTCCGAGGAAACTACCGGGGAGAGAATAAATCCACACCCAAGCTCGGGGCCTTCCACTTACCTGGAGGAAGTCAGGAGCGGTGTCAGCAGTGGACCTGTGAGAAACCTACCGGGGAGAGAATAGATCCACACCCAGGCTCGGGGCCCTCCACTCACCTGGAGGGAGTCAGGAGTGGCAGCAGTGGTGGACCTGCGAGGAGCCTAATGGGAAGCGAATAAATCCAGACCAAGGCTCAGGGCCTTCCACTTACCTGGAGATAGTCGGGAGCGGTGGCGGAGTTTGAAAAAAAAAAAAATCGAACCGTGACATCACAGGAAAACAGTGAGCTGATTGGCTGGTGAGTATTTGCTGTTTAGGAATTCAGTCTAAACAACTAGGAATTTTAAAAACATCAAAAATACTAAGTATTAATCACAAGTAACAAGTGGGTGGCTGGTGAGTTTTATCTTTTATTTTTAAGTTAAGTTTATTACTATTGGTGAGGTTATTACTGCTATTGTTAGCATTTTAGTATTGGTACGGTATGTTAATAGTGGTAAGGTAAATCAGCATTGGTAAAGTTTAGTATTATCTGTAGTAAGGTTGTTGTTACAACTGGTAGGTTTATTAGTATTAGTAACAGGATTTATTAGTAGCAGGGTTTATTTGCAGTGCCAAAGTTTATTATCTAATTGTTAGAGGAATGGCAGTGCTGCTCCAAGCTCTGAACTACACATTCTGTGCTATGTGGGAACTCCAGGACACTTCTCAGGTCCTGAATAACCATATGTGCAGGACATGTCATCGGTTGCAGCAGCTTGAGCTCCGGGTTGCGGAACTTGAGCAGCAGCTGGCATCACTGCAGCACATCTGTGAGGATGAGAACTTCGTGGATAACACGTTTATAGATGTGGTCACCCCACAGCTTAAGAGTATGCAGGCAGAGAGGGACTGGGTGACCACCAGTCAAGAAGAAACAGGCAGTTAGTGCAGCAGTCCCCCGAATATGTCTCACTCTCCAACAGGTATTCAGTTAGGATTACTGAGGAAAGTGATGGTTCATCTGGGGAGTGCAGCTACAGCCAGAGCCAAGGGTGGCTCAGCTGCACGGGGGTGGGGGGGTGGGGGTGGTGGGGAGAGGGGCAAAAAGAAGAATGGAAGAGCGATAGTGATAGGAGATTCTATAGTCAGGGGAACAGACAGGCATTTCCGTGGCCACAGACATGAATCCAGGATGGTATGATGCCTCCCTGGTGCCAAGGTCAAGGATGTCACTGAATGGCTGCAGAGCACTCTGAAGGGGTAGGGTGAACAGCCAGCAGTCATGGTCCACATTGGTACCAACAACATAGGTAGGAAGAGGGTCCTTTCCTGCAGAAAGAGTTTAGTGAGCTAGGTAAGAAATTAGCAACAGGTCTTCAAAAGTAGTAATCTCTGGATTACTCCCAGTACTGCGTGCAAGTGAGTATAGAAATAGGAGGATAGTGCAGATGAATGCGTGGCTGGAAAGATGGTGCAAGAGGGAGGGCTTTAGATTCCTTGGACACTGGGACCAGTGCTGGAGAAGGTGGGACTTGCACAGGCTGGACGGGTTGCATCTGAACAGAGCTGAGACAAATTTCCTTCCAGGGCGATTTGCCAGTGCTATTGGGGAGGGTTTAATCTAATTTGGCAGAGGTGTGGGAACCAGGAGGAAATATCAGAGAGGAATACCAAGGTGCACAGAATATTGGGAGAGATAGACAGCACTAGAGTAGAGAATAGTAAGTTATTATGTGGGGTCAGAGTAAGGGAGAAAGTAATAAAGTCTGAATCAGGGTTAATGTGCATGCATGTGAATGCATGGAGTGTGGTTAATGAGATTGGTGAGTTACAGGCGCAGATTGCCATGTGGAAATATGATGTTCTGGCTATAACAGAGACCTGGCTCAAAGAAGGGCAGGACTGGGTTTTAAATATTCCTGGATACAATGTGTTCAAGAAAGATAGGAAAGGGAAAAAAGGGGGAGGGGTGGTAGTGTTGATTAAGGAGAGCTTTGCAGTGCTGGAGAAAAAGAATGTCTGAGAGGGGTCGAGGACAGAATCAATTTGGCTGGAGCTAAGGAACAAAAAAAGTGCAGTTACATTGCTTGGTGTTGTCTATAGGCCACCAACTAGTAGGAAGGATGTGGAAGAAAAGGTTTGCAAGGAAATTACAGAGAGGTACAAAAGTTATAAGGTAGTTATAACGGGGACTTTAATTATCCAAACATAGACTGGGATAATATTAATGCAAAGGGCAGTGAAGGGCAAGAATTCTTAGAGTGTGTTCAGGAAAATTTTCTGCAAGAGTATCTTGCTAGTCCAACGAGAAAGGAGGCACTGCTAGACCTGGTTCTTGGGAACGAGGTGAGCCAAGTGTATCAAGTATCAGTAGGAGATGATTTAGTGGACAATGATCATTTTATCATAAGGTCTAGGCTGACTCTGGAAAAAGATAAAGAACAATCCAGAGTAAGAATACTTAACGGGCAGAAATCAACTTCAATGGGGTAAGAACAGAGTTGGGGGTGAATAAATTGGAGTCAAAGGTTGGCAGGAAAACCAACAGATGAACAATGGGCTATCTTCAAAGAAGAGATTGTTTGGGGATAGTCAAGGTATGTTCCCTCGAAGGGGAAAGGTAAGTAAACAAATCCAGAGCTCCCTGGGTGACAAAAGAGGTCGAGATAAAGATAAAGAAGAAAAGGTGTGCTTATGACAGATGCCAGGTAGAAAATACTATTGAGAACCAGGCTGAATATAGAAGGTCCGGAGGGGAAGTGAAAAAGCAGATAAGAGAAGCAAAAAGAGAGGATGAAAAGAGACTGGCAGCTAACATTAAAGGAAATCCCAAAGTCTTCTATAGACATATAAATTATAAAAGGGTGGTAACAAGATGAGTTGGGCCGATTAGGAACCATAAAGGGGATTTACGCATGAAGGCAGAGGGCATAGATGAGGTATTAAATGAATACTTTGCATCTGTCTTTATCAAGGAAGAAGATGCAACCCAGGCAATAGCAAAAGAGGAGGGAAGTCAGACACTGGAAGGGTTTAAAATTGATAAGGAGGATGTATTAGATAGGCTGTCTGTACTTAAGGTGGATAATGCACCAGGACCAGATGAGATGCATCCAAGGATGCTGAGGGAAGTGAGGGTGGAGGCACTGGCCATAATGTTTCAGTCTTCCTTAGACTCAGGGTAATGCCAGAGGATTGGAGAATTGCAAACTTTACACCATTGTTCAAAAAAGGTTGTCAAGACAAGCCCAGCAACTACAGGCCAGTCAGTTTAACTTCGGTGGTGGGGAAACTTCCAGGAAGAATAATTCAGGACAAAATTAATAGTCACAGGGACAAATGCAGGTTAATTAAAGAAAGCCAGCATGGGTTTCTTCAGGGAAAATCATATTTAACTAACTTGCTGGAGATTTTTGAGGAGGTAACAGAGAGGGTTGATGAGGGCAATGCTGTTGATGTGATGTACATGGACTTTCAAAAGATGTTTGATACAGTGCCACACAACAGAGTTGTGAGCAAAGTTATAGCTCATGGAATAAGAGGGACGGTAGTAACATAGATATGGAATTGGCTGAGTGATAGGAAACAAAGAGTAGTGGTTAATGGATGTTTTTTGGGCTGGAGGAAGGATTGTAGTGGAGATCCCCAGGGGTCACTGTTGGGACCCTTGTTTTTTCTGATATATATTACGACCTAGACCTTGGTGTACAGGGCACAATGTCAAAGTTTGCGGATGATATGAAACTTGGAAGCATTGTGAAATGTGAGGAGGATAGTGCAGAACTGCACAAGGACATAGACAAGTTGATGGAATGGATGGATAGGTGACAGCTGAAGTTCAATGCAGAGAAATGTGAAGTGATTCATATTGGTAGAAAGAACGGGGAGAGACAATATAAAATAAAGGGTACAATTCTAAAGTGGGTGCAGGAGCAGAGGGTATATATGTACATAAGTCATTCGGCAGGACAGGTTGAGAGAGCAGTTAATAAAGCATACAGTATCCTGGGCTTTATTAATAGGAGCATAGAGTACAAGAGCAAGGAAGTTATGCTGAACTTATATAAGACACTAGTTCAGCATCAGCTGGAGTATTGCGTCTAGTTCTGGGGGCGGACTTTAGGAAAGATGTGGGAGAGAGTGCAGAAAAGATTCACGAGAATGCTTCCAGGGATGAGGATTTTCAGTTGTGAAGATAGATTGGAGAAGTTAAGACTGTTTTCCTTGGAGAAGAGAAGGCTTAGAGGTGATTTGATAGAGGTATTCAAAATCATGAGGGGTCTGGACAGAGTAGATAAGGAGAAATTGTTCTCACTCTTGAAAGGATTGAGAACGAGAGGGCACAGATTTAAAGTAATGGGTAAGAGAAGCAAAGGTGACATGAGGAAAATCCTTTTCATGTAGCGAGTGTTTAATGTCTAGAATGCACTGCCTGAGAGTATAGTGGAGGCAGTTTCAATTGAAGCATTCAAAAAGACATTAGCCTGTTATATGAAAAGGAAGAATGTGCAGGGTTATGGGGAGAAGGCGGGGAATGGAACTAAGTGAATTGCTCTTCTGGAGAGCCAGTGCAGACACGATGGGCCGAATGGCCTCCTTCTGCGCTGTAACAATTCTGTGCCTCTGTGATTCTACGTGCCTGGATTGATCCAGTGGAGTCCTTCAGTATTCCCCGGCGTGGTTCTTGCATATTGTGGAGGTCTGCTGTGAACTACACAACCTGGCACTATAGAGAGGCAAGGCTTTGACCAGTGAGGATATCATGAAGCGAGATGCCTCCTCCGATGATGACAATGAGGATGCAGAGAAGGATGCTGCTCAGGCAGTTCCAGATGAAATGTCCTAGGAACAGCAGGAAAGGCGCCGTGAGATACGCGCAAGGGAGGCACGAAACACCCTTATACATTCATCTTTCTTTTGAGCTTTACCACCTTGTGGAACGTCTACAATAAAGCCTTACTTTAGGCAAACCTGTTGTCACCTCCTTCCTTCTGCACTGCAGTACCCAGGTGCACTTCTCACAGTGGAAAGGCTGAAGCATTGAGTGCTTGGGACTGGATCCCTCAGTTGCAGCCCCTTGAGAAGGTTTCAAAGGAACTCCCAAAGGGAATCAACAACAGAAAGGATGAGTTAACATCATTATTTTATTTTGCTTCACAACTAATGCAGGACTACCCATTGCTACTGCATCTTCACCCGTGATCCTCTAAGTGCATCTAGGTGCTCTTTTTACATCTTTTCCTGGTGTTTCTACATGGTGCTCTCCCTGCACTGTCAGCTGATGTGGAGACAGGCTGCTGACCTTGCTGTCCCCTGGCTTGGGATTCCCTTGGTGGCTGTCATCTTAACCTGCATGAGAATTAATAGATATTGAAGGATTAGGATCTGTCCATTGTGACATTCCAACCACCCCACATGATCACATACACAGCATGGCTCTTTGATACTAGATACACCCTTGTGGTCCAGGAGGTGCTCACTCACTCTTTTGGGTAGGTGCCCCTGCCTCGTCATCAACTATGGTGCGGCCGCCTTGTTAACCTGCCAGTTCTATGGCCCCCTCCTCCATCGGGTGAAGACATGCAGATAAGGCACTCCACCGGCAGTCTTGTCACACTCCTTCTGATTAAGGGCTCTCTTCTCCTGCAGACACAATGATGCACACAGTTAGTCTCCCAGTGGAGAAAAGCCCTAGACCTCTGATGATGATAGTCCAGCTGGCCTCCTGCATACGGGCCACTCTTGAGGGACTATGCAGGGGAATGCATTGATAGACTGTTACCTCTCATTGAGGTGCAGCCATGCCTCAGGCACCCTTTCCAACTCCCTAACACTATTGCCAATGGTTGGGTGGTCTCTCCCTCTCCACCAAATGCATTGTCTCGCTCTGACACAAGATATCCCCAAAGGCTGGGAAGTATATGGATTATTCACCTTGGCAGATTGGATCAGGTCATTGACACTTTTCCAGTACTGGATCCAGGTCCTGGGGGTAACCCCACGGCTGCTGACCTCCTCCACTATTTTCATCCAGGCTTGCTTGGTCGCGCAGGCTGGTCTCCTCTTCCCCTTCCTGGGGAAAAGGACCTCCTGCCTTTCCCTTTTAGCCTGGTGGAGACTGTGGAGGGAGGCATCGCTGAACTGTGGGGCCACCCCGGGTCTTCCTTCTGCCATTCTACCTGCAGGCTTCCCATCAGATCCTTGGCAGTACTGAATGCAGGGTCACTGGAGCAACTGTCAGCAGTCAGCAGGGACTCTGGAACAGCAGGCAGCAGTCAGGCAGGGTCACTGGAACAGCAGGCAGTAATGAGTGCAGGGCTAACAGCCCCTTAAATAAGATGCTTTGAGCTTCCACAGTGTCATCTGACACCGCCTCTGCTGCCCCCGCATCTTCTGACTCTTAATTGTCTGGCTACTGCTTACTCACGTTCGGCTGCCCGCTTATTGCCCGAATGGATGCTGCACCCACTTCCAGTCTCAACGTCAGAACCTGTATCCTACAAATAAAATTCAGCCCAATATTTCAGGTTGATGACCTTATGTCAGAGCTGATGAAAGGTCATTGACCTGAAACGTTAATTCGGTTTCTCTCTCCAGTACGCTGCCAGATCGGCTGGGTATTTCCAGCATTTTCAATTTTTATTTCAGATTTCCAGCATTCATAGTTTTTCTTTTGTAATATCATCTGAAAGCCCAGATATGAGATTGGAATGGAATCACCAGTATCACTGATAATATCTGTAAAAGTGGTGATAAAATATGATATAGTTTTGTAGTGGTCAGCTGATGTTTGATGCATGCCTTCCTATAACCAATTTACTAGGATATTCTGTGACAAGCTAAGGTACTGTTTCATTTTCTTAAGTAAGAGTTAAATAGATGTGGGACAGGAGAGTCCCAAATCTAAGTTATTTGAACAGCTGTGGAAGGAAAGGAATCTTCCTCTGGATGTGTTCTACTTCAGGAAGCACTACAGAATTCTCAGATTGTTAGACACATAGTAGGCGGGGAAATGAGTTCTTGTTGCCCCCATTTACTTGGCATAAAACAAGGGTAACAAGGAGCAATTTTTGGGCACAGTATCCCACACTAGTTTTGTGTCTGGAGGAGAGGTGGTGCAATATTGGTAAATGAACCTTCCCGGGCATCTGTGGTGCTTGCCTGAACCAGGCGTTAGGCTTTTAATTTGCATATACCATGAGCCTAACGATCGTTTAAGGTCCCTTCCCAGAAATTAGTCAAAAATTAGATGGAACATTTGTCGTGTATATCATGACTTGTCTTTCCAGTTTTTCAGTGGTCTAACCCTCGAGAGACAAACCTTCTTTACTTATATTCCTGTAGAGCCAGTGTTTTGCTTTTATTCTAATGACTTTTGTGAATAATGCTGATTTCCTGGTATTCACAATGACACTTGGGGTTCTTGGTCATTTTAGTGGACAAAGTAGATTTGAGTAGTGATGTAGTTGCAGAAAGTGCTGACAGACTATTTCGCCACATTTATAACTTAGCTATTGATTTTTATCGATCCAGAAGGGAATAAAAAGGACTTGTGAAAAGTGAGGGAAAAAAAACAGTGGGCGAGATTTTTCCAAAACAATGGAGGTGTCGTCGTTGGGGTGGTTTCCAGGTCAGAGGTCCGCATGGGAGGTGAGGTGGACTGTGTCTGCAATATTGCCAGGAGGAGGCAGTTAACAGTAGGCAGGTGGGGGAGGCGGCCTATTAGGATGGTGGGAGGGCCTTTCACACTGCTGGTCCAATCAGAAGGCTGGCACCTCTGGAGCCTTGGCAGTGCCATTGAGAGAGATGACTGGTGCTGAGGCAGCTAGGAGAATGCGAGGACACCTCAAAATGGAGACACCTTCAGAGGGGTGAGCATGACTTTGTTTTTTTGATGGGCCAAGTAGGCAGGCCCCAGCGAACAGAGGGGAAACCCCTCCAATGGTAGCACTGGGGCCATGGCAGTGGCCTTTGCTGCCGCAGCCCCCTCTCTGGCCATGGAGCCTCCTCCGCCTGGGAAGTCGCAGTGAGGCAGCCTCCATGCAGCTGGTGGACTCCTCACGTGGTGGTGGGGGGTGGGGGGGGAGCCACTCTGCCACAGACAAAAAAATGATGGCCTAGAAAAATGGCTCTTAATTGGGCCTTTAATTATTCAAATTGACTGCCTGCCTCCATTCAGCGGGCAGTTGAGCCGCAGCTGGTCCTGTAGTGCTTGATTGATCTGGATTTGATTGTATTAGTCTGTCCACTGATCAGTGTTCACTGTGCTTGATTGGTTAAGCCTATGTGTGGAGCTGAAGAAGTTGAAACTGAAACTAAAAGACACAGAGCTTGAATGTTCCACAGTAAAACACAGACTGTTTTTAGAAAGCATTGTACTGAGATCTTGTAAGAGCTGAGATAGTTTAAAGTGCTGTAAATAAAACAGTTGGTGATTTAATACAAGTGTGATATATGCATTACTTTGAGATAAATCAGATATACATAATATATCCAATAACCCGGTGTAAATATAACAGGTTCCGTGGCTGGGAACCTTCCTCAGGGGTAGGACTGATTTGGGAAGCCATCCCGACGTGGCTCCCTGACATTTTCCTGGCTTCCCTGTTTCCCAGCCTATTGCCCTGGGGATGGTGAAATTCCGCCTAATATTTCTGAAATCTCTGTACAGGTCACTAATGATGATCTGGTGCAGCATTCTCTCGTTGCAGAATTGAAAACTGCATGTTTAACACCAGGTCAGACTCAGAGTTAAGTTCTTATTTTCCTTTTTTTTCAGCAAAGGTAAAAGCATTTTCTCATTGATTTTAAGGTTCTGATGTCCTGTAAGACAAGGTGGGTTTGTGCGATTTTGCAGCATGCAGTTTTATGGAACATAATTTTGACAGCAGCAGCAGGAAACGGCTCAATCACAAAATACCTAAATAGTGATTAACTAACACTTCTCAGCCACTAAGAAGCTATTTAACTAGTTTAAAAGAAGAAAGTTCAGGAATTGGGCGCACAAAACCTTTTGAGAAAATGCCTAGCAGCAAATTCATAAAAGCCTGTTACACTGATTGCACCTTAGATGTCCTTGTTGATGGAAAAATTGAGAAATTAGATGATCCTTTCAGTCTGGCTCTATGGGGTGAATTGCTGAGGACTCACTCCCAAATCTGTCACCATCTTGTATGAACATGCTTATGGATAAGCAGCATGGCGAAAAATTACAGATCACATGAAATCGAGCCGACTACTGTGGGGGTTGGGAAGAAATCTGGAGGAAGTTTCCTGAATTAATAAAGAGCATCAAAATAAGGCAATAATATTATTGTAACATAGCTGCATAGGAGAGATGTGGGGATGAAGTTAAGTTGCTATAGGGTACACACAAATACATTAAGGCTGCTGATCAAGGAAGGCAGTGCACTGCAAATAGAGGACTGATGGAAGGTACATTACACAGACCATGATAGGGAAGAAAAAGAAAGAATACATTTATATAGCATCTTTCACAAACTCAGGATGCTCCAAAGCACATAACAAACATATAAGTATTTTTAAAGTGTAGTCATTGTTGTAATATAGGAAATGTAGCAGGCAACTTGCACCCAGCAATCTCCCACAAACAGTAATGAGATAGTGACCAGATAATCTGTTTTCATGATGCTTGAATACATATTGGCCAGGAGTGAATAAATCAGGAGTAGAAAATCCAGATGATGTTGCCATTCCCACCCAGAGGAGAGGCCCAATTATAGCATCTCAAGTGGGGCAGAAATGGGCCCACAGTAATGTAAGTACTTGCGTGGATTTCTCAGTAGCTGATTTGAGGTGATGGGTTTCTGCATGTGGTAGACATTTGGCTGACCAATTAATTAAGTAACACACCACCTGTCACCAGCATGAAAAACACATCGGTGGGCAGGAGGAGAAAGAGAAACTCACTTTATCTTCATTCTTCTGGGGCCACATGAGGAGGCAGGCAATAAATGCTGGAAAATTGGCTTCAAATATTGAGTAACCAAAGACTTAAATGGAAATATCCAAATCTCATCATAGGAGCTTCTTCGATTCAAACTTTACATTCTAAGTTTTCAAACTGCAGTGCCCCAGACCCTGGGTTTTAAGGGGATCCCAGAAAACTCCACAGATCATCAAGCTTTGTGTAGTTGTTTACTTACTAACACATTACTTTTAGTGCTGTATACACACACACACCCTACTGCAACGAAAGCACTATTTTCCTTGGGGCAGCATTCTGTCTTTCAGAGGTTAGGTCAGATGCACTTACTTAGTTGGGATTTGTGTTTCTAATGACCCACATATTATAAGTGATGCAGGACTGTTGCCATGTACTCATTGACAACTGTGCTCTTGTTTCCATGTGTGTGAATTCTTGTGCTATTTCTGATATGGTTGTTATCATTGGTTCAAAATGCACTTAATCAAACTATTGAAAGTCTTGTTTGGGCACTCACATTTTGAACACAAACCTTACTTCCTACTGTTACCATTTTGGTCAAGCTTTTATATCAGATTTATTATTGTAAATTGCTATGTCAATATTACCTAGTCAATTTTGCTATGGTAGCTGTCACAAAGCAGTTGTTGGCTTGGCCACTAGGTGGATCGGCATAGTTGAGTTGCTCTCCCAACCCTGTCACCATCTTGTATATAAAACTGACTATGGGCAACGCCGCAGGCATTTTTCAATGTGTTTGAAAATTGTACAATCACTTCCAAAGTAGATGTAACATTTTGGTTGAGGTCAGTAATTCATTTCTTTGCTTGATATATGTTTAGTTTAGTTTAGAGATACAGCACTGAAACAGGCCCTTCGGCCCACCGAGTCTGTGCTGACCATCAACCACCCATGTATACTAATCCTACACTAATCCCATATTCCGATCACATCCCCACCTGTCCCTATATATTTCCCTACCACCTACCTATACTAGGGGCAATTTATAATGGCCAATTAACCTATCAACCTGCAAGTCTTTGGCATGTGGGAGGAAACCGGAGCACCTGGAGGAAACCCACGCAGACACAGGGAGAACTTGCAAACTCCGCACAGGCAGTACCCAGAATCGAACCCGGGTCCCTGGAGCTGTGAGGCTGCGGTGCTAACCACTGCGCCACTGTGCCGCCCCATCACTGTGTCTGGTGATGTTTGCAATACTTAAGTTTAACTTATCTACAGAAAAAAATTACTTAACGTATTTTTAAGTTTCTAGTGGCCTTGTCCAACATCATATTGCCTAGGATTCTCATACACATTGCTATTGATGAGGGGTTGAAACCCAGTATTGCCTGACATTTGGTCGACAGAATCTTATCATAGCCTTTATCGTTTCTAGACAACTTAATGTCTGTCACATGTTCTCGACAAAGATTTTGGATCTTTTTTTTAAAAAAAGCTTCATTATTAATAGTGCAGTACTAATTTAAAATAAACCATCACTGACAGCTGATATACTTTGATGGATGGATGCTGTATTTTGAATGACTGTAATGCAATTATTTACTCAAGTACTCCATAATAATAGCCCTGTAAATGGACCAAGTTTTATTAGCTCTCTATAGGAATACTGGGCAGAATGCCTTAGGAAGGGGAAGGATCTTGGCTCGGAATGAGAACTTGACATATGCCAACCTGCTGCTGGTTCAAGATGTATCTGCACTGATGCCAACTACTGTGGGGGAGTCCATGTCCTTTCTCCATCCTGCAACTACAAATTGTTAATGATCCTGCAGAATAAAAAATACCCTGCAAGCATTTGACCCCAATTACACCAAATGAGCAAGTGCAATGTATCATGCTGTACATCCCAGGCCTCATTAGTATGACACATAAGTGGACAATTTTGAAAATGGCTATGAATTTTCTGAAAATTATGGGTTAGGTATGAGTCTAGGCTGAGACTTGGCACTGCGGAGACAGCATGCGCCTGAAGCAAGAGGCCTCATCAAAATAATTGGGGTGACCTCGTCCCACCTGCACAGGCAGCTCGTCCCTTGGGAGAAACCATTTTCAGGCTGCTTAGCTTGTAAGCAATGACACTCGGGTATGGGTTACAGGCAAGGTGGTGATCATGACTCCTGCACAGTTTGTGGAGTACTCCTGCTCCTCTTGGCTCTTAAGAAAGTTGTTTTTGAAATTTACCTTGGGTTGGCAGAAGTGGGGGCTGCTGAAGAATCCTGAGTGGGGCAGGCCAGGCGCATGAGGTGATCAATTTGTCAAAAGGGTCCTTTGACAGGCGTTAGGCCCTTAAGTTAGATATTCAAGGAGCCTAAAACCTGTTTTAGACAGTTGCCTGGGACACTGGAAAAAATAGCCCTCACCTCACAGTGGGACAAATGCTGTATGCTCTAAAAGCAGATGCAATGCATGCCAATCTCTACCCCATATGTTCTACATTATCTATCTAGCTATGTTCTTAATTTTCCTTAACATTTCTGACAGTTCCATAAATGTTCTGGAAAATGAGCTAATCTTTGAAACAATAGTAAATAAGAACACTTCACTTCCCCATGGAATATCCATAGCTCAAAGTGCTCAAATCTATGGTTAAGCTAAATAAATGTTGGACTAATTTTTTTTTAAACAGCCATCAAGAGGACACTGAGGGAGCTAATTTGGCAACAATGTTACTGGTTGTCACATGACTCAAGTTAATGATAGAACAGAAACCCTGGTAACAGGGGCAGAGAAGTGACAAGCACCCCTTTGATTGGACAAGCCCAGTAGCAGCAGAGAACACTTGGAAGGGCAGAAAACCCACAAGCTTTTTGGTTGTTGGTAAGTGTGTGGTTTTACCTTCTGGAGTGAGATAAAGTCAAGTCTGCTGCAGAAGTGTCAGGGAAAAACAGAAGACCATAACCTAGCGCGCTTTCCAGCAATTCCATAAAAGGCCCTGTGAAGTCCACTGTGTTGATTCATCTTGTTTCCTGACTCTGAAGGAAGCCTGCTAAAATTAATTCTCAATGCCTCCTGAAAAGAACTGTTCTGAAGGATCTCAATGACTTGTCTATGTGTATTCAGAAGTTAGATTGTATGCCAGTTTTTGGAACAACATATGTCATCTGCTGTTTTCTTCAACAATGAAGAAACAATAATCTGCCCAGGTGTTTTTTTTACCTGTAACAGAGCTCTGAATTTATAAAAATACCTTTTATCTTTTTGGTTAACTGGTGTGTACGTGTGTATGTGAGTGTGAAGGGACTAAGGTAAAAAGGGATCTTTAAAATTTAAAATCTGTGTGTTCATGTTTTATTTCATTACTGGTTAAGACTTGTTTTATAATGGACTATAGATCTGTTTGGACCTAGAGAAGTCACATGTCTGGATTTATGGCTGTCAGGATTTTTGGTTTCGTTTTTGGATATTGTTTGGCGTTCAGTTGGGGTTGCAGCCTGCAGACAGAGAGAAGTAACCAACCCATCCTGTTCCACCTCTTTGAGAAACCCTGAGAATCCAGTGTGAGAGCTGGAGAAACTGATGCAGCATTGCTCCTGAGAAGCTTCTGGAAGACTTCTTCTTGACAGCTCCTGAACGAACTGCTCCAGAAAAGATCCCAGTGACAACCGCATGTGTCTAGTGACACCCGTTCACGTGTGCCAGGACACCAGACCAAAAGTCATCTGGAACATTGCATATCTTATCCTTTTTCTTCAAGAATTGACAGTAACTTGGCCAAGGTTTTTTTTAAAGTTGATCTCTGCAGAGCCAGGTTTTTCCATTTTTCTTTATTTTTTCTTTAACCGGTGTGTGTGTGTGCATGTGTGTTAGGATATCTTAGAAGGGTAGATATTTATACTTTCATATTTCAAACTGTGTGTGAGTAAGCTTTGCACCTTTATTGAATAAGTCTTGTTTTATAATAAATCAACAATTTTGTTGTTTATTAAAGAAACCTGGCGGTGGATTTTTATTCTGAAACTAATATAGATGAAGTATGTAATTGACCATATCAGTAACTGGGTAAAATATTTAAATATATGTTGTGACCAGTTTTGTGACCAACCTCGGTCAGAACACTGTTTTCAGATGTTCCTTAAAACCTACCTCTTTGACCAAGCTATTGGTCATCTGTTTTAATATCTCCTTATGTGGCTCTGTGCTAAATTTAATGAATTAAGCTCCTGTGAAGCACCTTGGGATGTTTTGCTATGTTAAGATTGGAACATAGGACTTAAGAGCAGGAGTAGGCCATTCGGTCCTTCGAGCCTGCTCCAACATTCGATAAGATCATGGCTGATCTGGTTGTGGTCTCAACTCTACTTTCCTGTCTGCTCCTCATAACCCTTGATTCCCTTGTCTATTAAAAATGTATCTAACTCAGCCTTGAATAAATCCAATGCCCCAAAAAAGGTGTTATGTAAATGTAAGTTGTCGTTGTTGATTCTGAGGTAAACTGATGAAACAACAAATTTATATTGTGCCTTAAATGTACTAAAACGTCCCAAGGTGCTTCACAGGAATGTTATCAAACAAAAATTGACACCAAGCCACATAAAGGCAGATAAAGTAGGTTTTAAGAAGTATGTTAAAGGAGGAAAGAGAGATAGAGAGGTGGAGAGGTTTAGGGAGGACATTCCATGAGCTTAGGGAAGAGGTCTGCAACCTTCATGACAAGAGGAGCCATTTTTAAAAAACACAATATCTTAAGGGCTGCAATGCTGTTTCTGAAGTGCCAATAATAATGAAAAACAAAACGTAGACACACTTATGGATTTCTCTGCAACACAATGTCACTGATGCTCATAAATGTACATGCATTAATATCAATGAAAGAGGACATTTGATTATCAACAATATTTCAAAGGATTTGACAAAAAGTTGCTAATTGAATGATGCTTTCTCACAAGTACAATGTTAATAAAAGTTTAAAACATTGAAACAAGCCATTTAATTTTCCTTAAATGGAAAAAAATAACTTACTTTAATGCAATTTCTGCTATTGCATTCCTTTGGAGAGTCATTCGCTATCTGGACAGTATGCTGTCATTTTTTATTTTCAAGACGGACTGTAAACATTCAATTGGTTTCTCAACTTGCTTTTTTTATGAAATTCGTACTTGAAAACACTGGATCACACAGGTAAATAGAACTGAAGATGGAGATTATGCTAGTTGTGTATCTCTTCAAGTTACACTAAGTGTCTGGCAAAGAATTGCAAGCTTCAAACACAATTTGGTCTTTTTTTTTTAAGATCATGCATTTCAGCATCTGTGTTGAAGTGCCAAGGTAGATTTCTCCCTTTCTAGATCTTCAGGTTGGGTTTAGAGGCCCAACATCCTCACCCTGCATATCTGCCAGTTCAAGTTCTAATTCTGTTTGACTCACCCCTGAAAATGCTGAAAGATTGAGTGCCGAGGTGTCTGCTTCAAGAGGTTTGAACATAAATTGTAAAGGTTCTAAACCTTTCTAAATTCCTGAAACCGTCCTGCAAAAGCTTCTTGCATTTTCAGAATCATATCTTTCCTTGTCTATTTTAACTGTTCTTGGAATTGTTTTACTGATGGGAAATAAGCAAGGGAGACAGTCTCGATGCGTCTTGCAAACAGTGCTAGCTTACACTGAAATGAAAGTACT
Source organism: Heterodontus francisci (assembly GCF_036365525.1). Classification (NCBI taxonomy): domain Eukaryota; kingdom Metazoa; phylum Chordata; class Chondrichthyes; order Heterodontiformes; family Heterodontidae; genus Heterodontus; species Heterodontus francisci. Next base: position 49,284,679 of record NC_090383.1, read on the forward strand.
TCTTACAAAAGTGAGAGAGCCGGCTTTCCCTTCCTTGTAGCTTTCTATTGAGGTCATTTAAATATGCTGCGATGTCTGTCATGAAGTAATATTTCAGCAGCCACTGTGGATCTGTTAACTCTCCATAGTCACAGCCGTTTTCTCGCATGAACACCATCACTTCTTCCGAACAGGCTGCAAAATGCACAAGAACTCTTTCCCCTGGAAAGCTAACGTACGTTGTTGTGGAGAAGAATGTCCGCATAGTTGACCTTTTGAAGAAGTTCACAGAACTGCAGGTGGTTTAATCCTTTCACCATTATTTTGTTAACTATCTTTATAAACAGGGACATCATTTCCGTGAACTCAGGAGGAAACGTTTGGGCGCAGGGTGTTTCTTGGTGAATTATGCAATGAAATGATATCACATTGTGATCCAACACTTTCTGCAACAAATCAACAAAACCCTTGTTTGTCCCTCTCATACTTGGCACCCTATCAGTAGTGACTGAGATTACATTGTTGGCACATATTCCTTTCATCTTTACTCAGTCAATAATAGCTGAGGAAATATCTTCTTACTTCGTTTGATTTTTAAGAGGCACCAAATCAATGAGCTCCTCTTGGGGTCTCTTGGAATTCACATACCTGCAGAGAAGAGCAATCTGTGCAATATCAACATCACACGATGCATCACAAGCAATAGAGAAGCCTGGAGCTGAATTTATATCCTCAATCTGCTGGCTGGTGATTTTTGTGACCATTTTCATTGTTCTGTCCCTCATGGTATTCGCAGATAAAGGCATGTCTTTAATTTTTTGAATAATTTTGTTTTGGCTTTTAAAATCACTGTACAGCTGCTCTGATACTTTGATTAAACACTCTTTTACATATTCTCCATCTGTGAATGGCTTTCCTCATATCTTGAGCTGCCATAAAACTAGCAGTAGTTGAGCTACCTGATGCTTTCACTCACATAGCGAATGTGTTCCCAGATTTCTTTGCCTTGTTCTTCAGCTCCACCACCACTTTCTTCTGGGCATCTCCTTTCGGCTAAGGCACTGGGCTTTGTCATGAAATGCCTCTCAAGATTTGATTTCTTGTTGTTGGTGAATTTCACATTGCAACTGAGACATATAGGGAGGCCAGCCAAATTTGGGATGAATGTGACTGAATCAATCCATTCAGCTTGAGATTTTTGATTTTCCGCTTTAATCTTCTCTTCTTTGTAGCCATTTCCAAAGCAGCCTCAAAACAAGGGCCAGAATAAGTTCGTTCCTTCAATGATTTATCTGCCTGCATGCACACAATGCACATGCTCAGCAACACAGCCTCAACGCCAGAGTGAACGCACTCTTTTATTGATTATTGTACCCGCCTACACTTGTTCACCAGCACAGTGTCAAACCACTTATGTTACGATTGACCATTCAGCACCCTACTTGCTGTACATCCATTCAATCTCAGAGCACTAACCTATTAATGCCAATCAATCAGGTTCTGAATATGGTGACCAATCAGGATGCATGATTTTGGGTAAGTTTTTCAAACAGACCAACTAAGGCCAGAGTGAGTGTGATGCTTTATTGATTGATGTGCCTGCCTGTGCACAACCCATGTAGTTGGATGGCAGGTGATAGTGAAGGGCGCCATTTTTCCTGGTGAAGCATTTGACAGACAAGAGAGAGCTGATTTATTTTATGTTTCTGTAATGGGAGCACATTGGGGGAACAATTGCCTGAAAACTCAATGCAGTCAATTTTTGAAAGTTGTGTTTGTTCAGGAGCTGCTCAGGAATGGCACATCGGACTCCAGGGAGCTGAGGGTTGCTGACCCCTTTCTTAGGGCCTTGGCAACTGAAGGCACAGCTGGTAATTGTGGAGTGATTAGAATCAGGAATGCACAAGATGCCAGACAGAGACCTCGGTGGACTGGAGGAAATCACAGAGATAGGGAGGGATTTGAAAACAGGGATGGGATATTTTAAAATTGAGGCATTGCCAGACCAGGAGCCAATGTAGGCCAGCAAGCACAGGAGTGATGGGTGAATGGGACTTGATGTGAGTAAAGATACAGGCAGCAAAGTTTTGGATGAGCTTTAAATGTATGAATGGTGGAAGATGGGAGGCCAGCCAGGAGAGCATTGGAATAGTCAAGTCTAGAGGTAACAAAGACATGAATGAGGGTTTCAACAGCAGTGAGCTGAGGCAGGGATGGAGTCAGGTGATTTTATAGGCATGGAAATAAGCAGTCTTAGAGATAGTGCGGATATATGCCCACAAGCTCATCTCTGGATCAAATATGGCACCAAGGTCGCGGACAATCTGGTTCAGCCTCAGATAGTTACCAGAGAGAGAGATGGAGTTGGTGGCTAAGGAATGGAGCTTGTAGTGGGAAACGAAAAGGGTCGGGGTTAAATTGGTTAGCCTATGAAAACCTGCATGAGGATCGCGATGCATGATTAATCTACATCCATTGAGTGGAATGCAGGCACCAAGTGGTGCCTGCTCATTATAAAAACTTCTGCAGGCAGTCAGTGCTATCTGCGCTATTAATCGGCTACACACATCAGTAGGGGCTCAATATCATTATTAACATGCACTGCTTAAAGCTAGCTTGCACCTTTTAAAGGGGAGATGCATTGTTGGTGGAGCAGGTGCTGGGAGTTGTTCTGCAACTGAATCTGACCTAGGAAAGAGAGAAGAATGGTTGACATGAGAGGAAAAGGGCTTCAAGTTTTGCGGATGTTACACCAGAAGATTTGGTGGATGAGTTGGAAATGAGGAGAAATATCATGTTTCCTCATGGGGACAGGAGATCCTCCAGACTCATGATGAGAAGGCAGTCGGAACAGGTAACCATGAAGGTTAATGCTCAGAGTGTGGCCCCAAGGACCTGAATGCAGTGCCAGAAGAAGTTCAAGGAGCTCACACGAGCGGTCAAGGTCAAATGCCAAATCCCGCCTACTACACCACTAGCCTCAGCCACAGCTCAATTCACCCCACCCCCATTACTCACACACCAACAATCTCTATCAATCAGGACTCACACCTAACATTCAAATCACTACTGCAACCCTCACACCCACATCTCCCAGCTTGCACATATTGTCATTATGGGAAGGGCCATTGCTGAGGCCGTGGCCACTGGCGAGCTGAAGCTATTAAAGATAATCCTCCTTCTCAAATCCCACTTCTCCCACATCCTGCAATCTCTTCTGACTTACAAGCTGCAGGTGGTGTAAGCATGCACTTCTTAATTTCTCCTCCCTCCTCACTAAAACCCTACCCTTGTCCCATTTTAATTTCAGATGCCCAAGATTTGCAACCTTCCCAGGCTATGGTGGAAGAACAGGAAGACAATGAAGATGATGTCACACTGTCACTCGCTTGCACACTCACAGCCACTAGCTCATGTACTGATTCCACACGTAACTTAAAGGAGAGCATAGAGGAGGAATCGGCACGTGATGAGGCAATGAGCACAAGTGTGCTGCAGCCAGGACAGGAGAAAGGAGAGCATTGGTGCCAGCTCATTGGAGGGTGAGGTTGCGTACTAGTTCTCCTGCAGAGGCATCAGTTAAGGACTTTGGTGGGCCAGGCTGCAGAAAATGGTTGATGGGCGTACACACCAAAATCCTTGATGCATTGGAAAGCCTGTGAGAAAGCCTACGTTTAATGTCAAGGACCATGGAGGAGTCTTGAGCTTGAAGTCCATCATTTCCAGCATGGAACAGGTTCCCAACTCCATCAACACACTTGTGGAACCAGCCATGATGCAGTGTCTGATGGCCGATGTCTCAGCTTTCATTGCAGCATGACCGGCAGCCTCGCAACATCTGAGTCTGCAGTGGAAGCTCCGGCTACTGCCATCAATGCTCTGGAATGTTCACAGGGGCTTACAGGCTGTCACAGCAATCCAGCAATCTGCCCTCCACTAGATTACTAGGATTGCTGAGGTCCTGTCCTGGGAGAGTAGCAGTGGCTCCGTGGAGCAGGAACCTGCTGTCCTCTCTCAGCATGACAACATTTGTGCTTGCACCCCTGTCAGTCCACCAGTGCCCTTGCCAGACAGCCCAGACTGCTGCCACCCATGCCAAGATGGTGCAGTCTGGATGCATACGAACATATGCACATACGAATTAGGAGCAGGCGTATGCTGCTCAGCCCCTCGAGCCAGCCCAGCCATTCAACAGAATTATCGCTGATCTGATTGTAACCTCAACTCCATATTCCTGCCTACCCAAATAACCGTTCACCCACTTGCTTATCAAGAATCTATCTACCTCTGCCTTAAAAATATTCAAAGACTCTGCTTCCACCGCCTTTTGAGGAAGAGAATTCCAAAGACGCACGGCCCTCTGAGAGAAAGAATTTCTCCTTATCTCTGTCTTAAAAGGGCGACCCCTTTGTATTATATAGACCCCTAGATCTATATTCTCCCACAAAAAGAAACATTCTTTCCACATTGACCCTGTCAAGACCCCTCAGGATCATATGTGTTTCAATCAAGTCGCCTCTTACTGTTCTAAACTCCAGCAGATACAAGCCTAGCCTGTCCAATCTTTCCTCATAAGACAACCTGCCCATTCCATGTATTTGTCTAGTACACCATCTCTGAACTGCTTCCAAAGCATTTACATCTTCATCAAATAAGGAGACCAATACTGTACACAGTACTCCAGATGTGGTCCCACCAATGCCCTGTATAACTGAAGCCTAATCTCCCTACTTTTGTATTCAATTCCCTTTGCAATAAACAATAACATTCTATTAGCTTTCCTAATTACTTGCTGAACCAGCATACTAGCCTTTTGTGATTCAAGCACTAGGACACCCAGATCCCTCTGCATCTCAGAGTTCTGCAATCTCTCACCATTTAGATAATATGCTTCTTTTTTATTTTTCTTGCCAAAATGGACAATTTCACATTTTCCCACATTATACTCCATTTGCCAGTTCTTTGCCCACTCACTTAACCTATCTATATCCCTTTGTAGCCTCCTTATGTCCTCTTCACAACTTACTTTCTCACCTATCTTAGTGTCATCAGCAAATTTAGCAACCATACCTTCAGTCACATCATTACATCTTGCCAACCAGAAAATGACCCATTTATGCCTACTCTATGTTTCTTGTTAGCTAGCCAATCTTCTATCCATGACAATATATTACCCCTACACCATGAGATTTTATTTTTCACAATAAGCTTTGATGTGGGGGCTTGTAAGCTCAGAACTGATCAACGTTATCCTCCAAGGCCATCTACAGCCTACCCCACTGAAAGTCAGCAGACTTCCACCAGCCATGCCGCAGCCACTGAGGTAGCACTGTGTAGGAGCACTAGAACAGGTGAAAGGCACATATGAAACAGGCACTAAGGGAATGCACAAGTGTGATTAGTTTATTTTTGTATAAATATGGCAGGATTTAATTGATAAATCTGGATTGGAATTAGTACTTTGCATTGACTTTTATTTTTACATTGTGGCCAAGAGGACGATGCGATGGTCAGTGACAGAAGGAAGGAAAGGAGTATGGTACTGTTGGTGAACGGGGAATTGAGGATGACCTTACTGGTAGCACACTTGAAATAGTTGTTCATGAGCATCCCTGGCAGAAAGGGCCTGTCTAGGTTACAGGCCCCCTTCCTCTTCCTCCTCTTCATCTTGTCCTCTTCCTACTTTGCCACTTTCTCCTCCACATGCTCCTGCTGCTCAGCTTCTTGTCTGATAGGTGGCAGCAAGGGCTGTTCCCTCATGATGGCAAGGCTGTGCAGCATACAGCATACCAAGACATATCTCGGGACCCACTCAATTGAGTACTGTTGGGCTCCTCCAGAGCGGTCCAACAGTGGAATCATTGCTTCAGGAAGCCAATGATCTACTCTATTAGATTTCTTGTGGCAGCATGACTCTCATTGTATGCCTGCAGTGCTTGTGTGCTTGGCTCAGAGTCATAAGCGCTATCTGCTCAATACATGTCTTATTGTACAGTATTCACCCATTGGTCTGCCATTTTGGTGGTTGTAATACAGCTGGCACAGCTGAATACCACAGAATGAACACATCATGGTTGCTGCTTGGATACCAGGCATTGACCTGCATGATGTGGTGCCCATGGTCACACTGAGGGACTACAATTCCTTTCAGTTCAGGTACATGGCAGAGTTGATATGAGCTGCAGGCAAAGCAGTGTGAATACAGTTGATGGCACCCTGCACCATGTGGAAGCTTGCAATCCTTGAAAACCATTATGCTCACTCTGCCTGCTTCTATCTGGCAAAGGTGAATAAAATGAAGTTGTCTCTCTTTGCGTAGAGAGCTTCAATGGCCTCCCTTATGCAGCAGTGCACTGCAAACTGCGACACGTTGCTACTATTTTCTGCAGTAGCCTGGATGGAGCCATGTGCATAAATATTCATAGCCACAGTCACCTTGACAGCCACTGGCAATGCCATCCTTGCCCCACGCTGAGGCTGGAACTGTGGCTGCAGCAGTTGGCAGATTTCAATGCCGATCTCCTTAGTGAAGTATAGACGCCTCAAACATTGTTCATCGCTGAAGGTCAGGTCGGAGAATTGCTCCCTGAACACCCTGGGTGAATATGGCCTCCTGCTGAGAGCCCTTCTGCACCTCCCCCCTTTCTCTTCTAGAAGCGTGTCATGCTCTGCATGACCTTCCAGTCATTCGCGATTCCAAAAGGAAGGCCTACTAGTGCACTCACGTCTGGATGCAACTGGTTTGTGCAGAAGCCTTGAAGTCAGCAAAAAAGTACTTCAGCACCTTCCAGACCACTCACTGTAGACTACTGAAAATTAAAATAACTACAGGAAGCACCAAAAATGGAGAGAAGAAATAAATCATCAACTAAACTGTAAGTAGTTGAATATCCGACAGCGCTGATTTTGGGGGGCGTTCTTCATGCTGCTTAATGCATTTTCAGTTGTTCGAGTTTAAGAGATGGCGTGGGCTGAGGGTGAAGCTCCAAAAACACAGCACTGGTGTAAAATGAAAATTGCACAATGATTAATGTCATGATCTGCTGGCTCTGCATACTTCTGGCAGACTTCACTGTGTGTGCGCTAACCCCTTTACCAACACTGCATCTGACGTGTGTATATCTGCTGTGGACATCATTCTGGAACCTTAAAGGGCTTCCCAGTGCCCAAAAAGGGATGATACTAAGCCCAGTTTTGCTTCAATGGCTACGGTCTTCCCAATATTTTTTAGAATTAGAACATTACAGCGCAGTACAGGCCCTTCGGCCCTCGATGTTGCGCCGACCTGTGAAACCATCTGACCTACACTATTCCATTTTCATCCATATGTCTATCCAATGACCACTTAAATGCCCTTAAAGTTGGCAAGGGACATTTTATTGGACAAAATTTCTGCTCGTCCAGTATTAGATGTCGGACTATCAGTCTGACAATTTAGAACAGTGGAGAAGTTGAGAGAGGTGGTAAGGTAGAGTTTTTTGTAGTCAGTGTACATGTGAAACCTGGTGTGTGTATGGATCATGTTGCTGAAGGACAGCATGTAACAAAGATAATGAACAGAAGTGCAACTTGATATTCATAGAGAGGTATTAAAGGTATTTGTGAGGCTGTTGTAGCTTTACAGGGAAATAATCTGATCTCCTTTGTAAGGAGACTTTATATTCTTTGAATATTACATAAAATATGCAGTGGACGGAGGTGGAGTGCAGTGAAGTAGACCTGATAACTCCGAAGTCGGAATAGAGATAGTATTGTACAACATCCAGTGTGTTGTGGATTTGGATGTTTGAGTGGGTGGGCAATAAAGATATTTGAAGGGTAATTGAAAACATTTATCACTCAGTGTTGTTTTCCATTTTTGTAGTGTAATACTATTTCCAACAATATATAAGCTTTTCAATTGAACTTCTCAGATCAAAATCTGCAAAGGAATCAATGTAATAAATAAAACTGAGCCAGTTGATCTTTGAGCCACTCAGGTGTTGATAACAAAAAGGCAAGACATTAGGCAACATACAAACCATTCTTTAGGGAGATGGAACTCAGTAAGTTAATCAAGGAATTCATGAAGTCTGTGTCAATAATTGAATTCAGATCACAGGCTCCTACACCAATTGCAAACCATGAAGGTTGGGAATGGCAGTGCAAGACACTATGAATGCAACACCAAATATGGTTTGCAACAACAAATTTTTTTCATGTATTCAGCCAAGTCCAGATACACACAATGTCTTTAAGCATTAGGCATACAGAGAAATAAATGCAATTACTCCATTTTTCGTCTGGATAGACAGATAACCTTTGTCAATCCTTTCGATTCTGATTTTCTCTACAAATTGTTAAGAAAATATCAAAATCTTTTTAGGTTATCTCTCAAATGCTGTCATTGTTGATTCATTCTGGCATGTCAAGTGTTATTGTGAACAGGACCCCCAGAAGTTAGCTATTTCCTTCAAAAACCAGATGCCAACTCGTTTATGATCTAGGATGTAATCATCCTTTGCTCCATTGTCCCACTTCTTATCTCAAAACTGCTTTGGCTATCTCGTTTCACAATGTGACCATAAAAATAAGCCAACAGGCACAAATCACACATCCTGCACATTCAGCAGAAACCAAACAGCACAATCAACTAAATTATACCCTGACACATTAAACACTAAAGCATCCTAAGAATGAACATCTTTAACCATTTCATTATTTCTAGGTACAGTGCAAATCCACAAGCCATTTACAAGTAGAAAGAAAGCAAAAACCATAATCATATCATATTGAACCAATCCTAACCCTACGTACATACGTATACACAGCTAGGGTATCTTACAGTTTACTGGGAAGTCAAAGGAGAAAATTAACCAAATTCCCATCACCAAAGCAGATGCTGAGGATTACTTAAACCATCTTAGTGACAAGAAGAGTAAGGCCAATAGGGGAATGCTCTTGCCGAAACAGAGAACAGTGATAGAGGGATATCAACCATTGAGATAAAAGGGGAGCATTTTCAATCAATCATGCACAAGAAGTCACAACTGCTGCTTTAGAGAAGGAAGAAGAGAATAGAGGTAGCACCATGTGGACTACTTTGATATTTAAGGGGGTCAGAATTCTGCCAATGTTATGTTCTGACAAATGATTTCCACCCCAAAGGTCAATCCCCTACCCTAGACATCGATAGACCTAATCACATCCATTATTGAGAAGGTGCTAGAAGGGATTGTAAGAGATGCCATTTACGATCAATGGGAAAGGAAAGGCGGCATTAGAAAAACACAAAACAGCTTCTGGAAAAATGAAAAAGCAAATTATAACAGATGCTGGAAATCTGAACTAAAAAGAGAAAGTGCTGGGAATACTCAGCAGGTCAGGCAGCATCTGTGGAGAGACAAACAGAGTTAATGTTTCAGGTCAATGACCCTTCATCAGAACTCTGGAAAGATAGGTTATGCTGCACAAATATGATAGAGTTGTTTGAGGAAGTCACTAAGGTAGTGGATGTGGGAAATATAGTAGACACTGTCTACCTGGACTTACAGAAAGCCTATGATAAGACACCTCACACTAGATTGTCTCATAAGATAGAATCTAGTGATGGCATAGCAATTTGAAATGCTGGATGAGGATTTGGCTCCAATTCTGAAGCCAGAAAGTTGCAGTTAACAGATGTAGTTCAGTCTGGAGGCATGTCACCAGATTTTATCTTGTGCCGTCACCTGAGGCAGAATTTTTGCCCCAATATGGGAGAGGAATCAGAGGCAGGTGGGTGCATATGCTCATGCTGCCGACGGTCGTGCCAGTTTGCCATCACTGATCTGTCAGCGATTTTGCTCAGGCGGGGGAAGGCGGGACAAAGCAACCCATCCAATTAGGGTCAAAGCCAATTAAACTTGTTAACGAGCTTGTTGTCAGCTCGATAAGGGCTATTTGCTATTTTTGTGAGAGGCACGGATTCCACGATTGATCAGGAACAGTCCAAGTAGGAGCAGCCAGTCATGTCTATGCCATTCAATTAGATTGGCCCATAAAAAAGCACATGGCTGAGAAGGGAACTCAGCTATTGGCAAACAGGTGCCAACAGGTGAGCAGAGTTAACAGAGCAGGTAGTCTGTGTGCACTTGATGAGTTGTATGACCCTCCAGGGATTGTGGGGGACAGAAGAAGGAAGTTATGAGAACTTGCCTCTGACAGCAGATGCCTCTGCAGAGCTGAGGCTTCCTAATGCACCTGAAGTTTTGGCATGCTGTTGCATGGAAGGACTGCACTCCATCCCCTTCATCTATAGAATTCAATATCTTTTTACCTTCTCCTCCAGGTATTACCATCTCTCCATCACCCATTTGGTCATGCGGGGCCACCCTCGCAATGTCCACTGCCACCTCCTCCATGGCAGTCAGGATGATGAGCTGGGGCATTCGTCCTCCTGTGTGCACCCTTTCCCTTTAAATCTGCACCCTTTTCTCTTTCAAGGACAAAAGAAAGAGAGATAAGGCGATGCTGGCCTCTCTCATTAATTCCAGTGGCTTATTTAAATAATAAAATGCATGTATCAGTGCTGCCAGGTCCTCAACAGTGCTAGGGTTCTGGGCATGCCTGATGGGTCAGTAATTACTCTGGCCACACAAATCTCCCACATTCATGAGCAGTATACGTCCTCAGGCTGCTCAACTATTGTGTCTGTTGGTGGTTGCAGACCAGGAGGCCTGTCATCTAGGTGTCGCATTGCACTCACCTCGCCAGAACAAAGAAGGTCATTAACCCTATTGCACTCAGGGCCTCCAGATGACAGTATGGTTGCTGACACATTTTGCCACTTCCAGCCAGGCTTGTTTAGTTTGGCTGGGTGACCTTCTTTGCCACCCTCCGCGAACAAGACCCCTTGCCTTTCGTGTACTGCCTCCAACATCACCTAAAGGGCTGCATCACAAACTGTGGGGCTGCCCAGCCACAGGTACCAGGCCTCTGCCTCTCCTCCTGCCGACTTGTACCTTCCATTGATATGCAAGTCAGCTGCCACTATAATGGCTGTCGTCATGTCTTTAAATTGGGCCCACACCTTCAGAATGCCGCCTCCATCCTGAGCCTGCTGCCATTAATTGACTGCCAAACCCGCCCTCTAGCTAATTAGCAGCTGGCCTTGGGCAGCGGCTGTGACTACTTTGCCCCGAGAGCCGGGTCGGGACTCAGAAATGAATCCGACGTCGAGATCTTGAACTGAAACGCAAAATCCTGCCCCGAATGTGACGTTTTCTCAGACAGTACTGAGCCTCTGGAATATATTGTCAGCTGGTGTGGTGAGTGCTGACTCTTTGTATGCCTTCAAGAGATAGCTAAACCAGTTCCTGACTGGGGAAGAGATCACAGCATATAGAGAGTAAGTGCCTTTATAAGTAACAGTTGGTTCATGTGAACTCCTGGACTAATTTTTGTCGCAAGACAAAATTTTTCAGATTTTGTTTCTGGTCTTGACTTGGGGTTTTTCCTCTTTTTTTGCCTCACCTGGGAGGTTGCACGGCTGCAAGAGTAGGGGGGAAGGGAGGGAGTCTCTAGTCACGATGCTTCAGCCATCATGGTGTGTGGGGTAGGCTTTTCCTGCCTGTCAGTTTTGAGCTACATTCTCAAGAAAATTACCTGCTAATGTTCATTGTCTTAGTTTCATCCTAAGACTTGTCCCTTTTCTATTTCTACTAGGTCATACTCAGCAGCAAGTGGATCCTGCAGAAGACACTTCAGATGAAGTCTATCTTCCTGAGGATGCAGAATCACAGAATCACAGAATTGTTACAGCACAGAAGGAGGCCATTTGACACATTGTTTCTGCACCGGCTCTCCAAATGAGCAATTCACCTAGTACCATTCCCCCGCCTTCTCCCCATCACCCAGCACATTCTTCCTTTTCAGATAACAGTCTAGTTCCCTTTTGAATGCCTCGATTGAATCTGCCTCCACCACACTCTCAGGCAGTGCATTCCCGACCTTAACCACTAGCTGCGTGAACAAGTTCTTCATCATGTCACTTTAGTTTCTTCTACCATTTATTAACTTTAAGCATAGACAACCTATCTAAGACCTCCTCCTTATCAATTTTAAATCCTTCTAGTGTATTAGTTACTTCCTCTTTCACCGTGGCCTGGGCAGTATCTTGTTCCTTGGTAAAGACGGATGCAAAGTATTCATTTAATACTTCAGCTATTCCCCCTGCCTCATTGTATAAATCCCCCTTTTGGTACCTAATCGACCCCACTCCTCCTTTTATCACCCTTTTACTATTTATATGCCTATAGAATACTTTGGGTTTCCCTTTTATGTTAGCTGCCATTCTCTTTTCATATTCTCTTTGCTTCTCTTATTTGTTTTTTCACTTCCCTTCTGAGCCTGCTATATTCAGCCTGGCACTCCATTGTATTATCCACCTGACATCTGTCATAAGCACACTTTTTCTTCTTTATCTTAATCTCTGTTTCTTTTATCATCCAGGGAGCTCTGGATTTGTTTGCACTACCTTTCCCCTTCGAGGACAATATACCTTGACTCTGCCTGAACTATCTCTTTGAAGGTAGCCAATTGTTCAGCTCCCGATTTTTCCTGCCAACCTTTGATTTCACTTTATTCAGCCCAGATCCATTCTTACCCCATTGAAGTTGGTTTTCCCCCACATCATCACATGTTTCATCCTTCCCAAGCACCAGCTCAGACATTGGCATTCCATGTAGGTTATGTTGAGGCAGCGGGATCTGCACATGCTGAAATACCCAGCACCAGTAAGCAGCCAGCAAGTACTGGTGGCAGGGTCAGCCCAGGCCAAGCCACTGAATGTTGAGGTCCTTTTCCAGGTCTACTGAGCTGAACAGAGGTGAAGACTTCAGGGATCAAGATATAAAACAAAAACTGTTTGCCTTTCACAAGTAGATGTACATGGCATTGGGAAATCTGCCAAGGAGTTAAAGAACTTAAGAAAATAAGAAATAGAAGCAGGAGTAGACCATATGACTAGTCGAACTTGCTCCGCTATTCAATATGATCATGGCTAATCTTCTGCCTTAACTCCACTTTCCCATTCCCTCCCCATATCCCTTGAATCCTTGAGAGAGCAAAAATCTGTCGATCTTGGCCTTAAACATATTCAACAATGGAGTATCCACAACACTCTGGGGTAGACAATTCCAAAGATTCACAATCCTTTGAGTTAAGAAATTTCACCTCGTCTCATGATCGAGCCTTTATCTGGAGACTCAGTCCCCATGTTCTAGATTCCCCAGCCAGGGGAAACAACCACTCAGTGTTGACCCTGTCAATCCCCTTCACAATCTTATAGTAAAAGCAAAATACTGCAGATGCTGGAAATCTGAACTAAAAACAAGAAATGCTGGAAATACTGAGCAGCTCTGGCAGTATCTGTCTTCCCTTCACAATCTTGTATGTTTTCATTGAGTTTGCCTCTCATTCTTCTAATCTCCAGAGGGTATAGGCCAATTTACTCAGCCTCTTATCATAGGATAACCCCCTCATCTCGGGGACCAATTTAGTAAATCTTCGCTGCACCATGCAAGTACAATCCTTCCTTAAATAAAAGGGAAATACTGTGGATGCTGGAAATCTGAAACAATAACAGAAAATGCGAGAGATACTCAGCAGGTCAGGCAGCATCTGTGGAGAGAAAAACAGTGTTAACGTGTCACATCCGTATGACCTTTCATCAGAACTGGGAAAAGTTAGAAATATCATAGTAATAAATAAAAGCACAATACTGCAGATGCTGGAAATCTGAAACACAAACAAGAAATGCTCGAAGTACTCAGCAGGCCTGGCAGCATCTGTGGAGAGAGAAGCAGAGTTAAGGTTTCAGTGACCCTTCATCATAGGTTTTGAGCAAGTGAAAGGGGGAGAGGGAAGCGGAACAAAATGGAAGGTCTGTGATACGGTGGAGGGCAGGAGAGATTAAATGACAGAAGATTTCATGGTACAAAGCCAAGGGGAGTGGTAATGGGCCAAGTAAAGAAACAAAAGATGTGTCTGGATGAGGCGTAAATGGCAGGATAGCAGCCGTCCAAATACAAAGGGATTAAGAAAGAAACAAAGGGGTTGTGGGGGTGGTGTGGTGTTGGGGAAGAAAAGAATCAGCAAAAAAAATATGATAAAGGAAGAAAAGGGGGCAGAGGCTATTATCTAAAATTATTGAAGTCAATTTTGATTCCAGAGGCTGTAAAATACCCAGTAGAAAGATGAGGTGCTATTCCTCAAGCTTGCATTGAGCTTCACTGGGACACTGTAGCAGGCGAAGGACAGAAAGGTCAGAATGGGAGCAAGGTGGAGAATTGAAATGACAAGCGATAGGAAGCTTGGGATCATGCTTGCGGACTCAATGGAGGTGTTCTGCATAACAGTCACCCAGTCTGCGTTTAGTCTTCCCAGTTTGCACTGCATTGTGAGCAGCGAATACAGTATACTAAATTGGAAGAAGTACAAGTAATTTGCTGTTTCACTTGGAAGGAGTGTTTAAGGCCCTGTGCGGTGAGAAGGGAGGAGGTAAAAGGGCAGGTGTTGCAACTCCTGCTGTTGCATGGAAAGGTGCCATAGGAAAGGGGGGAGGTGTTGACAGTAACTGAGGAGTGGATGAGGGTTTTTTTTAAATTCTGTCGTGGGATGTGGGTATTGCTGGCTCGGCCAGCATTTATGGCCCATCCCTAATTGCCCTTGAGAAGGTGGTGGTGAGCTGGGTGTCATGGAGGGAACAGTCCCTTTGGAATGCTGCAAGGGGAGAGGAAGTTGTGTTTGGTGGTGGCATCATGCTGGAAGTAACGGAAATGGCAGAGAATGATCCATTGAATACGGAGGCTGGTGAGGTGAGGAAAAAGGGAACCTCATCACGGTCTGGGAGGGAGGGGAAGGGGTGAGAGCAGAACTGCATGAAATAGATTAGACATGGTTGAGGGTCCTGTCAACCATGGCGGCGGGGGGGGGCAGTGGGTGGTGGGTGGAGGGTAGGTGGGGAATACTCAGTCCCTTCTCTCCTCCCAGAGCCCCAAACACTCCTTCCAGTGAAACAGCGATTTACTTGTACTTCTTTCAATTTAGTATACTTATTTGTTGCTCGCAATTTGGACTCCTCTACACCGTGGAAACTAAAAGCAGACTGGGTGACCGCTTTGCGGAACACCTCCGTTCAGTCCACAAGAGTGACCCCGAGTTTCCTGTTGCTTGTCATTTCAATTCTCCACTTTGCTCTCACTCTGACCTTTCTGTCTTTGGCCCGCTACAGTGTTCGAATGAAGCTCAACGCAAGCTCGAGAAACAGCACCTCATCTTTCGACTGGGCACTTTACAGCCTTGATGAACGGTCACACTGACCTGAAACGTTAACTCTGTTTTTCTCTCCTTAGATGCTGCCAGACCTGCTGAGTATTTCCTGCATTTTTAAATATGGAGTTTCTGCACTATGACTGAATGTTTGGAGGAGTCCACTTCCAGTCTGTGTAGTGTCATCTTGCATGACATCAAAATCTCCAGGGACACTGCAGTCGGTTCTGCATTCAAAGGAATCAGTGTTACCAGCCTTTGCAGCTTCGGTGGAAGCTCAGATAGTTGCCATGAGACAAGTACCCATGAGAGAGAACAGCGGGAGCAGAGATTTAAAAAGCTCACCAAAAAATCGGAGGCCAGAGAGAGAGAGAGAGAGCAGCGGGAACAAAGATTAAAAAAGCGCACCAAGAAATCGTAGGCCAGAGAGACAGAGCGGCAGAGCAGAGCAGGGGGAAAAAAAATCAAAAAGTGACATCAGATTGACGTTACAGTCGACAGAGAGAGCAGGGAAATAGACAGTTGTCCTGGGTGAGTATACTGGTAAGGTTTTAATTTAACTTAATCTCAATCAATAAAACATAAAATAAGACTTGATCGATTCATTAGTATATAAACCAAAAACTGAAGCAGATTTGATAATTTATTATACAGAGTGAGAGAGAGACCAGCAGGGAGTGTATTCGCTCAAATTCGGACAACTTAATACATAAGCTGTATTAAGTATTATTAGCATTTATCAGTATTTGTAAAGTTTACTAATAGTAGTAAGGTTTATTAGAATTGGCAAAGCTTTATTAGCATTGGTAAGGTCTATTACCAGTAGGAAGATCTACATATCTGTGTAATCAAGTATAACTTTAGTTGAATGTGGTACTAGCATTTAATAAGCACAGTAAATTGTACAATACTAGGGATTATTCCAAGTTAATTAAGAAAGTAATTAAAGTAAATTAAGTAGTAGCATAAGTAACAATGGCAGGACAGGTGTTATGTTGCAGCTGTGGTAGGTGGGAGCTCCTGGATGCCAAGGAGATCCAGGACAAACACATCTGCAGAAAGTGTAAGCAGCTGGAGAAGTTCCAGATCAGGATTATTGATCTGGGAGCCAAACTGCAAACACTGCTCAACATAAGGGAGGGGAAGAAATACCTGGACGTTTTGTTCTGGAGGACAGTCACACCGCTTAGAACAGGGTCATTTGTTTTGGTCTGCATTGAGGGATAGGAGGAAGTGACCATGAGTGAGGCAGGTAAAGGGACTGAGCAGACAGTAGTGGAGGAGCCTCAAATTTTGCAATTGTCAAACAGATTTGAGGTGCTCTCAACCTGTGTGGACGAAAGTGAGGTCTGCAAGATGGATGGACTGGCCATGGCACTGTGGTGCAGGAAGCCATTCAAGTGGGGGAGCAAAAAGGAATGTAGTGGTAGTCAAGGATAGTATAGTGAGGAGGATTGACACTGTTCTGTGCAGCCGAGAGCGTGAGTCCAGAAGGCTGGGTTGCCTGCCCGGTGCCAGGGTTCAGGACATCTGCTCAGGGCTGAAGAGGAACTTGGAGTGGGAAGGGGAGGATCCAGTTGTCATGGCCCATGTAGGTACCAACGACATAGGTCGGACTAGGAAAGAGGTTCTGCTTAGACAGTATGATGAGTTAGGCACCAAATTGAAGAGCAGAACATCAAGGGTAATCATCTCTGGATTATTACCTGAACCACATGTCAATTGGCAGAGGGCACATATGATTAATGAAATGAATACGTGGCTCAAAGTCTGGTGTAGGAGTACTGAGGAAAGTGGGGGCTGTATCATTGGGACAGTCTGCACCTGAACTATGCTGGGACCAGTCTTCTAGCAAACCATATAACTAGGGATGTAGAGAGGGTTTTAAACTAAACAAGGGAGGAGAGGGATCAAGCTTGGGTAGATGTAGCAAATCAAGGGGTAGAGTCAAGGCAGGAAAGCAGAATAGTAATATGGGAAATGAAGTCAGAGAATGGTAGGAAGGGACAGAAAAAAAAACCTAAGTACACACCCAGAGGCAAGACTAGATGTTACAAAGATAACAAAAAGACAAAACCAAAGGCTCTGTATCTGAATGTACATAGCATTCATAATAAAGTAGACAAACTGATAGCGAATATTGAAGTAAATAAATACAATCCGATAGCCATTATGGAGACGTGGCTGCAAGGTGACAAGGATTGGGTCCTCAATATTGAGGTTTATATAACATTCATGAAGAATAGGAAGCTAGGTAAAGGTAGAGGGGTAGCACTGTTAATCAAAGATGGCATCGGTGCAATGGTTAGAGATGACCTTGGTTCAGGAGATCAGGATGTAGAATTGGTTTGGATGGAGATGAGGAATAGTAAGGGAAAGAAGTCACTCATGGGAGTGGTCTACAGGCCCCCTAACGGTAACCACAATGTAGGATGAAATATACAAGAAGAAATATTGGGTGCTTGTGATAAAGGGACGCCAATAATCATGGGTGATTTTAATCTACATATAAACTGGAGAAATCAAATTAGCAATATAAGCTTGGACGAAGGGTTCATAGAAGGCTTTCAAGATAGTTTCTTAAAGCAGCACATTCTGGAACCAACCAGACAGCAGGTTATATTAGACTAGGTATTGTGTAGTGTGACAGGATTAATTAATGACTTCAGAGTAAAGTCACCTCTAGCTAGCAGCAACTAAAATATGATTGAATTTTACATCCAGTTTGAAAGAGAGAGGAGTGGGTCTAAGACTAGTATCTTAAACTTGAATAAGAGCAACTATGTGGGCATGAAAGCTGAGCTAGATGAAATGAATTGGGTTACTATGCTAGGAGATAGATCAATAGAGAAGCAGTGGCAGACATTTAAGGGGATATTTCAGAATATCTCATAATAAGTATATTCCGACTATAAAGAAAAATTCTAAGGGAGGACCCACTATCCGTGTTTAACTAAAGAAGTTAAGGAAAGCATCAAACTTAAGGAGAAAGTGTATAATTGTGCAAAGAGAGTGGCAGTTCAGATGATTGGTCAGAATATCAAGAACAGCAGAGAATGACTAAAAGGTTAATCAGGAAAAAGAAATTAGAGTATGAGAGGAAGCTAGCTAGAAATGTAAAAACAGATAGCAAGAGTTTCTACAGGTATTTAAAAAGGAAAAGAGTAAGTAAAGTGAGTGTTGGTCCCCTAGAGAGTGAGAATGGGGAGTTAATAGCAGATAATAAGGAAGTAGCGGATGAAATGAACAAATATTTTGCTTCTGTCATCAATATAGAGGATACAAAAAACATTCCAGTAATAGCTGTAAATCAGGAGGTGGAAGGAAGAGAGGAACTTGCTGAAATTACAATCACCAGAGAAGCGGTACTGAACAAACTGATGGAGCTGCGGGCTGACAAGTCCTCCTGATGGACTTCGTCCTTGGGTTTTAAAAGAGGTGGCTAATGAGGTAGTAGATGCATTGGTGTTAATTTTTCAAAATTTGCTAGATTCTGGAAAGGTTCCATCAGACTGGAAAGTAGAAAATATAACCCCTCTATTCAAGAAGGTGGGGGGTGGGGGGAGAAAACAGGTAACTATAGGCCAGTTAGCTTGACGTCTGTCGTGGGGAAGGTGTTAGAATCGATCGTTAAGGAGGCCATAGCTGGGTACTTAGAAAAGCTGAAGGTAATCAGGCATAGTCAGCATGGTTTTGTGAAAGGGAAATCATGTTTAACCAATTTATTGGACTTCTTTGAAGGAGTAACATGCACTGTGGATAAAGGGGAGCCCGTTGACATACTATAGTTGGATTTCCAGAAGGCATTTGACAATGTGCCACATAAAAGGTTATTGCGCAAAGTAGGAGCTCATGGTGTAGGGGGTAACATATTGGCATGGATAGAAGATAGGCTGGCTGGTAGAAAATCGAAATTATGCATAAATGGGTCCTTTTCTGATTGGCAGGATGTGGCGAGTGGTGTCCTGCAGTGGTCTGTGCTGGGACCTCAACTTTTTAGAATTTATATCAATAACTTAGATGAGGGGACTGAAGGTATGGTTGCTAAATTTGCTGATGACACAAAGATAGGTAGGAAAGTAACTTGTGAAGAGGACATAAGGAGGCTACAAAGGGATATAGATAGGTTAAGTGAGTGGGCAAAGACCTGGCAAATGGAGTATAATGTGGGAAAGTGTGAAATTGTCCACTTTGGCAGGAAGAATAAAAACAAAGCATATTATCTAAATGGTGAGAGATTGCTGAACTCTGAGATGCAGAAGGATCTGGATGTCCTAATGCTTGGATCGCAAAAGGTTAGTACGCAGGTACATAAGAACATAAGAACAAGGAGCAGGAGTAGGCAATTCAGCCCTCGAGCCTGCTCTGCCATTCAATACGATCATGGCTGATCTCATCTCAGCCTCAACTCCACTTTCCTGCCCGTTCTCCATAACCCTTCAACCCATTACTAATTAAAAATCTGTCTATCTCCTCCTTAAATTTAGTCAATGTCGCGGCATCCGCCTCACTTTGGGGTAGTGAATTCCACAGACTCACGACCCTTTGAGAGAAGTAAGGTACAGCATGTAATTAGAAAATCTAATAGAATGTTATTGTTTATTGCGAGGGGAATTGAATACAAAAGTATAGAGGTTATGCTTGAACTATATAGGACATTGTTGAGACCACACCTGGAGTACTGTGTATAGTACTGGTCTCCTTATTTAAGAAAGGATGTAAGTGCATTGGAGGTGGTACAGAGAAGGTTTACTAGACTAATACCTGGAATGGGTGGGCTGTCTTAAGAGACAAGATTGGACAGGCTAGGCTTGTATCCGCTCGAATTTAGAAGAGTAAGAGGCGACTTGATTGAAACATATAAGATCCTGAGGGGTCTTGACAGGGTGGATGTGGAAAGAATGTTTTCCCTTGTGGGAGAATCTGTTTAAAAATAAGGGGTCACTGATTTAAGACAGAGATAAGGGGAAATATTTTCTCTCACTGGGTCGTGAGCGTTTGGAATTCTCTTCCTCGAAAGGCGGTGGAAGCAGAGTCTTTGAATATTTTTAAGGCAGAGGGAGATAAATTCTTGATAAGCAAGGGAGTGGAAGGTTATCAGGGGTAGGTGGGAATATGGAGTAATCAGTTCAGCCATGAACTTATTGAATGGCAGAGCAGGCTCAAAGGGCCGAATGGTCTATGCCTGCTCCTAATTCGTAGGTTTGTATATTCGAATGTAAGTATGAAAGGTTGGACAGTCTGGGCTTGTTTTCACTGGAGTTTAAAAGAGTGAGGGGAGACTTGATTGAACTATATGGGATCCTGAACGGTTTTGACAAGGTGGATGAGGGTGGTGAGTGCCTGGATCTTGCTGCCAGGGGAGGTGGTGGAAGCAGATACGATGCGACGTTTAAGAGACATCTTGACAAATACATGAATAGGAAGGGAATAGAGGGATATGGGCCCCGGAAGTGCAGAAGGTGTTAGTTTAGGCAGGCATCAAGATCGGCGCAGGCTTGGAGGGCCGAATGGCCTGTTCCTGTGCTGTACTGTTCTTTGTTCTTTTGGAAAGGATGTTTCATCTTGTGGATGAGTCCAGAACTAGGGGGCACTCTTTTAAAATTAGGGGTCACCCTTTTAGGACAGAGACAAGGAGAAATTTTTTCTCTTGGAGGGTTGTGCAACTTTGGAATTCTCTGCCTCAGAAGATGATGGAGGTGGGGTCATTGAATATTTTTAAGGTGGAGGTTGATATATTCTTGTTAGGTAAGGGAATCAAAGATTATCGGGAATAGATGGGAGTGTGGAATTCGAGACAGAAACAGATCAGCTATAATCTTATTGAATGGCGGAGCAGGCTTGTCGGGTCGAATGGCCTACTTCTGCTCCTAATTCGTATGATTGTATGGTATGGTCGTATACCAACTTTGGACTCCACCTTGGACAGGTTTGTGGACCGAATAAATAGAGGTTTTCAAGGAGAGACTTGTCTTCTGCAGTTTGCTCTCTCACAGATCCCTGGAAGTGATGAACCGCAGCCCCAAGGGAGTGTCAGTTGTGCGATGGGAACAGTATGTCTTGCCGTTTCCCAAGATGTCAGTACATCTATGCCTTCACCACTCCCTCAACCAATACCAGAGGAACAGAGTTAGTAAACCTCCTTTTAACAAAAGCACTATGGGTGAGAAATGAATGGAAGACATTTAGAGTCATAGAGTCATACAGCACAGAAACAGGCCCTTCGGCCCAGCGTGTCTGTGCCGCCATCAAGCACCTAACTATTCTAATCCCATTTTCTAGCACTTGGCCCGTAGCCTTGTATGCTATGACGTTTCAAGTGCTCATCTAAATACCTCTTAAATGTTGTGAGGGTTCCTGCCTCTACCAACCCTTCAGGCCGTGCATTCCAGATGCCAAACACCCTCTGGGTGAAAAAAATGTTTTCCTCAAATCCCCTCTAAACCTCCTTCCCTTTACCTTAAATCTATGCCCTCTGGTTATTGGCCCCTCCGCAAAGGGAAAAAGTCTTCCCATCTAACCTATCAATGCCCCTCATAATTTTGTATACCTCAATCATTTCCCCCCTCAGCCTTCTCTGCTCTAAGGAAAACAACCCTAGCCTTTTCAGTCTCTCTTCATAGCTGAAATGCACCAGCCCAGGCAACATCCTGGTGAATCTCCTCTGCACCCTCTCCAGTGCAATCACATCCTTCCTATAGTGTGGTGTCCAGAACTGTACACAGTACTCCAGCTGTGGCCTAACTAGCGTTTTATTCAGCTCCATCATAACCTTATATTCTATGCCTTGGCTAATAAAGGCAAGTATCCCATATGCCTTCCTAACCACCTTATAGACCGGTGCTGCTGCCTTCAGTGATCTATGGACAAATACACCAAGGTCCCTCTGACCCTTTGTACTTCCTAGGGTCCTTCCATCCATTGTATATTCCCTTGCCTTGTTAGTCCTCCCAAAATGCATCATCTCACACTTCTCAGGATTAAATTCCATTTGCCACTGTGCCACCCATCTTACCAGCCCACTTATGTCATCTTGTAATCTAAGGCTTTCCTCCTCACTATTTACGACACCACCAATTTTCGTGTCATCTGCAAACTTACTGATCATACCTCCTATATTCACGTCTTATTCATTACTGTACACTACAAACACCAAGGGTCCCAGCACCGATCCCTGTGGTACATCACTGGCTACAGGCTTCCACTCGCAAAAACAACCCTTGACCATCACCTTCTGCCTCCTGCGACTAAGCCAATTTTGGATCCAATTTGCCAAATTGCCCTGGGCTCTTACCTTCTTACCCAATCTCCCATACGGGATCTTATCAAAAGTCTTACTGAAGTCCATGTAGACTACATCAACTGCTTTACCCTCATCTACACATCTAGTCACCTCCTCGAAAAATTCAATCAAGTTAGTTAGACACGATCTCCCCCTGACAAAGCCATGCTGACTATCCCTGGTTAATCCCTGCCTCTCCAAGTGGAGATTAATCCTGTCCCTCAGAATTTTTTCCAATAGTTTCCCAACCATTGATGTTAGGCTCACTGGCCTGTAATTACCTGGTTTATCCCTGCTACCCTTCTTGAATAATGGTACTACATTCGCTGTCCTCCAGTTCTCTGGCACCTCTCCCGTGGCCAGAGAGGATCTGAAAATTTGTGTCAGAGCCCCTGCTATCTCCTCCCTTGCCTCACATAACAGCCTGGGATACATCTCATCTGGGCCTGGGGATTTGTCCACTTTTCAGCCCGCTAAAACATCTAATACTTCCTCCCTTTCAATGCTAATATGTTCAAATATATCGCAATCCCCCTCCCTGATCTCTGCACCTACATTGTCCTTCTCCATAGTGAACACAGATGAAAAGTAATCATCTAAAACCTCACCTATGTCCTCCACTCCACACACAGATTGCCACTTTGGTCCCTAATGGGTCCTCCTCTTGCCCTTAATATACTCTTAAAACGCCTTGCAATTTTCCTTTATCTTGCCCGCCAATGTTTTTTCATGTCCCCTCTTCGCTCTCCAAATTACTTTTTTAAGTACCGCCCCTACACTTTCTATACTTCTCCAGTGCCTCCGCTGTTTTCAGCACTCCGAATCTGCCATAAGCCTCCTTTTTTTTCCTGATCCAATACTCTATATCCCTTGACATCCAGGATTCCCTGGACTTGTTCGTCCTACCCTTCACCTTAACGGGTACATGTTAGCCCTGAACCCTTACTATTTCCTCTTTGAATGACTCCCACTGGTCTGATGTAGCCTTTCCCACAAGTTGCTGCTCCCAGATCCTTTTTTATAATACTGAAATCGGCCTTCCCCCAATTCAGTACCTTTATTTCCGGCCCTTCTTTGCCCTTTTCCATAACTACCTTAAATCTCACAGAGTTATGGTCACTATCCCCAAAATGCTCCCCCACTGCCACTTCTGCCACTTGTCCAGCTTCATTCCCTAGGATTAGGTCTGGTACTGCCCCTTCTCTTGTAGGACTTTCTACGTACTGGCTCAAAAAGCTCTCCTGTATTCATTTTAAGAATTCTGCCCCCTTTTCGCCTTTTGCACTAAGACTATCCCAGTTGATATTAGGTAAGCTGAAATTCCCTACTATTATTACTCTATTATTTTTACACCTCTCTGAGATTTGCCTACATATCTGCTCCTCTATCTCTCCCTGACTGTTTGGAAGCCTGTAGTACACTCCCAGACAAGTGATTGCCCCGTTTTTGTTTTTAAGTTCTACCCATATGGCCTCATTTGAGGAACCTTCTAAGATATCATCCCTCCTTACTGCAGTATTTGACTCCTTGATTAACAGTGCAATGCCACCTCCTCTTTTATCCCCTCCCCTGCCACGTCTGAAGACTCTATGCCCTGGAATATTGAGTTGCCAGTCCTGTCCCTCCCTCAACCATGTCTCTGTGATAGCAATAATATCATAATCCCATGTGCTAATCAATGCCCTTAATTCATCTGCCTTATTAGTAAGACTCCTTGCATTAAAATAAATGCAATCCAGCCTTGCATTTTTCACTTGTGCCTTAACAGATCTATATTTGCTCTGCCTTCCAGACTGACTCAATTTCTCTTCTATATTTGACTGTGCATCACCCCCTACTGTACCTCCACTCTGTATCCCATTCCCCTGCCAAATTTATTATATTTGGTATCAAATTACTAATCTTTATCACATTTAACACTTAGGTTATCTGATGATTTTAGAGCAGCTTCTGAGTCTGTATTGTCAGCACGCGATTGATATAGAAGCTGGCTGAGTGGTTTCAATGGTCCTTAAGTCAAGATTAAAGGATTGGTCGAGGATGTAACAAGAACTGTTCATGCAGAGGGGCTTTGTGTAAGTTTTGAGGTCAGGGAATAAGCAGGTCACCTGAATTGCTGAGCCATAACTTATACCTCTCATCTCTTGCTGGAAAGCATTGAGGTCATTCTTCTTCTGCTTCTTCCTTGTCTTCTTGATCTTCCTCATTTGATGAGCATGCTGCTGCAGGCCTCTGGATTTTCAAGTCATGGAGGACTTGTTGTGGGAAATATTGTGGGAAGCCCCCAGACGTGTTGAGATACCTGATCCTCTGCTTCAGAATCCTCTGCTAGTCCCCAGGCTTTGATTATACCTTGTTGCTTAGGCATAGTAGAGTTGTGAAATGGCTGCATAAGTTACCTCTGTAGGGGGTATCCCTTGTTCCCCAGCAGCCATTCAAGAATGTTCCAGGAATATTGGAGGGATAGTAGACTGGTGCAGAAGAAATGCATTATGACAGTTGCCTGGGTATCTTGCACAAACCTGCATGATCCTTTTTGCAGGATCGGGCACTATCTGGATATCAATGGAGTGGTGACCTTTTTGTTGACGAATGTCACTGTTTGGTGCTCGGTGTCCTGATGGCAATATGTGTGCACTTAATGGCATCCCAGACGTGAGGGAAGCCAGTGACTCTGCAAATCCACAAGCTCCCTCATGGTGACTGTTGAGATCAATGGTGTAGGTGATGTACTGTTCTGCCCCGGCAAGCAGGTCATTGTATGCTACACTGGGAGATGTGACTGATGGCCCACATAGCAGAGTGGAAGGAACCAGTGGCAATGAAGTTAAGTACTTTGAGGGCCATTGACAAAATGGCCCCTTGGCAGGCAGCTGGCTATGTTTCTGGAGGCTGCAGAGGTCTGTAGCAGCTTATCTGGAGAAGTGCAGCCTCCTGATGCAGTGCTCTTCAAATAGATCCAAGAAAGTGACTCGGCCTGTAAACCCTATGTGCTGGGCATGTCTTCCAATGAGCTACCCTTTCACCTGCTGTCTTCTGATAGGCCCATGTGCTGTTGGTGCTGCTTGTTGAGGCTACTGCTGTTCGTCTTCCTCCAATTGTTCTTGCAACTAAATGAAAATGGCAATAATAACAGCCATGATAAGCAGATCAGGCCCGTGAGGGTGATCAAGCAAGAAAAGAGAAGGAAGTGATCTGAAAGCTGGAAACTCCAAATTCAAATAGATGAGAGAAAATGCGATTCATTAGCTGCAAGTGAATGTTCCATTAAATACGGGCTGAATTTAGTCGCGCTGGCAGGTCTCCCAGCACTGGGCCGAAAAGGGGAGGGGAACCCCTCCTCGGCCTTTCGAACCCTGCAGCCCCCCTCACCCCACCCCGGTGTGATTCAACGAGCCTCAGTCATTTAGGTGCCTAGTGCCAGGATCCCTTTCCCTTTAAGGATGAGAGACAGGTGGTGGGAGACATCTGCAGCCTTCTGGAAGACCTGCTCACTGCCGGACCTGGATTCCATGTGTTACCAGTGGTTGTCAAAGTGACTGCTGCCTTAACCGTTTTGCCTTTGGATCCTTCCAAGGCTCTCCCAGAGATGAATCTAGGGCCTTCCAGGCCCACAAATGTATAAGTGAAACGACTGATGGATTACTTGCGTGGTTGGCTGTCATGTGAAATTTACCTGTGATGACAACCGTCAGAATGAGCAGTACTTATGGCTCTGGTTGGTTTTCATTGGTGCAAGGCGTCAACGACTGCACACCCCCCCCTATTCCGTCCCCCAGGTTAACCAGGAGTAGTTGTCAACCACAAGGACTTCCACTCCATCAATGTGCAGCTGTTGTGCAAACACAAAATGATATTTCTGCAGATGTGCACAAGATACCCAGGGATTTGCCATGATGCGATCAATCTGTGGCAGTTCAAACTCACCAAGCTCTTTGGATCTGCAAGCAGACTTGAGGGGTGGCTGATAAGAGACAGGGGATACCTTCTTCAAACTTGACTGATGACACCCATCAGAAACCAAGCAATTGCATGGCCACTCTGGGTCTCCACTAGCTCCAGAGCCTCCTCCACAGCGGATGTCAGAGGATGCACATCAGGGAGCACTCTGCCAGTCCTTGAGGTCTCCCTGGTGTTATGGGCCCATTTCTCCTGCAATTGGAAAGAGGGACATAGTTAGACTTTGCAGGAAGTGCAACAGAACAGTTATGCTAATGGCAGCTCCTCGTCCCCTGATGGGGTTTGCTACATGGCGCCCCCCCACATCCGCTCTCAGGGGATGTAATGCGGGCGAGCTGTGAAAGAAGACAGCCTGTCGGCGAGAAGGAGGCAGGTATCTACCAGGATGTGGTGAAGCCTCATCCCCTTGACCTTTGTGGTCACTCCCTCCCCATGTAGCCACAGGCAAACACCAAAGAGGAGAGAGGTATGGAGGACTCACCTTGGCGGAATGAAGGAGATCATTGACCCTCTTGCAACACTGGACTCAGTTCCAGGCGGGTGACCCCATGGCTGCTGACCTCCTCTGCAATCTCCATCCAGGCTTGCTTGGTTAGGTGGGAGGATCTCTTCTTGCCATCCCTTGGACAGAGGACCTCCTGGCTTTCCCTTGCAGCCTGGAGGAGAATCTCCAGGGAGGCATCACTAAAACATGGGGCCACCCGGAGTCTTGCCTCGGACATAGTCCCAGTTCGCTCCCACTCTGTCCAGACAGTCAGAGATCTGAGAACCAGTGGTGGTGCAGAGAGATCCAGCAGTTGATAATGTAGCAACAACAGCTACAATGGTGCAGAGGGCTCCAGGATTACTGCCTCACTGAAAGGTAGCAATACAAGCTGGGTTGGCAGTGTTTTAAAAATGTTGCCAGCACCTGATGGAGCCAACTGACACCGCAATCAGTGCCTCAGAGCCCCCCCACTCCGTCCTGCAATAGGACGGGCCCTATGCCTCTGATATGTTAAGCGGTCGGCCATCGTGGTGATCGCGGTCAGCCGGCCGCACACAAGACATGCATTTTTTCATCTGTCACCATGTTCAGTTGGCAGCACTCTTCCGGGGCCGTTGCTGGGACCTGTGACGATCTGACTAAATTCAGCCCAGTGTGTGCAGACTCACTGGCATCATTAAGAGGCCGTGATCAGTGTTGGAGGCACACCAGCTAATGCCACCGTCATTCAGATGAGATGGGTACATGAATTTTCATGTTCCACACCTTGATCTGAATGGTCGTAGACACGTTATGAATTGTGACCCGCATACCCAAAAATTGGAGAAAACAAATGTCTCTGAACTCAGCATTGGCACATTCCCCTCCATTATCAGTCAGAAACTTTGCTGGTGCCCCAGGTATGTTTTCAATCCATTTCTCCATAATTTTGTCTATAATAATCCTTCTGCCCTTACTATGTATTATTGCAGAAAGAATAAATCTGGTCGCCAGATCTACAAAATGTAGAATGAAAATATTTCTGTCTTTGTCCCATACCTTTAGATCCATGGCAACTATCTTGTTAAAGTCACGTGCTAATGGAAGGCTTACAATAGGACATAGTGACATCCTCCAATACTTCTTACAGATTTAATACTTCTCACTAATCTCTTCTTTTAGCCTTGTATACTCTTCATCAACTATGCCTGCATCTTTTAGCCATGCCAAGTTTAATTTGTGCCTTTTTCATAGAAGGTTTACTCAACAGCAAAGGCATCTCACTCGAGACGACATCAGTACTTATAAAATGGCTTACTCCATATATTTTACATGGAATTACAACTCTCTTTAGTGGCTTCATTCTATTGTCATCACCAACCCTAAAGTAAGTAGTACTTTTATATTCCTTAACGTTGCATCAATCCTCACTACTTAGTGAATCAAGGTAACATTTTAATCAATCAGTTCCACTTGCTGTTGAAGTACAAGCACTGCACAGTTAAAGGGGTTTGCGATTAACACATTCATCACAGGACTAAAACTCCTTGTGACCAGCATAATTTGTTTGGGTTCATCATTACCCTCATCCTCTTCCTGAGAATTCTCTGTGTCATGTGTAATTTTGAAGACCATGCCTCACCGCTTTGGGAGGTTCACCACATAAATGATACTTCAAGTTACACCGGAAGCACCTATTAACTGTTCCATGGGCATTCCAGGGATTCATTTGTCCATTATTGCTGTTACAATTCTGTTATCTGCTGTAATAGCCAGATCTGCTAAAAGTAATTTCATCCTCGTTTTGCCTGTCTTTAATCCTTCCATTGTACTGACGCCTGCCACCTGAAAAGAACTATTCTAA
Source organism: Heterodontus francisci (assembly GCF_036365525.1). Lineage (NCBI taxonomy): Eukaryota > Metazoa > Chordata > Chondrichthyes > Heterodontiformes > Heterodontidae > Heterodontus > Heterodontus francisci. The sequence goes on from NC_090383.1 coordinate 49,313,521, forward strand.
AAGATCCCAGTGTCCCGTTTATATGTACTTGGAGGCCATCTGCATGCCAGTTTTGGAACACAACAGATCTCATCTGCTGTTTTCTTCAAAATGAGCAAGTATTCAGCCCAAGTTTTTTTTTGTCTGTAACAGAGCTCTGAACAAAAATCCCTTTTATTTTTCCTGTTAACCGGTGTAATTCTGTGTATGTGTGAATGTGAGGGGCTAAGGTAAAAAGGGAATTTTAAAATTTCAATCTATGTGTTTATGCTTTACTTCATTACTGGTTAAGACTTGTTTTATAATAAACTGATAATGTTCATTAAAGAAACCTGGTTAGTGTATTTTTTTCTGGGAAAAATAGAGTAAATGATTGACCGTATCAGTAAGTGGGTAAATTTAAATATATAAAAGCAAAATACTGCGGATGCTGGAAATCTGAAGTCTGAAATAAAATTTAAATATATGTTGTGACCTGTGGAGAAGTGGAACTAGAATAAACAGTGCACTCCTCCCACCTTGGTCGTAACACATGTTAAATTCAAGAAAGCCAGTCGGTGAAGGATTGCATTGGAGCCAATCATTACGCACACATTTATAAGCATTTATTTACAGAGTTACACATTACAAGCATGCACTTCCTAAACCTAACAACCACAGTTTCAGTCTGTGTCTATTTATAGGGGTACAGGTGAATCCCCAGTTATTGCCCACTACCTTCGGTTCCGAAGAAGGGTCACTGACCCGAAACGTTAACTCTGCTTCTCTTTCCACAGATGCTGCCAGACCTGCTGAGTGGTTCCAGCATTTCTTGTTTTTATTACCAGCCCATCTATGTCGTCCTGTAATCTAAGGCTTTCCTCCTCACTATTTACGACACCACCAATTCGCATGTCATCTGTAAACTTACTGATCATACCTCCTATATTCAGGTCTATATCATTAATGTACACTGCAGAGACCAAGGGTCCCTGCACCGATCCTGTGGTACACCACTGGCCACAGGCTTCCACTTGCAAAAATAACCCTTGACCATCACCCTCTGCCTCCTGCCACTAAGCCAATTTTGGATCCAATTTGCCAAATTACCCTGGATCCCATGGGCTCTTACCTTCTTAACCAATCTCCCATGCAGGACCTTATCAAAAGCCTTACTGAAGTCCATGTAGACTACATCAACTGCTTTACCCTCATCTACACATCTAGTCACCTCCTCGAAAAATTCAATCGAATTAGTTAGACACAATCTCCCCCAGACAAAGCCATGCTGACTATCCCTGAGTAATCCCTGCCTCTCCCAGTGGAGATTAATCCTGTCCCTCAGAATTTTTTCCAATAGTTTCCCAACCACTGATGTTAGATTCACCGGCCTGTAATTACCTGGTTTACCCCTGCTACCCTTCTTGAGTAATGGTACCACATTCTCTGTCCTCCAATTCTCTGGTACCTCACCTTTGGCCAGAGAAGATCTGAAAATTTGTGTCAGAGCCCCTGCTATCTCCTCCCTTGCCTCACATAACAACCTGGGATACATCTCATCTGGGCCTGGGGATTTATCCACTTTCAAGCCCACTAAAACAGCTAATACTTCCTCCCTTTCAATGCTAATATGTTCAAGTATATCACAATCCCGCACCCTGATCTCTACACCTACATTGTCCTTCTCCATCGTGAACACAGATGAAAAGTAATCATTTAAACCTCACTTATGTCCTCTGGCTCCACTCACAGATTGCCACGACGTGGATCACATGTTTAGGGAGGTGGTCACACCGTAGGTTAGGAGCATGCAGGCAGAGAGGGAATGGGTGACTGCCAGGTAGTCCAGGAGAGCCAGGCAGGCAGTGCAGGAGTCCCCTGAGTTTATTTTGCTTGCTAATCGGTTTTCCATTTTGGATACTGATGAGGACAATGGTTCCTCAGGGAGTGCAGCCAGAGCAATGTCTGTGGTGCCACGGGTGGTTCAGCTACACAGGAGGGGAGGAAAAAGAGTGGAAGAGCAATAATGCTAGGGGATTCGATGGTCAGGGGATCAGACAGGCATTTCTGCAGCAGTAAATGTGACTCCAGGATGGTATGTTGTCTCCATGGTGCCAGGCTCAAGGATGTCATGGAGCAGCTGCAAGACATCCTTCTGCAGGTGTGATGGGGTGAACAGTCAGAGGCCATGGTCTACATTGGTACCAATGACATAGGTAGGAAAAGGGATGAGGTCCTGAAAGCAGATTTTAGTGAGTTAGAGAGGAAATTAAAAAACAGGACCTCAAGAGCAGTAATCTCAGGATTACTCCCAGTGTCACCTGCGAGTGAGCATAGGAGAATTGATCGATCGAACAAGTGGCTGGAGAATTGGTGTAGGAGGGAGGGCATCAGATGTCTGAGGCACTGGGACCAGTTCTGGGGCAGTTGGGACTTGTACAAGATGGACGGGTTCATCTTAACAGGACCAGAACTAATATCCTCACATGGAGATTTGCTAGTGCTGTTGGGGAGGGTTTAAACTAACTTGCCAGGGGGATGGGAACCTGAGGAGTAGCTCAAATTGGAAGGAAGTAAAGCTGGTAACAGGGGGTAGAAAAGTAGCAAGTGACATGAGAAGGCAGATGAAACAAAGGCGAGTATCAACTAGGTTTCGATTGCAGAATAATGTCAAGAAGACAAGGTTAAGGACACGTTACCTGAATGCACGCAGCATTCACAACAGGGTAGATAATTTAAAGGCACAAATAGAGGTAAACGGGTATGATCTAATTGCCATTACGGAAATGTGGCTACAGGGTGACTCAGACTGGGAACTGAATATTCAAGGATATTCGACATTTAGGAAGGCCAGGAATAAAGGAAAAGGAGGTGGTGTTGTGCTGATAATAAGGGATGGGATCAATACATTTGTAAGGGAGGATCTCAGGTCAGAAGAACAAGATGTGGAATCTGTTTGGGTGGAGCTAAGAAACAACAATGGGCACCAAACATTGGTAGGAGTTGTTTATAGGCCACCAAATAGTAGTGGTAGTATGGAGCATGGTATTAATTAGGAGATTAGAGAAACATGTAGCATGGGTAATACAATAATTATGAGTGACTTCAATCTGCACATAGACTGGGTAAATCTAATGAGCACTAATGCTGTGGAGGACGAGTTTCTGAAGTGTGTTAGGGATGGTTTTCTAGAGCAGTATGTTGAGGAAACGACTAGAGAACAGGCTATTTTAGATCTAGTATTATGTAATGAGAAAGGGCTAATTAATAATCTTGTTGTAAAAGAATCTTTAGGGATGAGTAACCATAATATGATAGAATTTTACATTATGTTTGAAAGTGAGGTCGTTCAATTTGTAGCCAGGGTGTTAAATTTGAACAAAGAAAATTATGAAAGTATGAGGGGCAAACTGGCTGAGGTGGATTGCAAAAATACATTAAAAGGTATGACAGTGCATAGATAATGGATCGTCTTCAAAGAATTATTACATAGTTTATAGCAACTATACATTCTTTCAAGGCACAAAAACCCCAAAAGTAAAGGCAATCAACCGTGGCTAACAAAGGAAGTTAAGGATTGTATAAGATTAAAAAAAAAGGCCTCTAAAGTTGCCAGAAATAGTAGTAAACCTGAGGATTGGAAGGATTTTAGAATACAGCAAAGGAGGACTAAGAAACTGATAAAGAAAGGGAGAATAGAATATGAATGTAAATTAACAAAAAACCTAAAAATGAACTATAAAAGCTTCTATAGATATATGAAAAGGAAGCATTTGGTGAAGATAAATGTGGGTCCATTTCAGGCAGAGTCAGGAGAATTTATAATGGGGAATAGAGAAATGGCAGAGAGCTAAATGATTACTTTGTATATGTCTTCACTGAGGGAGATACAAGAAATCTCCCAGAATTAGAGATCCAAGGGATTAGGGGGAATGAGGAATTGAAGGAAATTAGTATTAATAAGAAGGTTGTATTGGAGAAATTAATGGGGCTGAAGGTTGATAAGTCCCCAGAACCTGATATTCTACATCCCAGTGTGTTGAAAGAGGTAGCAATGGAGATAGTGGATGCATTGGTGATCATCTTCCAAAATTCTATAGATTCTGGAACGGTTCCTGCAGATTGGAAGGTCATAAATGTCACCCCATTATTTAAGAAGGGAGGGAGAGAGAAAACAGGGAACTACAGACTTGTTAGTCTTGCATCACTAGTAGGGAAAATGTTAGAAACTGTTCTAAAGGATGTGATAAATGGACACTTGGATAATAATGATTTGATTGGGCATAGTCAACATGGATTTATGAATGGGAAATCATGTTTGATGAACCTGTTGGAGTTTTTTGAGGATGTTACTAACAGAATTGATAAAGAGGAGTTGGTGGACGTAGTATATTTGGATTTTCAGAAGGCTTTTAATAAAGTCCCCTACAGGAGTTTGGTTAACAAAAGTAAAGCACATGGGATAGGAGGTAATATATTGGCATGGATTAAGGATTGGTTAACAGGCAGAAAGCTGAGAGTGGGAATAAACGGGTCATTCTCGCATTGGCAGGCTTTGATTAGTGTGGTACTGCAAGGATCAATACTTGGGCCCCAGCTGTTCCATATATATCAATAATTTGGATGTGAGGGCCAAATGTAATATTTCCAAGTTTGCAGATGACACGAAACTAGGTGGGAACATGTGTTGTGAGGAAAATGCAAAGCAGCTTCAAGGGGATTTGGACAGACTTAGTGAATAGGCAAGAACGTGGCAGATGGAATATAATGTGGAAAAATGTGAGGTTATCCATTTTGGTAGGAGGAACAGATATTTCTTAAATGGTAAGAGATTAGAAAGTGTAGATGTACAAAGAGACCTGAGTGTCCTCGTCAATAAGTCGCTGAACACTAACATGCAGGTGCAGCAAGCAATTAAGAAGGCTGATTGTATGTTAGCCTTTATTGCAAGACGATTTGAGTACAGGAGTAGTGAAGTCTTGCTTCAATTGTATAGAACCTTGGTTAGACTGCACCTGGAGTACTGTGTGCAGTTTTGGTCCCCTTACCTTAGGGAGGATATTATTGCCATAGAGGGAGTGCAATGAAGGTTCACCAGACTTGTTCCCGGGATGGCGGGACTGTCCTATGAAGAGAGATTGGGGAAACTGGGCCTGTATTCTCTATAGTTTCGAAGAATGAGAGGTGATCTCATTGAAGCCTACAAAATACTTAAAGGGATAGACAGGGTAAATGCAGGTAAGATGTTTCCCCTGTTTGGGGAGTCTAGAACCAGAGGACACAATTTCAAAATAAGGGGGAAACCACTTAAGATAGAGATGAGGAGAAATTTCTTTACTCAGAGGGTTGTGAATCTTTGAAATCTCTACTCCAGAGGGCTTTGGAAACTCAGTTGAGTATGCTTGAAGTAGAGATTGACAGAGTTCTAAATACCAATGACATAAGGGGATATGAGGATAGTGTGGGAAAAAGGCATTGAAGTGGATGATCAACCATGATCATATTGAACTCGATTGAGCGGCCTACAGGCGAACACCAATGCACATGCACACCAAGATGCTTCAAGTATTGGCAGACCTGCCACTCAACCTTCTGTCACAGCAAAGCAGCATGGAGAAACCAAACTCCAACGTGGCAGAGGCCTTAATGCAGAGTGTGGAGCACAACTTTGCCAGCACGGAAGTGGTGGCCAACTCCATGGCAACATTTGTGGACCCAGCTTTGATGCAGCACAGTGGAAGCCACCCAACAGCTCTGTGCTGCAGTGGAAGTTCAGATGGAGAGCATGAGATCCATGCTGGCTGCCGTGCAGGCTCAGATTGCTACCATCACGGTTGCAACTCTCAGTGCTCAAAGGGGTTTGCAGACTCTTGCAGCAGTCCAACACCCTGTCCCCCAAACGATTCCTATAATTTCTGAGTTGCCACCCTGTGGGAATGGCAGAGGTTCCATGGAGCACCTGCCTGCTGTTCTCTCTCAGGATGACAACATTCATGCTCCCATCACTGCCACTCCAGCAGTGCCCGGGCTGTTGCCTCAGCCAATCATCCCAGGCTGCTGCTGTCCATACCAAGGTGGTACAGTCTGACAGCAGGCTCTCAAGACCCTGAGCTGCTCGAGGGCATCCTGGAAGGCCATCGGAGGTCTCCTCGACTGCAAGTCAGCAGCCTTCCACCAGCATTGCGACAGCCACAGGGGTAGCACTGCGTAGGAGCACTAGGTCAGGCAAAGGCTTCCACAATGCAGGTATGAAGGGAGTGCAAAAAGGTGAATAGTTTAGTTTTATTTGTATAATTGGATGTATTTTTGGATAAAGATGTTATTGGAAAGTTTTTAGTTGGTGGCTTTTATTGTGGAATGTTCGCCAAGGGGACGCTGTGCTCGGGTGTGTCAGATGGATGTAAAGGTGGAGAATGGTGGATTCATGGTGGTAAAGGGGAGTTCTCCTCGGGAACCAGAGTCTGAGCAGGTGCTCTTGGACCGCCTGTTCGTTGTGAAGGAGTTCAGAATGCATCCTCCTTCCCTCTTCCTGAGGTAGCCTTTGGATTCCTGGAGGCATTGACAGGACCCTCATGATGCTTATGTAATGGAGGGCGCAGAAGACCACCCAGAACTTTGACACTTACTCGGGCTCACCCCACCCTGAGTATTGGAGACGTTGCTTACATCGCCTGGAAAGATCCAGACATATAGCGGTTGGTGTGAGGGTCCAGGTCAGGTTATATATCCTGGAACTCCCTGCCTAACAGCACTGTGGGTGTACCTACACCACATGGATTGCAGCCCAGTTCAAGCACACATGTCACCACCACCTTCTCAAGGACAATTAGGAATCGGCAAAAGATGCTGACCTTGCCTGTGAAGGCTAAATTCCATTAATGAAAAAAAACCTTCAGAAGGGTTAATATTGCAGACTGAAAAATGGGTGGAGCAAGTTGCAGTCAGCAGCCTCTGGCAAACTGAAGTTTCACAGACAATTTTAATAAGACAGTACACTGAAAACAAAGGAAATCCTGCAGCCTGCAACAGTAGAAAGGAAATGGAATTAACCCTTTCCTCCTTCAGCTGTCTAAAATAGTTTTTCTTTTTTTTCATTTTTGTTTTATCTTTCTATTTCTCATGTTTTCTCCACTTGGGATTAAGAACAAGTGTATTTTACATTACTGCCTTTGTTAAAGAAGAGCAAGAAGACTTTATTTTCTTCTTGCTCTACGTTAGGTCACTAAGAAAGCCATCCAGACAGTCAGTGGTGGTATCAACTAGGTTCCCCAATGCTAGTGGCTCCTCTACTTACTGACTTGATCTCCAATCTTATCAATTTTAAGAGCCAGTAAGGCAAACCAAATATAATTACTTATTACTCATTGCTCATCTACTGTTTACCAAGACTGAACCTTCCCGAGACAGGTACAGAACACTTGAAAAGTCAATTTTAGACTCCTGGCTGGCTTTTTTAAAATGATTTTTGGCTTCTGCCTTTACCTTATGAAGTAATGGTTTGAGATTCCAGTTTCAGAAAGTTTAATATTTTATTAAGAAATACAAGATTTAACCTCTGCCTTATCTTATATTGATACAGCAATCACAGTAAACGCATAAGTGACATGCATTCCCTTACTAACATGTAGGTGGCCCAATGGATGCAACCTTTGCTGCCTTGAACGTCTTCAGTTCTCGTTTCCCCCAGACAATGAGAATATACCAACCTTGATACCTCTTCTATGACACATCCATGTCATGTGATATGATGTAACCATAGCATTATGCACCATTTGCTTTGTCTGAAAAATGGTAGGAACCAATTTTGCCCAGTTTTGTGATAAAGAGACCAGACCTCATCCTATATCATTTCAAAGTTTTTCTTGTTTTCACTTTCATTAGACTATATCTGGACAGGATTGCAATTGTCAGAGTTTAACACTTAACTATAAATTGTCATGCTTGCCTGAGTAACTGAGTGAATATCCACCTTATCTGCTTAGCGCAGACTGCGTGTCTCAGGCCACCTCACTTTCTGGATCTCCTTATAACCATTAGCCCATGATGCTTTCTGCTCATGTCATATTATCCTAATTTAGTCATTTTCTACTGTTACCTGGAAAACCTACATTTATTCCTTAACTGATTAATTACCTGGTCAGACCACCTGGCCTGGTTACTGCAGACCACTGGTCTGGCATCATCCTGTAAATAATAAGATGAGAACAATTGCATTTTGCATTGCTAATCAACAACCACAGACATTTCCTCCCAGGTTAGGCGAGATATCAGTGAAGAAAAGAAATCTAACCTGATTCTATTTGAATATTTATCAGTCAGGGAAGCTGTCGTCCCAAATTAAAACAGAAAATGTTGGAAATGCTCAGCAGGTCTGGAAGCATCTGTGGAGAGAGCAACAGAATTAATGGGCAGGATTTTCCTGTAGGCTTTGGGACCCCGACATCAGGAACAAATGGGGATCCTGAGCCCGCACTTGCTGGGAACCAGACCAGCAGAGCTAATTTTCTGGAGGCAGCCTCCTGATTGGCTGCCTCGGTGGTCGCTGTCCTATTAAGGGTGGTGGGCAGGATTCTGATGCTGCCAGCCCGATCAGAGGACCAGCAGCTCTAGAGCCTCGGCAGCCCCACCGGGAGAGGTGAGCACTGCTGAGGCAGGTAGGCGACCTTGAGCCCTCAGAGACGTAAAAATAAATAACTATTTTACAGGTTGGAAGGTGAAGGCCCCTTGATAAGAGGGAAAATCTCTCCACTTGGATCACAGGGGGTGGGGGGGGGGGGGGGGGTGCGGTGCGTGGAGGTGGCCTTTGATGCCTGCATCCCCTTTTTGTGATATGGAGCCTCCGACTCTGATGGCCCACCTGGCCTGCCTCAGGAAGGCCATCTCCATTAATCTGGTGACCTCCGCACGTGGTGGGGGACCACTCTGCTGCCAGAAAAATGCAAGCGAGTCTGGAAAATCACCCCAATTGGGGCCTGACTTAGGTAAATTGTCTGCCTGCCTCTGTGGTGGGGGTAGCTGGTCCACATTCCTGCTTGCCCTGGAAAACTTCCCTGGTGGCAGGAATGTATCAGGGAACTGTCCCGATGCAGTTTCCCCTTATTTTTCTGTGCTCCCTGCCTCCAAGCCCACCACCACCTTTTGCCATTGACCTGAAACGTTAAATCTGTTTTTCTCTCCACTGATGCTTCCTGACCTGCTGAGTATTTCCAGCATTTTCTGTCTTTATTTCAGATTTCCAGCATCTGGAGTATTTTGCATTTCTAAGATGTAATCCTAATCTGGAGAACTGGATTTGTCATTCATACCTTTCCTCATACAAATAATTTATGTTCCAACAGTCAGAGGGCACAATTTGAAAATTGTTGCAATATGGGCAAACTAGAAATCTTATAAAATAGTGTTGTTAAAAGATCTGAAAGCATTTCATTAACTGATCTTATACTTTGAAAAATATTGAACTTTTGTCCTTGGTTTCTCTTATGTTCTGTAACCTGTGCGTAAATCCAACCCAAATGAAAGTCTCTTCTTTGTATTGTCTGTAAGGGTCACATGTAAGATAAATCTCAACCTAATTCCTAGTTTGGTATGGAGACAAGCAGAAAAGTGCTTAACCTTGCACAAATTGACAGTCTTACTGTAAGCATGGCAACTGGGTAGAAGAACAATTTATTGTGGCGACTAGAAAGGAACTCTTCTGAGGTTAGGGCTAAGACACTTTGTTGAATCAGTGTAGTTGGAGCTATTGTTCTTCACTAAGCTGCACAACACCTGCCCTGGGAATGTCTGAATGTGTATAAATTGAAAAAGGATTTAATTCCCCAGTGATGACATTCCGTTCTTTGATGAGCATAAACATTTCTCCAAGAAATCAGCAGATAGGGTAAGTTACTTTTTCAACAGTTTTTGTTTCTTTTGCTGTGAGTACTGAAATTACGTGTTAACACTTTTGAATGTCATTACTGTAGGTTTAATGTGTTTTTATTGTGAAAATTACTTATTGCTTTGTCTCTTTCTCCATTTCCCTTGTGACATCTGAAACCATCCCAAGTTGAGAAGGTACATATATCTGCAACTTACTGGGAAATACACAAGAGAAACACAAAGGGTGACTTCCTTCCCTCCTTCCCTCGGGCGAAGCAAGTGGTCCCCATGGGAACATGGCCAAGATTGGAAAATGGAGAAAATGGTTGAGTGATATTTGTAAACTACTTGGTTATTAAGCTTGAATAAAATTCCCACATGTATATTGCAAGCCATTTAAAACAAACCTCTGCTACACGATCATGATAACAAACTGCTTTTAGTCAATGAATATTCATTGAACAGGGTGCAGTGACCTGAGTGATGTCAGAATCGCTCAGTTATTATAGCAATTATGTAATTCGTGACTTCATTTTTGGCAACACATATGAACACAATAATTCATCCATTGTCTAAAAGTACAAAAGAAGACCAATTGCTTTGCAAGTACATATGTCTTAAAAATTTGTATTTAATAAAGGAAAAAAAGTGACAGGGCTATGTAGAAAGAGAAGGGCAGTGGGGCTAATTGGATATCACTTTCAAAGAGTTGGTACAGGTATGATGGGCTAAATGATCTTCTTCTGTTTTTTATTATTCTATGAATTTAAACAGCAGGAAAAACCAAGAAGAGAATTCCCAGTTACCTGATATACACACCTGGTGAGCAAGGCTCTTCATTTGGCATATACATTTGTAAAATAAGCCCCGTTTGTCCATCAAAATAACTAAATACAAAAATGATTAACAGACAATCCACATATTCTAAGATACGCAAACAAAAACAGATTTATAATGCACAAACTGCCTGTGTTCAAGTGTAATTAAAATACCGTAGAGTTGACATTACACCATGAAATATTAGTCATGAATGTACTACCATGGCCTTGTGAAATTTCTTAATCTGCTATTTTTACAAAGGTGTTAACTTAATTAAATAAACCTTTTAATCCTTTAATAGCAGATAGGAGTTTCATATGAATATGCTCTTAAAGTGATATTGCACAGTGAAATTTCAACCCGTTAGTGACCTGGTGATCCCACTTCCCTGGTTTTGAAAGAATGTGGAGAGAAGTTTTTAGGGACCTTATTACGAACTGCTGCAGAGTTATTTTAAACACTGAAAAACAAGACCTGAAAGTAATAAAAACAAGAAATGCTGGAACCACTCAGCAGGTCTGGCAGCATCTGTGAAAAGAGAAGCAGAGTTAACGTTTCGGGTCAGTGACCCGAAACATTAACTCTGCTTCTCTTTTCACAGATGCTGCCAGACCTGCTGAGTGGTTCCAGCATTTCTTGTTTTTATTTCAGATTTCCAGCATCCGCAGTATTTTGCTTTTATTACCTGAAAGTAATAGTTGTAGTTCATATTTTAATAGGTCAAGCCGATTTGTTACATTTGACCATATGAACAATTACAGCATCCAAAAATATTGTACTGCTGCGCCATAATTAGTTATACAAACATTCTCTCCATAAAGTTCATGTTTTTACAAAATATATACAACAAACTATTAATAATACTGGTTCATGCTATTTTGATAGTGCAGAGTTTTGATAGTTTGGAATTGCAGTTAAGGTAATATCAGAGTCCAAATATTGGCAGAAGTATTTTTTTGCTGTACAAATAAGTAGTGACGGGCTCCTTTCAGTCTTATGGAGAAAGATCATGGAAAAAGTGTACAGAGGCCTGGTTAGTATCTGCTGTTTTTGCCTGGGTGTAACATGTCTACACACACCATCATTCTGTCAGTCACAATTACCACCTGTTTGGTGCTTGCCTTCAGGTTTCATCATCTCTGCAAGGATTAAACAGCCACCTGCAGGAAGTAGAGCCGACTGCCCTAAAGCACCAACTGCCAGGTTGTGAATTTCAAAACGTAATTGCTGCTTGCACATAAACAAAACTCACTTCTCTCTCCTGCAGTGCAGATCAGAGTCCTGTGAATCATACTGCTCACACACTCTGCACTGAGCACAGTATAATGGCGATTCTGCTGCCCATTGCAGATTATAGCTGTTTTGTTTCAGGATATCTCCTTAAGTGCCTATCATGATGTATACATGGACATTTTTACAAGACTTTTAATTATTTATTTTTTCTTTCCATGGTTATATTTTTCCCTCAGTAATCCTTTGAAATGCTGAAGCACTGATCATACCCTTTTCAAGACTTATACAGCATGTTGCAGTACCATGTACTGTAATAGAAAAAAGCTACTCGAACACAGATTTTATTGTACCTCAGATCTATGAACACTCTCCATTGATAAGGCAAGCAGTGTGAATGGCCAGGAAAACTATATACTACTCCAGGCTCAGAGAGCTTCCTGTGCTATCATTGTTTTTAATGGCAAGGAAAAGGGTTGATGGCAGTTGATTTAGCCAATGGAGATAATGGTTTAATACTTGCATTGTATTCATATACAGACATGTTATTTAGTGGTACAACATAATGCTTTATTTCTCTATGAACCTTTTTTATACTCTAGTGGAACATTGTAAAATTGTAAAATCACCGCATGTGATGTAGAAATGTGCTGTAATGGCAGTCATAATGGTGGCAGTGATGCAAGATTGGTACACCGGTGAAAGTTAAAGCAGCTGATGCTGTATCAATTAACATATTTTAGAAAGAGCTGAATGAATATCTAGTTAGAAATAGGATTGGTTATTATAGGAAAAGTATAGATAGAGATGGAAGGTAAGGATCATAGTTTAGGCTGTAGGATCTTGGATTTCCTTTTGATGGACTGGGAGAAACACTGAAGAACCATTTCTGAGCAGAGCAAATGAAGTAGAATCCAGAATGAAGAATGGATCACACAGCCTCAGAGAAAGGAATGGCTTTGATGGGCTGACTGATCTTTTCCTGCTCTATGCTTTTTTAATCTGAAAGGGGAGAGCTCTGAAAGGTAAATATGCTTTTTTTCCTCACTAGGGACTATATCTGAGTCAGGTCAGCAGGGTAAAATCAATATTACCTTAAAAACAACCACTACTACAAAACGTACTGTTTGTGTACTCATTTCTTCCAATGTAGCTTAAGTTATAAAAAAGCCTGCATCTTACTGCATTTATAGTGTAACTACTGTTTTTCATATATTCAAGGCTGTTTGTGAGTTGTGAGCTTTTATTATGTTTCTACATTGGCATATATGTGAATGCTGGATTACCTTTTCACAGTTTAGCCCATTTTAAATTAGAAGAATCAAGGAAAGCATGGAACAGGAAAAGACCATTCAGCCTATCAAATCCATTCCTTTGTTAATTGCATAGTAATAGAGCATTTAATTGTATTCAGGTGGTGGATATTAAATGGGGATTCACTTGGGCTTCCATATATAGGAGCAGGCTGAAACTGTGGTTGTTAGGTTAGGAGGGTCATGTTGGTAATTTTTGTCTCTGTAAATGGAAGTTTATAAGTGTGTTTATCCAGTTCTATCTTTCACCGCCTGTCTGAAGCAGAACATTGTCAGGCAAACCACCCCCCCAACCCCGCCTCCCACCTGCCAAGATTGAAGCACACAGTATTTCACCACATTAAAAAAAACTTAAAAATTGCAAGCCCTGACTGGAAGGACATTTGCATAGTACCATGCAGTACCAGTACTAGTAATTACTTCCCCAATACACAGAAGTGGTCAGACCAGTTTTAGTCACATGGCTAACTGGTTGTTGCAGAGAATTTGAACTCCCAACAAAGAGATTTGCACAGAGAACGCCGTGTGCTCATGGACTCAGAACATTTCCTCTCCTGCCTGCTCATCTCTCAGGGAACTGAAACCATTGAAGACACGTAAACTCAGAGAGAGAAAAGGTTTTCTGTGAACAAGGTTTTAAGAAGACTACTGGACCCCAACGAAATGCAAGACTATATCTTCAATCAAGGACTACAGCGTGCTCAAGAAACAGTAACAAGATATTGCTTCAAATTGTTCTACTTATCTTTTCCTCTGCTCTTTTCTGCCCCATCTGCATGTTTATATCGCATGTGCATGCTAGTATGGGCATGTCGTATATCCGTAGGCGCGTGTGAACCATATTAGAGTTTAAGTTTAAGGTTTAATAAATTTAATCTTTCATCTTTAAGCCAAAGAAAGCCTGATTGTGCTCATTTCTTTGCCTTATAATTGGAAAGTTGTGAACCAGGACTCACAAAGGAAGAGCTCACAACACAGTGTGTTTAACATTAAATCCTGTTACAATAAGACCAGCTAACAGACCCCTCGACACCATTCGCACCTGGTCGTAACAACATCCTTCCTTAGATTGTGCCCCACTCACTGAGTGTGTGTGGCTAAGGTTTTTTTTTACTTTCAATATGCAGTATACCTGACCAACAAGGTGAACAAAAAATAAATTAAGTTCCTCATGGAAGACCCACAACTTGCTTTTTAGTTTATTCTTGGGAGGTGGGCATTGCTGGAAAGGCAATTCCTAGTTTCTTGATAAGATCGTGGTGACACTTCTTCTGAGCAGCTGCAGTCCATGTGGTGCTGGTAGTCCGAGCATCGAGTAGTGCTATTAGGTAGAGAGTTCCAAGATGTTGACCCATTTATCATAAAAATTATGAAGCTAATGAAATTTTTTAAGTGACAGATGGTTTTCGGTAGGGACTGAAATTCAGAATTTAGTTTACATTTGAAGAAGACATTATTAATTTAATTGGGGCATAATCACCCAGAAATATTTCAGGTCTTTCTTGTCTCTGGGCTCATCTATAACAAATGGATACTTTAATGAGATACCGGGGCTGCTGGTGTCCAAAGATTAAATAAGGGAATGTGCACATGCAGGTGATGGGTCTCTGTTTGAGTGCTGCTCCTCTGGTATATCCTTGACAATACAAAAGTTTCTTTAGAGAGAGTTTGAGATAAATGTAGAAGCAGGTTTCCCACTTGTGTTTCCACGCCCACTCTGATGGCACACAGTGAAGGGAGATCAAAGAAAGGGCTGGGGGCAATGAATAGGATTAAAACATTGTTTCACCTGCATAAAAAACATTCATCATTTTAATATATGTTCATGGAACCACATCGAAGAAAAAGAGAAATAATGTCTACATTAAATACATCTTCCAAAGAAAGGAACAGATAAAAGGGGTGATTCAGTGAAGATGGCATACCTTCACAATACAGGATTGTGCATGGTGCCAAATTCAACAAGTTACAATTTTTTGGAGGCATCACACAAAGGGCTGCATTTAGTGAGCTTGTTGTTGGTCCTGGCAGCGGACCTGGTAGTGTGCATTGTCGCCGCTCATCACGTGTGGCTGGCCGACCGTGATCACGTGGCAGCTGGCCCATTTGAATGCAGGAGGTATTGGAGAATGGGGCAGGTGGCAAGATGCCAATGCCGTCGTTAGCAAAGATGAACGCACGTGCTGGCGCCATGTTTAAATGCTGCCATCCCTGCTTTAACTGCTGCTTTGCCTTTGCTGCTGCTGCTGTACTTCTGTAAAGCTCACCCCCCTGCCTGGAGTCCCTGTGCTGCTGTACTGCTGTGCTGCAGATCCCTCTGCCTGGAATCCCTGTGCTTCTGCACTGCTGTGCTGCAGACTGCACCCCACAATCCCCCCCAAACCCCTGCCTGGAGTCCCTGTGCTGCTGTTCTGCTGTGCTGCTGACTGCACCCCCCAATCCCCGCCAAACCCCTGCCTGGAGTCCCTGTGCTGCTGTTGTGCTGTGCTGCAGACCCCCCCTGCCTGGAGTCCCTGTGCTGCTGTGCTGCTGACCAAGGCCTCAAAAGGCCAGGAGCTCTCCAGAAGCCAAGAGACACAATGTCAGGAGTAAGACACCAGTTAGCCCCACAGTTCAATGACGCCTCCCAGGAAGTTCTCCTCCAGGCTGCAAGGGGAAGGCAGGAGGTCCTCTTTCCAAGAGATGGCAAGAGGAAGTCTTCCTGCCTGACCAAGCGAGCCTAGATGGAGATTGCAGAGGAGGTCAGCAGCCATGAGGTCACCCAATGCAGCTGGGTCCAGTGCAAGAAGAGAGTCAATGACCTACTTCATTCTGCCAAGGTGAGTGCTCCAGCCGTCTCTCATCTTTGGGGCTTGTGGCTACTGGGGAGGCAGAGCGACATGGGGAGGGAGACACCAAAAAGGCAATGGCAAAGTGGGGTAGACATCACCACATCCTGGCAGATGCATGGATGCATCTCAGCCATAGGCCTCCTTCTTTCACAGCTCTGCCAAGTGATGTCACTGAGAGCGGATGTGGGGAGGAGCCATGTAAGTCTTGTCCCATCATGGGACAAGACGTTGCCACTAGCAGAACTGTTCTCTTGCTTTTCCTGCGAAGTCTTACTATGCCCCTCTTTCCACGTGCAGGACAAATGGGTCCATAATGCCAGGAGGCCTTGCAGACTGGCAGAGCAATAGCTGCCATCCAGCTTCTTTCTGCAGCTGAGGAGGAGGCACTGGAGCTAGCGGGGGCCCAGAGCAGCCATTCAATAGTGGATAGTGAGACTGGAGTTTCTGCACAAGAGAGTGAGGATTGTCTTTATTTGACATCCACTACACTTCTGGAGATCCACAACACACATGGTTGGCATGACGAGATCTGCATGGCCTAACCCACATGTTTGTGTTCCCTCATGCAGGTCGACGTCCGCAGGAGGTTCCAGCTGAAGCGGGACAGCCGTCAACCTCTGAGGTGGAACAGTAGTCAGAGGATGCACCCACAAGACTCTCCTGCATCTTCCACCAGCTCTGATGCGTTCACCTTGGTGGGTTTGCACTTGGCCTTAGAATCAGGGTCACAAGCTGGTGAGAGAACAACACATTCACACGAGCAGCTGACGTTGGCTGTGACAGCTGAGGCCACTGACAGTCAGAGGACTGTGGGTGGCCAGGTCCATGCTGAGCCCAAGGCTGATGAGGAGCATCTGGTGTCAACAGCACAGTGCATGCTGGAGTTGCAGAGAGCGGTATGGCAACATCTGGTAGAGCTGCCAAAGACCATGTGCAGCCATGAACAGAAGATGGAGAAGTCCATCCATGCCATGAGTGCTGTCATGTCTCAGGCCTGTGAGCACATGGCTTCTCCCATCGAGAGGTTGGCAACCCTCATGGAGAACCAGATCCTACAGATGCGCGCAGACCTGCAAACCATTGCCTTTTTTTTTAGAATTAGAATTAGAATTAGAATATTACAGCGCAGTACAGGCCCTTCGGCCCTCGATGTTGCGCCGATCATCTGACCTACACTATTCCATTTACATCCATATGTCTATCCAATGACCACTTAAATGCCCTTAAAGTTGGCGAGTCTACTACTGTTGCAGGCAGGGCGTTCCACGCCCCTACTACTCTCTGCGTAAAGAAACTACCTCTGACATCTGTCCTATATCTTTCACCCCTCAACTTAAAGCTATGTCCCCTCGTGTTTGCCATCCTCATCCGAGGAAAAAGACTCTCACTATCCACCCTATCTAACCCTCTGATTATCTTGTATGTCTCTATTAAGTCACCTCTCCTCCTCCTTCTCTCTAACGAAAACAACCCCAAGTCCCTCAGCCTTTCCTCGTAAGACCTTCCTTCCATACCAGGCAACATCCTAGTAAATCTCCTCTGCACCCTTTCCAAAGCTTCGACATCCTTCCTATAATGCGGTGACCAGAACTGCACGCAATACTCCAGGTGCGGCCTCACCAGAGTTTTGTACAGCTGCATCATGACCCCGTGGCTCTGAAACTCGATCCCCCTACTAATAAAGGCTAACACACCATATGCCTTCTTAACAGCCCTATTAACCTGGGTAGCAACTTTCAGGGATTTATGTACCTGGATACCAAGATCTCTCTGCTCATCTACACTACCAAGAATCTTCCCATTAGCCCAGTACTCTGCATTGCTGTTACTCCTTCCAAAGTGAATCACCTCACACTTCTCCGCATTAAACTCCATTTGCCATCTCTCAGCCCAGCTCTGCAGCCTATCTATGTCCCTCTGTACCCTACAACACCCTTCGACACTATCCACAACTCCACCGACCTTCGTGTCATCCGCAAATTTACTAACCCACCCTTCTACACCCTCATCCAGGTCGTTTATAAAAATGACAAACAGCAGTGGCCCCAAAACAGAACCTTGCGGTACACCACTAGTAACTAAACTCCAGGATGAACATTTGCCATCAACCACCACCCTCTGTCTTCTTTCAGCTAGCCAATTTCTGATCCAAAGCTCTAAATCACCTTCAACCCCATACTTGCGTATTTTCTGCAATAGCCTACCGTGGGGAACCTTATCAAACGCCTTACTGAAATCCATATACACCACATCCACGGCTTTACCCTCATCCACCTGTTTGGTCACCTTCTCGAAAAACTCAATAAGGTTTGTGAGGCACGACCTACCTTTCACAAAACCGTGCTGACTATCGCAAATGAACTTATTCTTTTCAAGATGATTATAAATCCTGTCTCTTATAACCTTTTCCAACATTTTACCCACAACCGAAGTAAGGCTCACAGGTCTATAATTACCAGGGCTGTCTCTACTCCCCTTCTTGAACAAGGGGACAACATTTGCTATCCTCCAGTCCTCCGGCACTACTCCTGTCGACAATGACGACTTGAAGATCAACAACAACGGCTCTGCAATCTCCTCCCTGGCTTCCCAGAGAATCCTAGGATAAATCCCATCTGGCCCAGGGGACTTATCTATTTTCACTCTTTCCAAAATTGCTAACACCTCCTCCTTGTGAATCTCAATCCCATCTAGCCTAGTAGGCTGTATCTCAGTAATCTCCTCGGCAACATTTTCTTTCTCTACTGTAAATACTGACGAAAAATATTCATTTAACGCTTCCCCTATCTCCTCTGATTCCGCACACAACTTCCCACTACTATCCTTGATTGGCCCTGTTCTAACTCTTATCATTCGTTTATTCCTGATATACCTATAGAAACCCTTAGGGTTTTCTTTGATCCTATCCGCCAATGACTTCTCGTGTCCTCTCCTTGCTCTTCTTAGCCCTCCCTTTAGATCCTTCCTGGCTAGCTTGTAACTCTCAAGCGCCCTAACTGAGCCTTCACGTCTCATCCTAACATAAGCCGCCCTCTTCCTCTTGACAAGCGCTTCAACTTCTTGAGTAAACCACGGCTCCCTTGCTCGACAACTTCCTCCCTGCCTGACAGGTACATACTTATCAAGGACACGCATTAGCTGCTCCTTGAATAAGCTCCACATTTCGTTTGTGCCCATCCCCTGCAGTTTCCTTCCCCATCCTACACATCCTAAATCTTGCCTAATCGCGTCATAATTTCCTTTCCCCCAGCTATAATTCTTGCCCTGCGGTATATACCTGTCCCTGCCCATCGCTAAGGTAAACCTAACCGAATTGTGATCACTATCGCCAAAGTGCTCACCTACATCTAAATCGAACACCTGGCCGGGTTCATTACCCAGTACCAAATCCAATGTGGCATCGCCCCTGGTTGGCCTGTCCACATACTGTGTCAGAAAACCCTCCTGCACACACTGGACAAAAACAGACCCATCTAAAGTACTCGAACTATAGTATTTCCAGTCAATATTTGGAAAGTTAAAGTCCCCCATAACCACTACCCTGTTACTCTCGCTCCTGTCGAGAATCATCTTCGCTATCCTTTCCTCTACATCTCTGGAACTATTCGGAGGTCTATAGAAAACTCCCAACAGGGTGACCTCTCCTCTCCTGTTTCTAACCTCGGCCCATACTACCTCAGTAGACGAGTCCTCAAACGTCCTTTCTGCCGCTGTAATACTTTCCTTGATTAACAATGCCACACCCCCCCCTCTTTTACCCTCTTCTCTGTTCTTTCTGAAACATCTAAATCCCGGAACCTGCAACATCCATTCCTGCCCCTGCTCTACCCATGTCTCCGAAATGGCCACAACATCAGGATCCCAGGTACCAACCCATGCTGCAAGCTCACCCACCTTATTCCGGATGCTCCTGGCGTTGAAGTAGACACACTTTAAACCAAGTTCTTGCTTGCCAGTGCCCTCTTGCGTCCCTGTAACCTTATCCCCTACCTCACTACTCTCAACAGCCTGTACACTGGCACTGCAATTTAGGTTCCCATTCCCCTGCTGATTTAGTTTAAACCCCCCCGAAGAGCACTAACAAATCTCCCCCCCAGGATATTGGTACCCCTCTGGTTCAGGTGAAGACCATCCTGTTTGTAGAGGTCCCACCTACCCCAGAAAGAGCCCCAATTATCCAGGAAACCAAAACCCTCCCTCCTACACCATCCCTGCAGCCACGTGTTCAACTCCTCTCTCTCCCTATTCCTCTCTTCGCTAGCACGTGGCACAGGCAACAACCCAGAGATAACAACTCTGGTTGTTCTCGCTCTAAGCTTCCACCCTAGCTCCCTGAATTTCTGCCTTAAATCCCCATCTCTCTTCCTACCTATGTCGTTGGTGCCTATGTGGACCACGACTTGGGGGTGCTCCCCCTCCCCCTTAAGGATCCCAAAAACACGATCGGAGACATCACGTACCCTGGCACCTGGGAGGCAACACACCAACCGTGAGTCTCTCTCGTTCCCACAGAACCTCCTATCTGTTCCCCTAACTATGGAGTCCCCAATGACTAATGCTCTGCTCCTCTTCCCTTTTCCCTTCTGAGCAACAGGGACAGACTCTGTGCCAGAGACCTGCACCCCATTGCTTACCCCTGAGCTCAACGCAGCAGTGGCAAGGCAAGAGAAGGATGAGGCACCTGGAGTCTTTTCCAGGTTCTCGTCCTTCTTTGGTCAGCAGGGAGGTTCAAGTGAGCCTTGAAAGGGAGGAGCAGAGGGTGACCTCCACAGTTGGGATCTCCCTCAGGGTGCTCTGAGTGCGGACACCGGCTCCTCTGCCACTCTGCCAGTGAGCCCAGCTCCAGTAGCTGCAATGCCTGAGTAGAGTCCTGTATCTGTGCAGGAAACCTTCAGGCAGCTGGGGCCTCCACCCAGCGGTCACACCTCATAGCAGCACTCGTAAACATATTAACAAAACCACCTAGACATTCTTGGGTTATCATGGGTGTTTTACAGTTGTCATTTGTATTGTGTTATAAAGTTCCACCATTATTACAGTTCACATTCATTGTTAAAAAATGCTTATTTTTTCATGAAATGAGAACAGAAAGTACTGTAAATACTCAGCAGGTCTGGCAGCATCTGTGTAGAGAGAAACAGAGTTAAAGTTTCAGGTCTGGCCTACATATGACACCAGATACACAGCAATGTGGTTGACTCTTAATTAACCTAGCAAGCGGCTCAGTTGTACCAAACCGCTATTAAGTCTAAGAAAAGGAATGAAACGAGACGGTACTCCTGGCATCGACTAGAAACGACAACAGCAAAGCCAGCTCTATCAACCTTGCAAAGTCCTCCTTACTAACATCTGGGGGCTTGTGCCAAAGTTGGGAGAGCTGTCCCACAGACTAGTTAAGCAACAGCCTGACATCGTCATACTTATGGAAACATACCTTACATCCAATGTCCCAGACATCACCATCACCATTCCTGGGTATGTCTTGGCCCACCGGCAGGACAGACTCATCAGAGGTGCGGCACACTGGTATACAGTCGGGAGGGAGTTGCCCTGGGAGTCCTCAACATTGTCTCTGGACCCCATGAAGTCTCATGGTATCAGGTCAAACATGGGCATGGAAACTCTTGCTGATTACAACCGTCCCCGTTCAGCTGATGAATCAGTACTCCTCCATGTTGAACACCACTTGGAAGAAGCACTGAGGGTGGCAAAGGCACCAGAAGGTACTCTGGATGTCTTCAATGTCCAATGTACCAAGAGTAGCATCACTACTGACTGAGCAGGCCAAGTTCTAAAGGACATAGCTGCGAGACTGGGTCTGTGGCAGGTGGTGAGGGAACTAACAAAAGGGAAAAACCTACTTGACCTCATCCTCACCAATCTAGCTGTTGCAGATGTAGCTGTCGATAACAGCATTGGTAGGAGTGACCACAGCACAGTCCTTGTGGAGACAAAGTCGTCTTCACATTAAGGATGCCCACCATCGTGTTGTGTGGCACTACCACCGTGCTAAATGGGATAGATTTCGAACAGTTCTATCAACTCAAAACCGGGCATCCATGAGGTGCTGTGGGCATTCAGCAGCAGCAGAATTGTACTCAACCACAATCTGTAACCTCATGGCCTGGTATATCCCCTACTCTACCATTACCATCAAACCGGGTGACCAATCCTGGTTCAATGAAGAGTGCAAGAGGGCATGCCAGGAGCAGCACCAGGCATTCCTAAAAATGATGTGTCAGCCTGGTGAAGCTACAACCCAGGACTACTTGCATGCCAAACAGCGGATGCAGCATGCAATAGACAGAGCTAAGTGATCCCACAACAAAACGGATCAGATCTAAGCTCTGCAGTCCTGCCATATCCAGTCGTGAACGGTAGTGGACAATTAAACAACTAACAAGAAGAGGAGGCTCCACAAATATCCCCATCCTCAATGATGGGGGAGCCCAGCTAATCAGTGCAAAAGATAAGGCTGAAGCATTTGCAACAATCTTCAGCCAGAAGTGCTGAGTGAATGATTCATCTCGGCTTCCTCCTGAGGTCTCCAGCATTGCAGATCAGCCAATCCGATTCACTCGACGTGATATCAAGAAACGACTGAAGGCACAGGATACCGCAAAGGTTATGGGCCCTGGCAATATCCTGGAAATAGTACTGAAGAATTGTGCTCCATAACTAGCCACGTCCTAGCCAAGCTGTTCCAGTACAGCTACAACACTGGCATCTACCCGGTAATGTGGAAACAGGTATGTCCTGTCCACAAAAAACAGGACAAATCCAGTCTGGCCAATTACCACCCTATCAGTCTACTCGCGAGCATCAGCGAAGTGATGGAAGTTGTCGCAACAGTGCTATCAAGCACCACTTGCTCAGTTTGGGTTCCACCAGGGCCATTCAGTTCCTGACCTCATTATAGCCTTGGTCCAAACATGAACAAAAATGCTGAACTCCAAAGGTGAGGTGAGAGTGACTGCCCTTGACATCAAGGCAGCATTTGACAGAGTATGGCATCAAGGAGCCCTAACGAAACAGGAGTCAATGGGAATCTGGGGGATAACTCTCTGCTGGTTGGAGTCATACCTAGCACAAAGGAAGATGGTTGTGGTTGTTGGAGGTCAATCATCTCAGTCCCAGGACATCACTGCAGGAGTTCCTCAGGGTATTGTCCTTGGCCCAACCATCTTCAGCTGCTTCATTAATGACAGTCCCTCCATCATAAGGTCAGAAGTGTGGATGTTCGCTGGTGATTGCACAATGTTCAGCACCATTCGTTACTCCTCAGATACTGAAGCAGATGCAGCAAGACCTGGATAATATCCAGGATTGGGCTGATAAATTTCAAGTTACATTCATGTCACATAAGTGCCAGGCAATGACCATCTCAAACAAGAAGGAATCTAACCATCTCCCCTTAATATTCAATGGCATTACTATCACTGAATCCCATCCTATCAGCATGCTTGGGGTTACCACTGACCAGAAACTGAACTGGACCAGTCACATAAATGCCAAGGCTACAAGAGCAGGTCAGGAATTCTGCAGCAAGTAACTCACCTCCTGGCTCCCGAATGCCTGTCCAAGGCACAAGTCAGGAGTGTGATGGAATACTCTCCACTTGCCTAGATGGGTGCAGCTCCAACAACACTCAAGAGGCTCGATATCATCCAGGACAAAGCAGCCTGCTTGATTGGCACTTCATCCACCACCTTCAACAATCACTCTCTTCACCACCGATGCACAGTGGCAACAGTGTGTACCATCTACAAGATGCACTGCAGCAACCCTCTGGCACAGGTGGGCCCATCTTGCCATGTCGCTCTCATCGTGGAGCTTCAAGGGAAGGCACAGCTGCCTCCTGGTCCTCCCTCCATTGGACGCACTGCTTCACACCCCTGGGGTCCACAAAGACAGGTTGTATGAACCTCATGCCAGCTGATCGATAAACCTCCAGAGAGCTGTCCTTGCATAGACAAACTTGCCTTAGCACCTTTGCTACTCCCCTTGGCTTACATGCTAATGACTGTCTGTGCCTACCCTTGCTGAGAGCCAGAGAAGCACACAGTAGTATGGCCATATGATCCTCCCACCCATTAGTATGGTCACCCGACCGTCTCACCCAGTATTATGGTCTCCTGACCCTCTCACCCAGTACTATGGCCACCTGACTTTCTCATCCATTAGTGTGGCCACCCAACCCTTTCACCCAGTACTATGGCCACCTGACCCTCTCACCTCGTGGTATGGCCACCTGGTATTGCCACCTGAGACCAAGCCCACCTGGCACTGCCATCCGAGATCGAGCCCATCCGGCACTGCCACCCGAGACCAAGCCCACCCATGCAGAGTGCACAGCACTGCATGCCGACAATGACCTCCAATCTCCCCTCTTCCTCTATCCAGTGCTCGTCATGGCTGCCTTCCTGTGCAGAATATAGTCCTCGCCTCAGTGCTGCCACCTTTCAACGGCCAGGAATCTGAAGACACGTGAGGGCTGCCCACCATTCACTTAATTCCAAATTCCCAACTGACTCATGATCAGTTGCATGCTAATGTATTCGAATGACCCGATCAGCAATTCAAATGGCTGTCCTGTCGCGTTGGAGCAGCTATGCCACCTTGGAGCTTTCCCACTGCTGACTAAATCTGGAACTGACGTTGGATTTCTGGACGGATGCATACGATGCAATTTTTCAGCCCCTCATGCCACCATTCCCGTTCTAAGAGGCCTCACTAAATTCTGCCCAAAGTGTGCAGGGGCTTTATTGCACTTTTTAATTTTAGATAATATCAGTAAATTGATGATAGTGGTCATTTTCACTATTTGACTCTATCAGCACTGTTCACATGTATTAATCAGGCACTACTGGGTGACTTTCGAAAGTTTGATTTTTAATGGTGCGATTGACAGTTTAGTAAAGTTTTGTAGGAGATGTTTGGTGCATTACTTGCAGACACATCTTTGCGTTTCGAGACCATTTTTTGCAGAAAGATTTCCTCTGAGAACTGTTTCAGACAGTAGCTGCTTCATTAACAAGCAACTGAAATCTTCAGCTTGGATATCCCAATGTAATCCTGCTGTAATCTCCTCCCCCTACAGCTCTCCAAGAAATTTGTGCTCCTCTATTTCTGGCCTCTTTAGCGTCCCGATTTTAATCGCTCCACCATTGGTAGGTAGCGTACCTTCAGCTGCCAAAGCCTTCAGTCTGGAATTTTCTCCCAAAACCTATCACCTCACGAACTCTATTTCCTCCTTTAAGACGTTCCTTAAATCCTATCTCTTTGACCAAGCTTTTGGTCATTTGCCCTAATGTCTCCTTATGTGGCTCGGTGCCAAATTTTCTTTGATAACTCTGCTGTGAAGTTCCTTGGGACGTTTTACTACATTAAAGTCGCTATATTTTTGTTGTTTTTGTTGGCAGTGATAAATTTGGATGAGGAAGGGGAGTTCTTGGAGAGAGAAAAGAAAGCAAATGCGATTGCACCTGAGGTGTCTGGCCCCCACTCTGTCTCATTGCAGGAGTCAAGTCTTTAGAGATTTTCACACCTACTTGAGGGTGTTTTCAAAGACAAGCCTTTGGTGTCTTGAAGAAGATTATTGTGGAATTATGCTATTTCCTCAACTGAACCTCCAGACAGGATCTACCCCAAGGATAGGGCGGCACAGTGGCGCAGTGGTTAGCACCGCAGCCTCACGGCTCCAGTGACCCGGGTTTGATTCTGGGTACTGCCTATGTGGAGTTTGCAAGTTCTCCCTGTGACCGCGTGGGTTTTTACCGGGTGCTCCGGTTTCCTCCCACAGCCAAAGACTTGCAGGTTGATCAGTAAATTGGCCATTATAAATTGCCCCTAGTATAGGTATGTTGTGGGGGAATATGGAATTAATGTAGGATTAGTATAAATGGGTGGTTGATGGTCGGCACAGACTCGGTGGGCCGAAGGGCCTGTTTTAGTGCTGTATCTCTAAATAAATAAATAAAATAAAGGATAGCCCCACCCATGCGTGTGAAGATTATATAACATTACAACCTGCTCCTCGACTAGATCCTTTTCAGCCACTGTGACATTTGCCATTTAGTCCTCTGCCCACTGAAGTGTGTGGTACAGGCGTGCACAGTACTTTGACCAAGTGATAGAGTTCAGAAAAAACTGGAAGGGATCTATTGGGAAGAAACCCTTGGCCACCATTTAGATCTTCACCTTTCCAAGCCATGAGAGCCACCAGTTAATTGGAGCCCCACAACTCAATAACCGCAGTCATAGGGCTGGATTTTATCAACCCTGGACGCCGTGGGTCACGGCGGGGAGGCTCGTAAAATGCTAGCAGGAGTGACCTGCCTCAACCCACGACGCCAAGAAGGCCCCGCCAGATATCAATGGCGGCAGCGAGGCCCCGGTGCAGACCCCCGCCGCCAAGCAGCGGGGCCTTCATTAAAATATTACAATGAGGATAATTCACATTCAAGTTAACTTACCTGCCGATGGCCGCGACTCGCACGCCTTATGAAGTTCTTCTACTCAGTTAGTTCCCCTCTGTATGTTGTCCCCATAAAGCGAGAATCCATGGGCTGTACAGTAGAAGAGCATCTTCGTGAGATTGTTTCTGCACCTCCATTTACTCCTTTTGTGGCATTTACCATGTGTTCCCTCCTGAATCCCTCTATCCGATTGCCTGTGTTTGAGCTGGTGTCTGTGTGGTCAGGAATATATGAGACATGGATGTAGATGGTCCAAGTTCCTTGTCCTCTCTGGTAGTGGATAGTTCATCTTAGGAGGTCCCCTCATGAAGGGAAAGAAAAGTGTTATCCCTGTATAAAATGATTTCAATGCTAACACATAGTGCCATACTGCTGCTGAGCACAAGTGTCTGTGTAGCAGTGAGTTTGCAGAGGGTGCAACTAAAAAAAAAGGACACTTGACCTGCCATTAAGCTCTTCATGGCCTGCACCCTCAATTGCCTCAGCTCCATAATTTGAAGGGCTATCTCTGCATGTCAGTCAAGAATTGGAAGATTGACAGGCCTCTTACTAATTTATTTTGTGCTTTTGTGGTTATGTGTAGTCTTCATCTTTAATAGACAAAACATACTCTTTCAGCATTTGGAAGAATACACAGCAATCTTTTCTGAATGCATATCTAGGCGGCATGCAAGTAGATTTAAGAGGCATTTTAAGTTGTTGGCACATACAACTGGTACATTCAAAGCATTTTAATTGCCAGACGCAAAATTTAAGATGAAGAAATGTGGAAAAGCAGGTGTGAAAAATAAAAGAGATTGTGTCGTTTCTTTCCATGCTCTGTCAATGATGCTGCAACAAATTTGGGGCACAGTGCTTGTGTGCATAATATGGGCATAGACTCCACATGTAGACAGTCTTATCAAGTCCTCCTGAGAATTATCTACTCTCACATCCTATGGATGTGCGAAGCTTCATTCATTCTATCAGCTGTACAATGCAACTGAAACAAACAAGGTTGAAACAAAGCATTCATTCTTTAAGAACTACAGTCAT
Organism: Heterodontus francisci; assembly: GCF_036365525.1. Classification (NCBI taxonomy): domain Eukaryota; kingdom Metazoa; phylum Chordata; class Chondrichthyes; order Heterodontiformes; family Heterodontidae; genus Heterodontus; species Heterodontus francisci. The sequence continues at coordinate 49,341,046 of NC_090383.1, forward strand.
CCAAATTCCTGTCCTCTTCCATTCATTGAAACCCCTATGCTCATGTGATGTAATCAGGTAGTACATTTAAATTGACCTTGCTGAAGCTACTGAGATCAGCTCACATCTCTAGTTGAACGATATATCATGAGTAATAATCCAAGATTCACTTTTGCTCAGATTGTTGAATTGGCTCTTAATGCCTTTCTTTCCTAACCATGAGCAAGCAATAATCCCTGTACCAAATCATTATTTTGCAGGTTATAGAAGACTGCACATTTAATTATATACATGCAATTCCACAAACATCAATCTAAATCAAGATGCAAAGTGTAATATTGGACAGGCTAGGCTTGTATCTGCTGGAATTTAGAAGAGTAAGAGGTGACTTGATTGAAGCATATAAGATCCTGAGGGGTCGTTACAGGGTGATGTGGAAAGGATGTTTCCCCTTGTGGGAGAATCTAGAACTAGGGGTCACTGTTTAAAAATAAGGGGTTGTCATTTAAGACAGAGATGAGGAGAAATTTTTTCTCTCAGAGGGTCGTGAGTCTTTGGAATTCTCTTCCTCAAAAGGCGGTGGAAGCAGAGTCTTTGAATATGTTTAAGGCAGAGGTAGATAGATTCTTGATAAGCAAGGGGGTAGAAGGTTATCTGGGGTAACCAGAAATGTGGAGTGATCAGTTCAGTCATGAACTTATTGAATAGCGGAGCAGGCTCGAAGGGCCGAGTGGCCTACTTCTGCTCCTTACTTGTTTGTATGATATTACTGAAATGCTAATGACGGATGTGTGACAAAGGTAATCAAAGGTGGAAAAGGGAATTAGAGGCTCCAACTAAAGTTCTTTAATGATAAACAATGTTTGGTTACTGAAGCTATTAAGTGTTACAGGAGAATTCTTAACAAAAGAAGAAAAGCTTATCTTACTTGGAAGAAATTGTAACTTCTTTAACTGATATCCCTAGGCCATGTTGAGTAGAAAGTAATCAGGAGAAGGGTATACTGACATTAGACCATCGAGATATTGGTGAATGTCAAACAAATGTCACAGAAAGCAACAGTATCCAAGAATGACTGAGAATGGGAAAGTAGGTAGCTACTCACTCCTCGTACTTGTCTTTGGGTTGAGTGAGGCAGAGAATAGTTGTAAGGTACAGCTTCCAAACATGAGTAGGTCAGTTACTTCCCAAATTCTTTTATACAAAAGCAAAATACTGCGGATGTTGGAAATCCAAACTAAATCCAGAAAATGCTGGAAATACACAGCAGGTCTGGCAGCATCTGTGGAGAGAGAAACAGAGTTAATGGCCACAGAGTCTCAGGGTCTCACCGTCTGGCAAAAGCAACGCCGAGAGCCCCGCATCACCTCTTCTGTGGGAGGCCCGCTGAATCAACAGCCAATTAGGCACTTAACTGGACAGCGGCGGACCTTCCACGGGTTCAAGGACCCCCGCGATGGAAGTCCTGCCATCTGAGAGCTGCCAGGCAATCAGAGGCCGGCAGCTCTTCAACTGAGCAGCAGCACTGTGGAGGTGGTGGCTGCTGCCGGTGGAGTACCTACTCAAGGCCCAGGAGCAGCGTTGGACCCAGGCCACAGGTAGGTCATGGCAGAAGGGGTATCCCAAGGTGGGGGTCGCAGAGGAGGGGTGCGTAGGGGGGCTGTCGGCAGCAAGGGCAAGGGGTCGCTCTCAGTTGGCCCCTTCTTTCTGATGCCAGATTCCTCATTCAGGCACTAAGTGCCTTTTAACGACAGACCCCATCACAACCCCTTCGAAGCCGGAAAGCAGCCTGCACAGTTCTCCCTACCATGCTTCCCATGCAGCAACAGGGATGCCCGCTGCTTGGCTAATTGTGATGGTGACAAGATGAGGCCCTTAACTGGGCATTAAGGATCTCAATTGGCAGTGGGGCAGGAAGACTATTCACAGGCCTTCCTGCCCTGGACTTAATTTTGGTGGCAGCAGGAAGGTGGCGGGGATCACATCTAATTATATGCTCTCCCTGCCTCCAAACTCGCCGCAGGGGAGAGCATAAAATTCCCCCCAAAGTTTCAGGTCATCGACCTTTCTTCAGAACTGGGAAAAGTTTTGACAAGTTAAAGGCAGGAGGGTAGGAAGAAGAAAAAAGGGAAGGTCTGTGATAGGGTGGAGGGCAGGAGAGATTAAATAACAAAAGGATTCATGGTGAAAGGCTAAAGAAAGTGGTAGTGGGGCAAGTAAAGAAACAAAGGATGTGTCTAAAAGTGGTGCAAATGGCAGGATCCTGAATGGCTGCCATCTGGAAGCAAAAAGAGGGAAATAAGGGAGAAGCAAGGTAGAAAAAAAAGCAAAGAAAAATGAACAAAATGGGAGCAGAGGTTACACTCTAAAATTGTTGAACTCCATGTTGAGTCCAGAAGTTCACTGTAAAGTGCCCAGCTGAAAGATGAGGTGCTGTACCTCAGGCTTGCATTGACCTTCATTGGAACACACAGTAGGCCAAGGACAGTAAGGTCAGAGTGGGAGCAAGGTATGAAGTAAAATGTTCCGCAAAGTGGTCGCCCAGCCTACGTTTGGTCTCCCGAATTTAGAGGAGACTACATCGTGAGCAGCCAATACAGTACATTAAATTGAAACATGTAAATCGCTGTTTCACCTGGACATGGGGCCTTGGATGGTGAGAAGGGAGGAGGTAGAAGGGCAGGTGTTACATCTCCTGGCTTGCATGGAAAGATGCCATGGGAAGGGGAGGGGCTGTTGGGGGTGACTGAGGAGTGGACCAGGGTATCGTGGAGGGAACAGTCCCTTTGGAATGCTGAAAGGGGAGGTGAGGGGAAGATGTGCTTGGTGGTGGCATCACACTGTAAGTGTCAGAATTGGCAGCAGATGATCTGTTGATTACAGAGGCTGATGGGATGGAAAGTGAAGACAAGGGGAACCCTATCCTGGTTCTGGGAGGGAAGGAGTAAGAGCAGAATTGAGTGAAATAGCATGGACACGGCCCCAGTCAACCACGGTGGAAGGAAATCCTCGGTTGAGGACAAAGGAAGACATATCGGACGCGCTACTATGGACAGTTGCATCATCTGAACAGATGTGATGGAGATGGTTTGTGCCTTCTTTGGGATGCTTGGAGATTTATTTTGACTTTGGGAGACACTCTAAGACAAAGGCAATATTGATTTAGTCATGCATTATACATCCCTCCCAACTTTTATTTCCCTTAACTTCAGGAAATTGCACATCACCACCTGTGGTTGTCTTCTCCTTCATTTTAACGGTTGTAGAAATCACAGGCTGAGGGTTAGTTCCTGGCATGCTGTGGGAATGGTAAAGTGAAATTCTCTCGTTTGGACTTTATCTTAAGAAGTGCACTTTGTGACCACCCTTACAGCTTTCCAAAGGCTACAATACTTTTCATTCCAGGAACATGGAGCTAAACCATTCATGGCACTGCTCTTGACTTCAGCCCTTATTAACCATTACCCGTGAATAAATTCAAGTAGAAAGGAACAAGAAAGCAGATCTTTTTGTTTTTTAGAAATAACCTGCATTTGGTTGTATTGGAACATTTGATGGACATATGCTAACAGCCAGGCCTTCGAGTTGTCATCTGTTTTCAGCATTTGGGAAGTGACATTAGGAACAAAATGAATGTTTTGTGACAGGATCCTGAGAAATTAGCAAGCACATGGGTGATGATGTACATGTCACTGAGTACCTCCATGTTAGTGGAGGACAGCTGTTGTGGTTAAAGAATTGGATTTAGTTCTGTAATGGTGCATATATTTCAAAATGTGTGCCACCCATTGCTATAGTATGTAAATCTATCTGTGTTCTGCTGTTGCTCCATTGTGTTGGGAAAAGGAATACAGCAATTGGCCACCCCCATGGTACGCAGCTGCTGCCTGGCTCAGACAATTTGATATGGTGCACCAGCTGAGATCTGTGTTATCAACTGAGGCCTGAAGAATTCCAGTTAGCATCTATCACCTTCATTGTTACAAGCAAGGCTGCAGTCACCACAGAATCGGTTTCTAATTTAGTCCTCAACTCTTGACAGAGGTGAAGAATTGACAGCCGAAATCTCTAAACCCACTCATTTCTGTCATATAGATGATTGACAGCTAAATTCACCACTTTGTCAAACATTACAAAGATACAATTAGTGTTTTAATGATAAATCTGTAGATTATTGCAAATATTCTCGAACATATAGCTATTCTAAAATTAAACAGGTAAATTCCATTTTGTTCGGGCTCACTTTACAGTTTGAATTCTTTAAAAAAATCATCTTTTAATGTAAATGTACTGAATATAATTAGGAAATACTGTATATGGAAAAGCATGAAAGATATGATGCATTCCTATTATAGACTACCTCCGAACCAATCAGATTAGATGGTATTAGTTAAGATGCTGTATAATGAGGACAGCACTTCACACAAAAATGACTTTGTGGAGAATATTAAAATTGTTGATTGCCTGGAGCAATTAGATATTGAAATTGAAAAGATCTCGACTTCTACTATAGCTCCTAATAGACAAGCAAAGGTCACACGATTAACACTATAAGGTTTATCTTCACCAGTACAACTTGGATAGCAGCTTGTATGCTGTAATATACTTAAAGGAGAATTGTTATTGTTTCAGTGGGGAAAGAATCCTCAGATAGCTCAAGGTTATTTTCATCGAGGTAATGCATTTGTAATTGGTGCAATAATATTTAATGCTTGACCATTTAAATGGCATGAATGATGTATTTTGCATTGTGTAGCAGCATCACAAAGATAATTGAAAAAACAATGCAAATATTTCTCCTATGGCAATAGTTCCACTTTAAGTCATACCCTTATGATAAAATTGTATTTAATATTTCCTTCCAATGTTATAATTCCTTTTCCTTTAGGTCTTTTGTACCATGTAATGGGCTGAATTTTACTCTCCAGTGGCAGGCAAAAAAAATGGCTGCCTGCATGTGTGGCCCTCGTGCTGCCATGCCGCTGTGATCTACCGCATGGCAGCTCATCTGCATATGCTGGGTAGTCCCCACCCCCAAGAGTGGCGGGGCGGGCTCTGTGATGCCAGCAACAGCATCAGCTGTTTCTGCGCAGGCGTGACACCATTTTTAAAGGGCTGCTAGACCTGCACAGTTAAGGCCCGTACCTGCCCCTCCTCCCCCCCCAAAAAAGGAGTGTTGATTTTTGGCCTGTACACCCCAAATACAAAGAAAATAAATGGCTGCCCCGCTCCCCCCCACCACAAACAAAACTGGTATTTCATGTGACCTTTCCTCTCCCCAACTGCACAAAGTGCAGAGATCACCCCTTACCCCCTCCCCTACACTACACATGCAGATTTGACCCCATTCCCCACCCACCCCCACCTCTGCCACTGCACTAAAAATCCTAAGTTTCCCCCTTCCCCACCTCGGTGGCACCAGCTTTTCCTGGACGGGAAAGTGAAGGCACGTGTGTGCCGGCCGCCGTACTCAAGATCGCAGACAGCCGGCAAGATCGCAATGAAAGGTATGTTAATTTATTCGTGTCCTTTATTTAAATATTTAAAGTCGTGTCCCATCACCAAGCAGTGGGGGGACCGCCATGGAGTCTTGCCGCCGCCAGGAAGATCGGGCCTGGCAATCCCGGCGTTGGGCTCCCTGGTTGGTCGCTGCTTCAGCGATTTTCTGGCACTCCCCTGCAACAAAGCCCGATGTCAGGAGTTCAACAATGTTATAGCCCAATGTTTCCTGACCACATAGACAAACTGATGACTTTTTTAGGCTCTTATTATTATGGTACACTGTTTCAGTCACTCTGCAAGATTAACCCAAGATAACTTCCATGCCAGTTACCATTGCTCCTGTGAGGAGATGCACCTTCACTTTATCCAGTAATGATGAAGCTGACAACAGAAACATACCACATGGTGAACTGGGGGCACTAACTCATGTACTAGTTCATCCTAAATTTTGTTTATCTGAGCATATATTTTACAGCTGAACTGCGTTCCATTTTATTTTATAGATCTTGTACAGCAATAATAATATTACAGAAATTACTTACATTTATGCAGCAGAATAATGGGAAAGTGATAATTTTTGCAAACTTTTGAATTTTTATCTGAGAAGCCAGTTCAACATCATGTCATCAAATAAATACTGCACTTGAGCTCATCCAAAACGCTACTGCCAGTGTCCTTACTCAAGGCAAGTCTGGTTCACCCGTCATCCCTGTGTTCGCTGACCGACATTGATTCTTGGTCCAGCAAAAATTCTCGTCCTTGTTTTCAAATCCCTCCATGATCTCGCCCCTCCCTATCTTCATAAGCTTCTCCAGCCCAACAACTCACCGAGATATCTGCATACCTCCAATTCTGGCCTCTTGTGCCTTCCTAGTTTTCTTCGCTCCAATATTGACAGCCGTGTCTTCAACTGCCTCAGCTCTAAACCCTAAGCTCCTAAAAACCTACATCTTTGACCAGGCTTTTGGTTACATATGTTGATATCTCTTTATGTGGTTCAGTGTCAAATATCATTTCATAACATTCCTGTGAAGCACCTTGGGATGTTTTATTATGTTAAAGGCACCATATAAATGCAAGCTGTTGTTGTAAACAACATGCTTCTAACTTCTTTAATTTGTCATAAATTGTCCAACTACTGTAATTAGTAACAGGAATGCATATGAAGTAAGCATTTTACTATGAATATTTCTCAGCTGTTTCTTATTCTTCAGATCCACTTATTTAGCCCATCTGGGTTACAAAGACATTTTCCCTCCTAATAATGGCTAAATAAATGACTTTGAAGTAGGAAAATGAATGCCAATATTTTGGTTAGCATGATTTACAAAGAGGTAAGCTTTCTGAGGTTATTCAGTAATTAATGGCAGGTATTACAGATTTAGGAATGTACACACACAGACAATGGATAGCTGACATCCTTTCAGATGTCTGTGAAAATACAGCATTTATTACCCATCCCTAATTGCCCTTGAGAAGGTGGTGGTGAGCTGCCTTCTTGAACTACTGCAGTCCGTGTAGGGTAGGTGCACCCACAGTGCTGTTAGGAAGGGAATTCCAGGATTTTGACCCAGCGACAGTGAAGGAACGGCGATATAGTTCCAAGTCAGGATGGTGTGTGACTTGGAAGGGAACTTGCAGGTGGTGGTGTTCCCATGCATTTGCTGCCCTTGTCCTTCTAGGTGGTGGATATCGCAGGTTTGGAAGGTGCTGTCTAAGCAGCCTTGGTGCGTTGCTGTAGTGCATCTTGTAGATGGTACACACTGCTGCCACTGTGTGTCAGTGGTGGAGGGAGTGAATATTTGTAGATGGGCTACCAATCAAGTGGGCTGCTTTGTTCTGGATAGTGTCAATTGTTCTGGATGGTGTCAAGATTCGTGAGTGTTGTTGGAGTTGCACCCATCCAGGCAAGTGGAGAGTATTCCATCACACTCCTGACTTGGGCCTTGTAAATGGCGGACAGGCACTGGGGAGATAGGAGGTGAGTTACTCGCTGCAGGATTCCTAGCCTCTGATCTGCTCTTGGAGCCATGATATTTATATGGCTACTCTAGTTCAGTTTCTGGTCAATGGTGATCCCCCCGGATGTTGATAGTGGGGTATTCAGCGATGGTAATGCCATTGACTGTCAAGAGGAGATGGTTAGATTCTCTCTTGTTGGAGATGGTCAATGCCTGGCACTTGTGTGGTGTGAATGTTACTTGCCACTTATCAGCCCAAGCCTGGATATTGTCCAGGTTTTGCTGCATTTCTATGTGGACTGCTTCAGTATCTGATGAGTCACGAATGGTGCTGAACATTGTTCAATCATCAGTGAACATCCCCACTTCTGACCTTATGATTGAAAGAAGGTCATTGATGAAGCAGCTGAAAATGGTTGGGCCTAGGACACTACCCTGAGGAACTCCTGCAGTGATGTCCTGGAGCTGAGATAATTGACCTCCAACAACCACAACCATCTTCCTTTGTGCTAGGTATTGCTCCAACCAGCGGAGAGTTTTCTCCTTGATTCCCATTGACCTCAGTTTCGCTCGGGCTCCTTGATGCCATACTCGGTCAAATGCTGCCTTGATGTCAAAGGCAGTCACTCTCACCTCTTCTCTTGAGTTCAGCTCTTTTGTCCATGTTTGAACCAAGGCTGTAATGAGGTCAGGAGCTGAGTGGCCCTGGCAGAACCCAAACTGAGTATCAGTGAGAAGGCTATTGCTAAGCAAGTGCTGCTTGATGGCACTGTCGATGACACCTTCCATCACTTTACTGATGACTGAGAGTAGACTGATGGGGTGGCAATTGGCCGGGTTGGACTTGTCCTGCTTTTTGATTACAGGACATACCTGGGCAATTTTCCACATTGCCAGGTAGATGCCAGCGTTGTCGCTGTACTGGAAAACCTTGGCTAGGGGTGCGGCAAGTTCTGGAGTACAGGTTTTCAATACCATTGCCGGAATGTTGTCAGGGTCCATAGCTTTTGCAGTATCCAGTGCCTTCAGTCGTTTCTTGATATCACGTGGAGTGAATCGAATTGTCTGAAGACTGGCATCTGTGATGCTGGAGACTTCAGGAGGCAGCCGAGATGGATCATCAACTCAGCACTTCTGGCTGAAGACTGTTGCAAATGCTCCAGCCTTATCTTTTGCACTGATGTGCTGGGCTCTCCCATCATTGAGGATGGGGATATTTGTGGAGCCACCTCCTCCAGTTAGTTGTTTAATTGTCCACCACCATTCACAATTGGATGTGGCAGGACTGCAGAGCTTGGATCTAATCCGTTGGTTACGCGATCGCTTAGCTGTGTCTATCACATGCTGCTTATGCAGTTTGGCACGCAAGTAGTCCTGGGTTGCAGCTTCCTTAGGTTGACACCTCATTTTGAGGTATGCCTGGTGCTGCTTCTGGCATGCCCTCCTGCACTCTTCATTGAACCAGGGTTGGTCTCCCGGCTTGATGGTAATGGTAGAGTGGGGGATATGCTGGGCCGTGAGGTTACAAATTGTGGTTGAGTGCAATTCTGCTGCTGCTGATGGGTCACAGTGCATCATGGATGCCCAGTTTTGCATTGCTAGATCTGTTTGAAGTCTGTCCCATTTAGCACAGTGGTAGTGCCACACAACACGATGGGGGTGTCTTCAATGTGAAGGCGGGACTTCGTCTCCACAAGGACTGTGTAGTGGTCACTCCTACCAATACTGTCACGGACAGATGCATCTGCGGCAGGCAGATTGTTGAGGACGAGGTCAAGTATGTTTTTCCCTCTTGTTGGTTCCCTTGCCACCTGTCACAGACCCAGTCTATCAGATATGTCCTTTAGGACTCGGCCAGCCCGGTCAGTAGTGGTGCTATCGAGTCACTCTTGGTGATGGACATTGAAGTCCCCCACCCAGAGTACATTCTGCACCCTTGCCACCCTCAGTGCTTCCTCCAAGTGCTGTTCAACATGGAGGAGTACTGATTCATTAGCTGAGGGGGGGCAATAGATGGTAATCAACAGGAGGTTTCCTTACCCATATTTAACCTGGCGCCATAAGACTTCATGGGTTCTGGAGTCGATGTTGATGACTCCCAGGGCAACTCCCTCCCGACTGTATACCACTGTGCCGCCACCTCTACTCTGTCTGTTGTACCGGTGGGACAGGACATACCTGGGGATGGTGATGGCGGTGTCTGGGACATTGTCTGTAAGGCTGTTGCTTGACTAGTCTATGGGACAGCTCTCCCAAATTTGGCACAAGACCCCAGATGTTAGTAAGGAGGACTTTGCAAGGTCGATAGGGCTGGGTGTGCCATTGCATTTCTGGCGCCAAGGTCGATGCTGGGTGGTCCGTCCAGTTTCATTCCTTATTAACTTTGTAGTGGTTAGATACAACTGGGTGGCTTACTATGCCATTTCAGAGGGCATTTAAGAGTCAACCACATTGCTGTGGATGTGTGGTCACATGTAGGCCAGACCAGTTAAGGACAGCAGATTTCCTTCCCTAAGGACATTACTGAACCAGATGGGTATTTGCAACAATCAACAATGGGTTCATGGCCATCATTAGACTAGCTTTTAATTCCAGATTTATTATATTATACCTTTGTAACTGCCTTTATTTCAGTTTAGGACTAGTTCCAGACCCAAGATTTTCATTCTCAAATTAAATGTAAAATCCAATCATATTATGATCACTCTTGCCTAGCAAATCCTTTACTATTAGGTCATCAACTAATCCGGTTTAGCAGGAGGTCATATGATGAGTGCATCCAATTGGAATTGGCAACCCTGTGTATAACCTTACTATTTAACAGAGCTAACCTTCCAAAATGACACAAAATCAGGTTCCTATGCTACTGCCGAGTGATATGTAGTGATCCTGCCAGCTCCTCGATGGGACAACATAAATTGGCCTCGGATATGAGTGGCAGAGTTCTGGATTAGTTAGAGTTTATGTAAGGTACTGCTTGCTTGTTGATGAGATGATCATTGGAAATGAAATAAAGTTTTGCAGTGATAAAAGAGTGGGTGAGCATTTCAGTGGGAGGAAGAACGGGATGGGGTGAAATTAAAAAGTGGAAGCGAAGGACTCCAAAGAGCCATTGATGTCAGCTTTATGGGAGTCCAGATTTCCAAAAATGACCTCCAAAACTGCTTCAGGCTGCTCCCGGCACAATATGTGCAATGTGTCGGGCTTATAAGGATGCTAGCATTGGCATGCTGTGCATATGGTGGAAGCAGGCAGCATGGGTAGATCGTGACATCACTCAACATCTAATGCTGATTTGATGCCCAACATGCCATTTTGGACCTTGCAGTTCCTATTAACACCTTCTCGTGAACACTCAGCTCAACATGTGTTCAACTATATGAGGGATGCCCATTCCTGCTATTTAAAGGGATCAGCATGGGACTTTTAGCTGAGGTGCTTTTGACTTTCTTTTCCTGCTGCAGAGTGAGTGAAAGTGCTTTTCAGTGTTGTTGGAGGAGTTCTGAAAAGTTGTTGCAGTCAGTGGGGCGTAGTGCTGGACTATACCTAGGTGCTCAGTGGAGTTTGAAGGCCTGTCAGGAGAAAACCTGCTATCACTTGCGGGGGCTATAGTTGCAATCCCCCTTGGGCTGCAGCGTGATAGGGACATGGAGCACAGGCAGCAAACAGAGGAAGCTTTGCGCAGAGGGAGGAGAAGGAGGGCTCTCAATAGAAGGCCAAACCCATCGAGAGTCTTCAGGGAGCATTTTATCATTCTCCACCTCTGCCAGGAGCAGTGTCTGAAGCAGCTATGATTCACCAAGGAGGTGGTCATAAAACTACCATCTCCTCCAACTGTACTTGCAGCCTCAGAGCAGAGGAAGGACAGCAGTGCCAGTGACAGTGAGATCACAGTGGCCCTAAGTTTCAATGCCAATGTGTCCTTCCAAGCTGGAGCCAGTGACATTGCTAATAGACAATTCCATGTGCATCACTGCATCAGGGAGGTAACAGAGGACTTGTGTACAACAGAGGAGACTTCATAGTTTTCTCTCTAACCAGAGTGAAGCAGGAGGAGGGGACACATGGTTTTGCCAGCCTAGTGGGATTCCCAATGATGCAGAGAGCCATTGACTGCACACATGTGGTTATGTGGGTGCCACATCTCAGCGAGGAGATGTACCGAATCTGCAAAGGGTCCCAGTCCCTTAATGTGCAGTCAGTGTGTGTCCATGCACAGAAAGTGATGTCGAGAATGCCCACTGGTAGCATCCTGTGCCAGTCAGCTGTTCCCACCATATTTAAGCTACCATGACAAAGAAGAGACTGGCTGCCTGGTGTTAAGCCTACCCATTCTACACATGGCACATAACTCCTTTCTGCCGGTTGAACACACGTGGACAGTGCTTGAACAAGAACCACACTGTCACCAGGAAAATGAGGACAAACCACAGGTGTTCTACAACAATGGTTCTGATCCTGAGGCCACCCGGGGGGAACCCTACATCACTCACTGGAGTGTATCTCCAAATGTGTGGTGGCCTGCTGCATCCTATGCAATCTGGCTGTCATGAGGGCACAGCCTTGCCACTAAGCCTTTGGCGAGGACCTCAGGAGAAGGAGGAGTAGGAAGGGAGGAGGCATCCAGGACCTCATCGCTCTGGATGGGCTATCCATGAGCAGTTAATTAGACTCTGGTTCCCTAAAATCAGCCCCACATCACTGCAGCTTCATAATTCCAACCTAGCCATTCCTCCACTATGGACTATCACTCGGCCAAATTCCTGAAATAAAAGACACCCTCCAAATTAAAATTCCATAACAACTTTGTCCAACAACACTTTCAATAATAAATAAAAAGTGGAACTATTCTCTTAGTGCCTGCCTTGCAGATTACTTTGCCTTGTCTAGTGCTTCTATGCAGTGCTACCCCAGTGGTTGCCACATGTCTGGTGGAAGGCTGCAGACTTTCAGTGGAACAAACTGTCGCTGGCCTTGCAGAATGTCCTTGAACAGTTCTTGGCCTTGAAGACCGGCTTCGGACTCACCTTGGGTGACAGCAGTATGGGTAGGTCGGCGGACAAGCAATACCAGGGGGCACTGATGGAATGGCAGTGGCGGAAACATGAATGTTGTTATCCTGAGACGACAGCAGGTTCATGCTCCATAGAGTCACTGCCACTTCCCCAGGGTAACGCCTCAACAATCCTAGTAATCTGTGTAACAGATTGCATCAGCGTTCTTCTGTGCACTGCACCATCAAAGTCCTCATCAGAGTCCTTTCCTCCTGGCTTGACTGCAGCCCACTCATGCCCCATGACTCACCGCATGCTGATTCTGCCTCTATACTACCCTCTAAAGTATGCACAGTGCCAATATCTGAGACGGTGGTTGTGAGTCTCAAATCAAGTGGTGGTTCTTTTTCATTTGATGTCTGCTTTTCTTCTCACCCTTCATCATTAGGATGCACTGGCTGGCAAGGGGGCAGGTCATGGATATCTGAAAGCATAGATGCAGAAGGTAGGGCTGGGATGAGGGAACAGACGGGGTGTCGGGTGGAAAGCAAGCGGTGCATTTGCATTTCATGCCAGATAGTGGGATAAGGGAGAAGTGGGATTTGAAAAGGTGCACAGTCAGGAACATAGTGTCATTCTGGATGTTCGCGGCGAGGCCAGTTGCAACAGACTCAGTCATTACTGTCCGAATAATTCACAGCACCGTCTCCTTCTCGGGACTCAGGAAATGCAGGTGTGCCTGTCTCTTGCTGGTCATCCTCTGCTGCTTCCATTTATATGTGATCTTGACCTGCAAGAGAGACGGAAGAGTGTCAGTGAGAGTGTTGCAATGTGTTTGTGTGATGTGCCTGTCATTGCTGAATAGCTGGACCTATGTGCAAGCTGTGAGGTGCTTACAGCATTGATCAGTGTATGAGGGTAAGGTGGATCATCTGCATCAGCTACCGCCTTTGGCTGACTCACAAAATGCACATGGAATAACCGAGCTGACCCTTAGGATCAATCTGATAGTTTATAAGGCCTGTGTTCTCAGAACCTTGCTGTATGGCTGTGAAACATGGGCAACTTACAGTTACCAGGGAAAGAAGCTGAACAATTTCCATCTTCACTTTTTGCAGCGCATTATGGGTACATCCTGTGTTACGACCAAGGCAGCACAGGTCATAGCGTATCAAATAGTTTCCCACCTACCGAAGAATAGCCAAATTAAACACTGTATTTTTCCCCAGAATAAAGCACACGAAACTAGGTTTCTTCAAACAACAGTAACTATTTATTAGAAAAGAAATAATAGGTCTTAACTATTAACGAGATAAATATATATATGAAAAACCACTTATTTCCTTAACTCTCATGCACACACATACATTCAAAAAGAAACTGGTTAACCAGGGAGAAAGGATTTTTGGTTTACAGCCATGTCTTAGGAATAGAAGGAATAATACAAATAATTGAGTTTATCACATTCTGGTAGGATGTTTTCGGTACGGTTAAGTGTCCTACAGTCAAATAGCCGGATGCCACTCGAAGTCTCTCCAGGAGAGGTTGATGAACAGTCTGTGATGGGTAGACGTTCACAGCAATTTAACTGAGGCAGGTGTCGCATAGGTCTTCCATCAGGGGTGTAGCAACAGATCTGGGTTTGTTGCTGAGGTTTGAAGCAGCAGTCTGGCAGTAGAAGGATTCTTCAGATTTCAGGATTTCTTCGAACACAGGAGACAGCAGGAATCTCATGATGCAGGAATTCTTCAGAGACCGGAGGCAATAGGAATCTGCCACCTTTCAAAGGCAGGATTCCTTTTCAAGAGAAGCAAGTCTCCTTTACAGAGCCAGGTAAAACTTTTCTGAGTCCTTTCTCTCTTGCTCCAGGCAGGTCAAAGCCCTTTGTCCAATTCACAGGCCTTTTAAAGGGTCCAAGGTGAAAAAAGAACCTTCCTGAACATGGTCACATGTCCAGACACAGTGTCTCCCCCTGCCACTCAAAAGCTGCTCTGAAGAAAGGTCAAACCCCTGTGGTTTCCTTGAAATTGCTGGCTTTCCTGTACAAGTTCAACTTCCTTTCCAAGCACCCATAAAGTTCAATTCTTGTTATGAACTTCCTTTCAAAGCTTTGCAGGAATTCCAATTATTTGCAGGTATCTTTCACTGTGCAAAATCCTTTTCTCGTTTTTTAAAACAAACAGAATTCTAAGGTCTGAGTACAAAAAAAGCCCTTTGTAACACCTGGCAGGACAAAATCATGAATGCGGCCGTCTTCTCAAAGGCTGAGCTCCCAAGTGTGTTGGTACTAATCAAACAGAGGCGGCTATGGTGGATTGGGCACATCCACAGGATGTATACCCAAGGACCCTCTGGATGGTGAGGTAGCCAGGACCAGATGACCAATGGGGTGCCAAAAGCTCTGCTTCAAGGATGCCTACAAGCATGACATGAAGGCCTAAACATCGACTATCGCACCTGGAGTCACTAGCTGGCAAAAGAGAGGAATGGCAACACCTCTTGTATGCTGGCATGGACTACCACAATGACCAATGGCTACAGTAGCTTGTTAACAGGCGCAAACAGTGCAAGCAAAAGCCCAAAAGGTCACTTGCCAGCTTCATGTGCAGCACTTGTGGCAGAAACTGCCCCCTAAGGATTGACCTCCACAGCTATCAGCAAAGGTGCACCATATGAAGACATCCCACCTAAATATATTGTTTGCCTCAAGTCCATCATATTACGATCCTGTTGGGGACCATTAACTTTTAAAAAGGGAACATTGAATTCCCAGTTATTACTGAAAGAATTACGCCACAAGATTTCATATTTTAAACAAAAAACTTTACTGTACAATAGTTAAACAAAGCAAAACCTTAACACTACAGCTTGAAATCACTTATTCTTTAACTGAACACTCCTGTTTGACTGCTACTTCCACCCCAAGAGTTCCCCTACATGTTAATGGATCTTGGTGGTTTGTTCACTTCTCCTGGGACCAATCCAAAGTTTACCACAGCTCTTAGGATTCACTTCGATTCCTTAGTTTCTCAGCTGTCTTCTGAGATATCGAATCACCTGAATTTAGACTTCTCAGCTCTAGCACAGGCTTGCCTTAAAACAGAAACATCTCTGGTCTCTTTGCTCTTGAGCGCAGCTGCTTTCAAAGCCAACTGCTTTCTCTGTGACCAACAGCCCGTCTGAAGCCAACTGCTTTTCCAAAAACCAATTAACTGTCTGTCAGCAAGCACACACAGATCAAAAAACCAACAGGCATCCCCTGCATAATTTATCTCCATAGCCATGTGGTACATGTGAGATCTCCCAGATAGCAATTTAAGCTAATAACCTCCAATTCCTAAAACCTCTCTTTGATTTCTGATATCCACATGAATAATTGATATTGCTAACAATGACGGAGAAATTTCTTCGAAACTTTCTGGCTCCAAATGCCCAACTAAATGAGCCCACCTGCTGCTTTATGGATCTCACCTCTCCAACTCTGTCTTTGTAAGAACTCATGGAGAGATTTTTGAACTTACGAACGTACATATGAAAATACGAATTAGGAGCAGGAGGAGGTCACTCGGCCCCTTGAACCAGCTCTGCCATTCAACAAGATCATGGCTGATTTGATTGTATTCTCAACTCCACATTCCCGCCTACCCCAATAACCTTCCACCCTCTTGCTTATCAAGAATCTATCTACTTCTGCCTTAAAAATATTCAAAGACTCCGCTTCCACTGCCTTTTGAGAGAGTTCCAAAGACTCACGAACTTCTGAGAGAAAAAAAGCCTCCTCATCTCTGTCTCAAATGGACAACCCCTTATTTTTAAACAGTGACCCCTAGTTTTAGATTCTCCCACAAGAGGAAACATCCTTTCCACATCCACCCTGTCATCCCCTCAGAATCTTATATGTTTCAATCAAGTCGCCTCTTACTCTTCCAAACTCCAGCAGATACAAGCCTAGCCTGTCCAACCTTTTCTTATAAGACAGCCTGCCCATTCCACTTTAAATCTTGGGTGGTCTGCACCCTTTTGAAATTTTTACAGCTTCACATTTAATTTCCCAAAACTAAAAGTAACCGCTAAAATATTAATATAAGTTATGGACTAGGTGATCGTAACAATCATTCATCTCTCATAGGTGGAAGGATGCCAACAACAGCAGGAGCATCTGAATTTTAGGTATGAGTCTTGATTGTTCGAGATTGTTGATGGGTGAGTGATAGGGGGAGATTGTGGCACATTGAGCAGTGTGTGAGATTGGCGGTGCAGTGGGTAGGCCATGGCATTGAAGTTGCATTCATTGACCTTGACCACTGATGTGAGGTCATTAACCTTCTTCTGGCACTGCAGCCAGATACTTGGGGTCAGACTATTGCATCGACCTTTGTAGCTATCTGCTCCAATTTCCTGCGCAGTGTGTGCCTGGAGGGCCCCCTGGCCCTGTGCAGAAACATAATCTCTCTCCTCCTTTCCACCTCCTGGACTAAGGCCTCCAGTGCAGCATCAAATAACTTGGGAGTCCTCACTCTGGCTAGCTGCACCATTGATATTCTTATACCTTCTCTGAAGTACTTTTGGAGACAGCTCCACCAGCTGCTGCAGCCTAAATGCACCTCCTCTTTAAAAGGTGCAGACTGTCTTTAAGAAGTGCAAATGAATTATGTTTAGTTTAGTTTAGTTTAGTTTAGAGATACAGCACTGAAACAGGCCCTTCGGCCCACCGAGTCTGTGCCGACCATCAACCACCCGTTTACACTATTCCTATACTAATTCCATATTCCTACCACATCCCCACCTGTCCCTATATTATCCCTACCACCTACCTATACTAGGGGCAATTTATAATGGCCAATTTACCTATCAACCTGCAAGTCTTTGGCATGTGGGAGGAAACCGGAGCACCCGGAGGAAACCCACGCAGACACAGGGAGAACTTGCAAACTCCACACAGGCAGTACCCGGAATTGAACCCGGGTCGCTGGAGCTGTGAGGCTGCGGTGCTAACCACTGCGCCACTGTGCCGCCCCAATTATGACTCATGCCAGCCACACACATACCTGGGCCCCCTGCTGAGTGAACAGTGGGCTGCACGCTACAATCCTTGAGATGAGCAGGTAGCACAAAGTTTGTAAGCTGCCTGCAGCATCACGACTGGGTGCAGGGAAGCTGTGCATTCCAATCCCTGTGTCTGTTAAAGGGCCTTATTGAATTTTTAACCCAAAAATTTTTGATGATGGACCAGATGCATGATTTGGCACACATAGGTTTAATCCCTCATCCAACAATGTGGTATTCCTTCTGTATTGGCCTGTCAGCCTACTTTATCTGCTGCTGTCATGGCATTGGGGTTGCACCCAAAGACTTTCTGACCATAGGCAAGATACTACCAACTGAGTCAAATTGACAATGTGGACCAAAGTTGCTGATCTCACAACTTTGGCTTCACTGTGGCTGCAAACTAAATGGAAAATTACCTTTTAAACTTCATGGTCAAAAAAATTCCTTTTGGTGAAATCAATGGCTGATCAGTTAATGTGCTCCCCTAATAATCATTTACATGCTGTTTTGACATGGGTGGTAACCAATCTATTTTAAGTTGGTAAATGCTTCTGTCAAACTAGCAAATCAAAGAATATCAAATGTATTCTGTGCTTGTCCACTAATATTGCGAAAAAATAATTTCTAGATTTTTACTTAAAGCTGACTCTTTGCTTGTTCTAAACATTTAATTGACATCCTAAGCAGGGGTTTGATGAATTGTTTAAGCATAAACTAATAGAGATTCACATCACCTGAAAGAGCAGGACTTTGCTAGCAAATAGGCAACAACTCAATAACTGCTGTATACAGATCAAGAAAGACCCTCGATGAGCAATGCACTTCTAAATTGTAAATAACAGCAATTTTACTAACAATGGGGGTAATTTCAACTTTATGCGCCCATGTAAGGTGATTGTGAATTGACAGCCTATTTTACATCTATCCCAATTTTTACTTTCATTGACTTAGATGTAAATCAGGCCTTTCACCAACTTTACACTATTGCACGTAGTCAAAATTACCTCTAATGCCTTCTAAATGTGAGAAAGCATGTAAGAATATTTTAACCTACAGGTGGGTATGGGTAAAGTCAGGAGTAATGGGCTTGGATGCACAGATCCAACAGGGAGATAGCACTAACACAATGGGCTGCATTTTACATTTCTACCGCCAAAATCGGTGGCTCACGTAAACAATGGCAGTCCGCCTGTGTGGATCGCACGTCACGGAGCCGCCGCAATATTAAACGCGGCAGTTCATTTACATGAACGGGGCAAACTGCACCCCTCTCCCCCCAATGATATGGAGAGGGCAGGTGATCCGTCCCCGACAATGGTATCAGCTGCCTTTGCACAGGCGTTGATGCCATTTTTAAAGGGCTTCGAGCCCTATTGTTACATTTAAATTTTTAAAGGAGAATGGATGTCACAAAATTAAGTAAATTGATCTTGCCCCTCTTCCAAGCCCCCAACAACTATAGATATAATTCCTTGCCCTCTTGTCCCCCCACAAATACTTGCCTTGTGCACCTGACATTCCCCCCACCAAAGTTCATAAGCATTAATCTTTACCCCTTCCCACCATCCCCTACACCAATGAAATCACTCTGATGCCGCTCCCCCCCACCCCAGCACTGAAATATTGACCTGTTCCCCCTTCCCCACCAGACAGGGACCCGAAGGCGCAGGAGCGCTGGCGACTGGCACCAATATCGCTCCAGAATGGATGGCAGGAGCGGGTAGGCCATTTATTAGTTTATTTAAATTTATTTAAATATTTAAATTTGGCTCTCGTCACCAAGCAGCAGGAGGGCTGCCGTGAGGCCTCGCTGCCGCTGGTAAAATGGGGTGGGGCCTTCCCGTTGTCGAAGTCTGTGGTGGGCCTCTCCCGGAGGCATTTTCCAGCCCCCCTCCCCCAATCACGACCCCCGATGTTGTGGGGGGTGGGGGGGGGGGGGGGTGCAGGTAAAATTTGCCCCAATATCACAACAGCATTCCGAAGAGATCGATCCCTCCGTGACACCCTGGTCCACTCCTCCATTACCCCCAACACCTCGTCCCCTTCCCACAGCACCTTCCCGTGCAATCGCAGGAGGTGTAATACCTGCCCATTTACCTCCTCTCTCATCACTATCCAAGGCCCCAAACACTCCTTTCAGGTGAAACAGCGATTTACTTGTACTTCTGTCAATTTGGTATACTATATTCGCTGCTCACAATGTGGTCTCCTCTACCGCTTTTCATCCCGAGGTGGAGGCAGGTTTGGAGGCATGCTTGCTGGGAATGTCGCAGCGCCAAGTGGCATGTCAGTTTCCCAACTTGTTCCTGCCTTTCAGCATTTTTGGTGGAGGCGTCTTCTTGAGGGTCGCGGCAACTTCCCGAAAGTGATGGGTAAACAATTGAAGCAGTTAATGAGCTCGTTGAAGGGCTGTTTTAGATTTTCGAGGCGATGCATGGGAAACACATAGGCTCAGCAGCTCGCCCAAGGAGATGAGGCGGCTGCACAACAGGGAGCCATTCAGAGAAGCTGGGGCCATTCCTGACCTTGCACAAATGGTGGAATAAGTAGAGAGGAGCTCCTGCATTGGCACTGAGTGGCCATTGTGTGAGCAGAGCTCGCAAAGTGTGTCAGGTGGAGGCACTGGGGCAATTGTGAGGGAATGCAGGGGTCAGTGGAGCACAGCAGTGGTGAGTCCAGGCAGCCATTCCTGAGCATCTGGCAGCAAGTGAGGCCATCCCTGCACATAGGGCTCAGCTACTCTGAGCAACAGCTCCAACAACAAATGCAGCCCCTTGGTGCAGAGGGACGCAGAGGTGATGCCCAAAAGGCAGAGAGGGCACGAAGACGCTATACACACCGTAGGGTGTACCACCAAAGAATCAGCTTGTGGTCATGTTGGAGCAGCAGTGCCACCGGAGGCTGCAACTATCGAGATAGGTGGTTGCTAATTTGTGTGTCCTCATAGAAGAGGATCACAGGCCTCACTGGTCACATGAGCATGTTCTACCAGTAGCATGAAAGTGACATTGGCCTGGAACTTCTTTGCCTCTGGGTCATTTCAAGGGACAGCATTGGGCCTATGTGGTATCTTGCAAGCAGCCACCCATCATAGCATCAGGCAGGTGGCGGAAGCTCTATATGAGAAGGCGATGGAATACATTGACTTCCAGACTGATGGGGCCACACGTACACAGAGGGCTGTGAGTTTTGCCTCCATGACAGGATTCCCTCAGGTGCAGGGTGTGATCGACAGCACCCATGTGGTCATCAGTAGGAAGGGATTCCACTCCCTCAACGTCCAGCTAGTTAGTGACTACCACAAGTAATTTCTGCAGGTATGGACAAGGTTTCCTGGCAGTTGCCATGATGCCTTCATCCTGAGGCATTTGCAGTTGTGGAAGCTGTTCATGCCAACAGATAGACTACATGGATGGCTGCTAGGGGACAAGGGTTATCCATTGAAAAAATGGCTGCTGACACCTGTGCGCAGCCCTAAAATGGAAGCACAGATGCGCTACAACCACTTCCATCTCAGCACAAGGGCCACCATAGAGCAGGCCATCAGACTCCTGAAGATGACTGGCCAAGGGGGCTCTTTCCAGTACACTCCCTTAGAGTTTCTCACATGGTGGTGGTATGCTGCACTCTGCACAACATGGCCCTCCAGAGAGGTATGGACCTTGAGGATGACGATGTGGAGGAGCAGCACACGTATTCGGAGGAGGAGGAAGAGGATGAGGATGAGGAAGATATGGTGCAGCATGGTGAGCCTCCATTGCAAGGCCTTCAGGAGGTCTGGCTGAGGCATCAAACTACTGACCAGGATGACAGGGAAGCTTGGGCCGCACTAATCGAGGAACGATTCTCCTGGGAACGGCTCATCCTGGATGGTATTTGGTCCAGTACCACACCTTTCCCACAAGGAATGGCAATGATGCCTCCTGGTTGTTCTGTGATTTCCATTTATTAGAAATAATCATATTTTAGACTTGGAAAGGCTGAAGTCTTTGTTTCTTCCATTCAGCTTCCATGCTATCTGGTGTAGGACTGCCACAGGCTGGTGTCCTCTTACACATCCATGACTCTCCAGTGCAGCTGTGAATGTGCCACCTGCCCCCACCCCAGAACACTTACACTTAACAATTAGTTCCTAGATAATTAGTTCCTAGCACTTTGCAGATGATATAACAATATATAACACCTGCCGCATCCGAAATGCCTGCCACGTAGACACGTCTGCTGTTTCCCCACATCAGGAAGACACATTGCCACTAGCCACAGTGGCCCCGACCACTTACCTTTGTGTCATATATACATTTCATCATGCTAGTGCCTATGCCAGTAAAATAGTGGGACCACACAATTCATGGTGCAACCATCAACCAGTTCATTACTTCATCAGTGAACAGAAGCATTCAAAAGTCATCCAGGTGAACTACAAAGTGAAACTACTGACATGGTACCATTCACATGCAGCCGCTCCTACAGGTTGTTCCCCCATGGCTGAGGCAAATGTGGAGGCAGGCTGCTCTCTTGTGGCTGCATGCAGCTGAGATGCTCATGGTGCCCCTCCTTGGCATTGTAGTGCCAGTGGGGCCAGCACCACAGGCTGCCTCAACTGGTCAGGGGCAGCCTTGGTCACAGGGGCTTGATGTAGAGATGGTGCCTTAGTCAGAAGAGCCAAAGTGGCGGCCGATGACGAAGATGCCCCTTGGGGGTTAGCCCCTTCAACATCATGCCTACCTGCCAATCCCTTTCATAGCACTCATGCATGTCTGAGGGAACCAGTGGCTGGGGGGAACCTGAAATAAAAACAAGAAATGCTGGAAATACTCAGCAGGTCTAGCAGCATCCGTGGAGAGAGAAGCAGAGTTAATGTTTCAGGTCAGTGATCCTTCTTCAGAACTGGCAAATATTAGAAATGTAAAAGGTTATAAGCAAGTAAAGCAGGGGTGGGGCAAGAGATAACAAAGGACAAGGTGTAGATAGGACAAGGTCACAGAATAGCTGACCAGAAGGTCATGGAGCAAAGGCAAACAATATGTTAATGGTGTGTTAAAAGACAAAGCATTAGTACAGATAGGGTGTTAACGGACTGAAAATTGAATAGCCGCAAGTACAAACATGAAATAAAACAGTGGGTAAGCAAACTGAACAAACTAAGATGAAATAAAATAAAACGAACACAAAAAAAATATAAAAAAGAAAAAAGAAAAAATAACTAAAAATAAAAGTAAAATGGGGAGGCCTGTCATGCTCTGAAATTATTGAACTCAATGTTCAGTCCAGCAGGCTGCAGTGTGCCTAATCGATAAATGAGATGCTGTTCCTCGAGCTTGCGTTGATGTTCACTGGAACACTGCAGTAATCCCAGGACAGAGATGTGAGCATGAGAGCAGGGGGGAGTGTTGAAATGGCAAGCAACCAGAAGCTCGGTGTCATGCTTTTGGACTGAGCAGAGGTGTTCTGCAAAGCGCCCACCCAGTCTGCGTTTGGTCTCCCCAATGTAGAGGATACCACATTGTGAGCAGCGCATACCGTATATACTACATTGAAAGAAGTACAAGTAAATTGCTGCTTCACCTGAAAGGAGTGTTTGGGGCCTGTGAGGATAGAGGAGGTAAATGGGCAGGTGTTACACCTCTTGCAGGGGAAGGTGCCGTGGGAAGGGGACGAGGTGGTGGGGGTAATGGAGGAGTGGACCAGGGTCTTGCGGAGGGAACGATCCCTTCGGAATGCTGACAGGGGAAGGGAGGGGAGATGCGTTTGGTAGTGGCATCACATTGGAGGTGGTGGAAATGGTGGAGGATGATCCTTTGGATATGGAGGCTGATGGGGTGGAAAGTGAGGACAAGGGAACCATGTCGCGGTTCTGGGAGGGAGGGGAAGGGGTGAGGGTAGAGGTGCGGGAAATGGGCCGGACACGGTTGAGGGGCCCTGTCAACCACAGTGGGGGAGAATTCTCAGTTGAGGAAAAAGGAAGACATATCAGAAGCGCTGTCATGGAAGGTAGCATCATCAGAGCAGATGCGTTGGAGACGGAGAAACTGGGAGAATGGAATGGAGTCCTTACGTGAGGCAGGGTGTGAAGAAGTGTAGTCGAGGTAGCTGTGAGAGTCGGTGGGCTTATAATGGATAATAGTAGACAACCTATCCTCAGAGATAGGAAGGGAAGTGTCAGAGATAGACCATGTAAAGGTGACAGAAGAATGGAAATTAGAAGCAAACTTAATAAAGTTTTCCAGTTCAGGGCGGGAGCAGGAAATGGCACCGATACAGTCATCAATGTACCGGAAAAAGAGTTGGGGGAGGGGGCCTGCGTAGGACTGTAACAAGGAATGTTCGACATATCCCACAAAAAGACAGACATAACTAGGACCCATGCGGGTACCCATAGCAACACCTTTTACTTGAAGGAAGTGAGTGGTTGAAGGAGAATTTGTTCAATGTGAGAACAAGTTCAGCCAGGCGGAGGAGGGTGGTGGTGGATGGGGACTGGTTGGGCCTCTGTTCAAGGAAGAAGCGGAGAGCCCTCAAACCTTCCTGGTGGGGGATGGAGGTGTAGAGAGATTGGACGTCCATAGTGAAGAGGAGGCGGTTGGGACCAGGAAACTGAAAATTGTCAAAATGACGTAGGGCGTCAGAAGAGTCACGGATGTAGGTGGGAAGAGACTGGACCAGCGGAGAATAGATAGAGTCAAGATAGGAAGAAATAGGTTCAGTGGGGCAGGAACAGGCTGACACAATGGGTCTGCCGGGACAGTCCTGTTTGTGGATTTTGGGAAGGAGGTAGAAGTGGGCTGTCCGGGGTTGTGGGACTATGAGGTTGGAAGCTGTAGAGGGAAGATCTCCAGAGCAGATGAGGTCAGTGACAGTTGTGTGGACAGTTGCTTGATGTTCGGTGGTGGGGTCATGCTCCAGAGGGAGGTCGGAAGAAGTGTCTGAGAGGTGGCGCTGAGCCTCTGCAAGGTAGACGTCAGTACGCCATACAACAACAGCCCCACCCTTGTCTGCAGGTTTGATGACAATGTTGGGGTTAGACCTGAGAGAACGGAGTGCCTCAAGTTCAGAGGGAGACAGGTTAGAGCGAGTGAGGGGGGCAGAGAAATTGAGATGACCAATGTCTCGCCGACAGTTTAAAATGAAAAGATCAAGAGCGGGTAAAAGGCCAGAGGGAGGGGTCCAGGTACAGGGAGAATGCTGGAGGCAGATGAATGGGTCTCCTGATCGGGGGGAGGACTCCTGGTAAAAGAAGTGAGCCCGGAGGCGGAGGCGACGGAAGAAGAGCTCGACGTCATGCTGGGGCATCTGGTAGCCCATCCATGCATCGTTGTTCCATCAATGCAACTGACTGCTCAATGCTACAGAATGTGGCCTGCATTCTGGGCATGTCAGTGTGATGTTCCTGCATCCACTCACTGTGATGCCACATATGGCTCTCCACGAGGTCGGCCACTCTTTCAATGGATGAACTCATGTGCTCATATGCCTGAGATATTGCAGAACACATTTCATGAATGGACTTCTCCATTTTCTGTCCAAGATTCCACACTATCTCTGGAAACTCTGACATTTGGACATACACCTCCTGTTGCTGCTCCAGAAAGATCCGCCTTGTATGTGACCCCTGAGTCTGGGCATCTCTGCCCAGCTGAGCATGTCTGTGTCTGTCCTCCTTCTTCCGAGGGGAACTGCCCACAACTGCCTCTGCCTCTGCCACCTCCCCTTGCTCATACATGAAGTGCTGTTCATCTTGTGCCACCCATTCTAAATTTGCGCGAGACCCCACCGAGGTGAGTATTTCTGCGCTGATGAATGGTGCACTTGACTGCTCTGATGGTGCTGCCTCAGACGAATCTTCTTCCTCTGAGTTTGTCGCCGCTGGTATAGTGGCATGCTGAGGGCACTCCTCCACAACCAGCCCTGGGGTTAGGAAAACTCTCCTCTGCCAGTAGCTGTTTCTACAGAGCTGCAGCAGCCATTGTAACTCATGCATTGACATGGAGTCAACAAGTGAAGACAGAGCTCCATTCCTGTCACAGGGAAATGGTAACATGCTTTCATCCTCTCTTGGACAAACACCCATTTTGCTGTCACTGACTTCCTGCCAAGATGCCACTCAATATCAACTGCCTCCTTCTCCGTAACTGTCAGTGTAGCAATATGTACTTCTCCACCACTGGTGCGATGCTTTTCTTGCAAGTTTTGCACTCTTTTTTCCTGCAAGGTGAAGAAAGAGATATTAAGACCATGGTGCCCTCTGTCACCCCATCCAGCAACACACTCACTTGTGATATCCAAAGTTCCAGTGTCACCTCCTCTACATGTGCTTGTGGTGTGAGCATTGCCCACAGCTCAGGAGTGCACCTGGGCACATGTATCCTCAATGTTCCAGAGCACTATACACCTTCAGGCTGCTCTGCTCAGAGGTTTGCTGGTGACTCCATCTGATGGATCTAGATGTAGCATTGCACTCACCTTGCAGACCTCAGAAGGTCATTAAAGCACTTCCTGCCCTACACCCACATCCTGCTGACCAGACTGCAGTTCCTCACCTCCTGAGCCACTTCTGTCCCTGCTTGCTTTTTCTGGCTGGCTTCCTCCTTCCACTCTCCAGGATGCAACTCTGGGCTGCCACCACCTCTAACAGCACCTTCAGGCAGGTGCCAGCAAATCATAGAGTCATAGAGAGATACAGCACTGAAACAGGTCCTTCGGCCCACCGAGTCTGTGCTGACCAACAACCACCCACTTATACTAATCCTACATTCATCCAATATTCCCTACCACATCCCCACCTTCCCTCAATTCTCCTACAACCTACCTACACTAGGGGCAATTTACAATAGCCAATTTACCTATCAACCTGCAAGTCTTTGGCTGTGGGAGGAAATCGACGCACCTGGCAGAAACCCACACGGTTACAGGGAGAACTTGCAAACTCCGCACAGGCAGTACCCAGAACTGAACCCGGGTCGCTGGAGCTGTGAGGCTGCGGTGCTAACCACTGCGCCACTGTGCTGCCCCAAATTATGAGCTGCCTTGTCACTGCTGCATGTCATGCTGACACTATGCTGCATACCCGTCTCTGCCATCACCCAGTGTTCACAATCATGGCTGCCTGGTACCCTTTAAATTAGACCCGCTATGTCTGCACCTCCTCAACACGTCCACCACTCCAATTGTTCGACAGACGTGGCAGCGGGCGATTAATTGGCTGCCTCCTTCAAAATAATGTTGGACATCTGTCAGGAACGTCCAGCAGGGTCCCGACCCAGAAATGGTCCCGATGTTGGCACCCAACCCTGGAATAAAAATTCAGCTCAAAGTTTAAGGTGAGCAACCTTTTGTCAGAACATTTGAAATGTTAACTCTGCCTGACCGGCTGAGTTTTTCCAGCATTTTCTCTTTTTACATCTGTGATCCAATTACCTGCACCCGACTGTCCCTTTAAATATGGTTTCAATGTCTTTGGGAGACCAGCCCTGCTGGTTTTTAATCAGCAGTTTGAGAGTTGAGAGGGAATTCTGCATTTTGTGTTAAAATGGCATTGGGTCCTAATTGCTTTAACATACGCTGATTTTCAGAAATTCATGAGGCCTCTGCTTGTCTAGGGTTGTCAACTCTGGTTGGATATATTCCTTGAGATTTCACCACATAACCTCCAGCTTTCGTCAGCCCTGCTCCCCACATCCCCATTTGCACCACTGGTCACCTGACACATTCATTCTTACAAAACTCTGCCTTTCCACAGCCAATTGGAAAGGAAATGAACTTTTCGTTACCTGATTGTCATTCAAGCAGTCTTTTTCTCCATCTCTGATACTTCTATAATTCATAAACAAAAGTGTTAAAAGAAAACACCGTTTTGTTTTAATGCCCCTATGATTTTTATCCTGGACATCTGGGGATTAATCTTTAATTTCTGGAAGTTAGCAACCCTCTATCTTCCTCTGATGGTCCTGTCAGCTGAATCTGAAAACACTGGTTAAAATGGCAGCAGGCAGGAATACATCAGCAATACGGCGGTAAGTGTCGTGCGGCAATTTTAACCACCACCAACCCCGTTCCCATCAAATGTCCAGGTTAAAATCGCCTCTATTTCTTGTGTGATTAAAATAGTAAATATAAAGATAAGCAAAATTTAGTTTAAAAAATGAGCTTCCCTCACACTATCAAAATTAAGCTTTATTCTCAAAACATTTTGTTGTATATATTATCATAAAATGAATAGTGACGTTATGGCTCTCTACACAAATTATAAATAGACTTTTCTTCTAAATTTCCACAATTCAGTTAGAATTTGAAGAAATAAATCTATTGCCATTTTGAATTTGATAGTTTTCCATCCCTGCGACTCATCTCTTTGTTGAGCTGGACTACTAGATCAAGAACACCCAGATCAGAAGGAAAAGCTATTAGGCCCGATGTGGCAGCAGCAGTAGAGGATGTGGAAGATATTAGTGAGCCTGGATGCTGCATTACTGCACTGACTAATGGCCTGAAATGGCTATCTGTCTCCCTAAGAAGCAGGACAGCGATTGCCTGCTACTCCTCTGAGGTTAAAGCGATTGCAAAATGTGGTTCACTCTTCTCAATTGACTGCCTTCCTTCCTCTGAGTACAGGCCATCATTACTTTGCCTTCCTCCAGCAGGTAGTTGAGGTTTACAAAGCATTTCCCCTACACTTTAGAGTCCATTCTTCCCTCCTGTAAGACAGATCTTCCTCACTTCACCATCATGGACAAATAAACCATTAATAAACAATGGAAGAAAACTGATGATAACTAAACCTTTCAACTTTGCAAAAGAATATTAATTGTAAACCACCAGACATCTTTCTGACCTCTCAGCTATGTCTGGGGAATTCCAGGATGCCCAGAATCTTGGCTCAGTCGAACAGACATTATAGTAATCCATTCAATTTATAACAAATTGCACAACTCAAACCCCATTTTTGTTTTGACTTCTTGTATGTCTGAGTGAACAAGTTAGCTTTTTCTTGCCAAACCATCAAAGAAGAAGCTACACAGGGAAATTATGAACTATCCTTTCTTATTAACATTACCTTCCCTCAGTATTAATGAACCAGTCTACAGGGGGTGAAATTGGGTTCACTAGTGCCCATTTTTTGGGCAATACAAAGTCCCTTAACAGATCAGATTGGCATCTGTGGTGTGAGCTCACACTTCTGATGTGAAGGACTGGATTTTGTGCAGTTGGCGGTGCTCCTGGTGCTGGGCCGAAAAGATGGGGGAATCTGCCCCCCCACCCCACCCCACCACTGGCCTTTGAGCTCCCCTCAGCGCGATCCTCTGTTGTTCCAGAAACTAAGTTTCTGGTGCCGGGATCCCCATCCCTTTAAAAGATGGGCATTCTGCCTCCAAGAGCTGTCAGCCAATCACACAGCTGGCAGCTCAGCAGTATTTGCAGTGCCACCTGGAGCAGTGGCCACTGCTGGTACTGCAAAGGCCTTGGACCCAGGCCCAGCGCTGGAACACTGGACCTCAAGTAAGTGAGGCGGGGTCGCAGGGGCCAGCTCGTGAAGCCCCGGAGAGAGGGGGTAGGGGGTAGGCATGAAGTCCGGGGGGAGGGGGCATGGAGCTGGTGGTTTTGCTGGCTGAGGTCCTCCATTAATAGGCCACTTAAGAGCCTCAATGTGCCTCTGGGCAGGAAGGCCGTTGTCAGCCTCAGCTCATACATCTGCTGCTGCGTCTTTGTCACCCTGATACTTTTTGACACATGAAGAATTTCTGTCCTTCAGTACTCTAGTGTGACTGCAGTCACACTGTTTTCCTTCTTGGCAATGGTGTACGGCTTGGCGTAATGTGGTGTATCCATCTTACTCGGACTCTCCCGTCTCAGCAATACTTCATCACCTGGCATCACATCAGACTGTCTACCTCTCCTTCTGTGGTCTGCATAAAACGTTGCAGCACCCTTTTTCTCAGCATCATGATCTCAAACCTGCTCATCAACTATAATGTCCCTCAGCTCTGGTATCTTGCTGCGTATTTTGCATCTGTAGGATGGAAGACAGTCACATACCCAAGGACCTTCTGTATGGTGAGGTAGCCAGGGCCAGACGCCCAAAGCTCCGCTTCAAGGATGCTTGCAAGTGTGGCATGAAGGCCCTAAATGTCAACTATCGCACCTGGAAGTCACTAGCTGACAGAAGAGGGAAATGGTGACACATCCTGTGGCCTGGTGTGCACTACCACAATGACCAGTTGCTACAGCAGTTTGGCAACAGGCGTCAATGGCAAAAACAACAGCTCAGTGTCATTTGGCAGCTTCATGTGCAACACTTGTGGCAGAACCTTCCTCTCAAGGATTGGCCTTCACAGACATCAGCAAAGTGCATCAAGAGAAGACTCCCAAATTAAATGGACTGTTTGCTGCGTATCCATCATCTTTCGTAAATGGAAGGATGCCAGCAACCAAACAATTTTGTGTCCAAATAACAACTCAGCTGGGCTTCTTCCCATTATAGTCTGTGTAATTGCTCTACACATGGCCATATATGACACCAACACCTCCTTTTTTACCCTCAGCCTGAGCAATCGTCATCCATTTCTCTAAGGATTGGTTTTGTCATTCCACTTCCCCATTTGCCTGTTGCCATTTAGGTGTTACTCTGTGATGATGAATGCCTGCGACTTGCATGTAATCTGCAAAAGGTCTGTGAACTGAATTGTCGCTCATTGTCTGAACACAGAGTGACTGGTAGACCATACCTTGCAAATATTTCAGTCAATGCAAACACTGTTTTCTCTGCTGTTGTAGACTTCATTACCACATACGCATAATAACAGCTGTAATAGTCAATCACCACTAGTATGGACACTCCTGATGGAAATGGACCAAAGAAGCCAACTGCTACATCCTCCCCTGGTCCAGCCGGTAACAGTGTCCTGCGTACTGGTTCTGGTGGATTGAGTCTACTGACAAAGTTGACATCCATGATATGTTTTGACAAACTATTCCATATCTTTCTCCATCCCTGGCCACCATACTTTGGCTTATATGTTTTGCTTAATACCACCCACTCCCAAGTGACCCTCATGAGCTCGTATCACTAGTCTAGGCCTAAGCTTTTGTGGCACTATAAGTCCGTTACCTCTGAGAATACACTTCCCAATTGAGCACATTTCATCTTGTATAACGATGTTTTCCTTGAATTGGCAATTCTCCCAATTTCCAGCTCGGATTCTTTGTCTGATGTCATCCAACTCTGGATTTTTGTCTGACTCTCTTTCAATCTCTCTAGTTGTCGTTGCTCTCGGTGTAGCATGAACTGCGACAAAAAGCATGAATGATTCAGTTTCCTTCTCTAATGAAGATCTGTGTGTTTGTCCTTCAGCTGGCTCTATCATGTCTTGGTCAACCAGTTCTTTGATCTTTGCCTCAACTTTCCCTCTCAGACCAAAAGGTGTTCTGCGTACAGGCTGAGCTACAGGCTTCACATTCTCATCAATGTTAATCTCACTTGGCAGTTGTGCAACTTCCCAATTCCTTGAAACACTGGTTCAAACTCATCTCAAATCTCTGCATAGGATTTCACAGAATTCACTTTCAATCCAATGTATGCACCCCCAAGGCTTGGTCAGTTTCTCTACTCAGAAGAGGCTCACCAACCTCCTCAATCACTACGAATTCTGCCTCTACTCTGATCCCCAGCTCACATTCACAATGAAGCATCCAACAGTTTGAAGTGGGGTTTTAGATGTGTAAGGATAAAGCTTTTTGACACATTTTCGAGATGTGCACTTGATTCTCTTTGTCCTCAGTTCCTCCCACAGTGCTCTGCTGATGACATTACTGTCACTGCCTGAATCTACAATAATGCTCACTTCAACACCCCCAACAATCACTGGAACTTTCTCACCGTTGCTCCTGTTGACAGAAAACATTTATCCATGATTGCCATTTGTGTCCTTACTCACTGCATCTTCAACTTATCTCACAGTTGTACTACTTTCATCTCTCTTTCCTTTATATGGTTTGCCAGACTTCCCACTCTGTTCAGCTTTGCTTCTGCACTTCTTGGCAAAACGGTCTTTTCCACATTTTTTGCATGTCTTTCCCTTGGCAGGCCAGCATCATCTCTTCCATAGTGCCCCAAGTTGCCACATCTGAAACACTCTCTCTCAGACTTTTGCTGTTTACATTTATGCATACCTGGATTCTGTTGTGTCACTCGATTAACCTCAGGTTTTGTCGTGCCAATGGTGGAAATGGGACCAAGTATCATACTGTGAACTTGTGCATTCACTGTTTCCAATTCAGCTGTCATTTTTAAAGGATTATCCAACATTAAATCACCTCCTCTCTACAGCAGCCTGTGCTTCAACTTATCCGACTTGCAATGTTGGACCACCTGATTCATTATCTGGTTATTCCGATCCGTCACAACATAATTGAATCCATCCACGACTCCTACCTCAGATAAGTCACAAACTGGGCTACTGTTTCCCCCTCCTTCCATCTCATCTGATGGAACTCATGCCTTTGGAATGTGGCATTTGTTGTCACCCACATAATGGTCCTTCAAAGTTTTCACTGCATGTTCATAATCTGCCTTTTTCCTGTGTTATGTGAAAGTCTCCCACACCGAAGCACCCGCATTGAACAGCAACAGTTCAATGAAGTGTGCAGGAGGGCAAGCCAGGAGCAGCACCAGGCATACCTCAAAATGAGATGTCAACGTGGTGAAGCTACAACCCAGGACTACATGCATGCTAAACAGCAGAAGCAGTATGTGATAAACAGAGCTAAGCGATCCCGCAACCAATGGATCAGATCTAAGCTCTGCAGTACTGCCATATCCAGTCTTGAATGGCGGTGGACAATTAAACAACTAACAGGGGAAGGAGGCTCCACAAATATCCCCAGCCTCAATGATGGGGGAGCCCAGCACATCAGTGCAAAAGATAAAGCTGAAACATTTGCAACAATCTTCAGCCAGAAGTGCCGAGTGGATGATCCATTTCGGCCTCCTCCTGAAATCCCCAGCATCACAGATGCCAGTCTTCAGCCAATTCGATTCACTTCACGTGATATCAAGAAATCACTGAATGCACTGGATACTGCAAAGGCTCTGGGCCCTGACAACATTCTGGCAATAGTGCTGAAGACCTGTGCTGCAGAACTTGTCACGCCCCTAGCCAAGCTGTTCCAGTAAAGCTACAACGCTGGCATCTACTCGGCAATGTGGAAAATTGTCCAAATATGCCCTGTACGCAAAAAGCAGGTCAAATCCAACCCAGCCAAATACCGCCTCATCAGTCTGCTCTCAATCATCAATAAAGTGATGGAAAGGGTCATCGACAGTGCTATCAAGCAACACATGCTCAGCAATAACCTGCTCAGTGACGCTCAGTTTGGGTTCCACTAGGGTCACTGAGCTCCTGACCTCATTACAGCCTTGGTTCAAACATGGACAAAAGAGTTGATCTCCAAAGGTGAGGTGACAGTGACTGTCCTGGACATCATGGCAGCATTTGACAGAGTTGGCATCAAGGAGCCCTAGCTAAACTGGAATCAATGGGAATCAGGGCGATAACTCTCCACTCGTTGGAGCCATACCTAGCATAAAGGAAGATGGTGTGGTTGTTGGAGATCAATCATCTCAGCTCGAGTACATCACTGCAGGAGTTCCTCCGGGTAGTGTCCTAGGCCCAACCATCTTCAGCTGCTTCATCAATGACCTTCCTTCAGTCATAAGGTCAGAAGTGGGGATGTTCATTGATGATGGCACAATGTTCAGCACCATTCACGGCTCCTCAGATACTGAAGCAGTCCGTGTAGAAATGCAGCAAGACCTGGACAATATCCAGGCTTGGGCTGATAAGTGGCAAGTAACATTCGTGCCACACAAGTGCCAGGCAATGACCACCTCCAACAAGAGAGAATCTAACCATCTCCCCTTGACAGTCAATGACATTACGATTGCTGAATCCCCCACTATCAACATCCTGGGGGTTACCATTGACCAGAAACTGAACTAGAGTAGCCAAATAAATACCGTGGATACAAGAGCAGGTTAGAAGCTTGGAATCCTGTGGTTAGTAACCCACTTTCTGAATCCCCAAAGCCTATCCACCACAAGGCACAAGTCAGGAGTGTGCTGGAATACTTTCCACTTGCCTGGATGAGTGCGGCTCCAGTAGCACTCAGGAAGCTCGACACCATTAAGAACAAAGCAGCCCACTTGATCTGAACCCCATTTACCACACAGTGGCAGCAGTGTGTACCATGTACAAGATGCACTGCAGCAACTCACCACACCTCCTTCAACAGCATCTTCCAAACCCGTGACCTCTACCACCTAGAACGACAAGGGCAGTAGATGCATGGGAACACCACCACCTGCAATTTCCCCTCCAGGTCACCCACCATCCTGACTTGGAACTATATCACCATTCCTTCACTGTCACTGGGTCAAAATCCTGGAATTCCCTTCCTAACAGCACTATGGGTGTACCCACATAGATGGACTGCAGCGGTTCAAGAAGGCAACTCACCACCATCTTCTCAAGGGCAATTAGGGAAGGGCAACAAATGCTGGTCTTGCCAGCGACACCCACATCCCATGAAACAATTAAAAAAAGTTTCCATGGGATTTCCAGCATGCTGATCTCATCCTCTACAGTAAGTACTGATGTAAATTAATTATTCAACATGCCCACAATTTCCTTATTTTCATTGGCAATATCAACATGATCAGTTTTTATGTTGCTCCTGACCCCTCTCGTTTTCCGTATAAAATTGTAACAATTTTTGGATGTTTATTTTGATAACTGTTGCAAATTTCTTTTCATTCTCCCTTTTTGAATCTCTTAGTAACTGCTTCGTCACCTTTTGCTGTTCTTTGTATCTTTCACCATTTACCAGGGTCTTTTCTTTTTGCATTTTTGTCTGCTTTTTCTTTAAGTTTTATGTTGCCTCTTACCTCTTTGGCTGTCCATTGCTACTTTTTTTAGCAGATAAAGCAGATAAAGCTCTTGCCCCTTAGTGGCATAAACTAATTCTGTATAATGTTAATTGCTTTTTGAATACCTCCCATTAATCATCTGTCATTTTACCCATGATCAGATTTGTCTAGTTTAATGAGAACAGTCTCTGTCTCATCGCAGTGAAGCCAGCCTTATCTTAATCTAGAACCTTAGTAGCTGTTTCGTGTTTCTCCATTTCAAAAGTATGTTGAACTCAAACATACCTCTGATAACTATTAGAAAAATGGTCATGCACTGTTAGGCTACTAATAGAATCTGGTTCATTACTCCTTACAAATTCTAATATGATACGCCCCCTTGTCGATTCTCGGGCACATAATTGCAGAAAATTTTCCCAGACATTCTCAAGAAATTGTCTATCCTCCTGACATGTGCTAGTCTGTTTGTCCCAATCGATATGAAAGTTAAAATCCCCTGTTAAACCATGCTGCCTTTACTACATGCTTGTCTAATCTCTGCAATCTACCACATTACAGCTGCTATCAGGGGCCAATACATAACTCCCACTACAGTCTTAAATCTTTTTTTATTTCTTAATTCTACCCAAAAAGTTTCCACTGCCTGCTTATCTCTCGTTATATCCCCTCCCATCAATGAAGTGATTTTATGCTTACTTACTAAGGCTATGCCTCCCCGATACTATTTTCCCCATCTTTCCTGTAGAGCTTAGAATCTGGTATACTTCGTTCCCAGTCCAAACTATCATGCAGCCATGTGTCAGCAATGGCTGCCATGTCATACCCTCCAATTTCAACTTGTTCCATACCCACAGTGCATTAGTACAAAGAACACTTATTTGGGTTACACATGCAAACCTTCAGCTCTATGTTTTATTCATATGTTTCTTGTTTCTCTCTCCTGGTTTAATTACTTACATATTTTAGTCTTTGAAGCACAATTTCTGACTGTTACTCTATTCTCTTTTTTGACATTGATTTTGAACTATTATTAATACTTCCTTTTCCTCCTGAGTTGTCCCACCTCAATTTGCTAGTTTAAAGACAGAGGACATCCCATTTTCTAACCGGTGTTCAGTTCTGAGTACCGATGGGGGAGAGGGTTCCTCTGGAGGATGCACTGAGAGTCATGACCGGAAAGTCATGGCTGACTCAGCTGTGCTGGGATGGAGAAAAATGGACAAGAGGGCAATAGTGATAGGGGATTCTATGGTTAGAGGAACAGATAGGCGTTTCTGTGGTTGCAGACGTGATTCCAGGATGGTATGTTGCCTCCCTGGTGTAAGGGTCTTTCTTGGATATCACTGAGCAGCTACAAAGTATTCTGGAGGGTGAGGGTGCACAGCTGGAGGTCGTGGTCCACGTTGATATCAATGACATAGATAGAAAGAGGGATGAGATCCTGCAAAAAGAATTTAGGGAGCTAGGCAGTAGATTAAAAAGTAGGACCTCAAAGGCTGCAATCTCTGGGTTTCTTCCAGTGCCATGGGCTAGTCAGTATATGAATAGGAGGTTAGAGCAGATGAATGCATGGTTGGCGAGATGGTGCAGGAGGGAGGGCTTTAGATTCTTGGATCGCTGGCCTGTTTCTGGTGAAGGTGGGATCTGTATAAGATGGACGGGTTGCACCTGAACCAGAACGGGACCAGCATCCTTGCTGGGAGGTTTGCTAGTGCTGTTGGGGGGGTTGGGGGGGTGGGGGGTTTAAACTAATTTGGCAGGGGGATGAGATACAGTGGAAGCACAATAGGGGGTGATGTACAATCAAATATAAATGTGAAGCTAAGTCAGTCTGGAGGACAGAGTAAATGTAGATTTGTTAAGGCTCAGACAAATAATGCAAAGCTGGTTTGTATCTATTTTAATTCAAGGAGTTTCATTAGTAAGGCAGATGAATTGATGGCATTGATTAACACATGGGAATATGATATTATTGCTATTACTGAGACATAGTTGAGGGAAGGGCAGGACTGGCAGCTTAATATCCCAGGGTATAGAATCTTCAGACGTGATAGGGGAGGGGGTAAAAGAGGAGGTGGCATTGCACTGTTGATTAAAGAGACAATTACTGCAGTAAGGAGGGATGATATCTTAGAAGGTTCCTCTAATGAGACCATATGGGTAGAACTTAAAAACAAAAACAGGGCTATTACTTGGCTGGGAGTGTACTACAGGCCTCCAAACAGTCAGGTAGTGGTAGAGGAGCAGATATATAGGCAAATCTCAGAGAGGTGCAATAACAATAGGGTAATAATAGTATTACCCTATTACCCTGAGGCACAGTGTGGCTTTCGTGCAGAGAGATCGACCGTTGACATGCTGTTCTCCCTTTGTCAGATACAGGAGAAATGCTGCGAACAACAGACGCCCCTCTACATTGCTTTCATTGATCTCACCAAAGCCTTTGACCTCATCAGCAGATGTGGTCTCTTCAGACTACTAGAAAAGATTGGATGCCCACGAAAGCTACTAAGTATCATCACCTCATTCCATGACAATATGAAAGGCACAATTCAACATGGTGGCTCCTCAACAGACCCCTTTCCTATCCTGAGTGGCGTGAAACAGGGCTGTGTTCTCGCACCCACACTTTTTGGGATTTTCTTCTCCCTGCTGCTTTCACATGCGTTCAAGTCCTCTGAAGAAGGAATTTTCCTCCACACAAGATCAGGGGGCAGGTTGTTCAACCTTGCTCGTCTAAGAGCAAAGTCCAAAGTACGGAAAGTCCTCATCAGGGAACTCCTCTTTGCTGACGATGCTGCTTTAACATCTCACACTGAAGAGTGCCTGCAGAGTCTCATCGACAGGTTTGCGGCTGCCTGCAATGAATTTGGCCGAACCATCAGCCTCAAGAAAACGAACATCATGGTGCAGGACATCAGAAATGCTCCATCCATCAATATTGGCGACCACGCTCTGTAAGGTTCAAGAGTTCACCTACCTAGGCTCAACTATCACCAGTAACCTGTCTCTAGATGCAGAAATCAACAAGCGCTTGGGAAAGGCTTCCACTGCTATGTCCAGACTGGCCAAGAGTGTGTTGGAAAATGGCGCACTGACACGGAACACAAAAGTCTGCGTGTATCAAGCCTGTGTCCTCAGTACCTTGCTCTACGGCAGCGAGGCCTGGACAACGTATGTCAGCCAAGAGCGACGTCTCAATTCATTCCATCCTCGCTGCCTCCGGAGAATCCTTGGCATCAGGTGGCAGGACCGTATCTCCAACACAGAAGTCCTCGAGGCGGCCAACATCCCCAGTTAATACACCCTACTGAGTCAGCGGCGCTTGAGATGGCTTGGCCATGTGAGCCGCATGGAAGATGGCAGGATCCCCAAGGACACATTGTACAGCGAGCTCGCCACTGGTATCAGACCCACCGGCCGTCCATGTCTCCGCTTTAAAGACGTCTGCAAACGCGACATGAAGTCCTGTAACATTGATCACAAGTCGTGGGAGTCAGTTGCCAGCAATCGCCAGAGCTGGCAGGCAGCCATAAAGGCGGGGCTAAAGTGTGGCGAGTCGAAGAGACTTAGCAGTTGGCAGGAAAAAAGACAGAAGCGCAAGGGGAGAGCCAACTGCGAAACAGCCCTGACAACCAATTTTATCTGCAGCACCTGTGGAAGAGTCTGTCACTCTAGTATTGGCCTTTATAACCACTCTAGGCGCTGCTCCACAAACCAGTGACCACCTCCAGGCGCTTACCCATTGTCTCCCGAGACAAGGAGGCCAAAGAAGAAGAAGAAGAAGCAGAAGATGTTGCCCCCTACACTATGAGCTTTTATTTTCTGCAATTACCTTTGATGTGGCACATTATCAAATGCCTTCTGGAAATCTAAGTACAGTACATCCATCGTTTCCCCTTTATTCACAGCACATGTTACTTCTTCAAAGAACTCCAATAAATTGGTTAAACATGATTTCCCTTTCACAATACCATGTTGACTCTGCCTGATTACTTTGAATGTTTCAAAATGCCCTGCTGTAACGTCTTTAATAATAGCTTTTAACATTTTCCCTCAGACAGATGTTAAGCTAACTGGCCTGTAGTTTCCTGCTTTCCGTCTCCCTCCCTTTTTGAACAAAGGAGTTACATTTGCTATTTTCCAATCTAATGGAACCTTCCCCAAATCTCGGTAATTTTGGAAAATTAAAACCAATGCATCAACTATCTCAGTAGCCACTTCTTTTAGGACCCTAGGATGAAGTCCATCGGGACCCGAGGACTTGTCAACCTGCAGCTCCAACAATCTTATTTGAAGATAGACACAGCACCCAGAGATACTTTATTTGTTCAGTTCACTGCATTATTCATCAACTGGAAACAATTTTACAAACTTTATGATCTTTCTGCAGTTCTTTTACATCATACTTGTATATGACAAACCGGTTTTATTTTGCAAATCTCCACTTTCTGAAATTCTGTGACAAAATTGCTATATTTGCAATGTGCATCTAAATAGTCACAAAAGCTATTCAGATGTATGGAAATGTTTTAAATTGTCTGTGTTATGAAAGATTGGAAGAAAGCCCAAGGAATCTTGACCACAATGCAACAAACCCAAATCTCAATGAAAGAAACCGACATTCAAGTTATATGAAGAAATTACATAGTGTACAGCATTATTGTAGGGAACTCCATACGCCATACAGTAAAACATAGCCTGTATTTGACATTTGCACACATTATACAGACAGGTACGCATGACATGTACTCGGACTATTTTTAATGGTTTTCTTATGCTTGCTGTGAAAGTTAAACATGGAAAGATTTTTTTAATCTTGTGGATTATGGCTTTTGAGGACCAACTTAATTTTCATATTGGTGGGCTTGTTGTCTGTGCTGCAGTTGATGGCTCAACATCTGACCCAATTCCAGCAATTCAGAAGCTCACTTGCACTCTGTACCCCTTCTATACCAGTAACTTCTTCCATTCATCATCCAACCTTATTTAGCTTAATGGAGGCGCTAGACACCCCCAATCATGTGGGGGGCTCGGAGGTGAGACGCGATTTTGGTGTCTGACACTGGATCAGGCACTCGCGCTATCTTTAAAACCCTGGCAGCCCTGCAATCACTCCTGCCTTGAAGTCAATAGAAGCTCTGTGTATTATGAAGCATCACAATTTACAGCACTGTTTCCTACACCACCCACCCCCTAGGAAGAGTGGAGACGATGGCAGAGGGTCGGCCAAGGGTGACCCCACGGTTCAGTGATGACTCCCTGCAGATTCTCCTGCAGGCTGCAAGGGAGGATCTCTTACACAGTGATGGCAAGAAGAGGTCCACCGGCCTGACCAAACAAGCCTGGACAGAGATTGCAGAGGAGGTCAGAAGCTGTGAGATCACACAATGCAACTGGGTGCTGTGCAGGAAGAGGATCAATGACCTCCTGCATTCATACAAGGTGAGTGCTACGTTCCAATGCTCTTTTCTGGGGTTTGCATGTGACTACGTGGCAGGCTGTGCGACATGATGAGGATGCTGTTGCGTTTTTGGGTTTGTATCAGTAGCATTGTTGGGCATTCTAGAGAAAGTCTTGATTCCAGTAAAAGTTAACTAACTGCTCTATTATTTACAGTTACTATATAGACTCTCCACAAGCCACCTAAGCTAGCAGCTTTCGTGCTGCTATATCTTCTTCTTCTCAAGCCTACCTCATGTGACCATTACATCATCATTCATATAGTGGGAGGAGTCTCTCTCATGGTCTTCGGTATTCACCCTTTACATCCTTATACTACATCTCCCCCCAAGTCTTTATTCAACATTTTTCCATACATATATACATTTATGACTTCTCTACTACTCTATCTTCCCCCAAGTCTCCGATTTTACAGATTCAGTCTCATCAGAGGTTTGACAACTCTCCCCGATCTGGTTGTAATCTGTCTGGGATGATCAGTAGTCTTCTTCGGAGGTCTGGGTTGCTATATTTGGTTTTTCATTTCTACGGGTTGTAGTATTTCGTTTGGTTTCGGTTTGATCATCTTCATCTGGATCTTGCAGATGGATTATTGGCTGTTGCTTTTGCAGAATAGGAATGATATTCCTTTGATTCCTTCGCACTTTCCCTTCATTCATTCGTATAACATACGATCACTGACAATCCTCATGTTTATGGATTACTGTACCTTCTCGTTCCAGGTCATGTATCCAACCTTTTTGACCATTGTTTAATTTGCGTAAGCTTCTCATTCGAAATCTCCTATTATAATTCCTGATATGTTTCCTTCCGTAGGAGTTTTCTCTTTCTTGATCTTTCTCGTAGTCTAAGTCTTCAATCCTGGCATTGATTTTTGATGCAATACTGGAAGCTGTGCTCTGAACTACCTTCCCATCAGTAATTCTGCTGGTGATAATCCTCACAGTAGTGGCATTGAATGATAAACTAGGAGTGAGATAGGAAGAGCTTAATTTTTCTTGAGTAAAGATTTTATGGTTCTCACACCTTATTCTGCCTCACCATTGGACTGTGGATACCTCAGTGAGCTCGTAAGATGCTGAAAGCCCATTTTCACAGCAAA
The DNA here is from genome assembly GCF_036365525.1 of Heterodontus francisci. Classification (NCBI taxonomy): domain Eukaryota; kingdom Metazoa; phylum Chordata; class Chondrichthyes; order Heterodontiformes; family Heterodontidae; genus Heterodontus; species Heterodontus francisci. The sequence goes on from NC_090383.1 coordinate 49,382,014, forward strand.
TTGGGTAAAACATTTGTTCGCAAACTGTGGTCCGTTGCCTGATAATATTTCATCCTGAATCCCAAGTGTTGCGAAGATGTCCGTAAAGATTCTGATAACTACCTCGGTGGTCATAGAATGTAATCATCTGACTTCTATTCACCTCAAAAAGTAGTTGATAATGATGATATATGACTTCCCACCAAACATGAATAAATCCATGCCCATGCCTTTGCCAAGGTCTAGTTGGAAATTAGGTAGTCAACAGCGGTTCATGCTGTTTTGGCCTCTGTATCACACATATTTGACAGTTGTTGATCATGGTCTCAATATCCTTAGATATCCCTGGCCACCGTACTGAAGAATGTGCACTCGCTGTGCACTTGGTTATACTCAAATGGCCTTGGTGTAATCAATCTAAGATATCGGATCTCACTGAAGTAGGAATAACAATTCTGTTGTTGTAACCTAATAAGTCATCAGTTATGGTAAAGTATTTCCTATACTCAAGGAACGTTTTCTTTGTTCTCCCTCCTGGGGTTTCTTGTGGCCACCCATGTGTACAATATTGTCTAATGCGAATGCACTCTTCGTCATTCTTCTGTGCTTGTCGTATTTCTTGTAAAATCTGTGTGCTTGCTGGCCAACATTGTGCTGTGTGTTACGAGCACGACTCCATGTCACATACGAAATTTGCATCTTTCTGTGATGGACGATCAACGGTTGCCCTCAATAATGCATCGGCTGATGATTGGAATTTCCCTTGGATGTATACAGTTTCATATGTGTACCTCATTAATCTGAGACAAAACATTTGTATACTTAGAGGCATTTTTGATATTTCTTTTTCATCTAATAAGGTAACCAATGGCTTGTGGTCTGTCTCAATTACCACATGTATTCCAATGATGTAGTCTGAAATTTTTTTCACACGCCCATGTGACAGCTAGAGTTTCCTTTTTGATAAACTGCGTAACGTGCCTTTGTAGCTGACAGTGCTCTTGACGCATAGAATATGGGTCTACGGGAACCACCAGGTTGCTCCTGCAAAAGAACAGCGCTCAAGCCATGTGAAGAGGCATCTGCTGCTACCTTCGTAGGCCATGCAGTATTGTAGTGTGCCAACACATCCAGAGAAATTAGCATCTCTTTAATTTTCTGGAATGCTTGTTCCTGGTGGGCATCCTAACACCACACTTGTTATTTCTTTAGAAGTTGTCTCAGCAGATCAGTTATTTGTGTTAAGTGAGGTAAAAACTTTGCTAGTTGATTTACCATTCTGAGAAATCTCTGGAGTTGCTGAACTGTTGTAGGGATAGGAAATTCCTTAATGGCCCTTGTTTTCTGAGGATCTGCCATTCTCCGCTCACAATGTGGCCCAAGAAACGAATCGAAGTTTTGGAAAATTCATACTTCTCGTTTAAAGTCAGTCCTGTTTCTTGAAGTCTTCTGTAGAGCCTCTCTTACTCTGTGGTCGTGTTCCTCCACTGACTTTCCATGTATCAGAATATCATCCATATAGCATATCACTCCTATGATCCCTTCTAGGATATTGGACATTGATCATTGAAAAATCTGTGGTGCGGAGGTTATTCCGAACGGTAACCTATTAAAGCAAAACCGCCCATAAGGTGTTATGAATATAAGCAATAACCTTGAGGTCTCATCCACGGGTACCTGCCAAAACCCACTATTGGCATCAAGTTTTATAAACGTGGTGCTCTGAGAGTTTCGATAAACTGTCATCCACCATAGACGTTGGGTGAATCTCACACACTACTGCTTTGTTGAGTTGCATTAAGTCCATATTCGCAGAGTTACTTTTGGCTTCAGAACAGGAACCATAGCTGAACACCAGCGACTTGGTTGTGTTACCGGAGAAATAATGCTCATTCTTGTTATCTCCTCCAATTGTTCTTGGATTTTGGTTAATAAGGGATGAGGCATTCTTCTTGGTGTGAAGATACACACTGGTCTGGCCCCTTCCTTCAGAGTGATCCTGTACTCCATCTATAGTTTTCCAAGCCCTGTGAACATCTTCGGGAATTCTGTTTGAAAGGAATTCTTTACCTTTGTTTGCTTGACTTCGGCTACATTTTTAATCAGCTGTAGTTCCAAGCATGCATTCCTGCTCAGTAAAGAAAATTCTTGATTGTGTAAGACATATAAGGTCTCTATGCTGAACAGTTGCTTGGAGTTTGCCTTTTACTCACAGTTGTGTTCCGCTTGGGCCATGCAACCGTATATCTGTTGGTGGCAGGAATGTCTCTTCACCCAAGGCTCTTGGTCAAACAATACCATGACGCTAGCCCCTGTGTCAATCTTAAAATTCGTGAGGTGTCCATTCACGTAGATGTCTGCTGACTAGAAATCTTGGTCTGGATTACTGATTTCTCCCAAGAACTCTCCTGGTTCTTTCTCTTGTGGGTACTGCTGTATTTGATTCACTTCTGTTTGCATGAAGGTCTTCTGCTTTGTACCTTTAAGCACAGAAATTTTGCTGTGGCATAACTTCCCATAGTGTCCCTTTTTTCCATAGTTTTACTTGCTGGACACTGCTCTCGTCTGTGGGTTTTCTTGGCTCCATAACATTGGCAAAGCTTTCCTGTGTCATGCGCCTTCTCACCTGTATGTTTTTTCTGTTTCTCAAAGTGTTTCCCTGGCTTTGCCATAACCAGTTGGACGGGCATTGGACACCTTCTTATCCACGGCTTGTCTTCAGCTCGTAGGATGTCCCAATTCTGTTTGCGAACTTCAGCCTATCTTACAATTTGAATGGCCTTTTCCAGTGTAAGGTCTTCCTTGGATTGCAACAGGTCTGACAAGGATTCATCTGCTATGCCGATGACCATCCTGTCTCTGATTAGCTCTGCCTTTAATTCGCTGTTTTTGCAACCTTCTGCCAATCTGTAAAGGTCATTAATATAGGAGTCTACAAATTTGCCAATCACCAGCACCGGCTTATTCTGGAAACTGTCAGGCATTCCCAATTTTGGATCCATATTACTTCCTTTTGTTAGCTATACTTTGCTAGGGTGTTCCCCTTTACATTTTTCAGGCCTGGCTTGAGGTGTTCACATTCTGTTCAGGGCTTTCCCGCGCTCCCCAACCTTTCCTGTGCTTTCTGACGATTACTGCGCTTTTTCTCTTCAGCGTGGCTAAGCAATGGCTGCTGACATTACTCGCCTCCCTTATCGCTGATTTGACCAAGATCGCATTCTACATCTGATTTTTTCCCCCCAGTGTGCCATTTAAATAAGTGGCCAATTTCACTATCTCACCGGTCCTGGATCGTCGCCCGGCATGCATAGGAACCCGACCGCTGGGCGTGCTGGAAGTACCGACGCAGAGCCCACACTGCTGTGGTGTGGTCTGAGAGGCTGCAAAGCTCTTCACAGCCTCTTCTGCAGGTAATTAGTTTTCTTACTGGACCGGGTCAGTATTTATCTTTAAATTTCTCTGTTGTTCCCCTGGTATTTCTTCCAAAGGTAAGGAGATCTTCAAATTCTCCTGGTTGCTTTCACCATTGCCACCATGTTGCATTGTTGGGTTTCTATTAGTAGCATTGTAGGGTGTTCTAGAGAAAGTCTTAGACTCCGGTAAAGGTTAACTAACAACTCTTTATTATTTACAGTTACTATATACACTTTCTGCAAGCCACCTAAGCTAGCATTTTACATGCTGCTAATTCCTTCTTCTCAAGCCTAGCTCATGTGACTGTTACATCATCGCTCATAGTGGGAGGGGTCTCTCTCACTATCTTTGGTATTAACTCTTTACATCCTTATATTACTGGTGCCACTGCCAGCGTGAAGACAGAGGGGTTATAACCTCATCATGACAGATGCATGACTGCATCTGGGCCACAAGCCACCTTCGTTCATAGCTCACTCCCAGTAAATCCCATTACAGCATGTGTCATCATGAGATACATCATTTGAGGACAAGGGGCCCATACTAGCAGAAATGTCATGGTGATACTTATGCCAGTTTATAATTTCTCCATTCTTCTTCTTGCAGGAGAAGAGGACCCATAACAGGAGGAAGGCGGCCAGGACTGGTGGAGAAGTCTTTGACATACGTCCTCTCAGCCATGCTGAGGAAGAGGCTTTAGAACTGGAGGGGTGCCAGGGCAGACACGCAATATCTGACAGGGAGACTGGAGTCCCTGCACAAGAGAGTGATTACTGACGCTCATCAGAAAATTCATGAATGACGGCAAACCACATCAGACATGTTTGCCATAATGAGATATGTGTAGCCTAACCCACACATTTGTCTGTTCTCTCCTGCAGGTTGGCGTTCACAGGTGACGGCAGCCCCTGAGGGACACCCATCAACCTCTGAGGAGGTGGACCACAGAGGATGCACTATCCTTGACTCTCCTGCACCTTCCACCAGTGCAGATACTTTCACCTTGTTGGGTAATCGATTGACATTAGAATCAGCGTCACTAGCTGTTGAGAACACTACACATGCCCCCGAGGAGCTGCCTGAGGCAGAGACAGTCAAGGCCTCTGACAGTCAGAGGACTGTGGATGGCCAGGCCCATGCTAAGCCCTAGTCTGATGACAAGCCTATGGTGCCAACAGCACAGGACATGCTGGAGTTGCAAAGAGAGGTAAGGCAACATCTTGAGGAGGTGCCAGAGGCATGTGCAGCCATGAGCAGGCGGTGGAGGAGTCCATCCATGCCATGGCTACTGCCACATCTCAGGCATGCGAGTGCATGGCTTCCTCCATTGAGAGGTTGGCAACCCTTATGGAGAGCCGGATTCCACAGATGTGCCAGGGCCTGCACACCATCACCTTGGCCATGAGCTGAACTCAACAGTTGTAATGCAAGAGAAGGACCAGGAACCTGGAGGCTTCTCCTGCTCTTCGTCCTTCTCTAGTGGGCGGAGAGGTTCCAGTGAGCCTTGAAAAGGAGGAGGAGAGGCAGCCCTTCACATCTGGGGGTTCTCCTCAGGGCGCTCTGACTGTGGACACTGGCTCCTCAGCCCCTCCGCCAGTGAGTCCAGCTCCAGCAGCCGTGATGCCTGAGGAGAGTCCTGTACCCGTGCAGCAAAACCTCAGGCAGCTGGGGTCTTCCAGGTCGCAGGCACCCAGAGGATGGCAGCCAAAGTCATCTCAGGCCAAGGGGTGTCCTGATCAGCAGCCTGCCTCCAGCACAGCTGCTTGTGCAGGGATTAGACCACATAGGACCATCTGCAAACATATTAAGAGAAGTACCTAGCCACAGTTGGGTATTCATGAGTGATGCCAATATGTTATTTGGAATGTAATTAAACATTCTTTGTGCAATCATTAGCCATCATTGTGTGAAACCCATGTTCCAACATGCTTTAATTGGGAGCTTCTGACTTTCACCCTATCCCGTAGTACAGTGCCAATGTGGCCATGGCCCTCATTATCATGGCAATGTGACTACAGATCTCACCAACGTATGTTCTCCCATGGGCACTAGCGCACATTGCAGCTGGTTGGCATTCAGGGAACACAGATGGAAAGGAGGTGGCAGACTACATACATGAAGTTGAGTCTTTATTGGATTGTCATTGAGTGGACATCAGGGTTGCTGAAAGTGGGTCATTATAAGGTTGTCTCTTGCCTCCTTTGTGAGTCGCTCAACAAGTCTGGCCTCCATCGCTGTGTTATCATTATCCATTGCTGGTTGTTCCTGTCTCTCCTCTGCATCCTCTTTGTCGGAGGATGATTGTCGCTCTGGCATATCTTCCTCATGTAAGTTCTCTCCCCTCTGTAGTGCTAGATTGTACACAGCAATCCACCACTTTCTCCATTTCTCCCCACTAGTACTGTGTGCAGTTTTGGTCTCCATAAATAAGGAAGGATATACTTGCATTAGAGGCACCCACTCTGATTGACCTCCTCCCCCACCCACTCTGATCAACTCCTCCCCCTCGCACTCTGATCCACACCTCCACCCACTCCGATCCACCCCCTATGCCACCCAATACTATGCACCCCTCCCCCCGTCCATTCAGATGCGGCCCCTCCTCCCGCCCTCTCCGATTAACCCCCCCAACTCTGAATGACCACCTACCCCCCCACTGCAATCGACCGTCTCACTCCAATTGACCCACCCCACCAACTCCGATCAATCCCCCTCCCCCCCACTCCGATCGACCCCCTCACTCCAATCAACCCACCTCACCACTCCAATCGAGCCCCTCCCCCACCCACTCCGATCAACTCCCCTTCCCTACCACTCCGATCAACCTCCTCCCCCTTTGATTGACACCCTCCCCCATGCACTCAGATCAACCCTCTCTCCCACCATTATGATCGACCCCTCCCCCAGCCATTCCGATTGACCCCTTCCTGGCCCAATCTGTTTATTTCCCTCCCCCACCCACTCCGATTAACCCATTGTCCCAGATGGACACGTTCCTGGTGCTGTGACCATCACTGACTGACTCCCAGCCAACTGACAGGCCAGCATGTCAATCAAGTTGGCCTCGTGGCAGGGAATCAATCACTATGTCACTAACGCACTGAGGAGTTAAATCTCCACAGGGTGTGGCGATTCGAGTCCTGTAGAGTCTCTGGCATAGATGTGCCCTTCTTGGCCTGGCCAGCTGCTGCTGTTCTTGTCGTGCAGCTTCATAGTCAGATGCAGCTGCCTCTTGAGCCTGCCTCCATCTGAGGTGCCTCAACACACCAAGGATCCATCACATGTATGAGACCCATGACAGGTGTCCTGGCCTTTGGATCGCTTCAGATGCAGAGATGAGCCAACCTTGGCAACTGTGCTTATCACTATTTGCTTGGTGGAATGCCTAATATACCTCAAAACTCAAACATACTGATGGGCCACCATCTTTTACAGCAGTGTGAGCCACCACACACAGTAACACAGCAGTTATGAAACCCTCTAATGCCCACCCACACCTATCCTTAAATGCTCGCAAAGGCCTCGATAAACCCAACCCCCTTGCAGAGCCCCCGATACACCCAAACCCTTCTAGAGCCTACATCAGCAGAGTGACAATGACCTCAGAAATCCCCACTTCCCCTGTGCTGCAATAGTCAGGATACCTCCCCGCCGTGGCACTGAGACCTCGTGCCAGTTGCAAAGCTGAAGGCGTGTGGGTGCCATACACCATTCACAAAATCACGGTGCAATCAATAAATTGGAAATAATTACATTTAAATTCATGTTAAACAGCACTTTGTCATTTTAAATTAGGTTCCCATCGTGTCGGGGCATCAATTCCGCCATGGTTCGTCCCCGCCTCTGACACAATCGGGAACCTAAGTAACAACGCAGGATTTCAGGGTGGATGGCTGTGCAGCGATTCTCTGTCTCCCCCACGTCACCATACCCACCTTAAATGGCTGCACAAAATTCAGACCTAACTTTATTTCCCTTGATTTATAATGGTTGAGTCACTGTGTCTTGATTTCCTCTACATTCTTCATAACATTTTGTTTCATGTCTTTCAATTCCTTCACCTATCACCTTTGATTACTCAACCTTTAATCTTTCTTCCTGTGTCAGCAATTTTAGATTCTGAACTGATTATGATCAATTTTTGGGCATGTAGCCAATGGCGCACAAACAGTGCACGTCCCAAATAAAGGCTCATCAAAAACTGAGGGCTCGGGCCTTTGATCATTTGCCTGAGTCAGCTTACCCATTTCCAGGGGATGAATTTCAGGTAGGAATGTGGATCAAGAGTGCTTTATCTTGCTCCAGATCAAACTTTGAAAAAAAACTTTCATATATAGCAGCTGCAACTGCTACAGATTCCTGAGCACATGCTTCATTGAGATCAACCAATTTAGCAGAGGGGGTCTATTTAAAGGCATTAGGATCTGTATTTATAAATGAAAGGAGCCTAATGATTGTTTTAGGCGGTTGCCAGGGACGCTGGAAAAATCACACAGACCATTAATAGGTTAGATGCTTTCAGTCCTTGAGATGTGCAATGCTACCCCCAGGAATTGGTACGAGGACTAATTTTTCCCCCTCTATATTCTTTAGGCTCAAAGAAAACTATTACATTTTCTCTACTGCAAAGTTACCTCCATGAACTTGATTTCCTCTTTGTGCCAAGCAATTCCGTATGCAGTTCAATTTTGCCGAACACTGTACTGTTGCTTCCACATCTGCAGGAACTCTTCCAGCATCTCATTAACACTCTGGACAGGATACAGGGAAAAGCTTAAATAAAAGCAAAATACTGCGGATGCTGGAAATCTGAAATAAAAACAAGAAATGCTGGAACCACTCAGCAGGTCTGGCAGCATCTGTGAAAAGAGAAGCAGAGTTAACGCTTCGGGTCAGTGACCCTTCTTCGGAACTGACAAATATTAGAAATGTCATTTTTAATATTTGTCAGTTCCGAAGAAGGGTCACTGACCCGAAATGTTAATTCTGCTTCTCTTTCCACAGATGCTGCCAGACCTGCTGAGTGGTTCCAGCATTTCTTTTTTTTATTACAGGAAAAAGCTTGTTATTTTCTAGACAATCCTTCTCAAAGCTTTAGTTTCCAAGTTGTCCCTCTATTTTATTTTTCCTCAGATGAGCATATAACACTGATGGGCAGGGAAAGACCACCTGATTTATCAAGCCTGCCCCACACCTCATGATAATAAAAGCAAAATACTGCAGATGCTGGAAATCTGAAACAAAAACAAGAAATGCTGGAATCACTCAGCAGGTCTGGCAGCATCTGTGGAAAGAGAAGCAGAGTTAACGTTTCGGGTCAATGACCCTTCTTCGGAACTGACAAATATTAGAAAAGTCACAGATTATAAGCAAGTGAGGTGGGGGTGGGGCAAGAGATAACAAAGGAGAAGGTGCAGATTGGACCAGGCCACATAGCTGACCAAAAGGACACGGTGCAAAGGCAAACAATATGTTAATGGTGTGTTGAAAGACAAAGCATTAGTACAGATTAGGTGTGAATACACTGAATATTGAACAGCAGCAAGTGCAAACCTGAAAAAAAACCTGAAAAAAAACAGTGGGTAAGCAAACTGAACAAACTAAGATGAAATGAAATAAATGCAAAAAAAGATTGTAAAAAATGTAAAAAAGAATGTAAAAAAAAGGAAGAAAAAATAACTAAAAATGAAAGTAAAATGGGGGGCTGTCATGCTCTGAAATTATTGAACTCAATGTTCAGTCCGGCAGGCTGTAGTGTGCCTAATCAATAGATGAGATGCTGTTCCTCGAGCTTGCGTTGATGTTCACTGGAACACTGCAGCAATCCCAGGACAGAGATGTGAGCATGAGAGCAGGGGGGAGTGTTGAAATGGCAAGCAACCGGAAGCTCGGGGTCCTGCTTGCTTACCCACTGTTTTTTTCAGGTTTTTTTTCAGGTTTGCACTTGCTGCTGTTCAATATTCAGTGTATTCTCACCTAATCTGTACTAATGCTTTGTCTTTCAACACACCATTAACATATTGTTTGCCTTTGCTCCGTGACCTTTTGGTCAGCTATGTGGCCTGGTCCAATCTGCACCTTCTCCTTTGTTATCTCTTGCCCCACCCCCACCTCACTTGTTTATAATCTGTGACTTTTCTAATATTTGTCAGTTCCGAAGAAGGGTCACTGACCCGAAACGTTAACTCTGCTTCTCTTTCCACAGATGCTGCCAGACCTGCTGAGTGATTCCAGCATTTCTTGTTTTTGTTCCACACCTCATGATGGCTGGATCATCATGACTAAACATTTCCCACCCACCCCTACAGTCATGCAATCTCTTGGAAGAGGTGAAAATCCAGAGAAGAAACCTAGGACCAGTAAGGAATAAAATGGCCTGCAAAATTTCTCTCCCCCTCCGGCGATCAGAACCAATACAGGCAGCCAAATGTTATCTATATCTCTGTCCGAGCCAAGAATTAATCCAGCTTTCTCTTGAAAGCGTACAGAAAGTCAGCACCCAGTGGCAACATATTCCAAAGTAAGAAATACGACTGACAATATTAAATTCAATGTCCTTTTTTGTAGCTTATTGAAGTGATTAAAAAATAAGTGATACTCCTTGCCATTCATTATCACTGTGTAAACAACATTGTGTATTGGCTCTAATGTTCAAATAAATATTCATTTCTTTTTATTCCTCTATATTTTGCTGATATGCTACAGTCATTCCACACATTCCTTCAACTCTACATCCTCCTTGTGGCAAAGTCAAGACTAATTTAGCTATTTTCAACCATAATTCATTTTTTCTTTAAACATCAAAACTGTGCATCTTCTTGCCCACCCACAATCTTCACTTTCTTCTGCAAAATACTAACTTCCAAAATTCACTAGATTTCTATTTACCTAATCCACTTGTCTACTCTTGAGCACATCTTCTTCTTTGGCCTCCTTATCTCGAGAGACAATGGATACGCGCCTGGAGGTGGTCAGTGATGTGTGGAGCAGTGCCTGGAGTAGCTATAAAGGCCAATTCTAGAGTGACAGGCTCTTCCACAGGTGCTGCAGAAAAATTTGTTTGTCAGGGCTGTTACACAGTTGGCTCTTCCCTTGCGCCTCTGTCTTTTTTCCTGCCAACTGCCAAGTCTCTTCGACTCGCCACACTTTAGCCCCGCCTTTATGGCTGCCCGCCAGCTCTGGCGAACGCTGGCAACTGACTCCCACGACGTGTGATCAATGTCACAGGACTTCATGTCGCATTTGCAGACGTCTTTAAAGCGGAGACATGGACGGCCGGTGGGTCTGATACCAGTGGCGAGCTCGCTGTACAATGTGTCTTTGGGGATCCTGCCATCTTCCATGTGGCTCACATGGCCAAGCCATCTCAAGCGCCGCTGACTCAGTAGTGTGTATAAGCTGGGGATGCTGGCCGCCTCGAGGACTTCTGTGTTGGAGATACGGTCCTGCCACCTGATGCCAAGTATTCTCCGGAGGCAGCAAAGATGGAATGAATTGAGAAGTCGCTCTTGGCTGACATACGTTGTCCAGGCCTCACTGCCATAGAGCAAGGTACTGAGGACACAGGCTTGATACACTCGGACTTTTGTGTTCCGTGTCAGTGCGCCATTTTCCCACACTCTCTTGGCCAGTCTGGACATAGCAGTGGAAGCCTTTCCCATGCGCTTGTTGATTTCTGCATCTAGAGACAGGTTACTGGTGATAGTTGAGCCGAGGTAGGTGAACTCTTGAACTACTTCCAGAGTGTGGTCGCCAATATTGATGGATGGAGCATTTCTGACGTCCTGCCCCATGATGTTCGTTTTATTGAGGCTGATGGTTAGGCCAAATTAATTGCAGGCAGCCGCAAACCTGTCGATGAGACTCTGCAGGCACTCTTCAGTGTGAGATGTTAAAGCAGCATCGTCAGCAAAGAGGAGTTCCCTGATGAGGACTTTCCGTACTTTGGACTTCGCTCTTGAGCACATAATCATGGCTAAAACTCCACTGTAGCACTGAGGGAGTTCTGCAGTGTCTGAGGTGCTCTATTTCTGATGAGGCGTTTAATTGAGATCCAGTCTACCTTTCAGGTAAAAGATCCCATGGTCCTATTCAAAGAAATGTAAGGGCGCGCTCCCTGGTGTCATGCCCAATCTTCATCCCTCAACCAACAGCACTTGATGATAACCTGTACTGTGCAACCTGCTCTTTCACCTCAGGAAAATTTAATATTTTTCTGTACAGCTAAAGCTTAAAAAATTCCATTCACATCATGATCACCCATATCATATATCCACATATTAACCATAAATTAATCATTTCTCAATTTTGGTAAAAGTTTGGAACAAGATACAAGAAAATCACAGCTCCAATGACTCACCAGAAGTTAGAAGAATGAGTGGCGCAGTGGTTAGCACTGCAGCTTCGCAGCTCCAGCGACCTGGGTCCGGTTCTGGGTACTGCCTGTGCGGAGTTTGCAAGTTCTCCCTGTGACTGCATGGGTTTCCGCCAGGTGCTCCAGTTTCCTCCCACAGCCAAAGAACAAAAGAACAAAGAACAAAGAACAGTACAGCACAGGAACAGGCCATTCGGCCCTCCAAGCCTGCACCGATCTTGATGCCTGTCTGAACTAAAACCTTCTGCAATTCCGACGACCGTATCCCTCTATTCCCATCCTATTCACGTATTTGTCCAGATCTCTCTTAAATGTCGCTATCGTATCTGCTTCCACCACCTCCCCCAGCAGCAAGTTCCAGGCACTCACTTGCCTGTAAAGAACTTGCCTCGCACATCCCCTCTATACTTTGCCCCTCGCACCTTAAACCTATGTCCCCTAGTAACTGACTCTTCCACCCTGGGAAAAAGCTTCTGACTATCCACTCTGTCCATGCCACTCATAACTTTGTAAACCTCTATCATGTCACCCCTCCACCTCCATCGTTCCAGTGAAAACAATCCGAGTTTATCCAACCTCTCCTCATAGCTAATACCCTCCAGACCAGGCAACATCCTGGTAAACCTCTTCTGTACCCTCTCCAAAGTCTCCACGTCCTTCTGGTAGTGTGGCGACCAGAATTGCGCGCAATATTCTAAGTGTGGCCGAACTAAAGTTCTGTACAGCTGCAGCATGACTTGCCAATTTTTATACTCTATGCCCCGACCGATGAAGGCAAGCTTGCCGTATGCCTTCTTGATTAGCTTATCCACCTGCATTGCCACTTTCAGTGACCTGTGGACCTGTACGCCCAGATCTCTCTGCCTGTCAATACCCCTAAGGGTTCTGCCATTTACTGTATACTTCCCACCTGTATTAGACCTTCCAAATGCATTACCTCACGTTTGTCCGGATTAAACTCCATCTGCCATTTCTCCGCCCAAGTCTCCAACCGATCTATATCCTGCTGTATCCTCTGACAATCCTCATCACTATCCGCAACTCCACCAACCTTTGTCCGCAAACTTACTAATCAGACCAGCTACATTTCCTTCAAATCATTTATATATAATACAAACAGAAAAGGTCCCAGCACTGATCCCTGCGGAACACCACTAGTCACAGCCCTCCATTCAGAAAAGCACCCTTCCACTGCTACCCTCTGTCTTCTACGACCGAGCCAGTTCTGTATCCAATTTGCCAGCTCACCTCTGATCCCGTGTGACTTCACCTTTTGTACCAGTTTGCCATGAGGGACCTTGTCAAAGGCTTTACTGAAGTCCATATAGACAACATCCACTGCCCTTCCTTCATCAATCATCCTCGTCACTTCCTCAAAAAACTCAATCAAGTTAGTGAGACACGACCTCCCCTTCACAAAACCATGCTGCCTCTCGTTAATAAGTTCATCTGTTTCCAAATGGGAGTAAATCCTGTCCCGAAGAATCCTCTCTAATAATTTCCCTACCACTGACGTAAGGCTCACCGGCCTATAATTTCCTGGATTATCCTTCCTACCCTTCTTAAACAAAGGAACAACATTGGCTATTCTCCAGTCCTCTGGGACCTCACCTGTAGCCAATGAGGATGCAAAGATTTCTGTCAAGGCCCCAGCAATTTCTTCCCTTGCCTCCCTCAGTATTCTGGGGTAGATCCCATCAGGCCCTGGGGACTTATCTACCTTAATACTTTGCAAGACGCCCAACACCTCCTCCTTTTGATAATGGCATGACCCAGACTATCTACACTCCCTTCCCTAGACTCATCATCCACCAAGTCCTTCTCTTTGGTGAATACTGATGCAAAGTACTCATTTAGTACCTCACCCATTTCCTCTGGCTCCACATATAGATTCCCTTCTCTGTCCTTGAGTGGGTGAACCCTTTCCCTAGTTACCCTCTTGCTCTTTATATATGTATAAAAAGCCTTGCGATTCTCCTTAATCCTGTTTGGCAATGACTTTTCATGACCCCTTTTAGCCCTCCTGACTCCTTGCTTAAATTCCTTCCTACTGTCTTTATATTCCTCAAGGGCTTCGTCTGTTCCCAGCCTTCTAGCCTTTACGAATGCTTCCTTTTTCTTTTTGACTAGGCTCACAATATCCCTCGTTATCCAAGGTTCCCGAAACTTGCCAAACTTATCCTTCTTCCTCACAGGAACATGCCAGTCCTGGATTCTAATCAACTGACGTTTGAAAGACTCCCACATGTCAGATGTTGATTTACCCTCTAACAGCCGCCCCCAATCTAAATTCTACAGTTCCTGCCTAATATTGTTATAATTAGCCTTCCCCCAATTTAGCACCTTCACCTGAGGACTACTCTTATCCTTATCCACAAGTACCTTAAAACTTACGGAATTATAGTCACTGTTCCCGAAATGCTTCCCTGCTGAGACTTCGACCACTTGGCCTGGCTCATTCCCCAATACCAGGTCCAATACGGCCCCTTCCTTGGTTGGACTATCTACATATTGTTTCAAGAAGCTCTCCTGGATGCTCCTTACAAATTATTACAAGACTTGCAGGTTTGATAGGTAAATTGCCCCTAGTGTAGGTAGGTGGTAGGAGAATTGTGGGGATGTGGTAGGGAGTATGGGATTAATGTAGGATTAGTATAAATGGGTGGTTGATGGTCAGCACAGACTTGTTGGGCTGAAGAGCCTGTTTCAGTGCTGTATCTCTCTCTATGACTCTAATGCACTTGTAAACTCCTATTTCAAAGATCATTCAATTCCTTCCAGAGGTTGGAAAGGTGACTTTTGTCAGCTCTCCAACAGTCTAGTAGGCAAAGGCGCTGCCTGATGCAGTAATAAACTATGAGGAGCAGAAGGTCCCAGATTCATTTCTTATTCTGTGCTGGAACAACTGATTTCTGGGACTATAGTAGGGTCATGAAAGGCACAATTCAACATGGTGGCTCCTCATCAGAGCCCTTTCCTATCCTGAGTGGTGTGAAACAGGGCTGTGTTCTCGCACCCACACTTTTTGGGATTTTCTTCTCCCTGCTGCTTTCACATGCGTTCAAATCCTCTGAAGAAGGAATTTTCCTCCACACAAGATCAGGGGGCAGGTTGTTCAACCTTGCCCGTCTAAGAGCGAAGTCCAAAGTACGGAAAGTCCTCATCAGAGAACTCCTCTTTGCTGACGATGCTGCTTTAACATCTCACACTGAAGAATGCCTGCAGAGTCTCATCGACAGGTTTGCGTCTGCCTGCAATGAATTTGGCCTAACCATCAGCCTCAAGAAAACGAACATCATGGGGCAGGATGTCAGAAATGCTCCATCCATCAATATTGGCGACCACGCTCTGGAAGTGGTTCAAGAGTTCACCTACCTAGGCTCAACTATCACCAGTAACCTGTCTCTAGATGCAGAAATCAACAAGCGCATGGGTAAGGCTTCCACTGCTATGTTCAGACTGGCCAAGAGAGTGTGGGAAAATGGCGCACTGACACGGAACACAAAAGTCCGAGTGTATCAGGCCTGTGTCCTCAGTACCTTGCTCTACGGCAGCGAGGCCTGGACAACGTATGCCAGCCAAGAGCGACGTCTCAATTCATTCCATCTTCGCTGCCTTCGGAGAATACTTGGCATCAGGTGGCAGGACTATATCTCCAACACAGAAGTCCTTGAAGCGGCCAACATCCCCAGCTTATACACACTACTGAGTCAGCGGCGCTTGAGATGGCTTGGCCATGTGAGCCGCATGGAAGATGGCAGGATCCCCAAAGACACATTGTACAGCGAGCTCGCCACTGGTATCAAACCCACCGGCCGTCCATGTCTCCGTTATAAAGACGTCTGCAAACGCGACATGAAATCGTGTGACATTGATCACAAGTCGTGGGAGTCAGTTGCCAGCATTCGCCAGAGCTGGCGGGCAGCCATAAAGACAGGGCTAAATTGTGGCGAGTCGAAGAGACTTAGTAGTTGGCAGGAAAAAAGACAGAGGCGCAAGGGGAGAGCCAACTGTGCAACAGCCCCAACAAACAAATTTCTCTGCAGCACCTGTGGAAGAGCCTGTCACTCCAGAATTGGCCTTTATAGCCACTCCAGGCGCTGCTTCACAAACCACTGACCACCTCCAGGCGCGTATCCATTGTCTCTCGAGATAAGGAGGCCCAAAAGAAGTAGGGTCATGATAATTGGCTTCGGTTTTCCTGTTCAAGGGAGGGGTGGATGGTGCTGGTGGTGGCGGTGGTGGGAGCATATCTGCTGGTACTTCCACTCTTGACTGTTGTCCAAAGACTCATGTTCGAAAATCTGAGTCTGGAAGAGAACAGGATTGGGCTTTGCTCTAACATTTTCCATGTTGCACGTTTGAACGACCTGCCAACAATCACTATCCAGGCTCAAACTTTGTACACATACTGGCAGCTAAAGTCACTTTGAGGAGTGGAAGGGCAAAAAAAAAGGTGACATTTTACATAATGTGATACAGTGTAATTTAGCTGCTCTCCTGATATACTTTCTTGTGCAAGACGACTACCACACACAAAACCATACTTCCTATAAACCAAAACATTACCTTATGAGCACAGTAATCTGGCAGGTTATGTATCGTGGGATGAATAATCTGGTTTACAGTGGATAGATACAATAAAAAAGTTTTGAAGATCTCAGAATCAATGCACTTACTTTCGAGCAAGTTTTGAAATAATATTTGAACATCACACACTGCTACATGGGAAGTAACTGTCCTGGGGTGACTGAAATGGTCAGCATTGTTTTTGGAAGAAGTCTCTCAATTTAATAATGCTCAATGTGTGTGTTAGCTGTGGCTCAGTTGATAGCACTCATGCCTCAGAATTGCAAGATTTTGGGTTCAAGTCCCACTCCAGGACTTCAGCACAAAAAGCTAAGCTGACACTCCAGTGCTGTAGTGTTGGTGATGCTGTCTTTCAGATGAGATGTTAAACTGAGCCCCTGTGTGCTCTCTCAAGTGGATGCAAAATAACCCATGTCACTGTTTGAAAGAAGAGCAGGGGAGTTATCCCCAGTGTCCCAGCTAAGGTTTATCGTAAAAACAAATCAGTATCATTGCTGTTTGTGGGAGTTTGCCAGGCAGGATTTAGTGGAGCCAACAGGGCTCCTGGTGCTGGGCTGAAAAAGTGGTGGGAACCCCGCCTCGGCCATTCAGAGCACTGCCTCTGGCTCTATTTAACAGTGCCCGGACAGTTAACTGCCTCCAAGAGTTGCCGGCCAATCAGAGTGCCGATAGCTCAGTAGTATTGGCAGCACTACCAGGAGCGGTAGTCACTGCCAGTATTACACCAGGCCTGGGACCAGGTCCATTGCTGGAGACCCAGACCCACGGTAAGTGAGATGCAGTCACTGGGGCCAGTCCATCAAGTCCCGGTGATGGGGAAGGCAGGGTGGGTGTTCAGAGTGGGGCTGGGGAGGATAAGGGCGGTGGGTTGATTTTCATCTTTGGCCACAGATTGCCCACAGAGGAGGGCCCCCCATCCCACACCACCCAAGCCTGCTTCATTTTACTGGGCAACCTTCCCACATGGCGGAGCCCACCCCCGCCACCGCTACTGGCTTCATGCCCTTAATTAGCTGATCATAGGCCACTTAATAAACGCATCCCAATGTAACTGTGGTGCAATGGTAAGGCGACGAGACCTGGGCCCCCGCCTCCCATCGCAATTCTATGGGCCACCCTGCCTTCTAGTCTCTGGGAGGCCCATTAAATCCAGCCCGCCATGTGTAAATTGCCTGTTGCATTTCCTACATTGCAACAGTGACTATACGTCATTGGCTGTAAAGAACTTTGCGATGTATGGTGGGAAGGAAAAGTGCTATATAAATGCAAATCTTTTTTTCTTTTATGAGCTGAATAATTCAGTAACAGGTGTCATTATAATGAGATTCAGTTAACAATGCTTTTCCAAATTCATTTTCTTTCATTTTCTATGGCAATAGTGTGTGTTACAAACAAGTATTTTTTTATTATTTTGTCATGTTCTGCATTAATTGCTCTCTGCAATAACAACAAAAATAAGGAGGCTTTTCAGAAACAGCAAAGTTGAAGCCTCTGGACTTGCTGAGATGACAGATACAGTAATAGACTGAATCAAGTTAGTTGCTTTTCCCCTTGGGTGTCTGGGATGACAGAAATACATCATGTAAGCAGTGAGAAGAAAACAACATGCCTCACAGTTCTTGATATAACCCATTTCCTCATCCCCTGGCACACACATATGATGTCAAAACTTGTTGACTGTCACTTTGCAGCAATTCAATGAAATTCCTCATCCAGTGGATGTCACTGATTTACCTGCAGCTGATTATTGCAAACATTATTATTTTGCTTGAAAATGGGAGAAGGGGCTATTTCTTTCCAGCTCAAAAATATGTCACACTCAAAAGTTTTATTACCCATTTGAATCTGGAATATTGCACTTACTTTGAAGGTGAAGATATGCCTGATCCAAACATAATTCTGATCGAAGGACTGAATTTCAGCATATCAGATCACTTCGTACTAAACCAATGCTGCAGTGTAATGCTGAGGATTACCTTTCAGAAGAGGCATTCAACCAAGTGTTCCTCTGCCAACTCAGATAAAGGATAGCATGGCACTATTTGAAGAAAAGCGGGGATTCTTCAAGTGTCCTGGCCACCCAATATCATGAAAGAGAGATTGGTGTCAAATTTCCATGGTGGTTCTGATGCTGTAATTCTGAGGAATTTGGCAGAACTCAACAGAAAATGGCAGGGGCTTGGTTCCACTGGGTTGCCAATATTTCCATAAATTTCTAGTTATAGTTTTATAAGGTATGGAATCCCTGCCCACCTCTTTCAAGGCCAAGGACAAC
Source organism: Heterodontus francisci (assembly GCF_036365525.1). Taxonomy (NCBI): domain Eukaryota; kingdom Metazoa; phylum Chordata; class Chondrichthyes; order Heterodontiformes; family Heterodontidae; genus Heterodontus; species Heterodontus francisci. The sequence goes on from NC_090383.1 coordinate 49,400,646, forward strand.
AGGAGGCATACCCGAGGTCAGGGACACCTTATGTAGAGAGGTCCCGCTTCCCACACTTCCACTGGGACTTGGCTTGGGACTGGAGGTTGGACTCTATGAGATAAGGCATTCCGGCTTCCAGATGTATGGAACTGGGCTATCGTTGGGGGAGGTTTTGGGCAAGTGATATCCATGCCAGGGAAGCAAGCACGGATAAAAAGCCAGATCAACATTGGCGTCTTACTCACGGGACTGAGAGGATATTAGAACATAAAAACAAATAGGAGCAGGAGTAGGCCATTATACCCTATGAGCCAGCTCCACTGTTCAACAGGACTATGGCTGATCTTCTACCTCAACTCCACCTTTCCTTATCCCTTAATTCCCTTAGTACCCCAGAATCTATCGACCTCTGTCTTGAATATACTCAACGACTGAGAATCCACAGCTCTTTGGGATAGAAAATTTCAAAGATTCAGAACCTTTTGCGTGAAGAAATATCTCCTCATTTCAGTCCAAAATGGCTGATTCCTTATTCTGAGACTGTGACCCCGTGTTCTAGATTCCCCAGTTAGAGGAAATATTTTCTTAGCATCTACTGTGTTAAGCACCTTAAAAAATTTGATATGTTTCAATTAGATCACCTCATATTCTTCTAAATCCCAGGGAGTATAGGCCTACACTACTCAATCTCTCCTCATAGAACAATCCCCTTACCCAGGAACCAGTCTAGTGAACCTTTTTTGCACTTCCTCTAGGGTAAGGAAACCAAAACTGTACACAATACTCCAGGTGTGGCCTTACTAATGCACTGTGTAAGGTTCATAAGACGTTTTTACTCTTATATCCCAATTCCTTTGTAACAAAAGCTAACATACTATTTGCCTTTTTAATAGCTTACTGCACCTGTATGTTAATTTTCTGTGTTTCATGTACAAGGGCACCCAGTTGTCCTTCTGAGTACAAACATTTCCCAGACTCTCACGATTCAAACAATATCCTGCTTTTTTATTTTTCCTATCAAAATGAGATACCTTTACACTTCACCATATTGTATTCCATCTGCCATGTTCTTGCCCACTTATCCGACCTGTCCATATCTTTCTGCAGCCTCTTTGTGTGCTCCTTACCGCATACTTACCCACCTAACTTTGTATTGTCACCAAACTTGGATAGGTTTCACTCAGTCCCCTCATCTAAGTTATTCATATAGATTGTAAACAGTTGAGGAACAAGCACTGATCCTTGTGGTACCCCCATTAGAACAAAGAACAGTACAGCACAGTACAGGCCCTTCGGCCCACGATGTTGTGCCGACCCTTTAACCTACTCTAAGATCAAACTACCTACATACCCTTCATTCTACTATCATCCATGTACCTATCCAAGAGTCGCTTAAATGTCCCTAATGTATCTGCTTCTACTACCACTGCTGGCAGTGCATTCCACGCACCCACCACTCTCTGTGTAAAGAACCTACCTCTGACATCTCCCCTAAACCTTCCTCCAATCACCTTAAAATTATGCCCCCTGGTGATAGCCCTTTCCACGCTGGGAAAAAGTCTCTGGCTATCCACTCTATCTATGCCTCTCATCATCTTGTACCCCACTATCAAGTCACCTCTCATCCTTCTTCGCTTCAATGAGAAAAGCCCTAGCTCCCTCAACCTTTCTTCATAAGCCATGCCCTCCAGTCCAGGCAGCATCCTGGTAAATCTCTTCTGCACCCTCTCTAAAGCTTCCACATCCTTCCTATAATGAGGCGACCAGAACTGAACACAATATTCCAAGTGTGGTCTAACCAGGGCTTTACAGAGCTGCAGCATAACCTCGCGGCTCTTAAACTCAATCCTCCTGTTAATGAAAGCCAACACCCCATACGCCTTCTTAACAACCCTATCAACTTGGGTGGCAACTTTGAGGGATCTATGGACGTGGACCCCAAGATCCCTCTGTTCCTCCACACTGCCAAGAATCCTGTCTTTAAGCCTGTATTCTGCATTCAAATTCGACCTTCCAAAATGAATCACTTCACACTTTTCCAGGTTGAACTCCATCTGCCACTTCTCAGCCCAGCTCTGCATCCTGTCAATGTCCCGTTGCAACCTACAACAGCCCTCCACACTATCCACAACTCCAGCAACCTTTGTGTCATCGGCAAACTTACTAACCCAGCCTTCCACTTCCTCATCCAAGTCATTTATAAAAATCACAAAGAGCAGAGGTCCCAGAACAGATCCCTGCGGAACACCACTGGTCACCGAGCTCCAGGCTGAATACTTTCCATCTACTACCACCCTCTGTCTTCTATGGGCCAGCCAATTCTGTATCCAGACAGCCAAATTTCCCTGTATCCCATGCCTCCTTACTTTCTGAATGAGCCTACCATGGGGAACCTTATCAAATGCCTGCTAAAATCCGTACACACCACATCCACTGCTCTTCCTTCATCAATGTGTTTTGTCACATCCTCAAAGAATTCAACAAGGCTTGTGAGGCATGACCTGCCCCTCACAAAGCCATGCTGACTATCTCTAATCAAACTATGCTTTTCCAAATAATCATAAATCCTGTCTCTCAGAATCCTCTCCAATAATTTGCCCACCACCGACGTAAGACTGACTGGTCTGTAATTCCCAGGGTTATCCCTATTCCCTTTCTTGAACAAGGGAATAATATTTGCCACCCTCCAATCATCTGGTACTACTCCAGTGGACAGTGAGGATGCAAAGATCATCGCCAAAGGCGCGGCAATCTCTTCCCTCGCTTTCCTTAATAACCTTGGGTATATCCCGTCTGGCCCCGGGGACTTATCTATCCTCATGTCTTTCAAAATTTCCAGCACATCCTCCTTCTTAACATCAAGCTGTTCGAGCATATCAGCCTGTTTCACGCTGTCCTCACAAACGTCCAGGTCCTTCTCACTAGTGAATACTGAAGCAAAGTATTCATTAAGCACCTCCCCTACCTCCTCCGACTCCAGGCACGTTCCCTCCACTATCCCTGATCGGCCCTACCCTCACTCTGGCCATCCTCTTGTTCCTCACATAAGTGTAGAACACCTTGGGATTTTCCTTAATCCTACCCGCCAAGACTTTTTCATGTCCCCTTCTAGCTCTCCTAAGTCCATTCTTCAGTTCCTTCCTGGCTACCTTGTAACCCTCTAGAGCCCTGTCTGATCCTTGCTTCCTCAACCTTAAGTAAGCTTCCTTCTTCCTCTTGACTAGCTGTTCCACATCTCTTGTCATCCAAGGTTCCTTCACCCTACCATCCCTTCCTTGCCTCATCGGGACAAACCTATCCAGCAGTCGCAGCAAGTGCTCCCTAAACAACCTCCACATTTCTGTCGTGCATTTCCCTGAGAACATCTGTTCCCAATTTAAGCTCCCCAGTTCCTGCCTAATAGCATTGCAATTCCCCCTTCCCCAATTAAATATTTTCCCATCCCGTCTGCTCCTATCCCTCTCCATGACTATAGTAAAGGTCAGGGAGTTGTGATCACTATCACCGAAATGCTCTCCCACCGAGAGATCTGCCACCTGGCCTGGTTCGTTGCCAAGCACCAAATCCAATATAGCCTCCCCTCTAGTCGGCCTATCTACATATTGAGTCAGGAAACCTTCCTGGCCACACCTGACAAAAACTGCTCCATCGAAATTATTTGCACTAAGGAGGTTCCAATCAATATTAGGGAAGTTGAAGTCACCCATGACAACAACCCTATTACTTCTGCACCTTTCCAAAATCTGCCTCCCAATCTGTTCCTCCGTGTCTCTGTTGCAATTGGGGGGTCTATAGAAAACTCCCAATAAAGTGACTTCTCCTTTCCTGTTTCTGACTTCGATCCATACTGACTCAGTAGACAAACCCTCCTCGATGACCTCCCTTTCTGCAGCTGTGATACTATCCTTGATTAGCAATGCCACTCCCCCACCTCTTTTACCTCCCTCCCTATTCCTTTTGAAACATCTAAACCCCGGAACATCCAACATCCATTCCTGCCCCTGTGATATCCAATTCTCCGTAATGGCCACAACATCGTAGCTCCAAGTACTGATCCATGCTCTGAGTTCATCACCCTTATTCCTGACACTTCTTGTGTTAAAATAGACACACTTCAACCCATCATACTGGCTGCAACTTTGCCCTGTCAACTGTTTAACCTTCCTCACAGACTCTCTGCACTCTGTATCTGCCTGCTCAACAGCTACCCCATCCACTGATCCATAGGTCCGGTTCCCATCACCCTGCCAAACTAGTTTAAACCCTCCTGAAGAGCTCTAGCAAACCTCCCGCCCAGGATATTGGTGCCCCTCCAGTTCAGATGCAACCCGTCCTTCTTCTACAGGTCCCACCTTCCCCAGAAGGTATCCCAATGATCTACATATCTGAAGCCCTCCCTCCTACACCAGCTCTGTAGCCACGTGTTCAGCTGCACTCACTCTCTGTTTCTAGCCTCACTAGCACGTGGCACCGGTATCAATCCTGAGATTACTACTCTGCTCGTCCTGCCTTTTATCTTCCAACCTAATTCCCTATATTCGCTTTTCAGGTCCTCATCCCTTTTCCTAGCTATGTCATTGGTACCGATGTGTACCACGACTTCTGGCTGCTCCCCCTCCCCCTCAAGAATCCCGTAGACTCGATCCGTGACATCCCTGACCCTGGCACCCGGGAGGCAACATACCGTCCAGGAGTCTCGTTCACGACCACAGAATCTCCTGTCTGTTCTTCTAACCATTGAATCTCCTATCACTATCGCTCTCCTATTCTCCCCACTTCCCTACTGAGCCACAGAGCCAGGCTCAGTGCCAGAGACCTGGCCGCTGTGGCTTTCCCCTAGTAGGTCCCCCCCCACAACAGTATCCAAAACGGCATACTTATTATTGAGGGGAACGGCCACAGGGGATCCCTGCACTGTGCACCTAATCCCTTTCCTTCCCCTGACGGTCACCCAGCTACCTTTATCCTGTAACTTAGGTGTCACTACTTCCCTATAACTGCTCTCTATCACCCCCTCAGCCTCCTGAATGATCCGAAGTTCATCCAGCTCCAGCTCCAGTTCCCTAACGTGGTCTGTGAGGAGCTGGAGTTGGGTGCACTTCTCACAGGTGAAGTCAGCAGGGACACAAGTGGTGACCCTTACTTCCCACATCCTGCAAGAGGAGCATGCAACTGCCCTAGCTTCCATCCCCTCTGCTCTAAATTGACAACAGAGAATTAAAAAAAAATAAAGGAAAACCTTACCTTACCAAACCCTCCACACAAGAGTCCTTTTTTTTTGGTTAGAGGAGGAGGATGGGTGGGAAACACTACACATGTCGTGTTTCGGGTTTAGCCACTGCCCGAATATATAAGTTCACTTACCCAGCAGTCCCCGTGTCCATGTCCGCCGAATCACGAGGTAAGTGCTTTATAGCTCAACTTACCTTCCCGTTTCTGGCTAAAGCTTGCCAACCCAAAAATGCCCTGTTTATTCTTACTCTCTGTTTTCTGCCCACTAACCAATCCATGTTAATATATTATTCCCAATCCCATAATTCCTAATTTTGTGTATTAACAGGTAACAGATGTAAGGATACTCATTAGAATCATTGAGTGGTGGTGGGGAGAGCTGGGGAAGTAAGGGGGAGAGCTGGGGAGAGAGCGGGGTGAGATGGGGGAGAGCTGGGGTAGAGCTGCAGGAGAGCTGGAGGAGGGCTGGGGAAGAACTGGGGGGAGAGCGGGGGCAGAGCTGGGGGAGAACTGGGGAGAGAGCAGGGGGAGAGCTAGGGGGAGAGCGGGGGAGAGCAGGGGAATGGCTGGGGGAGATGTGGGGGGAGGCCTGGGGGAGAGCAGGGTAGAGCTAGGGAAGAGCAAGGGGAGAGCTAGGGGAGAGCTGGGGAGAGTTGGGGGAGAGCTGGGGGAGAGCGGGGGCAAGAACTGGGGGAGAGTTGGAGGAGCCCCTCCCCCAGAGGTGGAAGATACCAGATTTTTGACTGCATGAAGAAGGTGGGAACCAGATGTGCCATTGTCTCCATGTGATTTCGACTGGAACGCCAAAGATTTTCCCAAAAAACATTATTTTCATAAATGTTATGGCAGGCTCCTTTGTAAAGTGATTGTAAGGGCCCTTAAAAGTTACCATTGTGGGAGATCTACCATCCCCCACCTAGCCCAGGACACTGGCTGAACTTTCTGGCGTCTTGAGTGGAGTATGCCCAAGATGTTCCCGCAGCCTGCACAAAGGTAGTAAAGTTGTGGGATTTCCTGCTGACCTACAACATTTCATGGGTTCGCAGTGGAAGTCAGTGGTGGGCCAAACACAGCATTTTTAGTTCCGAAGAAGGGTCACTGACCCGAAACGTTAACTCTGCTTCTCTTTCCACAGATGCTGCCAGGCCTGCTGAGTGGTTCTAGCATTTCTTGTTTTTATTACAGCATTTTTATTTATTCATTCATCGGCTGTGTGCATCACTGACAAGACCAGAATTTGTTGCCTCTCCCTAATTGTCCTTGAGAGGGTGGTGGTTAGCTGCCTTCTTGAACGTGTGCAGTCTGTGTGGTGTAGGTACACCCACAATGCTGTTAGAAAGGGGGTTCCAGGTTTTTGATCCAGTGACAGTGAAGGAACGGCAATATAGTTCCAAGCCAAGATGGTTTGTGGCTTGGAGGGGAGCTTGCAGGTGTTGGTGTTCCCATGCATCTGCTGCTCTTGTCCTTCTAAATGGTAGAGGTCACAGGTTTGGAAGGTGCTGCTGAAGGAGGCTTTGCAAGTTGCTGCAGTGCATATTATAGATGGTACACACTGCTGCTATTGTGCGTCGGTGGTGGAGGTAGTGAATATTGAAGGCTGGTGGATGGGGTGCCGATCAAGCAGGCTGCTTTGTCCTGGATGGTGTCAAGCTTCTTGAGTGTTGTTGGAGCTGCAACATCCGGGCAAGTGGAGAGTATTCCATCACAGTCTTGACTTCTGCCTTGTAGATGGGAGACCAGCTTTGGGCAACCAGGAGGTGAGTTATTCACCACAGAATTTCCAGCCTCTGACCTGCTCTTGTAGCCACAGAATTTATAAGGCTGGTTCAGTTCAGTTTCTGGTCAATGGTACCCCTCAGGATATTGATAGTGGGGGTTCAGCAATTGTAACACCATTCAATATCGAGGGGAGATGGTTAGATTCTCTCTTGTTTGAGATGGTCATTGCCTGGCACTTGTGTGGCCCAAATGTTATTTGCCACTTATCATCCCAAGCCTGAATGTTGTCCAGGTCTTGCTGCATGTGGACATGGGCTTCTTCAGTATCTGAGAGGTCGGGAATAGTGCTGAGCACTGTGCAATCATCAGCAAACATCCCCACTTCTGACCTTATAATGGAGGAAAGGTCATTGACGCAGCAGCTGAAGATGGTTAGGTCTAGGACACTGCCCTGAGGACCTCCTGCAGCAATGTCCTGGGGCTGAGATGATTGGCCTCCAACATCTACAAACATCTTCCTTTGCACTAGGTAGGACTCCAACCAGCGGACAGCTTTCCCCCTGATTCCCATTGACTTCAATTTTGCTCGGGCTCCTTGATGCCATACTCAGTCAAATGCTGCCTTGATACCAAGGACAATCACTCTAACCTCACCTCTGAAATTCTGTTCTCATGACCATGTTTGGACCAAGCCTACAATGAGGTCAGGAGCTGAGTGGCCCTGTTGAAACCCAAACTGAGCATTGGTGATCAGGTTATTGGTAAGTAAGTGCTGCTTGATAGCATTGGCACCTTCCATCACTTGCTGACGATTGAAGGTAGATTGATGGGGCAGTCATTGGCCATATTAGGTTTGTCCTACTTTTTGCCGACAGGACATATATGGGCAATTTTCCACATTGCTGGGTAGATGCCAGTGTTGTAGCTGTACTGGAACAGCTTGGCTAGGGGCAGAACTAGATCTGGAGCACAAGTCTTCAGTACTACAGCCAGGATACTGTCAGGGCCTGCTGCCTTTGCTGTTTCCAGGGCCTTCAGCTGTTTCTTGATATCACATGGAGTGAGTCGAATTGGCTGAAGACTGGCATCTGTGATTCTGGGGACCTCAGGATGAGGCTGAGATGAATCATCCACTTGGCACTTATGGCTGAAGAAGGTTGGAAATGCTTCAGCCTTGTCTTGCACTGACATGCTGGGCTTCCCCATAATTGAGGATGTGAATGTTTGTAGAGCCTCTTCCTCTGGTTAGTTGTTTAACTGTCCACCACCATTCACAACTGAATGTGCAGGACTGCAGAGCGTTGACCTGACCCATTGGTTTTGGGTTAGCTTTACCCTACCTATCGCACACTGCTTCCACTGTTTAGCATACATGTAGTCCTTGTTGTATCTTCACCAGTTTGGAACCTTATTTTTAGATATGCCTGGTGCTGCTCCTGGCATGCTCTCCTGCACTTCTCATTGAATCGGGAAGAGAGTAGCTAAAGTAAGTGTTGTTTCCTTCAATGATGAAACTAGGGAATCAATAATGGGAAACAAAGAAATGGCAGAGACTTTGAACAAGTATTTTGTATCTCTCTTCACAGTAGAAGACACAAGATGCATTACAAGAAGAGCAGAAAATCAAGAAGCAAGAGGGAGAGAGGAGCTTAAAACAATCACTATCACTAGAGAAAAAGCACTAGGAAAACTAATGCTACGAAAGGCTGACAAGTCCTCTGGACCTGTTGGCCTTTAGTCGCATTAAAAGAAGTGGCTACAAAGATAGTGAACGCATTGGTTGTAATCTTCCAAAATACCCTAGATTCTGGAAAGGTCCCAGTGGATTGGAAAACTGCAAATGTAACACCTCTATCCAAGAAAGGGGGGCGGGGAGGTGACAGAAACCAGGAAATTATAGGCCAGTTAGCCTAACATCTGTCATTGGGAAAATGCAACAATCCATTATTAAGGAAATAGTAGCAGGACATTTAGCAAATCATAATGCAATCCAGCAGGGTCAACATGGTTTTATGAAAGGGAAATTGTGTTTGACAAACTTATTGGAGCTCTTTGAGGATGTTGTTTGAAGGTTATTGAGGAAAATAAAAGTTCATGGTATAGGGGACAACATATTGGCATGGATAGAAGATTGGCTCGCTAACAGGAAACACTTAATAGGCATAAATGGGTCATTTTCTGGTCGGCGAAATGTAACGAGTGGTGTGCCACAAGGATCAGTGCTGCGGCCTGAACTTTTTACAATTTATATAAATGACTTGGATGAAGGGACCGAAGGTTTGGTGCTAAGTTTGCTGATGACACAAAGTTAGGTAGGAAAGTAAGTTGTGAAGATGACATAAAGAGGCTACAAAGTGATATAGAAAGGTTAAGTGAATGGGCAAAGATCTGGCAAATGAAGTATGATGTGGGAAAATGTGAAATTGTCCATTTTGGCAGCAAGAATAACAAAGAAGCATATTATCTAAATGGTGAGAGATTGCAGAGCTCTGAGATGCCAAGGGATCTGGGTGTCCTAGTCCATGAATTGCAAAAGGTTAGTATGCAGGTTCAGCAAGTAATTAGGAAAGCTAATAGAATGTTATCTTTTATTGTGAGGGGAATTGAATACAAAAGTAGGGAGGTTATGCTTCAGTTATATAGGCATTGGTGAGACCACATCTGGAGTACTGTGTACAGTATTGGTCTCCTTATTTAAGGAAGGATGTAAATTCATTCGAAGCAATTCAGAGAAGTTTTACTAGATTAATACCTGGGATGTGCGGGTTGTCTTATGAGGAATGGTTGGACAGTCTAGGCTTGTATCCGCTGGAGTTTAGTAGAGTAAGAGGCGACTTGTTTGAAACATATAAGATCCTGAGGGGTCTTGACAGGGTAGATGTGGAAAGGATGTTTTCTCTTGTGGGAGAATCTAGAAATGGGGGTCACTATTTAAAAATAAGGGGTCGCCCATTTAAGACAGCGATGAGGAGAATTTTTTTCTGTCAGAGGGTCGTGAGCCTTTGGAATTCTCTTCCTCAAAAGGCGGTGGAAGCAGAGTCTTGAAATATTTTTAAGGCAGAGGTAGATAAATTCTTGATAAGCAAGGGGGTGAAAGGTTATCGGGGGAATGTGGAGACGAGGTTACAATCAGATCAGCCATGATCTTATTGAATGGTGGAGCAGGCTCGAGGGGCCGAGTGGCCTTCTCCTGCTCCTAATTCGTAGCCCAATGTAGCATTTTGGGTGAAAATAAGCAGATTGTTTCAGGTTTAACAGTGCTCAGTAAACAAAGTCAGATCACGCAAAAAATGTTAAAAAGTTGACAGTAACAGTGCATCAGCGAATAGGGCCCAAGAAGGGAATCATGGTTTTTAAAAAAATTTAATTAAAGGTGCTTTATCTGAATGCACAAAGCATAATTAATTGCACAATTAGGGATAAATGGGTTTGATCTAATAGGCATTACAGAGACATGGGGACAACGTTTGGAAACTAATTATTCCAGGGTACCTGATTTTTCAGAAAGACAGACAAAATTCAAGAGTAGGTGGGGAGTGGTGTGGTATCCCTGATAATAAAGGATAACAGAAAGACAGTAGTGAGGAACTATCTTGGCTCAGAAGAGCAGGAAGTGGAATCAGTAAGAGTGGAGATAAGCAATAACAAGGGTCAGAAAACACTGGTGGGAGTAGTTAATAGGTCCCCTAACAGTATCTGTACAATTGGATAGAGTATTCATCAAAAGATAAGAGGAGCTTGTAACAAAGGCAATGCTATAATTGTGGGGGACTTTAATCTTCGTATAGACTGGACAAATCAAATTGGCAAAAGTAGTTTACAGGAAAAGTTCATGGAATGCATTCGAGACACTTTCCTAGAACAATACCTCATGGAACCAATAAAGGAAGGGGCTATTTTAGATTTTGTTTTGTGTAATGAGACAGGTTTAATTAATAATCTCATAGTAAGGGATGCTCTGGGAAAGGGTGATCATAATATGACAGAATTTCACATTGAGTTTTACAGTGACATACATAAGTCTGAAGTTACAGTATTAAACTTAAACAAAATCAATTGCATAGGTATGAGGGGAAGTTGGCTAAGGTAGATTGGGAAATTGGATTAAAAAGCATGGTGGTAGATGAGCAATGGTGAACATTGAAGAAATATTTCATAATTGTCAACAAATTTACATTCCGTTAAGAAATAAAAACTCCATGGGAAAAGAGATCCATCCATGGCTAGCTGAAGAGGTTAGGGATCGTATTAGATTCAAAGAAGAGGCTTCTAATATTGTCAAGAAGAGTAGTAAGTCTGAGTTTTGGGAAAGTTTTAAATATCAGTAAAGGATGATCATGGGGAGGTGGTAACATAGTGGTATTGTCACTGGACTAGTAACCCAGAGACCCAGGGTATTGCTCTGGGGACATGGGTTCAAATCCCACCACAGCAGAAGATGGAATTTGAATTCAATTAATAAATCTGGAATTTAAAAAAAAGCTAGTCTAATGATGGCCATGAAACCATTGTCAATTGTTGTATAAACCCATCTGGTTCACTAATGTCCTTTAGGGAAGGAAATGTGCTGTCCTTACCTGGTCTGGCCGACATGTAACTCCAGACCCACAGCAATGTGGTTGACTCTTACATGCCCTCTGAAATGGCCTAGCAAGCCACTCAGTTGTATCTAACCGTTACAAAGTCAATAGCACTGTGGGTGTACCTACCCCACATGGACTGCAGCGGTTCAAGAAGGCAGCTCACCACCACCTTCTCAAGGGCAATAAATGCTGGCCTGGCCAGCAACACCCACATTCCATGAATGAATAAAAAAAAAATTCATAGAGGGAGAAAATAGAATATGAGAGTTAACTATCCAGAAGTATAAAAACAGATTGTAAGAGCTTCTGCAAGTCTGTAAAAAAGAAGACAGTAGCAAAAATAAATATAGACCCCTTAGAGGCTGAGACAGGAAAAATTATAATGGGGAATAAGGAAATGTCAGAGATGTTAAAAAAACTATTTTGTGTCTGTCTTCACAGTCGAAGACACAAAAGACATACCCGGAATAGTTGGGAACCAAGAGCCTAATGAGAGTGAGGAATTTAAAGTAATTAATATTGGTAAAGAAGAAGTGCTGGAGAAATTAATTGGACTGAAAGCCAACAAATCCCCAAACACCCTAGTGTTCTAGAAGAAGTGACTGAGAGATAGTGAATGCATTGGATGTGATCTTCAAAAAATTCCTAGATTCTGGATCAATCCCAGTGAATTAGAAGTTGGTAAATGTAACACTGCTATTCAAAAGAGAGAGAGAGAGAGTAAACAGGAAATTACAGACCAGTTAGTCTGACATCAGTCATTGGGAAAATGCTGGAATCCATTATTAAGGAAGTGGTAATAGGTCACTTAGAAAAACATAATATCGTTCGGCAGAGTCAACATGGTTTTATGAAAGGGAAATCATGATTGACAAATCTATTAGAGTTTTTGAGGATGTAACTAGTAGGGTAGATCAAGGGGAACCAGTGGATATAGTATATTTGGATTTTCAATCATCAGGTGCCACACAAGAAGTTGTTGCATAAGAGAAGGGCTCATGAGATTGGGCTAATACGTTAACATGGATGGAGGTTTGGTTAAAGGACAAAAAACAGAGAGTAGGAATAAATGAGTCATTTTCAGGTTGTCAAGCTGTTTCTCGTGTGATGCTGCAAGGATCAGTGCTGGTGCCTCAGCTATTCCAATCTATATTAATGACTTAGATTAAGGGACTGAGAGTAATGTACCCTGTTTGCTGACAATATAAAGCTAGTTGGGAAATTAAGCTGTGAGGAGGACACAAAGGGTGGAATCTTATACTCTTTAAAAATAATTGCGGGTCGGGACCATTTCTGGATTCTGACCCTGCACTTGCTGTCAGGGTGTCGGCTTGAGAGATCTTCCCTGAGGTGGCCTATTAAGAGGCCATTGACAGGTCCGCTGTCCAATTAATGATGGCAGATGAGTTCCTGAGGCTGCAGGCCCAATCAGAGGGCCTGCAGCCTTGGAAGGACAGCAGCCCCACTGGCAGAGCTGGGTGCTGCTGCTGCAGGCTGGGGACCGCGAGGGGGCCTCCATCATGAGGCAACCTTTGAAGAGGTTTGTGATTTTTTAAAATTTACCTATGGCCACAGCTACTAGACCATGACAGTAGAGGGGAAACCCCTCCACCACATGGCTGGTGGCTGCAGTTGTGCCCTGCTGATCCATGCTGCTCCGGTGAAGGGGGGGTGGGGAAGGACAGGAGCCCTGTGGGCCACCTTGGCCAGCCATCGGCAAGTCACCTACAGGCACCTGCCGGGCTTTGGCCTCAGTGGGGAGCCTGTCCGCTGCCGGGAAGATCCTGGCAGCATCCCCAGTCAGCCCACAATTGACCGTTTCATTAATTAAATTTGCTGCACGCTACTACTGGACGGATAGCCATTGCCGGTGATGTCCACTGTCCGGCAAGTTTAACTGGAAGCGGGAAGGCATTGGATACCTCCAATACCTCCCAGTACCGCTTTCAAGCCTGCCTCTGTGGAACTGGGAAGATTCTGCTCAAAGAGTCTGTAAATTGATATTGACAGATTAAGTGAGTGGGCAAGAACGTGGCAGATGGCGTATAATGTGGGGAAATGTGAATTTATTCACTTTGGTTGTAAGAATTGGACAACAGAATACTTTTTAAACAGTGAGAAACTATTAAATGTTTGTGTTCAAAGGGATGTGTGTGTACCTGTACAAGAAAAACAGAAAGTTAACATGCAGGTGCAGCATGCATTTGGAAAAGCAAATGTCATGTTAATGTTTTTTGCAAGGGGGTTGGAGTACAAGTGTAATGAAGTCTTGCTGCAATTGTACACGGCTTTGATGAGACCACATCTGGAGTACTGTGTACACTTTTGGTCACTGTGCCTGAGGATATAATTGCCTGAGAGGAGGTGCAACAAAACTTCACGAGATTGATTCCTGGGATGAGAAGAGTGTTCCATGAGGAGAGGTGGAGTAGAATGGGCCTATAGTCGCTGGAGTTTAGAAGAATGAGAGGTGATATCATTGAAACATAAAAGATTCTGAGAAGGCTTGACAGGATAAATGCGGATAGGTTGTTTCCCCTGGCTGGAGAACTAGTGGTCATAATCTTTTCTTTTCATTATTTGTTCCTGGGATATGAGCTCCACTGGCAAGGGCAGCATTTATAGTCCATCGCTAATTGCCCTTCAGAAGGTGGTGGCAAGTCTCCTTCTTGAACCCGGCAGTCCCTGTGGTGTAGCTATACCCACAGTGCTGTTAGGGAGGGAGTTCCAGGATTTTGACCCAGCGACAGTGAAGGAACAATGATATATTTCAAAGTCAGGATGGTGGGTGACTTGGTGGGGATTTTGCAGGTGATGATGTACCTGTGCATCTGCTGTCCTTGCTCTTCTAACTGGTAGAGGTCACTGGTTTGGAAGGTGCTGTCAAAGGAGGGTTGGCAAGTTTCTGCAGTGCATCTTGTAGTTGGTACACACTGCTGACACTGTGCATCAGTGGTGGAGGGAGTGAATGTTTAAGATGGTGGCTAGGGTGCCGATCAAGCGGACTACATTGTCCTGCATGGTGCCGAGCTTCCTGATTGTTGTTGGAGCTGTACTCATCCAGGCAAGTGGGGACGATTCCATTACAATCCTGACTTGTGCCTTGTTGATGGTTGGCAGGCTTTGGGGAGTCAGGAGGTGAGTAACTCATTGCAGAATTCCCAGTCCATGACCTGCTCTTTTAGCCACGGTATTTATATGGCTGGTCCAGTTAAGTTTCTGGTCAATGGTAACCCCCAGGATGCTGATGGTGGGGGATTCAGCAATAGTAATGTGGTGAACATCAAAGGGAGATGGTTAGATTCTCTCTTATTGAAGATTACATAGGATATATGGCACAGAAACTGGCCATTCGGCCCAACTAGTCTATGCTGGTGTTTTCATCCTTCATTCGAGTTTCCTCCCATCTTTCCTGATCTAAATCTATCACTGTATTCCTCTATTCCCTTATCCTTCATATGCTTGTCGAGTTCCCCTTAAATGCATCTATACTATTCACTGCAACCTCTCCCTGTGGTAGTGTGTTCCACATTCTAACCACTATTTGGGTAAAGATGCTTCTTCTGAATTCCCTATTGGATTTCTTGGTGGCGATCTTATATTGATGGGCTCTGGTTATTCTCTTCCTCACAAGTGGAAACAGTAGCCATAATTTTACTGGGCTATTAAGGATAAGTTTGGCTGCTGTGTGTAGTGGCGGTGGGGGGAGCAACGTAAAATGAAAGCGGAACACATTAGATTGGAAGTCTGACATCATGACGTTGCTTCTAAATTTTACCTGCGGCAGGAACCACGCAGGGCAGTCTTCTGACATTGATGCAGTAGGACACTAATTGAGGCACTTAAAAAACCAATTAACTCCAATTTTATGTGGTGTTTTGGATTTTATCAATGGCACACAGGGATCACTGGGCTTAGGAGTGCCTGGTGAAATGAGGCGGCAAGGAAGTGGAGGATGGCTGGAAACTGGGAAATAAGTGCTGGGTCTCTAAAGACATAGGGAGAGTCAGCGTGTGGTGGCAGGAAGGGTGATATAGACAGGGAGCTGCCAGATGTCGGCAGAAGGGAGGAGAATGTGCTAGGAGTGTGACCAGGGTCATTTAGGGACAGTGGCACTTGCCCCGAGGAGACGACTCAGGGACAGATTTGGGGGGGTGGGGGGGAGCTCAGGTGGCCATCCTGGTAGAAAGCCTAAGAATCAGAGCAAAGGCATCTGTCGTGGGCCTCATCCACTCAGGCTTCGTGGCCCCGGTTGAGGTGGAGGGGCAGCTCAGAGGGAGGGAGGTGCAGACACCAATGAGGGCACATCAGCAACCTCATGACTAGCAAGAGGGCCAGCCTTGGGGTGAGCACAACGCAGAAGGGCGCAGAGGGGCACATCAACAGCCACCTGTGCACTTCCTTCAAATGTCTGAATGGCAGTGGCAGTGAAGGCTGTACCTGTCCAGGGAGGCCGCCAGTGATCTCTGCGCAATTCTGCAGGAAGAACTGAGACCCATAGGGTTCGGTGATACCCAATGCCAGTGGTGCTGAAGATCACCATGGCTCTCAACTTCTACGCCTCCGGCTCCTTCCAGAGATCCACTGGGGACATGTGTGGGATGTTCCAGTCTGCAGCCCATCGATGCATCAAAGAGGTGACCAATGCCATGTTCGGGCGGCCGACAGCTATATACGCTACTGCACCAATCCAGAAAGTCAGGTGGAGAGGTCCATTAGGTTCAGGGCCATCGCTGGATTCCCCCAGGTGCAAAGTGTCATTGACTGCATGCGACCATTGGTCTTCATCAAGTGGCAGTGCTTCCATTCCATCAATGTCCAAATGATCTGCGACCACCAAAAGCAGATCCTTCAAACGGGTGCATGGTTCCCGGGAAGCAGCCATGACGCATACACACTTTGGCAGTCCCAGGTCCCACAGCTTTTCTGGCCCCCTGCACACCTTCAGAGATGAATACTTGGAGACAAGGGCTACCCTTTAAAGACATGGCTGCTCAAGTCTGTGAGGACTCCATGCACAGATACAGAGGAGAGGTATAACACCTGCCATGAGTCAACTTGAGTTATGACTGACCTTCTGAAGATGCGATTCAGGTGCCTAGACCGATCCAGTGGAACCTTTCAGTATGCCCCAAGTGAGAGTCTTGCATATTGTGGTGGTCTGCTGTGCATGCACAACCTAGCACTGCAGAGGGGGGAGGCGTTGAACAATGAGGACGTTGGTGAGCGTGATGCATCCTCCGACAATGAAGATGTGGAGGAGCCAGCTGACCAGGTGATGCAAGATGTGAAAACCCTTGGACCACAGGCAAGGCACAATGTGATACGTACAAGGGAGACTCGGGATGCCCTCATCCAGAGCCGTTTCTAGTGACCCTTGTGTCTTTCAGAAAGATCCCAATAAAGCTTTAACTTTAGTTAGCCTTGCTGTATTCCTTAGCCCTGTAGCCCTTCCTTCTGTATTCCATCACCCAGTGCCCAGGTGCACAGCGCACAGTGGCAAGGCTGAGGAGCTGAACGGATGCACTTTACTCCACCATTTCAAGCCCATTGAGGGAGGAAGGGTGCAGTTGCAATCTCACAGGGCACGAAGAATTAGAATGAGAAGCAGGAAGCGTGGGTGAAAGATTTATTGAGGCACACATCAGAAAGGAAACTTAACATCTTGATATTTAAATCACCTGTGACTGCCAAGTGCAGCTAGGTGCTCTTCTGAACTCTTATGAGGTGCCACCCCTGCACCTGCAGCTGAGGTGGAAGCTGGCTGCTGATGGTGCTGCTCCAAGGCCTCGATGATGTTGGAGGCTATCCTCTGGCTGCCTGTGGCCTGGAGAGCTCTGGCATTCTGAGGGGTTCCTGCACTGATGCAGGGCCTTCGTCTGTCGTCACAGCTACTTGAGGTGCTGGTCACGGGCAGACGGACAGAGGAGATGCTGTTTACACCAGGAGCACCCTGAGAGGACACCCAGAAGTGAAAGGCAGCCACTTCTCCTCTCTTACAAGACACACTTGTACCTCCCAGCTTACCTGAGAAGGACGAGGGCCTGGTGGAGAATCCAGGTACCCTGTCTCCCACTCTCATTGTCACTGCTGCTTCGAGCTCATGGACTAGGTGATGCCCGCATCTCCGACATCCACTTTGTGGTCTGCTGGAGCTGACTCTCCATGAGAGTCACCAATCTCTCCATGGTGGAAGCACTCATGGCCTAGATGGACTCCTCCATGGTTTGCACGTGGGTGTGCATAGCCTCTGGAATCTCCACCAGATGTCCTAATACTTCTTGCTGCAATTGCAGCAGTTGCCATGTCGCAGCAGACTCCAAAGGCACACTATCAGCCTGGGGCTCAGTGTGGGCCTGACCTCATACAGACCTGCAACTGTCAGTGGCCTCAGATGTCACAGCTTCCATCAGTTGCTCGGGTGTGTCTGTGCTGTGCTTACCAGCTTGTGACCCTGAATATATTTGCAAACACATACCCACCGAAGTGAGAGTATCTGCGCAGGGGAATGATGTGATGTTGCACCCTCTGAGGATCCCTCCTCCTTCTCAGAGATGGCTGGCTGACCTCTCGGTCTCTTGACCTCTTCTTGCCTCACCCTGACCTTGACCTGCATGAGAGAACATACCCATATAAGAGTTAAGGGATTCATATTTCCTCATCCCAACTATACTTGCTGTGGAGCACCACGTGTTTAATGCTGGTCACATGGGCACTATGCCTTGTGTGTGCCAGATGCACTCTTGTGCACCCACACTTGTTAACTCACTGTCTTGGCTTGGCACTCCTGTCTTGCCATCAGCAATTGCATGGCCATCCTGGTGCCCTGCAACTCCAAGGCCTCCTCCTCCATGGGGGTGAGGATGTGGAGGTACAGCAACCCTACTCTTTTCTTGGCCCTCTCTTTACTGTTGTGTGCCATCTTTTCCTGCAAGCACAAAAAGAAAGACTGTTAGTTCCCCCATGAAGACAAGCACAGCACCTATGCAGGTGGAGGCCCGGAGGTCCATGATGGGGGCAGATAAATGCCACCTGCATACAGCCACTCTCAAGGGAACTTGTGGGGTCAGCAACGACAGACAGACAGGTGCCCCTCACTGAAAGACAGCCATGCCTCTGACAGGAAATTCTGTTGCCTCATCCCCTTACCACCAACTGAGTGGTGACTCCCTCAGCACCAGGGAAACCCTCCCGTATTACCACATACAAGCCCAAAATGAAAAGAGATATGGAGTACTCCTGCATGTTGAACACCATGTGGAACAAACATTGAAGGTATCAAGGGAACAGAATGCATTCATGTCTTCAATGTCCATCACCAAAAGTGGCTTGGTAGCACCATTAGTAACCGAGCTTGTCGAGTCATGAAGGATATAACTGCCAGATTGGGCCTGCAGCAGGTAATGAGAGAACGTATGCAAGCAAAAAACTAACGCAGCAGCGGCTGCGACTGATAAATCAGAGTGGGGGAAGAGCGGAACTGTTTGGAGTCATCAGTAGCAGCTGATGAATCTGACCGGGGGAAGAATCGACCTGACTGGATGCAGTGGCGGCTGATATATCAGAGCCCAGACACTCCACAGTGTTTCCCAAAGAAAAGCAAGGAGTGACATCAGAGGACAGCTGGTAAGTGAGTTTTAAGGCTTGTTCTTCACTCTAAATGAGGACAGTGATTTAAACCAGGACTGGGAAAGTATAAAGAACTGTATTAAATCTACATATTAGCTTTATTGATAAAATTATAAGCAGGCTAAGTATAAGAGTAAGTGAATTAATATGAGTATTTGCACAGAGCAGGTCTAGAGGTATTAATTAAAATTAATAGTTTCTACAAGTTACTAACTAGTTTATAAAAAAGGGAAAATAATTTTTTTTAGATCATGGATGGGCAGCCTGCATTTCCTGCACCATGTGGGAACCTTAGGACACTTCATGTGTCTTGGGGGATCACGTGTGTAGAAAGTGTCTCCAGCTGCTTGAGCTTGAGCTCAGGATTTGCGAGCTTGAGGGGCAGCTGGGGTCACTGCAGAGCATCAGAGAGTTTCCTGGATCATACGTTCCAGGAGGTGATCAGCCTTCAGGCAGTGAGAGTTCAGGCAGGATAGGAGATGAGTCACCATCTGGAAGAGTAGGAAGAGGCAGGAGGTGGAGGAGTCTTTGGGGTGTGTGCCACCCTCAAATTCAGCATTGGAGACTGTTGGGAGTGACAACACATTGAAGGAGTGCAGTCCAGAGCATGGCATCAATGGTAAAAGGACTGCACAGGAGGGAACAACAAAGAGTAGAAAGGCAGTCATTATAGGAGATTCCATATTTAGGGGAACAGACCAAACACAGTAAGTTGAGAGGCAAAGTGAAGAAGAAACTAAGACTGGTAAAGGGAGAATATGAGAATAGAATAGCAGTTAACATAAAAGGGAATCCAAAAATCCTCTACCGGCATGTAAATAGTAAGCAGGTAGTAAGAGGTGGGGTGGAGCCTATTAGGGACAAAGAGGGTGATGTATGCTTAGAGATGCAAGGCAAGGCTAGAATACTTAATGGGTACTTTGTATCAGTGTTTATGAAGGAAGAGGATGCTGGCAAGATATTGGTAGAAGTGGAGATGGCAGAGGTAATGGATGGCTGAAAATTAATAGAAAGGATGTAATGGAAAGGCTGGCAATGCTTAGAGTGGATAAGTCACCTGGTTCAGACGGCTTGCATCCCAGGTTGCTAAAGGAATTGGGAGTGGAGATAGCAGAATGGTGTCATGCAAGCCCCCACCTGCCAAGAATGAGGCACATATATTTTGCCACATGAACATTGATTTTTAAACAGTTACTGGAGTAAAGAAAGAACTTGTTTAAAAAAAAACACAGACCCTTGACTGGAAAGACATTTTCATAGTAACAGACAGTACTTGGAAAGGACAAAGAGGCCACTCCCTGCTCCAATTTAATCCACAATGAACTTTTCATTACCAGGCGTTGAAGGTGGAGAGGCTAGCATTCCAGGTTAACTGCTAAAATGGCTGAATACACAAACAGACATGGTCAGACCAGTTTAGTCACATGACTAACTGGTTGTTGGAGTTTTTTTGAATTTGAACTTGCCACAGAGTTTTAAAACTCAGAAAGCTTTTTGCTCCTGGACTGAAAAGACCTCTCTTCTGTCTGCTCTCATCTCACTCTCACCAGCTTCAGAAACCATTGAAGACATATGAATCCCAAGAGAGAAATGTCTCCTACAGTGAACAAGGTTCAAGAAGAATACTGGGCCCCAACGAAAAGCAAGATCTACATACAATCAAGGACTCTACAGCAAGCTTGAAGCACAGTAAAAAACCCCACTTCAGAGATTGCCTCAAACCTCTCCACTATTTTTCTTCTGCTCTTTTCTTTCCCTATTTGCATTTACGTATCGCGTATGCATGCCAGTGTGGGGTGCGGCGTGTATTCATAGATGTTAACCGAATTAGGGTTTAAGTTTAAATTTAATAAAATTTCACTTTTCTTCCTTAAACCTAAGAAAGCCTGTTTATGCTCTTTTCTTTGCCTTATAATTGGAAAGTGGTGAACAATAATTCACCAAGGGGGAGCTCTAAACACGATGTGTTTAAAATTAAATATTGTTACAATAAGACCAGGTGAAGGCTGAGCAAGACCCCTAGACACCTTTCTCACCTGGTCGTAACATTGGCTTGTCATAATCTGCCTTTCCCTAGATATGGGGAGGTGCCAAATGATTGGAGAGTGGCAAATGTGACACCCTTATTCAAGAAAGGTTGTAAGGACATTCCTGGTAACTACAGGTTGGTCAGTTTTCCATCAGTGATGGGTAGGTGTTAGAAACAATATCAGCGAAAAAATCAACAGGCACTTGGAGAGGTTTAAGTTAACTAAGGAGAGTCAGCACAGATTTGTATAAGGCAGATCATGCTTGACAAATCTGATTGAATTTTTTGATGAAGTAACTGAGAAGGTTGATGAAGGGAAAGCAATGGGGATGTTGTCTAGGATTTTAAAAAAGCATTTGACAAATTACCACATAAAAGGCTGGGTAACAAATTAAACACGTGGAATAGGAGGGGCAGTGTCAGCATGGATAAAAAAATTAGCTTAATGTCATAAAATGGCAATTTGTGAATGGTTGTTTTTCAGGTTGAAGGATGGTAGACAGTGGTGTTCCATAAGGTTCAGTGCTAGGATAGGACCACTGCTTTTTTGATATATATATATATATATATATGACTTGGATTTGGAATACAGAGAAAAATATCAAAATTTGCTGATGGTACCAAACTTGGAGGTGTGGCAGACAGTGTGGATGGTACCAATCAACTGCAACAGAACATCGATAGGTGAGCAGAATGGGCAAACCAGTGGCAGATGAAATTTAATACAGGGAAGTATGAGATGATGCATTTTGGCAGAAGAGCTATGTAGAGGCAACATAGACTGAATGACACAGTTTTCAAGAGTGTACAGGGACAGAAGGACCTAACAGTTCATATGCATAGATATTTGAAGGTGGCAGGACATATTGAGAGGGTAGTTATCAAAGCATTTGGGATCATGGGCTTCATATATAGAGGAATTAAGCACAAAAGCAGGGAAGGTATGTTGAACCTGGATAGTGCGGGGGAATGGGACTGATTGAATCACTTTACAGTGAGCCGGATTGGACTTGGTGGGCTGAATGGCCTCCTTCTGTGCCATAATGATTCTATGAGTTTGAACTTATGCTCATCAATCTACCTGTCACAGAGGCACCTGTCCATTACAGTGTTGTTAGGAATGACCACCACACAGTCCTTTAGGAGACAAAGTTCCATCTTCACACTAAGGGCACCCTCCATAGTGTTGTATGGTAATCCCACCCTGCTAAATGGGAAAGATTCAGAACATATCTAGCAAATAAAAACTGGCCATCCATGTGGCACTGTGGGCCATCAAAAGCAGCAGAATTGTATTCTACCATAGCATCAGTCAAAGCTAAAAATGGGATGCTAACTTTGTGAATCTACAATGTAGGGCTACATACATGCTAAACAGTGGAAGCAACATGCGATGGACAAAGCAACATGAGCCCACAACTAATGGATCAGATCAAATCTCTGTAGTTCTGCCACATCCAGTCGTGAATGTTGGTGGACAATTAAACGGGAGGAGGAGGTTCCATGGACCTCCCAATCCTTAATAATGACAGCACATCAGTGCAGAAGAAAAGGCTGAACCATTTGCAACCATCTTCAACCAGAAATGTCGAGTGATCGATCCATCTCGGCCTCCTCCTGAGGTCTCCACAATCACAGATGTCAGTCTTCAGCCAATTTGATTCACTCAACGTGATATCAAGAAACAGTTGGTCGTACTGGATACAGCAAAGGCTATGGGTTCTGACAACATTCAAACTGTAGTACTGAAGACCTGTGCCTCCAGAACTAGCTCCCTGCCCAACCCCACCCTAGCCAAGCTGTTTCAGTCCAGCTATAACGCTGGCATCTATCTGACAAAGTAGACAATTGCCCAGGTAGGTCCTGTTCACAAAGAGCAGGACAAATCCAATCCAGAAAATTACTGTCCTATCAGTCTACTCCCAATCATCAGAATGAGGCTATTTTTGACAGTGCCTTCAAGCGGCACTTATTCACCAATAACTTGCTCACTGATGCTTAGTTTAGGTTCTGCCAGGATGACTGGCAATAGACCTCATTACAGTTTGGGCCAAACATGGACGAAAGAGCTGAATTCCAGAGATGAAGTGAGAGTGACTGCCCTTGACATCAAGGCAGCATTTGATCGAGTGTGGCATCAAGGAGCCCTAGTAAAATTGCAGTCACTGGGAATCGGGGACAATTCTCTTCTGGCTGGTGTCATATCTAGCACAAAGGAACATTCACTCCCTCCACCTCCAACATACTGTGGTTGCAATAAGTAGCATTACAAGATGCACTGAAGCAACTTGTCAAGGCTTCTTCGAAAGTAACCTTAAAAACCCGTGACCTCTACCACCTAGTAGCAAGGACAACAGACAACTGGGAACACCAGCATCCCCAAGTTTTTCTCCAAGTCACACATTTCCTGACTTGGAAATACATCGCTGTTCATTCATCGTCGCTGGATCAAAATCTTGGCACTCCCTCCCTAACAGCACTTGCTCAGTTCTCATGAATGACAAAAAGAAACAGCACACCATTGCAGAATGAAGGCATCATGACTGCTGCCGGTATACCAGGTATTGAGCTGCATGAATTGCTGCCTATGTTCGCTTACCGACTGGACATTGAGGGAGTGCAATCCTTTTCGGTTCTGGTATTAGGGCAGAATTAACATGCGGTGCCTGCAAATCAATGTGTGTGCAGCCGATGACATCCTGCACCATGAGGAAAGCGTGCGACCCTAGCAAAGGCACATGCTCCCCCCACTGGCTTGTCTCTGGCAAAAGAGTGTGATGTGTATTTGGCTCTCTTTAAGTAGAGAATCTCAGTGGCTTCCCTTACATAACAGTGGACGACAAACTATAAGATGTTGTAAATATCTTCAGTTCCAGCCTGGAAGGAGACTGATGTACATAAGTTCATCATCACCGGCACAGACACAATGGGCTGAATGGTCTTCTTCTATGCTGCAACTATTCTATGATTCTATGATTCTAAGGTTGCAGTGGTGGGTGCAGAGGTGTCAGATTTCAATGGGGACTTCTTACTGAAGCACATCTCACAAATTTCTCACTAAGGCTCACAGAATCACAGAATTGTTACAGTGCAGAAGAAGGCCATTTGGCCCATCATGCCTGCACTGGCTCTCTGAAAGAGCAATTCCCTCAATTCCATTCCCCTGCCTTCTCCCCGTAACCCTCCACATTCTTCCTTTTCATATAACTGTCTAATTCTCTTTTGAATGCTTCAATTGAACCTGCCTCCACCATGCTCACAGGCAGTGCATTCCAGAACTTAATCACTCACTGTGTGAAAAAGTTTATCCTCATGTCACTTTAGCATCTCTTACCAAATACTTTAAATCTGTGCCCTCTCGTTCTTGATCCTTTCATGAGTGGGAACAGTTTCTCTCTATCTACTCTGTCCAGACCCCTCATTATTTTGAATACCTCGATCAAATCATTTCTCAGCCTTCTCTTCTCCAAGGAAAACAGTCCTAACTTCGCCAATCTATCTTCATAACTGAAGTTCCTCATCCCTGTAACCATTCTCGTGAATCTTTTCTTACTCTTTCCAATGCCCTCACGTCTTTCCTAAAGGGCGGTGCCCAGAACTAGATGCAATACTCCAGCTGAGGCCGAACTAGTGTCTTATACAAGTTCAACATAACCTCCTTGCTCTTGTATTCTATGCCCCTATTAATAAAGCCCAGGATACTGTATGCTTTATTAATCACTTTCTCAACCTCTCCTGCCTCCTTCAATGACTTATGCACATATACACCTAGTTCCCTCTGCTCCTGCACTCTCTTTAGAATTGAACTCTTTATTCTATATTGTCTCTCCATGTTTTTCCCACCAAAATGAATCACTTCACATTTTCTGCACTGAACTTCACCTGCCACGTGTCTGCCCATTCCACCAACTTGTCTATGTCCTTTCGAAGTTCTATACTATCCCCTTCACAGTTCACAATGCTTCCAAGTTTCGTATCATCTGCAAACTTTGAAATTGTGCCCTGTACATCAAGGTCTAGGTCATTAATATATATCAGGAAAAGCAAGGGTCCCAACACTGGGGAACTCCACTACAAACCTTCCTCCAGCCCAAGAAACATCCATTGACCATTACTCTTTGTTTCCTGTCACTCAGCCAATTTCATATCCATGTTGCTACTGGCCCTTTTATTCCATGAGCTACAAGTTTGCTCACATGTCTGTTGTGTGGCACTGTATCAAGCGCCTTTTGAAAGTCCATGTACACCACATCAACTGCACTGCCCTCATCTTTCACCTCCTCAAAAAACTCCAGCAAGTTAGTTAAACATGATTTTCCCTTAAGAAATCCATGCTGGATTTCTTTAATTAACTCGCATTTGTCAATGTGACTATCGATTTTGTCCCAAATTATGTTTTCTAGAAGTTTTCCCACCACTGAGGTTAAACTGGCTGGCCTGTAGTTGCAGGGTTTATCCTTACACCGTTTTCTGAACATGGGTGTAACGTTTGCAGTTCTCCAGTCCTCTGGCACCACCCCGGATTCCAAGGAAGACTGAAAAATTATGGCCAGTGCCTCTGCAATTTCCACCCTCACTTTCCTCAGTATCTTCAGATGCATCTCATCTGATCCTGGTGCTTTATCCACTTTAAGTACAGCCAACCTATCTAATACTTCCTCTTTATAAATTTTAAACCCCTTTAGTGTCTGAATTACCTCCTCTTTCAATATTGCCTGGGTTGCATCTTCTTCCTCGGTAAAGACAGATGCAAAGTATTCATTTATTTCCTCAGCTGTGCCCTCTGCATCCCCTTTCTGGTCCATAATTGGCCCCACTCCTTTTTACCACACTTTTACTATTTATATGCCTATAGAAAACTTTGGGGATTTCCTTTAATTCTAGCTGCTAGTCTCTTTTCATGCTCTCTCTTTGCTTTTCTTATTTACTTTTTCACTTCCCCTCTGGACTTTCTATATTCAGCCTGGTTTATAATAGTACTTTCTACCTGGCATCTGTCATAAGCACACTTTTTCTTCTTTATCTTAACCTCTACCTCTTTTGTCATCCAGGGAGCCCTGGATTTGTTTGCCATACTTTTTCCCTTCGAGGGAACATACCTTGACTGTGCCTGAACTATCCCTTCTTTGAAGGTAGCCCATTGTTCATCTACTGGTTTTCCTGCCAGCTTTTGACTCCAATTCTCCTCAGCTCCATTCTTACTCCATTGAAGTTGGCCTTCCCCCAGTAAATTATTCTTACCCTGGATTGCTCTTTGTTCTTTTCCATAGTCAGCCTAAACCTTATGATACAATGATCACTATCCCCTAAATGCTGTCCTACTGATAATGATCCACTTGGCCCACCTCATTCCCAAGAACCAGGACTAACAGTGCATCCTTTCTCGTTGGACTAGCAACATACTGTCGTAGAAAATTTTCAGAGAACTGATCCCAAACACCCTGGGTGAGTATGTCCTTCAGATGTGAGGCCTCTTTTTCTTGCCCTCATTCCTCTTCCAGCAGCTTGTCCTGCTCCGTAAAAGTAAACGGAATCTGGCGACATACAGAGTGATTATAAACAGAGTGCATCGTAAACGGAGTATTAAAGTTTGGAATTTGTTGAGAGTGGGAATTTGGTGCTGATAGGGAAGGAGGCACTGCTTTTTGCTTAGTGCAAATTCATGTGGAGAAAAAGAAAAAAAAGACTTACAACAAACGAAAAAGTAGATAAGAATAACATAAATAATCTAGACTAAGATATAGCGGAATAGGTTGTGTGTCTGCACTGTGGGAGTTTGTGGTCAGTGAGACTGTCCCAAGTGAACACATCTGCAGTAGGTGTGTCCCTCTTGAATCTCTTCAGCTCAGAGTGATTGAACTAGAGTGTAAGGTAGAGTCACTCTGACACATAAGGGAGGGGGAAGAGTATCTGGACAGTTACTCCAGACCTCGGTCACACCTCATAGAAAGGTATGCCTCTGGTGGCGAGGCAAGGGTAGTCATTTGGGGGGAAGGGCGTCTTGGGTCCCAGGGGTGGGTTGGGTGGCGGTCCTCAATTGGGTACCCTGTGCCCGACTGCCATGGCAGCCCCTGGCACACGGAACGGCTGGAAGCTTTCGCAGGGCGGCCTTTCGCGTTCCCAGCACACCCGCTTGCCATGGGTATAATACCCGTGGAGGCAGGCGAGGGCCCTTAAGTGGCCATTAAGTGGCCACTTAAGGGCCTTGATTGGCCTCGGACGGGCGGGCCGTTCCCCCCGCCCAAGCGCCGTAAAGTTGGATGGAGGTGGAAGAGGGGCGGGAAGGCCTCCCAGAGTCTCCCGCTCAATTTTACACCACCCTCATGCCACCATCTGACCCGCTGGGGTGGCATAAAATTCAGCCCCTGGTGTCAGGGTGAGGGACATCTTAAACAGGCTTGAAAGGATATTAGAGAGGGAGGAGAAGGATCCAGTCATTGTGGTCCGTGTTGGGAGGAACAATATTGGAAAGAATAGGCAAGGGTAATAGTAATAGTAATAATGGCACAGATGTCCTGTTTGGAGAGTACCAGGTACTAGGAGCTAAACTAAGGAACAGGAGTTCAATGGCTATAATCTCAGGATTATTACCCAAATCATGTGCAAATTAATGTAGGGATATGCAGATTAGAGAGGTGAACAGTTGGCTGAAAAAGTGGTGTGGGAAAGAGAGGTTCCATTTCATGGGACGCTGGCACCAGTACTGGGAAAGGAAGGAGCTGCACCATTAGGGCCGGGACCAGGCAGGATCCTAGCGGTAAGGATAAATTGGGCAGTCACAAGGACTTGAAACTAGTAAATTGAGGGGGGAGGGATTAGGTGGAAAAGGTAGTATTAATAATAGTTGAAAAACAAAAAAATGGGAAGAGAGTAGAATATCAGTCAAAAAATGTGCGTTAGGCACTATGATCAAAGGGAAAGCTAAAAATGTAAAGTCATCAAACCAGCGGAGAGAAATAAGAAACATGTAAGTAAAACATTAAAATTGAAGGGAAGGCTTGGGATGGTGGCCCAAATAAGTGCTCTTTATATAAACACAGAGTGTATAAGGAACAAATTGAATGAATTGTCAGCACAAATTTAACTTGAAGGGTATGACATGGAAGCCAATTTTGAGACATAGCTGTAAGACGGTCAGGTCTGGGAACTAAATATGCCAGGTTAGGAACATAGCAGCAGGAGTAGGCCATTCAGCCCATCGAGTCTGCCCCACTATTCAAAATGATCATGGCTGATCATCCACTTCAATACCTTTTTCCCACACTATCCTCAGGTTCCCTTATGTCATTGGTATTTAGAAATCTGTCAATCTCTGCTTTAAACATACTCAATGATGAGCTTCCATAGCCCTCTGAGGTAGAGAATTCCAAAGATTCACAACCCTTTGAGTATCGAAATTTCTCCTCATCTCTGTCCTAAGTGGCTTCCCCCTTATTTTGAAATTGTGTCCCCTGGTTCTAGACTCCCCAACCAGGGAAACATCTGAGCTGTATCTACCCTGTCTATCCCTTTAAGTATTTTGTAGGTTTCAATGAGATCACCTCTCATTCTTTAAAACTCTAGAGAATACAGGCCCAGTTTCCCCAGTCGCTCTTCACAGGACAGTCCCGTCATTTGGGGAACAAGTCTGGTGAACCTTCGTTGCACTCCATCTATGGCAATAATATCCTTCCTAAGGTAAGGGGACCAAAACTGCACACAGGTGCAGTCTATAAGGTTAGAAAGTCTACAGGAAAGATAGGGAAAATGGTCGGGGGGAGGAATAGCCTTAATGATGAAGGATGAAATTACTTCATTGATAAGAGAGGATAAAACGAGACATAAGCAGGCAGTGGAGACTTTATGGGTAAAATTAAGAAATAGAAAAAGATTTGATTACAATGGGAACTGCATATAGGTCCCCTGGTAGCAGCTGTGAAGTGGTAGATTTTGTATAAATGCAGAGATTAGACAAGCATGTAGCATGTTGGCTTAGTGGCAGGAGGCAGAGGGTGATGGTAGAGGGTTGTTTCTGCGAGTGGAAGCCTGTGACCAGTGGTGTACCACAGGGATTGGTGCTAGGACCCTTACTGTTTGTAGTGTATATAAATAATTTGGGACGAGGAGGAATGCCTTAGATTAGAGGACGATATAGATGGGCTGGTAAGATGGGCGGAGCATTGGCAAATGGAGTTTAATCCTGAGAAGTGTGAGGTGATGCACTTTGGGAGGTCTAACAAGGCAATGGAATATAAAATTGATGGTAGGACCCTAGGGAGTACAGAGGATCAGAGGGACCTTGGGGTGCTTGTCCATAGATCACTGAAGGCAGCAGCACAGGTAGATAAGGTGGTTAAGAAGGCATGCGGGATACTTGCTTTTATTAGGCGAAGCATAGAATATAAGAGCAGGGAGGTCAATAACTAGGGGGCATAGATTTCAGGTAAGGGGCAGGAGGTTTTGAGGTGAGTTGAAGAGGAATTTTGTCACCCAGAGGGTGGTTGGAATCTGGAATACACTGCCTGAAGGGGTGGTAGAGGCAGGAACATTCACGACATTCAAGAAATATTTAGATGAGCACTTGAAACGCCATAACATACAAGGCTACGGGCCAAGTGTGGGGAAATGGAATTAGTTAGGACAGGTGCTTGATGGTCGGCGCAGGCGCGTTGGGCCGAATGGCCTGTTTCTGTGCTGTAAAACTCTATAACTCAAAGGCAGAGTGGCCTCAATGGGGATTTTAACTTTCATATAGTTTGGGACAAGCAGAAAGGTAGTGAATTTTTTGAGTGCATCCGGGTTAGTTTTTTGCTACAATGGCTGGAATTTTACTGGCACTCCGTGAGTCCCGATATCGGGACCAAATGCGTGTTCCGAGCCCGCACTGGTGGGCACTGGGACCGTGCGGGCTATTTTACCAGCGATGGCCAATTCAGAGGCTGCCGCTAGGACTGTTTTCCAATTAAGGATGGCGACTTGCCTCTCTGAGCTGCCAGCCCATTCAGAGCACCAGCTGCTCTGCAGACTCTGCAGTGCCATCAATTGAGGTGACTACTGATGAGGCTGCAAGGGGAAAGAGAGGGTGCCTCCGTCTTACTTTCTCTTCTTCCCTTACCATAACCGAATCCTGTCCCTTTTGCATTTCAGATACCCAGGAACTGGAACCATCCCAGTCAGAGATGGAAGAGGAAGAAGAAAGAGAAGATGAAGAGAAGCTGTCACTTGACCTTACACTCACAACCAGGGTTTACAGGGCACTACAGCAGTCGATCAATATGTTCTCCAACATATCAGTAGGATTGCTGAGGCACCCCCTTAGGAGAGTAGCACTGGCTCCATAGAGCACGAACCTGCTGTCCTCTTGCATGGATTCCTGATCCCACCCCTGCCACTCCGCCAGTGCCTTTGATGTTGCCTGTCAGCCAGCCAACCCAGACTGCTGCAGGTTGCATAAGATTCTTCAGATGCTTTTTTGAATTAAACTAATAAAGAGACATTGGGATCGTCAAACGAAAGTGCCCTTCTTTTTAGAGCAGCACAACTAATAAAGAATTAAACTATAAAATAAAGGGAAACTTATAAAATTAAATATTATCACCATTGTCCAGCTGTCATCCCAATCACTGCCATTGTAACCTTAAACTGAGATGCATAGTAATGTGGTGCTAACAGGTAGGATTTTTAACAAGTTTTATGGAAAGCATTTTCAGATGCAATAATATGGTTTTTATAAAGAGCTCTGACCTGTTAACAATTAAATAAGCTACTAATGACGTTTATAAACCAACTGCCATTCTATTTCAGCTTTTCATTTAAGATTTTGTCCCTTGATTTATGAAATGGTGAGGTTGGCATGTCTGTGGTCTGTGATAGAGAAGAGGTAAGGAGTGTAGGACGTTTGGTGAATGAGGAAGAGTGTTTGAGGTCATTGGTATCACTCATGAATTATTTGATCACGTAGAAACCAGCCAGATAGCGGCTGTCTATATTGTAGCTTTCCTTCTTCTTGGTATTGCTCCACTCCCTGTTGCACCTCCTCCACTTCCTCCTCCTCCTCCTCTTCCTTGTGCTCCTGCTTCTCATCTTCTCATCTGATAGGTGGTTGCAAAGGTTGTCCCTCTTAGTGGCAAGTTTGTGAAACATGTAGTGTGCTCAACTGATTTCTGCAGGGCTTCTCCAGAGTGGTCCTTGAACTGAAATCATTGCTTGAGGACACCGATGATGTGCTTTATAATGTTCCTTGTGCAGCATGATTCTCATTGTTGGTCTGCTATGCATGTGTGCATGGGTTCTGGAGTCATGAAACATGGCATGAGTGGATAACCATTGTTGCCCAATAGCCAGCCTTTGACTTACAATGGTGGGTGAAATACAGCTGGCACAGAGGACTGCCACAGAATGAAGAAGTCATGACTACAGCCAGGATAAAAGGAATTCACCTGCATGCTGCTCTGCCTGCGGCTGCATATTAGCTGCATGCTGAGGGAGCGGAATCCTTTTTGGTTCAGGAAAATGGCTATGTTTACTTGAGGTACGGCAACGCAATGCACGAGCAGTCAATGGCATCCTGCACCACTGAACTTCAGATAAGAGAATTGCTCCCTGAAGGCCATCGGCATATAGTGTCTCCTGTTGAGAGCCCTTCTCTCCTCTCCTCCTCCTTCTTCTAGCAACTTGTCCTGCTCTGCATGGTCTCTCTTCAGTCTCCCAATCATGTTCAGTTCCCAGAGGAAGCCTACCAGGTCATCATGCCTGGAAGCAACTTGTTTCAGCACCACAACAACATTAATTTGCATTCATACAGCACCTTTAATGTCTGTTCACTGAGTAAATTTAACATGAGGTCTTACTGTAAGCAGCCATTGTTGAACTTTATTTGCACTTCCCCAACAGAGAGGACAGCAGAGAGGCAGTATACAAAATGTTCAGCCAGTTCAATACACTACAGACCCTCCCCACTTAAAAAAACAACTTATACATTAAAATGTAAAATGGTACATGTACATAATTTCCAGGAATACAATAACAATACCTGGAATTTAACAGGTTGGGTTGCATGCTTGTTGTTACTGTAATCACAACTAAAACATATATAACCAATAGTTCCATAGTAATTTACATGTTAAAAAATTGTTTTTCCTTAACACCAGTATGTCTTTAACAAAAATATCATAATTTGACAAAAAGTAATGAAAAGAACAACTTATTTCTTCTTCCTTCCTACATACTTTCAATTAACCTTCTTTTTCTGTCTGGGTATATTCTTCCATTTCATTAGCTTGACTCTGCTCTCCCAACATCTCAGACTGTGTCAACACTGAACTTTGATTTTGATTACCAACTCCACTTAATGGTTGGGACTGTGAAATTGATTGATTAATCTTAATCAAAGACCCTGACTCACTTTGATCCACTGGTGGATTCTGTGATACTGGGAAACTTTCAGTTTCTTAGCACCTTGCAATTTCTTTCTGACTTGGGACTGTAGGAATTTGGACTATAGGAGGTTTCACATGCTCTTCCTTTGTCAGATTTCCTCTTTCAAGCAAATGATCTACATGACACAGATGGAGTCTCTAATCTTCGCCAGATATGTGAATGCACCTAGTCTTTTCACAACAGATCCAAACACATACTTCTCCTTATCACCTCAGTGGTTTTTCACCATGACATTCTGACCAGTACTGAACTCTATAAGTTTCATGCCTCGAGTATCATGACTCATCTTCCCTCTGTCTTACTTTTCTCTTACTTTGCTATTGACGTTCTTTTATTCTTTCACGGGATGTGGGCATCGCTGACAAGGGCAGCATTTATTGCCCCTCTCTATTTGCCCATGAGAAGATGGTGGTGACCTGCCTTCTTGAACTGCCGCAGTCTATGTTGTGTGGGTACATCAGTAGTGCTGTTAGAAAAGGTGTTCCAGGATTTTGACCCAGTGACAGTGAAGGAACGGTGATATAGTTCCAAGTCAGGATGGTATGTGGCTTGGAGGGGAACTTGCAAATGGTGGTGTTCCCATGCATTTGCTACTCTTGTCGTTCTAGGTGACAGAGTTTGCGGATTTGGAACGTGCTGTCTAAGGAGCCTTGGTGAGTTGCTGCAGTGCATCTTGTAGATGGTACACACTGCTGCCACTGTGTGTCGGTGGTGGAGGGAGTGAATGTTGAAGGTGGTGGATGGGGTGCCAATCACGCGGGATGCTTTGTCCTGGATGGTGTCGAGCTTTATGAATGTTGTTGAAACTATACTCATCCAGGCAAGTGGAGAGTATTTCATCACACTCCTGACTTGTGCCTTGTAGATGGTTGACAGGCTTTGGGGAGTCAGGAGGTGAGTTCCTCACTGCAGAGTTCCCAGGCTCCTATCTGTTCTTGTGGCCACAGTACTTATTTGGCTGGTCCAATTCAGTTTCTGGTCAATGGTAATTTCCAGGATGTTGATAGTGGGGGATTCAGAGATGGTAATGTCAAGGGAGATGGTTGGATTCTCTCTTGTTGGAGATGGTCATTGCCTGGCACTTGAGCAGCGCGAATGTAACTTGCCACTTATCAGACCATGCCTGAATGTTGTCCAGGTTTTGCTGCGTTTGGAAAAAGGCTGATTCAGTATTTGAGGAGATGCGAATGGTGCTGAACATAGAACAATACAACTGTAGAAAGATTATGGCACAGAAGGAGGCCATTCAGCCCATCGTGTCTGCGCTGGCCGAAAAATCTAGCCGCCTATTGTGCAATCATCAGCGAACATCTTCTGACCTTATGATAGAGGGAAGGTCAATGATGAAGCAGCTGAAGATGGTTGGGCATAGGACACTACCCTGAGGATCTCCTGTAGTGATGTCCTGGGACTGAGATGATCACCCTCCAAAAACCACAACCATCTTCCTTTGTGCTAGGTATGATTCCAACCAGTGGAGAGTTTTCGCTCCAATTCACATTGACTCCAGTTTTTCTAGGGCTCCTTGATGCCATACTTGGCCAAATGCTGCCTTGATGTCAAGGACAGTTACTCTCACCTCACCTCTTGAGTTCAGCTCTTTTGTCCAAGTTTGGACCAAGGCTGCAATGAGGTCAGGAGCTGAGTGGCCCTGGCAGAACCTAAACTGACTGTCAGTGAGCAGATTATTGCTGATTAAGTGTCACTTCATAGCACTGTCGATATCACCTTCCATCACTTTGCTGATGGTCGAATGCAGACTGATGGGGCAGTAATTGGCTGGGCTGGATTTGTCCTGCTTTTTGTGTACGGGACATACCTGGCAATTTTCCACATTGTTGGGTAGATGCCAGTGTTGTAGCTGTATTAAAGCAGCTTGGCTAGGGGCACGGCCACTTCTGGAGCAAAAGTGTTTAGTATTATTGCTGGAATGTCGTCAGGGCTCATAGCCTCAGCCATTTCTTGATATCTCGTGGAGTGAATCAAATTGGCTGAAGATTGGCATCTGTGATGCTGAGGACCTCAGGAGGAGGTGGTGATGGATGCAAATGCTTCAGCCTTGTCTTTTGCACTGATGTGCTGGGCTTCTCCATCATTGAGGATGGGGATATTTGTGGAGCTTCCTCCTCCGGTTAGTTGTTTAATTGTCCATCACCGTTCACGACTGAATGTGACAGGACTGCAGAGCTTAGATCTGATCCGTTGGTTAAGGGATCGTTTAGCTCTGTCTATCGCATGCTGCTTCCGTAGTTTGGCCTGCAGATAGTCCTGTGTTGTAGTTTCACCAGTTTGACATTTCATTTTTAGGTATGCTTGGTGCTGCCCCTGGCATGCCCTCCTGCACTCTTCATTGAACCAGGGTTGATCCACAGGTTTGATGGGAATGGGGGATATGCCAGGCCGTGAGGTTACAGATTGTGTTTTAATACAATTCTGCTGCTGCTGATGGCCCACAGCACCTCATGGATGTCCAGTTTTGAGTTGCTAGATCTTTTCAAAATCTATCCCATTTAACACAGTGGTAGTGCCACACAACACGATGGAGGGTATCCTCAATGTGAAGACGGGTCTTCGTCTCCACAAGGAATGTGCGGTGGTCACTCCTACCAATACTGTCTTAGACAGATGCATCTGCGACAGCTGGATTGGTGAGGACAAGGTCAAGTAGGTTTTTTCCTCTTGTTGGCTCTCTCACCACCTGCTGCAGACTGGGTCTAGCAACTACGTCCTTTAGGACTCGGCCAGCTCGGTCAGTAGTGGTGCTACTGGGCCACTCTTGGTGATGGATATTGAAGTCCCCCACCCAGAGTACATTCTGTGTCCTTGCTACGCTCAGTGCTTTCTCCAAGTGATGTTCAACATGGAGGCATACTGATTCATCAGTTGAGGGAGGGCGGTAGGTGGCAATCAGCGGGAGATTTCCTGGCCCATGTTTAACTTGATATCATGAGGCTTCATGGGGTCTAGAGTCAATGTTGAGGACTCCCAGGGCAACTCCCTCCCTACTGTATACCACTGCGCCTCCACATTTGGTGGGTCTGTCCTGTCGGTGGAACAGGACATACCCAGAGATGGTGATGGTGGTGTCTGGGACATTGTCTGTAAAGTATGATTCCATGAGTATGACTATGTCAGGCTGTTGCTTGACTAGTCTGTGGGACAGCTCTCCTAATTTTGGCACAAGCCCCCGGATGTTAGTGAGGAAGACTTTACAGAGTTGACTGGGCTGGATTTGTTGTCATTGCCGGTCGATGCTGGGTGGTCTGTCTGGTTTCATTCCTTTTAAACATTTCTCTCGCAGTTTGTACAACTGAGTGGCTTGCTAGGCCATTTCAGAGGGCATTTGAAAGCCAACCACATTGCTGTGGGTCTGGAGTCACTTGTAGGCCAGACCAGGTAAGGATGGCAGATTT
The DNA here is from genome assembly GCF_036365525.1 of Heterodontus francisci. Taxonomy (NCBI): domain Eukaryota; kingdom Metazoa; phylum Chordata; class Chondrichthyes; order Heterodontiformes; family Heterodontidae; genus Heterodontus; species Heterodontus francisci. Next base: position 49,436,651 of record NC_090383.1, read on the forward strand.
CCTTCCCTAAATGACATTGGTGAACCAGATGGGTTTGTATGACTATCAACAATGGTTTCATGGTCACTATTACTGAGACTAGCTTTGTTTTTAATTCCAGATTTGTTAATTGAATTTAAATTCCACCAGCTACCATTAAGCAAACTAAACCTTGTCCTAGGAGCATGTTTAAACACTAACTCGTAAGGTGAGCAACCTGTTGTAGACTGCGGGGTTATTCTGTAAGAAAACAGAAAATTGTCTAGCCTATGTTGAAGAGAAACATGGAAATTACTACCTAGCTTGCACCAAGCAAATATTTCTGCAAAGACCTCTTCACAATTTGTACTCTTCTTTCTGCAGCACTTTTCGATGCTGGGTGATACAGAAGTATTAGAGTATGTTTGACTCCATTCTTACTCAGAAATATTTCAAACTCTTTTGAGATAAACTGTAGACCATTATTTGACACCAACGCTTCTGGAAATCCATAAACTGTAAACCAACTTCTCAAAACTTCAATAGTTTTGATACTTGTGGTGTTGAACATAGACTCAATGTTTATCCAATTGCTATAGCTATCAACCAAAACAAAGTACTCTTTCCCTTCCACTTCAAAGAAATCTACTTGTACTTATTGTAATATTCTGATAACTATTGAGGCTTTGTACAGAAATTATAAGAGTCTGACGGTTAAAGTAATGGGAGTTTATTGAACACATCTTGCATCAAAGGTTTCGTCTACAACTCTCCATAAGGTCCTGTACAGGTTATGTTACATCACTTCCTTTGATGATGCACACAGTCTATTTACATAATCTGCCCAGTAACAATCCAATTGCAACTATATTACATTTAACTACACTCATTCCCACAGTTTTCTTGTGTTTGACCATGGAATGAAAGGAACCTTGGTTGAATCATTTCTCATTCTGAGACAATTTCACAACTTTTCACCAACTGTTCGACTTTTGGATACCAAAAATAGCTTCTTGCGACTGCTTTCATATGGACTATCCCTGTGTGCTCTTGATGAAATTCCTCTAACAATCTGTCTCTAAAAGACAGCATGGACTCGATGGGCCGAATGGCCTTCTTCTGTGCCGTAAATAACTCTATGACTCTAAACCTTGTCAGAATAATTACTCTTAAACCCCATAGGAGACAATCTGGATTTACAATCAGTTCATTTCTACATGTGAAATATTCCCACAATTTCTCATCGTCACACTCTTTGCGCCAGGCATTCATGATGTCATTGAGTACTTTACTGAGCACCAGATCATTGCGAGTTTCTTCAGAAATGTCTCTGGCAGACACTGGCATGCCATTTGTGAATGTGATGTAGTTCATAGGTTGCTAAAAATGAATCAGTCTTCACTTCCTGAATGCCAGACATACTCTTACTGATCCCTACCGTAAATAACTCGGCCCAGTTTAAATGCATTTTCTTAAGCTAATTTTTTCTCATCGGAGAGACTTTGTTCCCTCCTACTATACCAATGGCAAGTAATAGGATGCATCATCGTATTCCACCCTAACACTTACTCCACCAAACACTGGAATACTGCAATTGGAATTACTACTCAGTTTCAGACCACTTTTCTTGTAAGCAAATGTGACTTACAGACTGTTTGTTCTCTCCTTCTGAGATAGCAGCCACTGCTGTAGCTGTATCAATGATGAAACTAAGTTATGAATCTCCGACTTTTATTTTTTACTGTGGGCGCTGGAATTATATCTTCAGCCCTTTTTCTCTCATCTTCCATGAGTTGTTTTCCTTGCTCTCTGACAGAGTAACAACACTGATCTTCCTGCTCGATAACATCCGCTTCTGTTTCCATATCTTATCGTGTGTGGATTTGAGGCTTCCTGAACTAGCTTTAGGTCCACCATGACCTCAATCTGGTGCATTGCTGTGACCTGGAGCTTTACCGCGACCTGGAGCATTACTGCTTCCTCTACTCCTGCATGCTGTCTGGATATGACTGACTTTCCAATAGGAATAGCACTTTGACTGAAAATGAGGGCATTTAGATGGTTGCTGGCTACCATGGCAACAGTAGCATCTAAATCTCTGATTCTGAATCTGTGAACTTGGCTGCCTGATTCCTGCTGAAATTCGATGGACCTCCCCTGCCAGCTCAGGAAAAGAACTTCCTTGCAATCTGCAATTATCTCTTCCTGCCATTTCCATGGCTGTGGCCTCGTATCTGGCCTCCTTCCATGTCACCCTATTGCCTTTTCTCAAAAGCTTGGTCTGGATTGTACTGTTCTTTAGACCTCCAACGAACATGTCTCTAAGGTTGACTTCTAGGTTCATGCCAAAACCACAATGATGAGATAGCTTCTTTAATTCAAGAATATAATCTGCAATAGGATCACTTGGCAACTGCTTCCTTCCACAGAATGTAACTTGCAGTGCAATTTCATTCTTAGTTGTGCTCTGAGTCCAGAATCTCATTAATTTCAGAATAGTCCAAAGTACTGGGGTCTTGCAAGCAACATTGGTTAAACATCACCTCAAAAGCATTTGGCCCCATCATAGTGAGGATAACATTCACTTTATCCTCATCTCCTATTTCGTTAGCTTTAAGCCAACTGTGTAACTTTCATTCGTAATTTCGCCAGTCCTCTTTGTTAGGGTTGAATTCCCCCACACATCCCAAAATAAGTCTTCAATGCCATTTTTTCAAATTATGTACTGTGCTGACTCACAGAGTTGTACTTGAACATGATGTGCAGACACAGGAAACAATCTCTCAAATTGCTCATACTTCCTCAAAATCGACATTGGTAGTTCCAGAAAGTGTGTCACAATGTTCTTCAGATCATAATCTCTCGAATGAAATGTAAACAAAAATTCAGCCCCTCTCATCGTCATTTTTCTTTCGTATATTCACTGAGTAAATCAAACATGAGGTCTTTTTGCAAGCAGCCATTGTTGAACTTTATTTACACCTCCCTAACAGGGAGGGCAGCAGACAGGCAGTATACAAACTGTTCAGCCAGTTCAATACACTACAGTAAATGTCCCAAGGCACTTCATAAGAGTGTTATCGAACAAAATTCGACACCAAGCCACATAAGGAGGTATCAGGACAGATGATCAAAAGCTTAGTCAAAGAGACAGTTTTTAAGGATTTCCTTAAAGGAGGAAAGATCTCGAGAGGAGAGGGAATTCCAAAATTTTGGTCTGAGGCAGCTTAAGATATGGCTGCCAACGGTGGATGTGTAAGACACTAGAATTGGAGGAGCACAGAGATCCTGAAGGCTTGCAGGATTGGAGGAGATTACAGAGATAGGAAGATGAGAGGTCATGGAGGGATTTGAAAATGAGGTTGAGAATTTTAAAATTGTTGCTGGCATGGGAGCCAATGTAGGTCAGTGAGAACAGGAAAGATGGATGAACGGGACTTGGTGTGATTTGGGATACAGGCAAATGTACAGGTTCACATAGGGTGGAAGATAGAAAGCCGGCCAGGAGTGCATCGGAATATTCGAGTCTAGAGGTAATAAAGGCATGGATGAGAATTTCAGCAGCATATAAGCTGAGGCAGAGGTGGAGCCGGGCGATGTTACAGAAGTGGAAGTTGTTCATGGTTGGTTCATTATGTTGTTAAAGATACACAGGTGAAGGGTATTGTTTAATTGAGGAGTTAGAGTGGATATAAAGAGAGCTTTCTGGGAGGGGGTGAAGGCAGGAGGCAGAGATATATAATGCTGCATTCTGTGAATAAACCGACTATCAAGGAATGGATCTGTGTCTGGCTTCATTCTTCACCATTTGGCTTGGATCCATATAACATGGTAGCAGAGGATGGTTGCCTAAAGGTGAAGATTGGCAACTGTTACAACTGAGGCGGGAGGAGTGCACTGATTATTCTACTCCCACTTCTCCACAGGTCACAGCATATTATTTTAAATTTTCCCACTTATCAATATGGTCTGTTTTTCCCAGAATAGGACACACTAACCAAGTCTCTTTAATGAACAACAAAATTATCAGTTTATTGTAAAACAAGTCGTAACTAGTAATGAAGTAAAACATAAACACACAGATTTAAATTTCAAAGTTCCCTTTTTACCTTAGTCCCTTCACACTCTCACACACATATATACACCAGTTAAGCAAAAAAAAAAGGGATTTTTAGAAATTCAGAGCTCTGTACAGACAAAAAAGAAGTTGGGCAGATTACTTGCTCATTTTTGAAGAAAGCAGCAGATGATATGGCATACAGTGTGACTTCTGAGTACACATAGACAGGTCACTGAGATCTTTTAGAACTGTTCTTTTCAGGCAGCATTGAAAAGTAATTTAGCAGGCTTTCTTCAAAGACAGGAAATGAAATGAATTGACACAGTGGACTTCTCAGGGTCTTCAGAGAGTTTCTGGAAAGCGAGCTGGGTTGTGGTCTTCTGTTCCTCCTTAACACTTCTTCAGCAGACTTGACTTTATCTCACCCCAGAAGGTAAAAACACACTGATACACAACCAAAAGGCTTGTGAGTTTTCTGCCCATCCCAGGATAGCTCTACTGCTACTGGGCTCATTCAATCAAGGGACCCTTGTCATGTCTCTGCCCCTATTACCAGGGTTTCTGCTTTATCTTTAACTTGAGTCATGTGACAACCAATAACATTGTTGCCAATCCAGTTCCTTCAGTGTCCCCTTGATGGCTCTCTTTTTTCAAGAAAACTGGTCCAACATTTATTTAATTTAACTATAAATTGCTTTTAAAAATATTTTTAACAAAAACCGAATCACTTTCATAACATAACTAAGATTTTATTTTCAGACAGAAGGTTGTAATCTCAGTTACTTATGGGAAGAATTGTTGAAACCAAGTGTGAATTGTCAGGGTATGACTTCCCACTGATATTCTCTGAATCTGAACCTCATGAACAATGAAGTAGATATGTAGACACAGATTACATCCTTACCAAAGAGAAAACAAGGAATGGCTTTGACACTGTTGCTTTCTAACAAAAGCAAGATCAGATGCAAAGTATTTTGTGAGCTAGAGACCCATCAAATAGACACTAAGGAAGGTTTGGAGCTGCTATTGAGCTTTTAGGAAGAGATTTATATGCAAGATGATCTATTAAATGCATACGACATGGTCAGACTTTGATAAATTCAGAAAAATTATTCCATAGAGGAATATGCTATATAACACACCATATAAAAGACTGTAGAAATTCCATTTGGAACTTCCTTGTTCAGTGCTCACTTTCAAATTGTTGGACATGGATAGCCTCCTGATCTTAACTGGAGTTAGATTCTCAGAAAGAGACAAGCTTTAGGATCAGGTGTTTGATGCTTTACAAAATTCCTGGGAAAGCAGTCACTTCTAGCAAACTTCATGACACAACTGGGACATTCAGCAGTGTCACAGGAGGACTCGCTGGTCATAGAGTCCTAGAGTTATACAGCACAGAAACAGGCCCTTCGGCCCATCGTAACTGTACTGGCTATCAAGCACCTATCTATTCTAATCCCATTTTCCAGCACTTGGCCTTAGCCTTGTATGCTATGGTGTGGCATTTTGAGATCATTCAGATGTGGGGCACAGGCATCAATACAGCAGAAGAGTCACAGACAAAAGAAATGAGGGTGGAGGCATTTTTGGCAGATCTGGTAAATAACAGGAATGGAGTAACAATAACAAATGAATGAACCCCAGGAATGCCTTGGGAATTATTACCAAGTGTTTCAGATGATTCGAAATATCATTATGCAGTAAATTGTCAAAAATGGAACAACAGAGTTTTCGAGACGACGCATGACACGGAGAGTTCGAAAGTGGAAGATGGTGATATTGATCAGTCTGAGGGAATTCTACTGGTCACAAGAAGCTTCAGTCCAGTAATGAATGTACTAATCGTGGATTCATTTAATTGCCCACCCACGGTACATGGAACAGATTGGTTGAAATGTTATTTAGATTCACTCAGTTAAGGATCGAAGAAAGGTTAGGGAATATGAAAGTTCTTCTTACTTCAAGTTCAGGGATGACAATACATTACGGTCACTGAAAAGGTGGTGATTCCATGCAGAATAGATGAAGTAAGATGCTTTATTAGTACAGATGTGGTATCTAGTGATATACCCTTGCTGCTGAGCAAACCTTCCTTGAAAAAGGCACAAATGAAATTGGACATGGAACATGAAAAAACAAATTAGATTAGAGATACAGCACTGAAACAGGCCCTTCGGCCCACCGAGTCTGTGCCGAACATCAACCACCCATTTATACTAATCCTCCACTAATCCCATATTCCTACCAAACATCCCCACCTGTCCCTATATTTCCCTACCACCTACCTATACTAGTGACAATTTATAATGGCCAATTTACCTATCAACCTGCAAGTCTTTTGGCTTGTGGGAGGAAACCGGAGCACCCGGAGAAAACCCACGCAGACACAGGGAGAACTTGCAAACTCCACACAGGCAGTACCCAGAATTGAACCCGGGTCCCTGGAGCTGTGAGGCTGCAGTGCTAACCACTGCGCCACTGTGCCGCCCTTAATGTCTTTGGAAAGTCAGCAGATTTGCAATTTACCCAATCAGGACATAATTGCATCCCTTTAACAGAATATCGCATCTCTAATAAAAATGTTAAAGAAGTGTTAATGGCAAAAGGTGATAGTAGTTTGAGAGAAAAAATGCCAATTGTCTTAAAGTTACATAAGCAATTCGCTCATCCCTCATGTCACAGATTAAAAATCGTACTAAAAGATGCAGGGATGTTGATGACGAGTACACAAAGCTTTTTGAAGAGATTAATGAAAAATATGATATATGCAAAAAGTATCGGAGCACAGCGTCACAGCCTATTGTAAGTCTTCCATTAGCAAGAGACGTTAATAAAGCAGTAGCTATGGATTTAAAGGTATGGGGCAAGGACAGAAACATTTTCATTTTGCATTTCATAGACATGGCAACAAGATTCAGTCTTTCTGCAGTAAGACATGGGCCGGAATTTTACACTGCCCAAGCGAGTCGGATAGTGGCATGGGGGAGGTGTAAAATTGAGCGACAGGCTTCGGGAGGCCTACCCGCCCCACTTCCGCCTCCAGACAAGTTTATGGTGGTCAGGCGGGGGACAGGACACGGCCACTTAAGGCCCCTCGCCCGCCTCCACGGGTATTTTACCCATGGCAAGCGGGTGTGCTGGGGTCGTGAAAGGCTGCCCAGTGATAGCTGCCAGCCTTTCTGCGCCTCGGTGGGGGGGGCATGGCAGTCGGGCACAGAGTGCCCGATTGAGGGCTGCCCCCGCCTCCCAACCCACCCCTAGGACCCAAGGAAGGACCGATCCCCCTGATGAGGCATGCCCCTACTTACTTTCCCTCCTTGATCCATGGTGTCGGCTGGGCTGCAGTCCCAGCAATGGCCACCGCTTCTGGTGGCGCTGTTGGGACTAAGAGCTACTGGCCCGCTGATTGGCCGGCAGATCACTGAGGTGGGACGTCCTCCCTCAAGTAGGTGGAACTCCCGCCTCGGGACAATTAAAGCCCGGGGACCCGTAAAATGCGGAACGGATCCCCCGGCTAGGCGGAAGCTGTTTCACCACCGACTTTCACGTTGGAGTCCGGCTCCCGTCTAACCACCATACAATTCTGGCCATGGTAAAGACAAAAAAGTGCTTGTAGATAAAATCATGGAAAAATAGATAGGGGCTGGGGGCACTGGCAAAATTCCTGATTTACAATGGGGGGGGAAATTTGCCAATGATGAGTTTAGAGACATGGGCGAAAATATAACATTGTAGTGATGAACACCACTGCTGAAAGCCCTTTCAGTAATGAACTCTGTGAAAGAAATCACGTGGTGATTGATGAGGCGCTCCATAAGATCTTAGCCGACCGACCAAATTGCAAGCTAACATCTGCGCCTGCACGGGCAGCCATGCAAAGAATTTGCTTTAAATGGTTGGGGACTATAGTACATATCAGTTGGTGTTTGGGAGGAATCCCAAAATATCTTCTTTGCTTTGTGATCATCTCCTGGCCTTAGAAGGGACTACAATTAGTTTCACCTTTTCTGCGCACTTGAATGCCATGCATGCAGGGAGAAGGGAATTCATCAAGGCAGATGTCTCAGAGAAAATTCAGCGAGCCTTATGGCATCACATAAGACAGAGATAAACTTTAATCCCAGCGATTTAGTGTACTATAAAAGAAAGGGTCAGAAAGAGTGGAAAGTTTCGGGTAAAGTGATAGGAAGGCGACGGAAGGCAGTGATTCGCCAACATGGTAGTCAAACCATTAGGATCCATTCATCCAGGTTAATTGGGGTTGATTATAAACTTGCAGAATCTGAACAATTAGTAGAAGGTGATGAGGCACCCTGTAACTCACATACTTGACAGCTATGAGGAACATAATGCAGTAGATAAGGGGCTGTATGATTTTGTTTTATTTGTTTGTGGGATGTGGGACTCAGTGGAACTCTATCTCCTTGCAATCTACCACACCATCTCCAACCTCCTTGAGTTTTTTAATGCGTTGTTGCCTCACAAATTCGTGACCCTCTTTCCCACAATTCCATACTTGAATCCCTCCGATCAGTTTTCCACTCCTGAAACAGCTCTTATCAAAGAAACAAATGACGTCCTATGTGACTGCAAACATGGTAAACCATCTCTGTTCAACTTTCTCAACCTGTCTGCAGCCTTTGACATGATCACATTATTCTCCTCAAATGCCTCTCTTCCATCATCTAGCTGAGTGGGACTGCCCTTGTTTGGTGACATTCCTATCTGTTGTAGACAGAGAATCACCTGCAATGGCTTCTCTTCCTGTTCTCGCACTGTTAACTCTAGAGTCCCCCAAGGATCTAGCCTCGCCCCCTTGTATTTTTCATTTATTTGCTACCTCTCGACGACATCATTTGAAAACACAATATCAGGCTCCATATATACACAGATGATACTCAGCTTTTCCTCACCCCTACTCTTCTCACCTCTCCACTATAACTCATTTGTTAAACTGCTTTCCCAACATCTATTACTAGATGAGCAGTTATTTTCTCCAGCTAAATATTGGAAAGACCAAAGCCATTATCTTCATTCCCAGCCACAAACTCCATTCCCTAGCCATCAACTCCATGCCTCTCCCTGGTAACTATCCGAAGCTGAAGCAAACAATTCACAGACTTAGTGTTATGTTTCATGCTGAGATGAGCTTCTGACCATATGCCCGCTTCATCACCAAGACTGCAAACCTCTGTTATACGGATCCAGGCAAATGGTGAAGAATGAAGCTAGGCATGGATCCTTTTCTTGATCGTCGGTTTATTCACAGAATGCAGCATTATGCCTTCCCCTCCCACACCCTGTGTTCCAGCAGGCTCTCTTTATATCCGCTCTAAGGTCTTAATTAAACGATGCCCTTTACCTGTGTATCTTTAACAACATAATTAATCTAACATTAACAAATTCTCCTTTCAATAAACAAAAACTTTATAACATAATTAAATAATTACCAAGTGTTACGACCAGGTGAGAATGGGGTCTAGGGATTTCCTCTCAGCCTTTGCCTGGTTTTACCGTAACAGGGTTTAATTTTTAAAAACCCCGTGCTTTTTTAGCTCCCCCCTCAGTGAATACTTGTTTACTGCTTTCCATTTGTAAGGCAAAGAAATCAATCAGACAGGTTTTCTTAGATTTAAACAAGAAAGGTGGAAGTTTATTAATCTTAAACTCTAATTCGGTTAACGACCACAAATATGTGACGCAACCAACCTAGCATGTATATGCGATAAACACACACGCAGATAGAGACAAAAAAAGTATAAAAAATAAAGGAGAAAAGTTTGAGGAAAAAGCTGGGTTTCTAATTATGGTCCTTTGAGTTCGATGTAGAGTCTTTGGTTGCTGGTAAGTCTTGCTAGAGGCCAAGGGTATTTCTTTTTGAAGGGAAGGGTGATGGCAGCAGATTTGAAGGGGAGTGGGGCAGTGCCCGCAGAGAGGGATCTGTTAACAACGTCTGCTAACATGGGGGCCAAAGAGGGAAGTTGTGTTGTCAGCAGAAATTTTTAAATGAACCAAAATTTAACATCAGGCAGGCCACTCCCTGTAGCCCATTTAAAGTTTAGGCAAGTATAGGAAACCTCCAAAAACACGATCAACTGCACCAGCAGCCAGAAGGAATTATCCCGAAACTAACCTGTAAGTCATTCATGATACCTTTAAATAGCACTGGAGTGGGTTCTTCATTCTATTTAATGTTGTGTTGAGGTGTGGAAAATTAAGACAAAGCATTGGCTGGATTGAGGAATTTAAAATGGGACTATTGGTGCCAAATCAGCATTGCACACTGATTGGTGTCATGATGTGCCTGCTCTGTAAGCTGCCAGCAATCATTAGGTGGCATATATAAACCCCTAAACCAAGACGGTGTTCTGTGCACTTCCCATTGGTGCTTGAATCTCAGACCCTATTTTCAGGCATTAGATTGCCTTGTAGTGCCTAAAAAACAGGCACCTCACAGCTTAATTTAGCCCCATTGCAGCCCTGGCAGTAGTTCTGGCAGAAATTGCTGGAAGTGGACAAAGTGAGCAGGATGTTATGCTGGACAGCTCAGAAAAAAAGAGGAGAAAATCCTTCTCAATATTTGTGAGCAGTGGCTGAAATTCCACAATTCTGCTCTGTTACTAAGGAGGAAGAATCTTTTTTTAAATTTTGAGATATAGCACTGAAACAGGCCCTTTGGCCCACCAAGTCTGTGCTGACCATCAACCACCCATTTATACTAATCCTACATTAATCCCATATTCCTACCACATCCCCACACCTATACTAGGGGCAATTTACAATGGCCAATTTACCTATCAACCTCCAAGTCTTTGGGTGTGGGAGGAAACCGGAGCACCCAGCAGAAACCCACGCGGTCACAGGGTGAACTTGCAAACTCCACACAGGCAGTACCCAGAATCAAACCCGGGTCACTGGAGGTGTGAGGCTACGGTGCAAACCTCTGCGCCACTTGGGATAATAATAATTGGATAAATATCTTCATTGTTCTCTGATCATGAGGATCCTATATCAAAGGTGTTTGGGACAGTCCCAATCCAGTTTCCCATGAAGATTGGTCCCATGTTAACAGCAAAGTCAAAGACCTTTTTGCTGTAAAAGTGCATGTTTTCATATAGTTAGTGATCCCTTATGAGGCCGGCCTGTTCCCTTGTGCCTCATGAATCTGGACTGAATGATGTACTTGTGAGCTGCTCCAAAAGAATATCTGATGGCATAAGCAAGCTGGTTAACTTTCATGTTCCAGAGACCAAGAGTATCTGGTATTTGTGGAGCGCAAACATTTATGACAGACTCCTATCAATAATGTGATCTGGTGTTGGCACAGGTTATCTTCCAATATTTCTAACATTGGCATGGGAAGTATGAGGGGCGGGGGAGACGTTGTGTCTGAGATCTGGCCCAGTTACTGTTTCTTACATTAAAAAGCTGCTAAAAGAATGTCATGACCAACTTCAAGTAATGAGGGAATAATATAGGGTTGAAGTTTGCTAGCCCTCCGGCATCAGGGATTGTGGCAGGGGGGGGGGGGGGCCAGGAAAATTCTTCTGGGACAGGCCTGCCACAACCCCCGATGCTGAGAAAGCCCCGCTGCATTTACCGGCGGTGGCAAGGCCTCAGTGTAGCCCCCCACCCCACCACAGCTCGGCAGCGGGGCCTTCATTTCAGTGTGTTAATGAAGGTTAATGCATAGAAATAAACTTACCTGGTCCCAACTGTCATCCCACGCCGATATTCTGGACGCTGGCTGGAATTCACGCACCTTTGGATGTCCGCACAGACATCTGAGGCAAGACACTGGTGGGGAGGGGGGAAGCAGTGAAATTCTCAGGGCGGGAAGTTTGGGGGTGTGGTGGGGCAAAGCAGTGAAAACTGATTCAATTGGCTGAGGCTTGGTGGGAAGGGCCTGAAGGGCAAAGAGTGCAAAGTTTGGGGTTGGAAGGTTGGGACCGGCAAAAATGGTTTTTCATGGGTGAGTGGGAAATAAATATATTGTTCCATCATTGCGGGGATGGAAGAGGGGCTTTGATGTATAATGAAATGATTTTATTGCAATAAAAGGTGATGGTGGCTTTAAAAATGCAAATAATCTGTCAGGACTTGAAGCCCTTTAAAAATGGCGCTGGTGCCTGCACGGTGGCACCGGACACTGTTGCCGGGGACGGAGCAGCCGCCCCCTCTATGTCATCGGGGGTGGCTGCTCTGCCCTGTCCATTTAAATGAGTCCCCGCGTGAAATATCGCGGGGGCTCAGCGATGGAAAATTCGTGTAACCGGACCACTGAGATCAAAGCGTGTTGCCGCAATTTGCGGCGTGCTCATAAAATTCAGCCTATAGAATTACATAGTATGAACAGCAGAAAAAAAAGGCCATTTGGCCCGACTGGTCCATGCAAGTGTCCTCCCATCCCCTTTTATGTAACCCTAATAGCATAACCTCTATTCCTTTTTCCCTCATGTATTTATCTAGCCTTGCCTTAAATGCATTTATGCTATTCACTTCGACAGTCAGTGATGTCTATAATGTTGTCTCATCCTAACCATGGGTCATATTTTTGAGAGGTATTTTTTGACTGGAAAGTAAAGGTTTGTCTGTACTTGTGTCTACTTATTTGTGAGCATATAGTGTGAACATATAACTAACATACAATAAGTTTCATAATCCCAGACATCTGCTTTGGGCTTCTCATTTATGGTTATCATTTACGAAATGAATGACACCTCAGAATTATACAATCTTACAGCACAGAAGGGGGCCATTTGGCTCATCATGCCTGTACCAGCAATTTGAAAAAGCTGCCCTATTTAGTCCCACAGCTCAGCGCTTTTCCATAACCCTGTAAATTAGTTCTCTTCAAGTACATGTCCAATTGCCTTATGGAGATTCCTCATTTCTCAAATCGTTCTTCTGCCAATTATTTTAAATCTATGACTTCTGGTTACTGAGCCACTTGCCAGAGGAAACCTACATAGTATTTACAGTTCAAAAACAGGGCCATGCCGGCATTTATGTTCTACATGGGCCTCCTCCTATCCTTCTTTATCTAACCCCATCAACATATCCTTCTATTCCTTTCTCCCTCAAGTGTTAATCGAGCTTCCCTTTAAATGCACCTATGTTGTTGCCTCAACTGCTCCTTGTGTTAGTGAGTTCCATATTCTAAGCACTCTCTGGGTAAAGAAGTTTCTCTTGAATTCCTTGTTGGATTATTAGTGATTATCTTATATTTATGGCCCTATTCCTGGTCTCACCTGCAAGTGGAAACATCTTAAACACTTTTATAATATTAAAGACCTCTATCAGGTCACAATTCAGCCTTCTCTTTTGTCTATTCTGAAGAAAAGCGCTCCAGCCAGTCCAATCTTTCCTGATTGGTATAACCTCTCAGTTCTTGTATCAACCTAGTACATCTTTTCTGTGCTAGTGCCTCTTTATCTATTTTATAATATGGAAGCCAGAACTGTTCACAATACTCCAAGCGTGGTCTAACCAAGGTTCCATACAAGTTTGACATAATTTTTCTGCTTTTCAATTCTATCCCTCTAGAAATGAACACCGATGCTTTGTTTGCTTTTATTATGCCCTTATTAACCTATGTCCCTCCTTTTAGTGATTTGTGTGTCTGTACTCCCAGATCCCTCTGTTCCTCTACCCCATTTAGACACTGAGGGGGAGATTCTAACCTGCAAGGTGTGTGTGGGGAGTGGGGGAAGGTGCGGAGTGGGGGTTGGGAAACACGTGTTGGTGCAAGCAGGAGTTAAAACATAAAAAATGCTGGCATGTTGGGAAGCTTGCAGGAACCCGCTGACTTCCGCATTTAACTGGTATGTATTTCTAAGCTCGCAGGGTCTGCAATTTAAATGTGCAAAAAGCCATTTGAGTGAAGATTTAACCATGCATTCTGGCTTTAACTGCCAGTGCATGAGTTTCCCAAACTGTCTGAAACTCTTCAAAGTCAACAAAGTGAGAACACTGGGGGGATTGACAGAATTGTGAAATTGATTGGCGGGAAAGCCTTTAAATACAGAACTATGACAGTTGCTTCTTTGCCTAAATGAAAGGCTTATGCTCACAGGGCTTTGTCTCAGAGTGAGCTTTCATTGCTTTGGAAGTGATTTCCAGAACTTTGGATGTCCTTTCTGCTGCCTTTGATTTTTTTGACTCCCAGTGTCAGCCTGCTTAGCAGCATGGGCACAGCTTATGCAGCTCTGCTTTGGACCTCTGGTGAGGAGCAAGAGGATCAGCACCGGTAACACCACCAGCAGCATGAGCAGCAGGAACCATACCATCAGGAGCAGCAGCTGCCTTTTCCTCAGCCACCTACGACTCCACAGGACAGAGGGGATGAACACAGAGCTTCAGCTTGTAGGAGGAAATATCCACAACAGGGTATACAGACAGAGGATCAGCTTTCCATACATGACTGAGCAACAGTGCTTCAGGGGGCTCAGACTTTCTTGGCAGGTCGGTGCTGACATTTGCATCCTCCTGGATGGTGAAGAATGGTGTCAATGACAGTGCTATCAAGTAGCACTTACTTAGCAATAACCTGCTCACTGATGCTCAGTTTGGGCTCCGCCAGGGCCGCTCAGCTCCTAACCTCATGACAGCCATGGTTCAAACATGGACAAAAGAGCTGAACTCAAGAGCTGAGGTGAGAGTGACTGCCCTTGACATCAAGGCAGTATTTGACCAAATATGGCATCAAAGAGCCTAAGCAAAACTGGAGTCAATGGGAAAATGGCGGAAAACCCTCCGCTGGTTGGTGTCATACCTAGCCCAAAGGAGGATGGTTGTGGTTGTTGGACTTCAATTATCTCAGTCCCAGGGCATCACTGCAGGAGTTCCACAGGATAATGTCCTCGGCCCAACCATTTTCAGTTGTTTCATCAATGATCTTCCTTCAGTCATAAGGTCAGAAGTGGGAATGTTCGCTAATGATTGTGCAATGTTCAGCACCATTCGCGACTCCTCAGATACTGAAGCAGTCCATGTAGAAATCCAACAAGACTTGGACAATATCCAGGCTTGGGCTGATAAGTGGCAAGTAACATTCGCGCCACACAAGTGCCAGGCAATGACCATCTCCAACAAGAGAGAATCTAACAATCTCCCCTTGACATTCAATGGTATTATGATTGCTGAATCCCCCACTATCAACATCCTGGGGGTCACCATTGACTAGAAACTGAACTGGAGTAGCCATATAAATACCATGGCTAAAAGAGCAGGTCAGAGGCTAGGAATCCTGCAGCAAGTAACTCACCTCCTGACTCCCCAAAGCTTGTCCACCATCTACAATGCACAATTCAGGAGTGTGATGGAATACTCTCCACTCGCCTGGATGATCCAACAACACTCAAGAAGCTTGACACCATCCAGGACAAAGCAGCCCGCTTGATTGGCACCCCATCTACAAACATTCACCTCTCCACCACTGACACACAACGGCAACAGTGTGTACCATCTACAAGATGCACTGCAGCAATGCACCAAGGCTCCTTAGATAGCACCTTCCAAACCCGCGACCTCTACCACCTAGGAGGACAAGGGCAGCAAATGCATGGGAACACCACCAACTGCAAGTTCCCCTCCAAGCCACACACCATCCTGACTTGGAACTATATCATTGTTCCTTCACTGTCGCTGGGACAAAACCCTGGAACTCCATTCCTAACAGCTCTTTGGGTATACCTACCCCATATGGACTGCAGCAGTTCAAGAAGGGTGCTCACCACCACCTTCTCAAGGGCAATTAGGGATGGGCAATAAATGCCGGCCTTGCTAGTGATGCCCATATCCCATGAATGAATAAAAATGAACGACACCTCTTTTCAAGTGGATCAGTTGGGCTGCCTGTGGCAGACAAGCCTGAATTTCTTTGCCTATAGCTCCTTCTAGGGATCTGTTGGTGACATCTGCAGGATTTCAGAACCTGCTGCATACAAGTACAACTCTCTGGTGATCAATGCCATTTTTGTCAGGGCTGCCAATTGCTTGCACTTTGCAACTGAGTCCAGTCAGAATGACAGCATCCTTGATTTGTTTCGATGGTTGGATTCCCACAACTACAGGGAGTCATAGACTGCACACTGTGGCAATCAAGGTGCCCTCAGATCAACCAGATGTAATCATCAATCAAAAAGGATTCCATGTCATCAATGTTCAGCTGCTATCCAACCACCACAAGATATTCATGCATGTCTGTGCAATATAGCCAGGAAGTTGCCATGATGTCTTCATTCTGCAGCAGTCAAGTCTCCCACAGATATTTACATCTCCAAACAGAGTCAGCAGGTTGCTCTTTGGAGACAAGCGCTACCCTCTGAGGATGTGGCTTATTTGAGGAGCCCTACCACTGATGCACAGGAAAGGTACAACAGAAGCCACATGAGCACAAGACCGATCACGGAGCAAGCCATTCGGTTGCTGAAGATGCAAGTCAGTAGCCTGAACAGATCTGGGAGCATCCTTCAGTATACACTAGCAAGACTGTCCCGAATGGTCGTGGCCAGCTGTGGGTCGCACAACATACTGCAACAGAGAGGACTGGAGCTGAAGGAGGAAGAAAGTGATAACTGCTCTGTACTGATATCAATGAAGAATGCCATGTGCACAGGCAGGTAGTGTCCTGCAGCACTGCCTGCACCCTGGGAATTAGCATGAATCTGCTAGAAGCAGCACTACATTGATGAATTTCTCCCCTTTCCATATCTACAACATTTACTGCACTTCTTTCGTCAATCCTCTCTGTTACTTCATCAAAGGACTTAATCAGGTTATTCAGACATGATTTGCCTTTAACAAATCTATGCTGAATGTCCCTTATTAACCGTTGCTTCCCCAAGTGAGAATTAGTTTTGTCCTTGATGGTCTCTAATAGTTTTCCCACCACTGATATTATTAGACTGATTGGCCTGTAATTATCAGGTTTATCCCTGACCCCTTTTTTAAACAGGTGTGTGACATTTGCATTCCTCCAGCCCTCTGACACCACTCCCTTATGCAAAGAGGATTGAATGATTGTGGTCAGAGCTTCTGCTATATCCAGTCTAGTTTCCCTCAGCGACCTTGGATGTATCCTATCTGAATCTCACCTCTTATTCGTTAGTTGTATTACACAGGGTGGCACGCTGGTGCAGTGGCTAGCACCACAGCCTCACAGCTCCAGCAACCTGGGTTCGGTTCTGGGTACTACCTGTGCAGAGTTTGCAAGTTCTCCCTGTGACCACATGGGTTTCCACTGGGTGCTCTGGTTTCCTCCCACAGCCAAAGACTTGTAGGTTGATAGGTAAATTGGCCATTGTAAATTGCCCCTAGTGTAGGTAGGTAGGTGGTAGGAGAATGGCAGGGATGTGGTGAGAAATATGGTATTTAATGTAGAATTAGCATAAATGGATGGTTGTTGGTCAGCACAGACTTGGTGGGCTGAAGGACCTGTTTCAGTGCTGTATGACTCTATGACTAAGAGGTTAGTAAACATACTTCAGGAATTGCACATTCCCAGACATGTCTAAACCATCTTGCTTTATTGTTAAAAAGTTAATTGCTTTTAATATCAATTTTGAAATTAGCCAATGAATGCTTGTGACTGGCTTGCCATTAGTATGTGCAGGATGAATGGATCATATTTACGAAACTGTTACTCCTGAAAGAGGTAGGGATTTACCTATTTATCACATCATGGTGAACATGATCTACGAAGAATATTTACTTGCACAAAATATTTACTTGCATGTCCACAGATCCCTGAAGGTAGCAGAATAGGTAGATAAGGTGGTTAAGAAGACATTCGGGATACTTTCCTTTATTAGCCGAGGCATAGAATATAAAAACTGGGAGATTATGCAAGGACTGATTGAGGTCTACAAAATTATGAGGGACCTTGATAGGATAGATAGGAAGAATTTTTTTCCCTTAGCAGAGGGGTCAATAACCAGGGGGCATTGATTCAAGGTAAGGGGCAGGAGGTTTCGAGGGGAGTTGAAGGAAAAAATTTTCACCCAGAGGGTGGTTGGAATCTGGAACACACTGCCTGAAGGGAGGAACCCTCAACATTTAAGAAGTATTTAGATGAGTACTTGAAATGCCATAGCATACAAGGCTACGGGCCAAGTGTGGGAAAATGGGATTAGATTGGATAGGTGGTTGATGGTCGGCGCAGACGCGTTGGGCCAAAGGGCCTGTTTCTGTGCTGCATAACTCTATGACACTATGACTGTATAAAACACTAGTTATGCCACAGCTAGGGCACTGTGTACAGTTCTGGTCACCATATTACAGGAAGTATGTGATTGCACTAGAGAGGGTAGGGGGAGATTTACAAGGATGTTGCCAAAACTGGAAAGTTTTGGCTCTGAGAAATGTTTGGATTGGCTGGGGTTGTCTTCTTTGGAACAAAGGAGGCTGAGGGGAGATTTAATTGAGGTGTGTAAAATTATGAGGAGCATAAACAGAGTGGAAAGGACAGACCTATTTCCTTCAGCGGATGTGTCAATAACAGGGGCATAGATTTAAAGTCATTGGCAGAAGGATTAGAGGGGAGTTGAGGAAAATATTTTCACTCAGAGCGTAGTGGGGATTTGTGGAACACTCTGCCTGAAAGAGTAGTAGAGGCAGAAGCCCTCATCGCATTTCTAAAATACTTGAATATGTAGTTGGAGTGCCATAACTGACAGGGCTACAGACCAAGAGCTGTAAAGTTGGATTAGGCTGGATAGCTCTTTTTTTGGTTGTCACAAACACGTCTGTGCCGTCAATTTTTATTTTTTATGTTTCTATGAAATGATTTATGGAACTACCAAAGGTAATCCATATGTTTTAGAAAATGTTTTTATTAAGTATAAGCATACGTTATGGAAAAAGAATTAACCTTTCAGTCCTAGCTTATCTAATCTATATATTAATATTAAAATTTTCTAGTAAAATAGCTTGTGTAAATTCTGATTAACATTTTCAATTTAGTGGTGTGCAGCAGCTGTTGCAAGGAGGTTAATATACAGGAGTACCTTACTGAATATATGTAAGCAATATAGCAGCTATTATGGAATAGCATAATAGATGGTCAAATTGCATTTAATTAAATAATAATTTATGAGAACAGATTCCTTATGCATAAGCGTTAAATTGATTTGGTCATTACCACTACATTTGGATGATCAGCCATGATTGTATTGAATGGTGGTGCAGGCTCGAAGGGCCGAATGGCCTACCCCTGCTCCTATTTTCTTTGTTTCTATTACTGCCAACAAACAAACATATATCTATACGGCAGGCATACTTCTGAACATTTAAGATGTTCAAATTAATTTATATTTGTTGAGCCTTGAGTCAGAAGCAGTGATAATACAGTAAGCTGTAGCATGCTGAGAACTCATGGACGTGTTTGAGGGGAGTGACCAATATCCACATTACCAATTGTCATGAGAACAGTAGATACTGCCTTTTACAGTTGATGCTATTTGCCTGGGATTAAAATGTCTCAGTGCCAGCAATTATACAGGGGCACATTGTTTGGATCTATATATTAGATAGAAAGATCGAGTGTTTATGGTTGTGCATATAATTATGGATTGAAATCACTTTGTAAATGTGTATACAATTCTTTTACATACTGTTTTAACAAGGTGTTTGTTTATTTATTTTAAATGGGTTAACCCTGTTGTTAAAACAGTTTGAAAGTTATTTTAGACATGTGTAAATGGGTCTGTTACTAATATGACTCAGCACCATATCAACGAACTTTAAAAGCACAGAGCTGATCATTGTCAAATTGTATCCCTGATTCTTCTGTTAAAATTTTACTTTTCTTCCAAAACTATTTGAATTGAAGCAAACCAAAGATGTCTGCCAGCCATTAAATTTCTCCAACAATAAAAATTGTGGTTGCTTATAATTATATGTGTATTCCTCACTCTCATTAAATCTTACTTCCTGATAAAACTGCTTATATTTTAATAAGAAAAGAACAAATAAATGCCAGATGCTGCTACATCCTTATATTATATTTAAATTGTTCAGTTCATTATCACACTTCTTTCCGCCACAACTTTTCTCCTCTGCCCTAATATACTGATGCCACACATGTATGTTTTAGCAACAGTCTATGAATAAGACTCTGGAACAGAAGCCCATGCTGACTTCCCTCTCTCCATCCTCATTCCTATCCCTGGGACACTAAGGCAATAGTAGCCCAGGGTAAGAACAACCAACTCAGCATAGACTCGAGATAAAACCTGAGATTCATATTTGTGTGTTCAATATGACACTGAATAATGCATTTACCAGTCGAGTAATCACAAGAACTTCACCTCACTAATATAATATTCCAATTTGAGAAATAGGCTGAAGATATTTTTACATCAGCCACTTGCTTCAAATTTCTTGATACTTTTGCAATTTATTGAGATGACAACAGTCAGTTCAGTAAAGGTTCCTTCTCATGATTTGCAATTGGAACCATCTGATTTCCAATATAATTTGGCACAGCTGTTAATGTGTTCAAAAATGTATGGTATAACCTTCAATTTAATTTGAAATAGTTGCTAATGATAAAGAATGGGCCACATTTTGCCATAATGGAACATCCAACAGTATCTGCTAATAGTTAGACTTGCCCTTGTATGTTTAAGTTTTTATTTTTTTCTGTGGCAAGTTGTCTGTAAGTGTGAGCTAATTGCAGCTCAGTGAGGAAAACCAGGCATCTGGGACTTGATTGAATGGGACAAGCATCTATGCATTCCTTTAACCAAACAGATTGAAGGATGGTGAAATTAACAGAGCAAGGACTGAGATGGGTGTGTAAATTAGGGTGGGCAAATTCAATACAAAATCAGGTACAGAAAGGGAAAGAAAGTTTTGATTAAGAGAGAGAAAAAGAGAGAATAGAATTTTTTTTTTTAGTTTACGTTTTTTTAAAGATCTCCAACAATTAAAACCTGGAAGAATGACACTCCACACTTGTAATAGTTAATTTTCAGTTCTGGAGAATTAGACTGACGGTAATGTCATTAAAAGGGTAGTTAAATTGAAATGGGCAAGACTTAACTTTCTGTGGTGACCTTAGTTTGTATCTACCACACAAGTACAGGAATTTCACAGGTCAGGCAGCATCTATGGAGAGAGAAACAGAGTTAATGGTCGGGATTTTTCCCTCAGCGGACGGCAGCTGTCCACCGACTGAAAAGTCGGTGGCGAACCCGCTTCCGCCTGGTCTGGGGATCCGACCCGCATTTTACAGTTCCCCGGCCTTTAACTATTTTGAGGCGGGACTTCCACCGGCTTGCGGGAAGAAGTCCTGCCTAATAGAGCTGCCGACCAATCAGCAGGCCGGCAGCTCTTAGTCCCAGCAGCGCCACCGAGAGCGATGGCGACTGCTGGGACTGCTGGCCGGCTTCGTGAAGAAAATGTTGGGGAACCCCGGAATGAAGGTAAGTTTTTGTTGCCTCGCCGGGGATGATCGGTCGGGCCCCGGCGAGGCAAGGGTGTTCGATTGGGAGGACGGGGTGTGTGTTGGGGGCTGTTGGGGTAGCGGGGGTAGCCCTCCATCGGGCATAGGGTGCCCGATCATGAGGCCATCCCCTCCCTGCCTTCAGACAGCCACCTACTTTTGTCAGGTGGCTTCTCTCAGGCCTGAGCCGCCCAACCAGCCATGGGTAAAATCCCCGTGGCGGCGGGCGGAGGCCGCTTAAGGGCCTTGATTGGCCTGGGGCGGGTGGGCCGTTTTTTGCCGCCACCGCCCTGTGTAAAGTGGTGGCGGAGGCGGGAACAGGTCGGGAACGGCTCCCCGAGCCTCCCTATCCATTTTATGCACCCCCGCACCCCGCCACCTTCCTGCTCGTTGGGGGAGGGTGGCGTATAATTCGGCTAATGTTTAAGGTCAATGACCTTTCATCAGAACTCATTTTCTGGTATTGGCAGGTAAAATCAAGTAAACCAAAAGATGTTTTATAAAGTCTTAAAGAGCAAAAGGAAAACTAAGGAAAGAACAGGGCCAATTAGAGAGCAAAAACGTAACTTGTGTGTGGAGGTGGAAGGTGTGGGCATGGTCCCTAATAAAAACTTTGCATCTGTTTTCATGAAAGTGGGGTAGTAAGCATGCATTGTAGTTAAAGAGGAGGAGTGGGAAATATTGGATGGGATAAATATAATGAGGGAGGAAATATTAAGGTGTTTCGAATCCTTGAAGTGGATAAACTGCCAGATCCGGATGAAATGTAACCCAGGCAGCTAAGAGCAGTAAGGGAAGAAATAACAGGGGCTCTGGCCATCATTTTCCAATCCTCTCTGGCTATAGGTGTGGTGCTGGAGGACTGGAAGACTGCTAACACATACTGTTGTTTAAAAACAGCGGAAGGGATAGAACAAGTAATTACAGACCAGTCAGCTTAACCTCAGTGGTAGGCAAATTATTTTTAAAAATTCTGAGTGACAGTATAAATTGTCATTTAGAAAGGCACGGATTAATCAAGGACAATCAGCATGGATTTGTTAAGGGAACGTTGTGTCTGATTAACTTGATTGAACTTTTTGGGGAGATAACAAGGAAGGTTGATGAGGATAGCATGTTTGATGTAGTCTACATGGATTTTAGCAAGGTTTTGGCAAGGTCCCACATGACAGACTGGTCAGAAAATTAAAAGCTCATTGAGTTTCAAGGGCAATTGGCAAATTGGATCCAAAATTGGCTCAGTGGAAGGAAACAAAAGGTAATGGTTGATAGGTGTTTTTGTGATTAGAAAGCTGTGATTGGATGGGTTCTGCAGGGCTCAGTACTGGCTCCCTTGCTGTTTGTGGCATATATCAATGATTTGGACTTAAATGTAAAGGGCATGATTAAGAGGTTTGTAGATGATACAGAAATTGGACGTGTGGTTGAGGAAGTGAGGAAGAAATCTTTGAGGAAGATATCAATGGACTCGTCAGGGGTAGGTAGAAAAATGACAAGTGGAATTCAATCCGGAGAGGTGTGAGGTATTGAATTTGGGTGGGCCAAACAAGGCAAGGGAATACACAATAAATGGTAGGATACTGAGAAGTACAGAGGATCTTGGAGTGCATGTCCACAGATCCCTGAAAGCAGCAGGATAGGTAGATAAAGTGGTTAAGAAAAAGACATATGGGATACTTTCTATTGTATGTTTTCTTGGTACACTGCCACCTTAATATGCGTACTTAGTCGAGCTGAGAGAGTTCTCTTAGTCTGGAGTAATTAGAACATTAAGCTTTATTATGTTGTAACTATGCACAGCTTTACACTAGTCTGTGTGACTCCTCTAAAGCCACGCTGCATCTCTCCTCAAGTCTCTCTCACATGTGATCTCTTACATCATCATATTGGAGGTATTATTTACACTTTCTCAACATTAACCCTTTCAGACCCTTATATTACACTTTCCTTTACTGGCCGAGGCACAGAATATAAGAGCAGGGAGGTTGTGCTAGAAATGTATAAAGCACTAGTTAGAACACAGCTAGAGTACTGCGTACAATTCTGGTCACCACATTATAGGAAGAATGTGTTCGCACTAGAAAAAGGTACAAAGGAGATTGATAAGGATGGTGTCAGGGCTGGAGAATTTTAACTATGAGGAAAGATTGGATAGGCTGGGATTGCTTTCTTTAAAACAGAGGAGACTGAGGGGTAAAAAACAGACTTGCATTTATGTAGTTCTTTTTATGCCCATCGGGCATCTCAAAGTGCTTTATGGCCAATGAAGTACTTTTGAGTGTAGTCACTGTTGTATTGTAGGAAACACAGCAGCCAAGTTCCACACAGCAAGCTCTCACAAACAGCAGACTGAATTTTACAGACCCCCCCAACATTGGGAGTCGTGGTGGGGCGGGGTGGAAAATGCCTCCGGGAGAGGTCCATCATGCACCCCAACGCCGTGAGGGCCCGGCCTGATATTGCCGGCGGCGGCGAGGCCTCGTGGCGGCCCCGCCGCCGCTCAGCGACGGAACCTCCATTGACATATTGAAATAAATTTAAATTGATGAATTAATTACCTTTACATTACCACCGTCTGTTCTGGTGCGATATTGGTGCCGCTGGCCGGGACTCCCGCACCTTGGGATCCCCGTCCGGGGAACCGAGGCGGAACACTGGTGGGGAGGGGGAGGAGGTAAGTTTCTCTGTGCAGGAGGTAGGGGGGAGCAGGGTCAAAGTCATATCATTGATGTAGGGGATGGTGTGAAGGGTTATAGTGTAAAGTTTATGCACTTTGTTGGGGGGGATAGGCAGGTGGACAAAGTAAGTATTTTGGGAGAGAGAGGGCAAGTAATTAATTCGATGGATATTGGGGGGGGGGGGTGATGGTGGAAGAGGGACAAGATAAATTTACTTAATTTTTTAAAATCAATAATTTGAGTATTGCTGAAAATAGAGACATGTTGTCAAAGATTTCCGTCTTGTACTCATTAGTCCTGATGAGTGCAAGACGAAAAGCTTCGACAACAAGTGTCTATTTTCAGCAATACTCAAGTTTTGTACTACTAAATCAATAATTCTTTAAATATTTAAATTGAACGGCAGAGCTTGAAGCCCTTAAAAAATGGAGTCAGCACCTGTGCACAGGCAGCTGATGCCATTGCTGGGAAGGGGGTGGGAGGGTTCCAGTCCACCCCGGCTATTTAACTGAGCCGCCACGCTTAATATTGCAGCGGTTCTGCGACGTGCTGCCCGCACAGGCGGGCCACCATTGTTTTCGCCATTGAAATCAGTGGCAGGAGTATAAATTTCAGCCCAGCAATGTGATAATGACCAGATAATCTGTTTTTGAGATGTTGATTACCTTTACATTACCACCGTCTGTTCTGGTGCGATATTGGTGCCGCTGGCCGGGACTCCCGCACCTTGGGATCCCCGTCCGGGGATATTGGCCAGGACACTGGGATAACTCCCCTTCTCCTCGAAATAATGCCATGGGATCTTTTACATCCACCCGAGTAGGCAGATGCAGCATTTCTGTAACGAATCATCCAAGCGTTGGCACCTTTGACAGTGCAGCAAATTTAATTGAGATCTATAAATTTATGAGGCACCGGGGTAGAGTGGAAAAGAAGAACCTATTCCCTTAGCAGAGAGGCCAATAACCAAAGGGCATAGATTTAAAATAATTGGTAGAAGGATCAGAGGGGAGTTGAGGAAAATGTTCTCATCTAGAGGGTGGTGGGGACTGGAGCTCACTGCCTGAATGGGTGGTAGAGGCGGAAACCCTCATCACGTTTCAAAAATCCTTGTATATGTACTTGAGGTGCCGTAACCCACAGGGCTATGGACCAGGTGCTGGAAAGTGGGATTAGGCTGCACAGACACAATGGGCTGTATGGCCTCCTGGTGTGCTGAAAACTGTTTATTTTTCTGTTTCCAAATTAGGGGTAATTACACTCTTCATAAAAAGTTGGTTCAATGTCCCTGGGGAAGAAAAGATGGTTCCACCTCCTCCCCACCCCACCCACCAGAGCTGAGTGTGAGCGTGCACCTTCCCCGCAACCCCCCCCCCCCCCACCCAATACACAATGCACATGTGCACACCTACACATACCTGCACATCCACTCACACACACATGGCTGGCGACACACACAGCCACCCACCTTAGGATCGGACACGGCCTAGGAGCCCCTGTGATGAAGAACCTGACAACAATTACTGTTTAAGAAAGGAAGAACTTAGATTTATTCACAACTTCAAGATGTCCCAACGTGCTTTATAGCCAATATTGTTGGAATATAGTCACTGTTGTAAAGTAGGAAATGCACTGACCAGTAGGCGCACAACAAAGTCCTGAAAACAGCAATGGATAATGACCAGATTAACTGTTTTAGTGAAATAAAAACAGAAAATGTTGGAAACATGCAGCACATCAAGCAACAGATTTAGAGAGTTAATATTTCAGATTGATGACATTGTACTCGCCTGAAACCTGCATTGATTATTTATATGCAAATTAAAGGACCCTGTCCCATATTTGATGGACGTGCAGTTTTCTTGGGTCTAAAGCAGCTAACCTAGTGATGATGAAAGGGCTTTCAATTTCCACCCTTCTCTTACCTTTATATGGTCCATCTCCGACACTTCCCTTCCCTTCCTTGACTTCTCTGTCTCCATCTCTCGGGATAGGCTGTCTATTAATATTCATTATAAGCCCACCGACTCCCACAGCTACCTCGACTACACTTCTTCACACCCTGCCTCTTGTACGGACTCCATTCTGTTCTCCCAGTTTCTCCGTCTCTGCGCATCTGCTCTGATGATGCAACCTTCTACGACAGTGCTTCTGATATGTCTTCTTTTATCGTCACCCGAGGCTTCCCCCCCACTGTGTTGACAGGGCCCTCGAACATGTCCAGCCCATTTCCTGCACCTCAACCCCTACCCCTTCCCTTCCCTCCCAGAACCACAACAGGGTTCCCCTTGTCCTCACTTTCCACCCCACCAGCCTCCACATCCGAATGATCATGATCTGCCATTTCTGCCATGTCCAGTGTGATGCCACTACCAAACGCATCTTCCCCTTCCCTCCCCTGTCAGCATTCCGAAGGGATCGTTCTCTCCATGACACCCTGGTCCATTCCTCCATTACCCCCAACACCTCGTCCCCTTCCTACAGCATTTCCTATGCAATCGCAGGAGGGGTAACACCTGCCCTTTTACCTCCTCTCTCCTCACTATCCAAGGCCTCAAACACTCCTTTCAGGTGAAGCAGCAATTTACTTGTACTTTTTTCAATTTAGTATACTGTATTTGCTGCTCACAATGTGGTCTCCTCTACACTGGGGAGACCAAACGTAGATTGGGTGACCACTCTGCGAAACACCTTCGCTCAGTCGGAAAACATGATGCCGAGCTTCCGGTCGCTGGCAAGTTCAGCACACCCCCCCTGCTCTCATGCCCACATATCTGACCTGGGCTTGCTGTAGTGTTCTAGTGAACATAAACACAAGCTCGAGAAACAGCATCACATTTACCGATTAGGCACACAACAGCCTGCCGGACTGAACATTGAGTTCAATAATTTCAGAGCATGATGGGGCCCCCCTTTTTATTTTTATTTTTAGTTATTTTTTTCTTTTTTATTTGTTTATTTTATTTTAGTTTGTTTCATCATTCATTTTTTTACCATGTGCCTACCCAATTTTTTTTCATGCTTGTGCTTTGGGCCAGGGCTGTTCATTTTTCTGTCAATTAATATCCTCTCTGCACAAACGCTTTGTCTTTCAGCACACCATTAACATACCATTTGCCTTTGTTCCATGACCTCTGGTCAGTTATTCTCTGTGACCTTGTCCTATCAACACCTTGTCTTTTGTTATCTCTTGCCCCACCCCCGCTTTATTTGCTTAAAACCTATTACATTTCTAACATATGCCAATTCTGATGAAGGGTCACTGACCTGAAACTCTGCTTCTCTCTCCACAGATGCTGCCAGACCTGCTGAATATTTCCAGCATTTCTTGTTTTTATTTCAGGTTTCCAGCATCGGCAGTATTTTGCTTTTATTATATAATTATGATGAAAGGGCTTACTGGATGCTGCTGCAAAAATTAAAGAAAATGTTTACTTAATTGAACGTGGAGCCAGAAGTAGCACATTGAAACAGTGGGTCACTGTCAGCCACCAGTCAGCACCATCCCCGCCCCACACAACCCAATATCCCCCCTACTTTCCTGCACCCTGCCTCACAAACTCACCAAAGACCTGGTTCAGTTGATTTCAGCATTTGCAGTTACCCTGTATGGACTGCAGTCAACAGAAAATATTCCTCCTATACCCATTGAGGAATTTTGTAAATTGGTGTGGCACTTAACTCCACCTGAATTGACACAGTGGTTGAAATTTAACGCCCCCCTAGTGGGCTAGGATGAGGCGGGGGGTGTAAAATTGTGTGGGAGGCAGGGAGGTGCCTGCCTGTTGCCTACCTGCCCCTGCTGCTATTTTACCAATGGTGAGGGAGGTGGCAAACGGCCCGCCCACCTTTAGGCCAATTGAGGCCCTTAAGTGGCCAATTAATTGTTACTTAAGTGGCACTTAAGTACTGTATTTTACCAGCGGGGGATAGACACTTTGCTACCTGGGAAGGCCCCCTAGTAATACATGGCGGCCTCCTTGCAGGCTGGGAGTAGTCCAACTGATCGGGCCATCGCGCTAAAACAATCCCAGCTCCCCTACACTCCGACCACCACCCCCCGCCCCCCATCATTCGCCAGGGCTCAGCCGATTGTCCCTGGTGAGGCCCGAACCCTACTTACCTTTTCCAAGGCTGCGTTCATGGCCCCCTTCTTGCTGGATGCATTTCCAGCATGACTACCGGTCCCAGTGGCCCTGCTGGGACTGAAGAGCTGCCGGCCATCTGATTGGCCTACAACTCTTGGCGGTGGGGCATCTTGCCTTAGAGGGGCAGAAGTCCCGACTAAAGCCAATTAAGCGCCTGAGCCACACAAAATAGCAGCACAGCTTTCAGGCCCAGTGGAGGCGGGCTCACCCCCAGCTTTGCAGCTGGTGGGGTGGGCCACCGCCTCACCATTAAATTCCAGCCAATGATGCACTCAGCCTATTCATTTTAACCAAGAGTGCTCTTCACACTAATGGATCTACAAGGTAGGCAGTTGTTGCTGTTGCTGGGTTTACACCTGAAATGCAAATCAGTCTCTAGACCTTTGTCTTTCCATTTGTTGCTCCTGATATGAAGGCTACAGTGGCAAAGTTTATCACAGTCTTTGTTTGGAATAGAAATGCTTATGAGCAGTATGTGTTCAATATTAGGGTCCAAGGGTGAAAAAGAGTCCATAGATTAATATGCGACTGCATTAACACAGCTCACAGAATCCTGTGAATTTGCACAACTAAAAGATGATCTAATTAAAGGCACGATTGTATTAGGCATAAGAGATCCCGCCGTGTGAGCACATCTACTGAGAGAGGAAAAACAGACTCTCAGGAAAGAAATTGACATGTGCAGAAGTGCTGAAGTTGTAAATCAGCAGCTAGATCATATTCATGGTAGAACAGACCAGGCCTTGCATTATGCTGATAGACATTCCAGGCCGAAAGGGCAGAAAAATCATGGACAAAGGACAGGATGCAAATATTGCAGAGGACATCTTCTTCTTTGGCCTCCTTGTCTCGAGAGACAATGGGTAAGCGCCTAGGGGTGGTCAGTGGTTTGTGAAGCAGCGCCTGGAGTGGCTATAAAGGCCAATTCTAGAGTGACAGACTCTTCCACAGGTGCTACAGATAAAATTGGTCGTCGGGGCTGTTACACAGTTGGCTCTCTCCTTTCGCTTCTGTCTTTTGTCCTGCCAACTGCTGAGTCTCTTCAACTCGCCACTCTTTAGCCCTGCTTTTATGGCTGTCCGCCAGCTCTGGCGATCACTGGCAACTGAATCCCATGACTTGTGGTCAATGTCACAGGACTTCATGTCGCATTTGCAGACGTCTTTAAAGCGGAGACATGGACGACCGGTGGGTCTGATACCAGTGACGAGCTCGCTGTACAATGCATCCTTGGGGATCCTGCCATCTTCCATGCGGCTCACATGGCCAAGCCATCTCAAGCGCCGCTGGCTCAGTAGAGCGTATATGCTGGGGATGTTGGCCGCCTCGAGGACTTCTGTGTTGGAGATACGGTCCTGCCACCTGATGCCAAGGATTCTCCGGAGGCAGTTTACTGGTGATAGTTGAGCCTATGTAGGTGAACTCTTGAACCATTTCCAGAGCATGGTCGCCGATATTGATGGATGGAGCATTTCTGATGTCCTGTCCCATGATGTTCGTTTTCTTGAGGCTGATGGTTAGGTTGCGGGCAGCCACAATCCTGTCGATGAGACTCTGCAGACACTCTTCTGTGTGGGATGTTAATGTAGCATCGTCAGCAAAGAGGTGTTCCCTGATTAGGACCTTCTGTACTTTGGTCTTCGCTCTAAGATGGGCAAGGTTGAACAACCTGCCATCTGATCTTGTGAAGAGGAAAATTCCTTCTTCTGAAGGCTTGAACGTATGTGAGAGCAGCAGGGAGAAGAAGATCCCAAACTGTGTAGGTGCGAGAACACAGCCCTGTTTCACGCCACTCAGGATAGGAAAGGGGTCTGATGAGACACCACTATGCTGAATTGTGCCTTTCATATTGTCATGAATGAGGTGATGATACTTAGTACCTTTGGTGGGCATCCGATCTTTGCTAGTAGTCTGAAGAGACCACATCTGCTGACGAGGTCAAAGGCTTTAGTGAGATCTATGAAAGCAACGTAGAGGGGTATCTGTTGTTCGCGGCATTTCTCCTGTAGCTGGCGAAGGGAGAACAGCATGTCAGTGGTGGATCTCTCTGCTCGAAAGCTGCACTCTGCCTCAGGGTAGACACACTCAGCCAGCTTCTGGAGTCTGTTTAAAATGACTCGAGTGAAGACTTTCCCCACTATGCTGAGCAGGGAGATTCCACAGTAGTTGTTGCAGTCACCGCAATCACCCTTGTTCTTATAGAGGGTGATGATATTGGCATCGTGCATGTCCCGTGGTACTGCTCCCTCATCCCAGCACAAGCAAAGCAGTTCATGGAGTGCTGAGAGTATAGCAGGCTTGGCACTCTTGATTATTTCAGGGGTAATGCCGTCCTTTCCAGGGGCTTTTCCACTGGTTAGAGAATCGATGGCATCATGAGTTCCGATTTTGTTGGCTGTTCGTCCAGCTCATCCATGACTGGCAGAGACTGGGCTGCATTGAGGGCGGTATCAGTGGCAACATTTTCCCTGGAGTACAGTTCTAGGTAGTGCTCCACCCAGCGGTCCATTTGCTTGCGTTGGTCAGTGATCGTGTCCCCTGATTTAGACTTGAGGGGGGTGATCCTCTTGATGGTTGGCCTAAAAGCACTCTTAATGACATCATACATTCCTCTGATGTTTCCTGTACTAATGATACTAATGATATTATGGAGTTCCTCATAGAGCTGGTCTTTAACTTCAGGTGGGGAGCAGAGTGTTGGAGCATAGATGCTGAGTAGGTCTACTGGACATCACATACAGGAAAAGAAGGCATGTCCAGCGTGAGGAAAGCAGTGTTTTCACTGCAAGAAACTGAATCATTTTGCACGCAAATGTTTGGCTTGAAGGAAGCACAACAAGCAGGTACAGATAGCCACTGGAGAGACATCTAGCCGCAGATTCTGACGAATCACGATACACTAGTTGGTTCAGACAGGTCGATCGGTGATAAATGGTTTGTGACTGTTGGAATGATGACTGCAGAAGGAGAATATCAAGTCAACATAAAGTGCCAAATAGACACCGGTGCGTCATGCAACATCATGACATTCACAGACCTTTACAAAGTGGCTCAACATGGCAATCCAAAAATGAAGCCCTCAAAAGGAAGGTTGAGGCTATATGATGC
Organism: Heterodontus francisci; assembly: GCF_036365525.1. NCBI lineage: Eukaryota > Metazoa > Chordata > Chondrichthyes > Heterodontiformes > Heterodontidae > Heterodontus > Heterodontus francisci. Next base: position 49,468,055 of record NC_090383.1, read on the forward strand.
CACCATACCAGTGCCATGAGGACAAGTTACCCTAAGAGCCGATTGCAATGATAAGAACGAAGATCTGAAGTTTCGAATCAGCCAAAGCAAGTCTAAAGCTTGGACTGGTAACCCTCAACGTGCAAAAAGAGAAAACCCAGGAGATGGCCCACAGGAGTGGGCAACGGCGCTGGAACGAGAACGCCTTTGCCAGTCGCAAGGTTACGCAAGTCATACAGTTTGCGAGGAAGAGGATGATCTGGCAGCCGTCTGCTCAGGCACCCGAGATGGAGGCTGTGGGGAAGAAGCGCTCAGATTCCGCAGAGCGGGCAGACAAAATTAAGGTGAAATGGCAGAAAGCCGAATTTCATTTTGACAAAACTGCCGAAATATTGCCAGAATTGAGCATCGGACAGCCGGTACAAACCTTCAATGTGTTCAACAAGAGTCAGCCCAAGTGGCAACTTGGGACCTGCATAGGGCGGTTGTCACCACGATCATATGCAGTGGCAGTAAAGGACCAGAGATACCGTCACAACTGCAGGCACAGACACACAATTGGAGAAGATGTTCCTTCACGGCAGGTGGCCAAACAGGAAGATCAGAACTCACCAACTGCACAGACCACAGAACAACCATCAGCTCCAGAAGTCCACAGCACCCCAACAATGGAAATGGAACAACAGTTACCGTGGCAACAAGTGACAAGGGAACAACACTCGCCAGAGAACGAAAATTGACCAGAGTCAATGACAACGCACATGCACACCATTAAGAGACCGGCACAATGTAAAGATTATGTGTGCAATACATATGCAGAGACTGATGAGAATGACGAACTACTAATGCATGAGAACAGTTGTGTGCATAGTGGGTAATTTGGGAAACTCACAGTGTCAATGACAATGCATGCAAATTTTTTGTATGAAAAGGGGGATGTTAGGGATAGAAATGCAATACTGTACCAATGTGTCTCCTGGCTTGTCGTCGTCAGGTGACCACTAGAATGAGGCACTCTGACTGCAGGCCGCCATTTACAGTCAGTTTTCATTAAAGACTCAGTATACACCAGACTGGTGTCCTGTGAGCTCATAACAGTCTTTGATGTGATATCTGTAGAGAAGAGATAAGAGGACCACAATGCAATACACTTTGTGTTTGTTCATGTTCAGTTTATGTGCTTCCTCAAATGGCCAAAACTGAATAGGTCTTCTTCAAAGAAATATTTAGAGAGCCAGAGAAATGTATCATGGACAGGATGCTATCCAGGAGAATTGCAGGAATTAGCCCAGCTGTTTTCCTTTAATGAGCGGTCTGTGTAAAGTCCATTGTGATTATGTTCACAAGTACTGCATTAGCAATCCAGAGGTTATATGGGCTGAGTTTTGTCAGCCTGGCACAGGTCCCAGCGGTAGCGATGGAGGCGTTTACTTTTGTCACATGTCATGTGTGTGACCAGCCCACTGCGATAATGCGTCGGCTGGACAATTATCATAAATGAGGCGCAGGGTCCATCCTATTGCGGAGCGGGGCGCTGATGGTGGTGTTGACTGATGAAAACACAGGTGCTGGTGCCAGCTTTAAAGTACTGTCAGCCCTGCTTGTCCAGCTGCCTTTTACTGATGCAGTGAATCTGGAATGCTGCTGGGTCCCTTGACTGCTGCTGTAACTCCTGGATCCCCCTTTACTGCTGCTGTAACTCCTGGATCCCCCTCTACTGCTGCTGTGACTCCTGGATCCCCCTCTACTGCTGCTGTGACTCCTGGATCCCCCTCTACTGCTGCTGTAACTCCTGGATCCCCCTCTACTGCTGCTGTAACTCCTGGATCCCCCTCTACTGCTGCTGTGACTCCTGGATCCCCCTCTACTGCTGCTGCTGCTATACCCCCCTGCACCCCTGCACCAGGACTGAGAGCCCCATGTTCAAGGAAAGACACCAAGTGGCTCCACGGTTTAGTGATGCCTCGCTAAAGATTCACCTCCAGGTTACAAAGGAATGACGAGATGTCCTCTTCCCAAGGGATGGCAGAAAGAGACTCTCCCGCCTGGCCAAGCGAGCCTGGATGGAGATCACAGAGGAGGTCAGCAGCCATGGGGGTCACCCTTGGAACTGGGTTCAGTGCCACAAGAGAGTAAATGACCTCCTTCGCTCCGCCAAAGTGAGTCCTCTATACGCATCTCCTTCTTGGGGCTTGCATGTGGCTATTCAGGAGGGCTTGCTACATGGGGAGGGAGTGACCAACCAGGAGGTGACAAAGGGATGAGGTATCAACACATCCTGCCAGATGCATGGCTGCATCTTGGCAACAGGGCACCTTCTTTCAGAGCCCACCCCTACTACATCCCCGAGAGCGGATGTGAAGAGGAGCCATTTGGGAAACCCAATCAGGGGAGGAGGGGTTGCCACCAGCTTAAGTGTCCTGTTGGTCTTCATGCGGGGTCGAACTGTGTCCCTCCTTTCACTTGCAGAAGAAATGATCCGAAAAACATCAGGGAGATGTGGAAGACTGGCGGTAGGATCCCTGACGCGCATCCTCTGATGCCGGCAGAAGAGAATGCTTTGGAGCCAGCAGGGGCGCAGGGCAGCCTTGCAATTGTGGGTAGTGAGACTGGAGTGTCCACACAAGAGAGTGAGGAGACATTGTGTTCATGTATCCTCCAGAGAACTTCTGGAAATCCACATCACGCATGATTGGCATGGGGAGATCTGAACAACCTAACCCAGAAATGTTACTGTTCTCTCATGCAGATTGTGGCACATCGAATGCAAGTGCAGCTGCTGGGACAGGGGGCCTGTCATCAACCTCTGAGGAGGAGGAGGAATAGTCAGAGGATGTACTGTTAGATCATTCCCTTGCACCCTCCACCAGCACAGATACTCTCACATTGGTATGTATGTACTTGGGCATTGATTCAAGGTCAAAAGCTGGTGACAGAACCACACATGTGCCTGAGCAGCTGATGGAGGCTGTGACAGCCGAGGCCACTGACAATCGGAGGATTGTGGATGGCCAGGCCCATGCTGAGCCCCAACTGATGACGAGCTTCTGGAGTCAGCAGCACAGAACATGCTGGAGTTACAGAGAGGGGTAAGGCAATGCCTGGCAGAGTTGCCAGAGGCAATGTGCCACCATGAACGGGCAATGGAGGAGTACATCCATGCTCTGAGTGCTACCATGTCTCAGAAATGTGAACGCATGTTTTCCTTCATTTGGAGATTGCTGACCCTTATGAAAAGCCAGATTGCACAAATGCGCACAAACCTGCACACTATCGCCTTGAGCTCAACCCAGCAGTGATAAGGCGAGTGAGGGACTAGGCACCTGGAGTCTTTGCCAGACCCTCGTCCTTCTCAGTTTAGCAGAGATGTACAAGTGATCCTGGAAAGGGAGGAGGAGAGGCTGCACCTCCAAATCTGGGGGCTTCACTCAGGGCGCTCTGATTGTGGACACTGGCTCCTCAGCCCCTCCACCAATGAGCCCAGCTCCAGTAGTCACAATCGCTGAGGAGAGTCCTGCACCTAAGCAGGAAGCCTTCAGGCAGCCGGAACCTTCCAGGCTTCAAACAGCCAGAGGATGCCTGCCAAAGTCATCCCAGGCCAAGGGACAGCCTGATCAGCAGTCTGCTCCAGCTCAGCTGCCAGCGCAGGGATCACAGCACGTATAAGCACACAAAACCGTATAAAGAAGTGCAACTAAATACACTTGGGATTCCATGGATATATTAACTTTGACCTTGTCATTGGTTGCTTGGAGGTCAAAATCATTGTTGTAAATGGCTCATGCTTTCATTGCTGCCTTGTGAGATGCAACCTTCATTCTTGCTTCCTCAATGGGCTGTCAGTGTAGGCACAGGCCATGTTTGGTCAGCATCTTAGATGTGTCTGAGTGCATGGTGAAACTGGGCGCTAGGCACTGGAGTGAGATAGAATGGAGGTGACAGGCAGAATACAGTGAAGTGAGTATTGAGTTCACTTTGACAGGCCATCATGGTGGCAGGCAACAGAGATGTATGAGATTGTGTCGAGCCTTCTTTGGGCATTTCTCAATGGCCCTGGCCTTCGCTGCAAGGGAATCAAGATCCAGTGGCACCTGCTCAGTAGCCTCCTCCACATCCTCCTCGGCAGATGAGGACTGGCGATCAATCATGTCCTCTTCATGCAACGCACCCCACCCCACCCCCACCACCCTCAATAGTACTAGATTGTGCAAAGCACAGCAGACCACCTCAATGTGCGAGACACTCACTGCGGCAGACTGCATTCCACCGGATCAATCGAGGCATCAGAATCTCATGTTCGGCAGCCCAATGGCCTGCTCAATCGTCGCTCGTGTGGAGCCGTGGCAGATGTTGTATCTCTCCTCTGCTGCATTGTGAGGGTTTCTCACAAGTAGCCATGGCTTCAATGGGTATCCCTTGTCCCTGAGAATCCATCCCTGAAGGTGAATGGGGGGCCTGAAAAGCTGAGACACCTGGGACTGTCGAAGTATGTAGCTGTCATGGCAGCTTCCTTGGAAGTGGACACACACCTGCAGGAAATGCTTTTGGTGGTCACAGACCAGTTGTACGTTGATGGAATGAAAGCTATTCCTGTTGAAGGCCACTGGCTGGTCTGTGGAAGTCTTGATGGCCACATGTGTGCAGTCTATGACACCTTGCACCTGTGGAAATCCAGCACCGAAGTCGATGGCTCTCTCCACCTGACTGTCAGAGTCGGTCCGGTAGCACACATAGTCACCGGCCATTTTGAACACGGCATTGGTCACCTCCTTGATTCAGCGGTGGGTTGATGCCTGGGCCACTCCACATATGTCCTCATTGGATCCCTGGAAAGATCTGGAGGCATAAATGTTGAGCGCCACAGTGATCTTTAGGCCCATGGGCATGTGTGGTCCACCAAAGCCCATGGGTCACAGCTCATCCTGCAGCATAATGCAAAAGTTGGTGACATCCTCCTTGGAGAGGCACAGTCTTCACTGACCCTGCTGTTTGGGCATCTGGAGGTAACTGAGGCAAGTCTGGTAGACTCTCTGCTGTAGATAGGCCCTTCTTGGCATGGCTGGCTGGTGTGGCTTCCCTAATCAATCTTCACCAGCTTGCCCAGCCATTGCCTGGCCCTGCCTCCCTCTGAACCTCTGCTATGCAGTGCGGGTGTCGACAAGCAATGGGTGTATGAGACCCATGCCAGCTGGTCGATCCCCCTCTCGTGCGCTGTCCCTAGAGAGAGGATCTTGCCTTTGGAATCCTCCCCTTGCCACTTCTCTCTGAACACGGGCTAATGTCCCTCAGCGCCCATCCTTGCAGAGAGCCCACTACCCGTGACAAAACCCACCCTTGCATGAGGGCTGCACTGCTGTTAGGCAATTGCAGCTGCTCCCCACCGCTCCTCTTACTGCATTTATTCAACGCTCCCCAAGACTGCTTTTCATGGGCGGCACTGAGGACTTGCTTTGGTACTGTCACCTTTAACTGGGAGGGGATCAGAAGGTATGTGATCTCAGTGCGCCGTTGATTAAATTCAAATACTACGTAAAATCAGAATGAGGTCCATACAGATGCATATTGAGTACCTGCTCAGCAATTCAAATTGCAGGCCTGCTGCAACTAAGCAAGTGCATCCCTCCCGATTTCTAGGCCTACCCTGCCTCCAATCCCACTTCTGCTGGCTGGATGATACTCTGCCCTATGGGCTGAATGTAATAAGCCCACCGCCGATCGCGGCAGTTGTCCTGGTAAATGTTGCCATTCCCATCTGTCATGTGGGAGCCTGCTGCACTATGATTATGCAGTGGGCACCCATTTTGCAGAGGAGAGGCATGGGTCCCCCCGAATCACGTGGCGGGGCCAGGAGGCGAGTTGTTGATTACAGCCTCAGATAACTCCAGAACAGGTACTGGCACCATACCTAAAGGCCTTCCAGCCCTGCATTCACTCCTGTCCTGAATACATTGTCAGCTTGGTGCAGCCTACAACTTTGTCCGGCTGGGTCCTGTATCCCCCCCCAACACCACTCCCCAAGGAAGGCAGGAGACGATGTCCAAGGAAAGACACAGGATGGCCCTATAGTTCAGTGATGCCTCCCTGCAGATTCTCCTCCAGGCTTTAAGGGAAAGATGGGAGGTTCTCTTCCTCCATGATGGCAAGAAGAGGTCCTCCCACGTGACCAAGCAAGCCTGGGTGGAGATCGCAGAGGAGGTCAGCAGCCGTGGGGTCACCCAGCGCAAATGGGTCCAGCGCAGGAAGAGGGTCAATGATGTTAGGGTCTGAAGTTCTGTTAATGGATGATAAATACCTGATAGTTCAAGATAATAGGGAGAACAGGTGTTGGTTGTTAATTAGTTAATTTTATTCAAGTGTGTATATATAGAGAAGGGCCAGTCAGCACTGGTTGGTGGTGCTGTTTGGAGAGCAGAAGTAAGCTCTGTGACAAGCAATAAACAATCTACACCAAAGCATCCTAGTCTCAGTGTCTTCTTCACAAACAGGCTTGGAGATTTCTCTAACCAATGACCTCCTGCGTTCAGCCAAGATGAACGCTCCATACCAATCATCTTCTGGAGGATTGCATGTGACTACTTGGGGGGTTGCACGACATGGGGAGGGTAGCAGTGCTGCGGCATTTCCTGAGTGGCTAGGTTTCTATCTCTTCCTGATTGATACATAGATGTCTCGGTGACAGGCCACCTTCCTTCATAGCTCACCCCCGCAACTCCCATGACAGCAAGTGTCAGCATGAGAGGCATCGTGCCATTCTCTACCCTCTCCGTCTTCCTGTTGCAGGACAAGAGGGCCCATAATAGGACAGACGGAGGAATCCAAGATGTCTGTTCACTGACCTCTGCCGAGGAAGAGGCATTGGAGCTGGCGGGCACTCAGGGTAACCACTCAAGAGGCGACGGGGAGATTGGAGTCCCTGTGCAAGAGAGTGAGTATTTTCTCCCGTTGGCATGCATATCAATGTTGGAGACCCACATAACGCTTGGGAAGCATCAGGAGAACTGCACAGCTGAATCCATATATGTTCTCATCGTGTTCTCTCATGCAGGTAGCCATTTGCATGGGTCCGCAGCCACAGGAGTATGGCATCCACCTCTGAGGTGGAGGATCACTCAGAGGATGCACCATCCCATGACTCTAACATAGAAAGGGAATAAACAATGGATGGTAGGATCCTAGGAAGAACAGAGGGTCAGAGGGACCTTGGTGTACTTGTCCATAGATCACTGAAGGCAGCAGCACATGTAGATAATGTGGTTAGGAAGGCATATGGGATACTTGCTGATATTAGCTGAGGCATAGAATATAAGAGCAGGGAGGTTATGATGGAGCTGTATAAAATGCAAGTTAGGCCACAGCTAGAGTACTGTGTACAGTTCTGGGCACCATACTATAGGAAGGATGCGATTGCACTGGAGAGGGTGCAGAGGAGATTCACCAGGATGTTGCCTGGGCTGGAGTATTTCAGGTATGAAGAGAGACTGGATAGGCTAGGGTTGTTTTCCTGAGAGCAGAGAAGGCTGAGGGGGGACCTGATTGAGGTATACAAAATTATGAAGGGCATTGGTAGGATAGATAGGAAGAAACTTTTTCCCTTTGCGGAGGGATCAATAACCAGGCAGCATAGATTTAAGGTAAGGGGCAGAAGGTTTAGAGGGGATTTGAGGAAAGATTTTTTCACCCAGAGGGTGGTTGGAATCTGGAACATGCTGCCTGAAGGGGTGATAGAGGCAGGAACCCTCACAGCATTTAAGAAGTGGCGCAGTGGTTAGCACTGCAGCCTCACAGCTCCAGCGACCCGGGTTCAGTTCTGGGCACTGCCTGTGCGGAGTTTGCAAGTTCTCCCTGTGTCTGCGTGGGTTTCCGCCGGGTGCTCCAGTTTCCTCCCACCTCCAAAAGACTTGCAGGTTGATAGGTAAATTGGCCATTGTAAATTGCCCCTAGTGTAGGTAAGTGGTAGGAGAATGGTGGGGATGTGGTAGAGAATATGGGATTAATGTAGGATTAGTATAAATAGGTGGTTGTTGGTCGGCACAGACTCGGTGGGCCGAAGGGCCTGTTTCAGTGCTGTATCTCTAATAATAAATAATAATAATAAAAAAAAGATGAGCACTTGAAACGCCATAGCATACAAGGCTATGGAACAAGTGCTGAAAAATGGGATTAGAATAGATAGGCTTGCTGGCCGGCGTGGACACAGTGGGCTGAAGGGCCTGTTTCTGTGCTTTATAACTCTATGACTCTTGTCACTTCGGTGGGTATCCACTCGGCTGTAGAATCAGGGTCACAAGCTGGTGAGAGCATCACGTACATGGGCAGCTGGCAGAGACTGAGACAGTTGAGGCCTCCGAGAGTCAGAGGACCATGGGTGGCCAGGCCCATGCTGAGCCCCAAGATGATGATGAGCCTCTGGTGTCGACAGCACAGGGCATGCTGGACTTGCAGAAAGAGGTAAGACAACATCTGCTGGAGATGCAAGAGGTCATGCTCAGCCGTGAGCGGACGATAGAGGAGTCCATCCATGACAGCTGCCATGTCCCAGGCCTATGAGCGCATGGCTTCCTCCATCAAGAGGTTGGTAATCCTCATGGAAAGCCAGATCCCACAGATCTGCGCTAACCTGCACACCATCGCCTTGGCCACGAGCTTGACGCAGCAGTGGCAAGGCGAGAGAAGGAACAGGGAACCAGATGATTCTGCAGTCCTCGTCCTTCTCTGGTGAACAGGGTGGCTCAAGAGATCCTTCAAAGGGAGGAGGAGAGGCTGACTTCCACATTTGGATCTTCCCTCAGATGGTCTGAGTGTGGCCACTGGCTCCTCAGCCCCTCCGCCAGTGATCCCAGCTCCAGCAGCTACGATGCCTGAAGACCAGAGTGGTGGCAGTCGGCAGTGGATCTGGGAGGAGGCGGATCCAGAGCTGGACCTGGAGAAATAAAGAGCGGGGCTCGAGGCCCTTACCTACCTAGTGTCCTAGGCCCAAGCATCTTCAGCTGCTTCATCAATGACCTTCCTTCAATTATAAGGGGATGTTCGCTGATGATTGCACAATATTCAACACCATTCGCGACTCCTCAAATACTGAAGCAGTCCGTGTAGAAATGCAGCAAGACCTGGACAATATCCAGGTTTGGGCTGATAAGTTGCAAGTAACATTTGCGCCACACAAGTTCCAGGCAATGACCATCTCCAACAAGAGAGAATCTAACCATTTCCCCTTGACATTCAATGGCATTACCATTGCTGAATCCCCCACTATCAACATCCTAGGGGCTACCATTGACCAGGAACTGAACTGGAGTAGCCATATAAATACCGTGGCTACAGAGGCTCGGAATCCTGCAGCGAGTAACTCACCTCCTGACACCCCAAAGCCTGTCCACCATCTACAAGGTACAAGTCAGGAGTGTGATGGAATACTCTCCACTTGCCTGGATGGGTGCAGCTCCAACAACACTCAAGAAGCTCGGCACCATCCAGGACAAAGCAGCCCGCTTGATTAGCACACCATTCACAAACATTCACTCCCTCCTCCACCGACACACAGTGGCAGCAGTGTGTACCATCTACAAGATGCACTGCAGCAACGCACCAAGGCTCCTTAGACAGCACCTTCAAAACCCGCGACCTCTACCACCTCGAAGGACAAGAGCAGCAGATGCATGGGAACATCACCACCTGCAAATTCCCGTCCAAGTCACACACCATCCTGGCTTGGAACTATATCGCCGTTCCTTCACTGTCGCTGGGTCAAAATCCTGGAACTCCCTTCCTAACAGCACTGTGGGTGTACTTACCTCACATGGACTGCAGCGGTTCAAGAAGGCAGCTCACCACCACCTTTTCGAGGGCAATTAGGGATGGGCAATAAATGCTGGCATAGGTAGTGTCGCCCGCATCCCATGAATGAATTTTAAAAAAAGACCGGAGCAGAGGCAGTCAGCAGGCTCTCTCGCTGTGTCGTTGCGTGCTGGGTTTGAAAAGAGGGGGAAAAAACTACCAGTGACATCACAGGTGATCTGTAAGCTGATTGCTTGGTAAGTAACAACTTTTATCACCTGTAAGTATCATCACCTCATTCCATGACAATATGAAAGGCACAATTCAACATGGTGGCTCCTCATCAGAGCCCTTTCCTATCCTGAGTGGTGTGAAACAGGGCTGTGTTCTCGCACCCACACTTTTTGGGATTTTCTTCTCCCTGCTGCTTTCACATGCGTTCAAATCCTCTGAAGAAGGAATTTTCCTCCACACAAGATCAGGGGGCGGGTTGTTCAACCTTGCCCGTCTAAGAGCGAAGTCCAAAGTACGGAAAGTCCTCACCAGAGAACTCCTCTTTGCTGACGATGCTGCTTTAACATCTCACACTGAAGAGTGCCTGCAGAGTCTCATCGACAGGTTTGCGGCTGCCTGCAATGAATTTGGCCTAACCATCAGCCTCAAGAAAACGAACATCATGGGGCAGGACGTCAGGAATGCTCCATCCATCAATATTGGCGACCACGCTCTGGAAGTGGTTCAAGAGTTCACCTACCTAGGCTCAACTATCACCAGTAACCTGTCTCTAGATGCAGAAATCAACAAGCGCATGGGTAAGGCTTCCACTGCTATGTCCAGACTGGCCAAGAGAGTGTGGGAAAATGGCGCACTGACACGGAACACAAAAGTCCGAGTGTATCAGGCCTGTGTCCTCAGTACCTTGCTCTACGGCAGCGAGGCCTGGACAACGTATGCCAGCCAAGAGCGACGTCTCAATTCATTCCATTTTCGCTGCCTTCGGAGAATACTTGGCATCAGGTGGCAGGACTATATCTCCAACACAGAAGTCCTTGAAGCGGCCAACACCCCCAGCTTATACACACTACTGAGTCAGCGGCGCTTGAGATGGCTTGGCCATGTGAGCCGCATGGAAGATGGCAGGATCCCCAAAGACACATTGTACAGCGAGCTCGCCACTGGTATCAGACCCACCGGCCGTCCATGTCTCCGCTATAAAGACGTCTGCAAACGTGACATGAAATCGTGTGACATTGATCACAAGTCGTGGGAGTCAGTTGCCAGCATTCGCCAGAGCTGGCGGGCAGCCATAAAGACAGGGCTAAATTGTGGCGAGTCGAAGAGACTTAGTAGTTGGCAGGAAAAAAGACAGAGGCGCAAGGGGAGAGCCAACTGTGCAACAGCCCCGACAAACACATTTCTCTGCAGCACCTGTGGAAGAGCCTGTCACTCCAGAATTGGCCTTTATAGCCACTCCAGGCGCTGCTTCACAAACCACTGACCACCTCCAGGCGCGTATCCATTGTCTCTCGAGATAAGGAGGCCCAAAAAGAAAGAAATAGCTTAAGAAAATCAGAGGAAAAAAGTTCTTTTTTCAAACCCTCAAATAGCTACCTTGTAAGTGATGAGGTCAGTACTACTAAGGATTTGTTTTAACTCGTGTAATTTATTCATAATTACTACTTCGAGTAGTGCTGTTTGGACAGTGTCAGGCTGTAAGTTGTGTGTGAGGGATTTTACTGAGTAAGGGAAAGAGATGCTCTTTGCAGTCTTTCTTTTCTTTTCTGCCTTTTCAGCCTCCAGGTACAAGGAAAGAAGCTGATGTGTCCTTGACAAACACATCTGCAGGAAGCGTCACCGGCAGGTAGTGCAGGTTGTGCAGGAGTCCCCAGAGGACACCCCATTTTCTAACTGGTATTCAGTTCTGAGTACTGATGAGAGAGAGGGTTCCTCTGGAGAGTGCAGTGAGCGTCATTACCAGAGCACCATGGGTCGCCCAGCTGTGCAGGGAGGGAGGAGGAAGGACAAGAGAGCAATAGTGATAGGGGTTTCTAGTTAGGGGAACAGATAGGTGTTTCCGTGGTCACAGATGTGATTCCAGGATGGTATGTTGCCTCCCTGTGCAAGGGTCGTGGATATCACCAAGTGGCCACAGGGCATTCTGGAGGGCGAGGGTGCACAGCCAGAGGTCGTGGTCTACATTGGTACCAACGATATAGGAAGAAAGAGAGAGGAGGTCCTGCAGGCTGAGTTTAGGGAGTTAGGAACGAGATTAGCAAGCAGGACCTCAAAGGTAGTATTCTTCTGATTACTCCCAAGGACATGTGGCAGGTTGGATCCAGAATTGTCTCAGGGCCAGGAAACAAAGGGTAGTAGTCGACAGATGTTTTTGTGAATGGAAAGCTGGTTCCAGTGGCGTTCCACAGGGCTCAGTGTTGGGTCCCTTGCTGTTTGTGGTATATATTAATGATTTGGATTTAAATGTGGGACATATGATTGGGAAATTTGCTGAAGACACAAAAATTGGCCGTGCAGTTGATAGTGAAGAGCATCACCGTAGACTCCAGAAAGATATCAATGGTTTGGTTGAGTGGGCGGAAAAGTGGCAAATGGAATTCAATCCAGAAAATTATGGGGTAATGCATTTGGGGAAGGCAAATAAAAGAGGGAATACACAATAAATGGGAGGATATTGAGGGGGGTAGAAGAAGAAATGAGAGACCTTGGAGTGCATGTCCACAGGTCGCTGAAGGTGGCAGGACAGATAGATAGAGTGGTGAAGAAGGCATATGGAATGCTTTCCTTTATTGGCCGAGGTGTAGAATACAAAAGCAGGGACTGTATAAAACACTGGTTAGGCCACAGTTGGAGTATTGCATGCAGTTCTGGTCACCACATTACAGAAAGGACATAATTGCTCTGGAGAGAGTACAGAGGAGATTTACAAGGATGTTGCCAGGGCTTGAAAGTTGCAGCTATGAGGAAAGATTGGATAGGCTACAGTTGTTTTCCTTAGAACAGAGGAGGCTGAGGGGTGACTTAATAGAAGTGTACAAAATTATGAGGGGCGTAGATAGCGTAGACGGGAAGGATCTGTTTCAACTAGCGGAGAGGCCAATTACCAGGGGATACAGAGTTAAGGTGATTCGTAGAAGGATTGGAGGGGACATGAGGAAAAGCTTTTTCACCCAGAGGGTGGTGGGTGTCTGGAATTCACTGCCAGAAATGATGGTGGGAAGTTCTGTAACCGGCAAGGCTATGGACCAGGTGCTGGAAGGTGGGATTAGATTGAGTGGCTAGTTCTTTTTTCTGGCCAGCACAGACACAACGGACTTAAAGGCCTCCTTCTGTGCCGTAATTTTTCTATAGTTCTATGGTTCTATGAGAGGCCTGCACCTGTGCAGGACACCCCCAGGCAGCCGGGACCTTCCAGGCCTCGGGTAGCCAGAGGACGGTCGACAATGTCATCACAGGCCAAGGGACAGCCTGATCAGCAGCCTGCCTCCAGCCCAGCTGCCGCCGCTGGGATTACACCACTTAGGAACACCACAACTGGATTAAAAAGAGCACATAGCAATACTTTGGGTTTCATGGGTGTAGAAAAATGTTTTGTATTAAGTAATTAAAAGTGATGAGAGCCTTCATTAATATACGCTCTCTGATGGGCACGAGTGCACATTGCTTATCTACACGCAAGACAGGGACCACAAATGGAAAGGGCGTGACAGAGTTCAGGCATTAAGGTGAGCCTTTATTTCATTCTCTGTGAATGAACACCAGGATGGTTGCACAAGAGTTGTTGAGAGGTTCTCTCTTCCCTCCCTCGCTCATTGATCTACCTGTCTGGCCTCCTGCCTTGGTGCCTGAGGATGTGCAAATTCTATCAGTGTAGTCACTCAGGGACCTCAGATCCCAGCCTTGATGATGACCCACCCTCTGTTCCAGCTTTGTGGTCACACAGACCCATCACACAGCAGTTTGCCTACCCCAAACTGACCTCTACCCACAAACGCACATTTCGCCCTCTTTGCAGAGCTCCCACTATGCTTGCCCCCTTTGCAGAGCTCCCGCTACGCCAGACCCCTTTGCAGAGCTCCCGCTATGCTGGCCCCCTTTGCAGAGCTCCCGCTACGCCAGACCCCTTTGCAGAGCTCCCGCTACGCCAGACCCCTTTGCAGAGCTCCCGCTATGCTGGCCCCCTTTGCAGAGCTCCCGTTACGCCAGACCCCTTTGCAGAGCTCCCGCTACGCCAGACCCCTTTGCAGAGCTCCCGCTATGCCAGCCCCCTTTGCAGAGCTCCCGCTATGCTGGCCCCCTTTGCAGAGCTCCCGTTACGCCAGACCCCTTTGCAGAGCTCCCGCTACGCCAGACCCCTTTTCAGAGCTCCCACTACGCCGGATCCCTATGCAGAGCCTGCAGCATCACGCTCCAACAATGGCCTGCAAACACACCTCTTCCCCTAAGCAGCAGTTCTCAAGGCTGCCTGCCCATCACATCAATGTGCCCTCTCGAATTTGTGCCTCCAGAGTTCACTGGTCATGAATCCCGAGGCACGTCAGTGTCACCGCCAGTCAGAGAATTGGTCATGAATCATTAAATCACTTATAATGATATTTAAATACATTTAAATCAGCATCTCAGCAATTTAAAATAGATTCCCATTGCACTGCCGCCAGTGTGCTACCGTTGTAGTTTCCCGCCACCGACAAAATCCAAAACCGGGTAGACGGCTGCGTTGCGATTCTCCGCACCCCCCACTCCCCGCCCCGCCAACATTCCTGATCCCTGCCCTTGTTGACCACACAAAATCCAGCTCAATTAGTGCAAATTCTACTATAGCAAGTTGAGAATTTGTGTCAGTAAATCTGTTAATTTATCAAAACTGCCAGATGGTTATTAAAATCTCTTCAGGTAAGGAAATTTAGCCACCCCCTCCGAGTCTGACTCCAGTCCCACACTACATGGATGATTCTTAATGCCCTCAGGGCAACTAGGGATGAACAATAAATTCTGGCATGTCAGTGTTATCCACATCCTGCAAACAAATATACTGAAGCCAGCTCTTTTGCTTTTGCTGAAACACTGCCACTCTTGGTCCTAGAAATTGTTTAATGCTACAACTGGTTTACAAGCATAAAATAGGCACCTAATCATTGAATATCTCAATTAGCAGGGGGCTGAGCAAGAGCTGGCATCAGTCTTCAGCACGACTGTAGAACTGACCTGGGCGGAGCATTCATTCTCCTCCTGGCTCCGCATTCAAGTAAGCATTTTCAGAAAAGACGAGCCTTTTTGGTGGCAGCTTACAGCCATCCCTTTAAGCACTGTAGGTTAGGGCGCAAGTAGACTTGGTTTTCCTGAATGCAGCCAACCTGGCACCAATTTTGGCAAGGGAACCTTAAACAGGCATTAGACCCCTTACTTGCATATGCAAAGTGCCTAGTGCCTATTTCAGGCAAGGTCCCGGACGCATCTTTTTCTGCTTTCACCAATATGGTGGACAATGCACATCTGGCATGGAATACTTAAGTATTTTGTGCCAAAGAGACTCTTTCTCTTGGCTTCATTTTTGTCAGCATTAGCTCCACTGAAGCTTCTGAGGACCTCGAAGTTTTGATCATTGCAGACATCCCTGATGGTGCTCTTTTTTTTGCCATTTTAGTTTTCTTCTCATGATCTCATATTTCATTCTGAGAGATTTCTGATCTCCTGGGCTTTTAACTGCTGCAGCGGCAGCGCCACAGTCAGGAGCAGGATTCCCACTTTAAATATGTCTTGCAGAATTATTTAGCCACCCATTCTTGAGGAAAAAAACTGTGGGCTTGCTGTTCAGATTAGATGGTTGGGCAGATGTCCTACTATGCCATGTTTTTTTGCAGGCTAGAAGAATCCAGGCCTCAGTATCAGGTATGGTGAGTATTACTGAAGACATGCTAAAGAAGCTTTTGTTATCAATCAATAGCTGTTGCTATTGTTCAGAAGAACAATGTAAATTAAGGCACTGTTCAGTGAATGTGTGTATATGAACAAAATGTTTCATTATTGATATTTCAAATTTATCAACCAAGTAGGTGTTCTTTTCTTCATTTATGTACACATTACTTGACATCATGATTTCAGCTCAATAGTGTCAGCTGTTAACAACCGTTTTGACACTACATTAGCAGTTTAACAGTGCACAGCAGAGAAGTCCATCGTGACATCATATTGAATTATATTCAAAGCAGTTGAAGCTGTCAGCGATTTGGAAAACCCTTGAGTTCAGCAACACAGTAATGAATTTCAACATCATCTCGCTTGGCAAGAGGGAAGTAACAGCTCATACTAGGACTGTAATTACTGTATAATATTACCTGACCCATCAATTAACATTAGTCAGGCAGTGACATATGATTGTGGCTTCCACTTGAAGACTACTTATTGAAGTAAAGGTTTAAAAAAATCCATCTGTATAAAAGAGCTAAGTGCAATTATGCTGCTTTCTGATCATTTTGCTGCTTGTGTTTAAACTTCAAGCTGTATTGTGGAGTGATACTTCCCACAGATTTATTTTTATTGCTTCACATGAAAGCATTTTTCAACAGATAATTGCTGAATCAATTACATAATGGAGCTTATTGGCTTAGTTAACCTCTGAATGGAGTATTTGTTATTTATTTAAGAATGTAACAGGTTTTAGCTAAACTCTGAACCTCATGGCCCTTTCTCTAGATATAGAATTGCTTCCAGGAGGAATGGTTGAGTTTCCCCTGAGACAGCACAGCAGATTCCACAGCAGTAAAGCAGGAAAAAAAAAACATCCTCATGTACAAATTCATCTGCTAACACTGTAGGACCACAAAATTCATTGATGGCACTATGGAGACCTAGTGGGCGTGATGCAGCACCGGCCACTTCCTGTGTGGTCTGTGCAGCATTCTATCAGGAAAAGGGCACGTGCCAAAGTATCCCCAGTGTATGTCGTAGGGCTGTGAATGAATCCTGTCTTGACGTCACACAGCCCAACTGGCTGATGCGACATCTGGTTACTAAATTTGAACCATGGTCCAGGAAACTAATTTGGCAATGATTCAGCAAACAAAAAGCGTGGAAGTGCAAGATAGGCCCCACAATAATGGGCTGCATTTTAAGAGTCAGCTGCCGAAGTAGGCGGCGGTCATAAAAAAATGCGCCCCGCCCGCACGGGCACTGCGTCACGGAACCACCACGATTTCAAATGTGGTTGCTCATTTGCATGGCTGAGGTGCCCGCCACCCTGCAATGATGTGGAGGGGGCAGTTGAGCCGTCGTGGCAACGGTGTCTGGTGCCATTTTTAAAGGCTTACAGCCTTCAATGGAGATTTAAAAATTAAAGGGCCAGGTCAGTTCAATTACCATAAAACAGAATTAAATTACCTTTAAATGCATTCCCCGCCCCCTGCCCCCCCCCCCCCCCCGCCCCCCCCCCCCCCACCCCCCATGGCATTTCCAGACATTCATGCCCATTTTCCTCCCGGAATTCCAATAATGAGAATTTGACCTTCTCCCCACCTCGCAAAGTTCAGCAACTTTGCCCCTTCCCATCATCCTCCCCCACCAATCAGCATCATTGTTATCCCACTCCCCCACCTCTCGCACAGAGAAAAAATACTCCTTCCCTCCCCACAGCTGTCACGCCACATTTCCCTGAACGGGGATTCAAAGGAGCGGCATTGTCGGCCGCCCGAATGAAGATCGGTGCAGTGATTAAGGAGGTGGCGGGACCCTCATTAAATTAGTTTACATATTGAAATGGGGGCTCCCGTCGTCAAGCGGTGGGGTGGCTGCCATGAGGCCTTATCGCTGCCGCCAAGACCGGCACCGGCCAAGATTGCCCCCTCGCTACCGTTCTTGACGGGGGAGAGGCTTTAAAATCCAGCCCTAAGTTCCTTAACAGACCAGGCACACAAATTGCAGGTAAGGTCATTTTTAAGAATGTCTGCTATGACAAACTGTCCGGAGGTACTCTGCATCTTGCTCAGCATGCTAGATAGCAAGACGAGGGTGAGCTGGGAGTTGAAAAGGGGCATAGGCAGGAACATACCATCATCTTCACGGGTTCTAACACTGCCAGCACTATGATGCTGAGAACCATCTCCTCCAAAGGGCTCAGGAGATGCAGGTGTCCTTGTCCCCTCTCAGTTCTGCTCTGCACCTTTCTATGTGTGCCATCTTGCCCTGCAAAACAGAGGGCAGAACGTCAGTGATTGGGTAGCATTGTGTTCAGGCAATGTTCCTGCCATAGTTGAATATTTGGAGGTATGTGGAGGCAGCATTGGTAGGTGTGTAAAGGTGAGGTGGAGTATATGGATGTTAGGCATGTGTTCTGAGTACCAGGGAGCACTGATGAGTGACTGATGGGGGTGTGGTGGATTGAACAACGTGAGAGGTTGGTAGTGTGGTGGGTAGGAGATGTAATTTGAAGGTGCCTTCACTGACCTTGACCACCCATGTGATGTCATTAAACTTTTAGTGGCACTACTGTCTGGCCCTCAGTTCCAGACACTGGGAATTGACCTTCCTAGCCACCTGCTCCCATTCTTTTTTGTGGGTGGTCCTTGAGGGTTTCCTGACCCCTGCAGAACCACAGCATCTCTCCTTCTGCCCAGCGCCTCATTTGTCACCATGGAACCCTCTCTCTGACCCTGACATTCAATTTTCCATCATTTAAATTCTACCAATATAATTCAGGGCAGCTTCCATTTATGAGGGATAGCCTGCCTTTAAGAACAGCAGACTGACTCCACCATGTGGTATTTGCACAATGCTGTTCAGCCCCCTGCTGAATGCAGAGGCAGCCAGCAATGTGAAGAAGAAAGAAGCATGGACCCATTTGGTCATGTACTACACTCATGCAGATGAGGTGGGAGCACCAAAGTTATGTGCTGCCCACTTTGATGGAGCCAGCGCAGGCAGGTTGCGAATTGTAACTCCTGAACTGAAAAATCAGGGCACACCAATTTCTTGTCCTAATTTTATTCTTGCTGGCCTGACATTCCCTGAAAGCTGAAGCAGGTGTAAACAAGCCAGTCATCAGAAAAGGACTTAAGGCACTGACACCCCAGACTTTACCCACTGCCAGGCTATAAAGATGGCAGCCTCTGTCTGCATTTGTAGCATTGGAATTAAGGATGGTACTGCCTCCAGAGGCAATTGTGAAAGACAAATCTTTCGGTTTATTTCAGTGTCTCGTTTAACCTAAAGAGCTGTTGCTGAATAGTAAATATGTAGCATATGCTTTTTTTAATGATAGACAGTTGCAGAGTTTGCTTGCTAAATATAACTTATTTTATGGGCAGAAAAGCCAGGAAACAAATTAAATAAGAAACAATTGTCCAATATTGGGAGTAGCTTTTACAGTTGCTCAGGGAATCTCGGCAATCACACAGAAAATGCACACCTCTATAAATAGAAGAATCATATCAAAAGGAAAGAGCAAAGCAGTGGCAAGGAATCTGAAGTTATCCTGCAATGTGAATCTTCTGCTGTTGAGTAAATTATCCCAAAAGCACTGTCTGGATTTATTCCATAAAAAGGGAGCAGCAAAACTAAGATTTACAACAGTATCAATAATGAAATAATAATATTGTTTTTTGTCATGTTGGCAGTAGAACTCACAAATTTCATACCAGCTTAGCAGGGTGAGCTACGTTTCAGCTTTAGAAAACTGAATATAAAAGTTATTTTCGACTATGCTTATCATTCCCTCCACAAACCTTCATCGACTACATTTATGTCTCCTCAGCATACACAACATACCCAGTTTTTCCTCACATTTCCCTTCACATACCTAAGAGGATGGAATTGTCCAATCTGCAGACTTCTGAGTGACGGCCAGAAATAATACTTTCATTGGCTAATAAGGTGCTTGCTAAATTAGGGTTGGAGTAAATAGTTATTCATTGGCATTCACATTTTAATACTAATTTGTGCTGCCCTCACCAATGTGCGAGAGGGCTCTGGGAAGCGCCTGAGTAAGAGGGCAGTAAGATTGGACCGGAAGCAAGTTAGAGGAAGCCTTGGAGAGTTGGTTACTGCTGAAAGTCAGCAGTTGGGAGGAACTTCCACCAGATAAGAGTGCTATAAAGCAATGATCATGTTGGGGAAACTTCAGTGTCACTAGGAAATGGTAGAGGGAGAAATATGAAATAACATTAGATTAATATGGAAATAGGCAGCAGAAATAAAATAACCTAAGTTAGAAACATGCGTCGCCCCAGAAATCTCGCAAAAGCAGGCCAAAACCTGGAATAAGATTGACACAACCCAAAATAAACCTGACAACTCAGAATCAACCATAGCTATTGCGCTGACATGTGTAAACAAGTGGTTACACTGTAAGTCTGGTGGTACATGGACTTTTTGTAATTTGAGCCGCTGGTATATCCAACATCCCATCAATTGCAGAGAAAAAAAATCAACTACAGAAAATTGAGGTTCTTTTGCAGGAGCTGATTTAGACATTTTTGGAGGATGATGAGAGCATGGAATGTAAGATTTATTTTCTAATGGGGTGACGGAATAAACCTCACCTCGGACATTGTGAATTTTGACTCTTTATTTAAAAGCTTATGGGACAATGGGTGCATAAGGCCTCCACCAGATTTTCCACTGCCATTCATACATTTTTCAGGTGAGAAAAAGGTGCAAGCAGTTGAAAATCCATTCATTAGTGTTTTGGCTCCAATGTTAATTTCTCCTCATTGACAGTGGATTTAATCTTTCCACACTTTAATGATGTTGCCCCATGAGCCACTGCAACTCAGGTTTCCTATACATGTGCTGTTGTGTCTTGGCAGGATAGATGGAGAGGGAGGATTGAACTGGACTCTTACTGAACCTGACACCTTTGTAAGGCAGACCTTTATCTGATTTACTGTTTTGTTTTTAATCACATTCCATAAATCGCACTGCAGTGAATTATTGATTTTAGTTACACTGCAATTAATGGTAATATTCACACAATTATCATTTTTATTAATAATTAAAGCTTCTAAAACAGAGTCCAGTCAGATCTCCCACCTGGTTCCTTCTCCATGAACAATCAATGATCTGTCCCATTAAATATCGGAGCTTTTAGCCCAATGTCACATGTGGGAATAACTAAGCCATAGTGACTCGTGCAGGGCCTCTGGATGAGCAGTTTGGAGGGACGGTTGAACTGATGCTGATTTCTACACAGTGCATGAAATGCTGACTGCCTATGTTAAACATTGTTGATTGACAAGTGTGATAAAAATGCACAGTGATGTAATATTAAATTTACCGTGCATCATTCATGTAATAAATTTTGGGTCTACGAGTTGTAAAAATCCTGTATCTGGCGGGAACATTCTATGGGGAGAATTTTCTCAGCCCCTTGGAGGTGAGTTTGGAGGCAGTGGGTTGGGAATATTTGTAAACAGTTGCGTTGGACCTGTTCCCCTATGTATTCGTGTCTCCTCATGCTTTTGCTAGGGGCAGGCTGGGTCTGATGCCAGCATGTCCATGACGGGAAGCCAATTTAGATACTGAAGAGATCAATTGAAAGGCATTTTCCCAGCAGAAGGCAGTTTTGCCAGGATCACGTGGACCCCACTCTGTCAGCACCCTGGCAACTCAGAGGAGGCAGCTGCACAACAGGAGGTCAGAGCTGTGAATGATTTGAAGGTTTTTAACTGTGTACCTGAAAAATATGGCAGGGCTGATGTCTTCCCGGGTCAGAGGCTTACCATTGCATCAGGATCTCCTGGAGACTGATGCCTCTGTTACTGCTGGGACTGATGCAATGGCGTCTCCACTGTATTCCTGCCATTCCTGCTACTAGCCCGTCAGCAACATTGTCACTGGTGAGACAGTGAAGGCTGCTGGTTTTCCTAGCAGTGGGCAGCACTGTACCTACCTTCCACCTCCTGCACACCCACCTAATTGGACGGCGAATGCAGAAGTAACCTGCCAATTGGCTGCCTCCAGTAAGATTTCGTTGGAGGACGTGCTGCTGAAATGAGCAGGGTCAGGACCCAGAAAAGCTCCCTACAGCTGAATTTTTAAAGTCTGGAAGATTCTGGCCTATATTTCTGTTTATTTTGTCTATTCTGTTCCTAATGGTAGGTCAGAAGATATGGGCCTAGAAATTTGATTGTGCCTTAAAATGGGTGCAAGGAGTGCGGGGCTTGTCTGTTCATATGGTCGCAGGGAACATGTTAAACTAGTGGGTAGAATGCCTTGCAGGTGACACCTCTGCTGCCAGCTCAGATCCTAGGGCATGTCTGCAATGCAGAAAAAAGTTCAATAACTTCACCTCAGGGTAAGAATTCTATCCTTACATCAATTATTCTCTTCTCGCATCTGCACCACCACTACTCATAATACTCCCCTCCCTTCACTCTCCAACAATCACTGTACCACGTTTCAATCCATCTCCTCCTCCACAGGATTACACACTCTGCACTTTGTATTCTCACCTTTATTAAAACCTTTACTTCCCTACACCTCACTCATGACATATGAACTATTAAACTGTGACAAGCACATTTTCAAAAAACATCACAAGACTATCACTAACACATCTGAACACCCTGTCCCCTCTGGTAAAAACATGCTGGACATCAAGGGAAGGGTAAAGTCATGGCCATACCGAGTGCCAATGCTGGAGGAGACATCACACAGAGTTTCTTCAGAACTTATCCTCTTTTCCATCTTATTTCTATCTCAGCCTAAACACTCTGTAAGACAAACTGCAGCTCCTTACATTAGCTAACACTTATCCCTTCCTTTCATTTTGGGCACTGACAATGTCAACAGCCCTGTGGCACTTCAGGAAAAGGAGGCCAGCCTTTTTGAAGATGCAATGTCACTTGATCTGATCCTAGCAAGCACCAGCTCAGAGACTGGCACCATGCGTACTTCAGAGGAAAGGATCTTCACGTGGTGAATCACTGGCCACAAGTTTTCAGGATCTAAGGTGGGGGATAGGATGTCAATGATGCTAACTCACAAGAGGCTGAAATCACATGCCAGCTCTGCTGAAGAGGATTCAGATGCTGACATTGAGGGCATAGTCTACCAAAGAAGGTTGATGGCAAAGACCAGGAAATACCTAATGCACTGGACAGCCTGCAAGTGAACACACACAATAATTAAAAGCTTGGAGAAGTACAGCTCCAACTTGCATCAAGTGTTTGTGCAAAGAATGGAAACCATTCTGTTCAACATAGAGCTAGTGGTCAGCTTCATGAATATGACAGTGGCACCCACCATGAAGGAGTGTCTGCTGACAGCTTCCACGTAAGCTCACACTGCTACCATGGAAGCTCAGGCAGCTGCTAACTTGGCTCTGGGGTCAGTATTGATAGGAACTTCCAGAGCAACACATCCCTCCTCTTGTTTTGCTTTTGGATGGCAGCTGTTCATTATTCTGCCATTCACACCTCCTCTGGACACATCTTTTGTCTCTTTACTTCTTGTCCCATCACTACTCCCTTTGGCTGTGCCCCACCAACTCTTTTGTCATTTAATGTCTCCCATCTATCTCCCTATCACGGACCTTCCCTTTTGTTCTTTTTCCACCCTCCCCCATTTGACCTACTTAAAAACTATTATATTTCTAACTTTTCCCAGTTTTGATGAAGGGTCACAACCTGAAACATTAACTCTGGTTCTCCCTCTGCAAATGCTGCCTGAACTGCTGAGTATTTCCAGAATTTTCTGTTTTTATACCAAAGTTAAATTGTTACATCTTCTTGAGGTCACTTGCACTTAGTCAATTCATAGGACAATATGAAGTCAGAAAATAGGTAGATTATTAATTTTCTTTTACTGTGACTCTGAGGTTAATTAAGAGCTATTTTCTATTTCTGTAGATTTGAATTTCTAGGTTTTGCTAAGTTTTCTTTCTCTTTGAATATTATTGTTATATTTAAATGTGATACAGAAAGGTGAAGGGGCTCTCTTGCTTCTGTCATAGGATGGGGAAGATCAGGCACTTTCAATTTCCATTATGAATTAGGCTCGTTCTTCTGGATACTTTGCACTTTGTTTCTATATTCATTACCTTTTCGTCCTCTACAGTCTCTCCCAATTCAGCTGCTTGTGATACGAACCACGAAAATGATTTTGTCAAGTTGGCCACAATACAATCAGTCACTGAATTAACAAACTGTTAGAAAAGAGAAATTTTCTCAGCCAACCTAAAATCACTTTAAATAATCTAATTTACAATTTCTTCCATAATTCCTGCATGGCTAGCAGCACAAACAACAAAGATTTGAGCAAAATTAACACAATTGCAATACTTTTCAGGGACAGAGGTTGAACTAATTCTTAGTAAATTCATTGAATGAAAAGGTTAAAGCAAAAGCAAAATACTGCAGATGCTCAAAATCTGAAATAAAAAGAAAATGTTGGAAATAATCAGCAAGTTAGCCAGCATCTGTGGAGAGAGAGCAGTTTTGACGAAAGGTCATCACCTGAAATATTGGCTGTATTTTACCAATTGACTCAAAATCCCAATACCGGGGTCACTTGTGGGCCATGCAGCCCCACAGGCAAGTGACAGGACTTCCACGGTGATCTTCTGCGATATGGCCAATTAGCGTGGCCAGCAGGGGGAGCCAGTTACAGGTGGCAGGCAATTGCTTGTGCCTGCAATGAGGTTCATGGTGCTGTGTTTTTAAGGCTGGTATGCAGCTTTCATACAGGCTGCACACAGAGAAGGCAGAGGAAGGGGTGCCGCAGCAGAGAACTTGTGGAAGAAAGGCCGCAGTGAAAGGAAGGGTGGCTCCATGTTTCAGTGACCCCTCTCTGGAGGTGCTCCTGCAGGTGGTGAGAGAACGGAGAGAGGTTTTGCTCCCAGTGGACGGGAAGAGGAGGCCAGCAAGCCTCACAAAGAAGGCATGGCTGGAGGTGAACAAGGAAGTAAGCAGCCACATGGTGGTTGTGTGAACATGGGTACAGTGCCGGAAGTGTTTCAATAACCTAGTGAGGTCTGGCAAGGTGAGTGTCATGCATGTCTTAAATGGCGGCCATGAGATGTGAGGTGACTGAACCACGTACAGAGAATCACCAAGGACCAGTGTGTGCAATGAGCCGCAGAGTGGCCTCACACCAGAGGACCATGTTCACTCAGAGGTGCTCGCTGCAGTGCCAAGCATGGATGATTGCTTCCAGTTTTTTTATTCTTTCATGGGATGTAGGCATTGCTGGCAAGGCTAGCACTTATTGCCCATCCCTAATTGCTCTTGAGAAGGTGGTGGTGAGCTGCCTTCTTAACCGCTGCAGTCCATCTGGGGAGGATATATCCACAGTGCTGTTAGGAAGGGAGTTCCAGAATTTTGATCCAGCAACAGCGAAGGAACGGCAATATATTTGTAAGTCAGGATGGTGTGTGGCTTGGAGGGGAACTTACAGGTGGTGGTCTTCCTATGCATCTGCTGCCCTTGTCCTTCTAGGCGGTAGAGGTCCCAGGTTTGGTAGGTACTGTCAAAGGAGCCTTGGTGAGTTAATGTAGATGGTACACACAGCTGCCACTGTGCATCAGTGGTCAAGGGAGTGAATGTTGAAGGTGGTAGATGGGGTGCCAATCAAGTAGGCTGCTTTGTCCTGGATGTTGTAGGCTCGCCTGTTACAGAGAGCGAGGCAGGTGTGGAGCCCAGAGGAAATGCGAAAAGTGATGGTTGCATGCACTAAACCTTCTCACTAGTGTTTGCAATGGCCCTTGATGACGACATGAAGCTCCGAATCATGGACAGGCAGGAGGAAGGGGGTGGACATGGACGTCCACTCTTGTCTCTCCCGCAGGGTCAGTAGTGGATGAGGCACGCTGAGGGCACTGCAGCCATCTGAGACCTCAGAGGAGGGGTCGCCATCTGAGGAGGCATTGTCACATCAGTCCAGTGCACCTTCCACTAGCGCAGCTACTCTCACATCAGTGGGAATTGACGTGCATTTAGAATGGGTGGTACCAGCTTGTGAGCATGGCACAGATGCGCTAGAACATGTAACAGAGGCAGTGATAGCTGCGTCCAGTCCTCATCAGAGGATTGTGGACAAACTCAGCAATGCTCAGCTTCACAGAGATGTTGAGACTCTGCAGTCATCAATGAGGCAGCTGATACTAGAGCAGCAGTGTGAAATATGTGGACATCTGTGAGAGTTCCCAGAGGCTGTTCACTCCCATGCGTGGAAGGAGGAGTTCATCAATGCCATGAATGGTGCCATGTCTCAGGTGTATGAGCGTATGGCCTCCTCCTTTGAGAGACTGGTCACCCTTTTGGAGAGCTACATGTGGTAGGTCACCAAGTGGATGCAGGAGCAGTGCTGAGATCTAGGTTGGTGATATGGCTCAGAATGCATGGACCCATTGCCAGATGTCGTCCCACTCTAGATAAGCAAGGGAGTGCAGGTGGACTATGAGAGGGTCAAGCAGCAGATGCCTGAAGGCTATGGAGGGTCTACTCAACGTGTTCCTGGCCTCTCGGCTCCATAGATAATGACACAAACTGCAGCCAACCCCAATGACAGTGGCTACCCCTGCACAGATGCAGGTGGTACAGCCTGTGCTAGACACCTCCGCAACCAGAGGTTGTCCACCACAGGCATCTCATGCACTGAAGCAGCAATGCCAGCGGCCTGCCTTCACATCAGCTCCAGCTGCCGGGAGAGCACAACACATAGGAGTACATGGAAGTAGTCACATAAAGGCTCCTGGGGTCTCACTGGGTGATTTTTAATTCCTGTATGCCACTGTGTGTTTGCTTTGTGCACCTTAACATTTGTTGAAATCCATACTTAGATGGCTCCTTTGTTTCTTTCAACCCCAGTGGCCTGTGACCAGATTTTTAAGCTTTGAAATGGCCATAAAATGGTACCTTGTGAATGTAGGGCTATGGTATATGGAGCACTTGGGATGGTATCATCATGGGGCCCCTGGTAAAGTGATGGTGATTCATCACATATGACCGTGGCATCCATAGGAAGACACATGTTTCATGTCCAGTGGGGGACAGGGATTCTCAGTTGAATCGTGTGCGGATGTGTGAGTTGCAGGCTTCCCTTGCACACAGGCCAATGGCCATCGCCCCCTCATATGCATGGCCATTGCATGTCAGATCTAGATGCACTTCCCCCTCATCCTCCTCCTCAGAGGAGATAACACACTCACTATTGCCATCAGTGGCCAGTTCAACTCACCTCTACTATGCCAAGTTGCGTAGAGCGTAGCATATCAGCACAATACGAGAGATCCTTGAGGGGCCATATTGGAGGACTCTCCAAGCACAGTCTAGGCATCTGAACCGCATTTTCAGAAGGCCAATTGCCTGCTCAACGCTCCACCTTGTAGTCACATGGCAGCGGTTGTATGATGCCTCTGCTTTGGTGTTGGGCTTCCACACTGTTCATAGAGTCATAGACTCATTTACAGCACAGAAGGAGGCCATTTGGTTTATCGAGTCCATGCCTGCTCTCCATGGAGCTTTCCAGTCAGTTCCACTCCCTCGCTCGATCCCTGTAGCCCTGCAAGTTTATTTCCTTCAAGTGGCAGTGCAATTTCCTTTTGAAGTCATTAATTGTCTCTGCTTCCACCACCTTTGTGGGCAGTGAGTTACATGTCATTACACTAGCTGCGTAACACGTTCTTCCCCATATTCCCCCTGCATCTCTTGCCCAAAACCTTCAATCTGTGTCCTCCAGTCCTTGTACCATTAGTTAATGGGAACAGTTTTTCTTTGTCTAATTTATCTAAGCCTGTCTTAATCTTTTACACCTCTATTAAATCTCCACTCAACCTCCCTTGCTCCCAACCTAACCTTGTAACTAAAATCCCTCATTCTTGGAACCATTCTGGTAAATCTCCTCCGTACCCTCTCAAGGACCCTCACATCCTTCCTAAATTGTGGTGACCAGAACTGGACGCAGTACTCCAGTTGGGGCCTAACCAGAGCTTTATAAATTCCCTGCTTTTGTATTCAATGCCTCAATTTATGAAGCCCAAGAACTCATATGCTTTACTAACCACTCTCTCAATATGTCCTGCCACCTTCAAATATCAATGCACAGACACCCCAGGTCCCTCTGTTCCTGCGCACTCTTTAGAATTGTGCCATTAAGTATATATTGCTTCTCCCTATTCCTTCTGCCAAAATACATCACCTCACACTTGTCAGTATTAAATTCCAGCTGCCACCTCTCTGCCATTCTGCTAGCCTATCGATGCTCTGTTGCAGGCAGTTCAAATGCTCACTGTTTGCCACACCTCCAAGTTTGGTATCATCGGCAGATTTTGAAATTCTACTGTGTATTCCAAGATCCAATTCATTTATATATAGCAAAAAAAGCAGTGGTCCCAGCACTGACCCTTGGGGAACACTGCAGTCTTACCATCAGCCGGTCTGAAAAACAACTATTTATTATGACTCAATGTTTTCTGTCCATAAGACAAATTTTTTATCCAATTGGGCACTGACCCTCCTATTCCACGAGCAGCCACTTCTTTAGTGGATAACCCTTGTCACACAGGATCCATCCACGAAGGCGTTCAGGTGGTTTGAACATTTAAGGCACCTGGGACTGTTTCAGGATGAACGAGTCATGTAGCTTCCCAGGAATGTTGCACAAACCTGGAGGATCCCTTTGCAGTGTTCATAGACAATTTGAGCATTGACGGCGTGGAAACTCTTCCTGTTAACAAACACCCCTGGCTGCTCTGAGGGAGACTTGACGGCCACACACGCGCAGTCTATAACCCCCTTGACCTTAGGGAATCCTGCCATGGCGTTGAATCTGATTGTCCTTTCGATTTGACTGGTCTGATCGGTGTGAAACCTGATGTATTTCCCTGCCCGCTTGAACAAAGCATGTCACCTGCTTCATGCTGCGATGGGCCGCTGACTGAGAGATCCCACAAATGTCTCCAGATGATCCTTAGAACGATCCTTCACCACCACAGGCAAAGGGTGTCCACCACATCCCAGCAGCCTCAACTCCTCCTGCAGCATGCAGTGTAGGTCAGCAACCACCTGTCTTGACAGATGCAGTCTTCGAAGATACTGGTGCTCCAACATCTCAGTGAAGTTTAGCCCCCGTCTGTATGCCCTTTGCACTGGGTACTGCCTTCTTCAAACATTTGACTGGCTTACTGCCCCATGCGCCCTCCACATTCGCGTGCCATTACAGTGTCATGCCGCTGGTGCTCCTCTGCTTGCTGCTACCCCTCCCCATGTGACTGATGCAGTCTCTCTCTCCCACTTTCCTCCTGACTGGAGGAGTCAAACTCAGGGTGCAGATCATCCATCTCCCTTTGGAGCCTTCATGGCACAATGGCTCTCACCACCCCCCCACCCCCCTTACATTGCCTGTACTCGCTGCAGGAGACCTGGCAGACACCCTTCCAGTTACAGTCCTCTGCACTGTTCTTCCACACAGCAATCCCTGTAAAGGTCCTTGCTTTCCAATCTCTGCCCTGAGCCTTCCTACTTGTAAACACAGCAGAACTGAATGGCTGTTCAGCCAACACCTGCCGCTGAATTTCCATGGGACATGTGCGCCCCATGGAAAATTCTAAACGCAGTGGAATATCATCTTCAATTAACAACTAAACAGACTCAAATGGATGCCAGCAGCAGGCCTAAGCGATCCTGATCCCGCTGCATGACTGCCCCTGGGGAATTTGGCTGGTGGCGGGAAGACGTCAGATATCCACTCTGACACCATTTTCCTGGTTCCCCCTGTCTCCAAGCCTGTCACTACGGGGTCAGAAAAATTCCACCCGTTAATTCTGGTTCTCTCTCCACAGATCTTGCCTGACCTGCTGACTATTTCCAGCATTCTCTGTTTCTCAAAAGGCTAGAGGGTTGGTTTTATTGTGAGAAATAATCACCCAAAATTATAAGGAAATATTAGACTAACTTGCATCCTTCCTTCTTCATTAAATATCCCTACAGTAGTATTTATCATTATTAATGAGTTTCTTCTTATACATCTACATCTAAATGCAAAATCTTCTGTCCACATCTCCCCTCCATTGATGCCAGAAAGGGTGGAGAACAAGGAAATAACAGTCATGATTTGAAGGAGTTGATCTTCACTTAAGCACAGTCTGACCATCTTGATAAAAGGCTTGAATTAAGAGCTGTAGGGATGGTAGATTTGCAGATCATCACTCTAGCAGTGTCTAGTGCTATACTGTAAGATGAGGCGTGCTCAGAGATTTTCCATCAATATTCATGGGGTGCATTCCAAAAGTTGCCAAATGTCTTGCTTTGAGTTGCTGTTGGAGCATGAATTGAATGATTGAGAATGCAGAGGGTACAGCGCATTCTCCATTTACTCTCAACTGTTCCGTCCTGCTCTCTCACTGAACTACTGCCCAGCATGCCTGCTGGGAGCTGATCTTGCCAATATCCTTTCCATTTCATTAACCCCTTCCAGCACTAACCCTCTTTGCATCTGCCTGCAGAATATCTGTTCACTTGTGAACAAGGCCCTTGTCATCCATGAGCTCATTGTGGATGATTGCAACAACATCATAGCCTTGACAGAAACTTGGATGAGACATGAGAATTTTCCATGGGGCGCACATGTCCCATGGAAATTCAGCGGCAGGTGTTGGCTGAACAGCCATTCAGTTCTGCTGTGTTTACAAGTAGGAAGGCTCAGGGCAGAGATTGGAAAGCAAGGACCTTTACAGCCCTGGTAATTATAGACCTGTGAGCCTTACTTCGGTTGTGGGTAAAATGTTGGAAAAGGTTATAAGAGATAGGATTTATAATCATCTTGAAAAGAATAAGTTCATTTGCGATAGTCAGCACGGTTTTGTGAAAGGTAGGTCGTGCCTCACAAACCTTATTGAGTTTTTCGAGAAGGTGACCAAACAGGTGGATGAGGGTAAAGCCGTGGATGTGGTGTATATGGATTTCAGTAAGGCGTTTGATAAGGTTCCCCACGGTAGGCTATTGCAGAAAATACGGAAGTATGGGGTTGAAGGTGATTTAGAGCTTTGGATCAGAAATTGGCTAGCTGAAAGAAGACAGAGGGTGGTGGTTGATGGCAAATGTTCATCCTGGAGTTTAGTTACTAGTGGTGTACCACAAGGTTCTGTTTTGGGGCCACTGCTGTTTGTCATTTTTATAAATGACCTGGATGAGGGTGTAGAAGGGTGGGTTAGTAAATTTGCGGATGACACGAAGGTCGGTGGAGTTGTGGATAGTGTCGAAGGGTGTTGTAGGGTACAGAGAGACATAGATAGGCTGCAGAGCTGGGCTGAGAGATGGCAAATGGAGTTTAATGCGGAGAAGTGTGAGGTGATTCACTTTGGAAGGAGTAACAGCAATGCAGAGTACTGGGCTAATGGGAAGATTCTTGGTAGTGTAGATGAGCAGAGAGATCTTGGTGTCCAGGTACATAAATCCCTGAAAGTTGCTACCCAGGTTAATAGGGCTGTTAAGAAGGCATATGGTGTGTCAGCTTTTATTAGTAGGGGGATCGAGTTTCGGAGCCACGAGGTCATGATGCAGCTGTACAAAACTCTGGTGAGGCTGCACCTTGAGTATTGCGTGCAGTTCTGGTCACCGCATTATAGGAAGGATGTGGAAGCTTTGGAAAGGGTGCAGAGGAGATTTACTAGGATGTTGCCTGGTATGGAGGGAAGGTCTTACGAGGAAAGGCTGAGGGACTTGGGGTTGTTTTCGTTAGAGAGAAGGAGGAGGAGAGGTGACTTAATAGAGACATACAAGATAATCAGAGGG
Organism: Heterodontus francisci; assembly: GCF_036365525.1. Taxonomy (NCBI): domain Eukaryota; kingdom Metazoa; phylum Chordata; class Chondrichthyes; order Heterodontiformes; family Heterodontidae; genus Heterodontus; species Heterodontus francisci. The sequence continues at coordinate 49,499,545 of NC_090383.1, forward strand.
TTAGATAGGGTGGATAGTGAGAGTCTTTTTCCTCGGATGATGATGGCAAACACGAGGGGACATAGCTTTAAGTTGAGGGGTGAAAGATATAGGACAGATGTCAGAGGTAGTTTCTTTACGCAGAGAGTAGTAGGGGCGTGGAACGCCCTGCCTGCAACAGTAGTAGACTCGCCAACTTTAAGGGCATTTAAGTGGTCATTGGATAGACATATGGATGAAAATGGAATAGTGTAGGTCAGATGGTTTCACAGGTCGGCGCAACATCGAGGGCCGAAGGGCCTGTACTGCGCTGTAATGTTCTAATGATGGCACCTTAGCCCTTAATGAAGCCTCCCTGCTTGGTATATCTTCCACCATTTGCCCTGTCCAAACCCCCACGGTGGCGATGTGGCTCTTACCACCAAATCATACCTTGGTCAGTCCCCCTGCACCTCTAGCTCCTTCTCCTTCGTTGAGAATATCACCTTGTTACATATGAACATACGAACATATGAATTCAGAGCAGAAGTAGGCCATTCAGCCCCTCGAGCCTGCTCGGCCATTCAATAAGATCATGGCTGATCTGTTTGTGTCTCGAATTCCCTACTCCCATCTACCCCCAATAACCTTTGATTCCCTTGCCTAACAGGAATTTATCTACCTCCGCCTTAAAAATATTCAATGGTCCCACCTTCGCCATCTTCTGAGGCAGAGAGTTCCAAGTCACACAACCCTCTGAGAAAAAAACATTTCTCTTCATCTCTGTCCTAAAAGGGCAATCCCTAATTTTAAAACAGTGCCTCCTAGTTCTGAACTCACCCACAAGAGGAAACATCTTTTCCACATCCACCTTATCAAGACTGTTCAGGATCTTATATAATTCAATCAAGTCTCCCCTCACCCATCTAAACTCCAGTGAAAATAATCACAGTCTGTCCAATTTTTCCTCATAAGACAATCCGTTCATTCCAGATATCAATTTAGTAAACCTCCTCTGAACCGCCTCCAGTGCATTCACATCCTTCCTTAAATAAGGAGACTAAAACTGCAAAAAGTGTTCGAGATGTGGTCTCACCAATGCTCTGTATAACTGAAGCATAACATCCTTACTTTTATTTTCAATTCCTCTCGTAATAAAGGATAGCATTCCACTAGCCTTCTTTATGACTTGCTGGACCTGCATACTAACCTTTTGTGACTCATGCACTAGAACACCTAGATCCCTCTGCACCTTGGAGTTCTGCAGTCATTCTCCATTTAAGTAATACTCTGCTTTTTTATTCTTCCCGCCAAAGTGAACAACTTCATATTTTCCCACATTATACTGCATCTGCCAGATTTTTGCCCACTCACTCAACCTATCTATATCAGTCTGCAGCCTCCTTCTCTCCTCTTCACGACATACTTTACGACCTATCTTTGTGTCATCTGCAAAGTTAGCTACTATGCCATCGCTCACCTAATCTAAGTCATTGATATAAATTGTAAAAAGCTGAGGCCCCAGCACAGACCCCTGCGGGACTCCACTCATCACATCCTGTCAATCAGAAAAGGACCCATTTATGCATACTGTCTGTTTTCTGCCAGCCAGACAATCTTCTATCCATGTTAATGTGTTACCCACTATACCATGAGCTCCTACTTTGCGCAATAACCTTTTATATGGCACCTTGTCAAATGCCTTCTGGAAATCCAAGCACAGTATGTCAACGGGCTCCCCTTTATCCACAGGGCATGTTACTCCTTCGAAAAACTCCAATAAATTGGTTAAACATGATTTCCCTTTCACAAAACCATGCTGACTATTCCCGATTACCTTGAGCTTTTCTAAATGCCCAGCTATAGCCTCTTTAATGATCGATTCTAACACCTTACCCATGACAGACATCAAGCTAACCGGCCTATAGTTACCTGTTTTCTGCCTCCCCACCCCCTCCTCTTGAATAGAGGGGTTATATTTGCTACTTTCCAGTCTGATGGAATCTTTTCAGAATCCAGCGAATTTTGAAAAATTAACACCAACGCATCTACTACCTCATTAGCCACCTTTTTTTAAGACCCTAGGATGAAGCCCATGAGGACCAGGGGACTTGTCAGCCCATAGCTCCATCAGTTTGCTCAATACTGCTTCACTGGTGATGGTAATTTCACCAGGTTCTTCTCTTCCTTCCACCTCCCAATTTACAGCTATTACTGGAATGTTTTTTGTATCCTCTATAGTGAAGACAGAAGCAAAATATTTGTTCATTTCATCTGCCATTTCCTTATTAACTAGTATTAACTCCCCACTCCCACTCTCTAGGGGACCAACACTCACTTTACTTACTCTTTTCCTTTTTAAATACCTGTAGAAACTCTTGCTATCTGTTTTTACATTTCTAGCTAGCTTCCTCTCATACTCTAATTTCTTTTTCCTGATTAACCTTTTAGTCATTCTCTGCCGTTCTTGATATTCTGACCAATCATCTGAACTGCCACTCATCTTTGTGCAATTATATGCCTTTTCTTTAAATTTGATGCTTTCCTTAACTTCTTTAGTTAACCACGGATGGTGGGCCCTGCCCTTAGAATTTTTCTTTATAATAGGAATATACTTATTCTGAGTATTCTGAAATATCCCCTTAAATGACTGCTTCTCTATTGATCTATCTCCTAGCCTGGTAGCCCAGTTCACTTCAGCTAGCTCAGATTTCATGCCCATATGGTTGCCTTTATTTAAGTTTAAAATACTAGTCTTAGACCCACTCTTCTCTCTTTCAAACTGGATGTAAAATTTAATCATATTGTGGTCGCTGCTACCTAGAGGTGCCTTTACTCTGGGGTCATTAATTAATCTTGTCACATTACCCAATACCAGATCTAATATAACCTGCTCTCTGGTTGGTTCCAAAATGTGATGCTCTAAGAAACTATCTCGAAAGCATTCCATGAACTCATTATCAAGGCTACTATTGTTAACCTGATTTTTCCAATTTATATGTAGATTAAAATCACCCATGATTATTGCCATCCCTTTATCACAAGCACTTAATATTTCTTCTTGTATACTTCGTCCTACATTGTGATTACTGTTAGGAGTCCTGTAGACTATCCCCCTAGTGATTTCTTTCCCCTCGTATTCCTCATATCCACCCAAACCGATTCTACATCCTGATCTCCTGAACCAAGGTCATCTCTAACTATTGCACCAATGCCATCCTTGATTAACAATGTTCCCCCTCCACTTTTATCTAGCTTCCTATTCTTCTTGAATGTCATATACCCCTCAATATTCAGGACCCAATCCTTGTCACCCTGCAGCCACGTCTCCCTAATAGCTATCAGATCATATTTATCCAGAGCTGTGGCTCAATGGGTGGCGCTCTTGTTTCTGAGTCAGAGGTTTGTTGGTTCAAGTCTGGATCCAGAGATATCAGCACTAAATCTTGGGGTGGCGCAGTGGCTAGCACCACAGCTTCACAGCTCTAGCGACCTGGGTTTGGTTCTGGGTACTGCCTGTGCAGAGTTTGCAAGTTCACCCTGTGACCGCGTTGGTTTCCTCCCATGCGCCAAAGACTTGCAGGTTGATAGGTAAATTGGCCATTGTAAAAATTGTCCCTAGTTTAGGTAGGTGGTAGGAGAATTGAGGGAAGGTGGGGATGTGGGAGGGAAAATGGGATTAATGGAGGATTAGTATAAATGGGTAGTTGATGGTCAGTGTGGACTCCTTGGGCCGAAGGGCCTGTTTTGGTGCTGTATCTCTCTATGACTCTATCTATTTACTTCAATGTGCACTATCTGTTTGTCTGCTTTGTTATGAACACTACGTGCATTCAGGTACAAAGCCTTTAGTTTTGTCTTTTTGTTATCTTTGTAACATCTAGTCTTGACTGTTGGCGGGGTCTTAGGTTTTTTCTCTCTGTTTCTTCCTGGCTTTCTCCGACCTTCATTTCCCATATTACTATTCTGCTCTCCTGCCTTGACTCTACCCCTTGGTTTGCTACATCTACCCAAGCTTGATCCCTCTTCCCCCTTGCTTAGTTTAAAGCCCCCTGTGCTTCTACTGTAAAGTCCTCATTCTCTAACATCCAAGAACCAAGCCATGTTTTTCACCGAGATATATTTGCCGCTTTCATAACTCACCCTCAGCACTGAGCAACTTCTCATCCTTGGTGATTTCAAATTCCATCTCAACTTTCATTATGCCCTCTCTCCTTTGAGTTCACTTCCCTCCTCTCCTCCCTTAATTTCTCCTTCCATATAAACTTACTTACCCGTAGTCATGTCCACCCCCTCTACCATGCCATCTCATGTGGCCTATCCACTTCTAATCACTTTTGCTAATCACAGATAAGGCTATCTCAGATCACTTTCCTGTATCTCTCTCCACTCACATCCCCCTTCTAACTCCACTTCCTTCAGTGTTCACCCCTGGAAATAAACTCAAGTCACTTACTTAAAGCTGCACTTTCAAATTTCCACTGCCTAGTCTTTGGCCAAATAGTTACCATGACATTTGTCCAGCTACTGATCTGCTCAATTGCACACTTAGCCAATGAAACCATTCTCCAATGAAACCATTACTCTCTCTCACCTTGGATGTTCCCCATTGTCCAGCCCTCAGCTCTGTTCCCTTAAGTCCAGAAATGTAGACGAATGTTTATGGTATACAATTGGTTAAGTCATTCATCTGGCCGGACCACATAAAGCACTACTGGGTCCTGCTCTCCTCTGCCAATACTGCTCACTATTCCAGAATCATCCTGGAATGGAAAGACAACCCTGGATTCTCTTTTCAACTACAAAGTGCCTTCGTAAAACCCTTTCCCCTGCTCCCTCTATCTTCACCTGCATCAACAAATGTGAGGAACTTATTGACTTCTTTGTCACTGAGATTGAGACCATCCCTTCATCTGCCTCTCACTTCCCTCCCTTCCCCCAGCCCACCAAGCAAAACTCCCCTTAAGGCTCCCCCTGTCCCAGCCCTGTACTCGCATCTTTCTTTAGTTTCTCTTCTATCTCCCCTCATTCCCTCTCTGAGCCCATCTTGTCATAGAGTCATAGAGTTTTACAGCACAGAAACAGGCCCTTACGCCCAATGCGCCTGCACTGACCATCAAGCACCTTTCCTAACTAATCCCATTTCCCCGCACTTGGCCCGTAGCCTTGTATGTTATGGTGTTTCAAGTGCTCATCTAAATATTTTTTGAATGTTGTGAGTGTTCCTGCCTCTACCACCCCTTCTAGACCTCCTGCCCCTTATCTTAAATCTATGCCCCTTAGTTATTGACCTCTCCGCTAAGGGAAAAAGTTTCTTCCTATCTATCCTACCAATGCCCCTCATAATTTTGTATACCTCAATCAGGTCCCCCCTCAGCCTTCTCCACTCCAAGGAAAACAACTCCAGCCTATCCAGTCTGTCTTCATAACTGAAATGCTCCAGCCCAGGCAACATCCTGGTGAACTCCTCTGTACCCTCTCCACTGCAATCACATCCTTCCTATAGTGTGGCGACCAGAACTGTACACAGTACTCCAATTGTGGTCTAACTAGCGTTTTATACAGCTCCATCATAACCTGCCTGCTCTTATATTCTGTGCCTCGCCTAATAAAAGCAAGTATCCCGTATGCCTTCCTAACCACCTTATCTACCTGTGCTGCTGCCTTCAGTGATCTATGGACAAGCACCCCAAGGTCCCTCAGACCCTCTGTACTCGCTAGGGTCCTACCATCCATTGTAGATTTCATTGCCTTGTTAGACTTCCCAAAGTGCATCACCTCACACTTCTCAGGATTAAACTCCATTTGCCACTGCTCCGCCCATCTTACCAGCCCATCTATATCGTCCTATTTGTACATTCCTTTACGACACCACCAATTTTTGTGTCATCTGCGAACTTACTGATCATACCTCCTATATTCACATCTAAATCATTAATGTACACTACAAACATTAAGGGTCCCAACACCGATCCCTACGGTACACCACTGGTCACAGGCTTCCACTCGCAGAAACAGCCCTCTACCATCACCCTCTGCCTTCTGCCACTAATCCAATTTTGAATTAAATTTGCTAAATTATCCTGGATCCCATGGGCCTTTACTTTCTTAACCAATCTGCCATATGGGACCTTATCAAAAGCCTTACTGAAGTCCATGTAGACTACATCAACTGTTTTACCCTCATCTACACCTCGAGTCACCTCCTCGAAAAATTCAACCAAATTTGTTAGACATGATCTCCCCCTGACAAAGCCATGCTGACTATCCCTGATTAATCCCTGCCTCTCCAAGTGGAGATTAATCCTGTCTCTCAGAATTTTTTCCAGTAATTTCCCTACCACTGATGTTAGACTCACCAGCCTGTAATTACCTGGTTTATCCCTGCTACCCTTCTTAAATAATGGTACCACATTCGCTGTCCTCCAATCCTCTGGTACCTCTCCTGTGGCCAGACAGGATCTGAAAATTTGTGTCAGAGCCCCTGCTATCTCCTCCCTTGCCTCACATAGCAGCCTGGGATATATCTCATCTGGGCCTGGGGAATTATCCACCTTCAAGCCCGCTAATACTTCCTCCTTTTCAATGCTAATTTGATCAAGGATATCACAATCTCCTTCCCTGATCATTACACCTGCATCTTTCCTCTCCATAGTGAACACAGATGAAATGTAATCGTTCAAAACCTCCCCTATGTCCTCCGGCTCCGCACACTGATTGCCTCTATGATCCCTAATGTGCCCCACTTTTTCCCTGGTTATCCTCTTGCCCCTAACAGACTTATAAAACGCTTTGGGATTTTCCTTTATTTTGTCTGCCAGTGATTTTTCATGCCCCCTTTTTGTTCTCCTAATTAGTTTTTTAAGTACTCCCCTACACCTTCTATACTCCTTTCGGGCCTCCGCTGTTTTCAGCACTCTGAATCTGCCATACGCCACCTTTTTGTTCCTTATCCAATCCTCTATATCCCTTGACATCCAGGGTTCCCTTGACCTGTTGGTTCTACTCTTCACCTTTACAGGAACATGCTGCACCTGAACCCTCACAATTTCCCTTCTAAATGACTCCCACTGGTCTGACGTAGACTTTCCTGTAAGAAGCTGCTCCCAGTTCACTTTGGCCAGATCCTGTTTTATCATATTGAAATCTGCCTTCCCCCAATTCAGTTCTCTTATTTCCGGTCCCTCTATGTCCTTTTCCATAACAATCTTAAATCTTACAGAGTTATGGTCACTATCCCCGAAATGCTCCCCCACAGCCAGTTCTACCACTTGTCTGGCTTCATTCCCTAGGATTAAGTCCAGTACCGCCCCTCCTCTTGTAGGACTCTCTACGTGCTGGCTCAAAAAGCTCTCCTGAATACACTTGAAGAATTCCGCCCCCTTTAAGCTTTTTGCACTAAGACTATCCCCTCTAATATAGGGAAAGTTGAAATCCCCTGCTTTTATTACCCTATTATTTTTGCACCGCTCTGAGAGTTCCCTACATATTTGCCCCTCAACCCTATTTCCACTTAACTGCAGACCACCCAATTTCCCTTCCTAGCTTGTATGTAAGCTGATATTATTAGTGGTTCCCTCTTCTCAGGCACTGTCCCCCTTCCCCTTCAAATTTTCCGTCATCCCCCCTCTTCAATAAAACACCAATGATCCCTCTGCCCTTTCAAACTACCATCCCGCGTCCAACCTCCCTTTCCTTTCAACTATTTGAATGTGCTGTTACCTCCCAAATCTGTGCCCAATTTTGCTGCAGCTCCATGTTCGAACTCCTTTAATCAGAGTTTCGCCCCACCACAGCGTTGAAACGGCCGTTATCAAAGTCAGAAATGACTTCTATTCATCCTGTCTGCAACCTTTAACACAGTTGACCACACTCAATGTCCAGCTGTCCTCATCTGGTTCCATTTCTATCTATCCAGCTAGAGAATCAACTCAATGACTTCCCTTCTTGCTCCCATACTGTTATCCAACGATCTATCTTTGGCCCCCTCCTATTTCTCATCTACATGCAGCCCCTAGGTGACATTATTCAAAACACAATGTTGGGTTGTTCCTATACGTTGACAACACACAGCTCTATTTCACCTCTCTCAACCCCTCTGCTGCCATTGATTTGTCATGCTGTTTGTCTGACATCCAGTACTGGATGAGAAGAAACTTCCTCCGACTAAATATAGAGAAGACCAAAGCTAGTGTCTTCGCTTCCCGCCGCAAACTCCATTCCCTGGCCCTCAACTATATCCCTCTCCATGGTCATTGTCTGCGGCTGAACCAGACTATTCACAGCCTTGGCATCTTATTTGACATTAAGGTTAGCTTCTAACCCAATATCTGCTCCATCACCAAAACTGCCTACTTCCATCTCTGTAATATCACCTGTCTCTGCCCGGCCTCATATCATCTGTTGCTGAAATCCTCATCCATGCCTTTATTACATTTAGACTTCACTATTGCAATGCTGGCTTTTTACCTTGCATCCTGTGCAAACTTGAGCTCACCCAAAACTCTGTTGCTTATGTCCTAACTTGTATCATAAGTCCCATTCAGCCATCACCACTGTTCTCACTGACCTATGTGGCTCCTGGTCCAGCAGCAGCTTGATTTAAAAATTCTCATCCTTGCTTTCAGATCCCTCATCCCTCCCTATCTCTGTAATCTCCTCCACCCCAATAAGTCTACGAGATTTCTGCACATCTCCAGTTCTGGCCTCTTGCGCATCCCGATTTTCATTGCTCCATCATTTCTGGCCATGAATTCAGCTACTCAAGCTTTGGAATTCACTCCCTAAACAACTCTGCATCCCTCTTCTCTTTTAAATGCTCCTTAAAATCTACCTTCTGACCAACCTATCCAAATATCTCCTTATATGGCTCATTTTGATTGATAATGCTCCTGTGATGTGCCTTGGGACATTTCACAATATTAACAGTGCAATATGAATGCAAGTTGCTGTTGTTGGACTTAAAATCCATTCTTGCACAGGCTTTTATCTTACATACACAGGGCTATATATTTTTACATAGAGGTTACAGCACAGAAACAGGCCATTTGGCCTGACAGGTACATGCTGGTGTTTGTGCACCACAAAAGTCTCCTTCTCCACTATTTCATACTACCCCATCAACATATCTTTCTATTCATTCCTTCCTCGTGTTTATCTAGCTTCCCCTTAAATGCATCAATGCTAGTTGCCTCAATTGTTTCTTGTGGCAGCGAGTTCCATTCTATTTATGGCCTCTAATTCTGGTCTTCACTGTAAGTGGAAACATCAGGCGGAATTTTCTGATGTTTGTCTCTGCCAAAACAACGGGACTATTAGCAGGTTGGGTACCCATTGACAACTTCAGCGGGCTTTGCCGAGGCTCTTTAACTGAGCCACACTATTAGCATATGCCACTGAGTTCCCCGGCCAATTAGGGTGTGCGGGCGGGATGAAATGTCAATTCTGTCAAAGGAAGGATTTTGAATTAAAGAAACCCCAGCATGGGTTAGAAAGGCTCAATTGTTCATGCAGCAACCACAAGAATGGAGAGGAGGCCTGGTAGGGCTGCTCCCCAGGTCTCTCACTCTTACCTGGAGGTCCTGCTGTGGGATCTGAGGGGCTGTAGTGAGGTGAGCTCTTCCAAGGAAGGGAGGAAGAGGACAATCTCTCCAGCCAAGCAGGCATGGGTGGAAGAGGCTAAGGAAGTCAGCAGCAGGAGTGTGTTTCCTCCAACCTGGGTACAGTGGACCAGGAGGATCCAGGACCTCAGGAGGGCATGACAGGCAAGTGACATAACACTTTCCGGTGCCAAACCCCACATTCTGACATTCACTGCATTCTCTTGCACAGCACTCCTCAGGACAACACACCTTGCAGCTTCACTCATTCCTCTCTTTTCAAGAACGTCATGTCGCCATCTGAGCAGCCAACATTCACACTCACACTCAGCCTATTGCCCTTTCGTACCCATGCCTCACAGTCAACATCCACAAATGATGTCTTTTCCTGCTATCCACACAAGCCATTACAAACAATCATAACTCTCTGCTGTCTCTCCTTCCAGGAGAAGAGAGTACACAACCTCGGGGAGAGACAGAGACCTGGGGGGTAGCTAGAATACTGAGTACAGTTCTAGACACCACATTACAGGAAGGATTTGATTGCACTAGAGAATGTACAGAGATTTACGAGGATATTGCCAGGACTGGAGAATTTTAGTTATGAGGAAAGATTGAATAGGCTGGGGTTGTTTTTGTTTTTGGAACAAAGGAGGCTGAGGGGAGGTTTAATTGAGCTGTATGTGGAACCTAGATAGACTGGATAGGAAAGACGTTTTCTCCTTAACAGCCAGGTCAATAACCAAGCAGCATAGATTTAAAGTAATTTGTAGAAGGATTAGAGGGGAGTTGGGGAGAAATATTTCCAGCCAGAGGGTGGTGGGGGTCTGGAACTCACTATCTGAAAGGTGGCAGAGGCAGAAACCCTCATCACATTTAAATAGTACTTGGATATCTACTTGAAATGCCACAGCCTACAAGGCTACAGACCAAGAGCTGGAAAGTGGGATTCAGCTGGACAGCTATTTTGTTGGTTGACCCAGACACAATGGACTGAATGGCCTCCTTCTTTACTGTAAATATCTATGATTCTATGTTTCTATGAAGTCCTGGGACAATATGTGAGATGAGATAGCAGACATGGTGACACCAATTGACATTACTGCGCACGAGCACATAGGCGGTCTGCGAATCTGGTCACTTGGTGCTGGTTGATTAAAGCAGCAGCATCAACCTGCAGCATTTTGGATAATTGGGGAAAACTATTTAGAGTTTGTATGTCTCACACCACTTGGGAAAAAGGCTAGAATAGATGCTCTAAATGATGGCAGCCTCTTAACAGACAAACCTACATACCATGGATACATGAATCTGGCATTGGCTTCATGAAACACTAGAACCAGGCACAAAAATCCCATAAAAGGGAACAGCAGAGGAACAGGAGAGGTTGCTTGATATGACATGGACTTTGCTGTAGTTATCAAAATCAGGTTGACTGGAAAAGATCAATTCATGGGAGGCACTTGTTGCCCACTCATTTAGGATTTGTCATTCACAATACTATTGCTCTGAATTTGGATAGGATGACAAAATACATCAGCAAACACCCAATGACAATGAAATTACCACTTACATAGAAGAAATATCCCACTACTATAAGTAGTTAACATGCCACTACCTATATGCCAAATATAATGAACAATGAGAAGGCAAAGAAGCAGCTTTATAGTGACATAAATTACTTCTGCAATGTCATTTGTAGATAAACTGATCACCATGAGAGATTCAATGCAAATGTTGGCAGTGATGCTGTAGTATAAGGGTCTGAAAGGGTTAATGTTTGGGACAGTGAGAGTAACACCTCCCACTGTGATGATGATGTAAGAGTCACATGTGTAATAGGCTTGAAAGGATCAAGAAGCATCATGTGTTGCAGGAGCTAGACAGGCTTATGGAAAGTGTATATAGTCCATGCAAATATAATAAATGAGTCACTGTTTAGATTTGCAATGACTCCAAGATCTCTGTCAACCAAGCTCAACCTAGCATCTGAAATGCTAGCAACAATATACAACAAATATCAACAGCTGAGTTGGTGCTAGGGGTCTGATGCTGTTGTGAACGTCAACTCTCATAGTTCCTTTCTTCTGCCGGAATGCTAATCCTCATCAACACAACTTTTCACCAACCAAACTAGTTGGAAACATCCTGGAAAATTTTCAATGTAAGAATGGGAATCTGATTAATTACATCATTGTCCAGCATGAACCAATGGTAAGGGTGGCACCCTTTTGAGGTGCAGTATTATTATTTAATCCTTTATACTTCTTTTACTGTTTCATAGCTTTATGTTATACTAGTCTTCATAGGATCAGATTTTTCAAAATGGTACAATTCCTCATGAAACTTAAGCTGAAGGGAATGGGAATTCAAGTAAAACCTGAAGATGGGAAAGAAACTTGCTGAAGCAATGGGTACTGTTAGAGGTGGTATGTTGAAGTGAGGGAAAGTACTGAGTGGAGCACTCCAGGAATTGGTGCTGAGGCCCCATTATTTCTAATTTACATTAACAACATTAACTTATAAACTGGATGCAAAATGGTCAAGATCACATTACCAGACTAGGAGAGGAAATAGAATATAAGAACATAAGAATTAGGAGCAGCAGTAGGCCTTATGTCCCCTTGAGTTTGTTCCACCATTCAATAAGATCATGGCTGATCTTTGACCTCAATTCCACTTTCCCACCTGATCCTGATATCCCTTAATTCCTTTAGATTCCAATAATCTGTCTATTTCAGCCTTGAATATATGCAATAACTGAGCATCTACTACCTTCTGGGTGGAGGATTCCAAAAATTCACAATCCTCTGAGTGAAGAAATTCTTCCTCATTGCAGCCTTAAATGATCGACCCCTTATCATGAGACATTGCCCCCAGTTCTAGATTCCCCAGCCAAGAGAAATTACCTCTCATCATCTAACCTGTCAAGCCCTCTCAGAATCTTACATTTTTCAATGAGATCACCGCTCAGTCTTCTAAACCCCAGAGAGTATAGGCCCATTCTACTCATGCTCTCATCATAGAGCAAGCCCAGGAATTAACATAGTAAACTTTTGCAGCACTGCCTCCAAAGCAACTATATCCTTCCTTAGATAAGGAGACCAAAGCTATGTGCAGTACTCCAGGTGTGGTTCCACCAAAGTCCTGTACAATTGCAGCAAGACTTACTTACTCTTGTACTCTAGCCCTCTTGCAACAAAGGCCAACATACCAATTGCCTTCCTAAATATTTGCTGTACCTGCATATTAACTTCTTGTGTTTCTTGTATGATGACACCCAAATCTCTCTGAACAGCAACATTTAAAAGTTTCTCACCATTTAAAAAAATTCTGCTTTTCTATTCTTCCCACCAACGTGAATACGTTACCCCACATTATACTCCATCTTCCACCCACTGAACCTGTCTATATCCCTTTGCAGCCTTTTTGTGTCCTCTTCACAGCTTACATTCCCACCTATCTTTGTATTGTCAGCAAATTTGAATATAATAGCATCAATCCCTTGACCTATGCCATTAATATAGATTATAAATAGCTGAAGCCCCCGCCGATTCACTCCACGTGATATCAAGAAACGGCTGAAGGCACTGGATACTGCAAAGGCTATGGGCCCTGACAACATTCCGGCAATAGTACTGAAGACTTGTGCTCCAGAACTAGCCGTGCCCTGAGCCAAGCTGTTCCTGTACAACTATAACCCTGGCATCTACTCGGCAATGTGGAAAATCGCCCAGGTATGTCCTGTCCACAAAAAGTGTTGTATGATCACCTTAAGAGTGATGGCCCTTTAAGAACTCAGTATGCTAATAAGCTAAATACCAGAATGTAGTCAAGTGACTAAAAGCCATAGTCACTCTGCAACTGCAACATCCTAGACAAAGGTTCTGTAAATAGTTTGCTCTGTATTGTATATATTAGTATAACTGTTAATAAACATTCTAGAGATCTTCAATGAACTGGAATTCACACACCTCACTGTGTTGCATAAGACAGCACAAAGAACTCATGATATGGTGGCAGTGGTGGTGAAAAGACAAGATCTAAGCTTGAAGACCATGGGTAAAACAGTTGTGAAAGCGACCCTTTCTGCAGCCAAAAGAGAGAAAGTTCAAAGAAATACTGGCCCAAACAGTGGAAAGAAGAAAACACTTACCTCCAGCTGTGGGAGACAGAGTACTGAACGACAGGCTGAAAATAAATTCCTGCGATGGGGTGAGTCATTGTGCCGACGGTCGAGGAATCCCAGTTTTCAAAAAAAGCTTTGAAGTGTTTAAGAAATTGATTTATTAAAAGGCTCCGTGGGAGAGGAAAAGAAATGGGGAAAACCCAATTCCTCTCTCAGGCTGATCGAGGATCAAGGTCGGTGCCACTAGAGGAGGCATTTTATAGTTAAAAAATGCACAGAAAACCTCGAACACTGCAGAGCCTCCATTCCCGCAGCCAAAGCTGAAAAAAATCATTAAACCAGTCAAGCATGAAGAACATAAATAGACTCTAGCAACAAAAAAAGCAAAGGGGAAAACCCTTGAACTGCCTATTGAACAGCAGTGTAAACATACAAGCTGAAGTGATGAAAGCAAAATAAACAGTGAACACTGTCAAGCACCTGTTACTCTCCATCAAAGTAGCTAGTCTAACTAAAAGAGAATTTCTTAAAGGGGAGCAGCACAGAGTTAATAGAATAAGTTTCAAAACCAGTTTTAAACCACAACTAGGAAAGTCATAATAAATACAGTGCTGAAGGCACACATAGAGTTGAACAAAGTTAAATATAGATCATAAAGCAAAAGAACAGCAGAAATATAGATACCAAATTTCACAGCAAGAACTGGAAGGCCATTGATATTCTATCCGAGTTCAAACTTTTTAATCAAAGAATGGAGTTATGCTTCACAGACCAAGCCTATAGAACCAGAGAAGCAGGCTGTGAAAATACTGATAGCAGCTGGAAATGAGGGGTTACACAGAATCAATACCTCTGTTTATCTGACAAGGACCAGAATGATCCCGCCAAGATATGGAAAGTGCTATAAGATCAGCTCCGGGTAAGAGTGAATTTTAGAATTCATCGCCTGGAGTTGATGTCCGACAGGCAACAGCCACAGGAATAAATAGATCAATTCATCAGTAGATGTCGTAGTAAGGGAAACGAATGCAATTTTTCAAAAACTGAGCTGTCGGAGTGAACAATGGAACCAGTGATTGTCTCACCACATATTGAAGCACTTCAAAAAGACCTTTTGGGAAAAAGAAAGGTCACAGTTTTGATGCGATGATGTAAGATGAAATGAATTCATTGCATCTACACAAAGGCATCTGCAAGCACTAGCTACAGCTGATAGTATCAGCACGATAACCAGGTTGCAAAAAGCAAGCTGTGTGGAAAGTGTGGTTTGTCCCACTCACCACGAAGTTGTCCTTCACTTCAATACCTGTGCAAGGGATGCAGTGCAAAAGAACACTGGGTCCACCTATGCAAGAAATCTGGCTCCAAAGGTGCGGCCAGAAGTCACAATAGGACATAAATAAACAAAAGACAGGTGCAGCAACAGGGCAACAACAGCAAAGAGAGCGCCAGAGCCTTGCGTAAATGCAAGCCAATACACAAAGTCCACAGTGAAATAGACCATGAGACAAGGCTCAGAGTGGAGCGACTCTCAGCCAGAAGACAAGCAGGCATTTCACTTTGTAAACCTGACACATTGGGCTGAATTTTACTGCCCTCCCGCCGATGTTGGGGGTCGTGGTGGGGGGCCCGGAAAGTGGCTCAGGGAGATGCTCGCCATGGGCCTCGACACCAGGAAGTAACCTGCCTCATATTGCCGGCAGCGGCGGATAGGCCTTGTGGTGGCCCCCCAGCACCTAGGGATGGTGGGAAGGGGTAACGATTAAAGCTTGTGATCTTTGCCCGGGGGGGTGGGAAAGGTCAGGGGCACAAGGTAAGAATTTTAGGGGGAAGGGCAAAGAATGAATTGTTTGGTCATTGGCGGGGGCAGGGGGGTGAGAGAGTGGCTTGAAACTTTTATAAATTTTTTTTCAATAAAGTGTAAGTCTTTATTCCTTTAACAATTTGAATTAAATGTAAGGGTTGGAAGCCCTTTAAAAGTGGCACTGGCACCTGCGCAGTGGTGCTGGATGCCGTTATCAGGGATGGAGCACCCGCCCCCTCCACATCATTGAGGGGAGGGGGTGGTCTGCCCCAGCCATGTAAATGAGCCGCTGCGTTTAATATCACGGCGGATCTGGGGAGTAAATTCCACACTATCAGTGGCGAGCTGGTAAAATTCAGCCCATTGTGTTGATGATGTCAAACAATTGGAAGCTTTTGCTACGATCAACAACATGTGCCCAAAGAAAGTTGGCAAACGCACACTCAGAATTAAGATTGACACCGGAGCTAGTTCAAATATCCTACCAGTCCGAATCCTAAAGGATAGGTACCTGAGTGGTTGGAAATTAATGATACAACTGACAACTGCAAAGTTATCTGCATACAACGGGTCACCCATCCCTTACAGTGGCACACTGACAATGCAATGCAGTTATGGTAAGTCAACATGGAAACCACAAATATTTTACCTGTAGACGCAAGCAGACCAGCAATGGCAGAACCTCAAGGACCTCAACATTGTGACTATCCACGAGGTCACCAAGATATCCATTACAGCAGAAGAGACCAAGGGTACCCACATTGAGTTAGTCCACGACCTACAACAATTGTACCCAGACAAGTTTGATGCCATAGGAGATTACAAAGGCGATGCTGTACTGCACTTCAGAGAGGATGCAATTCTGTCAATCGACCCTCCCAGAAAGTGCAGCGTGCACATACAAGAAAAGCTTAAGCACGAGTTGGATGACATGGTATGCAATGGCATCATCCGTCATGTGCATCATCACACAAACTGCTGCAGCTCAATTACATGCATGCTAAAGAAGGATATAGCAATCAGAGCAAGGAGCATACATCCTGCAGGATGGCAAATCAATTGCATTCAGATCCAAATGTTTATCCTCAGCACAATCGAATTACTCAAACATAGAGGGTGAAACACTTGTTCTGGTTCCACCCCTACCTGTTTGGTAAGCAGTTCACTGTGGAAACTGACCACAAGCCACTGGAGATGATCTGGCACAAACCATTGACAAACACACCACATCGACTACAGTGACTTTTAGAGAAAGTACTGGAGTACGACTTTGACATCTGCTACAAACCAGGTACCAAAATGGTCACTTCGGATACGCTGAGCAGATTGCCAAATCCGAACAAGAATGACGTCCCACTGGATCTACCAGTAAACAGCATGGACATCGAGGTGGAAGATGTGTTCAAAATTGTTTTATTGCATTTTGATCAGCACAAATGTGACCAGCTGCAATCAGAAACAGTCAATGATCCACAACTGAAGGCACTGTGGAGTGTCATCATAGGAGGTTGGCCTGACACAGTGAAAGAGATGCCAGAAACGCTCAGATGCTTTTGGCCTTATAGAAATGAACTTGGTATCTCGAGAGGTGTCACCTTCAAAGGAAAGCAAGTGAGTGTTCCCAAAGCTCTCCGACAGCACATCTTGTCACAACTTCACCAAGGCCATATTGGTATGGAACAAATGAGATGACTGGCATGAGACACTTTTTATTGTCCAGGGATCAATGGTGACATCAAAACATTAGTGAGGACGTGTGAGGCATGCCAGAGCCACCAGCCCTAACAACGTAAAGAACCTCTGCACCCTCATGTGATTCCATCAGTCCCTTGGTCCAAAATCACCACTGATCTATTTTCCATGAATGGAAACGACTTTATCTTCATCACCGAATATTTATCCAAATTTCCAATTGTCAGACAGGTAAAAGATACTTCAAGCGTGGTTGTCGCAGACACAGTGCACTGGAATTTAAGGAGCCCTCAACGTCGGGATCTGTGGCGGTGGGGCCTAAAGTTGGGCCCAGTTGACGCCTGCCATGGACCTCGATGTAGGCACTGCCGGCCCGATATTAGCAGCGGCGGAAAGGCCTCATGGTGGCCTCCCTGCACTCGCCGAAGCATCCGCAATTTAAATATTTTAATAAATTAAAATACCTGAATTAATTACTCTCCTGTCACCTCCTGATGTCCCACCGCAATCTTCACCCTGGCGGCCGGCACCGCTGCGCCTTCAGATCCCTATCTGGGGAAACGAGGTGCAACACTGTTGGTGAGGGGGGAGGAGGTAAGTTCCTCAGTGCAGCTGGTGGGGGGGGGGGGGCGGGAACGGGGTCAAACTAACGTCATGGCTGTAGGGTATGGTGGGAAGGGTTATAGTTTAAAGTTTGTGTAGTTGTGGGAGGTAAGGTCAGATGGTAAAGGTTAGTGTTTTGGTGGGGAAGGCAAATCATTAATATAATTGTTATTGGGGGTGTGGGAGAGAGGCAAAAAAAGATGTTTTATTTAAATTCAATTCCCCTTTAAATATTTAAATTTCGTGGTAGGGCTGATGGCCCTTTAAAAGGGGAGGGGTGGCATAGTGGTAGTGTCACTGGATTAGTAACCCAGAGACCCAGAGTAGTGCTCTGGGGACATGGGTTCAAATCCCACCACAGCAGAAGGTGGAATGTGAATTCAATTAATAAAAAATCGGGAATTAAAAGCTAGTCTAATGATGGCCATGAAACCATTGTCGATTGTTGTAAAAACCCAGCTGGTTCACTAATGCCCTTTAGGGAAGGAAATCTGCTGTACTTACCTGGTCTGGCCTACATGTGACTCCAGACCCACAGCAATGTGGTTGACTCTTACATGCCCTCTGAAATGGCCTAGCAAGTCACTCAATTGTATCTAACCACTACAAAGTCAATAAAAAGGAATGAAACCGGACGGACCACCCGGCATCGACCTAGGCACCGGAAACGAAAACGACAATCCCAGCCCTGTCGACCCTGCTAAGTCCTCCTTACTAACATCTGCAGGCTTGTGCCAAAGTTGGGAAAGCCGTCCCACAGACTAGTCAAGCAACAGCCTGACATAGTCATACTCACGGAATCATACATTACAGTCAATGTCCCAGACACTACCATCACTATCCCCGGGTATGTCCTGTCCCACCGGCAGGACAGACCCACCAGAGGTGGCGGCACAGTAGTAGACAGTAGGGAAGGAGTTGCCCTGGGAGTCCTCAACATTGACTCCGGACCCCATGAAGTTTCATGGCATCAGGTCAAACATTGGCAAGGAAACCTCCTACTGATTACCACCTACTGCCCTCCCTCAGTTGATGAGTCAGTACTCCTCCATATTGAACACCACTTGGAGTAAGCACTGAGGGTGGCAAGGGCACAGAATGTACTCTGGGTGGGGGACTTCAATGTCCATCACGAAGAGCGGCTCGGTAGCACCACTACTGACCTAGCTAGCCCGGTCCTAAAGGACGTAGCTGCTAGATTGGGTCTGCGGCAGATGGTGAGGGAGACAACAAGAGGGAAAAACATACTTGACCTCGTCCTCACCAACCTGCCTGCCGTAGATGCATCTGTCCATGACAGTATTGGTAGGAATGACAACCGCACAGTCCTTGTGGAAACGAAGTCCTGCCTTCACATTGAGGATACCATCCATTGTGTTGTGTGGGACTATCACCATGCTAAATGGAATAGATTTCAAACAGGTCTAGCAATGCAAAACTGGGCACCCATGAGGCACTGTGGGCCATCAGCAGCAGCAGAATTGTACTCAACCACAATCTATAACCTCATGGCCCAGCATATACCCCACTCTATTACCATCAAGCCAGGAGACCAACTCTGGTTCAATGAAGAGTGCAGGATGGCATGCCAGGAGCAGTACCAGGCATGCCTCAAAATGAGGTGTCAACCTGTTGAAGTTACAATAGCGGACTACTTGCATGCCAAACTGTGTAAGCAGCATGTGCTGGACAGAGCTAAACGATCCCATAACCAACGGATCAGATCTAAGCTCTGCAGTCCTGCCACATCCAGCCGTGAATGGTGGTGGACAATAAAACAACTAACTGGAGGAGATGGTTCCACAAATATCCCCATCTTCAATGATGGGGGATCCCAGCACATCAGTGCGAAAGATAAGGCAGAAACATTTGCAACAATCTTCAGCCAGAAGTGCCGAGTTGATGATCCATCCGGGCCTCCTCCTTAAGTCCCCAGCATCACAGATGCCAGATTTCAGCCAATTCGATTCACTCCGCGTGATATCAAGAAACAACTGAAGGCACTAGATACTGCAAAGGCTATGGGCCTTGACAATATTCCAGCAATAGTACTGAAGACCTGTGCTCCAGAACTTGCCGCGCCCCTAGCCAAGCTGTTCCAGTACAGCGACAACACTGGCATCTACCCGACAATATGGAAAATTGCCCAGGAATGTCCTGCACATAAAAAGCAGGACAAGTCCAACCCGGCCAATTACTGCCCATCAGTCTACTCTCAATCACCAGCAAAGTGATGGAAGGTGTCGTTGACAGTGCCATCAAGCAGCACTTGCTTAGCAATAACCTGCTCAGTGACGCTCAGTTTGGGTTCTGCCAGGGCCACTCAGCTCCTGACCTCATCACAGCCTTGGTTCAAACATGGGCAAAAGAGCTGAACTCCAGAGGTGAGATGAGAGTGACTGCCCTTGACATCAAGGCAGCATTTGACAGAGTATGTCATCAAGGAGCCCTAGCAAAACTGAAGTCAATGGGAATAAGGGGGAAAACTCTCCGCTGGTTGGAGTCATACCTAACGCAAAGGAAGATGGTTGTGGTTGTTGGTGGTCAATCATCTGAGCTCCAGGACATCATTGCAGGAGTTCCACAGGGTAGTGTGCTAGGCCCAACCATCTTCAGCTGCTTCATCAATGACCTTCCTTTAATCATAAGATCAGAAGTGGGAATATTCGCTGATGATTGCACAATGTTCAGCACCATTCGCAACTCATCAGATACTGAAGCAGTCCGTGTAGAAATCTAGCAAGACCTGGACAATATCCAGACTTGGGCTGATAAGTGGCAAGTAACATTCGCCCCACACAAGTGCCAGGCAATGACCATCTCCAACAAAAGAGGATCTAACCATCTCCCCTTGACATTCAATGACATTACGATTGCTGAATTCCCCACTATCAACATCCTAGGGGCTACCATTGACCAGAAACTGAACTGGAGTAGTCATATAAATACCGTGGCTACAAGAGCAGGTCAGAGGCTAGGAATTCTGCGGCGAGTAACTCATTTCCTGACTCCCCAAAGCCTGTCCACCATCTACAAGGCACAAGTCAGGAGTGCGATGGAATACTCTCCACTTGCCTGGATGGGTGCAGCTCCAACAACACTCAAGAAGCTCGACACCATCCAAAACAAAGCAGCCCGCTTGATTGACTCCCCATCCACAAACATTCACTCCCTCCACCACTGACGCACTTTGGCAGCAGTGTGTACCATCTACAAGATACACTGCAGCAACGCACCAAAGCTCCTTCGACAGCACCTTCCAAACCTGCGACCTCTACCAACTAGAAGAACAAGGGCAGCAGATGCATGGGAACACCACCACCTGCAAGTTCCTGTCCAAGTTACACACCATCCTGACTTGGAACTATATTGCATTTCCTTCACTGTCGCTGGGTCAAAATCCTGGAACCCCCTTCCGAACAGCACTGTGGGTGTACCTACCTCCCATGGACTGCAGCAGTTCAAGAAGGCAGCTCACCACCACCTTCTCAAGGGCAATTAAGGAAGAGCAATAAATGCTGGCCTAGCCAGCAACGCCCACATCCCATGAATGAATATTAACAAAAAGGCACCAGCGCCTGCGCACAGGCAGCTGGCGCCATTGTTGCGGACAGACAGCCCACCCCCTCCACGAGCTTGGTGGGGGGAAATGGCCTGCCCCAGTTATTTAAATGAGATACTGCTCTTGGACTCATGACGGCTCTTTAGTGTCTGGCCTACACTGGTGGGCTGCCATTTTTTTCGCCTACCGTCGATTTCGGCGGCGGGCTTATAAAAATTCAGCCAGTTGACTGCCATATTCAGTTTATTTGGTGCTCGCGAAGAAATTATTTCTGACAATGGGCCACAGTAAAAGGGCAGATCTTTCAGGGATATGTCTGCCAAATGAGGTGTAAACCTAGATCTCATGGTCTTGCTGAATGAATGGTTTGTACAGTTAAATCACTTATTCTGAAGTATAGGACAACAAAACAAGATTTTTGTACCATGCTCCACCTCAGAGCTACACCTATGGCTATGGGCTTACCGTCACCAGCAGAGACCATGTTTGTCAGACAAGTGTGAACAGTTCTGCTGAGTCATCATCTGTCCAAATTCTCCGAGATGCAGGAGACACTGCTCGAAAAACAAGGGAGAATGAAGACGATGCATGACCGACATGCAGGGACGGAACTAGCTCAGCTACATGTCGGACAAAAGGTCAGACTCATACATCCCACAATGAGAACATGGTTACCCACAGAGTTATCTAAAGTATACAGTTAGCCTAGGTCTTACGAGGTTACAACATCTAACGGAACAATGTTGAGGAGGAACCGAAGCCAATTAAGAGAAGTGAGCAATATTCCAATTGCGCACCGTGGACTCAAATGGACTCGAAAGGACACACTCCACCAATGAAGGTGTGACGGAAGAACAGGACAACAACCAACACGTTGACATGTCTGCAAACCAAAAACAGCCAAGGGTGAAATCCACATCTCTTCCTAACAGCACTGTTGGAGTACCTACACCTGAAGGATTACAACAGTTCAAGAAGGCAGCTCACCACCACCTTCTGAAGGGCACTTCGGGATGGGCAATAAATGCTGGCCTAGCCAGCGATGGTCACATCCCCTGAACGAATAAAGAAAATAAAACTGATCCTTGCAGCACTCCACTATTCTATCCTGCCAACCTGAAAATGCCCCATCTATCCCTTCTCTCTGTTTTCTGTCTGTTAACCAATCTGAACTGGGGAAATAAGTCAGATAAACTCTGCAAACGGATAGAACAGTAGCAATTGGAGTTTAATAGAAATATGACTGTAAGGTACTGCACATTAGAAGGAAAAATGGATTTCATGCATATGATATGAAGGATGTAGAAATAGCTCAAGGTGAAATTGAAAGTGATCTAGATCTGCACCTTATTAATTTAGCAATATAGTTCAATGTTTTATTCTCTCTGTTGATTACTGTTCTTCTGTAACTGAACAGATTCAATGAAAAGGTAGAACTTGATGGAAAGTAAAATTGGGTGGTTGATTCACTCCTGCAAGGTTTCAGCCTGCTGATGCAAGTTAAAATCTAAGTCTGAGGAGGTTAAACAAACTTCTACTGCTCTGTTCAGTTCACCAAGTTTTGAATTACATTCCACCTGTTCATCATCAGTACATGCAAAATCTAGCCCCATGGGCGGAGCTGAGGAAAGCATCAACATCAGCAGATGGTGGAATCAGCCGTGGCTCTGCGTGTAGCACTCTTACCTGAGTCAAGAGGCTGTGTGTTTGCATCCCACTCCATATCCTCAGATCTAGAAAAGCGCTCTAGAGTGCAAGTCTTTCTTTCAATGAAGACACAAAAACTGGAGGGGTGGCTGGGTTGTGGAAGAGGCAAGGTGTGTCAGATTCAAACTGGTTAAAGGCAAATTTTAACTGATATCGGAATTATTTCTTCATACCAATAAGTAATATGAGGAATAAACTTCCAGGAGAGTACAGGAGGTAATACCTAGCTGAATTACAATAGCTACAGATGTTTCACTAGGTCCATAAGGTTTTATCTTCTTGATGTCTACTTTTTGTGTATTGAATAGTTACTCCCATATCGTAGAAGAGACAGAGCCTCCAGTGCTTCAGGTCACGTTGCATAGCATTCAGTTTCTGGCATTGAAAACATTTGAGAGTATTTCATCGACTACCAAGTGCCAATTCATGCCAGCTGCTGACTATTTAACATCCTTTTCTTTTGTTTGAGCTTGGACTATTTAAAACCAGACACAGCTTGAAGAGCATGGCAGTTAAAATAGCTAGATTTATGCTTGTTGCTACAAGCAGTTTTACAATTTTCCACAAGGAATTCATCATGTCTCAGCTCTTCACAGCAGAAGCTTCAAAGACATTTAAAATAGACTGAGTATGTGTGTAGTGGAAAACTCTTCAGCAATACAACTAAAGATCGTACTTGACAATGTACTATGCATGTGCCTTGATTGACACCGACTTTCTGTCAAACAAGCCTGAACAATTTAGCTGCAGCTATCTGATCCTTTAGAAATAGGCTGTGGGCATGCACTGATTTAGGAGACAGTCCAAGAAATCGGTCATAGGCTGCTAACTTTAGAAAGTCAAAGTAGAAAACTAACTGTCAAAGTTAAGTTTTTTTGAAAGAAAGTTTTATTTAGCACCAGTTGCTCTCCTTTGGTGTTGCTCACAAATAACTGCACAGTGGCGCAGTGGTTAGCACTGCAGCCTCACAGCTCCAGCGACCTGGGTTCAATTCTGGGTACTGCCTGTGTGGATTTTGCAAGTTCTCCCTGTGTCTGCGTGGGTTTCCTCCGGGTGCTCCGGTTTCCTCCCACATGCCAAAGACTTGCAGTTTGATAGGTTAATTGGCCATTATAAATTGCCCCTAGTATAGGTAGGTGGTAGGGAAATATAGGGACAGGTGGGGATGTGGTAGGGATATGGGATTAGTGTAGGATTAGTATAAGTGGGTGGTTGATGGTCGGCACAGACTCGGTGGGCCGAAGGGCCTGTTTCAGTGCTGTATCTCTAAACTAAACTAAAAATTGCTGGTCACAGATATTGCCAGCTTTGTTGGGAGAAGCAATCCTGGAGGGACCTCAATATGTAAGCATTTTTGTTTTAAAACACTCACTCAGGCTTATACTTTGTTTTGACCTGCAAATTACAGGAGAACAAATTGATGACTCACTCAAAAAGCTGTTATACTTAATGGGGTTATGGTTTATTTAAAATGATTACAGAAAATTATTACCGATTTAACAGATTGAGAAAGAAGAGAAAAGAAAAATAATTACAGAAAATGATTACAGATTTAATATGTTGAGAAAGAGAAAAGAAAATAATTAAAAAAAGCAAAACGGCTTCATTACTGCCTGCCCAACAAGTCAATGCTTCAACAATATTTCGCATCTGAATGTTCAAATATGTTTCCAGTGTTACGACCAGGTGAGGAAGGGGTCTCAGGCTCCCCTTTTGCCCTTTCTCTGGTTTGACTGCAACAGGGTTTCTACTTTTTAACACAGTGATTGAACTTACCACCTCAGTGAGCACTTGCTCCTGTTCCTCTAATATAATTGCAAATGAACCAATCAGACAGGTTTTCTTCAGTTTAAAGAAGAAAGTTGTAAGTTTATTATCCTTATCACTCTAAACCAGTAAAAATTACTAAAGTACACTATGCATCCACGCTCACATTCACGCAAGAGCCATACACACACACACAAATAGATTACAGAGGGAAAAACCGAATTGGGAGGTTGGAGTAGAAACTGTAATAAATGGAATTGAAATACAGTTCAGTAGTCTTAGAGTCTTTAGTTGAAATTGCAGTCCTGAAGTCCTCACTGGGCCATGTACATGGTATCCTAGTTGTTGGTTGTAAGGGGGCTGTAGACTTGGCTATACCAGTTGCAGCTGAGGCTTTTCTGGATCTTTACTGGAGAGAGAGTGAGAGAGAGAGCTGTTCCTTTGATGGCTTTCAGTTACTGTCCTTCTGCTTTCTGAGTCACAACTCACAATCTCCCAGAGTTGCACAAGTAGTAACATGACAGGACCACCTCTTTGTGTTTTAATGAGAATCTTCTGGAATTTTCTCTGAAATTCAAGGCTCTCCCCTCAGGCTGTCCAGACATATTTGGTGGGGGAGGTTGGCTCTTTCAAAGTCAATGGGTGTCGATGGCTCTTGATGACCACATTGATAAGGCTATCTCAGGTAATTGTATCAGAGAGCACCCTATTGTTAGGTTGAGTCAATCATGTTTGTCTCCAGTCTAATACTTTGGTGTTTCAAATGCAAATGTTCATGGTCATCTTGGCTGCTAGCAGTTCTTTTTAAAAAGTTATTTGTAACAATTTCCAATAACAGTCTCACGCAAAGTAATTGATAAAATTAATATTTCCCATCTGGCATATGGGATTTTCATAACACCAGTAAGTTCAGTCATACAATCACCAGAAGTGGCCAGCTCCTGTTGATTGCAGATTCTCCTTCTGACTCTCGGTGGTGTTTTTCCTTCCGACACCTGGTCGGGTTCTTTCTTCATGACTGCAATGCTGGTCTCTCATGACTGCAGTAAAGGTCTCTGATATGTTCAACCTCATACCCCTTTTCACTGGATGGACCTGGGTTACTATATTGACAGGCAATACTGTCCTATGAAGCTTCTCTTAAAATCACAATATCCAATTACATTTTATGCTCTTTGTTTAAACCACCCAGAAAGCCTTCTTTTGCTTTTTCAGTAATTTTCTATCACATGAAGCCCCTTGCAGATAAAGATAAACCTTCCAGATAAAGATATTTGTAGAATTGTAGAATAACACTAGGCATCATCTTCCTTAATTTAGAAAGTTTGCAAGATCTAGCCGAATACCAAAGTCTCTTCTCCCACAGGAGCTTTGCTTTTTTCCAATAGCCTTTATTTAGTTGCACTGCCATACCACAGCTCAGCAAATTTAATTTTAAGGGACTGAAAAACAAGCATTTATTCCAAAAGCACTGTTTTTCTGTTCTTATTAAACTGCTGAACTTAGTTTTGTGCCTCAGCATTATTTTAATCACCCCTTCCCATAGTCCTCACGGTCCCCGCAGTGTTCACGTCTTGTACATGCTACCGTTCTCCCCACATGGCATTCTTCCTGATTCCTACCTTTAAAAATCCCAAACTGCTGCTAACAAGCCTGTTAATGAGCTCAACAGGCAATTAATTGGAGGCGTGTGGGGTTGCCGTTTGGTGCCTCCCAGCGTCCCTTTAAAAATGGCATTGCATTCCGGAGGCAGTGGGTTCTAGTGCCGACCACCGAGAATGGAATCTTCAAATCGCACTTGCCCCCGCATCCGCCTTCAGTGGACTTTAAAAATCGAGGCCCTGGTCTCTAGAGTTGCTAAGGATATAGAGGGGGATTTAAATATTAAAAGGCAATTGAGTAAAGAGTAACTTATTTCAAAAATCTTAAGCTTTTTTCTTGCTGCAGCTTCTTTCTAGGATACAGTATGGCAGACACATTAGCAATTGTAATGCCCCTTACCCCAGGTGAGCAAACCGGCAACAGCAGAAATACTGCCAGAAGCTCGCCATCACCACACAAATGATCCACTGGGGTGAGAACAGAGGGAAAGCTGCAGAACAAAGCACCATTTTGGCCAGATCAGAAAGTCTGGGCCACTTTGTAGGAGTAAGTACAGGATTATTGCTGATTATTCACCCATTTGGGGATGGGGTGGTGTATCAAAGGCCCTCTCTATTATCCTGAATACGCAAGGTTTTGCTGTATTTCTGCTTTGCGACATTGTTTTCTTCTAATTTTGTCTTGGTGGCAATTCTTTTCCTCCCTGTGGGCCAGCCACCTGCTGCATCCAAGAGGGTCACTGTGATAGCTTTTGGCTTACGCTCAGAATACCGGCACCAAGTAGCATATAAGAACATCAGTGGAGACTCCCTAAATGATTCCCCCCTCATCTCCACCACAACACTAACCCCACCCCCATGCAGGCCTGCACATGGTCCTCACTCAATAAGTCCCAGTGCTGTAGGTTAGGAATCCTGCTTCTCCCACCAGATCTGGCCTACGTGTGATCCCAAACCCACATTAGGGGCTAAATTTTAATCTCCCACTGC
This sequence comes from Heterodontus francisci, assembly GCF_036365525.1. Classification (NCBI taxonomy): domain Eukaryota; kingdom Metazoa; phylum Chordata; class Chondrichthyes; order Heterodontiformes; family Heterodontidae; genus Heterodontus; species Heterodontus francisci. Next base: position 49,526,957 of record NC_090383.1, read on the forward strand.
CAGGAGCAGTGATGGGTGAAAGAAATGGTGGCCCACACTAGCCACCATGCCACTGTGACCTTCTTTGCAGCAGCGCAGGTTAATAACCCAGTCAGCCCACCCCCCCCCTCCCATCACGTGGAAGGGGCAGGCTCTCCGATGCCAACAATGGCGTCAGCTGCCTGTGCATAGGCACTGGTGCCATTTTTAAAGGGCAGCTGGCTAATAAAAATGTTTAAAGTTATAGCCCCCACAATGTACTGATTATAAATATGCTGCCCTTTTCCCACCCCGCAATAACAACAAAATTAAGTATCTTCCCTTCCCTCCCACAACACTTAGCTTTAAACATGATCTTTTCCTCCTCCAAAAACTGAACAAAGTGCACAGGTCACCCCTTTCAACCATCCCCTACACTAATGGTGTAAATCTGACCCTGCTCGCCCCACCTCGCACCGCACTAAAAATCTTAACTTCCCCTCTTCCCCACCAGATGGGCAAGTGAAGGCACGTGAATGCCAGCCGCTGCACAGAAGTTCTGACCGTAAGATTGCAGATAAGTTTATTTTAATTTATTCATTTAATTAATTTACATATGTTAAGCATGGTCCGGGGGTTGTGGGGTGGGGGGGGGTGCTGCTGCTGGGAAGATTGGGCCCGGGCCTCCCGGCATCGGGCTCCATGACGGGCCTCTGCCGGAACGATCTTCCGGACCCCACCGCCACAGAGCCTGACGGTGGAAGCTCTGTAAAATCCCGGCCAATCTGTTTGATTTTCACGTGTCTCTGGGGAAACTAGGGATAGGCAATAAATACTGCCTTGTCAGTGCTATTAAAGTGCCAAGAACAAATTTAACAAAGCAGCAGGGCTGAGATTGGAAGCACATGGATTGAACATGTTTCCTAGCGACAACAGCAACAACTTGCATTTATATAGTATCTTTAACATAGTAAAAGATCCCAAGGCACATTGTCGCTGTGCATTGGTGTATCAAAAATCTAAGGCATCCCACTGTCTTTAGGGTAGATCCTTCACAACATAACTGGCAGCTCAGAAATGAAGACTAAATTGTTTACAGCACCAGTTCTATGATTTTCACAACAAAACTTCATGTGTCAGATCTGATAGTACAACCTGCTTTGTGACTGGTGAATCTCAGCCTTGTACTCTGTGTCTTACACAGCTGATAATCCAGTTGTAAGTATTGTAGATGCTGCCAATGCTCTGTGTTCCAAGCACCTTAAATGAAAATGCGTTATACACATCAAGATTAAAATCTTTGAGAGAACCGTATGGTACTAAAATTTATGTTTTATCACTTCTTCAAAAGTACCTGCAAAATATTACTTCCTGGAGATAACAGCATAATTTATAATCCCACCAGAGACAGCTATCAGATTACTCAAAATACTACCAATATGTTCTATTTTCTGAAGCACAACACTTAGAAAAAAGGGAAGCACAATGTTTTCACTAACAGCATTCTCACAGTAAACAAAAATTGTTAGCACCCATCAGATGTTTGAAGACTAATCCTTTTAGAAGCATTAAAAGACTAATAAATAATGCAAGTGCAGCAGTTGAGTTCGAGGCATTGAAGATGATAGCAATGCTGCACTATAATCTGATAAAGTGGCATGACAAAAAATGAAATGCCTGAGATAGTTAGTCACATTGACAGAGGCTGGGAAAGGGTTTTATGGCAGTGTTTTGACACCAAAATATGTTCAAATATTTTTTTACGTTTGGTGATTAATTCAGATACAAACATCACAAAAGTGATCATCCCAGAACTCAGTCTAGGTGTTTGTAATTGAGCAGTATTCGTATAAATAGTATAGTGTATAGATAAATATATGTGAACACAATAGTCTTTCTGTTTTAATGCCTCCCACTGGTTGTAATCTCCTTTATGATGAATTCCCATTCATTGTAAAGTGGTACCAAAGCTCCAGTTCTCTTTGATAAATATTTATCAAGATCTGGTACGAAAGAAAAACTTGTATTTATATAGTACCTTTCATAACCTCATGAGGGCCCACAGTGCTTTACAGCAAATTAGTTTTGAAGTGTGTCACTGTTGTAATGTATGGCACACTATTTTATAACTTTGTTCCCAGTTCCGCCCCCAAACCCTCTCTGCGGAACTGGAAAAATGCAGCCCATAGATTCAATCATAGAATCATCCAAACCTGAAATCAATTATAAAGTCCTGGAATCAATATGGAATCTATTATAGAATCATACAATCACTGATATAATCACACAAAGAATCAAAGAATCATAGAAACATAGAAACACAGAAAATTTATGGCACAGTAAGAGGTCATTCAGCCTACCATGTCTGTACTGGTCAGCAGCCCTGTATATTATAGCATTTCAAATGTGCATCCAAGTATCTTTTCAATGCGATGTGGGTTTCTGCATCTACCACATTTTCAGACAGTGAGGTCCAGACTCCCACCACCTGCTGGGTGAAAAATTTCACCTCAACTCTCTTCTAATCCTTCTGCCAATTACTATTAATCTGTGCGCCTTGGTTATTGACCTCTCTGCTAAGGGAAATCGGTCCTTCCTATTCATTCCATGTAGGTCTCTCATAATTTTAATTAAAACGCCCCTCAGCCTCCTCTGTTCAAAATAAACAATCCCATCCGAAACAATTTTTCTTCATTGTTAACATTCTCCATTCCTGGCAACAGCCTCCTCTGTACCCTCCCTAGTGTGATCAAATCCATACTGTAATGTGGTGACCAGAACTGTAGGCAGTATTTAACTGTGGCCTAACTAGTGTTTTATATAGTTTCAGCATAATCTCTATGTTCTTACGTTCTTTGCCTCAGCTGATACCGAAACGTAGCCCTTATGCTTTCTTAGCCACCTTATCCACTTGTCCTTCTACCGTCAGGGATCTGTGGAAATGGACTCCAAGGTCCCTTTGTTCCTCTACACTTCTCACTATCCTATCATTTATTGTGTAGTTTCTTGTCTTACTTGCCCTCCCCAAATGCATGAATTCACAGTTCTCCAGATTGAATTCCATTTGCCACTTTTCTGCCCACCTGACCAGTCCATTGATATCTTCCTGCAGTTGACAGCTTTCTTTCTCACTATCAACCACATAAGCAATTTTTGTATCAACAAAAAGCAAGAGACCTAGTACCAAGCCCTGGAGAACCCCACTGGAAACAGCCTTCCAGTTACAAAAATACCTGTTGCATCAGCAGCAAACATAGAACACAAGGGGAAGGGGGAGGACTGGAGGTGGGCTGCCATACATAATGCAGCTATCATCATCAGGGAAAGAGGCCAAGGTGATCAATGGCATTTCTGGGTCCCTGACGATTGAAGATGGAAAGACTGGGACTTTGAGCTGCCTAGTGACCAAATTAAATACCTCCGACTCACAACTCATACAAGACTCAGTCATGTTGACTTGATTTTGGAAATGAGTAAAATACGATCATCTTATTTGTGCTCATTAGTAACATTCTGGCATTGCCAGTATTAATTCATATCCATCGCTTCTCTTCTCCAGGGCCTTCATATGCAGAACAGCAGTCCATGGGGAATTTCCAGACAATGGGCTGAAATTTACCTTTACGGTGGGGGTCCAGCAATGGACTGGAAGGCATGGTGACTCCGCCTTGGCCCTGTTTTGGATCTCTAGCTGAATTCCATGGTGGGCAGCCAATTAACTGCCCACCATCGGGGTCTCAGTCCCTTTAAGGACGGGGATCCCGCCTCCAAGAGCTGCCAGCCAATCGGACGGCCGGCAGCTCAGTTGTATCAGCAGTGCCACTGGGAGTAGTGGCCAGTGCCGGTACTCCAGGAGGTCCAGGACCAGGAGCAGTGCCGGAGCCCTGGACCTCAGGTAAGTGAGGCGGGCTCACCCGGGCCAGTCTGGCAGGCCCTGGCAAGGGTTGGGCCGAGGTCAAGGGCACATTGTTTGCAGAGAGGCAGCTTTTGCCGCCAAGGGTCCTCTGTGGGCCACAGATTGCCCATGGAGGAGGCCCACCCCCAACCCATAGGAAGGCCGCCTTGTTTTACTGGGTGATCTTCCCACTTATGGGCCTCAATTGGCCTCAGGGCAGGAAGGGCGTCTTTGGTCTTCCTTGCCCCTGACAAAATCCCATGGCATCAGGAAGGCAACGGGCACTCCAGCCCTTGCCTTCCCTCTCTATTTTATGCGTCCCCCTGCCTCCCATGCTGTCTCCCAAGGGTCCACAAAATTCAGCCCTATAATTCCTCAGAGGAGCTGATTCCTTCTGAGGGTGCATCATCCCAGGACAAATGTTAAACAACCACCAGCAAAGGTAGGCACACTTTATTAAATCCCGTTACAGAGTTGGATAGGATCTCATCAGGTGAATCACAGTTTACAAGTGTGCAAGAGTAGAAAGCAGTGACATTGTCAGTTGTGGAAAGACCTTGTCAATGGTGTAGTGTTCTGGTGTTTTGAAATTGCAATTGCATTATACATTGTGTACTGTAGGGGCTGCTGTGGAACACGCATGCTAGCAAAGTGAAAGTTAAACAGAATAAAATGAGAAGCCTTTGTGTTCAGCTGCTGCAGACTTTGTCTTTCTGTCTTTTCCTCATACCTTATACTAAACTCGGCTAAACCTCACTCAAGTCCGGAGGACATCACAATGCGAGCGTGTTAAACAGAAAAAGGATGAAAAAAACAGAAACATTGGTTTCAGGCATGAACATTTTGGAAGCTTTTGTCTACTTTTTACAGACAGCATTTAACATGTGGACTGTGTTAGACTGACGCACAGGAAGCTTGTACAGTGTTTTCTCACACTGACCTCTCCAAATTAACCATCCAATCAAAAAAAAGACATAATCTCGATCACTGCAGAGAAGATTCCTCTGAAAGAAGCGTGATCCCGGATCCTTTATCACTGCCTTGCTGAACAGTATGGCGTTATCTATATCCAATCTAACACCTTTTGATGTACAGTCACAGCCATCATCCATATCCCCATGTTGTTAAAAGTGGCTGCGGTGCTTCAAAGGCACAATGGCAGGTTTTGCAATCACAGATGACACAAAGAAAAAGGCTTTACCTCTAAACTATGGAGGTGAAGAATTAGAGGATATCTTTGAGACACTTACACTTGAGCAAAATGACTATAACTCAGCAAAAAATACACTGACGACCTACTTCACGCCCAAGAAAAACACCATATATGAAACCATTGACTTCTGACACAGTAAGCAAGAAGCAAAGAAGACAATTGACCAGTATTGCATGCCTTTGAGGCAACCAAATGTGACTTTGGTGATGCTGAACATATCGAACAGGAAATCAAAACACAAATAATAGAAAGCCATCTCTCCAGTCAGCTACACAGAAAAGCACTCAAGACAGAAAGCTATCAGAGCTGCTGGAGTGAGCAAGATTAATATCGCACTCAGAGTCCAGAGCTACTGAAATTGAGGCTAACAGTTACTACCACACTCCAAGTTCAACTCTTGTGAACACTATTCATTGCTCACGTACCAGGAAACCACCTGCAAAGCAACAACAGCTGTCTCACAAACAGAATTGTGACTTGTCCAAAGAATGTTTCCACAGTGGCGGTGCTCACCCACACCGGACAGAGAGTCCTGCCACTGGTAAACAGTGTAAAGCCTGTGGAAAAAACAAATACCTTGCTCGTTGTTGTTGCTCATCAGCAAACTATTCAGACCAATACCAACTGAAGGGTGCCATGCATGTGTACCACAGCAAAAGGGTGAGAGAATATGGCCAGAGTAGAGGCAGAAACTGGGAATTCATGAGGCGCTGTGGGCCATCAGCAGCAGCAGAATTGTATTCCACCACAAATCTGTAACTTTATGGCTTGGCATATCCCTCACTCTACCATTAACATAAAGCCAGGGGACCAACCTGGTTCAATAAGGAGTGTAGTCGAGCATAACAGGAGCAGCAGCAGACATACCTAAAAATGAGGTGCCAAACTGCTGAGGCTGTAACACAGGACTACATACATGCTAAACAATGAAAGCAGAATGCTATAAATAGATCTAAGGAATCTCATAACCAAAGGATCAGATCAAAGCACTGAAGTCCTGCCACATCCAGTCATGAATGGTAGTGGACAATTAAAAAACTAATGGGAGGAGGAGTGTTGAAAAACATCCCCATCCTCAATGATGGTAGAGCCCAGCACATCAGTGCAAAAGACAAGACTTAAGCCATTGTAACCATCTACAGCCAGAAGTGATGAGTGGATAATTATCTCTGTCCCCTCCTGAGGTCTCCAGCTTCACAGATGCCAATCTTCAGCCAATTTGATTCACTCCACATGATATCAAGAAATAAAGAGTGCACTGGATACAGCAAAGGCTATGGGCACTGACAACATCCCAGCTGTGGTGCTGAATTCAAGCCGTTCTAGTACAGCTACAACACTGGCACACGTGACAATGTGAAAAATTGCTCAGGTATGACTGTCCACAAAAAGCAGGACAAATCCAATCTTGCTAATTACTGCTCCATCAGTCTACTCTCAATCATCAGCAAAGTGATGGAAGGTATGATCGACAGTGCTATCAAGTGGCACTTACTCAGAAATAATCTGCTCACTGATGCTCAGTGTGGGTTCCACCAGGATCATTTTGCTCCTGACCTCATTACAGCCTTGGTCCAAGCATGAACAAAACAGCTTAATTCCAGAGATGAAGTGAGAGTGACTGCCCTTGACATCAAGGCAGCATTTGCTGAGTGCGACATCAAACTCTCCACTGTTTGGAGTTATACATAGCAGAAAAGAAGATGGTTGTGGTTGTTGGAGGCCAATCATCTCATCCCAGGACATTGTTGTAGGAGTTCCTTAAGGTCGTGTCTTAGGCCCAACCATCTTCTGCTCAAAGACCTTCTCTCCATCATAAGCTCAGAAGTGGGGATGTTCACTGATTATTTCACAGTGTTAGTTCCATTTGCAACTCGTCAGCTACTGAAACAGTCTGTGCTTGCATGCAGCAAGACCTGGACAACATTCAGGCTTGGGCTGATAAGTGGCAAGTAATATTCATGCCACACAAGTGCCAGGCAATGACCATCTCCAACAAGAGAGAATCTAACCACCTCTCCTTTCTATTCAACAGCACTGTCATCATTGAATCTCCCATCATCAACAGCCTGGGGGATAGCATTGACCAGAAACTTAACTGGATCTGCTACAAACGCAGGTTAGAGGCTAGGAATTCGGCAGTGAGTGACTCACCTCCTGACTCGCCACCATCGACAAAGCGCAAGTTACGAGTGTGATTGAATATTCCCCACTTTCCTGGATGAGTGCAGCTCCAACACATTTAAGAAGCTCGACGCCATCCTGGACAAAGCCGCCCGCTTGATTGGCACCCCATTAACAACTTTAAATATTCACTCTTCCCACCACATACAGTGGCAGCAGTGTGTATCATCTACAAGATGCAGTGCAGCAACTCACCTTAGATAGCACCTTTCAAACCCATGACCTTTACTCCCTAGAAGGTCAAGGGCACCAGACGCATGGGAACAACACCACCTGCAAGTTCCCCTCCAAGCCACACACCATCTTGACTTGGAACTATATTACTACTCCTGCACTGTCACTGGGTCAAAAACCTGGAACTTCCTTCCTAACAGCATTGCAGGTGCATCTAGACCACATGGACTGCAGTGGTTTAAGAAGACGGCTTACCGCCACCTTCTCAAGGGAAATTAGGGGTGGGCAATAAATGCTGGTCTTGTCAGCAATGCTCTCATTTCATGAATGAATAAAAAAAGCATGAGAGTTCAGTGCAGAGGCGGAAGGGGGTGCAGCTTTTTGCTTCCAGGACTTGTATTGGTTCGTAAGGAAGTAAATATTTAAAATTTTGTACAGTGTTTTAGTGTTTAGTGCATTAGATAGTAGAAAAATAAAAAAAAACTTATACTAAAAGGCAGATATGAATAATATAAATAATCTAGGTTAAGATATGGCAGAGCAGGTTGTGTGTCTGGATTGCAGTATATGGGAGTTTGTGGATAGTGACACTGCCCCAAGCGAATACATCTGCAGTAGATAGATCCATCTCAAATCTCTCCAGCATAGAGTCATTGAACTGAATTACGAATCGGAGACACTTCAGCACATAAGGGACAGGGAACAGTATCTGGATAGTTGCTCCAGACTTATCACACTTCGTAGAGAGATGCAGGTTCTGAACAGGGCTGGTGTGACTGATAATGTGAAGGGTAAAGGGAACCCAGGTGAAATAGAAAAGGAGCACACGTAGAAATTCATCCCATTCAACAGATATGATGTACTAGCTCCTGTGAAGATCAGGAAAGATTGTCAGAAAGGCAACCAGAATGTGAAACATGGCACTGGGGGCTGTCCAAAGTGGGGAGGAAGAGGATGAATGGAAGCCTAATGCGGTAGTTGTAGTGGATTCAGTAATTAGGGAGATACGTAGCATCCTTTGTAAGCAGAATCGAGATTTCCGCATGGTTTGTTGCCTATCTGGTGCCAGGGTGAGGGACAACTCAAACTGGCATGAAAGAAGATTGCAGAGGGATGGGCAGGATTCAGTCATTGTGATCCATGTCTATTCAAACAACATAGGGAAGAGTAGGCAGGAGGTACTATATAGGGAATCAGGAACTAGGAACTAAGTTAAAGAACAGGACCTTAATGATTACTTTGTATCAATGTTCATTAAGGAATTCGAATCTGACAAAATATCAGTAGAAGCAGAGAGAAGAGGCAATGAATAGGGTAAAAATTGAAAGGGGGAGGTACTAAAATGGCTGGCTATGCTGAGGGTAGATAAGTCACCTGGTCCAGGTGGCTTTTGTCCCAGGTTGCTAAAGGAAGTGGGGGTGGAGATAGTGGAAGGGCTTGATATAATCTTCCAATCTTCCCTGGAAATTGATTGGAGAGTGGCAAATTTAGTTTAGTTTAATGATACAGCACTGAAACAGGCCCTTCGGCCCACCGAGTCTCGGCCGACCATCAACCACCCACTTATACTAACCCTACACTAATCCCATATTCCTACCACATCCTCACCTGTTCCTATATTTCCCTACCACCTACCTACACTAGGGCAATTTATAATGGCCAATTTACCTATCAACCTGCAAGTCTTTGGCATGTGGGAGGAAACCGGAGCACCCGGAGAAAACCCACGCAGACACAGGGAGAACTTGCAAACTCTGCACAGGCAGTACCCAGAATCGAACCCGGGTCGCTGGAGCTGTGAGGCCGCAGTGCTAACCACTGCGCCACTGTGCCGCCCTAATGTGACACCTTTATTCAAGAAAGGGTGTAAGGACAGCCCTAGCAACTACAGGTGAGTTAGTTTAACATCAGTGGTGGGTAAGGTTTTAGAAACAATAATCAGGGAAAAAAAATCAACAGGCACTTGGAGAGGTTGCAGTTAATTAAGGAGAGCCAGCATGGAATTTTAAAAGACAGAGCATGCTTGACTAATCTAATTGAATTTTTTGTTGAAGTAACAGAGAAGGTTGATGAAGGGAATGCGGTGGATGTTGTTTATATGGATTTTAAGAAAGCATTTGATACGGTGCTAGATAAAAGGCTGGTTAAGAAAAGTGAGGCTCATGGAATCAGAGGGTCAGTGTCCAATTGGGTAAAAAAATTGGTTTAAGGACAGAAAACAGTGAGTTAGGGCTAGGGTTAGGGTTAGTAAATGGTTGTTTTTCAGACTTGAGGATGGTGGACAGTGGTGTGTTTTGTTTGCTCCATGTAAAAGACTTGGATCTTGGAATACAGAGTGGAATCTCAAAATTTGCTGGTGATGCCAAACTTGGAGATGTGGCAAACAGTGAGGATGATATGAACTGTCTGCAACAGGACATAGATAGGCTGGCAGAATGGGAAGATAGGTGGCAGATGGAATTTAATACTGACAAGTGTGAGATGATGTATTTTGGCAGAAGGAATAGGGAGAGGCAATATATGCTTAATGGTACAGTTTTAAAGAGTGTGCAGGAACAGAGGGACCTGGCGGTGCATGTGCATCGATCTTTGAAAGTGGCAGGACAAATTGAGAGAGTGGTTAGTAAAGCTATGGGATCTTGCGCTTCATAAATTGAGGCATTGAGTACAACACCAGGGAAGATATACTGAACCTTTATAAAGCTCTGGTTAGGCCCCAACTGGAATATTGCATCCAGTTCTGGTCATCACACTTTAGGAAGGATATGAGGGTCCTTGAAATGGTGCAGAGGAGATTTACCGGAATGGCTCCAGGGATTTTAGTTACAAGGTTAGGTTGGAAAAGCTGGGGTTGTTCTCCTTAGAACAAAGGAGATTGAGGGAAGATTTAATAGAAGTGTTATTGATAAAAGGTAAAAAGTGAGAAACAGTGGAGGTCCAAATAGACTTGGTGGTTCAGATAAATCGATCAGTAAAATGTCATTTTATTTTTATTTATTTAGAGATACAGCACTGAAACAGGCCCTTCTGTGCCGACCATCAACCACCCAATTATACTAATCCTACACTAATTCCATATTCGTACCACATCCCCACCTGTCCCTATATTTCCCTACCACCTACCTATACTAGGGGCAATTTATAATGGTCAATTTACTTATCAACCTGCAAGTCTTTTGGCATGTGGGAGGAAACCAGAGCACCCGGAGGAAACCCATGCAGACACAGGGAGAACTTGCAAACTCCACACAGGCAGTACCCAGAATTGAACCCGGGTCGCTGGAGCTGTGAGGCTGCAGTGCTAACCACTGCGCCACTGTGCCACATGTACAAAGATAATCAAAAAGACTAATAGAAGTTTTTTTAATTCATTCATGAAATGCGGATGTCACTGACTAGGCCGGCATTTATTGCCCATCCCTAATTGCCCTTGAACTGATTGGCTTCCTACATCATTTCAGAGGGCATTTAAGAGTCAACCACACATTGCTGTGGATCTGGAGTCACATGTAGGCCAGACCAGGTAAGGACAGTAGATTGCCTTCCCTAAAGGACATTAGTGAACCAGATGGGTTTTTACAACAATTGACAATGGTTTCATGGTCACCATTAGACTAGCTTTTTTTAAATTCCAGATTTATTAATTGAATTCAAATTTCACCATCTGCCATGGTGGGATTCAAAACCATGTCCCCAGAACACTAGACTGGGCCTCTGGGCTACAAATCCAGTGACATTACCACTACGCCACTACCTTCCCAGAATGCTGGCCTTTATATCCAGAGGACTTGAATACAAGGAATCAGAGGTCATTCTTCAGCTATACCTTGTTAGACCTCATCTGGAGTAATGTGAGCAGTGCTGGGCACCACATCTTAGGAAGGCTATATTGACCTTGGAGGGAATGCAGTGTAGATTTACTAGAATGATAGATGGACTCCAAGGGTTAAATTTCGAGAGGAGATTACTCACTAGTATTGTATTGAAGATGTTAAGGGGAACAGATAGGGTAGATAGAAGGAAACTATTGCCAGTGGTTGGGGAGTTTATGCCTCGGGGGCATAGTCTAAGGATTAGAGCCAGATCTTACAGGAATGAAATTAGGAAATGCACAAAGGGTGATAGAGGTTTGTAACTTTCTTCTGCAAATGCCAATTGATGTTATGTCAATTGGTAATTTTAAAACTGAGATTTATAGATTTTTATTAACCAAAGGTATTACAGGATCTGGGACAAAGGAAAGTATATGGAGTTAGGTTGCTGATCAGCCATGATTGAATGGCAGAACAGGCTTGAGGGGCAAAATTGCATACTCTTGTTCCCATGTTCCTATGTTCATTTGTACCCACTAGTTTTTAAGTTTTTAAGGTAAATATATCCTTCCTTAGGTAAAAAGACCAAAACAGTACACAATACTCCAGGTGTGATCTCACCAAAGCCCTTTATAATTGCAGCAAAACTTCCTTACTCCTATACTCTAATCTTCAGGTTAACATGCAATTTGCCTTCCTAATTACTTGCTGCATCTGCATGCAAACTTTCTATGATTTTTCCCTGTAAGTATCAACAATTAGTCATCTCCCACCAAAGAGGATAGTTTCATAATTCCCCATATTATACTAAACCTGCCACCTGCTTGCTGAATCACGTAACTGATCTATATCCATTTGCAATGCCTTTGCCTCCACCCCACAACTTACTTCCCACCTTACTTTGTATCGTCAGAAAAATTGGATATATTATACACGGTCCCCTCGTCTAAGTCATTGATATAGTTTGTCAATAACTAAAGCTGATCTGTGGTTGCATTAGTTACACTAGAATTCCACTAGTTATATCCTGCCAACCCAAAAATGACCCATTTATTCCTACTCTCGGTTTCGGTCCGTTAACTGAGCCTCAGTCTTTGCTCATATATTAACTCCAATCCTGTGCCCTACTCTTGGGTGGCACCTTAACAAATTTGTTCTGGAATCCAAATATACTACATTCACTGGTTCTTCCTTTTCTACCCTGTTAGTTTCACCTTCAAAAACTCAAATATATTTGTGAAACATGATTTCCTTTCATAAAACAATATTGATTTTGCCAAATCATATTGTGATTTTTCCAAGTGCCCTGGTACCACATCCAGCATTTTCCCTCCTACTGATGTCAGGCTAACTGGCCTTTAGTTCTTTGTTTTTTCATTCTCTCCTTTCTTGAACAGCGAACTTGCATTTGCTGCCTTCCAATCCATGAGGACCATTGTAGAATCTAGGGCCAGTACTGCAAGAGGCCCAGGGCCAGGCTCATAGCTGAAGCCCCAGACCCCAGGTAAGCGTGACGGAGTAGCTGGGGCCAGCCAGGCAGGCCCCAGCAAGGGATGGGGGTGTGGGGTGGTGGGATGGTTGTCTTTGAGGGTGGGTTGGGGGGTCTTAGCGGAGGGATAACCTTTGCCACTGGGGACCATCTGTGGGCCACAGATTGCTCATGGAGAAGGCACCTCCGGCCCACAGGAAGGCTGCCTTGTTTTACTGAATGACCTCCCGGCATGGCGGTGGCCCTCCGCTGCTGGTGTAATAGCAATGATGGTGGAAAGAGGCCCTTAAGTGGTTATTAATTGGCCACTTAAGGGTCTTAATTGGCCTCTGGGCAGGAAGGCTGTCTTCGACTTTTTCTGTCCCTGACTTAATCACCGGGCGATAAGAAGGCAACAGGTGCTCCACCAGCCACCTTCTGTCACTATTTTATGGGCACCCCCCTCTGCTTCCCATCCCATCTCCTGGGGGCCCATAAAATTCAGCCCAGATTTTCTTTTGTTTGCTCTGTCAGGACCCTTCATAATTTTGAACACACCTCTTGGGTCTCATTTTTGGACTTCTCTGCTCCGGAGAAGGCAGCATCAGCTTTTCTATTCTTTCTACATTACTGGAATCCTGAATGCCTGGTAATAACATTCTGGTGAAACTCCTGTGCAATAATTCATAGTTAGCTCTATTTTAATTCTGACTTTTTTTCTTATAATACATAATTTCAATAAATGCATTTTATTTAATTATAAATGCAAATTAGCAGTCTAGCAGAGACACTTGACAATTTGCCACATATTTGCTTTAAAAATGCCTAATTTTCTTTTTGCAGCTCCCAATAGTCTTACGTTTAGGCAAATTTCTTTAAAAGGCTCTTCAGATAAAACTTTTTTCTGACCCCTGGGTTACACTGTGGAATTTGCAACCATAAGGAGCAGTTGAGACAAATAACAGAGATGCATTTAAGGGAATGCTGGATCAACACATGAGGGAGAAAGAAATAGTAGGATATATTTCTAGGGTTAGATGGGGTTTGATTATTTTCTGTCATATCTTTTAATGTATTTTCCCAATCTACCTCAGCCAATCTACCTCTTGTACCTTTGTAATTGCTTTGTTCAAATTTAAGACCCTAGTTTCTGACTTAACTGCAGCACTCTCAAACTTTGTGAAATTTATCATGTTATGATCACTCTTCCCCAGAGGATTCTTAATGATAAGATTATGAATTAACCCTGTCTCATTGCACAGTACTAGATCTAAAATAACCTGTTCCAAAGTTCTAGAAAACTGTCACAAATGCATTCCAAGAACTTGTCCTCTAATCTACTTTTGCCAATTTGCTTTACCCAGTCTATATGAAGATTAAATTCCCCCACAATTATTGCATTACCACTGTTACATTTTCCTCTAATTTCCTGATCTATGCTCTGCCCAACACCATGATTACTATTAGGAGGCTTATAAACTACTCCCACCAGTTTTTCTGCCCTTTGTTTTTTTTAGCTCCTTCCATGCTATTTCTACATCCTCATTTTCTGAGCTAAGATTCTTTCTCTCTACTGCCCTTATCTCATCCTTTATTACTAGGGCAGCCCACCTCCTTTTCATTTTGCCTATCTTTTCTAAAAGTCAAGTTTCCAGGAACATTTCATTCCTAACCTTGTGCCAAATTCTTAATATTGGCTACTAGATCAAACCCATTTATCTCTATTTGTGCCATTAATTCATTTGTCTTGTTACAAATGCTTTGTACATTCACATATAGCACTTTTAACTTTTTTAATACTTTTCCATGATGTTGCCTTAGTCGCTAATGCCCTAATTACCATTATTAAAATCTGTCCCTTCCAGACACCATCTGCTTGATTTTACCCAAATTACTACTGTGTTTTTTACAGCCTTGACTTCAGACTTATAAATTTACCCTTACCTTTACCCTCCCTCTCCCTTGTTATTTTGACACCCTATCTACCACCCTAGTTATTCAATTCACGAGGACACTGGTCGCAGCCTGGTTTAAGTGGCGTTATATAAGACGTTACCTTCTACCTTTGACAGACTATTCCACAGTTCGACCATGAGAATTATGCAAAATATGAAGATAACACCCAAAGTTCAAATTAAACACTAATGTGTTTACTAGGTTTGGTACAAATACCAGTTAGCAATACAATACACCCATTAGTCACAAATACGTTACAAGATGTTATATAAAGGATCACCGTGTTCACCTCCCATTGATCATACTCTTCAGCAACTAACCAAGTTGCTCAGCTGCAGCACCAGATTATTCTTTACAAAGATCTTTTTACTCTTCTTTCAGAGGTGGACATGGATGTTTCATTGATAGGGTTATACTGTCCTATCAAAATCTGCCTTAAGCTGCAGTTGTCCAATGATATTTTGAATTCTTTATTTAAACCATAGGGTCAAAACCCACCTTGACATGTTCCATCTCTTGTACACTTTTTTCCACTGAAGCTTGCTTGTGGAATGAGCTGCTCTGCATTTCAAAAGACGAGCCCTGACATCATCAATCAATGTCAGCTTGTGACATCTTCTCCCAGCCTCCAAATAAACTTCACACCACTTAAATTAGCTGAATTTAAAAAAGAAACATGTTCAGCCATGGCCATCTTCTTATCTTCCTGGTTGGGTTTTATAACCCCCTGAAACAAATATTTTGTCTTCATGTTCTTGATATCCAGTTTCATTTCTTATCAGGCTTATTGAAACATAATGTTTCATTAGGTTCTAACTTTGCATCACATCAAACATTTTAAGTAGGAAAAGTTTAGCTGGAAGACTTAACACAGCTTTGAAGTATGGTTATTTGTTGGTTTCATCCCTAGTTTATGACACTTCAGCCTCTCGGCCAGATATACCATGGCCTGAAAGTACTGTTTTCCATCACAGTCCAATGGGCTTGGTTACCTGCGAATCAGCAGCCTGCAGCTTTTAGCAGGTTACTTTACTCCGAAAAGTTTTTTGGCCTTGCAAAGCATGCTGGTAAGAGTTGGTCAAATTCTGTACAACTGCCTATAGCAAACAGCATTCCGTATTCCATTTAAAATATTGATGCTCCTGGGTCAGATAGCCTCGCAAGTCTCAACCACAAGTTTCAATTAAAATAATATTATTATTTTTGCATCCATCATAAAGGAACAGCTCCCTTTCCCCAGCATTGGTGCATGTGCCCAATGAATTGAAAGCCCCGCTTCCCACACCATTCTTTCAATCACACATTTAAAACTGTAATCTCTTTGCCCCTATACTAATCTGAGCATGTGGCTCAGCTAGTAATCCAGAGATTATTAATTAGAATGTGGAACTCACTGCTACAAGTAGTAGTTGAGGTGACTAACATTTAAGCGTATGCTAGATAAACACATGAAAGATAAAGGTATAGAAGGATATCCTGAGAGGGTTAGATGAAGAGGGGTAGGAGGTGGCTCATGTGGAGTTTAGACAACAAGATGGAACAGTTGGGTTGAATGGCTCATTTCTGTGCTGTATATTTTATGTAATTCAATGTAATTCAACAGGGTGAGTTCCTTCACCTTTGGCCATTCTGGATTTACATGGCTGGGTAGGTTTTCTAAATTGAAACAGATCAGAAGAACTTAAAACAATATTTTAGAAAAATCAAAGGGTTTGTGTGGCTTTTTTTTGCAAGTAAGCTCAGAAAGTTTCAAAAAATAATTAGATTTGAAGAGAATATTCCATGAAGGAGCTGGAAATTGATTCTATATTCGACTCATGAGAATGACCTTCATAACTTACACATCCTCACTTGTCACAGGAGTTTCCTTCATGTGCAAGGCTTTCAGGTTATCATCTGAGTACTCCCTAGTGAAGCAAGAGGAAATGGAACTGAATACAAATGAAATAAGAATGTAAAGCACTGATGGTTTAGTGGATGTATGCAGCACAGTGGGTGTGGGTTAGTACGAGGATTTTAGCAAATATGCAGCATATACAATGAGAGGGGAATGGGGAAAGAATTTAAAAGTACAAAACAATGAATGAAATCAGAAAGATGTAGAAATTGATTTAAAATGTAACATGAAGAAAAAAATAATTTATGGACCCAATTATTAGCCTTCCCCTCGAACCAAAATATTAAGATATAATCCTTGGCAGTGATCAGTTGGCCTCCATTTTATAAGGCTTTGCAAGGCTGAAAGACTTTGGCTCCACAGAAATGCTCTGTGCTTGAATCAAATGATTGTGATACAAAAATTAATGTTTAGCAGCAGCTTCAGAAAGTGTTAAGCAGACCAATAGCTTCAAAAAAGTTGACAAGTCTACTAGGTTTGTGACATGTGAAAGAAAACAGTTTTGTAACAAGCTTTAGTTAGGTAGAATAGAGCAGTGGGTTCCAGGAGCATGTTCCCCAGTGATATGTTGTATTTCTACATTACCAATGATGCATTATGGTTCATTTTACACGCTCCTACTTCACAATTAATAGATAATTATCTAAAAACAGGAAAAAAGCAAAGTCACATTTGGATTTAAATGGGCCATTGCTCATGCAAAAGTATTGTCAACCACCATGCTCCCACATTCAACCCCACCACCCTAGTTCACTTTATCACCTCTGAACCCAGTTCACAGAGACACTCCATCCAGCCCCCAACCCTTTCACATAAACACTAGTGCAGATTTTCCTCCTTAGTGCCAGGGCAAAAGAACTTGTTGGGGCAGGGCTTCTTATAGCAAAATTGGGTACAAACTATTCACAACTTTCCATCCAGTAAAATGAATGGATGGAAAATCTAAGCATTTTCTGCTGGTTTTGTGCATGAAGATTTTATGTCCCAGTTCTGAAAAGAAAAATCTACTCCACTCTTTTCTCCTCCAATTCTTTCAGTTCATAATGCCACCTTTTTTTCTCTCCTTTGTCAATTCGAGTTGGCACTTTGCTCTCCCTCTAACAACAACAGCAATAACTTGTATTTATATAGCACCTTTAACATAGTAAAATGTCCCAAGGTGCTTCACAGGAGCATTATCAAACAAAGTTTGACACCAAGCCACATGAGGAGAAATTAGGGCAAAAGCTTGGTCAAAGACATTGGTTTTACACAGCATCTTAAAGGAGGAAAGAGAGGTAGAGAGATGTGGAGATTTAGGGAGGGAATTCCAGACTTTCGTGCTGAGGCATCTGAAGGCACAGCTATCAATGGTGGAGCAATTAAAATCGGGTATGAGCGAGAGGCAAAAATTGGAGGAGCGCAGATATCTCAGAATGTTGAAGGGCTAGTGAAAGCTACACAGATAGTGAAGGGTGAGCCCTCGGAGGGATTTGAAAACAAGGATGAGAATTTTAAAATTGTGACGTTGGTTAACCTGGAGCCAAAATAGGACTGCAAGCACAGGGGTAATGGGTGAACAGGACTTAGTGTGAGTAAGGACATGTGCAGCAGAGTTTTGGATGATCTCAAAGTTACAGAGGGTGGAAAATAGGAGGCCAGCAAAGAGTTTGTTGTACTCGCCAAGTCGCAAAGTAACAAAGGCATGGATGAGGGTTTCAACAGCAGAAAGTTGGGGCAGGGGTCTTAGTGTTGGCATGGGTATGTGTCCCCGTGTTTTAGATGCCCCAACCAGCCGAAACAATCTTTCAGTGTCGACTCTATCCATCCCCTTCAGAATCTTGTATGTTTCATTTTTCTAAACTCCAGAGAGTACAGGGCCAATTTACTCACCCTGTCGTCATAGGACAACCCTCTCATACCAGACCAATCTAGTAAACCTTTGCTGTCACACATCCAATGCAAGTATATCCTTCCTTAAATATGGAGACCAAAACTGCACACATAGGCTTGATTTTGTCGCGCCAGTAGGGCTCCCGGCGCTGCGCTGAAGAGGCGAGGGGAACCCGGCCTCAGCCTTTCAGCGCCCCCTGGCTCGAACATGTTCAGGCACCTAGGTGTCTTGCGCTGGGACTCCCCCTCCCTTTAAGGACGGGGATCCCATCTCCAAGAGCTGCCGGCCAATCAGAGGACCAGCAGGTCAGTAGCTTTGGCAGCACCACCAGGGGCAGTGACCACTCCCGGTATTACAAGAGGTCTTGGACCCAGACCCAGTGCTGGGGCCCAGATTCAAGGTGAGTGAGGCGGGGTCGCCAGGGCCAGACCAGAAGGCCCCGGCAATGGAGTGGGGGAGAGTGGGTATTTAGTGCAGGGGTTAACGTTGGTGGAGTTTTTCCTGGTGGCAGCCCTCTGTGGCCACAGATTGCCCACAGAGGAGGGCCTCCCCCAAGCTCACAGGATGGCGGAGTCTCCCCCATACTCTGCCGCTGATTAAATCCCAGTGGTGGCAGGAAGAGGCTCCTAAGTGGCCAGTAATAGGTCTCTTAAGAGCCTCAAGTGGCATCTGGACAGGAAGGCTGGTTTGGCTTATCCTGCCTCCAATAAAATTCTGATGCAACAGAAGGTGATGTGCCCTCTGCCCCCTGCCTCCCACCTCCCGTCACAATTTTGTGGGACCCCCGCCTCCTAGCCCGTCTCCAGGGGGCCCACAAAATTCAGACCAGTATTCCAGATGTGGTCTCACCAAAACCCTGTACAACTGTAGCAAGACTTCTTTATTCCTGTACTCCAGTCGCCTTGCAATAAAGGCTAACATGCCATTTGTCTTTCTAATTGCTTGCTGTACCTGCATGCTAACCTTCTGCATTCCTTGTAAGAGCACATCCAAGTCTTTCAGAACATCAACATTTAAAAGTTTTACACCTTTCAAAAAATTCTGCTTTTCTATTCTTATGGCCAACCAAAGTGAATAACTTCACACTTCCCCACATTGTACTCCATCTGCCATCTTGTTGCCTGTCTTAACCTGATCCTGGTGGCAGCCACTAGTCACAGCCTGCCAACTTGAACATGCCTCGTTTATTCCCACTCATTGCTTCCTGTCCGTTAACGAATCCTTAATCCATGCTAATATATTACTCCAACTCTATGTGCCCTTATCTTGCCTATTAACCTTTTGTGTGGCACCTTATTGAATACCTTTTGGAAATCCAGTTATACTGCATCTACCAGTTCATTTTTATCTACCCTATTATTTACATCCTCAAAAAGTTCTAATTAATTTGTCAAACACAATTTCCCGATCATAAAACCATATTGACTTGTTCTAATCATACTATGATTTTCTAAGTGCATTGTTAAGATCTCCTTAATAATAGATTCCAGCATTTACCCAATTACTGATGTCAGACTAACTGGCCTGTAGTTCCCTGTTTGTCTCTCCCTCCTAAACTTCCAATCTGATGGGCCCGTTCCTGAATCTAAGGAATTTTGGAAAATCATAGCTAGCGCATCCACTATCTCTGCAGCTATCTCTTTTGGAACCTTAGGATGTAGGCCATCAGGTCCCAGGGATTTGTCAGATTTTAGTGCCTTAGGTTTCTCCAGTACTTTTTCTCTACTGATAATAATTAACTTAATTTCTTCACTCTTTTAAGCCCCCTAGGTTACCCTCTATTTCTGGTATGCAACTCGTGTCTTCTACTGTGAAGACAGTCACAATGTATATGTTCAATGCCTCTGCCA
Organism: Heterodontus francisci; assembly: GCF_036365525.1. Taxonomy (NCBI): domain Eukaryota; kingdom Metazoa; phylum Chordata; class Chondrichthyes; order Heterodontiformes; family Heterodontidae; genus Heterodontus; species Heterodontus francisci. Next base: position 49,547,237 of record NC_090383.1, read on the forward strand.
TTTCCTCATTCCCCATGATAATTTCTCCTGTCTCTGCTTCTAAGGGACCAATGTTTACTTTACTACTCTCTTCCTGTTCATATATTTAGAAAAGGTCTTATAATCTGTTTTTATATTTCTGGCAAGCTTACTCTCATTCTATTTTTTCCCTTTTTATCAATTTTTTTGGTTGCCCTTTGTTGATTTCTAAAACACTCCCAATCCTCAGACTTGCTACTGTTCTTTGCAACATCATAAGCCTCTTTTTTTAGTCTGACACTATCCTTAACTTCCTCAGTGAGCCATGGATGGATCTTTCTTGCCAAGTTTATGTTTTTCAATGGAATATATTTTTGCTGAATATTTTCAATTGTTTGTTTAAATGTTTCCCACTGTTTATTTACCGTCATACTTTTTAGTCAAATTTCCCAATCAACCTTAGCCCATTTTCCCCTCATACCTATGTAATTGGGTTTTTTATTTAAGTTTCTGATTCTTGTCTGTGATTGGAGTATATCACTTTCAAATTTAACATGGAATTCAATGGTATTATGATCATTATTTCCCAGCAATCTTTTACGATGAAAATACTAATTAACCTATCCTCATTACAGAATACTCCATCGAAAAAGCTTTATCCCTAGTCAGTTCCACAATGTATTGCTCCAGGAAACAGTCATGAAAACATTCTACAAACTCATCTTCTAGACCATCCTTGCCAATTTGATTCTTCAAGTCTAAATGAAGATGAAGTTCCCTACAATTATTACATTAGCTTTGGGGAGGCAGTGGAGGAGTTGTGATGTCACTAGACGAGTAATCCAGAGGTCAAGGCTAATGCTCTGAGGACATGGGTTTGAATCCCACCACAGCAGATGGTGAAAATTTCAATTCAATTAATAAATCTGGAATTAAAAGCTAGTCTAATGGTGATCATGAAACCATTGTTGATTGTTGTAAAAACCCATCTGGTTCACGAATGTCCTAAGGGAAGGAAATCTGCCGTCCTTACCTGGTCTGGCCTACATGTGACTCCAGACCCACATCAATGTGGTTGACTCTGAAATGCCTCTGAAATGGCCTAGCAAGCCATTCAGTTGTATCAAACTGCTATAAAGTGTAAGAAAAGAAATGAAACCGGACGGAGTACCTAAGCACTGGAAACAACAATGGCAAACCCAGCCCTGTCGACCCTGCAAAATCCTCCTTACTAACATCTGGGGGCTTGTGCCAAAACTGGGAGAGCTGTCCCACAGACTAGTCAAGCAACAGCCTGACATAGTCATACTCACGGAATCATACCTTTCAGACAATGTCCCTGACACCACCATCACTATCCCTGGGCATGTCCTGTCCCACTGGCAGGACAGACCCACCAGAGCTGGTAGCATAGTGGTATACAGTCGAGAGGGAGTTGCCCTGGGATCCTCAACATTGACTCTGGACCTCATGAAATCTCACGGCATCAGGTCAACATGGGCAAGGAAACCTCCTGCTAATTACCACCTACTGCACCAGCCGCCCCCCCCCCCCCCACCCCCACCCCTCGGCTGATGAATCAGTGCTTCTCCATGTTGAACAGAAGTTGGAAGAAGCACTGAGGGTAACAAGGGCACAGAATCTACTCTGTCTGGGAGTCTTTAACGTCCATCACCAAGAGTGAATCAAGCTGGCTGAGTCCTAAAGGACTTAACTCCTAGACTGGGTCTGCGGCAGGTGGTGAGGGAACCGATCCTGAATCTAAGGAACAGGAAAAAATCTACTTGACCTCGTCCTCACCAATCTACCTGTCGTAGATGCATCTGTCCTTGAAAGTATTGGTAGAAGTGACCACTGCACAGTCCTTGTGGAGACGAAGTCCCATCTTCACATTGAGGATACCCACCATCGTGTTGTGTGGCACTACCACTGTGCCAAATGGGATAGATTTTGAACAGATCTAGCAACTCAAAACAGGGCATCCATGAGGCGCTGGAGGTCATCAGCAGCAGAAAAATTGTATTCAACCACAATCTGTAACCTCATGGCCCGGCATATCCCCCACTCTGCCATTAGCATCAAGCCGGGAGACCAATGATGAGTGCAGGAGGGCATGCGAGGAGCAACACCAGGCAGACCTAAAAATGAGGTGTCAGCCTGGTGAAGCTACAACACAGGACTTCTTGCAAACAGCGGAAGCAGCGATAGACAGGGCTAAGCAATCCCACAACCGATGGATCAGATATAAGCTCTGCAATCCTGCCACATCCAGTCATGAATGATGGTGGACAATTAAACAACTAACAGGAGGAGGCGGCTCCACAAATATCCCCATGCTCAACGATGGGGAAGCTCAGCACATCAGTGCACAAGACAAGGCTGAAGCATTTGCATCCATCTTCAACCAGAAGTGCCGAGTGGATGATCCATCTCGGCCCCCTCCTGAAGTCCCCAGCATCACAGATGCCAGTCTTCAGTCAATTTGATTCACTCCACGTGATATCAAGAAATGGCAGAAGGCACTGGATACTGCAAAGGCTATGGGCCCTGACAACATTCGGCAATAGTACTGAAGATCTGTGCTCCAGAACGAGCCGCGGCCCTAGTCAAGTTGTTCAAGTACAACTACAACACTGGCATTTACCCGGCAATGTGGAAAATTGCCCAAGAATGTCCTGTACACGAAAAGCAAGACAAATACAACCCGGCCAATTACCGCCCACTCGGTCTACTCTCGATCTTCAGCAAAGTGATGGGAGGGATCGTCGACGGTGCTGTCATACGGCACTTGCTCAACAATAACCTGTTCACTGACACTTAGTTTGGGGTCGGCCAGGGTCACTCAGCTCTTGACCTCATTACAGCATTTGTCCAATCGTGGAAAAAAGAGCTGAACTCCAGAGGTGAGATGTGAGTGACTGCCCTTGACATCAAGGCAGCATTTGACCGAGTATGGCATCAAAGAGCCCTAGCAAAACTGGAGTCAATGGGAATCAAGAGGAAAACTCTCCACTGGTTGGAGTCATACCTAGCACAAAGGAAGATGAGTGTAGTTGTTGGAGTTCAATCATCTCAGCTCCAGGACATTACTGCAGGAGTTCCTCAGGGTAGTATCCGAGGACCAACCATCTTCAGCTGTTTCATCAATGACCTTCCCTCCATCATAAGGTCAGAAGTGGGGATGTTCACTGATAATTGCACAATGTTCAGCACCATTTATGACTCCTCAGGTACTGAAGCAGCCTGTGTCCCAATGCAGCAAGACCTGGACAACATCCAGGCTTGGGCTGATAAGTAGCAAGTAACATTCGCGCCACACAAGTGCCAGACAATGACAAGAGAGAATCTAACCATCTCCCCTTGATGTTCAATGGCATTACCATCACTGAATCCTCCACTATCAACACCCTGGGGGGTTACCATTGACCAGAAACTGAACTGGAGCAGCCACATAAATACTGCGGCTACAAGAGCAGGTCAGAGGCTGGGAATTCTACAATGAGTAACTCACCTCCTGACTCCCCAATGCCTGTTCACCATCTACAAGGCACAAGTCAGGAGTGTGATGGAATACTCCCCACTTGCCTGGATGGATGCAGTCCAACAAGATTCAAGAAGCTCGACACCATTCAGGACAAAGCAGACTTTTTGATTGGCACAGCATCTGCCATCTTCAACATTCACTCCCATCACCACCGACACACAGTGGCAGCAGTATGTACCATCTACAAGTTGCACTGCAACAACTCTCCAAGGCTCCTTCAACAGCACCTTCCAAACCCTTGACCTCTGCCACCTAGAAGGGCAAGGGCAGCAGATGCATGGGGACACCACCACCTGCAAGTTCCCCTCCAAGCCACACACCATCCTGACTTAGAACTATTTCGCCGTTCCTTCACTGTCGCTGGGTCAAAATCCTGAAACTCCCTTCCTGACAGCACTGTTGGTGTACTTACCCAACATGGACTGTAGCGGTTCAAGAAAACAGCTCACTACCACCTTCTCAAGGGCAATTAGGGATGGGCAATAAATGCTGGCTGAGCCAGCGACACCCACATCCTATGAACGAATAAAAAAAAGTTACAAGCTCCAATAATTTCTTGCTTAATGCTCTGTCCAGTGGTATAACTACTGTTTGGAAGGCTATAAACTACTCCCACCAACGTTTTCTGACATTTGCTGTTCCTAATTTCCACCCTTACTCGTTCTACTTCTGATGATCTTTTGAACCAAGGCCCTTGCTCATTTCAGGGTCAAATAAGACATCAAGATTGTGAACAGTCTTCCTTAGCCTCTTTCATTTGCCAGAGAGAGGGATGTAGTTTGTGACAAGTGAACGGACCAAGACAATGGTTTCTCCAGAGTATAGATTTGTCCATCTAATATTGGATGTCAGAAATGCGGTTGGACAATTTAGAGACAACCGAGCTAAGCTAATAGAATTACTTTTGTATAGCACCTTTCAGATACTCAGGACATCTCAAAGTGCTTCACAGCCAATAAAGTCGTTTTAAAGTTTTATCATTGCTGCTTATAGGCAAGCATGGCTGCCAATTTGCATACTATAAATTTTGAGGTAAATGATCAGATAATCTGTTTTTGAGGTGTTTGTTGAGAAATAAATGTTAAGTCATCAGAGAATTCCTTTGTATTTCTTTGAATAGTGTAATGGGATCTTTTACATTGGTGTGTGTCCACTGGTATGTCTGGGTGGGTCATGGCCCATTCAATTAGTGCCCAGGACCATCCAAATGTTGTCCACACTCAGGTAAAATGCAGCAGCAACAGAGGAATGTGGCATAAATCACAATAATGAGCACTCAGACTAGAGCAAAGCAGTGTTGTCCAGCTTTAAAACATGTGCTGCAGGGGAGATCAGCCACCAGAAAAGGTGTTTGGAATAACAGTAAGAGATGGATAAAATAAGTGGATGTGGGATAAACCTCTAAATATATTGTCCTGTGTGTATCTGTTACTAAATGCTTCCACATTTGTGCCTTTTGGGAGAGAGCAGCATTTAAAGCAAAGCGGTGACTTGATTTATTTGGACAATATAATGCAAATAATTTGCGTTGTAGTAAGACCTTTCATCATTCCCCATTTATCATTAGTTGGAGCCCACCCGAATGAAAAGATATGACGGCAGACAAGCAATGGCTAGCATTTAAAGAATTAATACATAATTTGCAACAAATATACATTCCTTGAAGGTATAAAAAACCCACAGAAAAAGTGGTCCAAACATGGACAAGAGGAATTAAGGATCGTATTAGATCAAAGGAAGAGGCTTATAGTGTTGCCAAATAGAGTAGTAAGTCTGAGGATTGGGAGGATTTTAGAAGGAGAACCAAAAAATTGATAAGGAAAGAGAAAAGAGAATATGAGAGTTGACTAGCAAGAGACTTAAAAATGGATTGTAAACATTTCCATAAGTATATAAACAGGATGAGATTAGTAAAAATAAACATGAGGCAATTAGAGGCAGAGGCCAGTGAAATTATAATGTGGAATAAGGAAATGGCAGAGACATTAAATAAATAATCTGGAGGAGGTTTGTATGCAGTCCGCCACGGCGGATTTGGTGGCGTGTGGGGTATTTTTTTGGATTCCTGACGGCAGGATATTTTAGAGGAATTAAGTTGTTGGCGGGTTTACGGTATTCCGGGGCTCCCCCAGTGCGATGGTGTATTGTAGCTATGCATTCATTTAAATAACATGAATACTCATTACCCTATGCATAGTTACGTTTAGTCCTACCTGCCTACGTCAACAGTGAGCGATATGCCCATGCCACCTGGTTCACGAATGTTTCAACATGATGTGCAACAATCACAGTTGTGCAGTTGAGTCTCAGGGCTGTGCTCTTCTCTCTTTCACTCAGCTGCTAAACTACTGCCAACATTAGAATGGATGTTTGTCTCCATGCCACCATTGGAATGGATGTTTGCCTCCGGGCTCGGCACCAGCAAGGGTGAATCATCTCAGGGAATGATGGCGATGGCTTGGGCGGAGGCTACATGGACGAACAGGACAGGGTAGTCGGGGAGGGAAGGGTGGGGCTGATCAAGTGTATCAAGGAGTGGAGCAGGGTGGAGTGGACTGTCCAGGTTGTTGAATGGTTGATGTTGATGGTGAAGATGCATTTTGTCGGCTGCGGGTGTGGTGGGTGGATTAGATCAGTACTGTGTGAAGATATTTGGCAAGGGTCTAAAGGACGGAATGAGTGCTGTCGACATCGGGGAGCTGTGGGGAAAATTGAGGGTACTGGCTAGCAGAGGGAACGGTCACAGTCAATGGGGACAAGTGGATTCTGTAAGGGGGAAGGTCAAGACTAATGGGTGGGTATTCGACAGCTTCATATGCAGGAGAACGGGACTCAGCAACAATGATCAGTTCGATATAAGAAGGGTCAAGGATAAGAGTCGGCCTGTTGATAGTAATGGGAGTAGGAACGGGGGGGAGGGATGACATGAATACATTGATGATTACACTGTGAACGGTAATGCAGAGAGGCTCAATGGTAACGGAGGGAAGGGTAATGGTAACATTGGGTGGGTCGAGGGTGATGGGTTCAAGCTGGAAGGTTGCAGGAAGAGGTTGGAATGTGGGGAGACTTGCCCTGAATTCCACGCACACCATCTTCTCTGATAATGGGGACCCCGTGGACACTCAAGGATTGCAAGGAGTGGGAGGAGGCAACGACAATGTGTGTGTCTTCTACTTGGCTGCAATTTGAAGGTAGATATAAGGGAGCTATTCCTTGCCTTGATGTTTCAGCTCACTAGCAACAGAGGGCTGAATCACCACACTCTGCTTGTTTATTGTTCAGAAAAGCCACAGCAGTATGGGTCTCATAAACCCACTTTTTCTAGTACCATGGGAAGAAGAACAAAGAGAGGGAGATTAAGGAGGGCTCTTTTCCCTCAACTCATGAAGCCTGACCATCAGCAACTGACAGAACAGGAAGGTGAGGATGCTCGAATGATAACATCGAGGAAGGGCCTTATCGAAGACAGGCACTGGCACATCTTCGCATCCTCAGGACAAGGACAAATTGCCTGTAAATATCAGAGAGGCAATGCTAGAGACGCCTAAGGATGCCACGTGAAATAGCCACAGAAATTTGTAGGATCCTGCAGCATGTGCTGCAGCCACTCGGCTTCGGTGAGAATCCCACGCCAGTTGCCCTCAAGGTGTCTGCTGCACTCAATTTTTTCTCCAGCAGCTCCTTCCAGGGATCCACGGGCGACATATGTCTCGCAGGTCCATCAAAGAGCTGACCAATGCCCTTTTTCGATGTGCCAATGATTTAATCTGCTTACCTGTAGACGAGGACAGTCAGACAGCAAGGTATGTGGCCTTCGGCGCCATCGCTGGGTACCTTAGAGTGCAAGGAGTGATCGACTGTAATCATGTGGCCATTAGAGCTCACTGGTACCAGCCTGTTGTCTTTGTCAATTGCAGAGGCTTCCACTGTTTAAATGTACGGCTGGTTTGAGACCACAGGAGAAGAATCATGCATGTTTGCACACGTTTCCCAGGGAGCTGTCTTGACTTCTACATTTTGAGGAACTCCCAGCTGCCAGCAGTATTTGAAGAACCAGACAAAGTGGATGGACAGATCCTGGGTAACAAGGGTCACCCACTTTGTACAATATTGAGGACACCAGTATGTCATCCCCAAAGCGCTGCTGAAGAGAGGTACAGTGTCGCTCACGCAGCCATCAGAGCCATTATTGAACACACCATTGTCATGCTGAAATGCAATTCTGTTGCCTTGACTGGTCTGGAGGGGCTCTTCAGTACGCGTCACAGAGGGTGTCATGAATAATCATTGTCTGCTGTGCCTTGCACAACCTTGTAATTAGTCATGGCAACATTCTGTAGGCAGTGGAACAGGTGGAACACCAGTCCTCCTCAGATGAGGATGACTATGAAGAGGGTGAGGAGGAGGACAACAATGACAACAATGCCACAATCGATATGAGGGCCATGGAGAGACATGCAAGGGACATCAGGGAGAACTTCACTTATGCATGTTTCAGCCAACAATAAGCCACATCATCAAGGAACGTTGGGAGGAGAAACATAACAATTTCCCACAGAAATTCCCTTTTGCATGAGGTCTTATTCATCTCTGCAATCGTAAAGAAGTGTTGCTGCATTTTCATGTGATTGGCATTTGAAATCATCAATGGGCTACGATGACTGTGACTACACACCACTGCAAGTAGCATTAAGTTATGACCATAGAAAAAAAAAAGTAAGGCATGACAGTATTGGAAAATGTTATTAATCATCAATAGGAAAGCAGCATCATTGAAGAGTGAAGGCTCAAATTCCAATGAGATATGGACACTGGACATTTCCTTCTTTGGAAGCATCATTGTGGTCCTGCCATAGGCCTCCAAAAAACTTCTTTGTATCCATCTGTAACCAAGCTAAACATTACCAAGAGTGAATCAAATTTTGCATGAAATAAAAATGTTTTCCTAATTCTTTGCAATCGTAACAATTTGTAGAGCACCCATGCCACCTTCATGATCAAAACTGTTACAATTTCCTTTTCCTGTCACTACCTCTAGGTGCTACCCCAACATTAGCAGCTGAGGTGGAGGCAGTCTGCTCAGTGCGCTGCCCTGTTGTTGTGGATAACTGTGGCGGGTGTCCTCTGGAGGGACGAGGCCTTGATGGCTCCATCCTACTGGGGGTTTGCAGCAGTGGTGCTTGAGTATCCCCCATGTGCTCGCCTGCTGGAAGTGTGGGAGTCAATGTCAGGGGGGAGGATGAGATGCTGTTTATCCTGGGGGTGTCCTGAGAGGAAGGACCCGGGGCAGCTGGCACATGCTCCTCCTCCATCTGTGTGCACGATGGCACATCCCTGTCTCCCTGAGGGGAAGGAGCAGTTGGAGGGAGGTCCTGGTTCCTCGTTCCCCATCTTGCGTGGCTCTGCTGCATGGGGCCCACAGCAACAACCATGGAGTGGAGGTCAGATCGTATATGGCTAGAGTGCTCAACCAGATTCGCCATGCAGCTCTCTACTGAAGAAGCCATATGCTCAAATGCCTGGGACATGGCAGACGTCATGGCTTTAATGGACTCCTCCATGGCATGCACAAATCCATGCATGACCTCAGGCATCTCTGACATATTTTCCACATGGCTTTGCTGCACATCCAGCAGACTTCTCATAGCAACAAGCAGAGGATCATCATGAGCGTGGGGCTGAGCAGGGGCCTGGACCCAGCAGTCCTCTGAATGTCAGGGGACCTGGCTGGTACATACTCCCTCAGCTGCTGGGATGTGTCTGTGTCATGCACACTAGCTTGTGACTCAGATTCTAATCTTAAACCACCCCTGCGGACCATGTGGATGAATCTGCACTAGCGGAGGTGCAAGAAGAGGCAGGTGACGGTGCAGCCTCTTGGGTATTGGCTTCTCCTTCCTCTCCAGAGGAGGATACTTGGGCCACGTGGCGTTCTGCTACTTGAGTGCGGGCACCTACAGTAGAGACACAAACAGAGACACTTTAATCATGTGCTTCACATGAGTTCAAACGATTTCCTTCAGCTTCCACATATCTTTGCAAGAGCAGAGATGACACTTCATCCTTACGCCTTGCCTTGTTGCTCCTGCCTCGACATCTCCACTTACCCTACCTACTTCCTCTCTGGTGATCTCAGAGGCCTCCTCCTCAGCCGTGGTCAGCAGCCTGATGTCAGGGACCCCTCCTCCTGTCTTAGCATGCTTGCACTGGTTATGTCTTCATTTATCCTGCAACAGACGGTACAGATTTAATGACATAACAAATAATGGGCGGCACAGTGGCGCAGTGGTTAGCACCGCAGCCTCACAGCTCCAGCGACCTGGGTTCAATTCTGGGTACTGCCTGTGTGGAGTTTACAAGTTCTCCCTGTGACCATGTGGGTTTTTGCCAGGTGCTCCGGTTTCCTCCCACAGCCAAAGACTTGCAGGTTGATAGGTAAATTGGCCATTATAAATTTCCCCTAGTACAGGTAGGTGGTAGGAGAATATAGGGACAGGTGGGGATGTGGTAGGAATATGGGATTAGTGTAGGATTAGTATCAATGGGTGGTTGATGGTCGGCACAGACTCGGTGGGCCGAAGGGCCTGTTTCAGTGCTGTATCTCTAAATAAATGCATCACAAACATTGCATACATGCATAAACATCACTCATTCTGTATTGGTTTTCACACGACACATACAATCACATAAACAAAAGTAAGCTTCATCATTTAGTAAATGGCACCAAGGCTGCTCATGCATTTGAGTGCATTCCTTGCATACCCTCTGCCTTAAAGTCACAGAGCCATGGAAGAAAACAACGGAGCAGCTTCACCAGGACCACTTACCCTCACAGATCTGAGCAAGTCATTGATTTGCTTGCAGCACTACACCCATGTTCTACGAGTTACCCCATGGTTTGAGACCACCTCTGCTACCTCCATGCAGGCTGCCTTGGTGAGGCGGGAGGGTCTTCGGACTCTATCTGCAGGGAAGAGGACCTCCTGCCTTTCCTTGACAGCCTGCAGGAGAACCTGCAGGGAGGCATCGCTAAACTGTGGGGCGGGTCGCTGCCTGCTGGCTGCTACTTGATTCACTTTGACTGTAGGGAAAATAAATGATATGAAGTTGGAGGTGAGTTTCACAAAATAAGGGAAGCAAAAACATTTTGATTTCAGTAAAAGCTTCAATTCAAGTTATTCTGAAAATGCTTACATGAAAGGAAGGCTGCTGACCCTTAATGTTGCAAGCAGTGAATGTTTTACATCTGTGGCGATCATGGTGCTTGGGGCAATGTCGGTGGGCTCCACCAATGAAAGGCCGCCCGCCGCATGATCCCACGTGTTACCCGTGCCCGTCACCGCATGGCTAATGTAAATACAAAATCGCAGGGGAAGTGGGATTTGTGACAGGAGCGGAAGTTACGACAACTTTTGGTCCCGCTGTCGGGAACGCCACGGCACTCATAAGATTCTACCCTTTGTTTCTGTCTTCACAGTAGAAGACACAAAATACATTCTGGAAATAATGGGAAACCAAGGGCATAACAAGAATGAGGAACTTAAAGAAATAAGTAGTAGTAAATAAATAGTACTGGAGAAATTAATGGGCCTAAGTGACGACCAACCTCCTGGACCTGATGACCTGCATCCTCGGGTTTTATAAGTGGTAGCTGCAGAGATAGTGAATGCATTGCTTTTGATCTTCCAGAATTCCTTAGATTCTAGAACAGTTCCCAAGGATTGGAAGGTAACAAACATAACCCTGCTATTTTAAAAAGGAGGAAGAGAGACAGGGAACTATAGGCTAGTTCGCCTAACATAAGTAGTAGGCAAAATGCTAGAATCTGGTGATGGCACTTAAAAAATCGTAATATGATTAAGCAGGGTCAACATGGATTGATGAAAAGGAAATCATGTATGACAAATCTGTTAGAATTTTTCAAGGATGTAACTAGTAGGATGGATCGGGGGAACCAGTGGATGTTGTGCATTTGGAATTTCAAAAAAGCATTCAATAAGGTACCTTCTTTTGGGCCTCCTTATCTTGAGAGACAATGGATACGCGCCTGGAGGTGGTCAGTGGTTTGTGAAGCAGCGCCTGGAGTGGCTATAAAGGCCAATTCTGGAGTGACAGGCTCTTCCACAGGTGCTGCAGAGGAATTTGTTTGTTGGGGCTGTTGCACAGTTGGCTCTCCCCTTGCGCCTCTGTCTTTTTTCCTGCCAACTACTAAGTCTCTTCGACTCGCCACAATTTAGCCCTGTCTTTATGGCTGCCCGCCAGCTCTGGCGAATGCTGGCAACTGACTCCCACGACTTGTGATCAATGTCACACGATTTCATGTCGCGTTTGCAGACGTCTTTATAACGGAGACATGGACGGCCGGTGGGTCTGATACCAGTGGCGAGCTCGCTGTACAATGTGTCTTTGGGGATCCTGCCATCTTCCATGCGGCTCACATGGCCAAGCCATCTCAAGCGCCGCTGACTCAGTAGTGTGTATAAGCTGGGGATGTTGGCCGCTTCAAGGACTTCTGTGTTGGAGATATAGTCCTGCCACCTGATGCCAAGTATTCTCCGAAGGCAGCGAAGATGGAATGAATTGAGACGTCGCTCTTGGCTGGCATACGTTGTCCAGGCCTCGCTGCCGTAGAGCAAGGTACTGAGGACACAGGCCTGATACACTCGGACTTTTGTGTTCCGTGTCAGTGCGCCATTTTCCCACACTCTCTTGGCCAGTCTGAACATAGCAGTGGAAGCCTTACCCATGCGCTTGTTGATTTCTGCATCTAGAGACAGGTTACTGGTGATAGTTGAGCCTAGGTAGGTGAACTCTTGAACCACTTCCAGAGCGTGGTCGCCAATATTGATGGATGGAGCATTTCTGACATCCTGCCCCATGATGTTCGTTTTCTTGAGGCTGATGGTTAGGCCAAATTCATTGCAGGCAGACGCAAACCTGTCGATGAGACTCTGCAGGCATTCTTCAGTGTGAGATGTTAAAGCAGCATCGTCAGCAAAGAGGAGTTCTCTGATGAGGACTTTCCGTACTTTGGACTTCGCTCTTAGACGGGCAAGGTTGAACAACCTGCCCCCTGATCTTGTGTGGAGGAAAATTCCTTCTTCAGAGGATTTGAACGCATGTGAAAGCAGCAGGGAGAAGAAAATCCCAAAAAGTGTGGGTGCGAGAACACAGCCCTGTTTCACACCACTCAGGATAGGAAAGGGCTCTGATGAGGAGCCACCATGTTGAATTGTGCCTTTCATATTGTCATGGAATGAGGTGATGATACTTAGTAGCTTTGGTGGACATCCGATCTTTTCTAGTAGTCTGAAGAGACCACGTCTGCTGACGAGGTCAAAGGCTTTGGTGAGATCAATGAAAGCAATGTAGAGGGGCATCTGTTGTTCACGGCATTTCTCCTGTATCTGACGAAGGGAGAACAGCATGTCAATAGTTGATCTCTCTGCACGAAAGCCACACTGTGCCTCAGGGTAGACGCGCTCGGCCAGCTTCTGGAGCCTGTTCAGAGCGACTCGAGCAAAGACTTTCCCCACTATGCTGAGCAGGGAGATTCCACGGTAGTTGTTGCAGTCACCGCGGTCACCTTTGTTTTTATAGAGGGTGATGATGTTGGCATCGCGCATGTCCTGGGGTACTGCTCCCTCGTCTCAGCACAGGCATAGCAGTTCATGTAGTGCTGAGAGTATAGCAGGCTTGGCACTCTTGATTATTTCAGGGGTAATGCTGTCCTTCCCAGGGGCTTTTCCGCTGGCTAGGGAATCAATGGCATCACTGAGTTCCGATTTGGTTGGCTGTATGTCCAGCTCATCCATGACTGGTAGAGGCTGGGCTGCATTGAGGGCAGTCTCAGTGACAGCATTCTCCCTGGAGTACAGTTCTAGGTAGTGCTCAACCCAGCGGTCCATCTGTTTGCGTTGGTCAGTGATTATGTCCCCCGATTTAGATTTGAGGGGGGTGATCTTCTTGATGGTTGGCCCAAGAGCTCTCTTCATGCCATCATACATTCCTCTGATGTTTCCGGTGTCTGAGGCCAGCTGAATATGACTGCATAGGTGTTGCCAGTAGTCGTTTGCGCAAGGTACCACACATAAGGTTATTACACAAAATTAGAATGCATGGAATTGTAGTAATATATTAGCATGGATTGAGGATTGCTTAATGAACAGAATATAAACAGGACATTTTCAGGTTGGCAGACTGTAACTAGCAGACTACTGCAAGGATCAGAATTTGGGCCTCAGATACTTACAATCTCTAATAATGATTTAGATGAGGGGACTGAGTGTAATGTATCCAAGTTTGCTGATGATAAAAGTAAGGTGGTATGTTAGCTTTTGTTACAAAGGAACTGGAGTATAAGAATAAAGAAGTCCTACGACAATTGTATAGGGCATTGGTGAAGCAACACCTGAAGTACCCTATGCAGTTTTGGTCTCCTTACCTAAGGAAGATCATACTTTCCCTAGAGGGAGTGCCACAAAGACTCCTGGGATGAGGGGATTTTCCTATGAGGAGAGATTGAGTAGACTAGGCCTATATTCCCTGGGATTTAGAAGAATGAAAGATGACCTCATTGAAACATACAGACTTCTTAAGGGGATTGACAGGGTAGATGCTGAGAAAATGTTTCCCCTAACTGGGGAGTCTAGAACATGGGGTCACAGTCTCAGAATAAGGGGTCAGCCATTTAGGATTGAGATGAAGAGACATTTCTTCACACAAAGGGTTGTGAATCTTTGAAATTTTCTTCCCCAGAGAGCTTTGAATGCTCAATTGTTGAGTATATTCAAGACAGAGGTTTATAGATTTTTGGGCACTAAGGGAATTAAGGGATATGGGGATAGTACAGGAAGGTGGAGTTGAGGTAGAAGATCAGCCATGATCTTGTTGAATGACAGAGCAGAACCAAAGGGCTGAATGGCCTACTATGGCTCCTATTTCTTATGTTCTTATGCTCTATTCCTAGCTACTTCACAGTTTTATATCCACTTTGGAGGGCAAGCTGTCTCATTGGTTTACCATATTTATAAAGTTCATTTTTTGTGCTTTTTACCAATGCCTATTATCCATAGTGCTGTCACTTTTGAGCTGATTGTTACTGTAAAAAGGCAATACTGACTGACATAACTATTCAACATACGGTGTCGTAGGGGCATTTTCCATTGGTTGACCATCTCATCCAAAAGATAGCCCCTCAAACAGTGCAGCACTCCCTCACTAAAACACTGAAGCGACAATCTAGATTACATTTTCAAGGCTGTGCAATGGGTCTTGAACCCACAACCATCTGACTCAAAGAGAACAAAATGACCACTAAGCCAAGGTTAACACACCTTCTGCCTTTGCTTAAGCCGGTATACTTCCCTCCCTACCAGAACTCTTGATGGCACTCTACACGTACCTTCCCAGTTCATTTATTTTTATTTATTTATAGATACAGCACTGAAACAGGCCCTTCGGCCCACCGAGTCTGTGCCGACCAACAACTACCCATTTATACTAATCCTACATTAATCCCATATTCTCTACCACATCCCCACCATTCACCTACCACCTACCTACACTAGGGGCAATTTACAATGGCCAATTTACCTATCGACCCGCAAGTCTTTGGCCTGTGGGAGGAAACCGGAGCACCCGGAGGAAACCCACGCAGACACAGGGAGAACTTGCAAACTCCGCACAGGCAGTACCCAGAACTGAACCCGGGTCGCTGGAGCTGTGAGGCTGCGGTGCTAACCACTGCGCCACTGTGCCGCCGCAATGGTGCTGGCACCATTCTTCTCAACCATGGCACCACTTCCAGCTTCTTTTATCTTCCCTCCCTAAGGTGCTGCTCCCACTTTCTGCCATGTTCTCTGTTCTCCTCCATTACCTTGCATTTCCCTTTTCTCTCCATTGTAATCCATTTATCTACTCCAGGGTTGCCTAACCTTTTCGCTTGGGTGGCCACATTACAATTTTTGACTTACAAAGGGGGCCGATGAGACAATTTCGGAAAGATAAAGGCATTAAAAATTTATGTTACTATTAATTAAAACAACAACAAATGTGCATTTTTGTGAAGAAGCTTTAAATGCGAAGACTAATTTATCGATTTACTTTCTCACCAGTATGTTGGATATCGATTTAGTGAGATACGTGGCATTTTTTTGCTTGCACAAGTAGTCAATGTTTGCCCACACACTTCTTGTAGCGATGAGGATGATGTTCATCTGTCAGGAGTGATCTTGATCACTCTCTCTCTCCCTCTCTCTCTCCCTCTCTCTCAGTCTCTCTCTTTCTCTCTGTATTGTTACCCCTCTCTATCATCCTCGCTGTTTGTATCCCCTCCTCTCTCTGTCCCCCCCTTTGTCCCCTCCTCTTTCTCTCTCTGTCACCCCGCTTTCTCTCAGTCCCTCTCTCTCTCTGTCCCCCTCTTTCTCTCTGTCCCCCTCACTCTCTGTCTCTCTCTCTCTCTGTCTCCCCCTCTGTCTCTGTCCCCCCTCTCTCTCTGTCCCCTCCTCTTTCTCTCTGTATCTCCTCTTTCTCGCTCTCTGTTCCCCCCTCTCTATATCCCCCCTCTCTCGCTGTCACCCTCACTCTCTCTGTCCGCTCTCTCTCTGTCCCCCATCTCTCTCTGTCCCCTCTCTCTTTGACCCCATCTCTCTCTACCCCCCCTCTGTCCCCCTCTCACTCTGCCCCCCTTTCTCACTCTGTCCTTTCTCTTTCTATCTCTGTCCCCCTCTTTCTCTGCCTCCTTCTCTCTCTGTTCCCTCTCTCTCTCTCTCTGTACCCCTCTCCCTCTCTGTCCCCCTCTCTCTTTGTCCCCCCTCTTTCTCTCTCTGTCCCCTCTTTCTCTCTCTGTGTTCCCCTTGTCCTCTCTCTGTCCTCTTCTCTCTCTCTATCCGCCCCTCTTTCTCTTGCTGTCCCCCCCCCTCTCTATCCCTCCTTTCTCTCTTTGTCCCCCCTCTTTCTCTCTCTGTCTCCCTCTTTCTCTCTCTCTGTCCCCCTCTTCTTCTCTCTGTCCTCTTCTCTCTCTCTGTTCCCCCCTCTCTCTTTGTCTCTCCTCTCTCTCTCTGTTCCTCTACTCTCTCTCTCTCTCCCACTCTCTCCCTATTCCCCACCCCACCTCTCTCTCTCTCTCTCTGGTAGTTGCAGAGAGCGGGAGCACTCAGCACAGCAGGTTTGTGGTTGGTCAGTTTTTTAAAAAATATATCGTGCTGTCAGTTTCACAGTTGACAGGTACTGACATCAGGAATATCCAGCAGGCTTTTAAAGAAAAAAGTCGGAGCCTGCCAGCCAACCCCGAATCTGTCCGAAGTTTAGAAACCACTGTTCCCAATGTCAGCACCTGTCAGCTGTGAAACTGACAGCACAATTTTTTTTTTTAATGAATAGCCCGTCTGAAAGAAAACAATGAGAAATTTCTCATCTCTGAAATACATCCACGGGCCGGATGGAAACCTTTTGGTGGGCCAGATCCTGGCCCGCTGGCTATATTTTGGACAACCCTGATCTACTCCTTCATTGAAATCATTTTGCTTCATTTTCCCTATGCCCTTTGCCAGCTATTTTTCCTTTTCACTGCTGTACTTTCCCTAACCATTTCTTCTCTCCTGCCCTCACCAACCATACTCTGATTCTCTTTCTAACCATTTCTGCCTCCTTTCTTGCCAATCATTCCCCTGTCCCTTGCACCACCCACTTCCCCCTTCCTTTGCCTACTCTTTACTCCTGCTCCAGAATCCAATGGTTATGCATCAGATAGACAATATGCTTCCAGTGAATGCACTGTTAGTGCTAATGGCTGTAATTACTACCTGTGTATACTCGGAGCGGTACTCCTCTTGTACATGGGTGGCAATTCCAGCTCTTAGTACTGGGAGCACACTGACAAGAGAACAGGCCTATCTTATGCATAAACCACTGGACTCAGAAGGGGTGGGACCAGGGTAAGGGGAGGGTAGCAGAAAGGGACCTGTTGCATTGATTTGTGACAGCAAACACTGACTGAGCTACAAAATGCCGATGGTTGTAAAGTACGCTTATTACTCCAATTGCTGGTGCAGGTGTTAATCATGACTCACTTCCAATCTCCCACAATAAAACCCAAAACAGTCACATAAAAGAAACCCTCCCCTTCCCCTGGAGAACCATACAAACGACAAATGTGGCAAGGATTTTCTTCCAAATCAAATTTTTCATCATGGGCTGCATATCTCTGCTTTTCATTGCTGTTAGAAATGGATTCCAGCTGTTCGGTGCCAGGTTCCCACTGGCAATCAACTTGAATATTTAAATGCATGGATCATACTATCCACTGGAGAATGCTCTTCGAGACCCCTACACATGATCTAAAGCCATGCTCCCATCTTTTTTTTCTACACCATAGATTTATAGCTGTATTTTCCAGGACCAAAAAATTATAAAATCAATAATTCTTTTAGGCATATATTCAGAAACAAGTATAATTCAAGATTATTATCATATATGGTTTATAACCTTGGTGTTTAAAGATAAGACTTTCCTATGGACGATATATTTTTCTTGTATTTATTTGTTTATTATGTATTCTGTGTGTTTCCCTCTCACAGTCACATAATTCCTTAATTTTTCTTCCAGTATTTCTATTATTAATTCCAATATAACATTCAGTAAAATTGCTATAATATTTACAGTTTGTCCTGTCTGTTCTTATAGGATTTGTTCCAACATCTGCAAGAGTCTAGATTTCCCAATACTGTAATATTTCCAGCAGGACTTGATCTGTCATACCGTTTCTATCTGTTGCCATCCCTAAGGGCTCTGTCCTTGGCCCACTTCCTTTTGTACTATACATAAATGATCTCCCTAACGTTTGATCCAAAGCTAGAGCCTTTATACTTGCGGATGATTATGTCTTATTTTTCAGTGCCTATCTATTTGTTGTGCTGGACGTCCTCTCAACTGAAATGTCATATTTCTCAGTGAAAACTTTCTTCTATTTGCCTGACCAAAAGTAATAAAAATTCTCTCAATAAATGATCTACTTTAAGCCACCTAAGTCATTCTTCATTGTAAATCCTTCTGCAAAATTGCTTGGCATTCCCTAGATCAGGCAGACACTGAAGTAATTCTGAAAAATCTTTTTCGCTAGATATTTTTGGCCTCTGTGATTCAAGTATATTCAAAAGTCTTTGCTCCCCACGTCCTTCAAAATGTTTTTACTTGTCTGAATACCTGGGCAAACTGCCATGTTAATTGATATAATGAACAGACACCTTGGGCTGAATTTTTGGCCCCGCCAAGGGCAGGGGATGTTGCTTTAGCGATGCTGTTCCTGGCACCGGCAATGTACACCAGGGCGGGGGAAGGGCGGGACAGCAATCCTGTCTGCCTCCAGATTAAGGCCAATTAAAGTTGTTAAACAGGTCATTATGAACTGGTTAAAGGGAGGTGTTGGAATTTTCACAGGGGTGAATGGAAACAGATTTTAGGGAGCTAGGAATGAGATTAAAAAGCAGGACCTCAAAAGCAGTAATCTCAGGATTACTCCCAGTCCCACATGCGAGTGAGCATAGGAAGAGCAGAAGTGAGTGATTGAACTCATGGCTGGAGAACTGGTGTAGGGGGGAGGGCATCAGATTTCTCAGACACTGGGACCAGTTCTGGGGCTGGTGGGACCTGTACAACATGGACAGGTTGCATCTTAACAGGACTGGGACTAATAGCCTCACAGGGAGATTTGCTAGTGCTGTTGGGGAGGATTTAAACTAGATTGGTGGGGGATGGGAACCTGAGAGGGAGCTCAGATTGGAGGGAAGCGAAATTGTTAATTTTTCAGGGGTGTGGGAGCCAAATATCAGAGAGGAATACCAAGGTGCACAGAATATTGGAAGAGAGAGATAGCACTAGAGTAGGGAATAGTAAATTATTATGTGGCATCAGAGTAAAGGAGAAAGTAAAAAAGTCTAAATCAGGCTTAATGTACATGTATGTGAATGAACAGAGTGTGGTTAATAAGATTGGTGAGTTACAGGCGCAGATTGCAATGTCGAAATATGATGTTGTGGCTAGAACAGAGACCTGGCTCAAAGAAGGGCAGGACTGGGTGTTAAATATTCCTGGATACAGGTGTTCAGGAAAGATAGGAAAGGGAAACAAGGGCGAGGAGTGGCAGTATTGATTAAGGAGAGCAATGCAGTGTTGGAGTGGTTAGCACCACAGCCTCACAGCTCCAGCGACCCGGGTTCAATTCTGGGTACTGCCTGTGTGGAGTTTGCAAGTTCTCCCTGTGTCTGCGTGGGTTTCCTCCGGGTGCTCCGGTTTCCTCCCACATGCCAAAGACTTGCAGGTTGATAGGTAAATTGGCCATTAGCAATTGCCCCTAGTATAGGTAGGTGGTGGGGAAATATGGGGACAGGTGGGGATGTGGTAGGAATATGGAATTAGTGTAGGATTAGTATAGATGGTCGGCACAGACTCGGTGGGCCGAAGGGCCTGTTTCAGTGCTGTATCTCTAAACTAAACTAAACGATGTCCCAGAGGGGTCGACGACAGAATCAATTTGGCTAGAACTAAGGAACAAAAAAGGTGCAGTTACATTGCTCGGTGGTGTCTATAGGCCATCAGCTAGTGGGAAGACGTGGAGAAACAAATTTGCAAGGAAATTACAGAGAGGTGCAACATTTAGTAGTTATAGTGCCATAGAGTCATACAGCATAGAAACAAGCTCTTCGGCCCACCGTGTCCATGCCTATCTATACTAATCCCACCTGCCTGCATTAATTCCATATCCCTCTATGCCTTGCTCATTCAAGTACCTGTCCAGATGCCTCTTAAATGTTGCTACTGTTCCTGCCTCCACCACCTCCTCTGGCAGCTCATTCCAGATACCCACTATTCTTTGTGTGAAGAATTTACCCCTTTGATCCCCTTTAAACCTCCTCCCTCTCACCTTAAATCTATGCCCTCTAGTTTTAGTCACCCCTACCATGGGATCAGACTCTGGCTATCTACCCTATCTATGCCTCTCATAATTTTATATACCTCTATCATGTCCCCTCTCAGCCTCCTTCGCTCCAGGGAAAACAGACTCAGCCTATCTAATCTCTCTTTATAACTCAAGCCCTCCAAACCAGGCAACATCCTTGTGAATCTTTTCTGCACCCTCTCTAGCTTAATCGCATCTTTCCTGTAGTGCGGCGACCAGAACTGCACACAGTACTCCAAATGCGGCCTAACCAACGTTATGTACAACTGTAACATGACGTCCCAACTCTTGTACTCAATGCCTCGGCCGATGAAGGCAAGCATGCCATCCGCCTTCTTCACCACCCTGTCTACCTGTGTTGCCACTTTCATCATCATTTATAATGGGGGACTTATCCAAACATGGACTGGGATAGTAGTAGTGTAAAGGGCAGTGTGGGGCAAGAGTTCCTAGAGTGTGTTCAGGAAAATTTGCTACAGCAGTGTGTTGCTAGTCAGCAAGAAAGGAGGCACTGCTAGACCTGATTCTTGGGAATGAGCTGGGCCATGTGGGTCAAGTATCAGTAGGAGAGCATTTAGGGGACAGTGAACATTGTATTATAAGGTTTAGGCTGACCATGGAAAAGGACAAAGAACAATCCAGAGTAAGAATAATTAACTGGGGGAAAGCCAACTCAATGGGGTAAGAATGGAGCTGGGCAAATAAATTGGAGTCAAAAGTTGGCAGTAGAAACAACAGCTGAACAATGGGCTACCTTCAAAGAAAAGATGGTTCGAGCACTGTCAAGTCATGTTCCCTCGAAGAGGAAAAGTAGGGCAAACAAATCCAGAGCTCCCTGGATGACAGAAGAGGTAGAGATTAAGATAAAGAAGAAAAAATGTGCTTATGACAGATGCCAGGTAGAAAATACTATTGAGAACCAGGCTGAATATAGAAGGTCCAGAGGGGAAGTGAAAAGGCAAATAAGAGAATCAAAGAAAGACTATGAAAAGAGACTGGCAGCTAGCATTAAAGGAAATCTCAAAGTTTTCTATAGGCATATAAATAGTAAAAGTGTGGTAAAAAGGAGGAGTGGGGCTGATTAGTGACCATAAAGGGGATTTACATATGGAGGCAGAGGGCATAGCTGAGGTATTAAATGAATACTTTGCATCTGTCTTTACCAAGAAAGAAGATGCAACCAGACAATGTTGAAAGAGGAGGTAATTCATATACTAGAAGGGTTTAAAATTGATAAAGATAACGTATCAGATAGGCTGTCTGTACTTAAAGTGGATAAAGCACCAGGACCGGATGAGATGCATGCAAGGATATTGAGGGAAGTGAGGGTGGAAATCGTGGAGGCACTGGCCATAATTTTTCAGTCTTCCTTAGACTCAGGAGTGGTTCCGGAGGACCGGAGAATTGCAAAAATTACACCCTTGTTCAAAAAGGGTGTAAAGATTCACCCAGCAACTACAGGCCAGTCAGTTTAACTTCGGTAGTGGGAAAACTTCTAGAAAAAATAATTTGGGCCAAAATTATTAGTCACATTGACAAATTTGGATTAATTAAGGAAAGCTTGCATGGATTTCTTAAAGGAAAATCATGTTTAATTAACTTGCTGGAGTTTTTTGAGGAGGTAACAGAGAGGGTTGATGAGGACAATGCAGTTGATGTGGTGCACATGGACTTTTAAAAGGCATTTGATACAGTGCCACACAACAGACTTGTGAGCGAAGTTATAGCTCATGGAATAAAAGGAACGGTAGCAACATGGATATGAAATTGGCTGAGTGACAGGAAACTGAGAGTAGTGGTTAATGGATGTTTTTCAGGCTGGAAGAAGGTTTGTAGTGGATTTCCCCAGGGATCAGTGTTGGGACCCTTGGTTTTCCCGATATATATTAATGACCTAGACCTTGGTGTACAGAGAACAAGTTCAAAGTTTGCATATGATACAAAACTTGGAAGCATTGTGAACTGTGAGGAGGATAGTGCAAAACTCTAAAAGGACATAGACAAGTTGGTGGAATGGGCAGACAGGTGGCAGATGAAGTTCAATGCAGAGAAATATAAAGTGATTCATTTTGGTAGAAAGAACATGGAAAGGAATCTGGCTGTATATGTGCAAAAGTCATTGAAGGTGTCAGGATAGGTTGAGAGCGCAGTTAATAATGCATACTGTATCCTGGGCTTTATTAATAGGGGCTTAGAGTACAAGAGCAAGGAAGTTATGTTGAACCTGTATAAGACACTAGTTTGGCCTCAGCTGGAGTTTTGTGTCTGGTTCTAGGCACCACGCTTTAGGAAAGACGTGAGGACATTGGAGAGAGTACAAAAAAGATTCACGAGAATGGTTCCAGGGATGAGGAACTTCAGTTATGAAGAAAGATTGGAGAACTGTTAGGACTGTTTTCCTTGGAGAAGAGAAGGCTGAGAGGTGATTTGATAGAGGCATTCAATATCATGAGGGGTCTGGGCAGAATAGATCGGGAGAAACTGTTCCCACTCGTGAAAGGAACGGGAACGAGAGGGCACAGATTCAAAGTATTTTGTAAGAGAAGCAAAAGTGACATGAGGAAAAACTTTTTCACGCAGCGAGTGGTTAAGATCTGGAATGCACTGCCTGAGTGTGTGGTGGAGGCAGGTTCAACTGAAGTATTCAAAAGGGAATTAGACTGTTATATGAAAAGGAAGAATGTGCAAGGTTATGGGGAGAAGGCGGGGTAATGGAACTGAGTGAATTGCTCTTTCAGAGAGCTGGTGCAGACACAATGGGCTGAATGGCCTCATTCTGCACTTTAACAATCCTGTGATTCTGAGGCTGATCAGCTGAAGGGAGGCGAGAAAAGAGCGGGAGCCAGTCATGGCCACCCCATGGAATTACCTCGGCTCCATAAAAGGGTCAGGGGCAAAGAAGCGGGACCCGACCTTTGGGAAGGAGGTGCCCTTGGCATGGCGCCTCGTGAATGGGAGGGGCAGCCCACCCCAGCTATTTAAATGAGCCACCGCACTTGGAATCACGGCAGTTCTTTGGCAGGTGGGCTGCCATTTTCCCCCCGTCATCAATTTTGATTATGATTAGATTAGAGATACAGCACTGAAACAGGCCCTTCGGCCCACCGAGTCTGTGCCGAACATCAACCACCCATTTATACTAATCCTACACTAATCCCATATTCCTACCACATCCCCACCTGTCTCTATATTTCCCTACCACCTACCTATACTAGTGACAATTTATAATGGCCAATTTACCTATCAACCTGCAAGTCTTTTGGCTTGTGGGAGGAAACCGGAGCACCCGGAGAAAACCCACACAGACACAGGGAGAACTTGCAAACTCCACACAGGCAGTACCCGGAATCGAACCCGGGTCCCTGGAGCTGTGAGGCTGCGGTGCTAACCACAGCGGGTTTATAGAATTCAGCCCAAAGTAATTGTTCAGTTTCTGCACCATTTGTCTATTCTGCATTATAAATTCTCCTGTCTCTGTCTTCGGGGTGTGTGCTACTCTCAAGCCAGCACTCAACTTTGGAGGCTGCTGGGAGTGACGACACCTTGAAGGAGTGCAGTCCAGACCATGGCACTAATAGGCATGGGACTGGACAGGAGGGAACAGCAAAATGAAGGAGTGTAGTTGTTATTTGTAATTCCATAGTCAGGGGGACAGCTGAGCATTTCTGTAACCGTTATCGTGAGTCCCGCATGTTGCCTTCCTGGTGTCAGGGTAAAGGACATCACAGAGAGGGTGCAGGATATTCTGCTGGGGGTAGAGATTGCGCCAGAAGATGTGGTACACATTGCTACATAGCAAGAGCAGTTATTGAGGTCCGACAGTCAGATTTTCAGGAACTAGGGAGAAAGTTAAAGAGTACGACCTTGAAGGTAGTGTTCTCTGGATTATTCCCAGTGCCATGTGCTAGCGAGAATAGAAATAGGAAGATAGGGAGGATAAATGCGTGGCTTGAAGCCTAGTGCAGGAGGGAGGGCTTCAGATTCTTGGGCCATTGGAACCAGTTCTGGGGCAGCAAGCACCTAATCAAAAAGGATGGGTTGCACCTCAATAGGACTGGGACCAATCTCCTCGCAGGGAGATTCACTAGTGTGTTTGTGGAGGGTATAACCTAATTTGGCAGGGGGATGGGCACCAGCATATAGAAGTAGAAAAGAGAAATAAGGTGCATGATGTGAAGTGTAGACTGTACTAGAGAAGGGAGTAGTTCTGTACTGGATAGGAATGGACTACGAGGAATGCAAAGACAGGATTACAATGCATTAGTATAAATGCACAAAATGTGGTGAATAAGGTTGGTGAGCTACAAGCACAAATAACAGTATGGGGATATGATGTAGTGGCAATAACGGAAATGTGGCTTAAAAATGGCTGAGGCTGGGCGCTTAATATAGAAGGATATAAATGTTCAGAAAAGATAGAGAAGGAAAAAAGGAGATGGGGTGGCAGTACTGATTAGGGAAGACATTACAGAGTTGAAAATTGAGGATGTCCTTGAAGGGGCAATGACAGAATCAATTTGGTTAGAGTTGAGAAGCAAAAAAGGTATGATACATTACTAGAGGTATTCTGTAGGCCTCCAAATAGTGAGAGAGATAGAGGAGCAAATCCACAGGGAAATCACAAAGATGTGCAAGGACTATAGAGTGGTGATATTGAGGGACTTTAATTACCCAAATATCGATTGCATAATTTCAGAGTAAAGGGTAAGGAGGGGGAGGAATTTCTGAAATTGTTCAGGATAACTTCCATAGGAACATAGGAGCAGTGGTAGACCATGTAGTCCATCGAGCCTGCTCCACCATTCAATTAGATCATGGTTGATCATCTACCTCAACGCCACTTAGCCGCGCTATCCCCATATCCCTTGATGTCATTAGTATCCAGAAATGTATTGATTTCTGTCATGAACATGCTCAATGATTGAGCTTCCAGAATCCTCTGGGGTAGAGAATTCCAAAGATTCACTACCCTCTGAGTGAAGAAATCCCTCCTCATTAGTCTTAAATGGCCTGCCCCTCATTCTGAGATGATATCCCCTGCTTCTAGACTCACCAACCAGGGGAAACATCTTATCTACATCCACCCCATCATGCCCTGCAAGAATTTTGTAAGTTTCAATGAGATCATCTCTCATTCTTCGAAACTCTAGAGAATACAGGCCCAGTTTTCTCAATCTCTCCTCATAAGACAAACCCGCCATCCCAGGCAAGTGTATCCTTCCTTAGATGAGGAGACCAAAACTGTACACAATACTCCAGGTGCAGTCTCGCCAAGTCTCTATACAATTGCAGCAAGACTTCTTTACTTATGTACTCAAATCTTCTTGCGATGAAGGCCAACATACCATTTGCCTTCTTAATTGCTTGCTGCACCTACATACTAGCTTTTAGTGACTCATGAACAAGGGAATCCAGGTCCCTATGGACATCAACACTTCCCAAACTCTCACCATTCAAGAAATACTCTGTATTTTTGTTTTCCACCAAAGTGGATAACTTCAAACTTATTCACATAATATTGCATCTGCCATGCTCTTGCCCATTCACTTAGCCTGTCTAAGTCCCCTTGAAGCCTCCTTGTATCCTCCTCACAACTTACATTCCCACCTAGTTTTGTGTCATCAGCAAATTTGGAAATATTACATTTATATAGATTGTGAACAACTGTGGCCCCAGCATTGATCCTTGCGGTACTCCACTAGTAACAGCCTGCCATCCTGAGAATGACCCGTTTATTCCTACTCTCCATTTTCTGTCTGTTTACCATTTCTATATGCATACCAGTATATTATCCCCAATTGAGCAGGAGGCTCCGGGAGGCCTTCCTGCCCCACTCCTGCCTCCAGCCAACTTTATGGCAGTCGGGCCGGGGAGGTGGGGAGGGGGGTTTGGTGGTGGGGGGGGGGGGGCGGCGGGTGGGGGGGAACTGCTGGCCTGCCCGAGGCCAGTCAAAGCCCTTAAGTGGCCACTTAAGGGGCCTCGCCCGCCTCCACAAGTATTTTACCTGTGGCAAGCAGGCATGCTGGGGACGTGAAAGTGATTGCTGCTGGTCTTTCTGTGCGCTGGGGGGTTGCCATAGCAGTTGGGCACAGGGTGCCCAATTGAGGGCTGCCCCCGCCTCCCAACCCACCCCTAGGATCCAAGGAGCACCGTTCCCACCAAACAACCATCCTTGCCTCGCCGGGGCACACCCGATTCCCTCACCGAGGCAACGACAACTTACCTTGGCTCCCGGCTCCATGGCATCCTCCTCAGTTGGCTGGGCTGCAGTCCCAGCACTGGCCGCTGGTGCTGCTGGGACTAAGAGTTGCCAGCCTGCTGATTGGCCGGCAGCTCACTGAGGTGGGTCCTCCTCCCTCAGGTGGGTGGAATTCCGCCTCGGAACAATTAAAGCCCGGGGACCCGTAAAATGTGGGTCGGATCTCCGGGCTAAGCGGAAGCAGGTTTGCCACCGACCTTTACGTTGGTGGCGAAGTCCTGTCGCCTATGGTAAAATCCAGCCCAAAGTAATGTTTCAGTTTCTCTGTCATTTACCTATTCTCAGTTCTAAATTCTCCTGTCTCTGTCTGCAATGGACCCACATCTGTCCTTGATAATCTTTTCCTTTTCACAAAGCCTTTACAGTCTGCCTTTATGTTTCTCACTAGCTTGCATTCATATTCTCTTTTCCCTTTCTTTATCAGTTTCCTGGTCATCCTTTGTGGATTCTAAATTGCTCCCAATCCTCGGGCTTATCACTTTTTCTGGCAACCTTATAAGCCACTTCCTTTGATCTAATACAATCCTTAACTTATTTTGATTGCTACGGTTGATTCATCTTTCCTGTTGGGTTTTTGTGTTTTAGAGGAATGTATATTTGTTGTAGCCCATGTAATGCTTCTTTAAATACTAGCCATTGCCTGTCTGCTGTCAAATATTTTTGTGTATTTTCTCAATCCACCATAGCCAACTTGCCCCTTATACCTTCATAGTTTCCTTTGTTCAGATTTAAGACCCTAGTTTCAGAATGAACTATATCACTTGAAAACATAATGTAAAATGTTATCATATTATGGTCACTATTTCCCAAAAGCTCCTTTACAGCAAGGTTATTAATTAGCCCTTTCTCACAACATAATACCATATCTAAAATAGCCAGATCCCTAGTTGGTTCTTTAACGTACTGCTGCAGAAACGCATCTCGTACAGATTCCAGGAATTTATCCTTTAGGGCGGTGCAGTGGCGCAGTGGTTAGCACCGCAGCCTCACAGCTCCAGGGACCTGGGTTCGATTCCGGGTACTGCCTGTGTGGAGTTTGCAAGTTCTCCCTGTGTCTGCGTGGGTTTTCTCCGGGTGCTCCGGTTTCCTCCCACAAGCCAAAAGACTTGCAGTTTGATAGGTAAATTGGCCATTATAAATTATCACTAGTATAGGTAGGTGGTAGGGAAATATAGGGACAGGTGGGGATGTTTGGTAGGAATATGGGATTAGTGTAGGATTGGTATAAATGGGTGGTTGATGTTCGGCACAGACTCGGTGGGCCGAAGGGCCTGTTTCAGTGCTGTATCTCTAATCTAAAAAATCTAATCTAATCTAATCCTCCACAGTATTAGTGCTGGTTAGGTTTATCCATTCTCTATGTAAATTGAAGATGCCCATTATGACTGTATGACCCATGTTACATGCACCTCCAATTTCCTAATTTATACCGTGTTCAATATTACCACTACTGTTTGGTGACCTTTAAAAACTCAATGTTTGCTGCCCTTAGCTTCACCCATACTGATTCTACATCTTGATCATTCAATCTAAGAGCCTCTCTCACTAATGTACTTATCTCGTCCCTTATTAAGAGCACTACCCCACCTCCTTTTCCTTTTTGCCCATCCTTCCTAAATGACGAAAATCCTTGAATATTCAGTTCCCAGTCTTGGTCACCCTATAACCACATCTCTGTAATGGCAATTAAATCATACTCATTTACCTCTATTTGTGCCTTCAAATCATCTACCTTGTTGCGAATGCTGCATGTATTCAGATAGAGTGCCCTTTACTTTGTCTTATTAACATTATTCCGCATTCTGATCCTATTTGATGCTTGCCTTCACTTTGTCTGTCTTCTAATTTCACACTACTTTTCTACTTCCTGTTACCAGTTTTGTTTCCCTCCAATCTTCCCTTCCTGCCACAGTCGGATTATCAATTCCCTTTTTGCTACCTTGCTCTCTTGCCTTCTCCTCTCTCTCTAAATTATCACATCTTCCCTCACTTGATCCCTCACCTATTTAGTTTAAGGCCCTCTCTACTGCCCTAGTTATACGACTCACCAGAACACTGGTCCCAGCGTGGTTCAGGTGAAGACCGTCCCAACGATACAGCTCCCATTTTCCCCAGTAGTGGTCCCAGTGTCCCATGAATCGAAACCCATATCTCCCACACCAATCTTTGAGCCACGCATTTAACTCTCTAAACTTATTGACCCTATTCCAATTTGCTCGTGGCTCAGGCAATAATCCAGGATTATTACCTTTGAGGTTCTGCTTCTTAAGTTGCTTCATAGCTCCTCATACTGACTGTACGAACATATGAACATACAAATTAGGAGCAGGGGTAGGCCACTCGAGCCCTCGCGCCTGCTCCGCCATTCAATAAGTTCATGGATGAACTGATTACTCCACATTTCCACCTACTCCCAATAACCTTCCACCCCCTTCCTTATCAAGAATCTATCTACCTCTGCCTTAAAAATATTCAAAGACTCTGCTTCCACTGCCTTTTGAGGAAGAGAATTCCAAAGACTCACGACCCTCGGAGAGAAAAAAATTTCTCCTCATCTCTACCTTAAATGGGTGACCCCTTATTTTTAAACAGTGACCCCTAGTTGGAGATTCTCCCTCAAGGGAAAACATCCTTTCCACATCCACCCTGTCAAGATCCCTCAGGATCTTAAATGTTTCAATCAAGTCACTTCTTACTCTTCTAAATTCCAGTGGATACATGCCTAGCCTGTCCAATATTTCCTCATAAGACAGCCTACCCATTCCAGGTATTAGTCTAGTAAACCTTCTCTGTACTGCCTCCAACGCATTTACATCCTTCCTTAAATACGGAGATCAGTACTGTACACAGTACTCCAGATGGGGTCTCACCAATGCCCTGTATAGCTGAAGCATAACCTCCCTACTTTTGTACTCAATTCCTCTTGCGATAAACAATGACATTCTATTAGCTTTCCTAATTATGTGCTGTACCTGCATACTAATCTTTTGTGATTCATACACTAGGGCACCCAGATCCCTTGGCATCTCAGAGCTCTGCAATCTCTCACCATTTAGATAATATGCTTCTTTATTATTCTTCTGGCCGAAGTGGACAATTTCACACTTTCCCACATTATACTCCATTTGCCAGGTCTTTGCCCACTCACTTAACCTATCTATATCCCTTTGTAGCCTCCTTATGTCCTCGTCACAAGTTACTTTCCTACCTATCTTTGTGTCATCAGCAAATTTAGCAACCATACCTTCGGTTCCTTCTTCTAAATCATTTATAATAATTGTAAAAAGTTGAGGCCCCAGTAGAGATCCCTGTGGCACACCACTTGTTACAACTTGCCAACCAGAAAATGACCCATTTATGCCTATTAAGTGTTTCCAGTTAACTAGCCAATCTTCTATTCATGCCAATATGTTACCCCGTACACCATGAGCTTTTATTTTCTGCAATACCCTTTGATGTGGCACCTTAGAGTCACAGAGTCATAGAGATATACAGCACAGAAACAAGCCATTGGGCCCATCGTGGCCGTGCCGGCCATCAAGCACCTAACTATTCTAACCCCATTTTCCAGCACTTGGCCCGTAGCCTTGTATGCTATGGCGTTTCAAGTGGTCATCGAAATACTTCTTAAATGTTGTGAGGGTTCCTGCTTCTACCACCTCTTCAGGCAGTGCGTTCCAGATTCCAACCACCCTTTGATTAAAAAAAAATCTTTCCTCAAATCCCCTCTAAACTTCCTGTCCCTTACCTTAAATCTATGCCCCCTGGTTATTGACCCCACCACTAATGGAAAAAGTTTCTTCATATCTAACCTATCAATGCCCCTCATAATTTTGTACACCTCAATCATGTCCCCCCTCAGCCTTCGCTGCTCAAAGGAAAACAACCCCAGCCTTTTCAGTCTCTCTTCATAGCTGAAATGCTCCAGCCCAGGCAACATCCTGGTGAATCTCCTCTGCACCCTCTCCAGTGCAATCACATCCTTCCTATAGTATGGTGACCAGAACTGTACACAATGCTCCAGCTGTGGCCTAATTAGCGTTTTATACAGCTCCATCATAACCTCCCTGCTCTTATATTCTATGCCTCGGCTGACAAAGGCAAGTATTCCATATGCCTTCCTAATCACGTTGTCTACCTGTGGTGCTGCTTTCAGTGATCTATGGACAAGTACATCAAGGTCCCTCTGACCTTCTGTACTTCCTAGGGTCCTACCATCCATTGTATATTCCCTTTTCTTGTTAGTCCTCCCAAAATGAATCACCTTACACATTTCAGGATTAAGTTCCAGTTGCCACTGCACCGCCCATCTTACCAGCCCATCTATATCGTCCTGTAATCTAAGGCTTTAATCCTCAGTATTTGTGACACCACCAATTTTCGTGTTATCTGCGAACTTACTGATCATACCTCCTATATTCACGTCTAAATCATTAATGTACACTACAAACAGCAAGGGTCCCAGCACCGATCCCTGTGGTACACCACTGGTCACAGGCTTCCAATCGCAAAAAGAACCCTCGACCATTCCCCGCTGCCTCCTGCCACTAAGCCAATTCTGGATCCAATTTGCCAAATTGCCCTGGATCCCACCTTCTTAACCAATCTCCCATGCGGGATTTTAGCAAAAGCCTTACTGAAGTCCATGTAGACTACATCAACTGCTTTACCCTCATCTACACATCTAGTCACTGCCTTGAAAAATCCAATCAAGTTAGTTAGCCATGATCTCCCCCTGACAAAGCCATGCTGACTATCCCTGATTATCCCTGCCTCTCCAAGTGGAGATTAACCCTGTCCCTCAGAATTTTTTCCAATAGTTTCCCAACCACTGATGTTAGACTCACCGGCCTGTAATTACCTGGTTTATCCCTGCTACCCTTCTTACCCTCACCCAGCCAAGTAATTGCCCCCTTTTTGTTCATAAGATCTACCCATACAGCCTCATTTAAGGAACCTTCTAAGATATCATCCCTCTTGACTCCTTGATCCTCTCTCATCAGCTCCCCTCTCACGCCTGAAGATTCTATACCCTGGAATATTGAGCAGCCAGTCCTCCCCCTCCCTCAACCATGTCTCTGTGATAGCAACAATATCATAATGCCATGTGCTAATCAACGCCCTCAATTCATTTGCCGTACTAGTAAGATCCCTTGCATTAAAATAGATGCAATCCAGCCTTGCATTTTTCACTTGTGCCTTAACAGGTCTATATTTGCTCTGCCTTCCAGACTGACTCTGTTTCTCTTCTATATTTGACTGTGCATCACCCCCTACTGTACCTCCATTCTGTATCCCATTCCCCTACCAAATTAGTTTAAACCCCGCCCCCCCCAACAGTATTAGCAAACCTCCCAGCAGGGATGTTAGTCCCATTCCGGTTCAGGTGCAACCCGTCCAACTTGTACAGGTCCCACCTTTGCCAGAAACAGACCCAGTGATCCAGGAAACTAAAACCCTCCCTCCTGCACCATCTCCTCAGCCATGCATTCATCTGCTCAATCCTCCTATTCCTATACTCACTAGCACGTGGCACCGGGAGTAATCCAGAGATTACAACCTTTGAGGTCCTGCTTTTTAATCTGTTACCTAGCTCTCTAAATTCTTGTTGCAGGACTTCATCCCTCTTTTTACCTATGTCATTGGTACCAATGTGTACCACGACCTCTGACTGCTCACCCTCCCCCTTCAAAATGTCCTGCAGCCGCTCCGTGACATCCTTGACCCTAGCACCAGGGAGGCAACATATCATCCTGGTGTCACGTTTGTGGCCACAGAAACACCTATCTGTATCCCTTACGATAGAATCCCCTATCACTATAGCTCTTCCACTCCTTTTCCTACCCTGCTCTGCAGCAGAGCCATCCTTGATGCCACGAACTTGGCTGTTGCTGCTTTCCCCTTGGAGGCCATCCCCCCCAACAGTACCCAAGGCGGTATATCTGTTTGAGAGGGGATGGCCACAAGGGACTCCTGCACTACCTGCCTGCACCTACTACTTCGCCTGGTGGTCACCCATCCCTTTTCTGCCTGTGCAGCCATTACCTGCGGTGTGACCACCTCGCTAAACATGCTATCCATGAGGTCCTCAGCATCGCGGATGCTCCACAGTGAATCCACCTGCAGTTCCAGCTCCGTAATGCGGGTAGCCAGTAGCTGCAGCTGGATACACTTCCTGCACACATGGTCGTCAAGGATACTGGAAGCGTCCTTGATTTCTCACATAGCGCAGGAGGAGCATATCACAGGTGCCAGCTCTCCTGCCATGACGTACCTTTAGATTACTTAGTTACCCCCTTAATTAAAAAATACTAATTACACTAGGGGCCTTGTTCTACTCTAAACACTCCCCACTACAACCTAAGTTGCACTAATTTAAAAAAAAAACACACTTCAGTAGTACTCACTTTATCACTTGAGGTTCTTAAAATAAAAATCAAATGCCTTTTGGAAATCTAAGTACAATACGTCCACCGGTTCCCCTTTATCCACAGCACATGTAACTCCCTCGAAGAACTCCAATAAATTGGTTAAACATGATTTCCCTTTCACAAAACCATGTTGACTCTGCCTGATTACCTTGAATTTTTCTAAATGCCCTGCTATAACATCTTTAATAATAGCTTCTAACATTTTCCCTAAGTCAGATGTTAAGCTAACTGGCCTGTAGTTTCCTGCTTTCTGTCTCCGTTGTCCTGCCTATGTCATTGATACTTACATAGACCATGATGACTGGATCCTCCCGCTTCCACTGTAAGTTCTTCTCCAGCCCTGAGCAGATGTCCTGAACCCTGGCACTGGGCAGGCAACACAGCCTTCTGGACTCTCGCTGTTTGCTGCAGAGAACAGTGTCAATCCCCCTCACTATACTGTACCATACTACCACTACTTTCCTTTTTGCTCCCCCCACTTGAATGGCTTCCTGTACCATGGTGCCATGGTCAGTCTGCTCATCCATACTACAGCCCTCGCTCTTGTCCATACAAGCTGCAAGAACCTCAAACTTATTGCTCAATTACAAGGGCTGAGGATCCTCCACTCCCACTTTCTCAATCCCCTTATCTGCCTGACTTGCAGTCACACCCTCCTGTCCCTGACCACTGACCAAAACAAATGACCCTTTTCTAAGGGGTGTGACTGCCTTCTGGAACAAAGCGTCCAGGTAACTTTCCCCCTCCCTGATGCATTGCAGTGTCTGCGGCTTGGCCTCCAGCTCAATGACTCTGAGCCGAAGCTCCTCAAGCTGCAGCCACTTACTACAACTGTGATTGCCATGGATTGCCGTGGCATCCAGGAGCTCCCACATACTGCGGCTGCGACACATCGCCTGTCCTGCAATCATTATTGTGTTAATTTAATTAAATTTATTTTCTCAATTAATTTATAGTTCCCCTCCTTACCGAACTCCCTCATTTACCAAACTCCCTTCTTCACGCTCTGTGCCCTCTAGCAACACTCAATGCAGACCATGAATGAGTACTGTCAAGGTAAGAATATTTGAAGCTATCATTATGCACATGATCATGATGCACTCACTGTTGACATAAAGTCAACATGAGTGAGCATTATATGTCATGTGGCTATCTGATATTTAATTCTGTCACCAGCTTCCTAGGAGGACCCCAACTCCTCATCTCCGATGGGCTGTTATATCAAGCTCTATTGATTTCTACTGCCTGCTTCTCTGCACCTGTTAGCTGTGAGATGGTTGGAAGGCCACCTCCAGTTTTCTGCATCTCCCTCCTGTTCTGTGCTTTCTTCTCCTTCAAGGAGAAAAAGAATAGACCCGTGAGTCAGAATAATGCCATGTGTTAAATGGATAAATGGAGAGCACTCTTTGCCTATGCACTTTCTCACATTCCCATCTGTCCATCCACCACTGACACTCACCCTCATGTTTATGTCATACCTCTCCCTCATAGTCACCATGAACACGTGCTCTCCATTTATCCATTAATCTTTTAGTTGTTCTTTGCTGCTTTTTATATTCTGCTCAATCTTCTGATCTGCCACCTATCTTTGCATAATTATATGCTTTTTCTTTAACTTTGATACTATCTTTAACTTTTTTTAGTTAACCACGGCTGGTGGGTCCTCCCCTTGGAATTTTTTTCTCTCATTGGGATGTATCTATTCTGTGTATTCTGAAACATCCCTTTAAATATCTGCCATTGCATCTCTATTGACCTATCCCTTAACATAATTTGCCAGTTCACTTTTGCTAGCTCTGCTTTCATGCCCTCATAATTGCCCTTAGTTAAATTTAAAATACTAGTCTTAGACCCACTCTTCTCTCCCTCAAACTGAATGTAAAATTCAATCATATTATGATCGTTGCTGCCTTGGGGTGCCTTCAGCATGAGGTCATTAATTAATCCTATCTCGTTGTACAATACCAGGTCTAATATAGCCTGCTCTCTGGTTGGCTCCCGAATATGCTGTTCTAAGAAACTTTCCCAAAAACATTCTATGAATTCCTCACCTAGGCTACCTTTGCCCATCTGATTTTGCCAATCTATATGTAGATTAAAATCTCCCATGTTTATCGCCGTACCTTTCTGATAAGCACCCATTATTTCCTCCTTTATACCCCATCCTACCATGTGGTTACTGTTAGGAGGCTTGTACACCATTCCCACAAGTGACTTCTTGCCTTTATGATTTCTCATCTCGAGCCAAGCCGTTTCTACATCCCGGTTTCCTGAACTTCTCTATTGTGCTAATCCCATCATTAATTAATAGAGCCACCCCTCCACATTTTCCTAGCTTCCTGTCCTTCCTTAATGTCATGTACCCTTCAATATTCAGGTTCCAATCTATGCCATCCTGCAGCCATGTCTCTCTAATGGCTATCAGATCGTACTTACTTATTTCGATTTTTACTATCAGTTCATCTGTTTTGCTTTGAATGCTATGTGCATTCAGATACAGAGCCTTTTGTTTTGTCCTATTATTATTTTTGTAACCTCTAGCCTTGTCTGCTGATTTACTCTTAGATTTGTACTCACTGTCCCTTCTGTCAGTCTGTTTCGTCTGTTTATTTTTTCCCATATTAATTGCCTTTCTTTCTTGCCTTGTCTCCACGCTTTGATATACCACATCTTCCCAAATTTGATCCCTTGCCCCCACTATTTAGTTTAAAACCTTCTCTACTTCCCTAGTTATGCGATTCGCTAGAACACCAGTCCCAGCATAGTTCAGGTGTAGACCGTCCCAACGGTACAACCCCCACTTTAGCCAGTACTGGTGCCAGTGCCCCATGAACCGGAACCCACTTCTACCACACCAGTCTTTGAGCCATGCATTCATTTCTCAAATCTAATTTGCCCTACTCCAATTTGCACGTGACTCAGGTAATTATCCAGAGATTGTTACCTTTGAAGTTCTGCTTTATAATTTAGTCCCTAGCTACTCATACACTCTATGCCGAACCACTTTCCTAGTCCCATTTATGTCATTGGTACCCACATGGACCATGATAACGAGATCCTCCCCCTCCCACTGCAAGTTCCTCTTAGCCTTGAACAGATGTCCCAAACCCTGGCACCGGGCAGGCAACACAGCCTACTGGACTCTCGCTCTTGGCTGCAGAGAACTGTGTCTATCCCCCGACTATACTGTCCCCTACTACCACTACATTCCGATTTACTCCCTGTGCTTGGATGGCTTCCTGTACCATGGTGTCATGGTCAGTT
This sequence comes from Heterodontus francisci, assembly GCF_036365525.1. NCBI lineage: Eukaryota > Metazoa > Chordata > Chondrichthyes > Heterodontiformes > Heterodontidae > Heterodontus > Heterodontus francisci. The sequence continues at coordinate 49,583,653 of NC_090383.1, forward strand.
TGCTCATCCGCCCTGCACCCCTCGCTCTCATCCTTGCAAGCTGAAAGAATCTCAAACCCGTTGGACAATTTCAAGGGCTGAGGCTCCTCCACTCCTTCCTTCTGGATCCTCTTACCTGCCTCACTCGCTGTCACACCCTCCTGTACCTGACCACTGACCAAATCAGAAGACACTATCCTATGGGCTGTGACTGCTTACTGGAACAAAATGTCCAGGTAACATTCCCTCTCCCTGGTGCATCACGTGTCCATAGCTCGGCCTCCAGCTCATCCACTCTGACCTGAAGCTCCTTGACCTGCAGACACTTACTGCAGATGTGGTTACTGTGGATCACACTGGTGTCCACCAGCTCCCAGATGCTACTGCTGCAAACATCAGCTGCCCTGCCATCTTTATTGTGTTTTAGTTAACTATTTGATATGTTATTTACCTAATTATAATTATTTAAAAATAATTTTAAATTTTTTTAAATTAATGCTTCTACTCACCAATCAATTACCAATATAAATCTTAGTAATACCAATGATCTTACCACTTATACATGAGAATTATTTTTAGAAGAAAATTTTACGTTTTTCAATTTTCCAGCTTTTTACACACAAACTCTAACAGCAGTTAATCACCGACCAATCAACTTATGGCTTTCCCTGTGATGTCACTGTTAGATTTTTTTTTTCGCTCTTTCCTCAAACCCAGCGCGTACCGTCTTCCAGCTGCAGCTACAGCCACAGACTGTCTCTCCAGTCTCCCAGGTAAGTGTAGGCCCCAAGCCTCGGGCTGGATTTAAACTCTCCTTCTCCAGTGCGTTTCCTCTAAGGTCCGCTGCCTCTTTGTTCTGCCAGGTAAGTGATCAGTATGTTTTCAGTCCAACTAGAAAGTAAGCATTTCTGAATCTGGTGCTGGAGAACGAGGTGGGCCAACTGTCTGTCGGGGAACACTTGGGTAAGAGTGATCATCATATCATAAAGTTAGACTAGTAATGCAGAAAAGCAAGGAATGAAATAAGGTACAAGATCTAGATTGGAAGAGGGCTAATTTCAATGCGATGAGAAGGGATTTAGCCAGAGTAAAATGGAACCAACGACTGACAGGAAAAGCTGTAATGAAACAATGTTTTATCTTTAAGGAAGAGATGCTTCAGGTACAGGCTAGATACATTCCATCAAGGGCGAAAGGTAGAGGAACCAAAAACAGGGCTCTTTGAATGACAGGGAGATAGAGATTATGATGAAACAAAAAAGAGGGTGTATGATGCAAGTCAGGTGAATTCTTCAAGTGAGAACCAGGCCTTATACAGTAAGTTGAGAGGGGAGGTGAAGAGGAAGATAAAACTGGCAAAGACAGAATATGAGAATAGAATGGCAATCAACATAAAAGGGAAACCAAAAATCTTCTACCAGCATGAATATAGTAAGAGGGTAGGAGGAGTAGTAGTGGGGCCGATTAGCAACATAGAGGGCAATATATGCTTAGAGACGTAGAGCAAGGGTAGAATACTTAATGAGTACTTTGTATCAGTGTTTAATGAGGAAGAGGATGCTGACAAAATATTAGGAGAATTGGACAGAGTAGAGGCAATGGATAGGGTAAAAATTGAGAGTGGGGAGGTACTGAAAAGGCTGGCTATGCTTAGGGTGAATAAGCCACCTGATCCGGGTGTCTTGCATCCCAGGTTGCTAAAGGAAGTGGGGGTGGAGTTAGTGGAAGGGCTTGCCATATTATTCCATGGGGGAGGTGCCAGAGGATTGGAGAGTGGCAAATGTGACACCCTTATTTAAGAAAGGGTGTAAGGATAGTCCTAGTAATTACAGACTGGTCAGTTTAACATCAGTGGTGAGTAAGGTTTTAGGAACAATAATCAGGAAAAGAATCAACAGACACTTGGAGAAGTTCGAGTTAATTATAGTCATTTATGGCACAGAAGGAGGCCATTAGGTCCATCTAGTACATGTCAGCTCTCTACAGAGCTATCCAGTCAATCCCTCTTCCCCCACCCCCTCAATCCCTTTAGGTTTATTTCCTTCAATTAGTGAAAGCCAGCATAGATTTGTAAAAGGGAGATAATGCTTGACTAATCTAATTGAATTTTTTGATGAAGTAACAGAATGTTGATGAAAGGAATGTGGTGGTTGTTGTCTATATGGATTTTAAGAAAGAGATTGATAAGGTACCACATAAAAGGCTGGTTAATAAAATTAAGGCTCATGGAATAGGAAGGTCAGTGTCCAATTGGATAACAAAATTGGCTTAAGGACAGATAACAGTGTGTCGTAGTAAATGGTTGTTTTTTCAGGCTGGAGGATGGCAGACAGTGGTGTTCCCCAAGGGGCAGTGCTGGGACTACTGCTTTTTTTGCTATATATAAATGACTTGGATCTTGAAATACAGAGTCGAATCTCAAAATTTGCCAATGAAACCAAACTTGAAGGTGTGGAAAACAGTGAGGATGATATGAACTGCCTGCAATTATGTTGCAACAGATTTGAATAACCAGATAATGGTTCAAGTGGTCCAACACTGCAAGTCGGATGAGTTGAGGTGCAGACTACTGGAAAGAGGAGGTGACTTAACGTTGGATGTCACTTTGAAAATAGCGAATCCATTGGAAGCAGTGGATGGACACGTTCACAGCATGAAACAAGGTCTCATTTCCACCATCGGCAGAACAAAATCTGAGGTTAATTGAGTGACACAATGGAATCTAGGTGCATGTAAATGTAAACAGCAAAAGTCTGAGAGAGAGTGTTTCAGATGTGGCAATTTGGGGCACTATAGGTTGGCACCAGCTAGACCTCATTGTCACAAGGCGAGCCGCCTTAAACAGTGTTCAAATCACACGCAGCTTCCACAGTGCGGACTGCGACACCGACCACTCCCTGGTGTGCAGCAAGGTTAGACTCAGACCAAAGAAGTTGCATCATTCCAAGCAGAAGGGCCACCCGCGCATCAACACGAGCAGAATTTCTCACCCACAGCTGTTACAAAAATTTCTAAATTCACTTGTAACAGCCCTTCAAAACACTCCCACAGGGGATGCTGAGACCAAGTGGGCCCACATCAGAGACGCCATCTATGAGTCAGCTTTGACCACCTCCGGCAAAAGTGCGAAGAGAAATGCAGACTGGTTTCAATCTCATAATGAAGAGCTGGAACCTGTCATAGCCGCTAAGCGCATTGCACTGTTGAACTACAAGAAAGCCCCCAGCGATTTAACATCCGCAGCACTTAAAGCAGCCAGAAGTACTGCACAAAGAACAGCTAGGCGTTGCGCAAACGACTACTGGCAACACCTATGCAGTCATATTCAGCTGGCCTCAGACACCGGAAACATCAGAGGAATGTATGATGGCATGAAGAGAGCTCTTGGGCCAACCATCAAGAAGATCGCCCCCCTCAAATCTAAATCGGGGGACATAATCACTGACCAACGCAAACAGATGGACCGCTGGGTTGAGCACTACCTAGAACTGTACTCCAGGGAGAATGCTGTCACTGAGACTGCCCTCAATGCAGCCCAGCCTCTACCAGTCATGGATGAGCTGGACATACATCCAACCAAATCGGAACTCAGTGATGCCATTGATTCCCTAGCCAGCGGAAAAGCCCCTGGGAAGGACAGCATTACCCCTGAAATAATCAAGAGTGCCAAGCCTGCTATACTCTCAGCACTACATGAACTGCTATGCCTGTGCTGGGACGAGGGAGCAGTACCCCAGGACATGCGCGATGCCAACATCATCATCCTCTATAAAAACAAAGGTGACCGCGGTGACTGCAACAACTACCGTGAAATCTCCCTGCTCAGCATAGTGGGGAAAGTCTTTGCTCGAGTCGCTCTGAACAGGCTCCAGAAGCTGGCCGAGCGCGTCTACCCTGAGGCACAGTGTGGCTTTCGTGCAGAGAGATCGACCATTGACATGCTGTTCTCCCTTCGTCAGATACAGGAGAAATGCCGTGAACAACAGATGCCCCTCTACATTGCTTTCATTGATCTCACCAAAGCCTTTGACCTCGTCAGCAGACGTGGTCTCTTCAGACTACTAGAAAAGATTGGATGTCCACCAAAGCTACTAAGTATCATCACCTCATTCCATGACAATATGAAAGGCACAATTCAACATGGTGGCTCCTCATCAGAGCCCTTTCCTATCCTGAGTGGTGTGAAACAGGGCTGTGTTCTCGCACCCACACTTTTTGGGATTTTCTTCTCCCTGCTGCTTTCACATGCGTTCAAATCCTCTGAAGAAGGAATTTTCCTCCACACAAGATCAGGGGGCAGGTTATTCAACCTTGCCCGTCTAAGAGCGAAGTCCAAAGTACGGAAAGTCCTCATCAGAGAACTCCTCTTTGCTGACGATGCTGCTTTAACATCTCACACTGAAGAGGGCCTGCAGAGTCTCATCGACAGGTTTGCATCTGCCTGCAATGAATTTGGCCTAACCATCAGCCTCAAGAAAACGAACATCATGGGGCAGGACGTCAGAAATGCTCCATCCATCAATATTGGCGACCACGCTCTGGAAGTGGTTCAAGAGTTCACCTACCTAGGCTCAACTATCACCAGTAACCTGTCTCTAGATGCAGAAATCAACAAGCGCATGGGTAAGGCTTCCACTGCTATGTCCAGACTGGCCAAGAGAGTGTGGGAAAATGGCGCACTGACACGGAACACAAAAGTCCGAGTGTATCAGGCCTGCATCCTCAGTACCTTGCTCTACGGCAGCGAGGCCTGGACAACGTATGCCAGCCAAGAGCGACGTCTCAATTCATTCCATCTTCGCTGCCTTCGGAGAATACTTGGCATCAGGTGGCAGGACTATATCTCCAACACAGAAGTCCTTGAAGCGGCCAACACCCCCAGCTTATACACACTACTGAGTCAGCGGCGCTTGAGATGGCTTGGCCATGTGAGCCGCATGGAAGATGGCAGGATCCCCAAAGACACATTGTACAGCGAGCTCGCCACTGGTATCAGACCCACCGGCCGTCCATGTCTCCGCTATAAAGACGTCTGCAAACGCGACATGAAATCGTGTGACATTGATCACAAGTCGTGGGAGTCAGTTGCCAGCATTCGCCAGAGCTGGCGGGCAGCCATAAAGACAGGGCTAAATTGTGGCGAGTCGAAGAGACTTAGTAGTTGGCAGGAAAAAAGACAGAGGCGCAAGGGGAGAGCCAACTGTGCAACAGCCCCGACAAACAAATTTCTCTGCAGCACCTGTGGAAGAGCCTGTCACTCCAGAATTGGCCTTTATAGCCACTCCAGGCGCTGCTTCACAAACCACTGACCACCTCCAGGCGCGTATCCATTGTCTCTCGAGATAAGGAGGCCCAAAGAAAAGAATAGAAGAGATGATTGCTGCCCTGCAAAGAGAAAGATATGCAGAAAATGTGGGGGCAGAAACCATTTTGTCAAGAAGTGCAGAAGTAAAGTGAAACAGAGCAGGAAGCCTGGCCAACAATATAAAGGAAAGAGAGATGGAAGTAGTACAACTGTGAGACGACTTGAAGAAAATCCAGTAAGTTTGGACATGAATAGCAATCATGGATACATGTTTTCTGTCAATGGAAGCAGCCATGAGAAAGTTCTAGTGATTGTTGGGGGTGTTGAAGTGAGCATTATTGTAGATTCAGGCAGTGACAGTAATGTCATCAGCAGAGCACTGTGGGAGGAACTGAGGACAAAGAGAATCAAGTGCACATCTCAAAAATGTGTCAAAAAGCTTTATCCTTACATATCTAAAACCCTACTTCAAATTGTTGGATGCTTCACTGCGAGTGTGAGCTGGGGATCAGAGTAGAGGCAAAATTCGTAGTGATTGAGGAGGATGGTGAGTCTCTTTTGAGTGGAGAAACTGACCAAGCCTTGGGGGTGTATACATTGGATTGAAAGTGAATTCCGTTGAATCCTATGCAGAGCTTTGAGATGAGTTTGAACCAGTGTTTCAAGGAATTGGGAACTTGCACAACTGCCAAGTGAGATTAACAATTGACTGTAGCTCAGCCTGTACGCAGAGCACCTTTTGGTCTGAGAGGGAAAGTTGAGGTAAAGATCAAGGAACTGGTTGACCAAGACATCATAGAGCCAGTTAAGGACAAACACACAGATCTTCACTAGAGAAGGAAGCAGAATCAATCGTGCAGTTTGTGGCAGTTCATGCTACACCGAGAGCAAGGACAGCTAGAGAGATTGAAAGAGAATCAGACAAAGATCCAGAATTGAATGACAGCAGGCAGAGAATTCAAGCTGGAAAGTGGGACAATTGCCCATTCAGAGCATACATCATTACACAAGATGAACTGTGCACAATTAGGAAGTGTGTTCTCAGAGGTAACAGACTTATAGTGTCACAAAAGCTTCAGCCTAGACTAGTGATACTAGCTCATGAGGTCACTTGGGAGTGGTTGGTACTAAGTAAAATGTACAAACCAAAGTATGGTGGCCAGGGATGGAGAAAGATGTGGAACAGTTTGTCAAAACATGTCATGGATGTCAACTTGTCAGTAGACCCAATCCACCAGAACCAGTACGCAGGACACTGTTAGCAGCTGGACCATGGGAGGATGTAGCAGTTGACTTCTTAGGTCCATTTCCATCAGGAGAGTCCATACTAATGGTGATTAACTATGACAGCTGTTATTATAAATTTGTGGTAATGAAGTCTACAACAGCAGAGAAAACGGTGTTTGCATTGACTGAAATATTTGCAAGGTATGGTCTACCAGTCACTCTGTATTCAGACAATGAACCAGAATTCAGTTCACAGACCTTTGTAGATTACATTGTCATCACAGGTATTTACCATCACAGAGTAATATGTAAATGGCCACCGGCAAATGGAGAAGTGGAAAGACAAAACCAATCCTTAGAGAAACAGATGAGGATTGCTCAGGCTGAGGGTAAGATCTGGGAGGAGGTGTTGTTGTCATATGTGGCCATGTATAGAGCAACTACACACACAACAATGGGAAAGAGCTCAGCTGAGTTCTTATTTGGATGCAAAATACACACAAAGACACCAGAGCTGAGGGACATTATAGTTGATGAGAAGGTTTGAGATCATGATGCGCAGAAAAAGGGTGCTGCAAAGTTTTATGCAGACCACAGAAGGAGAGCTAGACAGTCTGATGTGATGCCAGGTGATATTGCTGAGACAGGAGAGTCCGAGTAAGATGGATACACCATGTTATCCCAAACCGTACACTGAAATTGCCAAAAAGGGAAACAGTGTGACTGTGCAGTCGCCAGAAAGAGTACTGTATGACAGCAATTCTTCATGTGCTAAAAAGTATCATGGTGACAAAGACACAACAGCAGATTAACCAGATGTAGGAGCTGAGGTGAAGCTGACACCTAGCAATCCAGATGTCCAAGCCAGTGATGCTGTTGGCAGGCAGACAACTTGCTATCCAGAGGGAGAAACATCAGTTCCAGAGGGGCCAACAAGATTTCCTAATCCTGATGTGGTGACTAGAGACAACAGGAAGACCACGGCATGAGAGGAGACTACCAAAACGATATGAAGATTATGTTCAAAATCATGAACATGTTTTAGTCTGATAAGGGAGGAATGTCATGATTGTGTGGCCTTGAGTATTAGAGAATATATGATACTTGGAAGTGAAACTCAAAGGAACTCAGTGCTTTGGGGGAAACACCTGACCTGGGAGCTGTTGTAAGGTCAGATAAGCTTATGTTGCTGTAGGGAGCACAGTGAACAGAACGCTACATAAGTCTTTAATAAAACACTTGTTAAATCTTTGTTAAAGTTAAATCTGTGATTTCAAGTGTGATTCATTTCAGCCTGAGATGTGACAGACAGTACATTAATTTCACGACAGACACGGCTTCGCAGGCACTGAGGTCATTGGGTTTCAGTGCCATCACTGGATACCCCAGATGCAGGGCATAATCGATTGCACCCATGTGGCCATCAAGACACCCAGTGACTACCCAATCACATTTATCAACAGGAAGGGCTTCCACTCCCTCAACGTTCAACTGGTCTGCAACCACAACAGCTTCTTCCATGTATGCACTTGCTTTTCTGGCAATTGCCATGACTCCTTCATCCTCCACCAGCCCACACTGCTGCAGATCTTCACTCCAACCTCCAAAGTCTGTGGATGGATCCTAGGGGACAAGGGATATCCCTTGAAGAGATGGCTACTGACCCTTCCACGAGAGCCCGAGACAAAGGCACAGAGGCGATACAACCAAGGCCATCTGCTCATTAGGGCAACCATTGAGCAAGCTATCGGGCTGCTGAAGATTCAATTCCTTGACTGGTTGGGTGGTGCCCTGTAATACCCTCCAGCAAGGGTCTCGGTCGTTGTGGTGGTTGTGGTGGTCTGCTGTGTTCTCCATAATATGGATCTCCAGAGAGTTGTGGACGTTGTGGATGGTGAGGTGCTGAAAGGAGACCGCTCATTGGAGGAAGACGAGGGGAAGGGGGTGATAGAGCAGGAGGAGGAATTGGAGGAGGAGGGAGATGACACTGAATAGAGAGGTGCCCCAGCTGCAAAAAGAGGTGATCAGGCACGGCTTGGAGTGCAAAGGGCTTGTCAGGATGCCATGAATGTCAGGGAACATCTAATTTAGGACCATTTCACCTGAGTCCCTCTAGCCCAGGTTGAGGGTCATGGCATGGAAGTGAGTATGAGATATCTTTGCTTACACATCCATGCAAGACACAGCCTGAAGCATCTAATCACTTACTACCAATGAAGGAAACAGTGTTAGAGTAAAGGGTAAGGAGGGGGAGGAATTTCAGATGCATGTTCAGGAGAAATTCTTTGATCACCATGTTCTCAGCCCAACTAGAAAGGAGCCATTGCTGGATCTGGTGCTGGGGAATGGGATGGGCCATGTGGACCAAGTGTCTGTTGGGGAACACTTGGGTATAAGAGTGATCATTGTATCATAAGGTTTAGACTAGTAATGCAGAAAAGCAAGGAACAAAATAAGGTAAAACATCTAGATTGGAAGAGAGATAATTTCAATGCGATGAGAAGGGATCTAGCCAGAGTAAAATGGAACCAGCGACTGACAGGAAAAGCTGTAATGAAACAATGTGTTATCTTTAAGGAAGAAATGCTTCTGGTAGAAGCTAGATAAATTCCATCAAGGGTGAAAGGTAGGGGAACCTATAACAGGGTTCCTTGGATGACAAGGAGAAATGGGCCTTTATACAATAAGTTGAGAGGAGAGGTGAAGAGGAAAATAAAACTGTCAAAGAGAGAATATGAGAATAGAATGGCAGTAAGGAAAGTCCTTGTAATTGCAGGCCGGTCAGATTAATATCAGTGGTGGGTAAGGTTTTAGGAACATTAATCAGGAAAAAAAATCAAAAGACACTTGGAGAGGTTCGCGTTAATTAAGGATAGCCAACATGGATTTGTAAAAGAGAGATCATGCTTGACTAATCTAATTGAATTTTTTGATGAAGTAACAGAGAAGGTTGCTGAAGGGAATGCGGTGGATGCTGTCTATATGGATTTTAAGAAAGCGTTTGATATGGTACCACATAAAAGGCTGGTTAAGAAAATTGAGGCTCATGGAATCGGAGGGTCAGTGTCCAATTGAATAAAAAAATTGGCTTAAGGACAGAAAATAGCTTGTCGTAGTGAATGGTTGTTTTTCAGACTTGAAGATGGTAGACAGTGGTGTTGCCCAAGAGTCAGTGCTGGGACTACTGCTTTTTTTGCTATATATAAATGACTTGGATCTTGGAATACAGAGCAGAATTTCAAAATTTGCCATGGACACCAGACTTGGAGCTGCAGCAAATAGTGAGAAAGATATGAACTGCCTGCAGCAGGACATAGATAGGCTGGCAGAATGGGCAGACAGGTGGCACATGGAATTTAATACTGGCAAGTGTGAGGTGATCATTTTTGCAGAAGGAATTGTGTGGCTTTAAAGAGTGTTCAGGAACAGAGGGACCTGGGGATGCATATGTATCAATCCTTGAAGGTGGCAGGTCATATTGAGAGAGTGGTTAGTAAATCATATGAGATCTTGGGCTTCATAAATCGAGGTATTGAGTACAAAAGCAGAAAAGTTATGCTGACCCTTTATAAAGCTCGGGTTAGGCCCCAACTGGAGTATTGCGTCCAGTTCTGTTCACCACAATTTAGGAAGGATGTGAGGGTCTTTGAGATGGTGTAGAGGAGATTTACCAGAATGGTTCCAAGGTGGGGATTTTAGTTACAAGGCTAGGTTGGAAAAAGTGGGGTTCTTCTTAAAGCAAAGGAGATTGAGGGGAGATTTGATAGAGATGTAGAAGGTTATGACAGGCATAGATATGTTAGACAAGGAAAAACTGTTTCTGTTAACTAAGGGGACACAGATTGAAGGTTTTGAGCAAGAGATGCAGTAGGAAAGGGAGGAAGAACTTCTTTACACAATGGGTGGTAATGACCTGGAACCTGCTGCCCATAAGGTTGTTGAAGCAGAGACAATCAATGACTTCAGAAGAAAATTGAATGCCCAATGGCCACTTGAAGGAGGTAAACTCGGATCAGACAGGGAAGTGGGACTGATTGGGTAGCTCCGTGGAGAGCTGGCATGGACACAATGGGCTAAAAAGTCTCCTCCAGTGCTGTAAATGACTTAATGACATCAGTCCGGAGTCTGTGCCCTCACGTGGAAGATTCAGTTTTCTCTTTCACTACCTCATACCACTTTTCCTGTCACGGCAGCAATAAAAGGAGTCCCAGACCTGTATCTTAAAGTGTCATCATTTATACAATGAAAAGAGAAGAAAACAATAGACACAGGCAGTAAGAACATACCCCAGTGACCCACTTAAAGCTCCATGTGATGCGGTGGCCTTCACGCTGAGTCACTCCTACGCATGCTTTCTTTGTGGTCTCAGAGGCAGCCCGCTCACTTGTCTCGGTTTGCGGCTGAGATGTATGTGGTGGTTCTCCTTATCGTCGAGGTGCCCGTGGGAGCATCTTCTTGGCTGCTGCATTGGCAGCATTGCAGGGGCAATCTCTGTCACTTGGCCCTGCTGCACAAATGGTCTCTCAGTCAGAAGGTCCAAGGAGGCTGAGGATTATGAGGGTGCCCTGTGAGGGGTAGCACCCTCATCCTCCTCCGTGACATGCTCAGCCCTTGTAGGAAACTCTGGATGCCTGGAGGACAGCACCAGCTGGGGCACAGCTGGCAACCCCTCCAAACATCTCTGTGCCACCAGTGTCACTGCCCGGTCCACACTACAAAGTGTCTCATGCATCCTGTGGATGTCTTTGTGCAGTACCTGCATGCACTCCAATTACTGCTGCGTAAGGCTCTCCAAGAGGTTGGCCACTCTCTCTATGGAGGAATTCATGCGCTCATAGCCCTGAGCCATTATGGCACATATGAGCTGGATGGAATCCTCTGTCCTCTGCCCAAAACATCAAACTGACTCAGGGAACTCTGACATATGGGAGTACATCTCCTGCTGCTGTTCCAGGTAGAGCCTTCTTTCTCATGGCTGCGGAGGCCTGCATCTTTGCCCAGCTGAGCAGGGCTTTGTCTGTCCTCCCTCCTCCAAGGGCAGCTGACCACAGCTCCCTCTGCCTCTGGCACCTCCTCCTGCTCACTTGTGCCGTGATCATTACCCTGTGCCACCCTATCTATGCACATATGGGGGCCCACCAAGGTGAGTATACCTGTGCTGGTGGACAATGACCTTATCGGATGTGACAGTGATTCTTCATCAGCTTCTTGCTCCTCTGGGCCCACGGATGGAGGGGGAGAGGGTGCCTTGGGTTGGACATTTGCACCTGTGGGAGACACAAGGTAACCATGAAAGCTAGCCTAGCAGAGTAGAAGCATTTGCAGTGCTGAGGCTACTCAATGCAACTCCATGCACGACACGCTATCGGATGGGGTGGAATGCATTGCACCCCCGTAATGACCACATTTCCCTCTGTAATCACCATGAGCTTCTGACTCGCCAGAGCCGACTTCTTCCTCATCCGCTACCCTGTCTATGTCCATGGCTCTCTCCTCCATTGGGGTAATGTAGTGGAAAAATGGCACCCTTTCTCCTGCCTGGGCCCTTTCCCAGTTACTATGTGCCCATTTCTCCTGCAAGGACAAAAGAGAGCAAGATAAGGCACTGCTGTCCTTTGTGTCTGTGCCCATATGCAATAGAAGGTGCATGTATCAATGGTTCCAGGTCCTGAGCAGCAGCATGGCTCTGAGCCATTCTGAGGGTGAGTAAGTGCCAGCTAGAGTGTGAATATCCTGGAGCCTGTCTTGAGGGTTGGGGTTGCACTCCCCTTACCAGAGCATATGAGATCATTGAACCTCTTCCGACACTGGATCCATGTCCTTCTCACTGCAGCTGCAACTTCCACCCTCACCTCCTTGGTTTGGATGTGTAGCCTCCTCTGGACAATCCCGATAAAGAGGACCTCCCCCACCCTCCCTCATGGCCTCAAGCATGGCATCCAGGTCCGCATCTGAAAACCTAGGGGCAGCCCTGCCCACGGTGCCAGGCTTTCCTGTGACACCTGCTTCGACTTCAGTGCTGTCCAAGACCCTGACAGCCCCTGCAGCTTTCCTCCTTCAGTAATGGCTGCCATGGTGAGTTTAAATCAGGCTTGCACTTCTTCTGAGCCGCCTATGTTCCCACTCCTGCGGAAAACCTGTCTCCATATCAGTTAAGGTCTCAACCCCATGAAAATCATGAGTTTAATTTCTTTCCCCCTGGGGGCATGTTTGGGAGCCGGAAGCAGTCTCAACTTCCATTTCCTGTTCCCAATGTGAAAATTCAGCCTCCCATTTCAGATTAGTTCAGCAATAGTTCTATTTTTTGCCTCCCTGGCACATTTATCAATGTGTCAATGCGTAACTTAGTATTTCTGTTATCAAGAAAAGGAATGTTTAAAGTTGCAAAGTAGCAATGATGATTTTGCAAGCCTTATGTTACCTCATATTAATGGCTATGAATTATTTTTCTCTTGTATTAATTGCCCAATTTTCCATTGCCTTCAGAGACCTTTGTGTCTTATAACAAGAGTTAAACCTCCTTCTCCTGGCAGCATGGTGTTCACCTTGTAACTATAATTTCCAAATGCTTTTATAAGTCTGGACCTGATTAATAAATTAATTACCTTATTAATAACTCACTTGTAGTTCATCTGTTCATATCACAGAATTAGATCCAGCTCCAGCCTTAATTGCCTTCTTTCCAATGTGTACAATGATAATTATGGTAAATTAACCTTTACCTCTTTTGCTGCTGGTCTGTAGATCTCACTACCCACTGGCAACAAGCCACTTCTCCCTTTTATCAATGTTTAACGTTTCATGTTGGTCACTGTTCAAACGTGCTTGTAATGATGTTTGCTGTTTTGGCACTTATTCTTGTGCTGTTTACTCTGCTTTATCTGTTTGCTCCATTTGCACCCTGTTTGTAATATTTTACTGTAATTGTGCTGTGCTTTGTTTACACTGCTAATCATGTGCATCCTAATGTTGCCAACAAGGCCTTGGTGTTTGTTTTCAGCTAACTTGAGGCATCCTGTAGAAAATGTTAAATAAATCAACAGGATATTGCTGCAAAGGGAGAAATACTGGCAGTGGGATACATGAATGCTTGCCTTACAGCTCTATGGTTGTCAGAACATGTTCCATTGGTGGCTGAATTCCAGTCAGACACTTACCAGAATGTGTGATCAGTTTTGTCAGTTCCCAGCTGAGCTGCTAAATTTCTCATTCAGAATGGTTAAAAAGCAGAAAACCTTGTCAGTGTGAATTGTACTTCACATAACTCCGGCTTGATTATAGAACGGGGGACTGATGCAATGGTGGGGGGGGGGGGTGGGGGGGTGGGGGGGTGGGGGGGTGAGGTTTTCAACACAGATTAAAAGTTTTAGTCAAAATTGATTCGTATTATGTAATTCAGGTGGATTTAGTTATTTGCCATTTTCTGCATTCATATTTGCATGCTTCCTTTGTAATTACAGGACTTGGTTCCTCAGTTCTTCCCAAACAAATGCACCCTCTTCCCACAGTCACCACTTACCCCCAAGGATCACTATGGTCCTCAGATATCCTGTCCCCATAGCAGCTGAATGCAATTGGTAGTGATCCTTACTCAACTATTCCAGTGAAACTGCTGCAAGTGATATTACACTTCAATGAGGAGTGTACGAGTGCATTCTAGGATCAGCACCAGTCATACTTAAAAATAAGATGCCAGCCTGCTGAAACACGGGACTACATGCATGCTAAACAGCAGAAGCAGCATACTATAGACTTAATTAAGTGATCCCACAACCAATGGATCACCTCAGAGTTCTGTAGTCCTGCCACATCCACTCGTGAATGGTGGTGGACAATTAAGCAACTAACCAGAGGACGAGGCTCCAAAAACATCCCCATCCTCAATGATGGTGGAGCCCAGCTCATCAGTGCAAAACACAAGGCTAAAGCACCTGAAGCATTTGCATCCATCTCCATCCAGAAGTGCCAAGTGGATGATCATCTCAGCCTTCTCCTGACATCCCCATCATCATAGATGCCAGACCTCAGCCCATTTGATTCACTCCACATGATATCAAGAAACAGCTGAAGGACTGGATACAGCAAAGGCTATGGGCCCTGAAAATATCTGGGATGTAGTACTGAAAACATGTGCTCCAGAAATAACTGCGCCCATAGCCAAGATGGGCATCTACCCAACAATGTGGAAAATTGCCAAGGTATGTCCTGTCCACAAAAAGCAGAACAAATCCAATCCAGCCATCAGTCCCCTCTCAATCATCAGCGAAGTGATGGAAGGTATTGCTGACAGTGCTATCAAGTGGCACTTACTCAGCAATAACCTGCTCACCGATGCTCAGTTTGGGTTCTGCCAAGCCACTCAGCTCCAGATGACATTACAGCCTTGGTCCAAACATGGACAAAGGAGCTGATTTCCAGATGTGAGAGTAATTGCTCTTGACATCAAGGCAGCATTTGACTGAGTGTGGCATCAAGGAGTCCTAGGAAAATTGAAATCACTGAGAATTGGAGGAAAACTCTCCACTGGTTGGAGTCAAACCTAGCACAACGGAAGATGATTGTGGTTGCTGAAGGCCAATCAGCTCAGATCCAGGACATCACTGCATGAGTTCCTCAGGGCAGTGTCCTTGGCCCAAACATCTTCAGTTGTTTCATCAAAGACTGTCCCTCTATCATAAGGTCAGAAGTGGGGCTGTTCACTGATGATTGCACATTGTTCAGTGCCATTCACGACTCTTCAGATACTGAAGCAGTCCATGCTTACACGCAGCAAGAATTTGGCAACATTCAGGCTAATAAGTGGCAAGTAATATTCGTGCCACACAATTTCCAGGCAATGACCATCTCTAACAAGAGAGAATTTAACCATCACCCCTTGACATTCAACAGCATTACCATTGCTGAATCTCCATCATCAACAATCAGGGTGTGTTACCATTGACAAGAAATTTAACTGGGCCAGTTATATAAATACCATGGTTATTACATCAGGTCAGAGGCTAGGAATTCTGCTGCGAGTAACTCACCTCCTGACTCCCCAAAGCCTGTCCATCATCTACAAGGCACACGTTAGGAGTGTGATGAAATACTCTCCATTTGCCTGGATGAGTGCTGCTCCAACAACACTCAAGATGCTCGACACCATCCAGGACAAAGCAGCCAGGTTGATCGGCATCCCATTCACCACCTTAAACATTCACTCCCTCCACCACTGATGCAGAGTGGCTGCAGTGTGTACCAATTACAAGATACACTGTCAAGGCACCTTCGGCAGCACCTTCCAAACCTACCACATCTACCACCTAGAAGGACAAGGGCAGCAGATGCATGGAACGCCACCACCAGGAAGTTCCCCTCCAAGCCACACACCATCCTGACTTGGAAATATATCACTGTTCCTTCTCTATTGCTGGGTCAAAATTCTGAACTCCCTCCCTAAAAGCACTGTGAGTGTACCTACCCCACATGGACTGCAATGGTTCAAGAAGACGGCTCACCACCACCTTCTCGAGGGCAATTTAGGATGGGCAACAAATGCTGGCCTAGCTATTGATGCCCACATCCCATGAAAGAATAAAAAATGGTCCTGATGGAGCCAGCAGAATGCCTGTAAAGTGATAGTATTAAAGATGGTTGCTCAAAAAAATTATTAACATTATTTTGGGATCGGGTCACTATAATCATCACAGTCCAGTGAAGTCCCATTCAACTATTTATTTGTGCTTGCTTAGCAGCTACATTGGCTCCCAGTCTGTCAATGTCTTAATTTCTCATCTTGGTGCTCAAAGCCCTCTATGGCCTTGCCTCTCCCTATCTCTGTAACTCCTCCAAACCTACAACCTGTAAGGGTTTCAGTTCCCTTCCTCCTGACAATAATTCTTGGACCACGGAATTACAAGAACAAAATACACTTGACAAAACAGGTTTTGGCTCAACCTAGATTTGTTACTTTATTAGACCAACAAAACCATAGTACAAGCCCCTCTATGATTTGACTAAAACATACAATTACCCACACGGCTGGTCATTACCAAAATAAAAGCAAAATACTGCAGATGCTGGAAATCTGAAACACAAACAAGAAATGCTGGAAATACTCAGCAGGTCTGGCAACATCTGTGGAGAGAGAAGCAGAGTTAATGTTTCAGGTCAGTGACCCTTCATCAGAACTGGCAGATATTAGAAATGTAAAAGGTTTTAAGCAAGTAAAGCTGGCATGGGGCAAGAGATAACAAAAGAGATATTGATAGGACAAGGTCACAGAGAATAACTGACCAGAAGGTCATAGAGCAAAGGCAAACGGTACGTTAATGGTGTGCTGAAAGACAAAGCATTAGTACAGAGAGGGTGATAATGGACAGAAAACCGAGCAGCCTAGCCCCAAGCACATACATGAAAAGAAGGAGCCGTGATCAAATAAACAATGAACTGGAGAAATTATGAAATAAAAAATCAACTGTTGAATTAAACCACAAGACAATGGGCACATTTGTACCACAGATAAAATGGAGTCGAGGTCAGGTGGCCCCTCCTGTACTGGCAATAAACAAAATTTGCAAAGATGAAACTTATTAACGGTGTTTGAATTAGTTCTGGGAAGAACCCATTGAAATTGAAAGGAACCCATTACATGTTAATGACTCCTACCTACAGAAATAGGACAAACAAAGATTCTGTAAGACAGACTAACTCCACAGCACAAACCAAAATGAATAGGTGTGAAGTAGCACCATTGTTACAGAATGGTCCCCATCCGGATGCCAACAGATAGCAATGGTTTCTAGAAGAGTCATCAAGATGAGTTCAGCTCTTGGAGGAGGTTCACTATAACAAGATCGAGATGAATAAGCTTTCCAAATCGGAAAAAAAACCTGCCAAATTGAACAATCTAGTAACCCCTGAATTAAATGAACCAAACCAGGTATCTTTAGATATCAACAAGTTAACTATTAAAAAATCTAAAATCTAAAACACTACTAAGATAAACCAATATCTAAAGACCTTATAACTTCTTATTTAAAAATCTAACTCCCGCATTCATATACATATACTAAAAATTAACAGTGGTTCGGGTTTTTTTTAAAATGTAGATTTTATAAGTAGATTTTTCTCAGAAATAAAACAAATAAACAAGTCTTTGTAAGTTATGTTCCTGACAAATGGTCTTCTTGTACAACACGGTCAAAGTTCACTTGCAGTCTTCCAAGGTCCAATGAAAAAGGGGTTCTTCCAAAGATTCTTTGACTCCCTTGTTTGTCAAGAATCTGTCGACCTCTGCCTTAAAATTCAGCAGTTCAGTTTGGCCGTTGTAGCATAAACTGTCCCCTCAGTGATAAAAACAGTAATACTGATACTTTATTAAGAAAGAAAAGCTTTTCTTATTTTTCTTAGGGAATTAATTCGGCTTGACTTTGTAGAAGCTTCTTGAGAGAGAAATAACACCGCTCTTTGCCCTTCAGTTTAAATTGTCTGCGAGAGCGCTCCTTCTCCCTTCAATTTCTGGAACAGTCTGTCTCTGCTCAAACCAGTTTTTGCCAGCTAGATCTCAAACGTCATACTGCAACATTGAATCTCTGCTCTCTCTCTCTGGCTGTTGCTTGGCAACCAGAATGCACTTTGGCTCACTGAGCCTCTGGAGCGTTCTTAAAGGTGAACTGACCTTTTAGTCTTAAAGACGCACACAATTTTCCCGAGGAGAGAAATAAAACCCACAGGACTGTGACATTGCAATCAAATAAATTACTAGGCAGCACAAAATTTGTGTGCTGAACAGCATCAGAAGGAACAGTTGCGGGTTAATACTGCATTGCAACCCCCATGCCCATTTTTGAGTGCTATTGAGCTCATATAAACTGGCATTACTGCTATCGTAGTCAGACATCAATGAACGCCTGAGAATTGTGATCGTATGTAAACAAACACAAAAACTCCACCTTTAACCACTACAAAGGCTTGATTCCTATTATTTACATATATACAAATATACGAACTAGGAACAGGAGTAGGCTATTCTACCCCTCGAGCCTGCTCCACCATTCTATAAGATCATGGCTGATCTGTTTGTGAATTCAACTCCACTTGCCTGCCTACCCCTGAGACTCTTTGACTCCCTTGTTTGTCAAGAATCTGTCTACCTTTGCCTTAAAATTATCCAATGACCTTGTTCCACTGAGTTCCACGGACCCATGACCCTCTGAGAGAAAAAAGTTCTTTTCATCTCTGTCTTAAATGGAAGACCACTTATTTTAAACTGTGTCCTCTAGTTTTAGTCTCTCTCACAAGGGGAAAAATCCTTTCAACATCCAACCTGTCAAGTCCCCTCAGGATCTTATATGTTTTAATGAGATCACCTCTCATCCTTCTAAACTCCAATGAATACAGACCCAACTTTTCCTCATAAGATAATCCTCTCATCTTAGGAATCAGTCAAGTGAACCTTCTCTGAACTGCTTCCAATACAATTATATCCTTTCTTAATTAAGGAGACCAAAACTGTACACAATACTCTAGATGTAGTCTCACCAATGCCCTGTACAACTGTAGAAAAACATCTCTACTTTTATATCCCATTCTCCTTGCAATAAACAACAACATTGCATTTGCCTTCTTAGTCACTTGTTGTACCTACATACTAGCTCTTTGTGTTTCATGTACTAGGATACCCAGACCTCTCTGCTTCTCAGAGTTCTGCAATCTCTTTCCATTTAAATAATATGTTGCTTTTCTATTTTTCTGGTCAAAGTGGACAAGTTTACACTTTGCCACATTATACTCCATCTGCCAAATCTGTCCCCACTCACTTAACTCATCTATATCCCTTTTCAGACTCCTTATGTTCTGTCCTCTTCACAACTTACTCTCCTACCTATCTTTGTGTCATCTGCAAATTTAGCAACCATACATTGTGTCCCTTCACCCAAGTCATTGATATTGATTGTAAATAGTTGAGGACACAGCAATGATCCCTGTGGGCCTCCACTACTTACAGCTTGCCAACCTGAAAATGACCCATTTATGCCTACTCTCTGTTTTCTGTTAACGAACCAATCGTCTATCCATGCTAATGTGTTACCGCCTATACCATAGGCTTTTATTTTGTTTTGTAACCTTTGATGTGTCACCTTGTCAAACGCCTTCTGGAAATCCAAGTACTCCACATCCACAGGTTTCCCTTTATCCATGCTGCTTGCTACTTCCTCAAAGAACTCTAATAAATTAGCCAAACACTATTTCCCTTTCAGAAAACCATTATTATTTTCATATATCTTTAAAATACAACTGTTCAGAAGTGTTGGGTTTGGTTTACAATACTTTTCCTACAATTCTACAGTTATTATTCAGGCCTTTTGTAACTTGTAATTCTTATTTTTTCCCTTCCCTCCTTTCTTCAAGGTGGTTACTGCTGGTGAATCACAGTTCCATTGGCATCAGCAACCTCCTGCTTCCTTGTTTAAATGGCCATTCCTTCGGTATGAACCTGGAAAGTTAGTATTAGTAGGGTATATGATCATGTGGAGCCCTACAGCTGAGTCCTATCCTTTGACCAACATATGTCCTCACAGATGCTCTTTCCAGCAGAAACAACTAGACAGAGTTCAGGAGCAAGAAATTGGATGATTTTCTGTTTCACTTCCACTAGGCCATTTGTAATATCCTTATCACCATTTGGATTGAGATTTTACTAAGTCAGCAAAGATCAGAGCCCTTCCTGACATGTTTGGCACAACAATGCATTGTACAGTGCATTTACCAACTGAGCCATTGAGGCAACATTTTGATCTTTGATTTGTTTCTTTTATTATTTTCAACTCATTTGGAACAGCAGAGGTGATGGGAATCCTAACATCGTCACTTTCAAAACTGTGTGAAGGACAAACAGAAAATGTTGCATGAAGCTCAGTCCCTTTGTTGTGAAGGCCATATTTTTTCACATGTTCTAGATTATGGTCACAATACAGGCAAATATATCAAAATAGGTTTTGCATTTGTTTATGAAGCCTGAAAGGTTTCATGAAACTTTGAAAGAGCAATCCAAAAAAAATCAGTATAATGTCTGTGATCTAAATATTCCTCCCTGTTTCCTTTTAAACTCCAAATAAATCAACCTAGGTGCTTTTCTTTTCACTACCTTCTTCAGAACCGAAGAAGGGTCACTGACCCGAAACGTTAACTCTGCTTCTCTTTTCACAGATGCTGCCAGACCTGCTGAGTGATTCCAGCATTTCTTGTTTTTATTATGGAGTAAGACCTGATTGATTTATAAGTATATAAATTAAAGACTAAAGCGGTTTAAAAAAAAACTAAAGACTAGTCGGAAATTTAAATAACAAATTAAAATCTAATTATATAAAATAGAGATGCAGGGCCAGGTGATGTGTTGTACCTGGATGATGTGGGAGCTGGTGGACCCCATTGTGGTTCCTGGTGAACACATCTGTAGCAAGTGTTGGCTGCTCGAGGAACTCCGGATCAGAGTTGATGAGCTGGAGTCTGAGCTTCGGACACTGCAACACATCAGGGAGGGGGAGAGTTACCTGGATGCTGTGTTTCAGGAGGCAGTCACACCCCTTAGATTAATTACCTTGAATTCGGCCTGTGGTCAGGGACAGGAGGGTGTGACTATCAGTGAGGCAGGTAGAGGGATCCAGGAGGTAGTGCTGCAGTAGCCTCAGCCATTGTCCTTGTCCAACAGGTTCAAGATTCTTGCTCCCTGTGTGGACGAGAGCAGGGACTGCAGGGAGGATGAGCAAACTGACCACAGCACTGTGGTACAGGGAGCCATTCAAGTGGGGGGAGAAAAGAGAAATGTAGTTGTAATCGGGGATAGTATAGTTAGGGGCATAGACACTGTTCTCTGTGGCCAGGATCGAGAGTCCCGAAGGCTCTATTGCCTACCTGGTGCCAGGGTTTGGGATATCTCATCTGGGCTGCAGAGGAACTTGGAGTGGGAGGGGAAAGATCCAGTTGTCGTGGTCCACGTAGATACCAACGATATAGAAATGCCCCATCTATCAATATCGGCGATCACACTCTGGAAGTGGTTCAAGAGTTCACCTACCTGGGCTCAACTATCACCAGTAACCTGTCTCTCGACGCAGAATTAAACAAGCGCATGGGAAAGGCTTCCTCTGCTATGTCCAGAATGGCCAAGAGAGTGTGGGAAAATGGCGCACTGACACAGAACACAAAAGTCCAAGTGTATCAAACCTGTGTCCTCAGTACCTTGCTGTACGGCAGCGAGGCCTGGACAACGTATGTCAGCCAAGAACAACGTCTCAATTCATTCCATCTTCACTGCCTCCGGAGAATCCTTGGCATCAGGTGGCTGGACTGTATCTCCAACACAGAAGTCCTCGAGGCAGCCAACATCCCCAGCATATACACCCTACTAAGCCAGCGGCGCCTGAGATGGCTTGGCCATGTGAGCCGCATGGAAGATGGCAGGATCCCCAAGGACACATTGTACAGCGAGCTTGTCACTGGTATCAGACCCACCGGCTGTCCATGTCTCCGCTTTAAAGACATCTGCAAACGCGACATTAAGTCCTGTGACATTGATCACAAGTAGTGGGAGTCAGTTGCCAGCGATCGCCAGAGCTGGCGGGCAACCATAAAGGCGGGGCTAAAGCGTGGCGAGTCGAAGAGACTTAGCAGTTGGCAGGAAAAAAGGCAGGAGCGCAAGGAGAGAGCCAACTGTGTAACAGCCCTGATAACCAATTTTATCTGCAGCACCTGTGGAAGAGTCTGTCACTCTAGAATTGGCCTTTATAGCCACTCCAGGCGCTGCTCCACAACCACTGACCACCTCCAGGTGCTTACCCATTGTCTCTCGAGACAAGGAGGCCAAAGAAGAAGAAGAAGAAGAGGTAGAACAAGGTTAGAGGTTCTGCTGAGGGAATATGAGCAGCTAGGGGCTACATTAAAAAGCTGAACCTAAAAGGTGGTAATCTCTGGATTATTACCTGAGCCACGAGCAAATTGGCAAAGGGTCAATAAGATTAAAGAGGTAAATGCGTGGCTCAAAGATTGGTATGGGAGAAATGGGTTTGAATTCGTGGGACATTGGCACCAGTACTGGGGAAGGAGGGAGCTGTTCCGATGGGACGGGCTCCACCTGAATCATGCTGGGACCAGAGTTCTGGCGAATCACATAACTAGGGCTGTAGATAGGGCTTTGAACTAAATAGTTGGGGGGAGGGTTCAGTTGCATGGAAAAACAGGAAGTTAAAGGAGAGAGTAGGAGTGCAGGTTAGTGGTGAGGCTGATTGTTACCAAACTGCAAGAAGTATACTGGTTAAATCAGAAGAGAGAAATAATAAACAGGTGAATAAAGCATCAGTGCTGAGGGACAGGTTAGAGGGTATAGCCCAAATAAGAGTTCTATATACAAATGCACGGAGTGTAAGGAATAAACTAGATGAGCTCAGGTGCAAATTCAAATGGCAGATTATGATGTAGTTGCCATTGCGGAGGCGTGGCTGCAGGATGGGCGGGACAGGGAACTAAATATACCTGGTTATAAAGCTTACCGGAGGGACAGGGAAAATGGCAGAGGGGGTGGAGTAGCCTTACTGATTAGAAATAATATCACCTCATTGGTGAGGGAGGATATAATGAGGGGAAAGCATCCAGTGGAGACCTTATGTGTGGAATTGAGGAACAGAAAATAATCTAAAACTGTAATAGGTGTTGTGCATAGACCCCTTTGTAGCAGTTCTGAGATGTTAGATTGTATAAATGCACAAATTAGGCAAGTGTGTATCAAAGGCAGAGTAGTATTAATGGGGGATTTTAATTTACACATAGATTGGGAGAGGCAGACTAGCATCTGTCAGAAAGATAATGAATTTCTGGAATGTGTCTGGGATAGTTTCCTCCAGCAATATGTCCTAGATGTAACAAGGAAACAGGCAATATTCGATTTAGTTATGAGCAATGAGTCAAATTTTAATTAGTAGCCTAACTGTGCGTAAACATTTATCAAATAGTGATCACAACATGATCGAATTCAAGGTAGCGTTTGAAAGTGAAAAGCATGAATCAGCTACTCGAATTTTAGGCTTGGGTGAGGCTGACTTTACCAGGATGAGACACAGACTGTCCACGGTAAATTGGGTAGATCTGTTAATGGGTTAAACGACTGAAGAACAGTGGAAAATATTTAAAGAAACATTTCATGAAATACAGAGCGAGTATCTACCCCTGAGAGGAAAAAGCTCCACTTCACAGAAAAAACAGCAATGGACAACTAAAGAGATTAGGGATAGCATAAAACAAAAAGAAAGGGCTTACAAAAATGCAAAACGCAGCACAGATCCGGCCGAATGGGATCGATAAAAAGACCAGCAAAGGGTCACAAAGCAGCTTATAAGAGCAACTAAAAGAGATTATGAAAGGAAACTTGCAAGGGACATCAAAATCAATAAGAAGAAATTTTATAGTTACATAAAGGGAAAGCGGGTAGTCAAGAGCAATGTCGGCCCACTAAACACTGAAAATGGAGATATTGTCATTGATAATGGGGAAATGGCAGACATGTTGAACAATTACTTTGCCTCAGTATTTACAGTTGAAAAGGAGGATAACTTGCCGGAAGTCCCAAAAAAATTAATAGTCGATAGGGGACAGGGAAGTAATACAATTAATGTAAGTAAAACATCAGTAACAAGGAAATTAATGGAACTAAAGAGTGAGAAATCCCCAGGACCTGACAGTTTCCATCCGAGGGTGTTAAAGGAAGTAGGGGAGCACATTGTAGATGCCCTAACTATAGTCTTTCAGAGTTCCCTAGATTCAGGAGTGGTCCCTCTGGATTGGAAAGTTGCACATGTCACTCCACTTTTTAAGAAGGGTGAAAGGGGGAACCAAGGAAATTACAGACCAGTTAGCCTGACATCTATGGTGGGCAAGTTGCTGGAGTCTATAATCAAGGATAGGGTGACTGAACACCTTGAGAAATGTCAGTTAATCAGGGACAGCCAGCATGGATTCATGACGGGAAAGTCATGCCTGACAAATCTCATTGAATGTTTTGAAGAGGTGACTAAGGTAGTGGACGGGAATGTCAATGGATGTTATTTATATGGACTTCCAGAAGGCATTTGATAAAGTCCCACATAAGAGATTGTTAACTCAGGTAGAAGCCCATGGGGATGAGGGCAAATTATTGACATGGTTAGGAAGTTGGTTGAGTGGTAGGTGACAGAGAGTGGGGATAATGGGTAAGTATTCGATTGGCAGGATGTGACTAGTCGTGTCCCGCAGGGATCTGTGTTAGGGCCTCAATTATTCACATTATTCATTAACGACTTGGATGATGGCATAGTAAGTCATATATCCAAATTTGCTGATGATACAAAGTTAGGCGGCATTGTAGACAGTCTAAATGATAGCATAAAATTGCAAAGAGATATTGACAGACTAGGTGAGTGGGAAAAACTGTGGCAGATGGATTTCAATGCGGGCAAGTGTGAGATTATCCATTTTGGACCAAAAAAGGATAGAGCAGTGTACTTTCTAAATGGGAAGAGGTTAAGTACAGTGGATGTCCAAAGAGACTTGGGGGTTCAGGTGCATAGATCTTTAAAATGCCACGAGCAAGTGCAGAAAATAATCAAAAAGGCTAATGGAATGCTAGCCTTTATTCTAGAGGATTGGAGTATAAAGACACAGAGGTTATGCTGCAACTGTACAAAACCCTGGTTAGACCCCACTTGGAGTACTGTGAGCAGTTCTGGGCACCACACGTTAGGAAGGATATATTGGCCTTGGAGGGAGTGCAACGTAGGTTTACAAGAATGATACCTAGACTATAGGGGTTAAGTTACGAGGAGAGATTACACAAATTAGGCCTGTTTTCGCTAGAATTTAGAAAGTTAAGGGGTGATCTGATTGAAGTCTTCAAGCTATTAACAGGAAAAGACAGGCTAGATAAAGATAAACTATTTCCACTGGTTGGAGATTCTAAAACTAGGGGGCATAGTGTAAAAATTCGGACCAGACCATTCAGGAGAGATGTTAGGAAGCACTTCTTCACGCAAAGGGTGGTAGAGGTTTGGAACTCTCTCCCACAAACAGCAGTTGAAGCTATAACAGTTGTTAATTTTAAGTCTGAGATAGATAGATTTTTGTTAAGCAAAGATATTAAGGGATATGGGCCAAAAACCATGGAGTTAGGCTGCAGATCAGCCATGATCTCATTGAATGGCGGGGCAGGCTCGAGGGGCTGAATGGCCTACTCTTGTTCTTATGTTCCTATGTTCCATCAACCTCAGTTTTGTTAGCCAGCCGTTTATGTGGTATCTGGTCAAATGTTTTCTTAAAATCCATATAGACAATAGCCACTGCATTGCCTTCATCAACCTTCTCTGTTACTTCATCAAAAAAAAACAATTGGATTAGTCAAATACAATATGCTTTTTACAAATCTGTGCTGGCTCTCCTTAATTAACTCAAACTTCTCTAAGGGTGCTGTTAATTTTTTTCCTGATTATTATTTCTAAAACCTTACCCACCACTGGCATTAAACTAATCAGCCTGTGGTTACTAGGAGTATCCCAATACCCTTTCTTAAATAAGGTTTCATATTTGCCACTTCCCAATCCTTTGGCACCTCCCCCACATCTAGGGAAAATTGGAAGATTAGGGCAAGTCCTCCTGTTATCTCCACCCCCACTCCTTTAGAAACCTGGAATGCAAACCATCTGGACCAGGTGACTTATCCGCTCTATGCAGAGGCAGCCTTTCCAGTACATCCTATCTATCAATTTTCACCCCATCCATTACCTCTACCATCTCTGCTTCTACTGATATTTTGTCAGCATCCACTTCCTTAGTAAACACCGAATTAAAAAGTACTGTTATGACCTCAGTGAGAATGTTAATGTTAAAGCACGAGATATGAACTCCCCAAACCAATTTAAAGAAGTACACAACAAGATTTCACATTTTAAGACTTTTACTAAAACAACTAAACTAAAAATAAACTTTAACTAAACAGTACTTTGTAGCTAGTACACTCATTTCCCTTTAACTTATTAAAACACTTGAAAACCCAACATCACATTGATACGTTGTACAGTGTCCTCATTGAAGTGATACCTTTGCAGTTAAAAGTCCCAAACTCCTCCCAGTTGCAACGGGTTGGATCTCCCAGTCCTTCTCAAAGTCAATGTCCTCTTCGCTCACTTCTTCTGAGCACTTTCGACCTGGACTTCTGTGAATAAGGCAATCTCTGATAACCATGTTGGTCTTGTTTTCCTCCCCAAACCTCAGCTTTCAAAAAAGATTCAGGTCTTAACAGCCTTTCACTGTATCAGTCTTCTGAGAGCAGATGTTTTCTCTCTATCTTTTCTGAGGCTGCCTCTGCTGGTCTCTGTGTCTTTTGATCTTCCTTACAGCCTCCAGACTTCTGAAAGCTTGTCAAATTTATCCAGAATCAGAATTCAATAGCCATTTGTCTTTTTACAATATTCAGAATCCATAAGTCTGGCCATCCCAAAACCACCTGGGCCTTACTTTGTTTCCAGGTGTTAGCAATTGCAACTCATATTTGGAGTTTGAGCCCTAGCTCCCTGTGTACAATCTGAGAGTCTGAGAGAGTGAAACCCATTGGCCGTCAGGTGTTACAACCTTGTACTCTGCTTTCAAAAGGTTCTTTGGTTTAGGTTCCTTGTTTGCATGGTAACCAAGCCTTCAGGCAGACTTGGTGTAAGGTCACTGCATTAAAGATCACAGTTTTTAAAACATAATCATACTATACAGTTCAGCATTCATAACAGTAGTCATTAAGTATTCTAGCCTTGCCCAGCACCTCTAAGCATATAACACCCTCTTTGTCCCTAATAGGCCGCACCCCACCTCTTACTACTCATTTACTATTTACAAGCCATTCGAAGATTTTTGGGTTCCCTTTATACTAACTGCAATTCTATTCTCATATTCTCTCTTTGCCAGTCTTATTTTCCTCTTCCCTTCCTCTCTCAGCTTATTGCATCAAGACTTATTGCCGTCTTCTACTCAATTTCATTCTTTCCCAGGGCATCAACTCTTACATCCCCCAATCTCCCCTTCCTTCTACGGTCTTCTGACTTTTAAAAACAAACTTTGTGTTACCTAACCATCATTTCCTAATTTACATTATCTTCTCATTTGGTTCTTACAATCTTACTGCGATTGATGGAAATGAACTTGAGTGTTGTTTACAGCATCACTAGTTGGAACTTGAAACTAAGAATTTACTGGGGGTTTATCTAGCTCCACAACCATAACTTTAGAGGAAGTTTGAAAAAGAAAGAAATACTTGCATTTATATACCGCCTTTCAAGACCACTGGATGTTTCAAAGCACTGTAAGTAATATTAGGTAGTTAGATTTTAGTTTAAGTTGACCATTTTCACACTGCATCCTCTGTAATAACTAACAAGATCAAGGATTTTAATTTTAATACTAACATGTGACTAAAAGGCCATTTTGTATCCTGTATTAAGAAACTGTATTAAGTAAGTAACCTGTCATGAAACAGATGATTGTAAAAATAATGAACCTTGATTGAATTATAACTAATACATTAATAATCGTGTTGGACCATGTTTTTCATTTAAAGTTTACGTTGAAGTTAATCTAAGTTTCTGACTTTGTGAGAAAGTACAGTGTCAGCTAAATCTGTCTAAAGAATCATTTTTCTGTAACTCACTGTCATACAAATATCAGCAGAAAGGCATTGTGAACCCTGATAACATTCAATTGGTTAACAAAGAATCAATTTCTGTACAAATTTCATGTTGTCTATATCAGCATAAGGAGATAATAACTAAAATGAATAGAGCTCGTCACAGTTTTTTTTGGCAGGTTTCTTATCACTTAAGTCCCAATGAGAGTAGGGTAGCAACCAACATCACAGGGTCTGGACAAACCATCAGGCAAACTACGAGGCGGCCTGATGACCAAAAAGGGTTAACAGCCAAGGTCCACAATGCTTCATTGCACAGAAACAACAGAAAACCTCGGAGATAGAACCACAGACCAACAGTTAAAGAAGTTCTCCACCTGACGAGTGATCAAGACCAAAAAGAGAGGACCACGTCACTCTGCGACCAATACTCGATCAGAAAGCGGACCTGCGAGAGCTGTGAAGTTGCATACCCAAGTTTGTTAAGTACAATTCTGCTTCCAATTGTTAGGTATTATTTTACTTCCAATAAATCATCTGGGCTTATTAATCAAGTATCCTTTTGCCTTAATTGGTTAAGTCTTGTCTGATTGGATTAAGGGTCGGTGATTGACCTTCAGCACTTTACAGCTAATGAAGTACTTTAGCCAATTTGAGTACAGCAGTGTCCCACAAAGAGCAATCTGATAATGATGAGATAATATTTCTGTGATGTTAATTGAGGGTCAAATAATGGACACCAGGGATAATTCTCCTGCATTTCTTCACAATAGTGGCATGGGATCCTTTACATGTTCCTGAGAGGGCAGGCAGGGCCTCAATTTAACATCTGAAAGACAGCATATCTGCCATCGCAACACTCCCTCAGTACTGCATTGGAGTGGCAGCCTTGATTTGTGTGCTCATGTCCTGAAATGGGACTTGAATCCAGAAAGCTCTAACTCAGAGGCAAACATGCTGCCAACTAAGCTACAGCTGACAGCTTGGTGGGATGCTGATTTATTCATGGATATGTTTTTGCTGAATCTCCTCCAAAGTTAGACAGTGAAGCAGGAGAAGACCTAAAGAAATTGATTAGTGTTGATGTCAAATACAATGTACAGTCAAAAGTGCAGTTAGTAACAATGAGGGAAAACGACAAGCGCAGAAAAGGAATCTAAAGGTCATAAGCACAAAATGAACAGGCATCAAGCAAAAATTGAAATGGAGGATTTTTTTTCTCTACATGGCAGTGAATATGTGGAATAGACCTGTGTTTTCATCCATAAGGAAGAGCTAGGTGAATATCTGGTCAGGTACAGGATTGAAACTCCGAAGGAGAAATAGAGATAGTGATAATTGAAATTAGCCCTACATGAAAAATTAAAAGCAGCCAACATAGATTTCGGAAAGGAAGTTCGTGCTCGATTTCTTTGAGGAGGTGACAAAATGGTGGATGGAGAAAATGCAATGGATGTAGTAGACATGAATTTTTGCAAAGCCTTTGTTTGACAAGGTACCACACAGAAGACAATTAGAAAAGATTAAGGGATATGTAATTATGGGGAGGGTAGAGAACTGGATTTAAAAACTGGTTAGAATGCGGAGGCACTGAATAGGAGTTATGTCAATTTTTCAGATTGGCTGGAAGTGAGTAGTGGTCTCTCATAGGATTCTGTTTCAGGACCACTTCAGTTCACTGTGTACATCAATGATTTGAAGGAGTGGTGTCCAAATTTACGGATGGTACGACAATGCAATCATAGAATGGTTACAGCACAGAAGGAGGCCATTCAGCCTGTCATGTCAGTGACGGATCTCTGCAAGACCAACTCAGCCACTTCCATTCTCCTGCCCTTTCCTTGAAACCCTGAAAATTTTTTCTCTTCAGGTGCTTATCCAATTCCCCTTTGAAAGCCATGCTTGTATCTGGTACTCGACCTTTCCTCCAATGTGAACCCCTCTCAACCTTCTGTTCTCTAATCCCAGATCCATGTAACTGAAGTCCCTCATTGCTGGAACCATTCAGGTAAATCTTGTCTGTAGCCTCTGTAAAGCCTTCAAATCTTTCCTAAAGTGTGATGCCCAGAATTGGACAGTATACTCCAGTTGAGGCCGAAACAGAGTTTCATAAAGGTTCATCATAACTTCCTTGTTTTTGTACTTTATGCCTCTATTTATAAAGTCTGGGATCCCATATCCCCTTTTACCCACTTTCTCAATCTCCCCGCCCACCTTCAACAAATTGTACACATATGCACTCAAGTCTCTCTGTTCCTGCACCCCTTTTCAAATTGTGCACTTTATTTTATATTGCCTCTCCTATTCTTCCTACCAAAAAGTATCACTTCACACTTCTCTGCATTAAATGTCATCTGCCACGTGGCCATGCATTCCACCAGCCTCTATGTTCTCTTGAAGTCTATCACTATCCTCCTCACTGTCCAAGTTTTGTGTCATCTGCAAATTTTGAAATTGCATCCTGCATACTGAACTCTAGATCATTAATGTAGATCAAGAAAAATAGTAGTCTTCGTACCGACCCCTGGAGAACACAACTGTATCCCCTCCCCATTCCAAAAAACAACCTTTCACCACTATTATCTGTTTGCTGTCATTCAGTCAACTTCATATCCATGCTTCCTCTTTCCTTTTTATTCCAGGGGCTTCAACTTTGCTGGCAAGTATATAATGTGACACTTTATCAAACACTTCTTTGAACACCACATTAACTGCATTACCCTATCAACCCTCTCTGTTATCTCATCAAAAAACGCAATCAAGTTAGTTAAACACAATTTGCCTTTAACAAATGCTTACTGGCTCTCCTTAATGAATTCATATTTGTCCAAGTGATTGTTAATTTTGTCCTGGATTATCATATCTAAAAGCTTTCCACCATCAAGGTTAAACTGACTGACCTGTAGTTGCTGGGTTTATCCTTGCGTCATTTTTTGAACAAGGGTGTTAACATTTGCAATTCTGCAGTCCTCTGGCACCACCCCCATATCAAAGGAGGATTATAAGATTATGGCCAGTACCTTTGCAATTTCTATCCTCACTTCCCTCGTATGCTCAGATGCATCCCGCCTGGTCCTAGTGACTTAGCAACTTTAAGTACAGCCAGCCTTTCTAATACCTCCTCTTTATCAGTTTTTAGCCCATCCCATATCTCAACTACCCCTCTTTCACTATGACTTTGGCAGCATCTTCTTCTTTGGTAAAGACAGGTGCAAAGTAATCATTTAGTACCTCAGCCTTGCACTCTGCCTCCATCAATATTGTGTCATAGAGTCATTACGGCACAGAAGGAGACTATTCAGCCCAATGAGTCCATGCTCTCTGTAGAGCAATCCAGTCAGTCCCACTTCCCTGCACTATCCCCGTAGCCCTGCAATTTTATTTTCCTCAAGTGCCTATCCAATTTCCTTTTGAAATTATTCATCATCTCTGCTTTCACCACCCTCGTAGGCAGTGAGTTCCAGGTCATGACCACTTGCTCACATTCCCTCCTGTATTACTTGCCCAAAACATTAATTTGTGTCACCTACTCTTTATAACATCAGCTAATGGGAACAGCTTCTATTTGCCTACCTTATCTAAACCTGTCATAATCTTGTACACCTCTATCGAATCTCCTCTAAACCTACTTTGCTCCAAGGAGAACTACCCCAGCTTCTCCAACCTAACCTTGTAGCGAAAATCAATCATCCCTGGAATCATTCTGATAAATCTCCTCTGCACCCTATCAAGGAGTCTTGTAGCCGTCTAAAGTATTGTAACCAGAATTGGATGCAATACTCTAGTTGTGACCTAACTAGAGCTTTATAAAGGTTCAGCATCGCTTCCCTGCTTTTGTACTCAATGCCTCTATTCATAAAGCCCAAGATCCCATGTGCTTTGCTAGCTGCTGTCTTAATATATCCTACCACCTTCAAAGATCTATACAGATGAACTGTCAGGTCACTCTGTCCCTGCCTCGCCCTATCCCTTCTGTCAAAATGCATCACCATTTATATATCCTAGTTTTGGTCCCTAATTGGCCTCACCACTTCTTTCACAACCCTTTTTCTGGTTATATGCTTACAGTAGGCTTTTGGATTCCCTTTTATGTTAGCTGCCAGTCTTTATTCATACATTTTATTGCCTCTCTGATTTCCTTTTCCACTTCCCCTCTGAACTTTCTATATTTAGTCTGGCTCCCACTTGTATTATCAACCTGACAACTGTCCTACTCCCTATTTTTCTGCTCATTTTATTCTTGATGTCTTTAATCATCCAGGGAGCTCTGGGTTTGATTTTCCCACCTTTCCTCCTCATGACAATGTATCTCGACTGTTCTGGAACAATCTCCTCTTGAAAAGCAGCCCATTATTCTGGTACAGTTTTGCCTGCCAATCTTTGATTTCAATTTACCAGGGACAGATCCGTTCTCAACCCAGTAAAATTGGCCTACCTTCAATTTAGTATTTTTACTTTAGATTGTTCCTTTTCCTTTTTCATGGCTAACCTAAACATTATGATACCATGATCACTGTTGCCTAAAAGTTACTGGTGGACACTTAACCCACCTCATTCCCCAAAACCAGATCCAGCAATGCCTCCTTCCTTGTTGGGCTGGAAATATACTGATCAAGAAAATTCTCCTGAACGTACTCTTACTATCCCAGTCTATACTAGGATAAATGAGTCCCCCATTATCACTACTCTATAGTTTTTGCACCTCATTGTATCTTCCTTGCAACATTTGCTCCTCTATATCTTCCCCACTAGTTGGTGGCCTATATGACCCAGTTGTGTAATGGCACTTCTATTATTTCTTAACTATAAGCAAATAGATTCAATCCTTGACCCCTCCGGGACATTCTCTCTCCCCAGCATTGTAATATTCTCCTTAATCATTACAGTCACCCCTCCTCCTTTCTTTCCTTCCCTATCTTTCCTGAACATCTTGTATCCAGGAATATTTAATATCCAGTCCTGTCCTTTTTTGAGCCAGGTCTCTGTTATCATCACAACATCATATTCCCATGTGTCTATTTGTTCTTGCAGCTCAACAACCTTATTCACCACTCTTTGTGCATTTATATACATGCCTTTTAAACCTAGTTTAGACCTTATTGCATTACCTCTTAATCTGACCACACCTAATACCTTATTATTTGTTACCCTAATGCTACCTGCTCCTCCCAATCTTTTGCACACCTTGGGGTGAATTTAACACAGCCATTGAGGGCGGGTATGGTGGCAAGGGGGATGGAGAAACGCAATGCAACCATCCATCCGGAAATCTGGCATTGTGTCATCGGTTCCGGATTTTGTCAGTGGCAGGAAAGCACAATGGCAGCATTGTCGCTGCAACATGACGGAAACCTATTTTAAATTGCTGAAATTATGATTTGCATGCATTCAAATATAATTAAAAGTGACTTTATGATCGTTGAGCAATTTTGTGAACGGCGGGCGGCACTCACGTGCCTCAGGATTCATGACCGATAAAACCAGGTGGCACTGAGGTGGGAGGCCATATTGTCGTGATGGATAGGCAGCCTTGAGCATTGCTGCTTAGGGGAACGGGATGGGGGGGGTGGGAGTTGGAGGCCATTGTGGGACAGCTTTGCTGGGGGCACTGCAAGGGGTCTGGGGTCCTGGGGATCTGCAAGGAGCTACGTGTGGGTTTGGGGGAGTGACGGGAGGGGTGGTCAGTATAGAGATGGCATTCTGCTGGGTGATGGGCCTGTTTGTTCACACTGCTAGAACAGAGGGTGGGCCATCATCAAGGTTGGGCTCTGAGGTCCATCAGCGACTCTGTCAACAGAAATGTCTCATCCTCAGGTGCCAAGGCAGGAGGCCAGACGGATTAAGTCACACATGAAGAAGTAAACAGACAACCTCATAATGACCTGTTTACATCTATCCTGGTGTCCATTCACAGAGAATAAGATAAAGGCTCACCTTAATGCCTGAACTTTGTCGCTTTTGTCCCATTTGTATTCCCTGTCTTGCGAGCGGCTGCAATGCGCGATAGTGAACATGCAAGACCAAATGATAATGAGGGCTCCCATCACATTGGCATGTTAATGAAGGCTGTGGTCACATTGGTATGGCCCTATGGGGGAAGGGGGAGGTCAACATCTCACAATTAAGGCATAATGACACGTGGTTTTTAGACAATGATGCCTAACGATTTGAACAAAGGATATTTTAATTAATTTCCACAAAGCATATATGCTACACCCTTGAGACCCAAAGTGTGGCTAGGTGGTCTTCTTAATGTGTTTGCAGGTGCTCCTAAGTGGTGCGAGCCCTGCAGCAGCAGCTTGGCTGGAGGCAGGCTGCTGATCAGGCTGCCCTTTGGCTTTTGATGACTTTGCGGGTGTTCTTTGGCTGCCTGAGGCCTGGAAGGCCCCAGTTGCCTGGGGGTGTCCTGGACTAGTGTAGAACTCTCCTCAGGTGTTGAGCTGCTGAAGCCGGGCACACTGGCAGAGGTGCTGAGAAGCCTGTGGCCACACTCGGAGCGCCCTGAGGGGAGTCCTCAGATGTGGATGGCACCCTCTCTTTTTCCTTTTGAAAGCTGTCTTGAGCCTCCCTCTTCACCCAAGAAGGACGAAAAGCTGAAAAAGCTGCCAGGCTCCTGTTCCTTCTCTCCCTTTGCCACTGCTGCATTGAGCTCATGGCCAATCTGTGTGCATCTGTGGGATCTGGCTCTCCTTGAGAGTCACCAACCTCTCGATGGAGGAAGCCATGCGCTCATAGGCCTGAGACATGGCAACAGTCATGGTATGGATGGACTCCTCCAAGGTAGGTGAGTGCAACTTTCCATTACTTCAGCTTGAATTATTAACTAATTGACTAATTAGATAAAAGGTTGTACAGAGATGACAGGGCCAGTGGTGTGCTGCAACTGCAGCATGTGGGAATCTGTGGAATGCACTGCAATCCCAGACAACCATGTCTGAAGTAAGTATCTGCAGCTTGCACGACTTCAGCTCAGAATTGCTGAGCTGGAGACTGAGTTGCAGACGTTGCGGAGCATCAAGGAGGGGGAGAGTTACCTGGACACCTTGTTCCAGGAGGCAGTCACACACCTTAGAGTAGGGAGGCCATTAGATATGGCCAATGGTCAGGGACAGGAGGGTGTGACTGTGAGTGAGGCAGGTAGGGGGAATCAGCGTGTAGTGATGGAGGAGCCTCAGCCGCTGATCATGTCGAGGTCCTTGCTACCCGTGTGGATGAAAAGAAGGACTGTAAGGTGGATGAGCGGACTGACCATGGCACCATGGTGACAGATGCCATTCCAGTGGAGGGAGTGATAGAAGACAGTATAGTCAGGGGGGTAGATACTGTTCTCTATAGCCGCGACCAGGAGCTCCGACAGCTGTGTTGCCTGCCCAGTGCCAGGGTTAAGGACATCTCCTCGCGGCTGAAGAGGAACCTGGAATGGGAGGGTAAGGATCCAGTTGTCACGGTCCATGTGGGAACCAATGACATAAGTAGACCAGAAATTATGTTCTGCTTAGGGAATTTGAGGAGTTAGGGTTAGTTAGTTAGTTAGAGATACAGCACTGAAACAGGCCCTCTGGCCCACCGAATCTGTGCCGACCATCAACCACCCATTTATACTAATCCTACACTAATTCCATATTCCTACCACATCCCCACCTGTCCCTATATTTCCCTACCACCTACCTATACTAGGGGCAATTTATAATGGCCAATTTATCTATCAACCTGCAAGTCTTTTGGCATGTGGGAGGAAACCGGAGCACCCGGAGGAAACCCACGCAGACACAGGGAGAACTTGCAAACTCCACACAGGCAGTACCCAGAATTGAACCCGGGTCGCTGGAGCTGTGAGGCTGTGGTGCTAACCACTGTGCCACTGTGCCGGTCCAAACTAAAATGCAGGACATCAAAGGTAATCATTTCCAGATTGTTACCTGAGCCACACTTAAATTGGCACAGGGTCAAGAAGATTAGAGAGCTAAACACTTGGCTCAAGGAATGGTGTGGGAAGAAGGGGTTTTGATTCTTGGGGCACTGGCAACAGTACTCAGGGAAGAGGGAGCTATTGTGTTGAGATGGGCTGAACTTGAATCAGGCTGGAACCAGTGTTCTAGCCAATTGCATAACTATGGCTGTGGACAGGGCTTTAAACTAACAGAGGGGTGGGGAGGGTTTGGGTAAAGGGAAATTTAGAAATCCAAAGAGAGAGGTCAGGGCGTCAGAGCAGGATCGTGATGTGGGTAACTCCCAACAGAATGGGACAGGAAGGGACAGAGAGTTTAACAAAAATTGTACATTGGCAAATAAGGTCATTGCAGGGAATAGAGGTTAAAAAATGAAATTAAAATTCCTTTATCTGAATGCACGATGCATCTGTAATAAGATAGATGAACTAATGGCACGAATAGAGGTAAATGATCTAACATGGTTACAAGGAGATCAAAGTTGGGAAATGAATATTCCAGGGTACACAAGATTTCGGAGAGACATACAGAATGGCAAAGGAGGAGGGGTAGCCCTAATAGTAAAGGATGGCATAAGGATATTAATAAGAAGGGATCTGGCCTCAGAAGATCATGAAGTAGAATCAGTTTGGGTGGAAATTAGGAATAGCAGGAGTCAGAAAACACTGGTGGGAGTAGTTAATAGGCCCCCTAACAGTAGTTATATTGTTGGACAGAACATTAAACAGGAAATTATTGGAGCATGTAAAAAGGTAATGTATTAATTGTTGCCGACTTTAGTCTGCATATAGACTGGGACAATCAAATTGGCAGCAGTGGTCTCGAAGGTGAATTTGTAGAATGCTTTCTTGGAGCAATACATTGTAAAATTGACTAGGGATAAAGCTATCTTAGATCTCATGTTGTTGTTTATTCCTGTCTGGCGCAAAAGTAAAACGGGAAAGGTAGCCAAACCATGGCTTACAAGGGAAATTAGAGATAGCATTAGACCCAAGGAAGAGGCATACAAATTTGCCAGAAAAAAACGACAGACCTGAGGATTGGGAGCAGTTTAGAATTCAGCAAAGGAGGACCAAGGGATTGATTAAGCTTGCGGGGAACATAAAAACTGACTCTAAAAGTATTTGTAGGTATGTGAAGAGAAATAAATTGGTGAAGACAAATGTAGGTCCCTTACAGTCAGAAACAGGGGAATTTATTATGGGGAACAAAGAAATGGCTGACCAACTAGAGGACACAAATATCATACCAGAAATGTCGGGGAACACAGGGTTTAGTGAGAGGGAGGAACTGAAGGAAATCAGTATTAGTTGAGAAATGGTGTTGGGGAAATTGATGGGATTGAAGACCGATAAATCCCCAGGGCCTGAGAATCTACATCCCACAGTACAAGGAAGTGGCCCTAGAAATAGTGATAGTCATCTTCCAAGATTCTATAGACTCTGGAACAGTTCCTACAGATTGGAGGGTAGCTAATGTAACCCCATTATTTAAAAAGGGTGGTAGAGAGAAAGCAGGGAATTATAGACCAGTCAGCCTGATGTCGGTAGTGGGGAAAATTCTAGAGTCCATTATCAAAGATTCTATAGCAGAGCACTTGGAGAACAGTGGTAGATTTGGACAGCGTCAGCATGGATTTACGAAAGGGAAATCATGCTTGACAAATCTACTAGAATTCTTTGAGGATGTAAATAGTAGTGTTGATGAAGGACAGCCAGTAGATGTGATTTATTTGGACTTTCAGAAGGCTTTCGACAAAGTGCCATATAAGTGATTAGCGTGTAAAATTAAAGCGCATGTGATTATGGGTAGTGTATTGCGATGGATAGAAAATTGGTTGGCAGACAGGAAACAAAGAGCAGGAATAAACGGGTCTCTCTTCGAATGGCAGGCAGTGACTAGTGGGGTACAGCAGGGATCGGTGCTAGGACCCTAGCTATTCACAATATATATTAATGATTTAGATGAGGGAACTAAATGTAATGTCTTCAAATTTGCAGATGACACAAAACATGGGTGGGAGGGTGAGTTGTGAGGAGGATTCAGAGAGGCTTCAGGGTTATTTGGACAAGATGAGTGAGTGGGCAAATGCATGGCAGATGCAGTATAATGAGGATAAATGTGAGGTTATCCACTTTAGTAGCAAAAACAGGAAGGCAGATTATTATCTGAACGGCTATAAACTGAGAGAGGGGAATATGCAACGAGACCTAGGTGTTCTCGTACACAAGTCTTTAGTTTTAGTTTTAGTTTTAGTTTTAGAGATACAGCACTGAAACAGGCCCTTCGGCCCACCGAGTCTGTGCCGACCATCAACCACCCCTTTTTACTAATCCTACACTAATCCCATATTCCCAACAAACATCCCCACCTGTCCCTATATTTCCCTACCACCTACCTATACTAGTGACAACTTATAATGGCCAATTAACCTATCAACCTGCAAGTCTTTTGGCTTGTGGGAGGAAACCGGAGCACCCGGAGAAAACCCACGCAGACACAGGGAGAACTTGCAAACTCCACACAGGCAGTACCCGGAATCGAACCCGGGTCCCTGGAGCTGTGAGGCTGCGGTGCTAACCACTGCGCCACTGTGCCGCCCCTGAAGGTAAGCATGCAGGGCCAACAGGCGGTAAAAAAGACAAATGGTATGTTGACCTTCATAGTGAGAGGATTCGAGTACAGGAGCAGGGATGTCTTGCTGCAATTATACAGGGCCTCGGTGAGGCCAAACCTGGAATATTGTGTGCAGTTTTGGTCTCCTTATCTGAAGAAGGATGTTCTTGCTATAGAGGGAGTGCAATGAAGGTTTACTAGACTGATTCCTGGGATGGCGGGAGTGACGTATGAGGAGAGATTGAGTTGATTAGGATTATATTCGCTGGAGTTCAGAAGAGTAAGGGGGGAATCTCATAGAAACCATAGGGCCTGACAGGGTAGATGCAGGAAGGATGTTTCCGATGGTGGGGGAGTCCAGAACCAGGGGTCATAGTCTAAAGATACGGGGTAAACCTTTCAGGACTGAGATGAGGAGAAATTACTTCACCGAGAGAATGGTGAGCCTATGGAATTCGCTACCACAGAAAGCAGTTGAGGCCAAAACATTGTATGTTTTCAAGAAGGAGTTAGATATAGCTCTTGGAGTGAAACGGATCAAAGGATATGGAGGGAAAGTGGGAAGGATGATCAGCCATGATCATAATGAATTGTGGAGCAGGCTCGAAGGGCCGAATGGCCTATTCCTGCTCCTATTTTCTATGTTTCTATGTTTCTCAAATTGTGTAATGAAGCAGGATTAATAAACAATGTCATAGTAAAAGATCCACTAGGAAATAGTGATCATAATACCATTGAATTTCATTAAGTTTGAAAGTGACACACTTCAATTGCAAGCAAGAATCTTAAACTTAAACAAAGCCAATTACAAAGGTATGAGGGGACAACTGGCTAAAGTTAATGGGTAAATCAATGGGAAGGTATTGCGGTAAAGGAACAGTGCGAAATATTTAAAGAAACAATTCAAAAGGTTCAACAAAATGATGACTGGTGTGGAGCACTCACCGTGGCAGAATGCAGGAGGTCATTGAACCTCTTCCTGGACTGGACCCAGTTGCGTTGGGTGACCCCACGGCTGCTGACCTCCTCTGCGATCTCCAGCCAGGCTTGCTTGGTCAGGCGGGAGGAACGCTTCTTGCCATCAAAGGGGATGAGAACCTCCCACCTTTTCCTTGTGGCCTGGAGGAAAATCTGCAAGGAGGCATCACTGAACTGTGGGGCCACCCAGTGTAATCTTCTGCTCTCCTCAGTGGGGTGAGGGGGTGGTGGTGGTGGTGAGGAGGGGGTACAGGAACCAGTCAGGCAGAGTTTTAGGCTGCACAAAGCTGCAATTGACTCCAAGGCAGGAGTGAATGGAAGGCTGGCAGGCCTTAAATATGGTGCCAGCATTTGCTCTGGAGTCATCAGAGGCCATAATCAATGACTCGCCTCCTGGGCCCGCCACTGATTGGAGGGGACCCGAGCCTTCCCGATGCAAAATGGCTGCCCATCGCATAATTGTGGTGTGATGGCTCCCCACATGATGAAAGGGAATGGCACCCTTTCCCGCGCCTGCTGCTGGTTAAATTCAACCCCTGTTTATCATTCTTAATGCTACATCCTGGTTCCCATTCCCCTGCCAAGTTAGTTTAAACCTGCCCAAAAAGCACTAGCAAACCCTCTTGCAATGACATTGGCCCCAGTTCTGTTGAGGCAACCTGTCTGGCCTGTATAGGTCACACCTCCTCCAGAAATGGTCCCAATGTCCCAGTAATCTAAAGCCCTCCTTCCTGCACCATAGGGAGTATAGTTAATAGTCCCATGGACCAGAGGAAGCTGCAAAGGGATATTGATAATAATGGGAAAAAATGTAGCAGATTGAATTCAATGTCAGTAAATGTGAGACAGTATGGGCTGAATTTTATCAGCAGCTAAGAGGTCCTGCCATCGGGACGAGAAGCGGGAACCAACCCCGCGCTGGCAGGCCGCAGGACCCTGGAACGGCACTATACCGGTGGAGGCCAATTAAGAGGCTGCCACCGGGACCACTGTCCAATTGAGGGCGGCAGCCTACCTCCCAGAGCTGCCAGCCCCATCAGAGGGTGGATAACTTGGCAGCCTTGGCAGTGCCACTGTTAGAGGTGGCCACTGTTGAGGCTGCAAGATGTGTCAGCTGTGGTTTAGTTGATGGCACTCTTGTCTCTGAGTTGCAAGATTTGAGTTAGGGCGGCACAGTGGCGCAGTGTTTAGCACCGCAGCCTCACAGCTCCAGGGACCCAGGTTCGATTCCAGGTACTGCCTGTGTGGAGTTTGCAAGTTCTCCCTGTGTCTGCATGGGTTTTCTCTGGGTGCTCCGGTTTCCTCCCACAAGCCAAAAGACTTGCAGGTTGATAGGTAAATTGGCCATTATAAATTGTCACTAGTGTAGGTAGGTGGTTGGGAAATATAGGGACAGGTGGTGATGTTTGGTAGGAATATGGGATTAGTGTAGGATTAGTATAAATGGGTGGTTGATGTTCGGCACAGACTCGGTGGGCCGAAGGGCCTGTTTCAGTGCTGTATCTCTAATCTAATCTAAAAAGTTCAAGTCCTACTCCAGGGCTTGAGCACAAAAACCAAGGCTGACACTCCAGTGCAGTACTGAGGGAGTGTAGCCATCTTCCAGATGAGATATTAACCTGGAGCCCCATCCATTTTCCTGGGTTGATGTAAACGATTCCATGGCACTATTTCAAAGAAAGAACTTTTTTTTTCTCTTAATTTTCCATTCTGTCTCTTTGTTCTCTTTCTTTTAAACCCATCTTTCTGTCGCTTTATTTCTCCTTCAGCACCTGATTTGACATTGAATTGACCCACTCTAATTCACCCTCCTTCTAAGTTCTTCCTCTGGTATTCCTGATGCCCCATTGCCCTTGTTGCACTGTTATCAGCTTGCACTTCCAGCAACTTTGTGGGCAAGATATTTTAAACCTTAAATGTACACAAACAAGTTTAACTAATGGGGATTTGCGAGATACACCTCTCTAGCAAAATATGGGCCAATCTATTTTAGCGATGATATTTGAGGGGTAATTATTTTTTTAGGGCACTAGGAGAACTCAACTGCTCTAAGAAAAGGGCCATGGGAACTTTTACATTCACCTGAGAGGGTAGACAGAGTTTAACGTCTCATCCACAAGGTGGCTGCTCTGACCGTGCAGCCTTGATTATGTGCTCAAGCCCCTGGAGTGAGGCTTGATACCATGACCTTTTGACTTCTTTTGATGCTTTTGTTTTTATCCATTCAGAAACCAAAGAAATAGTCACTATGTGCTTTAACACTTCCATTCTTCAGTCAATTCCCCAAGCAAAAAATGGATTTGAGTAAGAGTTAACTGGCATTATTAAATAGTTGGAGTGTGTTACAAGGCAGCAACACATCCATGGGATGACATGACAAAGTAAACTGAGAGCGACACTGGAGTTGTTTGTTAACATCATCTGAATCCATCTATGTGCAATTGCGCTATAGCTCACTCACGCTTATGTGCTACTCTTTATAACATATGCAATTTCAAGTAGTTCTTACCATTTTTGGTGCTTTTGAAGTGGAACTAAGGCTGTTCAGTTTGGTATTAGAATGAAAAACATCATGATGCAAATGAGCTGAAATAACAACAATGTAGCTTACAACATTTAGCTGTTTAATGGTGTCATATGTCAAATATTTAAATAGATACTTGTACTACATGTACCCCATCAGAAAGTTTCTATAGTTTCTGATGGCTGGTGGCAGATCACTTATGGTATGCTAAGCAGATGAATTGTTAAACTGAGTTTAATGACTTTCTGATTTTCAGTTTCCAATCCTCCATAGATATGGGTGAAGTGCCAAAAGACTGGAACATTGAAAAAGTTACACCCTTGTTCAAAAAAGGGTATAAGGATAAACCCAGCAATTACAGTTTAATCACTGTGGTGGGAAAGCCTTTAGAAATGATAATCCGGGATAAACTTAACTGCCACTCGGACAAGTGTGGATTAATTAAGGAAAGCCAGCATGGATTTGTTAAAGCAAATCATGTTTAACTAACGTGATTGAGTTTTTGATGAGTTAACAGAAAGGTTTGATGAGAGTGATGTGGTTGATGTGGCGTACATGGATTTCCGGCCTGTAGTTGCTGGGTTTATCCTTACACCCGAAACATATACGTTGTGGAGATCCATTAAAATAATATTCTTTGAAATCTTTGAAAATTACCGTTGATGATGTTAGCGGATGGACATTTGACTCACTTATATAATATTACTCTCCACTGGTTCAATGCAGTGTTAAATCATTTTATTGGATAACAACTGTTAAAAATGTAGATAAAGGAACGGCACTCAAATACATGAAATCTTTATCCGATAACTTCTGGGCTTATGTCTCAAAATTAACCACTAAGAAGATAACAATACAGTATAAAAATAGTTCATCATTACGGTAACTCCCTGAAACTTTCCTTGCCTCTCCTGAGCTGACAGATTTGCCGAGGCTTGGGAAACCCTTCAGGCCACAGTTATATCTGTGAAACTGTAATTCTGAGGCTGCCAACCTCATTAAAACATGTAAATTGTCAAATCATCTTCTGGGAATGGGATGGCTGCCCATCCATTATCCTCCCTCCCTTAAACCTGGAAGTGGGCAGGTGAAAGGCAATTTGGGGTCAGGTTGGAGATTTTTAAAAATATTAAGCTCTCACTCAATCTCCATCCACCTATTCTTGGGTGTTAAAATCCAGTCCCACATGTATTTAATATTAGACTAAACTGGACCATGAGACTAAACTGCAACATTAAATGGGACATGATGGTAATTATCTTCATATTGTAAGTCTGAATATACTCTAGTTAAGTGACCTGTCCTGTGGAAAGTAATCCTCTTAATGACTGATTTCTCAGCTTGTCTTCTCCGTATTTCACATTTTTTTCAAGAAATTGAGTGGGAGAGATTGTTGTTATCATATAAGGTTTTACAGAGAAGAAGGCTAGAAGCTAAATTTCTGTGCCGTGGAACTTGTTTCTGGGTCACCTGCCGGTATAAGAACAGAAGAACATAAGAAATAGGAACAGGCCGCGACCTCTACCAACTAGAAGGACAAGGGCAGCAA
The DNA here is from genome assembly GCF_036365525.1 of Heterodontus francisci. Classification (NCBI taxonomy): domain Eukaryota; kingdom Metazoa; phylum Chordata; class Chondrichthyes; order Heterodontiformes; family Heterodontidae; genus Heterodontus; species Heterodontus francisci. Next base: position 49,627,450 of record NC_090383.1, read on the forward strand.
ATGCATGAGAATACCACTACCTGCAAGTTCCCCTCCAAGTCACACACCATCCTGACTTGGAACTATATCGCTGTTCCTTCACTGTCGCTGGGTCAAAATCCTGGAACTCCCTTCCTAACAGCACTGTGGGTGTACCTACCCCACATGGACTGCAGCGGTTCAAGAAGGCAGCTCACCACCACCTTCGCAAGGGCAATTAGGGATGGGCAATAAATGCTGGCCTAGCCAGTGATGCCCACATCCCATGAATGAATAAAAAAATGTGGTCCCTTCAGCCTGCTCCGCCATTCAATAAGAGCATGGCTGAACTTTTACATCAACTTACACCCTACTTCATCTCACCTTCTCAGCCTAAACTTTTATTCCTTTCAAGTATCCCATCCAGGCATCCTTCGTTCATGCACAAACCTGGACAATACCTACTGGGGTTTGGGGAAGGTGAGGTCTTTATTAAAGTTGAGCGCACCCCTATATGTGATTAACGCCCATGCCTAATGTCCATACAGGTGCATTTTGCAGCAAGAAGTCACTGGATAGTGTTCAAGATTGGGAATCCTGTCTGATCTTTTCTTTTCCTCTTGTCCACATGCACTGCAATCAATTAGAGTGCTCCTACTGCCAATGTGATTGAGATCAGAATACTCAGCATTGATTGCGGACCAGCATGGGTCTGTATGGCTTAGTATTAAACTGGGAAATAAATTTAGAAACTACCCCATTGGGAGACCTTACCATTCAAGTTTTATCTGTCTCTTCACGTAATAAGATTTAAAAGCCTTCAGAGATCAGGTTAACTTGTTCCATTTTGCTGTATTATTTTCCCCTTGAAGAAAAGCTTAGCACAAAATTGAAAAAATGTGTACACAGCTAAACAATAGCTCCAGCTTAGTTGGTAGGGCTGCTTTATGTTCTGGTCACAAGGTGTTTCAGCTCTTTGCTCCAATATCTTCCCTTCAATTTTTGTTTTACTGCAATAATTGCTGTTCATGTTTGTGGAAATTCTGCAGTGAGGCCCTGGCTGTGGTATCATAATCAGTGGAATATAAAAACAGGAATAAGCCATGCAGCTCCTCGAGCCTGTTCCACCATTTAACTAGGTTATGGCTGATCTGTATCTTAAATCCTTTACATGCCTTTGCTCCATATCCCTCAATACCCTTACCTAATATAAAACTACCTACCTCAGTTTTAACATTTCATTTTGACCGAGCCGCAACAATTTTTTGAGGGGAAACGTTCCAGATTTTGTGTGACTAAGTGCTTCCTGACATCACCCCTGAATGGTCTAGTTTGAATTTTAAGGTTTCTGCCCCCTTGTGCTGGACTCTTCTACCAGAGAAAATAGTTTCTCCCTAACTATCCCATCAAATCTGTTAATCATTCTAAACAACCCAATTAGATCACCTCTTAATCTTTCATAGCCAAGAGAATTCAAGCTTAATTCTATGCAACCTGCTCTCATAATGTAACCCTATAGCACTGGTATCATTTGCTGAATCTGTACTGCCCTCTATCCAAGGCCATTATATCATCCTTGATGTGCAGTGCCCAGAACTGAATGCAGTATTCCATGTGTGGTCAAACCAGAGCCTTATACAACCATAGCATAATTTCCAGCCCTTTTATTCCACCTCTCTTGATAGAAAGGCTAATATATTCGGACATAAGAACATAAGATATAGGAGTAGAAGTAGGCTATACAGCCCTTTGAACCTAATCCATCATTCAATAAGACCATGGTTGAACTTTTGCATAGACTCCACTTTCCTGCCTGATTCCCCATATCTCTTGATTCTCTTCATGCTCAAAAATCTATTGATTTCAGCCTCAATGATGGAGAACCCACAGCCCTCTGAGGCAGAGCATTCCAAAAATTCACAACCATTTGAGTGAAGAAATTTCTGCACATCTCAGTCCTAATTGGCCGACCCCTTATCCTGAGACTGTGACCATTAATTCTAGACACTCCAGCCAGGGGATACAGCCATTCAGCATCCAACCTGTCAAGCCCTCTCAGGACTTTATACGTTTCAATGAGACTATCTCTCATTATTCTAAACTCCAGAGAATATAGGCCCATTATACTCAATCTATCCTCATAGGACACTCTCATTCCAGAAATCAATCTAGTGAACCCTTTGTTGCAGCCTCTCTAAGACAAGCATATCCTTCTTTAGGTAACAAGACAAAGCTATACACTGTACTCCAGGTATGGTCTCATCAAAGCCTTGTACAATTGCAGCAAGGCTTCCTTACTCTTATACTGCAATCCTTGCAATAAAACCTAACATAGCATATGCCACCCTAATTTAGTTTAGTTTAGTTTAGTTTAGAGATACAGCACTGAAACAGGCCCTTCGGCCCACCGAGTCTGTGCCGACCATCAACCACCCATCTATACCAATCCTACACCAATCCCATATTCCTACCACATCCCCACCTGTCCCTATATTTCCCAACCACCTACCTATACTAGGGGCAATTTATAATGGCCAATTTACCTACCAACCTGCAAGTCTTTTGGCTTGTGGGAGGAAACCGGAGCACCTGGAGAAAACCCACGCAAACACAGGGAGAACTTGCAAACTCCACACAGGCTGTATCTGCATGCTAACATATATGATTCGTATACAAGGACAACCAAATCCCTCTGAATCTGGAATGAGAGGACTTGTCCTATGAGGACGGATTAAATAGAATGGACCTTGTCATACAGGCCCCCACCTGCCAAGAATGAGACATATTCATTTTGTCATATGAACATTAATTTTAAACTTGCTGGGAAGAAGAAAAGACCTGTAACGAGGGCTGCCAGATACTTAGCTGAAAAACATTTGCATACTGACAGGCAGTGCTTGTAATCACCAGACACTGAAGGTGTAAGGAAGAGCATTCCAGAGACTGCTAAGGTGATACAATCCACAAAAGCCAGGACTGGTTAAACCAGCTGGCCACATGACTATTTGGCTGGTCCAGGGTTTTTTGAAATAGCCACAGAGTTTTTGAACTCAGAGAAAGACTGTTTGCTTCTGGAGTGAGAAGACCTCTCCTGTCCGCTCCCATCTCTTTCTCACAAGCCTCTGGACCCACTGAGGACACATGAACTTCAAGAAAGAAAAGTCTCCTACATCGAACAAGGTTTAAGAAGAATACTGGGCCCCAATGAAAAGCAAGACCTACCTACAATCGAGGATTTTACGGCGAGCTCGAAGAACAATAACCAAAACCATCTTCAGATATTGCCTCAATCTTTTTCACTTTATTTCTTCTGCTCTTTTCTGTCTCTATGTGCATGTGTATATCACATATGCATGCTAGCGTGGGCGCGTCACGTATCCATAGGTGTTAACCGAATTAGAGTTTAAGTTTAATAAAGTTCAACCTTTTTTTTAAACCTAAGAAAACCTGTCTGGCTGGTTTCTTTGCCTTATAGTTGGATGTTAGTGGACAAGGATTCACTAAGCGGCAGCTAAAAAAAAATGTGTTTAAAATAAAACCCTGTAGGACCAGGTGCAGGCTGAGAGGAAACCTGAGACCCCTTTCTCACCTGTTCGTAACAACCTATATTCTCTGGACTTTAGAAGAATGAGAGATGATCTCATTGATATGTATAAAGTCTTAGAGGAGTTGGTAGGATAAATGCTGAGAGGCTGTATCCTCTAGCTGGAGAGTCTAAAACTAGGGGTCATAATCTCAGGAAAAGGGGTCGGCCCTCTGAATCCCAACATTTACTGGTCTCTCACATTTTAAAATAGTCTGCTTTTCAACAATGGATCATTTCACACTTACCCACATTATATTATATGCCTTTGCAGCCTCTTACGTCCTCCTCAAAGCTTACTTTCCTACCTATCTTTTTGTATCATCAGATAACTTGGATCAATTGCAAATACAATCAGAAAATACTGGAAATATTCAGCAGGTCTGGCAGCATCTGTGGAGAGAGAAACAGAGCTCAATGACCTTTCATCAGAACTGGGAAAAGTCAGAGATGTAACAGGTTTTAAGCAAGTGAAATGGGGTAGGGTGGGGAAAAGAACAAAAGGCAAAGACTGTGATCGGGTGGAAGACAGGAGAGATTAAATGACAAAAGAGATAATGGTGCAAGGAGAAAGGAAATAGTAATGGGACAAATAAAGATACAAAAAATGTGTTTAAAGGAGCTGTGAATGGTAGAATCATGCTATCCGAAAGCAAAAAGAAAGGAACAGAGAAATAAAAGAAGGAAAAAACAGCAAAAAAAGGAAACAAAATAATTGGCATGGGGCTGGGTCCAGCATATAGAAGTAGCAAAGAGGAATAAGGTACATAAAGTGAGAGTGTTGATAGTACTAGAGAAGGAAGTAGTACTATATTAGATAGTAGCAGACTAGGAAGGGCTAGGAGGAATACAAAGGCAGGTTTAGAGTGCATGCATGTAAATGCACAAGTGTGGTGGATAAGATTGGTGAGCTACAAGCAGAAATAGCTATGTGGGAATATGATGGAGTAGCAATAATGGAAATATGGCTTAAAAATGGCGAGGACTGGACACTTAATGTTTAACAATACAGAGTGTTCAGGAAAGAAAGGGAAAAAAAGGAGGTGGTAGCAGTACTGATTAGGGAAGACATTGTAGTGTTGGAAGGAATGGATGTCTTTGAGGGGGCATAGACAGAATCCATTTGGTTAGCGTTGGAAAGCAAGAAAGGTATGATCACACAACTGGGGGTATTCTATAGGTCTCCAAATAGTGAGAGAAAAATACAGGAACAAATCTGCAGGGAAATCATAGCGATGTGTAATAACTATAGACTGGTGATATTGGAGACTTTAATTGCCAAAATACCAGTTGGAATAATGTTAAAGTAAGGGAAAGTAGAGGGAGGAATTTCTGACATGTGTTCAGGAGAACGTCTCGACCAGTATGTTCTCGGTCCAACTAAGAAGAAGGCATTGCTAGATTGAGTGCTGGGGAATAAGGTGGGCCAAGCGGATCAAGTATCTGTGGAGAAACATTTGAGTAAGAGTGATCATTGTATCATAATGTTTAGATTAGCAATGAAGAAGAGAAAATAACAATGCAAAGTAGAACTTCTAAATTGAAAGAAGGCAAACATCAGTGAAATGAGAGGGGGATCTAGCCAGGGTAAATGGAACTAAAGACTGACAGGAAAAACTCTAATGGGACAATGGGTGATCTTTAAGGAGGAGATGTTTCTGGTACAGGGTATATGTTGCATGTCAGGTGAATTCTTTAAACGAGAACCAAGCCAATACAGTCAGTTGAGAGGGGAAATGAAGAGAAAAATAAGACTGGCAAAGAGAAAATATGAGAGTAGATTGGCAGTTAACATAAAATGGAATCCAAAAATCTTCTACCGGCATGTAAATAGGAAGTGGGAAGATTGTCTTATGAGGAGAGATTGCAAAAATTGGGCCTGTATTCTCTTGAGTTTCAAAGAATGAGAGGTGATCTCATTGAAACTTACAAAATTCTTACAGGGTGTGACAGGGTAGATGTGGATAGGATGTTTCCTCTGGCTGTTGAGTCTAGAACAAGGGGACACAGTCTCAGAATAAGAGACAGGCCATTTAAGACTGAGATAAGGAGGAATTTCTTCACTCAGAGGGTGGTGAATCTTTAGAATTCTCCACCTCAGAGGATTCTGGAAGCGCAATCATTGAATATGTTCATGACAGAAATCGATAGATTTCTGAATACTAATGACATCAAGGGATAGTTTAAATGAATTACAGGAAGCTATGCTGTATACAGGTTTACAGAAAATTGACAGAACCTGACCAGCATGCATTGCAAAGGCCAAAAGGGTTTTGAGCCAAAGTAACCTGCTAACAGCTGCAAGCTGTTTTCATTGCAGATAAACAGTCATTGGTGAAAAAAACACTTTAAGTTATGAAATGTTTAGTAAAAAGCAGAAAAGTCATAAAAATGGAGTTGAAACCAATAAGCAGACATACTTCAAAGCCTTGGTTCAGTTTGATGCTAAGTTAGAACTTTGGAGAGACTTCACATATGCAAAAACATGGAGCCACAGTGTCTGAAAACACGAAGATAAGAGACTGAACATGGTTTAAAAATACTAATTTAGCTGGCCTAAGTGGTCCAAAGTGATTTGAAAAGCTGTTGGAGTGTGACAAACTGGTGCTGATTGATGATGTCAGAGTTTGTCTTCTTGTGAAAAGCAAAACAACCAACTCCACGAGAAGCTAATTTTATTGTATATGCATTTTCAGATAAACTCTGCCTTTAATTTTCTAAGCAATAGCTTGAAAGAAGTCAGTAATTTAAGGGACTCTGATTGTTTGATTGTCTATTGGTTTTAAAATGTGTGTGTGACTAGGAAAGGAAGCTGCTTTTGTCTTCACTGATAAAGGTCTCAAAGGCATCTGTAACATCCATAAGAGATGTTGAATTTACTGAAATATAAAGATATGCTCATCGTCAAAGAAGTTTCTGAAATCGTAATTTGAACAAAGAATTAGATGTCTCATTGAACAATTGCAGCTTAAAGTGGATTTTGATAGGACAGTACAATCTTGTCAATCAAACATTGTGTCCACCTTGGAAAGAAAGGTATAAAAATCAATGCAAAGAATGATTCGGTGTTTAAGTCTAGCAACTTGGTCAGTTGCTGAAGAGTACAATCAACAGAAAGTGACCTCTCACTGGGTTTAACTCCTTGTAAAGTATTTGTGACTAACTGGTGTATGGTATTGTTAATTGGTACTCCTACCAAACCTAGTAAAGATATTAGAGTTTAATTTTGGCTTTGAGTGTTGTCTCTCTATTTCTCATAATTCTCATATTCAAACAGTAGAGTAACCTGTATTGGGATAGAAGGTTACTCCTTACAAAATTGCCTAGCTTGTCACCTAGCAAGTACTTTTTCAAAGACCTCTTCACAATCTGCACATTCCTTTCTGCAGCACCATTTGATGCTGGGTGATATGGTGGTACCAGAGTGTGTTTGACTCCATTCTTACTCAGAAATTTTCTGAACACTTCTGACGTAAACTGCTGACTGTTGACTGATGCTAACACCTCTGAAAACCCATAAATTGCAAACCAACTTCTCAAAACCTCAACAGTTTTGGCACTTGTTGTGTTGGGCATTTACCACTTGCTGGAGCTATTGACAAAAACAAAGTACTCTTTCCCTTCCATTTCAAAGAAATCGACATGCACTCGTTCCCATGATTTCTTTGTGTTTGACCATGGAATGAAAGGAACCTTGGTTGGATCCTTTCTCATTCGGAGACACACTTCATAACTTTTCATCAATTCTTCGATATCTCTGTCTACCAAAAAGACCTTCTTGCCACTGCTTTCATATGCACTATGCCTGTGTGCTCTTAATGTAGTTCCTCTAACAGTCTCTCTAAATCTTGGAAAGATTACTCTTAAACCCTAAAGGAGGCAGCCTTGATCTACAATCAGTTCATTTCTATGTGTGCAATACTCCTGCAGTTTGTCATCATCACATTGTTTAGACCTGCCATTCATGACATAATTTAGCACGTTACTGAGAACCACATCCCTGTGAGTTTCTTCATGAACTTTTCTGGCAGATACTGGCATGTCACTTGTGTATGTAAAGTAATTCACAAGTAACTCAGTGGCTAAAAATGAATCAATCTTCATGGAAAGTCTTGAAAGAACATCCGCATTAGCATGATCTGCTGACTTACAATATTTAATATCATATTGATGGGCCATCAAAATCAACGCCCATCTCTGAAGCTGCACTGCCGCTCAGGATAGTACCCTCTTCTTTGAACCAAATATGATTGTAAGGGCTTGGTGTTAGTTAAGTGAATTTCCTACCATACAGGTACTTGTGGAACTTTGTAACACCATATCTGATGGTTAACGCCTCTTTCTCAACTTGTGAGTAATTTTGCTCTGACTTCATTAAGGTATGTGAAGCATACACTACAAGCCTCTCCAGACCACCTTCCATTATGTGAGATAATACCACACCTAACCCTTGTGGTGGTAAGGCATCATGTGCTAAAACCAGTTGTTTCTTGGAATTATAGTGGGCCAAAATAGCATCAGTGATCAGTACTTTGTTCACTTCTTCAAATGTCTTCTGGCACTCTACAGACCACTCCCAAACAATTCAATTTTTGAGCAGTTCATACAATGGGGCGAATGTCACCGAATCACGGAACTGTTACAGTGCAGAAGGAGGCCATTCAGCCCATTGTGTCTGCACCAGCTCTCTGAAAGAGTAATTCACTCAGTTCCATTCCCCCGCCTTCTCCCTGTAAACCTGCACATTCTTCCTTTTCATATAACTATTTCTAATTCCCTTTCGAATGCTTCAATTGAATCTGCCTCCGCCACACTCTAAGGTAGCACATTCCAGATCTTAACCACTCGCTGCATGAAAAATCTTTTCCACATGTCACTTTTGCTTCCCTTACAAAATACTTTAAGTCTGTGCCCGCTCATTCTCGATCCTTTCATGAGTGGGAACAGTTTCTCTCTATCTACTCTGTCCAGACCCTTCATGATTTTGAATACCTCCATCAAATCACCTGTCAGCCTTCTCTTCTCCAAGGAAAACAGTCCTAACTTCTCCAATCTAGCCTCATACCTGAAGTTCCTCATCCCTGGAACCATTCTCATGAATCTTTTCTGTACTCTCTTCAATGCCCTCTTTCTTAAAGTGCGTCACTCAGAACTGGATGCAATTCTCCAGCTGAGGCCAAAAAAGTACCTGATATAAGTTCAACATATATTTCTTGCTCTTGTATGCTATGTCCCTATTAATAAAGCCCAGGATACTATATGCTTTATGAACTGTTCTCTCAACCTGTCATGCTACCTTCAATGACTTATGCACATGTACAGCCAGGTCCCTCTGCTCCTGAACCCCCTTTAGAATTTTACCCTTTATTTTATATTGTCTCTCCATGTTCTTTCTACCAAAATAAATCACTTCTCTGCGTTGAACATCATCTGCCACCTGTCTGCCCATTCCACCAACTTGTCTATGTCCTTTTGGAGTTCTACACGATTCTCCTCACAGTTCACAATGCTTCCAAGTTTCGTATCATCTGCAAACTTTGAAATAGTGCTCTGTACACCAAGTTCTAGGTCTTTATAATATATCAGGAAAAGCAAGGGTCCCAACACTGATCCTTGGAGAACTCTACTACAAACCTTCCTCCAGCCCGAAAAACATCCATGAACCACTACTCTTTGATTCCTGCCACTCAACCAATTCCATATCCATGTTGCTACCGTCCCTTTTGTTCCATGAGCTATAACCCTGCTCACAAGTCTGTTATGTGGCAGTGCATCAAACGCCTTTTGAAAGTCCATGTACACCATATCAACAGCATTGCCCTCATCAACCCTCTCTGTTACCTCCTCAATAAATTCCAGCAAGTTAGTTAAACATGATTTTCCTTTAAGAAATCCATGCTGGCTTTCCTTAATTAACCTGCATTTGTCCATGTGACTATTAATTTTGTCCCGAATTATTTTTTCTAGCTGTTTCTCCACCACCAAAGTTAAACTGATTGGCCTGGAGTTCCTGGGCTTATTTTTGCACCCTTTTTTGAACATGGGTGTAATATTTACAATTCCGCAGTCCTCTGGTACCACCCCCAAGTCTAAGGAAGACGGAAAAATTATGGCCAGCGCCTCTGCGATTTCCACCCTCACTTCCCTCAGGCAGAAAAGAAACTCATGAGATGAGTGCAAGGAGGGTTCACTTTGCCTGTCAGGATGCTGCAGCCAAGTTCATTAGTCTGTGCAGTAGATGGATTCCACCTGTAATTCTCTACACTCTTGGGGAAACCTAGCAGCAGGGAAGCATTGTGTTCCTTGTCCTGCCCTTGCCTCCACACCACAGTGAAAATCATCAATGCCTTTTGTAAACTCTAAAAATGCTGATAGCTGACAAACAAAATTGGCAGATCACAGGTGATAGCTGGAAAGACCCAGTGCCATGAATATTTAATATACATATATGGGATCAGCCAAACATTGTGATAATATTATGTACAACAGCCTGCAGCAGATGCTATAGCTGTGTGACAATTTCTCTGTAAAGCGGAGGCAGCAAAAACAGGTCTGTCAGAGTGGAATCTGGTCTGTAAATGCACTGGGGTTGTGACAGTCATTGACATATTAGTGTAGGTGTCTCTGCATTTGTTGTCCCTCATGATGTTCTCTTCCTCATCATGTAACTTTATCGCATCCCCAAAGATATAGCACCACTCAGTATGGTGCTATTTCAATAGCAGAAACCAATACTAAAGCATGAAAGTATTGTCCAAAACGTACAAAACATTGGTTCTTTCCCCAACTTCCCCAACTATGCACCATTTGATATGGCCAAATTCAGCATGTAATTCACACCAGGAATTGAACAGGCTAAATTCACTTGGCCCACAGCGCAAGCTCTCCCACAAGCACACTGCGAAATATAGCATAACTTTGCCTTTCATCAGAAAGACCTGAAATGTTAACTCTGGGCTGTATTTTACCCTTGTCGGATGGGAGCCGTCCACCGACTGCAAAGTCGTTGGCCAAACCTCCGCCAGGCCTGGGGATCCAGTCCAGATTTTACGGTCCCCAGGCCCTTACTTGGTCTGATGCGGGACTTCCAGCTTATTGAGGCAGATGCTGGCCAATCAGTGGGACAGCAGCTCTTAGACCCAACAGCGCCACCAGAAGTCGCCACTGCTGGGACTACAACACAGCTTCACGAAGAAGAGGAAGGACGGTCCTGAGAAAAGGTACGTTTTTGGGGCCTCGCCGGGAGTGATCAGTCGGGCCCCGGTGAGGGAAGGGTAGTCGATTGGGGGTGGTGAGGGGCGTGCTGGACGTTGGCGGTGGTTGGGGCATCGACGGCCCTTTGTCGGACACAGGGTTAAATCTGATTTAACTTTAATTCACTTGATTGCCTTTACCCATTGCTCCTCTGTTTCTTTTAAATGAGGCATGCCATGAGCTGCTCTGCTCCAGAAAATTTTGGGTCATTATTTAGTTACTTGCAGATGCACAAAGTGTACATCCTCATTTTGTATAGCAGCAGACAAATAAAAGATCAACGTAGACTTTCAAAGAAAGACGATATTTCCTACAAAAGTAAGTCTTTGCCATAACTAATGTAAAAACTGTTCAAAATATTCTTCATATTCATATCTTCGCTTTTTAAAAAAAATGAAGAGTAAATATATTGTGCACAAGTGTGTGGGGGTGGGAGCATTACAATCCATAAATCATATGCTCTTCATACATTTTCATCTGTAAAACACAAAAATGTAACATCAGCTTCATTATTTTCATTTTAAGTGAATTTCAAATCCAGGGAAGTTATTTGTTTCCGAAGGGTAAAATCAACATGAGTGAAAAATGATTCAAGGATGCATAATAGAATGAAAACAGTACTTTATGATATTAATGTCATAACTATTGAACAATCTATCAGAGACTGGAATTATATTGGAATTCTGAAAACAAACAATGTTTTCTCATGTTGTACTCTAGGGCAACAGGGAAGAGAAGCACAAGCTTCAGCTACAGTTTAAAGCTTCTGCATCCTTGACATCTTTGTGGTAGCTTGGGGCCATTTGTGCCAAAAATAGAATATGTTCTAACAATGAGTCACAGAACTGAGAACCCAAGTCTTTAGCTTGGTGTCTTGATATGAAGAGATAAAAGAGTAAAATGACTTTTAAAATCAAAGTTCTGGTGGTGTAAGGAATTATATGTGGTTACTGTTTCAATTCTGTCCAAGCCATAAATGCACTAATGCTGTAATAAAATGCTAGAATGCAGTATTTTAATGACAAACATTGAATTTATGGCCTGCTAAATGGAACTGAAGTGATAACTGCATTTTAATTCTGTACACCTGCTGAATCCTGATTTAAAAACTATTTTACATTTCTTTTTCTTTATATCAAACAACAAAGTGAAGATCTCATCCTAGCTCCTCGACTCACTGCTACAACATGTTCTATTTTGGGACAAGTGGAACCTGTGAGTTTAATTATTCATTCCCGTTAAGGAGATTTTCAAGATTGAGGCCATTTCTTTCCAGGGAGAGATGAGAGGTGGCTCACACAATGTAATGAGCATTAAAGTGGCTTTTGTCATTTGTAATTGACCTAGTTAAAGGTAAGTCAACTGATTTAAAATTTTATCCTCTAAAAACACAATTATTGAGGTACTAATAGCTTACAAAAACATCTGGTAAACCTATTTTTACATTTGTAAATTACAGACACGCATCATTTTTGTTATAATGATGTCTTACACAAGTGACCTGAGAACGAGTTTTGATACGACTTAGGACTGAAGTGGGTATTTGTAAACAAATGGAAATAGGTTTGTCAAACAGTTCCCATGAAGATAGTGTCCATTTAAAGGATAATTCATATTCTATAAAGGACATGTTAAGCTGCAAGTGATCCACCAGTATAAAAATTCTAATATTTAATCCTGAGAATATACACCAGAATTCATTCTTCCTCTTTAGCTTTCTTCCCATATTCCGTAAAAGGATAATATGTTAAGTACAGATAAAAAAGGTTGTATACTCTCAGACACAATAGGGGAATTTTAACACGGAAGAGGACATGGGTTTAGGAGCGCGTGGGTGGTTAAATTTGCCGAAAGTTGGCTCCAACTTGCCAACTTCTGGGTTGAGCAAGGCGCATTTGATTGGTTGCACGCAACCCACCTGGGAGAGGCGGGTTAAAAATTTTAAAATACAAATCACTCCATTTTAGCAACGTTTAAATGTCTTTTCAAATTTAAAGGTGTGTCCATGGGTTTCCTGGACGTCTCTCCATTTAAATCAAGATGAGAACACTAAGCAAATTCATGTGGCTCATTAAAATTCAGGCAAATACTACAATAAATACTCAGTACTTTTACAGCTGTTTTCTTACCTACCACTGGGAAAAGTTTTGCTCACAGTGGTGCAGTGGTTAGCACCGCAGCCTCACAGCTCCAGGGACCCGGGTTCAATTCTGGGGACTGCCTGTGCGGAGTTTGCAAGTTCTCCCTGTGACCGTGTGGGTTTTTGCCAGGTGCTCCGGTTTCCTCCCACCACCAAAGACTTGCAGGTGATATGTAAATTGGCCATTGTAAATTGCCCCTAGAGTAGGTAGGTGGTAGGGAATATGGGATTATTGTACGGTTAGTATAAATGGGTGCTTCTTGGTCGGCACAGACTCAGTGGGCCGAAGGGCCTGTTTCAGTGCTGTATCTCTAAATAAAAAATAAATAAATACTTGCGGTGAGAGGTTAGTTTCTAAGTTTCGGACGTTTTGAGGCTCAGTTCAAGATGGATGACACCTTTGCTGCCTTAGATAAGGATCAAGATGAGTATCACCAGCAGCTAAACCCTGTTGAGTGGAGACTTGCAGTTGGTGAGCAGTGGTTGGGTTCACAGGAGGCACAACCCACATAACTGGGTGGACAGGCAGAGGCTCGGTTTCTTAGACCTCTCCGAAGAGCAATGCTTCAGGAGGCTCAGGTTGTTGTTCAGGTAGTAGCAGACATCTGCAGACTCCTAGAAGAAGATCTGCTCCCTGCTGGACATGGTGGCCGTGTTTTACCAGTGGCTGTCAGAATGATCACCGCTTCAACTTCTTTGCCTCTGTATTCTTCCAGGGCATGCCAGAGACATATCCAGGATCTCCTAATCAGCTGCACACAAATGCTTAAGGCTGAACACAGATGGGTTGGTTGCCAGGACTGGCAATTATGTCAACATCACCTGTGATAATGCCAGTCAGAATGAGCTGGCACTTGGGTTCGCGTTTCTGGCAGGCTTCCCCAAGGTGCAGGCTGTCATCGACTGCAAACACATGACAATCCAGACCCCCCCACCACCCCAGATTAACCAGGAATATCTGAGAACTGCAAGGGGTTCCATTTGGTCATGTGCAGCTGCTGTGAAATGACAAAATGATATTTCTGCAGATGTGCACAAGATTTCCTGGGAGCTGCCATGATGCTTTAATCCTGTGGCAGTCCAAGCTCCCTCAGCTCTTAGGATTTAAGGGGTAGCTGCTCAGAGACAGAGAATACCCCCTTCAAACTTGGCTGGTGACATCCCTGTGAAACCCAACCAATGAAGCTCAGGAGCTGTACAACAAAAGCCACATGACAACCAGATGTGTCACTGACCGAGCAATCAGTATACTCATGATGTACTTCAGATGCTGGGACAGATCTGGAGATGCCCTTCAGTATTCACCAGCCAGAGTCTCCAGAATGATCATGGCATGCTGCACTCTGTGCAACATTGCACAGAAGTGAGGATTAGTGCTGCAAGAGAAACAAGCCGTGTACAAATCCAAGGAGATGGAGAAGCAGAAGGAAGCTGAGGAAGAGGAGGAGGAGGAAGATGATGACCCCTATCACTGCACCAACCGCTTTATTGTAATCCACAATGCCAAGGATTCGCTTATAGCTGTAAGGGTTAGTTAGTCACTAGCACTGAACCAGTGCAACAACTTCATCCAATGGTCACACTCATTTCATACACACTCCCCCGCACCACCACCCCCTCCCCCATATCTCACTGATGCAGTGCTATTCTGTTACCAATTAACAACCCATTTCATATCTCCCAATTGATCCCCGTCAATTCATGACTTCCCATTCATCACCAGGCAACTGAAAAGGCGAATTGCCACACAGCAACCAAGAATGGACAACATGGGAAAGTGGTGTTAAGTAATAATTTTTTTGTGATTCTACTAAAGAAGGGAAACTTAACAACATTAAATTTTCTCATACATCATGTGCATATCCATGCTGAACAACAAAACTTCACTCTTCCTTTTCCTACTGTTACTATGTGGTGCAACCACTGTGGGCCCTGAGGTCAAAACAGGCTTTCAAATTCCTGTTTTGACTCTTGGCTAACGTGCTCTGGGTTTTGGAGTCTGTGAGGCCCTGGCCAAAGACTGCTCCACTTGAATCTGTGTAGGGGCAGATTCGGCCATCTGGTGAAGAGGCAACATGTCAGGTAATGCCTGGGAGTTAGGGATGGGGATGCAACTGGTGAGAAGTGAAATGCTTTGAGTGGAGTCCTCACTTCCATGTCCCCTTTCACCATCATCCTTTCCTTGGACCAGCCACATTTCACTGCTCTGACTCTGCTGGAGAGATGTTAGTTGCAGATCAGTAATGTCTTATAAGGTCAGTTATTCTGTATTCCTGTTTAAAGTACCACACATGTTGGTATTCAGAGCCTGGATGGCGATGGTCAAGGCATACATAGACTCATTTCATTGCCACGGTCATGGAGTTGATCGCTGTACCCATGGAAGAGACATTCTCGCAATGTCAGTGACATCAACACATTCATGCTTGAGGTGGACTTTTTTTTATTCATTCATGGGATGTGGGCATCACTGGCTCTGCCAGCATTTATTGCCCATCCCTAATTGCCCTTGAGAAGGTGGTGGTGAGCTGCCTTCTTCAACCACTGCAGTCCATGTGAGGTAGGTACACCCACAGTGCTGTTAGGAAGGGAGTTCCAGGATTTTGACCCAGCGACAGTGAAGGAATGGCGATATCGTTCCAAGTCAGGATGGTGTGTGACTTGGAGGGGAACTTGCAGGTGGTGATGTTCCCATGCATCTGCTGCTCTTGCCCTTCGAGGTGGTAGAGGTCGCAGGTTTGGAAGGTGCTGTCTAAGGAGCCGTGGTGCGTTGCTGCAGTGCATCTTGTAAATGGTACACACTGCTGCCACCGTCAGTGGTGGAGGGAGTGAATGTTTGTGGATGTTGTGCCAATCAAGCGGGCTGCTTTGTCCTGGATGGAGTTGAGCTTCTTGAGTGTTGTTGGAGCTGCACCCATCCAGGCAAATGGAGAGTATTCCATCACACTCCTGACTTGTGCTTTGTAGATGGTGGACTGGCTTTGGGGAGTCAGGAGGTGAGTTACTTGCCGCAGGATTCCTAGCCTCTGACCTGCTCTTGTAGCCACGGTATTTATATGGCTACTCCAGTTCAGTTTCTGGTCAATGGTAGTCCCTGGGATGTTGATAGTGGGGGATTCAGCGATGGTAATGTCATTGAATGTCAAGGGGAGATGGTTAGATTCTCTCTTGTTGGAGATGATCATTGCCTGGCACTTGTGTGGCACGAATGTTACTTGCCACTTATCAGCCCAAGCCTGGATATTGTCCAGGTCTTGCTGCATTTCTCCACGGACTGCTTCAGTATTTGAGGAGTCGCGAATGGTGCAATCATCAGTGAACATCCCCACTTCTGACCTTATGATTGAAGGAAGGTCATTGATGAAGCAGCTGAAGATGGTTGGGCCTAGGACACTACCCTGAGGAACTCCTGCAGTGATGTCCTGGAGCTCAGATGATTGACCTCCAACAACCACAGCCATCTTCCTTTGCGCTAGGTATGACTCCAACCAGCAGAGTGTTTTCCCCCTGATTCCCATTAACTCCAGTTTTTCTAGGGCTCCTTGATGCCATACTCGGTTAAATGCTGCCTTGATGTCAAGGGCAGTCACTCTCACCTCACCTCTTGAGTTCAGCTCTTTTGTCCATGTTTGAACCAAGGCTGTAATGAGGTCAGGAGCTGAGTGGCCCGGGCGGAACCCAAACTGAGCATCACTGAGCAGGTTATTGCTAAGCAAGTGCCGCTTGATGGCACTGTTGATGACACCTTCCATCACTTTACTGGTGATTGAAATAGACTGATGGGGCGGTAATTGGCCGGGTTGGACTTGTCCTGCTTTTTGTGTACAGGACATACCCGGGCAATTTTCCACATTGCAGGTAGATGCCAGTGCTGTAGCTGTACTGGAACAGCTTGGCTAGGGGTGCGGCAAGTTCTGGAGCACAGGTCTTCAGTACTATTGCCGGAATATTGTCAGGGCCCATAGCCTTTGCAGTATCCAGTGCCTTCAGTCATTTCTTGATATCACGTGGAGTGAATCGAATTGTCTGAAGTCTGGCATCTGTGATGCTGGGGACTTCAGGAGGGGGCCGAGCCGGATCATCAACTCGGCACTTCTGATTGAAGATTGTTGCAAATGCTTCTGCCTTATCTTTCGCACTGATGTGCTGGGCTCCCCCATCATTGAGGATGGGGATATTTGTGCAGCCCCCTCCTCCAGTTAGTTAATTGTCCACCACTATTGACGACTGGATGTGGCAGAACTGCAGAGCTTAGATCTGATCCGTTGTTTATGGGATCGTTTAGCTCTGTCTGTTGCATGCTGCTTATGCAGTTTGGCACGCAAGTAGTCCTGGGTTGTAGCTTCACCAGGTTGACACCTCATTTTGAGGTATGCCTGGTGCTTCTCCTGGCATGCCCTCCTGCACTCTTCATTGAACCAGAATTGGTCTCCTGGCTTGATGGTAATGGTAGAGTGGGGGATATGCCGGGCCATGAGGTTACAGATTGTGGTTGAGTACAATTCTGCTGCTGCTGATGGCCCACAGCGCCTCATAGATGCCCAGTTTTGCATTACTAGATCTGTTCGAACTCTATCCCGTTTAGCATGGTGATAGTGCCACACAACACGATGGACAGTATCCTCAATGTGAAGGCGGGACTTCGTCTCCACAAGGATTGTGCGGTTGTCACTCCTACCAATACAGTCATGGACAGAAGCATCTGCGGCAGGCAGATTGGTGAGGAGAAGGTCAAGTATGTTTTTCCCTCGTGTTGGTTCCCCCACCACCTGCCGCAGACCCAGTCTAGCAGCTATGTCCTTTAGGACTCGGCCAGCTCGGTCAGTAGTGGTGCTGCCGAGCAACTCTTGGTGATGGACATTGAAGTCCCCCACCCAGAGTACATTTTGTGCCCTTGCCATCCTCAGTGCTTCCTCCAAGTGGTGTTCAACATGGAGGACTAATCAGCTGGGGGAGGGGGATAGGTGGTAATCAGTAGGAGGTGACCTTGCCCGTGTTTGACCTGATGCCATGAGACTTCATGGGGTCCGGAGTCGATGTTGAGGACTCCCAGGGCAACTCCCTCCCTACTGTAGACCACTGTCTCGCCACCTCTGCTGGGTCTGTCCTGCCAGGGATAGTGATTGCAGTGTCTGGGACATTGTCTGTAAGGTGTGATTCCATGAGTATGACTATGTCAGGCTGTTGCTTGACTAGTCTGTGGGACAGCTCTCCCAACTTTGGCACAAGCCCCCAGATGTTAGTAAGGAGGACTTTGCAGGGTCGACAGGGCTGGGTTTGCCGTTGTCGTTTCTGGTGCCTTGGTCGATGCCAGGTGGTCCGTCCGGTTTCATTCCTTTTTATTGACTTGGTAGTGGTTAGATACAACTAAGTGGCTAGCTAGGCCATTTCAGAGGGCATGTAAGAGTTAACCACATTACTGTGGGTCTGGAGTCACATGCAGACCAGACCAGGTCAGGAGAGCAGATTTCCTTCCCTGAAGGACATTAATGAATCAGATGGGTTTTTACAACAATCGACAATGGTTTCATGGCATTCATTAGACTAGCTTTTAATTCCAGATTTAATAATTAAATTCAAATTCCACCTTCTGCTGTGGTGGGATTCGAACCCATGTCTCCAGATCAATACCCTGGGTCTCTGGGTTACTAGTCCAGTGATAATACCACTACGCCACAGACTCCCCCATTCTCCCTGCAGTCATGGACAGTGTGCATGGAAGGCCTGTCAGTACATCACAGATTTTTTGCTGCCCCTCAATGAATGTGCCTTTCATCAGCAGCTCTGACCTGCACCATCTGTGTCCAGCTGAGCAGAGTTTGGAGAGGGCTATGTCCTTTGACGTGAATTCTCCACACTGTCCCTGCCACTACCATCTGCTCTTATGAACTGTGAGTCACTGGGTGGAAACTCAACTATCTGTCTAACTGGACCCACCAAAGTGTGAATATTCGAGCTGGTGTATGGTAAGCATGACTCCTGTGACAGTGCACCCTCAGAAGGTATCAGCTCCTTTGAGGATTTATTGTCTTTGTGGTCTAGTGACTGCTGCACGTGCTTGTGAAGGCCTTTTTGGAGAGAAAAGACATGAATTAGTACTGACAAATGTAAGCATGTTGCATCCAGCCATTATGAAGATGTTCATATTTCACTTGCTGCTGAAATCAGGTCAACACGACTAAGTTGTATGACATGTGGATTGATGATATCGAATTCTGTCAGCAGATAGCTGAGAGGTTCCCATCGCACCATCTCCAATGGATAGGGATGCTGAGATGCCACTGATTTCCAGTGCAATTGTCAGCTGTGGAGGACCACCTCTGGTTCTCTCCTTCTCCCTTGTGTTTTGTGCTTTCTTCTGCAACAGGGGAAAGAGCAGACCTATGAGTGACTGTAATGACATGTACTGAAAAGATGATGGATGCAGTCCATATGGTTAGGGTGACTATCAGGGAGAGGTGTCAAATTGCATAAGGGTTAAGTTGAGTAGCAGTGGTGGATGGATGGATAGGTGAGGAAATGCATCGAAAGAAAAGGATGAGTGCCCTTGCAAGGAAGGTAGTTGTGAGGAGTGAAGTGATAAAATAGACATGAATAGACCTGATTTTAACCCTGTGCAAGTGAATGAGTTTTGAGTGAGTTAAAATCTCAGCTGATAAGGCAGAATGGAGGGGTGGGGGTTGCTGCACATAGCAGGATGTAGGTGAATGTGCTCACTTTCCCCAATCTGGTTAGGTAGCAGCAGCAAGTTTCTTCCTCCAATTGCTGGGGAAGAGCATCTCACTCCGACTCCTCGCTGCCCAAACGAGTACATCGAGGAGGCTTTACTGAAGCACAGCACAGTCTTTGTGTGTTCACAACTAATATGTTGAAATTGTCCCTGTGCCAAATTGCCCAATTGCTCCAAATTCCATCTTTGGATTGGCACTTTGTATACTGAAGTTGAGATTGCTTCATGTGGGCCCTCATCATGCCCGTTGTCATGTATTTGATGCCAAACACAGAAGTAAATTGATAATGAGGTGTTTGCATTAAAATGCCACAGATGGACATGTGCAATTACTTCTGGTTTGACATGTGATATTGGACCTCCACTCCTAACATGCCTCGAAGTTCATATCGGGGCCAATTTTTCTCATTGGCAACTTTCTGTCTGTCACAATACAGAAACAGTTAAAAAGCAAGACCTAGAAATTCAGCTGCATCTGAAAAGAGGCATGCATGGTACAGGGCTCTTTACCAGCTGCAGCACACTTCACTCCATCTCCTTTTCCTCCTACTCACACACTCTGCACTCCTACACATTACTATTGTAATCTTCATTTCCCGACATCCCACATATTCCACACAACATACCAATGATTTGATCATGACAGGCAAATTCTCAACCCAACTCACAAGACTGTTACTAAACACTTCCTTCTTTCCTGCAGGAGAACAGCACGAAAGAGGCAACGACCAGAGGAGGCTGAAATCACCTGTACGTTCTGTCGCCTCTGGAGGAAGATGTTTTGGTCATCACGAGCAGGGGGAGAGTCATGTTCATGACGAATCGCAATGCTGGAGGAGACATCATGTAGGTTTACTTCACACCTTAGCCTTTCTTTCCTCCTATTTCACCGTAGGTAACAAGAACAACAACAACTTGTATTTTGTATTGCACCTTTAATATAGTAAAAGTACCAAGACACTTCACAGGACTGTTACCAAACAAGAGTAGGAACATAGGAACAAAGGAGCAAGAGTAGGCCATTCAGCCCATCGAGCCTGCTGTACCATTCAATTAGATCATGGCTGATCATCTACCTCAATACCACTTTCCCGCGCTATCCCCATAACCCTTGATGTCATTAATATCCAGATATATATTGATTTCTGTCTTGAACATGCTCAATGATTGAGTTTCCACAACCCTCTGGGGTAAATAATTCCAAAGATTCAGCACCCTCTGCGTGAAGAAATTTCTCCTCATCTCAGTTTTAAATGGCCTACACCTTATTAGACACTCAGCATAAGAAGCTGCAGCTGCTTTCATTGCCACTTACTTCTCTGTGACCTCCCTTCACACTAAAAGCTAACTCTTGTCCCGCTCTATCATTTCAGGGCTCAAAAGGTCAAGGCCCTTGTGTCACATCAGGAAAAGGAGGCCAGTCTTCTTAGAAGATGCAGAGTGGGCTCAGGGCTGCCTGCACCACTCTGGAGGAGTCCTGAAGTCCTTGGCTAAGTGGGTCCCAAGATTCGTGGTGGCATGATTACTTCCTTGTATCGCAGTCTACCCTGATCCCCCTTTCCCCTCGCAAATTTACTTCCTTCTGTACCCACCCCTGGGAAAAAATTCTCCCCCAATTCACTTACAATGGCACTCTCAAAATCCCACTGTCTAGCCTTTGGCTCTCCGTTCACCAAGACACTTCTGCAGCTACTGATCTGCTCAACCACACCTTTACCTTCACCTCTGATTCCCTAGTCCCCATAAAAACCATTACTCTCTCATCCTGGCCATTCTACCTGGTATGGTCCTCATCTCTGCTCCTTTAAGTCCAAGGGACACAAACCTGAATGGATATAGCAGACAACTGGTTTAGCCATTCACCGACAGTTCTGGTTGGACCACATAAAGCATTATCGGGTCCTGCTCTCATCTGCAAAAACTGCTCATTATTCCAGGATCATTCTGGTATGCAAAGATAGATTTGGTTTCTTTCCTCTGTTGCAAGCCATCTTCTTAAACTCCTCTCCCCATCACCTTTACCTTCACCACCAAAAACAAGTGCGAGGAGCTCATGGATTTCTTTGTCATCAAGATTGAGACCATCCGATCAGCTACCTCTGTTGCGTCCCTCCCTTCCACTAGTCCATTTTGCCGAACATCCCCCATCCTAACCCTGAAGTTGTTTCCTTCTCTAGTTTCTCTCTTATCTCCGCTCATGCCCATGTAGACCCTGCTGCGGCGTATCAAGAATCCTAATAATTTGTTGGAGGATATCTGCTGTGAAACACTACAAGCCCCTTTGCACATTGGTATCCGCAGCCATGATGGCAGCAGTCTGAGCTTGTATAACAGAAAACTGAGCTTTCATGAGTACAGTCTGGGCTTGCCTGGTAGCAAGCTGACCTTGCATGACTTCAGTCTGAGTGGACTGCTGTTGGAAACTGCTTGTGCTGCAATGTAAGTTAAAACATCGGCCACCAGACACTGCATCACGGTTGGTGCTACAAGTGTGTTGATGGAGTTGACCACCACTTTGGTGCTGAAAGGGATAGGTTTCAAGCTTTGCACAAAGCCCTGTGCCAAGTTGGTGCCAGGCTCCTCAATACCCCTTGACATTGTAAGCAGGTTTTCTGCAGGCTTCTCAATGCACCAAGGATTTCGATGTGTACACCTGTCAGCCTCCTTCTGTACATCATCCGATCAAAGTCCTCATCTGCATCCTCTGCAGCAGAACCCATGTGCAAACTCACACTTCAGCTAGCTAGCACCTGCACTACCCTTTCCCCTGCCCTGGCTGCAGGCCACATGTACCCGTTGACTCATCACACGCAGACCCCACCTCGATGCTAGCCCCTAAAGTACGTGCTGAACTGGTGGCTGAAAATGTGAGATCAAGTGACGGTGTTTCATCATCATCAGTCTCTTCTTCCTCTTGCACTTCATGCTCCTGCACCACTGCCTGGCAGGTTGCAGTTCCTGGGTATCTGAAAAGAGAAAGGCACAAGAATAATGTTGTTGTGAGGGAAGCGGGGTAAGTAAGAAATGCATGCTTATAACATCTGCAGCTTGTAAGTCTGGAAAGATTGTGGGAAGAAGAGGAAGTGGGATGTGAGAAGGAAGCTTAGGTATGAGGATACCATCATCTTCAATGGTTTCAACCTGCCACTGGTCATGGCACTTCCGATATTGGCCAGTACCATCTCCTTCATGAAGGTTTGGACACACAGGCATATCTCTCCTTCTCTGGTTAGTTCCTGCTGCATCCAGTTGTACGCCACCTTTTCCAACAAGAGACGGAGAATATGTCAGTGAGTGTCATGCAATATGTATGGGTGATGTGGCTGTCATGTTTAATAGCTGGTGGTGTGTGCTAACTCTGAGATGTGGGTGTGAGGCTTGTAACACTGCTAGGTGTGTGAGGGTGATGTGAAGCATATGCATGTTAAATATGAGCTTTGATTAATGAGATTGCTAGTAAGTGAGTGACGGGGGTGTGGTGATTTGAGCAGTGGCTGATGCTAGTGGTGCAGTTGGTAAGACATGGCATTGGAAGGTGCAGTTACTGACCTTCACCACCAGTGTAAGGTCAATAAACTTTTTGTGACATTATATCTAGGTCCTCAGAGCTAGACTCCTGCTGTTGGCCTCTATGGCTATCAGCTCCTATTACCGTTTCACGATGCATCTTGAGGTCCTCCTGGTCCCCTGCAGATACAGGACAGACCTTCTCATTTCCACCTCCTTTACCTGTGCAGTGACAGGCCCGCCTGCCACTCGACTAATTGCGGCAACGGGATTGAGGCCCTTAATTGGGCATTAATTGCCCACTTAAGGGCCTCAATTGGTGATGGGGCAGGAAGGCGTTCACAGGTCTTTCCGCCCCAGAAATAATTTTGACGAAGATGGTGTCCAATTATATGCTCTCCCCACCTCCAAATCTGCCGCGGGGAGAGCATAAAATTCCCCCCATGTAATCTAAGTAATACTGTTCATATTGTAGCTTAGCACAGAACATCACAAATATATTATTTTCTACTTACTTGAGGAATTAGTTGAGCTCAATACAGTTGTAAAATCTACAGTGTGTCACTGCCATTGTTTACATATTTCCTATTCAATAAATCCATTTGGCATTTAAGTCACAGTCTCATGGAAGTGTTATTTTATTTTACTGCTTTCTGAAGTTAATGACGATCACATGAGGGCAACTGATAAAACAAATAAGCTAAAATAAAGGAGCAATACTTGTAAATAAGTAAAAGCACTCTTTTTATTATGTATTCTGAGTAAAACTAACATGAGGTCTTTACTGCGAGCAGCCATGTTGGAAACATTTATTTACACCTTCCAACAGAGAGGGCAGAAGAGAGGCAGTATAGCATTATACAATGCTTAACGATTACAATACAATCAGCCAGTTTAATACAGTATACTACGCTCCTTCCCCACTTAATTTTTTTACATTAAATGTAAAATGGTACTTGTACATAATTTCCCAGAATACAATAACAATACTCTGAAATTTAACAGGTTGGGTTGCATGCCTGTTATTACTGTAATCATAATGAAAACACATATAACCAATATTTCCAGAGTAATTTACATGTTAAAAAATAGTTTCTCCTTAACACCAGTATGTCTTTAACAAAAATATAATTATTGACAAGAAGTACTGAAAAGAACAACTTATTTCTTCTTCCTTCCTACATACTTTCAATTAATCTACCTGGCTTCTTTCTCTTTCTGTCTGGGTATCTTCTTCCACTTTCATTAGCTTGACTCTGCTCTCCCAAAATCTCAGACTGTGTCAAATCTGAACTTTGACTTTGACTACCAACTCCACATAATGGTTGGGACTGTGAAATTAATTGATTGGTCTTAATCAAAGATCCCAATTCACTTTGCTATACCTGTGGATTTTGTGATACCAGCAAACTTTCAGTTTCTTTATGACTTTCACCTTCTTCCTGACTTTCTCTAGGAACTGTAGGAAGTTGGACTGTAGGAGGTTTCTCATGCTCTCCCTTTGTCAGATTTCCTCTGTCAAGCAAATGATCTACATGACACTGATGGAGTCTCTCACCGTTCTTCACTAGATACATGAATGTATTTAGTCTTTTTATAACAACTCCAAACACATTTTTCTCCTTATCACCTCGGTGGTTTTTCACCATGACCTTCTGACCAGTACTGAACTCCCTAAGTTTCATGCTTCGAGTATCATGACTCATCTTCACTCTGAGTTGCTTTTATCTTACTTTGCTATTGACGTCTGGATTAAGCAAATAAAACCTTGTCCTAGGAGCGTGTTTACACACTAACTCGTAAGACGAAAAACCTGTTGTTGACTGTGGGGTTATTCTGTAAGAGAATTGAAAATTGTCTAGCCTGTGTTAAAGAGAAACATGGAAATTACTGCTTTGCTTGTTGCCTAGAAAATACTTCTGCAAAAACCTCTTCACAATTTGTATACTTCTTTCTGCAGTACCATTCAATGCTGAGTGATATGGTGGTATTGGAGTGTGTTTGACTCCATTCTTACTCAGAAATATTTCAAACTCTTCTGACATAAACTGTGGACCATTATCTGACACCAGTACTTCTGGCAATCCATAAATCACAAACCAACTTCTCAAAACCTCAGTAGTTTTGGCACTTGTGGTACTGGGCATAAACTCAACATTTATCCACTTGCTATAGCTGGCAACCAAAACAAAACACTCTTTACCTTCCACTGCAAAGAAATTGAGATATACTCATTCCCACTACTTACTTGTGTTTGACCATGGAATAAAAGGAACTTTGGTTGGATCATTTCTCATTCTGAGACACACTTCATAACTTTTCACCAACTCTTCAATATCTCAAACTACCTTTGGATACCAAAAATAGCTCCTTGCTATTGCTTTCATACGGACCATCCCTGTGTGCTCTTGATGAAGTTCCTCTAACAATCCGTCTCTAAACCTTGGTGGAATAGTGACCCTTAAACCCCATAGGAGACAGCCTTGACCTACATGTAGTTCAAGAATGTAAGTTGTGGGGAGGATGCAGGGAGGCTTCAGGGGACTTGGACATGCTAGGTGAAAGGGCAAGACATGGCAGAAGGAGTATAATGTGAATAAGTTAGAGGTTATCCAATTTGGTAGAGAAAGACAGAGTATTTATTAAATGGTGAGAGGTTAGGAAGTGTTGATGTCCAAAGGGACCTGGGTGTCCTTGTTCATGAGCCACTAAAAGCTAGCATGCAGGTGCAGCAAACAATTAGGAAGGCAAATGGTTTGTTGGCCTTCATCGCAAGGGGTTTTGAGTGCAGGAGTAAAGAAGTCTTGCTGCAATTGGTGAGACCTCATCCAGAGTATTGTGTACAGTTTTGATCTCCTCATATAAGGAAGTATATACTTGCCATATAGGAATTGCAATGGAGGTTCACCAGACTAATCACTGGGATGGCGGGATTGTCTTATGAGGAGAGATTGAGGAAATTGAGCCTGTATTTTCTAGAGTTTCGAGGAATGAGAGGTGATCTCATTAAAACTTACAAAATTCTTGCAGGGCATGACAGGGTGGATGTAGGTAGCATATTTCCACTGACTGATGAATCGAGAACCAGGGGACATAGTCTTCTGACGAGACATAGAATAAGGGGTAGGCTATTTAAGACTGAGATGATGAGGAATTTCTTCACTCAGAGGGTGGTGAATCTTTGGAATTCTCTACCCAGAGGGTTGTGGAAGCTCAATCATTGAATATGCTCAAGACAGAAATCAATATATATCTGGATACGAACAACATCAAGGGATATGGAGATAGCGCGGGAAAGTGGCGTTGAGGTAGATGATCAGCCATGATCTAATTGAATGGTGGAGCTGGTTCGACTGGCTGAATGGCCTACTGCTCCTATGTTCCTATTTTTATCTGTAAAATACTCCTGCAATTTCTCATCATCACACGTTTTAGACCAGTCATTCATGACATAATTGAGTACTCTACTGAGCAACACAGCCTTGCAAGTTTCTTCAGAAATTTCTCTGGCAAACACTGGCATGTCATTTGTGTATGTAATGTAATTTATAGGTAACTCATTTGCTAAAATTGAATCAGTCTTCACGTCTTTAATGTCAGACGTACTCTTACTGACCCTACTGTAAATAACTTGGCCCAGTTTAAACTTATTTTCTTAAGCCAATTTCTTCCCATCAGGGAGACTTTGTTCCCTTCTATTATTACCAATGACAAGTAATAGGATGCATGATTGTATTCCACCTTAACACTCACTTCACCTAATACTGGAATACTGTTATTGGAATAACTAGTCAGTTTCATAAGGGAATGTGACTTACGGACTTTTTGTACTCTCCTTCCGAGATAGCGGACACTGCTGCAACTGTATCGATTACAAAAGTAAGTTGTGAATCTCCAATTTTCTTTGTTCTGTGGGTGCTGGAATTATATCTCCAACCCTTTTCCTCTCAACTTACAGATGCTATTTTTCTTGCTCTCTGATTGAGTACAACTCTTGATCTTCCTGCTCGATAACATCAACTTCTGCTTGCATATCTATCATGTACGCATTCGAGGACTTCCAACAGCCTGATCTAGATTTAAGTCTATCATGACCTTGTCCTGGTGTATCGCTGCGACCTGGAACTTTTCTGCGACCTGGAGAATTACTGTTTCCTCTACTCCTGCATGCCGTCTGGATATGACCAACTTTTCCACAGGCATAGCACTTTGACTGAAATGGGAGCATTTAGATGATTGGTGGCTATCATGGCAATAATAACATCTAAATTTCTGACTCTGAGTCTGTGAACTTGGCTGCCTGGTTCCTGCTGAAATCCGGTTGACCTCCCCTGCTGGCTCAGGAAAAGAACTTCCTTGCAATCTGCAAATATCTCTTCCTGCCATTTCCATGGCGGGTCATCATTGCAGGCCTCCTTCCACGTCAGCTTATTGCCTTTACACAAAAGCTTGGCCTGAATTTTACTGTTCTTCAGACATCCAACGAACATGTCTCCGAGGTTGACTTCTAAGTTGGCACCATACCCACAATGATGAGAGATTTTCTTTAATTTAAGAGTATAATCTGCAATAGGTTCATTTGTCAACCGCTTCCTTGCACGAAATGCAACTCAGAGTGCAACTTTATTCTTAGTCGAGCCAAAATATGAGTCCAGAATCTTATTAATTTCAGAATAGTCCATAGTACTGGGGTCTCGTGAGTAACAGTATTAGACACCACCTCAAAAGCATCTGGCCCATCGTGGTGAGGAAAACATTCACTTTATCCAGATCTCCAATTTTAATAGCATTAAGCCAAATGTGTAACCTTCATTCATAACTACACCAGTCTTCTTTGTTAGGGTCAATTTCCCCCATTGTCCCAAAATATGTCTTCATAGAGTCATAGAGTCATACAATATAGAAACAGGTCCTTTGGCCCACCGCGTCTATGCCGACCATAATGCCTATCTATACTAATCCCACCTGTCTGCATTAATTCCATATCCCTCTATGCCTTTCTCATTCAAGTATCTGTCCAGATGCCTCTTAAATGTTGCTACTGTTCCTGCTTCCACCACCTCCTCTGGCAGCTCATTCCAGATACCCACTATTCTTTGTGTGAAAAATTTACCCCTCTGATCCCCTTTAAACCTCCTCCCTCTCACCTTAAATCTATGCCCTCTAGTTTTAGTCACCCCTACCATGGGAAACAGACTCTGGTTATCTACCCTATCTATGCCTCTCATAATTTTATATACCTCTCTCATGTCCCCTCTCAGCTTCCTTCGCTCCAGGGAAAACAGACCCATCCTATCCAATCTCTCTTTATAACTCAAGCCCTCCAAACCAGGCAACATCCTTATGAATCTTTTCTGCACCCTCTCTAGCTTAATCACATCTTTCCTGTAGTGCAGCGACCAGAACTGCACTCAGTACTCCAAGTGCAGCCTAACCAACGTTATGTACAATTGTAACATGACTCCAAGTGCAGCCTAACCAACGTTATGTACAACTGTACTCAATGCCTCAGCCGATGAAGGAAAGCATGCCATACACCTTCTACACCAGCCTGTCTAACTGTGTAGCCACTTTCGGGGAACTATGTACTTGCACCCCAAGGTCTCTCTGCTCAACAACACTCCCCAGGGCCCTGCCATTCACTGTATATGTCCTGCCCTGGTTTAACTTCCCAAAATGCATCACTTCACACTTGTCTGCGTTAAATTCCATTTGCCACTCCCTTGCCCATTTTCCCAGTTGATCTATATCCTGTTGTAACCTTAGACAACCTTCTTCACTGTCCACTATACCACCAATTTTGGTGTCATCTGCAAACTTACTAATCATGCCCCTTACATTCACATCCAAGTCATTAATATATATGAGAAACAACAGAGGGCCCAGCACCGATCACTGCGGCACATCACTGGTCACCGGCCTCCAATCTGAAAAACAACCCTCCACTACCACCCTCTGTCTCATATCACCAAGCCAATTTTGTATCCAATTTGCTAGCTCACCCTGGATCCCATGTGTTCGAACCTTCTGGACCAGCCTACCATGCGGGACCTTGTCAAAGGCCTTGCTAAAGTCCATGTAGACAATGTCCATCGCCCTGCCCTCATCAATCCTCTTGGTCACCTCCTCAAAAAACTCAATCAAATTCGTGAGACATGATTTCCCACGGACAAAGCCATGCTGACTATCCCTAATCAGACCTTGCCTTTCCAAATGCATATAAATCCTTTCTGTCAGAATCCCTTCCAATAACCTTCCCACCACTGATGTAAGGCTCACTGGCCTGTAGTTCCCTGGCTTATCCCTGCTGCCCTTCTTAAATAAAGGCACAATGTTAGTTATCCTCCAGTCTTCCGGTACCGCACCCGTGGCTAACGATGATACAAAAATCTCTGCCAGGGCCCCAGCAATCTCCTCCCCTGCTTCCCATAGTATCCTAGGATACACCTGGTCAGGCCCTGGGGATTTATCCACCTTAATGCGCTTCAAAACCTCCAACACCTCCTCCTTTGTAATGTTGATATGCTCCAGGATATTGCTGTTCCCTCTCTTGAACTCAATAACTTCCATGAACTTCTCCACGGTAAATACAGACGAGAAGTATTCATTTAAGACCTCGTCCATTTCCTGTGGCTCCACACATAGATTACCACACTGATCCTTAAGGGGACCTACTCTCTCCCTAGCTACCCTTTTACTCTTCATATACTTATAGAATCTTTTAGGATTCTTCAATGCCATTTTTTAAAAATAACATACTCACTGAGTTGTAGCTGAACATGAATTGTAGCCACACAAAAGAATCTTTCAAATGGCTCAAACTTCTTCAAAATCAACTTTGGGAGTCTCAAAAGGTATGTCAGAATGCTCCAGACTGTAATCTCAAATGAAATGAAAGAAAAATAATCCCATCCTTTTGTCGTCATGTTTCTGTTGTGTATTCAGAGTAAAACTAACATGAGGGCCGGGATTTTGTGTGGACCCCCCTGAAATGGGGTCGGAAGTGTGGGGGGGGGGGGGGGGTGGGGGTGGGGTAGGGCATGGAGTATCGCAATGGATGAGGGGGCGGGTGGCCGGGGGTCGGGAAGGTAGAGGGCCTGTCACCTCCCCATCACCAAGCAATCTTCCCGTGGTGGTATAGGCTGACGACAGCCTTCCCGCCAGAGGTCAATTGAGGCCCTTAAATGGCCTATTAATGGCCAATTAAGGACCTCACCCCACTGCCGCTGGGATCTTACCAGCGGCGGGGGGTGGGGGGGGGGGGGACTCCGCCACGCGGGGAGGATGCCTTGTTACATGGTGAGCCCTCCCTGCGGACTTGGGGGTCCCCTCCTTCATGTGCAATTTGTAACCCAAGGAGGACCCCCACCGAGAACCGTTGTAACCCCTGGAACCCTCCCTCCCCCTAACTGCTGACCACCCTCCAGCCACCACATCGTTGGGGCCTTCGGACTGATCCCAGCAATCGTGCCTCACCTACCTCTGGTCTGGGGTTCCAGCACTGGGCCTGGGTCCAAGCCCTCTGCAGTACCAGCAGTGGCCACCACTCCTGGTGGCGCTGCCAATACTGCTGAGCTGCCGGCCCTCTGATTGGCTGGCAGCTCTTGGAGGCAGGATCCCGGCTTGTGAAAGTTAGAAGTTAACAGACCGGAGGGTTGCTCCGGGGGGGTTGGGGGGGGGCACAAAAAGACTGAGGCAGGCTTTCCCCTGCCATTTCGGCCCAGCACCGGGAGCCCTGGCTCCAGTACAAAATCCAGCCCAAGTTCTTTACTGGGAGCAGCCATGTTGGAAACTTCAATTTACACCTCCCAACAGAGAGGGCAGCAATACAATCAGCCATTTCAATACAGTATACCAGACTGTTGGAAATATGGGGCTGGATTTTCAATCGGGCATTGGGAACTGGAAATGAGGGCTAGTTCTGGGTCCCGACCCTGCACAGCATGGTTTAGGAATGCCCACCACAATCTTCAATGCTCCAGGCAATTAAAGGCCAGGGAGTGGGCTCACCATCCAAATCAGGGACAGCGATCGGGCTCCCAATTCCGGAGGGCCAAAGGAGGCCCTCCAGCATTCAGAGATCGGCAGCCCCACCAGTCAAGGTGAGAACTGCCAATGTGAACATGGAGACGGTAGGAAACAAGAGGAGGCAAGCTATTTTTATTTTTTAAAAAGCCACAGCTGCCTCCCGTGATCGTGGACAGGCAACCCCTCCAGGGGACAGCCAGCGGCCGAAGCTGTGGCCTGGTGGCCATTATGGGTCTGGGGGACGTCCCCTCATATGCCATCAGCCCCCCATCCCCCTCTCACCCTGAGTCCAGGGGAGTGGAAATTCTAGTCAGCATAGAAATGGGGTCTTAATAGGCCCCACAATTAACAATAATTGGCCTCAATTGGCTGCCTGCTGCTTGCTGGTGGGTAGCCAATCCGTCCCAAAACCAACTCATTCAAAATGGCTCGGAGTTGGGATCATGGCGGTGAACCGGCACGGAGGCCACCAGAGCCAAATTGTGTGCCTGCTCGCCTCTAATCCGGACCCCAACTCTTTTAAAAATCCCACCCATGCAGTGAAAACTAACTAAACTAACTAACTGTCTGCACTATAGAGGATACAAAAAACATTCCAGTAATAGCTGTAAATCAGGAGGTAGAAGGAAGAGAGGAACTTGGTGAAATTACAATCACCAGGGAAGTGGTACTGACCAAACTGATGGAGCTGCGGGCTGACAAGCCCCTGGGTCCTGATGGGCTTCATTCTCAGGTCTTAAAAAAGGTGGCTAATGAGGTAGTAGATCCATTGGCGTTAATTTTTCAAAATTTGCTAGATTCTGGAAAGGTTCCATCAGACTGGAAAATAGCAAATATAACCCACTCAAGAAGGGTGGGAGGCAGAAAACAGGTGACTATAGGCCAGTTAGCTTGACATCTGCCGTGGGGGAGGTGTTAGAATCGATCATTAAGGATACTGTAGCTGGGCACTTAGAAAAACTCAAGGTAATCGGGAATAGTCAGCATGACTTTGTGAAAGGGAGATCATGTTTACCCAACCACTGAAGTTCTTTGAAGGAGTAACATGTGCTGTGGATAAAGGGGAGCCCGTTGACATCCTGTAGTTGGATTTCCAGAAGGCATTTGACAAGGTGTCACATAAAAGGTTATTGCGCAAAGTAGGAGCTCAAGGTGTAGTGGGTAACATATTAGCATGGATAGAAGATTGGCTGGCTGGCAGAAAATAGAGAGTATGCATAAATGGGTCCTTTTCTGATTGGCAGGATGTGACAAGTAGAGTTCCGCAGGGGCCTCAATGCTTTACAATTTATGTCAATAACTTAGATGAGGGGAGCAATGGCATGGGAGCTAAATTTGCAGATGACAGAAAGATAGGTCGGAAAATATGTTGTGAAGATAGGTTGAGTGAATGGGCAGAAATCTGGCAGTTGGGGTATAATATGGGAAAATGTGAAGTTGTTCACTTTGGCAGCAAGAACAAAAAAGCAGAGTATTACTTAAATGGAGAATGACTGCAGAACTCCAAGATGCAGAAGGATCTAGGTGTTCTAGTGCATGAGTCACAAAACGTTAGTATACAGGTACAGCAAGTAATAAAGAAGGCTGATGGAATGCTATCCTTTATTACGAGAGGAATTGATAATAAAAGTAAGGATGTTATGCTTCAGTTATACAGGGCATTGGTGAGACCACATCTCGAATACTATGTGCAGTTTTGGTCTCCTTATTTAAGGAAGGATGTGAATGCGTTGGAGGCGGTTCAGAGGAGGTTTACTAGATTGATATCTGGAATGAGTGGGTTGTCTTATGAGGAAGGGTTGGATAGACTGGGCTTGGTTTCACTGGAGTTTAGAAGAGTGAGGGGAGACTCAATTGAACTATATAAGATCCTGAACGGTCATGGTAAGGTGGATGTGGGAAGGATGTTTCTTTTTGTGGGGGAGTCCAGAACTAGGGGCACTGTTTTAAAATTAGGGGTCGCCCTTTTATGACAGAGATGAGGAGATTTTTTTCTCTCAGAGGGTTGTGCGACTTTGGAACTCTCTGCCTCAGAAGATGATGGAGGCAGGGTCATTCAATAATTTTAAGGCGGGGATAGATAGATTCTTGTTAGGCAAGGGAATCAAAGGTTATTGGGGGTAGATGGGACTGTGGAATTCGAGATACAAAGAGATCAGCCATGATCTTATTGAATGGCAAAGCAGGCTAGAGGGGACGAATGGCCTACTTCTGCTCCTAATTCGTATGTTCGTATTACTGCAGTTGTATCAGGCACTCAGCTCAAAAATATTTAAAGCAATCCTCTGTTAAACTAACCTCATGCGTTAATTTTAAAAATATTTCTATGTCCTGTGGGATTAAGACCATCTAGAGTCAGCTCTTTTTCTTCAGCAGCCCTTCCTCATAGTTGACGAGTACTTGGTTTTTGGTATGCTTTACATAGCGCTCAATGGGTTAATTGATCTGTGTTTGATTGTATTAGTCTGTTCACTGATCAGTGTTCACTGTGCTTAATTGTATAAGCCTGCGGGTGGAGTTTGAGAGTTCATGAATGGAAATCATTGAGAAGGCTCTGGATAGAGAGACCTGAGTTCTGTAGAGACAATGTGCTGAAATCTTGTAAGTGCTGAGATATTTTAAAGTACTGTAAATAAACCTGTTGTTGATTTTTAAATAGTGTCATTGCTGCATTGCTCTGAGATAAATCATATGTACAAGGTATTCAGCAAACCGATGAATACATAACACTTTACAAGGCAATTTCATTAAGTCTTCATGGCCATTACAAACTGATCTAATAACATTAAAATCAGATAATGTTATGTGCCAATGACAGGCACATATTCCTAATTCTGTTGTAATATATCCAGCTGATCTGGGGAAATCTAAGCTAATATCATCTTGATTGCTCTTTGGCCAGAATAGCGACTCATGCGATTCAAATGGTCATTAGTTGCTGCTTCTTCTTTGTTGGTCATGACATTCAACAGAAGCTTAATATTTGCAAGAAAACATCTAAATTCTTAAATAACAGTGAATGACTAGCATAGTACATTATAGAAAATTAGATTTTTGATTAGTATTTTAATATATATGTTTTCACTCATTTTTCATGTAAAATAAGTATTTTCAAGGTTAGATCTTGTTCAATATCACAAAAAAGTCATTCGTTTCACACTACATTTGATTTAATAAAACAGTGGCCAGTCTTTCCTTCTGTAAAGATCAAAGTCTGGCCTAATTATTTATGACATGAGACAGAATTCATTGTTGTAATTCTGAAGTCAAAAGATTGATACTCTGAGATGCCTTTTTTTCAGTTTCATGGATCAATTTGGATTGCTTCAATCTGTACATGCCTGAGGTAGAACGTGATTCTGCCCAGTACATTATAAACAAACTCTGGCTTAGATTTCAAATAGAGTGATTTGAAATAAGCCACTTTTCTTGCATGTATGCACTTCAAAATTGATTAGTCAAACATCTTAATGCTAGAAGGAGCAAAATTCAATACCAACAGTAGTTGTTGGAGGTCAATCATCTCAGCTCCAGAACATCACTGCAGGAGTCCTTCAGGGTAGTGTCCTAGGCCCAACCATCTTCAGCTACTTCATCAATGACCTTCCTTCAATCATAAGGTCAGAAGTGGGGATGTTCGCTGATGATTGCACAATGTTCAGCACCATTCGTGACTCCTCAGATACTGAAGCAGTCCGTGTATAAATGAAGCAAGACCTGGACAATATCCAGGCTTGGGCTGATGTGGCGAGTAACATTCGCGCCACACAAGTGTCAGGCAATGACCATCTCCAACAAGAGAGAATCTAAACATCGCCCCTTGATATTCAATGGCATTACGGTCGCTGAATCCCCCACTATCAACATCCTGGGGGTTGCCATTGGCCAGAAACTGAACTGCAATAGCCATATAAATACCGTGGCTACAAGAGCAGGTCAGAGGCTAGGAATCCTGCGGCGAGTAACTTACCTCCTGATTCCCCAAAGCATGTCCACTATCTACAAGGCACAAGTCAGGAGTGTGATGGAATACTCTCCACTTGCCTGGATGGATGCAGCTCCAACAACACTCAAGAAACTCGATACCATCCCGGACAAAGCAGCTCACTTGATTGGCACCCCATCTACAAATATTCACTCCCTCCACCACCGGCGCACAGTGGCAGCAGTGTGTACATCTACAAGATGCACTGCAGCAACACTCCAAGGCTCCATAGAAGGCACCTTCCAAACTGGCGATCTCTACCACCTAGAAGGACAAGGGCAGAAGATGCATGGGAACATCACCACCTGCAAGCTTCCCCCCAAGCTACATACCATCCTGACTTGGAACTATTTCGCCGTTCCTTCACTGTTGCTGGGTCGACGTCCTGGAACTCCCTTCCTAACGGCACTGTGAGTGTACCTGCCCCACATGGACTGCAGCGGTTCAAGAAGGCAGCTCACCACCACCTTCTCAAGAGGAATTAGGGATGGGCAATAAATGCTGGCTTAGCCAGCAACGCCCACATCCCTAAAAAAACAGGCACGGGGATGATGATGTGCAATTAAGCAGTGCCTGTTTCTTCTGATATAGGCAACAAACTTTGTGCAGCCTGCTCATTGAAATGATTGCAGTGTGCAGCTAGTCCTCGAAAACAAACTTTGAGCAGGCAGTAGGAGCAGATAGTCCTGCAGGTCAATGGCAGCACTGAGGACATGGATGCAGTGTCAAAACAAGTTCAATGACCTCACATAAATGGTCAATGTTAGTGAATGCGTCTTTCAATGCCATATCCAATCAACTGCACCACCAGCCTCACACAACTGCTCAATGCATCACACCCCCATGACTCACCTACCAACAATCTCTCACCCATGACTCATACCTCACATTCATAGCTTCACCTCACTCTGACATATTTAGCACTGCTGCAAGCCTCACACCCACATTGTGTAGCTTGCATGCACTGATTACTATGCAACCATGAAAGCCAAATCACCTAAAAAATTGCATCGCACTCACTGACACACTTCCCTTTCTCTTGCAGAACAAGGGGATGCAGAACTACAGGCAGTAGCACCTAACTGATGGAGGACTGGCACTGCTGCATATCCTAACTCCTATGGAGGAGAACATTCTCACGATCATTGCAGTGGTCAGCACTAAGACCATGGCCGGCAGCAGGGCTGAAAGCATTGAAGATGACAATATGCTCCCACCAAATCCTCCTTCTTACATCCCACGACCCTGACATCCCACAATCTCCTCTGACTTAAAAACTGCAGATTGTCTAAGCATGCACCTCTTGCTATCCCCCCTCCACCTCGGTCACTGCAACCCTACCCTTGTGCCTTTCTCCTTTCAGAAACCCAAGAACTGCAACCTGCCAAGCAGTGGTGCAGGAACATGAAGTGCAAGAGGAAGAGACTGATGATGATGAAACACCATCCTCAATCTCAGATTTGCAGCCACCAGTTCAACACGTACTTTAGAGGCTAGCAAAGAGGCGGAATCTGCACGTGGTGAGTCAATGGGCAGGAGTGCCGCAACCAGGGCAAGGGGAAAGGGTAGCACAGGTGCCAGATTTCCAGTGCATGCGGTTGCAAATGGGTTCTGCTGCAGAGGACTCAGATGAGGACTTTTATTTATTTAGAGATACAGCACTGAAACAGGACCTTCGGCCCACCGAGTCTGTGCCGACCATCAATCACCCATTTATACTAATCCTACATTAATCCCATATTCCTACCACATCCCCACCCTATACTAGGGGCAATTTATAATGGCCAATTTACCTATCAACCTGCAAGTCTTTGGCTGTGGGAGGAAACTGGAGCACCCGGCGAAAACCCTCGCGGTCACAGGGAGAACTTGCAAACTCCGCACAGGCAGTACCCAGAATCGAACCCAGGTCACTGGAGCTGTGAGGCTGCGGTGCTAACCACTGCGCCACTGTGCCGCCCTTGATGGGGTGGCGTACAGAAAATGATTGATGGGCATGCACAATGAAAATTTTGGTGCATTGGCAGGCCTGCCAGAAAACCTGAGGTCAATGTCAATGAGCACAGGGGAGTCAGGCACCAACCCTACACATGACCTTGTGCAGTGCTTGGAGCCCATCCTTTTCAGCATGGAATTGATGTCAAACTCCATTAGCTCACTTGTGGACTCAACCATGACACAGCATTTGAAGGCCAATGTCTCAGTTTCCATTGCAGCACAAGCAGCTACTACCCAATATCTGAGTGCTGCAGGTCAGTTTGTTGCCATGCAATGCAGACTGCTGCCATTCTCGCAGTAATCAAAGGGACAGGCAAAGTGTCATAGCAGTCCAGCAATGTTCCCTCTAACACATTGCTAGGATTGCTGAAGCACCATCCAGTGGGAATGGCAGTAGGTCCTTGGAGCACAAACCTGCTGTTCTCTTTCAGAATGACAGCATTCATCCTTCCACCACTAGTATGGCTGCCACCCAAGCTGAGGTTGTGCAGTCCAAAGCTGGGCCTTTCAGGACCAGAGCTACGCAAGGCCCTCTCCAAGGTCATTTGGTTCTTTTGCCATTCACCTTAAATTGGTGAGCTATGGTTCACTACCTTTCTGCCAATGGGAACAGTTTCTTCCTATCCACTCTGTCCATACCCCTCATGATTTTGAACACGTCTATCAAATTTCCTCCCAACTTTCTCTTCTCTAAGAAGGACAGCCCCAACTTCTCTAATTTATCCACATATCTGAAAGTCGGCAGCCTGCGTCAGCCACTGGGGTAGTTCCGCATAGAAGCACGAGGTCAGGAGAAGGCACACAAAGACAGGCACTAAGGAAATGCACAAAGATGATTAGAATCATAGAATCATAGAATGGCTACAACACAAGAGGAGGCTATTCAGCCTGTCATCTATGTGAGAATTCTCTACAAGACCAACTCAGTTAGTCCCACTCCCCTGCCTTTTTCCCATAGCCCTGCAAATTATTCCACTTCAGATAATTTTCCAATTCCCTTTTCAAAGCCACGATGGAATCTGCCTCCACCACACTTTCAGGCAGTGCATTCCACATCCTAACCACTCGCTGCATAAAAAAAGTTTTTCCTCATGGAGCCTTTGGTTCTTTTACCATTCACCTTAAATCGGTGTCCTATGGTTCACAACCCCCTGCCAATGGGAACAGTTTCTCCCTACCTACTCTGCCCCTCATGATTTTGAACACCTTTAATGAATCTTATCCCAACTTTTTCTTCTCCAAGGAGAGCAGCCCCAGCTTCTCCAACCTATCTATGTAACTGAAGTCCCTATTCCCTGATTATTGTTTCTAAAAGATTTCCCACCACTGAGATGAAACAGACTGACATGTAATTGCCTGGGTTTATCCTTACATCCTTTTTTGCACAAGGGGGTAACTTTTGCAATTCTCCAGTCATCTGGTACCACCCCTGCATCTCAGGAGGAATGGAAGATTATGCCAGTGCCTCCACAATTTACACCTTTACTTCCCTCAGTATCTTCCAATGTATCTCATCTGGTCGTGGTGACTTATCAACTTTAAGTACAGCCAGCCTTCTTAAACCTCCTCAATATCAATTTTTTTTTTAGCCCATTCAGTATCTCAGTTACCTCCTCTTTCACTATGACTTTGGTAGCATGCTCTCCTTGATAAAGACAGATGCATTTACTACCTCAGCCATGCCCTCTACCTCCATACATAAATCCCCTTTTTGTTCCGATTGGCTCCACTCCTCATTTTACCACCCTTTTACTATGTATATACCTAGAGAAGACTTTTATCTTAGTTGTCAGTCTCTTCTCATACTCTTTCTTTGTTTTTCTTATTTCTCTTTTCGATTCCCCTCTGAACTTCTAAATTCGGCCTAGTTCTCATTTGTATTATCATCCTGACAACTGTCATATGCACCCTTTTTCTGCTTCATCTTACTCTCTATCTCTTTTGTCATCCAGGGAGATCTGGCTTTGTTTGTCCTAACTATCCTCATCATGGGAATATATCTCAACACTACCCAAAACAACTCCTCTTTAAAGGCAGCCCATTGTTCCATTACAGTTTTGCCTTCCAATCTGTTGATTCCAATTTACCCATTCTCACCCCACTAAAGTTGGCCCTCCCCCAATTAATTATTTATATTCTGGATTGCTTCTTGTCCTGTTCCATAGCTAACCTAATCTTTACGATGCTATGATCACCATCTCCTAAATGTTCCCCTATTGACACTTGATCCACTTGAGCCACCTCATTCTTCAAAACCAGATCCAGCAATACCTCCTTCCTCATTGGGCCAGAAACATAGTGATCTAGAAAATGCTCCAGAACATACTTCAGAAACTCTTTCCCCTCTCTGCCCGTAATACTAATACTATCCCGGTCTATATTGACAGTATAGTTTTTGCACCTCCCTGTAATTTCCTTGAAAATGATTTCCTCTATATTTTCCCACTAGTTGGTGGCCTATAGAATATGCCCATTAGTATGGTTCATCTATTGTTTCTTAGCTATAATCAAATAGATTCTGTCCTTGACCTCCCTAGGACATCCTCTCTTTCCAGCACCATAATATTCTCCTTAATCAATACTTCCACCCCTCCTCCTTTCTTTCCTTCCCTTCCTTTCCTGAAAACCTTGTATCCAGGAATATTTAGTACCCAGTCCTGCCCTTTTTTTGAACCAGGTGTCCGTAATCACCATGACATCATATTCCTTCTTGGCTATATGCACCTGCAGCTCACCAACTTTATTTACCACACTCCGTGCTATCACAATCGTGCACTGTAAACCTCATTTAGACCTTATTGCATTCCTTCTTACTCTGACCATACTTAATACCTTACTGTTTCTTATTCTAGTGCTATCTGTCTCTCCCAATTCCTTGTTTTTCTTCTCTAGTGTTACATCCTGGTTCCATCCCTTCACCTATTTAGTTTAAACTCTCCCCAATAGTACCAGCAAACTGGCCCCCAACAACATTGATCTCAGACCTGTTAAAGTACAAACAATCCGGCTTGTATAGGTCCCACCTCCCCAAAAACCAGTCACAATGTCCCAGGAATCTAAAGCCCTCCCTCCTGCACCATCTCTTCAGCCACGTATCCTATTCTATCCTCCTATTTCTATACTTCCTAGCATGTGGCACCGGGAGCAATCCAGCGATTACTACCTTTGAGGTCCTGCTTGGTAGTTCCTTTCCTAGCTCCCCAACATCTGCCTGCAGGACATCATCCCTCTTTCTACCCATGTCGTTGGTGCTTATATGGACTACAACCTAACTTTTCCCCTAACTTTAGAATCCTCTATGACTATTGCTTTCCCAATCTTCATCCTGCCCTCCTCCACCCCACTGTGCAGTTGACCCAGCCATGGTGCCATGTAATTGGCTCAGACGGCACTCCCCAGAGGAATCATCACTCCTACCAGTATTCAGAACTGTTAGCTGAACTTTGTACAGAATATTGGATGGTTTGTTTAATAAAATTAGTTAAAAATGTTTGTTTTGTGGGGGCTTTTAGTTCAGCATTATGACCAAGAGGACACTGTGATGGTCAGCAATGGATGGATGGTAATGTGTGGGACTGATGTTGAATGGGGAATTGAGGTTGGGCTGAATTTAATTTTCCACCACAGCCTGGAAATGGGCACCACTCCAGTCCATCATGTGGCGGCTGCCTCCCGACAATCATTCGGAGGGCAGCCATTTTGCATACTGGAGATGCTGACCAGCCCCCTCCCCCGCCCCCAGTCACATGGCGGGGGTGGGATGGGAATTGCTGATTATGCAATCAGATGACTCAGGTACAGGTGCAGGTGCCATATTTAAAAGCCTGCCAGCCCTGCATTCACTCCTGCCTTAGAGTCTTTGGCAGCTTAGAGGAGCTTTAAACTAATCGTGACTGATTACTGTGCACCCCCATCCCCCCACCCCCCAAGGAGGACAGCAGAGGATGGCTGAGGCAAGACAAAGGGTGGCCCCATGATTCAGTGATGCCTCCCTGCAGATTCTACTCCAGGCTACTAAGAAAAGGCGGGAAGTTCCCTTCCCCAGCAATAGCAAGAAGAGGACCTCCTGCCTGACCAAACAAGCCTGGGTGGAGATTGCAGAGGAGGTCAGCAGCCATAGGGTCACCCAACCCAACTGGGTCCCGTACAGGAAGAGGTCAATGACCTCCTGCATTCTGCCAAGGTGACTGCTCCATGCCACTCGCCTTTTCAGAGATTGCATGTGACTAAAATGGATAATGTGTGACAAGCAGAGGGTGGCATATTTTGGCGATGGCAGAGGTGCAAGGTTAGGACCTCATCCTGTCAGATGCATGGCTGCATATCAGCCACAGGAAACCATTTTTCATAGCTCACTACCATTAACTCCCCTGACAGCGTGTATCAACATGAGAGATATCAGATCTGCCAGCAGGGGCTGCGTGCCTGACACTCGCAGAAATGCCATGTTGATCTCCATGCCTAACTTTATTATCTCCATCCTTCCTACCGCAGGACAAGACGGCCCACAATAGGAGGGAGATAGGAACATAGGAACATTGGAAATAGGAACAGGAGTCGGCCGTTTAGCCCCTTGAGTCTGCTCCACCATTCAACTAGATCATGGCTGATCTTCGACCTCAACGCCATTTTCCTGCACTATCCCCATATCCCTTGATATCTTTAATATCTAGAAATCTATCGATCTCTGTCTTGAATATACTCAGTCCTAAATGGCCTACCTCTTATTCTGAGACAGTGTCCTGTAGTTCTAGAGCCCCCAGCCATGGGAAACATCCTTTCTGCGTCAACCTTATTGAGCCCTGTAAGAATTTTGTCTGTTTCAATGAGATCACCTCTCATTCTTCTATCTCTAGAGAATATAGGCTCAGTCTCCTCAATCTCTCCTCATAGGACAGGAATCAGTCTGGTGAAGCTTCATTGCACTCCCTCTATGGCAAGTATACCCTTCCTTAGGTAAGGAGAACAAACCTTTGCATAATACTCCAGGTGCAGTCTCACCAAGGCTCTATACATTGCAGCAAGACTTTTTTACTCCTCTACTCAAATCCTCTTGCAATAAAGGGCAACATATGATTTTCTTTCCTAATTGATTGCTGCACCTGCATGTTAGCTTTCAGTGACTTATGAACAAGGACACCCAGGGCAACAAGAACACAAGAAATAGGAGCAGAAGTGGACTATATGGCCCACGGAGCCTGCTCCACCATTGAATATGATCATGGCTGATCTTAGGATTCAACTCCACTTTCCTGCCCGCTCACCATATCCTTTGATTCCCTGAGAGACCAAAAATCTATCCCAGCCTTAAATGTATTCAACAATGAAGTATCCACAACCCTCTGGGGGTAGAGAATTCCAAAGATTCAAAACCTTTTGAGTGAAGTAATTTCTCCTTATCTCAGTCCTAAATGATCAGCCCCTTATCCTGAGACTTTGTCCGCAAGTTTTAGATTCCCCAACCAGTGAAAACAATCTCTCAGTGTCTACCCTATCCAGCCCCTTCAGAATCCAGTATGTTTCATGAGATCGCCTCTCATTCTTCTAAATTCCAGAGAATATAGGCCCAGTTTACTAAGCCTGTCATCACAGGACAACCCCCTCATCCCAGGGACCAATTTATTGAACCTTCACTGTACCGCCTCCAATGCAAGTATATTCTTTCTTAAATGTGGAGACCAAAACTGCACACAGTACTCACCAAAACTCTGTACAATTGTGGCAAGACTTCTTTATTCCTGTACTCCAATTCCCCTGCAATAAAGGCCAACATGTCATTTGCCTTCTTAATTTCTTGCTGTATCTGCATGCGAACGTTTTGCGTTCCTTGTACAAGCACAGCGAAGTCTCTTTGAACATCAACACTTACAAGTTTCACACCTTTTAAAAAATATTCTGTTTTTCTATTCTTGTGACCAAAGTGAATAACTTCACACTTCCCTACATTATACTCTGTCTGCTACCTTGTTTGCCACTCACTTAACCTGTCTCTCTTTGCAGCCTCTCTGTGTCCTCACCACAGCTTACCTTTCCACCTATTTTTGTATCATCAGCAAACTTATGATTTTTTTTTTATTCATGGGATATGGGCGTCGCTGGCCAGGTCAGCATTTATTGCCCATCCCTAATTGCCCTTGAGAAGGTGGTGGTGAGCTGCCTTCTTGAACCACGGCAGTCCATGTGAGGTAGGTACACCCACAGTGCTGTTAGGAAGGGAGTTCCAGGATATTGACCCAGCGACAGTGAAGGAACGGTGATATAGTTCCAAATCAGGATGGTGTTTGACTTGGAGGGGAACTTGCAGGTGGTGGTGTTCCTATGCATTTGCTGCCCTTGTCCTTCTAGTTGGTAGAGGTCGCAGGTTTGGAAAGTGCTGTCTAAGGAGCCTTGGTGCGTTGCTGCAGTGCATCTTGTAGATGGTACATACTG
Source organism: Heterodontus francisci (assembly GCF_036365525.1). Lineage (NCBI taxonomy): Eukaryota > Metazoa > Chordata > Chondrichthyes > Heterodontiformes > Heterodontidae > Heterodontus > Heterodontus francisci. The sequence continues at coordinate 49,671,062 of NC_090383.1, forward strand.
CTGCCACTGTGTGTCGGTGGTGGAGGGAGTGAATGTTTGTGGATGGGGTGCCAATCAAGCGGGCTGCTTTGTCCTGGATGGTGTTGAGATTCTTGAGTGTTGTTGGAGCTGCACCCATCCAGGCAAGTGGAGAGTATTCCATCACACTCCTGACTTGTGCCTTGTAGATGGTGGACAGGCTTTGGGGAGTCAGGAGGTGAGATACTCTGCTCAGGATTCCTAGCCTCTGACCTGCTCTCGTAGCCATTGTATTTATATGGCTACTCCAGTTCAGTTTCTGGTCAATGGTAGCCCCTGGGATGTTGATAGTGGGGGATTCAGCAATGGAAATGCCATTGAATGTCAGGGGGAGATGGTTAGATTCTCTCTTGTTGGAGATGGTCATTGCCTGGCACTTGTGTGGCACGAATGTTACTTGCCACTTATCAGCCCAAGCCTGGATATTGTCCAAGTCTTGCTGCATTTCTCCACAGACTGCTTCAGTATCTGAGGAATCACGAATGGTGCTGAACATTGTGCAATCATCAGCGAACATCCCCACTTCTGACCTTATGATTGAAGGAAGGTCATTGATGAAGCAGCTGAAGATGGTTGGGCCTAGGACACTACCCTGAGGAACTCCTGCAGTGATGTTCTGGAGCTCAGATGATTGACCTCCAACAACCACAACCATCTTCCTTTGCGCTAGGTATGACTCCAACTAGCGGAGGGTTTTCCCCCTGATTCCCATTAACCTCAGTTTTGCTAGGGCTCCATGATGCCAGTCACTCTCACCTCACCTCTTGAGTTCAGCTCTTTGGTTCATGTTTGAAGCAAGGCTGTAATGAGGTCAGGAGCTGAGTGGCCCTGCCAGAACCCAAACTGAGTGTCACTGAGCAGGTTATTGCTAAGCAAGTGCTGCTTGATGGCACTGTTGATGACACCTTCCATCACTTTACTGATGATTGAGAGTAGGCTGATGGGGCGGTAATTGGCCGGGTTGGACTTGTCCTACTTTTTGTGTACAAAACTTGAAAATGCCCCATCTCCATCTGCCCTTAACTTGCCTATTAACCTTCTGTGTCGCACCTTATTGACTGCCTTTTGGAAATCCAGGTATACAACATTTACTAGTTTCCCTTTATTTAACCTACCAGTTGCACCCTCAAAAAACTCTAATAAATTTGTTCCAGGATTTCCCTTGAGAAAAATCATGCTGACTTGTTCTAATCATGGACGTCAACACTTCCCAATCTCTCACCATTTAAGAAATACTCAGCATTTCTGTTTTTCCTACCAAAGTAGATAACTTCACATTTTTCCACATGATATTCCATCTGCCATGTTCTTGCCCACTCACCTAGCCTGTCTAAATCCCCCTGAAACCTCTTTGCACCTCCTCACAACTCACATTCCCACCTATTTTTGAGATGGCCCAGACTGGTGGCAGAGTCCCTGATCTGCTTCCTCTCACCACTGCCAAGGAAGAGGCCCTGGAACTGGTGGGGAGCCAGGGCGGCCCTGCAATTTTGGACGGGGAGACTGGAATCCCTGCACAAGAGAGTGAGGACTTGCCTCCATCGATGTACTCATTAATTATGGAGAACCACATCACACATGATTGACATGACGAGATCTGCACAGCCTAACCCACACATGTTTGTGTTCTCTCATGCAGGTAGGCATGTGCAGGAGACCAGACACGCAGCAAGACAGTTGTCCACCTCTGAGGAGGAGGATCACTCAGAGGCTGCACCATTACATGAGTCTCCTTCACCTTCCACCAGCGCAGATGCTTACACCTCGGTGGGTAACCACTCGGCTTTAAAATCAGGGTCACAAGCTGGTGAGAGCATCGCACACGTGCCTGAGCAGCTAGCTGAGGCTGATACAGCCAAGGCCTCCAACAGTCGGAGGATGTGGGTGGCTAGGTCCATGCTGAGACCCGGGCTCATAATGAGCCTCTGGTTTCGACAGCACAGGGCATGCTGGAGTTGCAGAGAGAGGTAAGGTGACACATAGTGGAGATACCAGAGGTCATGTGCAGCCATGAGTGGACGATGGAGGACTGCTGCCATGTCTCCAGCATGTAAGCACATGGCTTCCTCCATTGAGAGGTTGGCGACCCTCATGGAGAGCCAGCTTCAACAGATGCGCGAAGACCTGCACACTATCGCCTTGGCCATGAGCTCAATGCAGCAGTGGCAAGGCGAAAGAAGGGACAGGAGCCTGGAGGCTTCTCACACTCCTCGTCCTTCTCTGGTGAGCAGGGAGGTACAAGTGAGCCTCCATAGGGAAGAGGAGAGGCTGCCATCCACATCTGGGGGTTCCCCTCAGCGCACTCTCAGTGTGGACACCAGCTTCTTAACCCCTTCACCGGTGAATCCAGCTCCAGCAGCCGCGAGGCCTAAGGAGAGACCAGCACTGGAGCAGGATACCAGGCTTCAGGCAGCCAGAGGACGCCTCACAAATGCATCACAGGTCATGAGGCAGCCTGAACAGCAGCCCAACTGCTGTTGCAGGGCACACTACATAGGAGCACCTGCAAATATTTTAATAAAACCAACTAGTCATACTTGGGGACTCACGGGTGTAAACAAGATGCAATGTCATCATCAATGAAAAGTTCTTCTGTACAAATCATTTGTCATCTTTGTTTAAATGCCATGTTCCATTGTGCCTTAATTGTAAGCTGCTGACTTCCCCCTTCTCCCTTAGTGTGTTGCCAATGTTACCACAGCCCTCATTAACATATGTTCTCCTATGGACATTAGCACGCACTGCAACTGACTGTAGGTCAGGGACCACAAATGGGACGGAGACGACAGAATTCATGTCTGAAGGTGAGTCTTTATTACATTCTCAGCGAGTGGACTTCAGGATGGCTGGAAATGGGTAATTATGAGGTTACCTTTTGCCTCCTTTGCACATATCTCAACCTGTCTGGCCTCCAGTGCCATTTCTTCATCCATTGCTGCTTGCCACTCTCCATCCTCTGCGTCAGTGGATATCGCTCAGGCATCTCATCGTCACATTGGGCCTCCCTCCACTGCAGTGCTAGGTTGTGCAGAGCACAGCAGACCACCATAATACGCAAGACCCCCATTGGGGCATACTGAAGAGCACCACCAGATCAATCGAGGCAGCGGAATCTCACCATCAGCTGCCCAATGGTCTGTTCAATGGTCGCTCAGGCAGATCCATGGCAATTGTTGTACTTTTCCTCCGCTGCATTGTGAGGGTTCCTCATAACTGTAAATAGCCAAGTCCTCAATGGATACGCCTTGTCCCCAAGAATACATCCCTGAAGTTGAGCCAGATGCCTGAAAAGCTGCGGCACCTGGGACTGTTGAAGTATTTAGTTTAGTTTTAGTTTGGAGATACAGCACTGAAACAGGCCCTTCGGACCACTGAGTCTGTGCCGACCATCAACCACCCATTTATACTAATGCCACACTAATCCCATATTCCTAACACATCCCCACCTGTCCCTATATTTCCCTACCACCTACCTACACTAGGGGCAATTGCTAATGGCCAATTTACCTATCAACCTGCAAGTCTTTTGGCATGTGGGAGCGGAGCACCTGGAGGAAACCCACGCAAACACAGGGAGAACTTGCAAACTCCACACAGGCAGTACCCAGAATTGAACCCAGGTTGCTGGAGCTGTGAGGCTGCAGTGCTAACCACTGCGCCACTGTGCTGCCCATTGTGGCTGCTTCCTGGGAAGCAGGTACAAACCTGCAGGAAATGCTTTCGGCGGTCGCTGACTAGTTGAATGTTGATTGAATGGAAGCCCTTCCTGTTGATGAAGGTGGCTGGCTGGTCCGTGGGAGCCTTGATGGCCACATGCATGCAATCTCTTTCACCTTGCACCTGGAAGAATTCAGCGATAATCCTGAACTCGATCGCCCTGTCAATCTGTCAGGGTCAGTCTGGTAGTGCACATAGTTGCTGACCCTCTTTAACAGGGCATTGGTCACCTCCTTGATGCAACGATGGGCTGCTGCCTGGGAGACCCCACACACGTCCCAGGTGGATCCCTGGAAAGATCCAGCTGTGTGGAGGTTTAGGGCTACGGTGATCTTCAGGGCCAGTGGCATGGGATGACCCCCAAATCCCATAGGCCACAACTCGTTCTGCAGCAGGGAGCATAAGTCAGTGATAGCCTCCCTGGAGAGCCATAGTCTTCATTGACAATGGCATTCATGCATTTGGAAGTAGCTGATCTCTGACGAACATGGGCACTTCTTGGCCTCGCAGACTGCTCTAGCTCTTGTCGTAGAACTTCACGGATAGGCACAGCTGCCTCTTGGTCCTCCCTCTGTCTGAGGCGCCGCATCACGCCACAGGGGGTCCAAGAATACAGGGTGTATGAGATCCATGCAAGGTAACCTGTGGGCCTGCAGATCGCTATCAATGCAGAGAAAACCCTACCTTGGCAACTGAGCTTTTGACAATTCTCTCGGCGGTGTCCCTGATGGACCTCAGAGCCCAACCTTGCTGATGACCCACCCTCTGTCCCAACAGTGTGACCAAACAACCACATCACACAGCTGTTTGGTAACCAATACAGCACTCCCCACACACCCACACTGAACCCTTACAATACTCCCACACCCACAGTGAACACTTGCAGAGCTTCTGAGACCCTGAACCCACATTGCAGAGCCCGCTGAGACCCCAAGTGCCTTTGCAGAGCCCCCTGAGACCCCGAATGCCTTTGCAGAGCCCCCGAGACCCCAAACCCCCTTGCAGTGCCCCCAAGACCCTGGGCTGCCTTACCGAGCCCACAGCATCACAGTCCGACAATGTCCTCCAAACCCTCCTCTTCCCCTCTGCAGCAATGCTCAGGACTGCTTCCACATCGCGGCAATATGGCCTCTTGCCTCGTTGCCGCCAGGCTTTAATGGACGCGAACCCAAAGACAGGTGAGTGCCTCCTGCTGTTCACACAGTAAGAGCCTATCTTGAAATTGCAATTAATTATATTTAAATGCATTTAAAACACCAGTTCCGCAATTTAAAATAAGTCCCTGTCGTGTTGGGGCATCAGTGCCATCATGGTGCTTTCCCACCACAGACAAAATACAGAACCGATGTCCAGGCAGATGGCTCTGAAGTGATTCTCCATCCCCCCATGCCACCATTCCCGCTTTTAATGGCCACGTTAAATTTTGCCCATTGTATTCACTGGTACTGCAGTCGGACAAGTTGATCGTGGACAGCCCCGCCAAAAACCAGATATATTGGTTGGCTCCTTCTTCCTCCCCCTCTTTTTCCTCCTCCTCCTCTGCCTCATCTTTCCCCTCTTCGTCCTCCTCCTTCTCCTCCTCAGATGCTTGCTATGTACCATGTGGCAAGAGTCATAGAGACATAGAGTTATACAGCACAGAAACAGGCCCTTCGGCCCATCTGTCTGTGCCGGCCATCAAGCACCTAATTATTCTAATCCCATTTTCCAGCACTTGGCCCGTAGCCTTGTATGCTATGGCATTTCAAGTGCTCATCTAAATATTTCGTAAATGTTGTGAGGGTTCCTGTCTCTACCACCTCTTCAGGCAGTGCGTTCCAGATTCCAACCACCCTCTGGGTGAAATTTATTTTTCCTCAAATCCATTCTAAACCTCCTGCACCTTACCTTAAATCTATGCCCCCTGGTTATTGACCTCTCCACTAAGGGAAAAAGTTTCTTCCTATCTAACGTATCAATGCCCCTCATAATTTTGTTTACCTCAATCATATTGCCCCTCAGCCTTCTCTGCTCGAAGGAAAACAACCCTAGCTTTTCAGTCTCTCTTCATAGCTGAAATGCTCCAGCCCAGGCAACATCCTGGTGAATCTTCTCTGCACCCTCTCCAGTGCAATCACATCCTTCCCATAGTGTGGTGCCCAGAACTGTACACAGTACTCCAGCTGTGGCCTAACTATCATTTTATACTGCTCCGTCATGAGAGCTGTGTTCTCATGATGGCATGGATGTAGCAGACCACAATGATACATGACATACATTCTGGAGAGTACTGCAGGGCTAGACCAGAGTGGTCCGGGCGGCAGAGGCATTGCTTATGCACCCGAATGGTCTGTTTGTGATATCTTGTGTGGCAGCATGGCTCTTGTTATACCCATGCTGGCCATGTGGGTTATGCACCGGAGTCATGAGTGAGGTGGCCAGTGGACAGCCCTTGTTACCCAGTAGCGACTCTCTGGTCTCTCATAGTGGCTCAAATACTGATGGTACAGCAGACTGGCACAGAATAAAGGCATCATGACTGCTGCCAGGATAATGGGAATTGACTTGCATGATGCACTGAGCATGGTCGCACACCAGCTGCACATAGAGCGAGTGGAAACCTTTGTGGTTGTGGTACATCTCTGAACTAAGATGCGGCACCCACAAAGCATCGTGTGTGCAGTCAGTGACATCCTGTACCATAGGGAAGCCCTTTAACCTGGCAAAGCCATGTGCATGCTGTTACAACCAGGTTGGAGGAATGCACTGTCTTTCTTTAGTTCCACTACTCCACTGGTCACAATGTATGTTTAAATGTTTTACACAGTTACCGATATACTTTATATCATTATATACTTTACCGATATTAGTTTCAGAATAAAAAAAATCTGCCAACCAGGTTTCTTTAATAAACAACAAAATTATTGATACATTATAAAACAAGAACTTATTCAGTAAAGATGCAAAGCTTATTAACACACAGTTTGAAAGATGAAAGTATAAATATATACCCTTCTAAAATAACCTAACACACACGCCTACGCACACAAGGAAAAAAATAAAGAAAAATTAAAAAACTGGCTCTGCAGAGATCAACTTTTAAAAAAAATACTTTGGCCAAGTTATTGTCAATTCGTGAAGAAAAAGGATAAGACGTGGAATGTTCCAGATGGCCTTTGTTCTGGCATCCGGGTACCTGTAGACGGCTGTCACTGGGATCTTTCTGGAGCAGTTCTGTTCAAGGAATGTCGAGGAGTAGTCGTGCAAGCTTTTTGGGAGAATTACTGCATCAGTGGTTTCAGCTATCACACTGGATTCTCAGAAGATTTTTCAAAACAGGTGGAAAAGGATGAGTTGGGTGGCTTCTCTCTCAGCAGGCTAGACACCAGCTGAGCATTCAAACAGTCCAAGCCATATCAAAAAGCCAAAACTCCTGACCTAGACATGTAACTTCTCTGTAAACAACTCCAATAGCCAGCTAGGCTCCTTATGTTTATTTTAGCATTTCATTGGCTTTTCCAATAAGCATTTTTAAAAAAAATATCCAAAGTGTCCTTTCAGTAAACCTTTAAAAAACACAAATCCAGTCATCTCATCGGTCTTTCAAATGAACTAATTTTCACAATCTTTTAAACACAAGTCCTCAAAAAATATTGATATTGGAAGCACCTTCACGACAATGCTCTACCAGGTTCTCGCTGGAAGGATATAAGGTAATATATTCCATTGTCTTTACATACAGAGCATCAGTTACCTCCCTAATACAACAGTGGATGGTGTACTGCAAGATGTCTCCTGTTCTAGCCTGGAAGAAGCCCGACACGAAGAAGATCATGGCCACAGCACCTTCACAGCCACTGGTAGTGCCGTCCTCACCCTGTTCTGAGGCTACATGTCTGACTGCAGCAGGTGGCAGATTTCAGGGAGCACATCCTTAGTGAAACGGAAGTGTCTAATGCACTGTTCCTCGCTAAGGTTGAGGTCGGAAAATTGCTCCCTGAAGTCCCTGTTTGAATATGTTCTCCCACTGAGAGCCTTCTGCCTCTTCTCCTAGGGACTAGCAAGAAATAAATCCATATTAATGAAAAAGGGAGAAATTAATGGGACGGAAAGTTGATGAATCCCCTGGACCTGATGATTTACATCCCAGAATGTTGAAAGAGGTGGCTGTAGAGATATTGGATGCATTGGTGATCATCTTCCAAAATTCTATAGATTCTAGAACAGTTCCTGCAGATTGGAATGTAGCAAATGTAACCCCATCATTTAAGAAAGGAGGGAGAGAGAAAACAGGGAACTACAGACCTGTTAGCCTGACATCAGTAGTAGGGTAAAGGCTAGAATCTATTATAAAGGATGTGATAACTGGACACTTAGAAAATAATGGTAGGATTGGCAGAGTCAACATGGATTTATGAAAGGGAAATCATGTTTGACAAATCTGTTGGAGTTTTTTGAGGATGTAAAGAACAGAATAGATAAGGGAGAACCAGTGGATGTGGTGTATCTGGATTTTCAGAAGGCTTTTGATAAAGTCCCACACAAGAAATGAGTAAGCAAAATTTGAGTGCATCAGATTGGGGGTAATATACTGGCATGGATTGAGAATATATCAATGATTTAGATGTGGGGACCAAATGTAATATTTCCAAGTTTGCTGATGACACAAAACTATGTGGGAATGTAAGCTGTGAGGAGGATGCAAAGAGGCTTCAAGGGGATTTAGACAGGCAAGAACACGGCAGATGGAATATAATGTGGAAAAATATGAAGTTATCCACTTTGGTAGGAAAAGCGGAAATGCAGAGTATTTCTTAAATGGTGGGAGATTGGGAAGTGTTGATGTCCAAAGGGACCTAGTGGTGAACGACAAAACATTAGCCATTAATACTCTCTCTAGACTAATGCTGACACCACAAGCATTAACACACTCTTTGCCTTTGTCCCATGACAGCTTTGTTATTTATTCTCTCCTGCCCTCTGCCCTATCACATACCTTACATTTTGTTCTCTTCCCCACCCCCTCTTCCATCACTTGCTTAAAACCAAATTCTTTTCTAACCTATGCCAGTTCTGATGAAAGTTCACAGATCAGAAACATTAACTCTACTTCTCTCTCCACAGATGCTGCCTGACCTGCTGAGTATTTCTAGCACATTCTGCTTTTATTTAAGCCAAATGGTATGTTGGCCTTTATTTCAGGGGGATTTGAGTACAGGAGTAAATAAGTCTTGCTGCAAATGTATAGAGCCTTGGTGGGACCGCACCTGGAATATTGTGCACAGTTTTGATCTCCTTACCTAAGGAAGGATATACTTGCCATAGAGGGAAATGACAGAGGATGATCCTTTGGATGTGTAGGTTGATAGGGTGGAAAGTGAGGACAAGGGGAACCCTGTCACGGTTCTGGGAGGGGGGGAGGGGGTGAGGGTAGAGGAGCGGGAAATGGGTCGGACACGGTTAAGGGCCCTGTCAACCACAGTGGGGGGAATCCTCAGTTGAGGATAAAGGAAGACATATCAGAAGCACTGTTGTAGAGGGCCCAGGCCACCTGGGGTTTTCCTGCACAGGTACAGGACTCTACGCAAGCATTCGTGGCTACTGGAGCTGGGCTCACTGACGGAGGGGCTGAGCAGCCAATGTCCACACTCAGAGCACCCGGAGGGGAGACCCCCAGCTGTGGAGGTCAGACTCTCCTCCTCTGTGTCAAGGCTCACTTGAACCTCCCTGCTGACCAGAGAAGAACGAGGAGCTACAGAAGTAACCAGGTGCCTTGTCCTTCTATCACCTTGCCATTATTGCGTTGAGCTCACGGTCAAGGCGATTGTGTGCCAGTCTATGTGCATATGTGGGTTCTGGCTCTCATGAGGGACGCCAACCTCTCGATGGAGGAATCCATGTGCTCACATGCTTGCGACACAGCATTCATGACATGGATGGACTCCTCCATAGTCCACTCATGGCTGCGCATGGCCTCTTGCAGCTCCACCAGATCTTGCCCTACCTCTTTCAGCAACTCCAGCATGCACTGTGCTGTCGACACCGGAGGCTCGTCATCAACCTGGGTCTCAGCATGGGCCTGGCCACCCAGAGTCCTCCGACTGTCAGTGGCCTCAGCTGTCACAGCCAACGTCAGCTGCTCGTGTGAATGTGTTGTTCTCTCACCAGCTTGTGACCCTGATTCTAAGGCCAAGCGCAAACCCACCAAGGTGAAAGCATCAGAGCTGGTGGAAGGTGCAGGACAGTCATGTGGGTGCATCCTCTGACTGCTGCTCCCCCTCAGAGGTTGACAGCTGTCCTGCTTCAGCTGGAACCTCCTGCGGACGCGACCTGCATGAGAGAACACAAACATGTGTGGGTTAGGCTGCGCAGATCTCATCATGCCAACCATGCGTGTTGTGGATCTCCAGAAGTGTGGTGGATGTCAAATGAAGACAATCCTACTCTCTTGTGCAGAGACTCCAGTCTCACTATCCGCTATTGAGCGGCTGCCCTGGGTCCCCACTAGCTCCAGTGCCTCCTCCTCAGCCTTGGAAAGATGCCAGGCGTTGGATATATCTCAGCCAGTCCTTGAGGTCTCCCTGACGTTATAGGCTTGTTTGTCCTGCGAGTGGAAAGAGGGACATAGTAAGATTTCGCAGGATGAGCAAGAGAACAGTTCTACTAGTGGCAGCCTCTCGTCCCCTGATGGGGTTTCCTACATGGCTCTGTCCTATGTCTGCTCGCAGGGGACATCATTGGGCTGAGCTGTGAAAGAAGGTGGCCTGTGGCCGAGATGCATCCATACATCTGCCAGGATGTGGTGATGCATGTTGTGGCATTGCTTTAAGTGCTACAGTATTGTTTTAAGGGGGGTATCCCAAACGGCTGTCCAGTACCAGACAATGTGTGATGTACAGACCTTTGTGATCTCCAAGCACATGTGGCAAGCAGCTAAAGGAACAACAATGTAAAGCACCTTCTCAGCATTGTTGTGTAAGTTAGTATCTTCAATAAAAGAACCTACCTTTTAGCTTTTGGATTCACTGATCTTGTCTGCATGATTGGTGTGTCCACATTACAACCAAAAATGTAACATGCTGCCAGCTGGCAGTTGTTGAAGATACTTCAAGTTTCTGCAGAGACTGGAAAGCTGACCCCATATGCTTGCTACAGAAGCACCAGAGTGAAGGTTTGCAAGCTCACCAGGTTCGTCTGTGATCCTTGCAGCAGTGTGGAAGTCTGTTTAAGTGACTTTGTGACATTGTTAACATCCAAACACAGTAGGTCCACATTGGCAGGACATTGTACATCACACCAAGAGTCTACAGCTTTACTTTAAGGGAATGTGATTCTGAATTAAGCTGCGATTGCAGTTTGCGCCGGAAGCAATCTGATAAAAACCAGCTCCGAGTGGTGTGTGCTGCGCTGAAGGACCATTTCACTGACGGGTCACCAGATCGGGAATTTAGGGGGAGTGATTGATCTATCTCAACTCGGCCAGGAAAATCAGCTGTGCACAGCAACACCCAGTCATTTGAGAAGGCCAGAAAACCTTCATAGTCGTTTTCCTCCATCTGCTGAAGGAAAGCCATCAGAAAAAAATAATATTCTGCTCCATTGCTGACCTTCTCATCGATCAGGAGAGCTAAAAAAAAGAAAAAACAATCACTTACTCTTTGTCCCCATTGCCATTACAGAGCTCTTTCGCGCCAAAATCGCTCTTCATGGGTGGGGCTTAAGGATAGCGCACGGTCCAGGAGGCAGCCGAGCTTTTCTTTTTCATGCCAAATTTCGCCTAAATTCAGCGCCCAGGAGAGAGCTCCTTTTTTTTCCAAACACATATATTGCCCTTGTGGGCGGGACCTCAAGAGATAGTGTGAGCCTGAAGCTGGCACCACACTCACACTGCCTGTCTCTCTACTGCCCCAATAGGCCATGGCAACCTGTGGTATTGCAGGCACTATTTTTTAAACAGCGGGAAATTTTTATTCATAGATACACAGCAACAAGGCAGTTTTTTTTTTACCAGCTACAGAGAAAGCCTGCACTGCCAGTTAAAGGGCCAGACAGCAACAACAGAACTTAACCCCTTAACGACTGTCCGAGATTAGATTTTTATTTCTACCACTGATACTGTTCTGCACAAAATATCAACTAAATTTCCATCCCTGAACTGGAAGGCAGCAGACCTCTCACTGAATTTATATTATTCAGACAGGGAATGGGACAGTGTTTTCTTGACTTGGCTGTTGTTGAGTCAGATAGACGAGCAACTAAAATCAAAATTGCCATTGGAAATGATGGTCTGCACAGGCAAATATATCTGATCTTTCGGAGGATGGCTTGAAGGACCTGAGCAAAATATGATCTCATTGGAAGACCAGTTGAAAGTCAAGCTCAATTCCGGAATACACCCTCTCGAATTTATGTCATTCCGGCAACAGCTAAAGGAGACAATAGACCAATTTATGAGCCAATGTAGAGATTAGGGATAAGGGGCCTGACTGTGATTTTCCTGAGGCTGATCTAGCCAACAGGATTATGGAGCTTGTGATAGTTTCCAGCCCCATTGAAGGTTTCCAAAAAGACCTTCTTGACAAACCGAAAGGTTACAATTTAGACGCCGTGCTTAAAGCGGTCGTAAATTTAAAGCTATCCTTGCGGGCAGGCAGAGCCTACAAGCCCTGTGCACTTCATCTATTATTAGCACTGTTGCCAGCAGAGTCAAACGTGGTGAGCTATGTAGGCAATGTGGCCTTGTACATTCTCCAAGAAGCTGTCTGGCCTTCCACAATATTTGCAAATCATGTGGCAACAGAAGGCAATGGAAGCTCCAATGCAAGAAACCTAAGGCACAACAAGACAAGCCACAGTCGGATGCACAACAAGTACGGCATCCCAACAGAGAGAACAGTTCAAATACCAAAAGTGGAAAATACACCAGACGACCAGCCAGATTGAAAGATTGGAAGGTGAGCGTGACCAAGACACTGACATGCAAAGTGAGCAGGAGTTTCATGCTGTTAACCTCACAGAGGGTATCAACATGGTGGGACCTTCAAAAGCCTTTGCCACCATCCAAATTATTTGCCTGAAAAAGCCTGGCAAACACATGCTCTGGACCAAGATCGATACAGGTGTGATCGCACCAACATTCTACGACTCCATATCCTGAAGAATATGAATCCATGGCAATGGCAAACCATGACTCGACCAAACACCACCAAGCTCAGGGCATACAATTCCATCTTTAGGATTCATTACGCTCAAGTGCAGATACAGCAACTCACACTGTTCACCCCAAACCTTTCACGTCATGGACACCACAGGTCCATCAATTGCAGGCCTACCGGCATGTAGAGGCCTCACATTGATGACAATACATAGCATTAACATGAATGCTAAGCCTGCTGACCAGAAGGACAAGCCAATCACCTCTGTGGCTGACCTAACCTCACTGTATCCAGACAGGTTCGACAGGATTGGCAGTTCTAAGGGCAACACAGTTTTGCATGTACGCGCCAATGCCAGACCTTCAATTGATCCTCCGTACAAGTTCAGCATCCATGTTAAAACCAAACTAAAGGTGTGAAATTTTGGTCTCCTTATTTAAGGAAGGATGTGAATGCATTGGAGGTGGTTCAGAGGCGGTTTGCTAGATTGATACCTAGAATGAGCGGGTTGTCTTATGAGGAAAGGTTGAACGGACTGGGCCTGTTTTCACTGGAGTTTAGAAGAGTGAGGCGAGACTCGATTGAAGTTTATAAGATCCTGAACGGTCTTGACAAGGTGGATGTGGAAAGGATGTTTCCTCTTGTCAGTGAGTCCAGGACTAGGGGGCACTGTTTGAAAATTAGGGGTCACCCTTTTAGGACAGAGACGAGGAGAAATCTTTTTCTCACAGAGGTTTGTGCGATTTTGGAATTCTCTGCCTCAGAAGGTGGTGGTGGCGGAGTCATTGAATAATTTTAAGGCAGAGGTAGACAGATTCATATTAGGCAAGGGAATCAAAGATTATTGGGGGTAGATGGGAGAGTGGAATTCAAGACAGAAACAGATCAGCCATGATCTTATTAAATGGAGGAGCAGGCTCGATGGGCTGAATGGCCTACTTCTGCTCCTAATTCATACGGTCGTATGGTAAAGGTTGAACTAGACCAGGTGGAGAAAAACAGCATTATTTGAAAGGTACAGCACCACACCGATTGGTGCAGTTCCATCACATGTGGGATGATGAAAGATGAATCCATTCAGGTATGTCTTGACCCAAGCCGTCTAAATGTGGCACTGAAGTGATGCCCACATAAGATTCCAACCTTACAGGAATTAAACCCCAAGTTTGTGAATACTAAATTCTTTTCCAAACTGGATGCCAAAACGGGTACTGGTCAATTAACTTGGTGAAGACATCTCAAGAACTAACTACTTTCTACACTTCATTTGGAAGATACTGTTTCCAAAGGCTCCCATTCGGGTTCTGCATTAGCCAGGACCTCTTCCAGTAACATATGGACCGCATCACATGTGAGATCCCAGGATGCATCTGTATAGCACATGACGTTGCTGTTGTGGGTAGAACAAAGCAGGAGCTCAACCGGAATCTATGTCTCCTCATGAAAGCAGCACGCCGAGAGGGACTTGTTTTTAACAGCTAAAAGTGCAACATCAATGTCAAGCAAACTAACTTCTTCAGGTCCATCTATTCAGATACAGGCATCTGCCCTGACTCTGCCAAGGTGGAGGATATCACTGCAATGTCAAACCCAAAAGATAAGCTAGATCTGTAATGTTTCCTAGGCTTATTCAACTTCTTATCACCATATATCTCTCACAAATCTTTGTCTCTTCACGATCTCCTGAAGAAGGAAGTTCCATTTGTGTGGCATGAAGATTCTCAGCACATATTTGATGACTTCAAGAAACCACTGACAGAGGGACCCTCAACACTCCAATTCTATGACCCATCAGAGGCGACCATGTTAGAAGTTGATGCAACTCAAAAGAGCCTTGGAGTGTGCATTCTTCAGAAAGGTAAGTCAATTACATTTGCGTCCAAAAACCTTTCGAATGCCCAAGCTAATTACTCAAACATTGAGTGGGAAACCTCAGCCCTAGTCTTTGGGATTCAGCATTTCCAGGTGTATCTCTTTGGGGAAAAATTCATCATCGAAACGGATCACAAACCCCTTGAGATGATCGCATGGAAACCACCAAAAACGCGTCACCACAGAGCCAAAAGCAAGTCCCAAAGAGGAGAGAGGTATGGAGCACTCACCTTGGCAGATTGCAGTAGATCATTGACTCTCTTCCTGCATTGGATCCAGTTGCGTTGGATAACCCCACAGCTGCTGATCTCCTCTGTGATCTCCATCCAGGCTCGCTTGGTAAGGTGGGAGGACCTCTCTTGCCATCCTTTGTAAAGAGGACCTCTCATCTTTCCCTTGCAGCCTGGAGGAGAATCTCCAGGGAGGTATCGCTGAACCGTGGGACCACCCAGTGTCCTGCGCCTGACATGGACCCTCTTGGCTTCCAGAGTGCTACTGGCCTTTTGAGGCTTTGGTCAGCAGCAGAGCAGCACAGCAACACAGGGACTCCAGGCAGGAGGGGTCAGCAGCACAGCAGTACAGCAGTGCAGCCATATAGCAGTACAGCAGCACAGGGACTCCAGGCTGGAGGGGGCAGTACCACAGCAACACAGTCGCACAGGGACTCCAGGCAGTGGGGGTCAGCAGCACAGCAGCGCAGCCGCACATGGACTCCAGGCAGGAGGGGTCAGCAGCACAGCAGTACAGCCGCACAGGGACTCCAGGCAATGGAGGTTAGCAGCACAGACGTATAGCAGCACAGGGATTCCAGGTGGTTGGCAGGGGTTAGTTCAGCAGCACAGCAGTACAGGGATTCCAGGCAGGGGGGTCAGCAGCACAGCTGCACAGTAGCAGCAAAGGCAAAGGTGCATCAAAGGCAAAGCAGCAGTTTAAGCGAGGCTGGCAGCACTTTAAATATGGCAGCAACACCTGCATTCATCTCCACTGATGATGCCATCGGTGTCTCATCACCCATCCCATCCTCCAGTAGGATGGGCCCTTCATTCAAATTGGTCGGCTGCTGCGTGATCATGGTCGGACGGCCGCAGATATGACAAGAGGCAATGGCACCCACTTCTGGGTCTGCCGCTGGGACCCACAATAGGCTCACTAAATTCAGCTCCAGATGTGTGTACACACGGCATGGATAACATTTTGGATGTATAATGGCACCCGTCGCACAGAAAATATGGGCACTATGGAACCGAATTTTCTAGCCAAAGTATGCTGAATTCTCCCAGACTACATGAGAATTTTTTTTTTTACGTTTTGATTTTTAAGGTTACATAGTGGGGAAAGATAGATTGGTTGAATTAAAGACCAGAGAAATAAAAGGGGTATACAGTTTTTGGAGATTGGTGACTCGAATGGCTTCAGGCTGAATTCAGTGGTCCTGTGGCTTCTGGTTTGAAGATGTGGATGCTGATTCAGTGGTTCTCCGGGAGGCAGCAATGCAGCTGATTTCCTTCGAGGGAGTGTCTCTCTGTTCTTTCCAGAATCCTCTCTACTCACGAGCATCACCCTCAGGTTTAAGTAATTAAGTGCTGAGAGCATTGATCAGAGAACATACCAGCACAATCAAACACAAATCAATTAAACCACTGAACACTAGAGTCTGCAGTAGAAGATGCCTAGGTAGTCATGGTCAGCAGGCAGATTTTGAAGCTTGCAAGGTGGATTTAAAAAATCATTATTCTACGTAGTCTGTTTTTGTGACATCTCCACACCACGTGAAATGAAATGCGTTAAACCGAAACATTTCATTATAAGATTGTAAATAAAAAAAACAAATTTGTACACACACAGTCATCCTCAAGCACTCACTTATCAATCTTTATTTATTTATTTAGAGATACAGCACTGAAACAGGCCCTTCGGCCCATCGAGTCTGTGCCAACCATCAACCACCCATTTATACTAATCCTCCATTAATCCCATTACTCTCTATCCCCACCTTCCCTCAATTCCCCTACCTATACTAGGGGCAATTTATAATGGCCAATTTACCTATCAACCTGCAAGTCTTTGGCTGTGGGAGAAAACCAGAGCACTCGGCGAAAACTCACATGGTCACAGGGAGAACGTGCAATCTCCGCACAGGCAGTACCCAGAATCGAACCCGGGTCGCTGGAGTTGTGAGGTTGCGGTGCTAACCACTGTGCCACTGTGCCGCCCACAATCTTACATTGTCATAACTGTGCTCTGGTCCAGTTTTCATCTGGGATGATTCAGTGCTGAGTTAGACTCTGGATAAAGCATCATCTATCACATTGTTTCTCCCTGAAAAGTGGGTAATCTTTAGCTGGTAAGGTTGCAAAATCAGGCTCCATCAAAATAGCCTTGCATTCTGGGTTTTGGATTTCTCCATAAATGTCAAAGGATTGTGCTCAGCGTAAGCTACGGTCTCTCATTATTCATTTCGGACAAAGATTTCAAAGTGCTTGAGAGCCAGTAACAGTCCCAGAGCTTCCTTCTCCACAGTAGGTTATCTCTTTTGTTGCCTGTTTAATTTATGGAGAAATACCCAACTGGTCTCTCAATGCTTGTCTCATCATCTCGGAGCAGGACAGCAAAAACTCCGAGATCGCTAGCATCACTTTAAATGGTTTGTTAAAGTTTGGAGCTGCCAGCACTGGTTCATTGGTTAAGATGGCTTTCAGCCTCTCGAACGCTGTTTGGCACCTCCCTGACCACACTACCTTTGCTCTCTTTTGTAACAAGTCTGTCAGTGGGGCAGCTGTAGTGTTGAAGTTTCGGACGAACTTGCGGTAAAACTTACACATCCGCAAAAATCGCATTATTTCCCATTTGGTCCTGGAGACAGGAAAATCCATCAATGTCTGTACCTTCGCTGCTCTGGGCAGCAGCCACCCTTGACCCACAACAAGCCCTAGGTAGGTTACCTGAGCTTTAGCAAACTCACTCTCTCACTCTTTGCAAGATTAGGCCAGCCGACTGTTACCTTCAGAAGAGGGCTTCTAACTGGTCTAGGTGATCCCCCCAGGGTGTCACTGTACACCAACAGATCATCCAGGTACAGTACACAGTTGTGTAGACCAGCCACTACATGGTTCATCATCCTTTGAAAGGTGGCTGGGGCATTTCTTAATCCAAATGGCATCATCTGGCACTGGAATAAGCCATCTGGGGTGAGATCTCTTTAGCTCGGGTGGTTAAGGGAACCTGCTGGTACCCTTTTAGCAAGTCTGTTTTTGTTATTTAGGTGGTGTTTCCTGCTCTATCGATACAGTCTTCCAGGCAGGGAATTGGGTCAGAGTCTGCTCTGGTCACTGCATTCTTCTTCTTCTTCTTCTTTGGCCTCCTTGTCTCGAGAGACAATGGGTAAACGCCAGGAGGTGGTCAGTGGTTTGTGAAGCAGTGCATGGAGTGGCTATAAAGACCAATTCTAGAGTGACAGACTCTTCCACAGATGCTGCAGATAAAATTGGTTGTCGGGGCTGTTACACAGTTGGCTCTCCCCTTGCGCTTCTGTCTTATTTTCTGCCAGCTGCTAAGTCTCTTCAACTCGCCACACTTTAGCCCCATCTTTATGGCTGCCCGCCAGCTCTGGTGATCACTGGCAACTGACTCCCACGACTTGTGATCAATGTCACAGGACTTCATGTCATGTTTGCAGACGTCTTTAAAGCGGAGACATGGACGGCCGGTGGGTCTGATACCAGTGACGAGCTCGCTGTACAATGCGTCCTTGGGGATCCTGCCATCTTCCATGCGGCTCACATGGCCAAGCCATCTCAAGCGCTGCTGGCTCAGTAGGGTGTATGTGCTGGGGATGGTGGCCGCCTTGAGGACTTCTGTGTTGGAGATATGGTCCTGCCACCTGATGCCAAGGATTCTCCGGAAGCAGCGAAGATGGAATGAATTGAGACATCGCTCTTGGCTGACATACGTTGTCCAGGCCTCGCTGCCGTAGAGCAAAGTACTGAACACACTGGCTTGATACACTCGGACTTATGTGTTCGTAGAGTGCTGAGAGTATAGCAGGCTTGGCACTCTTGATTATTTAAGGAGTAATGCCATCCTTCCCAGGGGCTTTTCCCCTGGCTAGAGAATCAATGGCATTACTGAGTTCTGATTTTGTTGGCTGTACGTCCAGCTCATCCATGACTGGCAGAGACTGGGCTGCATTGAGGGCGGTCTCAGTGACAACATTTTCCCTGGAGTACAGTTCTAGGCAGTGCTCCACACAGCGATCCATTTGCTTGCATTGGTCAGTGATTGTATCCCCTGATTTAGATTTGAGGGGGGCGATCTTCCTGATGGTTAGCCCAAAAGCTCTCTTAATGCCATCATACATTTCTCTGATGTTTCCGGTGTCAGTGGCCAACTGAATATGACTGCATAGGTGTTGCCAGTAGTAATTTGCGTAGTGTCTGGCTGTTCTTTGTGCAGCGCTTCTGGCTGCTTTAAGTGCTACGGATGTTAACTCGCTGGGGGCTTTCTGGTAGTTCAACAGTGCAATGCGCTTAGCGGCTATGACAGGTTCCAGCTCTTCAAAGTGAGATTGAAACCAGTCTGCATTCTGCTTCACACGTTTGCCATAGGTGGTCATTGCTGAGTCACAGATGACCCTGAGCTCCAAGCACCCAATGAAGCAGGTGGACTGTGGCAGGACAGAACCTCTCTGACTAGGGGCTGCTCAGTTTGAGGCGGGTGGTAGCTGTCCAGTGAGATGCGATGACCTCTCCCACCGACAAAGGCAACCCGTGCTGCCCAATCTCTATGCCAATTGAGCTGGACTTTTTGCCCATAACTGTTGCCTTCCGTGTTGTTTTGTTCGCTGTGAGGCGACTATGGAGTGACCTGTCCATGGCGCATGCCTGGGTGGATGTATGGAGGTTGTGAGTTGCCCAAGCGTCAAAACCCCCCTCTCAGCCTTCCTGGTGGGGTCCAAAGGACTGCAGAGCACGACGTTTGGCACTGGTATGGCTGCAGAAACTGCCGGAAACATGCCAAAGGTGACATATGACCGCCTTCAGGGTTCTGCTCCGGATTTTCTGTTAGGGTTTACTCCTTTAGCCTTGGTCACTCCCGAGGCGCTCACAAGGCAGTGAATTAACCTTCTTGTCATCAATGCAGAGCCTTGTTGAGTCATTGGGCTTGGGCAAAAGCACAACTGGGGAACTCCAGCTGCTCTGACTGGGCTCAATCAGCTTGTGCTTCAGCATGTATTGAATTTTCTCCTGAACCTTGGTCAGTTACCCGGGACCTTGGTGATAGGAATTTTGCTTTATGGAAAAGGTCTATCCTACATCCACATTGTGTAGGGCTTGGGTTGTGTACCCTGGTTTGCCACTGCAGATCTCTTTAAATGCAGTGAGCAGCCTTGTTAGGTTTCCTCTCTGTTATGTGTTTAATTAGGAAGTATGGTGTTTAATTCCCCCTAACATTTCAGTTTTAGCTAACCGGGTGGTAGGGGGCTCGATCTGGGAATCCTCCAGGCCTCCCTCTAACTCATCCTCACTGTCTCTTTTGCCTTCCTCTTTCCTAACTGCCTGACAGACCTGTGCTTGTTTGTCTCTTTCTCAGCTGTGATACTGCTTTAACATATTGATGTGGCACAGCCTTTGCTTTTTCCTCATTAATCCTCTTTACTACTCTGTATAGACCACTGAACTGGGCTTTCAGTGGTTCACCCTGTATAAGTAGTAAAACTAATATATGGTCTCCGAGCTGAAATGTTCTGGCCTAAGCATGTTTATCTGCCTGCCTTTTCATAGCTGTCTGGGAGGTTTATAGGTGCTCCTGTGCCACTGCACAGGCTCTTGTGAGCTGCCCACGGAACATGGAGATGTAATCTAACATGGAAGGTTTATCCCTGTGTCCTAAAAACCTAACACGGTTTCATGTCTGCTAAGACTCAAATTCAGATCTTAGCAGTGAAAGGCTAGCATTGTCTCACAGAGATCTGCCATTTTAGGTCTTTTTCTCTTCCCAATCACTCACTAAAACAATTACAGTGAGAGACTGGAAACATCCCAGAGAAGCTCCTTTAATTTTAGTGGGCTAGACTGGGAATTGATCAGGAGCTGCCTGATACCAGAAAAGCACTTCACCAGCTTTATTGTTTGTCTCATTGAAGAGAATTCTGAGCATTCTGCTCAAATCAGTTTAAGAGAGAGGTTGATTTATCAAGCTAAATGATACAGATTAATGTATACCGGTGAGAGAAGTGGAGTAAGTTAGAGGGTGGTAATTCAATCGAAGGGTTTTGATGACATCATAAACTGAAAGCAAAGCCTCAGTAGTTTCCTGAATGCTGGCAGAAGCCAAAGATTGAACAATGACCTTTTCCTCCATATCTAGCATTTATTATTTTATGTAGTCTATGCTGACAGAGTTTTTAAAATTTTGCTGCCTTCAAAATCTGTCAAGCACACATCTCTTATTATTAGTGGATGCCATCCAAGAACGTTTAATGCTTTGGGTTAAGCTTGCCACCTTTATGAATAGATTCTACTGTTAATGTCCCATTGGAATAGGAAAAAAATTGGATTAAAGAGTAAGAACCAATCCTTTTGCAGTGTTTACATTCTTAGTTCAAACCACCCTAAGATAAGCATTACTGGAGATCATTACTATATTACCTGGTTCTTGTTAAAGGACATCTTTAAAAAAAAGTTAAAAATAATTATTAAAAATGACTAATATCAAGAAAAGGAACTTAGAATGATGTTTGGATGTGAAAACTGAAGATGGAAGTGAAAAACGAGCTAGAATCAGGATGAAAGAAACTCTGGAGTACTGAAGTATCACAGCATGGCCATGAAAAGTAAAGGTGGGCAGATTGTACAATAGCAGGCTAAGAGTGGTGAAAAGGGCTCCAACATAGAGAGTTCCTGCAGCTGATAATCCTAAAACTATCGAGATGAAGATTGAAATTGAGTATGTTTGTAGGGGTCTCTAAGATATGCTCCCATATAGAGATCCAAGATTATGGATTTTGACCCTCTACGTTTCTCACTTAAGACAAAAAAGAACATTGTGACTGAAAGGGGAACTGAGGCATAACAGGAAGGAAGTTATATTCTTCTGAGGCCTATCAGTGAAATTTTTAAAGGAAAAGGCCAAATTATTGAGGTGGAGAAAAGACTTTGGGTGAGTGGCCAGAGAGCATTGTTGATGGTGAATGTTGTGAAAATCACCTTGACCAAAATATTGCTGTTAAATTATCACTGCTTTGTAGAGCTGAGGAGATAGGATTCAGTGGTTGTGTGATTATGTGAGCAGCAATTAAATCTAATGCCAGCAGATACCATCGACAGAGTATAGTCACATACTTTTATGTTATAACTGCAAAATAATATTGTCACAATTCACAAAAATGTGAAATCAAATTTTTTTTTATTCATTCATGGGATGTGGTGTCGCTGGCTAGGCCAGCATTTATTGCCCATCCCTAATTGCCCTTGAGAAGGTGGTGGTGAGCTGCCTTCTTGAACTGCTGCAGTCCATGTGGGGTAGGTACACCCACAGTGCTGTTAGGAAGGGAGTTCCAGGATTTTGACCCAGCGACAGTGAAGGAACGGCGATATCATTCCAAGTCAGGATGGTGTGTGACTTGGAGGGGAACTTGCAGGGGGTGGAGTTCCCATGCACCTGCTGCTCTTGTCCTTCGAGGTGGTAGAGGTCGCAGGTTTGGAAGGTGCTGTCTAAGGAGCCGTGGTGCGTTGCTGCAGTGCATCTTGTAGATGGTACGCACTGCTGCCACTGTGCGTCGGTGGTGGAGGGAATGAATGTTTGTGGAAGGGGTGTCAATCAAGCGGGCTGCTTTGTCCTGGATGGTGTCGAGCGTCTTGAGTGTTGTTGGAGCTGCACCCATCCAGGCAAGTGGAGAGTATTCCATCACACTCCTGACTTGTGCCTTGTAGATGGTGGACAGGGTTTGGGGAGTCAGGAGGTGAGTTACTCGCCACAGGATTCCTAGCCTCTGACCTGCTCTTGTAGCCACGGTATTTATATGGCAATTCCAGTTCAGTTTCTGGTCAATGGTAGCCCCTAGGATATTGATAGTGGGTGATTCAGCGATGGTAATGCCATTGAATGACAAGGGGAGATGGTTAGATTTTCTCTTGTTGGAGATGGTCATTGCCTGGCACTTGTAAGCCCAAGTCTGGATATTGTCCAGGTCTTGCTGCATTTCTACACAGAATGCTTCAGTATTTGAGATGTTGCAAATGGTGCTGAACATTGTGCAATCATCAGCGAACATCCCCACTTCTGACCTTATGATTGAAGGAAGGTCATTGATGAAGCAGCTGAAGATGGTTGGGCCTAGGACACTACCCTGAGGGACTCCTGCAGCGATGTCCTGAAGCTCAGATGATTGACCTCCAACAACCACAACCATCTTCCTTTGCGCTAGGTATGACTCCAGCCAGCAGGGGGTTTTTCCCCCTGATTCCCATTGACTCCAGTTTTGCTAGGGCTCCTTGATGCCATACTCGGTCAAATGCTGCCTTGATGTCAAGGGCAGTCACTCTCACCTCACCTCACCAAAAGAGTTCAGCTCTTTTGTCCATGTTTGAACCAAGGCTGTAATGAGATCAGGAGCTGAGTGGCCCTGGCAGAACCCAAACTGAGCATCACTGAGCAGGTTATTGCTAAGCAAGTGCTGCTTGATGGCACTGTTGATGACGAGTTTTGATAATACGCTATCAAGAATTAATGAAGCTTTTCTCTAACTAGTTGTTTCTTAATTTGCCTTATCTATTCGGTTTCAGTTTAAAAGGTTGATTTTTATAGGTCTGTTGTCCTTCTTGGATTAGTATATTACCCAGGTGGAATATTGCTTTGTTTATAAGTAGCTTAAACTCTATGCATTGATCTACAGCAGTTAATTTATAAAACATGCAATAATTTTAATACCAGCCACACTTCACACTACTGTGTTGTAATTCCATCTAGATATTAATAATGATGCTACCGATGTTAAAGCATCTTTTAAAATGGATGTAATAGCAGTGTTGGAGAGGATGTGCAGATGCAGTCGTATTCATTTTTGTGAAAGCCTTGCATGGAGTATTTCCTCCTGAAATAAATATATGTTTTGCGATTTCCTATTATACTTTTGACAGACGCCCATAGCTATATAACAAAACCTTGAGAAATGGAAGAGAGAAACAGGGTGCAACAAGGAGCCAATTAAATCAGTTTTCAAGAGAACATTATGAGATGTTCATGTAGTGAAGCTAGAAATAAAGTTATGTGTTATATAACAGAACTATGGTTTACTCATTTGAAGCTGGAAGAAACTATGACTGAAAGGCATGATAGACAGAAATGTTCCCCAGATGTTCAGTGATCTAGACATGTCCATGGAGCTGCCAAAAAGAAAAGAAAATCTGAAACGTCTAA
Organism: Heterodontus francisci; assembly: GCF_036365525.1. NCBI lineage: Eukaryota > Metazoa > Chordata > Chondrichthyes > Heterodontiformes > Heterodontidae > Heterodontus > Heterodontus francisci. The sequence goes on from NC_090383.1 coordinate 49,695,220, forward strand.
TAACAAAATATCACCAGTAATCATTAATGATCAATCTTGCTGCCTGATAAGAGTGGGGTTCTTTACGTGGGCTGTTCTGTCACAAAGACTTGGGTAGTCTGTGTACACAAAAATGATATTGTTTTAACTGTTGAATATGTAAATAGTCTAGCGTGCATCACAGGAAGTGATATAAGTCAACACATGATACAACAGATGGAGTTGTGTTAGTTAACAGTAAGCAAGTGTATTTCAGAGCTGTCTTGTAAGTCTGTTATTTTGTAATTCTGAACCCTTCATGCAATTTACCATTCAGCTTCAGATTGTTTGGTATGTTTCTATTGCAAAATCAATAACCCAGCATACATCTTTGTACATAGTAACAATAGGGAATGCTAGAAGGAATCACTGAGCAAAAAAAATTAGTTGGATTTGAATGAAGCCCGCAAGCAATCCTGAAATAAATCCCATTGTTTATAAATTCAGATTTCTAAGAGCCAGGAAGACTATCCCCTGGAAACACTGGTGCCTGGGACTTCATGAAGTTAAGATCCTAGTAAGTATAATTGGGTAAATATGAGGGCCGTCCCTCATCCAGTTCATTTACCTGCTTTAAGAAAATGCTCTCATCAAATTTCAGATGCATATATATGTAACTAATTTGGCATCTAAATACAAATACTTGCTGAATGCCGGAGATAGAATTGCGAGCATGAGGAATAGGAAACATCTTAGATTGGTTAAGGTTAATCACCTGAAAATTTCCTGTGGCATTGCTTGGCTGATCTATAAAAGTTTAGGTATTTGCAATCTCTAGTGCAGAGATGATCTTCTGATTATGCAAACTAGATAACAGTAGTGTTACGACCAGGTGATAAAGGGGTCTAGGGGTTCCCTCTCAGCCTTCACCTGGTCTTATTGTAACAGGGCTTTATTTTAAACACACCGTTTTTTTTAGCTCCTCCTTAGTGAATCCTTGTTCACTAACATCCAATTATAAGGCAAAGAAACTAGCCAAACAGATTTTCTTAGATTTAAAGAAGAAAGGTTGAACTTTATTAAACTCTAATTCGATTAACGCCTACAGATACACGACACGCCCACGCTAGCATGCATACACTATACACACATGCAGATAGAGACAGAAAAGAGCAGAAGGAATGAAGTGGAAAAGTTTGAGGCAATATCTGAAGATGGTTTTGGTTACTGTTCTTCAGACTTGCTTCAAAATCCTTGATTGTAGGTCGGTTTTGCTTTTTGTTGGGGCTCAGTGTTCTTCTTAAGCCATGTTCGATGTAGAGACTTTTCTCTCTTGAAGTTCATGTGTCCTCAGTGAATCCAGAGGCTTGTGAGAAAGAGATGGGAGCAGACAAGAGAGGTCTTGTCACTCCAGGAGCAAACAGTCTTTCTGAGTTCAATTTAAAAAAAAAACAGGTTGCCAAGCAGGTTAGGCATGTGACTAGCTGGTCTGACCATGTCTGTTTGTGGATTCTCTTGTCTTAGCCGACCCTGGAATATCTCTTCTTACACACAATACCTGGTGCTCCAAGTCCATTGTGGCTTAAAGTGGAGCAGGGAATAGCCCTTTTGTCCCTCCAAGCACTGTCTGTTAGTATGCAAATATTTTTCCAGCCACAGCTGATCTGTTTAACAAATCATTTCCTTGCTTCAGCAATAGTTTAAAATCAATGTTTATATGACAAAATTAATATACCTCATTCTTGGCAGGTGGGTCTAGCATGACAGTAGCGCTACTTCTTATGGAACTTGCTGTAGTTTCTATAAACCATGATAGGAGAAAAACCCTTAGCTTTTTGAAGTTGATGAAGAGCAAGAATTAAAAAAGGACAAGGAGCAATTGCATATAAAATTACTTAACTGGAGGAGGGCTAATTTCAATGAGTTATAACGGAATCTGGGCCAGGTGGATTGGAATCAAACATTGTCAGGCAAAACAATAACTGAACAATAGGAGTCCTTCAAAGAGGAGATAGTTCAGATATAAACAGACAAATCTTACTTTACGACACCGAAGGAAGCCATTTTGTCCATCATGTCCATGCTGGTCGATGAAGAGCTACTCAGCCTCATCACACCTTCCTGCACTAGGCCCATATCCCTACAGGTCATGGCTATTCAAGTAGACATGCAAGTACTTTTTAAATGTGGGGAGAGTTTCTGTCCCTACCACCCTTTCAAGTAGTGAATTCCAGGTCATTATAACCCTCTGCATAGAAAAATGTTTCTTCATCTTCCCTTGAATCCTTCTACAATTACTTTAAATTTATTCCCCCTGGTTTTTAACCCCTCTAATAGATCATCCCTATTTACCCTATATGATCCCTCATAATTTAATACACTTTAATTAAATTCACCCCTCAGCCTCTTCTGTTCCAAGGAAAACAACCCCAGCCTATCCAATCTTTCCTCATAGCCAAAATTTTCCAATCCTGACAACAACCTCCTAAATCTCCTTTGCGCCCTCTCCAGTACAATCACATCTTTCCTGTAACATGGTGACCAGAACTGCATGCTGTGATCTAACTAGTGTTGTGTACAGTTCTAGCATAACCTCCCTGCTCTTATATTCTCGGCTAATAAAGGAAAGCATGTCATATGCCTCCTTAACCACCTTATCAACCTGTCCTGCTACCTTTAAAGATCTGTGAACATACACTCCAAGGTACCTCTGTTCCTCCACACTACTCAGTATCCTTCCTTTTCATGTGTATTCCCTTGCCTTGTTGCAGCTCCCAAAATGCATTACCTCACACTTCTCCAGATTGAATCTCATTTCCCACTTTTCTGCCCAACTGACCAGACCATCTATATCTTCCTGCAGTCTAAAACTTTCCTCCTCACTATCAACCACATGGCTTTTTTTTATTCATTCATAGGTTGTGGGCGTTGCTGGCTAAGCCAGTATTTATTGCCCATCCCTAATTGCCCTTGACAACTGAGTGGCTTGCTAGGCCATTCAGAGGGCAGTTAAGAGTCAACCATATTGCTGTGGGTCTGGAGTCATATGTAGGCCAGACCAGGTAAAGATAGCAGATTTCCTTCCCTAAAGGACATAGTGAACCAGATAGGTTTTTATAACAATCAATTCGTGGTGACCATTAGACTAACCTTTTTTTCAAAATTCCATATTTATTAATTGAATTCAAATTTTACCGTCTGCTGTGATGGGATTGAACCCATGTCCCTACAGCATTAGACTGGGCCTCTGAATTACTAGTCCAGTGAGATTACCACTATGCCACTGCCTTCCTGCTGCAAACTTCTTTATCATGACCCCAACACTTAAGCCTAAATCATTAATAAAAATTACAAAAAAGCAAGGGACTGAGTACTGAGCCCTGCAAAACCCCACTGATAACAGCCTTCTAGTCACAAAAACACTTTGCTTCCTGCCACTAAGCCAATTTTGGATTACATTTTCCACTCCCCTTTGGCTCCCATGGGCTTCTACTTTTTTGATCAGCCAGCCATTCGGGACCTTGTGAAAAGCCTTGCTAAAATCCATGTAAAACACATCCACTGCACTGCCCTCGTCCACTCTACTTGTCATCTCCTCAAAAACAGTGGCGCAGTGGTTAGCACCGCAGCCTCACAGCTCCAGTGACCCGGGTTCAATACTGGGTACTGCCTGTGTGGAGTTTGCAAGTTCTCCCCGTGTCTGCGTGTGTTTTCTCCGGGTGCTCCGGTTTCCTCCCACAAGCCAAAAGACTTGCAGGTTGGTAGGTAAATTGGCCATTATAAATTGCCCCTAGTATAGGTAGGTGGTAGAGAAATATAGGGACAGGTGGGGATGTGGTAGGAATATGGGATTAGTGTAGGATTAGTATAAATTGGTGGCTGATGGTCGGCACAGACTCGGTGGGCTGAAGGGTCTGTTTCAGTGCTGTATCTCTAAACTAAACTAAACTAAACCAGTCAGCCATGACCTTCTTTTAACAAATCCCTGCTGACTTTCCTTGATTAATGATGCCTTTCTAAATGAATGTTTATACTATCTCTCTGAATTGAATCCAATAATTTTCTCACAACTGAAGTTAAGCTAACTGGCCAATAATTACTCGGATTATCCTTTCCTCCTTTTTTAAACAACAGTACAGCTTTAGCATTGCTTCAATCCTTTGTAGCCAGGGAGGATTGAAATATGATGGACAGAGCCTCTGCAATTTCCTCCCTTGCTTCTTAAACAACCTGGGATATATTTCATACGGGCCTGGCGATTTATCTAATTTCAAAAACGTCAAACCCTTTAATACTGTCTTTCTTACAATCCAATATTTCACACTCTTCCTCCTTAGCTATGACATCGTCACCAACCCCCTCTTTTGTGAAGACAGCCACAAAGTATTCATTAAAAACCTTACCCATATCCTCTGCCTCCACACAGGTTATCTTTTTGGTCTCTAATAGGCTTTATGTTTTCTTAAACGTAAAGCATCCTTTTGCTCTTTATGTACTTACAAAATATTTTTGGATTTTCCTTGATTTTAGGGTTGTGAATCTTTGGAATGCTCTACCCCAGAGGGTTGTGGATGCTCCATCATTGAATACATTTAAAGTTGGGATAGATAGATTTTTGGTCTCACAGGTAATCAAGGGATATGGGGAGCCGACAGGAAAGTGGAATTGAAGCCCAAGATCAGCCCATGATCTTATTGAATGGTGGAGCAGGCTCGATGGGCCAGATGGTCGACTTCTGCTCCTATTTCTTGTGTTCCTGTGTACTTGCCAGTATTTTTTCATGTCCTCTCTTTGCTTTCCTAATTTCCTTTTTAATTTCACCTCTACGCTTTCTGTAATTTTCTAGACTTTCTGCAGTATTAAGCTCTTGGTATCTGGCATAAGCTTCCCCTTATTGCCTTGTCATCCAGGGGGTTCTAGATTTGGCTGACTCACTGTTTTGTTTTGTGGGAATGTGTTTACCCTGAACTCCTTGAATTTCCTTCTTGAATGCTGTTTACAGTCCTCTTTTCGATAAATTGCTTCTCTGCCTTTGTATAATTGACCTTCTGCAAATTTAGAACGTTTACTCCTATTTTATCTTTGTCCTTTTCCATAATTGTGCTAGACCTAACTGAATTATGATCACTACCACAAAAATGCTCTCCCACTGATAGTCCTTCCACTTGCCCAGCTACATTCCCTAAAACTAAATCTAGAATTGCACCACTTCTTGTTGGGCTTGCCACATACTGGCTAAAAGTGTTTTCCTGAATGTAGTTTAGGAATTCTGTGTTCTCTGTACCTTTTACACTGACTGTATCTCAGTTAATATTGGGATAATTGAATTCCCCCACTATTACTGCCTTATTGTTTTTGCCTTTGTCAGAAATGTGCATTAATTTTGCTCTTCTAACTCTCTTGAACTGTTTAGGGGTCTCTAGTATGCTTTCAGTACTGTGATTGCCCCTTTTTTATTCCTTAGTTCAACTCATATAGTCTCGTTTAATGATCCCTTTAACATATTATCCCTTCTCATTGCTGTAATTGTTTCTTTCATCAATATCAACACACTTTCTCGGAAGGAGGATAACAAGAACATCTGAAGCCAAGGCTCCATCAATGACTGTTACAGCCAGGTGGTAAGGGGTGCAGGTGGTTCCCACTGTTTAACTCCCGATTGACCACAGCAAGTGTTTTTGTTACTAGGGTTTTAACCCTTTTTATTTTACCTGTCAAATGAACAGACAGTGACAGGTTTTTTTGTAGGTTTAAAACAGAAGATTAGCTCTTTATTGAGCAAAATTCATTTCCGAAATGGTCGCAACCACACCCACACACACATTCACTTGCGCGCGCACGCACACACATACACAGACACACACACACACAAAGAGATAGACAGAGAGAAAAAGGGGTAAGTGGTTTAGAGTGAGGTAGATTTTCAAGGTTCACGGTAAACCTGTTGAATCTTCTTGGAGGTCAATTTCTCTTTTAAAGTTGCAGGCCTGGGTTTTGTAGATTTCTCGGGTAGCTGAATCTTCAATCCAGAGATGGGGGATCACTTTCAATTCTTTGCTGCACAAGTTGAAGTGTAGAATTCACAGCAGGGTGCATTCTTTGGCTTTTGTTGGATTTCTCCCAGCTCTTAGCTGTACAGGCTTTCATGATGTCTCTTCATGACATTTCACTCTCTCACCAGAGAGCTAATTTTTAAGGTCAAAATGGGGCCTCTGTTGGGAGATGCAGATCCCCCTCCCCGTGGTGACTAACAATGGCCCAGGATGTGGCTACTTCAAACCTTGTTTGTTTTAGAAGAACCCATTCAATTCAAAATGTCTCTTAATGGGTTCAGGATGGATGTAATTTACACCGCCTAGCTTGGAATGTATCTTTTTGTCCTAACCAGACAATAAGACTGTTTGAATATACAGTTTGACCTTTGTCAGCCATTTTGAAGCACATTGTCCACTGTTTAAAGGAAAAGTGATATCAAGAAACGACTGAAGGCATTGGATACTGCAAAGGCTATGGGTCCTGACAACATTATGGCAACAGTACTGAAGACCTGTGCTCCAATCATTTCTGTGCCCCTAGCCAAGCTGTTCCAGTACAAAACACAACACTGGCATCTACCCAGCAATGTGGAAAATTGACCAGATATGTCCTGTACACAAAATGTAGGACAAGTCCAAGCCGGCCAATTACCACCCCATCAGTCTACTCTCAATCATCAGTAAAGTGATGGAAGGTGTCATCAACAGTGCTAACAAGCGGCATTTACTTAGCAATAACCTGCTCACTGATGCTTAGTTTTGATTCCGCCAGGGCCACTCAGTCCCTGACCTCATTATAGCCTTGGTTCAAACATGAACAAAAGAGCTGATCTCAAGAGGTGAGGTGAGAGTGACTGTCCTTGACATCAAAACAGCATTTGACCGAGTATGGCATCAAGGAGCCCGAGCAAAACTGGCGTCAATGGGAATCGGGGTAAAACTCTCCACTGGCTGGAGTCATACCTAGCGCAAAGGAAGATGATTGTGGTTGTTGGAGGTCAATTATTTCAGCTCTAGGAAAGCACTGCAGGAGTTCCTCAGGGTAGTGTCCTGGGCCCAACCATCATCCCAACTGCTTCATCAATGACCTTCCTTCAATTATAAGTTCAAAAGTGGGGATGTTCGCTGATGATTGCACAATGTTCAGCACCATTCGCGACTCCTCAGATACTGAAGCAGTCAGTGTAGAAATGCAGCAAGACCTGGACAATATCCAGGCTTGGGCTGATAAATGGCAAGTACCATTCGTGCCAGGCAACGACCATCTCCAACAAGCGAGAATCTAACCATCTCCCCTTGACGTTCAATGGCGTTCCCATCGCTGAATCCCCCACTATCAATATCCTGGGGGTTACCATTGACCAGATGTTGAACTGGAGTAGTCATATAAATACCGTGGCTACAGAGCAGGTAAGAGGCTAGGAATCCTGTGGTGAGTAATTCACCACCTGACTCCCCAAAGCCTGTTCACCATCTACAAGGCACAAGTCAGGAGTGTGATGGAATACTCTCCATTTGCTTGGATGGGTGCAGCTCCAGCAACACTCAAGAAGCTCGACACCATCCAGGACAAAGCAGCCCGCTTGATTGGCACCCCATTCACAAACATTCACTCCCCCCACCACTGACGCACAGTGGCATCAGTGGGTACCATCTACAAGATGCACTGCAGCAATGCACCAAAGCTCCTTAGACAACAACTTCCAAACCCGTGACCTCTACCACCTAGAAGGACAAGAGCAGCAGATACATGGGAACACCGCCATCTGCAAGTGCCCCTCCAAGCAACACACCATCCTGATTTGGAACCATTTCGCCGTTCCTTCACTGTCGCTGGGTCAAAACCCTGGAACTCCCTTCTTAACAGCACTGTAGGTGTACCTACCCCACGTGGACTGCAACAGATTCACCACCACCTTCTCAAGGGCAATTAGGGAAGGGCAATAAATGCTAGCCTGGCCAGCGATGACCACATCCCATGAACGAATTTTTAAAAAGTCAATTTTTATAACACTTCAGTTTGTATTCTGTATTTCAATCGCTGCACTTGACTTGAGCGTAACACCTTCCCCAAAGGGGAAAAATGAAGTTCCTTGGATTTCATTATTTTTTTTTGGTTTAGAAAGAAAGAATGAAAGTAGGAAGGTGTAGGAGTCACACCACTGCACTCATGTTACCCACACCTCAATCTTACAACTGTTACAGCTGGCAATGTCTGTATCAGCCATTTCTTTGTTCCAGTCTGTTTCACGTCATCCTTTCTTTGAATGAGGCAGACTTATAATTGAATTTTCTTTTTGGGCATTGGAGCTTTGCCCCAGGAAAGTTTCTGTTTAGAAAGTTTTTGTTTTATCCATTTCCCACTTCTTTTGTTCCAAGGCTTGTAATATGCAAATTTCCATTACTGCATTGTTACTGAAATGAGAACAGAAAGTGCCGGAAATACTCAGTAGGTTTGGAATCTGTGTAGAGAGAAACAGAGTTAACGTTTCAGGTCTGTGACCCTTCTGATGAGGGGGTTGATGTTCTGCTGAAGGGTCACAAACATGAAATGTTAACTCTGTTTTTCTCTACACAGATGCTTCCAGACCTGCCGAGTATTTCTGGCACTTTCTGTTCTCATTTCAGAGTTCAAGCATCCATAGTATTTTGCTGTTATTTTACTTCATTGTTCCTGGCTGTTTACAAATTTCACAGCTTGTACAGGCTTTAACCCTTAACTGTTGATTCCACAACACATGTGTTTAATAGTTCAAGTTCTGGAACATTGATAATTCTTATCTCTGAGGTGATAATGGGTGATAAATTGTTTTTTAGCCCCTGTGAGGTAATTGGGTTCTCCTCTTGCACTTTGTCCTTTGTGAGTTCTGAATCTGTTTTGCTGGGTTTGGTTAGTTCTGGATTTAGAACTTGACCCTTTGATTCTTCCGTGGGCACATCCAGACTGACCTCACTTTTAGTTTTCTTGTGGCTTTCACAAGTGTTGCTTACCTTAAGGTATTTTATCTTCCCTTTACTTTGGGGTTGGTTTTCCCTTAGTCTGCCCCATGTCGTCCGTGACACTACTGCTCACAGGTGGCTGTTCAACTTCCGCTGCACTCCCCTGTGGCACATCAGCTAGATGAGGCATCTCCTTCACTCTTGGCTTGCCTGTGGAAAACTTTCCTTGTCCCTATTTAAATCTTTAAAGAAGGTTTCAGCTAAAAACAACTCTGGTGCTTTTCCTTCAAACTCTGCTGCTTTTATCTCAGTGCCTTTAAACTCCACTGGCTCTATCTTGGCTGTTTTAAAATACTCTGGCTCTATGTTGACCTCTTTAAATTCTACCGGCTTTCCTTTAGCCTCTTTAATCTTTAATCCTTGTGGAATTTTTGGGACTTCCTCAGCCCTCTGCAGCTGTTTGTTTGTTCCCCTCAGTTTCTCCAGTCTCCATGGACTGCTCTGGACCCTCTGGATACAGTACTGTGCTTCCTGCCAAGATATTGCCCAGCAATAGGTTGACCCCCTGCACTGGTAAGCTCAGAATGATCCCGACCATCACTATCCCAATGACCAATGTACTCTGTAGGCAAACTTTAACTAAGGGAACCTTCAAGCATGGTGGCAGGCGAGGCGGTGGGATGGATGCCCATGGCCCAACGATCTTCCCGTGGTTGGGATAGGCCAACGACGGCCTTCCCGCCCAGAGGCAAATTGAGGCCCTTAAGTGCCACCGCTTGGATCTTACCAGCGGTGGAAGGGGATGCCTTGTAATATGAGACTCCCTCCCTGCGGGCTTGGTGGGAGGGTCCCTGCTTCATGGGCAATTTGTGGCCCACAGAGGAACACCACCGGGAACCAATTCACCCACCGGGACACTCCTCCTCCTGGACTGCAAGACCAACTCCCCCTCACTGGGGCCTTCTGGACTGGCCCCGGTGACCCTGCCTCACCTACCTCTTCTCCGGAGTTCCAGTGCTGGGTCTGGGTCTGAGGCCTCTGCAGTACCAGCATTGGCCATCACTCCCAGTGGTACTGCCAATACTGCTGAGCTGTTTGCCCTGTGATTGCCCGCAACTCTTTTAGGTGGGATCCCCATCCCTTTAAGGTTTTTATAGGGACTGGTATCCTGTCTCCTAAAATCTTGACAAAAAAAGACCGGAGGATCGCTCCAGGGTGGGGGAAAAAGGCAGAGGTGGGTTTCCCCCCGCCTTTTCAGTCTGGTGCCAGGAGCCCTGCCTCCAGCACAAAATCCACCCCAACCTCTCAGTGCTGCAGTGGAAGCTCAGATGGAAGTTAAGAGATCCATACTTACTGCTGTGCAGGCTCAGAGTGATACCATCATGGTTGTGAATCTTACTGCTGAAAGGGGTATGCAGACTCACACAGCAGTCCAGCAATCTGTCCTCCAACAGCTAAGGTGCTGCCCCTTGGGAACGGCAGTAACAGCCTGCAGCACAAATCTGCTGTCTTCGGTCAGGATGACAGCGTTCGTGCTCCCACCTCTGTCATTCCACCAGTGCCTAGCTATTGCCTTTCAGCCAGTCACCCATGCAAAGTGATGCAGATGGAAAATCCAGAGCTATTGAGGTCCATTTGCAGTCTTCCCCAGCGAAAGTCAGCAGCCTTCCACTGGCCATGCTGCAGGCACTGGGATAAGCACTGGCAAAGGCACCTGTAAGACCGGCACTGAAGGAATGCACAAGTGCCAACAGTTTAGTTTTGTTTGTATCATTGGATGCGTTGTTGAATAAAGATGTTAATGGAAAGCTTTTTTATTGGTGGTTTTTAGTGTAGCATGCTAGCCAGGGAGATGCTGTGATGGGGAATGGTGGGTCCATGGTCGTAACAGGAAGTTGTCCTATGAGACCCAGAGTCTAAGAAGAAGTTCTTGGAAAGTCCGTCTGGATTAAAGGGATTGTGGATGCATCCTCTTCGTCCTTCTCCTCACAAGGTGGCCTTTTGATTCCTGATGGCAATGGCTGCCCCCACATGCTGGCACTGTGGAGGATACAGCAGACCACTACAAACTTGGACACACTCCTGTGTGTACTAGCGAGCTACCCTCAAGCAGTCCAGGCATTGAAAGCACTGCTTCAATACACTGATGGTCGAGAGAGTCATAGAGAAATACGGCACTGAAACAAGCCCTTCGAGTCTGTGGTAGCCATCAACCACCCATTTATACTAATCCTACATTAATCCCATATTCCTACCACATTCCCACCTTCCCTAAATTCTCCTACCACCTACCTATACTGGGGGCAATTTACAATGGCCAATTTACCTATCAACCTGCAAGTCTTTGGCTGTGGGAGGAAACCACACAGTCACAGGGAGAACTTGCAAACTCCGCACTGACAGTTCCCAGAACTGAACCCAGGTTGCTGGAGTTGTGAGGCTGCAGTGCTAACCACTGCGCCACTGCATGTTGTTCCTGGTGGCTGCATGGTTCTCGTTATACATGTATTGTCCTTGCATGGTCAGGTGGCAGAAGGGGCATCATCAGCCATGTGCCCAAGGGGTAGTCTTTGTCCTTGAGCAGCCACCCTCTTGTTCTCTGTGGAGGCGCGAAGGCAGCAGGAATGACAGACTCCATCAGAATGAAGGCATTGTGGCTGCTGCCAAGATACTGGGAATTCACCAACATGGTGTAATGTGCATGGTTGTACACCAAATCCATATTGAGTGGTAGCCCTTGTAGTTCCTATGCTTCCCCCCGTTGACAAGTGGGCACTGCAGAGCCATGTGTGTACAGTCAGTGACTCTACCCTGGCAAAGCCACATGCCCTCTCATCCTTCTTTCCCCAAATGAGGGAGAAAATAATACATCCGCCTCTCCTGGCATTGATGGCCTCTGTCACTTCTTGAATGCATTGATGAAAAGCTTATTGGAAGATTAGATTAGATTAGAGATACAGCACTGAAACAGGCCCTTCGGCCCACCGAGTCTGTGCCGACCATCAACCACCCATTTATACTAATCCTACACTAATCCCATATTCCTACCACATCCCCACCTGTCCCTATATTTCCCTACCACCTACCTATACTAGTGACAATTTATAATGGCCAATTTACCTACCACCCTGCAAGTCTTTTGGCTTGTGGGAGGAAACCGGAGCACCCGGAGAAAACCCACGCAGACACAGGGAGAACTTGCAAACTCCACACAGGCAGTACCCAGAATTGAACCCGGGTCCCTGGAGCTGTAAGGCTGCGGTGCTAACCACTGCGCCACTGTGCCACCCCACTTTCATCCACTTTCATCTGGAAAGATCTGGGCACATAGAAGTTCAATCGCACTGTGACTTTTGCAACCACTGGCAGTGCCATGCTTGTCCTGGTGTGAGGCTGCGGGTTGTGTTGAAGGAGGTGGCACAGTTTAGTGACCACCTCCTTGTTGAATCTGCATCAGGTCAGGCACTGTTCTTGGGTTAGGTGGAGGTGGAGAAGAGCTCTTGAAAAACCTATGGTGGGTCAGCCACTCTGTGCAGAGTCCCCCTCTTCTCTCTTCGCAGAGCTTCCACTCTCTGCAGCCTCTTTTCCATTTCATCGTCAAGCTGCAAACCCAGAAGTAGTGCAAACGCAGCCTCCATACCCGAGGCATAGTTGAGTCACCAAATTCTCTGGCCTTCCCGAATGTATGCTGATGCTCACCACAAAATCTTCAAAAACAATTCACAGCATTTCCACTAACTTTGTCACAACGGAATGGAGTCAAAAGTGCCTCACTTGCAAGTTGGATGCCTGTCCCTTTAAATAGTGCTAGTGTAGGTTTAGGGTTATCGTTAGGGTTAGGATGGGGGAGTGTCCTTTGTGCTGCTGAATGCATGTTCAGCTGAGCATGATTAGCACAGGCGTTCAGTGGACACGTGCAGACCAAGTTTGTGAAACATGTGTCAAATCAGTTGGAACATCTGATTGATGTCACAATCAGACTTTTCCTCACACTGCCGGAATATGCACTGCCCACCCGTGCCTTGCCCATCCGGTTGCCATGTGCAGGAAGTGATCAGCAGTGCGACCAATGCCATTTCATTGTTTTGGGTCTTCAATGGTGTCAGTGACAGCACCAGTGGTTCTCCGGAGTCCAAAATCATGACCACACTGTTGCTTTCTTAGGTTAAGGTAAGAGAAATACTCCCAAAAGACACTAAGTGTATAAGGCCTCCTGCTGAGAGCCTTTGTCATCCTCCTCCTCTCTCTGTGAGAGCTTGTCCTCTTCTGTGCTACCTCTGCTCCATCTTCCTTTCATGTTGCAGGCTAAGGGGGAATGCTAGATACAGCACCAATGACTGGGAGCAAGTGGTCTGACCAGAACCCATGAAGTCAGAATCAAGGCCTGCTCCAAGTGTAACACCTCTACTTGTTGGCTTCACCCGCTTTAAATCACAGTAAAAAACAAACTCACAGCACTTCTACGAACTCAAACAGAGCCAGTAGAAATCAATCAGCAACTAAGCTGAAACCAGTTGATGATCCCATTAAATAGCACTGGTGAGGGGTCTGTCTTGCTGCTGAACACACATTCAGCTATGCATGTTTTAGAGAGGGCATTAGCTGGAATGGCGATGTCAAAAGTGACAGCACTAGTGTCAAATCAGTGTTACATGCTGACTGATGTCACCATCTGCCTACCCTGCATATTTCTGGCACATGCTCCTAACATCTGTGCTAACGCCCTCATCAAAATGGCGTCCAGTGCAAGCTGTGCCCAAAGGGTGTGTGCACCATGCAGATGCCATTTTACTGCCAAAAGGGCACCCATAGGTGCTATGGAGCAGAATTTTGTGGTCTTAAACTGGCAGAAAAGTGAAGCTCAAATGTTAATTGAAACTCCTGTAGGAAATTAGTCAGAGGATTTTGTAACACCTGGTAGGTAGTCTCTGCTGTCTATAATTAATAATGGTTTCAAAAGACTGACAGTGAACCAAGAAATAAAAACAGAAAAGAAACATTAATGTCCCATCAATTTAATGGTGATGCTGACAGCAAGGCAAATTAAAAGGGTGGCAATCGCACTTGTAGCAGAGTCCAAACTAAGCTCATCAGTGCCTTCGGAGGTAACATTACTCCTGCCAGAAATACAGACATTGTAGGGGCTAATACTTTGGCTAGCTCTCAGTGGGATAACCTGCTCAGCTGTATGTATGCACCACAGTGTATGGTTTGTCTATTGGCCTGAACAGGCCTTGTCCAGTCATCAAGTGGATCAATGATCAACAAAGTCACAAATCATAATGTTTTCTCAAGTTCCAATTTAGCAGAATCCATCCGACAACAGTGCTCGTTACCCTGTACCAAGACATTCATAAAATATTACAGTACTGCTTCTTGAAGCTGTTCTGAAATATAAATTGCTCATGAGAAACTAGGCAGGAACAAACACAGGCTTCAGTCAAAGGGCTGCTGGATTTAAAATAGAACTCAAAGGGATGGTAAAACCTCCAGGAAATTTTGAATTAAATCTTTAATATTTAAGAAAGGTGACAGAGGGAAATCAGAATTGAGAGACCAGTTAGCCTAACTTCTATTGTCTGGAAATTGCTAAAGGAGAGGGTGACTGAACACATTGAAAATTTTCAACTGATCAGAGAGAGCCAGCACGGATTTCATTGCAGCAGCTTATTCGGGAGCAAAGAGTGCGAGCAAGTGAGCAGCTGGGAAGGTCAGTTTCAGCTTAAACTTAATTTCCTTTTGTTTTCGGCGGACCAAGGGGCTGCTGGGTAAGTAAAACCCTATATATTTGGGCCGTTTAAAATAACTTGCCTTTCATTGCAGCAGCTTATTCGGGAGCAGAGAGTACGAGCGAGTGAGCAGCTGGGAAGGTCAGTTTCAGCTTAAACTTAATTTCCTTTTGTTTTTGGCGGACCAAGGGGCTGCTGGGTAAGTAAAACCCTACATATTTGGGCCATTTCTGAATCCGAGACACGACACGGGTAGTGTCTCCCACCTGCCCTCCTCCTCTAACCAAAAAAAAGGACTCGGTGGTGTGTAGATAAGGTAAGGCTTTTTCTACTTTGTTTTTTATCGTGTGATTGGTAAAAACTTTTCGTTCCTTTTTCATTCATCTAAGTTTCAGACTAAGTTAAGCTTAAGATTAAAAATGGCAGGAGATCTCAGGCCCGTGTTATGCTCCTCTTGCTCAATGTGGGAGCTCAGGGACACGGCTGATGTCCCTGACTCCTTCACGTGCAGGAAGTGTGTCCAGCTGCAGCTCTTGTTAGACCGCATGACGGCTCTGGAGCTGCAGATGGACTCACTTTGGAGAATCCGCGATGCTGAGGAGGTAGTGGATAGCACGTTTAGTGAATTGGTCACACCGCAAATTAGGATTGCTGAGGGAGAAATGGAATGGGTGACCAAAAGGCAGAGAAAGAGCAGGAAAGCAGCGCAGGAGTCCCCTGCGGTCATCTCCCTCCACAACAGGTATACCGTTTTGGATACTGTTGAGGGAGATGGCTCACCAGGGGAAGGCAGCAGTAGCCAGGTTCATGGCACTGTGGCTGGCTCTGCTGTTCAGAAGGGTGGGAAAAAGAGTGGAAGGGCTATAGTCATAGGGGATTCGATTGTAAGGGTAGTAGATAGGCGGTTCTGTGGTCGAAAACGAGACTCCCGAATGGGATGTTGCCTCCCAGGTGCACGGGTCAGGGATGTCTCAGATCGGCTGCAGAACATTCTGAAGGGGGAGGGTGAACAGCCAGTTGTCATTGTGGACATAGGCACCAATGATATAGGTAAAAAACGGGATGAGGTCCTACAAGCAGAATTTAGGGAGTTAGGAGCCAAGTTAAAAAGTAGGACCTCAGAGGTAGTAATCTCAGGATTGCTACCAGTGCCACGTGATAGTCAGAGTAGAAATGAAAGAATAGTCAGGATGAATGCGTGGCTTGAGAGATGGTGCAGGAGGGAGGGGTTCAGATTTTTGGGACATTGGGACCGGTTCTGGGGGAGGTGGGACTATTACAAATTGGATGGTCTACACCTGGGCCGGACTGGAACCAATGTTCTTGGGGGTGCTTTTGCTAACGCTGTTGGGGAGGGTTTAAACTAATGTGGCAGGGGGATGGGAACCAAATGAGGTCAGTGGACAGTAAGGAGGTAGTAACTAAAGCCTGTAAGGAACTAGATAATGAAGTCAGCGTGACTAAGGGAAAGAGTAGGCAGGGAGCAGATGATGAAAGCAAAGAGACTGGTTGTCTGAGGTGCATTTGTTTTAATGCAAGAAGTGTAGTAGGTAAGGCAGATGAACTTAGGGCTTGGATTAGTACCTGGGAGTATGATGTTATTGCTATTACTGAGACTTGGTTGAGGGATGGGCATGATTGGCAACTAAATATCCCAGGATACCGATGCTTCAGGCGGGATAGAGAGGGAGGTAAAAGGGGTGGAGGAGTTGCATTACTGATCAAAGAGGATATCACAGCTGTGCTGAAGGAAGGCACTATGGAGGACTCGAGCTGTGAGGCAATATGGGCAGAACTCAGAAATAGAAAGGGTGCGGTAACAATGTTGGGGCTGTACTACAGGCCTCCCAACAGCGAGCGTGAGATAGAGGTACTAATATGTAAACAGATGATGGAAAGATGTAGGAGCAACAGGGTGGTGGTGATAGGAGATTTTAATTTTCCCAACATTGACTGGGATTCACTTAGTGTTAGAGGTCTAGATGGAGCAGAATTTGTAAGGAGCATCCAGGAGGGTTTTCTAGAGCAGTATGTAAATAGTCCAACTCGGGAAGGGGCCATACTGGACCTGGTGTTGGGGAATGAGCCCGGCCAGGTGGTTGAAGTTTCAGTAGGGGACTACTTTGGGAATAGTGATCACAATTCCGTAAGTTTTAGAATACTCATGGACAAAGATGAGAGTGGTCCTAAAGGAAGAGTGCTAAATTGGGGGAAGGCCAACTATACCAAAATTCGGCAGGAGCTGGGGAATTTAGATTGGGAGCAGCTGTTTGAAGGTAAATCCACATGTGATATGCGGGAGGCTTTTAAAGAGAGGTTGATTAGCGTGCAGGAGAGACATGTTCTTGTGAAAATGAGGGATAGAAATGGCAAGATTAGGGAACCATGGATGACAGGTGAAATTGTGAGACTAGCTAAGAGGAAAAAGGAAGCATACATAAGGTCTAGGTGGCTGAAGAAAGACGAAGCTTTGAAAGAATATCGGGATTGGAGGCGCAATCTGAAACGAGGAATTAAGAGCGCTAAAAGGGGTCATGAAATATCTTTAGCAAACAGGGTTAAGGAAAATCCCAAAGCCTTTTATTCATATATAAGGAGCAAGAGGGTAACGAGAGAAAGGATTGGTCCACTCAAGGACAAAGGAGGAAAGTTATGCGTGGAGTCAGAGAAAATGGGTGAGATTCTAAACGAGTACTTTGCATCGGTATTCACCGAGGAGAGGGACATGACGGATGTTGAGGTTAGGGACAGATGTTTGATTACTCTCGGTCAAGTCGGCATAAGGAGGGAGGAGGTGTTGGGTATTCTAAAAGGCATTAAGGTGGATAAGTCCCCAGGTCCGGATGGGATCTATCCCAGGTTACTGTGGGAAACGAGAGAGGAAATAGCTGGGGCCTTAACAGGGCGGCACAGTGGTGCAGTGGTTAGCACCGCAGCCTCACAGCTCCAGCGACCCGGGTTCAATTCTGGGTACTGCCTGTGTGGAGTTTGCAAGTTCTCCCTGTATCTGCGTGGGTTTCCTCCGGGTGCTCCGGTTTCCTCCCACATGCCAAAGACTTGCAGGTTGATCGGTAAATTGGCCATTATAAATTGCCCCTAGTCTCGGTAGGTGGTAGGGAAATATAGGGGACAGGTGGGGATGTGGTAGGAATATGGAATTAGTGTAGGATTAGTATAAATGGGTGGTTGATGGTCGGCACAGACTCGGTGGGCCGAAAGGCCTGTTTCAGTGCTGTATCTCTAAACTAAACTAAACTAAACTAAACATATCTTTGCAACATCCTTAAACACGGGTGAGGTCCCGGAGGACTGGAGAATTGCTAATGTTGTCCCCTTGTTTAAGAAGGGTAGCAGGGATAATCCAGGTAATTATAGACCGGTGAGCCTGACGTCAGTGGTAGGGAAGCTGCTGGAGAAGATACTGAGGGATAGGATCTATTCCCATTTGGAAGAAAATGGACTTATCAGTGACAGCCAACATGGTTGTGTGCAGGGAAGGTCATGTCTTACCAACTTAATAGAATTCTTTGAGGAAGTGACAAAGTTGATTGATGAGGGAAGAGCTGTAGATGTCATATACATAGACTTCAGTAAGGCGTTCGATAAGGTTCCCCATGGTAGGCTGATGGAGAAAGTGAAGGCGCATGGGGTCCAAGGTGTACTAGCTAGATGGATAAAGAACTGGCTGGGCAACAGGAGACAGAGAGTAGCAGTGGAAGGGAGTTTCTCAAAATGGAGACGTGTGACCAGTGGTGTTCCACAGGGATCCGTGCTGGGACCACTGTTGTTTGTGATATACATAAATGATTTGGAGGAAAGTATAGGTGGTCTGATTAGCAAGTTTGCAGACGACACTAAGATTGGTGGAGTAGCAGATAGTGAAGGGGACTGTCAGAGAATACAACAGAATATAGATAGATTGGAGAGTTGGGCAGAGAAATGGCAGATGGAGTTCAATCAGGGCAAATGCGAGGTGATGCATTTTGGAAGATCCAATTCAAGAGTGAACTATACAGTAAATGGAAAAGTCCTAGGGAAAATTGATGTACAGAGAGATTTGGGTGTTCAGGTGCATTGTTCCCTGAAGGTGGCAACGCAGATCAATAGAGTGGTCAAGAAGGCATACGGCATGCTTTCCTTCATCGGACGGGGTATTGAGTACAAGAGTTGGCAGGTCATGTTACAGTTGTATAGGACTTTGGTTTGGCCACATTTGGAATACTGCGTGCAGTTCTGGTCGCCACATTACCAAAAGGATGTGGATGCTTTGGAGAGGGTGCAGAGGAGGTTCACCAGGATGTTGCCTGGTATGGAGGGCGCTAGCTATGAAGAGAGGTTGAGTAGATTAGGATTATTTTCATTAGAAAGACGGAGGTTGAGGGGGGACCTGATTGAGGTGTACAAAATCATGAGTGGTTTAGACAGGGTGGATAGCAAGAAGCTTTTTCCCAGAGTGGGGGATTCAATTACTAGGAGACATGAGTTCAAAGTGAAAGGGGAAAAGTTTAGGGGGGATATGCGTGGAAAGTTCTTTACGCAGAGGGTGGTGGGTGCCTGGAACGCGTTGCCAGCGGAGGTGGTAGATGCGGGCACGATAGCGTCTTTTAAGATGTATCTAGACAGATACATGAATGGGCAGGAAGCAAAGAGATACAGACCCTTAGAAAATAGACGACGGGTTTAGATAGAGGATCTGGATCGGCGCAGGCTTGGAGGGCCGAAGGGCCTGTTCCTGTGCTGTAATTTTCTTTGTTCTTTGTTCTTTGTTAGGTCATGCCTGATAGACCTGATTGAACTTTTTGAAGAAGTGACGAAAGTAGTGGACAGGGAAATGATAATGAATGTTATTTATATGGGCTTCCAG
Source organism: Heterodontus francisci (assembly GCF_036365525.1). NCBI lineage: Eukaryota > Metazoa > Chordata > Chondrichthyes > Heterodontiformes > Heterodontidae > Heterodontus > Heterodontus francisci. The sequence continues at coordinate 49,714,746 of NC_090383.1, forward strand.
AAGGCATTTGATTAAATCCCTTATAAGAGACTGTTAGCTAAATTTGAAGTTTGTGGAATTGTAGGCAAATTATTGATCTTGGCAGAGTGGCAGGATGTGACCAGCAGTGTGCTACAAGAAACTGTGCTGGGATACCATCTATTCACTGCATTTATTAATGACTTAGATGATGGGATAGAAAGTGACATATCCACATTTGCTGGTGACAAAAAGATAGGTGGCATTGTAAACAGTGCATTGGAAGCATAAAATTACTAAGAGATACTGATAAATTAAGTGAATGGGCAAAACTGTGGCAAATGGATTTCAATTTAGACAAATGTGAAATCATCCACTTTGGCTTTTAAAAGGGTAGCACAGGCTACTTTCTAAATGGTGAAAAGCTAAAAACCATGGAGGTCCAAAGGGATTTGGGTCCAGGTACATAGATCATTAAAATGTTCTGAACAGGTATAGAAAATAATCATAAAGGCTAATGGAATTCTGGCCTTTATATCTAGAGGATCAGAATACAAGGGGGTAGAATTCATGCTTCAGCCAAACAAAGCCTGGTTAGGCCACACCTGGAGTACTCTAAGCAATTCTGGGAAGGATATATTGGCCTTGGAGGGAATATAGTGTGGGCTTACCAGAATGATGCCTGGACTCCAAAGGGTAAATTACGAAGAGAGGTTACTGGAACTAGGGTTGTATTCCATGAAATTTGGAAGATTAAAGGATGATTTGACTGATGTTTTCAAGATATTAAGGGGAACATAAAGGGTAGATCGAGATAAACTGTTTTCACTGGTTGGAAAGTCTAAGACTAGTCAGTGGCGCTTGAGATGGCTTGGCCATGTGAGCCGCATGGAAGATGGCAGGATCCCCAAAGACACATTGTACAGCGAGCTCGCCACTGGTATCAGACCCACCGGCCGTCCATGTCTCCGCTTTAAAGACGTCTGCAAACGTGACATGAAGTTATGTGACATTGATCACAAGTCGTGGGAGTCAGTTGCCAGCGATCGCCAGAACTGGCGGGCAGCCATAAAGGCGGGGCTAAAGTGTGGCGAGTCGAAGAGACTTAGCAGTTGGCAGGAAAAAAGACAGAAGCGCAAAGGGAGAGCTAGCTGTGTAACAGCCCCGACAAACAATTTCTTCTGCAGCACCTGTGGAAGAGTCTGTCACTCTAATATTGGCCTTTATAGCCACTCCAGGCTCTGCTCCACAAACCACTGACCACCTCCAGGTGCTTACCCATTGTCTCTCGAGATAAGGAGGCCAAAGAAGAAGAGCCAAATTAGAGCCAAACCTTTCAGGAGTGAAAATAGGAAACACATCCATATCCAAGGAGTGTTAAAAGTTTGGAACTCTCTTCCACAAGCAAAAATTGATGCTAGGTTAAAATCTGAGATTGATAGAGGTATTAAGGGATATGGGGCAACAGCGAGTATGTGGAGTTAGGTCGCAGATCAGCCATGATCTCATTGGATGGTGGAACAGGCTCAAGGGGCTAAATGGGCTACTCCTGTTCCTCTGTTCCTACCTTCTGTGAGATTCTTGTACATTTCATACACTGTTACTTGATACCAGCAAGTTATTGTGAGCTGTCGGTAGTGTTATATGTAAGCAAACTTTATTTTGACAAATTGTTGTATGTTCTGATGAAAGGTCACTGACCTGAAACGTTAACTTTGCTTCTGTCTACAGATGCTGCCACACCTACTGAGTATTTCCAGCACCTTCTGGTTTTATTTCATTTTGACAAAGACAGACTTGGCTTTTCTTCCTGAGGACTCCATCAATGTTCCATTATTTTATTGCAAAAATATCTTACTTGTACAATTGTCACTGTTCTTTCAAAAGCAATACTTGCCAGGATATCTGCTATCAAGCTCCCAGGACTGATACATGTTGTACTTATCCACTTTTTAGAAGATTTCATTTAATGTGATCCCTGAACATCTAATAAACTTCCTGAATGTTAATATAAGATATCGAATATAAGAATACCACAAATATAACAATCACTTATAAATCCAATAGGGAATTCAGGAAAAGCTTCTTTACCCAGACAGTGGTGTGAATGTGGAATTCACTATCACATGTAATAGTTGAGGTGAATGGCATAGATGCATTTGAGGGGAAGCTAAGTAGGCACATGAGGGGTAAAGGAGTATAAGGATATGCTGATAGGCTGAAATGAAGAGGGCAGGGGAAGGCTCATGTGGAGCATGTACACTAGTTTACTGGCATAGACCCATTGGGCCAAATGGACTCTTTCTGTGTCGTATGTTCTATGTAATATGTTTATATCAGAGTATCTGAGCTGATGTTAAGAATTGTAACATGCATATACTGAAGCCCATTTGATTAACTTTTTAATTGTTTTTAGTTTATCTATTCACGGGATGTGGGAGTTGGTTGGAGAGGCAAGCATTCATTACCAATCCCAAATTGTCCTTGAGAAGGTGGTGGTGAGCCGCGTTCTTGAACCATGGAAGTCCATGTGATGAAGAAACTCCCACAGTGGTAGGGCGTTCCAACATATTGACCCAGTGACGATGAAAGAGCAGAAATATATTTGCAAGTCAAGATGGTGTGTGATTTGGGAGGGAACTTGGTGGTGTTCCAATGTGCCTGTTGCTCTTGTCTCTTTAGGTGGTAGATGTGGCAGGTTGGAAGGTGCCGTTGAGCAGCTTTGGGGAGTTGCTGCAGTGCATCTTACAGATAGTATACGCTGGAGCCACAGTGCACCAGTGACGGCGGAGTCACTGTTTAAGGTGGTGGATGGGGTGTCAATCAAGCCTGTTGAGTTTCTTGAGCGTTGTTGTAGCTGCACACATCCAGGCAAATGGAGAATATTCCATCACATTCCTGATTTGTGTCTTGTAGGTGGTGAAGAGGCTTTGGGGAGTTAGGAGGTGTGTTACTTGACACAGAATACTCAGCTTCTGACCTGCTGTTGTAGCCACAGTATTTATGTGGCTGGTCTATCTAAGTTTCTGGTTAATGATGACCCGCCAGGATATTGATGGTTTTGGATTCATCAATGGTAATGCCATTGAATATCAATCGGAAGTGGTTAGGCTCTCTCTTGTTGGTGATGGTCATGGCCTGGCACTTGTGTCGTGTGAATGTTCCCTGCAACCTATAAGAACAAGCCTGAATATGAGCATTGGCTGCTTCACTAATCAACGAGTTGTGAATGGATCAAAACACTACAATAATCAGTGAACATCCTCACTTCCGATTTTATGATGGAGGGAAGATTATCGCTGAAGCAGCTGAAGATGGTTGGGCCTAGGACACTACAATGAAGAGCACCTGCAGCTGAGATGGTTGTCCTCCATTAACCATAACTAACTTCCTTTGTGTTCGGTATGATCCAGCCATTGGAACATTTTCCTCCTGATTTCAAAACAAGAAATGCTGGAACCACTCAGCAGGTCTGGCAGCATCTGTGGAAAGAGAAGCAGAGTTAACATTTCGCTAGTTTTTGCTAGTTCCGAAGAAGGGTCACTGACCCGAAACGTTAACGCTGCTTCTCTTTCCACAGATGCTGCCAAACCTGCTGAGTGGTTCCAGCATTTCTTGTTTTTATTTCAGATTTCCAGCATCTGCAGTATTTTGCTTTTATTCCTCCTGATTTCCACTGACTTCAATTTTACCAGGGTTCCTTGATGCCACACTTGGTCAAATGCTCCATTTTGTGATATAAAATGGTTCTTTAACCAAAAAGCAAGTCTAAGAAAACTCTACTAAATAAGTCACAATTACAGGATTTTTATTTTGCTGTGTGACACTGGTTGAGATGAAAGATGGATTCCTGTCCAATTGGATGCTCTCAAAAGAGAGATCTGGGGCTGGATTTTCAAAACAGGTTTGGGACACTGATGCCCGGATAATTTCCGGCTCATGCAACGCTATTTTGAAATGTTAATGACCTAATTGGGCAGGAGGCTCCAGGAGGTGAGAGCTGCCTGCAGAGCGTAAGTGGCAAAGGCAGATAGCAACCAAGATGGGACCTGCTGCTGCCTTACCGAAGAAAGCAGACTGCTCCTGAGGGGGCCAGCAACATAAAAGAAGGCGGCGGTGTTAAATGATCCAAATATGAGGTAATCCTGATGATTGGGTGCAAGGTCCCTAAGGACCCCATAATTTTTAGCCTTACAAAAATAAAAGTTTCCCTTCGCACCTCTGTGAACCTGACAGCTGTGCGCGAACATGAACCAGACTGTTCGGGTTCGCCGAAATCCAAATTGAAAATGGCAGTCCCGACCTTGCTGGCCCCTTAACAAGCTCTTCATGGGCCGTTAATTGGAGGTGTGCAGGTTCCCCATTCCCTCTCTCCACCGCCCTCACTTTAAAATTGGAGTGTGTCCTGGAGGTCTCGGGATCAGTGACACCCTCTGGGACTGCGATTTTTAAATTGCGTCCACACCCAGTCGTGACCCTGCCGACAATTGAAATTCTGGCCCCTGTCGAGACACTGGAAAATGGTACATGTTTTGTCGCATATCCCAATACTTTTGTAGCAATAATTCATGTTTCTGGAGACTTATTTGTTATCTGACAAGTTATCATCCTATGTGAAACAAAAGTAATGAATCTCCTCATTAGTGCAATTTGAAGGAGCAAGATTGACACTCATAGGGGACAATTTTAACCAAACTTGCTTCTTGGGAAACTAATGGGATTGGATGCAAAACTGGGCTTACAACCTACCTGATTTTACTTTCCATTGAAATCAATGGTGAGGAATCTAGGCTGGGATTTTATTCGAGGGACGGGAGTCTTTGCTTCTGGCAAAAGCGCCAGCAAGAATCCGGCGTCACCCCTTCTGTGGGAGGCCCGCCGAATCAAGTGCCAATTAGGCACTGAACTGGACAATGGCAGGCCTTCCATGGGATCAAGGACCCTGGCAACTTAAGTCCTGCCTGCTGAGAGCTGCCAGCCAAAGTGAGGCTGGCTGCTCTTTAACTGAGCAGCAGCACAGCGGAGGCGGTGGCTGCTGCCAGTGGAGCACCCCCCTGAGGCCTGGGAGCGGTGCTTGACCCAGGCCACAGGTAGATCAGGGTGGGAGGGGTCTTGCAATTGAGGATCGTGGGGAGTGGGTGTAGGGGGGCTCAGCAGCAAGAGCAGGGAGGTGGCTCTCAGCAGGTACCCCCTTCCTCATACTAGGTCCCTCATTCAGGCACCGTGCCTTTTAACAAGGAAGCAACCCCCCTGCCACTCCACCCCCCCCACCCCACCCCACCCCACCCCGGAGCTGGCAAGCAACTAAAACAGTTTTTCTTGCTGTGCCCACCACAGGCCCACCCACAGCTGGGCTAATTACAGTGGCGGTGGGAAGGGCGTCAATTGGCGGCGGGGCGGGAAGGCCATTCACCATCCCAACTGATTACAAGCTTTCCTCGCCTCCAAACCCGCCAAGGGGGATAACATAAAATTCTCCCCAAAGTGTCAGCTATCGCTCAGTTGGTAGCAGTCTTGCCCCTGTATCACAAGGTTGTGGGTTCAGCTCCCACTTCAGGACCTCAGCACAAAAATCAAGGCAGGCACTCCAGTGCAGTACTATGTGAGTACTGCATTGTTGGAGGTGCTGTCTTTCATATGAGTTATTAATATGAGGCCCTGCCCACGCTCTTAAGTGGATGTAAAAGTTCCCATGGCACTGTTTTGAAAAAGAACAGGGGAGTTATCCATGGTGTCCTGGCTAATGTTTATCCCTCAACCAGCATCGCAAAAACAGATTCTCTGGTTATTATCACATTGCTGTTTGTGGGAGCTTGCTGTGTACCAGTTGTTTGCCAAGCTTCCAACATTACAACTGTGAATACACTACAAAAGAACTTCATTTTCTGTAAAGTGCTTTGGGGAATCAGGTGGTCATGAAAAGCGCTATATAAATGAAAAGCTTTCTTTTCTTTCCTACTCAATCCCATGCTCTTTACAAGCCACTAAGTTTCCTTTTCATAACATTTATTATGGACTCTGCTTCAACAAAGCTTTGCGCCAGGGAATTCTGTGCAAAGTGATTTTTTATAACTTCTAATGTAATTATTTTAAGATAATCTCACATTTCTGTTTCCTGATTACTATAATTGATCAGTGGAAATAGATTCTTGAAGAACTCTATCTGGTCACTCATTAATCACCACAGCTCTAGTGAAAAAACCCTACCTCCTCAATTCTCTTTTGATAATAGTAACCCTCATTCCTGGTAATACTCTTCTGAATCGTTGATAATGTGATTGTTATATTTAAAAAGGGAACTGTTGCTTAATGTTGTTGGTAGGAAATATAATGGAATCCTTACTCAAAGATAAGGCTGAAGCATTTGCAACAATCTTCAGCCAGAAGTGCTGAGTTGATGATTCATCTCAGCCTCCTCCTGAGGTCCCCATATCACAGATGCCAGTCTTCAGACAATTCGATTCACTCCACGTGATATCAAGAAACGACTGAAGGCACTTGATACTGCAAAGGCAATGGGCCCTGACAATATTCCGGCAATAGTACCGAACATCTGTGCTCCAGAATTAGCTGCGCCACTAGCCAAGCTGTTCCAGTACAGCTGCAACACTGGCATCTACCCGGCAATATGGAAAATTGCCCAGGTATGTCCTGTACACAAAAAGCAGGACAAATCCAACCTGGCCAATTACTGCTCCATCAGTCTACTCTCAATCTTCAGATGGAAGGTGTCATCGACAGTGCTATCAAGCGGCACTTACTTAGCAATAACCTGCTCACTGACGCTCAGTTTGAGTTCCGCAAGGGCCACTCAGCTCCTGACCTCATTACAGCCTTGGTTCAAACATGGACAAAAGAGCTGAACTCCAGAAGTGAGGTGAGAGTGACTGCCCTTGACATCAAGGCAGCATTTGACCGAGTATGGCATCAAGGAGCCCTGAGAAAAACTGGAGTCAATGGGATTCAGGGAGAAAACTCTCTGCTGGTTGGTGTCAAACCTAGCGCAAAGGAAGATGGTTGTGGTTGTTGGAGGTCAATCATCTCAGCTCCAGGACATCACTGCATGAGTTCCTCAGGGTAGTGTTCTAGGTCCAACCATCTTCAGCTGCTTCATCAATGACCTTCCTTCAATCATAAGGTCAGAAGTGGGGATGTTCGCTGATGATTGTACAATGTTCAGCACCATTCGCAACTCCTCAGATACTGAAGCAGTCCGTGTAGAAATGCAGCAAGACCTGGACAATATCCAGGCTTGGGCTGAGTAACATTTGCGCCACACAAATGCCAGGCAGTGACTATCTCCAACAAGAGAGAATCTAACCATCTCCCCTTGACATTCAATGGCATTACAATCGCTGAATCCCCCACTATCAACATCCTGGAGGTTACCATTGACCAGAAACTGAACTGGAGTTGTTTTAGTCGCTGTGAGGCAACTATGGAGTGAATTCTCCATGGCGCATGCCTGGGCAAATTTATGGAGGTTGAGAGTTGCCCAGTCGTCAAAACCCCCCTCTCGGCCTTTCTGGTGGGGTCCAAAGGAGTGCAGGAACTGGAGTAGCCATATAAATACCATGGCTACAAGAGCAGGTCAGAGGCTAGGAATCCTGTTGCGAGTAACTCACCTCCTGACTCCCCAAAGCCTGTCCACCATCTACAAGGCACAAGTCAGGAGTGTGATGGAATATTCTTCACTTGCCTGGATTAGTGTAGCTCCAACAACACTCAAGAAGCTCAACACCATCCAGAACAAAGCAGCCCACATGATTGGCACCCCTTCCACAATCATTCACTCCCTCCACCACCGACACACAGTGGCAGCAATGTGTACCATCTATAAGATGCACTGCAGCAACGCCACAAGGCTTGTTAGACAGCACCTTCCAAACCCGCGACCTCTACCACCTAGAAGGACAAGGGCAGCAGATGCATGGGAACACCACCACCTGCAAGTTCCACTCCAAGTCACACACCATCCTGACTTGGAACTTTATCACCGTTACTTCACTGTCGTGGGTCAAAATCCTGGAACTTCCTTCCTTACAGCATTATGGGTGTTACATACCTAACATGGACTGCAGCAGTTCAAGAAGACAGCTCACCACCACCTTCCCAAGGGCAATTAGGGATGGGCAATAAACGCTGGCCTAGCCAGTGATGCCCACATCCCTTGAATGAATTAAAAAATGTAATAGGAAATGATCTAGAGCATGATATTGGGTTCTGTTGTGCTATTGGTGCTGGAGCTACGAAGCCCCAAAGAAATAAAATGACGCGGGCTGCACTACCAACCTATTCCGGTGTGTCCCTCGTGGTGCTCCATGCTAAGCAGGGCAGAGTCTGAGTGTTCCATGTGTCATGTAGGCACTCACCTGCCAAGAATGAGGCACATTGGTTGTGTCATATGAACATTGATTTTTAGTTGTTGCTGGAGCGAGGAAATGACTTGTTAAACAGATCAGCTGTGACTGGAAAAAAACATTTACATACTAACAGACATCGAAGGTGAGGAAGCGCATTCCAGGGTCTGCTAAGGAACATACAATCCACAAGGGCTAGGAATGGTTAGATCAGCTGGTCACATGACTAACTGGATGTTCCAGGGCTTTCTTTTGAACTGGCCACAGAGAATTTGGGAAAAAAGACTGTTTGCTCCTGGACTGAGAAGATCTCTCCTGTCTGCTCCCATCTCTTTCTCACAAGCCTCTGAATCCAGTGAAGACACATGAACCCCAAGAGAAAAAAGTCTCCTACAGCGAGCAAGGTTTAAGAAGAATACTGGGCCCCAATGAAAAGCAAGATCTACCTACAATCAAGGACTCCATAGTGAGCTTGAAAAACCATAACAAAAACCCTTCAAATGTTGCTTCAAACTTTTCCACTTTTTCTTCTGCTCTTTTCTGTCTCTATTTGCACGTGTGTATCACGTATGCATGCTAGCGTAGGCGCATTGTGTATCCATAGGCGTCAACCGAATTAGAGTTTAAGTTTAATAAATTTCAACTTTTCTTCTTTAAACCTAAGAAAACCTGTTTGTACTGGTTTCTTTGCCTTATAATTGGAAAGTGATGAACATGGATTCACCAAGCGGAGCTAAAAACACGGTGTGTTTAAAATTAAACACTGCTATGGTAAGACCAGGTGAAGGCTGAAATGGACCCATAGATACCTTTCTCACCTGGTCATAACAGAAATTTGGGTGCTAGCATCTGGAATTGACCCACAGACAAATGAAAGGAATTGGAAGTGGGAAGCCAAATCATTCCCAAGCAAAAAAGAGCAAGATTTCAATACAGGTTTTCTTGTGATTATATGTGCTTGAATACTAATATGTCTTCACCTGAAGCTAGTGGCTCTCCAAGCCAGGGTGAATTAACTTGGGATAAGTTAAAAACACTGTCTATGGAGAAGCTGAGAAAAATGGCTGAGCAGTGTGGGATCACTGTATGTGGCAAGGCTAGGAAGTCTGAACTCCTAAGGCTAGTGGCCAACTAGTTTTCCCTTGAATCTGAAGAAGCAGAAACAGTGTTAGAAACAGACTCCGACAGAGTATTTCTAGCAAAGATGCAATTGGAACAAAGGAAACTTGAATTAGAAGACAGGGAAAGAGAAAGAGAGAGGCAGGAGAGGGAGAAAGAGAGAGCCTTCCAGAATGCATGTGAAGAAAATGAAAGACAGTAGAGGGAGAGAGAAAGAAGATTCTGGAAGGAATGTGAAGAAGGAGAGCTGAAGCAGCTTGAGTTAACTAGGGGGTGACAGAGTAACCCCAGTGAAAGCATGGCCAATATGGAGGAGCATAATTTAGGGCTGTGTACAGAATTGTTAAAACTATCTCAACTGATCCCAAAATTCAATGAGGAAGATGTGGAAGTGTTTTTTGTGTCCTTTGAGAAACTGGCAATGCAGCTAAAATGGCCAGCTGAGACCTAACTTCTTTTATTACAATGCAAGCTAATCGGAAGAGCCCATGAGGCATATTCCCTGTTGCCAGATGAGAGTTCATCATATTATGAACTGACAAAAAGTGCTATCCTCGAGGCATATGAATTATTACCCAAAGCCTATCGTCAAAATTTTAGAACCTTCAAGAAGCAAGCCAATCAAACATCTGGAGTTTGAAAAAAGTAAGCATCTGGCTTTTGACCAGTGGCTGAGGGCTCTTAAAGTACAGCTCAGCTATGAGAATCTCAGAGAAGTAATTCTGTTAGAGGAATTTAAACACTCTCTCCAACTCTCCATAAAGACCCATGTAGAGAAGCCCGGCAAGCGGCCGTGCTGGCTGATGAGTTTGCTTTAATTTATACATCGCTTTACCGGGGAGAACCTTTCCTCGTCACCCCCACAAATCCGAAAGGGACAAAGGGTAGGAAGGTGATAGGAACCCAAACAGTATTGGGAGAGAAAGGAAAGCAGGGGACACAGGGGGTCCTCCTCTAGCCAAAAAGGAAGGTGCTGTGAGCAAGAGTGGACCCGGAGACCTGTGTGCTTCCATTGTAATAAAGCAGGGCATTTAAAAGCTGACTGCTGGAAACTAAAGGGAAAACCATTAGGGTTAATCAGGGCCCACCCGCACAGTGAAGAAGGGACACTGATGGAAAGCCCAGCAGAACAAGCTTAGTTTTTTAGAGATACAGCACTGAAACAGGCCCTTTGGCCCACCGAGTCTGTGCCGACCATCAACCACCCATTTATACTAATCCTACCCTAATTCCATATTCCTACCACATCCCCACCTGTCCCTATATTTCCCTACCACCTACCTATACTAGGGGCAATTTCTAATGGCCAATTTACCTATCAACCTGCAAGTCTTTGGCATGTGGGAGGAAACCGGAGCACCCGGAGGAAACCCACGCAGACACAGGGAGAACTTGCAAACTCCACACGGACAGTACCCGGAATTGAACCCGGGTCGCTGGAGCTGTGAGGCTGCGGTGCTAACCACTGCGCCACTGTGCCTTTAAAAGCTGTGGCTTTAACTGCAGTAAGAGTGAGACCCAGGAAGCTTACAGCTGCAAGTGCAGGAACATTTAATAGGAATCCTGAGGGTTATCAAGGTTTTGTGTTTGAAGGGAAAGTAACCCCATACCCCTCGAGTGAGGCAAGCAAGCCCGTAGTAATTCTCAGGGACACAGAAGCCACTAGATCCCTTTTACTGGGAAAAGGTCTGACCTTTTCACCAGAGAGTGCAGTGAACACCACAATGATGGTGAATGGTATTGGAGGCTAGTGTATGCCAGTACCTGTACACCGCGTGCACCTGGAGTGCAAACTAGTTTCAGGACTGGTGACAATAGGGGTTGCCCCTACTTTGCCTGTGAACAGTGTTGACCTGCTCCTAGGTAATGATCTGGTGGGGGTGAAGTGGTAGCTCCCCCAGTGGTGAAAGAAAGGCTGCAGGAGGTCAGAGAGACTGGGCCATGGCAGGAGACTGGCCCTTGCAGTTTCCCTGAATGTGTAGTGGATCAGGCCATTATCAAACCAGTTCCCCCAAAGGAGACTGAATTGGCACTGCAGGCAGATGACCATGAGGTCTGCCTGTCTGAGATTTTCTTTGGCAAGTTAGGAGACTCAGGGAATGAATTAAATGGATTTTCCCTAGCTGAGGCTTAGCGAGCTGACCCAGTATTGTGAGAGTTAGCACAAGCTGCCCAGTGTGAAAGTGAAGCAGATGGAGTCCCTGATTGCTACTATCTAAATAATGAGGTACTGATGAGGAAATGGAATTCACCTCACAGACTTGAGAGCAAGGAGTGGACAGTAGTTCACCAGTTAATAGTGCCACACAGGTACCAGAGAGAAATATTAAGAAGGGCCCACGAGACTACAGTGGTTGTACATGCTGGTATACGAAAGACCAAAGCCTGCTTAAGACAGCAGTTTGACTGGCCAAAACTCCACAAAGATGTGGTGGAGTACTGTAGGAGTTGGCACATGTGCCAGTTTGAGGGAAAACCCCAACCTACAGTGAAATCTTCTCCCACAAGTCAGGAGGACCCTCTAGCAGAGGGCTGGTGAACTGTAAGGGATCACCACCGAGAACAAAAGGGGACAGGCACGCACAAGGCTGGCAAAAGGTTAGAAAGGGAAGGGGAAAAAATGACCAAGAGGGCAGGGTAAAGGAAGTCCGGGAGGAATCCCAGATGAAAACCTCTATTGTCCAGTCAGCTAAACCCGAAAAATGTGAAAAGTTAGACCCCACATCCTCCTAGGTATATGCAAACACTAGAAGCACTCCACCAGAGTTGCTAACAGCATTTATAGGAACCTGCAGAGACAAAGACAGACCTCTAGGGGGCAGAGAAACCGTGATGGTGATGCCTCACCTAGTCGAAATGCCACAGGGTAGTGCAGTAGAGTCTGCACAAATACCTGCAGGCAGGAGTGTCCCAGACGAAAAAGGGGAAATTAGCAAAGAATCCTCCCCGACAGTCAGAAAAAAAGCGAACCACCCATCCCCTGAAGTCAAAAACCTTTGCATGACTCAGCAAAGCACTGAAAGAGAGTTCAGGATAGACCTGCCCACTACTGTCTCTCCTGAAAAAAAATTCCAACTCAGGGCGAATTAAAGCTAACCATCTCAAAGACCCTAGACCCTACCCTGAATAAAAACTTCCCCAAAAAACCATATGTTTACTGGGATGCCAAAAAGGGGGAAATTAAAGCAGCATTGGCACCAAGAAAAGACAGGCCATAATAAGTTTTAGGATTGATGAATGAATGGGAATGAATGAGAGAAATGCATGTTTTTTCTGTATCTTATATTTTCTCTCGACCCTTTTAATAAAATGCGCTTTTCTCAAATCGCATTTCATTCCACTGGGTGTGGAGGTGTCATGCAGGCCCACACCTGCCAAGAATGAGGCACATTGGTTTTGTCATATGAACATTGATTTTTTTGTTGTTACTGAGGTGAGGAAATGACTTGTTAAACTGATCAGCTGTGACTGGAAAAAAACATTTACATACTAACAGACTTCGAAGGTGAGGAATCGCATTCCAGGGCCTTCTAAGGAGGATACAATCCACAAGGCCAAGACTGGTTAGATCAGCTGTTCCAGGGTTTTCTTTTGAACTGGCCACAGAGAGTTTGGGCAGAAAGACTGTTTGCTCCTGGACTGAGAATATCTCTCCTGTCTGCTCCCGTCTCTTTCTCAAAAGCCTTTGAATCCACTGAAGACACATGAACCCCAAGAGAGAAAAGCAAGATTTACTGACTATCAAGGACCCTGCAGTGAGCTCGATGAACCGTAACAAAAACTCTTCAGATATTGCTTCAAATGTTTTCACTTTATTTTTTCTTCTGCTCTTTTCTGTCTCTATTTGTATGTTTGTATCGTGTATGCATGCTAGCGTGGGCGTGTCGTGTATCTGTAGACGTTAAGCGAATTTGAGTTTAATAAATTTCAGCTTTTCTTCTTTAAACCTAAGAAAATCTATTTGTGCTGGTTTCCAACTGATTTGATGCATATTTCATTAAATTGGTCTACACATGTCCACTGTGCTAATCATACTGAGCTGAACATGCATTCAGTGGAGTGAGGACCTCCCCACAACAGTATTATTTAAAGGGTCAGGCATCCAACTTGCAGTGAGATACTTTTGACTTATGCCTGCCGTGACAAAGTTAGTGGGAGTGCTGTGGCTTGTTTTTGGAGGTTTAGTGATGAGCTACTGCATACATTCAGGGATGCCAAAGGATTTGAAGGCCCAAATCTTTACCAAACATGGGGGCTATGGATGTAGTGCCTCTAAGGTCTGCAACATGACCCCCATTGTCATGCAGACCCCACCTGCAAAGAATGAGGCATATTAATTTTGTCATATGAACATTGATTTTAAATTGTTGTTGGAGTGAAAAAAGGACTTGTTTGAAGATCACCAGACACTGGGCTGGAAGGACATTTGCATACTAAGAAACGCTGCTTGTGGAGACAAAGGACTATTCCCTGCTCCAATTAATCCAAATGGATTTTGATCACCAGACATTGAAGATATAAGGAAGTGCTTTCCAGAGGCTGCTGAGGTACAATCCACAAACCTCGCAGGAGAGACTGTGCCAAATAAGGAGCTAGTCACATGACTAACCTGCTGGGAAACCTGGGGTTTTTTGAATTGTGCCACAGAGAAAGAATCAGAAGGCCATGTGCAATTGAAGCTGGAACAAGGAAGCCTCTCTCTCTCTCTCACTTTCTCCCAAGCCACCAGACCCATGGAAGACACGTAAACCTCAAGAGAGAAAAGACTCCTACCTCGGAACAAATTGAAGTGGGCCCTGACAAATTGCAAGATTTACCGGCAACCACATTGAACTTAAAGGACTGTAACTACCAGATATTGCCTCAAACATTTCCTCTTTATTCCTTCTACCTTTTCTGTCTCCATCTGCCTGTGTGTTTATCGCATATGCATGTTAGTGTGGTCGTGTCACATATTCGTAGTTAACTGGATTAGAGATCAAGATTAATAAACTTCCACCTTTCGTGTTTAAAACTAAGGAAACCTGACTAATTTCTTTGCCTTACAATTGGAGCAGTGAACAAGGATTCACTGAGGGGGAGCTAAAAACACAGTGTTTAAAAATTAAACCCTGATACAGTTAAACCAGGCAAAGGCTGAGAGGGAACCCCTAGACCTTCTCACCTGGTCGTAACAGAAATTTGGGGGCTAGCGTCCGAGATTTGACCCACAGACAAACATGCAAATTGGAAGTGGGAAGACAAATTGATCCCAAACAAAAAGAGAAAAGATTTCAATACAGGTTTTCCTGTGGTTGTGTGTGCTCAAATACTAAAATGTCTGTGACTGAAGCTAGTAGCTCCCCAAGCCAGGGTGAAGTAACTTGGGAGGAGTTGAGGAAAATGGCTGAGCAGTGTGGGATCACTGTACATTGCAAGGCTAGAAAGTCTGAACTCCTACGACTAGTGGCCAACCTTTTTTCCCTTGAATATGAAGAAGGGGCGGCACAGTGGTGCAGTGGTTAGCACCGCAGCCTCACAGCTCCAGGGACCCGGGTTCACTTCTGGGTGCTGCCTGTGTGGAGTTTGCAAGTTCTCCCTGTGTCTGCGTGGGTTTTCTCCGGGTGCTCCGGTTTCCTCCCACAAGCCAAAAGACTTGCATGTTGATAGGTAAATTGGCCATTATAAATTACTCCTAGGATAGGTAGGTGGTAGGGAAATATAGGGACAGGTGGGGATGTTTGTTGGGAGTATGGGATTAGTGTAGGATTAGTATAAATGGGTGGTTGATGTTCGGCACAGACTCGGTGGGCCGAAGGGCCTGTTTCAGTGCTGTATCTCTAATCTAAAAAAAGCAGAAACAGGGTTAGAAACAGACTCTGACAGGGTATTGCTAGCAAAGATGCAATTGAAACTGAGGAAACTAGAAGTAGAAGACAAGGAAAGAGAAAGAGAGAGAGAGGAGAAAGAAAGAGAAAGAACCTTCCAGAGAGATTGTGAAGAAAGGAGCTGAGACAACTTGAGTTAACTAGGGGTCGACACAGTAACCCCAGTGAAAGCATGGCCAATATGGAGCAGTGTAATTCAGGGCTGGGTACAGATTTGTTAAAACTCTCCGAACTGATCCCAAACTTCAATGAGGGAGACATGGAAGCGTTTTTTGTGACCTTTGAAAAACTGGCAACGCAGTTAAAGTGGCCAGCTGAGGCTTGGACTCTGTTGTTACAGAGCAAATTAGTAGGAAAAGCCCATGAGATTTATTCCATGTTTCCAGATGAGAGTTCATCAGATTATGAACTGAACAAAAATGCTATCCTTGGGACATATGAATTAGTACCGGAAGCATATCGTCAAAAGTTTAGAACCCTCAAGAAGCAAGCTGATCAAACTTACCTGGAGTTTGAGAGAAATAAGCAGCTGGCTTTTGACCAGTGGCTGAGGGCTCTTAAAGTACAGCACAGCTATGAAAATCTCAGAGAAGTAGTTTTGTTGGAGGAATTTAAAAGCTCTCTCCCGCTCTCCATAAAGACACATGTGGAGGAACAAAAGGCTCATAAAGCCCGGCAGGCAGCAGTCCTGGCCGATGAGTTTGCTCTCATTTATAAGTCAGATTCCCTGGCTTTCCTCATCACCCCCACAAATCCGAAAAGAACAAAGGATGGGAAGGTTATAAATGCCCAAGCAGCCCTGTGAGTGAAAGAAAAGCAGGAGACACAGATGCCCTCCTCCAGCCAAAAAGGAAGGTGCTGTGAGCAAGAGTGGACCCGGAGACCTGTGTGCTTCCATTGTAATAAAACAGGGCATTTGAAAGCTGACTGCTGGAAACTAAAGGGAAAACCGTTAGGGTTAATTAGGGCACACCTGCTCAATGAAGAAGGGAGCCTGATGGAAAGCACAGCAGAACAAGCTGTGGCTTTAACTGCAGTAAGAGTGAGACCCAGGAAACTTAATGCTGCAAGTGCAGGAAAATTTAGTAGGATTCATGAAGGTTATCAGGGTTTTGTGTCTGAAGGGGGAGTAACCCCATACCTCTCGAGTGGGGCAAGCAAGCCCATAGGAATCCTCAGGAACACAGGGGCCACGTGATCCCTTTTACTGGGAAAAGGTCTGACCTTTCCGCCAGAGAGTGCAGTGAACACGAGTATGGTGGTGAATAGTATTGGAGGGCAGTGTATGCCTGTAACTGTACACCAGGTGCACGGAGTGCAACCAAGTTTCGGGACTGGTGACCATAGGGATTGCCTGCGAATGGGGTTGACCTGCTCCTAGGTAATGATCTGGCAGGGATGAAGGTGGTAGCTACCCAGTTGTGAAAGAAAGACCGCAGGAGATCGGAGAGACAGGGCAGTGGCAGGAGACGGTCCCCTGCAGTTTCCATGGATGTGCCGTGATCAAACCAGCTCCCCCAGAGGAGACTGAATTGGCACTGCAGGCAGATGACCATGAGGTCTGTCTGTCCTAGACTCTCTTTGGAAAGTTAGAAGACCCAGGGAATGAGTTAAATGAATCTTCCCTAGCTGAGGCTCAGCGAGCTGACCCAGTATTCAGAGAGTTAGCACATGCTGCTCAGTCTGAAATTGAAGCAGAAGGAATCCCTTATTGCTACTATTTAAAGAACGAGGTACTGATGAGGAAATGGAGTTCTCCTCAGAGACCTGAGAGCAAGGAGTGGACAGTAGTTCACCAGTTAGTGGTGTCGCAGAGCTACAGGAGAGAAATAGTAAGAATGGCCCACGAGACTACAGTGGCTATACATGCTGGTATGCAAAAGACCAAAGCCCGCAGTTTGACTGACCAAAACTCCCCAAAGATGTGGGGAGTACTATAGGAGTTGCCATATTTTCCAGGTTGAGGGGAAACCCCAAACTACAGTGAAATCTGCACACCATGTCCTGTATCAGTGTTTGGAGGGCCCTCCAGCAGAGGACTGGTGAACTATAAGGGACCCCTGACGTGAACAAAAGGGGACCGGCAGGCACAAAGCTGGCAATATGTTGAAAGTAACGGGGAAAAAGGGACCAAGGCAGGGTAAAGGAAGTCCAGGAAGAATCTCAGATGGCACAGTGGCGCAGTGGTTAGCATCACAGCTCCAGCGACCTGGTTTCAGTTCTGGGTACTGCCTGTGCGAAGTTTGCAAGTTCTCCCTGTGACTGCGTGGGTTTCCACTGGGTGCTATGGTTTTCTCCCACAGCCAAAGACTTGCAGGTTGATAGGTAAATTGGCCATTGTAAATTGCCCCTAGTGTAGGTAGGTGGTAGGAGAATGGTGGGGATGTGGTAGAGAATATGGGGTTAATGTAGGATTAGTATAAATGGGTGGTTGTTGGTCAGCACAGACTCGGTGGGCCGAAGGGCCTGTTTCAGTGCTGTATCAATAAATAAAACCTCTACTGTCTGGTCAGCCAACCCCGAAATGTTTGAAAGGTTAGACCCCACATCCTCCTATGTAAATGCAGACACTGGAAGCAAACCACCAGAGTTGCTAACAGCATTTACAGGCACCTGCAGAGACAAAGAAAGTCCTCAAGAGGGCAGAGAAACTGTGAGGGTGATGCCTCACCTAGTCAAAGTGCCACAGGGGAGTGTAGTAGAATCTGGACAAATATCTGCAAGCAGGAGTGTCCCAGAGGACAAAGGGAAGATTAGCAAAGAACCCTCCCTGACAGTCAGGGAGAAAGGGAGCCAGCCATCCCCTGAGGTGAAAAGCCCTTGCATGACTCATCAAAGCACTGAAAGGGAGTTCAGAATGGAACTGCCCACAGCCACCACCCCTGAGCAGAACTCCCACCTAGGGCTAATTAAACCTAACCCTCCCCCTGTTGACCTCAACAAGAAGAAAGACCCCTGAGGCAGTCATGGAAATGTGCAAAATGAAAAAACTTCCCCAACAAGCACACGTTTATTGGGATGCCAAAAAGGGCTGTTTAAAGCAGCACTGCTACCAAGAAAAGACAGGCTGTAACAATTGTTTGGGTTCTGAATGAATGAGGGAGATGCATGTGTGTTTTCCTGTCTTTATCTTCTCTCTAGTCCCTTTGAATGAAATGCTCTTTTGAAAAATCGTATTTCATTCCACTGGATGTGAAGGTTTCATGCAGACACCTGCCTGTCAAGAATGAGGCATAGTAATTTTGTCATATGAACATTGATTTTAAACTGTCGTTGGAGTGAAGCAAGGACTTGTTTGAAGATCACCAGACACTGGGCTGGAAGGACAGTTACATACTAAGAGACGTTGCTTTTGGAGACAAAGGACTATTCCCTGCTCCAATTAACCCAAATGGATTTTGATCACCAGACATTGAAGGTATAAGGAAGTGCTTTCCGGAGCCTGCTGAGGTACAATCCACAAACCTCGTAGAAGAGACTGTTCCAAATAAGGAGCTAGTCACATGACTAACCTGCTGGGCAACCTGGGGTTTTTTGAATTGAACAGAGAAAGAATCAGAAGGCCATGTGCAACTGAAGCTGGCACAAGGAAGCCTCCCTCTCTCTCTCACATTCTCCCAAGTCACCTGACCTACGGAAGACATGTAAACCTCAAGAGAGAAAAGACTCCTACCTCGGAACAAGTTGAAGTGTGAACTGGGCCCCGACGAATTGCAAGATTTACCGGCAACCAAAGACTCCACATTAAACTTAAAGGACAGTAACTACCAGATAATTCCTCAAACTTTTCCTCTTTATTCCTTCTACCTTTTTTGTCTCTATCTGTGTGTGTGTGTTTATCACGTATGCATGGTCGCGTCACATATTTGTAGTTGTTAACTGGATTAGAGATCAAGATTAATAAACTTCCACCTTTCCTGTTTAAATCTCAGGAAACCTGTCTGATTTATTTGTTTTACAATTGGAGCAGTGTACAAGGATTCACTAAGGGGGAGCTAAAAATTTAAAAATTAAACCCTGTTATGATTAAACCAGGCAAAGGCTGAGGGGGAACCTCTAGACCTTCTCACCTGGTCATAACACTGTGAATAGGAGAAGAGGCTACAGAGAGGGGATGTTCTGCGAAGAGGTCAGAAGAGGAGGTCTCTGCACAAAATGGCTGAGCCAGCACAGCTTTTTTGAGAGTCTTTCTCTATCTTCACCTCACCCAGGAACAATGCATGAGGGAGTCAGCTTCAACAAGGAGGTGGTCACTGAACTGTGCCACCACCTTCAACACGTCCTGGAGTCTCACATTAAGGGGAGCATGACACTGCCAGTGGCCATAAGATCACAGTGACATTGAATTTCTATGCATCCAGACCTTTCCAGGTGAGAGCGCGCAACGTATCGAACATCTCCCCGTATGCTATTCTTCGACTCACCCAGGAGGAGACGGAAGCCATCAATGCCAGGAAAGGCCAACATATTGTTTTCTCCATTAGCAAGGGTAAGCAAGATGAGAAGGCACATGGCTTTGCCAGCCCCCATGTCAAAGGGGAGAGGTATAGGAACCATAAGGGTTCAGACTCAATTAATCTGCAGTTTTTGGAAGAGGAGGAACAAAAGGAGGCAGAGAGGATGCATCTTGGACCCTTTCACGCTGAATGCCCGTTCAGACTCCGGTTCCCATTTACATCATGGATCCACCATTCCCCACCATAACGTTCATCTGAGATCACTGTGTCCGCTTGGCTAACATTTTGCAATAAAAGCCATTAACAAAACCTTTTCATGAACATCTTTAACCAACAACGCATCCAATTATACAATCAAAACTGAACTATTCAACCTTGTGCATTCCTTTAGTGCCTTTGCCTGGCCTAGTGTTCCTATGTCATGCTACCCCAGTAATTGCAGCATAACTGGTGGAAGATGGCTGCCGTTGATTCGGAGAGACTGCAGATGGCCTTGCAGGATGCCCTCGAGCAGTTATGGACCTTGAGAGTCCAGCTTCAGGCTGCACCAGCTCAGCATGTGTGACAACAGATTGGACCCGCCGCTGAGCGACACTTGCAAGGGCACTGATGGCATGACAGTGATGCGAGTACAAATCCTGTCATCCTGAGAGAGGACAGCTAGTTCATGCTCCAGGGTAGTACTGTCTTACCATCACGACCTATTACCTTATCAGGGCCTTTCCATTCCTTGTCTCAAATGGTCTTCTAGCATGTCTTAGTGCTCTCTGAATTTTCACTGAAACCTCAGCCTTGATGAAAGCCTGTCTACTTGCATGTAAAGCATTCACATGTACAGAGAAAACGGGCTGAATTTCACCCTCATCGGATGGGAGCCATCCACAGACTGAAAAGTCAGTGGCGAACCCATCTCTGCTTGGCTGGGGATTTTACAGTCCCCAGGCCTTTAGTTGGTCTGAGATGGGACTTCCACCTCATTGAGGCAAGAAGTCCCACCTAATGGAGCTGCCAGCCAATCAGTGGGCCAGCAGCTCTTAGGCCCATCAGAGCCACTGGGAGCAGTGGCCATCGCTGGGACTGCAATCCAGCTTCAAGAAGAACAGGAAAGATGGCCCCGGAAAAAGGTAGGTTTTTGGAGCCTCACCAGGGGTGATCGGTTGGGCCCTGGCAAGGCAAGTCTGGTCTATTGGGGAGTCGGGGGGCGTGTTGGACGTTGGGGGTGGTTGGGGCACATTGGGGGTGGCCCTCCGTCGGGCACAGGCTGCCTTATTATGAGGGCAACCCCCACCCCCCAGGCCGACAGCAAGCCATGTGCTTTTGTCAGGCCTGGGCCGCCCGACCGGCCAAGGGTAAAATCACCGTAGCGGCGGGCCGAGGCCCTAAAGTAGCTGTTAACTGGCCAGTTAAGGGCATTGATTGGCCTGGGGCGAGCGGGCCAATTTTTGCCTCCGCTGCCCCGCGTAAAATGGCGGTGGAGGCGGGAGCTGGTCTGGAAGGGCCCCCCCCCCCCAAGCCTCCCACTCCACTTTACACCACCACCCCACCCCCGGCCACCAACCCACTCTTTGGGGGGGGTCGTAAAATTCTGGCCAATGGAACTAATTATAGTAAAGACTGACAATGCTGGAAATACTCAGCAGATCTGGCAACATCTGTGGAGGGAAAAGCAGAGTTAATGTTCCAGGTCCATTACCTGTCATCAGAACTGGGTAAAGTTAGAAATCTAATCGTTTTTGAGCCGGGGAAGGGTGGGAAAAAGAATAAAAGAGAAGGTCTGTAATAGGGTGGAAGGCAGGAGAGACTAAATGACGTGTCATGCAGGCCAAGAATGAGGCACATTAATTTAATCACATGGACATTAAGTTTCAAATTGTTGCTGGTCAGAAGAGAAGGCCTGTGACAAGGGGTTGCCAGGCTCCTGGCTAGAAAGACATTTTTGCATATTAACAGACAATTTGGAACAAAGAAGCTACGCCCTGCTCCAATACAATCCACAAAAAGATGCGGTCAAACCAGTTAGTCACATGACTAATCTGCTTGGCAGTCTGGGTTTTTTTTCTGAATTGCAGTTTGAACTGACAGCCTGCAGAAAGCTGTTTGCTCCTGGATTGAAAAGACCTCTCCTGGCTGGCTCGCCACAGCCTCTCCTGTCTGCTCCCATCTCTTTCTTACAGAACTCCAAAACCCACTGAAGACACATGAACTCCAAGAGAGAAAAGTCTCCTACGGTGAACAAGGTTTAAGAAGAATACTGTGCCCCAACGAAAAGCAAGATCTACCTACAATCAAGGACTCTACAGTGGGCTCGAAGGACCGTAACAACATCTCTTCAGATATTGCCTCAAACTTTTCCACTTTATTTTCTTCTGCTCTTTTCTGTCCCGATCTGCATTTTGTGTATCGCTTATGCATGCCAGCGTGGACAGGTCGTGTATCCCATAGGCATTAACCAAATTAGAGTTTAAGTTTAATAAATTTCAATCTTTCTTCTTTAAACCGAAGAAAACTTGTGGGTGCTGGTTTCTTTGCCTTATAATTGGAAAGCGGTGAACAAGGATTCACCAAGGGGGAGCTAAAAACATGGTGTGTTTAAAAATAAAACCCTGATACAGCAAGATCAGGCGAAGACTGAAAGGGAACCCTAGACCTCTTTCTCACCTGGTCATAACAGACAGAAGAGCTGTTGTGTAGGGCCAAAGAGAATTGTTCTGGAGCAAGAAAAGAAACAAAGGATGTGCCTAGAGCAGGCCGGCTGCCATCCAAAAGCAAAATCAAGAAAAAAATCAAAACAGGCAAAGAAGTCGAGGTAGGGAAGGGAAGAGTCAGAGATGGACCACGTGAAGATGAGAGAAGGGTGGAAATTGGAAGCAATGTTGATGAAACGTTCCACTTTGGGTGACTGCAGTAAATGACACTGACACAGTCATCAATGTACAGCAAGAAGAGGTGAGGAAGGGGGCCTGAGGTAGGACTGGAACAATGAATGTTCACATATCCCATAAAAAGACAGGCATAGCTGGAACCCATGCAAGTACCCATAGCAATACCTTTCATTGGAGGAAGTGAGTAGAGTTGAAGGAGACATTGTTCAATGTGAAAACAGGCTCAGCCAGGTAAGGGAGGGTGGTCAATGGAGACTGGTTGGGCCTCTGTTCAAGGAAGATGTGGAGGGCCTGAAGTCTATCCTGGTGAGGGATGGAGGTGTAGAGTGATTGGGCATCCATGGTGAGGAGGAGACAGTTAGGGCCAGGAAATTAGAAACTGTTAAAGTGACAGAGGGCTTCAGAAGAGTCATGGATGTAGGTGGAAAGGGGAGAAACAATAGAGTTGAGACAGGAAGGAATCAGTTTAGTGGGGCAGGAACAGGTTGAAATGATGGGTCGACCAGGGCAGTCCTGTTTGTGGATCTTGGGAAGGAGGTAGAAGCAGGCTGTTTGGGGTTAGGTGACTATAAGGTCGGAGAGATCTCCAGAGGAGATGAGGCCAGTGACTGTCCTGGAGACAATTCTTGATGTTCGCTGGTGGGGTCATGATCCAGGGGGAGGTAGGAGGAAGTGTCTGCGAGTTGCCGCTCAACCTCTGCTAGGTAGAGTTCAATACGCTAGACAAAAACAGCACCACCCTTGTCGACAGGTTTGATGACAATGTTTGGGTTGGAGCTGAGAGAACAAAATGCAGCAAGTTCTGAGGAAGACAGGTTAGAGTGATTGAGGGGAGCAGAGAAATTAAGACAGCTGATGTCACACCACAGTTCTCAATGAAAAGATCAATAGAGGGGTAAGAGGCCAGAAGAGGGGTCCAGGTGGAGGGACAATACTGGAGATAGGTAAAATGGTCCACTGTGTGGGAGAAGACTCCAGGCCAAATATGTGAGCATGGAGGCAAAGGCGATGGAAGAAGAGCTCAGCACAATGCTGAGGTGGGGGTGTAAGTGGATAAAGCTGAGTCCTTTGCTAAGGACAGAATGTTCAGCGCTTGAGAGGGGAAGGTCAGAGGGTATCGTGAATACATGGCAAGAGGGAAGATTAGAAGAAGTGATGGGGTCAGAGGGAAGTGAAGTGGGATATGAAAAACATTCCTTGTTCCAGCCCTATTCAGGCCCCCTCCCTCACCTCTTTTTCCAGTACATTGATAAGTGTATCGGTGCTATTTTCTGTACTCACCCTGAACTGGAAAATTTCATCAATTTTATTTTCAATTTCCACCCTTCTCTCAGCTTCATATGGTTCATCTCTGACTCTTCCCTTCCCTTCCTCGACTTCTCTGTCTCCATTTCTGGAGATAGACTAACAACTGATATTCACTATAAGACCACTGACTTGCACAGCTACGTCAACTACTCTTCCTCAC
The DNA here is from genome assembly GCF_036365525.1 of Heterodontus francisci. Classification (NCBI taxonomy): domain Eukaryota; kingdom Metazoa; phylum Chordata; class Chondrichthyes; order Heterodontiformes; family Heterodontidae; genus Heterodontus; species Heterodontus francisci. The sequence goes on from NC_090383.1 coordinate 49,738,857, forward strand.
ATGCCTACCTTGAAGACTTTCTGCTCTTCTCTCCGATGGGATTTCCGTTTGTCTTTTTTACCTTGTTCACCTTCATTGCTTTCTATTTCCTTCCTGGTGTTTGTTAAGATATCTTTGTCCCATGACAGCTTTGTTATTTAATTTCCTCTGCCTTCTTCCTTATCACATACCTTCCCTTTTGTTCTCTTCCCCATCACCAACCCCCCACATGCCCCCCCGCTTCACTTGCTTAAAACCTAATTTTTTTCTAACCTTTGCCAGTTCTGATGAAAGGTCACAGACCCGAAACGTTAACTCTGCTTCTCTCTCCACAGATGCTGCCTGACCTGCTGAGTATTTCTAGCACTTTCTGTTTTTATTTTACACTTCCTCACACCTTGCTTTCTGTAAGGACTCTATTCCATTCTCCGTCTCCGTCACATCTGTTCTGACGATGCAACCATTCATACCAGTGCTTCTGATATGTCTTCCTTTTTCCTGAGCCGAGGAGTCCACCCCCCATTCCCGCCACCGTGCTTGACAGGGCCCTCAATCGTTTCCATTCCATTTCCCGCTCTTCTGCTCTCACACCTTCCCCTCCCTCCTAGAACCACAAAAGGGTTCCTCTTGTCCTCACTTTCCACCCCACTGGCCTAAGTTTTCAATGGTCATCCTCTGCCATTCCACCGTCTCCAGCGTGATGCCACCACCAAACACATCTTCCCCTCCATTCCCCTTTCAACATTCCGAAGGGACTGTTCCCTCTGCGACAGCCTGGTCCACTCCTCTATCACCCCACACACCCTCCCCTTCAGTGACACATTGCCATGCAAGTGCAGGAGATGCAACACCTTCCCTTTTACCTCTCCTCTCACCACAGTTCAAGGCCCCAAACATTCCTCCCAATTTAAACAGTGATTTTTGTGTACTTCTCTCAATTTAATATACTGTATTTGCTGCAAAGAGAGTGTGCTAATAGTATGGTGAAAGACAAAGCATTAATGCTGGGAGAGTATTAATGACAGAATAATGAACAGCCCTAGGCAAAAGCACAAACATGAAAAAGCCAGTAGGTAGGCACATCATGAAAAAATGATGAAACAAAATAAAATTAAAATAAAAAGGGCCAGTCAATAATTTCAGAGAAGGGTAGAAGGTGGGAGGGTGAAAGGAAGGCAAGTAGCTGGGGACAAGAAAGGACAGCTGGGAATGCCCCAAGATCTCCTCCTCAGGCCAGAAAGGAAGATGCTGAGGGTGGAAGTGAAGTCTGCAAGCCGAAGTGTTACCATTGGCACAAGGTGGGACATCTTCATGCAGAATGCTGGAAGTTACGGGGTAAACCCATGGAACTTATTGGGGTGCACAAAGCCAATGCAGAGAAAGAGACCCTGACTGAGGTTACGACAGATCAGGCTGTAGCTCTGACTGCAGCTGTAAAGCCAAGTAAAAAACTGCCATGAGTGCGGGGTATGTGAACAAAATATCCGAGAGTTATAGGGAATTCTTGTCAAAAGGAAAATAACTCCTTATCCCTCAAGTGAGGCAGGTAAACCTACAGTTAATATGTGGACATACAGGAGCCACTCAAACTCTTTTGCTGGAGAAAGACATAACTTTTCCACCAGAGAGTGCACTGAATGCCAAGGTTTTAGTGAATGGTATCAGCGGGGAGTATATACCTGTACCTTCGTATCAGGTGCACCTGGAGTGTGACCTAATGTCTGGAATGGTAACTGTATGCGTTGTCCATAGTTTGCCTCGAGACGGAGTTGACCTACTCCTGGGGAATGATTTGGCCGGAGCAAAGGTAGTAGCTTCTGCAGTAGTCACAGAAAGACCAATTGAAGTTAAAGAGACAGAACAGCTGCAGGAAAAGGTTCCAGGAACTTTTCCTTCATGTGTAGTGACCCAAGCAATGGCTAAACAAGTTCTGTTGTCACAGGTAAAATTAACATCACAGACAGATAGCTGAATATCTGAAACTTTCTTTGGGGATTTGGATAATCCAAAGGAAATGTTTAATAAGTCTTCTCTGATCAAGGCTCAGCAAGCTGATTGAGACTTAAATAAAGTGGCACAATTGGCTCTAACTGAAGCTGAGGCAAAGGGAATTCCAGAAGGCCAATATATTAAAAATGGGATTGTAATGAGGAAGTGGAGACGTCCTCACAGACCTGCGACTGAAGAATGGACAGTTGTTCACCACAGATAGTGGTACCGCCCAAATATTGTCAGGTAATATTAAGGATAGCCCATGAAATTCCTATGGCGGGACATGGTGGGGATCCGGAAGACCCAATCACGTATAGGTCAACATTATTACTGGCCAGGTCTTGCTAAGGGCATGGTGCAGTTTTGTAATACATGCCATACATGCCAGATTGTGGGAAAACTGCAATCTTCCATAAAACCAGCACCTCTAATTCCCATACCAGTTGTTGGGGAGCCATTTTGAGGGTGTTGATTAACTGTGTAGGACCTTTAATGAAAACAAAAGCGGGACACCAATATATACTCACTATTATGGATATGGCTACTTGGTTCCCAGAGGCCATTCCCTTGAGAACAATTTCTACTAAGGTAGCGGTAGAGAAGTTAACCCAGTTCTTCACTAGATATGGATTACCGATTGAGATTCAGTTGGATCATGGTTCCAATTTTATGTATAAAATTTTTTGGGAAGTTATGGATAATTTGGGTATAACACAGTTAAAGTCTTCAGCCTACCACCCACGGATACAAGGGGCTTTAGACAGGTACCATCAGACCCTCAAAACGATGATCAGGGCATCCTGTCATGACTATCCCCATGATTGGCATAAAGGGCTGGAATTTCTTTTTTTTGCCACTAGGGATTCACCTAATAGGACCCCAGCTATTCATAATATATATTAATGATTTAGATGAGGGAACTAAATGTAATATCTCCAAATTTGCAGATGACACAAAACTAGGTGGGAGGGTGAGTTGTGAGGAGGATGCAGAGAGGCTTCAGGGTGATTTGGACAAGTTGAGTGAATGGGCTAATGCATGGCAGATGCAGTATAATGTGAATAAATGTGAGGTTATCCACTTTGGTAGCAAAAACAGGAAGGTAGATTATTATCTGAACGGCTATAAACTGAGAGAGGGGAATATGCAGCGAGACCTGGGTGTTCTCGTACACCAGTTGCTGAAGGTAAGCATGCAGGTCCAACAGGCAAAAAAGGCAAATGGTGTGTTGGCCTTCAAAGCGAAAGGATTTGAGTACAGGAGCAGGGATGTCTTGCTGCAATTATACAGGGCCTTGGTGAGGCCACACCTGGAATATTGTGTGCAGTTTTGGTCTCCTTATCTGAGGAAGGATGTTCTTGCTATACAGGGAGTGCAGCGAAGGTTTACCAGACTGATTCCTGGGATGGCAGGACTGACGTATGAGGAGCGATTGAGTCGGTTAGGATTATATTCGCTGGAGTTCAGAAGAGTGAGGGGGATCTCATAGAAACCTATAAAATTCTAACAGGACTTGACAGGGTAGATGCAGGAAGGATGGTCCCGTTGGTGGGAGAGTCCAGAACCAGGGGTCATAGTCTCAGGATACGGGGTAAACCTTTCAGGACTGAGTTGAGAAGAAATTTCTTCACCCAGAGAGTGGTGAGCCTGTGGAATTCGCTACCACAGAAAGCAGTTGAGGCCAAAACATTGTATGTTTTCAAGAAGGAATTAGATATAGCTCTTGGGTCTAAAGGGATCAAAGGGTATGGGGCGAAAGTGGGAACAGGTTACTGAGTTGGATGATCAACCATGATCATAGTGAATGGCAGAGCAGGCTCGAAGGGCCGAATAACCTACTCCTGCTCCTATTTTCTATGTTTAATGAGTCTACCGGTTTTAGTCCTTTTGAGTTAGTTTATGGACATGAGATAAGAGGTCCTCTAAAACTAACCAAAGAAAAGTTTTTAGAACAGAGGGATGAATCTTCCATGTTAGAATATGTATCCGTGTTCCAGGAGCAGCTCATGAGAGCCTGCAAAGTGGCTCAGGAACATCTTAAAGCTTCCCAAACAAAAATGAAGAAATGGGCAGACAAGCATGCCAAGACTGAACATTTCAACCAGGGGATGAAGTGTTAGTATTGCTGCCTTTACAGGGTGAACCGCTGAAAGGATGGTTCAGTGGTCCGTATAAAGTGGTCAAAAGAATTGGTAAAGTAAATTATTTGATTAACACCCCAGATCGCCGGAAAAAGAATCAGCTGTGTCATATCAATATGTTGAAACAATATCATCGCCGGGAGGAGGATAAGCAAGAAGAGGTATGTCAGGTAGTAGGGACAGTGCAGGATGAAAGGAATAGTAAGGATGAGGCAGAAGGAGGCCCAGACAATTTTCAAATTGAACCTCCTACTATCCAGTTAGTAATATGCAATTGTTCGGGAGGTTAGACAATATGCTTTCATATTTAGATACAGAACAAGGAGAAGGACTAACAAAGCTACGTGCAGAATTTAAAAGAGTCTGGAGGGACAAACCAGGATGTACAACCATAGGCATACATGATGTGGATGTCGGGGAATCCTTTCCGATAGAACAGAATCTTTATCACTTAAGTCCAGAGAAAAGGCCCAGGTAAAATCAGAAATCCAATAGATGTTGAAAAACCACCTAATTGAAATCAGTCATGCAGCTGAAGTTCCCCCGTGGTGTTAGAGACTAAACCTGCTGGTTCAACTAGATTCTGCATAGACTACTGAAAGGGTAATGCAGTAACAAACACAGATATCGACCCAATTCCTGGATTGTACGACTGTAATAACAGAGTGGGCAGTGCCATGTTTCTTACAAAAATAGATTTGTTAAAGAGATACTGGCAGGTTCCCTTAACACCCCGAGCTAAAGAAATATCGGCCGTTGTCACACCAGATGGTCTTTTCCAATGCTGAGTGATGCCATTCGCACTACAAAAATGCCCCAGACACTTTTCGGAGACAAGGGAACCAAGTGGTAGCCAGTGTTCCGAACTGTGTGGTTTACTTTGATGATGTGCTGGTCTGTAGTGACACTTGGAAGGACCACTTGGAACAACTTGAAGCTCTGTTTAGAAAATTACAGTCAGCGTATTTAGTGATAAACCTTGCCAAAAGTGAATTCGCAAAAGTGAGGGTGACCTGCCTCAGGCATATAGGAAGGGAAGGACAAGTGTTGCCAAGAACAGCAAACGTACAGGCAGTGGTGGAGTTCCCTACCCCTAAGACTAAACGAGAAATCGTGGAGTTTTTGAGGATGTGTGGTTTCTACTGTAAGTTTGTACCAAATTTTAGTACCATAGCTGCTGCAAAAAAAGAAAGTCAAAGTAATGTGGTCAGAAAAGTGCCAAGCATTTTTTGAGAGGCAGAAAACCATTTTGATTAATGAACCAGTGTTGGCTGCTCCAAATTTCACTAAGCCCTTCACAGGAACTATGATGTTGTTGCTATTACAGAGACTTGGTTGAGGGAAGGACAGGATTGGCAGCTAAATGTTCCAGGATTTAGAAGCTTCAGGCGGGATAGAGGGGGATGTAAAAGGGGTGGGGGAGTTACATTACTGGCTAAGGAGAATATCACAGCTGTACTGCGGGAGGACACCTCAGAGGGGTCATGCAGCGAGGCAATATGGGTGGAGCTCAGGAATAGGAAGGGTGCAGTCACGATGTTGGGGGTTTACTACAGTCCTCCCAACAGCCAGCGGGAGGTAGAAGAGCAGATATGTAGACAGATTTTGGAAAGATGTAAAGGTAACAGTGTTGTAGTGGTGGGTGATTTTAACTTCCCCTATATTGACTGGGACTCACTTAGTGCTAGGGGCTTGGACGGGGCAGAATTTGTAAGGAGCATCCAGGAGGGCTTCTTGAAACAATATGTAGATAGTCCAACTAGGGATGGGGCCGTACTGGACCTGGTATTGGGGAATGAGCCCGGCCAGGTGGTCGAAGTTTCAGTAGGGGGAGCATTTCGGGAACAGTGACCATAATTCCGTACGTTTTAAGGTACTTGTGGATAAGGATAAGAGTAGTCCTCAGGTGAAGGTGCTAAATTGGGGGAAGGCTAATTATAACAATATTAGGCAGGAACTGAAGAATTTAGATTGGGGGCGGCTGTTTGAGGGTAAATCAACATCTGACATGTGGGAGTCTTTCAAACGTCAGTTGATTAGAATCCAGGACCAGCATGTTCCTGTGAGGAAGAAGGATAAGTTTGGCAAGTTTCGGGAACCTTGGATAACGCAGGATATTGTGAGCCTCGTCAAAAAGAAAAAGGAAGCATTCGTAAGGGCTGGAAGGCTAGGAACAGATGAATCCCTTGAGGAATATAAAGACAGTAGGAAGGAACTTAAGCAAGGAGTTAGGAGGGCTAAAAGGGGTTATGAGAAGTCATTGGCAAACAGGATTAAGGAAAATCCCAAGGCTTTTTATACGTATATAAAGAGCAAGAGGGTAACCAGGGAAAGGGTTGGCCCACTCAAGGACAGAGAAGGGAATCTTTGTGTGGAGCCAGAGGAAATGGGCGAGGTACTAAATGAGTACTTTGCATCAGTATTCACCAAGGAGAAGGACTTGGTGGATGATGAGCCTAGGGAAGGGAGTGTAGATAGTCTCAGTCATCTCATTATCAAAAAGGAGGAGGTGTTGGGTGTCTTGCAAAGCATTAAAGTAGATAAGTCCCCAGGTCCTGCTGGGATCTACCCCAGAATACTGAGGGAGGCAAGGGAAGAAATTGCTGGGGCCTTGACAGAAACCTTTGCATCCTCATTGGCTACAGGTGAGGTCCCAGAGGACTGCAGAATAGCCAATGTTGTTCCTTTGTTTAAGAAGGGTAGCAAGGATAATCCAGGAAATTATAGGCCGGTGAGCCTTACGTCAGTGGTCGGGAAATTATTAGAGAGGATTCTTCGGGACAGGATTTACTCCCATTTGGAAACAAATGGACTTATTAGCGAGAGGCAGCATGGTTTTGTGAAGGGGAGGTCGTGTCTCACTAATTTGATTGAGTTTTTTGAGGAAGTGACAAAGATGATTGATGAGGGAAGGACAGTGGATGTTATCTACATGGACTTCAGTAAAGCCTTTGACAAGGTCCCTCATGGCAGATTGATACAAAAGGTGAAGTCACATGGGATCAGAGGGGAGCTGGCAAGATGGATACAGAACTGGCTCGGTCATAGAAGACAGAGGGTAGCAGTGGAAGGGTGCTTTTCTGAATGGAGGGATGTGACTTGTGGTGTTCTGCAGGGATCAGTGCTGGGACCTTTGCTGTTTGTATTATATATAAATGATTTGGAGGAAAATGTAGCTGGTCTGATTAGTAAGGTTGCGGACGACATAAAGGTTGGTGGAGTTGTGGACAGTGATGAGGATTGTCAGAGGATACAGCAGGATATAGATCGGTTGGAGACTTGGGCGGAGAAATGGCAGATGGAGTTTAATCCGGACAAATGTGAGGTAATGTATTTTGGAAGGTCTAATGCAGGTGGGAAGTATACAGTAAATGGCAGAACCCTTAGGAGTATTGACAGGCAGAGAGATCTGGGCGTACAGGTCCACAGGTCACTGAAAGTGGCAACGCAGGTGGATAAGGTAGTCAAGAAGGCATACTGCATGCTTGCCTTCATCGGTCGGGGCATAGAGTATAAAAATTGGCAAGTCATGCTGCAGCTGTACAGAACGTTAGCTAGGCCAGACGTAGAATATTGCGTGCAATTCTGGTCGCCACACTACCAGAAGGACGTGGAGGCTTTGGAGAGGGTACAGAAGAGGTTTACCAGGATGTTGCCTGGTCTGGAGGGCATTAGCTATGAGGAGAGGTTGGATAAACACGGATTGTTTTCACTGGAACGACGGAGGTGGAGGGGCGACATGATAGAGGTTTACAAAGTTATAAGCGGCATGGACAGAGTGGATAGTCAGAAGCTTTTTCCCAGGGTGGAAGAGTCAGTTACTAGGGGACATAGGTTTAAGGTGAGAGGGGCAAAGTTTAGAGGGGATGTGCGAGGCAAGTTCTTTACACAGAGGGTGGTGAGTGCCTGGAACTTGTTGCTGGGGGAGGTGGTGGAAGCAGGTACCATAGAGACGTTTAAGAGGCATCTTTACAAATACAAGAATAGGATGGGAATAGAGGGATATGGACCCCGGAAGTGCAGAAGGTTTTAGTTTAGGCAGGCATCAAGATCGGCGCAGGCTTGGAGGGCCGAATGGCCTGTTCCTGTGCTGTACTGTTCTTTGTTCTTTGTTCTTTGGAGTAGGGGTGTCAGGGGTGTGGGAACCAGGAGCAAATATCAGAGAGGAATCGCAAGGTGCAAATACTGAGAGAGATAGATAACACTAGAGTAGGGAATAGTAAGCTATTAGGTGGAGTCAGAGTAGGGGAGAAATCAGGGTTAATGTGAATGCACGGATTGTGGTAAATAAGATTGGTGAGGTTCAGGTGCATATTGCCACGTGGAAGTATGATGTTGTGGCTATAATAGAGACCTGGCTCAAAGAAGGGCAGGACTGGGTGTTAAATATTTCTGGATACAAGGTGTTCAGGAAAGATAGGAAAGGGAAAAAAAGGGAAGGGGTGGCGGTATTGATTAAGGAGAGCATTGCAATATTGGAGAAAAAGGTTGTCCCGGAGGTGTCGAAAACAGAATCAATTTGTCTAGAGATATGGAACAAAAAAGTTGCAGTTGCATTGCTCGGTGCTGTCAAGAGGTCATCAGCTTGGGGGAGGTATGTGGAGGAACAAATTTGCAAGGAAATTACAGAGAGGTGCAAAAATTATAGTGTTGTTATAATGGGGGACTTATATTATCCAAACATAGACCTGTATAATAGTTGTGTAAAGGGCAGTGAGGGTAAAAGTTCCTGGAGTGTGTTCAGGAAAATTTTCTACACCGGTATGTTGCTAGTCCAATGAGAAAGGATGCAATGCTAGACCTGGTTCTTGGGAATGAGGTGGGCCAAGTGAATAAAGTATCAGTAGGAGAGTATTTAAGGGATAGTGATCATTGTATCATAAGCTGTAGGCTGATTATGGAAAAGGACAAAGAACAATGCAGAGTAAGAATAATTAACTGGGGGAAAGCTGATTTCAATGGGGTAAGAATAGAGTTGGGGGGAATAAATTGGAGTCAAAATTTGGCAGGAAAAACAATAGCTGAACAATGAGCTACCTTCAAGAAGAGATAGTTTGGGCACAGTCGAGAAATGTTCTCTTGAAGGGGAAAGGTAAAGCAAACAAATCCAGAGCTCCCTGGATGACAAAAGAGGTAGAGATTAAGATAAAGAATAAAAACTGTGTTTATGACAGATGCCAGGTAGAAAATACTATTGAGAACCAGGCTGAATATAGAAAGTCCAGAGGGGAAGTGAAAAAGCAAATAAGAGAAGCAAAGACAGAGCATGAAAAGAGATTGGCAGCTAGCCTTAAAGGCAGACCCAAAGTTTTCGAAAGACATATAAATAGTAAAAGGGAGGTAAAAGGAGGAGTGGGGCCAATAAGGGACATAGCTGAGGTATTAAATGAATACTTTGCATCTGTCTTTACCAAGGAAGAAGATTCAACCCAGGCAATGGTGAAAGAGGAGGTAATTCAGACACTAGAAGGGTTTAAGATTGATAAAGAGGACATTAGAAATGGATAAAACACCAGGACCGGATGAGATGCATCCAAGGATACTGAGGTGGAAATCATGGAGGCCATAATTTTTCAGTTTTCCTTAGTAAGGGTGTGGTGCCAGAGGACTGAAGAATTGCAAACGTGACACCCTTGTTCAAAAAAGGGTGTCAAGATAAGCCCAGCAACTACAGGCCATTCAGTTTAACGTCGGTGGCGGGGAAACTTCTAGAAAAAATAATTCAAGACAAAATTAATAGTCAAATGAACAAATGCAGGTTAATTAAGGAAAGTCAGCATGAATGTCTTAAAGAAAAATCATGTTTAACTAACTTGCTGGAGTTTTTTGAGGAGATAACAGAAAGGGTTGATGAGGGCAATGCTGTTGATGTGGTGTACATGGACTTTCAAAAGGCATTTGATACAGTGCCACACAACAGAGTTGTGAGCAAGATTATAGCTCATGGGATGGTAGCAACATGGATATGGAATTGGCTGAGTGACAGGAAACAAAGAGTAGTGATTCATGAATGTTTTTCAGGCTGCTGGAAGGTTTGTAGTGGAGTTCCCCAGGGGCCAGTGTTGGCACCCTTGCTTTTCCTGATATATGTTAATGACCTAGACCTTGGTGTACAGGGCACAATTTCAAAGTTTGCTGATGATACGAAACTTGGAAGCATTGTGAACTGTGAGGAGGATAGTGTAGAACTCCAAAAGTACATAGACAAGTTAGTGGAATGGGCAGACAAGTGGCAGATGAAGTTCAATGCAGAGAAATGTGAAGTGATTCATTTGGTAGAAAGAACGTGGAGAGACAACATAAAATAAAGGGTACAATTCTAAAGGGGGTGCAGGAGCAGAGAGACCTGGCTGTATAGGTGCATAAGTCATTGAAAGTAGCAGGATAGATTGAGAGAGTGGTTAATAAAGCATACAGTATCCTGGGCTTTATTAATAGGGGCTTGGAGTACAAGAGCAAGGAAGTTATGTTGAACTTGTATAAAATATTAGTTCCGCCTCAGCTGGAGTATTGCATCCAGTTCTGGGCGCTGCACTTTAGGAAAGATGTGAAGGCATTGGAGAGAGTATAGAAAAGATTCACAAGAATGGTTCCAGGGATGAGGAACTTCAGTTACAAAGACAGATTGGAGAAGTTAGGACTGTTTTCCTTGGAGAAGAGAAGGCTGAGAGGTGATTTGATAGAGGTATTCAAAATCATGAGGGGTCTGGGCAGAGTAGATAGAGAGAAAATATTCCCACTCGTGAAAGGATCGAGAAGAAGAGGGCACGGGTTTAACGTATTTGGCATGAGAAGCAAAAGTGACATGAGGAAAAACTTTTTTCACGCAGTTAAGGTCTTGTATGCGCTGCCTGGGAAAGTGGTGGAGGCAGGTTCAATTAAAGCATTCAAAATTGAATTAGGCAGTTACATGAAAAGGAAGAATGTGCAAGGTTACGGGGAGAAGGCGGGGGGATGGAAATGAGTGAACTGCTCTTTTAGAGAGCCGGTGCGGACATGATGGGCCGATTGACCTCTTTCTGCACTGTAACATTTCTGTTATTCTGTGAGGTAGCAATTGATGCTGGTGACCTGGGGGTCAGTGTAGTCCTGTTACAAGACAATGAATCGGGCATAGAAAGGCTGGTAGGATACTTTTTGAAAATGCTAAATCGGCACCAAAAGAGATACTCAACAGTGGAAAAGAAATTCTGGACTTATTGCTAGCTCTTAAGCATTTTGAGGTCTATGTCCGCCACAACTACATTGAGACACTGGTATATACTGATCATTACTCACTAGCCTTTGTGGAAAAATTCAAAAAGCAGAATGCCAGACTATTCCTATACTTGGAAATATATCGCTGTTCCTTTACTGTTGCTGGATCAAAATCCTGGAACTCCCTCCCTAACAGCACTGTGGGTGTACCCGCACCAGAAAGACTGCAGCAGTTGAAGAAGGCAGCTCACCACCACCTTCTCAAGAGCAAGTAAGGATGGGAAACAAATGCTAGCCTTGTCATTGATACCCACATCCCATGAAAGAATAAAAAAATCATGACCCCGAGTTACCGATTGCCTGTCATTTTAATTCTCCACCTTGCTCTCATGCTGATCTCTGTCCTCAGTCTGCTGCAGTGTTCCAATGAAGCTCAACATAAGCTTGAGGAACAGCATGTTATCTTTTGATTAAATACATTAAAACCTTCTGGACTCAACATTGAGTTCAACAATTTCAGACCACAATCTCTGACCCCATTTTGTTTCTTTTTCTTTGCAAGTTTCAGTTTTTCTCTTTTGTTTTTGCTTTTGAACAGCAGCAAACCTGTGCCAGACACATCTTCCATTTCTTTATTTCTTTTCTTGCCCCATTACCATTCCTTTTGACCCTGCAGTCATCTATGCCTTCTCAACCTGATACGACCGAGGTGGGAGTAATGCACTGTCAGTTCAGTACCAGTACTCCACAGGTCGCAGCATATTATTAAAATTTTCCCACCTAACTGGAAATCAGCCAAATTAAACACTTTAGTAACCCCCAGAATAAAACAGACCAAACCAGGTATCTTTAAACAACAACAAATTAACTATTTATTAATAAACTAAATCTTGACACTATTAAGATAAATTTACACCTGAAGACTTTATAACTTCATATTTTCTCTTAACCCTAATGCACACACACATACTTTCAAAAATCAATGATTAACCAGTTTTTAAAAAAGTACTGCTTAGGAATAAAATAAGTAGCTGGTTTGTAAGTCCTGGTGAGTTACGGTCCTGGTTGGTGAGGTGTCCCAGATTAGAACAATCAGATGCCACTCGAAGTCTCCAGGCGAATTTGACAGTCTATAACACATTGGTATTCAAAGCACTTCGGTTGCAGCAGGAATCACACAGTTCTTTTAACAAGGAGTATAGCCACAGGCCTATTTAGATTATAATATTGGTAGTTTTTCAGTGGAAACCTTACTGAGAATTCCAGCAAACACAAATAAATGACAGAGAGTCGCTCTTGAAGGCAAATGTTCTTTTTTTCCAGGGTTTTCTTTTCCTCTCCTAAGGCAATACAGAGCCTAAAGATAAATGTAGATTTTCCTGCTAAGAGGGATTGACAGTTTCTTCCTTCAGAGTACGCTTCTCTGGACTCTGGCTCAGACTGGTTGAAACCAGTCTTTATCCACAGTTAAAAGTTACAGTTCACCATGTGACCTCTCTGCTGCTGTGGCCTAGGAAGCAGGTGCAGCCACTGGCACACTGTACTAAATCTTAAAGGCACACTGTTTTTAAACAGAGTCTTAAAGGCACACTGTTTTAAACAGAGGAGAAAAAATCAGTTCCGTGACAACCTCTAGCCTTGATTATTCCAATGCACTCATGGCTGGTCTCTCACATAGAGGTCATCCAAAACTCTGCTGCCCATGTCTTAACTCACACCAAGTCCCATTCCCCTATCATACCTGTACTCGCTGACTTATATTGGTTCTCGGTCAAGCAACACCTTGATTTAAAATTCTCATCCTTGTTTTCAAATCCCTCCATGGTCTCACCCCTTCCTATCTCTGTTATCTCTTCCAGTCCCACAACCCTCCAAGATATCTACATTCCTTTAAATCTGGCCTCTTGTGCATCCTTGATTTTAATTGCTCCTCCATTGCTGACCGCGCCTTCAGTTGCCTAGGACCCAAGCTCTGGAATACCCTCTCTTCACTTTTCACCTCTCTACCTTACTTTCCTCCTTTAAGACACTCCTTAAACCTAAGTCTTTGACCAAGCTTTTTGTTATCAGACCTAATATCTCCTTTTGTAGCTCAGTGTCATACTTTATCTTATAATGCTCCTGTGAAGCACCTTGGGACATTTTATTGCATTAAAAGCTCTACATAAATATAAGTTATTGATGTTTCACGACTAATTCTTCTGTCATTCAATATTTCCTGTCTTCCACCCTATCACAGACCGTCCCCTTCATTCTTTTTCCCACATTGTCCTTGCTCAAAATCTGTTACATTTCTAATTTTTCCCATTTCTGGTGAAGGGTCATCAACCTGAAACATTGGGCTCAATCTTGTGCTCAGCCTGACTTTGGTTTCCGTGGCAGTGTGGTGGGGGTGGGGTGGGGGGAGGAGTTGGAGAATCGGAACAGCAGCGGCCACCACGGAACCCGTTGCCGGGATTGCCAGGCCCCATCTTCCCGGGGGAGAAGAAGTTCAGTGGCAGCACCTCCGCCACTCAGCAATAGGACACTCGTTTCAGTATTTAAAATACCACTCTGCATAAATTTCAATGTCATGTATTTTGTTTATAGATGGGAGGGGAGGGGTCAACTCTGCATTTTGTTTATAGATGTAGTGGAAGGAGTCAACTCTGCACTTTGTTTATAGATGGGGGTAAGGGGTCAACTCTGCATTTTGTTTATAGATGGGAGGGTAGGGGTCAACTCTGCATTTTGTTTATAGATGGAGGGGAAGGGGTCAACTCTGCATTTTGTTTATAGGTGGGAGGGTAGGGGTCAACTCTGCATTTTGTTTATAGATGGAGGGGAAGGGGACAGCTCTGCATTTTGTTTATAGATGGGAGGGTAGGGGTCAACTCTGCATTTCGTTTATAGATGGAGGGGAAGGGGTCAACTCTGCATTTTGTTTATAGATGGGAGGGAAGGGGACAGCTCTGTATTTTGTTTATAGATGGAGGGGAAGGGGTCAACTCTGCATTTTGTTTATAGATGGGAGGGAAGGGGACAGCTCTGTATTTTGTTTATAGATGGAGGGGAAGGGGTCAACTCTGCATTTTGTTTATAGATGGGAGGGAAGGGGACAGCTCTGTATTTTGTTTATAGATGGAGGGGAAGGGGTCAACTCTGCATTTTGTTTATAGATGGGAGGGTAGGGGTCAACTCTGCATTTTGTTCATAGATGGAGGGGAAGGGGTCAACTCTGCATTTTGTTTATAGATGGGAGGGAAGGGGACAGCTCTGTATTTTGTTTATAGATGGAGGGGAAGGGGTCAACTCTGCATTTTGTTTATAGATGGGAGGGTAGGGGTCAACCCTGCATTTTGTTTATAGATGGGAGGGTAGGGGTCAACTCTGCATTTTGTTTCTCGAATGGAGGGAAGGGGTCAGCTCTGTATTTTGCTTATAGAAGGAAGGGCAGGAGTCAACCCTGCATTTTGTTTATAGACGGGGGTGGGTGGGGGTGGGGGATGGTGGAAGGGACAGCATTTTGTTTGCATGGCTGGCAGCCTTTTAAAAATGGTGCCAGCACATGCTCCTGCATCAGGTGATACCGTTCAAGGCATCGCCGATGCCACCCCCACCACATGACACAGCCTGACATAGTCATACTCACGGAATCATAAGTTACGGACAATGTCCCAGACACCACCATCACCATCCCTGGGTAGGTCCTGTCCCACCAGCAAGACAGACCCACCATGCTGGCTGGGTCCTAAAGGACATAACTGCTAAACTGGGTCTGTGACAGGTGGTGAAGGAACCAACAAGAGGGAAAAACCTACTTGAGCTCATCCTCACCAATCTACCTGTGGTAGATGCATCTGTCTATAACAGTATTGGTTGGAGTGACCACTGCACAGCTCTTGTGGAGATGAAGTGCCGTCTTCGCACTGAGGATACTCACCATCGTGTTGTGTGACACTACCACTGTGCTAAATGGGATAGATTTCAAACAGATCTAACAACTCAAAACTGGGCATTCATAAGGCATTGTGGACCATCAGCAGCAGCAGAATTGTATTCAACCACAATCTGTAACCTCATGGCCCGGCAAATCCCCCACTCTACCATTACCATCAAGTCGAGGACCAACCTTGTTCAAGGAAGAGTGCAGGAGGGCATGCCAGAAGCAGCACCAGGCATACCTCAAAATGAGGATTACTTGCATTCCAAACAGCGGAAGCAGCATGTGATAGACAGGGCTAAGCGATCCCATAACCAACGGATCAGATCTAAGCTCTGCAGTCCTGCCACATCCAGTTGTGAATGATGGTGGACAATTCAACAACTGACCGGAGGAGGAGGCTCCACAAATATATCTATTCCTCAAGGACGGGGGAGCCCAGTACATCTGTACAAAAGACAAGGCTGAAGCATTTTCATCCATCTTCAGCTAGAAGTGCTGAGTGGATGATCCATCTCGGCCTCCTCCAGAGGTCCTCAGCAACACAGATGCCAGTCTTCAGCCAATCCAATTCACTCCATGTGAGATCAAGAAATGGTTGAAGGCACAGGATACTGCAAAGGCTATGAGTCCTGACAACATTCCAGCAATAGTACTGAAGACTTATGCTCCAGAACATGTCGTGCCCCTAGCCAAGCTGTTCCAATACAGCTACAACACTGGCATCTACCCGGCAATGTGGAATATTGCCCAGGTATGCCCTGTACACAAAAAGCAGGACAAATCAATCCAACCCTATCATTCTACTCTTGATCATCAGCAAAGTGATAGAAGGTGTCATCAACAGCGCTATCAAGCGGCACTTGCTCAGCAATAACCTGCTCACTGACACTCAGTTTGAGTCCTGCCAGGGCCACTCAGCTCCTGACCTCATTACAGCCTTCGTCTAAACATGGACAAAAAAGCTGAACTCCAGAGGTGAGGTGAGAGTGATTGCCCTTGACATCAAGGCAGCATTTGACCAAGTATGGCATCAAGGAGCCCGAGGAAAACTGGAGTCAATGGCAATTAGCCGGAAAACTCTCCACTGGTTGGAGTCATACCTAGCATAAAGGAAGGTGGTTGTTGTTGTTGGAAGTCAATCACCTCAGTCCCAGGGCATCACTGCATAGGTTCCTCAGGGTAGTGTCCTAGGCCCACCTATAGAATCATAGAAAGTTTACGGCACAGAAAGAGGCCACTTGGCCCATCATGTCTGCACTGACCAAAAAACGAGCCACCCAGCCTAATCCCACCCTCCAGCATTTGGTCCGTAGCCCTGAAAGTTATGGCACTTGAGGTGCATATCCAGACACCTTTTATTAATGTTGAGGTTTTATGACTCTACTACCCTTTCAGGTAGTGAGTTACAGACCCCCACCACCCTCTGGGTGAATAAAGTTTTTCTCATCTCCCCTCTAGTCTTTCTACCGAGCTATGGCCCCTAGTCACTGACCTCTCTGCTAAGGTAAATAGACCCTTCATATCCACTCTATCCAGGTCCCCCACCATTTTCTACATTTCAATCAAATTTCCCCTCAGACTTCTCTGTTCCAAGGAGAACAGCCCCAGCCTACCCAATCTTTCCTCATAACTGCATTTTTCCTGTCCTCGCAGCATCCTAGTAAATCTCCTCTGTACCCTCTCTAGTGCAATTACATCCTTTTTGTAATGAGGTGACCAGAACTGCACACAGTACTCACGTTGTGGCCTAACCAATAAGGTATACAGTTCCAACATAGCCTCCCTGCTCTTGTATTCTACACCTCGGCTAATAAAGAAAAGGATTCCATATGCCTTCTTAACCACCTTATCGACCAGTCCTGCTACCTTCAGGGATCTGTGGACATTCACTCCAAGGTGTCTCACTTCCTCTACACCACTCAGTATTCTCCAATTAATCATGCATTCCTTTGCCTTGTTTGACATCTCCAAATGCATCACCTCACACTTCTCTGAGTTGAATCCCATTTGCAACTTTTCTGCCCACCTGACCAGTCCATTGCTATCTTCCTGCAGTCTCCAGCTATCCTCCTCACTACCAACCACATGGCTAATTTTTCTGTCTTCTGCAAATGTCTTGATCATGGCCCTACATTTACATCCAAATCGTTAATAAATACCACAAAAGCAGGGAACCCAGTACTGAGCCCTGCCGAACGTCACTGAAAACAGCCCATCAACAATTACCCTGGGCTGGGTTTTATTGTCCCGCTGCCGATATCGGGGACGGGCAAAAAAGGGCCGCACGCCAAAGAGCCGTCGCGATTCTAAGCACAGCGACTCATTTAAATAGCTGGGTCGGGCCGCATACCCCCCTGCCCCGATCACGGGAGGGGACGGACTGTCCTTCCCTGGCAATGATGTCAGCTGCCTGTGCACAGGTGCTGAGACAATTTTTAAAGGGCTGTCAGCTCTATCAGCAATTTAAATATTGAAAGATAGTTTACATGAAATAAAATAAATACACCTCTTTTGCCCCTCTCCCACCCTCCCCTTAACAACTAAATTAATTACTTGTCCTTTCATCCCCAAAACACTTATCGTTACTATCTGACTCCCCCCCGCACCCCCTCCCCCGCCCCCGGTAATTGCACAAACTTTAAATTATAACTCTTTTCACCATTCCCTGCACTCCTGACATTAACTTGACCCCAGCTGCCTCCTGCCCGCATACTGAGAAACTTACCTTCTCCCCCGCTCCCCACCAGTGATGCGCCTCATTTCCCCGGGCGGGGATCCAAAAGCACGGTAGTGCCAGCCACTAGGGTTAAGATCGTGGTGGTACTTCATAAGGCGACGGGAGACTCATTAATTCAGGTGATTTAATTTATTTACATATTTAAATGGCAGACCTGTCACAGAGCAGCGGGGGGCTGCCATGAGGCCTTGCCACCGCCGGCAATATCAGGCTGGGCCCTGCCAGCATCAAGCTCCATGGCAGGCCTCGTCTGCCCACCCCCCCCCCCCACCCACCACAGATCCTGATGTCGAGGGTTGTATAAAATCCAGCGCCCTTTGTTTCCTGCCACTGAGCCAATTTTGTATCCAGCTTGCTACATTTCCCTGGATCGCAAGGCATTTTTTTTTAAACCAATCTGCCATGTGGGACCTTGTCAAAAGCCTTGCTAAAATCCATGTAGATGAGATCAACTGCACTACCCTCATCAATCCTCCTTGTACTTCAAAATTTCAATCAAGTTTGTCAGACAAGATCTTCCCTTAACAAAATCATGCTGACTATCCTTGATTAATTCGTGCCCCTCTAAGTGACAGTTTATTCTGTCTCTCAGAATTGATGCCAATAATTTGCCCACTACAGAGATTAGACTGACTGGTCTGTAGTTATTTGGTCTATCCCTCGCTCCCTTTTTAAAGAAAGGTACAACATTAGCAGTCCTCCAATCCTCCGGCACCATACCTGTATCCAATGAGGACTGGAAAATGATGGTCAGATGCTCTGCTATTTCCTCCATGGCTTCTTTTAATAGCTTGGAGTATATTTCATCCAGCCCTGGTGAATTATCCACTTTTAAGGATGCTAATCCCATTAATACTTCCTTTCTCCCTATGTTTATCACATCCAATACTTCACACTTCTCCTCCTTAACTACAATATCTGTATTGTCCTCCTCTTTTGTAAAGACAGACATAGATAAAATATTCATTAAGAACCAGACCAACATCTTCCATCCCAACACATAGGTCACCTTTTTGGTCTTTCCTTCGTTATCCTCTTAGTCTTAATGTATTGATAAAACATCGTTGGGTTCACTTTGATTTTGCTTGCCATTATTCTTTCATGCCCTCTCTTTGCTTTCCTAATTTCCTTTTTTATTTCATTACTTCACTTTCTATACTCCTCTCAGCTTTCTGTGGTATTGAGTTCTCGGTGTCGGACATAAGCTTTCCTTTTCTGCTTTATCTTACCCTGTAAGCTCCTTGACATCCATAGGCCTCTAGATTTGGCTGTCCCTCCCTTTTTCTTTGTGGGAACATGTTTACTCTGAACCCCTTGAATCTTCCCTTTGGAATGCCTCCCACTGCTCTGACACTGATTTACCTTCAAGTAGTTCTTTCCAGTCCACTTTCGCTAAATCACTCCTCAGCTTAGTAGAATTGACCTTGACCCAATTGAAAACTTTAACTCCTACTCTATCTCTGTCCTTTTACATAATTGTGTGAAAACTGCCTGAATTATGATCCCTACCACTATGATGAAATATAGGTATGATAGGCTTAGTTAGATAGAATTTAGATATCATTAATACC
This sequence comes from Heterodontus francisci, assembly GCF_036365525.1. Taxonomy (NCBI): domain Eukaryota; kingdom Metazoa; phylum Chordata; class Chondrichthyes; order Heterodontiformes; family Heterodontidae; genus Heterodontus; species Heterodontus francisci. The sequence goes on from NC_090383.1 coordinate 49,758,399, forward strand.
TTTTAGAATTAAAGATTGAATAAATGGTCAGCTTTCAAGACTCACTGAAATCCCCTTTAAGGGCAGAGTTAAAAATCTAAGAACATCCCTGTTGCAATGGAATGTGCACCAGAAACACCTTTTAAGTTAAATGAGACAGGCAAGACATGGTCCGTACTGATAACTATCATCCTAATTAGTTGATAATGTTAATGATATGGACAGACTGACTTAAGGAGACGGTACAAGGTACTATCAAAGAATCATCACAGATGATCAATCACAAAATGGAACGTTACCTACAAAAACTGCACAAATTTAATTTAAAAATTTTAAAGCATAAAACACATTTATAAAGTTAAGTCTTAGTGTTACTATAAAACACGACAAACATTTTGACCAGATAAAAGCTCAAAGCTTCATGAGAAGGGAATTCTCAGCAGATAATTAATTGGGAATAAGTAGCTAATGATATTACCATATATGGATAATGAAAGCAGGAAAAACACGCACAGAAAGATAGCACCTACATTCCAAAAGATGAGTTAGAAATAGTATAAATGTGAGAGTTTTGAATCGAAAAATGAGGGGTATTGAAATTCCTCATCAATGCTTCTCAACCTATGGTAAGAATGGCTGACTGCATGACAAGAGAATTCTGCTCTTAACAGCGAGTGTTTTGTTAAGCAGGAGGCTTACTCGGGGAATTTAAGGTAACAGTTTACTTTGAATTTTGATGGATATTCTAAGATATTTTGCTGTAACATTGCTAGGGTTGAACTTTTGGATTCTGTTTTAGAAATAAGATTATGTTTTACATCTCCTAGTAATCTTTGATATTGTAGTATACTTATCCACTTAAAAGTGTGTTGCATGTTAAATTCTTTAATAAATATATCAAAGTTAATAAATCGTCTCATGTAGCATTCTGTATACAATGACAAGAACCTCCTCTCTGTGTCTCTTTAAGTGGAGAGATATGTATTAAAGAGAGTTTCCCAGACCCTTATAATATCTGGGATATTTATGACAGCCATAATTATTTTAAAAATAGACTATCTGAAAGATGGTAATATTCTCTGTTAGTTTTCTTTCTTTGAGGGAAAACAAGTTCAATTCTTTGGACCCAAATCAGTGTCTATAAGAGTTTGTCTGGTTTGAACTTAATTAAAGGAGATTCATAGGGGTGTACTCCTGATTTAGTTTAGTCTCTATAAGTTGGTTAAAGTCATAAATCACTTCAGTTGGTGCCTAAACCATGTCTTGTTGTTAACAGAATCCTGTACTTATCTATTTGTCTTTAATGTTTATTTTAGGTTTGTAAGTACGGAAGGAGTGTTTTACTGTCAGAAGCATTAAGACCCCTATTTAAGTATCTAGAGACGGCAAACTCTTGATCACAGTTTGTGGTTCTTAAATCAGAACTCCCTCATTCTACGTTTGAGATTTGGATTTTTCCTTTAAAGTTCACTTTAAAGCCTACCTGCAATTAGGTCCTGAAACACTCTAATTCCTAGTTCAGGTTCCGTTCAGACATAATGGCTAATGTTGAAGGGATTGGCTTAATTTTCCCATTGGTTGATCTATCAACTTGTTCCAGTAGATTACAGAATCCCATTCCGTTGCCTCAGGCAGATCAGGTAGTTGTCTTTGAGATAAATAATTTTGATGCCGATGGTTCAGTTAGAGCTTATGGTACCATTGTGGCTGACCCTCAGATGGAAGTGATAGAACGTATCCAGTGAGATAATCAGCCTGATACCCCAGACCCACAATATTCCTTAATGATAAAGTGCACATCTGCATAATTGGGTGGCCTAATGACTGGTGCATGACAGGGCAGGGGTATCCATGGTAGAATAGTAGGTCCTGGGTCTCCCTACATGCGTGGTGGCCATGGGTTTAGGATCAGATGGCTTCCTCACAATGAGGTTCGTGATCAGAATTTGCGAGACAATTATAGATGGTTACTGATACATCACCTTCAAATGAAACAGGACCTTGTCCAGGCTTTTGCTAATGATGGTGCTACAGGCTTTCCTCTGTCTGTGGGACAGCCTGTGCAGTCTCAAATTATGCCCCTAGGCAATGTGAATCTTAACTCTACATATGCCACGTGTGGCAAGCCTGGTCTAAGCAACCAAGATAAAACAAGGTGGACTTTAAACAACTTTGATAGACTTGATACTTGCTGTCAAGGCTGAAGCGCTTCACATTTACGGCAACTCCTCTCCATGATGCTAAACTCTGATCTAGTTCCCCCAACCAATAGGTGCAACAACTGGATTCAAATTTATGCCCACCTCCTGACCACAACTCAGGGTGGACATGTTTGGGCTCAATCAAAGAAATCCTTCAAAATACAGTCAAGTTGAATGGTTTGGTAGTCGCCTATCGATTAGACAAGGACCTTACACATGGAAACTGGGAAATTGTTCATGGTTATCTGGCTAACCAGTATCAGACTTCTGCGCTTAGAATAGCCTGTGAAAGGGCTTTCTCTTATGGTACCATTGTGGCTGACCCTCAGATGGAAGTGATAGAACGTATCCTTATACTGATGACCAGCAGAGGTGGGATAATGTCGAACGCATTATCCGCTCGAATCATACCTTGCTGGGTCTGCCCCATACTAAGCCCGTGGTCCAATCGGATCCTAAGGTTAAAAATAGTACAGACAATGTCTCTGCTTCACACAGATAGGAACAGGATAGGAACCGGACTCCTTCTCGTTCCAGTTGCCCGCCAACTCGTTCCTTTGGGACCCCAGCTGGGCTCTCTGGTCGGTCTGCACCGCCGTCTCGCCAGGAGCGCAAGCGGCATACCTCCCCGGAATGGTGGGAATGGTCTGGCGCCACACCTCATAGAGATAGCAGGGTCAGCTGGGATCCCTATGAGGATGAATTTTATTGTGGCCGTGCCTATCACAAGGTAGTGGGAGGATCCAGGGTTGACAGGGGCAGAGATCAGAAAGACTTCCGACAAGATCGGCATCCACCACAAGGGGACGATAGTCATGACTGAAAGCCTTCTGATAGACCACCTAAGGGATCAGGAAAGCATGAGACTCCTAAGAGGGAGGAGCAGACATCAGTTAAAGTCATCAGAAATCAAGACAGGGCTGACAGTCAGGACTCGGAAGAATATGACTCTCCACAATGAAGAGCTGGCAACCAGCCAGGGTCTCTTGAATTCCCCCATACCCTGGCAACTTTGCCCACTGCTGAACAGTTACAGGCACTCTTTGATATAAGAGCTGATTACTCTGTAAAAACTCAGTGGTCAGATTTGGGAAGTCCGATTTATCAGTTATCAGTAGGGGGATTTACACAGTGTAAGACACAGCTGATTGACTTTTATGAAATTTCTGTTACTATTTACGGCATTACGGCCACCCTCGAGGTGGGATTGGTACCTGATTTAGTTTGCCCTCTTATTATAGGACAGCCTGATATTAAATACTTCCTTAAGAACACATCCAGGCCTGTGGAGGCGTCCACAGACCAGGATGACTGACCAACATATATTCAGGCAGAGCTAGACTGCACCTGCCTGGGGAGGGGGGGGGGTGGAAAAGGATCTCTTGGAACAGCTTCTAAACAAGTACTACCCTTATCTACAGCGTCATCCGAATCAATGTGGCAAGATAGGTACAGAACCTCACTCTCTTGATGCAAGCTGGCATAAGCCCAGGAAACAGTGGCCGATTCAGGATCATAAAGGGAAATTAGATCTACTAGACACTATTAGGGATTTAGAGGAACAAGGTGTCCTAATAAAAATGCCCTCTAGAACTATTTCACCATTGTTTGGTATCTCTGAACTTGATGGCAGATGGAGATTAGTGGTCGATTACACATCCCTTAATAAAGTCTCGGTGCGGAACACTACTCAGCAGCAGAATTCCACTGCCTTTCTTTCTGGCATAAAAAGAGAAACATTTGAATCTTGTATTGATTGGGCTAATGATTTTTGGTCTCACCCACTTACAGAATCTGACTGGCAAAAGACTGCAATGATTGTCCCAGCGGAGGTGGGATAATTTCAATACTGTTGGACTAGATTACCCCAGGGATTTCAAAACAGTCCCTTTCTTTTTCTGCTCATGTTATCAATCTTTTAAAAGACCTTCCCAATGTTAACTCTTACATGGATGACATTTATATTTCACATAATAACCTCCAAGAACATTTTCAGGCTGTTGATACAGTTTTATCCCAGCTCACTGCTGCTGGATACCTGATCAACATTAAAAAGAGCCAGTTCATTCGAGAGGAAGTAGATTTATTAGGCCTCCATATAACTCAGTCCTATAAAGAGAAACTAGGCAAAATTCAATATCCCCGAACTTTGAAAGATCTGCAGGCAAGTTTAGGACTCCTGAACTTTGCTACATCTTTTACACCGACCTTTGCTGAGCTCTCAGCACCTCTATATGCTAGAGTAGGCAAGGGGCCATTCATTTTTTCCCTGGATGATTGCAAGAAATTACAGCAACTATGCCATGATGTACAGAAGGCTATAGATCTGGAGCAAAGGGACTTGCAGCTCCCACTTAATCTTAATGTTAAAACATCTCCTAAAGTAGCAGTTGCAGTTTTTTACAATGAAAATCGCATTTCATTCTGATAATTTTTCCAATGTTGAAGGACGGTACAACAAAAAAGAAAGAATCATGACAGTGATAGTTCAGTATCTCATTAAAGCATGACCCCTTCAATGGATACACCCCACTACAATTTATACTGAAATACCAGACTTGAAATCAGTTTTGCGAATGGCCTCTGATGAGAGAAGAGCCACTCAAATCTGAGATGACCATTGGGCCTCCTTTTTGAACAATCCTATGCTCATTTTTAAATTTCTATCCTCAGACATGGACTTAGAACACCTCCCTGTTATGGAAGATGATGATACCGAGGAGGGAGTTAAACAAGTACCTCTGAAACCACTTATAGATTATCACCAGGTTATTTACTGTGATGGGTCATCAATGATGATTAAAAAAGGGACATCCCAACAATCCTCAGCTGGGATGGGGATAGTAATAGGTACCTTTGGGATTCTTATTCTTTCTATCAGGAGGGATTGTTATGCCCCTTGGCCAACGGACAGCACAGTATGCTGAAGCTGCAGCATTATGGTATGCTTCAGAAAAGGTAGACCCTATTAAGCCCACATTGTAAATAGGCTTACAATCAAGACCTAGTGTTCTGGGAGCAGACAGGCTTTACCAATTATAAAGGTAAACCCATAAAACACAAGTCATTGTGGGAAGATATTCTCCATTTATGAAAGGAGAAACGTAATTGTCAGGTAATTCATGTACCGGGCATACCACTGGTTCAGTCCAATCAAAGAGCAACAGTCTTGCAGATGGACAGACAAAACATTCAGTCTGCATGACACCCCCTCGAAAGGGGCCTGCCACAGTTAATGTAATCACTAGGGCAGAATGGGCAGCTAATCAGGATGAGGAACTGATTCAGCTATTAGACCTGACGAAAGAGAATCCAAAAGAATATCCATCAAAGTACTTATATTCGGAGACCCTGACTGGTATTGTACTGGTAAAGTTACCCAAGGGTGTCTGGGAGGTGCGCCCAAGTCACAAACGAGAACAGCTTGTAAAAGAAGCTCATGAGGGTATAGGTCAGGCACATAGTAGTGCCCGAGCAAAATTCTGAAAATTGAATCCTTTATATTAGTGGCCAAGCATGCTTAAAGCCTGTAAAATATACGTGGAAAATTGTGAGCCATGTAATTTAACCAACATATCATCACTTGTTAAACCGCCACTGTTGGCTCCTGTGAAGCCTAATAAACCAATGGAGAAATGAAGTGGATTCAGGAGAAAAAGTTTGAACACAAACCTGGTTTCAGACCTAATTGGATGAAACCTGTTCAAATACATTCTGTTATTAATGAAAGAACTGTCAAAATATTTGATAACCAGCTGAATGGCAAGCAATCTCTTAAAATTGTCTCTGTAGACAACCAGAAGAGGTGTCCTGAATGGTACAGGAATGGAGGAACAGTACACGTTGCAGTTGTACACTGTCTTTCAGGACCCAGCCTGGAGGACAACATCGGAAACGACGCTAATCAAACTACAACCAACTGCATCAAGAACTGTTCCTTCCCCACGCAGGACTTTGCAGCGCCTCAAAGGTTGGTTTCACCAGAAACCACACCCGACACAATGAGCAATAGTCAAGCCACAACAGAAGACAGAGAAACTGCGGGAAAGGAACAAAGCACCAAAGTCTCTCAGTGATGGAACTTATTCTTGAGTAAGGAATGGATTGAGGTACTGTTGTTTTACTTCAGCCTTGATTATTCTTCTGTTTGTTGCTTTAGTTACTATTTTATGGACTATTATTAAATATAGTGCTTATACTCAGATTCAAATTACAGAAGTTGTGTTTACGGACCTTCCTAACAACCATAGCAGTAAAAATCCGACTGTGGCTTCCACACTTGTTTCTCAAATACATCGTTCTGTTACAATTTCTAATAACAGATCCATGATGTCTAAGGTACTGCTTCATTTTGGTATTATTTCTATACCTGGGCCTCAACCACTTGTGCGATTACATGGTTCTATATATCAGGTTTCATGGAGGCACCCAAGATTGCGTCGTTGGCACCAGCTGGACCTCATCGTCACAAGGCGAGCCTCCTTAAACAGTGTTCAAATCGCACGCAGCTTCCACAGTGCGGACTGCGACACCGACCACTCCCTGGTGTGCAGCAAGGTTAGACTAAGACCAAAGAAGTTGTATCATTCCAAGCAGAAGGGCCACCCACGCATCAACACGAGCAGAATTTCTCATCCACAGCTGTTACAAAAATTTCTAAATTCACTTGTTCTAAATTCCCACAGGAGATGCAGAGACCAAGTGGGCCAACATCAGAGACGCCATCTATGAGTCAGCTTTGACCACCTATGGCAAACATGCGAAGAGGAATGCAGACTGGTTTCAATCTCATACTGAGGAGCTGGAACCTGTCATAGCCGCTAAGCGCATTGCACTGTTGAACTACAAGAAAACCCCCAGCGAGTTAACATCCGTAGCACTTAAAGCAGCCAGAAGCACTGCACAAAGAACAGCCAGGTGCTGCGCAAATGACTACTGGCAACACCTATGCAGTCATATTCAGCTGGCCTCAGACACCGGAAACATCAGAGGAATGTATGATGGCATTAAGAGAGCTTTTGGGCCAAACATCAAGAAGATCGCCCACCTCAAATCTAAATCAGGGGACATAATCACTGACCAATGCAAGCAAATGGACCGCTGTGTTAAGCACTACCTAGAACTGTACTCCAGGGAGAATATTGTCACTGAGACTGCCCTAAATGCAGCCCAGCCTCGACCAGTCATGGATGAGCTGGACGTACAGCCAACAAAATCGGAACTCAGTGATGCCATTGATTCTCTAGCCAGCGGAAAAGCCCCTGGGAAGGACAGCATTACCCCTGAAATAATCAAGAGTGCCAAGCCTGCTATACTCTCAGCACTACATGAACTGCTTTGCTTGTGCTGGGACGAGGGAGCAGTACCTCAGGACATGCGCGATGCCAATATCATCACCCTCTATAAAAACAAAGGTGACCACGGTGACTGCAACAACTACCGTGGAATCTCCCTGCTCAGCATAGTGGGGAAAGTCTTTGCTCGAGTCGCTCTGAACAGGCTCCAGAAGCTGGCCGAGCGTGTCTACCCTCAGGCACAGTGTGGCTTTCGAGCAGAGAGATCGACCATTGACATACTGTTCTCCCTTCGTCAGATACAGGAGAAATGTCGCGAACAACAGATGCCCCTCTACATTGCTTTCATTGATCTCACCAAAGCCTTTGATCTCGTCAGCAGACGTGACCTCTTCAGACTGCTAGAAAAGATTGGATGTGCACCAAAGCTACTAAGTATCATCACCTCATTCCATGACAATATGAAAGGCACAATTCAACATAGCGGCACCTCATCAGACCCCTTTCCTATCCTGAGTGGCGTGAAACAGGGCTGTGTTCTCGCACCCACACTTTTAGGGATTTTTTTCTCCCTGCTGCTCTCACATGCGTTCAAGTCCTCTGAAGAAGGAATTTTCCTCCACACAAGATCAGGGGGCAGGTTGTTCAACCTTGCCCGTCTGAGAGCGAAGTCCAAAGTATGGAAAGTCCTCATCAGGGAACTCCTCTTTGCTGCTGATGCTGCATTAACATCACACACTGAAGAGTGTCTGCAGAGTCTCATCGACAGGTTTGCGGCTGCCTGCAACGAATTTGGCCTAACCATCAGCCTCAAGAAAACGAACATCATGGGGCAGGACGTCAGAAATGCTCCATCCATCAATATTGGCGACCACGCTCTGGAGGTGGTTCAAGAGTTCAGCTACCTAGGCTCAACTATCACCAGTAACCTGTCCCTAGATGCAGAAATCAACAAGCGCATGGGAAAGGCTTCCACTGCTATGTCCAGACTGGCCAAGAGAGTGTGGGAAAATGGCGCACTGACACGGAACACAAAAGTCCAAGTGTATCAAGCCTGTGTCCTCAGTACCTTGCTCTATGGCTGGACAACGTATGTCAGCCAAGAGCGACGTCTCAATTCATTCCATCTTTGCTGCCTCTGGAGAATACTTGGCATCAGGTGGCAGGACCGTATCTCCAACACAGAAGTCCTCGAGACAGCCGACATCCCCAGCTTATACACACTACTGAGTCAGCGGCGCTTGAGATGGCTTGGCCATGTGAGCTGCATGGAAGATGGCAGGATCCCCAAGGACACATTGTACAGTGAGCTCGTCACTGGTATCAGACCCACCGGCCGTCCATGTCTCCGCTTTAAAGACGTCTGCAAACGCGACATGAAGTCCTGTGACATTGATCACAAGTCGTGGGAGTCAGTTGCCAGCGTTCGCCAGAGCTGGCGGGCAGCCATAAAGACGGGACTAAAGTGTGGCAAGTCGAAAAGACTTAGCAGTTGGCAGGAAAAAAGACAGAAGTGCAAGGGGAGAGCCAACTGTGTAACAGCCCTGATAAACAAATTTTTCTGCAGCACCTGTGGAAGAGCCTGTCACTCTAGAATTGGCCTTTACAGCCACTCCAGGCGCTGCTCCAAAAACCACTGACCACCTCCAGGCGCTTACCCATTGTCTCTCGAGATGAGGCCAAAGAAGATATATCAGCCTACACAAGTTGAATTTGAGACAACAATTTTGGCTAAGACTCTTGAAATTCAGTTGATTCAAAAAGAAAATGACCTGGTTAACCAACTTAATGTTACCATGCGTAACCTTACGGATGAAAATCAGACTTTTCAGATATCAGCTGGTGACCTCGGTGAAAAGACACGCAATGAGCAATGCTTTGAACAGGTGGGACATTGCTACTTTATTGAATGGGGTAAACAGAAAACTTAAACAGAAAATAAAAGGAAGGGACAGAATGTGTGAACATCATATTGCACCAAGGAATCATACAAGAGTAGGGAAATTTAATAATAGAACAAACTTAAAGGCTTTGTATCTGAATGCACGAAGCATTCTGAATAAAATAAATGAGTTAACAGCGCAAACAGAGACGAATGGGTATGATTTTGTGGTGATTACTGAGACGTGGTTGCACGGAAACCAGGTTTGGGAATTGAATATCCAAGGGTACTCAGTATTTCAGAAGGATAGACAGGAAGGAAAAGGAGGTGGTGTAGCTTTATTAGTGAAGGAAGGGATCGGTGCTGTAGTGAGAAACGATATAGGCACTGGAGATCAAGGCGTAGAATCAGTCTGGGTAGAAATAAGAAATAGCAAGGGAAAGAAGTCACTGGTGGGAGTAATCTATAGGTCCCCAAACAATAGTTCCACAGTGGGGCACAGTATAAACCAGGAAATACTGGGGGCTTGTAAGAAAGGTATGGCAATAATCATGGGTGATTGTAATATGCATATAGACTGGATTAGTCAAATTGGCAAGGGTAGCCTCGAGGGAGAGTTCATTGAATGTATTAGAGATTGTTTTTTGGAGCAATATGTTGTGGAACCAACCAGGAAGCAGGCTATTCTAGATTTGGTGTTGTGTAATGTGGTGGGATTAATAAATGATCTCATTGTTAAGGATCCTCTAGTGAAAAGTGATCATAGCATGCTAGAATTTCAAATTCAGTTTGAGGGTGAGAAGCTGGAGTCCCACAAAAGTGTTCTGGAGTTAAACAAAGGTAATTATATAGGCATGAGGACAGATTTGGCCCCTAGTGGACTGGGCAGGAAGACTACAAGGTAGGACAGTTGACGAACAGTGGCAGATGTTTAAGGAGATATTCAATTTATCCCAACTAAAATATAATCCAGAGAGGAAGAAAGGTTCTAGGAGGGGGAAAAACATCCATGGCTAAGACATAAGGCATACCATACTGCAAAGGCCAGTGGCAGGCTGGAAAATTGGGAAAAGATCAACACAGGGTTACTAAAAAAGTAATAAAAAGAGCAAAGGTAAATTATGAAAGAAAACTAGCGCAAAATATAAAAACGGATCGCGAAAGCTTCTGTAAGGATATAAAAGGGAAGAGAGTAGCTAAAGTGAATGTTAGTCCATTGGAGGATGGGACTAGGGAGTTAATAGAAGGGAACACAGAAATGACAGAGACACTAAATCAGTATTTTGCTTCAGTTTTCACAGTGGAGGACACTAGTACCATCCCAATAGTACCAGGTAATGCAGAAGTTATAGAAAGGGAGGAACTGAGAACAATCATCATCACTAGGGAAAAAGTACTGAGCAAACTATTGGGATTGAAGGCAGACAAGTTCCCAGGGCCTGACGGCCTATATCCTAGGGTCTTAAAGGAAGTGGCAGTGGAGATAGTGGATCCATTGGTTATAATATTCCAGAATTCTCTGGATACGGGAAAGGTTCCAGTGGATTGGAAAAAAGCTAATGTAACGCCCTTATTCAAAAAGGGAGGGAGACAGAAAGTAGGAAACTACAGACCAGTTAGTTTAACATCTGTCATTGGGAAATTGTTAGAATCCATTATTAAGGAAGTAATAACAGGACATTTAGAAAGTCAAAATGCAATCCATCAAAGTCAGCATGGTTTTATGAAGGGTAAATCGCTTTTGACTAATTTGCTGGAGTTCTTCGAAGTTGTAACAAGCAAAGTAGATAATGGGGATCCTGTCGATGTAGTATATCTGGACTTCCAGAAGGCATTTGATTAGGTGCCGCACAAAAGGTTAATACACAACGTAAGTTCTCATGGGATAGGGGCAATTTATTAGCTTGGATAGAGGATTGGCTAACCAACAGAAAACAGAGAGTCGGGATAAATGGGTCTTTTTCTGGTTGGCAAGATGTAACTAGTGGGGTGCAACAGGGTTTGGTCCTCGGACCCCAACTATTTCCAATCTAAATAAATGACTTGGGTGCAGGGATAGAAGGTACTATAGCCAAATTTGCACTCGACACTAAAATAGGTGGGACAGTAAGTTGCAATAAAGCAATAAGAAATCTACAAATGGATATGGATTGGTTAGATAAATGGGTCAAAATTTGGCAGATGAATTTTAACATGGATAAGTGTGAGGTTATCCATTTTGTTCGGAAGAATAGAAAGGCAAATTATTATCTAAATGGAGAGAAACTTCAGAGTGCTTCAGTGCAGAGGGATCTGGGTGTCCTCGTGCATGAATCGCAGAAAACTAGTTTGCAGGTACAGTAGGTGATAAGGAAGGCAAATGGAATTTACAGCACAGTGGCGCAGTGGTTAGCACCGCAGCCTCACAGCTCCAGCGACCCGGGTTCAATTCTGGGTACTGCCTGTGTGGAGTTTGCAAGTTCTCCCTGTGTCTGCGTGGGTTTCCTCCGGGTGCTACGGTTTCCTCCCACTTGCCAAAGACTTGCAGGTTGATAGGTAAATTGGCCATTAGCAATTGCCCCTAGTATAGGTAGGTGGTAGGGGAATATAGGGGATGTTTGGTAGGAATATGGGATTAGTGTAGGATTAGTATAAATGGGTGGTTGATGGTCGGCACAGACTCGGTGGGCCGAAGGGCCTGTTTCAGTGCTGTATAAAAAAAAAAACATTTATTGCTAAAGGAATAGAGTATAAAAGCAGGGAAGTGTTGCTGCAACTGTACAAGGCATTAATGAGACCGCACCTGGAGTATTGCGTATAGTTTTGGTCCCCTTACTTGAGAAAGGATGTAGTTACATTGGAGGCAGTTCAGAGGAGGTTCACTAGATTGATTCCAGAGATGAGGGGTTTGTCTTATGAAGAGAGATTGAGCAGTTTAGACCTTTACTCTCTGGAGTTTAGAAGAATGAGAGGAGATCTAATTGAGTATTTAAGATGATTAAGGGGATTGACAAAGTAGACATAGAGAGGATGTTTCCTCGTGGGGCAATCTAGAACGAGAGGTCATAGTTTTAGGATAAGGGGTAGCAGATTTAAAACAGAGACGAGGAGACATTACTTCTCTCAAAGGGTCGTGAATCTGTGGAATTCACTACCCCAGAGTGCGGTGGATGCCGGGACATTGGGTAAATTTAAGGAGGAGATAGACAGATTTTTAATTAGAAATGGGTTGAAGGGTTATGGAGAACGGGCAGGAAAGTGGAGTTGAGGCCAAGATGAGATCAGCCATGATCGTATTGAATGGCGGAGCAGGCTCGAGGGGCTGAATTTCCTCCTCCTGCTTCTTTTTCTTATGTCCTTATGTTCATATTCTCTCACTGATGGGTTTGGACAACATCCTACATCAAATTTCACACCCACTGACTTTCCTCTCAACCCGATATTTTCAATTGCAAAAACATATCCCCATAAGTATGATAGGGAATCATTGTGAGTCACCTCAAGAATCAGGTGTATTTGGCTCCACTTCTCCAATTCGTCACTATGTTCCTAAAATGAGCTCTTCAGTTCATCTCTGGCACTATAATAAACCTATGGCTTTATTCCCTGTGGATGGTGGCTTTCTTTATAATTTGGCAATTTTTTGTTCCTCAAAATTCTACTCTGAATCTTTTAAGAATTCACGGACTTATGATGGGATCACTGAAATTGATTGAATGCTCGCTGATGATTGCAGAATGAAGTCAGACAACAAGTATTACCTAGCATCATCTTGCCTGCCTCGAGATTTGCATCTGAAAGGTACTGGTAAATTCTTTGTTAAAGGTCTTCCAGATGCCAGTAGTGCATGTGATATGCCAGAAATATCTTACTACTTGAACACCTCACACTATGCGATTTCCTGCAGAGATCAAACATTTTCCTGCATTTGACCTGAGTGACATATGGAGGGGAGGTAATGCATGTGATGGTCCCATTCATTATAACATTGGAAAAGTGCAATGGTGCAAAGGAAAACATGGCAGAAAGGCTCTCCTTTGTATCGACAAGTTATCTTCTGATGGAATGTACACCTGCTATAAAGATAATCAAGTTCCAAATGGCACTTCTATCCAGGAAACATCAGAATTTCTTGATATTAAAGTCTATTCACTTTATTCCTGGTGTAAAGACGTTCGCTGGAATGTGACTAAAAATATACTAAAGCACGCTTTAGTTTATGCCAACAGGACTTTATTGATTCAAGATTGAGTGGCAGCTACGGAGCCTTACCTCTCTATGAACAAGTCCTCTGGAGAGGACTTCTCTTACAATATATCAATCTGATGTTTATAGAGTGGTAGTACCTTTAAATCAATCTTTTGCAGATTTCATCAAATTAGTTGATCTTTCCTGACATCATATGAAGCATTCTACGTTAATGAATACTCGCTCGCTCCAAAGGTCTTCTCTCCTGTTAGCAGAATCAGTTCTTGTATTGGAACAATGGAACCGGGATCAAGACTACAGCCTCAAAAAGATTGAGGACTTTATTAAATTACAGATATCACTTGTTGTTACTGGTCTGCAAACTATTCACAAAGAATTTCTCTCCATAGATGAGGGTATTAGAATTAATAACCTTATGATATCGATTCATATGTCCCAATTGAAAATTCAGTCTAATCAAATCCCTTGGTCATGCTGCAGGGATTCCTTTATCGATGGCCTCTGCCTTAGTGTAGAGCATGAAAAAGCCCTGGCTGGACTTACCTCTCATGCCATACTACATAATATTACTTCCCTTCCCACAGACAGAACTATACTAGGGGATATTGTTTGGTTAACGGAATCTATTAAATTGAGACTAGATATCCTTCTTACGGTCACTTTAATAAAACAAATGGAGATTTACTATAAGCAATGGAAAATCCTTAATTTGGGCCTCTTTAAGTCTTCAGGATCGTTTTGGGCCTTATTGACAGTAAAGCATCCGTATGATAGGGTAGCTCGTCCGCATTCGCAGTTTAATTCCACTCTTAACTCTCCTTCAATGATGTATGATTTTATTGAGGTGAATGAATGCACTGATCAGGGATTCCTTATTTTTCACACATGGCAAAAATTTAACCCTCGTGGCACTGGTTCAGGTAAGGCAAATTGCCCTGTTACCTCTACTCCTGTTCGACCGGATTATAAGCGACTTTTCTTATTGGGAAATGGCTCCTATGCGGTTGTTACTGCCTCCGGGTGTTCTGACTGTGGTCTGGATATTGGCACCTGGATGATAACACTGTCTGTGGATGTTACTTGCTATGGTCACGCTTTCCAACCTATTAAATCCTCTAGGTCTAGAAATTCCTATGTTCCTCGTGTTATTTATACGCCTGTTAAACTTAGTAAACTTAGTACTGTTCTTAGCCAGTTACAGGGCATAGAATTGATTCTTACCTTTACCAATTATTTAGTTGAGGAAACTATTAAAAGGGCACAACACTTGCTGTCGCAGGTTAAATTGACTAATATTTGTCAAGCTCCAGATTGGCTACAGACTATTGGTCAAGGGGTTGTCAAGGCAATGCCAGGGTAAACTTGTGCTGCTAAATCTGCCATTGAATGGCTTACTGATGCTGTTACAGGAATAATTGGATGCACTTTTGGTATATTCTCATGCCTTGTTCCAGTGCTCACTGAATTTGGGATCGTTATCCTCATTCGAGTTCTTAAGTGATTTTTTTTCAAATTATGTTCTGTGATATTGTCTTTGCAGGGTTTTTCCTTTATTCTCTTTCGCTGCTATATGTTTTTCTAGCTCTGCAAATAGAATCTCAGACCAACGCTGAACGCCTTAAATTGTCCATCTCATCGAAGACATGTGTACCTCCCTTCATCAGGCTTCTCTATCTCACCCTGGTCCACTCCTCCATTACCACCACCACCTCGTCCCCTTCTCATGGCACCTTCCCCTGCAAGCGCAGGAGGTCTCTAATACCTGCCCATTTACCTCCTCTCTCCTCATTATCCAAGGCCCCAAACACTCCTTTCAGGTGAAGCTGTGATTTAATTGTACCTCTTTCAATGTAGTATACTGTATTCACTGCTCACAATGTGGTGTCCTCTACATTGGGGAGACCAAACACAGATTGGGTGACCGTTTTGCAGAACACCTCCGCTCAGTCTGAAAGCATGACCCCGAGCTTCCAGTTGCTGGCCATTTCAACACTCCCCCCTACCCTCATGCTCACATCTCTGTCCTGGGATTGTTGCAGTGTTCCAGTGAACATCAACGCAAGCTTGAGGAACAGCATCCCATTTACTGATTAGGCACGCTACAGCCTGCTGGATTGAACATTAAGTTCAATCATTTCAGAGCATGACGGGCCCCCCATTTTACTTTTATCTTTAGTTATTTTTTCTTTTCTTTCATTTTTTGTATTTATTTTATTTTAGTTTGTTCAGTTTGTTTCTACTGTGCCTATCCACTGTTTTTTTTCATGTTTGTGTTTGTGGCTGTTCAGTTTTTAGTCCATTAACACCCTATCTTTCAGCACACTATTAACCTATTGTTTGCCTTTACTCCATGACCTTCTGGTCAGCTATTCCATGACGAACACGAACTATGATTTTTGTAGGTGCAGTCTTTTATATTATTGCACTGTTTTAAAAAAAATAAATAGTAACACTCATGTTTAAATATTAGACATTACTTGGTTAAAACAACCTATCTCCGCTGTTCGCCTTTATACTGGTCAAGAGGGGGTGTGTGATGAAATACAGGTAAAATAGGCTTAATTGGGTAGAATTTAGATATAATTAATACATTATACCTTTTAGAACTAAAGCTTGAATAAATGGTCAGTTTTCAAGACTCATTGAAATTCCCTTTAAGGGCAGAGTTAAAAATCCATGAACATCCCTGATGCAATGGAATGTGTACCATAAATGCCTTTTAAGTTAAATGAGACAGGCTACACATGGCCCTTGCTGATAACTATAATTCTAATTAGTTGATAATGTTAATGATATAGACAAACTGACATAAGGAGATGGTACAAGATACCATCAAAGAACCATCACAGATGATCAATCACAAAATGAAATGTTACCTACAAAAAGTTACTGCACAAATTTAATTAAAAATCTTTGAAGTATAAAACACATTTATAAAGTTAAGTCTTAGTGTTACTATAAAACACTACAAACATTTTGACCAGATAAAAGCTCACAACTTCATGAGAAGGGAATTCTCAGCAGATAATTAATTGAGAATAAGTAGCTAATTACCATATATGGGTAACGAAAGCAAGAGAAACACGCACAGAAAGGTAACGCCTACATTCCAAAAAATGAGTTAATAGATTAGAAACAGTATAAACGTGAGAGTTTTGAACCGAAAAATGAAGGTTATTGAAATTCCTCACCAATGCTTCTCAACCTATGGCAAGAACGGCTGACTGCATGACAAGAGAATTCTGCTCTTAACCGAGAGTGTTATGTCTTGTTAAGCAGGAGGCTGAATAGGCGAGGGGAACCCCAACTCGGCCCTTTGAAGCTCTCCCTGGCAATTCATGGCACCCAAGCACTTAACTGCTCAGCGCTCGGGTCCCTGTTCCTTGAAGGAAGAGGATCCCACCTCCCAGAGCTGATGGCCAATCAGAGGGCTGGAAGCACAGTAGTATCAGCAGAGCCACCGGGAGCGGTGACCCTTGCCGGTACTATACCAGGCATGGGATCAGGCCCAGCACTGGAGCCCTGGACCCCAGGTATGTGTGGTGGGGTCGCCGGGAACAGTCTGGTAGACCCCGGTGATGTTGGGGGGGGTACTCATTGAGGGTAATGGTGTTAGCAGCTAGGCTCCTCCGTGGGCCACAGATTGCCCATGGAGGAGGGTCTCTCCCCACTCACAGGGAGGCTGCCTTATTTTACTGGGCAATCGCCGCGCATGGCAGAGCTCACCCCCACCCCTCCCCCGCTACTGATTTAATTCCAGCAGTGGCAGGAAGCAGCCCCTAAGTGGCCGCTAAGGGCTTCAATTGCCTCTGGGCGGGAAGGCTGTCTTTGGCCTTTCCCACCTCCTACTTTGCAGGGCGATGGGAAGGCGATGGGCTATCCGCATTCCACCTTCCATCGCTATTCTATAAGCCCCACAACCCCCCCGCTCCCCACAGTCTCACAGCCTGTCTCCCGGGGGCCCATTAAATTCTTCCTGTAGTCTGGGTTTGGGTGGAGCTAAGCAACAACAAGGGGCAGAAAACACTAGTGGGAGTAATTTATAGGCTCTGTAACAATAAAGCAGAATTTTATGCTGCACTTGGAGATGGGAACGGAGGCGGGAGGGAGCAAACAAAATAGCAAGGGATGTTGTTTGTGATGTTGTCTGGGCCCCCTGCCATTTTGTCCGGGGCTGGGAAGGCCAAGGACAGCCTTCCCACTCCAGGTTAATTGAGGCCCTTGTGGCCAATTAATTGTGCGGGATGGAGGGGCCTGGTACCATGTGGAGACACCGCCAGGTGAAACCTGGCAGCCTCCTAACAGGGTCGGGGTGGACAGTCCCTCCTTTGTGGGCAATCCATGGCCCCCCAAGGGCTCCAACCTGGCGGTGAAGGTGGCCCCTGCCCCCCAGGAAGACCCCCCCCCTACCCTCACTAACTACACCCCCTCCGCCCCATTGCCAGGGCCTGCCTGACTGGTCCTGACAACCATTCACTAAGCCCAGGGTCTCCGATATCCTCGGTACTATAGACCTTCCAGTGACACTGCCGGTACTGCACAGCTGCCGGCCCTCTGTTTGGCCAGCAGCTTTAGAGGTGGGAGCTCATCCCTTCAAGAGTCGCCGTCCCTGATGGCGGGCAGCCAATTAACTGCCCACTGTGGAATTGCAATGGGGGTCTGATGGAAAGCCAAGGCGGGATCTCCCTCCATCTTCCGGCCTACTGCCAAGAATCCCATCATCAGAATAAAATCCAGCCCATAGTGTTGGGCAAAGTACAAGTCAGGAAATTCGATGTGCATGTAACAAGGGTAATACAGTAATCATTGGGTTTTCAATTTTCATATAAACTGGGTAGGCCAAATTTGCAGTAATAGTGTGGAGGATGAGTTCATGGAATGTATATGAAATAGTTTTCTAGATCTGTATGTCGAGTAACCAGCTAACAAACAGGCCATTTTAGGTCTTGTATTGTGCAATGAGAAAGGGTTCATTGATAAACCTTGTAGTAAAGGAGACTCTATGGAATAGTGGTCATAATATGTTTTGAATTTTAAACTGCATTTGAGAGTGATTTAGTTAAGGATAAAACTCGGGTCTTAATTCTGAACAAAGCCAAACCCATAGGTATGAGGGGCAAGTTGGCTGAAGTAGATTGCGAAACTAGATTTAAGGATATGATGGTAGATAAGCAATGGCAAACATTTAAAGAATTAATTCATAATTTGCAACAAATATACATTTCCTTAGAGAATAAAACCCTATGGGAAAAGTGGTCCAACCATGACTGACAAAAGAGTTGTAAGCCAGAGGATTGGGAAGGTTTTAGAATTCAGCAAAGGATGACTAAGAAACTGATGAGAAAAGAGAATGTGAGAGCAAACCAGCAAGAAACGTAAAAACAGATTGCAAAAACTTCCATAGGTATCTAAAAAAAAGAGATTAGCAAAAGTAAACTTAGTCTCTTAGAGGCAGAGACAGGAGAAATTATAATGGGGAATAAGGAAATGGCAGAGACAATAAACAGATATTTGTATCTGTCTTCATGTTAAAAGACATAAAAAAAATACTGGAAATCATGGTGAACCAAGGAACTAGTGAAAATTAGAAACTTAGGTACACGATTACAAATCCCCGGACTTGATGGCCAACATCTTAGGGTTTTAAAAGAGGTAGCTGCAAAGATAGTGGATTGATCAGTTTTGATCTTCCAAAATTCCCTTGATTCTATAATATAGTAGCAAATGTAACCCCACAATTCAATAAAGGAGAGAGCGAGAACACAGAGAACTATAGGCCAGTTAGCCTGGCATCAATAGTATGGAAAATGCTAGAATATATTAGGGATGTGGTAAAAGGACACTTGGAAATCATGATTCAGCAGATTAAGCACGGATTGATGAAAGGGAACTCATGTTTGACAAATCTATTACAGTTTTACTGAGGTTGTAATGAGTAGGGTGGATAAGGAGGAACCAGTGGATGTAATGTATTTAGATTTTCAAAAAGTATTTGATAATGTGCCATATAAGAGGTCAATGCACAAAATTAGGTCTCATAGGATTGGGAATAATATGTTAGCATAGGTTTAGGATTGGTTAACCAGCAGAAGACAGAGAGTAGGGGCTGCATTTTCAGCCCCCACCCCGAAATTGGGAAAAGACTGAGTGGATGGGCTTGGGGGGGGTAGCCTGAAAATACCGGTGCTGGCTGATGTGTCAGTTTCAGGATGCCATTTCCAGTGCTGGCAATGTGAACTAGGGCAGGGGGAGGGTGGGATAGGGATCCTGCTCTCCTCCCCATTGAGCACAATTATATACTTAAAAAGATCATTAAGAGCTTGTTAATGTTGAAGGATGGAATTTTGAAGGGGCTGCATTGGTTTCAGGAGGTGTCTGTTGCAGATCAGCTGAAGGGAGGCAGGTGGAGTAGGAAGCCAGTCATGGCTGCCCCAGGGAATTATCCTGGTCCTATAAGATTGTCAGCGGGGCAAAGGGGGAATCAGCATTTGCAAAGGAGGTGCCCTTGGTGCCATGCAGGGACAGTGGGCACTCAGCACTCAGGCATTGAATACGGTCATCACCACCTCCCCCCCCCCCACCATCAGGGGGGCAGAAGAATGGGGCAATTATCTATTGCTGCTTTGCCATGAAATGTCATGTGGGGGATGGTTCGGGCAAAATCAACAATTTGGGTACATTTTGCACTCAAAATTACACTTGTTTTCTGAATTGATTTCTTGGTTCATGTTTTTGCTCAACTCAATTACAAAATCACAGATGTAAAATCTCCCACAAACTAGGGTTTTCGAATGTTTTTGTTTTTCTCCTTGTTACGACCAGGTAAGAATGATGTCATGGGGTCTTTCTCAGCCTTCACCTGGTCTTACTGTAGCAGGGTTTAATTTTAAACACATCGTGTTTCGAGCTCCCTCTTTGGTGAATTCTTGTTCGCCACTTTCCAATTATAAGGCAAAGAAATGAACATAAACAGGCTTTCTTAGGTTTAAAGAAGAAAAGTGAAATTGATTAAAACTTAAACTTAAACTCTAATTCGGTTGACGCCCACGAACACATGCCGCGCCCCAAGCAAGCATGCATACGCGATACGCACATGCAAATAGAGACAGAAAAGAGCAGAAGAAAAATAAAGTAGAGAAGTTTGAGCCAATCAGAAGAGTTTATTGTTACTGTGCTTCGAGCTCACTGTAGTCCTTTTGTAGGTAGTTCTTGCTCGTAGGTAATTCTTGCTTTTCATTGGGGCCCAGCAATTATTCTTAAACCTTGTTCACTGTAGGAGATATTTCTCTCTTGGGTTTCCTGTGTCTTCACTGGATTCCAAAACTGGTGAGAAAGGGATGAGCAGACAGGAAAGAAGTCTTTTCCAGTCCAGAAGCAAACAGCTTTCTGAATTTTAAAACTGTGTGGCAAGTTCAAATTAAAAAAAACTCCAACAGCCAGTTAGTCATGTTATTAAATTGGTCTGACCATGTCTGTTTGTGCATTCAGCCATTTTAGCAGTTAACCTGGAATGCTAGCCTCTCCACTTTCAATGTCTGGTAATCAAAAGTTCATTGTGGATTACATTGGAGCAAGGAGTGGTCCCTTTGTCCTTTCCAAGTACTGTCTGTTACTATGCAAATTTCTTTCCAGTCAAGGGTCTAGTGTTTTTTTTAAAACAAATTCTTTATTTACTCCAGTAAAAGTTTAAAAATCAATGTTCATGTGACAAAATATGTGTCTCATTCCTGGCAGGTGGGGGCCAGCATGACATTTTGTATTAAAAATATTGCTCGATATTTTTAAGTGTGGTATCTGGTACAGTTTTATTAACACAGCTGAAAATGGGTTTGTCATAAAAAATAAACATTTTTAATAAGTGTGTCTAGTCCACCGTCTGTGATTAACTGGACTTTAAATAACTGAAAATGACTTTTAAGAAAAGCTATACAGAACCATTTACTAGTTTCATTGGTTTACAGTGGTCAGTTTCTTAGTAAGTTGGATATTTTTTAATATTTAAAATCTCTTAGAGTCCCTGTGCCTAACAAAAAAAGCTTAATTTTAAGAACCTCCTTGAAGGCCCACAAACAGATGCAATTAGCAGAAACTCAACACGATGATTAATTCGATGTGGGGGCTTGGCCATCTTCCATTGTGATGCTTTTTAAACCAGTGCAAAAGATGGCGGAAAATCAATTTGCACTAAATGCACCTTGCACTTGAAATTCCTCGATTGTGGTGGTTTGGCCGACTTTGGGCGAAATGCGCTGGAAAAACCCAGCAGAAACTCCAGGCCATGAAGTTTTGGGTCTCCTATCGTTCACAAATCTAATTCAGCCTTTCTCTTATGCTGCTTAAGATCAATCATTGACCATGTGGATTCATTCTTCTAATGTCTTATACCTTCCATGTGTTCTCATGGAAATGCATCTGTGATAGCTCTTCCAACTAGCAATTTTTTGTCTAGGTCTTTTGTAGTTTCATTATTGTCTCTCAGTCTCAAGTGCCTTCCCAGTCCTTCTGCTGGCTTTACCTGAAAGTTGAGCAATTTCAGTTGTGTTTCTGACTTCAGGTTATTTATGTAGAATAGAAACAGGAATGGTTCTGGGGTATTCAACTCAGTATATCTACCCTGTATGCTAATGTGGAGCAGTTTTATTATTGCAATGTTAATATTTTAATATCATATTATTAAAATGCATGCTGCAAATAATTTCTTAAAAATATGCTAGCTTTACTTTATAGCTTCTGGTCTTCCATTTTTCCCATTATTTCTTCCCTATTTCGTGCAAACTCCATTTTTACTGTTTTATTATTGGGTAAATGTATTGTTAATCTGTACTTTTGTACTCATGATTTATTATTTATTATTTTATTCTTGAAATACTTTTCTTGCCTTTTCTCTATGGGGGTAATTTTAATCCTTTGCGCCTGGTAGAAATTAGAACAGGCAGTTAAAATGCCATGAGTTACTTACCCACCCTAATGCCACCAGGATCACACCATCTGCAATTTTTACTTACTCTTCTCAGCAGATAACAAGGATATCTGCTCAAAGCTGGCACAGACTTCTTCGTATATGTATGTTGGGTCCCAATGATGTCATTGGGATGTGACGCAAGACCACTGCAAGACATCCCTGGTATCTGATTCCACCACTTACCTTATATTGGTGGGCAGTCTCTGGACTGTGCAATCTTTCATATGAACATAAGAACGTAAGAACTAGGAGCAGGAGTAGGCAATTAAGCCCCTCAAGCCTGCTCCGCCATTCAATACGATCATGGCTGATCTCATCTCGGCCTCAACTCCACTTTCCTGTCTGTTCTCCATAACCCTTCAACCCATTACTAATTAAAAATCTGTCTGTTTCCCCCTTAAATTTACTCAATATCCTGGCATTCACCGCACTCTGGGGTAGTGAATTCCACAGATTCATGACCCTTTAAGAGAAGTAATTTCTCCTCATCTCTGTTTTAAATCTGCTACCCCTTATCCTAAAACTATGAGCTCTCGTTCTAGATTGCCCCACAAGAGGAAACATCCTCTCTACGTCAACTTTGTCAATCCCCTTAATCATCTTATTTACCTCATTTAGATCTCCTCTCATTCTTGTAATCTCGAGAAAGTAAAGGCCTAAACTGCTCAATCTCTCTTCATAAGACAAACCCCTCATCCTTGGAATCAATCCGGTGAATCTCCTCTGAACTGCCTCCAATGCAACTACATCCGTCCTCAATTAAGGGGACTAAAGTTGTATGCAATACTCCAGGTGTGGTCTCACTAATGCCTTGTACAGTTGCAGCAACACTTCCTCCTTTTATATTCGATTCAGTTTTTAGTTTTAGAGATACAGCACTGAAACAGGCCCTTCAGCCCACCGAGTCTGTGCCGACCATCAACCACCCATTTATACTAATCCTACACTAATCCCATATTCCTACCACATCCCCACCTGTCCCTATATTTCCCTACCACCTACCTATACTAGGGGCAATTTATAACGGCCAATTTACCTACCAACCTGCAAGTCTTTTGGCTTGTGGGAGGAAACCGGAGCACCCGGAGAAAACCCACGCAGACACAGGGAGAACTTGCAAACTCCGCACAGGCAGTACCCAGAATCGAACCCGGGTCCCTGGAGCTGTGAGGCTGCAGTGCTAACCACTGCGCCACTGTGCCGCAATAAATGCCAAAATTCCATTTGCCTTCCTTATTACCTGCTGCACCTGCATACTGGCTTTCTGCGGTTTATGCGATTTCATCACATACCACCAACTTCTGGCTGATGTGATGTAAATGAGGCCTCATCATTAAAAGTGGCTGGATTTCTTGCTGCTAGAAACAAGGACAGAGATGGGAATCTATGTGTGGAACCAGAGGAAATGGGCGAGGTACTAAATGAGTACTTTGCATCAGTATTCACTAAAGAGAAGGACTTGGTGGATGATGAGTCTAGGGAAGGGAGTATAGGTAGTCTCAGTCATCTCATCATCAAGAGGAGGAGGTGTTGGGCGTCTTGCAAAGCATTAAGGTAAATAAGTCCCCAGGGCCTGATGGGATCTACCCTAGAATACTGAGGGAGGCAAGGGAAGAAATTGCTGGGGCCTTGACAGAAATCTTTGTATCCTCATTGGCTACAGGTGAGGTCCCAGGGGACTGCAAAATAGCCAATGTTGTTCCTTTGTTTAAGAAGGGTAGCAAGGATAATCCAGGAAATTATAGGCCGGTGAGCCTTATGTCAGTGGTAGGGAAATTATTAGAGAGGAATCTTCGGGACAGGATTTACTCCCATTTGGAAACAAATGAACTTGTTAGCGAGAGGCAACATGGTTTTGTGAAGGGGAGGTTGTGTCTCACTAATTTGATTGAGTTTTTTGAGGAAGTGACGAAGATGATTGATGAAGGAAGGGCAGTGGATGTTGTCTATGTGGACTTCAGTAAAGCCTTTGACAAGGTCCCTCGTGGCAGACTGGTACAAAAGGTGAAGTCACACGGGATTAGAGGTGAGCTGGCAAGATGGATACAGAACTGGCTCGGTCATAGAAGACAGAGGGTAGCAGTGGAAGGGTGCTTTTCTGAATGGAGGGATGTGACTAGTGGTGTTCCGCAGGGATCAGTGCTGGGACCTTTGCTGTTTGTATTATATATAAATGATTTATAAATGATTTATAAATGCCAAATGATGCTTCACCTCCCGAAGGACGTGGATGAGCTTTCCGGACGTCGATGGTGGGCACTGAGGAAATGGCTTATTACCTGCACCAGATTCCACCCCCCCTCCCCCCCCCCTTTACCCCCCTTCCACCCCCCCCCACCCCCGTCCCCTTCCCTGCTCCAC
Source organism: Heterodontus francisci (assembly GCF_036365525.1). Classification (NCBI taxonomy): domain Eukaryota; kingdom Metazoa; phylum Chordata; class Chondrichthyes; order Heterodontiformes; family Heterodontidae; genus Heterodontus; species Heterodontus francisci. The sequence continues at coordinate 49,783,266 of NC_090383.1, forward strand.
CCTCTCAGCTCACCCCCTCACAACCCCGTCCCAGCCCGCCCCCCCCTCGCACCATCTTCACCCCGCACCCCCTTCCCCTGCACCCCCCCCCACCCCCTCCCTCTACCCCTCCCCCTTGCATCCCCTCCTCCCACCGGCACCATCCTACACCTGTGTAGGGGCCCCTACAACCCCACTGCCTTGTGGGCGTCTCGGGAGAGACCAAGGCTAAGGGAGTAAACCCTAACAGAAAATCCGGAGCGGAACCCCGTAGGCGGTCATGTGTCACCTTTGGCATGTTTCCGGCAGTTCCTGCAGCCATACTGGTGCCAAACGTCGTGTCCTGCACTCCTTTGGACCCCACCAGAAAGGCCGAGAGGGGGGTTTTGACGACTGGGCAACTCTCAACCTCCATAAATTTGCCCAGGCATGCGCCATGGAGAGGTCACTCCATAGTTGCCTCACAGCGACTAAAACAACACGGAAGGCAGCAGTTACGGGTTATAAGTCCAGATAAATTGGCGTAGAAACTGGGCGCCACGGGTTGCCTTTGTCGGTGGGAGAGGTCATTGCACCTCACTGGACAGCTACCGCCCGCCTCAAACCGGGCAGCCCCCGGTCAATAAGGTTCTGTCCCGCCACAGTCTGCCTGCTTCAATGGGTGCTTGGAGCTCAGGGTCATTGCCCGAAAGGTGGACTGATACACCGCACCAAACAACATGAAAAAAGGAAAGAAGGTGCCAGCCCTTCGCTTTGCAAGCTGGAACATCAGAACTATGTGTCCTGGCCTGTCGGAAGACCTTACACAAATCAACGATTCTCGGAAGACCGCCATCATTAACAACGAGCTCAGTAGGCTCAATGTGGACATTGCAGCACTTCAGGAGACTCGCCTCCCCGCGAGTGGCTCTCTAGCAGAGCAAGACTACACCTTCTTCTGGCAGGGCAGGGATCCTGAAGAACCAAGACAGCATGGAGTGGGCTTCGCCATCAGAAACTCCTTGCTCAGCATGATAGAGCCTCCCTCAAATGGCTCGGAACGCATACTGTCCATCCGACTGCTCACCACCTCTGGTCCAGTACACCTACTCAGCATCTATGCTCCAACACTCTGTTCCGCACCTGAAGCTAAAGACCAGTTCTATGAACAACTCCATAACATCATTAGCAGCATCCCCAACACCGAACACCTATTCCTGCTGGGGGACTTTAATGCCAGGGTTGGGGCCGACCATGACTCATGGCCCTCCTGCCTTGGGCGCTATGGCGTTGGAAGGATGAATGAGAACGGACAGAGACTGCTTGAGTTGTGTACCTATCATAACCTCTGCATCACCAACTCGTTCTTTCACACTAAACCCTGTCACCAGGTTTCATGGAGGCACCCAAGATCACGTCGTTGGCACCAGCTAGACCTCATTGTCACAAGGCGAGCCGCCTTAAACAGTGTTCAAATCACACGCAGCTTCCACAGTGCGGACTGCGACACCGACCACTCCCTGGTGTGCAGCAAGGTTAGACTCAGACCAAAGAAGTTGCATCATTCCAAGCAGAAGGGCCACCCGCGCATCAACACGAGCAGAATTTCTCACCCACAGCTGTTACAAAAATTTCTAAATTCACTTGTAACAGCCCTTCAAAACACTCCCACAGGGGATGCTGAGACCAAGTGGGCCCACATCAGAGACGCCATCTATGAGTCAGCTTTGACCACCTACGGCAAAAGTGCGAAGAGAAATGCAGACTGGTTTCAATCTCATAATGAAGAGCTGGAACCTGTCATAGCCGCTAAGCGCATTGCACTTTTGAACTACAAGAAAGCCCCCAGCGATTTAACATCCGCAGCACTTAAAGCAGCCAGAAGTACTGCACAAAGAACAGCTAGGCGTTGCGCAAACGACTACTGGCAACACCTATGCAGTCATATTCAGCTGGCCTCAGACACCGGAAACATCAGAGGAATGTATGATGGCATGAAGAGAGCTCTTGGGCCAACCATCAAGAAGATCACCCCCCTCAAATCTAAATCGGGGGACATAATCACTGACCAACGCAAACAGATGGACCGCTGGGTTGAGCACTACCTAGAACTGTACTCCAGGGAGAATGCTGTCACTGAGACTGCCCTCAATGCAGCCCAGCCTCTACCAGTCATGGATGAGCTGGACATACAGCCAACCAAATCGGAACTCAGTGATGCCATTGATTCCCTAGCCAGCGGAAAAGCCCCTGGGAAGGACAGCATTACCCCTGAAATAATCAAGAGTGCCAAGCCTGCTATACTCTCAGCACTACATGAACTGCTATGCCTGTGCTGGGACGAGGGAGCAGTACCCCAGGACATGCGCGATGCCAATATCATCACCCTCTATAAAAACAAAGGTGACCGCGGTGACTGCAACAACTACCGTGGAATCTCCCTGCTCAGCATAGTGGGGAAAGTCTTTGCTCGAGTCGCTCTGAACAGGCTCCAGAAGCTGGCCGAGCGCGTCTACCCTGAGGCACAGTGTGGCTTTCGTGCAGAGAGATCGACTATTGACATGCTGTTCTCCCTTCGTCAGATACAGGAGAAATGCCGTGAACAACAGATGCCCCTCTACATTGCTTTCATTGATCTCACCAAAGCCTTTGACCTCGTCAGCAGACGTGGTCTCTTCAGACTACTAGAAAAGATCGGATGTCCACCAAAGCTACTAAGTATCATCACCTCATTCCATGACAATATGAAAGGCACAATTCAACATGGTGGCTCCTCATCAGAGCCCTTTCCTATCCTGAGTGGTGTGAAACAGGGCTGTGTTCTCGCACCCACACTTTTTGGGATTTTCTTCTCCCTGCTGCTTTCACATGCGTTCAAATCCTCTGAAGAAGGAATTTTCCTCCACACAAGATCAGGGGGCAGGTTGTTCAACCTTGCCCGTCTAAGAGCGAAGTCCAAAGTACGGAAAGTCCTCATCAGAGAACTCCTCTTTGCTGACGATGCTGCTTTAACATCTCACACTGAAGAATGCCTGCAGAGTCTCATCGACAGGTTTGCGTCTGCCTGCAATGAATTTGGCCTAACCATCAGCCTCAAGAAAACGAACATCATGGGGCAGGATGTCAGAAATGCTCCATCCATCAATATTGGCGACCACGCTCTGGAAGTGGTTCAAGAGTTCACCTACCTAGGCTCAACTATCACCAGTAACCTGTCTCTAGATGCAGAAATCAACAAGCGCATGGGAAAGGCTTCCACTGCTATGTCCAGACTGGCCAAGAGAGTGTGGGAAAATGGCGCACTGACACGGAACACAAAAGTCCGAGTGTATCAGGCCTGTGTCCTCAGTACCTTGCTCTACGGCAGCGAGGCCTGGACAACGTATGCCAGCCAAGAGCGACGTCTCAATTCATTCCATCTTCGCTGCCTTCGGAGAATACTTGGCATCAGGTGGCAGGACTATATCTCCAACACAGAAGTCCTTGAAGCGGCCAACACCCCCAGCTTATACACACTACTGAGTCAGCGGCGCTTGAGATGGCTTGGCCATGTGAGCCGCATGGAAGATGGCAGGATCCCCAAAGACACATTGTACAGCGAGCTCGCCACTGGTATCAGACCCACCGGCCGTCCATGTCTCCGTTATAAAGACGTCTGCAAACGCGACATGAAATCGTGTGACATTGATCACAAGTCGTGGGAGTCAGTTGCCAGCATTCGCCAGAGCTGGCGGGCAGCCATAAAGACAGGGCTAAATTGTGGCGAGTCGAAGAGACTTAGTAGTTGGCAGGAAAAAAGACAGAGGCGCAAGGGGAGAGCCAACTGTGCAACAGCCCCAACAAACAAATTTCTCTGCAGCACCTGTGGAAGAGCCTGTCACTCCAGAATTGGCCTTTATAGCCACTCCAGGCGCTGCTTCACAAACCACTGACCACCTCCAGGCGCGTATCCATTGTCTCTCGAGATAAGGAGGCCCAAAAGAAGAAAGATTTAGAGGAAAATGTAGCTGGTCTGATTAGTAAGTTTGCGGACGACACAAAGGTTGGTGGAGTTGTGGACAGTGATGAGGATTGTCAGAGGATACAGCAGGATATAGATAGGTTGGAGACTTGGGCGGAGAAATGGCAGATGGAGTTTAATCCGGACAAATGTGAGGTAATGCATTTTGGAAGATCTAATACAGGTGGGAAGTATACAGTAAATGGCAGAACCCTTAGGAGTATTGACAGGCAGAGAGATCTGGTACAGGTCCACAGGTCACTGAAAGTGGCAACGCAGGTGGATAAGGTAGTCAAGAAGGCATATGGCATGCTTGCCTCCATTGGTCGGATAGAGTATAAAAATTGGCAAGTCTTGCTGCAGCTGAACAGAACCTTAGTTAGGCCACATTTAGAATATTGCGTTCAATTCTGGTCGCCACACGACCAGAAGGACGTGGAGGCTTTGGACAGGGTACAGAAGAGGTTTACCAGGATGTTGCCTGGCCTAGAGGGCATTAGCTATGAGGAGAGGTTGGATAAACTCGGATTGTTTTCACTGGAATGACGGAGGTGGAGGGGTGACATGATACAGGTTTACAAAGTTATGAGTGGCATGGACAGAGTGGATAGTCAGAAGCTTTTTCCCAGGGTGGAAGAGTCAATTACTAGGGGACATAGGTTTAAGGTGCAAGTGGCAAAGTTTAGAGGGGATGTGCAAGACAAGTTCTTTACACAGAGGGTGGTGAGTGCCTGGAACTTGCTGCCAGGGGAGGTGGTGGAAGCAGGTACGATAGCGATGTTTAAGAGGCATCTTGACAAATACATGAATAGGATGGGAATAAAGGGATACGGTCCACGGAAGTGCAGAAGGTTTTCGTTTGGACAGGCATCAAGATCGGTGCAGGCTTGGAGGGCCGAATGGCCTGTTCCTGTGCTGTACTGTTCTTTGTTTTCTGTTCTAGAAACCTGCTGGTAATTAAAATCCAGGTCTATGTTGCCAGTCTTCAACCACCCATTCTACAGCTGGGAACGATCTGAATGGCTAAAAATTGGATCCGAATGTCAACAGATTGGAGCTTGGTTTTGTCATATTATTGAAGCCACCAAATGAAATTTAAAGCCAGGTAATGTTGTGTATTCCAACCTTCAGAAAAGTTATTTTGTCCATTGTCAATGCTGAGGAATATGATGGGTGAGAAATTGGGCTCATCAGCATCTGTTTTTTGGGTGCCATGTGCATACTTAGAGCTCTAAAATAGCATCTGTGGCATGTGCATCCCTGTTGTTGGATAACATTAAGAGGCTAAAAAAGAAACATGGAGAGCAGGAAAATAATGACGTCAATCTGCATGCAACACAGATTTGGCGCCAGCGGTGCAATTTGGAGCTCAAATTTCCAGCTAATGGCTACTTTTAATCTTGCATGTTGAGTAGCAGGAAGGCCAACCCCCACCAACATTATTTAAAGGCTTCCAGGTTCGTTTCTTATAGGTTAGACTTATCGGTTAGTTTCTGGGTATTTATTTCAGGCTGTTGCTATGATTCTACAAATGTCTGGTGCCTTCTGTTGTTGTTTCAAGCTGTAATGGTATACAGGGAGTGGTGTGGCAATTGCTGACAGACTTTCTGCTGACTTCAAGGCTTCTGCACAAACCAGTTTCTTACAGACACCAATAAATAGTATACACTAGTAGGCATTCCCTTTGGAATATAGCATGACTTGAGAATGAACTTGAGGCAGCGGTGAAAGCAGGAACAGGCGAGAGAAGTCGGGAGATAAAAGGAGACGAGGCCCGAGACCAGAAGCAGCGGCGAGAGCGATAGCGGTGAGAGCGGGAACAGGTGAGAGGAGCCGGGAGATAAAAGGAGCTGAGGCCTGAGACCAGAAGCGGTGGCGGCGAGAGGCTTTGTTCTGTTCAGTGGACCTGCTTGACCAGCAAAAATCGAAGTGTGACGTCACAGGAGAGCTGGTAAGTGATTGGTGGGTATTTCTTTCTTCCGTGTCTCTTGTGTTTTTTTTGTCGTTTTGGCCAAGTGATTTAAATCAGGCAACGTCATAACAGGTTAAGAGTACACTTAAATAGTTCTTTTTTTGAAATACTGAGATCCAAATTAATTAATTCAATAGAATAGAATAGAGATGGCTGGGCAGGCGATGTGTTGCAGATGTAGTATGTGGGAACTGGTGGACGCCAGTGCGATCCACGGTGAGCACATCTGCAGCAAGTGTTGGCTGCTTGAGGAACTTTGGCTCAGAGTTGATGAGCTGGAGTCCGATCTGCGGACACTGCGACACGTCAGGGAGGGGGAGAGTTACCTGGACATTTAGGAGACAGTCACACCCCTTAGATTAACTACCTTGAATTCGGCCAGTGGTCAGGGACAGGAGGGTGTGACTGCGAGTGAGACAGGTATGGGGATCCAGAATTTAGCTTTGGAGGAGCCTCAGCCAGTGCCCTCATCCAATAGGTATGAGATTCTTGCTCCCAGTGTGGACAAGGGCACAGACTGTAGGGAGGATGAGCAAACTGACCACAGCACCGTGGTTCAGAGGGCCATTCAAGTGGGGGGAGAAAAGAGAAATGTAGCTGTAATAGTGGATAGCATAGTTAGGGGAATAGATACTGTTCTCTGCAGCAAAGATAGAGAGTCCCGAAGGCTGTGTTGCCTACCTGGTGCCAACGTTAAGGACATCTCTTCTGGGCTGCAGAGGAACTTGGAGTGGGAGAGAAAAGATCCAGTTCTCGTGGTCCACGTAGGTACCAATGACATAGGTAGGACTAGGAAAGAGGTTCTGCTGAGGGACTATGAGCAGCTCGGGGCCAAATTAAAAAGCAGAACAACAAAGTTAATAATCTCTGGATTACTACCTAAACCACGTGCAAATTGGCATAGGGTAAATAAGATTAGAGAGGTAAATGTGTGGTTCAAAGATTGGTGTGGGAGAAATGGGTTCCGATTCATGGGACACTGGCACCAGTACTGGAGAAGGAGAGAGCTGTTCCGTTGGGACGGGCTTCACTTGAACCATGCTGGGACCAGTGTCCTGGTGAATCGTATAACTAGGGTTGTAGATAAGGCTTTAAACTAAATAGTCTGGGGGAGGGTTCAATTGCAAGGAACTTTAATATGTCGAAAAGTAATGAGAGCAGAAGTGCAGGACAGTGAAGGAGCATACACAATTCAAAGAGTGACAGGAAGGGACAGAGAATACAAGCACAGGTGTACAGCAGAAATTAGAACCAGAGTAGGTAAAAATGGTAAAAAGCCAAAGCTTAAGGCTCTTTATCTGAATGCACGTAGCATTTGTAACAAGATAGATGAGCTGACGGCACAGATAGAAATAAATGAATATGATTTGATAGCAATCGCAGAGATGTGGTTGCAGGATAACCAGGACTGGAATCTTAATGTTCAAGGATTTTCAACGTTCCGGAAGAATAGGCAGAAAGGAAAAGGAGGTCGGGTAGCTTTGTTATTAAAGGAAGGGATCAGTGCAGTTGTGAGTAATGATATAGGTGTAATATAAATCGGGGGACATAATCACTGACCAACGCAAACAGATGGACCGCTGGGTTGAGCACTACCTATAACTGTACTCCAGGGAGAATGCTGTCACTGAGACTGCCCTCAATGCAGCCCAGCCTCTACCAGTCATGGATGAGCTGGACATACAGCCAACCAAATCGGAACTCAGTGATGCCATTGATTCCCTAGCCAGCGGAAAAGCCCCTGGGAAGGAGAGCATTACCCCTGAAATAATCAAGAGTGCCAAGCCTGCTATACTCTCAGCACTACATGAACTGCTATGCCTGTGCTGGGACGAGGGAGCAGTACCCCAGGACATGCGCGATGCCAACATCATCACCCTCTATAAAAACAAAGGTGACCAAGGTGACTGCAACAACTACCGTGGAATCTCCCTGCTCAGCATAGTGGGGAAAGTCTTTGCTCGAGTCGCTCTGAACAGGCTCCAGAAGCTGGCCGAGCGCGTCTACCCTGAGGCACAGTGTGGCTTTCGTGCAGAGAGATCGACTATTGACATGCTGTTCTCCCTTCGTCAGATACAGGAGAAATGCCGTGAACAACAGATGCCCCTCTACATTGCTTTCATTGATCTCACCAAAGCCTTTGACCTCGTCAGCAGACGTGGTCTCTTCAGACTACTAGAAAAGATCGGATGTCCACCAAAGCTACTAAGTATCATCACCTCATTCCATGACAATATGAAAGGCACAATTCAACATGGTGGCTCCTCATCAGAGCCCTTTCCTATCCTGAGTGGTGTGAAACAGGGCTGTGTTCTCGCACCCACACTTTTTGGGATTTTCTTCTCCCTGCTGCTTTCACATGCGTTCAAATCCTCTGAAGAAGGAATTTTCCTCCACACAAGATCAGGGGGCAGGTTGTTCAACCTTGCCCGTCTAAGAGCGAAGTCCAAAGTACGGAAAGTCCTCATCAGAGAACTCCTCTTTGCTGACGATGCTGCTTTAACATCTCACACTGAAGAATGCCTGCAGAGTCTCATCGACAGGTTTGCGTCTGCCTGCAATGAATTTGGCCTAACCATCAGCCTCAAGAAAACGAACATCATGGGGCAGGATGTCAGAAATGCTCCATCCATCAATATTGGCGACCACGCTCTGGAAGTGGTTCAAGAGTTCACCTACCTAGGCTCAACTATCACCAGTAACCTGTCTCTAGATGCAGAAATCAACAAGCGCATGGGTAAGGCTTCCACTGCTATGTCCAGACTGGCCAAGAGAGTGTGGGAAAATGGCGCACTGACACGGAACACAAAAGTCCGAGTGTATCAGGCCTGTGTCCTCAGTACCTTGCTCTACGGCAGCGAGGCCTGGACAACGTATGCCAGCCAAGAGCGACGTCTCAATTCATTCCATCTTCGCTGCCTTCGGAGAATACTTGGCATCAGGTGGCAGGACTATATCTCCAACACAGAAGTCCTTGAATCAGCCAACACCCCCAGCTTATACACACTACTGAGTCAGCGGCGCTTGAGATGGCTTGGCCATGTGAGCCGCATGGAAGATGGCAGGATCCCCAAAGACACATTGTACAGCGAGCTCGCCACTGGTATCAGACCCACCGGCCGTCCATGTCTCCGTTATAAAGACGTCTGCAAACGCGACATGAAATCGTGTGACATTGATCACAAGTCGTGGGAGTCAGTTGCCAGCATTCGCCAGAGCTGGCGGGCAGCCATAAAGACAGGGCTAAATTGTGGCGAGTCGAAGAGACTTAGTAGTTGGCAGGAAAAAAGACAGAGGCGCAAGGGGAGAGCCAACTGTGCAACAGCCCCAACAAACAAATTTCTCTGCAGCACCTGTGGAAGAGCCTGTCACTCCAAAATTGGCCTTTATAGCCACTCCAGGCGTTGCTTCACAAACCACTGACCACCTCCAGGCGCGTATCCATTGTCTCTCGAGATAAGGAGGCCCAAAAGAAGAAAAGAAAAAGAAAGATCGTGATGTAGAATCAGTTTGGGTGGAAATAAGGAATAGCAAGGGAAAGAAATCACGGGTGGGCATGGTCTATAGGCCCCCGAGGAGTTGCCTCTCTGTCGGACAAAATTTTAATCAGCAATAATGGAGGAGTGCAAGAAGGGCACTGTAATTATCATGGGTGATTTTAATCTGCATATAGACTGGACAAATCAAATTGGCAAGGGTAGCCTGGAAGACGAATTTGGAGAGTGCCTCAGGAATTATTACTTAGAGCAATACATTGCAGAACCTACCAGGGAACAGGCTATTTTAGATTTGGTATTGTGTAATGAGGTAGGATAAATAAGAGATCTCGTGGTTAAGGATCCTTTAGGGGGAAGCGATCATAACATGGTAGAATATCAAATTCAGTTTGAGGGTAAGCAACTCAGGTCTCAAATCAGTGTCTTCAACTTAAACAAGGGCAATTACAGAGGTATGAAGAAAGAGTTGTCTAAAGCGGGCTGGGAAGATAGACTAAAGGGGAAGTCAGTAGATGAACAGTGGCAGACTTTTAAGCAGAGACTTCATAACACTCAGCAAACATTTATTCTAGTCAGAAGGAAGGACTCAAAGAGAACGATGAACCGCCCGTGGATAACAAAGGAAGTTAAGGAGAGTATCAAATCAAAAACAAAGGCATACAATGTGGCGGAAACGAGCGGTCGGCCAGAGGATTGGGAATTTTTTTAGAAACTAGCAGCGGATGACTTAAAAACCAATAAAGGGGGAGAAAATTGATTTATTTATTTTTTATTTAGAGATACAGCACTGAAACAGGCCCTTCGGCCCACCAAGTCTGTGCCAACCATCAACCACCCATTTATACTAATCCTACACTAATCCCATATTCCTGCCACATCCCCACCTGTCCCTCTATTCCCCTACCACCTACCTATACTAGGGGCAATTTATAATGGCCAATTTACCTATCAACCTGCAAGTCTTTTGGTGGTGGGAGGAAACCGGAGCACCCGGCGAAAACCCACGCAGACACAGGGAGAACTTGCAAACTCCACACAGGCAGTACCCAGAATTGAACGCGGGTCGCTGGAGCTGTGAGGCTGCAGTGCTAACCACTGCGCCACTGTGCCGCCCATGAGAGTAAATTGGCAAGAAATATGAAAACAAACAGCAAGAGCTTCTACGGGTATATTAAAAGGAAGAGAGTAGCTAAAGTAAGTGTGGGACCCTTAGAGGATGAGACTGGGGAATTAATAACAGGAACAGGGAAATGGCAGATAATTTAAACCAATATTTTGCATCGGTCTTCATGGTGGAGGACACTATAAACATCCCAACAACAATAGATGAGCAAGGTGTAAATGGGAGGGAGGAACTTGTAACAATCTCTATCACGAGGGAAAAGGTGCTGGACAAACCGATGGGACTAAAGGCAGACAAGTCGCCAGGACCTGATAGCCTGCATCCAAGGGTTTCAAAAGAAGTGGCTGCAGAGATAGTGGAGGCATTGGTCATAATATACCAAAACTCACTGGATTCCAGTAGAGTATCAGCAGATTGGAAAACCGCTAATGTGACACCCCTATTCAAGAAAGGAGAGAGACAGAAAGCGGGAAACTCCAGACCAGTTAGCTTAACATCAGTCATTGGGAAAATGCTACAGTCCATTATTAAGGAAGAAATAGCAGGACATTTAGAAAAACATAATGCAATCAAACAGAGTCAATATGGTTTTATGAAAGGGAAATCATGTTTGACAAATTTGTTAGAGTTCTTTGAGGATATAACAAGCAGAGTGGATAAAGGGGAACCAGTAAATGTAGTGCATTTGGATTTTCAGAAGGTATTTGATGAGGTGCCACATAAAAGGTTATTGCACAAAATAAGAGCTCAGGGTATTGGGGGTAATGTGTTGGCATGGATTGAGGGCTGGCTAAGACACAGAAGGCAGAGAGTCGGGATCAATGGGTCTTTTTCAGGCTGGAAAGCCGTAACTAGTGGAGTGCCACAAGGATCGGTCCTAGGGCCTCAACTATTTACTATCTATATTAATGACATAAAGGAAGGGACAGAGTGTAGTGTATCCAAATTTGCTGAAGATACAAAAATAGGTGGGAAGGCATGTTGTGATGAGGACACAAAGAATCTGCAAAGGGATATAGCTAGGTTAAGTAAGTGGGCAAAAAATTGACAGATGGTGTTCAATGTGGGAAAGTGTGAGGTAATCCACTTTGGTAGGAAGAATAAAAAGGCAGATTATTATTTAGATGGAGAAAGACTACAAAATACTGCAGTACAGAGGGATCTGGGTGTTCTTGTACAGGAAACACAAAAGGTTAGCATGCAGGTGCAGCACTAATTAGAAAGGCAAATGGAATTTTGGCCTTTATCGCTAGGGGGTTAGAGTTTAAAAATAGGGAAGTCTTGTTACAACTGTACGGGGTGTTGGTGAGGCCACACCTGGATTACTGCATACAGTTTTCACTCGGCTGATTCCTGGGAAGAAGGATTCCTATCAAGAATGGCTAAACAGGTTAAGCCTTTAGTCATTGGAGTTTAGAAGAATGAGAGGTGATCCTATTGAAACATATAAGATTTTAAGGGGGCTTGACAGGGTAGATGTTGAGAAGATGTTTCCACTATTGGGGGAATCTCAAACTAGGGGACATAGTTACAGATTAAGGGGCCACACATTTAAAACTGAGATGCAAAGGAATTTCTTCTCTCAGAGGGTGGTGAATCTCTGGAATTCTCTGCCTCAGAGTGTTGTGGAGGCTAGGTCACTACATGTATTTAAGGAGGAGTTAGATAGATTTTTGAAATCTCGGGGAGTCGAGGGTTAGGCGGAGCAGGCCTGAAAGAGGAGTTGAGGCCTGGGACAGATCAGCCATGATCTTATTGAATGGCGGGGCAGGCTTGAGGGGCTGAATGGCCTACTCCTGCTCCTATTTCTTATGTTCTTATGAACAGAGGCCATGCAGTGCAAGACAAGCTTCTGGAAGAATGAGGAGGAGGAGGGGAGGAAGGGGTCTCAGCAGAAGGCTATCTTCACCAGGGTGTTCAGGGAGCAATTCTTCTACCTGAATTTCAGCAAGGAACAATGTGTGAGAGGTCTATGCTTCAGTAAGAACCTGCTACAGCCACAACTGCAACCTCATGGCAGGCAAGGACCTCATTGCCAGGAGGTGTGAAGGTGACTGTGGCTGGCTCCTTCCGGGCTGGAGCTGAAGATATGTGTAACATCTCAGTTTACCATTCACTGTTGCAAAAGGGAGAGCACTAAAGCTCTTTATTCAAGGAGAACTAATTGTATTTCATTCTCTCTTGCCAAAGATAAGCAGGCAGAGTGAGCATGTGACTTAGCTAGGATTTCAGGCCTCCCCATGGTGCAGGGTGCCATTGACTGCACGCACATTGCTTTGCGGATGCCATATGTAAACTCTGCCCTATGTCGGAACTGAAAGGGATTTCACTCACTCAAAGTCCAGCTGGTATATGACCATAGACAATGAATCATGCAGGTCAATGCCTAATATCTTGGCAGCAGTCATGAAGGCTTTATTCTGCGGCAGTCCATTCTGCCAGCAGCACTTCAACCATCATGGAAAACCAAATGCTGGGCACTGGAGGACAAGGGCTATCAGTTGATGACATGGCTTTTGACTCAGGATCATAACCCATGCACATGCGTGCAGCCTGAATACAATGAAAGACATGTTGCCACACAGAATGTGATACAGTAGACCATTGGCATGCTGAAGTTTTATCCCTGCTGCATGGACCCCAGTGGAGAAGCCCTGCTGTACTCGACAGAATGGGTGTCAGGATTTGTGGTAATCTGCTATGTGCTGCACAACCTTGCCACCATGCAGGGACAGGCCTTGCCACCAACTATATGGTGAGCAGCTGAGGAGCAAGAGACTGAGGAAGAGGAGGAAAAAGAGGAGGAGGAAGAGGAAGGGAGGAGGCAATTAAGACAATGACTTTCTGCCTGAGGTGTCTGTGAAGAATTCATTCAACTGCGATACCAATAACTCCAACCCCACTTCCCCATTCACCAAGAGTCCCACACCTTACCTCTCCTCTGTCACTTGTCATCACAGCATCCACTTGGCCAAAGTGCAAAAATAAAAGACCCGAGAAAATAAACATTCCAAACCAAATTTATAAATCAAACCATCCTATATTCCATACAAAAGTCAGTTAATTTCCTTTCTGCATTCCCTTAGTGCCTATCCTCTGTGAGCCTTTGCCTGTCCTAATGCTTCCACTCAGTGCTACCCCAGTGGTTGCAGCATGTTTGGTGGAAGACTGCTGACTTTCAGTGGAGGAGTCTTGGAGGATGCCCTCAAGCAGCTCTGGGCTAGAAGGTTCAGCTGTGGACTGCATCATCTCAGCATGGGCAGCAGCAGTTTGCCTGCAAAGCTGACTGGCAACAGCAAGGGCACTGGCGGAGTGGCAGAGCTCACAGGACAAATTTTGTCTTCCTGAGAGAGGACAGTTGACTCGTGCTCCATAGAGCCACTGCCACTCCTCTGGGGCGGTGCCACAGCCATCCTAGTAATATGTTGGAGAACAGATTGCTGGACTGCATAAAACACCCTGTGAAAGAGGGGGGGGTGTGGCATTGTTAATCAAGGAAAGTATTACAGCGGCAGAAAGGACGTTTGAGGACTCGTCTACTGAGGTAGTATGGGCCGAGGTTAGAAACAGGAGAGGAGAGGTCACCCTGTTGGGAGTTTTCTATAGACCTCCGAATAGTTTCAGAGATGTCGAGGAAAGGATAGCGAAGATGATTCTCGACAGGAGCGAGAGTAACAGGGTAGTGGTTATGGGGGACTTTAACTTTCCAAATATTGACTGGAAATACTATAGTTCGAGTACTTTAGATGGGTCTGTTTTTGTCCAGTGTGTGCAGGAGGGTTTTCTGACACAGTATGTGGACAGGCCAACCAGGGGCGATGCCACATTGGATTTGGTACTGGGTAATGAACCCGGCCAGGTGTTCGATTTAGATGTAGGTGAGCACTTTGGCGATAGTGATCACAATTCGGTTAGGTTTACCTTAGCGATGGGCAGGGACAGGTATATACCGCAGGGCAAGAATTATAGCTGGGGGAAAGGAAATTATGACGCGATTAGGCAAGATTTAGGATGTGTAGGATGGGGAAGGAAACTGCAGGGGATGGGCACAAACGAAATGTGGAGCTTATTCAAGGAGCAGCTAATGCGTGTCCTTGATAAGTATGTACCTGTCAGGCAGGGAGGAAGTTGTCGAGCGAGGGAGCCGTGGTTTACTCAAGAAGTTGAAGCGCTTGTCAAGAGGAAGAGGGCGGCTTATGTTAGGATGAGACGTGAAGGCTCAGTTAGGGCGCTTGAGAGTTACAAGCTAGCCAGGAAGGATCTAAAGGGAGGGCTAAGAAGAGCAAGGAGAGGACACGAGAAGTCATTGGCGGATAGGATCAAAGAAAACCCTAAGGCTTTCTATAGGTATATCAGGAATAAAAGAATGATAAGAGTTAGAACAGGGCCAATCAAGGATAGTAGTGGGAAGTTGTGTGCGGAATCAGAGGAGATAGGGGAAGCGTTAAATGAATATTTTTCGTCAGTATTTACAGTAGAGAAAGAAAATGTTGCCGAGGAGATTACTGAGATACAGCCTACTAGGCTAGATGGGATTGAGATTCACAAGGAGGAGGTGTTAGCAATTTTGGAAAGAGTGAAAATAGATAAGTCCCCTGGGCCAGATGGGATTTATCCTAGGATTCTCTGGGAAGCCAGGGAGGAGATTGCAGAGCCGTTGTTGTTGATCTTTATGTCGTCATTGTCGACAGGAGTAGTGCCGGAGGACTGGAGGATAGCAAATGTTGTCCCCTTGTTCAAGAAGGGGAGTAGAGACAGCCCTAGTAATTATAGACCTGTGAGCCTTACTTTGGTTGTGGGTAAAATGTTGGAAAGGGTTATAAGAGATAGGATTTATAATCATCTTGAAAAGAATAAGTTCATTTGCGATAGTCAGCACGGTTTTGTGAAAGGTAGGTCGTGCCTCACAAACCTTATTGAGTTTTTTGAGAAGGTGACCAAACAGGTGGATGAGGGTAAAGCCGTGGATGTGGTGTATATGGATTTCAGTAAGGCGTTTGATAAGGTTCCCCACGGTAGGCTATTGCAGAAAATACGGAAGTATGGGGTTGAAGGTGATTTAGAGCTTTGGATCAGAAATTGGCTAGCTGAAAGAAGACAGAGGGTGGTGGTTGATGGCAAATGTTCATCCTGGAGTTTAGTTACTAGTGGTGTACCGCAAGGATCTGTTTTGGGGCCACTGCTGTTTGTCATTTTTATAAATGACCTGGAAGAGGATGTAGAAGGGTGGGTTAGTAAATTTGCGGATGACACGAAGGTCGGTGGAGTTGTGGATAGTGTCGAAGGGTGTTGTAGGGTACAGAGGGACATAGATAGGCTGCAGAGCTGGGCTGAGAGATGGCAAATGGAGTTTAATGCGGAGAAGTGTGAGGTGATTCACTTTGGAAGGAGTAACAGCAATGCAGAGTACTGGGCTAATGGGAAGATTCTTGGTAGTGTAGATGAGCAGAGAGATCTTGGTGTCCAGGTACATAAATCCCTGAAAGTTGCTACCCAGGTTAATAGGGCTGTTAAGAAGGCATATGGTGTGTTAGCTTTTATTAGTAGGGGGATCGAGTTTCGGAGCCACGAGGTCATGATGCAGCTGTACAAAACTCTGGTGAGGCCGCACCTTGAGTATTGCGTGCAGTTCTGGTCACCGCATTATAGGAAGGATGTGGAAGCTTTGGAAAGGGTGCAGAGGAGATTTACTAGGATGTTGCCTGGTATGGAAGGAAGGTCTTACGAGGAAAGGCTGAGGGACTTGGGGTTGTTTTCGTTAGAGAGAAGGAGGAGGAGAGGTGACTTAATAGAGACATACAAGATAATCAGAGTGTTAGATAGGGTGGATAGTAAGAGTCTTTTTCCTCGGATGATGATGGCAAACACGAGGGGACATAGCTTTAAGTTGAGGGGTGAAAGATATAGGACAGATGTCAGAGGTAGTTTCTTTACGCAGAGAGTAGTAGGGGCGTGGAACGCCCTGCCTGCAACAGTAGTAGACTCGCCAACTTTAAGGGCATTTAAGTGGTCATTGGATAGACATATGGATGAAAATGGAATAGTGTAGGTCAGATGATCGGCGCAACATCGAGGGCCGAAGGGCCTGTACTGCGCTGTAATGTTCTAATTCTAATTCTAATTCTAATTCTAATTCCTTTTGAATATTATAATTCACAGCCATGATGGCAGCACACAAAGCTTGCATGACAACAGTCGAAGTTTCTATTGCAGCACACACTGGTTGCTGCTTGTGCTGGAAACAGATGAGTTCCAGAAACCCTGGGCAACCCCTGCACTCAGAGCCAAAGGCAGTTAATGAGCATTTAATACCTGTATATGTCCTACGGGTGTTTCCCACGTGCTAAATGGGGAAGTTATCTAGTTCCTGTCAACTTCCCGATACGCTGGCAGTATCTAGTGTAGAGACCCACCCACCCTGGCAGGTTAAAATTTAGCCCAGAGTTTCAAATTTCTATGACCACTTTTTGGGAGAAAGTGCTTCCTGACCTTGTTCCTGACTCTAATTTGATGATTATGGGCAGAATTTTAACTGCCAAGATTGGTAAGGGGCAGGGGTGGGTGGTTCAGGGGAGTTCAGGTCCGGGCTGGGTGGGTGGTTAAAGCTTGGAAAAGTGCTGATGAGTTGGGAACCCAACATGATCCCACCCACTTCTGGGTTTAATGGTGGTGCATTTGGAGGTAAACGGGAAGCCCTTCTGGAGCTGTCAGGTCGGCAATTTAAATATTTAGTGGTCTAATGATTGTGGATTTAACCCAAGATTCTGGCTTTCTCAGTCAGCACATGGGTTTTCCAATATGTGTGGAACTCACCATGGTCAACCCGAAGAGAACACAGCCAGGAACCATTGTTCAATGCAACTGACAGGCTTGAAAGCCTTTGCATAGTGAAACTGCATAGCTGCTGGCCAGCCTATGTAAAAGGCTTATGTTCATGGTACTTGTTCTGAGTCCCTGATTTCAATGTTTCACAGATGGCCTCCAACTTTTTGAAAGTCATTTCACCTACCTCGGACTTTATTTAACTTGTTCTCAACTTACCTGCTTTCAGCCTTCATTGCAGCATAGGAGCAACTTATGCAGCTGTAGCATGGACCTCTGATAAGGAACAACAGATGAAGCCATGCCAACACCAGCAGCACCAGGAGCCACACCAACAGCAACAGCACCAGGAGCAGCAACAGCACCAACAGCACCAGCAGCAACAACAGCAGAAACAACAGCAACAGCAGCTGCCTTCTCTGCAGCCACATGCTGCTCCACAGGACAGAGGGGATAGACACAAAGCTCCCTCTCCAAAAGAGGCAATACCCCAAAACAGCATATACAGGCAGAAGATCAGCTTCCTCAACATGATGGAGCAACAGTCCCTCAGGAGGCTTAGGCTCTTACGATAGGTTGTTGCTGACATCTGCAGTCTCCTGGAACAAGACGCCCTTCCATAATGGTCAGATTAGGCATGCATTGCCAGTGGCGGCTAAGGTCACCACAGCCCTGAATTTCGTTCCCTCCAGCTCCTTCCAGGGATCTGCTAGAGACATCTGCAGTGTGATGTCCTCAGGACTTGAGTGAGAATTAGTCGAGTTTGGTGTAGGATATGAGACAAAGTCAGAGAGACAAAGACTGTAGCAGCTGAACATAAAGGCTTCTCGTTTATTCTGTCTTAGTTTCACTTTCTCTTTGCTCGCATGTGTGTTCTACAGCAGCCTCTAGAGTACACAATTCACAATGCAATTGCAATTTCAAAATATTGCAACACTACATCCCTCCCTTTCTTAGTAAATGAGAGACATAGCAAGTTTCAATGTTTGTTTCTAAAAATATAAACGACATAACATAAATAGTTCATTTCGTAAGATAGTCACTTAAGTATGGTGGCTGTTTTCTCTCACGAGTATGATATCACCTGACATCAGATGTTGTCTGATTTGACTCAGGTTCTTCATCTGGAACATTGGATCTGGATTCAATGCTTGCAAGTGTTGTTTTCAGCGTTTTGAAGAATGACGCATTTCCCATGATTATTTGTGATCTGTGCTTAGCGGTGATCATTGGTCCTTTTGTGTTCTTGATCACGTTCACGTACCTGTTGATTGTTAGCTCTGCAGGGTAGCTCAGGTAGATGTGTGCACATAGGATGTGCAAAGATGAGTGTAGCTGGAGGTTTTCCAGTAAAGTCAGGTGTCGCCCTGTAATTATGAAGAAAGCGATATAGCTCTTGCTTCCATGACTTGTTCTCAGCTGTAGCTGGACATATCACTTTTTTTAAGGTTCACATAAATCTCTCGACTTCACCATTAGTTCTTGGCCAATGTGTGTGATTTTCCTATGAGTGAACCCGAGGTATTTTGCAAATTTACTGATTTCATCGCTGTTGAATGGGGGTGCATTGTCAGTTTTCAACGTTTGAGGGATTCCAAACAAGGCAAAGATCTGGTCAAGCTTTGGGATGACAGCTTTCGTTGAAGTTGACATAACACATTCCATGATTGGGAATCTGCTGTAGTCATCAGTGGCATTACCATCGCTGAATCCCCCCCACCAGCAACATCTTCAGAGTTACCATTGACCAGAAACTGAACTGGAGCAGCCACATAAATACTGTGGCTACAACAGCAGGTCAGAGACTAGGAATTCTGTGGTGAGTAACTCACCTCCTTTCTCCTCAATGCATGTCCACCTTCGACAAGGCACAAGGCAGGAATGTGATGGAATAATCTCCACTTGCCTGGTTGAGTGCATCTCCAACAACACTCGACAAAGCATCCAGGACAAAGCAGCCTGCTTGATTGGCACCCCATCCACCACCTTCAACATTCACTTCCGCCACCACCAGCGCACAGTGGCAGCAGTGTGTACCATCTACAAGATGCACTGCAGCAACTCACCAAAGCTCCTTCAACAGCACCTTGCAAACCCTCAACCTCTACCACCTAGATAGAAAAGGGCAGCAGATGCATGGGAACACCACCAACTGTACGTTTCTCTTCAAGCCACACACCATCCTGACTTGGTCATAATCCTGGAGCTCCCCACCTAGCAGCACTGTTGGTGTACCTGCACCCCAAAACAGCCGGCTTTCTGTCATAGCTTGCCCCCCGCACGTCCCCTTGAGAGTGAATGTGAGGACGAGGTATTCAGGAGCCCTCATCAGGGTCAAAGGGCTTCCACATGAGCAAGTGTCCTGCTGGCCTCTGTGGGAAGACTAACAGTGTTCCTCTTTCTGCTCGCAGGAGAAAATGACCACAAGACTCGGGAAAGGACGAAGCGTCGAGGACTGAGAACTGACCCCGGCAGAGGAGGAGGTCTTGGAACTAATGGGCTCCCAGGGCAGCCGATCCATGCAGACAGAGAGACTGGAGTGCCCACCCAAAAGAGTGAGGAGGCACTGGGGGGAATTTTATGCTCTTTCCCGCGTTGGGTTTGGAGGCTGTGAGCACATATAATCGGACAGGATGGTGGCGGAGGGGGAGCCCTGCCAGCTTCCTGCCTACACAAAAATTAAGTCAGGGGTGGGAAGGCCCGTGAACAGCCTTCCCGCCCTGCTGCCAAATGAAGCCGAATTGAATGAGCAATTAATGCCCAATTCAAGGCCTCATCCCACTACCGCCGGAATTAGCCCAACGGTGGGCGGGCTTGTTGCCATACCTGCAGCACACCAAGCAAACCCGTGTAGGTTGTTGGTGGCTCTGGGGGTGGGGGGGTGTCCATCACTAAAATGCACTTAGTACCTGAACAAGGGACCTGTCATCAGGAAGTGGGGGGCCCACTGAGAGCCACCCCTTGCCCTTGCTGCCAACCTCTCCCCCATGGCCCCAACCTCGCAAAACCCATCCAGCTGAGACTTTCCTGTGGCCTGGGTCCAGGGCCTCAGGTAGTTGCCCCATTGGCAGCAACTGCTGCCTCTGTACTGGTGTTGCTCAGTTAAAGAGCTGCTGGTTTCTGATTGGCTGGCAGCTCTCAGCAGGTTGGACTTCTGCCTCCGGAGTCCTTGATCCCAAGGAATGCCTGCCGCTGTCCACTTAACTGCCTACTTGGCACTTGATCCGGTGGGCCTTCCCCAGAGGAAGCGACATGGGGCACTCACCAGCGCTTTTACCAGTTGTCGAGACCCCTATCGCCCAGATAAAATCCCGGCCACTGTGTTCATGTGCCCACCACCGCACTTCTAGAGAATTACATCAAGCATGGTCGGCAGGTGCAGGAGACCCCTCAATGGTTCTGCAGGTGTCTCCTCAGTCATCACAGCTACTGGAGCTGGGGTCACTGGCAGAGAGGCTGGGGAGCCCCTGAGAAGACATTGGGTGCCTTGTCCCTCTCTTGCCTTCCCACAGCTGCATTGAACTGATGGTCAAGGTGATGGTGTGCAGCTCTGTTTTCTCATGCAGGTCATCGCACCTCAAGGGAAGATCATCTGCTGGGACCACTGGAATTCCAACCCTCTGAGGATGAGGAGGAAGAATCCTTGGAGGGTGCACCATGACACCGCACCCCTGCATCCTCCACCAGCGCAGATACTCTCACCTCGATGGGTATGTGCTTGGGCTTAGATGCCGAATCACAAGTGGGTGAGAGCACTATACATGTGTCTGAGAAGCTGATAGAGCCATTGACAGTTAGAGGACTGTGGGAGGCCTGGCTCATGCTGAGTCCCCGGATGTTGACAAGCCTCTGGTGTCGGCATCACAGAACATGCTGGAGTTGCAGAGAGAGGTATGGGAACATCTGGGAGCTGCCAGAGGCAATATGCAGTCATGTGCAGATGATGGAGGAGTCCATTTATGCCATGAGTAATGCCAGGTTTCAGGCTTGCAAGCGATTTGCTTCCTTCATCAACAGCTTGTCGACCCTCATGGAGAGTCAGACCCCAAAGATGCGCACAGACCTGCACACCATCACCTTGACCATGAATTCAATGCAGCAGTGGGGAGGCGAGAGAGGGACAAGGCGCCCAGTGTCTTCTCCAGGTTCTCATCTGTCTATGGTCAGCAGGGAGGTTCAAGTGAGCCTTGAAAGGGAGGAAGAGAAGTTGACCTCCACATCTGGGGGCCCCCCTCAGTGTGGGCCAAGTGGCGACATCGACTTCTCAGCCCCTCTGCCAGTGACCTCAGCTCCAGTAGCTGTGATGACTGAGGAAACTCCTGCACCTGTGCAGAAAACACTCAGCCTACCGGGGCCCTCCAGGCCTCAGGCAGCCAGAGGACACCCACCAAAGTCATCCCAGGTCAAGGCACAGTGCAATCAGCAGCCTGCCTCCACCTCAGCAGCCAGCACAGGGGCAGCACGTCGTAGAAACTCATGGCACGTGAAGAAGAACACCTAGATACACTTGGGGTTTCATGGGTGTGTGCAACTTGGTCTTATTATTGGGTATGGTGAACATTTAAATAAATGGAGGTCACTTTCTTTGTTGAGAATCTATCATGCTTTCCCTGGTGCCTTTTCAGATGCCACCTTCACGCTTGTTCCCTCAATGGGCTGCCAGTGCAGAGGCAGGCTCTGTATGGTCACTTTCTCAGCTTTGGATATGCACTCGATGAGCCTGAGCGCAAGGAGCAGGAGTGCGATAGGAAAGAAGCAATATGTGCAATACAGTGAGATGAGTTTTTATTGAGTTCCCTTAGGAACGGACATCATGGTGGCAGAAACTGGGTATGTATGAGATAGTCCCAAGCCTCCCTTGCCCACCTCTCACTGGCCCTTACTTCCAGTATGAGGGCTTCGTCATCCCGCACTGCCTGCTTGGCATCCTCCTCCACATCCTCCTCATTGGATGAGAAATGGTGATCAATCATGTTCTTTTCATGCAAGGCTCACTCCTCTGCAGTGCTAGATTGTGCAGAGCACAGCAGACCACCACGATATGCGAGACCCTCACTGGGACATACTGCAGGGCTTCACTGGATTGATCCAGGCATTGAAATCTCATCTTCAGCAGCCCAATTGCCTGCTCGATGATCACTCAGATGGAGCCATGGTAGGCATTGTACCTCTCTTCTGCTGCATTGTGAGGGTTCCTCGCAGGCATCAGTAACCATGTCTTCAATAGGTAGTCTTTCTCCCTGAAAGTCCATCCCTGAAGGCGAGCAGGGTGTGGGGGCCTGAAAAGTTGTGTTAGCTGGGACTGTCGAAGTATGTAGGCATCATGGCTGCTTCCTGGGAAGTGGGTAAACACCCACAGGAAATGCTTTCTGTGGTCACATACCAGATGTGACATTGGCGCTACATCATTCACATAGAGAAAAGGACACACATGTTGATGAAGAACATATAGTGAAAGATGTATTTAACTGCTGTGACACCCCTGCATTCCAATTTGTGTCAGTGTGTTCTGTTTAAATGCTTGCGAGTGCCCCTTCTCGGTGCAACTTCTGCGCTAGCAACCTGACTGGAGGAAGGCTGCTGATCTGATTGCCCTTTGGCTATGGATGACTTTGGCGTTTGTCCTCTGCGCGCACAAGAACTGGACAGCCCTGGCTGGCTGGGGGAATGGTCGTTCACCCTCTTCCGACATTGGACCCTTGGACACCGGATGGCCCCATGGCTACTCACTTCCCCTGCCACCTCCATCCAGGGTGCCTTGGTCAAGCAGGAGGGCCTCTTTTTACCATCGCTGGGGAAAAGGACATCCCGCCTTGCCTGCACAGCCTGGAGGAGAGTGAGCAGGGAGGCACCGCTGAACTTAGGGCCACCCTAGAGCAGTCCTTTGCCATCCTCGGTTTTTGATGTGGCCCTTTAAATGAAAAATTGACTCCACAGTGTAACTGCTCTAACTTCTGGCTGCAAGGTTTTTCATGCACATGTTTGAAAACCAATGCAGGACTAGTGAGGAAATATATGCTGTTGTCAAGGTTTTCCATCTATTACACATTGATACATGTTCACATACGCTTTGCTTCTGCAGCAGCTGATCATAATTATTGATGTAATATTTCTAGTTGGCAATGCAGATCGAATATGTACATATTTTCCTGCTTCTTTAAAAATATTGTTTAATTGCAGTTACATGTATTTTCACATGACAGCAGAGAAATGAATACAGATTCCAAATGCATGTTAGTCTGCGGCTTTTCACAGTCAGATGATTAGAAGCCCATAGTATGTAGATGTTCTTATGGTTTTATTTCTGTTGTGTGTTTGCCTTTTATGGTACATTTAAGTCTGACATCCTGGTATGTGCAAAATTAAGATTATTCACCCAGGTGTAGCGTGCCTACAAGAAGGAATGTTACACTTGAGTGGAAGAAGAGGACCGCAACTTCACCTGACACTGGGAGACAGCAGGGTAAGTATATGGCAGCATAGCAGCAAGTGCTGGGGAAACTCAGCAGGTCTGGCAGCATCTGTGGAGAGAGAAGCAGAGTTAACTTTCAGGGCTGTGAACTTGGCCGGATGTCCTGCCTCTGCCCATGTAATATGGGGGGAGGGGGGAGGTGGCGCATCGCAGTGATGCTAATGGGCCCCCGACCATAATATCGCAGGGGCTCTGCAGCGGGCACTGAGTGCAGGCACGCTGCCAAGTTCAAAGCGGCTGCCGCGAAGTGTGGCGCACTAATAAAAATCAATACATTCTCTCTCCAGAGGGCTGTTACAAAAAAAAGACAAAAAAGGAATACGTTGGCCAAATACTTGCTCATTTTTGAAGAAAAAAGAGAAGGTATGAAAGGAAGTCAGTTGTCCCTTTTGGTCTGGTGTCCAGATATACAGAGACGAGTCACTGGGATCTTTTCTAAAGCAGTTCTTTTCAGGTGGCGTTGAGAATTAATCTGGCAGGTTTTTATCAAATTCTCAGAAGAGTTGCAGCGCCAGGGATTTTAGCTCTCCTACACTGGATCTTTTCAGAGTTTCTTCAAAGAGGTAAAGAAAGAGGTGAGCTGGGTGGTTTATTTTTCCTGGCAAGTTAATCTCCAACTGTCTTCAAAACAGTTCACATCCCAAACAGAAAGTCAACTTCCTGACTTCCATAAACCTTGAAAAGTGGCTTCTCTGTAAACATTTTCCTCAGGTCACCAAGGTTTCTGTTGTTTATTGAGCTTAAAGCACATGATTTGCAGTTGTTTTCAAACAACATTTCAAGTGTTCTTTTAGTGAACTTGGTTAAAAAAAACACATCCATGGAATCTTTTCGGTTTTAACACAAGTCCTCAAAAAAAATATTCAAAAATGGATGCACTTTCGTAACATTTGTTTTAGCTCATTTTAATAAGATGTCTCATTTCCATGAAGTTGGGGTTAATTAGTTTTAGTCGCCTAATTGGCCTACTTCTGCTCCTAATTTGTATGTTCATATGAAAGTTTGTAGTTCTGGACATGGATGTGTATTTTAATGCAGGAGGTGGTATGGGTCATGCAACATGTCCTCCATTTTGTTGACAGCAAATGTACCAGTCTTTTAAAATTTGCTCTAATTTTTTTTAACTCTTCAGTTTATTTTTTGTGTTTTCATCGCTGCATTTCTCTTGGGCGTGGCACTCCGGAGAACCTGGAAGGCAGCTTTTCCATGTCTTCCTGCCATCATTCTTCTTCCTTCTCTCTTTAGCAGTAATGTTGGCTGTGGCCATTCTGACCCCGACCAGAGTCCCTTTAAATAGAGACCCTTCCTTTGACAAAGTGTGGGTCATTATCACACCCACCCTCTGTGATTGGTTGGGAAACCTGAAAGCAGGATGCTACTGCCGCGTAATGTTGAGTAATACAGTCATGGCAAAGTCCGCTGATAAAACAAAGGGGTTTCCGACCTGCTGCCAGCCCTCCCGCTGCTAATTGCTCTATTTCCATAAAATTCTGCACAATGTCATTCTGTCCTTGAATCCTCACCATCAACCCATCAAATCAATTCAACATTTTGAACACCTTGATCAGAACACCCCTCAATTTTCTGTGTACAAGGGAATATGAGCAAAGCTTATGCATCTGTCCTCATGATTTAATTCTCTAGGCCCTGCAATAGTTCTGATGATACATAACTGGGACAAATATCCATGCAGGAAGGTTTGCAAATGCGATTGGTTTAAACTAGATTGGCAGGGGGATGGGAACCTGAGCACAGTCTTAGATAGGACAATTTCAGGGAAGGGAACAGGATGCAGAAAATTAGCAAAATTAGTGAGTGACTCTGAAAGGCAGAAGAAGCAAAGGTTAAAAAGTGTGCAACACAGGAATTTGGCAGTGTTAAAGGGTATTTATTCAAATGCAAGGAGTATAGAAAATAAAGCCAATAAGTTGAGGGCAAAGATAGACACATGGCAACACGATATCATTGCTATAATGGAAACCTGGCTTAAAGAGGGGCAAGAATGGCAGCTTAACATCCCTGGATATAGAGTTTTCAGACGTGATGGAGAGGGAGATAAAAAGGAGGGGGTGTAGCATTATTAGTTAAGAAATCAATAACAGCTTTGAGGAGGGATGATATGCTAAATGAATCATCAAACGAGGCCACATGAGTGGAGCTCAGAAATAAAAAGGGGGCAGCTACATTACTGGGAGTGTACTATAGGCCCCCAAATAGTGAGAGGGAGATTGAAGAACAAATATGTAGTCAGATTTCTGAGTGCAAAAACTATAGGGCAATAATAGTTGGGGATTTCAACTACTCCAATATCAACTGAGATACAAACAGCGTGAAGGGCACAAAGGGGACAAAATTCTTGAACTGTGTTCAAGAGAACATTTTTAGCCACCATGTAACAAACGCAATGAGAGGGGGCACAATTCTAGATTTAGTCTTCATAAATGAAGCTGCCAAGTGGATGAAGTTACAGTGGATGGCCATTTTGGAGGTAGTGACCATAATATAGTTAGTTTTAGCATAATCATGGAATAGGACAAAGATAAAACAGGAGTAAAAGTTCTAAATTGGGGGAAGGCAGATTTTACGAAATTGAGAGGTGACCTGGCGAAAGTGGATTAGATATATCTACTTGAAGGAAAATCAGTGGCAAACCAGTGGGAGACATTCAAAAGCGAGGTACTACAAGCACAGTACAGGCATGTCCCTACAAAGATTATGGGTCCTACTGCCAACTCTAGAGCCCCCGGTTATCTAAAAGCTTACAGTGTAAGTTAAAGTAAAAGAAGAAAGCTCATGACTATTACAAATATCATAATATTTTAGAAAGCCTAGAGGAGTATAGAAAGTGCAGGTGTGAAGTAAAAGAGGAAATTAGAAAAGCAAAGAGAGGACATGAAAAATTATTGGCAGGTTAAATCAAGGAAATCCAGAAGATTTTTTATCAGTACATTAAGAGCAAGAGGATAACTAAGGAAAGGGTAGGGCCTATCAGAGATGTACAGGGGAACTTATGCGTACATGCAGAAGATGTGGGCAGGGTTCTTAATGAGCTTTTTGTCTCTGTCTTCACAAAGGAGAGGGTTGATGTAGTTAAATAGGAGGAGTGTGAAATATTAGATACGATAAGCATATTGAGAGAGGAAGTGCTTGAGGGTCTGACATCCCTGAAAGTGGATAAATCGCCAGGACTGGATGGACTGCATCCCAGGTTGTTAAAGGAGGCCAGGGAGGAAATAGTGGATGCGCTGAGGATCATCTTCAAATCCTCACTGGTACGAGGTACCAGAGGATTGGAGGTTTGCGAATGTTGTACCATTGTTTAAAAAGGGTGCGAGGGATAAGCCAGATAATTATAGGCAAGTCAGTCCGACCTTGGTGGTGGGTAAATTGTTATAATCTATTCTGAGGGACAGACTGAGTTCAGACTGGCCAAGAGAGTGTGGGAAAATGGCGCACTGACACGGAACACAAAAGTCCGAGTGTATCAGGCCTGTGTCCTCAGTACCTTGCTCTACGGCAGCGAGGCCTGGACAACGTATGCCAGCCAAGAGCGACGTCTCAATTCATTCCATCTTCGCTGCCTTCGGAGAATACTTGGCATCAGGTGGCAGGACTATATCTCCAACACAGAAGTCCTTGAAGCGGCCAACATCCCCAGCTTATACACACTACTGAGTCAGCGGCGCTTGAGATGGCTTGGCCATGTGAGCCGCATGGAAGATGGCAGGATCCCCAAAGACACATTGTACAGCGAGCTCGCCACTGGTATCAGACCCACCGGCCGTCCATGTCTCCGTTATAAAGACGTCTGCAAACGCGACATGAAATCGTGTGACATTGATCACAAGTCGTGGGAGTCAGTTGCCAGCATTCGCCAGAGCTGGCGGGCAGCCATAAAGACAGGGCTAAATTGTGGCGAGTCGAAGAGACTTAGTAGTTGGCAGGAAAAAAGACAGAGGCGCAAGGGGAGAGCCAACTGTGCAACAGCCCCAACAAACAAATTTCTCTGCAGCACCTGTGGAAGAGCCTGTCACTCCAGAATTGGCCTTTATAGCCACTCCAGGCGCTGCTTCACAAACCACTGACCACCTCCAGGCGCGTATCCATTGTCTCTCGAGATAAGGAGGCCCAAAAGAATTCTGAGGGACAGGATAAACTGTTACTTAGAAAGGCATGGATTAATCAGGTATAGTCAGCATGGATTTGTTAGGGGAAGGTCATGTCTTACTAACTTGATTAAGTTTTTTGAGGAAGTGACAAGGAGGATTGATGAGGGTAGTGCAGTGGATGTGGTTTACATGGATTTTGGTAAGGCATTTGACAAGGTCCCGCTTGGCAGATTAGTCAGTAAAATGAAAGCCCATGGGATACAGGGGAAGATGGCAGGTTGGATTCAGAATTGGCTCAGGGATAGGAAACAAACAGCAGTTGTCGAAGGATGTTTTTGTGAATGCAAAGTGGTTTCCGGTGGCGTTGCACAGGGCTCAGTGTTGGGTCCCTTGCTGTTTGTGGTATATATTAATGACTTGGACTTAAATATGGGTGGCATGATTGAGAAATTTGCTAATGACACAAAAATTGGCCGTGTAGTTGATAGTGAGGAGGAAAGCCATGGACTCCAGACTGATATGAATGTTTTGTTGAGTGGGCAGAAAAGTGGCAAATGGAATTCAATCCAGAGAGGTATTGCATTTGGGGAGGGCAAATAAAGCAAGGGAATATACAATAAATGGGAGGATATTGAGAGGAGTAGAAGAAGTGAGAGACCTTGGAGTGCATGTCCACAGGTCCCTGAAGTGGCAGGACAGGTGGATAGAGTGGTGAAGAAGGAATATGGATTACTTTCCTTGATTGGCCGAGGTATAGAGTACAAAAGCAGGGATGTGATGCTGGAACTGTATAGAACATTAGGTCACAGCTGGAGTATTGCATGCAGTTCTGGTCACCACACTACAGAAAGGACATAATTGTTCTGGAGAGAGTACAGAGGAGATTTACAAGAATGTTGCCAGGGATTGAAGGTTGCAGATATGAGGAAAGATTGGATAGGCTAGGGTTGTTTTCCCTGAAACTGAGGAGACTGAGGGGTGATTTGATTGAGGTGTACAAATTATGAGGGGCCTAGATAGAGTGGACAGGAAGGACCTGTTTTACCTGGCGGGGAGGTCAGTTACCAGGGGCACAGATTTAAGGATTAGAGGGGACATGAGGGGCAACCTTTTCACCCAAAGGGTGGTGGGTGTCTGGAATTCACTGCCAGGAATGGTGGTGGAGGCAGAGACCCTCAATTCTTTTAAAAGGTACCTGGACATGTACCTGAAGTGCTGTAACCTGCGGGGCTATGGACCAGGTGCTGGAAGGTGGGATTAGTTTGGGCAGATAGTTTATTTGGCCGGCTCAGACATGATGGGCTGAATGGTCTCCTTCTGTGCGGTACTTTTTCTATGGTTCTATGAATCTGCACAGCAGATCTTTCAAAGCCAATATATCCTGCCTGAGCTGTGATCCACAAAACTGAACACAGTGGCGCAGTGGTTAGCACCGCAGCCTCACAGCTCCAGCGACCCGGGTTCAATTCTGGGTACTGCCTTTGCGGAGTTTGCAAGTTCTCCCTGTGTCTGTGTGGGTTTCCTCCAGGTGCTCTGGTTTCCTCCCACATGCCAAAGACTTGCAGGTTGATAGGTAAATTGGCCATTAGAAATTGCCCCTAGTATAGGTAGGTGGTAGGGAAAATATAGGGACAGGTGGGGATGTGGTAGGAATATGGGAATTAGTGTAGGATTAGTATAAATGGGTGGTTGATGGTCGGCACAGACTCGGTGGGCCGAAGGGCCTGTTTCAGTGCTGTATCTCGAAACTAAACTAAACTAAACATCTCTTCCTTCTTTCAGAGTTCCTAATCTCGCACCATTAAGAAAATATTCTGATTTATCTTTCCTGGACTCAAAGTGGATGACTTCACACTTGCCCACATTTTCCATAGTTTTGCCCACTCACTTAATGGCCTTGATTACAACCTTGTCCTTGTTGGTCAGGAAAGAGTCAGGCAAGCTTTTCAAATCTTGAAGATCACCAGTCTGTTGCAATCGTGGCCGGCATAATAACATCTGACCATTGATAAGGCCCCTACTAAAGGCAGGCAGAGGCCTAATTACCATACAAAAGTCACAGCCCAATGATGTCATCAGCACCATGACATAATATTAACTTGAAGGCAGAGCAGTCCCGCACTATCTGCAGCCTGGTAGCAGAATCATGGCAGGAGGCGATGACTGGCCAGAAGAGGCCAAGGTAAGTCTTCGAAAAGTCCTTCTGTTAGAACTTCATTTGGATCAGGAGTAGCAGCAGTACTGACCCCAGGCCTCATAAGATATCCTTGGGCCTCCACAGCCCTAGCCTACTGTGTCCAATTTTGAGATCCCCATTTCTGATCTTCCACCAATCTCGAGGGAACCTCCAACCCCAGCCTGCCCCAACCTGTCAATCCACGAACATTCTGGAATCGTTGCTCTCACTGATTGCTACAGATGCTGCTGTCATATTTCGTTCCCTCCCACCATCTAGGTAGTGAATGTGGCTGGGTGTCAGGCAGGTCTCCAGGAATGTTTATTTAACAGCGGAAGGACCTGCACATCCCTGATCTTTCTCTGTGCACTGACCGCTACCAGGCTTAATCTCATCCTTCTTGCCCCGTCAACAGAAAAATCGAGGCCATCATGTCAATGATGAGGATGATAGATTATTTAACTTGGTAGGGCATTTTTTAACTAGTTACATGGGGCTGGGAGGAAGGTGTGGCTGTGCCAGGAATTTCTTTGCTCCAGGGAAATGCCACTCATATTGACAGATGTTGTACCCACCTGAGAGCCCAGGCCTAAGTCCAAGTTAACTACTGGTTCTAATTGTTATTTTGATAGACAGGGCAAAACAGATTTAATGGCCTGTTCCACATTTCCTGCACCCACTTTCTGCTGGGTTCTTCAGATATGTGCACATTGGTGTTCATAATTGAATTTACTGTCTTCCCCCAATACTTCAATGGAGCCGGGTGGACAAACACCAGAATTTATGCTGGTGGAGCATTAAATTAAAAAAATTATTCGTTAATGGGTTCATGATTTTAACGATTATGTGTAGCCATGTGGTTTTTACCATAGTACTATAAAAGCCAAGGTTAGACTTTAGTGTTGGCATTTCTAAAAATGGCACCTTTATTATTAAAACAAATTCAGAGGAAAAATAAACTTCAAATTTACATATTACACATAAATAAGAGAAGAAATGCACCAAACAGGCAACAAATGACATTATTTTACTGAGAAATAATTTAAAAACCTTTCAAAGTGATAGTTTAATATTCATCTTGAACAGATTTTGTAGAATTATCTTTAATAGATGGACATGTTCCATTCAGCTCAAAGAAGTGTGATGATGTTGGCTTGTCAGACTTATTATGATTCTGCAGAAGATGAAAATAGAGCCAGTGTAACCAGAGTGGTATGTACATCATACAAGTGATATGCTGCACCACTAATACACAAAATGGAAAACATAGATTTTAGTAACACTGGGGTGAGAATTCCTCAGGTCATTACTTGCAGCAACATCTTAACTGGATTGGTCAAGTTCCTCCGTTAGCTATTTCTAGCAAAATCAGAAAGATGATCTATAAATACGCTCTGTCAAACAAGAAATCTTCATGAATACATTGATAGTGTTGTTACACATAGTCACGAGAAGACTTCTTAGACTTGTGTGCGAAAACATTTTCATATTATTTATTTAAAAGCAGTGTTGATTAACAATGTAATTTTTGCACTAGTTAAGTAGTTAATGAGGTAGAAAATTTACAGTCCTTCCAGTGCATTTCCACAGTAAGTTTGGGATTTTGCAGTGCCTGGTTTTGGGGAAGAGCTTTTACCTGCCCTAAACGAAGTCACCCATGTCAAGTGGAGCATGGCGCTGGAAAAGGGATTCCCAGGGCAGTGGTTTCCTCATTTCCAGTCTGGGGATCTGATGTATAGTGGCACATCTAGCGAAACAAGGCATGCTGGCATAATTGGGGTCTACCTGAGACTCTAGACCTGGACACCAAAGTTATCAAAATTTTTCATTATGTTTCAGCTCCTTAAAAAAGGAGATAATTGGCCAGAATTCAAAGCCCTGATTTTGACCCTGTTTTTTGCTTGGCGAGAACAGGGTGCATTTGCCAATCAGATTTTTGGGTCCATTGACCTAATATTAATTACATATTGTGACTTTTATTAGAATTATTCCTTAATTACTCTTCATTCCTCTCAAAACTTCCTGGTAAAGCATTATAGTGCACATATGCCAGCTCTTCACAAATATCTTCAGTATTTAATGAAGAAAGATGACTTATCTTGTAGGGTCTTTCATTCTTCGACATGTTGCCTCCACTACACACTAATGGACTGAAACTAGGTACAGATCACATTCTGGGAAATCACATGTTGAGCAAATTTTCAGTATTAGCATAATCAATATCAGGTGACATATAAAATGGTCATGTGATGCTGACTATGCAATATAATAAGGTATTGAAATGGAAATTCATTTCAACTTACGGAACAAAGATAAAACAAACAAAAAATGAATTCTCTAATGTATCAAGAAAAGGAGCTGGTGGTAACATTTATGTAAATAATGTGTCCTATTATAGAATGAAGAAAATTTTGCAAGGTAGCAACCTTTCTCCTTCATTCAGATATTTAACTCAGTTCTGCTTCAGCCAATTGCTCTTAGAGTGAAGCTCAGAGGAAGAGGCAGAGGGTAGTCAGTCAGAAACCCAATTTCTATAACAGATTAGCGAAAAATATTATAATTTGTGGTCTGTAAGTCAAAACAATAGTTGTTTGCAAATGTACTCTGGTTACTTTATTTAATGCCACTCGACATCTGCATCAAGGATGTCCAAGAAGCAGTCTGTGGATGATCAACATAATCTCTTAAGGAGATACTGCCAGAGAATTAGTAGCAGTAAAGAAAGTACTCCACTATCAATTTTCTGAGCCTTTGCTTAATGGCTGGTCTTTCTAGGAATTTGGGACCGTAGGCGACCAAGTTATATCTGGTGAAGATTGGTATAAAGGGCCACAGCCCTATGAGCATCCATATATGGGAGGTGCCATTCTAATTCTAATTTATAGGCAAGTGGATAGGATGATAAAATTACAATTTGTCTCAAATTGTTGGCAAGAAATACAAGTATGTACAGATTTCTTGAACAGAATGCAAATTAGGCAGGACTAATCAATGACTAGCACCTGGATATCACTAACCCAGATAGCTAGACATGCAGCTACCAAAACTATAGTTTTCCATCACAGAAACAAGAATTTGTGGGGTAGAGTTTCCATTTTGGATGTAGTTGGCAATCTGGGCGCAAATTGCTCTTGGCATTGTAATTGTTTTTCAAAGTTATGGTTCAAGTTTCTGCTCACACGATTTTGCTTAATAACAAATATAAAATCTTCCATGAACCAGCACATTCAGCAAATGTAATAGAAAGTAATTGTTCACATTTTTCCTTGGTATTTAAGAGTGGCAACCAGGTGCAGTTTTATTAAACAGCTGGAAATGGGTTATCACAAAATATAAACATTTTTAATAAAAGTGTTTGGTTCAGCAGCTGTGTGTAACCTAATTTTAAATTACTGAAAATTACTTTAAAGAACTTTACTGGACCATTTACTTGTCTCAATGGTGTACACCAGACTGTTCCTTAGTAAATTAAGTATTTTTAATAATTCAAAATGTTTAAACTATACCTACTAGCGTCTGCATGCCTTAAAAAAAGATTAATTTTAAGAGTCTTTTCATTTTGTGGCTGGGACTGGATTCTCGCGTGATGTCTTTTATATCAGAGTTAAAGAAACTTGATTTATGCATGATACAATTTGCATTTAAAATTCCCCAATTTTTTAATTTTGTTTGGCTGATTTCTAACAAATGAGTGGAAACTCTAGATCCATGTGTATTAAGTGATTCAAATGTGTTGGTGGGAGTGCCGTGTGGTGTGTTATTTGGCTTGAAAAGAATTAAGTTGAGATCCTATTTTGGGATAATTGATAGCATATCAAGATTTAATTTCTAGATGGTCATCATGAATCCTAACAAACCGGATGAAATAGGATCAGAGACATTGGTCCCAATATTAGCATTGAGATGGAATTGAAGAAGGGAGGGCTCCAGGTAGGTGACAACCGCACAAAATCATTTGAGGTGTGGGAATGTTTAATTTCAACATTTTATTTCTAGGTTTTGCATCATCAATGTACGGGCATAACGTGGTCAGACATTAGATGATTTCACCGCAAACATTTAAAGGCCCAGTTCACAGATGCATTGCTAGAGGAGGTTTAGAGTTTTATGGATAGTGTTTGGTGTTCAGTTAAGTACAAAGAGAAAATCAGGAGCAAGGAGGGCAAAGGCTATGCCCATATTTAATGAGATGCCCATGGCTATACTACTGGCTGCAGTAAGAGTGAGGAAAGAGGACCTGTTTCCGAGCAATTAATAAAAGAAACTGCAGCCACAGCAAAGAATGTCTGACTGGAGGTGGCCCAAGAGGTAAGTAGGAGAATATAATTGAGTCGACTTGGGTCCAGTGCAGGAAATGTTTTAATACTGTTACGACCAGGTGTCTAGGGGTCTGTTACTATCTTCACCTGCCCTTATTGTAACAGTGTTTAATTTAAACACACTGTGTTTTGAGCTCCCCCTTTGTGAATCCTTGTTCACAGTTTTTCCAATTATAAGATAAAGAAACCAATTCACCACAGGCTTTCTCAGGTTTAAAGAAGAAAGATGAAATTTTATTAAAACTTAAACTCTAATATGGTTCATACCTATGGATATAAGACGCACCCATGCTGGCATGCACATGTGATACACACATGCAAATAGGGACAAAAAAGAGCAGAAGATAAGATAAGTTGAACAGTGTGAGGCAATATCTTGTTACTGTTTTTCGAACTCGCTGTCATCCTTGATTGGACACATGAGCTAAGTTGCCATCTTGAACCTGTCCTTCTTATGGAATTTGTTCAATATCCTGAGATCCCGGATGAGACATTAATTTCCATATTTTTGGGAACCACACATCCCCCTCTTGATGTGGAGGAATCTGCTGAACTGCCATAGATGACACAAGCTTTCAGTCTGAGTCATCAGTTTGTTTACCAGATTCAGAGCAAAAGCTGAACTCCAGTGCCATGACTCTGGAACCATGATGTTCAAACTCTGGTTAATCTTGGCAATTAAGGCATATTTTTTGCATCCTAATTAAACAATTGACCTATAGATTGTCAGACTGATGCTTGTCCTCTTCCTTGGGAGTATCATGTTCCCATTTGAAGAAGATGTCATTTTCAGGGTGATCTCCTATGGTACAGTGGCATGGAATGTATGGACTGTCCCAGAAGTGAAAATGATGATGGGTATCCTAGCTACAAGGTCCCAAATAGAGATACGGATCGGTCAATATTCTATTCAGAACATTCTGACATGCAACCAAGGGTGTCATAGGAACATAAGAACAGAAGAAATAGGAGCAGGAGTAGGCTATTCAGCCCTTTAAGCCTGCTCCCCATTCAATAACATCTTGGCTGATCTTCTAGCTCAACTTCACCTTCTCACACTGTCTCCATATCCTTTGATTCCCTAGTATCCAAAAATCGATCGTCTATCGTGCCAAAGAGTTGACACTGACATTCCTTCAATGCTGGTAGTGCAAGGATTCAAATATTCTCCAAGAGTTACAAGGATGGCATCAATGTTGGACCTAAAAAGATCATGGATCAAGCTTATTTTCCTAATGCACACTCTCTAAACTCACACAAAGAAATGGCCTTGATCAAGGTAATGGAGACTGCATATGCATGAGACGATGGAAATGATCTTCAATTTTGCTGCCTGCTGCAGCATGAAAGCATCATGGCAGTTCCCAGGGAATCAGGTGCAGACTTTTTTTGTGGTTGCACACCAACTACATATTGATGGAGACAGGTTGCGACCAGCCCATTTGTTAGGCTCATGACCTAAGCTAATTACCATTGTTACGGTCAAGTGAGGAGTGGTTGAAGGGCTTCCCTCTTTTCCCTCTCCTTGTTAGACTACAAAAGGTTTAATGTTTTCTTAAAGTGGATGCACTGGCCAATTCAGTAGGTGTTTTCTTACTTACTTGCTATGGTCATAACAAGATCCAATCGGACAGCTTTTCTTGAATTAATAAAGAAAGAGGTTAACTTTATTGTACCTAAAATGAAATAATAAAATAATAAATAACGCGCCAACTTTCACTGACACACACTCTGTAGGTTTACACACACACAAATAGATTACAGAGTAGGGAAAGGTAGATTGGTTGAGTTAGAGTCCATAAAAAGGTATATAGTCTGTGAATTTTGGTAATTTGGTTGGCTTCTAGATGAATTCAGTGGTCATGAGGCTTTTAGTTTGAAGAGGTAGATGACTGATTCAGTGAGTCTCTTAGAGCTCGCAATGCAGATGATTTCCTCCAACAGGGTTTTGGATTGTAGCCGGAGTATGCAAAGGTGATCAGTTCCGATGACTGTTTCCTGTCCCCCAAGGTGAAAATTTAGCCTCATAACTGGGACCTAAGAAGATCATGGAATGAAAGTGGAAACTGAGTAGATAAACTGGAACAAAATATTGACAGACTAAGAAATGGGAAATATTTTAAAAGATGATCAATAGAGTTCAGAAGAAATAATTACACTAAAAGATAAGAAAAAACTAGCCAATAATGAAACACCATAGATGAATAAAAGGATAAGGGCTAGTGGGAAAATTGGAAGAATAAGGAGGCTACATACTCATTGGAAAATAAGAGTCTAAATGGGGTAGAGAAGCAAGGGATCTTGGAGTACAGACCCATAAATCATGAAAAGTAGTAACACAAGTTAACAAGAACAGAAAAATGCAAACAAAATACTGGGGTTCATTTCTAAAACAATAGAAAGCAGAGAAGTTACATTAAACTTGTACAGAACATTGGTTAGAGCACACTTAGAGTATGGATCTTTGTATTCTAAAAAAGATATACAGGCACTGGAGACAGTGTAAAAAGAGATTTACAAGGACAATACCAAAACTGAGAGTTTGGGGGGAATTTTCCCAGGCAAGTATATGTGGGTTTGGGCGCATGCAGGGAGTTAAATCCTCTATATTCTGAGATAATTCTGCCCTCTTCTGGCTTTCGCCTGGACAGGTTCTAAGATAAGTGGGGAACCCATGATCAGCTGTCTGGAAATTCATTAAGATGTACAGAAAGGCAATTAAATCTGACTTTAACCCTGCATTCTGGCTTTAACTGCCAGTGCATGGGTTCCACGATGTCAAAACATCTTGCCAGATTGGAAGAGGCGTGTGCAAAGCAGAAAGTGGGATTGTTGATTGAAATTGACCTGCTTGCAATTGTATAAAGGCTGAAATCAACAAACTTGTGGTTCACTGCAGTGAAAAGCTAGTGCTGGCAGGAGTAGTTCTTTCAGCCTGAATTCACAAGTTTCTTTGGGAATTGCAACTTTATGCACTAACTTTCAAGTTTCTTGGAGTCTACTGAGCTGAATCTCAAATTCCTGCCTGTGAGATTTCCCTGCAACATGGCAGCTACCAATGCTGCAGCAGCTGAGGACAAGCAGCAAAATGATCCAGTCCAGCAGCCACTGCAACAGGATCAAGAGCAACAACAGGAGCAGCAACTTCAGCAGCAGCAGCAGCAGCTGCCTTCTCTACATCCACACGCAGCTTCACAGGCCAGAGGGAATTGACACAGAGCTGCACCTTGAAGGAGGTGCAAACTATATCTGCTTTGCCACTGATGAGGTGACTCAAACCCAGAGAACTTTCGGCGTTACAGCATTGCCTGTATTTCCTCAGGTCCAGGGGCGATTGCACTCATTTGGCAATCAAGACTCCATCAGATCAGCCAGGCATCTCCATGAATTGGAAGGGCTTTCACTTCCTTAATGTGCAGCTAGTTTGTGATTACTGCAAGATCATCATGCATGTCTGTGCCAGCCATCCAGAGGTCTGCCACAACTCCTTCATCCTTGGGCAATCTTATCTACTGCAGATGTTCTCTCCACCAAACAGCCTCAGTGGGTGGTTCCTGGACGGCAAGGGCTACTCGTTGAAAATCTGGCCGCTGATCTCACTGAGTAACCCTACTATTGAGCCACAGGAGAGATATACCAGGAGCTATATCATTGACAGGGCAAGCCATTGGTTTGATCAAGATGAGGTTTCAGTGCCTTGACAGATCTGGAGTCGTCCTTAAATATGCACCCAGCAAGGGTCTCCAGAATGGTTGTAGTCTGCTCTGCCCTTAACAACGTGACGCTGTAGGGAGGACTGGAGCTGGCGCAAGAAGAAGGTGGAGAGCACCAGGCCTTTAGCTGCACATCTGGCTGCCAGAGAAACCCGCAATGGACTCGTCCAGGTGTGCTTCACTTAAACAGTGTGCTTGCAATAATCTGAGAATTCCATCAAAAACCCTGTACTAGCCCCCAATACACTTCATTCTTACAGTCAAGCAGCCAACCAACACAGTCACACCGTTACCTCTTCATCAAGTTTGACCATTTCATTCACTGGAAGGAAACTGACCAGGTGAGTGGAGGATGCAACAAACTAGAAACATAAAAACAGAAGCAGGAGTAGACCATTCAGCCCTTTGAGCCTGCTCCGCCATTCAATATGACCATGGCTGATCATCAAAACTCAGTAACCTGTTCCCACTTTCTCCCGGATAGAAGTAGAAGACATGAGAATGAGGAATTCACATAAACTCATGGTTTCATTGAAATAAAGAGCATTAATGAAACATTAACACTGTTAGAAGCAACTTTGTGCAACTAAGATGTGTCCCTCTTTTGCTTTCTATTACTTCTATGTGACGATACCCCCGTGCCTTCAGCTGAGCTGAAGATAGGCTACTTGCTATCCTGCTGTGGTAGATGAGATGCCCTGGCAGATGTCATCTGGGTTTTGGAACCTGTGAGGGCCCTGCCAAAGAATGCCCCACCTGCACCTATGCAGCAGAAAACTTGGACATCGGGGCAGGAGGCAGCTTGTACGGCTCTGTCGGAGGGAGTGGAGGAACGAAAAGGCTGAGAAGTTTGGGCACCTTGAGAAGAGTCACCACTGCCATGTGCTCTTTTTCCATCTTCTATCTCAGGGCCCACCTGCATAAGAGGGCACTTGGCTGCATGTCAATTTAGTGTTGAGTCACCAAGCCAATGCTTTGCTCGATCCTCTGTAAACTGGCAGCCAAAATATGCAGGCCATTGGTTTGGGCCAGCATGCACTCATTAGCCTGCTGCATCTAGCTGGCTACTCTTTCCATGTCTGAGACATCATGGCACTCATGCTTGAGATGGACTCCTCCATTCTCTCTGCAAGGCTACGCACTGCCTCTGGAAATGCTGACAGCAGCACAGACATTTCCCATTGCTGCTACATAAGTTCCCTTTTTTGTAGATTGGCCCTGGATATTAATTGTATATTATTTGTGATTAATTATATGCAGCTGGTGGACATTAACTAGGGATTCACTTGTCTTCCATCCACTCCTGGTAGCTATGCTTTTCAATTGTTATTTATTTTCAAAAGAGGTATAAATAGACACAGACTGAAACTGTGCTGGTTGGGTTCGGAGGTGCTTGCATGTAATGTGTAATTTAGAAAATAAATGCTAGTAGAAGTGTGTAAAGATTGGCTCCAGTCCAATCCTTCACCAACTGGGTCACTGGCGTACAACGTGGTAGTAGAAGATGGTTGCCTAAAGATGATCGCTGGAAGGGAAGAAATTTTTTTTCAGACATTAAACTACAATTTCAGTAGACATTGTGGAAAATTGCAGAAAGCAAGTATATATTGTCAGGGTATGATTACCCTCTGATGTTCTCAGAGTCTGAACAAATGATCAGTGGAAGAATGGAGAGAATATGTGAGTTGGATGCTCATCAGTTGGATAGCAATGAAGGCTTGAACATTTTTAAGATTTGATTTGAATTTTTGAATGAAATTTACAAGAAAGATGATCAATTAAATGCCTATGAGACATAGTCAGACTTTGATAGATTTCGGAAAACAGGTGGTCATTCCATGGAAGAATATTTTATGGACTTTAACAGATTGTATAAAAAATTGACTAAATTCAATTTATGGATACCTGGATTAGTACTAGTGCTGGATTGTTCTAAGGTGTCTGATATGGACAGGCTACTGGTTCTAACTGGTGTTCAGTTCTTGGCGAACGAGACGCCTGTTGGATCAGAAGTCTGCTGCCTTGGAAAAAAATCCTGGGGAAACAATCATTTTTTCAGTCTTTATGGAACAAATGGGAAATTCCTTGGTGACAAAAAGAACAGAGGACTCAATGATTGTCAGGTTTCGAATTGGTTCAGATACTGGATGCAAGCAACAATACAACAGAAGGATTAAAGACAGGCAGAATGAGGATGAATGCATCTGTAGCATATATGGCTGTTACAGCTGAAGACAAAATTGGAACAGCAATAATAGACAAATGAATACCAGGAATGCTGAAGGAACAGTTAATAGGTGCTTCAGGTGTAACTCAAAGTTTCATGATGTGGTGAACTGCCCAAAAGCAGAGAGGCAGGACAAAGAGAATTCTGAGAAAGGGGAAGAAAATAATGATGAATCTGAACAAATTATACAGGTCACAATGAGTTTTAGTCCTGTGATGAATGTGTTAGTTGCCGTTCCTTTAACCGTTCAGTGCTAGATAGTGCATGCACTTCAATAGCATATGGGGAACAGATTGGTTAAAATGTTATCATAATTCACTAAGTAATGAGCATTAATACAAGGTTAAGGAATATAAAAGTACTACTTGCTTTATGTTTGGTGATGACAACATATTGAAGTCACTAAAGAGAGTAGGAATTCCATGTAAAATAGCTAGAGTAAGCCATTTTATAAGTATTGATGTAGTCTATAGTGAGATACCTATGTTGTTGAGTAAACCTTCTATGACAAAAGGTACAAATGAAACTTGACATGGAGAATGATAAGGCAATTATTTTTGGAAAGTCAGTAGATCTGCAGTTTGCCCAGTCAGGGTATCACTGACCCGAAACGTTAACTCTGCTTCTCTTTCCACAGATGCTGCCAGACCTGCTGAGTGGTTCCAGCATTTCTTGTTTTTATTTCAGATTTCCAGCATCTGCAGTATTTTGCTTTTATTTCAAGGTATTATTGTATTCCCTTAACATCAGAATGTTAGACATCCCACAGCTGGGGTTCCTCTCCGGATGCTCCTGTTGTGGGAAACTGCTCCTGGCCTCTGCCAGTGTCACCAGTTCCTCCAACATCCCTGCCAAAAGAGGGTGGTATTGCTTCTGTGAAGAGGCCCACTACATGCCAGACCCTCGAGGCCCAAGGCATCCAAAGGACATGCCAAGGGCATGCCAAGGTTATCTGTAGCCACGGGGCAGCAAGGTCAGCAGCCAGCCTCAACCTCAGCTGACAGCACAGCGGCATAAGAACATACGAAATAGGAGCAGGAATAGGCCATTCGGCCCCTCGAGCCTGCTATGTCATTCAATAAGATCGTAGCTGATCTGATTGTGGCCTTAACTCCACCTGCCTGCCTGCCCCCATAAACCTTGACTCCCTTGTACCACACCGTGTAGGAGTTCACGAAAGAGAATTAAGAAGTGTATGTAGAATCACAGGGTTATCAAGGGTGAGTGTATGAAAATAGGAGTCTGCAGTCTGAATGTAAATAAATCTTTTCTGCTACACATGGACTCCCTCCCTTTCTCTTCCATCAAAGGTTTGGCCCTTCGCTGCATCCCAGCCTCTATGAAGAGGCTGGAGGCATTCGAAGATGCTGCGAGCGGTCAACTCTGGACCCTCCCCTGTGGTGTGCGAATACTCAATAAACCAATGCATTCTTAGGGAAGAAGGCAATAATATGGCTGCATAAAGATAGGTCTTTGTTGGTGAAGGTACAAGGGGCAGTAAGGATGAAAGGAAACACAAATGTATAAGGACGTTCCTCCTGTTGCCCCTGGGGTCCTTCAGCTGGCATAGCTTGCTCACCTTCCCATTCTACATCCTCAACGTCCAAGGAGGCAGTCCGCTCTGCATTTTCTTTGTTGCTCCTCAGCTCCTCCCTCTGCAGGGCCAGGTTGTGCAGTGCACAGAGGCCACTACAAAATATGAGACCCTCGCCGGGCATACATAAGGGCTTCACCAGACCGATTCAGGCACCTGAATCTCATTTTCAGCAGACATTGGCTTTCTCAATG
Organism: Heterodontus francisci; assembly: GCF_036365525.1. Taxonomy (NCBI): domain Eukaryota; kingdom Metazoa; phylum Chordata; class Chondrichthyes; order Heterodontiformes; family Heterodontidae; genus Heterodontus; species Heterodontus francisci. The sequence goes on from NC_090383.1 coordinate 49,825,442, forward strand.
TAGCTCGTGTTGTTCCATGGTAGTGTTGTATCTATCCTCTGCATCTATGTGTAGGCTGCTCACAGGCATCAGTAGCTATGTCCTCAGTGGGTAGGACTTGTCTCCAAAGATCCATCCCTGAAGGCTGGAGGGAGGACAGAAATGTTCTGGCACCTGGACTGTCTCAAAATGTAAGTATCGGGCAACTTCCCGGGAAGCATACACACACCTGCAAGATCCATTTACAGTAGTTGCAGACCAGTTGTGCATTGAGGGAGTGGAAGCCCTTCCTATTGATGAAGGCCAGCTGGTTGATGTTCCAGAGCCTTGACGGCCACATGTGTGCAGTCGATGGCACCCTGCGCCTGGGAGAATCAAGTGATGACCCCAAACTTGATGGACCTCTTAGCTTGTGACTTGCGGTCTGTGCTGAAGCACACGTCATCTCCAGCCCTCCTGAACAAAGCATTGGTGACCTCTTTGATGCACCGATGTGCTGCTGACTGTGAGGTCCCACACATGTTCCCTGTGGATCCCTGGAATGATCCGATGGCATAGAAGTTGACCATCACGGTAACCTCCAGCACCACTGGCATTGGATTCTCACCTAGTCTCCTGGGGCACAGCTCGTCCTGCATCATAGCAAACAAGTCCGTTACAGCCTTCCTGGAGAGGTGGAATTTTTGTTGACACTGCCGCTTGTACATTTGCTGAGCTGAGCCTAGACCTGCAGACCCTTCTGGAGGATACCTCCTTCTGCATGGGGCAGCTTCATCTCGCTCTGCTCTGCACCATTCTGCAGTGTCTGGAGGCCGCTGTTGACCCTCCTGAGGCCTCACAGGCCATTGCGGTGTCGTTGCAGGTGCTTTGGCAATCCCTCCCTTTCAGCTGCACCTCGTCTTCGACGGGATCCCCGAAACCTGGATGAATGAGGCACATGATAGATGGCCTCTCCCTGAAAAGCTGTCCTTCGCTGCCAGTGGCCCCCTCTTGTTGCCACACTGTGAGCTTTGCCTAGGTGTCACTTGCCCATTGCCCTCCTTGTAATGGCCCCCCGCAGGTCAACCAACCTTTCCTTCACTACTGATGTGATGCTCACAGCCCTCCCTCTGTGCCCCTGCCAGGCCCTCGATGGCTGCCCTCCCAATGGCCTCCCCTTGCAGCCAGCCTTGCTCTGCCACATCCATGTCACGTCCTCAATGGAGGCAAACCTCTGAAGATCCGCGAGATCCGTGTGTCATTTATAAAATTCAATCCAGTCCATAAAGTTGTATTTAATCAGCTTGTTAACTGTCTTAATTACCTAACCACCGCGTCACCAACAGACCTCTGCCCTCCATGTTTGCTGACATGGCCAAAATCGGGATGGGACATCACCATGTTAGACTTCCTGTCCAACCTGTCGCGTCCCGATTTTATTTCTCCCCCCACCTCCCCCCCATGCCTATGTTCCCATCCACTTTGTTCCTTAAAATTCAGGCCATTGGAACATCGGAACATGAGTAGGCCATTTAGTTCCTCAAGCCTATTCTGCCATTCAATGAGATAATGGTTGATCTGCCACCCGTCTCCATAAATCTTAGATTTTAAATTTACAATTGATCTAGCATCAATGCCCATTTGCAGAAGAGAGTTCCAAACTTCTACCACCCTTTGTGTGTAGAAATGTTTTCTAATTTCACTCCTGAAAGGTCTGGCTCTAATTTTTAAACTATGCCTGCTAGACCTATACTTCACAACCAGCTGAAATAGTTTCTCATCATCTACCCTCTCTTTTCTCCTTAATATCTTGAAAACTTCAATCAAGTCACCCTTAACCTTCTAAATCCCAGGGAATACAACTCTAGTTTATGTAATTTCTCCTCATAATTTAACCCTTGGATCCAGGTATCCTTCTAGTAAATCTACACTCCCTCCAAGACTAGAATATCCTTCCTAAGGTGTGGTGCCCAGAACTGCTTACAGTACTCCAGGTTTGGTCCGACCACAGCTTTGTATAGCTGAAGCATGACTTCCATCCCTTGTATTCAATTCCTCTCGATATAAGGGCCAATATTCCATTAGCCTTTTTGATTATTTTCTGTACCAGTTCATGACACTTTAATGATCTATGTCCCTGGACCCCCAAGTCTCTTTGGACCTCCCCTGCTTCTAGCCTTTCACCATTTAGGAAGTACCCTGTTCTATTCTATTTAGGTCCAAAGTAGATGATCTCACATTTGTTTACATTGAAATCCAGTTGCCACAGATTTGCCCATTCATTTAATCAATCCTGGCACAGACTCGATGGGCCGAATGGTCTCCCTCTGTGTTGTAAATGGCTCTATGGTAAATGACTCTAATATCCCTTTGTAATTTTATGCTTCCATCCCAACTGCTTACATGCTGCCTATCTTTGTGTCATCGGCAAATGTTGATGTGTGACTTTCCATTCCATCAAGTAAACCGTTAATAAATACAATGAATAATTGAGGCTCCAACACAGATCCTAGCAAGACACCACTAGGCACATCCTGCCAATTAGAGTACCTGCCCATTATCCCTACTCTGTTTGCTGATGCTCAGTCAATTTCCTAATAATGTCAATAATTTGCCTTCAATTCCATGGACTTCAACTTTAGCTAACAGTCTCTTATCAAATCCCTTCAGGAAGTCCATATAAAAAAACACCCACAGACATTCCTCTGTCCACTATTTCAGTTACCCCTTCAAAAAATTCAGTCAAATTTGTCAGGCATTACCAGCCCTGTATAAATCCACGCTGGCTTTCTTTGATCAGCTGAACATTTTCAAGGTGTTCAGTCACCATGGGCTAGAATTTACCTTAGGCTGATGGGAATTTGCCACCGATGTAAAAGCCAATGGTGAAACCGCTTCCGCCCGGCCCGGGGATCCAACCCACATTTTAAGGGTCCCCTGGCTTTAATTGTCCTAAGGGGGGCTTCCAGCCGTTTGAGGGAGGATGTCCCGCCTCAGTGAGCTGCCGGCCACTCAGCGAACCGGCAGCTCTTCGTGCCAGCAGAGCCACCAGGAGTGGTGGCCACTGCTGGGACTGCAGCCCAGCTGATGACATAGAGTCAGGAGTGAAGATAAATTGGGTATGCCTCACCAGGAGGATTGGGTGGTCATTTGGTGGGGGGGGGGGGTGTCTTGGGTCCCGGGGGTGGATTGGGAGGTGGGGACAGCCCTCAATCGGACACCCTGTGCCCGCCTGCCATGGCACCCCCCCCCCCCCCCCCGGCACGCGGGAAGGCCGGCAGCTATTGCTGGGCAGACTTTCACATCCCCAGCACGCCCGCTTGCCATGGGTAAAACACCCGTGGAGGGTGGGTGGCGAGTGGCCACTTAAGGGCCTTGATTGGCCTCAGGCGGGTGGGCCATTTTCCTCCCTCACCCGACCACCGTAAAGTTGGCCGGAGGTGAGAGTGGGGTGGGAAGGCCTCCCGGAGCCTCCCGCTCAATTTTACGCCGCCTCCACGCCACCATCCAACCCACTGGAGCAACTGAAAATTCAGCCCCATATCCTTAATTATAGACTAGCAATTTCCCGACAACAGACATTAGGCTAACTGGTCTATTATCCCCTGGTTTTCCTCTCTCACATTTCTTCAATAGCGGAGTGATATGCACAGTTTTCCAATCTAAAGGAATGGTTCCCAAATCGAAAGAACTTTGGAAGATTATAGCTAGGGCATCTGACATGTTATAACCGACTTCTTTTAATATCTTTGCATGGTAAGTATCTGGTCCTGTGGATTTGTCACTCTTTTGTGTTATTATTTTCTTCATTACTGTTATTTTGCTTATGTTAATTTTGATTAGTCCCTGTCCCTGATCAAATATTAGTTTCCTTTGGAAATCCAGCATACTCTTCCTCTACTGTAAATACTGATGTAAAGTATGTTCGCCATTTCCTTATTTTCTTTGACAATATCAAGGTTATCAGTTCCCCAAATGATCCAAATTATTCCTGACCACCCTCTTTTTCCAAATATAATTGAAAATAATTTTTGTATTGATTTTTATATCCCTTGCAAGTTTCTTTTCATACTTTCCTTTTTTAGCTCCTATAATATGCTTTGTCACCCTTTGCTGCTATGTATCTTTCCTATTCACCAGAATCTGTGCTTTTATTTGCATATTGTCTACTTTTTCTTTTAGTTCTATGTTGTCTCTTACCTCTTTAGTTATTGCTGAAGAAGAAATAAACTACACATCTTCCGAAGACTGAGGGTCCTGATTACCAGGGGTTTTGAGCTCTACTCCCAAGATATATGCTCCACTAATCTACCTGCAGAGAGGCAGAGAGGAAGGAGCAGCGGAACCCTAGGGTAATAAGACCTAGTACAGAGGGGAAGCATTGAGAAAAACCCTGAACACGTAAAAAGCCACGTCCCGGCCCCAGTTGACTCCATCGCGGAACGGCTCCTTGGCCACAACTTCAAAGCGCCCGCGGGAGATGTGCGGCTCGGAGAGCATCTGCAGCGCAATGTTGGCGAATTCCTGCTGGTACTGGCACCCGAAACTGTTGCCCACCTCCCAGAGGACGCGGACGAGCTTTCCTGGCGTCGATGGTGGGAACTGATGAAATGTTTTATTACCTGCACCCCCTTCCACCCCCCCCCGCTTCCCCTTCCCCACCCCGCTTCCCCTTCCCAACTCACCCCCCCGCACCCTCTTCCTCCACCCCCTCCCCCCTCGCAACCCATTCCCAGCTCCCCCCTCGCACCATCTTCCCCCTGCAACCCCTTCCCCTGCACACCCCCACCCCTCTACAGCCCCCTTCCTAGCTCCCCCTCACACCCCCTTCCCTCCACCCCTCCCCCTCGCACCCCCTCCTCCCACCGGCATCCACCTATACCTGAGCAGGGGCCCTAACAACCCTGCTGCCTTGTAGGTGTCTCGGGCGAGTCCAAGGCTAAGGGAGTAAACCCTAACAAAAAATCCGGAGCTGAACCCCGTAGGCGGTCATGTGTCACCTTTGGCATGTTTCTGGCAGTTCCTGCAGCCATACCGGTGCCAAACGTCGTGCTCTGCACTCCTTTGAACCCCACCAGAAAGGCCGAGAGGGGGGTTTTGACGCTTGGGCAACTCACAACCTCCATACATTCGCCCAGGCATGCGCCATGGAGAGGTCACTCCATAGTCGCCTCACAGCGACCGAAACAACACGGAAGGCAGCAGTTATGGGTTATAGGTCCAGCTCAAGTGGCGTAGAGATTGGGCGCCACGGGTTTCCTATGTCGGTGGGAGAGGTCATCGCACCTCACTGGACAGCTACTTCCCGACCTTAAACTGGGCAGCCTCCGGTCACTAAGGTTCTGTCCCGTCACAGTCCACGTGCTTCAATGGGTGCTTGGAGCTCAGGGTCATTGCCCGAAAGGCGGACTGCAACACCGCACCAAACAGCACGAAAAAAGGAAAGAAGGTACCAGCCCTTCGTTTTGTAAGCTGGAACGTCAGAACTATGTGTCCTGGCCTGTCGGAAGACCTTACACAAATCAACGATTCTCGGAAGACTGCCATCATTAACAACGAGCTCAGTAGAATCAATGTGGACATTGCAGCACTTCAGGAGACACGCCTCCCCACGAGCGGATCTCTAACAGAGCAAGACTACACCTTCTTCTGGCAGGATAGGGATCCTGAAGAACCAAGACAGCATGGAGTGGGCTTCGCCATCAGAAACTCTTTACTCAGCATGATAGAGCCACCCTCAAATGGCTCGGAATGCATACTGTCCATCCGACTGCTCACCAGCTCTAGTACACCTGGTCCAGTACACCTACTCAGCATCTATGCTCCAACACTCTGCTCCCCACCTGAAGATAAAGACCAGTTCTACGAGGAACTCCATAATATCATTAGTAGCATCCCCAATACCGAGCATCTGTTCCTGCTGGCGACTTTAATGCCAGGGTTGGGGCTGACCATGACTCATGGCCCTCCTGCCTTGGGCGCTATGGCATTGGAAGGATGAAAGAGAATGGACAGAGACTGCTTGAGTTGTGTACCTATCATAACCTCTGCATCACCAACTCGTTCTTTCACACTAAACCCTGTCACCAGGAGGATAGGTCAGGCAAAGTGAGTCGCATACCAATATCAGGTGGCAACAAATATTCATACTTCTATCGTAAGGCACATTCAAAAATTTCCATTGGACCAACCAACATTGACACTCACCTTCATTCGTGTACCATCTTGCACCCATTCCTCACAGTCGTACTCCACAAATATCGTCATTCCATCCTTACCACACATTCCACTTCTCACACTCAGAACTCTGCTTTCCCTTGTTGTAGGAGAAGAGAGCTCACAACTCCAGGGAGTGGCTGAGAACTGGGGGTGACCTTGCAACCATGGCCACCCTGATCACTGCACAGGACGCAACATTGGAGATGGGTAGTGTGGTACAGCCACTGGCCGTACAAAGAGTTGGTGACAGATTTTGGTATATGACTGCCAATTGGCACATTTTAGTCACTCTTTTGTAATTGTTGGCACAACTAACTGAAATATCAAGATCTACACAATGTCAATGTTGAACCTTTTCCAAGTGTCTGTTCTAATTACTGTCTTTCATCTTTCCCAGCTCCTTCTAGGATGAGGGAGCAGATGGAGCAGAAAGAGGAGAGGAATCCTCAGAGGAGGGCATGCACTTTGAAGGAGCATTGTCACAGGAATCAAGCGCACCCTCCAGCAGTGCAGAAACAAACACTATGGTGGTGACAGGAGTAGGGATAGGTAATATGTCACATGGTGAGGCTCACATCACATGTGAGCAGGAGCAGTGAAGAGTCACAGTCAGAAGGCACAGGTCACTCTAAACATTGCGTAGCTGGAAATAGGTGCTGAGCCTTGGGGGTCATCCACAAGAAGGGAAATTCTGGATCAGCAGCAGGAAATGTCTGTGGTCTGTCAGCATTTTCTGAGGCCATGCGCACCCTTGGAGAGGGATTGGAGGAGTTCATTTCAAACATGAGTGCCATGATGTCTCAGGCATTCGTGTTATGTCCATCTCTATGGGAAGAGTGGCCACCTGCATGGAGAAGCAGTCGTGGCAGGCGAGTGAGTGCATGCTTGTCATCAGCAATGGTCAAAACACTCAGTCAGCCTGTTTAAACAGGTGGGGATGGAAAGCTTTGCTGTAGTCACTTAATGTCTCAATGAAATGGAGCAAAGTGCTCTCCACCTATCCGCTAGCAGGGAAGTGCAGGGGGGTTATGAAAGGGAGAATGGAGAAAGGTCACATGCAAGTGGGGACTCTTCTCAAAGCGTCTCCTACTTCCTATGCCTTCCCCCAAATCCCCTCTCAGACAGATGCCCACATGCTGCCTGCTGATCCTTTGACCAAGTCATAACAGGGAAACCAGCTGTGAATCGGGAGCCTGAAGGTTTCAGCAGTGCAGTTGTCAGTGGCCTTTTAATCCAGTCACTGTAGTTGCAACTGTTGTCCGGGTCTCCCAACTAACTAGACCAAGCGGGCATGATGACAACGTACATCAGTCTCTTTCAGCTACAATATTTAAAGGGGCCCTGTGAGGATAAGACTTGTAGGATGGTAAAGATCTGTTGACAAAACCAAATCCTACACAGATGAAGACTTAGCATGGTAAGGCTGCAACACACTTCAGTGATGTGTCTCTGGAGATGACGCTGTGGGTTGCAAGGGCTCGCAGGGAGCTTCTGTTCACTGTGGGAGGAAGAAGTCAGCCACTGAAAACAAGCAGGCGTGGCTGGAGGTGGCAGTGGGGGTTAGCAGCAGGAGAATGGTGGTCCTTGCTGCTGGATATAGTGTTGCAAGAGGTTTAATGATCTGATCACGGTAGGAATGGTGAGTGGCATGGCATATTCAAGTACAATCCCCTCACGCTGCCTTTCTAAACCTTCTCCTGCACATTAATCCTCAGACCAACACACCTTGCAAGTAAACCCCAACCCTCTCTGTCAAAGTGCCTCCTCACATCTCATCTGACCAGACACCACTGACACTCATTTCCATTTTGTAGCAATGTCACACCCATCCCTCACAGTGACCCTTCACAAATGGTGCCCTTCCATCCTCTCAAAACATTCCACTTCTCACACTCTTGGGTCTCTTCTTTCTCTCCTTGCAGGAGAAGAGAGCACAGACCACCAAAAACAGGCAAAGACCGGAGGTGGCACTCCAGTCATCTCCATCTTAACAGCTGCAGAGGAGGCATTGGAGAAAAGTCGGGTCTCAGAACGCCTGGCATTGGAGATGGAGAGATGGGACTCTCCCAGTGACCTGGTGGCAGAATTAAATATAACACAGCCACATGGCATACAATGCTTACCTAAGTTGACTTGATGTCAGCAACCACTGAAATATGATGATTTGCACACTGATGACTTAGAAACCTATCACCCTGTCAGTTCTTTTTCATGTCTTTCAGCTCCCACATCCCCTTCAAGAGTCCCACAGGAGGTGGTGCAAGAGGAGGATAAAGACTCCTCAGAGGAGCTTACTTACTCTGAGAATGCATCATCATAGGACTCATGCACACTGTCCACCAGCTCAGATATGCATACCTTGGTTGTGCTGCCAAGACAGGTAATTGGGTTGGCACATGGTGATTCACACTACAAGTGAGCAGGAGCATGTAGTAGAGACAGGTATAGCAGTGGAGTGTGCAGAGCCCTCCAACTGTGCTCAGCTGGATGCAGATGCTGAATCTTGGAGGGCTGTTGACAGAGGACTATTTTGGAGCAGCAACAGAGAACGTGTAAGGTGCTGTCAGCCTTTCTAGCCACACTGCACACAATTGGAGAGAGATTGGAGGAATCTGTCTCCAACATGAGTGCCATGATGTCTCAGACCTTCGCATTGAAACTTGTCATAGAAAGAAAGGCCACTTGCATGAACATCAGACGTGGTGGTCAACTGAGTTCATTCTGGCTTCCACCAATGGCCTGCAAACACAAATTGCTATCATGTTAAAGATTGAGGAGAACATCATCTTGACAATTCTGCGCCTCATTGAAGTGCAGCAAAGTGCTTACCAGCTCTTGGCTGGCAGGGAAGTCTAGGTGAGCAATGAGAGAGAAAATGGAGAAAGGGGTAATTGAAGTGGGACTCTGCTCAAAGCACTTTCACTTCTGATCCTTGCCACCCTTCATTCAGAGCTGCACATGTTGCCTCCTGGCCTGATGGCCGAGTGTGCCCCTGCACACGTGCAGGTAGGGTGGTCTTTGTTGGGGCCCTCATGCGTTCCAAACCCTGGACGACAGTGACAAAGAGCATCTGAGCAGTCAGAGCAGGGATATGAGCAGCTTGCCTCTAGCTCTGCTGAAGCCACAGGGGTTGCACCATGTAGGTGTAGTAGAAAAAAAGGACAATAAAGGATATGTAGTTGCATAAGGTATTCATGTGAGTATTCAACACATTGTCACATGTCTGTTTCATGTTAATGAACCATAAAATTTATTTCACCGTTCCATTGTCGCGTCTTGCTCATTTTTGCCTGCCACCAGCCAAGTGGCATTCTGCCTTATGAAGAATGGTATGACAAGAAATAAAGGCAAACAATGCCTGTCTGTGAGAGGGATTAATAGTTGATCGTGGGGCTGCTTTGTTTTGGAGGCTGGGTGTTTGCACTGTGATTTTAGAATTTGTGTGCCAGATGGCTGCATTTCTCCCTTCCCCCTATTAAAGAAGGCACTCTTCTTCCCTTTCACCCCAAGATCCATGCTGGATCTCTTCCGTCATCCCCACAATTCATGCTGCCATCGTTAACTTTTACTATCCCCCTAGTTCATGCTGGTAATCTATTCACTTTTCCACCCAGTACATGCTGGCTATCTGTCTCCCTTCTGTTTCATGCTAGCACTACCATGCCCACCTGACACTCTTCTTTGCCCCTCTGTTCATGCTGGCAGTCTTTTGTTCTCATTTTTTAGTTCATATTGATGCTCATCTTGCTCACCTATTTCATCCTAGTGTCCTTCTCATCCCCTCAACCCCTCTCTGGCATGCTTCTTCCATTTGCATTACTTCCTCCCACTAGTGCTACCCCTGGCTCTTTTGTCCTCTGTGTTGCTCCTGGATCTGATCTTCAGTATTATGTATATATCCTATATTCTGATGCTGCTTCTTCAAGAAATTGAATGCTGTGAGTTAGAGCTGCTGATCTTGCAAAACTATTGTGAGAATTCCTGCCCACAGTGTGCAGTGGTGTTCAGTCTCCTGCAGCAGCAACAGGTGGGAGCTAGAAGAGGCTCGAACCAATTACCTGATTTTCATGCACAAAAACAGACAAGTGGAAACACTGATGTCCATTTAAAACATGAATGGTTACCATGTATGGGCATGACTTTGGACCCATGGTCTCATGCACTGTTACTGCACTCTGTTTGCGAAGATAGGGCTGGGGGTTGTTGGGAGGGTGGGGGTTGCAATATTTTTGATAAAATATCACCAAATTGTTTCTCTGCACCACCTGGTGTTTGTTTCAAGAAAGCCTGGGGAGTTGCCTGCTTTCCCTCTTGACCACAGTTTGTGACTGATCTGGTTTGTTTAGAAGGGATAGAAAATGGAAATAAACTGGAAAGCTGAAGGTACATTCTATCACCAAACAAGCCCCAGGGTTTCAAAAAGTATTTTCCCAATTCCTGGGCTGTTAACATCATAAAAAAATTCAACAGAAACAAATATGAATAACGAATTATTTTACTCACCAGTGTCTATGAACATGAAAATAAGATAAAGTTAAAAGGTCACTCATTGGACGTCGTTTCCTGGGATGTCGATTCCTGCTTTTCGAATAAAACTTTTTCAAAATGTGCCTTCATGTTTGGATATTGTTCCAGTGTTTCATTAAAATCTGCCTTTGAAATGGTATAGAATTTACAAGGTGTAACAGCTGTCACAGTGGCTTCCCTTTTCTCATCAGTTAAGATATTCATTTCTACAACAAAAGAGAAATAAAGATTGAATCGTTTGGCTTTAAGACTGAGAGCACATGAAAGTTCATCTTTCTCCAATGTCTAAATTATTAAAGTATTAATAAATCAGCCTGTTTAGGCCAGATGCATTGCCTAATTAGTGTTCAGTTCACACAGAACCCAGTAATATAACAGTAAGAAGTCTGGAAAAGTCTGCTTGCCAGTTATTCTGTGCTTAATTTTAAGCTCTATTGAATTGAAAAACAACACATCTTAGCAGCTTATAACATCAATATGTTTCTCTCTCATTTTCACCTCCAATCCTCAAATGTTTCTTTCTCCACTTTCTTGCTGTTACTTACTATTTGTGACCTTCTGTAGCTACCTTGGCTGCTCAATTATACCAAAGACAGTGAACTATTACAGACTTGTTTTTATTCTTTCATGGGATGTGAGCATTCTGTCAAGGCCAACATTTGTTGCCCATCTCTATTGCCCCCGAGAAGGTGGAGGTGAGTCGCCTTCCTAAACTGCTGCAGTCCATCTGGTGCAGGTACACCCACAGTGCTGTTAGGAAGGGAGTTCCAGGTTTTGGACCCAGCAACAGTGAAGAATGGCAATACACCTCCAGGTCAGTATTGTTACAGCCACATGGTGTGACATGGGTGTTTCCCACTGTTCATAGTCCCACCTGACCACAGCAAGTTTATTTGTATTAAGAGTTTAGCCCTTTTGTGTTTTAGTTTTCAAATAAACAGACAGTGACAGGTTTTCTTGTAGGATTTTAAAACCAGAAAGTCAATTGTTTATTGATCAATACGCCTTATCCATAAATTGTCGCAATCACATTCACTCATGCATTCACTCGCACACACGCACAAGACGAAACAGATATAGATGAGAAAGAGGTAGGTGGGTTTTTGCAGGGGGAGAAAGGTTATGATAAACCTGTTGAATTCTCTTGAGACTCGAGTTTTTGAGGGTTGCAGGCCTGTGATGATTGTAGATTTCTCTCTTGATTGACGTTTCTGTTGAAGATAGTGAGTCACTTCTAGCTCTCTCTCTCTGCTGTATAATATAAATATCAGACTTTTTCCAGCAGGGCATGTGCTTACTGGCTTTCTGGAATGCCAGCAGTTACATGTAGCTTCACCTTCTGGGTCAGTGTCTCTCTCTCTCTTTCTGGCAGTCTTTTTTATTAAAGGTAAAACTGTCACTTTTCATCTCCTCTTAGGAGACATTATACTTTCCAACCCATGGTGATCGCACAATGGCCCAGGATGTGGCTACTTCACACGTCCTTTGCTTTTCAAGAAGACATTCAATTCTGGAATGTTTCTATGATAGATGTGAAAGGCTTTCATTATCACCTTTTGGCTTTGAAGATTTGTCCTTTGTCTTTGTCAAGACTATTTCAATATGCAAAAGATTAATCCCCTTCTCTTCAGTGGCCATTTTGGACCATTGTTCAGTTTTTAAAAATAAGGGTTCATTTTTAAAAAAATAAGGGTTCATTTTTTTTAAAGATAATGTCCATTTTTTCATAACTCTTCAGAGTTACTCCGTGAATGTTGTATCATCGCACCTCTGAAGTGCGTGACCGTATGATGTGTGACTTGGACGGGAACTTGCAGGTGATGATGTTCCCATGTCTTCGCTGCCCTTGTCCTTCCATGTGGTGGAATACATGGGTTTCAAAGAGGCTGTTGGAGGAGGCTTTGCCAGTTGCTGCAGTGCATCATCTTGTATATGGTGCACACTGCTGCCACTGTGTGCCAGTGTTGGAGGGAGTAAATGTTTATGGTATTGGATAGGTTGCTGATCAAGTGGGCTGCTTTGTCTTGGATGGTGTCGAACTTTCTGAGTGTTGTTGGAGCTGCACTCATCCAGGCAAGTGGAGAGTATTTCATCATACTCCGGACTTATGCCTTGTAGATGGAGGACAGGTTTTGGGAAGTCAGGAGGTGAGTTACTCACCACTGAATTTCCCCCCTCTGACCTGCTGTTGTAGCCACAGTATTTATGTCGCTGTCCAATTCAGTTTCCAGTCAATGGTAACCCCCCGAATGTTGATGGTGGGGAATTCAGCAATTGTAATGCCATTGAATGCTAAGGGGAGATGGTTAAATTCTCTCTTGTTTGAGATGTTCATTGCCTGGCACTCCTGTGGTGTGAATATTACTTGCCACTTATCAGCCCAAGCCTGAATGCTGTCCAGATCTTGCAGCATGTGGACATGGACTACTTCAGTATCTGAGGAATCGTGAATGGTACTGAACATTGTGCAATCATCAGTGAACATCCCTTTTCTGAGCTCATGTTGGAGGGAAGGTCATTGATGAAGCATCTGAAGATGGTTGGGCCTAGCACACTATCCTGAGGAACTCCTGCAGCAATGTCCTGGGAATTAGATGGTTGGCCTCCAACAACCACAACCATTTTACTTTGTGCTAAATCACTCCAACCGGTAGAGAGTGTTCCCCCTGATTCCCATTGACTTCAATTTTGCTAGGGCTCCTTGGTGCTACACTCGGTCAAACGTTGCCTCGATCTCAAGGGCAGTCACTCTCACCTCACGTCTTGAGTTCAGCTCTTTTGGTCACGTTTGGACCAACGCTGTAATGATGTCAGGAGCTGAATGGCCCTGGCAGAACCCGAACTGAGTGTCAGTGAGCAAGTTACTTCTGAGTAAGTGCCACTTGATAGCACTGCCGATGACCTCTTCCATCACTTTGCTGATGATCGAGAATAGACTGATGGGGCAGTAATTGGCCCAATTGTATTTGTCCTGATTTTTGTGGGCAGGGCATACCTGGGCAACTTTCCACATTGTCGGGTAGATGCCAGTGCTGTAGCTGTATTGGAACAGCTTGGCTAGGGGCACGACTAATTCTGGAGCACAAATCTTCAGTACATTTGCCGGGATGTTGTCAGGGCCCATAGCTTTTGCAGTATCCAGTGCCTTCAGCTATTTCTTGATATCACGTAGAGTGAATTGATTTGGCCGAGATGAATCATCCAATTGGCACTTCTAGCTGAAGATGGTTGCAAATGCTTCAGTTTTGTCTTTTGCACTGACATGCTGGGCTACCCCATCATTGAAGATGGGGATATTTTTGGAGTCTCCTCCTCTGGTTAGTTGTTTAATTGTCCACCACCATTCACGACTGGATGTGGCAGGACTGCAGTGCTTTGATTTGATCCATTGGTTGAGGGATCGCTTAGCTCTGTATATCGTATGCTGCTTTCACAGTTTAACGTGCATGTTGTCCTGTGTTGTAGCTTTACCAGGTTAGCTGCTCATTTTTAGGTGTGCCTGGTCCTACTCCTGGCATGCTCTCCTGCATGCTTCATTGAACCAGATAGATCCCCTGGCTTGATGGTAATTGTAGAGAGAGTGATTTTTTTTATTCGTTCATGGGATGTGGGCATCGCTGACAAGGCCAGCATTTATTGCCCATCCTTAATTGCCCTTGAGAAGGTAATGGTGAGCTGCCTTCTTGAACCGCTGCAGTCCTTGGGATGTAGGTACACCAACTGTGCTGTCAGGAAGGGAGTACCAGGATTTTGACCCAGCGACAGTGAAGGAACAGCAACATAGTTCCAGGTCAGGGTGGTGTACAGTTTGGAGGGGAACTTGCAGGTGGTGGTGTTCCCATGCATCTGCTGCCCTTGTCCTTCGAGGTGGTAGAGTTTGCGGGTGTGGAAGGTGCTGTTGTATGAACCTTGGTGAGTTGCTGCAGTGCATCTTGTAGATGGTACACACTGCTGCCACTCTGTGCCGGTGGTGAAGGGAGTGAATGTTGGATGTGGTGGATGGGGGTGCCAATCAAGTGGGTTTCTTTGTCCTGGATGGTATCAAGCAGGCAAGTGGACAGTTTTCCATCACACTCCTGACTTGTGCCTTGTAGGTGGTGGACAGGCATTGGGGAGATAGGAGGTGAGTTACCCACCGCAGAATTCCTAGCCTCTGGCCTGCTGTTTTAGCCACGGTATTTATGTGGCTGCTCCAGTTCAGTTTCTGGTCAATGGTAACTCTGAGGATGTTGCAGGTGGAGGATTCAGCGATGGTAATGCCATTGAATGCCAAGGGGAAATGGTTTGATTCTCTCTTGTTGGAGATGGTCATTGACGGACACTTGTGTGGTGCGAATGTTACTGGCCACTTATTAGCCCAAGCCTGAATGTTGTCCAGATCTTGCTGCATGCGGACACAGGCTGCTTCAGTATCTGAGGAGTCATGAATGGTACTGAATACTGTGCAATCATCACTGAACATATCCACTTTTAACCTTATGATGGAGGGAAAGTCAAAGATGAAGCAGCTGAAGATGGTTGGGCCTAGGACATTACCCTGAGGAACTCCTGCAGTGATGTCCTGGGACTGAGATGATTGACCTCCAACAACCACAACCATCTTCCTTTGTGCTAGGTATGACTCCAACCAGCAAAGTTTTCCTGCTAATTGCCATTGACTTCAGTTTTGCTAGGGCTCCTTGATGTCATATTTGGTCAAATGCTGCCTTGATATCAAGGGCAGTCATTCTCACCTTACCTTTGGAGTTCAGCTATTTTGCCCATGTTTGGACCAAGGCTGTAATGAGGTCAGGAGTTGAGTGGCCCCGGCAGAATGCAAACTGAGCATCAGTGAGCAGGTTATTGCTGAGCAAGTGCCACTTTCTAGCACTGTCAATGACCGCTTCCATTACTATGCTGATGATCGAGAGTAGACTGATAGGGCTGTAATTGCCAGGTTGGATTTGTCCTGCTTTTTATGGACAGGACATACCTGACCAATTTTCCACATTGCCAGCTACCAGTGTTGCAGCTATACTGGAACCACTTGGCTAGGGGCGCAGCTAGTTTTGGAGCACATGTCTTCAGTACTATTGCTGGAATATTGTCAGGGCCCATAGCCTTTGCAGTTTCCAGTGACTTCAGCCATTTCTTGATATCATGTGGAGTGAATCGGATTGGCCGAAGACTTGTATCTGTGATGCGGGGGACTGCAGGAGGAGGACGAGATGGATCATCCACCCGGCACTTCTGGCTGAAGATGGATGCAAATGCTTTAGTCTTGTTTTTTGCACTGATGTGCTGGGCTCCCTCATCATTGAGGATGGGGATCTTTGTGGAACCTACTCCTCCTGTTAGTTGTTTAATTGCCCACCACCACTCACGACTGGATATGGCAGGACTGCAGAACTTTGATCTGATCCATTGGTTCTGGGATTGCTTAGCACTATCGCAAGCTGCTTCTGCTGTTTTGACATGCAAGTAATCCTGTGTTGTATCTTCACCAGGCTGACACCTCATGTTTAGGTATGCCTGGTGTTGCCATTGGCATGCCCTCCTGCACTCTTCAATGAACCCTTGTTTAAGAAGGGTAGCGGGGATAATCCAGGTAATTATAGACCGGTGAGCCTGACGTCAGTGGTAGGGAAGCTGCTGGAGAAGATACTGAGGGATAGGATCTATTCCCATTTGGAAGAAAATGGGCTTATCAGTGATAGGCAACATGGTTTTGTGCAGGGAAGGTCATGTCTTACCAACTTAATAGAATTCTTTGAGGAAGTGACAAAGTTGATTGATGAGGGAAGGGCTGTAGATGTCATATACATGGACTTCAGTAAGGCGTTTGATAAGGTTCCCCATGGTAGGTTGATGCAGAAAGTGAAGTCGCATGGAGTCCAGGGTGTACTAGCTAGATGGATAAAGAACTGGCTGGGCAACAGGAGACAGAGAGTAGCAGTGGAAGGGAGTTTCTCAAAATGGAGACGTGTGACCAGTGGTGTTCCACAGGGATCCGTGCTGGGACCACTGTTGTTTGTGATATACATAAATGATTTGGAGGAAAGTATAGGTGGTCTGATTAGCAAGTTTGCAGACGACACTAAGATTGGTGGAGTAGCAGATAGTGAAGGGGACTGTCAGAGAATACAGGAGAATATAGATAGACTGGAGAGTTGGGCAGAGAAATGGCAGATGGAGTTCAATCCAGGCAAATGCGACGTGATGCATTTTGGAAGATCCAATTCAAGAGTGAACTATACAATAAATGGAAAAGTCCTGGGGAAAAGTGATGTACAGAGAGATTTGGGTGTTCAGGTGCATTGTTCCCTGAAGGTGGCAATGCAGGTCAATAGAGTGGTCAAGAAGGCATACGGCATGCTTTCCTTCATCGGACGGGGTATTGAGTACAAGGGTTGGCAGGTCATGTTACAGTTGTATAAGACTTTGGTTCGGCCACATTTGGAATACTGCGTGCAGTTCTGGTCGCCACATTACCATTTCTCTTTTCTTCAATGGCAAGATTAGAAACTCATGGGGAATAATAGTGGAGGGGCAGTGTATTGGTACACTCATACTCCATGACTGGGACAATCAAATTGGCAACAATGGTCTAGAAGATGAATTTGTAGAATGCTTTTGTGACAGTTTCTTGGAGTAATACATTATAGAACCAACTAGGGATAAAGCTATCTTAGATCTTATATTGTGTAATGAAGCAGGGTTAATAAGTGATGTCATAGTAAAAGATCTACTGGGAAATAGTGATCATAATACCATTGAATTTCAAGTTAAGTTTGAAAGTGACACATTTCAATCACAAACAAGAATCTTAAACTTAAACAATGCCAATTACGAAGGTATGAGCAGAGAACTGGCTAAAGTTAATTAGGTAAATAGACTGGAAGGTATGGCGGTAAATGAACAGTGGGTAACATTTAAAGAAACAATTCAAAGGGTTCAACAAAAGCACATTCCGTTCAAAAACAAAAACTCGTCCAGAAAGACCCATCTGTGGCTCACTCAGGATGTTAAGGAGAGTATTAGATTAAAAGAAGAGGCTTACAATGTTGCAAAAAATAGTAGCAAGTCTGAGGATTGGGGGTGTTTTAGAAACCAGCAAAGGGCTATCAAAAAGTTGATAAAAAGGGAAAAAATAGAATGAGAGTAAACTAGCCAGCAATATAAAAACAGATTGTACGAGCTTTTATAAGTACATAAAAAGGAAAAGAGTAGCTGAAGTAGATGTTGGTCCCTTGGAGGCAGAGACAGGAGAATGGGGAATGAGGAAATGGCAGAGGCATTGAACAAATATTTTGTGTCTGTCTTCACAGTCGAAGACACAAGTTCCATACCAGAAATAGGCAGTAATCTAGGGGTTAAAAAGAGTGAGGAAATTAAGGATATTGATATCAGTCAAGAAAAAACATTGGAGAAACTTGAGGGACTAAAATCTGACAAGTCCCCAGGACCAGATGGCCAAATCCTAGGGTTCTAAAAGAGATAGCTGCAGAGTGGATGCGCTAGCTATGATTTTCCAGAATTCCTTAGATTCAGGAATGGTCCCGTTAGATTGGAAGTTGGAAAATGTTACGCCACTTTTCAAGAAAGGAAGTAGGGAGAAAACAGGGAACTACAGGCCAGTTCACCTAACATAGTTGTTGGGAGGATGCTGGAAACTATTATTAAGGAAGTCTTAACATTGCACCTGGAAAAGAATAGCATGATGAGAATAAGTCAGCATGCTTTTACTTAAGGGAGATGCTGTTTGACAAATTTATTAGAGTTTTTTGAGGATGTACCTAGTAGGGTAGATAAAGGGAACCAGTAGCTGTAATATACCTGGATTTTCAAAAGGCATTCGATAAGGTGCCACATAAAAGATTAATAGGCAAGATAAGGGCTCATGTTGTTGGGGGTAATATATTAGCATGGATAGAGGATTGGTTAACAGACAGGAAGCAAAGAATGAGCACAAATGGGGCATTTTCAAGTTGGCAAGCGGTGAATAGTGGGGTGCCGCAATTATCAGTGCTGGGGCCTCAGCTATTTACACTCTATATTAATGACTTGGATGAAGAGACAGAGAGTAATGTATCTAAGTTTGCTCATGCTACAAAGCTTGGTGGAAAGGTAAGCTGTGGGGAGGATGTAGAGAGGCTGCAAAGAGATATAGACAGGTTAAGTGAGTGGGCAACAGGATGGCAAATGGAGTATAATGTAGGGAAGTGTGAAGTTGTTCACTTTGGTCGTAAAAATAGAAAAGCAGAATTTTTTTAAAAGGTATGAAACTGTTAAGTGTTGATGTACAGAGAGACTTGGGGGTACTCATGCAAGGAATGCACAAAGTTAACATGCAGGTGCAGCAGGCTATTAGGAAGGCAAATGGCATGTTGGTCTTTATTGCAAGGGGATTGGAGTACAGGAATAAAGAAATCTTACTAAAATTGTACAGGGCTTTGGTGAGACTGCACCTGGAATAGTGTGTGCAGTTTTGGTCTCCACATTTAAGAAAGGATATACCTGCATTGGAGGCGGTGCAGTGAAGATTTACTAAATTGGTCCCTGGGATGAGGGGATTGTCCTATGATGAGACAGAGGCTGAGCAAATTGGGCCTATATTCTCTGGAGTTTAGAAGAATGAGAGGTGATCTAATTGAGACATACAAGATTCTGAAAGAGCTTGATAGGGTAGAAGCTGAGAGATTGTTCCCACTGGGCAGGGAATCTAGAAGATGGGGACAGTCTCAGGATAAGGGGTCAATCATTCAGGACTGAGATGAGGGGAAATTACTTCACTCAAAGGGTTGTGAATCTTTGGAATTCTCTACCCCAGAGGGTTGTGGATGCTCCATCATTGAATACATTTAAGGTTGGGATAATTCGATTTTTGGTCTCGCAGGGAATCAAAGGATATGGGGAGCGGGTAGGAAAGTGGAATTGAAGCCCAAGATCAGCCATCATCGTATTGAATGGCGGAGCAGGCTCGATGGGCCATATGGTCTACTTCTGCTCCTATTTCTTGTGTTCTTGTGTTAGTTACCTTCGTTGTGTTATTTTCTTCTTTACTTCACTGATTTAGATGGCAGTAAGATGCCCTATATACTTCCCAGTGTGCCCTATTCTGAAACATTCAATCATTATTAGCATGCAATGGCTAGTCTTTATCTATCTGCAATGTACCATATTCCTATATACGAGAGTGAATTCAGCACTGCTTGACAGTGCTGTATGGACTAAACTGAGCAATAATCAGAAATAAGTCACGATAAACTACATTACACATAAGAGCTTTAAAAATACTAAATATAAGGAATTATTAAGCACTGATCAAGCTGAAGCTCCAATTATTGGGGGCGAATTTAATTTTTGCTGGGAAGACTCAGATGCGATTAACATCACTGCTTTTAGTGTACTAAAATTGGAAAATCAGCTACATGCTGCATAATATGTAGGACACACAAAGGATTTAAAATGCGTATACTGTTTTATTTTGATTATGCAAACTTACAGGAACAGGATGAATTTAAATATCCCATTACTGCTGGATGAAATTTACAAGAATATATTACTTATAACAAAACTTTTTGATCTCATAGTGATAGTGATAATAACAGTATGTTCTGTAATGCAGATAAAGTACAATCCATATTTATTTTTTTATCCTGTTTATTTTTCTTTGGTGTGGCAACTGTAGCTACAGTTACCAATTTGATTTGCTTTCAAAATCCTTTGGAGACCTCAGGTTTCTGCTGCACAGCTATGTCATTTACTGCAGAATCATTAAGAATAATTTACTCACTTCTTAGGGGAAATGAATTAGCTGTTGAAATCCTAATTTCCTACAGGCAACACATTTTTAATGTTGTTTAAAGTTACTTAGCATTTATTGTAAACACATTCATAAACTTATTTTAACGAAATGCCATTTCAGTGCAATAAGAAAAAAGTGCATCCAAACCTATTCCATTTAGTTAAATGATTGCTTTGAATATATCAATTAAGAAAGCATATAAACTCTGTTTTATTAACAATAATTTTGTTAGTAGACATAAGTAAAGCTTTTATGATTTAAATTAACTTAGCACATTCCCATTTACAAATGGATATGTCAGTCAAGATCAGAGGTTTTCTCATTTTCCAACAGTTTACCACGTACAATTATTGTAGATGGGCACACTTGTGTTAAAATTGTATTATTTTTCTGTGCTATAATGTTATAGAGGGTTCCCAGTCAGTTTTGATCTTGATCAAAAATACAGAATTTTTCCTGATGTTCTAGAAACTAGTTCTCTAGCATTCTGTGCTGAAACTGTGTCATGTACAAAATAAAGTTAGTATAAACGAAATAGCTACTAACATACTCACTTTCTAGAAACTTGATTTAAATAAATTGATATTGTCAAATTGTGACCAATGTTGTGAAAATGTATCTTCTCAAAAATGAGGGAGACTGCCCAAACTGATTTTACATATAGTACCGTATGCAGCCAAAATAGGGAAACTTTTTTAATATATTTGTTCATGCGATATGGGCATTGCTGGAAAGGCCAGCATTTATTGCCCATCCCTAATTGCCCTCGAGAAGGTGGTGGTGAGCTGCCTTCTGGAACCATTGCAGGCCATGTTGTGTAGGTACACCCACAGTGCTGCTAGATAGAGAGTTCCAGGATTTTGACCCAGTGACAAGCAATGGTGACATAGTTCCAAGTCAGGATGGTGTGTAACTTGGAGGCGAATTTGCAGGTGGTGGTGTTCCCATGCGCCTGCTGCCCTCGTTTTTCTAGGTGGCAGATGTGGGTTTGCAAGGTGCTGTCGAAGGAGTCTTGGTGAGTTGCTGCAGTGCATCTTGTAGATGGTACACAGTGCTGCCACTGCACCAGTGGTAGAGGGAGTGAATGTTTAAAGTGGTGGATGGGGTGTTAATCAAGCGGGCTACTTTGTCCTAGATGGTGTCAAGCTTGTTGAGTGTTGTTGGAGCTGCACCCATCCAGGCAACTGGAGACTATTCCACCACACTCCTGATTTGTGCCTTGTAGATGATAGGCAGGCTTTGGGGAGACAGGAGGTGAGTTACTCGCTGCTGATTTCCCAGCCTCTCACCTGCTCTTGTAACCACAGTATTTATATGGCTGGGTCCCGTTATGTTGCTGGTCAATGATAACCCCTAGGATGTTGATGGTAGGGGAATTCAGTAATGGGAATGTCAAGGGGAGATGGTTAGATTCTCTTGTTCGAGATGGTTTTGCCTGGCATTTGTGTGGTGTGCATGTTACTTGCCACTTATCAGCCCAAGCCTGAACACTGTCTAGGTTTTGCTGCATGTAGGCATGGAGCAAGACCTGGATAACATTCAGGTTTGGGCTGATAAGTGACAATTAAGATAACTAGGTGCATATATGGTTTTTCTAAACTGCGATGGCAGGAAGTTTATTCGTCCCGATTGTGGCATGACACTAAACTTCTCTGTGTGTCTAATTTCCCTGATAGTAGTGTGGCCACAAGCAGCTCCTGTGCAGCCCCAATCTCCATTTTGTTGCTGGTGTCCTCTGCACACTGAGAGGTCAAGTAGCATTGTGAAAAAAACCAGGCACTCCAGACAGCCTTTCTTTTTTAAAAGCGGAGTCCCTACAAAAGAGATGTTGCAGCAATGCACTGCAGGATAATCAAAGTAGGAAAGTGCGGGAGAGTGGGACTAGCCGAGTTGCTGTCGTACAAAGCAACTTGCAGAGAGCCAACATAAACGTGAATGACCTAATAGCCCACTTCTGTGCTGTAACCATTCAATGATTTTACCTTTGAGGAACAAGGAGGATGGTACACCAGTGATGCTTCTCTGCACACACTATGCAGAGAGGTGGAGGCTAAAAAGCATGCTATGTTTCTGGCGGGGGCGGAAGCCCTCAAGACTGAGCCTCCAAAGTGTGTGGGAGCATGTGGCAAGGGTGGTCAACGCCCAGAGTGTGGCTCCCAGAATTTGACAGCAATGCCGGAAAATACTAAATGACCTTGCACAGGTGGTTAAGGTGAGTGAATGCATCTGCACATCACACCTCTCACCCCACAACACAACTGTTCAATGCACCACACTTCCATCACACACCCAGAAACACATACTAACATATGGGGCACACCCTTCACATCCTTATACTACACCACACCTGAACACGCCTTCCAATCATGCCAGCTGCATACACACCTCTATGCACCAGCAAAAACCTATAACTATTCAGCTATGGAAGGCACATCACCAAACCATGCTGACAGTCACTGACATTCTGCCCTTTCTCTTGCAGGAGAAGGTTGCCCACAACAGGAGGAAGATCCAAAGGACGAGCGGAGGACCACCACGGATCCATCCTACACTGTGCCTTGTACGAGATATCCACAGAATAATGGGCACCAATACCACAGAGCCAGTGGCACCTGGCATTGCCGAGACTAGCCAGGATGATGGTGAGTTGCTGCCTTATGCACTTTTTCCACTTACTCCTCATCCTCAACCTGAAAGTTGCCAAGAATTGAAAACTGCCAATGGAGTGACCATGGACCTTCTGCTTTTCTCCTCAGCCCACTTCTCTCACCCCTTTTCTCATCCCTACCATCCCATAATGCTTTTACACTTTCAGATGGTCAAGAACTGTTGGTCGTTCAGCCACTGCAGCATCAGGCGGAAGGAAATGAGGAAGAGTACACCTCTGGAGTAGAAACTATGCCACTTAGCCTTATTCTTTCAATCAACCAGCTCAGATACT
The DNA here is from genome assembly GCF_036365525.1 of Heterodontus francisci. Classification (NCBI taxonomy): domain Eukaryota; kingdom Metazoa; phylum Chordata; class Chondrichthyes; order Heterodontiformes; family Heterodontidae; genus Heterodontus; species Heterodontus francisci. The sequence goes on from NC_090383.1 coordinate 49,848,874, forward strand.
GACATTGTGCAAATGTTAGAACTAGTTTTGATTCAGGATCTGCATGTGGTGAGTCACTGGGCACCCGTTGACTACAACCGGGGGATAGGCCAGCTCTTGTGCAGACTCCCCTGAAGGCAAGGTTGCAGACAAGTTCTGCTGTGGGCCCTTAGATCGGATTGGGGCAGATTATAGCAAAATACTGATGATGATGCACACCACAATGCGAGGTGCATGAAAGGCTTGCCAGATAGCATCCAGTCACTGCCTAGGAACATGAGGAGTCCAGCTCCACTCTGGCACAGGGCATCATGCAGAGATTGGAGCCCATCCTTTCCATGTGGAAGCGGTGGCATGTCCATGATAGCACTGCCAGACTGACCCATTATGGAAACTCTGCTGGCCACTGTCTCAGCTTCTACTGCAACACAGGCAGAGGTCTGCCAATGTATCATAGAAACATCGAAAAAAGGAGCAGGAGTAGGCCATTCAGCCCTTCCAGCCTGCTCCGTCATTCATTATGATCATGGCTGATCATCCAACTCAGTAACCTGTTTCCGCTTTCGCCCCATACCCTTTGATTCCTTTAGACCCAAGAGCTATATCTAACTCCTTCTTGAAAACATACAATGTTTTGGCCTCAACTGCTTTCTGTGGTAGCGAATTCCACAGGCTCACCACTCTCTAGGTGAAGAAATTTCTCCTCATCTCAGTCCTGAAAGGTTTATCAGTGCTGCAGTCGGAGTTCAGACAGAGGTCGTGAGATCCCTGGGTGCTGGCTTGCTGTCTCAAACTGCTGCCATCCAGGCACAGACTGCTGCCATCATGGATGTGGATCTCACAGCTCAATGGGGCATGCAGGCTGTAACAGCAGTCCAGGAATTTGTGCTCCAGCAAGTTATGAGGATTGCTGAGGTGCCACCCCAGGGAAGTGGCAGGGGCACCATGGAACACGAACTTGCTGCCCTCTCTCAGGGTGAAAGCATTCCTGCTCCCACCACCGCCACTCTGCCAGTGCCCTTGCTGTTGCCTCTCAACCAGCCAGCCCAGACTGTTACTATCATGCTGAGGTGGTGCATTCCAAGGCTGGGCCCTGTAAATGCTCAAAGGTGTCCTGCAAGGCCTTCTGCAGTCTCCCCCAGTGAAAGTCAGCAGCCTTCCACAAGCCATGCTGCAGCCACTGAGGTAGCACTGCACAGGAGCACTAGACAAGGCAAAGACACCAGCAAGACAGGCACTATGCACAAACGTAATTAGGTTTTTTTTTGTATTACTGATGTGCATTGTGTGTGTACACCTTTAAGAGGTGTGGCTACAAGACCATGTTCGTCACGTAAGAGCTATGATGTAACACACCACGTGAATCTGAGTGTTTCGAACATCTCAATGCACTAGTTGCTCTACCATTACTCAACAAAGAACCACAATATTCTATGACTGATCCCATCTGGAGTGATCTGTCTTTGTGTACAGTCTCTACTAACACAGAGGTTCAAGGAACACACAACAGTGTATTGCTGGATAAAGTTGTTGACTGAAGGTTTTTCTGTTGACCTTTATTGAGTGATGTTGACCAAGGGGACTTTGTCATGGGAAATCTGAAATGGATGAGCAGTCAGGGAATGATGGGTCCATGTTGTGGGTGGAGAAGTACTGTGAGATAGAACATAGAACATCGAACATTACAGCACAGTACAGGCCCTTCGGCCTTCGATGTTGCGCCGACCTGTGAAACCATCTGACCTAAGGAGGTGCGTCTGTGTGTCCATTATTATTCATAACTGTGAGATGTGTGAGTACGGGAGGTGGGTCTGTGTGTCCATTATTATATATTACTGTGAGATGTGTGAGTACGGGAGGTGGGTCTGTGTGTCCATTATTATTCATAACTGTGAGATGTGTGAGTATGGGAGGTGGGCATGTGTGTCCATTATGATACATAACTGTGAGATGTGTGAGTACGGGAGGTGGGTCTGTGTGTCCATTATTATTCATAACTGTGAGATGTGTGAGTACGGGAGGTGAGTCTGTGTGTCCATTATTATATATTACTGTGAGATGTGTGAGTACGGGAGGTGGGTCTGTGTGTCCATTATGATACATAACTGTGAGATGTGTGAGTACGGGAGGTGGGACTGTGTGTCCATTATTATTCATAACTGTGAGATGTGTGAGTACGGGAGGTGGGTCTGTGTGTCCATTATTATTCATAACTGTGAGATGTGTGAGTACGGGAGGTGGGTCTGTGTGTCCATTATTATATATTACTGTGAGATGTGTGAGTACGGGAGGTGGGTCTGTGTGTCCATTATTATATATTACTGTGAGATGTGTGAGTATGGGAGGTGGGTCTGTGTGTCCATTATTATATATTACTGTGAGATGTGTGAGTACGGGAGGTGGGTCTGTGTGTCCATTATTATTCATAACTGTGAGATGTGTGAGTACGGGAGGTGCGTCTGTGTGTCCATTACTATCCATAACTGTGTGATGTGTCAGTACCTTTTAACTAAAGTGAAATCTCAGATTGTGATCTCTTTGTTCCATTCAGCTACCCATGATGGCAGTGTTCTCTTCTCTTCCTCCTGGGCTGCGCCCTCATAACAGTGAGGTTGTGGAGGATGCAGCACACCACCACAAATATGGAGACTCTCTTGGACCTATGCTGCAGAGATCCCCCTCAAGTGATCTAAGCAGAAAAACCTCTGTCTTAGGAGACTGATGGTTTGCTTGATGGTGCTGTGGGCAGCTCCATGGCTTTCATTAAAGGCCTTCTGACCTTGCGTGATGAGATGGCGGAAGGGTGTCATGAGCCATGTGTGGAGGAATAGCCCTTGTCTCCAAACAGACTTCCTATGGTATGTTTTGGCTGCCCGAACAGGATGGGAATTGCTGACTGGCCGATGAAAGCATCGTGAATACTGCTAGGATAGTAGGTGCTCACCCAGATGAATTTTTTCCTGTGGTCCTCCTGGAGTTCAGAAGAATGAGAGATCTAATTGAGGTATATAAAATGATTAAGGGGATTGACAAAGTAGACGTAGAGAGGATGTTTCCTCTTGTGGGGCAATCTAGGAATGAAAGGTCATAGTTTTAGGAGAAGGGGTAGCAGATTTAAAACAGAAATGAGGAAAAATTACTTCACTCAAAGGGTCGTGAGTCTGTGGAATTCACTACCCCAGAGTGCGGTGGATGCCGGGACATTGAGTAAATATAAGAGGGAGGTAGGCAGATTTTTAATTAGCAATGGGTTGAAGGATTATGGAGAACGGGCAGGAAAGTGGGGTTGAGGCCGAGATGAGATCAGCCATGATCGTATTGAATGGCGGAGCAGGCTTTAGGGGCTGAATTGCCTACTCCTGCTCTTAGTTCTTATGTTCTTATGGTGAAGAAAGAACTTGCTTTAAAAACCAATTGGAGACTTTGGCTGGAGAGAGACATTAGCATATCAACAGACAAGTACTTCAAAGGACAAAGGAGCTATTCCCTGCTCCAATTTAATCCATAATGGATTTTTGATTACCAGCCGTTGAAGCATTCCAGGTTAACTAATAAAATGGCCAAATACACAAACAGACGTAGTCTGGCCAGTTTGGTCACATGACTGACTGACTGTTGGAGTTTTTGAATTTGAGCTTCCAACAGAATTTTGAACTCAGAAAGTACTTTTTTCTTGGATTCCTGTCAGCTCTCTTATCACTCTCACCAGCTTTGGAAACCTTTGAAAAGATATGAACACCAAGAGAGAAAAGTCTCCTACAGTGAATAAGGTTTAAGAAGAATACCGGGCCTCAATGAAAAGTAAGAGCTGTCTACAATCAAGGACTCTATGGCGAGCTGGAAACACGAAACTGTAACAAAAAACCCCTTTAGAGATTGCCTCAAACCTCTCCATTTTATTTTTCTTCTGCTCTTTTCTGTCCTTATTGGCATGTGTGTATCGCGTGTGCATGCTAGCGAGGGTGCATCATATATCTACAGGCACTAACCATATTAGAGTTTAAATTTAAGGTTTAATAAGTTTCACTTTCTCCTTTAAACTGAATAAAGTCTGTTTGTGCTCATTTCTTTGCCTTATAATTGGAAAACTGTGAATAAAGATTCATCATGTCGGTATTCAAAACACAGTGTGTTTAAAAATAAAAGCCTGTTACAATAAGACCAGATGAAGACAGTAAAAGACCCCTAGACACCTTTCTCACCTGGTCATAACATATGGGAACATCACCACCTGAAAGTTGCCCTCCAAGCCACAAACCATCCTAACTTGTAACTATATCGCCATTCCTTCACTGTCACTGGGTCAAAATCCTGGAACTCCCTTCCTAACAGCACTGTGAGTGTACCTACTCCACATGGACTGCAGCGGTAGAAGAAGGTGGCTCACCGCCACCTTCTCAAGGGCAATTAGGGATGGCCAATAAATGCTGTCCAAGCCACTGATGCCCACGTCCCATGAATGAATAATAAAAATAAACAACAGAAGTATCTGTTTATTATAAAACCAAGTCTTAACCAACAATGAAATAAATTTATATGCAAATCAAAATATTAAAGCCTCGTATTATTATCCTGGTCCTCACACACATGCACATATATCCAAAAACCGAAAAGGATTTTTGTCTACAGCTGTTACAAGAAATATAAGGAATAAAAAAAACTTAGACTGCAATGATCTGGAAGAGAGTCCTTTGGTTTGACACGATGTCCCGAAGTCGAATAGTTGGATGCCACTCGGAGTCTGTCCAGGCGAGGTTGATGAACAGTGTATTTTTGTGGGTAGGCTTCACATAGGTCTTCCATCTAGTGTGCAGCAACAGAGGTGTCAGTTCTCACACACATTCAATGCAAAAGTCCTCTTTTAAAGATGCAAGGTTTCTGCAAACATTCAGGATGTCTTCAAAATTACATGAGGCAACAGTACCACTTCATACAAGCTTTTGGTTTTCCGGAGCAGGGATTCTTTAAAGAGAGATAATAGTTATCTGTTTTTTCTTCAGATCTCCTGGAAGGTCCATATGCAGATTCCAACTGTCTACTTTTAATCCCAAAACCAGCATCTTTTAACAGTTCAAAGTGAAACTACTTTTCCAAGCAAGTTTCATGTTAAGTCATAAATTGTCTCTTGTCACAACAAAGGGTAGCTCTTATGTCAAATCCCCCTGCTGGTTTCCTTGAAATCACCTGGTTTCCAGTATTTGTTTACTGGTCAAAACCAGGAACCTCGCGTTGACCTTGCTTTTTTTTAGAAGCACCCATAAAGTTCAGCTATCTCCAGATGTTTCAATATCCATGAAATCTTTCTATTTTTATTTTTTTTAAATATAGATTCTAAGTTTTAAAAAGAAATATGGACTCTCATAACATAGGGAACAGCATTGTGCAACAGCGACCTAAATATAAACACGAATACAACCAATGATTGCTTGGAGTCTGAGAAAAACAGCAACTTGTAATAAACCGTCACAAGACACCTCACAGGATCATATAATACAAAATTTGACACTGAGCCACATAAAGAGATATTAGAATCATAGAATCATAGGATGGTTACAGCATAGAAGGAGGCAATTTGGCCCGTCGTGTCTGTGCTGGTTCTCTGCAAGAGCAATTTAGCTAGCCACACTCCCGATAGAATAATAGAATAGTTACAGCACTTATTAGGGCAGATGACCAAAATCATGTTCAAAGAAGTAGGTTTTAAGGAGCATCTTAAAATAGCATAGAAAGTTGGAGGTTTAGGGAGACAATTCCAGAGCTTAGGGCCTTGGCAGCTGAAGGCACTGTCACCATTGGTGGAGCAATTAAAATTGTGGATGATCAACAGGTCAGAATTAGAAGAATGCAAATATCTCGGAGGGTTATGGGGCTGGAGGAGTTTACAGAGATCAGGAGGGGCAAGGCCATGGAGAGATTTGTAAACGAGGATGAGAATTTTAAAAACAAGGTGTGCTTAACCAAAAGCCAATGCAGATCAGTGAGCACAGGGTTGATGTGTGAAATGGACTTCGTGCAAGTTAGGACTTGGGCTGCAGAGTTTTGGATGACCTCAAGGTTATGGAGGGTAGAATGTGGGTGGCTGCCAGGAGTACATCAGTTCTGTAGAATCATGTTGCATTTATTCTAGATCAGTGGCAAAAACAATAAAGTGTTAACCCTGCTCTATCTTCATTTCATTGATGCATGATGTACAGCAAGCAGGCTAATACTGCAGATGTACCCAGTGCTAGCCTGAACTAAAGCAGACAGCCATGATGCTTTTGATGACCACTGGCAGAGCCATATCAATGGTAAATTTTGTTTGCAAACCTGCCTAAAGGACACAGCACAGCTCTGACAGTCATCCTGCAAAGTCTAAGCCGTCTCAGACATCTGTCACCATCATTATTTCCAGGTAGATTTCCCTGGTATAGTAATCTTGCTGTGTTGTGTACTGGTACAATTTAAGAATAGTTCTTGCATGCTAGCTGACATCATGGACAACACTTTCTTGCCCTTACTGTTCATTCTCTGTCAACAAAATACTGGTGGAGCACTGAATCTAATCTCCATCGTATCCAAAAAAGAGTAGGTTTCAACTCATAGATAGAAACTCATCTGTTGGTAATCAGTCAGGCAAACAAATTGCAACCACTGCAACAGCACCAGTTTGTTACAAGGGTCAGCAATGCAGTACATATGTAATAAGCTAACATAAGAACACAAGAAATAGGAGCAGGAGTAGGCCATACAGTCCCTTGAGTCTGCTTTGTCATTCAATAAGATCATGGCTGATCTGATCTTGGCCTCAACTCCACTTTCCTGCCTGTTCCCCATAACCATTGACTCCTCTCTACTTCAAAAATCTACCTATCTCAGCCTTGAATATATTCAAGGACACAGCCTCTGCAGCTGTCTGGGGTAGTAATTCCAAAGATTCACAATGCTCTGAGAGAGAAAAATTCCCTCATCATCTCTGTCTTAAATGAGCAAACTCTTATTCTGAAACTATGCACCCAGTTCTAGATTCCCTCATGAGGGGAAACATCCTCTCAGCATTTACCCCGTTAAGCCCCCTCAGAATCTTACATGTTTCAATAAGATCACCTCTCATTCTTCTAAACTCCAATGAGTATAGGCCCAACTTGCTCAACCAACGCTCATAATGCAACCCCTTCACCCCAGGAATCCTAGTCAACCTTCTCTGAACTGCTTTCAATGTAAGTATATCCCTCCTTGGATTAGGAGAACAAAAATGTACTCAGTACTCTAGGTATAGTCTCACCAACACCCTGTACAGTGGTAGCAAAACTTCCCTGGTTTTGTACTCCATTCCCCTTGCAATAAAGGTGAACATTCCATTTGCCTTCCTAATTACATGCTGTCCCTGCATGCTAACTTATTGTGTTTCACCTACAAGGACCAGATCCCTCTGTACCACAGCATTCTGTCATCTCTCTCCATTTAAATAATATTTTGCTTTTCTATTCTACCTCCCAAAGTGTATTACCTCATAGTTAACCATATTATACTGTATCTGCCAAATTTTTGCTCACTCATTTAACCTATCTACATTCCTTTGCAGACTCTTTGGAACCTTGGAATATTTTCCACTTTCAACTTAAAATACCTTATACTGGCAATAAACTTAACTAGACTAATACACATTTTCAGAACACGAGAGCACAGAATTCAGTTCCTTTGCAATAAATAAGACAAATGCATATTACATTGTACTCAATATCACTGCTCCATTGATCTCCAATAGCTCATGACTTTTGCCCATCCCTCTGAATCTACCCTGGCCTTTGTCCATTTCCCTTGATCTGGGTTCATTCGCAATGCATGATGAGCTTCCAGTGGGATTTCCACTGCCAAGAAGGTACCCACCACTGAAAAGATGAGAATACAAATGGTGCTGCACCACTGGAAAACAAAGGGGAGGAAGTTAGAAATAAGAAAATAAATAAGAAATAGGAGCAGCAGTAGACCATATGGCCCCTCGAGCCTGCTCCGTCGTTTAATATGATCATGGCTGATCTTCGGCCTCAACTGCACTTTCCTGCCTGCTCCCCATATTCCTTGATTCCCTGAGAGACCAAAAATCTATCTCAGCCTTAAATATATTCAACAACGGAGCAACCACAACTCTCTGGGATAGAGAATTCAAAAGATTCACAATCCTTTGAGTGAATAAATTTTTCTTCATCTCAGTTCTGAATGATTGGCCCCTTATCCAAAGACTGTGCCCCCTTGTTCCAGATTCCTCAGCCAGAGGAAACAACCTCTCAGTATCAAGCCCCTTCAGAATCTTATATTTTTCAATGACATCACGTCTTATTCTTCTAAACTCCAGAGAATATAGACCCAGTTAGTCCACCTCTCATCACAGGACAAAACTCTCATCTTAGGGACCAATCTCGTGAATCTTTGCTGTACTGCCTCCAAAGCAAGTATTTCCTTTCTTAAATATGGACGCCAAAACTGGCACAGTACTTCAAGTGTGGTCTTACCAAAGCCCTGTGCAACTGTAGCAAAACTTCTTTATTTTTGTACTCCAATCCACTTGCAATAAAGACCAACACGCTATTTACCTTCCTAATTATTTGCCATACTTGCATGCTAACCTTCTGTGTTCCTTCCACAAGTATACCCAAGTCTCTCAACATCAACATTTACAAGTTTCTAGCCTTTTAAAAATATTCAGTTTTTCTGTTCTTACTACCAAAGTGATTAACCTCACACTTCCCAACATTATACTCTAGCTACCAACTTGTTGCCAACTCACTTAACCTGTCTATATCTTTTAGCAGCCTCTTTGTGTCCTGCCCACAGCTTACATTCCCATCTAATTTTGTATCATCAGTAAACGTAGATACATTACCTTCAGTCTCTTCGTCTAAGTCATTAATATAGATTGTAAATAGCTGAGGCCTCAGCACCGACCCATGCGGCACTCCACTAGTTAAAGCCTGTCAACTTGAAAATGTTCCATTTATCCCTACTCTTTGCTTCTTGTTCACTAACCAATCCTATCCATGCTAATATATAGCTCCAACTCCATGAGCCCTTATCTTGCACCTTTTGTGTGGCACCTTATCGAATGCCTTTTGGAAATCCAAGTATGCTACATCTACTGGTTCCCCTTTATCTAACCTCTTCATTACAGCCTCAAAAAATTCCTTTGTCAAACACAATTTCCCTTCCGTAAAACCATGTTGGCATTGTCTGATCATAGTATGGGCTGGATTTTATGAACCCCATGAGGCGGGGTCTGAGGCAGGGATCCCATAGAATTAAATACAGGTGGCAGGGTGTGGAGGGGCCTGTGAGCACCCTGTCGCCAAATGATTTTGCTGGGGGTGGGATTGGCCAATGACGGCCTTGTCACCCAGAGGCTAATTGAAGCCGTTAAATAGTCTATTAACGGGGTCCCTCCTCCATGGGCAATCTGTGGTCTACTGAAGGCCCCTGCCAACAAAATCTCCACCTGCATGGAACCCCTCTGGCTGGACACACTCACACGCCCCAACACCCCCATCTCGCCGGGCCGTCCAGACTGGCCCCAGTGACCCCACCTCACTTACCTGAGGTCTTGCGTTCCATCGCTGGGCCTGGGTCCAAAGCCTCTGTAGTACTGACAGCGGCCACCACTCCTGATAGCGCTGCCGATGCTGCTGAGCTGTCGGCCCTGTGATCAGCTGGCAGCTTTTGGAAGCGGGATCCTCATCTTTAAAGGGTTGGTGATCCCAGTGCTGGAAACTTCGCCACCAGAACAAAGTGGGGGAGAGGCGCAAAAAGGCCTAAGTGGGGGATCCCCCCGCCTTTTCGGCCCGGCGCAGGATCTCCCCAGCCTCCACAGGATCCCAGCCTATGATTTTCTAAGTGCATTGTTAAGACTTCTTTGATAATAGATTCCAGCACTTCCCTGATGTCAAGCTAACTGGTCCGTAGTTCCCTGTTTTCTCTCTCCCTCCTTTCTTGAATAGACCTCTTGGCCAAAATCCGGAAATAAAAGACACCACAAACAAATCATTCCACACCAACTTTATCCAACACCACTTCCAATAATACATACAATACTCAAGAGTCAGAGCACTCTTTCATCCATGGGGTTGAGGACATGCGACTGTGCCTGTGCCTTGCTCGTTAGCTGCAGCTCCCTCCTGTTATGTGCCACCTTGACCTGCAAGAGAGAGGGAAGAGTGTCAGTGAGTGTGTTGCAAGGTGTTTGGGTGATGTGACTGTCATAGATGAATAGATTGAAGTCTGTGAAAGCTACTAGATGTGGGTGTGAGGCTGGCTGCAGTGGCAAGTATGTGAGGATGAGGTGGAGCATATGAATGTTAGGCATGAGTTCTGATTGCTACAGCACTGTCACCAGATCCTCAGTAGCAGACTCCTTGCATTGACCTCTATGACTATCTGTAAGAAGTGCAGGGTAGATTTAACTCATGCTAGCCTCGCACGATCCTGGGTCCCCTGCTGAGCATGCAGTCAGTCAGCAGCTTGTTTAGCACTGGGATGTATGCCCCAATCATGGAGATGTGCAGGTAGCACAAAGTTTGCAGTCTACTTGCATCACCTCGATCAGGCACAGAGCAATTGCGCATCACGATTCCCATGCCCACAAATTGGCCTTATCCAATTTTTAGCCTGTGTCAGGAAGGGACAGAGAGTTTAACAATGGTAATAGGGTATTATCAAGTAAGGCCACATCAGAGAAAAATAGTGCAAAAAGTTAAAATTAAAGATGCTATATTTGAATCCAGAAAGCATTCCTAACAAGACAGATGAATTAAAGGCACAAATAGAGACAGATGAGTTTGATCTCGTAATCACACTACTCAGACGTGGTTGCAGGGTGACCAAAGGTGGGAACTAAATCTTCCAAGGTGTTTGACTTTTAGAAAAGACAGGAAAAATGAAAAGGGAGGTGGGGTAGCCCAGATAGTAGAAGATGAGATAAAGGCAGTGGTGAGAAGGAATCTTAGTCCAGAAATTCAGGTTGTAGAATCAGTATGGGTGGAGCTAAGAAATTACAAACAGCAGAAAATACTGACCCCGTAACAATAATCATAGTGTTGGACAGAGTATCTGTCAAGAAATTAGAGCAGCTTTAAACAAGGGTAGTGCAATAATCATGAGGAAATTTAATCATCATATAGACTGGACAAACCAAATTATCAAAAGTGGCTTGGAGGACGTGTTCATGGATTGCATTTGAGACAGTTTTCTAGAAAAATATATCAAGGAACCAAGTGGGTAACAAGACTATTTTAGATATTGTATTGTGTAATGAGACAGGGTTAATTAGTAATCTTAAAGTATCCTCTTGGGAAGACTGATCATAATGTGATAAAGTTTCATAATAAGTTTGAGAGTGTTGTGGTTAAGTGCAAAGCAAGGTCTGAAGTTAAACAAAGTTAGCTACGGAGGTGTGAGAAGCGAGTTGGTTGAGATAGATTGGAAATTAAATTTAAAAGTATGATGATAGATAAGCAATGACAAACATTTAAACAAATAATTCATAATACTCAATGAATACATGTTCCCTTGAGGAATTAAAAAAATCCACTGGAAAAATGATACAATTGTGGCTAACGAGAGAAGTTAAGGATAGTATTAGATTAAAAGAGTAGGCTAACAATGTTGCCAAAAAGTTGTAAGCCTGAGGATTGGGAGAGTTTTAAAAATCATCAAAGGGTGACCAAGAAAGTGATAAAGAGGGAGAAAATAGAATATGAGAACAAACTAGCAAGAAACAAAACAGAAATTTGTAACTAGTTGAGTAACACAAGGAACAGTGCTTAGGCCTCAGCTATTTACAAGCTATTTCAAAGACTTAGATGAGGAGATCAAGTGTAATATACCGAAGTTTTTGAAGATACAAAGGTAAATGGGAAAGTAATCAGTGAGGAGGATGTAGAGAGGCTGCAAAGGGACATAAACTGGTTAAATGATTGGGCAAGATGGAGTATAGTATGAGGAAGTGTACAAGTATCTACTTTGGTAGGAAATATGGAAAAGCAGGATATTTTTTAAAAGTACGAGACCAGTAAATATTGGGATTCAGAGGGACCTGGGTGTTCTTGTACACAAATCACAGAAAATTAGCATACAGGTACAGCAAGGAACTAGAAAGGCAAAACGTATGTTAGCTTTTATTGTAAGGAGATTGCAGAATAAAAGTAAGAAAGTCTTGCTGCAATTATATAGGGCTTTGGTGAGACCATACCTGCAGTAATGTGTACAATTTTGGTCTCCATACCTAAGTAAGGATATACTTGCCTTAGAGCGGGTGCAACAAAGGTTCACTAAACTGATTCCTGGGATGAGAGGGCTGACCTATGAGGAGATTTGGGTAGAATGGGCCTATGAATGAAACATAAAATTAATGAAGGGCTTGGCAGGGTAGACACACAGAGGTGTTTCCCTTGGCTGGAGATTCAGAACTAGGAAGCATAATCTCAGGATAAGATGTCGGCCATTTAGAACTGAGATGAGGATGAATTTCCTCACACAGAGAGTTGCTGATAATTAGAATTGTCTACCCCAAAGGGCTGTCGGTGCTCTATTGTTGAGTATATTCAAGGCTGAGAGTAATAGATTTTTGGACTGTATGGGAAAAAGGGATATGGGGATCGGGCAGGAAAGTGGTATTGAGGTTGAAGATCAGTCATTATATTATTACATGGCAAAGCAGGAGCGAGGGTCTACTCCTGTCCTATTTCTTATGTCCTTATTGGATGATGGAGAAGGCTGAAGGGGCTATTTGGCCTGCTCCTGCTCCTATTTCTTATCTTCTTAGTGCACTTTTCTTTGAATACTTTGATAGAGTCAGGGATATTTTCCTTAGACTGGAGATTATCTCATGCAGTTCCTATTTTCAAAAAAGGGGACAAATCAGAACCAGGGAACTACAGGCCTGTCAGCCTGACATGTATTATTTACAAGATACTCAAAAGGATCATAAGAGATGTCCTTGTAGTGTCATGTATGTTGGTTAGGCCAGCATAAAATGCATGTATCATTTGTAGGGAATGATACTGAAAGAGGCTGCGAGAGAAAAAAATCAAGGTGTTACTGTGCATTTATCACTGAAGGTGATGTAGAAAAACTGTAGCTAAAGCTAACAGTGTATTGGGTTGTATTAACGGAACCAATCAGTATAATTCAATAGACTTCATTCTGTCACTATGCAGGTGACTGGTCAGACAGCATCAGGAGTATTGTGCCCAGTTTTGGCTCCCCCCACATGATGGGCTGAATATTATTCTCCTCCAGACAGCGGGTTTCGTGGCGGGGGGTCGGGGGTTGGGGGGGAGGGGATGCTGGAGAATTGGAGCGGCAGCGGCTACCACGGCTCTTGTGGGTGGGATCCCTATTCCTATTAAGTATTTAAAGGGGCTGGGATCCCGCCTCCTTAAACTTTCACCCCAAAAGACCGGAGGATTGCTCTGGGAGGCTGACAAAATGCAGAGGCAGGACTCGCCCCGCCTTTTCGGCCAGGCCCCATGAGTCCTGCCACCTGCACAAAGTCCAGCCTGATAAATGATATAGTTGCCTTGGAAAAATTCCAGGGGAGAGCTTAAAGAATTTCAGCTACTCAGATAGGCTCCGGGACCTTGGTCTATTTACATTAAAGCAGCATAGATTTAGAGGTGGCCTGATTTTTTTTTTATTCCTTCATGGGATGTGGGCGTCTCTGGCTAGACCAGCATTTATTGCCCATCCCTAATTGCCCTTGAGAAGGTGGTGGTGATCTGCCTTCTTGAACCGCTGCAGTCCTTTGGGTGTAGGTACACCAAAAGTGCTGTTAGGAAGGGAGTTCCAGGATTTTGACCCAGCAACAGTGAAGGAACAGCGATATAGGTCCAAGTCAGGGTGGTGTGTGGTTTGGAGGGCAATTTGCAGGTGGTGTTGTTCCCATGCATCTGCTGCCCTTGTCCTTCGAGGTGGTAGAGGTCATGGGTTTGGAAGGTGCTGTCTGAAGGAGGTCGATAGAGGTCTACAAAATACGTAAAAGGCTGTATAGCTTCCCTATTTATAAATTAGTACAGTTTAACAAGAGGACCAGGGAACATGAGTCAGAGTAGGAATAGACTGAGTGTAAACTGATTCTTCTAGCAAGGAAATTACAGAGAGGTACAAAAACTATAGAGTAGTTATAATGGGGAGCTTTAATTATCCTAATCTAAACTTGGATAGTAATAGTGTAAAGGGCAGGAAGGGGGACAAGTTTCTGAAGTGTGTTCAGGAGAATTTTTAGATCAATATCTTTTCAGCCCAACGAGGAAGGAGGCATTGCTGGATCTGGTTTTGGGAAATGAGTTGGGTCAAGAGGATCAAGAGTCAGTAGGGGAACATTTAGGCGACAGTGATTGTAGTATCATAAGGTTTAGGTTAGCTATGGAAAAGGAAAAGGAACAGGGGCAACCCAGAGTAAAAATAATAAAGTAGTGAGAACGGATCTGGCCCAGGTAAATTGAAATCATGCATTGACAGTCAATGGGCTGTCTTAAAAGATGAGATAGTTCAGGTACAGTCAAAGTACATTCCCACAAGAGGGAAAAGTAGGACAAAGACAGAGCTCCTTGGATGATGAAAGAGATCGAGACTAAGATGAAGCGGAAAAAGGGTGAGAATAACAGATATATATGAGAACAAGGCCAAATATGATGAGTTGAGAGGGGAAGCGAACAGGAAAATAAGACTATCAACGAGAGAATATGAGAATATAATGGCAGTTAACATAAAAGGGAACCCAAAAACTTTCTACTGGCATGTAAATAGTAAGCAGGTAGTAAGAGGCAGGGTGGATCCTATTAGGGACAAAGAGGGTGATATATGCTTAGAAGCACAGGGCAAGGCTAAAATACTTCGTATCAGTTTTTACTAAGGAAGAGGATGTTGACAAATTATTGGTAGGAGCGGAGATCGTAGAGGTAACAGATGGGGAGAAAATTGATGGGCAGGATGCAGTAGAAAGACTGGCAATGCTTAGGATAAGTTGCCTGGTCTGGATGGCCTGCATCCCAAGTTGCTAAAGGAAGTGTGAGTGGAGATAATGGAAGGGCTTGCCATAATTTTCCAATCTTCTCCAGATACGGTGGAGTTGCCAGAGGATTTGAAAGTGGCAAATGTGACACTCTTATTCAAGAAAGGGTATAAGGAGATTGCTAGTGATGGCAGGGCAGTTTAACATCAGTGGTAGGTAAGGTTTTCAAAACAATAATCAGGCAAAAATCAACAGGCGCTTGGAGAGTTTTGAGTTAATTAAGGAGAACCAGCACGGATTTGTAAAAGGCAGATCTTGTTTGACTAATCCAATTGAATTTTTGATGAAGTAACAGAGAAGGTTGATGAGGGGAATGAAATGGATTATGGATTTTACGAAAACATTTCACAAAGTACCACATAAAAGGCTGGTTAAAAAATTGAGGCTTCTGCAATAGGAGGGTCAGTGTCAGCTTAGATTTTAAAAAATTGTCTGAATGACAGAAAACAGCAAGTCATAGTAAATAGTTGTTTTTCAGACTGGACGACGGTAGACAGTGGTGTTCTCCAAGGGTCAGTGCTAGGATCACAGCTTTTTCTGATATTTATAAATGTCTTGGATATAGGAATACAGAGTAAAATTTCAAAATTTGCTGATCAGACCAAACTTCAGAGTGTGGCAAACAGTGAAAATGATACCAATCGACAGCAACAGGACATAGTTAGGCTAGCAGAATAGGCAGACAAGTGTGAGGTGATATATTTTGGCAGAAGAGAAAGGGAGATGCAATATTAACTTAATGGCCCAGTTTTAAAGAGTGTACAGGAACAGAGGGTCCTGGGGGTTCATGAGCATAGGTTTTTGAAGGAGACTGGACATATTCAGAGAGTAATTAGCAAAGCATATGGAATCTTGGGTTTCAAAAATATAGGTCTTGAGTACAAAAGCAGGAAAGTTATGTTGAACCTTTAAAAAGCTCTGGTTAGGCCCAACTAGAGTATTGCATCCAGTTCTGGTCACCACAATCTAGGAAGGATATGAGGGCCCCTGAGAAGGTGCAGAGGAGATTTACTGGAATGGTTCCAGGGATGAGGGATTTTAAGTTACAAGGTTAACTTGGAGAAGCAGGGGTTCTCCTTGAAGCAAAGGAGGTTGAGGAGTGATTTGATAGGGGTGTACAAAATTATGACAGGTTTAGATAAGGTAGACAAAGAAAAGCTATTCCCATTAGCTGATCCTACCAGGATGAGGGGACACAGATTTAAGATTTTGGGCAGGAGATGCAGGGGAAATGTGAGGAAGAACTTTTTTATGTAGGAAGTGGTAATGACCTGGAACTCACTGCCGAGGAAGGTAGTGGAAGCAGAGACAATCAATGATTTCAAAAGGAAATTGGATGGGCATTTGAGGGAAATAAACTTGCAGAGCTATGGGGATACAGAGGAGGTATGGGACTGACTGAATTGCTCTACAAACATCCGGCATTGACTCAATGGGCTGAATGGCCTCCTTCTGTTTTGTACCGCCTTTCGTGTCCCACCAGTGACGGGAACGGAGGCGGTGGGGTGGGGGAGGGGTGGGTCCAAAGTACTGGCATGGCCAACGTGCCAGTTTCCTGACAACGTTACCAGCGCCAGCCATGTTCACCAGGGTGGGGAAATGGTAGCCCCACGATCCCACCAGATCACTAATTAAAGCCAATTAAACTGGTTAAGGAGCTCATTAAGTGCTCATTCATGGGGTTTATTGTGATTTTTGCTGGGGTGTACAGGTTGCTCAAACTGTCCAGGGCAGATCAGGTGAAGGAAGGTGGGTACACAGTGGGGAGCGAGTCGTTACCACCCCAGGTGATTAGCTGGGCCCCATAAAAGGGTGAACGGCACAGAGAGAAATTCATCCACTGGGAAACAAGTGCCATTGGTGCAGCGCAGGTCGGGGAGAGGGTGGGCAGGAAGCACTCAGGCAGTGCCCCCAGGCAGTGCTCTCCTGGCTTCGTGGGGGCATATGAACAGGGGGCAAGGCTGCCATGGATAGTTAGGGGACCACCCGAGTACAAAGAAGTCTGCACCTGGCAATAGGTGCACAGCTCTCAGAGTTTGGGCCCAGTGATGATGAGGAACAACAACCTATGCAAGAAGGGCAGAACTTGGGGCATAAGGAGGACAGGGGAGAGGAAAGAGGGGCAGGAAGGACATGGAGGCCATACCCTCAGCATAGGATCTACCAGCGAAGACAGAGCTATCTGGAGATGACTGAGAGCCAGTGGCGCAGGAGATTGTGACTCTCCAGGCAGATGATCACAGAGATCTGTGCCCTCATTGCTGAAGACCTCACACTTCGCAGCACTGGTCGCCATACCTTGACAGCAGACATCAAGGTCATTTTGGCATTGAACTTCTTCGCTTCTGGCTCCTTCCAAGGACCAGTTACGGACGTTGGTGGCATCTCGCAAATGGCAGCACGCCATTGCATCTTGCAGGTCACCGATGCCCTATTTGTTAGAACTGGACAGTACATTCAGTTTATGACAGATGGGGCCTCGCATCACAGAACTGTTACAGTACAGAAGGAGGCCATTCAGCCCATTGCATCTGTGCTGGTACTCAAAGGAGCAATTTATGTAATGCCACTCCCTGCCTTCTCCTTGTCGCCCTGCACATTCTTCCTTTTCAGACAACAATCCATTTCCCTCTTGAATGTCTCGATTGAACCTACCTCCACCGCATTTTTAGGCAGTGCATTCCAGATCCTAACCACTCACTGCCTGAAAACATTTTTCCTCATGTCACTTTTGCTTCTTTTGTCAATTAGCTTAAATCTGTGCCCTCTTGTTCTCGATCCTTCCACCAATGGAAACAGTTTTTCCCTATCTACTCTGTCCAGCCTCCTCATGTTTTGAATGCTTCTATCAAATCTCCTCTCAACCTTCTCTTCTCCAAGGAAAACAGTCCTAACTTCTCCAATCTATCTACATAACTGAAGTTCCTCATCCTTGGAACCATTCTCATTAATCTTTTCTGCAATTTCTCTCATAGTGTCATGCCCAGAACTGGACACAATGCTCCACTTGAGGCCGAACCAGTGTTCTATACAAACTTAACATACCTTCCTTGCTTTTGTACTCTATGCCCCTATTAATAAAGCCTATGATGCTGTATGCTTTATTGACTGCTCTCTCAATCTGTCCTGCTACCTTCAATGATTTATGCACATATACACCCAGGTCCCTCTGCTCCTGCACCTTCTTTAGAATTGTACCCTTTATTTTATATTGCCTCTCTGCATTCTTCCTACCAAAATGAATCACTTCACACTTCTCTGTATTCAATTTTAAATGCCACTTGTCCGCCCATTCCACCAACCTGTCTATGTCCTTTTGAAGTTCTGCATTATCCTCCCCAGAGTTCACAATGCTTCCAAGTTTTGTATCATCTGTAAATTTTGGAATTGTGCCCTGTACACCTATGTCTAGGTCATTAATATATATCAGGAAGAGCAAGGGTCCTAACACCAACCCCTGAGGAACTCCACTACAAACCTTCCTCCAGTCCGAAAAACATCCATTAACCTCACTACTCTCTGTTTCCTGTCACTCAGCCAATTTCATATCCATGTTGCTCCAGTTCCTTTTATTCTATGACCTATAACTTTGCTCACAAGTATGTTGTGCCACACTTTACCTAATGCCTTTTGGAAGTCCATGTACACCACATCAACAGCATTTCCCTCATCAACCTTCGCTGTTACCTCATCAAAAACTCCAGCAAGTTAGTCAAACATGATTGGCCCTTAACAATTCCATGCTGGCTTTCCTTAATTAACCCACATTTTCCCAGGTGACTTAATTTTACCCCAAATTATCTTTCTAGAAGCTTCTCCACCACCAAAGTTAAACTGGCTGGCCTGTAGTTGCTGGGCTGAGCCTTATGCCCTTTTTTGAACAAGGGTATAACATTTGCAATTCTCCAGTCCTCTGGCAACAACTCTAACTCTAAGGACTGGAAAATTATGGCTTGTGCCTGCACAATTTCCACTCTCACTTCCCTCGGTATCCTTGGATGCATCTCAGCTGGTCCTGGTGTCTTATTAGCTTTAAGTACAGACAGCCTATCCAATACCTCCTCCTTATCAATTTTAAATCCTTCAAGTATCTGAATTATCTCCTCTTTCACCATGACCTGCACAGCATTTTCTTCCTTGGTAAAGACAGATGCAAAGTATTTATTTAATACCTCAGCCATGCCCCCTGCCTCCATGCATAAATTCCCTTTTTGGTGCCTAATCAGCCCTGCTCCTCCTTTTACCATTTATATGCCTATAGAAGACTTTTGGATTCCCTTTTATGTTAACTGCCAGTCTTTTTTCATACTCTCTCTTTTCTACTTTCATTTGCTTTTTCACTTCCCCTCTGAACCTTCGATATTCAGCCTGATTCTCGATTGTCCATTGCACTTCCATCTGTCATTAGCACACTTTTTCTTCTTCATCTCTGTCTCTTTCATCATCCAGGGAGCTCTGGATTTGCTTGCCCTACTTTCCTCTTCGTGGAAATATATCTTGACTGTATCCAAACTATCCCTATTTTAAAGGCAGCCCATTGTTCAGTTACCGTTTTGTTGGCTAACATTTGATCCCAATTTATCTGGATCAGATCCATTCTTGCCCCATTGAAGTTGGCTTTCCGCCAGTTAAGATTTTTAGATTTAGATTTAGAGATACAGCACTGAAACAGGCCCTTCGGCCCACCGAGTCTGTGCCGACCATTAACCACCCATTTATACTAATCCTGCACTAATCCCATATTCCTACCACATCCTCACCTGTCCCTATATTCCCCTACCACCTACCTATACTAGTGGCAATTTATAATGGCCAATTCACCTATCAACCTGCAAGTCTTTTGGCTGTGGGAGGAAACCGGAGCACCCGAAGAAAACCCACGCAGACACAGGGAGAACTTGCAAACTCCACACAGGCAGTACCCAGATTTGAACCCGGGTCGCTGGAGCTGTGAGGCTGCGGTGCTAACCACTGCGCCACTGTGGATTCCTACTTTGGATTGTTCCTTGCCCTTTTCCATAGCCAAGCTAAACCTTATAATACAATGATAACTATCCCCTAAATGTTCCCCGACTGGCATTTGATCCACTTGGCCCACCTCATTCCCAAGAACCAGGTCAAACAGTGCCTCCTTTCTCATTGGACTGGAAACATACTGCTGTAGAAAATTCTCCTGAACACACTCTGGGAACTCTCATCCCTCTCTGCCCTTTGATCTTTGGGCTCCTTATCTCGAGAGACAATGGGTAAGCGCCTGGAGGTGGTCAGTGGTGTGTGGAGCAGCGACTGGAGTGGCTATAAAGGCCAATTCTAGAGTGACAGGCTTTTCCACAGGTGCTGCAGAAAAATTTGTTTGTCGGGGCTGTTACACAGTTGGCTCTCCCCTTGCGCTTCTGTCTTTTTTCCTGCCAACTGCTAAGTCTTTTCGACTCGCCACACTTTAGCCCCTCCTTTATGGCTGCCCGCCAGCTCTGGCGAACGCTGGCAACTGACTCCCACGACTTGTGATCAATGTCACAGGACTTCATGTCGCGTTTACAGACGTCTTTCAAGCGGAGACATGGACGGCCGGTGGGTCTGATACCAGTGGCGAGCTCGCTGTACAATGTGTCTTTGGGGATCCTGCCATCTTTCATGCAGCTCACATGGCCAAGTCATCTCAAGCGCCGCTGACTCAGTAGTGTGTATAAGCTGGGGATGTTGGCCGTCTCGAGAACTTCTGTGTTGGAGATACGGTCCTGCCACCTGATGCCAAGGATTCTCCGGAGGCAGCGAAGATGGAATGAATTGAGACGTCGCTCTTGGCTGACATACGTTGTCCAGGCCTCGCTGCCATAGAGCAAGGTACTGAGGACACAGGCTTGATACACTCGGACTTTTGTATTCCGTGTCAGTACGCCATTTTCCCACACTCTCTTGGCCAGTCTAGACATAGCAGTGGAAGCCTTTCCCATACGCTTGTTGATTTCTGCATCTAGGGACAGGTTACTGGTGATAGTTGAGCCTAGGTAGCTGAACTCTTGAACCACTTCCAGAGCGTGGTCGCCAATATTGATGGATGGAGCATTTCTGATGTTCTGTCCCATGATGTTCGTTTTCTTGAGGCTGATGGTTAGGCCAAATTCGTTGCAGGCAGCCGCAAACCTGTCGATGAGACTCTGCAGGCACTCTTCAGTGTGAAATGTTAAAGCAGCATCATCAGCAAAGAGGAGTTCCCTGATGAGGACTTTCTGTACTTTGGACTTTTCTCTTAGACGGGCAAGGTTGAACAACCTGCCCCCTGATCTTGTGTGGAGGAAAATTCCTTCTTCTGAAGACTTGAACGCATATGAGAGCAGCAGGGAGGAAAAACTCCCAAAAAGTGTGGGTGCGAGAACACAGCCCTGTTTCACGCCACTCAGGATAGGAAAGGGGTCTGATGAAGTGCCGCTATGTTGAATTGTGCCTTTCATATTGTCATGGAATGAGGTGATGATACTTAGTAGCTTTGGTGGACATCCAATCTTTTCTAGTAGTCTGAAGAGACCACGCCTGCTGACGAGGTCAAAGGCTGTGGTGAGATCAATGAAAGCAATGTAGAGGGGCATCTGTTGTTCACGGCATTTCTCCTGTAGCTGACGAAGGGAGAACAGCATGTCAATGGTCGATCTCTCTGCTCGAAAGCCACACTGTGCCTTAGGGTAGACGCGCTTGGCCAGCTTCTGGAGCCTGTTTAAAGCGACTTGAGCGAAGACTTTCCCCACTATGCTGAGCAGGGAGATTCCACGGTAGTTGTTGCAGTCACCTTGGTCACCTTTGTTTTTATAGAGGGTGATGATATTGGCATCAGGTTTCATGGAGGCACCTGATTGTCGCCTTAAACAGTGTTCAAATCACACGCAGCCTGCACAGCATGGACTGCGACACCGATCACTCCCTGGTGTGCAGCAAGGTTAGACTCAGACCAAAGAAGTTGCATCATTCCAAGCAGAAGGGCCACCCGTACATCAACACGAGCAGAATTTCTCATCCACAGCTGTTACAAAAATTTCTAAACTCACTTGTAACAGCCCTTCAAAACACTCCCACTGGGGATGCTGAGACCAAGTGGGCCCACATCAGAGACGCCATCTATGAGTCAGCTTTGACCACCTACGGCAAACGTGCGAAGAGGAATGCAGACGTGTTTCTATCTCATACTGAAGAGCTGGAACCTGTCATAGCCGTTAAGCGCATTGCACTGTTGAACTACAAGAAAGCCCCCAGCGAGTTAACATCCGTAGCACTTAAAGCAGGGGACATAATCACTGACCAATGCAAGCAAATGGATTGCTGGGTTGAGCACTACCTAGAACTGTACTCCAGGGAGAATGTTGTCACTGAGACTGCCCTCAATGCAGCCCAGCCTCTACCAGTCATGGATGAGCTGGACATACAGCCAACAAAATCGGAACTCAGTGATGCCATTGATTCTCTAGCCAGCGGAAAAGCTCCTGGGAAGGACAGCATTACCCCTGAAATAATCAAGTGTGCCAAGCCTGCTATACTCTCAGCACTACATGAACTGCTTTGCCTGTGCTGGGACGAGGGAGCAGTATCTCAGGACATGCGCGATGCCAATATCTGCCCCTTACACGACTAGTATCCCCGTCTATATTCGGATAATTAAAGTCCACCATTCTAACTGCTC
This sequence comes from Heterodontus francisci, assembly GCF_036365525.1. Lineage (NCBI taxonomy): Eukaryota > Metazoa > Chordata > Chondrichthyes > Heterodontiformes > Heterodontidae > Heterodontus > Heterodontus francisci. The sequence goes on from NC_090383.1 coordinate 49,871,562, forward strand.
TATAATTCTTGTGCTTCTCTGTAATTTCCTTGCAAATTTGTTCCTCCACCATGAGTGCCCATTTTGCCATGGCTGACTTCCTCGTAGTCTGTGATCCTGCGATCTCTCGGGCATTATATGCCCATTTCTCCTGCAAGGTCAAGAGAGAGCAAGATACGACACTTCTGGCCTCTACAGCCAATGGCAACTGCTCCAATTCATTGGAGATTGCTTGCATCAGTGGCGACAGGTCCTCAGCAGCACTGTGACGCTGAGCTATTCTGAGGTGTCAGTCGTGGCCTGTGCACACATCACTCCCATGTTCAGGAGTAGTATGTGCCCTGAGACTCCTCAGTTGCTGCATCTACTGGAAGGTGAATACGCTTCTCGGGTCCTGGATAACCATACGTACAGGAAGTGTCGTCAGTTGCAGCAGCTTGAGTTCTGGGTTTCGGAACTTGAACAGCAGCTGGCTTTACTGCGGTGCATCTGTGAGGTTGAGAGTTTTGTGGATAGCACGTTTAGAGATGTGGTCACCCTGCAGCTTAAGAGTATGCAAGTAGAGAGGGAATGGGTGACCACCAGACTGTCAAGAAGTAACAGGCAGGTTGTGCAGGAGGCCCCTGAGTGCATCATGCTCTCCAACCGGTATTCAGTTCCAAATACTGAGGAAAGTGATGGCTCATCTGGAGAGTGCAGCCAGAGCCAAGGCTCTGGGTAGCTCAGCTGTACAAAGGGGTAACAGGAAGACTGGAAGAGCAATAATGATTGGAGATTTGATAGTCAAGGGAACAGACAAGTGTTTCTGTAGCACAGATGTGAATCCCGGAAGGTGTGTTGCCTCCCTGGTGCCAGGGTCAAGGATGTCATTGAACAGTTGCAGAGCACGCTGAGGGGGGAGGATGAACAGCCAGCAGGCGTGGTCCACATTGGTACCAATAACAAAAGTAGGAAGAGGGATGTGGTCGTGCAGAAAGAGTTTAGTGAGGTAGGTAAGAAATTAGCAAGCAGCACCTCAAAAGTAGTAATCTCTGAATTACTCCTAATACCACACGCAAGTGAATATAGAAATAGGAGGATAATACAGATGAATGCATGGCTGGAAAGATGGTGCAGAAGAGCGGGCTTTAGATTTCTGGGGCACTGGGATCAGTTCTGGAGAAGGTGAGACCTGTACAGACTGGACGGGCTGCACCTGAACAGAACTGGGGTGAATTTCCTTGCAGGGCAATTTACTAGTGTTATTCAGGAGAGTTTAAACTAACATGGCAGGGTGTGGGAACCAGGAGATAATACAAGAGAGGAACATGAAGGTGCACAGTGAGTTGGAAGAGACAGATAGCACTAGAGTAGGAAATAGCAATGTATTAAGTGGGGTCAGAGTGTGAGTTTTAGACAGTACTAGAGAAGGGAGTAGTTCCATATTAGATGGGAATGGACTGAGAACGAGGAATGCAAAGACAGGATTACAATGCATGTATGTAAATGCACAAAGTGTGGTGAATAAGGTTGGTGAGCTACAAGCACATATAGCAGTATGAGAAATAAAAACAAGAAAAGCTGGAACCACTCAGCAGGTCTGGCAGCATCTGTGGAAAGATAAGCAGAGTTAACGTTTCAGGTCAGTGACCCTTCTTCGGAACTAGCAAATATTAGAAATGTCAAAGGTTATAAGCAAGTGAGCCGGGGGTGGGGCAAGAGATAACAAAGGAGAAGGTGTAGATTGGACAAGGCCACATAGCTGACCAAGAGGTCATGGAGAAAAGGCAAACAATATGTTAATGGTGTGTTGAAAGACAAAGCATTAGTACAGATAGGGTGTTAACGAACTGAAGATTGAGCAGCAAGTACAAACATGAAAAAAAAACAGTGGGTAAGCAAACTGAACAAACTACAATGAAATGAAATGAACAAAAGAAAAAAATTGTAAAAAATGCAAAAAAGAAAAAATAACTAAAAATAAAAGTAAAATGGGGGGCACATCATGCTCTGAAATTATTGAACTCAATGTTCAGTCCGGCAGGCTGTAGTGTGCCTAATCGGAAAATGAGATGCTGTTCCTCGAGCTTGCGTTGATGTTCAGTGGAACACTGCAGCAAGCCCAGGACAGAGATGTGAGCATGAGAGCAGGGGGGAGTGTTGAAATGGCAAGCAACTGGAAGCTCAGGGTCCTGCTTGCGGACTGAGCGGAGATGTTCCGCAAAGCAGTCACCCAGTCAGCGTTTGGTCTCCCCAATGTAGAGGAGACCACATTGTGAGCAGCGAATACAGTATACTACATTGAAAGAAGTACAAGTAAATCGCTGTTTCACCTGATAGGAGTGTTTGGGGCCTGGGATAGTGAGGAGAGAGGAGGTAAATGGGCAGGTATTACACCTCCTGCGATTGCAGGGGAAGGTGCCATGGGACGGGGACGAGGTGGTGGGGGTAATGGAGGAGTGGACCAGGGTGTCGCGGAGGGAATGATCCCTTCGGAATGCTGATAGGCATTTGGTCGTGGCATCACGCTGGTGGCGGAAATGGCGGAGGATGATACTTTGGATATGGAGGCTGATGGGGTGGAAAGTGAGTACAAGGGGAACTCTGTCACGGTTCTGGGATTTTTTCTTTTCCTTTTTCTTTTTTACATCTTTTACAATTTTTTTTCTTTTGTTCATTTTATTTCATTGTAGTTTGTTCAACTTGCTTCCCCACTGTTTTTTTTTCATGTTTGTACTTGCTGCTGCTCAATCTTCAGTTCGTTAACACCCTATCTGTACGAATGCTTTGTCTTTCAACACACCATTAACATATTGTTTGCCTTTTCTCCATGACCTCTTGGTCAGCTATGTGGCCTTGTCCAATCTACACCTTCTCCTTTGTTATCTCTTGCCCCACCCCCGGCTCACTTGCTTATAACCTTTGACATTTCTTATATTTGCTAGTTCCAAAGAAGGGTCACTGACCCAAAACGTTTACTCTGCTTCTCTTTCCACAGATGCTGCCAGACCTGCTGAGTGGTTCCAGCATTTCTTGTTTTTATTTCAGATTTCCAGTATCCGCAGTATTTTGCTTTTATTATAGCAGTATGAGAATATGATTTAGTGGCAATAACGGAAACATGGCTTAAAAATGTGAAGGGCTGGATGCTGAATCTGCAAGAATATAAAATGCTCAGAAAAGATAGAGAAGGAAAAAAAGGAGGTGGGGTGGCAGTATTGATTAGGGAAAATATTGCGTTGCTGGAAAGGGAGAATGTCCTTGAAGGGGCTCGGATAGAATCCATTTGGTTAGAGTTGAGGAGCAAAAAGGGTATGATCATGCTACTAGGGGTATTCTATAGGCCTCCAAATAGTGAGAGGGAGATAGAGGAACAAATCTGCATGGAAATCACAGAGATGTGCAAGAACTATAGAGTGGGGGACTTTAATTACCCAAATGTCGATTGGGATAATTTTAGAGTAAAGGGTAAGGAGGGGAAGAAATTTATAATATGTGTTCAGAACTTCCTTGTTCAGTATGTTCTCAGCCTAACTAGAAAGGAGGAATTGCTGGATCTGGTGTTGAGAATTGAGGTGGGCCAAGTGGACCAAATGTCTATGGGGGAACACTTGGGTAAGAGTGATCATCATATCAGAAGGTTTAGACTACTAATGCAGAAAAGCAAGGAACAAATAAAGTAGAATGTCTAGATTGGAAGAGGGCTAATTTCAACACAATGAGAAGGGATCTAGCCAGTGTAAATTAGAACCAAAGACTGGCAGGAAGTGCTGTATCGTAACAATGGGCTATCTTTAAGGAACGGATGCTTCAGGTACAGGCTAGAAACATTCCAACAAGGGTGAAAGGTAGAGGAACCAAGAACAAGACTCCTTAGTTCACGAGAGAGAGAGAGATGATGATGAAACAAAAAAATAGGGTGAACTTAACAAGTGAGGACCAGGCCATATAAAATAAGTTGAGAGGAGAGGTGAAGAGGATAATAAGGCAGGTAAAGAGAGAATGTGAAAATAAAATGGCAGTCAACATAAAAGGGAACCCAAGTATCTTCTACCATCATGTAAATAGTGAGTAGTAAGAGGAGGAGTGAGGCCTATTAGCGACAAAGAGGGTAATTTCGGCTTAGAGGTACAGGGCAAGGCTAATAGACTTAATGAGTACTTTGTATCAGTGTTCAGTAAGGAAATGGAAGCTGACAAAATATCAGTAGACGTAGAGAGAGTAGAGGCAATGGATAGGATAAAAATTGAGATGGGAGAGGTCCTAAAAAGTCTGGCTATGCTTAGGGTAGATAAGCCACCTGGTCCAGATTGCTTATATCCCAGGTTGCTAAAGGAAGTGGGGGTGGAGATAGTGGAAGGGCTTGCCATAATCTTCCAATCTTCCCTGGATACGGTGGAGATGTCAAAGGATTGGAGAGTAGCAAATGTGACACCCTTATTGTCATGCAGGCCCTCAACTGCCAAGAATGAAGCACATATATTTCGCCACATGGACATTAAATTTTAAAATTGTTGCTGGGAAGAAAAGAAAGCCAAGGGGTTGCCAAGCCCCAGGCTGGAAAGGCATTTTTTTCATACTAGCAGACAGTGTTGGAACAAAGGAACCATTCCCTGCCCCAATACACAGAAGAGAAATCAGTCAGTCACGTGACCCCCTGCTGGCCAACTATTGGAGTTTTAAATTGGAGAAACAGTGTTTGAACTCAGAAAGCTGTTTGCTCCTGGACTGGAAAAGACCTCTCTCCTGTCTGCTTTCATCTCGCTCTCACCAGATTTGGAATCCAAAGAAGACATATGAACCCCAAGAGAGAAAAGTCTCCTACTGTGAGCAAGGTTTAAGATGAATACTGGGCCCCAGTGAAAAGCAAGATCGACCTACAAGCAAGGACTACAGCAAGCTCAAAATAGAGTAACAAAAACCCCTCTTCAGAGATAGCCTCAAACCTCTCTACTTTATTTTTTCTTCTGCTCTTTTCTGTCTCTATTTGCATGTGCAAATCACATATGCATGCTAACATGCAGCGTGGCGTGTATCCATAGGTGTTAACAGAATTAGAGTTTAAGTTTAAGTTTTAATAAATTTCACTTTTATTCTTTAACCTAAGAAAGCCTGTTTGTGCTCATTTCTTTGCCTTATAATAGGAAAGTGGTGAACAAGGGTTCACCAAGGGGGAACTCAAAACACGGTGTGTTTAAAATTAAAACCCTGCTACAATAAGACCAGGTGAAGGTTGAGAAAGACCCTTAGACACCTTTCTCACCTGGTCGTAACAGAAATTTGGATGCTAGCATCCAGAATTTTACCTGCAAATGAGAGAAATTGGAAGTGGGAAGCCAAATTGTTCCCAAGCAAAAGCAGCAAGATTAATACAGATTTTCTTGTGGTTGCCTGTGATTGAATACTAACATGTATGCAAATAAAGCTAGTAGCACTCCAAGCAAGGGTGAAGTAACTTGGGATAAGTTAAAAGCACTGTCTATGGTGGAGTGGAGGAAAATGGCTGAGCAGTGTGGGATCACTGTATGTGGCAAGGCTATGAAGTCTGAACTCCTAAGGCTAGTGGCCAACCATTTTTCCCTTGAATCTGAAGCAGCAGAAGCAGTGTTAGAAGTAGACCCAGACAGGGTACTGTTAGCAAAGATACAATTGGAACAAAGGAAACTTGAATTAGAAGACAGGGAAAGAGAAAGAGAAAGGGAGAGGCAGGAAAAAGAGAGAGGCAGGAGAGGGAGAAAGAGAGAGACTTCCAGAAGGAACATGAAGAAATAGAGAGAGGAGAGAGAGAAAGAAATACAAGAGCAGGAACGAGAGAGAGAGAGGAAAGAGAGAGAGAAAGAATATTCCAGAAAGAATCCGATGAAAGAGAGCTGAAGCAGTTCGAGTTAACTGGGGGTGGGGGGGTTGGTGACAGAGTAACTCCAGTGAAAGCATGGCCAATATGGAGGAGCAGAATTCAGGGATGGGTACAAAATTGCTAAAACCCGCTCAATTAATTCCAAAATTCAATGAGGAAGATGTGGTAGCATTTTTTGTGTCTTTTGAGAAACTGGCATGGTAGCTAAAATGGTCAGCTGAGACCTGGTCTCTTTTAATATAAAGCAAGCTAACTGGAAAAGCCCATGAGGTTTATTCCTTGTTGCCATATGAGAGTTCATCAAATTATGAACTGACAAAAAATGCTATCCTCGGGGCATATGAATTAGTACCCGAAGCCTATGGCCAAAAGTCTAGAACCCTCAAAAAGCAAGCTAATCAAACTTATATGGAGTTTAAAAGAAGTAAGCAGCTGGCTTTTGACCAGTGGCTGAAGACTCTAAATAAACAGCTCAACTATGAGACTCTCAGAGAAGTAATCCTGTTAGAGGAATTTAAAAACTCTCCCTCACTCTCAATAAAGACCCATGTAGAGGAGCAGTGGGTTCAGCAGGCCTGGCAAGCGGCCGTGCTGGCCGATGAGTTTGCTTTAATTTATAAGTCAGTTTCTCAGGGGAGAACATTTCCTAATCACCCCCACAAATCTGAAAAGGACAAAGGGTGGGAAGGTGATCTCTGCCCAGGCAGTTCTGGGAGAGAAAGGAAAGCAGGAGACACAGGGTGCCCTCCTCCAGCCAAAAAGGAAGGTGCTGTGAGCAAGAGTGAGACCCGGAGACCTATGTGCTTCCATTGTAATAAGGCAGGGCATTTAAAAGTTGACTACTGGAAACTAAAGGGAAAACCGATAGGGTTAATCAGGGCACACCCACTCAGTGAAGAATAGAACCTAATGGAAAGCACAGAACAAGTGGTGGCTTCAATTGCAGTAAGAGTGCAACCCAAGGAGCTTACTGTGGCCAGTGCAGGAAAAGTTAATCGGATTACTGAAGATTATCAGGGTTTCATGTCTGAAGGGAAAAATAATCCCATACCCCTCGAGTGGGGCAAGCAAGCCCATAGTGATTCTCAGGGACACAGTGGCCACCAGATCCTTTTTACTGGGAAAAGGCCTGACCTTACCCCAGACAGTGCAATGAACAACACAATGGTGGTGAATGCTATTGGAGGACAGTGTATGCCTGTACCTGTACACCGCGTGCACCTGGAGTGCGACCTAGTTTCAGGACCGGTGACCATAGCGATTGTCCCTCGTTTGCCTGTGGACGGGGTTGACCTGCTCCTAGGTAATGATCTGGCAGTGATGAAGGTGGTATCCACCCACCCCCCCAATAGTGAAAGAAGGACCGCAGGAGGTCAGAGAGACAGGGCTAGGGCAGGAGACAGTTCCCTGCAGTTTCCCTGAATGTGCAGTGGATCAGGCCATGATCAAACCAGCTCCCCCAGGCGAGGCTGCATTGACACTGCAGGCAGATGACCATGAAGTCTGCCTGTCCAAGACTTTCTTTGGTAAGTTAGGAGACCCAGGGAATGAATTAAATGGATTTTCCCTAGGTGAGGCTCAGTGAACCAACCCAGTATTGTGAGAGTTAGCACAGGCTGCCCAGTCTGAAAGTGAAGCAGAGGGAGTCCCTGATTGTTACTATTTAAAGAATGAGGTACTGATGAGGAAATGGAGTTCTCCTCACAGACCTGAGAGCAAGGAGTGGACAGTAGATCACCAGTTAGTGGTGCCACAGAGGTACCGGGGAGAAATATTAAGAAGGGCCCACGAGACTACAGTGGCTGTACATGCTGATATACCAAAGACCAAAGCCCGCATAAGACAGTGGTTTAACTGGCCAAAACTCCACAAAGATGTGGTGGAGTTCTGTCGGAGTTGCCATATGTGCCAGGTTGAGGGGAAACCCCAACCTACAGTTAAACCTGCACCCCTAAGTCCTGTACTGGTGTTAGGAGGACTCTCCAGCAGAGGGCTAGTGAACTGTAAGGGACCCCCACCGAGAACAAAAGGGGACAGGCAGGCACAAGGCTGGCAAAAGCTTAGAAAGGGAAGGGGATAAAGTGACCAAGAGGGCAGTTTAAAGGAAGTCCTGGAGGAATCCTGGATGAAAGCCCCTACTGTCCGGTCAGCTAACCCCGAAAAATGTGAAAGGATAGACCCCGCATCTTCCTATCTAAATGCAGATACTAGAAGCATCCCACCAGAGTTGCTAACAGCATTTACAGGAAGCTGCAGAGGCAAAGCGAGACCTCTAGGGGGCACAGAAACCATGAGGGTGATGCCTCACCTAGTCAAAGTGCCACAGGAGAGTGCAGTCAAGTCTGCACACATACCTGCAGGTGGGAGTTTCCCAAAGAATAAAGGGGAGATTAATAAAGAATCCTCCCCCCACAGTCAGAGGAAAAGGGAACCACTCATCCCCTGAAGCCAAAAGCCTTTGCATGACTCAGAAAAGCACTGAAAGAGAGTTCAGGATAAACCTGCCCACTACTAACTCTCCTGAAAAAAACATTACCTCAACAGGAACAAAATCCTAGGCAGTCATGACAATGGGCAAACTGAAGAAAAATCTCCCCAAAGAACCACATTGTTACTGGGATGCCAAAAAGGGGAAATTAAAGCAGCACTGGCACCCAGAAAAGACAATTTTAATAAGCTTTAAGAGTTATGAATGAATGGAAATGAATGAGAGAAATGCATGGTTTTTCTTTCTGTATCTTATATTTCTGTCAAACTTTTTAATGAAATGCGCTGTTTTTTTTCAAATCGCATTTCATTCCCCTGGGTGTGGAGGTATCATGCAGGCCCCCAACTGCCAAGAATGAAGCACATGGACATTAATTTTAAAATTGTTGCTGGGAAGAAAAGGCTTGTTACAAGGGGTTGCCAAGCCCCAGGCTGGGAAGGCATATTTTTTCATACTAGCCGACAGTGGTGGAACAAAGGAACCAGTCCCTGCCCAAATCAACAGAAGAGACCTGGACAAACCAGTCAGTCACGTGAGCCCCTGCTGGCCAACTAGTGGAGTTTTAAATTGGAGAAACAGTGTTTGAACTCAGAAAGCTGTTTGCTCCTGGACTGGAAAAGACCTCTCTCCTGTCTGCTCTAATCTCGCTCTCACCAGCTTCCAAATCCATTGAAGACATATGAACCCCAAGTGAGAAAAGTCTCCTGCAGTGATCAAGGTTTAAGAAGAATACTGGGCCCCAACAAAAAGCAAGATCTATCTACAAGCAAGGACTACAGCAAGCACGAAGCACAGTAACAAAAACCCCTCTTCAGAGGTTGCCTCAAACTTCTCTACTTTATTTTTACTTTTGCTGTTTTCTGTCTCTATTTGCATGTGCGTATTGCGTATTCATGCTAGCGTGGGGTGTGGCATATTTCCATAGGCATTAACCAAATTAGAGTTTAAATTTAAGTTTTAATAAATTTCACTTTTCTTCTTTAACCTAAGAAAGCCTGTTTGTGCTCATTTCTTTGCTTTATAATTGGAAAGCAGTGAATAAGGATTCATCAAGGGGGAACTCAAAACATGGTGTGCATAAAATTAAAACCCTGTTACAACAAGACCAGATGAAGGCTGAGAAAGACCCCTGGACACCGTTCTCACCTGGTCGTAACACTTATTCAAGAAAGTGTGTAAGGACAGTCATAGCAACTACAAGTCAGTTAGAGTTATATCAGTGGTGGGTAAGATTTTAGAAACAATAATCAGGGGAAATATCAACAAACACTTAGAGACGTTTGAGTTAATGAAGGATAGTCAGCATGGATTTGTAAAAGGTAGATTATGCTTGACTAATCTAATTGAATTTTTTGATGAGGTAACAGACAAGGTTGATGAAGGGAATGTGGTGGATGTCTGTATGGATCTTAATAAAGCATTTGTTAAGGTACCACATAAAAGGCTGGTTAAGAAAATTGAAGCTCATGGAATAGGAGGGTCAGTGGATAAAAGAAATTGGCTTGAGGATAGTAAACAGTGAGTTGTAGTAAATGGTTGTATTCAGACTGGAGGTTGGTAGACAGTAGTGTTCCCCAAGGGTCAGACCACTGCTTTTTTGATACATATAAATGACTTTGATCTTGGAATACAGAATAGAATCTCAAAATTTGCCGATGACACCAAACTTGGAAGTGTGGCAAACAGTGAGGATGATATGAACTGCCTGTAACAGGAAATAGATAGGCGAGCAGAATGGATAGCGAGGTGACAGACGGAATTTAACACTGATAAATGTGAGGTGATGCATTTTGGCAGAAGGAATAGGGAGAGGCAATGGATACTTAATGGCACAGTTCTAAAGAGTGTGCATGAACACAGGGATCTGCGGGTGCTTGTGCATAGATCTTTGAAGGTGGCAGGTCATATTGAGAGAATGATGGTAAAGCATTTGGCATCTTGGGCTTCATAAATAGAGGCATTGAGTACAAAATCAGGGAAGTTATGCTGAACCTCTTTAAATCCCCGGTTAGGCCCCAACTGGAGTATTGCATCCAGTTCTGGTCACCACACTTCAGGAACGATGTGAGGGCCCTTGAGAGGGTGCAGAGGAGATTTACCAAAATGGTTCCAGGGATGGAGGATTTCAGTTACAAGGTTAGGTTGGAAAAGGTGGGTTTATTCTCCTTAGAACAAATGAGATTGATGGGAGATTTAGTAGATGTGTACACGATTATGACAGGCTTAGATAAGTTAGACAAGGAAAAGCTATTCCAATTAACAAATGGTACAAGGACTAGGGGACACAGATTGAATGTTTTGGGCAAAAGATGCAGGGGGAATGTGAGGAAGCACTTTTTTTACATAGCGACTGGTAATTACCTAGAACTTGCTGCCCATAAGAGTGGCAAAAGCGGAGACAAGCAATGGCTTTAAGAGGCTGTTGGATGGCCACCTGAAAGAAATAGACTTGCAGGGCTATGGGGATTGAGTTGGGGAGTGGGATTGACAGCATAGCTCGTGCATGAGCTGGCATGACTCAATGGCCGAATGGCCTCCTTCTGTGCAGTAAATGACCCAGACACCTGTCCTGAGGGTTGGGTGTAGCACTCACCTTGCCAGAGCATATCAAGTCATTGAACCTTTTCTTGCACTGAATCCAGGGTCTTCTCACCCCGCTCCTGCCACTGACAATGGCAGAAATGTCCATCCACACCTGCTTGGTCTGGGAGACTGACATTCTCCTGCCACCCTCCAGGAAGAGGGCCTCCCTCCTTTCTCTCATGGCCTCCAGCATCACCTCCAGGTCTGAAAATCAAGGGTCTGCGTTGCCCTGGTTTCCAGGCGTCTGGCACTCCTGAGATATTGTGGAAATTACATTTTCTGTGATTCTTCACCGTGCAGTCACAGCAGTGAAATGACAGCCAAAGTAATGGCTGCTGTGGTGAGTTTAAATTGGGTCTGCACTTAAGTTGGTCCGCATCCGTTCCCATCCCCGCAGCAGTTAATTGGCCACCTAACCTGTCTCCATAGTTATTAAGTGGTCGCCACTATGAAACTCGTGGCCCATTTCTGTTTCCCCCCAGAGGTGGATTCAGGACCCACAGCAGAAATCCAGACCTATGACTCTATGTCTGGCTGATAATACAAGTGAGAATCAGGCTAAATATAGTTCAGAGAGGAGGTGAAATAAGAGAAGCAAACAGAATATGACAAGAGACTGGCAACTAACATAAAAGGGAATCCAAAAGTCTTCCAAAGGCATATATACATAAATAGTAAAAGGGTGGTAAAATGAGGAGTGGGGCCAAAAATGGGTTATGCATGGAGGCAGGCAACATGGCTGAGGTACTAAATGAGAAGATGCTGCCTAAGTCATAGTGATAGAGGAGATAGTTGAGACACTGGTTGAGCTAAAAATTGATCAAGAGGAGGTATTAGAAAGGCTGGCTGTACTTAAAGTTCAAAAGATACCATGACCGGATCAGATGCATCCAAGGATACTGATGGAAGTAAGGGTGGAGATTGCAAGCTACTGGCCATTACCTTCCTATCCTCTTGAGATACAGGGGGTGGTGCCAGAGGACTGAAGAATTGCAAATGTTACACCCTTGTTCAGAAAAGGGTATAAGGATAAGCCCAGCAACTACAAGTCAGTCAGTTTAACTTCTGGGACAAAATTAACAGTCACTTGGACAAATGTGGATTAATTAAGGACAGCTAGCACAGATTTGTTAAGGGTGTGTTGAATTCTGTTTAACTAACTTGATTTAGATTTTTGATGAGGTACCCAGAAAGGATGAGGGTAATGTGGTTGATGTGGTGTACATGAACTTTCAGAGGGTGTTTGATTAAGTGTAACTTAACAGGCTTGTCAGCAAAGTTAAAGCCCATGGAACAAAAGGAACACTGGCAGCATGGATACAAAGTTGGCTGAGTGACAGGAAACAGAGTAGTAGTGCACTGTGGTTTTTCAAACTGGAGGAAGGTCTATAGTGGGGTTCCCTGGCAGTTGCTATTAGGACCATTGCTTTTCTTGACCTATGTTAATGAGCTAGACTTGGGTGTGCAGTTTCAAAATTTGAAAATAACACAAAACTTGGAAGTATCGTGAATTGTGAAGAGGGTAGACATCAAGAAGACATAGACAGGCTGGTGGAATGGGTGGACATATGGCAGATGAAATTTATTGCAGTAAAGTGTAAAATGATACATTTCAATAGTGTTACACTCACATAAAGTGCAATGATTGAAAACACAATAACTGAACCAGAAGAGTTATAAAAATGGACTTTTCTTTTAAAAATGTAGAAAATGCACTTCAAAATGGCCACCAAATATCAAAATACCTTGTATATTCAAACTGTCTACTATCTGGCAGAAGGACAGAAGGATACATTCCAAACTTAAGTGGTGTCAATTACACCCATCCTGAACCCGTCAAGAGATATTTTTGAATTGAATGGTTACTTCTGAAACAAAGAAGGGTGAATTAGCCACATCCTGGGCCATTGTCAGTCACTACAGGGAGGAAAATCTGTGTCTTCCAACAGAAGCAAGATGTCAGAGACTTTTAGCTTAAAAGGTAGTTCTCTGGAGCGAGCGAGAGAGAGAGAGAGACAGAGAGATCCAGGAAAAAGCATCACCAAAGCTTGTCCAGCTGTGAATTCTACATTTCAACCCGTGCAGCAGAGAACTGGAAGTGATCCCCTGTCTTCAAACTAAACTTTCAACCAACAGAGAAGTCTACTAACACCCCAGGCCTGCAACTAAAGAGAAATTGACCTCTGAGAAAATTCAACAGGCTTACTGTGAACCCCAAAACCCTACCTCACTTCAAACCACTTACCCCTTTTTCCTCGCTGTCTCTTTGTGTGTGTGTGTGTGTGTGTGCATGCGTGAGTGAATGTGTGAGTGGGTGCAGTTGTGACAATTTCAGGATAAGGCATATTGCTCAATAAGTAATTAATCTCCTGTTTTAAACATACAAGGAAACCTGTCACTGTCTGTTTATTTGACAAATAAAACACAAAGGGGTTCAACGCTAAATACACTTGTGGTCAGGCAAGAGTTTAACAGTGGGAACCACCCACACCCCTTACCACATGGCCGTAACAGTAGGAAGAATGAGGAGAGGCAATATAAAATAAAAGGTACAATTCTAAAGGGGTTGCGGGAGCAGAGAGATTTGGGGCTATATGTGCACAAGATGTTGAAGGTGACATGGGAGGTTGAGAAAAGGTTAATAAGGCATATGGGATCCTGTGCTTTATAATACAGGCATAGAGTACAAAAGCAAGGAAGTTATGGTGAGCCTTTATAAAACACTAGTTCGGCTTCAACTGGAGTATAGTGTCCAATTCTAGGCACCACACTTTAGGAAGGATGTAAAGACATTAGAGAGGCTGCTGAAAAGATTTACGAGAATGGTTCCAGGATGAGGGAGTTCAGTTACGTGGATAGATTGGAGAGCTGGAGCTGTTCTCCTTAGAGAAGAGAAGGCTGAAAGAAGATGTGATTGAGGTGTTCAAAATCATGAGGGGTCTGGACAGAGTAGATAGGGAGAAACTGTTCCCATCGGCAGAGGGACTGAGAACCAGAGGACATAGATTTAAGGTGAATGGCAAAAGAACCAAAGGCAACATGAGGAAAACCATTGTTACGTAGCAAATGGTTAGGATCTGGAATGCACTGCCTGAGTGTCGTGGAGACAGATTTAATTGTGGCTTTCAAAACAGAATTGAATGATTATCTGAAGATAAGAAATTTGCTGGGCTATGGGGAAAAGGCAGGGTTGAGTTGCTCTTGCAGGCAGCTGGCATGGATACAACAGGCTGCATGGCCTCCTTCTGTGCTATAACCATTCTATGATTTTCTCAGACAAGTGAGCCTCTGAGATATATTTCTAGCTGGTATGGTGGCCATTATGGTGTGGACAAGCTTGATGTACAAACTGATCTTTTCCTGCCCATAAATTTTGTATGTTCATATGTTGTCTAGGACCTTTGTCTGATCCCATCTGGAGTACTCTCATTTCTGGGCACCTCACCTGAGGTAGTGCACTGCAGATTTACCAGAACTTTCCACCAGACCTGCTCAGTTTTTCCAGTATTTTGTTTTTATTTCAGATTTCCGGTATCTGCAGTATTTTGCTTTTGATTTACCAGAATGAAACGAGGGATTAAAAGGTTTTATTATGATGCCTGATTGCATAAATTTGCCTATAGAAGATTGAAGGATAAAGTAATTGAGGTGTTGATATGATAAAAGGATTCAATAAGGTAGATAAAGAGAAATTGTTTCCTCTAGTGGAAGAATCCAGAACAAGGAGGCATAGTCTTAAAATTAGAGCTAGGATATTTAAGAGCAAAATCAGGAAGCCCTTCTTCATACAAAGGCTAGTAGAAATCTGGAACTCTTTCTCTCAAAAGGCTGTGAATGCTGGGCCAATTAATACTTTCAAGATTAAGGCCATGGATTTTTGTTAGGTAAGAGATGTGGATCAAAGGCAAGTAAATGGGCTGAGAAAAAGATTAGCCCGGATCTAATCAAATGACAGAAGAAACTCAAGGGGCTGAATGGCCTACTTCTGATCCTATTATACCAAGCAGCATCAGAAGAGGCAGAAAGAGATCTTAAAGGGGCATAAGCACCCGAAATATTGCATCAAAGCTCCCATTAATGGTCTTGGCAGAAGCCAAGGCTTTCTCCAGGTAATTCAGGTAATTGCAAGGCCCAGATTAGAGGGAAGGGAGATCTCTACAAGGTTCTTTCTTTCCACCCACTCAATTTGAACCATTGCCGCCACATCCTGAGGCCACCTGCTACCTTCCAAAATGGGATTCGGGAAATGGCAAAGTGAGCTGGATGGGAGGAAAATTCTTCAGGTACCCAATCCCTGCCCATGTGCTCAGCAATAATCTCAGTGGGGCTCAGATGAAGAGCAATTCAGTTGTGATTGTGAGATGGCAGTAGACCTCATTGACTGAATTTTCCTTCATGCTGTACTGCTGATGTTGAGTGAGTTCACGAAGGAGAATCCAGTACTGTGGGGACTAAATTGAAGAGCACAAAGTGATCTGGGAACAGAGTGCCTCATGAACTGAGTGCTAAACTGGAAATTTGATGCAAATGGGAGCTCTCTGGTAAGTATTTCTGAAGCTATAACTTAGATTAACAGTTAGAATCTGACTTAGAACTTTAAAACTGCAAAAGAAACTGCAAGCTAGATAAGATACCTCATTCACAAAAACTACCTGGAAGTGGCAGCTAACAATCAATTAACTGAAAATTGTTGCCTGAATAAGTATTAATTACTTATTATTACACATTACCATGTGAGCCGCATGGAAGATGGCAGGATCCCCAAAGACACATTGTACAGCGAGCTCGCCACTGGTATCAGACCCACCGGCCGTCCATGTCTCCGCTATAAAGACGTCTGCAAACGCGACATGAAATCCTGTGACATTGATCACAAGTCGTGGGAGTCAGTTGCCAGCGTTCGCCAGAGCTGGCAGGCAGCCATAAAAACGGGGCTAAAATGTGGCGAGTCAAAGAGATTTAGTAGTTAGCAGGAAAAAAGACAGAGGCGCAAGGGGAGAGCCAACTGTGCAACAGCCCTGACAAAAATTTTCTCTGCAGCACCTGTGGAAAAGCCTGTCACTCTAAAATTGGCCCTTATAGCCACTCCAGGCGCTGCTTCACAAACCACTGACCACCTCCAGGCGCGTATCCATTGTCTCTCGAGATAAGGAGGCCCAAAAGAAAGAAGAAACTTAGCATAATAATAAAAGCAAAATACTGCGGATGCTGGAAATCTGAAATAAAAACAAGAAATGCTGGAACCACTCAGCTGGTCTTAACAGTTCCAAGGAAGGGTCACTGACCCGAAACGTTAACTCTGCTTCTCTTTCCACAGATGCTGCCAGACCTGCTGAGTGGTTCCAGCATTTCTTGTTGTTAATTACTTAGCAATTGGGTGTGAGTCATAAGCTCTTTATTTAAGTAGACAGTGTTTTCTACTGCACTGAGTGATCTGCGAATAGAGTCGTAAGCTGGGAATTTGGTGTAAGTGGGAATTTGGGTATAGAGGGGGAAGGAGGTGTTGTTTTTTATTCTTTTTGTTTTACCTCCAGTAGCTGGTGAGTGTTCTTCGTTTGTCTCCAAGCTAGGAGACTGTAATTTGCTATTAATTTAGCTAACTAATTACTACTTTAGTAAAGAAATTAAATAAATAAGGTTAGATAGACATGGCAGGGCAAGTGGTGTGTCATTAATGCAGCATATGGGAATTTTGGGCATACATTGCAGTTCTGGACAACCACATCCACATCTATAGTAAGTGTCTGCAGCTTGAGCAATCTTGGTTGGGCTGGAGTTTGAGCTGCAGACATTGTGGGGCATTAGGGAGGGGGAGAGTCACCTGGACATTTTGTTCCAGGAGGTGGTCACGCCCTTGGGTTAAGTAGAACTTTAGAGTTGGTCAATGGTCAGGAACACGAGAGTGTAACTATGAGTCAGGTAGTTAGGGGGTTCCAGGATGTAGTGATGGAGGAGCTTCGGCCCTTGACTTTGATCAACAGGTATGAGATACTAGTTACCTGTGTGGATGAGAACAAGGACTGCACAGGGTGGATGAGCAAACTGAGCATAGCACCACGAAGTGCGGAATGCCATTCAAATGAGGGAATTGGAAAGGAATGTGGCAGCGATAGGGGACGGTATAGACAGGAGATGGTTACTGTTCTTTGCAACTGAGACTGAGAGTTCTGAAGATTGGTGCCAGGGTTAAGGACATCTCCTTGAAGCTGGAGGTTAACGTGGAGTGGGAGGGGGGGGGGATCCAGTTGTTCTGGTCCATGTAGGAACCAACGACATAGGTAGAACTAGGAATGATGTTCTGCTGAGAGTTTGTGGAGTTAGGGTCCAAATTAAAATGCAGAACTTCAATCTCTGGATTGTTACCTGAGCCATGTGCCAATTGGAAAAAGGGAGAGGAGTAGCTCTGATAGTAAAAGATGACACAAGAACAGTAGTGAGAAATAATCTTGGCTCGGAAGCATAATCAGTATGCATGGAGAGAAGGAAATGCCTGTGGGAATAGTTTATAGGCCCCCTAACAGTAGTTATACCATTGGAGAGAGCATTAAGCAAAAAATAATTGGAGCTTGTAACAAAAGGCAATGTCATAATTGTGGGCGACTTTAATCTTCATACTGAACAAATCAAATTGGCAATAGTTGTCCAGAAGATGAGTTTGTAGAATGCTTTTGTAACAGTTTTCTGAAACAATATGTTGTGGAACCAACTAGGAATAAAGCTATTTTAGATCTGATATTGTGCAATGAGGCAGGGTTAATGAGTAATCTCATATTAAAAGATCCTCTGGGATAAAGTGATCATAATACAATTGAATTCCATATTAAGTTTGAAAGCGACTTACTCCAGTGCCAAACAAAAATCTTAAACTTAAACAAAGTCAATTACACAGGTATGAGGGGAAAGCTGGGTAAAGTTGATTGGGAAAATAGCCTAAAAAGTATGGTGGTAAATAAAACAGTGGAAAGCATTGAAAAAAAAACTCAATGTTCACTAAAAGATCAAAAGATTGGCTATCATGTGTTTCAGCTAGACTGCAATTCTTAAAGACAGCCTGCCCCTCTGAAAGGGGAGTTATACTCATCAGAAGGAAGCTGCTGCTGACTACCTATACTGCAATTGGCTGCAAGTAGAGCACCAAGGAAGAGAGAGGGCTCTTGGATGCAGTGCTGGAGGTCTTAATGATGGAGGTTGACAGGAGGAGAGAGGCCATATTTCCACAGTGGCGGGGGGGTGGAGGAGGTCCTCAAGGAACACCTTCCTAAGGGAATGGGAACAAGTAGCCAGGGAAGTCAGCTCCCAGAGTCAGGCCCCAAGGACCTGCCAGCAGTGCAGTAAGAATTTCAATGACCTCATGCAGGTGGACAAGGTCAATAAATGCATATTCAAAGGAAATTTCATACTCACGGTACTACAACCCTATCCCTCACCCATCAACAATCCCTGGCAGTCAGCATTCTGGCCTAACATTCAGATGGCTCCATCTCACCCTCACACACCTTCCAATGGTCCAAGCCTCACACCCACCTCTCGCAGCCTCCACATACCTCCAACTATTCAGCTATGGCAGGCACACCTAAACCAGGGAGGCGGTGGTGTAGTGGTAAAGTCACTGGACTAGTAATCCAGAGGCCCAGGCTAACGCTCTGGGGACATGTGTTTGAATCCCATCACGGCAGATAATGAAATTTGAATTCAATTAATAACTCTGGATTTTAAAAAAAGCTAGTGTAATGGTGACCATGAAACCATCATTGATTGTTGTAAACACCTATCTGGTTCACTAATGTCCTTTAGGGAAGGAAATCTGGGATCCTTACCTTGTCTGGCCTACATGTGACTCCAGACCCACAGCAATGTGGTTGACTCTTAAATGCCCTCTGAAATGGCCCAGCTAGTCACTCAGTTGTATCAAACCATTACAAAATCTATGCAAAGGAATGAAACCGGAAGGATCACCCAGCATAGCCCGAGGCACTGGAAATGACAACAGCAAACCCAGCCCTGTTAACCCTGTAAAGTCCTTCTTACTAACATCTGGGGGCTTGTGCCAAAGTTGGGAGAGCTGTCCCACAGATTCGTCAAGCAGCAGCCTGACATAGTCATACTCAAGGTAACATACCTTACAGCCAAGGTCCCTGACACCATCATTACCATCCCCGGGTATGTCCTGTCCCACCGGCAGCACAGACCCACCAGAGGTGGCGGCACAGTGGTATATAGTTGGGAGGGAGTTGCCCTGGGAGTCCTCAACATTGACTCTAGACCCCATGAAATCTCATGGCATCAGGTCAAACATGGGCAAGGAAACCTCCTGCTGGTTACCACCTACTGCCGCCCCTCCATCAGCTGATGAATCAGTGCTTCTCTATGTTGAACACCAATTGGAAAAAGCACCGAGGGAAGCTAGGGAACAGAATGTACTCTGGATAAGGGACTTCAATGTCCAATGTGCCAAGAGTAGATCGGTAGCATCGCGACTGACTGAGCTGGCTGAGTCCTAAAGGGCATAGCCGCTAGATTGGGTCTGCAGCAGGTGGTGAGGGAACCAACAAGAGGGAAAAACTTACTTGACCTCATCATCACCAATCTACCTGTTGCCGATGCATCTGTCCATGACAGTATTGGTAGGAGTGACAAAGTCCCAGCTTCACATTGAGGATACACACCATCGTGTTGTGTGGCACTACCACCGTGTTAAATGGGTTAGATTTTGAACAGATCTAGCAACTCAAAATTGGGCATCCATGAGGCACTGTGAGCCATCAGCAGCAGCAGAATTGTATACAACCACAATCTGTAACCTCATGGCCTCACTCTACCATTACCATCAAGCGGGGGACCAACCCGGGTTCAATGAAGACTGCAGGGGGACATGTCAGGAGCAGCACCAGACATACTTAAAAATGAGATGTCAGCCTGATGAAGTTACAACACAGGTCTACTTGCATGCCAAACAGCAGAAGCAGCATGGAATAGACAGGGCTAAGCGATCCCACAAAAAAAATAGATCAGAGCTAAGCTCTGCAGTTCTGCCACATCTAGTCGTGAATGGTGGTGAACAATTAAACAACTAACTCCACAAATATCCCCATCCTCTATGATGGGTACCCCAGCACACAACACAAAAGAAAAGGTTGTGCATTTGCATCCAACTTCAGCCGGAATTGCTGAGTGTATGATCCAACTTGGTCTCCTCCTGATGTCCCCAACATCACAGATGTCAGTCTTCAGTCAATCCGATTCAGTCCACATTATATCAAAAATTGGCTGAAGGCACAGAAAACTGCAAAAGCTATGGGCCCTGACAACATTCCGGCAATAGTACTGAAGACTTGTGCTCCAGAACTAGCTGCACCCCTAGCAAGCTGTTCCAGTATAGCTACAACACTGGCATCTGCTCGGCAATGTGAAAAATTGCCCAAGTATGTCCTGTACACAAAAAGCAGGTCAAATCTAACCCGGCCAATTGCCACCCTATCAGTCTACTCTCGACCATCAGCAAAGCGATGGAAGGGGTCATCGACAGTGCTATCAAGTGGCATTTGCTCAGTAATAGCTGCTCACTAACGCTCAGTTTGGGTTGCACCAGGGCCACACAGCTCCTGACCTCATTACAGCCTTGGTCCAAA
The DNA here is from genome assembly GCF_036365525.1 of Heterodontus francisci. Classification (NCBI taxonomy): domain Eukaryota; kingdom Metazoa; phylum Chordata; class Chondrichthyes; order Heterodontiformes; family Heterodontidae; genus Heterodontus; species Heterodontus francisci. The sequence continues at coordinate 49,892,077 of NC_090383.1, forward strand.
CATGAGCAAAAAAACTGAGCTCCAGAGGTGAAGTGAGAATGACTGCCCTTGACATCAAGGCAGCTTTTGACCGAGTATGGCATCAAGGAGCCCTAGCAAAACTGAAATCAATGGGAATCAGGGGGAAAACTCTCTGCCAGTTGGAGACATACCTAGCACAAAGGAAGGTCGTTGTTGGAGGTCAATTATCTCATTTCGAGGACATCACTGTAGGCTTTCCTCAGGATAATGTCCCAGGCGCAACCATCTTCAGCTGCTTCATCAATGACCTTCCCTCTTTCAAAAGGTCAGAAGTGGGGATGTTCACTGATGAATGCACAATGTTAAGTACCATTCACGAATCCTCAGATACTGAAGCAGCCTGTGTCCAAATGCAGCAATATCCAGGCTTGGGCTAATAAGTGGCAAGTAACATTCGCGCCACACAAGTGCCAGGCAATGACCATCTCAAACAAGAGAGAATCTAACCATCTCTCCTTGATGTTCAATGGCATTACCATCACTGAATCCCCCACTATCAACATCCTGGGGGGTTACCATTGATCAGAAACGGAACTGGACCAGCCACATAAATACTATGCCTACAACAGTGGGGGTCAGAGCCTGAGAATTCTGCGGCAAGTAACTCGCCTCCTGACTCCCCAATGCCAGTCCACCATCTACAAGGCACAAGTCAGGAATGTGATGGAATACACTCCACTTGCCTGGATAAGTGCAGCTCCAAGAACACTCAAGGAGGTCAACACCATCCAGGACAAAGCAGCCTGCTTACAGACACCCCATCCACTGCCTTCAACATTCACTCCCTTCATCACCACCGCACAATGGCAGCAGTATGTATCATCTACAAGATACACTGCAGCAATTCACCAAGGCTCCTTTGACAGCCCCTTCCAAGCCTGCGCCCTCTACCACCTAGAAGGACATTAACAGCAGATGCGTAGGAACATCACCACCTGAAAGTTCCCCTCCAAGCCACACACTATCCTGACTTGGAACTATATCGTCGTTCCTTCACTGTCGCAAAATACTGGAACTCTCTCCCTAACAGCACTGTTGGTGTACCTACCTCCCATGGACTGCAGCAGTTCAAGAAGGCAGCTCATCACCTCATTCTCAAGGGCAATTAGGGATGGGCAATAAATGCTGGCCTAGCCACCGACACCCACATCCCAATATAAAAAACAATAAACACAGTGCAACACAATCACTGAAATTCTTCCCTCTGTCTTGCAGGATAAGATCACATCCTTCAGCACAATCCACAACTGCACCGACCTTAGTGTCATCCGTAAATTTACTAACCCACCCTTCTACACCCTCTTCCAGGTCATTTATAAAAATGACAAACAGCAGTGGCCCCAAAATAGATCCTTGCGGTACACCACTAGTAACTAAACTCCAGGATGAACATTTGCCATCAACCACCACCCTCTGTCTTCTTTCAGCTAGCCGATTTCTGATCCAAAGCTCTAAATCACCTTCAACCCCATATTTCCGTATTTTCTGCAATAGCCTACCATGGGGAACCTTATCAAACGCCTTACTGAAATCCATATACACCACATCCACTGCTTTACCCTCATCCACCTGTTTGGTCACCTTCTCGAAAAACTCAATAAGGTTTGTGAGGCACGACCTACCCGTCACAAAACCGTGCTGACTATCGCTAATGAACTTATTCTTTTCAAGATGATTATAAATCCTGTCTCTTATAACCTTTTCCAACATTTTACCCACAACCGAAGTAAGGCTTACAGGTCTATAATTACCAGGGCTGTCTGTACTCCCCTTCTTGAACAAGGGGACAACATTTGCTATCCTCCAGTCTTACGGCACTATTCCTGTCGACAATGACGACATAAAGATCAAGGACAAAGGCTCTGCAATCTCCTCCCTAGCTTCCCAGAGAATCCTAGGATAAATCCCATCTGGCCCAGGGGACTTATCTATTTTCACACTTTCCAAAATTGATAACACCTCCTCCTTGTGAACCTCAATCCCATCTAGCCTAGTAGCCTGAATCTCAGTATTCTCCTCGACAACATTTTCTTTCTCTACTGTAAATACTGACGCAAAATATTCATTTAACACTTCCCCTACCTCCTCTGATTCCACACACAACTTCCCACTACTATCCTTGATTGGCCCTAATCTAACTCTAGTCATTCTTTTATTCCTGATATACCTATAGAAAGCCTTAGGGTTTTCCCTGATCCTATCCGCCAATGACTTCTCGTGTCCTCTCCTTTCTCTTCTTAGCTCTCCCTTTAGATCCTTCCTGGCTAGCTTGTAACTCTCAAGCGCCCTAACTGAGCCTTCACGTCTCATCCTAACATAAGCCTTCTTCTTCCTCTTGACAAGCGCTTCAACTTCTTTAGTAAACCACGGCTCCCTCGCTCGACAACTTCCTCCCTGCCTCACAAGTACATACTTATCAAGGACACGCAGTAGCTGCTCCTTGAATAAGCTCCACATTTCGATTGTTCCCATCCCCTGCAGTTTCCTTCCCCATCCTACGCATCCTAAATCTTGCCTAATCGCATCATAATTTCCTTTCCCCCAGCTATAATTTTTGCCCTGCGGTATATACCTGTCCCTGCCCATCGCTAAGGTAAACCTAACCGAATTGTGATCACTATCACCAAAGTGCTCACCTACATCTAAATCTAACACCTGGCCGGGTTCATAACCCAGTACCAAATCCAATGTGGCATCGCCCCTGGTTGGCCTGTCTAAATACTGTGTCAGAAAATCCTCCTGCACACACTGGACAAAAACTGACCCATCTAAAGTACTCGAACTATAGTATTTCCAGTCGATATTTGGAAAGTTAAAGTCCCCCATAACAACTACCCTGTTACTCTCGCCCCTGTCGAGAATCATCTTCGCTATCCTTTCCTCTGCATCTCTGGAACTATTTGGAGGTCTATAAAAGACTCCCAACAGGGTGACCTCACCTCTCCTGTTTCTAACCTCGGCGCATACTACCTCAGTAGACGAGTCCTCAAACGTCCTTTCTGTCGCTGTAATACTCTCCTTGATTAACAATGCAACACCCCCCCCTCTTTTACCATCTTCTCTGTTCTTACTGAAACATCTAAATCCCGGAACCTGCAACATCCATTCCTGCCCCTGCTCTACCCATGTCTCCGAAATGGCCACTACATCGAGATCCCAGGTACCAACCCATGCTGCAAGCTCACCCACCTTATTCCGGATGCTCCTGGCGTTGAAGTAGACACACTTTAAACCAGGTTCTTGCTTGCCAGTGCCCTCTTGCGTCCTTGTAACCTTATCCCTGACCTCACTACTCTCAACATCCTGTACACTGGCACTCCATTTTAGGTTCCCATTCCCCTGCTGAATTAGTTTAAACCCCCCCGAAGAGCACTAGCAAATCTCCCCCCCAGGATATTGGTACCCCTCTGGTTCAGGTGAAGACCATCCTGTTTGTAGAGGTCCCACCTACCCCAGAAAGAGCCCCAATTATCCAGGAAACCAAAACCCTCCCTCCTGCACCATCCCTGCAGCCATGTGTTCAACTCCTCTCTCTCCCTATTCCTCGCTTCGCTATCACGTGGCACGGGCAACAACCCAGAGATAACAACTCTGTTTGTTCTCGCTCTAAGCTTCCACCCTAGCTCCCTGAATTTCTGTCTTAAATCCCCATCTCTCTTCCTACCTATGTCGTTGGTGCCTATGTGGACCACGACTTGGGGCTGCTCGATGACAGGATGACAGTATATTCCTGCTTTATGCCCCTTCTCAACTCCTACCTCACCTTTATCTGGCAATGAAGTGCAAGCTGCTAAGGGTATGACCATGCACCTCCTGCTTTCCACCCACCCACACTCTCCCCCGCTTCCCTCACCCCAACTCTTCCCTTATGATTTTCTGTTTTCAGCCACCCAAGAACTGATGCCTGCCCAACCACAGCAGCCTCAGGAGGAAGAACAAGTGAAACACCACACCACTGATGAAGATGCACTGTTACTTGAGCTGACACTCTCAACCACCAGCTCTAATGCACTGGAAATGTGTGAACTTTAGACGCAGCCAGGTTGGGGGAAAGGATAGCTCATGTGCCAGCTCACTGGAGAGCAAGGTCGCAGATGAGTTCTACTACAGTGGATTCAGATGAGGACTTCATACAAGAGAATGCTGATGAGCATGCACACCAAGAGGCTTGGTGCTTTGGTAAACCTGCCAGGCAGCCTCTTGACACTGAAGGAGTCTGTCTTCAACATGCCACAGGGCATCATGCAGAGTTTGAAGCCTATCCTTACCAACACATAAATCATATATGACTACTACCAGAAAATAACATATGCTTCCCAGGAAAAACATATGATGTTTTTGTTCTGAGGCAATTAAACATAATAGAACTCGTTGAAGAAGATGAAAGAATGTATGGATATCTCATTCGATTTATGGGTTACACAATGCAAGCATGGCTGATAACTAATCAAACACAACATGGAGAGCTGACTCATCAGTGATATGAGCTATACAGCGCAACCCTGGCCAAAAATACTTCTATAAAACCCCTGTACCAGTAGGCAATGCAGTATAAGGTTGTGAAGGGTTAATACCGAAGACAGTGCGAGAGACCCCTCCCACTGTATGAGCGATGATGTAACAGTCACATGAGATAGACTTGAGAAGAAGAAGGTATAACAGCACTAAGGATGCTCTTTTCAGTGGCTTGCTGAGAGTGTATATAGTAACTGTAAATAATAAAGAAAATAAGATTTACCAAAGCGTAAGACTTTCTCTAGAACACCTTACAACACTACTAATACAACTAAACCCAATAAACCCAATATGGTGGCAGTGGTGAAAGTGACCAGGAGAACTTGAAGATCTCCTTACATTTGGAAGAAACACCAGGTGAACAACTCAGAAGTTTAAAGATAAATACTGGCCTGGAACAGTAAGAAAACTACTTAACTACAGAAGAGGCTGTGAAGAGCTCCGCAGCGTGGTGAGTCAGAGCACAGAAATACGGACTGCACCACTGAGGCGTGGTGGCCTACAAGTAGAATCCAGCAATCGGGTGAGTCACAATACTGATGGTCGGGGATTGTATTAAAAACCTTTGAAAGCTTGCAGTAATTTTCTTAAGGCATCGTGCTCAGGAAAAAAATGGGGAAAAACCCAATATTCCCTAGGACTGAACACGAGGACAAAGAACAGGAAACGTATGAAAAGCACAGGAACCACCCACCTCCCCCCCCCCCCCCAAAAAAACAGCAGCGGCACCTTCATTAAGGCAAGCAAGCCTGAAAAAACGAAGTGAATTTCTCAAACAAAGGGAAAAAGCCTATTTAAAAAACAGGGAACTCTCAAAACAGGTGGGACACCTCCATTAAAGCAACTGAGCCTGAAAAAAAACAAACAAGTAGAATTTCTTAAAGAAAAGGAACACCCTAAAAAGCCTATAAGAAAACAATATGGATCCAAAATTGGGAATACCTGAGAGTTTCCAGAATCAAGAGGGACCCAATCAGATTCAAAACAGGCTGTTATAGAGAAAAAGGTTCCTAAGGTTTAGAATCGCTTTGCAACTCCATACAAAACCTGAAGTGGAACTAATAAACACCCTCCTATATTCAGGAGGTGCGATTGCGGACGATGTAATTGTCCGACAAGGGATCAATGAGGCTACCGATAAATTTGAAGAGGTGCTCCAAGCCTGTGATAAATATTTTAATCTCCGTACCAATACAATCTTGGAAACAGCCAAATTTAACAAGCAGGTGCAGGTTATTGGCAAATCTGTAGACTTCTACATTAATGACCTGTATAGATTGGCAGAAGGTTGCAAATACGGCGAATTAAAGGCAGCACTAATCAGTGACAGGACAGTCGTCGGCATAGCAGATGAATCCTTGTCAGTGCTGCTGCAATCCAAGGAAGACCTTATGCTTGAAAAGGCCATTCAAATTCAGAATAGGGACATCCTATGAGCTGAAGGCAAGTTGTGGATGAGGAGTCCAATGTCTGTCCAACTGGTTAAGCTAAAGCCAGGTAAACAATTTGAGGAACAGAAAAAACATACAGATGAGAAGGCGCATAATGTAGGAAAACTTTGCCAAAGTTGTGGAGCCAAGGAGACCCACAGACGAGACCACTGCCCAGCAAGGAAAGCTGAGTGTTTAAGTGTGGTAAAACTGAACACTGTGAGAAGATGTGCCACAACAAAATTTCTTTCTTTAAAAGTACAAAGCAGAAGACCTTCACACAAAGAGCAGTGAATCAACTTCAGCAATATCCACAAGAGAAAGAACCAGGAGATTTCTTGGGAGAAATCAGTAACCAGACCGAGATTTCTGGACAACAAACACCTACGTGAATGGACACCTCACGAATTTTAAGCTTGACAACAGGGGCTAGCGTCACGGTATTGACCATGAGCCTTGCGTGAAGACACATTACCTGCAACCGACAGATATACAGCTGCATGGTACAGGAGGAACACAACTGAGAGTAAAAGGCAAACTTCAAGCAACTTCACTCTTCAGCATAAAGGAAGACAACTGGAAGAGACCTTATACATCTTACACAAGGATTTTCGTTACTGAGCACGAATGCATGCTTGGAACTGCAGTTGATTGAGAAGGTAGCCGAAGTCAGCAAACAAAGGTAAACAATTCCTTCCAATCATCAGCTGATGCGCTATCAAGGGCAACTGTAGATCATCCATCACAGGAAGACATGAATTTTATATGTGACGTAGTTTCATACTTGCAACACATAGCACAAAATTGGCCAGCAAGCACACAGAAGTTGTGAGAAATACAACAAGCACAGAAGAATGATGAAGAGTGCATTCATATTAGACAATATTATACACATGGGAGGCCACAAGAAAGTCCAGGAGGGAGAACAATGAAGACGTTCCATGAGTATAGGAAATACTTTACCATAATTGACAACTTATTAGTTTACAATGATAGAATTGTTATTCCTACTTCAATGAGATCCAATATCTAAGATTGATTGCACCAAGGCCATTTGGGTATAACCAAGTGCAGAGCGAGGACATAATCCTCAGTATGGTGGCCTGGGATATCTAAGGATATCAAGACCACGAGCAACAAATGTCAGACATGTGTGATACAGAGGCCAGAACAGCGCGAACTGCTGTTGACTACCCAATTTCCAACTAGACCTTGGCAAAGGCTAGGCATGAATTTGTTCATGTTTGGTTGAAAGTCATATATCATCATTATCGACTCCTTTTCCAGGTGGATCGAGTCTGAGGATTATATTCTATGACCACCGAGGTAATTATCAGAATCCTTACAGACATTTTTGCGACACATGGGATTCTGGATGGAATATTATCAGACAACGGACTGCAGTTCGCAAACAAATGTTTTACCCAGTTTGCCATAAAAATGGGCTTTCAGCATCTTACCAGTTCACTGAGGTATCCACAGTCCCATGGCAAGACTGAATGAGATGTGAGAACCATAAAATCTTTACTCAAGAAAAATGAAGATCTTCCTATTTCACTCCTAGTTTATCATTCAATGCCACTGCTGTGCAGATTATCACCAGCAGAATTACTAATGGGAAGGAAGTTAAGAACACAGCTTCCAGTATTGCCTCAACAATTAATGCCTGGATTGAAGACTCAAGTCTATCAAAAAGTTTGAGAAACAGAAAACCCTTACAGAAGGAAACAAACCAGGAATTACAATAGGAGATTTCGAGCGAGAAGCTTACCCAAATTAAACAATTGTCAAAAAGTTTGGATATGTAACCTAGAACAAGAAGGTACTGTAATTCATAAACATGAGGACTATCAGCGAGCATATGTTATATGAATGAATGAAGGGAATGCATGAAGGAATTGGAGGAATATCATTCCTATTCTGCAAAAGCTACAGCCAGTAATCCATCTGCAAGATCCAGATGAAGATGCACGAAATCAAACCGAATAGAATACTACAACCCATAGAAACAAAAGACCAAGTCAGCAACCTAGACTTCCTACAAAGACTACTGATCATCCCAGACAGATTACAGCCAGATCAGGCAGAGTTGTCAAGCATCCAATGAGACTGAATCTGTAAAGTCAGTGACTTGGGGAAGAGAGAGTAGTAGAGAATTCACAAATGTATATATGTTTGGAAAAATGTTGGATAAAGACTTGGGGGAGATGCTGTATAAGGTTGTAAAGTGTTAATACCGAAGACGTTGAGAGAGACCCCTCCTACTGTATGAGTGATGATGTAACAGTCACAAGAGATAGGCTTGAGAAGAAAGTATAGCAGCACTGAGGATGCTAGCTGAGGTGGCTTGCAGAGAGTGTATATAGTAACTGTAAATAATAAAGAATTGTTAGTTACCTTTACCAGAGTCTAAGACTTTCTCTAGAATGCCCTACAATGCTACTAATACAACTAAACCCAACAAACGCAACAGACAACAGCTTCAATTAAGCAAATGTGGTAACACTGAGTAGACTTTTTGGGTACTCAAGCAGATGCTGTTACCACCAGAAAGGGTGCCAATATGCCTAAGAGATGGCAACATTTTAACAGTATGATGTATACCTCACAAAATTGTCATGGACAGATGGCTCACCACAGATTTGAATGCTAGGATAGGATTGGGCACGTCTGTGATGCCCGACAGTCAAATAACTTCCCAAAACTGATTAAACTTAAAGTAAAGGCTGTTAGTGTGGAACCTTTACCCCAGCATCAGTCTATGCATTGTGTGACAAATGAAAGTGGACAAAATAATCTCAGAAAATCTAAATTTGTCTGGGATCTGCTCAACCCTAGCAAAAACTGGACTTATTCTCTGTTAAATTCAGAGGATAATGTCCATCTGAAAGAAAAATATAACCTAGCTATTTTTGTCCATTTTGCATATTTAAAAAAGGATCCTGCCCTGAAGTAAAAGTTAAAATTTAAGATGGCAGGATCCAGGTGGGAAATCGATGGGTAAGTCATCCATATGATATTAATTGCCCATCTGCCCAGTTACCTTTTATTCTATGATCTGTCTCATCGGAAATCCTGTGGTAACTTTCAACTTCAGCAAGGGCTAAAAACTAGTGGTATCAGATTATCCGCTTATTGTACACCCATCCATTTTTCAAACGATACTGCCAGTTCTTTGCCCATTCCTAAGTTTAAAGTTACATCCCATTTTCTTCTTGCCCATTCCTCACCTCCCTATTTTAAGCGATTCTTTTATTGCTTCCTCAATGTTCCTTGTAAGGCTTTTTGTCCCTACTTGAGTAAAATGTAACCTGTACTGGTCCTCGTTTCCTAGGATTTCCAGTTATTTATGTAGAATGTATACTTCGTATCCACAAATCTTGTTTCCCGCTGTCACAATACTTTCTACTTTTATGTCAATTGCTGTGTCCACTTTTCCCATTCAATTTTGCCAACTACTACTGCTCATGCTGTAATTATAAAATCAGGCCATGAAATATTATCCTGTCTTCACAGATCATTCAACATGTTCTTTGACATAAATTCAGTGGTAGATTCTGATACAGAATCTATTTCTACCCCATAATGACAGTGATGCAGTTTAGAATTGGGTCTGGGGCATCCTTGCAAGCCACCTGTCAATTCTTCAGGCAACTACTCATATGTAAATGAGGGGATCAAGCATTATCACATTGAAATCCCTGAGGTTATACTCAGAAGGCACTAGAGATAAGTTAGAATGATATCAATGAGGTTGTTGCCGAAAGTAACTGAGGTTGGTGCAAGTGACTTGCCTTGGAGCTGGAATAACAGAACAGGCTGTATAGCATTTTTTTTGCCTTGCTCTTGGATGGAGCTGGACTTGTCTCTGACAGCCGAGAGCCAGTGAGACACTAGATTACTTCTGCCCCTGTCCACAGTATGATGTTCTGAGTATCAGATATGGGATTCCCAATGGCCAATCCCCATTTGCAATTTTAATGGTCAGGATTTTGAGGAGGATGTGCCCTAAAAGATATTAGCCACACACCCCCTAAAGAATTCATAGGTTACAAAGATCATATGAAGACCTGAGTCATGAGCACTGCGTAAGGATAATACTTCATCAGAGAGGCAATGGAGAGCTTTGTCAGCTTCTGCATGAAGAACTGCAGCCAAAATCATCTTTTCAGACAGCTATGCCTGTGGTGGTGAAAGTGATGACCTTATCCAATGTTTATGCCAGGCTCATTTCAAGCAACAATGTGGAATTTGTGTAATATTATCCAGGATGCTGTCTAGGCAAGCACTCATCAGGTCACTGACACACATTTTTGGAGAGCTGGGGAATTCATTCAGTTTAGCATGACAGTAGGGCAAGAGTGTGACAGAAGCATCCAGTTTTATCATGTTGTTGGGGTCCTCAAAATGTAGGCAGCAAAAAAGGCCAGTGGCATAAGGGATTTGAGGATTCGGGTGTAGGAACCTTTCACGCCAGGAGTTCCTGATTTCCCAGCCCTCACAGGGACCAGTTTGATAAAGGTGTACCTAGTGATTGAGCCCTGGACCTTGAACACAAAATTTTTAATATTTAAAAGAGCCCCTTGACAAAAGGAGCCACTGTGGGCCGGCTGCAGATGCACCCAGCACCCACCTGGTTGCCTACTCTAGCCAGACTTTTTGACCTCTTTAGTGGGTAGGTTCCATTATTGCTCACCTAGTTGTTCAGTGCTTTCCATTATCATGTAAAACAAGTGATCTATTCTTGACCTTATGAACCCTGGTGTAGTTAGCACCAGAGATCCCCGGTGAGTGCATCTGAGACTTACAACGGGATGTGGTCCTTGTGGGTTTTCAGGGCCCAGATATTTACCCTTGACTGATGCATCTTCCATTATCACATTGCTATAAATTCTCAGCTTTAAAATGGTAAAGAATAAAAGGTAAATATATAGTTGAAGGAATATATAGGAAATAAAGGCCCCTAATTTATGGATTTCACAAAATAATGGGCATGATGTGCCGATTTAATTCAACCCAATTTTAAAGTCATAGATTCTGTCCTTATTTTTATATTTCAATTATAAAATCTTATGTCCACATGTAGGGTGGAATTTTATGGGCTGTGCAAGAGCAGATTTGGTAGCGTGCAGGGTGATATAATTAGGCAGGAGGTGTTTTTTCGGATTCCCAATAGCAGGATATTTTAGAGAAATTAAGACGGCGACATATTTGCGGCTTTCCGAGGTCCCCCAGCACGGTGGCAGATTGCAGCTTTGCATTCATTTAAATATCATGAATACTCATTATCCAATGCATAGTTACAATTCAGTCCTACCTTCCAGAATAAGTGAACGGTGAGCATTATTCCTGTGCCACCCAATTCACGATTATTTTACCGTGGTGTGCAGCAGTCAGATTTGTGCAGTTGAGTCTCAGGTCTGTGCTGTTTCCTCTTTAACTCATCCAAAAACTAACGTAAGATTGTAATGGATGTTTGCCTCCACACCAGCATTGGAATGGATGTTTGCCTCCAGGCTCGGCACCAGCAAGGGTGAATCTTCTCAGGGAATGGCGGTGAAGACATGGGGGGGGTGTGCGGTGGGGGTGGGCTACATGGAGGATTATGGCAGGGTACTCGGGGAGGGAAGCATCGTGTTGTTTGGGTGCATCGAAGAGATGGGCAGGGTGGAGTGGAGCATCCAGGGAGTTGAATGGGTGCTGTTGATGGTGAAGATGCATGTTGTTGGCAGAGGGGGAGGTGGATCGGTTATAGCATTACAGTGTGAAGATATTCGGCAAGGGCCTAAAGGGAGGGATGAGTGCTGTCAGCGTCGGGCAGCTGTGGGGAAAGTTGAGGGTACTGGCTAGCAGAGGGAATGATCACAGTCAATGGGGCAAATGGATTCTGTAAGGAGAAAGTTCAAGATTAACGTGTGGGTATTTGACAGCTTCATATGGAGGGTAATGGGACTCGGCAACAATGGTCAGGCCGATGTGAGGAGGTTCAAGGGTAAGAGTCGGCCTGTTGACAGTAACGGGAGTAGGAACAGGGGAGGGGGATGGCATGAACACATTGATGATTTTACTGTGCATAATAATGGGGGGAGGCTCAATGGTTATGGATGGAAGGATAACTGTAACATTGGGTGGGTCAAGGATGATGGCTTCAAGCTGGAAGGTTGCAGGAGGAAGTTGGAAGGTGGGGAGACTCGCCCAGAATTCCACGTACACCATTTTCTCAAATGATAACGGAAACCACATGGCCACTCAAGGATTGCAAGGAGATGGGGAGGAGACAAATGATATTGGGTTTGTCTTCTACATGGCTGCAATATGAAGGCAGATATAAGGGATCTGATTATTGCCTTGATGTTATAGCTCACTGGCAACAGAGGACTGAATTCCCACCCTCTGCTTATCTATTGTTCAGAAAAGCCACAACGGCATGGGTCTCATACACCCAATTTATCTAGTACCATGGGAAGAAGAGCGAAAGGAGAGACTAAGCAGGGCTCTTTTCCCACAATTCCTGATGCCTCAGCACCAGCAGCAAAAAGAACAGGAAGGTGAGGATGTTCTGAATGATAGCATCCAGGAATGGCTTTATTGATAATGGGCACTGGCCCGTTTTCACATCCTCAGGTCAGCAAGGCACTGCCAGAGACACCTAAGGACACCATGTGAATTGGTCACAGAAATTTGTAGGATCCTGTGGCATGACCTGCAGCTTCTTGGCTTCGGTGGGAATCCCATGCCAGTTGCCCTCAAGGTGACTGCTGCACTCAATTTCTTTGCTAGCGGGTCCTTCCAGGTGTTCCATGGGCAACACCTTGTAGTCTGCGACCCATAGATGCATTAAAGAGGTGACTAATGCCCTTTATCGGTGTGACAATGATTTCATCTACTTACCTGTTGATAGAGACAGCCAGGCAGCAAGGTCTGCGGCCTTTGGTACCATCACTAGTTTCCCTAAAGTGCAAGGGGTGATCATCTGTACTCATGTGACCATTAGTGCTCCATGGGGCCAGCCTGCTTTATTTGTGAATCGCAACGGTTTCCACTCTATAAATGTTCAACTGGTTTGCGACCACAGGAGAAGAATAATGCATGTTTGTTCACATTTCCCAGGGAGCTGTCATGACTCATACATTTTGAGGAACTCCCAGTTGCCAGCAGTTTTTGAGGAAGCAGCCGAAGTGGAGGGATGGATCCTGGGTGACAAGGGTTACCCCTTTGTACACAGTTGATGATACCAGTGCGTCATCCCCAAAGAACTGATGAAGAGAGATGCAACGTTGCTCACGTTTCCACCAGACCCATCATTGAACACATGCATGCTGAAAATACGATTCTGGTGCCTTGGTCTGTCTGGAGGGGCTCTTCAGTACATGCCACAGAGGGCGTCACAAATAATCATTGTCTGCTGCGCCTTGCAGAACCTTGCAATTAGACACTGCAACATTCTACAGGCAGAAGAACAGAAAGAACAGAAAGAACACAAGTCCTCCTCAGATGAGGATGAAGAGGGTGAGGAGAAGGACAACAATGCCAACCAACAATGCCGTCATTGATGAGGGCCATGAAAAGACATGCAAGGGACATCAGAAAGAATCTAATTAATGTACGTTTCAGCCATCAATAAACCACATCATAAAGGAACGTTGGGAGGAGAAGCATAACAATTCCCCACAGAAATTCCCTTTTGCCTGAGATTGCCTTTTGCTGCACTTTCATGTGATTGGCATTTGAAATCATCGATGGGCTATGATGGAAGCGACTACACCCCACTGCAAGCTGCATTAAATTATGACCGCAGAAGCACAAAAGTAAGGCATGACAGTGGTGGGAAAAGTGAATAAACATCAATGGGAAAACAGCCAGCACTGAGGACTCAAATTTCAATGAGAAATGGACACTGGATATTTATGAGATGCTTTGTAAGCATCAATGCATTCCTGCCATAGACCTTCAATGAACATCTTTGTTTTCATAAGAAATCAAGCAAAAGATTTATGAGAGTGGATCAAATGTTAAATTAAATAAAGATGTGTTGAAAATTATTTACTCGCTGCACAATATGTACAACACCCGTGCCACCTTTGAGCTCAAAATTGTTTCATTTATCTCTTTCTACCACTACGTCTAGGTGCTCCCTGACATTAGCAGCTGAGGTAGAGACAGTCTGCTCAGTGTGCTGCCCTGTTGCTGCGGATGACCATGGCAGGTCTCCTCTGGAAGAATGGGGCCTTGATGGCTCATCCTACTGGAGGACTGCAGCAATGGTGCATAAGTATCCCCCATGTGCTCGCCTGCAATGTTAGGGGTGGAGGATGAGACGCTGCTTACTGTGGGAGTGTCCTGAGAGGAAGGCCCTGGGCAGCTGACATGCACTCATTCCTCCATCAGGGTGTACGATGGCACCTGCCTGTCTCCTTGAGGAGAAGGAGCGCCTGTTGGAAGGTCCTGGTTCCTTGTCCCCCTCTCCCTTAGACTCTGCTGCATGGAACCCATGGCAAAAGCAATGGAGTGCAGGTCAGATCGCATATGGCTCAAATGCTCAACCAGACTTGCCACGGTGCTTGGCAAACCCTCGACTGAGGAAGCCATACACTCAAATGTCTGGGACATGACAGACGTCATGACCTGCATGGACTCCTCCATGGAATGCGCAAATCCATGCATGACCTTAGGCATCTCCGACATCTATACCACATGGCTTTGCTACACATCCAGCAGAAATCTTGTAGCAACAAACAGAGGATGATCATGAGCATGGGGCTGAGTGGGGGCCTGGTCCCCAGCAGTCCTCCGATTGTCAGGGGACCCGGCTGGCACATGCTCTCTCAGCTGCTAGGATGTGTCCGTCATGACCACCAGCTTGTGACCTAGATTCTAATCTTAAACTCCCGTGGACCATGTAGATGTATCTGCACTGGTGGAGGTGGAAGAAGAGGCACGTGACGGTGCACCCTCTGGGGCATTGTCTTCCTCTCCCTCCCCAGAGGAGGAGTCTTGGGCCTCGCAGCATTCTAGGACTTGAGTGCAGGCACCTGCCATGGAGAAACAAACAGAGGCACATGAACATAGAAACATAGAAAAATAGGAGCAGGAGTAGGCCACTCGGACCTTCGAGCCTGCTCCGCCATTCAATACGATCATGGCTGATCATCCAAACTCAGTAACCTGTTCCCGCTTTCTCCCTGTATCCCTTGATCCCATTAGCCCTAAGAACTATATCTAACTCTTTTTTGAATATATTTAATGATTTGGCCTCAACTGCTTTCCGTGGTAGAGAATTCCACAGGCTCACCGCTCTCTAGGTAAAGAAATCTCTCCTCATCTCAGTCCTAAATGGCTTACCTCTTATCCTTAGACTGTGACCCTGGTCCTGGACTCCCCTGCCATCGGGAACATCCTTCCTGCATCTAGTCTGTCCAGTCCTGTTAGAATTTTGTAGGTTTCTATGAGATCTCCTCTCATTCTTCTAAACTCTAGTGAATACAAGCCTAATCGACCCAATCTCTCTTCATATGTCAGTCCTGCCATCCCAGGAATCAGTCTGGTGAATCTTCGCTGCTCTCCCTCCATAGCAAGAACATCCTTCCTCAGATAAGGAGACCAAAACTGTACACAATACTCCAGATGTGGTCTCACCAAGGCATTGTATAATTGCAGCAAGACATCCTTGCTCCAGTACTTGAATCCTCTTGCTTTGAAGGCCAACATACCATTTGCCTTCTTAAATGCCTGCTGCACCTGCATGCTTACTTTCAGCGACTGGTGCACAAGGATACCCAGGTCTCGCTGCACTTCCCCCTTTCCCAATCTATCACCGTTCAGATAATATCTGCCTTTCTGTTTTTGCCACCAAAGTGGATAACCTCACATTTATCCTCATTATACTGCATCTGCCATGTATTTGCCCACTCACTCAACCTGTCCAAATCACACTGGAGCTTCTCCGCGTCCTCCTCACAGCTCACACTTCCACCCAGCTTTGTGTCGTCTGCAAACTTGAATATATTACATTTAATTCCCTCATCTATATCATTTATATTGTGAATAAGCACCAGCTTCGCATGAGTTCAGACACTATCAACGGGTGTGCAGACATATCTGCAAGATTGAAGATGACACTTCATCCTTACACCTTGAGGATCCTGCCATGCCATCTGATATAGTCCTGCCTCCCTCCTCTCTCACAATTTGGGCAGCTTCCTCTTTACCCATTGTCAGCACTCTTATGTCTGGTACACCTCTTTCTAACCTGGCTCATTCATGATTATTATGTGCGTGTTTGTCCTGCAGGAGACAATACAGATGGGATGAGAATTCTTTTGATCAGAATCACAGCCATTGTAAACATACATCAACTTCAATCATTCAGGACTGGCTTTCGCATGACACATCCAAGCACATCAACAATGCCAATTGTCAACTTTGTGAACAATCAGTAAGTGTATAGCACCAAGGCTGCTCATGCATTCAACTGCATACCTTGTCTGCCCTCTGTCTTAAAGAGATGGAGCCAGGGAGAAAAACAATGGAACAGCTTTGCCGAGACCACTTACCCTCGTCGATCTGAGCAAGTCATTGATATGCTTTCAACACTGAACCCAGGTTCGCCGCGTCACCCCACAGTTCGAGACCTCCTCTGCTACCTCTATGCAGGCCACCTTGGTGAGGCGGGAGGGTCTTCACACTCCAACTGCAGGGAAGAGGACCTCCTGCCTTTCCCTGGAGGAGAACCTGCAAGGAGGTATCACTGAACTGTGGGGCAGGATGCTGCCTGCTGGCTGACATCTGTTCAGTGGGGCTGCAGAGGTAAAATAGATGATCTGAAGTTGGTGCTAGATTGCAAAAATTAAGAGAGGCAAAAACATTTGGGATTGATTTCAAGTTTGCTTTCGGGCTCCTAATCAGATTTTCGGACGCTTGAGGCTGCAAGCACAGGATGCTTTATAGCCGGGGCAATCACAATGCTTGGCCCAATGACGGTGGGTTCCACCAATGAAAGGCCGTTCCCACCACCGAATTCCACATGTCCCACATGCCCACCTTCATTTACATATGAAATCGCGTGGGAAACAGGAAACCTGGCAGAAGCGGAGGTTACGTAGACTTCCGATTCCACCATCAGGAATGCTGCGGGATTCATAGAATCCCAGTCGTAGTGATCATATTTCACTTAAATTTAGTATAGTTATGGAAAAGGACAAAGATATACCAGGAGTAAAAGTCCTCGATTGGGGAAAGACTAATTTTACTAAGCTGAGATGTGATTTAGCGAAAGTGGACTGGAAACAGCTACTTGAAGGTAAATCAGTGTCAGAACAGTGGGAGGCAACTGTAATGTGGGGATGACATCTCAGGGAACTGGAGTCTGATTATCTGCTCATGGAGAGCTCATCCAGAGTGAAAGGGCTCTGAAAGCCTTCTTCCTTTCTCCTTCTCCTACTTTTCTTTCTCCTCCCGAGGTGGCCTGTGAAGGTCTGGTAGCAAGGATTGTGTCCTCACAATAGCAAGGTTGTAGAGGATGCAGCAGGCTACCACAACCTTGGAGACATGCTCTGCTGAGTGATGGAGGGCTGTCTAGAGCGGTCCAGGCAGTGGAACTGTTGTTTCAGAATGCCAATTCTTTGTTCTATGTATCCCTGCTTTTTGCATGGCTCTCATTGTAGGTTCATGATCCATGTGTGATCGGGTGTTGGACGGGAATCATGAGCCATTTCTATAGTGGGTATACCTCGACACCCAGCCTCTGGTTCTTTGTGGTAGGTCAAAGATGGCAGGCACAACTGACTGCTGCAGGATGAATGCGTTGTGGCTGCTGCCAGGAGAATGGGCATTCACTGAGAGAATCTGCTCACAATGGTCAAGCACCAACTGCACATTAATGGAGTGGTAGCCCTTGCAGTTCTGGTACATCTCCCTGTTAACATACAGAGCCTGAAGAGCCACATGCATGCTGTTGATTGCAAGCTGCATCATTGGAAATCCTGCTAGCCAGATAAAGCCATATGCTGGCAGTGAGAAGGCCCCTCTCCTTCTATATAGGGCCCTGTCACTTCTCTGATGCAGCAATGGATGGTGAACTGTGAGGTGTTGCTGATGTTGCCTGCTTTCATCTGGAAGGATCCATTGGTGTAGAAATTTAGGGTGACGGTAATCTTGATGGCCACTGGCAGTGCCATCCTCGTCCAGCTGTGTGGCTGCAGGTCAAGATTTTGGAGGTGGCACAGTTTGGCCACCAACTCCTTGGTAAAATGCAGGGGCCTCACACACTCACACACTGCTCCTAGCTGAAAAGGTGATATGAAACAAAACTGGCAGTTTTTCCACTCGCAGTGGCAAAATTATGAAATTGTGACAGATTTAATTAACAAGCCAGGGCAGCTGCAAGTAGCTACACTTTTATCACTGTTGGGAAGAAACTGTTACAAAGTGTATTCCACCCTAAATCTCTCTAAAGAATGAAAAAAACGGAGAGCAGAAATTTTGAACACCTTGAAGGCATGCTTTGAACCCCAAGCAAATGTAACCCATGAACAGTATGTGTTCAATATTAGGGCCCAAGGTGAAAAACAGTCCATTAATCAATATGTGACTGCACTAACACAGCTCGCAGAATCCTGTGAATTTGCACAACTAAAATTTGAGCTAATTAAATGCAGGATTGTATTAGACATAAGATATCCTGCAGTGAGAGCACGTCTACTAAGAGAAGACAAACTTACTCTCAGGAAAGCGATTGACATGTGCAGAAGTGCTGAGGTTGTAAATCAGCAGCGAGACCATATTCATGACAGAACAGACTAGGCCTTGCATTTTGCTGATAGATACTCCAGGCTGAAAGGGCAGAAAGATCACAAAGGGCAGATAGTGCGGAGGACATCACGCACAGGAAACGAAGGCGTGTCCAGTGTGGGGAGAGTAGTGTTCTCACTGCAAGAAGTTGAATCATTCTGAAAACAAGTGTTTGGCTAGAAGGAAGCACAACAAGCAGGTACGGATGGCCACTGGAGAGATGTCAGCTGAAGATTCTGACAAATCACTATACACCCATACAACAGGTTGGTTCAGTCAGGTCGATAAGTGATAAATGGTTTGTGACTGTTGGAATGATGACTGCAGAAGGAGAATATCAAATCAACATAAAATGCCAGATAGACACCGGTGGGTCATGCAACATCATGACCTTCACAGACCTGTGCAAAGTGGCTCAACATGGCGATCCAAAAATGAAGCCCTCGAAAGTAAGGTTGAGGCTATATGATGGTGCCATACTAGTGCCAAGAGGACAAGTTACTCTGAGAGCCCATTGCAATGGCAAGAACAAAGATCTGGAGTTCCAGATCATAGATGACAAGCAAAAGCCACTCTTCTCAGCCGAAGCAAGTCTAATGCTTGACTGGTAACCCTAAAATTGCAAAAAGAGACTTGCAACGTGTCGCAGCGCACTAAACCATTGACTGCAGAATAGATCTAAGAGGAATACAATGATCTATTTACAGGTTTAGGATGTCTTCCTGGAGAATATCATCTCGAAGTAGATGAGAGGGTAAGACCAATTCAGCATCTACTGAGGAAAGTTTCAGCTGCCCTCAAGGCCAGCCTGAAAGCCAAGATCGAAGAGCTGGAAAAGAAGGGAGTAATCAAGAAAGTGACAACCCCTACAGAATGGATTAGCAGCATGGTAGCAGTGAAACAACCTGGAAAGCTGAGAGCATGTATCGACCCAAAGGATGTAAATAAAGCTCTGAAGAGATCACACTATCCCATGCCAAACATCGAAGGGATTTTGCCACAACTTGCAAAGGCAAAAATCTTCACTACCCTAGATGCGACGGATGGTTACTGGCAAGTGAAGCTGGATGAAAGCATTAGCTTTCTAACCACATTCTGGATGCCGTTCGGGAGATACAGATGGTTGCGCATGCCGTTTGGCATTTTCACGGCTCCAGAGGGGTATCAATGCAGACAGCATGAGATAGTCAGTGATCTTCCCGGAGTGGAAGCTATAGCGGATGATCTGCTAGTTTATGGATATGGAGAAGAAGCTATTGCTGACCATGATCAAAATCTAGTGAGACTGCTAGACAGAGCTCGCCAGATGAACCTGAAGCTGAACAAGAAAAAATTGCAATTAAAGATGCCCGAAGGCAAGTACATAGGTCATGTACTGACAGCTAAAGATCTTCGCCCGGATCCTGGAAAGGTGAGAGCAGTAGCAGTGATGCAGCGACCAATGGGTATAAAAGCAGTGCAACGAATTGTTGGAATCATCAACTATTTAGCAAAATTCTTGTCCAATTTGTCATCAGAGTGTGAACCATTATGCCAACTCACTGCCAAGAATGTGCAGTGGTATTAGGGCACAGAACAAGAAGCAGTGTTCACTAATATGAAGCAGCTAGTAACTGCAACACCAGCGCTGAAATACTGTGACGTAAAAGATGAAGTTACCCTGCAGTGTGACGCCAGCGAGACAGGACTTGGAGCAACCCTAATGCAGCAAGAACAACCAGTTGCATTTTCATCCAGGGCGTTAATGCAAACGGAATGACGCTACGCTCAGATCGAGAAAGAATGCCTGGCCATTGTCTTTGCTTGTGAACATTTTCATCAATACCTACTTGGAAGAGACAAAGTGACAGGTGAGTCCGGCCACAAGCCACTTGAAAGCATTTTCCTCGAGCCGCTACTATCTGCTCCAAAGTGTCAGCAAAGGATGTTACTCCGGTTACAGAGATATCATCTGAAAGTGACTTACAAGCAAGGGAAACAGATGTACATTGCTGACATGCTGTCGAGAGCTTCACTCCCTATGAAGAGAGTAGGGAATGCTACAACAGAGTGTAAAATCTTCCAAATCCAAGGTGAAACTGCAGCTCGACATTCACAGGAAGTGATCAACCCAACAGAGACACTGAATCTGACAGACACACGCCTTGCTCAAATCAAGTGAACTACCCAACAAGATCCAACTCTCCAACTGTTGCAAGAAGTAGTGATGAAAGGATGGCCTGAAAGCATCAAGGACACTTCTGTGGTCACAAGAGCGTTTTGGGCATACAGAGCTGAATTGACAGCCCAAGATGGCATCTCTTTCAAAGGAAATAGAATCATTATCCCTAAAGAGTTGAGAGGAGAGATGCTGAAGCGCATCCATGCACGCCACCAAGGAATTGAGTCAAGTCTGAGGAAGGCAAGAGAAGTGCTCTACTGGCCAAACATGAGCAATGAAATCAAGGACTACATCAGCCAGTGCAGTGCGTGCAACGAATACCAAGCTAAGCAAGAGAAAGAGTCGCTGATGACACATGACATCCCAGATAGACCTTGGATGAAGTTGGGAGTAGACCTCTTCACTCTCACAGGAACTGATTATCTTCTCACCGTAGACTACTATTCTGACTACTGGGAGATAGACCAGCTGACCTCAATGGCTACCGGTGAGACTGTAGAATGCCTGAAAGCACACTTTGGTCATTACGGCATTCCAAACATTGTGATGACCAACAACAGCCCTCAGTTCACGAGTGAAGAATTCAGCTGCTTCATAAAGGATTGGGAAATTCAACACGATACATCATCTCCACACTATCCCCAGTCCAATGGAAAGGCTGAGGCGGCAGTGAAAATTGCCAAAGGAATCATAAAGAAATGGAGCAAATCTGGCACAGATATATACAAGGCAATCCTTGCGTGGAGAAACACACCTACTGAAGGCACATGCCGCACCCAAACTACTCTTCCAAGAGCAAAAAAGCTACTGAAGCCAGAAGTAGTAACAGGCGTGAGTGACAAAATCAAGTGAAATGGCAGAAAGTCAAATTTCACTTTGAAAAACTGCCAAACCATTGCCAGAATTGAGCATTGGAGAGCCAGTCAGGGTACAAACGCTCAATGCTCTCAACAAGTCAGCCCAAGTGGCAACTTAGGACCTGTGTAGAGCAGTTGTCACCTCGATCATACGCAGTGGAAGTGAACGACCAGATATAATGTCGCAACCGCAGACACATACGCACAACTGGAAAAGCTGTTCCGTCAAAGCAGGTGGCCAATCAGGAAGATGAGAACTCACCAGCTGCACAGACCACAGAACAACCATCAGTCCCAGAAGTCCACAACACCCCAACAATGGAAATGGAACAACAGTTACTGTGGCAACAAGTGACAAGGGAACGACACTCGCTGGAAAAGGAAAATCAACCAGGTGAACAACCAACGACAACACGTATGCGCACCATTGAGAGACCAGCATGATTTAATGACTATGTATGCAGTGCATGTGCAGAGACTGACAAGAATGACGAACTACTAATGCATGAGAACTATGCATGTGTGCATAGTGGGTAACTTGAGCAACTTACAGTGTAAATGAAGATGCATGCAAATTTTTGGGGGTTTTTTGTATGAAAGGGGAATGTTTGGGATAGAAATGCAATACTGTACTAGTGTGCCTCCTGTCTTGCCGTAGTCATGTAACCTCTTCCATGCGGCACTCTGACTGGGGGCAGCCATCACCGTCAGTTTCATTAAAGACATAGTCCACAGCAGACTAATGTCCTGTGAGCTCATAACAACTGTGTTACCATTACAGTTCATAGCCAGAGGCAATACAATGCTCATTTAAGATGGTCTAAAAGCAAATAAAATATTTATCCTGAGAGCCTAGACCAAACAAACTTCTGGGTTTGTCATCATATATGAGCTATATTTTTTAAAAAGTAAACAGGTTCTTTGTATGTTTCCTCTTCTTACACATCCCTAAGGGTTCCTCATATACACTTTTGAATTAAAGTTACAAGAGGCAAGAAGGGAGGGGGAGGCAGGGCTGCAGTGGGGGAGAGTAAAGTTTCACTATTTTGAAACAACAACAAAAAAAAGTCTGTAAAAGTCTTTACAAAATTTTGGTGCAAGTCACAGAAAGTACAAGTAACTCAGCACATCTTTTGCATCCAGCCCTACAACCTTTGGGAATAAGAGAGTTTACGTGTTAACAGGATTAAGATATTTATTTTCCAGTTTTCTTTAAATGCATTATTATATCTGGTCATTTTAAACTCATCCTATTTTGTGTGTCATATTGGGCAGCCATGTGTGGTAGAGCATGGTCATTATGTTTATTAGAAATACATGAACAATTGTTGCAATCAATGACTTTCTACATATTTAATATTCATTATTTCACTTAGTGGTGTCCATTTCATATAACAATATTTTATATATGAGTTAGTAGCTGGGTATGCATTAAAGCTCAAAAATAATACACTTCTGGGAAATCTTCATTTCACAAACTGCTGAGTGAAAAGAGGTTTGCAATTGTCAATGTGAAATGGATTTTCTTACATTTGTAATTAAAGTTAAACTGTTTATGAAGAAAGCTACTTCGAATAATTAAACAAAATAATTTAAAAATTAACTCTAATATTCATTTTAAAGGGAAAGCCAGAAACATTTAAAGAGACATTATGGAGGGAAACAATCCCAAATTTTATAGCTTTCTTTTCAAGCTAGGTTCTTCATGAAACCCAGAGTTCTAAAAATAGCTGGGAGTACTTAGGTATGAGGATTCTTAGCTTAGTATTAAAAATTAAGTATTCAAATTAGTATATTTCAAAATCTTACCTTGTTTAAGGATCAGCTATTAGGCTGCATGTGGACCTGGTTTGGGAAGGGGAGCGACTGGGAAGGGGAGGGGGACTGGGATTGGAAAGAGCGATGTTGTGTTTGAATTGGGAGTTAGCAGTGGTGATTAGTGGGATGCAGCAGCAACAATCGGTTGGAGGGCAGGGAGTGAGTGTGGAGCAGAGAGGTAATGGTAGCTGGTCACATCCATATTCTTTGAATGTGGGGTCGGGAGGACTACTGCTCCTCCTGGCTCCACATTTCGGTAATATATTTTAAGATCTTACCCTGGTGAAGCTTAACAGGCGGCTCTTTCTTGCTGGAGTGACTAACATCTACAAATACCTTTTCCCTACGGCTATTTTAAGTACAACAACCCACCAATTACATAAGGGTATCAGCTGCAGATAGTTTGTGTGCTGACCACTTCTCAGTACTCTTATAACATACTGGATTGAACATTGGCATTGTATATGTCTGCTGCTTCTGCAACAGATAAACTCAAAAGTCTGTAGGCCACAAAACTGGTAGTAATGCCAGATTGTATTCACTTGTACTCTCTAGTTCTGACCTCACTGAAGTTTGCAGGGTCACTGGGAGGGTACTTAGTTTGCTTTGTGTAGTTGGGTGTAGATTCAGTGTCTAGCTGCCTCATGCAACTAGAAAACATTCTGCCTTCCCATTATTGCAGTGTCAGCCACTGCTCAGTTGGGAGCACTCTCGCCTCTGAGTCACAAGGTTCAAATCCCACTCAAGGACTTGAGCACAAAAATCAAGGCTGACACTTCAGTGCAGTGCTGAGGGAGTGCTGCACTGTCCGAGTTGCTGTCTTTTGGATGAGACATTAAATCAAGTCCCACCTGCCTGTCCAGGTGGATGTAAAAGATCCCATGACATTATTCCGAAGAACAGTAGGGGAATTAACCCCAGTGTCCTGATCAATATTTATCCATTAATCAACATCACAAAAAAAAGATTATATAGTTATTAACTCATTTCTGTTTGTGGGAATTTACTGTGCACAAATTGGCTGCCGTGTTTCTTACATTACAAACTAAACTTCAAAAGTACTTCATTGGTTGTAAAATGTTTTAAGATGTCTGGTGGTCATGAAAAGTGTTATATAAGTATGTCTCTCCTTCTTTCTTTCAGGGGTGCCCAGGCTATCCCCTCAGACCATAGTCATGTCTCTTTTGGCCTCGTATGTAAAGGGCCCAACCAAGACATTTGCTTAAAATTCCATTCTTTAGCGGCGTGTCTTCTTCTCCACATCCCCTCGGGCGGGTCCCAATTTCATGAATCTGTATGCTGTCACATCTCACCCAGTGTACCAAATGACCCAGGGAAGCAGGAACTGATACCATAGTGAGTCCTCATCCTCAGTTCCAAGTGACATTTGCCTTTCTAAGAGTATAGCCCCTTGCAGTTCAGGCTGGAAAACCAAAGAAATAGTGGAAATCCAGCACAACTGTATCTCTGCCATTTTCCAGTGAATTCTGCCAAATTCCCTGAGTTACAGCAGAAGTCCAGCAGAAACCCAAAGGAAATTCAAGGCCCTTGCTCTCTGATGCCAGTATTCCAATTTAACCACTTGCAGTAATAATGCTACTTCTTCAGCTGATTACTTACTTGGTGATGATATGTTGCACTGTGTACTTGCTGGTAGCTGAAACATGCTACTGATGTTTGTTTAAGTATAGTGACACTGGCAGAACCTGAGTTTAGCATCTTATCAGTATCAGCCTACCTTATGTTGCCTAAGTCCTGAAGTAAAGCTTGAACCTATTGTGATGGAATATAGGTATAATAGACTTAATTAAGTAGAATTTAGAAATAGTTAAAATATTATACCTTTTAGAATTACAGATTGAATAAATGGTCAGGTTTTTAAGACTCACTGACATTCCCCTTTAAGAAGGTACTGTTAGAAAATTTCACAGTCCCTGTTATGAACCAGAAACAAGTTGGGAAATCCATTTGTGTCTCTGTTGTCAGGGGCTTGGAAGATAAACACACACAGATCCTGTCAGTAAGAGGCAGCAATAAACTTAGTTGGTTTGTGCAGACAGGTCGGCTCTGGAGGTTGCTTTGGGGTACCATGGAAAGGGCAATTATAGATAATGAAACAATAAATGGAATGGACTCACAGGAACAAGAGGTTAAGTAAACACAATTATAAACATTTTGACCAGATAAATGCTCACAACCTCAACAGCAAAGGAATTCCAGTAAAACATTAAATGGAGATGGTAATTAAAGATATGGATTTTAAAAGGAAGATAAACACACACAGGAAGGTCACATCTATATGCTAAAGGTCAGATGACACTTCAGAAACAGTATAAACATGAGAGGTTTTTGAAGCAAAGATTAGAAGTGTTGAATCCTCAAACAATGCTTCTCAACTAAGGGGAATTTAAGGTAAAAAGTTTACTTTAAATTTTGATGGATAGTCTGGATATTCTAAGATATTTTGCTGTAACATTAGCAAGGTTACACTTCTGAATTCTATGTTAGAAATAAGATTATTTGTTACATCTTTTAGTAATATTTGATATTGTGACATACTTATCCACTTAGAAGTGTATTGCATGTTAGATTCTTTAATAAATCTATAAAAGTTAATAAATCATCTCATGTAGCATTCTGTATACAACTACAAAGACCCCCCTTCTCTGTGTCTCTTTAAGTAGAGAGGTACGTATTGAAGAAAGTTCCCAGACTTTTATAATATCTGGGATATTTATGACTTAGCATAATTATTAAAAATAGGCTATCTGGAAGATGGTAATATTCTCTGTTGGTTTTCTTTCTTTGAGGGAAAGCTAGTACAATTCTTTGGACCCAATAAGTGTCTATGAGAATTTGTCTGGTTTAACCTTGATTAAAGAAGACTAATAGGATTTACTCCTGATTTGGTTTAGTCCCTATAAGGGGTTAAAGTCATAAATCACTTCAGTTGGTACACAAAAACGTGGTCTTGTTGTTAACAGAATCCTGTACTTATACGTTAGTCATTAATGTATATTTTAGATTTGTAAATATGGAAGGAATGTTTACTGTCCGTGGGATTAAGACCCTGAATTAATTATCTAGAGATGGCAAACTCTTGATCATGGTTTGTGGATCTTAAATCAGAACTCCCTCATTCTACTTTTAAAGTTTGGAAATTTCCTTTAAAGTTCCCTTTAAATCCTAATTGAGATTAAGTCCTGACGTATTTTAATTCCTAGTTCAGGTTCCGTTCGGATATAATGGCTAATGAAGAAGGGATTGGCTTACTTTTCCTGTTGGGTGATCCAACAACTTGTTTTAGTAGATTACAGAATCTCATTCCACTGCCTCAGGCAGATCAGGTGGTAGTCTTTGAGACAGATAATTATGATGCCGATGGTTCAGTTAGAGCTCATGGTATTATTGTGGCTGACCTCCAGGAAGAAGGGATACAGCGTATCCAGTGAGATAATCAGTCTGATACCTCAGAACCACGACATTCTTTAATGATAAAGTTCACACCTGCACAATTGTGTGGCTTAATGACTGGTGCACAACAGGGTGGGGGTATCCATGGTAGAATTGTTGGTCCTGGGTCTCCCTATGTATTGGTGGCCTTGGGTTTCGGATTAGATGGCTTCCTCACAATGAGGTTCGTGATCAGAATTTGCTGGAGGATTATAGGCAGCTACTGGTACATTATCTTCAAATGAAACAGGCACTTCTCCAGGCTTTTGCTAATGATGGTGCTGCAGGCTTTCCTCTGTCTGTGGGACAGCCAGTGCTGTCTCAAATTACACCCTTAGGCAATGTGAATCTTAACTCTATATATGCCATAAGCAACCAAGATAAAATAAGGTCGATTTTAAACAACCTTGATAGACTTGACACTTGTCGACAAGGCTGGAGTGCTAATCTCGTCCCTCCAATTAATAAGTGCAACAGCTGGATACCAATATATTCCCACCTCCTGACCACAGCTCAGGGAGGACATGTTTGGGCTCAATTAAAGAAATCTTTCAAAATATAGTCAGGTTGAATGGTTTGGTAGCCGCCTATCAATTAGGCAAGGACCTTACACATGGAAACTGGGAAATTGTTCACGGTCGTCTGGCTAGCCAGTATCAGACTTCTGCACTTAGACTAGCCTGTGAAAGGGCTTTTTTTTTAGAGATACAGCACTGAAACAGGCCCTTCGGCCCACCAAGTCTGTGCCGAACATCAACCACCCATTTATACCAATCCTACACTAATCCCATATTCCTACCAAACATCCCCACCTGTCCCTATATTTCCCTACCACCCACCTATACTAGTGACAATTTATAATGGCCAATTTACCTATCAACCTGCAAGTCTTTTGGCTTGTGGGAGGAAACCGGAGCACCCGGAGAAAACCCACGCAGACACAGGGAGAACTTGCAAAGTTCTCTTATCCTGATGACCAGCAGAGGCGGGATAATGTCGAACGCATTATCTGCTCAAACCATACCTTGCTTGGTCTGCCCCATACTAAGCCCGTGGTCCAACCGGATCCTAAGGTTAAAAATAATACAAATCATGTCTCTGCTTTACACGGACAGGGACAGAATAGAACATGGACTCATTCTTGTTCCAGTTGCTCGCAGATTCGTTCCTTTGGGCCCCCAGACGGGCGCTCTAGTCAGTCTATACCGCCATCTCGCCAAGAGCGCAAGTGGTATATTTCCCCAGAACGGTGGGAATGGTCTAGCTAGCAGGGTCAGCTGGGATCCCTTTGGGTATGAATTTTACACTGGCTGTTCCTATCACAGAGTAATGGGAGGTTCCAAGGCTGAAAAAGGCAGAGATCAGTAAGACTCCCAACAGGATCGGCATCCACCACAAGGTGGTGGTAATCGTGACTGTAAGCCTTCTGATAGACGACCTAAGGGATTGGGAAACCATGAGTCTTCTAAGATGGAGGGGCAGACTTCAGTTAAAGTCATCAGAAATCAAGGCAAGGCTGATAGTCAGGACTCAGAAGCATCTGACTCTCCACAGTGAAGGGTTGGCACCCAGCCAGGGTCTCTCGAATTCCCCTATGCCCTGGCAACACTGCCCACTGCTTTGATACAGGAGCTGATTACTCAGTCATGGATCCTGTAATTATAAAACCTCAAGTGGTCAGATTTGGGAAGCCTGCTTTATCAGTTATCATTAGGGGATTTATACAGTGCAAGACACAACAGATTGACTTTTATATAATTCCTGTTTCATTTGTGGTATTACAGCCACCCTGGAGGTGGGTTTCGTACCTGATTTGGTTTTGCCCTCTTCTTCTAGGACAGCCTGATATTAATTACTTCCTTAGGATCCTGTCCAGGCCGGTGGAGGCATCCACGGACCAGGATGACTGACAGAGAATATTTAGGCACAGCTAGACCACACCTGTCTAGAGGGCGGTGTTAAGGGTCTTTTGGAATAGCTCTTAAATAAGTACCACCCTTATCTACAGCGTCATCCGAATCAATGTGGCAAGGTAAATATAGAACCTCACTCTCTTGATGCAGGCTGGAACAAGCCCAGGAAACAGTGGCCTATTCAGGATCATAAAGGGAAATTAGATCTACTTGACACTATTAGGGATTTATGGGACAAGGTGTCTTAATCGAAATGCCCTCTAGAACTATTTGCCATTGTTTGGCGTCCCTAAACCTGATGGCAGATGGAGATTAGTAGTTGATTTCATGTCCCTTACGAAAGATTCAGTACGGAACACTGCTCAACAGCAAAATTCCACTGCCCTTCTTTCCGGAATAAAAAGAGAAAAATTTAAATCTTGTATTGATTTGGCTAACGGTTTTTGGTCACATCCACTGAAACAATCCGATCGGCAAAAAACTGCAATGACAGCCCCTGACGGTTTTCAATACTGTTGGGCGAGATTACCCCAGGGATTTCGAAACAGTCCCGTTCTTTTTCCTGCACATGTTATCAATCTTTTGAAAGACCTGCCCAATGCTAACTCTTACATGGATGACATTTATGTTTCACATAATGATCTCCAGGCAAGCTGTTGACACAGTTTTATCCCGGCTCACTGCTGTTGGATACCTGATCAACTTTAAAAAGAGTCAGTTCATTCAAGAAGGATGTAGATTTCTTAGGCCTCCATATAACTGGGAATGGTAGGGGATTAACTGAGTCCTATAAAGAGAAACTAGACACAAATTCAATATCCCCAAACTCTGAAAAATCTGCAGGCAAATTTAGGACTCCTAAACTTTGCTAGATCATTTACACCACTTTTGTTGAGCTCTCAGCACCTCTGTATGCTAGAGTCGGCGAGACAGTAAAAGGCCCATTCATTTTTTCCCCAGATGATTACTTGAAATTGCAACAACTGTGCTGTGATGTACAGAAGACTATAGATTTGGAGCAAAGGGGCTTGCAGATCCCACTTAAAGTTTACTTTAAATTTTGATGGATGTTCTGGATATTCTAAGATATTTTGCTGTAACATTAGCAAGGTTAAACTTTTGGATTCTATGTTGGAAATAAGATTATGTGTTACCTCTTTTAGTAACATTCAATATTGTGATACACTTATCCACTTAGAAGTGTATTGCATGTTAAATTCTTTAATATATCTATAAAGTTAATAAATCGTCTCATGTAGCATTCTGTATACAATTACAAAGAACCCCCTCTCTGTGTTTCTTTAAGTGAAGAGATACGTATTGAAGAGAGTTCTCAGACCCTTATAATATCTGGGATATTTATGACTTAGCCATAATTATTAAAAATAGGCTATCTGAAAGATAGTAATATTCTCTAATATAATATAAAATAAAAACAAGAAATGCTGGAACCACTCAGCAGGTCTGGCAGCATCTGTGGAAAGAGAAGCAGAGTTAACGTTTCGGGTCAATGACCCTTCTTCGGAACTCTGTTGGTATTCTTTCTTTGAGGGAAAGCTAGTACAATTCTTTGGACCCCAAATAAGTGTCTATGAGAATTTGTCTGGTTTGAATTGATTAAAGAAGATTCATAGGAATGTACTCCTGATTTGGTTTAGTCCCTATAAGGGGTTAAAGTTATAAATCACTTCACTAATCTTCTGACTCAGAGATTAAAGTGATACCAACTGAATCAAGCTAACACTTATCACTGTAAAAGGAAAATAATCAAAATTGACCATTATTTTCATATATTTTTTCTGAGAATCTCAGAATTTCTTTAATATCATGCTTCTCAATAAACTGAATTGCCACTTAACTGGCAAAATGAAAACATTTGTAAAGTGTGGCAAAGCGTTTGCAAAATGATACACTGAATTTTTAAAAAAGAGACTAAAGGTGACTCGATGCTTGGAGCTAAACTTGGTTACCACAATTTGCATCACTGTACCTTCCACATTCTAATACATTGAGATAGAGACACCATGTCTGCAAAGACCCATCAAGGACAATGACCTAGGAGTCTGAATGAACCACATATCCTGTTCCATTCACAAGGCATCAAGGCCATTGCCTGAAGTATTCAACTGGTGGAGACAAACCACTCAACCTAATCACTTGAACAATGGGACCCTAGCTGTGAGAAGGGGATTCCCAGACATGGACTAATTAAGTTGCAAGACAGAATATCCTAATAATGACCATGCTTAAATCACTAGGTGACAGGCATGTGACAGGCCTACCCTTCATATGCTTAAGCTTCTGTTTTCTCTGCAGTAAGCAGACAAGCAGCTAGACGCTGATGAGAGAAGACCTGAGTGGGGGTCCGTCCTTCTTTTCTCTCTCTCCAAACCACCTTGCAAGCTTCAAACCCTGTTAGCTGATCGTGACCACCCAGGGATGCCCCTGCTGCAGACAGAGACTCCTTTAAAGAAATCAACCCCACATTGCTAACTCCAGGAGAACAGCCAGATCAGCAGTCCACACGTTCAAATTGGAAGCCTCAGGAACACCAAAGGAAAGTCGCACAACCAGCAAATTCAGCCTGAAGCCAGCCAAGTCACGAACTTCCACAGAATGTATACTCCTTTTATTTCTCTGAACTCTAATTTAACAAATCTATCCTTCCTCACTCTGTAACCTATTTGTGGGCATATGTGAACTTTAAGTGTGTGTGTGTGTATGTGTGTGTTTGTGTGTGAAAGTCGTTGCATATTTTATTATTTTACTTAGATCGGTTTAAGTATAATAAAGCTAACCTCTTTTTTTGTTAAACTCAAGTAAACCTGTCTGATTGGTTCTTCTTATGATCACAGTGCATAAACAGTTAAGAACTCACTGAATTGGCAAATATATCCTTTTCAAAAAAAGAAATAAACCTGTTGCAGTCAAACAAGAAGGAAAAAAGGGGAACCATTCGACCCCTGCTCACCAGATCATAAGAGGGGCAAGAGGCAATCTCATAAATACCCACTTCCAGCCACCCTGAGGTCCACTCACAGAGAGTCCAATAAAGACTAACCTCAATGCATGTAGTCTGTCGCCCCCTTAATATTTGTGTTCCATTCCTAGGGCCCAGCTGAAACACATGCTAGTCCCATAGGAGATCATATACAAATGAGGGCTGTGCTTACATTGGCATTCCACTAAGGTGGAAGGGGGAAGTCAACAGCTCACAATTAAGACATGATAGAATAATCACCTTTACACAATGAATGTTAATGGCTTGAACAAAAGAACTTTATATGAAGCATCACATCTCAGATATCAAACACCCATGAACTCCCAAGTATGTCTATATGTGTTTCTTTTTACGTTTGTGAGTACTTCTACCAGGTTGCTAGCATTGCTACCCATTGCTAGCAGCTGGTCTGGAGGCAGGCTGCTTGGCCTGTGATAATTTCAGCGGCTGTTCCTCTGGCTGCCTGAGTCCTGGAAGGCCCGGCTGCATGAGAGTTTCCTGCACTGGTGCAGGACTCTCCTCAGGCATTGCCACTGGTGGAGTTGGGCTTACTGGCAGAGGGGCTGAAGAGCCACTGCCACACTCAGAGCGCCCTGAGGCTCTCTGTCTCCCTTTCAAGGCTGACTTAAACTTTCCTGCTCACCAAAGAAGGATGAGGAGCTGGAGAAGACTCCATTCGTATTGTCCTTTTCTCACCTTGCCACTGCTGCATCAAGCTCATGTCTAAGACGATGGTGTGCAGATCTGCAAGTATTTGTGGGATCAGGCTCTCCATGAGGGCCGCCAATCTCTCAATGGATGAAGTCATGCACTTACATGCCTGAGATATCATCCATCATCTGCTCAAGGCTGCGCATGGCCTCTGGCATCTCCGCCAGATGTTGTCTTTCTTTTTTGTGTAACTCCAGCATGCCTTGTGCTGTCAACACCAGAGGCTTTTCAACATCTGGGGTCTCAGCATGGACCTGGCCACCCACAGTCCTCCAACTGTCAGAGGCCTATGCTGTCTCAGCCTCAGCCAGCTGCTCGGGTACGTGTGTGGTGCTCTCACCAACTTGTGACCCTGATTCTACAGCCAAGTGGAAACACACTGAGGTGAAAGTATCTGTGCTGGTGGAAGGTGCAGGAGAGTCATGGGATGGTGCATCCTGAGTACTGCTCCTCCTCAGAGGTGGACGTCTGGCCCCCTTCTGGCTGAGTCCCCTGTGGACGGCAACCCGCATGAGAGAACACAAACATGTGTGGGTTAGGCTTGCAGATCTCGTCATGCCAATCATATGTGTTGTGGGTCTCCAGAATTGAACTGTATGTCGATGGAAGCCAATCCTCACTCTGTTGCATGTAGACTTCAGTCTCTCCATCAGCTATGATGCAGCCGCCCTGGGTCCCTGTCAGTTCTAATGCCTCTTCCTTGGCTGTGGAGAGAAGTTAAAGATTTGGCATGCTGCCACCAGTTCGGTCTGCCTCCTGTTGTGGGCCTTTTGACCTGAAAGTGGAAATATGGAGATAGTGAAACAGTGCAGAGATCAACATGACAGCTCTACAAGAGTCAGCCCCTCATCCCCCAGTGGGCTATCACATAGAACTCATGCTGTCGCCTGCTCTCAGGGAGGTTACTGGGGGTGAGGTGTGAAAGAAGGTGACCTGTGGCTGAGATGCAGCCAATGCATCTGTCAGGATGAGGTGATGCCTAATCCCCTCTGCAAGTGCAGCTGTAGTGCCTGCCTCCCCATGTCCCGCATCCTCCTGTGTAGCCACTTGTTATCACTAAAACGGAGAGTTACGGAGCAGTCACCTTGGCAGAATGAAGGAGGTCATTGATCCTCTTGTGGCACTGGACCCAGTTGTATTGGGTGACCCCATGGCTGCTAACAACCTCAGCTATCTCCATCCAGACTTGCTTGGTCAGTCAGGAAGACCTCTTCTTGCCATTGCAGGGAACAGGGCCTCCCGCCTTGCTCTTGCAGCCTAGAGTAGACCTCCAGGGAGGCATTGCTGAACTGTGCAGCCACCAGGTGTCATGAGACTGACAATGCCACTCTTGACTTGCGGAAAACTGCTGCACTTCTGAGTCCTTGGTCAGCAGCACAGCAGTTCAGCAGCAGAGAGACTCCATGCAGAGAGTCAGCTGCGCAGCAGTTCAGCAGCAGAGGAACTCCATGCAGGGGGTCAACAGTGCTACAGTGCAGAAGCAGAGGGACTTCAGGCAGGGGATCAGCAGCACAACAGTTCAGCAGCAGAGGGACTTCAGTCACCTGTGTTGCCACTTTCAGTGATCTGTGGACCTGTACGTCCAGATCTCTGCCTGTCAATACTCCGAAGGGTTCTGCCATTTACTGTATACTTCCCACCTGTATTAGACCTTCCAAAATGCATTACCTCACATTTGTCCGGATTAAACTCAATCTGCCATTTCTCCGCTCAAGTCTCCAACCAATCTATATCCTGCTGTATCCTCTGACAATCCTCATCACTATCCGCAACTCCACCAACCTTTATGTCGTCCGCAAACTTACTAATCAGACCAGCTACATTTTCCTTCAAATCATTTATATATACTACAAAGAGCAAAGGTCTCAGCACTGATCCCTGCGGAACACCACTAGTCACAGCCCTCCATTCATCCTCACAGGAACATGCCGGTCCTGGATTCTAATCAACTGACGTTTGAAAGACTCCCACATGTCAGATGTTGATTTACCCTCAAACAGCCGCCCCCAATCTAAATTTTTCAGTTCCTGTCGAATACTGTTAGAATTAGCCTTCCCCCAATTTAGCACCTTCACCCGAGGACTACTCTTATCCTTATCCACAAGTACCTTAAAACGTACGGAATTATGGTCACTGTTTGCAAAATGCTCCCCTACTGAAACTTCGACCACCTGGCCGGGCTCATTCCCCAATATCAGGTCCAGTATGGCTCCTTCCCTAGTTGGACTATCTACATATTGTTTCAAGAAGCCCTCCTGGATGCTCCTTATAAATTCTGCCCCATCCAAGCCCTTAGCACTAAGTGAGTCCCAGTCAATATAGGGGAAGTTAAAATCACCCACCACAACAACCCTGTTGCTTTTATATCTTTCCAAAATCTGTCTACATATCTGCTCCTCTATCTCCCGCTGGCTGTTGGGAGGCCTGTAGTAAACCCCCAACATTGTGACTGCATCCTTCCTATTCCTGAGCTCTACCCATATTGCCTCGCTGCATGACGTCTCTGAGGTGTCCTCCTGCAGTACAGCTGTGATATTCTCCTTCACCAGTAATGCAACTCCCCCACCCCTTTTACATCCCCCTCTATCCCGCCAGAAGCATCTAAATCCAGGAACATTTAGCTGCCAATCCTGTCCTTCCCTCAACCAAGTCTCTGTAATAGCAACATCATAGTTCCAAGTACTAATCCAAGCTCTAAGTTCATCTGCCTTACCTGTTATACTTCTCGCATTGAAACAAATGCACTTCAGACCACCAGTCCCGCTATGCTCAGCAACATCTCCCTGCCTGCTCTTCCTCTCAGTCTTACTGGCCTTATTCACTAGTTCCCCCTCAGTTATTTCACCTGCTGACCAACTGCTTTGGTTCTCACCCCCCTGCCACACTAGTTTAAACCCTCCCGAGTGAAGCTAGCAAACCTCGCAGCCAGGATATTTGTGCCTCTCCAGTTTAGATGCAATCCATCCTTCTTGTACAGGTCCCACCTGTCCCAGAAGAGATCCCAATGATCCAGATACCTGAAACCCTCCCTCCAACACCAGCTGTTTAGCCACGTGTTTAGCTGCACCATCTTCCTATCTCTAGTCTCACTGACCCTTGGCACAGCGAGTAATCCCAAGATTACAACCCTAGAGGTCCTGTTTTTTAACTTACTACCTAACTCCCTGAACTCCCCCTGCAGGACCTCGTCACTCTTCCTGCCTATGTCATTAGTACCAATGTGTACCACAACCTCTGGCTGTTCACCCTCCCCCTTCAGAATGCCCCATGCCCGTTCAGAGGCATCCTTGACCCTGGCACCAGGGAGGCAACATACCATCCTGGAGTCTCTTTCATGTCCACAGAAGCGCCTATCTGTGCCCCTGACTATAGAGTCCCCTATAACTATTGCTCTTCTGCGCTTTGTCCCTCCCTGCTGAACAACAGAGTCAGCCGTGGTGCCACTGCTCTGGCTGCTGCTCTTGTTTTCCCCTGATAGGCTATCCCCCACAACAGTATTCAAAATGGTATACTTGTTAGAGAGGGGGACAGCCACAGGGGATCCCTGCACTGACTGCCTGCTTCTTCTAGCAGTCACCCATCTATCTGCCTGTACCTTGGGTGTAACCATGTCTCTAAAACTCCAGTCTATGATGCTTTCTGCCACTTGCATGCTCCTAAGTGCATCCAATTGCTGCTTCAACCGATCCATGTGGTCTGTGAGGAGTTGCAATTGGGTACATCTCCTCCAGATGTAGTTGTCCAGAACACTGGAAGCGTCACGGACCTCCCACATCTCACAGGTGAAGCACTTTACCCCTCTAACTGACATTTCTAGCACTAATTAATAAATTAATTTAAAATAAATACTTATTAAATCCTTACTAAATTAGGTTACAATTAACTATATGGTCCCTAGCGCTAGATTTCTACTATAAATATTAAATGCTAAATACAGTAATCTCCTCCCTCCGGTTTAGTTACTCCTCTACTTATTAATTAATTAGTTAAATAGGGTTCATTAGTTTATCGATGCTTTATTTTCAAATTCAGTGCAGATTCCCTACCAGCCAATCAGGTCACAGCTTTCCTGTGATGTCACATTTTCAATTTTTTTTCCACCCGAGGTACATTACTCTATATACTCACTGCTCCGGTACTCCGCCCTCCGATATCAATAAATTTTCCCACTTACCGAAACAGCCAATTAAATATTCTATTAGTCCCCAGAATAAAGCACACCAACCAAGTTTCTTGAATAAACAATAAAATTATCTGTTTATTATAAACCAAGTCTGAACCAATAATGAAGTCAACATATACGCGAATTGAGATATTAAACTCCGTATTATTATCCTAGCCCTCATGTACACACACATACATTCTAAAACCAGTTAACCAGGAAAAAAAGAAGTGATTTTTGTTTACAGCTGAAGCAAAGAAATACTGATTGTGGAAGTCCTTTGTTTTGATCAGGTGTCCCAAAGTTGGCTGCCACTAGGAATTTATCCAGGTGAGGTTGATGAGCAGCCTGTTTGGGTAGGCGTTCAAAGAAATTCAACTGCAGAAGGCTTCATATAGGTCTTCCATCAGATGTGCAGCAATAGAGGTTTCAGTACTCACACATTCGATGAAAAGTTCATTCGAAGATGCAAGGTTTCTGCAAATATTCAGGGTTTCTTAAAAATATCGGAGACAAGAGTACTACTTCATACAGGCTTTTGCTTTTCAATAGCAGGGATTCTTCAAAGAGAGGTAACAGTTTTTCTTCTGATCTCCTGACAGGTCCATGTGCAGATTCCAACTGCCTCTTTTGGTCCAAAAACCAGCATCTTTTTACAGTTCAAGCATAAACCAAAACTTTTTTCCAGGCAAGTCTCATGCTAATCATAAATTCTCTCTTGTCACCACATAAAATAGCTCTTAAGCCAAACCCCTTGTGGTGTTTACTTGAAATCACCGGCTTTCCAGTAAAAACTTGTTCACTGGTCAAACTTTTGTTGAACCTCCTTTCAAAGATACACCCAAAGGTCAGCCTCTTCAGTTTAAAAATATAAATTCCAAGTTTTAACAAAAAATAAATGGAAATTCTGTAACACCTCTGTCCTTGGCAAAATGAAAAGCTGTTTTTGAATGTGTTTCATTACAATGTATAAAAACAGAAGTTGAAAACATTTTAAAACACATTTTCCACTCATGCCCCCGATTCACTCTATACTTGTAGTTAATACGATTTTGCTTTGTATCATCATTACTCATATACTCAACAAAGTTAGATTCGTGACAAAGCATCTGCAATAACATTATTTTTGCCCGAGATGTGAACACTCTTTAAGTGATAAGGCTACAATAGTAAATTCCATCGGAATATTCTGGCATTCTGAGTTTTACATTTTTCCACAAAGATGAGTGGGTTATGATCGGTATATGCCAGTTTTTATAGTCGTGGCGGACATAGACTTCAAAATGTTTAAGAGCCAATATCAGACCTAACGTTTCTTTTTCCATGGTGGAATATCTTTTTTGGTGTCAATTTAATGTTTTTAAAAAGTGTTTCTATGCCTGATCATCATCTTGTAACAGGACTGCACTGACCCCCAGGTCACTAGCATCGATCACTACCTTGAAGGGCTTAGTGACATTTGGAGCGGCCAACACTGGTTCATTAGTCAAAATGACCTTCAACTTTTCAAAAGATGCCTGGCACTCCCCTTACCACACTATCTTGGTTTTCTTTTTCAGTAGCATATCTGATAATGGAGCAGCTACAGTGCTGAAATTTGCTGCAAACTTTCTGTAGAAACCACATATCCCCAAAACCCTCATGATTTCCCACTTAGTCTTAGGGGTAGGGAACTCCACCAAGGCTTGTACTTGCACCATTCTTGGCAACACTTGTCCTTGCCCGACCATATTCCCGCCTTAGGTCACTCTCGCTTTTGTGAATTTGCTTTTTGCTGGGTTTACCATTAAATCATCTGCTTGTAACTCTTTAAATAGAGTTTCTAGCTGTTTCAAGTGTTCCTTCCAAGTACTGTATACAAGCACATCGTCATGATAAACTAGACAGTTAGGAACAGTGCTACCACTTGATCCATTAGTCTCTGAAAGGTTACGTGGGCATTTTTTTGCCCGAATGGCATCACTCAGCACTGGTAAAGACTGTCTGGTGTGAAAAATGCTGATATTTCTTTACCTCGGGGTGTTACAGGAACTTGCCAGTATCCCTTCAACAAATCTATCTTTGTAAGAAACATGGCACTAACCAATCTGTCAATACAGTCTTCCAAGCGAGAGATTGGGTAGGAGCCCGCCTTTGATATTGCATTAACTTTTCTGTAGTCTATGCAAAGTCTGGTTCAACCATCAGGTTTAGGCACTAATACTATTGGTGAGCTCCAGCTGCTTTGACGAGGTTCAATTAAATTGTTTTTCAGCGTGTATTGCATTTCTGCTTTTACTTGAGCCTGTTTGTCTGGACTTAATGGTAAAGATGCTGTTTTATAGGAACACATTCCCCTACATCCACATCATGTGTGGCTAAGGTTGTACATCCTGGTTTATCCATACAGACTCTTTTAAATGCTGTGAATAGCCTTGTTAGGTCTTTTCATTGTTCTGCATCTAAATATGAAGGCATAGTGTCCAATCTTCCTCGCAATTCAGGATTAGTTAACCGGATAGTAGGAGGTTCAATTTGAGAATTGTCCAAGCCTCCGTCTGCCTCATTCTCACTATCCCTTTCATTCTTCTTCCTATGAGGAAGAAGGATAAGTTTGGCAAGTTTCGGGAACCGTGGATAATGCGGGATATTGTGAGCCTCGTCAAAAAGAAAAAGGAAGCATTCGTAAGGGCTGGAAGGCTAGGAACAGACGAATCTGTTGAGGAATATAAAGACAGTCGGAAGGGACTTAAGCAAGGAGTCAGGAGGGCGAGAAGAGGTTATGAGAAGTCATTGGCAAACAGGATTAAGGAAAATCCCAAGGCTTTTTATACGTATATAAAGAGCAAGAGGGTAACCAGGGAAAGGGTTGGCCCACTCAAGGACAGAGAAGGGAATCTATTGTGGAGCCAGAGGAAATGGGCGAGGTACTAAATGAGTACTTTGCATCAGTATTCACCAAGGAGAAGGACTTGGTGGATGATGAGCCGAGGGAAGGGCGCGTAGATAGTCTCAGTCATCTCATTATCAAAAAGGAGGTGTTAGGTGGCTTGCAAAGCATTAAGGTAGATAAGTCCCCAGGGCCTGATGGGATCTACCCCAGAATACTGAGGGAAGCAAGGGAAGAAATTGCTGGGGCCTTGACAGAAATCTTTGCACCCTCATTGGCTACAGGTGAGGTCC
Organism: Heterodontus francisci; assembly: GCF_036365525.1. Taxonomy (NCBI): domain Eukaryota; kingdom Metazoa; phylum Chordata; class Chondrichthyes; order Heterodontiformes; family Heterodontidae; genus Heterodontus; species Heterodontus francisci. The sequence goes on from NC_090383.1 coordinate 49,932,070, forward strand.
CAGAGGACTGGAGAATAGCCAATGTTGTTCCTTTGTTTAAGAAGGGTAGCAAGGATAATCCAGGAAATTATAGGCCAGTGAGCCTTACGTCAGTGGTAGGGAAATTATTAGAAAGGATTCTTCGGGACAGGATTTACTCCCATTTGGAAACAAATGGACTTATTAGCAAGATTCAGCATGGTTTTGTGAAGGGGAGGTTGTGTCTCACTAACTTCCTTTTTGAGGAAGTGACAAAGATGATTGATGAAGGAAGGGCAGTGGATGTTGTCTACATGGACTTCAGTAAATCCTTTGACACAGTCCTTCATGGCAGACTGGTACAAAAGGTGAAGTCACACGGGATCAGAGGGGAGCTGGCAAGATAGATACAGAACTGGCACGGTCATAGAAGACAGAGGGTAGCAGTGGAAGGGTGCTTTTCTAAATGGAGAGATGTGACTAGTGGTGTTCCGCAGGGATCAGTGCTGGGACCTTTGCTGTTTGTAGTATATATAAATGATTTGAAGGAAAATGTAGCTGGTCTGATTAGTAAGTTTGCGGACGACACAAAGGTTGGTGGAGTTGCGGACAGTGATGAGGATGGTCAAAGGATACAGCAGGATATAGATCAGTTGGAGACTTGGGCGGAGAAATGGCAGATGGAGTTTAATCCGGACAAATGTGAGGTAATGCATTTTGGAAGGTCTAATGCAGGTGGGAACTATACAGTAAATTGCAGAACCCTTCGGAGTATTGACAGGCAGAGAGATCTGGGCGTACAGGTCCACAGGTCACTGAAAGTGGCAACGCAGGTGGATAAGGTAGTCAAGAAGGCATACGGCAAGCTTGCCTTCATCGGTCGGGGCATAGAGTATAAAAATTGGCAAGTCATGCTGCAGCTGTACAGAACTTTAGTTAGGCCACATTTAGAATATTGTGTGCAATTCTGGTCGCCACACTACCAGAAGGACGTGGAGGCTTTGGAGAGGGTACAGAAGAGGTTTACCAGGATGTTGCCTGGTCTGGAGGGCATTAGCTATGAGGAGAGGTTGGATAAACTCGGATTGTTTTCACTGGAACGACGGAGGTGGAGGGGCGATATGATAGAAGTTTACAAAGTTATAAGCGGCATGGACAGAGTGGATAGTCAGAAGCTTTTTCCCGGGGTGGAAGAGTCAGTTACTGGGGGACATAGGTTTAAGGTGAGAGGGGCAAAGTTTAGAGGGGATGTGCGAGGCAAGTTCTTTACACAGAGGGTGGTGAGTGCCTGGAACTTGTTGCTGGGGGAGGTCGTAAAAGCAGGTACCATAGTGATGTTTAAGAGGCATCTTGACAAATACATGAATAGGATGGGAATAGAGGGATATGGACCCCGGAAGTGCAGAAGGTTTTAGTTTAGGATGGCATCAAGATCGGTGCAGGCTTGGAGGGCCGAATGGCCTGCTCCTGTGCTGTACTGTTCTTTGTTCTTTATTCACTGTCCCTACTGCCTGACATACCTGAGCTTGCTTATCCTCCTTCCAGCGATAAAACAGTTGTGACATATTGATATGACACAATCGACTCTTATTCCAGCGATTTGGGGTGTCAATCAAATAATTTGCCTTACCAGTTCTTTTGACCACTTTATACAGGCCAGTGAAACATGTTTTTCATGGTTCAACCTGTAAAGGTAGTAATACTAACACTTCATCCCTTGGTTGAAATGTTCATGTCTTTGCATGCTTGTCTGCTCATATTTTCCTCGTGGTTTGGGATGCTTTAAGGTGTTCCTGAGCCACATTGCAAGCTTTCGTGAGCCATTCCCGGAACACGGATACATAGTCCAGTACAGAGGATTCATCCCTCTGTTCTAAAAACCTTTTTTAATTAGTATTGGAGGACCTCTTATGTCATGTCCGTACATTAATACAAAAGGACGAAAACCTGTAGATTCATTAGGTGAATCTCTCGTGGCAAATAAAAGAAAGTCTAGCCCTTTATCCCAATCATGGGGATATTCACAACAGTATGCCCTAATCATTATTTTGAGGGTCTGCTGGAAGCTTTCTAAAACACCCTGTGTCTGTGGGTGGTATGCTGAAGACTTTAATTGTGTTACACCCAAATTAGCCATAACTTCTTGAAATATCTTCGCCATAAAATTGGAACCTTGATCTGACTGAACTTCAATTGGTAATCTATATCTAGTAAAGAATTGGGTTAACTTCTCTACCACTACTACCTTCGCAGTAATTGACTTCGAGGGAATGGCCTCTGGGAACCGAGTAGCCATATCCATGATAGTGAGTATATATTGGTGTCCCGCTTTTGTTTTCGGTAAGGGTCCTATGCAGTGTAGCAATACCCTACTAAATGGTCCTACAATAACCCGTATGGGAATTAGAGGTGCTGGTTTTATGGCAGGTTGTGGTTTTCCCACAATCTGGTATGTATGACATGTTTTACAAAACTGCACCATGTCCTTGGAACAATCTGGCCTGTAATAATGTTGACCTATATGCGATTTTGTCTTCCAGATCCCCATATGTTCTGCTATAGGAATTTCATGCGCTAACCTTAATAATTCCCAGCGATACTTAGGTGGTACCACTACCTGTTGAACAAGCATCCATTCTTCATCCGTAGGTCTATGAGGCAGTCTCCACTTCCTCATCAGAACCCCATCTTGAACATAATCGCCTTCTAAAACTCCTTTTGCCTCAGCTTCTGTTAGAGCTGATTGTGTCACTTTATTTAACTCCGGATCAGCTTGCTGTTATCAGAGACAATTTATTAAACATTTAACTTGGATTATCTAAATCCCCAAAGAAAGTTTCAAATATTTGGATATTTGTCTGTGGTGCTAATTTTATCTCCGACAATGGAACTTATTTAGCCATTGCTTGGATTACTACGCACAAAGGAAAAAATCCTGGAAACTTTTCCTGTAATTGTTCTGTCTCTTTAACTTCACTTGGTTTCTCTGTGACTACAGGAGAAACTAATACTTTTGCTCCGGCCAAATCATTCACTAGGAGTAGGTCAATTCCATCTACCGCCAAACTATGGACAACTCCTACAGTTACTGTCCCAGACATTAGGTTACACTCTAGCTGCGTTCAATACACCCCACCAATACCATTTACTAAAACTTTAGCATTCAGTGCACTCTCTGGTGGAAATGTTATACTTTTCCCCAGGAAGGAAGTTTGGGTTTCTCCTGTATCCCTAAGTATAATGATAGGTTTGCCTGCCTCACTTGAGGGATAAGGAGTTACTTTTCCTTTCAACAAGAATTCCCTATAATTTTCAGGCATCTTATTCTCAACCCCTGCACTCACATTGGTTTTTGTATTTGGCTTTACAGCTGAAGTTAGAGCACCAGTTTGATCTGCTGCACTTTCAGTCAGAGCCCCTTTCTCTGCATTAACCTCGTGTACCACAACAGGTCCCATGGGTTTTCCTCTCAACTTCCAGCATTCTGAACGAAGATGTCCCACCTTGTGACAATGGTAACCCTTCGGCTTGCAGACCTCACTTCCACCCTCAGCACCTTCCTTTCTGGCCTAAGGAGGGAATCCTGGGGCATTCCTAGCTGTCCCTTCTTGTCCCCGGCTACTTGCCTTCCTTTCACTCTCTCCCCCCCCCCCCCTTCTATCCTTCTTGGGTTTGTGGGGGTAACAGACAAAGGGTATGGGCTTACACACAAGGTCAAAATCATCAGCAATTTCCGCTGCCTGTCTGGACTTTGAAACAATTTGGTTCTCTACATGAGTTCTCACTACTAGAGGGAGTGAATTTTTAAATTCTTCCAGGTAAATCAGTTCTCTAAGGTTCTCATATGTGCTTCTATCTTTAATGCCCCTATCCTATGATCAAAATTAATTTGCTTTACCCTCTCAAATTCTATATAAGTCTGCCCAGCCAATCTCTGGAGGTTCCAAAACCTCTGTCAGTAACTCATATGCAGTGAGACTAGCCTTTTTTGCCATCTCATAATCTGCAGAAGCCTCCTTAGAAAGCATAGCATAAACTTTAGAGCTGTGCCCATCAAATGGCTTTGCATAAGCAGTGTCCAGCTTTCCTTTGGCCATTTCATTTGTTTGGCTCTTTTCAGAAGAAATGAAAAAATGCTTCTATATCCCTTTCCTCAAACTTTGGGAGAACTTGTATGAATTTAGACAGCTTTTCGCTGGGTCTTGGGCTGGATTCAGATTCTTCCTGACCAGAATTTTCACTGGAGTCAAGACCAGCCCTTTGTCTTAGTTCCATCTTTTAAAATTCAAATTCCCTTGCTTCTTTTTCACTTTCTCTTTGAAATTAAAGCTTAAGTCTTTGCAATTTGATTTATTTTTCTTTTCCCTGTTGAAGCTTAAGTTCTTTTCAATGCTTTTTCTTTTTTCTGCTCAAGTTGCTTCATTTGTCACTGAATTTCAGCTAATTCAACTGCACTACCCTCTGATTTGCTGTCTTCTTCTTCTTCTTCCAATTTCAAATGTTGGGCTATTACTTCAACCAAGTCTGCTTTTTTAGCACCTGATTTCAATTCTAACCCCAATTGTGCTGCCAAATCCTTTAGTTTAACCTTGGTTAAATTTTGCAAATCACTGAGGGATACCTCCCCCTTCCCCAGAAAAGCTTCAGTAACTGTTACAGATGTTCTGATGGTGTAGACTTTACCCTATTACACAAGACACCTGGTTCTTTTATTTTCTTTTTGCAATTATCATTACCCCACTTACAATTTAACGTTGTTGACGTTGGGTTTAATCCCAAGAGCCCCCAATTAATATGTTAGGACCAAGGCGGGAGGAATGCACTATCAATTCAGTCCCACTTTTCCACAGGTCACAATATATCAATACATTTTCCCACTAACCGAAACAGCCAATTAGATATTCTATTTGTCCCGAGAATAAAGCACATCAACCCGGTTTCCTGAATAAACAACAAAATTATCCGTTTATTATAAACCAAGTCTTAACCAATAATGAAGTAAATGTATATGCGAATTGAGATATTAAACTCTATATTATTATCCTAACCCTCATGCACACACACATACAACTAAAAACAGGTTAACCTGGAAAAAAAGGGATTTTTGTTTACAGCTAAAATAAAGAAATAGAAGGAATAAAAAGATCTTATACTGAATGTGGAAGTTCTTTGTTTTGGTGAGGTGTTCCAAAGTTGAATAGTTGGCTGCTCCTAGGTATTTTGCCAGGCGAGGTTGATGAATAGTCTGTTTGAGTAGGCATTCATAGAAATTCAACTGCAGAAGGCTTCCTATAGGTCTTCCATCAGGTGCGCAGCAACAGAGGTTTCAGTACTCGCACATTCGATGAAGATGCAAGGTTTCTGCAAATATTCAGGGTTTCTTAAAAATGCAGGAGGCAACTTCATACAGGCTTTTGATTTTCAATAGCAGGGATTCTTCAAAGAGAGGTAACAGTTACCTGGTTTTTCTTCTGATCTCCTGACAGGTCCATATGCAAATTCCAACTGCCTCTTTTGGTCCAAAAACCAGCATCTTTTTACAGTTCAAGGTTAAACCAAAACTTTTTTCCAGGCAATCTCATGCTAATCATAAATTCTCTCTTGTCACCACACAAAATAGCTCTTAAGTCAAACCCCCTGTAGTGCTTACTTGAAATCACCTGCTTTCCAGTAAAATCTTATTTACTGGTCAAACTTTTTGTTGAAATCCTTTTAGAAAATTACCCAAAGGTCAGCCTCTTCAGTTTAAAAATACAGATTCCAAGTTTTAACAAAAAAATAAATGGAAATTCCATAACAGTTGGGAGTTATGAGTATGAGAAATGGAATGTTTAAAGAGGATGGAATGACAACATTTGTGGAAGGTGACTGTGAGGGATGGGTGAGAGATCGCACTAAGATGAAGATGAGTGTGTGTGTTGGCTGCTCAAATGGGGATGTGAGTGCGTGTTAATTGTATATCAATTGTTTAATTATATGCAGGTGGAAGGTGTTAATTGGCATCTTATTTGAGCACTTATAAGGAGACACTGACTGAGACTGGTGGAGGTTTTGAGTGAGGAGCTGCTTGTTTGTGATCATTTTTACTCTGTACAATAAATGTGAAACTGAGTAAAGATAGGCTCCAGCATCATCCTTCCACAATGAGCTTTCTGGAATTTAACAGCAGGTGCCTCAAGAGAGATGAATGAGTGGAAATGTGAAGTGTGTTGGTCTGAGGAGTGCTGTGCAGGACAATGCTGAGGAAGTCAGAGAGTGGAAGTTGATAAAAGCAAAATACTGCGGATGCTGGAAATCTGAAGCAAAAACAAGAAATGCTGGATTCACTCAGCAGGTCTGGCAGCATCTGTGGAAAGAGAAGCAGAGTTAACGTTTCGGGTCAGTGACCCTTCTTCGGAACTGACAAATAAGTGGAAGTTGATACTCACCTCTGCTGCCGTTATGAGGCCATTGAAACTCTTTCTGAACTGAATCCAGCTTCTAGGGACCATGTCCTGGTGCTGCTGCTTCCGCACCTTTGATCCATTTCTGCTTGTTCTGCGAGGCTGGCCACTTCCTCCCATCCACTGAAAATAGCACTTTACTGCAGGCTTCACAGCTTCCAGTATCTTATCAAAGGAAGAGTCAGAGAACTGGTGGGGGTTGGGGAGGTGGGGGTAGGTGCAGTGGGGGGGGCAGCCTTCCAAACTTTTCCTTCCTGAAGTCTATGGAACCAATGTAGGATGCAGCTATTCCAACCCCTGCTGGGATCTCTTTGGATAGAAATCCTTCCATTGACAGGTGCAGGTCATCATTAGGCCCTCTCTCTGTGAAGCATCAGGAAATCCGGATGTGGGATGCTAATGCTATGGCTGAATTAATGAGCCACAGCAAAGCCGACTACTGCAACAATCAGATTCCTAACCTGCTGCTGGCTCCCCTGCTGTGAGCAGGTTGGTTCCATTAAAATTCTGCCATTGCAACCATTATTTAATGATGAGGATAAGACAGCACAGATCGCCCATTAGGAAAGGTTAACAAAGGAGGTGCATCTGGAACAACAGGTGAGTGCAGGACATAGGTCTAATGTGCATTGAAAACCTGCAACTGAAACAGAAATAAAATTGTGAAAGCAGCAGTGAAGTGTTGGATGTTTATGCAGGTCAACTAACATGTACCATATTTCTTGTAATGTATTGTAGGATGGAGGCCCCGAATGCTGATTGCCTCTTCAGAGGTGTCTTGAAATATATCTGTACAAAATGCGGCCACATAGCATCCATTTTTACCAGTGTTAAATGGCCTCCTCAGCTATAAATATGGCAGACAGGAAGTGCATGCTCATTATGTGTCGGCATTGTGCCACCCAACATATTAATTCAGGCTAAAAAATTGGAATGCATTTCATTCGTTCATTTGTTGGTGTCAGCTTCTTCCCAGAAGGTTGACTGTAATGGATCTCCACCTATGTCTGTCCTGTGCTGTCCTTACACATTCTGCACAGGTCAACTACATCCAGTCCACTATATCTATCATCCATTTTCTTCTCTCCTTCCCTCTCCTACGTTTTCCATCGATCTTTCTTTCCAATAATGGTCTCTACCTACCTTCTGCTCTCATGATTTGACCAAAGTATTGTATCTTTCTCTCTTTGATGTTATAACTAATTTCCTCTTTTCTCCAATATTTCCAGCACTTCCTCATAGTCTTTCTGTCTGTGTAAGATATGTGGAACATCCTTCAATATGTCCACATCTCAAATGCATTCAGCTTATCAATAGTCTATTTATTTGTTGTCCATGTCTCCGAGGCATACGACATAGATGACAAAATGTAGCACCTCAGCATTCTTCTCCTAAGATTCAGGGTCAGTTTCTTTGATGTTAACAAGTCATTCACTCTGACAAAGCTGGTCTTGGCTATCTCAATGCCAGTTGCTGTACCCACACCTGAAACAGGCATTGGGCACTTTGCATATGCAAGTAAGAGGCCTAATGCTTGTTTGAGGCTCCCAATCCAAGACTGATTTGCCCTGAGGCAGCCTTCACTGTTTCCTTCAATTGAAATGCCATTCAGTAAGTCTCCCTAATTTGTGTTGCCAATGCAAGCACATCTTCCCTCTTGCCTGGGAGTAGGATGGTGCAGCATCTTCTCCTTCAACGCTGTACATTTTTTGTGGCACTAACCCTTAATAATTGAGCTGTTCTGTACCTCAACTGTCTTTTTAGCATTATTGAAGCATTTCCAACATACCTTTACTTTAGAGACTGTATTAATTTGGTGGGTAATGTCAGCATAATGACAAAATAATAATATTCAAATGTGGAGGTGTTTGTAAAAGCCCAAAACTGGCTCACCTTTTGGAGACTTTCCTCACAAGAAATGTGGTTTGATATCCTTTGCTATTTTGCAGCCTTTATTGCCAATGGAAACAGCACAAAACTCAATGGAAAAGGTCAAGTAGCTAATTTTTGGAATGTTATTCTGATTAATGTGCATGGTTTCTGCTTGTATTTCATTGGAAGGCTCAGTGGTTAGTGGTATTACTACTGTTATTATTTTAGCTAAAACATTTTATTTGGGATTAATTGAGTAGTTTCACTGGTAAAATTATTTTAACATCTACAGAATGCAGGAGAATCCAAACCCAAACAAGAGTACAATCTCTTCTGAATGGCTGATGATTTACATGATGGACAAGGTTCTGTTATAACTGATGGCAGAAAAAAAACTGAAGATAAGCAAAGGGGTAGTTTTATGTATTCAGCAAGGGAAGAACACATGGTTCTACCTTTATATCCATTAAAAGTATGGGTTTCCCTTTGAGTTTCCTGTTGTATATATTACCTTACCTATAATACATGAAGTGTAACAAAATCAAGAATATATTCTTGTTTGCTAATTGTACTAAAAGTCTAAATAATAAATGCAAAATTTAAAAACAACTGTAATACAAAAATTGCTCAACTTTCTTTTGCAGTTGCATGCTCTGATAACTACATTGATGAACTTTCTGGAAATGCGTTATATTTACATAGATTGGGCAGCAATTCATCTTCAGAAATGTTTTGACTTTGGTATAGGATTAGAATGTAAGAATTAGAATTAGCAAAACAGACTCAAGTGAACAAAGTCATTGTTTCAAACAATACCTGTATCAGTCTGTGAATGTTAAAGTAAAATTGATTTACTCAATTAAACAAGAACAGCACACAAATTAAATCCTGGATTATAGCACATCTTATAAATGTCTGTTAAAATTATGAAATATAACTACAAGTTTTCCTTTCTCCTCCTTTTCAAATCTGTAAATTCCAGAGTGGATGGACCAACCTACTGTAACTTCGCAGTTAAAACAATGTGTTTTGCTTTAAATCAAGATTAAATGCAATAACAAAGTGCTGGCTGCACGTCTGTAGTCATTCTAGACTGATTAATTCTTTTCTATATGGATTGAATTAATTTGAGTATGTCTGTGCAGCATGCTGTCAGGACACACTTCTCTCTACTCATCTGTCCTCGGGTTCTTTCTGGTGAATTTAAAATGAAGTTAAACTGTAATGCTGCATGGCAGATAGTAGATCATTGCTTTGATAAACATCTAAGATGCTAATGAACAGAGGCTTCAGCCTTGAAATCATGAACAACTGACTTAACACAGAGCTTTAAAAAATACCAAATGGAAAAATGCATCTGAAGAAAAAATCCTATACTCTACATATTTATCAATATGGCATTTTTCCTTACAATATATTTGCATATCAACAGAAACGCTTTGAAACTGATGAGGTTTCAGATTGTCCTGCTTGGCATGCAAATTATATCAGAAGTTCTCATTAGCATAAATGCATGAGCAACTCTAAATGCTTTTAATTTCCAATCTCAGCCAGCACAGAAGTAATTTGTCAATGTCAGGGTGAAAATCTGAAGCAGAAAAGGAGCAAAGAATTCCACGGTAAATTGGAATCATACAAATTTCTGATTTGCTAATTGACTGATGCCTCAGTTCAATCAGCTGCCTTCAAGGTGTAAATAATTCAATATATGGTTAGTGATAAAGTGTGATGTGGATTTGAAATGGTGTATTAGCATTCACTGCTGCAGGCTACCTGACTTGCTTTTTACAAAGCTATAGTTACACAATAACTTTTTTTTTACAAACTGTCCAATTTACACACTATCCTTTCACATGTGTGCTACTTTTATGCATTTACTATATTTTTTAAATATCTGGAGCACAGTGCTTCTATATTTTTAAATATGAATATATATGCATGGAAACAATGACGGGCAAGTAAAGACCCCCATCCAGCCTATTCCACACAATTGCGATACCTTGTCTATCACAAGATATACACTCTCACCCCACCCAAAACCATGCAATCCCTTGGGAGATGCAAAAAAACAGATACAAACCCAGGACAATTTGGGGGAAAGAATCTGGGAAATTCCTCTCCAACCCATCTTGGCGATCAAAACTAGCATAGAAGATCAGTTTAGCCTTGAATTCCCTGAAGTACCTGCCCTTTGCCTCAACCAGAAACAGGTGTAGCTCTCACTTGAAGGAAGTCAGCAAGTTTCCCTGCCCCACACGAGACTATTGTCTAGGAAAAGAATTACCGCCTGACATCTAACCTAGATCTAGCCTGAAACAAATTAAAATTATGACCCTAGTCCTTGTCAGCTGAAGCACAATCTATTCCCTTCATCATCTTATAAACCTCAATCAGAGTCTACATATCTCTAAATTGTAGAACACCAGCTCTTTTACTTTATCTTGTTAACTAAGATGCTTTATACTAGGAATTAGTCTAGTGGCCTGCCACTGCACCTTCTCCAAAACCTCAATATCACCCACCATTTGAGGAGGCCAAAAATGGACACAGCATTCTGGTAGAAGGACAAAACAGTATGCCTCATCTTATACTCAATTGTCCTGTGAATACACTCCAGTACCCTATTTGCTCTAGCTATCGTCCCATGGCAGTGCTCATGTATCTTTAGAGATGTATGCACTAGAATGCCAAAATCTCTTTCTCTCTACCTTCTTTATTTTTTTCTTTGCAGTGTGTACGAATGTTGAGCATTCAACATCATTTGCCAGTGATAAGCCCAATCTTCCAACACATTAAGATCTGCCTAAAGCAGACAAGCACAGTCCAGTCTTAAAACTTGATATTAGAATCATCTGCAAATTCGCAGATCATGTCACCAACACCTACCTCCAGATCATTAATAAAAATAGTCAAGAGTAACAGTCCCAACACTGATCCCTATGAGACACCACTGACAAACAGATCCAAATCTATCTATAACTTCTTTTTGCCTACACTCTTCCAGTTAGTTCTCATTCCAGCTCTATATATTACCACTAATACCCGAGGCTTCGATCTTAGACAGAAGACTCTTGTGTGGAATATTTTCAAAAGCTGGGCTCCCTTCACCCACCAATTTCATAATTTCATTAAAAAATAAAATTAGATTTGTAAGGCATGACCCCCTTTATAGGAAGCCATGTTGGGTGTCCCTAATATGTCCCTCTCTATCCAAGCAATCATATAATGCGTCCCTAGTGATTCCCTCAAGCATCGTTCTTTTTACTGATATCAAACTAATGGGCACATAGTTATCTGGGTCTGTCTCGTCATCTATTTTAAAGATGGGTAGTACATTAGCCTCCTTCACAAGTGTCAGCTCTGTTTCAGTTGGTAGCACTCTTGCCTCTGAGTCAGAAGATTATAAAGTAGGACTTGAGCCCACAAATCTAGGTTGACATGCCAAATGCAGTACTGAGGGAGTACAGCACTGTTCGAGGTGCAGTGTTTTGGAAGAGATGTTAAACTGAGGCCCTGTCTACTGCCTTAGGTAGATGTAAAAGATCCCAAAATACTATCTTGACGAAGAGCAGGAGAGTTGTCCCTGGTGTTCTGGCCAATATTTATCGCTCAACCAACATCACAAAAGCAGATTATCTGGTCATTTATCACGTTGCTGTTTGCTGAGTTTGCTGTGTGCAATTGGCTGCCATGTTTCCTACATTACAACAGTTACAACAGTAACTACACTTCAAAAGTATTTCATTGTCTGTAAAGTGCTCTTGCCCAGTGGTTGGAAAATCATGGAAATTTACAACATGGAAGGAGGCCATTCAGCCCACCATGACTGCGCCGGCCGATAAGTAGCCATCCAGCCTAATCCCATTTTCCAGCTCTTGGTGCGGAACCGCATAGGCCACGGCACTTCAAGTGAACATCCAATACTTTCTAAATGTTATGAGTGTTTCTGTCTCTACCACCATTTCAGACAGTGAGTTCCAGATCCCCGCCACCCTCTGTGTGGAAACATTTCTCCTCAAACCCCCTCTAAATCTCCTACCTCTTACTCTAAATCTATGCCCCTTAGTTCTGAACCCCTCAACCAAGGGGAAGAGGGCCTTCCTATCTCGACCCCTCATAATTTTATCCACTTCAATTAGGTCTCCCCTCAGCCTCCTCTGCTCCATAGGAAACAACCCTAACCTATCCAATCTTTCCTCATAATTAAAATTCTCCACTCCAAGCAACATCCTTGTAAATCTCCTCTATACGCTCCCTAGTGCAATCACATTTTTCCTACAGTGCGGTGACCAGAACTGCACACAGTACTCCAGCTGTGGACTAACTAGTGTTTTATACAGTTCCAGCATAACCTCCCAGTTCTTACATTCTGTGCCTCAGCTAATAAAGGCAAGTATCCCGTATGCCTTCTTGACCACCTTATCTACTTGTCCAGACACCTTCAGGGATCTGTGGACATGCACTTCAAGGTCCCTCTGTTCCTCTACACTTCTCAGTATCCTACCATTTATTGTGCATTCCTTGCCTTGTTAGCCTTTCCAAATGCATTACCTCACACTTCTCCAGAATGGACTCCATTTGGCACTGTTCCACCCATGTGACTAGCCCATTGATATCGTCCTGCAGGCTATAGCTTTCTTTATTTTCTTTCGTCAAGTCTTTGGGAACCATCCCAGAGTGCAGTGAGCTTATAAGAACATAAACGGTAGGAGCTGGAGTTGGCCATTTGACCCTTCGAGCCTGCTCTGCCATTCAACAAAACCATAGCTGATCGTCTTCCTCAACTTCACCTTTCTACAAGATCCCCGTATCCCTTAATTCCCTTCGTACCCAAAAATTTATCAACCTCTGTCTTGAATATACTCAACAACTGAGCATCCACAGCTCTCTAAGGTAGAAAATTCCAAAGATTTACAATGCTTTGAGTGAAGAAAATGTTTTCCTCATCTTGGTCCTAGATTTACACTGTGCAATAAAATAATATACAGTAACTTTTATGTACAAATACATGAGGTATATTAGTGCTGGAGAATGGAAAGAACACACATCACAGAGGTGAAAAGTTGGCAGATCAGACCCAAGTAACAAGAGAACCATAGACATAATTTTCTTCTGTTCTGTTTCTAATTAACAGCTAAAAAGTTGCTGCTACGTGGAAGAAAAATGGGCACAAAAGCTTTGCTCCCAATCTGCTTCTTGTCGTGTATTGAAAATTGCATTTTGCATTTTGTCCACTTAAGGCTACCATATACACATATACCAGCAGAGAGAGTCTGAAAGCGAATAAAGAAATCCATGTTTCAACAGCATGTGCAGTAGTTCTGTTTCTTACTGACTCTGGCTGAATCTTACTGTTTCTTCCCAAGACCTTCACAATGGTGACAAGGATGGTGAAAGAATAGGAAACATTGCTTTCAGGTATGAAATTTTTGGAAGCTGTTTATCAACACTCTGCAGACAGCATTTAAGTTGGAGACATAGGGAACACATTGAGGCTGTGTTGGACACATAGAAGCCACTCCAGCTCAGAATTAACAACAGGAAATCTTGCACAGTGTACACACACACATTGATCTCACCAAAATAACCATCTAATCAAATAAAAATAATCTTGGATCATTACAGAGAAGTTTTCCTTTGTAAAGAACATGATCCTGGATCCCTGATCATGCACTTTCACCACTTTGCTGATCAATATGACATTGTTTATGCCCAATCTACCATCTTTTGATGTGCATTCGGAGCCATCATCGGTATTCCCACGCTGACAAAAGTAGCTGTGATATTTCGAAGGCCCGATGGCAGATTTTGCAATCATGTGACTAAGGAGAAAAGGCCTTACTTCTCCACTATGGAGGTGAAGAATTGGAAGATAGTTTTATGAAACTTATGCCTGAGCAAAATGACTATGACTCAGCAAAAAATGCACTAGCGGCCTATTTCACGCGCAAGAAAAATAAAACATACAAAACAATTGTCTTCCGATGCACTAAGCAAGAAGCAAACAAGACATTTGACCGATATTGCTCATAATTGAGGCATGTAGACCCTAATGTGCCCCAGACAGAGGCAGACAGAGAAGGAACTTGAATGCCTATTTGACCTTGACATTATTGAGAATGTTGGGGATGAGCCTACCCCTTGGGTCTCACCCATACAAGTTGTTAAGAAACCCAAGAGCAAGAAACAGATTAGAATCTGCATTGATATGTGATCACCAAACCAAGCCATACAACAAGAAAGACACTTGACACCAACAATCGATGATATTATAGAGAAAGTGAATGGTGCTAAATATTTATCTAAACTTGACCTCAATGCAGGCTACCATCAAATTGAACTTGCAGAAGAATTGCAGCAAGTCTGAAGCCTGCTAAGACTATCACATACTGTGATCACTTCATTCCTGACCTCGCTACATTATGTGACAAAAGAGACCACCAAGTGGGAGTCGACTAAATGACACAAACTGGCAGTACATCAGATCAAATGACAGTTGTCAGCAAGTTGTACAAATGCCTATTTTGATCCTGAGAAATCCACCCAACTAGTCATAGATACAAGTCTGGTTGGTTTAGGTGCTGTTTTTGTACAGAAAGACAAGACAGAGAACCCATCAATCATTGTGCTGGCAAGCTGATTGCTAATGCCTGTAGAGTAACATTATTCACAAACAGAGAGAGATGCACTCTCAATCACATGCGGTATCTTTCACTTTCACCTCTACTTGTAAGGAAGCAGGTTTGAAGAAATAATCAATCATAGACCACTAGTAAGCTTGTTCAATAATCCACATAGAAAACCATCTACTTGAATAGAGCATTGGATACTCAAACTACAAGTATTAGCCAGGTAATTTCTACCCAGTAGACTATCTTTCACGATATCCATTGCCGGCAGTCAGTCCTACTAGTTGTGAGGAAAAGGTTGCCAAACAATAACTTAACTACATAAGCCTAAATGCGGTGCCAAAGTTGCTAAAACTAGCTGACATTAAAGCAGCTACAAAACAAAATGAGGCATTGCAACTATGTATGGTAGCTATGGAATATTGAAATTGGAAAGACATGATCGAGAGAGGATCTACAAACAAAATCGATCACACACTACAAGGTCTTCACAATGTTAAAAATCAACTTGCCATTACAACCACATCTGATCTCATATTACACAGCAACTGTATTGTCATTCCATATTCATTGAGGGAATGTGTTATAGATATACCACACGAAGGTCACCAGGGAATTGTCAAAACCAAACAGCTCTTAAGGGAAAAAGTATTGTTCCCAGGAATTGTCCACATGGTAGAGCACAAAATCAATCAGATAGCTTGCCATGTCAAGAAGACACAATGTCAACTCTTTGTGATCTTCTCAAGATGTCCGAACTACCTTTAGGACCATGGTTTGAAACTAGCGCTGATTTCACAGATTTGCCCTCTGGTGAACATCAGCTTGTTATCATTGATGACTACAGCAGATTCCCATTCGTGGAAATGAAATTTACATTGCAACAAAAGCAGTTATCCCAAAGCTTGACCAGATCTTTGCCTTGTTTGGAATCCCTCAAACAGTGAGAAGTGAAAATGGACCACATTCAGCAGCGATGAGTTCAGTAAATTTGCAAACTATCTGGGCTTCACTCATTGAAAAATCACACCCGTTGGCCAAGATCTAATGGAAAAGTCAACAGATTTATGTGTACCATGACAAAAGTGATACGTACAGCTACAGCTGAGAGCAAGTCGTGGAAGCAAGAGTTGTATTGCTTTCTTCGTAATTACAGAGCAACTCCTCACTTGACTACTTGAAAACCTCCATCTACACTTATCTTTGCACATCCTATGTGCACACATCTTCCTGAGCTACCTCTTGGAGCTAATGATCAACATGTACTTGAACGCAATCAAGAACAGAAGGATCGAATGAAAGTACATGCAGACCGAAACATGAAATTTAGAACTGTGAAGCTAAAGCCAGGAGATAAAGTGCCTGTGAAACATGATGGTCATCTTGGAAAGCAAACAACCCCTTATGACATCAAACTATTTGGATGAGGATCAATGATCACTGCTAAGCGCAGTTTGCAAATCATCACACGAAACACGCCATTTTTCAAAGCACTGAAAACACCATCCACAAGCATTGAATCCGATTTCAACATTGGCATCTCAGATGAAGAACATGAGTTAAATGAGACTACACCTGATGTCAGACGATATCCTACTCATGATTACAAAATGAACTATTGTCAGTTGGTGAACACATCTTTCATCTCAGTGTATATGACTGAGTGCATTGTTAAATTAATACAAAAGTTAGAATATGTAAGAATGTTACTGGTGAAGTTGAATGTTCAAACTACACGTAAGTTTATTGTTTACACCTTTGGAAATAAACCATTGAAACATGTTATGTTCTCATTTACTAAGATGGGGAGGGATGTAGTATTTTGAAAATTGCATTGTGCATTTTGTCCACTTAAGGCTATTATGCACACATATACTAGCAGAGGAGTCGGGAAGAGAATTAAGGAATCTATGTTTCAACAGCACGTGCAGGAGTACAGTTTCTAACTGACTCTGGCTGAATCTTACTGTTTTTTTCCCAGGAACTTCAACATCTGAATTGCCTTGTACACAATCTTCTTATTGGGTGGACATTTCAACTTCAATGAGGGTACACAACTTTCAATATCAGATAGACTGCTCATTGTACGCCCCACCAAAATTGAAAGTTCCAACATATGGATTTTGTATTGTCTGCTTTTCTTGAAGAAGTCATAGCAATGTAAATTTCATGCAAATGAATATCAGAGGCTTCCAATGACATTTCTTCCAATGAATAGGTAATTGCATTAAACTTGTATACTTAGTAATGGAGGGTGTGCATGTACCCTCCCCCCACATAATGACATATTTGGAAACAGACAAGGGGAAAGAACCATAAGCAACCTTGATAGTTATTGAAAAAAATTGCATGATCCTACCTTGAGCCATTAACACCTGTTTCCATAAAACAGAGCAAATCCGCACCCCACTGTCCTGACCATTCAGCTGCTCCATTCCACCTTGAATAAAAAGGAAAGCTCCACAATCTAATCAGCAACCTCCTCCTATTCCCACACCATCATTCACCACCACCTTCTCAAGGGTAATTAGGGATTAACAATAAATGCATCCTTGCCAGCGACGCCTACATCCCATGAATGAATTTTAAAAAATCATACCCAGACTTGTTTTCCCCATTCCTCCACCTGATGCTTGACACTGTACTAGCTTGCTCTAAGGCAGACTGCAGGGGTGTGCAGATTCATAACAAAAACAGTAAATGCTCGAAATACTCAGAAGGTGAAGCAGCATCAGTGGATAGAAAACCATTTTAGGTTGTGACCCTTCATCTGGCAAAAGTTAGAAATGTATAGGTTTTGAGCAAGTGAAAGGGGGAGGGGGAAAGAAGAAAAGGGAAGGTTTGTGATAGGGTGCAGGGCAGGACAGATTAAATGACAAAAGGTTTCATGGTATAAAACCGAGGGGAGTCATCATGGAACAAGTAAAGAAACTAAAGACATGTCTGGATGAGGTGCAAATGGCAGGATAGCAGACTCTCTCCCTTTCACTTTCTCAAAACCTATTACATTTCTCAATTTTGCCAGTTCTGATGAAAGGCCACACAAACCTAAAACGCTAACCCTGTTTTTCTCTCCACAGATGCTGCCCGACCTGCTGAGTATTTCCAGCATTTTCTGCTTTTGTTTCAGATTTACAGCACCACAGTATTTTCCTTTTGTATTCGTGTGCAGATTCATGCTTAGGGAGCTGCCGTCATTCCAACGAAGGCACGGCAGCACAAATACATTGACTTGGACTCAGAAATCCAATGCTAATTGATGAAATTTGCATCTTATATTAAACTAGGATGGGCAGTCGAATCAGAGGATGCAGTTGAGAAATTACATAATGATCTGGAAAAATATGCAAATAGGTAGAATAATAAAAGATGAAACTTACCACAGTCAAATATAAGTACTGGATATAGGAAGGAAAATAGGTAATGCATATACTCCATAAATTATATTAAAATAGCTACGGTTGAAGTTGAAAGAGACCTATAAGTCTTAGTAGATTTGGGCTGCAAATGTTAGCTCCGTTACCCCAGTTATTTGGCTTACAGGCGCCATTTTGTGTGCATAACATCATCCATGCCATGTGCGCATGTTTCTGGTACTAGCTATGCTGAACTCCATTTTGGTAAGGGTGTTTGAATGGGCGTTAGGAGCATGCATCAGGAGTAGGTAGAGCCGGCAAATTGTAACATCAGTCAGCATGCAATGCTGATTTGACTGCAGCAGTCAACCTCAATGCTCCAGCTAATGCCCTCTCTTAACCTCATACAGCTGAACATGTGTTCAGCAGCAGGAAGGATCCCTCCACCAACACTATTTAAAAGGATCAGCAACTTTCAGGTTAGTTGCTGATTGATTTTTACTGGCTGTTGCTGAGTTTGTAGAAATGTTTGGTGCTTTGTACTCATAATTAAATTGGAGAATATTTTCTGCACCCTTTCTAATGCCTTAACATCCTTCCTAAAGTGTGGTACCCCAATTTTTTTTAAATTTATTCATGGGACGTGGACGTCGATGGCTAGGCCAGCATTTATATTGCCCATCCCTAATTGCCCTTGAAAAGGTGGCGGTGAGCTGTCTTCTTGAACTGCAGCAGTCCTTGGAGTGTAGATACATCAACAGTGCTGTTAGGAAGAGAGTTCCAGGATCTTGACCCGGTGACAGTGAAGGAACAGCGTTATAGTTCCAAGTCAGGATGGTGTATGGCTTGGAGGGGATCTTGAACACAATACTGCAGTTGAGGCCGAACCAATGTTTTATGCTGGTCCATCACTTCATCCTTATTCTTGTACTCTATGCCCCTACTTATAAGCCCAGGATCCTGTTTACTTTATTAACCCCTTTCTCAACTTGCCCTGCAACCTTCAATGATTTGTGCACATATACCCCCAGGTCCTTCTGCTCCTGCACCCCTTTTAGAATTGTAAACTTTAATATATATTGCCTCTCCTCGTTCTTCCTACCAAAATGAATCATTTCACTTTTCCACATTAAATTTCATCTGCCTTTTGTCCACCCATTCCACAAGCCTGTCTATGTCCTCTTGAAGTTTATCACTATCCTCCTCACAGTCCACAATACTTCCAAATGTTGTGCCATCCGCAAATTTTGAAATTGTGCCCTGTACACCCAAGTCTCGGTTATTAACATATATCAAGAAAAGCAGGGGTACTCACACCGACTCCTGAGGAACTCCACTTTATACCTTCCTCCAGTCCAAAAAACAACCGTTCACAACTATTCTGTTTCTTGTCACTCAGCCAATTTTGTAATCATGCTGCTACTGTCCCTTTCATCCCATGGATTCTAACTTTGCTGACAAGCCTGTTATGTGGCACTTTATCAAATGCCTTTTGGAAGTCCATATACACCACATCAATTGCATTACCCTCTGTTACCTCATCAAAAAATGTAAGCAATTTAGTTAAAATGATTTGCCCTTAACAAATCAGTGCTGTCTTTCTTTAATTAATCCACCTTTGTCCAAGTGACTATTAATTTTATCTCAAATTATCATTTCTAAAAGCTTTCCCACCACCGAGGTTAAACTGACTGGCCTATAGTTGCTGGGCTTGTCCTGACATCCTTTTTTTGAACAAAGATGTAACATTTGCAATTCTGCAGTCCTCTGGCACCATCCCCTGTATTTAAGGAGAATTGGAAGATTATGGCTTGTGCCTCTGCAATTTCCACCCTTACTTCCCTCAGTATCCTTGGATCCATCTCATCTGGTCCTGGTGACTTACAAAACTTTAAGTATAGCCAACCTATCTAATATCTCCTCTTTTATCATTTTTAGCCTATCCAATTTCTCAACTACCTCCTCTTTTACCATGACTTGGGCGGAATCTTCTTCCTTGGTAAAGGTTGATGAAAAGTACTCATTTAGTACCTCAGCCATGCCCCTTGCCTCATTGTGTAAATCCCCTTTTGGGTCCCTAATTGACTCCACTCCTCATTTTACCACCCTTTTACTATTTAGATGCCTTAGAGAGGGTGCAGAAAAGAATGGTTCCAGGGATGAAGAATTTCAGTTACGTGAATAGGTTGGAGAAGCTGGGTCTGTTCTCCTTGGAGAAGAGAAGATTAAGAGGAAATTTCATAGTGGTATTCAAAATCATGAATTGCCTGGACAGAGTAGATAGGCAGAAATGCAGTGAGTGGTTGGGATCTGGACTGCATTGCTTGAGAGTGTGGTGGAGCCAGATTCAATCAAGGCCTTTAAAAGAGAATTGGATAATTATCTGAGCAGGAAATATTTGCAGGGCTACGAGGAAAAGGCGGATGAGTGGGACTAGGTGAGTTGCTCTTGCAGAGATCTGGCGCAGACATGACAGGCTGAATGGCCTCCTTCTGTGCTTTAACTATTCTATGATTCTACGATTCTCAGTCTACAGGGAGTGGTGTTGTATGTAATAAAGTCCTTGGTTCTCACTTCAATGGTCCTACTCCAACCACTTGCTCTCAGTCATGGGTGCTGTAGTTTCCATACCCCTTGGCCTGCAACATGACAGGGAGATTCAGCAGAGGCAACAAAGAGGAGGGGAAACTGATGAAAGAGTCATAGAGTCATAACAGGCACAGAAGGAGGCCATTCAGTCCATGCTGGCTCCCTGCTGAGCTATACAATCAGTCCTATTCCCCTGCTCTCTCCCCATAGCCCTGTAAGTTTATTTCCCTCAAGTGCTCTTTACTTTAGGAAGGATGTGAGGGTCCTTGAGAGGATGCAGAGGAGGTTTATCAAAATGGTTCCGGGGTGAGGGATTTTAGCTACAAAGTTAGGGGGGAGAAAGTGGGGTTGTTCCCCTTGAAGCAAAGAAGATTGCAGTGAGATTTGCTAGAGGTGTATAAGATTATGACAAGTTTGGATAAGGTAGATAAAGAAAAAGTGTTCCAATTGGCTGATGGTACGAGGACTACGGGACACAGATTTAAGGTTTTGGGCAAGAGATGCGATGTGAGGAAGACCTTTATTTCCTTTATTCATAAAGCGAGGGAGACATAAATCAGGAAACTACAGGCCAGTTAGCTTAACATCTGTCATAGGGAAAATGTTAAGAGCTATTATTAAAGATATTATAGCAGGGCGCTTCAAAAAATTTAAGGTAATCAGGCAGAGTCAACATGGTTTTGTGAAAGGGAAATCAGGCCGAACCAATTTATTGGAGTTCTTCAAAGAAGTAACATTTGCTGTGAATAAAGGGGAACCAGTGGATGTACAGTACTTAGATTTTCAGAAAGCATTTGATAACGTGCCTCTTCAAAGGTTAATGCAGAAAATAAAAGCTCATGGCGTAGGGGGTAACATATTTGCATGGATAGAAAATTGGCTAGCTGACAGGAAACAGAGAGTAGGCATAAATGGGTCATTTTCTGGTTGGCAAGATGTAATGAGTGGTGTGCCGCAGGGATCAATCAGTGCTGGGGCCTCAAATTTTTACAATTTATATAAATGGCTTGGATGAAGGGACTGAAGGTAAGGTTGCTAGATTTGCTGATGACACAATGATAGGTAGGCAAGTAAGTTGTGAAGAGGACATAAGGAGACTACAAAGGGATATAGATAGGTTAAGTGAGTGGGCAAGATCGAGCAAATCGAGTATAATGTGGGAAAATGTGAAATTGTAGGTTTGGCAGGAAGAATAAAAAACAAGCATGTTACCTTAACTGTGAGAGATTGCAGAGGCAACAAAGAGGAGGGGAAGTCATAGAGTCATAACAGGCACAGAAGGAGGCCATTCAGTCCATGACGGCTCTCTGCAGAGCTATACAATCAGTCCCATTCCCCGGCTCTCTCCCCGTAGCCCTGTAAGTTTATTCCCCTCAAGTGCCCTTCAGGAAGGATGTGCGGGTCCTTGAGAGGGTGCAGAGGAGGGTGTCCTGGTGCATGAATCGCAAAACGTTAGTATGCAGATACAGCAAGTAATTAGGAAAGCTAATAGAATGTTATTGTTTATTGCGAGAGGAATTGAATACAAAAGTATGGCGATTATGCTTCAGTTTACAGGGCATTGGTGAGACCACATCTAGAGTACCATGTACAGTATTGGTCTCCTTATTTAAGGAAGGATGTAATGTGCTAGAAGCAGTTCAGAGAAGGTTTACTAGACTAATACCTGGGATGGGCAGATTGTCTTATGAGGAAAGGTTGGACAGGCTAGGCTTGTATCTGCTGGAGTTTAGAAGAGTAATAGGCGACTTGATTGAAACATATAAGATCCTGAGGGGTCTTGACAGGGTGGATGTGGAAAGGATGTTTCCTCTTGTGGGAGAATCTAGAACTAGGGGGTCACTGTCTAAAAATAAAGGGTCGCCCATTTAAGACAGAGATGAAGAGAAATGTTTTCTCTCAGAGGGTCATGAGTCTTTTGAACTCTCTTCCTCAGAAGAGTTTTTGAATATTTTTAAGGCAGAGGTAGATAGATTCTTGATAAGCAAGCGGGTGAAAGGTGATGGGGGGAAGGCGGGATCATGAAGTTGAGGTTACAATCATGATCATGTTGAATGGCGAAGTAGGCATGAGGGGTGAGTGGCGTACTCTTGCTCTTAATTCGTATGTTCATATGTTACACAGCAAGTGATACTGACCTGTCACCAGGTTTCTTGGAGGCACCCAAGATCACGTCGTTGGCACCAGCTGGACCTCATCGTCACAAGGCGAGCCTCTTTAAACAGCGTTCAAATCACACGCAGCTTCCACAGTGCGGACTGCGACACCGACCATTCTCTGGTGTGCAGCAAGGTTAGACTCAAACCAAAGAAGCTGCATCACTCCAAGCAGAAGGGCCACCCGCGCATCAACACGAGCAGAATTTCATATACACAGCTGTTACAAAAATTTCTAAATTCATTTGAAAAAGCCCTTCAAAACACTCCCACAGGGGATGCAGAGACCAAGTGGGCCCACATCAGAGACGCCATCTATGACCACCTATGGCAAACGTGTGAAGTGGAATGCAGACTGGTTTCAATCTCATTTTGAAGAGCTGGAACCTGTCATAGCCGCTAAGCGCATTGCACTGCTGAACTACAAAAAAGCCCCCAGCGAGTTAACATCCGTAGCACTTAAAACAGCCAGAGGTGTTGCACAAAGAACAGCCAGGCACTGCGCAAATGACTACTGGCAACACCTATGCAGTCATATTCAGCTGGCCTCAGACACCGGAAACATCAGAGGAATGTATGATGGCACTAAGAGAGCTTTTGGGCCAACCATCAAGAAGATCACCCCCCTCAAATCTAAATCAGGGGACACAATCACTGACCAATGCAAGCAAATAGACCGCTGGGTTGAGCACTACCTAGAACTGTACTCCAGGGAGAATGTTGTCACTGAGACCGCCCTCAATGCAGCCCAGTCTCTGCCAGTCATGGATGAGCTGGACGTACAGCCAACAAAATCGGAACTCAGTGATGCCATTGATTCTCTAGCCAGCAGAAATGCCCTGGGAAGGACGGCATTACCCCTGAAATAATCAAGAGTGCTAAGCCTGCCATACTCTCAGCACTCTACGAACTGCTTTGCCTGTGCTGGGACGAGGGAGCAGTACCTCAGGACATGCGCGATGCCAATATCATCACCCTCTATAAAAAGAAAGGTGACCGCGGTGACTGCAACAACTACCGTGGAATCTCCCTGCTCAGCATAGTGGGGAAAGTCTTCGCTCAAGTCGCTTTCAACAGGCTCCAAAAGCTGGCCGAGCGTGTCTACCCTGAGGCACAGTCTGGCTTTCGAGCAGAGGGATCGACCATTGACATGCTGTTCTCCCTTTGTCAGCTACAGGAGAAATGCCGCGAACAACTGATGCTCATCTACGTTGCTTTCATTGATCTCACCAAAGCCTTTGACCTCATCAGCAGACGTGGGCTCTTCAGACTACGAGAAAAGATCGGATGTCCACCAAAGCTACTAAGTATCATCACCTCATTCCATGACAAGATGAAAGGCACAATTCAGCATAGCGGCGCCTCATCAGACTCCTTTCCTATCCTGAGTGGCGTGAAACAGGGCTGTGTTCTTGCACCTACACTGTTTGGGATTTTCTTCTCCCTGCTGCTCTCACACGTGTTCAAGTCTTCAGAAGAAGGAATTTTCCTCCACACAAGATCAGGTGGCAGGTTGTTCAACCTTGCCTGCCTAGGAGCGAAGACCAAAGAACAGAAAGTCCACATCAGGGAATTCCTCTTTGCTGACGATGCTGCATTAACATCTCACACTGAAGAGTGTCTGCAGAGTCACATCGACAGGTTTGCGGCTGCCTGCAATGAATTTGGCCTAACCATCAGCCTCAAGAAAACGAACATCATGGGAAAGGACGTCAGAAATGCTCCATCCATCAATATCGGCGACCACGCTCTGGAAGTGGTTCAAGAGTTCACCTACCTAGGCTCAACTATCACCAGTAACCTGTCTCTCGATGCAGAAATCAAAAAGCGCATGGGAAAGGCTTCCACTGCTATGTCCAGACTGGCCAAGAGAGTGTGGGAAAATGGCGCACTGACACGGAACACAAAAGTCCACGTGTATCAAGCCTGTGTCCTCAGTACCTTGCTCTACGGCAGCGAGGCCTGGACAAAGTATGTCAGCCAAGAGCGACATCTCAATTCATTCCATCTTCGCTGCCTCCGGAGAATCCTTGGCATCAGGTGGCAGGACCGCATCTCCAACACAGAAGTCCTCAAGGCGGCCAACATCCCCATCTTATACACACTACTGAGTCAGCGGCGCTTGAGATGGCTTGGCCAGGTGAGCCGCATGGAAGATGGCAGGATCCCCAAGGACACATTGTACAGCGAGCTCACCACTGGTATCAGACCTACCGGCCGTCCATGTCTCCGCTTTAAAGACGTCTGCAAACGCGACATGAAGTCCTGTAACATTGATCAAAAGTCGTGGGAGTCAGTTGCCAGCGATCGCCAGAGCTGGCGGACAGCCATAAAGGCGGGGCTAAAGTGTGGCGAGTCGAAGAGACTTAGCAGTTGGCAGGAAAAAAGACAGAAGCGCAAGGGGAGAGACAACTATGTAACAGCCCCGACAACCAATTTTTTCTGCAGCACCTGTGGCAGAGTCTGTCACTCTAGTTTTGGCCTTTATAGCCACTCCAGGCGCTGCTCCACAAACCACTGACCATCTCCAGGCACTTACCCATTGTCTCCCGAGACAAGGAGGCCAAAGAAGAAAGAAGAAGAAGAAGATAATGACCTGGAACTTACTGGAGGCAGAGATAATCAATGATTATTAAAGGAAAATGGATAGACACTGAAGGAAATAAACTTGAAGGACTACGGGTACAGAGGGCAGAAATGGGGCTGACTGGATTGCTCAACGGAGAGCTGGCATGGGCTCGATGGCTGAATGGCCTCCTTCTGTGCTGTAAATGACTATGACTTTATGACATTTTCTTGAATAAGGGTGTCACATTTGCCACTCTCCAATCCTCTGGCACCTCCCCCCCATATCTAAGGAAGATTGGAAGATTATGGCAAGCCCTTCCGCTGTCTCACTCCTACTTCTTTTCGCAACCTGGGATGCAACCCATCTGGACCACTCTAAGCATCGACAGCCTTTCCAGTACATCCTGCCTAAAAATTTTCACCTCATCCATTTCCTCTAACCTCTCCACTTCTTTTGACATCTCTGTAAAGTACTCATTAAGTATTCTAGCCTTGCCCTGCACCTTGAAGCATATATCGCCCTTTTTGTCCCTAATAAGCCCCTCCCCACCTCTTACTACCCACTTACTATTTGGGCTGGATTTTACCATCGGCAGACGGGACTTTGCCACCGATGTAAAGGTTGGTGGCAAACCCTCTTCCACCTAGCCCGGGGATCTGACCCACATTTTATGGGTCCCCAGGCTTTAATTGTCCCGAGGCGGGACTTCCACCCAGCTGACGCCATGGAGCCAGGACTTCAGGTAGGTTGGGCTTGTCTCGCCAGGGGGGTGATCGGTCATGGTGGTGAGGCAAGAGTAGTCATTTGCGGGGGGTTGCATCTTGGGTCCCGGGGTGGGTTGGGAAGTGGGGGTAGCCCTCAATTGGGCACCCTGTGCCCGACTGCCATGACACCCCCGGTGCGCAGAAAGGCAAGCAGCTATCGCTGGGCGGCCTTTCACGTCCCCAGCACGCCCGCTTGCCATGGGTAAAATAACTGTGGAGGCGGGCAAGGACCACTTAAGGGCCTTGATTGGCCTTGGGCGAGCGGGCCTTCCCCCACTCCCCCCCGCACCATCCAACCCAGTGGGGCAACGAAAAATTCAGCCCTTTATATGCCAGTAGAGGATTTTTGCATTCCCTTTTATATTAACTGTCATTCTATTCTCATATTCTCACTTTGTCAGTCGTATTTTCCTCTTCACTTCCCCCTCAACTTAAGGTGTTTGGTCTGGTTCTCGCTTGAAGAATTCATCTGACATCCATCAAACACCGTCTTTTTTTGTTTCATCGTATTCTGTATCTCCCTTGTCATCGAAGCAGTCCTGACTTTGGTTCCCCTACCTTTTGCCCTTGTTAGAATGTATCTCACCTCCTTCAGGATCATCCATTGCTCCATTACAGTTTTTCCTATCAATCTTCTGTTCCATTTTACCCTGGATAGATCCCCTCTCATCCCATTGAAGTTAGCCCTCTTCCAATTTAGAGGTTCTACTTTAGATTGTTCCTTGCTCTTCTCCATTGTTCATTGAAACCTTATGACACAATGATCACTCTTACCCAAATGTTTCCCCACAGACATTGCTCAGAACCAGATCCAGCAATGGCTCCTGTGTGTGATATGACTGTTTTACGAATGAGGTGCTCACTGAAATCTGCTACCTGTTGCAAGTAGGCCTGCAGCCTCAGTGCAGCACGAAGATGGTGCTGCCAGTGACTGTGAAAATGGCTGTGGCCTTGAACTTCTTTTGAGTCGGGATCCTTCAAGGCTGCAGCAGGTGACATCTCTAAGATCTCGTAGTTCGCCTTCCACTCCTGTATAAGGGAGAGGGGAGTACTTTGCCTTCTCTCTTTCAAGAAACAGGCAGAGCATGCATGTGGCTTTGCTAGGATGATGGGCTTCCCCATAGTGCAGGATAATGGGCTTCCCCATAGCGCAGGGTGCCATTAACTACACACACATTGCTTTGGGGGCACTACATCTAAATGCAGAGATGTACCACAACAGCAAAGGGTTCCACTGCCTGGATGTGCAGTTGGTGGGTGACCACGTTCAGCGCATCATGCAAGTTAATGCCTGGTATCCTGGCAGCAGTCATGATGCCTTTATTTTGCACCAGTCTGCTGTACCATCAGTATTTGAGACATCATGCCAAACTAGAGGGTGGTTATTGAGCAACAAGGACTATTCACTGGCTTCGGACTCCAGTGTACAATTCAACCACAAATGGCCAGAATGCAAAGACGAGAGCCATGCTGCCACACAAAATGTCATCAAGCAGATCATTGGGGTGCTTAAGCAATGCTTCCACTGCCTGAACCGCTGTGGAGGAGCCCTGCATGTGTCATGCTTCACCATGGTCTGCTGCATCCTGCACAGCCTCTCCATCGTGAGGGCAGAGCTCTGGAAGCCAGGTATGCAGTGAGCAGCTGATGGGAGGAAGAGAAAGAAGAGGAGGAGGAATAAAGGAGGTAACCAAACACATACCCTTTCCGGCCAGGATGTCTATGATTGGCTCATCCATCCATGGTCCAGTAAACACAACCCCACTTGCTCTTTCAACAACAGTCTCATACTCTACCTTCCCTTTGTTAATGTTCATCACAGCATCCTCTTGGCCACAATGCTGAAATAAAAGCCACCACAAAACACACATTCCAAACCAACTTTACCAAACAAACCATCCAATATTCCATACAAACGTCAACCAATCACCCTTGTGCATTCCTTTAGCATCTGTCTTCTGTCTGCCTTTGCCTGGCCTAGTGCAGCTAGACCATGCTACTCCAGAGCCCGGAGCCTGGCTGGCAGAAGGCTGCTGACTTTCATTGGGGGAGATTTCAGATTGGAATCAAGGGAAAACCTCTCCATTGGTTGGAATCATACCTAGCACAAAGGAAGATGGTTATAGTTGTTGGAGGCTAATCACCTCAGCCCCAGTACATTGCTGCAGGAGCAAAATACTGCAGATGCTGGAAATCTGAAACAAAATCACACCATCAGGCAAGTCACGGATGCCATATTCAGGCAGGCGGGCTACTATATCCACTTTGACACAGATGGGCCAGCACAGGCACAGACGGCTATGGGGTTTTCAGCCATTGATGGATTCCCTCAGGTCCAGAGGGACATCGATTGCACCCACATAGCCATGAAGGCACCGACAGCCAGTCAGATTCCTGAATAGAAAGGGCTACCACTCATTGAATGTCTAACTGGTCTGCAGCTGATCCCTGGAACAAGTCAGTTACATAGAAATTCAGGGCAATGGTGACCTTGACGGCTGTAGGTAAGGAGCTGCCATAGGGGCCGCGAGACTTCAGGTCATTGTGGATCAGAGCACACAGGTCTGAGGCCATCTGCCTAGATAGTCGCAGTCTCCTAGGACACTGGTGCTCTGTCATTTGTAGGCAGCTGATTCTTGGGCAGTAGACTCAATATCTGGGTTGTGCCTTCTTCCCCTTTCAGCCCACTGCTGTGCTCCTCTGGTCTCCTCCTATCTAGGAGGTTGCTCAGCTCATCCTGGCTGCTCTGTCCAATGTCAGAGTAGCTTGTCCCCATCTTAATTCCATCACCTGGGCTTTGTGCATTGACTAGGCCTTCCCTTGCCAATCCCAGGTTCCCAACTGATGCTAATGGCCTCATGCCCCTCTCCAGATTCCTGCCACTCACCACTGAGAAAAGCAGGTCTTACAGTTCCAGCAATGGCTACTCTGTGGCACTTCTGAAGCAGCTGAGCTTTATTTCGTGCCTCTGCAGCTGGTCTGTGACCACAGGAAGTGAATCTTGGAGGTCTGAATACCAGTTCCCGGGCAGCTGTCATGACTCCTTTATCTTGCATGAGTCTCAGGTGCAGCACCACTTCAGGCCCACATCCAGACTCTGTGGGTGGGTGCTGGGGGATAAGGGTTATCCACTAAGGAGGTGGCGCCTGACACCTGTTCGAAACCCAGACACCGATGGGGAGAGGTGCCACAACCAGAGCCATCTCCTGACACGGACCTGCATTGACCAGACTATTGGCCTCTTGAAGATACGCTTCTGTTGCCTTGACCAGTTAGGTAATGCCCTCCAATATGAGCCAGCCAGAGTCTCCCATATCATAGTCATCTGCTGCGCCTGCACAACATGATACTGGAAAGAGGCTTGGAAATGGATGAGCAGGAGGAACTGGAACGCCACTCCACTTCGAAGAAGGAATGAGAGGAGGAAGAAGAGGAGGAAGAAGGGATTGCTTCAGAGGCAGCTAGTGCCCTGGCAGCGGAGGACCCCCAGCCATTCTATCCCAGACCTCAGGGTGAACTGCAGGTAGCATGGCAGCAAGGGTCACACTGATTCACCTGATATCCCCCGAGTCCTTGCGGCTGATCACCACACAACTCACCTTCCAGCATGCATAGCTATTTTACTGCTATGACCCTTAAGTGCGAGGTCACATTGGCAGCCATGAACGTGCACCATTGTCCAACATCATAAGGCATAACATTCTCAGGGCCTCACGGCCCCGCCACCCATCCCACAATGTGATGTCCCTCTCTGAGATGAGACATCACCAACACATCTGCCAGAGTGGTGAAATAAACTTACATTGTGAGGCAAACGAAATAACAGACAGATGCAGACAACAGTATCCAGGTGACCCATTCAGTAAATTTAACGCCGTGGTGCTTTCCTCTCCCTAAAACATCTACGGGGTGCTCCCCCTGTGGCAGAGGATGAAGTGGAGGCAGCCTGCTCCCTACTCTCTGCCACCGGCTGAAATGCCCATGGTTTCTGTCCTTATCTTGGAGATGCCCATGGGGGCTCTTCCACAGGCTACCAGGCCTGCGTAATGGCAGGGGCTGCCTCTGTCATGGAGCCCCGGCACATAAATGGCTCCTAGGGCAGAGGGGGCGAGGGGTTGAAGGGTGATACCGGTTCCCTCGAGAGGTGGCACCTTCATCTGCTGCTAAGACCATTTCAGCCTTTTCGTCCCATCAACTGGGACGCAGCAGGCATCCATTCACAGTACTTTCATGCCATCAGCGACACTGAGCAGTCAATGCTACAGAAGGTTTCACTCCTTCGGTGCATATCAGTGCGCTGCTACTGCATCTACTCAGAGTGGCGCTGCATTTGGCTCTCCAAGAGTTTGCCCAATCTCTCAATGGAGGAGCTCATGCGATCAAATCCCTGAGTCATGACAGAGCACATGCGCTGCATGGACTCCTCCATTGCATGCCTATGGCTCCTCAAGGCCTCAGGAAACGCCGACAAAAAGGACTTTATCTGTCTCTGGTTCTCTAGGAAGGCCATCCCTGATTGTGACACCCACGGCCCAGCATCTTCGCCCAGCGAAACATTGCTGTGTCCGTCCTCCATTCCCCAGGTGTGACTGCAAACTGGTGTCTCTGCCTCAGCCTCCTCCTGCTCCTGCTCGTGTGTGCTGTGAGGTTCACCCAGCGCTCCCCTTTCTACTCTAACCTGTGGCCCAACCGAGGTGCATGTCTCTTATTTGGTGTAAGGTGCCGAAGTATGATGTGACAGTGCAGGTTCCGTAGACTCCGCAACCAGCCAAGGATGATGGCGCTGATACAGCAGGTCCACTTTGGTGCCACTCTGTATCTGGCCCTGTGGGAGATACAAGAGAATGGTGATGAGAACGGTCCTACCCAAGAAGTGCTCCAGCAGAATCAAAACCTCAGATGACAGCAGTCTAAGATCCAAAACTCTTTTTTTGTAAATTATTTGTTCGGGGGATGTGGGTGTCACTGGCTAGGCCAGCATTTATTGCCCATCCCTAATGGCCCTTGTAAAGGTGGTGGTGAGCTGCCTTCTTGAAGTGCTGCAGTCCTTGGGGTGTAGGTACACCAACAGTGCTGTTAGGAAGGGAGGTCCAGGATCCTGACCCAGCGACAGTGAAGGAATGACAACATAGTTCCAAGTCAGGATGGTGTGTGGGCTTGCAGGTTACTTGCAGGTGGTGGTGTTTCCATGCATCTGCTGCCCTTGTCCTTCTAGGTGATAGAGGTCATGGGTTTGGAAAGTGCTGTTGAAGGAGCCATGGTGAATTGCTGCAGTGCATCTTGTAGATTGTACACACTGCTGCCACTGTGTGTCAGTGGTAGAGGGAGTGAATGTCGAAGGTGGTGGATGAACTGCCAATGAAGCTGGCTGCTTTGTCCTGGATGGTGTCAAGCTTCTTGAGTATTGTTGGAGCTGCACGCATCCAGGCAAGTGGAGAGTATTCCATCACACTCCTGACTTGTGCCTTGAAGATGATGGACAGGCCTTGGGGAGACAGGATGTGAGTTACTGGCTGTAGAATTCCCAGTCTCTGACCTGCTTTTGTAGCCACAGCATTTATGTGGCTGGTCCATGTTGTCTGATTGTCTTTAAGAATGATGTCCATTTAAGGTCTTAGTATGCTAATGAGCTAAGTAGTCATGTGACTCAGAGTCAGAGTCATTCTGTAACTGTAAGACCAGGAGGCAAGTCCTGTCAACAGGTAGCTCTGCACTGTATGTATAAGTTAGCTGTTTAATAAACCTGTTTGAGATCTTCAATCAACTAAATTCCACACATCTCATTTATGTTGTATCAGACAACATAAAAAGCTTCCCATTACATGTTGGCAGCTGTGGTGAGAAGACAGAATCCAAGACTGAAGACCACAGGAAAACGCAGGAGATGGTGGTGCAGTGCTAATGTCACTGGACTAGTAATTCAGAGGCCCTGGCTAATACCCTAGGGACATGGGCTCAAATCCCACAATGGCAGCTGGTGGAATTTAAAATTCAATAAAACAAAATCTGGAATTGCAAGCTGGTTTCTGTAATGGTGCCATGAAACACTCATCAATTGTCATTAAAAACCATCTGGTTCACGCATATCCTTTAGGGAAGGATATCTTCCATCCTTACCTGGTCTAGCCTACATGTGACTCCAGATCCACAGCAATGTGGTTGACTCTTAACTGCCCTCTGAAATGGCCTAGCAAGCCAATCAAGGGCAATTTGGGATGGGTAACAAATGCTGGCCTGCCAGCAACACCCACGTCCCATGAAAGAATACAAAAAAACTACCGACAGCTAAAAGAACACTGGCCCAAACAGTGTAAAAAAAAACTCGCCTCAAGCTGTAGAAGACAGAGCTGAACAACAGGCTGCAATTCAATCACTGTGATCGGGTTATATTAACCTCCAGTTAATAACAATAAGCTTTGAGGTGCTTGCAAAGTTGGTTTTCTTTAAAGGCTCAGTAAAAGAAAAAAACAGGGAAAACCCAATCCCTATCTCAGGCTGATCGATTGTTTTCAAAGGCTCCCTCACACTGATCAGGTCCGCACAATTACAGGAGGCACCCGACAGCAAAAAGTGTGGGAATCCTCCATTCACGCAGCATCCTCCATTCAAGCTCGGAGCTAGTGCTAAAAATAGAAACCATTAAATCACTCCAGCATGAAGAGCTTTCATTCACTCAGCCTGAGTTTAACAAAAACACATAAAACCACTCAAGCATGAAGAATTGCCTCTTGAATGGCTGTAGAAACAAACCCTAGTTAAAAAAAAGCACTTGAAATGCCTATTGCACAGCTGTATAAACAGACAGACTAGAGTGCTGGAAGGTAGATAAACAGACAAGCTGCTGCTGTCAATCAAGCAGCCAAGAGAATTATTTTAACCGGAAGACAGTACAGAGTCGCAGAACCAGGTCTTAAAACACATCTTAAAGCAAAGGAACAGCAGAAGTATGCTATCCAAGTTCAAACTGTCCCAACAGAGAATGCTTTACAGAGCAAGTAATTGTAGGCTGTAAAAATAATGCTAGCATTTGGAAATGAGGGATTGCATAGGGTCAATACCTATGGATTATTAGAATTGGACCAGAAAGACCCCACAAAGTTATGAAAAATGCTGAAAGATCAGCTCTGATTGAGGGTGAATTTTCAAATTCACCACCTGTAATTGACATCCTACAGGCAACAGCTACAGGAATCAATAGACCAGTTTGCAGCAGATGTCGTGGTAAGGGCAACGAATGCAACTTCTCAGACTATCAGATTGAATAATGGAGTTGGTGATTATATCAACACCCATTGAAGCGTTCCAGAAAGACCTCTTGGGGAAAAAGAAAGGTCACAACATCAATGCACTGCTGGAAGATGGAAGGAAATAAGATGCCATGAGACTTCATGGGGTCCAGAGTCGATGCTGAGGACACCCAGGGCAACTCCCTCCCTACTGTAGACCACTGTGCCACCACCTCTGGTGGGTCTGTCCTGCCGGTGGGACAGGACATACCCGGGGATGGTGATGGCAGTGTCTGGGACATTGTCTGTAAGGTATGATTCCGTGAGTATGACTATGTCAGGCTGTTGCTTGACCAGTCTGTGGGACAGCTCTCCCAACTTTGGCACAAGCCCCCAGATGTTAGTAAGGAGGACTTTGCAGGGTTGACAGAACTGGGTTTGCCGTTGTCGTTTCCGGTGCCTAGGTCGATGCCGGGTGGTCCGTCCGGTTTCATTCCTTTTTATTGTCTTTGGAGCGATTAGATACAACTGAGTGGCTTGCTAGGCCATTTCAGAAGGAATGTAAGAGTCAACCACATTGCTGTGGGTCTGGAGTCACATGTAGGCCAGACCAGGTAAGGACAGCAGATTTCCTTCCCTAAAGGACATCTGTGGTCATCTCCATCTACGTTCTCTTGGTCTCGCTGGATGAATTTTTCCTTCCTGAGGCGAGGAAGAAGAGCTCTCTCCTCTCTAATACTGCATCAATTAGTGCCTGCAGGGAGGCATCAAAGAAATGGGGTGCCACTGAGGTCACATGCCGTAACCACAGAGGCCCTCCAAACTCCCTGGTGCTGTATCACTAAAGGCAACGGCAAGCCCAGTCATGGATGCCGCTTGCCTTTCAAGATTGCCCTCAGTGACCTGTTTCCACCTCCAAGACACCTTTGCCACCTCCAATTGGGCGCCGGACTTGCATTCAGGCGAATTGGCAACTTTACAATGAAAAATAGCGTTGCATCAGTGGGGGTTGGGATCCAGAAATGCTCCCGGCGTCGGGTTTCCAACCCCAGAACAAAAATTCGATCCTTGATTCCTGCAATAAGGTCAAATGGATGCCAGATATTTGGGGTACAAGCATGCCTGTCTTTTCATCCTTTGCCTGACACTCTTATTCCTTCAAAATAATTATTGCCATTGGAAGGTCCAATGCTGAACACTCGTATTATCGTGAACAAAGCAACTTCTGTCAGCACAGTGCTGTGACAAATATTTGCAAAGGAATCTTGCAGTGCAAATATATAGCAGCAAACAGCAACAGAAGGTTATGCTCCAAGCTAATGCAGAAATATCTATATAAAAAGTTCAAAAAGCCATAGTAGGAAATCTTAGCATTTTCATGGCCCAGGCCATTAATTAGCCTTGGGCAGGACTTCCACCCCTCTGAGGCAGGTAGTTATGCCTCCAAGAGCTGCTAGCCAATCAGCGGGCAAGCAGCTTTTTAGTCCCAGCAGCGTCCCTGGGAGCGGTGGCCACTGCTGGGACTGCGTCCAGCCAGAAAAAGGCCATGGACGTCGGCCCCCATAAAGGTGAGTGAAGTTTTGGGCCTCACCAGGGACAATCGGCTGGACTCTGTCAAGGCAGGTAGGGGTCGTTCAGGAGGGCGGGAGGAGGTTCTCGATTAGAGGCAGCTTGTGCTACTGGGGGTGTCCTCTGAAGGGCACAAGATGCCCGATTAGGAGGGCCCCCCCCACCCCACCCCAGGGCCACAAGGGTGCTGAAATTCCCAGCTGCCGCTGGTAAAATACTAGTGGTGGCGGCAGGAGGCCCTCAATTGGCATGGGGATGGTGGATGGTGGCGTGGTAATGTCACTAGACACGTAAATCAGAGTCCAAGCTCATGTTGTGGGGACATGAGTTCGAATCCCATCATGGCAGATGGTGAAATTTGAATTCAATTAATAAATCTGGAATTAAAAGCTAGTCTAATGGTGACCATGAAACCCGTGTCAATTGTCAGAAAAAAAGAACATCTGAGTTCATTAATGTCCTTTAAAGAAGGAAATCTGCCATCCATACCTGGTCTGGCCTACATGTGACTCTAGATCCACATCAATGAGGTTGATTCTTAAAATGACCTTTGAAATGGCCTCGAAAGACACTCAGTTCACAGGCAATGAGGGACGGGCAATAAATGCTAGCCTAGCCAGCGACACCCATATCCCACAAACGAATAAAAAAAAGTAATTGGCCACTTAAGGGCCTCAATTGGTGGACAGGCCATTTTCAACCTCCCCCCAATGCTGCTGGCAAAACGGGGGCGGTTAGGTGACAGGAATGGCGCCCTGCGCCTCCCACTAGATTTTACACCCCTCCCCAACAC
Source organism: Heterodontus francisci (assembly GCF_036365525.1). Classification (NCBI taxonomy): domain Eukaryota; kingdom Metazoa; phylum Chordata; class Chondrichthyes; order Heterodontiformes; family Heterodontidae; genus Heterodontus; species Heterodontus francisci. Next base: position 49,967,994 of record NC_090383.1, read on the forward strand.
CCTCCTCCTCCAGCCCACTCCTGGGGGTGGGGGGGAAGGGTGGGCATAAAATTCAGGCCCAGATATGATGTCAGACTCACCCAGTGCAAAGCCTCCAAAGTCTACAAAATATGTATATTTGCCAAATTCAGCACATCACGAATTGGGTACTTGAGCCCACTTACCCAATTCAATTAGGTTCAACCACACAATACATGTATGTGATCTTGCATCACTGGCTAATTAGCTTTAACAAAGTTTCAATCTGAGGCCAAAGGTTTTCATGAAGAAATCCTCCAGACGCAAGATTCCTCAGGGTTGTGGGGCTACTGATTGTACCCAAGTAATATTGTGGGCCCCAAAAGTTGACACTCATGTTTATATTAATCACGAAGGCTTTCACCTTCTAAATGTGCAGGTCATTTGTGACCATCTGGACAGCTTCCTGCATGTAAATTCCTGATGTCTTGGAAAGTTTGGTGATGCGATTATATTTTGCCAATCTAATTTCTTGGTATTACATTTGATTTCGAGTTGAGCCCTCAACGCTCCACTCTATCCATCAAAATAATTGCTTACTTCCACCCACTCAACATTGCCCATCTCTGCATTATTTCAGGCCTTTTGATTCTTTAAGGCTTAAATATGCCTTTATTACTTCAGGACTCGATTATGCCAATACCCTCTTACAATGATCTCCCACGGTCTCACCAGTTGTGTTCTGTCCTGTACTTTTATCCATAATTCCTGTGCTCAAAGATCTCCATTGGCTCCTTGTCCCTTAACTTATTAAATATAAGATCCTTGTTCTTGTCGATAAATCCCTGCATGACATTACTCATCCTATTTCTGAAAGCTTCTCTCCACTCCAATTCTAGCTTTTTATTCATTCTTCCCTTGCTTTGTCCAACATTAGTGATTGAAGCTTCAGTTGTATTCAGTTTCTTAAAGTCTCTTTCTGGACCTCATTGCCTCTCCAGTAGGCTTCCCAACCCTCCCAAAATGACCAGGGTTTCCTGGAATTGGTGGTTCCTATCCCAAGTGGTACCTCGAGCAGCCCAGATCACCAAATTAAATTTCCCACTGCAGTACACCCACATAAACAGCAGACACTTAATTGAGGTTCTGTATATATTCAATGGGGGCTTGGGGGAGAGATGGTGACTTCGGAAGAGGGGTCTGTGGAGAGAGGGAGGCTAGGGGTGGGCATGGGGCCCAGTATTTGCTGCAGAACCATAATCAGCATCAAAGTGGTGAGTGGGAGCTTCATTCAGAGAACAGCCAGTAAAGCAATGAGTGAAGCGGTGGGGACTTTACTGTGGGTGAATAGTGAAAGATTGCCTCTATGGGTGGTCAAATGGGGAATAAGGGGATGCCCAGGGAGAAGGGAGAAGGAAGGTTCTTGAACTGAGAGTTATTAGACAGTGGAATCTTTCACTACATGTAGCTATCAAAAGGAATGAGATAAATATTTAATCAGATATCATGTGATCTGGTGTCACAAGATCAAGCAACACATGGTTGGATATCATGTGGTCAGAATATCCAGGAATGCCTCCAACCAGAATTGGCAACTCTCCAAGCCATTTTCCTTTAAAAATGATATCAAAACCCCTCTCCAACTAAGCCTTTCACCCCTTTCCTTGCTTAGCATTCATTTCCAAATGCAATTCTTAAAGTACCTTGGGATGTTTCTCTCCCAGCAGATTGGAAACCCGCAAATGTAACACCTCTGTCCAAGAAAGAAGGGAAACAGAAAGCAGGAAACTATAGGCCAGTGAGCCTAACGTCTGTCATTGGGATAATGCTAGAATCCATTATTAAAGAGGTAGTAGCAAGACATCTAGAAAATCACAATACAATCTGGCAGAGTCAACTTGGTTTGTGAAAGGGAAATTGTGTTTGAGTTAGAGTTCTTTGAGGATGTAACAAGCAGGATGGATAAAGGGGAACCAGTAGATGTAGTGTATTTGTATTTCCAAAAGGCATTTGATAAGGTGCCACATAAAAGATCAGAGCTCATAGTGTTGGTGGTGATATATTAAAATGGATAGAAAACTGGCTAACTAAAAGGAAACAAAGAGCCGGGATAAATGGGTCACTTTCAGGATGACAAACTATAACTAGTGGAGTGCCACAGGGATCAGTGCTGGGGCCTCAACTATTTATGATCTATATTAATGACTTGGATAAAAGGACAGATTGTATTGTAGCCAAATTTGCTAATTATACGAAGATAGGTAGGAAAGCAAGTTGTGAGGAGAATACAAAGAGTCTGCAAAGGGATCTAGATAAGTTAAATGAGTGGGAAAACCTTTGACAGATGGAGTATAATGGGCTGGATTTTGTTTTCAGCCTGACGTTGTGTTCCGTGGCAGGGTGAGGGGGGGGAGGGGGCGGAGAATCAGAGTGGCAGTGGCCACCATGGAGCCCGACGCCAGGATTGCCAGTTCCAATTTTGCTGGCTCAATGGCAGCATCTCCACCACTCTGCAACGGGACCCTACTTATATGAAATAGCACTCGACATAAATTTAAATTTAATTCCCTGCAATCTTACCTTCAGTTTGCAATCTTGAACATGTCATGCGGCACTCACATGCCTTCACTTTGCCGTCCAGGAGAAGCAGGTGCCACCGCGGTGATAAAGGAGTCAGCTCTGCATGATTTAGTGTATGGTGGGGGGGGAAGGAGGCAACTCTGCGTGATTTGTATAGGGAAAGGTGGAAGGTGTTACTGCATGATTTGTATGGGGAAGGGACAGAAGGGGTCAACTCTACATGATTCAGTGTATAACTAAACTGGGCATTATGCTGTACTGTGTGCAGGGCTGCAGCCTTTTAAAAATGGTACTAGAACCTGTTCCTGCATCAGGTGACACCATGAACGGTGTTGCCAATGCCGTCCCCACCATGTGAGTGGGGGTGGGCAGCCGCCGTTAATATGGTAAGTGGCCGCCCACCGTGTAATCGCGGTGGCGCGGCAGCTCGGGTCCCATGGCGGACAGCCGCCATGTTCTGCGCCCGCCACCACTCCCGGCGGCAGGACTACAAAATCCAGCCCAATGTGGGAAAATGTGAGGTTGTCCATTTTGGTAGGAAGAACAGAAAAGCAGAATATTGTTTAAATGGAAAGAGAGTGCAGAATGCTGCGATACAGAGGGATCTGGGTGTCCTTGTACATAAATCACAAAAAGTCAGCATGTGGCTACAGCGAGTAATTAGGAAGGAAAATGGAATATTCACCTTTATTGCAAGGGGGATGGAACATAAAAGTAGAGAAGTCTTGTTGCAACTGTACAGGGCATTGGTGAGACTGTACCTAGAGTACAGTGTACAGTTTTGGTCATCTTATTTAAGGAGGGACATACTTGCATTGGAAGCAATTCAGAGAAGGTTCACTAGGCTGATTTCTGAGATGAGGGGTTTGTCCTATGAGAAAAAGTTGAGCAGTTGGGCTTACACTCATTGGAGTTTAGAAGATTGAGAGGTGATCTTATTGAAACATATAAGAGTCTGAGGGGACTTGACAGGATGGATGCTAAGAGGATCCCCTCATTGGGGAATCTAGAACTGGGGGCACAATTTCAAATTAAGGGGTCTCCCATTTTAGATGGAGATGAGGAAGAATTTCTTCTTTCAGAGGGTTGTGAGTGTTTGGAATTCTCTTTCTCCGTGAGGAGTGAAGCCTGGGTCACTGAATATAGTCAAGGCTGAGTTAGACAGATTTTTGATAGACAAGGGAGTCAAGTGTTAAGGGGGCAGATAGGAAAGTGGAGTTGAGGCCACATTCAGATCTTATCATGGTGAAGAAGGCTCAACGGGCCAAATGGCCTACACCTGCTCCGAATTCATATGTTCATATGAAAAACAATTTAAGGGTAAAAATGATACTAATACTGGAAATCTGAAATAAAAACAGAAAACGCTATATCTATTGTTATGGCAATGTGCTTTGTTGAATGATAGTTTTCTTTAATCCACTGATTGGAGATCTGAATTTGTATTATTTTTAAAAATACATTTTTAAAAAGACGTTTTAAAAAAGGATGACTGCTGGCCTGGGATGATCACCTAATTTGCAACACTGTATCCCACATTGCAAAGGATTGTAATGAGGGAGACGAAATGGCTGCATTTCCCATCAAGAACCAAGACCAAGGAAGTTTAAAGGAACTACCTGCTCTTTCAGCAAGCAAAGAAATACTGCTATTTGCTATGTTTGAATGACTGAGTGACTATCATGTGACAAGCCCCTCCCCATCTGCAGTTTTAAGCTGGTATTTCCTCTGCAGCAGAGGAGAAGCAACTGGACTCTGACATGAGCAGACCCTAAGTGCGGGTCCCTCTCTCTCCATTCCAGCTTGAAAGCTTTCAAATCCTGCTTGTTGACTGACCACCTTTGCATACTCTGGCTATAATCATCTGCACTGCAGGAAATCATCTGCATCGCTGGCTCCAAGAGACCCACCGAATCAGTCAAACTAAAAGCCTCATGACCGCCAAATTCAGCAAGAAGCCAGCAGAATCATCAAACGCCACAGAATGTATACCCCTTTTTCCTATGGACTCTAACTCAACCAATCTACCCTTCCCCACTCTGTAACCTATTTGTATGTATGTAAACCGCCAGAGTGCGTTTGTGAGTGGAAGTTGGCACATTGTTTATTATTTTATTTGTTTGGTTTAGGTACAGTAAAGTTAACTTCTTTCTTTGTTAACTCAAGAAAACCTGTCCAATTGGCTCTTGTTATGATCATAGCAAGTAAGTAATCAAACACCTACTGAATTGGCCAGTGCATCCACTTTAAGAAAGAATTAAACCTGTTGTGGTCAAACAAAAGGGGAGGGAAAAGGGGCCTTTCGACCCCTCCTCACTTGACCATAACAATATCTATATATAAATACATATATGTATACATAAAGACATTGACAGACCTTCTGCATATTTCCAGTGGTTTCTGTTTTAGGGTTCAAAACACGGAACATAAAGAATAATTGTGCAAATATGTTATATGTTGCACCAACTGATTTTGCCATTTGCACTAGTATCTGTTCAGACTTAATCCTAAGAATATCCATGCACCTAGCCTCAGCCCTAGCAACAACTTCACTCTCAAGATGATGAGGTAATTATGGAAGAGGAAGGTCATATCCGAAGTACTGTAGTTTTTTCATTGATTTCAGGGTTTTAACCTTCACTACTTTATCTAATAGTCATTTAAAGTTCAACATTCTTTGGGTGAAAAGGAATTTCCTGATATTTTGAACTTGTGCTCCCTTCACCAACTCGTAAATAAGTTTCAAGTAGTATTCTGGATTTACCTTTCCTCTACCCTTAACTATCTTATAAACCTGTTTAAGATAGCCTCTCAGACACCTCCTTCCCTGTCTGCAAAATTTAACTCACTGGGCAGAACATGGCAGGTTTGGGCCAACTGCCCTTTTTACACTCCATCTAATTTTACTTTCTCCTGAAAACTATTGTTTAGTCTGAGCTTGGTGGTTTTCAGTATGTATTTATTCTGCATGCTGAACACTAAGAAGACTAAAGTGGGTCACATAGCCCTTTTTTAAGTGCTACATAGCGAAACTATACCGCAAAAGGAGTCCGAGACATGCTCTCGTCCTTAGAATCATAGAATTCTTGCTAATTCTTGATGGAAAAAAGTAAGAAGAATATGGAATGAAGTCAGTTGTCCCCTTTTTGGTCTGGCATCCAGGTGTACAGAGATGGATCACTAGGATAGTTTCAGAAGCAGTCTGTTCTGGAGATGTCAAGAATTATTTTAGTAGGCTTTCCAGGAGAAATGTGGCATCAAAGTTTTTCTGCCAGCACACGCTTGAATTGCAGGATTTTTTTTCAGCTCCTCAGGAGCTTTAGGGATTTTTTGCTCTTTCACACTGAATCTTGGCAGGATTTCATCAAAAAGGTAGAGAAGGAGATGAGCTGGGTGATTTCTTTATCCTTGGCAGGAAAATACCAACCATCTTCAAACAGTTCACACCACAACTAACTGTAAACAATGTCCAACGCCAAACAGAAAGTTGACCTCCTGACCTCCATAAACCTTGACTTATGGCTTCTCTGTAACCATTTCACCCCGAATCACCAAAGGTTCTAGTTTTTTCTGAGCCCAAATCACAGATGACCTCCAGCACAGGTGGCTTTCAAACAACATCTTGTCCTGTCGGTGAACTTGGTAAAAAAAAAATACATCCATGGAATCTTTTCAGTTTTAACACAAGTCCTCAAAAAATAACAATATTAAAAAAAAGAAGCATTTTCATAACAAAATAAAAAAATATGCAGACAGAAAGTACAACACATAGGAAGAAAAAGTAGATGATGCATGTACTTCCTGAATGGTATTCAACTAGTTAATGATGAAACTGAAAGCAACTTGGGAGTCTTAGTTAACCGTGACTCAGTGGTAGTACTCTCACCTGCATCAGAAGGTTGTAGGTTCAGGACATGTGCGATGCCAATATCATCACCCTCTATAAGAACAAGGGTGACCATGGTGACTGCAACAACTACCGTGGAATCTCCCTGCTCAGCATAGTGGGGAAAGTCTTCGCTCGAGTTGTTTTAAACAGGCTCCAGAAGCTGGCTGAGCTTGTCTACCCTGAGGCACAGTGTGGCTTTCGAGCAGAGAGATCCACTATTGACATGCTGTTCTCCCTTTGCCCGCTACAGGAGAAATGCCGTGAACAACAGATGCCCCTCTACGTTGCTTTTATAGCTCTCACCAAAGCCTTTGACCTTGTCAGCAGACGTGGTCTCTTCAGACGACTAGCAAAGATCGGATGTCCACCAAAGCTACTAAGTATCATCACCTCATTCCATGACAATATAAAAGGCACAATTCAGCATAGCAGTGCCTCATCAGACCCCTTTCCTATCCTGAGTGGCGTGAAACAGGGCTGTGTTCTCGCACCTACACTGTTTGGGATCTTCTTCGCACTGGTGCTCTCACATGCGTTCAAGTCTTCAGAAGAAGGAATTTTCCTCCACACAAGATCAGATGGCAGGTTGTTCAACCTTGCCCGTCTAAGAGTGAAGACGAAAGTACGGAAGATCCTCATCAGGGAACTCCTCTTTGCTGACGATGCTGCATTAACATCTCACACAGTCTGCAGAGACTCATCGACAGGATTGCGGCTGCCTGCAATGAATTTGGCCTAACCATCAGCCTCAAGAAAATGAACATCATGGGACAGGACGTCAGAAATGCTCCATCCATCAATATCGGCGACCACGCTCTGGAAGTGGTTCAAGAGTTCACCTACCTAGGCTCAACTATCACCAGTAACCTGTCTCTCGATGCAGAAATCAACAAGCGCATGGGAAAGGCATCCGCTGCTATGTCCAGACTGACCAAGAGAGTGTGGGAAAATGGCACACTGACACGGAACACAAAAGTCCAAGTGTATCAAGCCTGTGTCCTCAGTACCTTGCTCTATGGCAGTGAGAACTGGACAACGTATGTCAGCCAAGAGCGATGCTTCAATTCATACCATCTTTGCTGCCTCCGGAGAATCTTTGGCATCAGGTGGCAGGACCGTATCTCCAATGCAGAAGTCCTCAAGGCGGCCAACATCCCCAGCATATACACCCTACTGAGCCTGCGGCGCTTGAGATGGCTTGGCCATGTGAGCCGCATGGAAGATGGCAAGATCCCAAAGGACACATTGAACAGTGAGCTCGTCACTGGTATCAGACCCACTGGCCATCCATGTCTCCACTTTAAAGACGTCTGCAAACGCAACATGAAGTCCTGTGACATTGACCACAAGTCGTGGGAGTCAGTTGCCAGCGTTCGTCAGAGCTGGCGGACAGCCATAAAGGCGGGGCTAAAGAGTGGCGAGTCGAAGAGACTTAGCTGTTGGCAGGAAAAATGACAGAAGCGCAAGGAGAGAGCCAACTGTGTAACAGTCCCGACAAGCAATTTATCTGCAGCACCTGTGGAAGAGTCTGTCACTCTAGAATTGGCCTTTATAGCCACTCCAGGCGCTGCGTCACAAACCACTGACCACCTCCAGGTGCTTACCCATTGTCTCTTGAGACAAGGAGGCCAAAGAAAAAAAGAAGAATGATGAAACTGAAAGCAACTTGGGAGTCTTAGTTAACCATGACTCAGTGGTAGCACTCTCACCTGCATCAGAAGGTTGTAGGTTCACATCTCACTCCACAGATCTGAGCACAAGATTTATGCTGACCCTCCAGCGAGTACTGAGGGAGCGCTAAACTGATGGAAGTGCCACCTTTCAGATGAGATCATACACTGAAGCCCCATCTGCCCTTTCAGGTCGACATAAAAGATCCATAGCACTATTTCAAAAGTGGGCGGCACAGTGGCGCAGTGGTTAGCACCGCAGCTTCACAGCTCCAGGGACCTGGGTTCGATTCTGGGTACTGCCTGTGTGGAGTTCACAAGTTCTCCCTGTGACCACGTGGGTTTTTGCCAGGTGCTCCGGTTTCCTCCCACAGCCAAAAAAAACTTGCAGATGATAGGTGAATTGGCCATTGTAAATTGCTCCTCGTGTAGGTAGGTGGTAGGGAATATGGGATTACTGCAGGGTTAGTATAAATGGGTGGTTGTTGGTTGACACAGACTCAGTGGGCCGAAGGGCCTGTTTCAGTGCTGTATCAATAAATAAATAAAATAAATAGCTGAGGAATTTTCCATGGTGTCCTGGCCAATATTCATTCCTCAACAAATATCACTAAGAACAAATTATCTGGTCATTATCGCATTGTGTTTGTGGGAAAATTGACTAATTTATTACATTTCAACAGTGACTACACTTCAAAAGTACTTCATTGTTCATAAAGCACTTTGGGAAGTTCTGAGGTTGTGAAAGGTGCTATGTTTAATAGACTCAATGCTAAATACGTCCAATCAATGCAGTGCAGCAAGCAACAAGGCTAATAGGCTCCCCAGCATTTCTTTACATAGTGCTGTGGAATGATTTATAACCACCAGAGGGCAAATGGAGCTTTGGTTTAACATCTCATCTGAAATATGGCCTTTCTGACAGTGGAGGATTCTCTCATCAGTGCTGCTCAAAAACATCAGTCTGGGTTATGTGTCAAGACTCTACAGTGTGGCTTGAAACCATAAATTTCGGGCTCAGATGCAAGAGTGTTACCACTGAATCAAAAGGCTGATACCTCTCGGGAACAGCCCTGAATATAGGCCTTAAGGCATCTTAAAAAGACTGATTACATTGAAAGCACAGTGGGTGTCCATCATCTTTCGAAGACGGAAGGATGCCAACCAACAGTGGGCATAGGCAGCTTATAACTTAAGCTGCAGGTATACTTAGATTACTGTTATTGGAGGGGGGAAAATCCTAAAGTGTACAGCTTATAGAAGTTGTAAATTTAGAAACAACTGAAGGAGAATATGAGTACTGAAGGGATGAGATTTAAGTCTAGATTTTAACTCCCAGTGGGAGTTGTGTGGGTTGGGGGCTGAGGTGAGAAGCAAACTGTCCAAATGACCCCCTATTCGGACCCATGATGCACTTAACACCAGGTTTGCCTGGCAGGGAAGCCATTACGGCTTCCAAAAGGGATATGGGATTAAAATTACAGTTGGGGCAATGACAAGGCATTTTTAAAGATGCTGCCTTCTGGCAGGTGTTCTAATCACCTGATATAATTAGCAGGTTTAATTTATATCCTATGGGAAGGCAGTGGGGTTAGAAGGGATAAGTCACAGCCCTGACTGTAACTGCCTGACCAAAAAAACATAGGTACAGGAGTAGACCTCAAGCCTGTTCCACCATTCTATGAAATCATGGCTGATATATGATCTATATCCATAAACCCACCATTGCCCCATATCCTTTAATAGCTTTGGTTAACAAAAATCTGTGAATCTCAGATTTAAAATTAACAACTGGTCTCAGCATCAATTGCCATTTGTAAAAGAGCATTTAAATTGCTCCCTTTGTCTGTAACCGTGTTTCCTAATTTCACCCCTGAAAATCTGGCTCTAATTTTTAGACTATGCTCCCTAGTATGATACTCCCCAACCAGCAGAAATAGTTTTTCTTGAGCTACCCTATCTGTTCCTCATCATATCTTGAAAACATTGATCAAATTATCCCTTAACATTAGGGAATCCAAACCTAATGTGTAATCTTTCCTCATAATTTAACCCGTGGAGTCCAAGTGTCATTCTGGTAACTCTATGCTGCAATCCCTCCAAGGCTAATATATCCTTCCTAAGATGTAGTGACCACGACTGCTCAGTACTCCAGATATGGTCTAACTGGGCTATGTACCTGGAGTCCAAGTCTCTTTGAACCTCCACTGTTTCTAGCATTTCACCATTTAGAAAGTACTCTTATCTATCATTTTTAGGTCCAAAGTGGATGATCTCACATTTTCCTGTATTGAAATCCATTTGCCACAGTTTTGCCCATTCATTTAATCTATCAAAATCTCTTTATAATTTTATGCTTTCACCTACACCACTTACAAAGCCACCAATCTTTGTGTAATCAGCAAATTTCGATACGTTCCATCAGCTAAGTTGTTAATTGTCATGCAGACCCCCATCTGCCAAGAATGAGGCATATTAATTTTTTCATATGAACATTGATTTTAAACTGTTGCTGGAGTGAAGAAGGACTTGTTAACAAAATCACCAGACACTTGACTGGAAAAACATTTGCATACTAACAGACAGTGTTTGGAGAGATAAAGGATTATTCCCTGCTCCACTTAACCCAAAATGGACTGTGATCACCAGACATTGAAGGTGAGGAAGCTAACATTCCAGGATGGCTGCTAAGATAGCAGAATCCACAACAGAAGTGGTCAAACCAGCTAGTCACATGACTAACCTGCTGGGCAACCTGGGGTTTTTTGAATTGTGCCACTGAGGAAGACTCAGAAGGCAGTTGAAACTGAACCTGGAACAAGGAAACCTCTCTCTCTCTCTCTTGCTTTCTCCCAAGCCACTGGGCCCACTTTTTCCCTTGAACCTGAAGAAGCAGAAACAGTGTTAGATGTAGAGCCAGACGGAGTACTGTTAGCAAAGATACAATTGGAACAGAGGAATCTTGAATTAGAAGAAAGAGAAAGAGAGGCAGGAGAGGGAGAAAGAAAGAGACTTGCAGAAGAAATGGGAAGAGAAAGAGAAAGCCTTCCAGAAGGAACGTGAAAAAAATGATAGGCAGGAGAGAGAGAGAGAAAGAATATGACAGAAAGAATGCGACGGAAGAGAATTAAAGCGGCTTGAGTTCATTAGGGGGCGACAGAGTAACCCCAGTGAAAGCATGGCCAATATGGAGGAGCGTAATTCAGGGCTGGGTGCAGAATTGTTAAAACTAGCTCATCTAATCCCAAAATTCAGTGAGGAAGATGCAGGAGACTTTTTTGTGTCTTTTGAAAAACTGGCAAGGCAGTTAAAGTGGCCAGCTCAGGCCTGGTCTCTTTTACTGCAAAGCAAGCTAACTGGAAAAGCCCATGAAGTTTATTCCGTTGCCAGATGAGAGTTCATCAAATTATGAATTAGTACCTGCAACCTATCATCAAAATTTTTGAACCCTCAAGAAGCAAGCTAATCAAACTTATCTGGAGTTTGAAAGAAGCAAGCAGCTGGCTTTTGACCAGTGGCTGAGGGCTCTTAATGTACAGCACAGCAATGAGACTCTCAGAGAAGTAATTCTGTTAGAGGAATTTAAAAACTCTCTCCCACTCTCAATAAAGACCCATGTGGAGCAGCAGCGGGTCCAGAGAACCCAGCAAGTGGCCGTTCTGGCCGATGAGTTTGCTTTAATTCATAAGTCAGTTTCCCAGGGGAGAACCTTTCTTAATCAACCCAACAAATCCGAAAAGGACAAAGGATGGGAAGGTGATCTCCGCCCAGGTAGTCCTGGAAGAGAAAGGAAAGTAGGGGGCCCTCCTCCAGCCAAAAAGAAAGGTACTGTGAACAAGAGTGAGACCTGGAGACCTGTGTGCTTCCATTGTAATAAAGCAGGGCATATGAAAGCTGACTGCTGGAAAATAAAGGGAAAACCTGCACGGTTAATCAGGGCACACCCGTTCAGTGAAGACGAGATCCTGATGGAAAGCACAGCAGAACAAGCTGTGGCTTTAACTGCAGTAAGAGTGAGACCCAGGAAGTCTACTGCTGCAAGTGCAGGAAAAGTTTATAGGATTCCTGAGGGTTATCAAGGTTTTGTGTTTGAAGGGAAAGTAACCCCATACCCCTCAAGTGGGCCAAGCAAGCCCATAGTAATTCTCAGGGACACAGGGGCCACCTGATCCTTTTTACTGGGAAAGGCCTGACCTTTCCCCCAGACAGTGCAGTGAACACCAAAATGGTGGTAATGGTATTGGAGGGCAGTGTATGCCTGTACCTGTGCACCAGTGCCTCTAGAGTGCAACCTAGTTTCGGGACCGGTGGCTGTAGGGAGTGTCCCTAGTTTGCCTGTGGACGGGGTTGACCTACTCCTAGGTAATGACCTGGTGGGGGTGAGGGTGGTAGCCCCCCCACTAGTGAAAGAAAGACTGTAGGAGGTCAGAGAGACAGGGCAGGGGCAGGAGACGGTCCCCTGCAGAGTCCCTGAATGTGTAGTGGATCAAGCCATGATCAAATCAGCTCCCCCAGAGGAGGCTGCATTGGCACTGCAGGCAGATGACCATGAGGTCTGCCTGTCCGAGACTTTCGTTGGAAAGTTAGGGGACCCAGGGAATGAATTAAATGGATTATCCCTAACTGAGGCTTAGCAAGCCGACCCAGTATTGCGAGAGTTAGCACAGGCTGCCCAGTCTGAAAGTGAAACAGAGGGAGTGCCTGATTGCTTCTATTTAAAGAATGAGGTACTGATGAGGAAATGGAGTTCTCCTCACAGACCTGAGAGCAAGGAGTGGACAGTAGTTCACCAGTTAATGATGCCACAGAGGTACCGGAGAGAAATATTAAGAAGGGCCCACATGACTACAGTGGCTGTACATGCCAGTATACGAAAGACCAAAGCCCACATAAGACAGCAGTTTGACTGTCCAAAACTCCACAAAGATGTGGTGGAGTACTGCAGGAGTTGCCACATGTGCGAGATTGAGGGAAAACCCCAACCTACAGTGAAACTTGCACCCCTAAGTCCTGTACCAGTGTTAGGAGGACCCTCCAACAGAGGGCTGATGAACTGTAAGGGACCCCCACCGAGAACAAAAGGGGACAGGCAGGCACACGGCTGGCAAGTTTAGACAGTGAAGAGGAAAAGGTGATCAAAAGGGCAGGTTAAAGGAAGTCCAGGAGGAATCCCGGATGAAAACCCCTATTGTCCAGTCAGCCAACCCCACAAAATGTGGAACGTTAGATCCCACATTCTCCCACGTAAATGCAGACTCTAGAAACACCCCACCAGAGTTGCTAATAGCATTTACAGGAACCTGCAGAGACAAAGAAAGACCTCTAGGGCGTAGAGAAACCATGAAGGTGATGCCTCACCTAGTCAAAGTGCCACTGGGGAGTGCAGTAGGGCCTGTACACATACCTGCAGGCAAGAATGTCCCAGAGAACAAAGGGGAGATTAACAAAGAATCCTCCCTCACAGTCAGCGGAAAAGGGAACCACCCATCTCTGAAGTCAAAAGCCTTTGCATGACTCAGCAAAGCACTGAAAGAGAGTTCAGGATAGACCTGCCCACTACCAGCTCTCCTTAAAAAAAATGACCTCCACAGGGACAAAGACCCACGGCAGTCAGGGCAATGGGCAAACTGAAGAAAAGCTTCCCCAGAGAACCACGTGGTTACTGGGAGGCCAAAAAGGGGAAATTAAAGCAGCACTGGCATCCAGAAAAGACAATTTTAATAAGCTTTAAGATTTATGAATGAATGGAAATGAATGAGAGAAATGCATGGTTTTTCTTTCTGTATCTTATAATTTCTCGCAAACCTTTTAATGAAATGCGCTTTTTTCATATTAATTTCACCACATGAAAATTGATTTTAAACTGTTACTGGAGTAAAGAAAGAACTTGGGTTGAATTTTACCGGCCCCTCGATGCTGCGGGTCGTGGCACGGGGGCCGGTAAAATGCTACGGGGAGAGGCCCACCTCGACCCGCAATGTCAAGGAGGGCCTGCCTCATATTACTGGAGGCAGGGGGACCTCGGTGCGGCCCCTCTGCTGCCTGGCGGTGGGCCCTTCATCTAAATATTCAAATGAACCTAAATTACATGCTAATAAACTTACCTGCAGGCAGCGGACATCCCACATTGATTTTACCGACTCCGAACGCAGCTCGCGCGCCTTCGGAAGTCCGTATGGGGTTCCCTGGCGAGAAACTGGTTGGGATGGGGAGGAATAAAATTTTCAGGGTGGGAGGGGTGCAGGAACGGGGAAATCAATTATTATTGGTTCTGTGAATGGTGGGAAAGGGTTGAAGGGCAAATAATTGAAGGTTGCGGGGGGGAGTTCGGGTAGGGAATAAAGTGTTTTTTGTCAATGAGGGCCAGTTAAATGATCATTGGGGTGATTGAGGAAGGAATTCCATAACATAAATGTTTATTTAATAAAGATCTGCACTAATGTTCCTTTAAAAATTTTAATTTTTGCTAAGGGTTTAAAGCCCTTTGAAAATGGTGCCACGCTTATGTGATGGCGCCGGTTGCCATTGCCAGGGATGTGGCAGCTCCACCCCCTCAATTTAAATGAGCCCCTGCGCATAATATCGCAAGTCTCAGGGAGGGCGCATCCATGCAGGATGCACGCCATTTTTAGAGTGTGTCGCCGCAAACTGCGGCGCACATAAAATTCAGCCCCTTGTTTGAAAATAAAAAGCAGACCCTTGACTGGAAAGACATTTGCATATTTACAGACAGTGCTTAAAAGGGACAAAAGACCATTCCAACACATTCAATCCACAATGGACTTTTGATTACCAGACATTGAAGGTGGAGGAGCTAGGATTCCAGGTTGATTGCTAAGATGGTCGTATACACAAATTGACATGGTCAGACCTGTTTAGTCACATGACTAACGGGCTGTTGCAGGTTTTTTTGAACTCACCACAGAGAATTTGAACTCAGAAAGTTGTTTGCTCCTGGACTGAAAATACCTCTTGTGGCGGGCTTGCAGCAATCTCTCCTGTCTGCTTCCATCTCTTTCTCAAGGAACTGAAACCCACTGAGGATACATAAACCCCAAGAGAGAAAAGTCTCCTACAGTGAACAAGGTTGAAGAAGAATACTGGGCCTCAACAAAAAGCAAGATCAACCTACAAAAGAACTCTACAGCGAGCTTGAAGCACAGTAACAAAAAAACCCTCCTCAGAGATTGCCTCAAACTGTTCCACTTTATCTTTTCCTCTGCTCTTTTCTGTCTCTATTTGCATGTGCATATCGCGTATGCATGCTAGCGTGGGGTGCGGCTTGTATCCGTAGGTGTTAACCGAATTAGAGTTTTTAGTTTAAGTTCAATAAACTTCACTTTTCTTCTTTAAACCTAAGAAAGCTTGTCTGTGCTCATTTCTTTGCCTGATAATTGGAAAGCGGTGAACAAGGATTCACCACAGGGGAGCTGAAAACACGATGTGTTTAAAATTAAATCCTGTTACAGTAAGACCAGGTGAAGGCTGAAAGGGAACCCTAGACACCCTTCTCACCTGGTCGTAACAGTCTGTTTTGAGGGAATTTATCAAATGCCTCTGTAAGTGCACATAAATAAGATTCATAAACATTCCCCTGTCCACCACTTTGGTCGCCTCTTCAAAAAATTCGATCAGATTCATCGGACATGACCTACCCTTTACAAATCCATGCTGTTTCTCTCTTAGCAGCTGAAAATTTTCAAGGTGTTCAGTCACGCTATACTTAACTGTGGATTGTAGCAATTTCCCAACAACATATGTTAGGCTAACGGGTCTTCAATTCTCTAGTTTCCCTCTGTCAACTTTTCTAAATAGCAGAGTGACATATGCAATTTTCCAATCTGAAGGAACAGC
Source organism: Heterodontus francisci (assembly GCF_036365525.1). Classification (NCBI taxonomy): domain Eukaryota; kingdom Metazoa; phylum Chordata; class Chondrichthyes; order Heterodontiformes; family Heterodontidae; genus Heterodontus; species Heterodontus francisci. The sequence goes on from NC_090383.1 coordinate 49,983,945, forward strand.
TCTAGAATCGAGAGAACTTTGGAAGTTTATAGTTAGGGCATCACCAATACTCTCACCTACTTCCTTTAAAACCTTGGAAAGAAAACCATCTTGTCCTGGGGATTTGTCTCTCTTTAGTAACATTATTTTTTTCATTACTGTTATTTTGCTTATGTTAATTTTGACAAATCCTTGTCCCTTATTCAATATTAGTTTCCTTGGGATGTCTGGCGTGCTGACCTCTTCCTCTACTGTACATAGTGATGCAAATTAATTATTCAGCATGTCCGCCATTTACTTATTTTCATTGACAATACACTGATACAAGCTTTCAGGGGACCAACACTGCTCCTGACCACCTTATTTTTCTTAATTTCCTACATTATAATCGTGACTACACTTCAAAAGTACGAAAATAGTTGCAAAGTACTTTGGGACATCCTGTGGTCATGAAAGGTGCTATGTAAATGCAAATTCATTTCTTTCTAAATAATTATAAAAATATGTTGTGTTGAGATACATAGAAACTGTTCCCACTTGTGAAAGGATCGAGAACGAGAGGGCACAGATTTAAAGTATTTGGTAAGAGAAGCAAAAGTGACAGGGGGAAAAACCTTTTCACACAGTGAGTAGTTAAGGTCTGGAATGCGCTGCCTGAGAAAGTAGTGGAGGCAGGTTCAATTGAAGCATTCAAAAGGTAATTAGGCAGTTATATGAAAAGGAAGAATATGCTGGGTTATGGGGAGAAGGCAGGGGAATGGGACTGAGGAAATTGCTCTTTCAGAGAGCCAGTGCAGACCCGATGGGCCGAATCTCCTCCTTCTGCACTGTAACAAATCTGTGATTCTGTGACTTTGATATCCCTTGCAAGTTTCTTTTCCTACTCCCTTTTTGTAGCCCTTACCATCTGTTTTGTCACCCTTTGCTGTTCTTTGTATCTTTCGCAATCGCCAGGATCTGTGCTTTTTATTGAATTTTTGTATGCTTTTTCTTTTATTTTTATACCTCTTTAGTTTCTTACCTCTTTAGTTGTCCCTGGCTGTCTTTTGTGGCAAGTAGAACTCTTGCCCCTTAGAGGTATAAACTGATTCTGTATCGCTTTAAATTCCTTTCTGAACACATTCCATTGAGGTTACCTAGAAGGTTTTCATTTAAATATTATGGCGTGTTGGACCTTACTGAAATTCTAGCCTCGATATTAACCTATGCCCCCCACACACAATGGATGGGATAGGTTTGTGGGGGAGGGTAAAAGAGTCAAATATGTGAAATGTGACCCCAATTATGTGCGCACTGTTGAACGCCTTCATTATGACGACAGATATCTGTGGCCTCAAACAAGAAGACCTGCTGCTCGCTGGACCTGGTAAACCTGCATCATTAATGGCTGTTAAAGTCACCACTGCCTTCAATTTATTTGCATTCAGTTCCTTCCAGGGCGCTACCAGAGATACAGCGAGAGTGTCACAGTCGGCTGCACATAAAGGCATAAGGCAGATGACGGCTGGATTGTTTACCAGGGCTGGGACATATAAACTTCCCCTGTGATGACAATAGCAGCATAAGTGGGCAGCAGCAAGAACTAGAGGTGCAGGAGGAACCATCTGCTCAGCACTTCTCATTTCATGAGGATTCCACCAATGGTGAGGAAGAGGAGAAAGATGAGGCGCACAATGCCAGACGAGCCCATCAGATTGCTGCTCAAGATGCCAAGGATGCCCTAATAGCTCAAAGGTTCAGTTAGTCACTCACACTGGACAAAAGTAACTATAACATTCCCCGCCACTACCTCCACCACACAGCTCCACCATGCAGCACTTACACAAGCAGTCTTGTAACCATCTGTCCACCCATTCCACATTCACTATTTGGTGTCAGTCAATTAATGTCTCCACATTAAGCACAAATCAAATGAAAAACAGAGTTGGCACTCACCATGCAAGAATGGGGAACATAGGAAAGTGCAGATTATTAAATTTGAAGTGATGTAAGAAATTAACGATATTAATAAATATTCAATAAGATCCATATGCAATAAATCTTTTTTGTTTCCTAGCTCTGGCAGTTCTACTTGGTGCAGTCCCTGTGGCTTCAGCAGTGGTAATGCATGTTGCTCTGATCCCTGCTCTGACTTTTGAAGTGTTTGCAATCAAAGATCTCAGCATGTTGGAGCTTATGAGGGCCCTACAAATGACTGCTCCACCTGCAGCTGCGCAGGGTCAGACCAGGCCAGCAAGAGAAGAGGCAGCATGTCAGGTACTGATTAAGGTGGTGGCAATGAGTGAAGCATGCAAATAGAGTCATACAGCACTGAAACAGGCCCTTTGGCCCACCGAGTCTGTGCCAACCACGAACCACCCATTTATACTAATCCTACATTAATCCCATATTTCCTACCACATCCCCACCTTCCCTCAATTCTCCTACCACCTACCTACGCTAGGGGCAATTTACAATGGCTAATTTACCTATCAACCTGCAGGTCTTTGGCTGTGGGAGGAAACTGGAACACCCAGTGGAAACCCAGTCACAGGAAAAACTTGCAAACTCCACACAGGCAGTACCCAGAACCAAACCCGAGTCTCTGGAGCTGTGAGGCTGCAGTGCTAACCACTGCGCCACTGTGCCGCCCCTTTGCTTTGAGAGGAGTTTTTTTTATTCATGTCATGGGCTGTGGGCGTAGTTGGCAAGGCCAGCATTTGTTGCCCATCCCTAATTGCTCCTGAGAAGGTGGTGGTGAGCTGCCTTCTTGAATTCTGCAGTCCATCTGGTGCCAGTAGAGCCACAGTGCTGTTTAGGGAGGGAGTTCCAGGATTTTGATCCAGCGATAGTGAAGGAATGGCGATATATTTCCAAGTCACAAAGGAGCGTGGCTTGGAGGGGAACTTTCAGCTGGTGATGTTCCCACACATCTGCTCCGCTTCTGGGTGGAGGAGGTCATGGGTTTAGAAATTGCTGTCGAAAGATGAGTGGTGAGTTGCTGCAGTGCATCTTATATATGATATTGTTGCCACTGTGCGTCGGTGATGGAGGGAGTGAATGTTTAAGGCGGTGGATGGGGTGCTGATCAAGCAGGCTGCTTTGTCCTGGATGGTGTCGAGCTTCCTGAGTGTTGTTGAAGCCACACTCACCAAGTGGAGAGTATTTCATCACATTCCTGACTTGTGCCTTGTAGATGTGGACAGGCTTTGGGGAGTCAGGAGATGGGTTACTCGCTGCAGAATTCCCAGCCTCTGACCTAATCTTGTTACCACAGTATTTATGTAGCTGCTCCAGTTCAATTTCTGGTCAATGGTAACCCCCAGGATGTTGATAGTTGGGGATTCAGTGATGGTAATGCCTTTGAATGTCAAGGGGAGTTGGTTAGATTCTCTCTTGTTGGAAATGGTCATTGCCTGGCACTTGTGTGACAAGAATATTATGTGCCACTTATCAGCCCAGGCCTGAATGTTGTGCAGGTCTTTCTACATATGGACATTGACTGCTTCAGTGTTTCAGGTACTGAACATGGTACAATCATCAGCAAACATCCCCACTTCTGACCTTATGATGGAGGGAAGGTCATTGATGAAGCAGCTGAAGATCGTTTGGCCTAGGACACTACCCTGAGGAACTCCTGCAGCAATGTCCTGGGGGCTGAGATGATTGGCCTCCAACAACCATAACCATCTTCCTTTGTGCTAGGTATGACTCCAACCAGTGCAGAGTTTTTCCCCTGATTCCCATTGACTTCAATTTGGCTAGGGCTCCTTGATGCTACACTTGGTCAAATGCTGCCTTGATATGAAAGGGAATCACTCTCACCTCACCTTTTGAGCTCAGCTCTTTTGTCCATGTTTAGACTATGGCTGTAATGAGGTCATGAGTTGAGCGGCCCAGGTGGAACCCAAACTGAGCATCAGTGAACAGATATTGCTGCTTAAGTGGCGCTTGGTAGCACTGTTGATGACACCTACCATCACTTTGTTGATGATCAAGAATGGACTGATGGGGGCCGGGGGGGGTGGATAATTGGCCTGATTGGAATCGTCCTGGGAAAGACCACAAACATTGAGGGGTTAAGAGCTTCTCATTTCCTCATCCCAACTATGTCTGATGCGGAGCTCCATGTGTTCAGAGGTGGACACATGAGCACTATGTATCGTGTGTGCGACAGATACACCCTTGTGTCCCTGCACTCATTCACTTACTCTCCTGTGATGACACTCCTGTTTCACCATCAGCAGTGGAATGGTCTCCCTGAAACCCATCCAGTTCCAAGGCCTCTTCCTCCACCAGGGTCAGGATATGCAGGTCTGGAAACCTCCACCAGTCTTGTCCCTATCCCTGCAGTTGTGTGCCCATTCTCCTGCAAGCACAAGGAGGGGCACTGTTAGTTTCCCATGATAACTATCACACACCTATGCTGGTGGTAGCCCATCAGTCCATGATGGGGACACATGGATGCCTCCTCCATGCGGCTGCTCGTGAGGGACCTTGTGGGGATCACCGATGACAGATGAGTGCCTCTCACCAAGATGCAGCCATGCATCTGACAGGATATGCCACTTCCTGATCCCTTTGTCACTGACTGGGTGGTCACTCCCTCCCCACCAAGTGCACCCTACCGCATTGCCACAAGTAAGCCCCAAAGACGAAAGTGGAATGAAGAACTCACCTTGGCAGAGTGAAGGAGATCATTGACGCATTTGTGGCACTGCACTGAGGTTCGGGGAAGTGAGCCCAATGCTGTTGACTTCCTCTGCAATCTGTCCAGGCTTACTTGATCAGACAGACTGTCTCTTCTTCCCATCCCTTGGAAAGAGGACCTTCCGCGTTGCCCTTGCAGCCTGGACAAAAACCTGCGGGGACGCATTGGTGAACTGTGGGGCCATGTGTGGTCTTCCTTCTGCCATGGTTGCTGCAGGTTTCCGTCCAGCTCCTTAGGTGTCAGCTGTAGTCAGGCAGCCAGAGGGTTCTTGAGGTCAGTTAGGCAGCCAGAGAGGTCTTAGAGGCTCGTCAGGCAGCCAGTCAGGGAGGCACTCCTTCAAACCAAGCAGCAGTGAATGCAGGGCCAGCTACCTTTAAATATGGCGGCAGCACCTGCCGTAGAGTCAGCTGACACTGCCATCAGTATCTTGTTTCCTGCTTCTGCTCTTTCATTGGATGGACCCCATACCTCCCCTAAGTTAACTAGCGTGATCATGTTCGGCCGGCCGCAGGAGGCGTGAACAGAAGCGGCACCTGCTTCCAGTGTCGCCACCAGGACCTGCGGCCTTGCAATAAATTCAATCCATTGACTCTGTTTCTTTGGCCACAGATGTTGCCAGACCTGCTGAGCATTTTCTGTTTTTATTTCAGATTGCCAGCATCTGCAATATTTTGCTTTTGTGTTGAAAGCTTTTTGTTAGGCAAGGGTACTAACAGTTGCAGAACCAAGGCGGGTAGATGGAATTAAACTGTATATCAGCCATGATCTAATTGAATAGCAGAACAGGTGCGAGGGGCTCAATGGCCTATTCTTGTTCCTATGTTCTCCAGGAAGATTTAGAAATATTATAAGTATGAAATGGAATATGAGCTGGAATACAACATTACAGGTAAAGTTAAAAATAAACAGGTTAACATCCTCCATTAAAATAATGGGTAAAGCAACGCAACAGGGTTTCAGACAAACTTCTACCAAAGTTATGGCAGCAGAGCAGAAGAAGGAAATTCATCCACATAAATTGGTCATTAACAAGCCCATAATTGCTTTTCCTCTGCTTTTGTTAGTTACATGTCAGTACTTTAGAAATGGGAGGAAATCACTTACAGGTGATGATAGATGAATTTCGGAACATTTTTTTCATCAGTTTATGGATTAAGCTTTTTCATAATAATTTATAGCAAAATGGAAATATATTTCATTGTGCTGCTTACTAGATGAATAATAGGGATCATTCTAATAATACCAATGTTGGAAAAGAGATACATGACATAATAAGATGAGTATATTGAATGGTTTCCCCATTCGATACTGTAAAATACTATGCAAATCAAAAACACTATACAGTAGATACATGTAGCATGGACTATGAATGATAAAGTAATAGAGTTTCACTGTGCCAGGCAATGGCTGAATATTTACCAGTACTAAGCAATTAGGTTTATTTTGCCTATAATTAATTTTCAATTGTTACAAAAGAGGTCACATACATCTGGTATAGTGTAAAATGTTTTAGAAGTGTCTGACCTACCTCCCAAGAATGCTCCATCAGTCAACTTCTTTGAAAAATTAAGACCCTCCATAAGCATTGTACCTCTCTCAATAAATAACATATAGTTTCCGACTGCACCTTCATGAAAGAGGACCTCGCCACTTTGAGAAATGTGAAATTTCAGTTTACTGAGCAATGCAGTCATGAAGTTCTGATCACAGTTCTTGAAAAAGGGGGCGTTGGCTACTAGACTGCTGCAGTTATGATGGATTACTTCCTAGAGTACACAACAAGAACAATTATTTTATTGCCTATAAGACACTGTTTATTTTTTGTTTGTTCTCAGGATGTAGGTGGTGCTGGAATAGCTGCATTTATTGCCCATCCACTGTTGACCTGAAAAGATGGTGACATGTCTTGTCTATAACCGAGTGGTTTGCTAAGACACTTCATAGAGCATAAATAATCAACAATAACTTGCATTTATATTGTGCCTTTAACATAGTAAAACATCCCAAGCTGCTTCACAGGAGCATTACCAGACAATATTTAGCACTGAGCCGGAAAGAGATATCAGGGAAGGTGACCAAAAGCTTTGTCAAAGAGGTAAGTTTTAAGCAGCAAGTTAAAGAAGCTGAGGTAGAGAGGTGTTGAGGTTTAAGAGGGGAATTCCAGAACTTAGGCCTAAACTGCTGAAGACAAGACTGTGGAGTGCAGGAAATCGGAAATGCACAAGAGGCCAGAAATGGAAGAGCTCAAAGATTGCGGAGGGTTGTAGGGCTGGAGGCGACTAAGAGAACATAAGGATGAAAATTTTTAAATGGGGGTGCTACTGAACTGGGAGCTAGCAATCACAGGATCAATGGATGAGCAGGATTTAAAACAAGTTCTCATCGCTCCACCATTGGCAGCCATGCCTTCAGATGCCAAGGCCTGAAAGCTCTGGAATTCCCTCCTATACCCCTCCGCCTCTCTGATTTTCCTTCCTCCTTTAAAATGCTCCTTAAAACTCCATCTCCCCTAATCTCGGTGTCAAATTTTGCTTGAAAATACTCCTGTTAAGTGCCTTGGAACATTGTACTACATTAAAAATGCTATATAAATATGTTATTGTTGGACTTGTGCAGCAGAGTTATGGATGAGCTCAAGTTTACGGAGGGTGGTAAGTGGAAGGCCAGCCAGGACAGCATTGGAGCGGGAGTATGGAGGTGGCTAAGGTATGGATGAAGGTTTCAACAGAAGCTGCGCTGAAGCATGGTCAGACACAGGCAATGTTATGGAGAAAGAAGTAGGCGATCTTGGTGATGGAGAGGATATGAGGTTGAAGACTCATCTCAGACCCAAATGGGATGCCTTGGTTACGTTCAGCCTGAGATGTGGCCAGGGAAGCCAATGGATTTATGTGGCCAGGGAACACAGTTTATGGTGGGGACTGAACACAATGGCTTTGCCATAATGTGGACTAGAGACACTTGCAGGATGGACTAGGAAGGAGTGACAGATTCCACTGAAGGCCATTAGTGAACTGGTTGGATTTTTACTGGCAGCTCTTGGGTTTTTTTGTATTGCTAGTGCACAAATCCCCATCTTTATTGATTTTGATTTCTTAACTTGCCATGGTGGGATTTAAACTCATGTACTCTGGATTGTTAGCCCAGTACCAGAACCTCAAAATGACCATACCCTAGTTGACTAAAGACATTACCTACTTGGCACATTCTTCATTCCTCCACACACATTTGAATTTTGGGGGCAATGCAATGTTTTAAATCTGTCTCAACTCCATTTTCCCGCACTATTCCATATCCCTTGATATCTTTAATATTGATAAATCTATTAATCTCTGTCTTGAATACATTCAATGACTGAGCCTCCATTGCCCTCTGGGATAGACAATTCAAAGTTACACCACCCTATGAGTGAAGAAATTCCTCCTCATCTCAGTCCTAAATGGCCTACTTCTTATTCTCAGACTGTATCCCCTGGTTCTAGACCACCACCCCCCCTGCCCAGCCTGGGGAAACATCCTTCCTGCATCTACCCTGTCGAGCCCTGGAATAATTTTGTATGCTTCAACAAGATCATCTCTTATTCTTCTAAACTCGAGAATGTAGGGCCAGTCTCCTTAAACTCTCCTCATAGGACAATCCCGCCATCCCAGGGATCAGTCTGATGAACTTCCAGGGATCAGTCTGGTGATTATGCTCTAAAAACAGTTATTTTTTAATGTAGTTTAAGATGGAGTCAGGTGATCTCACATCAACTCTGCTTAAAGACAAGACAGGGGTCTTGATTAGCAGGACAACAAAGATCCCAGATCAAGGACCTTTTTGAAAAGCAGAAACTGCAGGGATATAACACCTGAAGAACAATAGGTTTCACCCTCCCAGACTTTCAGAATGTAAACAGGGAGTCAGTAAGTCTGAGGATGAAAATGTGCATGGCAGCTGCTAACTCCTGGAAACAATGGAAAGCCCAGGTGGCTCTGCTGTAGCTAGACTTGTGGACTTTGCATATTGGAAAAGGACAATTGATAATTGACTTTTGATTCCAGATAAATTGAACAGATTTTCTGAAAGCAGGGAGGCTGTAGGGAAGACAAGCAGTGGTTGCAACTCCGAGAAGGCTGTAAGAAGGAAGACCAGCGGTGGAAAACTCAAGGGAGAATGAGAGGGAACACCTGTTCACAGCAGACTGATACAGCAAAATGCTGTGAAGACAAGAACCTGTTTTGAAAGTTGAGGTTTGCGGAGAAGTAAAAGACGAACAGGTTCACCAGGGATCACCTTATTCAGGGTCGTCCAGGTCAAAAGTGCTCGGAGAAGTGAGCGAAGAGGACACTGACTTTGAGAAAGGTCTGGGAGATCTAATCCATTGCAACTGGGAGGAATTTGGGACTTTTAACGCAAAGAATTTGCCACCAAGGAGGACTGTGTAACATATAAGTGTGGTGTGAGGTACTCAAGTGTTTTAATAAGTAAATAAAATAGACATGTTGTCGAAGCTTTTCGTCTTGCACTCATCAGGACCATCCGCAAGAATACCAATGTAAGGGAAAACAACAACTTTATACTGTATGAGAAGAGAGTACTGATTGGTTGGCATGTGAACTCTGATTGGTAGAGGCGTTGCCATGGAGAATGCACCAGTTTACTGTAACTGACAGTGAACCGCCAAGCTATGTTTGAAATTTAAACCAAGCAGCTTGACTCTGATTGGTCAAGACCCTGAAGAATGAACCAGTGAATGGCTGTCATTTATTTTGTTTAGCTGTAACAGGTGCAATGTTTGTACATATTCTTTCTGTCTGCAAAGAACGGGGCCCTGTGTATTAATATATGTAGCTTCCAGTTCATGCAAATGTGCCACACTGCGAGCCCCACTGACAATCTTAAATTGGTTGTCAGCGTAATTCTTAGGACACTGAGGATTACTTATCAAATGTTGTCCAATTGCAGAATCACATTTAATGTTGGACACTGTCTTTTGAGTTTTGCAAGCATGGGCCGGTTGGGTACGGCCTGTATCGTGCCCATTGCAAACAGTGGAAGGGACATGTTGTTTGATACGATCCGCCAGTCTTCTGGACATACGGCCTATATACCTAGCATCACGCTGGCATTGACATTCATATATCACATTACGCTCAAATGACTATTTAAAGAAAATACCTTTCTTTGTAATTTAGGGTATCAGCTACTTACAAAGTACTATTTAGTTAAGCGGGATTTCTTTTTAGTTTATTTATTAAAATAACAGTCTTAAAATGTGAAATCATGTTGAGTAATTCTTTAAATTGGCCTGGTGAGTTCATATCTCATGTTTTAACGTTAGTACTCACACTGAGGTCGTAAGAAATTGGGGGCTCAGGTCAGGGTTACGAATTCAGAGGCTGTAAAATGGGTACATTGGAATTTGCTAGAACTTAAATGAAAAAATGTCATAATTACTTTTGCTATACTCATAAGTAAAAGTCAGCAGATCTATTTTTAGTGCTCAAGCATCTAAACTGGAGGGGGACCAATATCCTTGCGAGGAGGTTTGCTAGCACTACTCGGGAGTGTTTAAACTAGTCTTGCAGGAGGGTGGGACCCAAAGTAGTAGTCTCTCAGATGAGATAGTTGAGGCAAATGTAGAGGTTAAAGCAAAAAAGCAAGTCCAGTAGGCAGGCCGGGCAGGGGCAGGACAGGGAGCGTGGAAGGTCTGGTAGGCTAAACAGCATTTACTTTAATGCAAGAAGCCTTACAGGTAAGGCAGATGAACTCAGAGCATGGATCGGTACTTGGGATTGTGATATTATAGCTACTATGGAAACGTGGTTGAGGGATGGGCAGGACTGGCAGCTCAATGTTCCGGGGTATCGATCTATCGGTGACAGAGGTGGAGGTAAGCGAGGAGGGGGAGCTGCACTACTGATTAGGGAGGACATCACGGCAGTACTTAGAGAGGATATCCCGGGGGGGAATGTCCAGCGAGGCCATATGGGTAGAACTTAGAAATAAGAAAGGGGTGATCACTTTGATGGGATTATACTATAGGCCCCCCAATAGTCAGAGGGAAGTGGAGGAGCATATATGTAGGGAAATCACAGATAGGTGTAGGAATTATAGGGTTGTAATAGTAGGTGATTTTAACTTCCCTTATATTGACTGGGACTGCCATAGTGCTAAGGGATCAGATGGGGAAGAATTTGTTAAGTGTGTCCAGGATAGTTTTCTGAAGCAGTATGTGGATGGCCCCACTAGAGAAGGGGCTACACTCGACCTCCTCTTAGGAAATGAGGCTGGGCAGGTGGTTGATGTGTCAGTGGGGGAGCACTTTGGGACCAGTGACCATAACTCTATTAGCTTCAAGATAGTTATGGAAAAGGATAGGAATGGTCCTCAGGTTGAAGTCCTAAATTGGGGGAAGGCTAATTTCAGTGGCATCAGACAGGAACTCTCAAAAGTTGAATAGGAGAGACTGTTTACAGGTAAAGAGACGTCTGGCAAGTGGGAGGCTTTTAAAAGTGAGATAGGAGGAGTTCAGGGCTGGCATGTTCCTGTTAGATGGAAGGGCAAAGCTGGCAAGTTTAGGGAAACTTGGTTGACGAGGGATATTGAGGGTCTGCTCAGGACAAAGAAGGAGACATATGTCAGGTATCGGCAGCTGGGTTCAAGCGAGTCCCTCAAGGAGTATAGGGGATGTAGGACTACACTTAAGAAGGAAATTAGAAGGGCGAAAAGGGGCCATGAGATTTCCCTGGCAGATAAGATAAAGGAGAATCCTAAAAGATTCTATAAGTATATTAAGAGTAAAAGGGGAGCTAGGGAGAGAGTAGGTCCCCTTAGGATCAGTGTGGCAATCTATATGTGGAGCCACGGGAAATAGGCGAGGGCTTAAATTTTTTTTTTTATTCATTCATAGGATGTGGGCGTCACTGGCTATGCCAGCATTTACTGCCCATCCCTAATTGCCCTTGAGAAGGAGGTGGTGAGCCGCCTTCTTGAACTGCTGCAGTCCATGTGGGGTAGGTACACCCACAGTGCTGTTAGGAAGGGAGTTCCAGGATTTTGACCCAGCGACAGTGAAGGAACGGCGATATAGTTCGAAGTCAGGATGGTGTGTGACTTGGATGGGAACTTGCAGGTGCTGGCGTTCCCATGCATCTGCTGCTCTTGTCCTTCGAGGTGGTAGATGTCGCGGGTTTGGAAGGTACTGTCTAAGGAACCTTGGTGCGTTGCTGCAGTACATCTTGTAGATGGTACACACTGCTGCCACTGTGCGTCGGTGGTGGAGGGAGTGAATGTTTGTGGATGGTGTGCCAATCAAGCGGGCTGCTTTGTCCTGGATGGTGTTGAAGCTGCATCCATCCAGGCAAGTGGAGAGTATTCCATCACACTCCTGACTTGTGCCTTGCAGATGGTGGACAGGCTTTGGGGAGTCAGGAGGTGAGTTACTCGCCGCAGGATTCCAAGCTTCTGACCAAATCTTGTAGCCACAGTATTTATATGGCTACTCCAGTTCAGTTTCTGGTCAATGATAGCCCCTAGGATGTTGATAGTGGGGTATTCAGCAATGGTAATGCCATTGAATGTCAAGGGGAGATGGTTAGATTCTCTCTTGTTGGAGGTGGTCATTGCCAGGCACTTGTGTAGCGCAAATGTTACTTGCCACTTATCAGCCCAAGCCTGGATATTGTCCAGGTCTTGCTGCATTTCTACACGGTCTGCTTCAATATTTGAGGAGTCGCGAATGGTGCTGAACATTGCGCAATCATCAGCGAACATCCCCACTTCTGACCTTATGATTGAAGGAAGGTCTTTGATGAAGCAGCTGAAGATGGTTGGGCCTAGGACACTACCCTGAGGTACTCCTGCAGTGATGTCCTGGAGCTCAGATGATTAACCTCCAACAACCACAGCCATCTTTCTTTGCGCTAGGTATGACTCTAACCAGCAGAGAGTTTTCCCCTTGATTCCCATTGACTCCAGTTTAAATGAATATTTCTCGTCCGTATTTACTGTGGAGAAGGTCGTGGAAGTTAGTGAGTTCAAGGGAGGGAACACCGATATCCTGGAGCATATCAACATTACAAAGGAGGAGGTGTTGGAGGTTTTTAAGCACATTAAGGTGGATAAATCCCCAGGGCCTGACCAGGTGTATCCTAGGATGCTATGGGAAGCAAGAGAGGAGATTGCTGGGGCACTGGCAGAGATTTTTGTATCATCGTTAGCCATGGGTGAGGTACCGGAAGACTAGAGGATAGCTAATGTTGTGCCTTTATTTAAGAAGGGCAGCAGGGATAAACCAGGGAACTACAGGCCGGTGAGCCTTACATCAGTGGCGGGAAGGTTATTGGAAGGGATTCTGAGAGACAGGATTTATATGCATCTGGAAAGGCATGGTCTGATTAGGGTTAGTCAGCATAGCTTTGTGCGTGGGAAATCATGTCTCACGAATTTGATTGAGTTTTTCGAGGAGGTGACCAAGAGGATTGACGAGGGCAGGGTAATGGACATTGTCTACATGGACTTTAGTAAGGCCTTTGACAAGGTCCCGCATGGTAGGCATGGTAGAAAGTTTAAACACATGGGATGCAGGGTGAGCTAGCAAACTGGATACAAAATTGGCTTGGTGACAGGAGGCAGAGGGTGGTAGTGGAGGGTTGTTTTTCAGACTGGAGGCCAGTGACCAGTGGTGTGGCGCAGGGATTGGTGCCGGGCCCTTTGTTGTTTGTCATATATATTCATGACTTGGATGTGAATGTAAGGGGCATGATTAGTAAGTTTGCAGATGACACCAAAATTGGTGGTATAGTGGACAGTGAAGAAGGTTGTCTAAGGTTACAACAGGATATAGATCAACTGGGAAAGTGGGCAAGGAAATGGCAAATGGAATTTAACACAGACAAGTGTGAAGTGATGCATTTTGGGAAGTTAAACCAGGGCAGGACATATACAGTGAATGGCAGGGCCCTGGGAAGTGTTGTTGAGCAGAGAGACCTTGGGGTGCAAGTACATAGTTCCCTGAAAGTGGCAACACAGGTAGACAGGGTGGTGAAGAAGGCGTATGGCATGCTTGCCTTCATCAGCCAAGGCATTGAGTACAAGAGTTGGGACGTCATGTTACAGTTGTACATAATGTTGGTTAGGCCGCATTTGGAGTACTGTGTGCAGTTCTGGTTGCCGCACTACAGGAAAGATGTGATTAAGCTAGAGAGGGTGCAGAAAAGGATGTTGCCTGGTTTGGAGGGCTTGAGTTATAAAGAGAGATTGGATAGGCTGCGTCTGTTTTCCCTGGAGCGAAGGAGACTGAGAGGGGACATGATAGAGGTATATAAAATTATGAAAGGCATAGATAGGGTAGATAGCCAGAGTCTGTTTCCCATGGTAGGGGTGACTAAAACTAGAGAGCATAGATTTAAGGTGAGAGGGAGGAGGTTTAAAGGGGATCAAAGGGGTAAATTTTTCACACAAAGAATAGTGGGTATCTGGAATGAGCTGCCTGAGGAGGTGGTGGAGGCAGGAACAGTAGCGACATTTAAGAGGCATCTGGACAGGTACTTGAATAAGCAAGGCATAGAGGGATATGGAATTAATGCTGGCAGGTGGGATTAGTATAGATAGGCATTATGGTCGGCATGAACGTGGTGGGCCGAAGGGCCTGTTTCTATGCTGTACGACTCAATGACTCTATGACTAAGCAGTTGCGGAGAGAGAAGATTTGACTCTCAATGATTTAACACTATTAACAGTGTATGCATTAATGGCTGTAGCAGAGCAAGTGGGGGCTAGTTTGAAATCAAAAGCTAATAAAGCATAATTTTTTGAAGTGTTGGCTCGGCATTTTAAGCTTGAGGAAGATAAGGGTGATCCTGGTAGCTCTCAGACTGAGTTAGCTATAATTCAGTTCCAAATGAGGCAACTGGAACTTGAATAAGAAGAAAAGGAAAGAGAAAGGGACAGACAATTACAACTTGAAATGAGAAAGCTTGAATTCGAAGGGAAAGGAAAAGAAAGGGAAAAAGACAGACAATTTCAATTTGAACTGAGAAAACCTGAATTTGAAAGGGAAGAGAAAGAAAAAGAAAGTTACAAAAAGAGAAGCCAGAAAATTTGAACTGGACAAGGAAAAGCTTAGATTACAAGAACAGGGAGTGACAGGAAGGTTTGAGAATGAATCCAATTTAACTCCTGGTTTTGATTTGGTCAGTAATATTTGCTTAGTGCCTAAATTCAGTGAGGAGGGAGTTGAAATGTATTTTGTGTCCTTTGAAAAAATTGCTAAAAAGTTGCAATGGTCAAAAGAAAGTTGGGCAATTTTATTGCAAACTGTGTTAGTGGGAAAAGAGTTAGAGGTATATTCAACACTTTCAGAGGAACAGTCAAGTGATTATGAAATGGTTATAACTGGAGTTCTCAATGCCAATGAGTTCATAACAGAGGTTTCCAGGCAAAAATTCAGGAATTTAAAAAAAAGGGCCAGACATTTATGGAATTTGCTACAGGGAAGGAAATGATATTTAGAGTCATAGAGAGATATAGCACTGAAACAGACCCTTTGGCCCACTGAGTCTGTGCTAACCAACAACCACCCATTTATACTAATCCTACATTGATCCCATATTTCCTACCATTCTCCTACAACCTACCTACACTAGGGGCAATTTACAATGGCCAATTTACCAGTCAACCTGCAAGTCTTTGGCTACAGGAGGAAAGCAGAGTACCTGGCAGGAACCCACATGGTCACAGGGAGAACTTGCAAACTCCACACAGGCAGTACCCAGAACTGAACCCAGGTCGCTGGAGCTGTGAAGCTAACCACTGTGCCACTGCTATACCCATGGTATAGGTGCATGAAGGTTGAGCAAGAGTTTGAAAACCTTAGGGAAGAACTCCTAATAGAAGAATTTGGCAATAGTATCCCTTCAGGAATAAGGTCCCACCTGGAAGAACATAAAGTATGTAAAATAAGGGATGCTACAGCAATGACAGATGACTACAAATTGACCCACCAAAGCAGTAGTAACAGGCCCCAGTGTGGAAACTTTCAGAGAAGTTAGAAAGATAGGAGAGTGGATAATGAGAAGAGATTTGGTTTTAGTGAGAGAAAGGTTAAAGGAGAGGATACGAGCAACCCTTGGAGTGGTAAAAAAGATAATTAGGAGGTTAGGGTTGAGCCAAAAGAACCAAAGTATTATTTTTGTAATAAAAGAGGACATATAAATCCGAATGCTGGAAGTTAAAAGGCAGGCTGGTAGCTGTGCTAGATTTACTGAAAAGGATGCTCTAATAGGTGCCACTGTTGACAAGCCAGTGGCTTTGGCAATGCTGAATAGTGAGAAGGGGTGTGCTCCACTGTGTGCTAATAAACTAGATCAAGTCCCTGAAGGTTATAGTAGCTTTGTGTTCAGGGGTAAGATGACCCCATATCTGTCAGATTTGGGGACACAATTTCAAAGTAAGGGGGAAGCCACTTAGGACAGAGACAAGGAGAAATTTCTTTACGCAGAGGGTTGTGAATCTTTGGAATTCTCTACCCCAGAGGGCTGTGGAAGCTCAGTCATTGAGTATGTTTAAAGCAGAGATTGACAGATTTCTAAATACAAATCACATAAGGGGATATGGAGATAGTGTGGGAAAAAGGCATTGAAGTGGATGATCAGCCATGATCATATTGAATGGCAGGGCAGGCTCGATGGGCTGAATGGCCTACTCCTGCTCCTATGTTCCTATGAGGTAGGAAAGCCAATTGCGCTGCTTAGCGATACAGGTGCAGCCCAGTCATTAATGGTAGCAAAGGATGTAGATTTTCCCACAAGTAGTGCTATGAATGTGAAAGTCACAGTGCAAGGCATTGAAGTGGGTTATTTATCCATTCCATTGCATAAGGTTAGTTTACCAGGTGATATAGTCCACTGGTCCAGTACCAGTGGGAATCGTCCCTAATTTGCATATTGAAGGGGTGGATTTGTTGCGAAGGAATAATTTAGCTGGAGATAAGGTATTGGCATCTCCAGCAGTTTTGGAAAAGCCAGCTGAGGTTGCTGAAGCAGAAGGCATGTAGGAGGAATTTCCTGGAATATTCCCAGATTGTGTAGTGACAAGATTCCAGGCTCATAAGATTAAACAAAATGAGAAGGATTCAGGTGTGGTGGAGGACAATTCGGGCGTTCGATTGGCTAAGGCGTTTTTCAAGGATTTGGATGGGGATGTTGGTAGAAAAAGCTCCAAGGCTAGCAATGGTGAATTGTTTAGCAGATCGTCTTTGATTGAGGCACAACAGCGAACCCTGACTTAAGAAGTTGTCTCAAATGGCATGTTCTGAGGCAGAAGCTGAAAATGTCCCTAAGTGTTATTATGCCAAGAATGGCATTTGAATGAGAAGACCGCCCCAGAGGCCCGCTGATGAGGATTGGGCTATAGTTCATCAGGTTGTTGTTGCCCCAGGGTACCTTGAGATCCCAGTGGCAGGTCATGTGGGTATTCAAAGACTCGGGTCAGCATAAGACAGTGTTTTTATTGGCCAGGCTTGTACAAGGATGTGGTTGAACTTTGCAAAACTCGCCATACATGTCAAGTAGTTGGGAAGCATACCTTTTGACAAACCGTTTAGTAAGGTTCTTCTGTATTGTGTCGGACCCTTACTCACAAGTAAGTTAGGGCACAAGTTTCTGCTAACCATCATGGATTTGTCGACTAGGTTTCCAGAGGCAATACCTTTGAAAACGATCACAACGAAAGTTGTGATTGAGGGGTTAATTCAGTTTTTCAGAGGGCCAAAAGAAATTCTGTTGGACCAGGGTCAAATTTCATGTCAGGGGATTTCAAGAGGTCATATGTAATTTTGGAGTGAAACAGCTCAAATCGTTCGCTTATCACCTGCAGTCACAGGGTGATTTGGAAAGGTATCACCAAACCCTAAAAAGTATGATAAAGGCCTATTGTTTTGAGTATACTCATGATTGAGATAAGGGGATATCATTTTTATTATTTGCCACCAAGGACACAACAAATGAGTCCACTGGTTTCAATCCATTTGAATTAGTCTATGGGCATGAGGTTAGGCGTCCCCTTAAACTCATTAAGGAGAGGTTTTGGTACAGGAAGAGGAAACTGTCCTCTTAGATTATGTGTCAGAGTTTCGAGAAAGACATACAAAAGCTTGTGAGATGGCCAGAGAACATCTCACGATTTCTCAGCAAGTGATGAAAACCCAAACGAATAGGACAACTAAGGCATGAAGTTTGCAGCCTGGGGACAAGGGTGGGGGGGAGGGGGTGAATTTTATGCAGTCTGCCGCTGTGGATTTGGTGTCGTGTGGGGCGATATAATTAGGCGGGAGGTGTTTTCTCGGATTCCCGAAGGTGGGATATTTTAGAGGAATTAAGTCGGCGGTGTGTTTACATCGTACCGGGGTTCCCCCAGTGCGCTGGCGGACTGCAGCTTTGCATTCATTTAAATAACATGAATACTTATTACCCTACGCATAGTTACAATTTAGTCCTACCTGCCAGATTAACTGAACAGTGAACGATATTCCCGTGCCACCTAGTTCACGAATGTTTCAACATGGCATGCAACAGTCGGATTTGTGCAGTCGAGTCTTAGGACTGTGCTCTTTTCTCTTTCACTCAGCTGCTAAACTAATGCCAGCATTGCAATGGATGTTTACCTCCACGCCACCATTAGAATGGATGTTTGCCTCAAGGCTCAGCACCAGCAAGGGTGAATCATCCAGGGAATAGTGGCAATGGCATGGGCGGAGGCTACATGGAGGAGCAGGGCAGGGTAGTCGGGAGAGAAAGGTGGGGTTGATCAGGTGAATCAAGGATCAGGGCAGGGCGGTTGGGGAGGGAAGGGTGGGGTTGATTGGGTGCATGGAGGAGCAGGGTAGGATGGAGTGGAGCATCCAGGTTGCTTAATGGTTGATGTTGATGGTGAAGATGTATTTTGTCAGCTGTAAGGGCAGTGGGTGGATTAAATCAGTACTGTGAGAAGATATTTGGCAAGGGCCTAAAGGGAGAGATGAGTGCCGTTGACGCAGGGAGCTTTGAGGCAAATTTAGGGTATTGGCTAGCAGAGGGAACAGTTACAGTCAATGGGGGCAAATGGATTCTGTAGGAGGGAAGGTCAAGACTAATGGGTAGGTATTTGACAGCTTCATATGGAAGAACAATGGTCATTTCGATTCAAGGGGGTTAAAGGACAAGACTCAGCATGTTGATAATAATGGGTGTAGGAAAAGGGTGGAGGGATGGCATGAATACATTGATGATTACACTGTACACTAATGGGGGAAGGCGCATTGGTAATGGAGGGAAGGATAACAGTAACATTGGGTAGGTCAAGGCTGATGGGTTCAAGCTGCAAGGTTGCAGGAGGAGGTTGGAAGGTGGGAAGATTTGCCCTGAATTCACACTCACCATCTTCTCCGATAATGGGAACCACATGGGCACTCAAGGATTGCAAGGAGAGTGGGAGGACATAAACAACAGTAGGTGTATCTCTTACCTGGCTGCAATTTGAAGGCTGATTCAGTGTCTCAATGCTTCAGCTCACTAGTAACAGAGCGATGAATTGCCACGCACTACTTATTTATTGTTCAAAAAAGCCACAGCGACATGCGTCTGATACACCCAATTTATCTAGCACCACGGGAAGAAGAACAATGAGAGAGAGACTAAGGCGGGCTCTTTTCCTTCAACTCCTGATGCCTGAGCACCAGCAACAGGCAGAACAGGAAGGTGAGAATACTCCGAATGATAACATGGAGGAATGGCCTTATCCAAGACAAGCACTGGCCCGTCATCGCATCCAGGAAAAATTACCTTCAAACATCAGAGAGACGGTCAAAGTTGCCTAAGGATGTCACATGAAATGATCACAGAAATTTGTAGGATCTTGCAGCATGACCTGCAGCCACTCGCCTTCGGTGGGAACCAATTCCAGTTGCCCTCAAGGTGACTGCTTCACTTAACTTTTTTTTCCAGCTGCTCCTTCCAGAGATCCACAGGCGACATATGTGGCATCTCACAGTCTGCAGCTCACAGGTGCATCAAAGAGGTGATCAATGCCCTTTTTCGATGTGCCAATGATTTCATTTACTTACCTGTTGACGAGGACAGCCCGGCAGCAAGGTCTGCGGCTTTCGACGCTGTCACTGGCTTGCCTAGAGTGCTAGGGTTGATTGACTGTACTCATGTGGCCATTAGAGCTCCCAGGGACCAGTCTGCTGTCTGTTAATTGCTAAGGTTTCCACTCTTTAAATATACAGCTGATTTGCGACCACAGAAGAAGAATCATGCATGTTTGTGCAAATTTCCCAGGGAGCTGTCATGACTCCGAGCATTTTAAGGAACCCCCAGCTGCCAGCAGTTTTTGAGTAACCAGCTGAAGACAGACGGATGGGTGACAAGGGTAATCCCCTTTGTACACAGTTGAGGACACCAGTACATCATGCCCAAAGTGCTGCTGAAGAGAGGCACAATGTCGCTCATGCATCCACCAGAGCCATCATCAAACACACCAAAGGCATGCTGAAAATGCAATTCCGTTGCCTTGACCGGTCTGGAGGGGATCTTCAGTACACGTCACAGAGGGTGTCACGAGTCTGCTGTGCCCTGCACAACCTTGCAATTAGACATGGCAACATTCTTGCAGGCAGAGGAACAGGTGAAACACGAGTCCTCCTCAGATGAGGATGACTACGAAGGCCACATGAGGAGGAGGACAACAATGTCATTATCGATATATGAGGGCTATGGAGATACATGCAAGGGACATCAGGGAGAACCTCATTTACGCATGTTTCAGCCAACAATAAGCCACAACATCAAGGAATGTTGGGAGGAGAAACATAACAATCCCCACAGAAATTCCTTTTTGCATGAGGTCTTATTCCTCTCTGCAATCTTAACGAAGCGTTGCTGTACTTTCATGTGATTGGCATTTGAAATCACCTACGGGCTACGATGAATCGACTACATAGCACTGCAAGCAGCATTAAGTTATGACTGTAGAAAACAAAAGTAAGGCATGACAGTATTGGAAAAGGTTATTAATCATCAATAGGAAAGCAGCATCATTGAAGAGTGAAGGCTCAAATTCCAATGAGACATGGACACTGGACATTTCCTGAGATGCTTTGTAAGCATCATTACCTTCCTGCCATAGGCCTCCAAAAAATGTCTTTGTATTCATCTGTAACCAAGCAAAACATTACCGAGAGTGGATCAAATTTTGCATGAAACAAAAATGTGACAATTTGTCATCTTGCAATCGTGACAATTTGTAGAGCACCCGTGCCACCTTTGTGATAAAAACTGTTTCAATTTACTTTTCCTGTCACTACATCAAGGTGCTACCCCGACATTAGCAGCTGAGATGGAGGCAGTCTGCTCAATGCACTGCCCCATTGCTGTGGAAGACTGTGGCGGGCGTTTTCGGGAGGAACAGGGCCTTAATGACTCCATCCCACTGGGGGTCTGCAGCAATGGTGCTTGAGTATCCCTACTGTGCTTGCCTGCTTGAGATAAGGGAGTCAATGTTGGTGGGGGAGTACAAGACGTCGCTTTACCCTGGGGGTGTCCTGAGAGGAAGGCCCCGGGGCAGCTGGCAAGCGTTCCTCCTCCATCTATGTGCACGATGGCACCTGCCTCTCTCCCTGAGGGGGAGGAGCACTTGGGAGGGAGGTCCAAGTTCTTTGTCCCCCTTTTGCTTAGACTGTGCTGCATAGAGCCCATGGCAACAGCGATGGAGTGGAAGTCAGATCGCATATGGCCCGACTGGTCAACAAGATACATCACAGAGCTCACCAGACCCTCGGCTAAAGAAGTCATATGCTCAAATGCCTGGGATATGGCACACATCATGGCTTACATGGACTCCTCCATGGCACGTGCAAAGCCACACATGACCTCAGGCATCTCTGATATATTTTCCACATGGCTTTGCTGCACATCCAGCAGACTTCTCGTAGCAACAAACAGAGGATAATCATGAATGTGAGGCTGAGCAAGAGCCTGGTCCTCAGCAGTCCTCTGATTGTCAGGGGACCTGGCTGACACATGCTCCCTCAGCTGCTGGGACATGTCTGTGTTGCGCATGCCAGCTTGTGACACAGATTCTAATCTTAAATCCCCTGCAGACTATGTGGATGTATCTGTGCTGGCAGAGGTGAAAGAAGAGGCAGGTGATTGTGCAGCCTTTGGGGCATTGGCTTCTTCTTCCTCCCCAGAGAAGGATTCTTGGGCTACCTGGTGTTTTGCTACTCTAGTGCAGGCACTTACAGTGGAAACACATACAGAGGTACTTCAAGCATGTGCTTCACATGAGTTCAAAAAATTTCCTTCAGTTTACACATATGGCTGCAAGAGCAGAGATGACACTTCATCCTTACAGCTTGTGGTTCCTGCGTCACCATCTCCGCTCGCCCTGCCTCCCTCCTCTCTCGCAATCTCCGAAGCCTACTCCTCAGCCGTGGTCAGCAGCCTGATGTTAGGGACCCCTCCTCTTGTCTTAGCATGCTCATGCTGGTTGTGGCTTTGTTTATCCTGCAACAGACAGCGCAGATTTAATGACATGGCAAATGATGCATCACAACCATTGCATACATGCATCAACATCTGCACTGACTTTCCCGTGACACATCCGATCACATAAACAATGCCAATCTTCATCATTTAGTAAATGGCACCAAGGCTGCTCATGCATTCCACTACATCCCTTGCGTACCCTCTGCCTTAAGGTCACAGAGCCATGGAAGAAAACAATGGAGCAGCCTTGCCAGGACCACTTATCCTTGCTAATCTGAGCAAGTCATTGATTAGCTTGCTGCACCTGTGGTGTGTGCCAAAGCTAGATGGTTCCAATAGATTTTGTATTGATTATTGGGAAGTCAATGCAGTAACCAAAACAGACTGTTATCCAATTCCACGACTTGAGGATTGTTTTGACAGAGTGGGGAATTCAGACTTTATTAGCAAGATTGACTTGCTTAAAGGTTATTGGCAAATCCCCTTGACCGACCAAACTAAAGAGATTTCTGCCTTCGTGATCCCAGATGGCTTATTTCAGTGTAAGGTCAGGCTGTTTTGGTACGAAAAATGCACAGGCCACATTTCAAAGGTTGATTAACCAGGTGATTGTTGGACTAAGCAATTGTGTTGTGTACCTGAATGATCTGTTGGTAGACAGTGACAATTGGGAGGATCATGCTGAACATTTAAAGGCTCTGCTCGACAGGTTAGAGAAAGTCAATTTCGGAGCAAACTTAGCGAAAAGCGAGTTTGCCAAGGCCAAGGTCATCTATTCAGGGGATGTAGTGGGTCAGGGTCAAGTGTTACCTAGGGAAGCTCAAGTTCAGGCAATAATAAACTTTCCAGTCCTTAAGACAAAAAAGGAGATACTACAATTCCTAAGGATGTATGGGTTCTATCAGAAGTTCATTCCTAATTTCAGTACAGTAGTTACCCCACTGACAAATTTGTTAAAAAAGGGCATGAAGATCTAGTAGGCAAAATCCTGCCAAATGGCATTAGAAACGTTAAGGGCTGTTTTGCTAAATGAACCCGTTCTTGTGGCACCAAATTTTGGCAAGCCCTTTAAGGTAGCTATTGATGCCAGTGATGTCAGAACAGGAGCAGTGTTACTCCAGGCTGATGATAATGGTATTGAACGAGCAATCAGTTCTTTCTCTAAAAAGCTCAGTCAGTCTCTCTCTGGCCACCTTGTCTCGAGAGACAATGGGTAAGCGCCTAGAGGTGGTCAGTGGTTTGTGAAGCTACGCCTGGAGTGGCTATAAAGGCCAATACTAGAGTGACAGACTCTTCCACAGGTGCTGCAGATAAAATTGGTTGTCAGGGCTGTTACACAGTTGGCTCTCTCCTTGCGCTTCTGTCTTTTTTCCTGCCAACTGCTAAGTCTCTTCGACTCGCCACACTGTAGCCCCGCCTTTATGGCTGTCCGCCAGCTCTCGCGATCACTGGCAACTGACTCCAACAACTTGTGGTCAATGTCACAGGACTTCATGTCGCGTTTTCAGGCATCTTTAAAGCAGAGACATGGATGGCCGGTGGGTCTGATACCAGTGACGAGCTCGCTGTACAATGCGTCCTTGGGTATCCTGCCATCTTCCATGCGGCTCACATGGCCAAGCCATCTCAAGCGCTGCTGGCACAGTAGGGTGTATATGCTGGGGATGTTGGCCACCTCAAGGACTTCTGCGTTGGAGATACGGTCCTGTCACCTGATGCCAAGGATTCTCCGGAGGCAGCGAAGATGGAATGAGTTGAGATGTCGCTCTTGTCTGACATACCTTGTCCAGGCCTCACTACCTTAGAGCAAGGTACTGAGGACACAGGCTTGATACACTCGGACTTTTGTGTTCCATTTCAGTGCGCCATTTTCCCACGCCCTCTTGGCTAGTCTGGACATAACAGCGGACGCCTTTCCCATGCGCTTGTTGATTTCTGCATCGAGAGACAGGTTACTGGTGATAGTTGAGCCTAGGTAGGTGAACTCTTGAACCAAATCCAGAGCGTGGTCGCCGATATAGATGGATGGAGCATTTCTGATGTTCCATGTCCCATGATGTTCGTTTTCTTGAGGCTGATTTTTAGGCCAAATTCATTGCAGGCAGCCGCAATCCTGTCGATGAGTCTCTGCAGACACTGTTCTGTGTGGGATATTAATGCAGTATCGTCAGCAAAGAGCAGTTCCCTGATGAGGACCTTTCGTACTTTGGTCTTCTCTCTAAGACGGGCCAGGTTGAACAACCTGCCACCTGATCTTGTATGGAGGAAAATTCCTTCTTCTGAAGACTTGAACGCATGTGAGAGCAGCAGTGCGAAGAAGATCCCAAACAGTGTAGGTGCGAGAACACAGCCCTGTTTCACGCCACTCAGGATAGGAAAGGGGTCTGATGAGGCACTGCTATGCTGAATTGTGCCTTTATATTGTCATGGAATGAGGTGATGATACTTAGTAGCTTTGATGGACATCTGATCTTTGCTACTAGTCTGAAGAGACCACGTCTGCTGATGAGGGCAAAGGCTTTGGTGAGATCTATGAAAGCAAAATAGAGGGGCATCTGTTGTTCGCGGCATTTCTCCTGTAGCTGGCAAAGGGAGAGCAGCATGTCAATGGTGGATCTCTCTGCTCGAAGGCTGCACAGTGCCTCAGAGTAGACACACTCAGCCAGCTTCTGGAGTCTGTTTGAAATGACTTGAGCGAAGACTTTCCCCACTATGCTGAACAGGGAGATTCCACAGTAGTTGTTGCAGTCACCATGGTTAGCCTTGTTCTTATAGAGGGTGATAATATTGGCATCACGCATGTCCTGTGGTACTGCTCCCTCATCCCAGCACAGGCAAAGCAGTTCATGGAGTGCTGAGAGTATAGCAGGCTTGGCACTCTTGATTATTTCAGGGGTAATGCGGTCCTTTCCAGGGGCTTTTCCACTGGTTAGAGAATCAATGGCATCACTGAGTTCCGATTTTGTTGGCTATTCGTCCAGCTCATCCATGACTGGCAAAGACTGGGCTGCATCGAGGGTGGTATCAGTGACAACATTTTCCCTGGAGTACAGTTCTAGGTACTGCTCCACCCAGTGGTCCATTTGTTTGCGTTGGTCAGTGATCGTGTCCCTGATTTAGACTTGAGGGGGCAATCTTCCTGATGGTTGGCCCAAAAGCTCTCTTAATGCCAGAGAAACATTCCTCTGATGTTTCCCGTGTCGGAGGCCAGCTAAATACGACTGCATAGGTGTTGCCAGTAGTCATCTGCGCAGCGCCTGGCTGTTCCTTGTGCAGCTACCGCCCGCCTCAAACCGGGCAGCACCTGGTCAGTAAGGTTCTGTCCTGCCACAGTCCACCTGCTTCAATGGGTGCTTGGAGCTCAGAGTCATTACTCGACAAGTGGACTGTAACACCGCACCAAACAGCACGACAAAAAAAGGAAAGGTGCCAGCCCTTCGTTTTGCAAGCTGGAATGTCAGATCTATGTGTCCTGGCCTGTCGGAACACCTTACACAAATCAACGATTCTTAGAATACTGCCATCATTAACAACGAGCTCAGTAGACTCAATGTGGACATTGCAGCGAGCGGATCTCTAAGAGAGCAAGACTACACTTTCTTCTGGCAGGGTAGGGATCCTGAAGAACCAAGGCAGCATGGAGTGGGCTTCGCCATCAGAAACTCCTTGCTCATTATGATGGAGCCACCTTCAAATGGCTCAGAATGCATACTGTCCATCCGACTGCTCACCGGCTCTGGTCCAGTACACCGACTCAGCATCTATGCTCCAACACTCTGCTCCCCACCTGAAGTTAAAGATCAGTTCTACGAGGAACTCCATAATATCATTAGTAGCATCCCCAATGCCGAACATCTGTTCCTGATGGGGAACTTTAATGCCAGGGTTGGGGCCGACCATGACTCATGGCCCTCCTGCCATGGGCGCTATGGCATTGGAAGGATGAGAATGGACAGAGACTGCTTGAGTTGTGCACCTATCACAACCTCTGCATCACCAACTCGTTCTTTTATCCTAAATCCTGTCACCAGGTTTCTTGGAGGCACCCAAGATCACGTCGTTGGCACCAGCTGGACCTCATTGTCACAAGGCGAGCCTCTTTAAACAGCGTTCAAATTACACGCAGCTTCCACAGTGCGGACTGCGACACCGATCACTCCCTGGTGTGCAGCAAGGTTAGACTCAAACCAAAGAAGCTGCATCACTCCAAGCAGAAGGGCCACCCGCGCATCAACACTCAGAATTTCTGATCCACAGCTGTTACATAAGTTTCTAAATTCACTTGAAAAAGCCCTTCAAAACACTCCTACAGGGGATGCAGAGACCAAGTGGGCCCACATCAGAGGCTCCATCTATGAATCAGCAATGACCACCTTTGGCAAACGTGTGAAGCAGAATGCAGACTGGTTTCAATCTCACTTTGAAGAGCTGGAACCTGTCATAGCCGCACTGTTGAACTACAAGAACGCCCCCAGCGAGTTAACATCTGCACTAATACTATCCCTTCTAATACAGGGGAATTTGAAATCCCCTACTATTATCACCCTATTATTATTGCACCTCTCTGAGATTTGTCCAGATATCTGCTCCTCTACCACTGCCTGACTGTTTGAAGGCCTGTAGTACACTCCCAGCCAAGTAATAGCTCCCTTTTTGTTTTTAAGTTCTACCCTTATGGCCTCATTAGAGGAACCTTCTAAGATATCATCCCTCCTTACTGCAGTAATTGTCTCTTTAATCAACAGTGCAATGCCACCTCCTCTTTTACCCCCTCCCCTATCACGTCTGAAGATTCTATACCCTGGGATATTAAGCTGCCAGTCCTGCCCTTCCTACAACCATGTCTCAGTAATAGCAATAATATCATATTCCCATGTGTTAATCAATGCCCTCAATTCATCTGCCTTACTAGTAAGACTCCTTGCATTAAAATAGATACAATCCAGCCTTACGTTATTTGCCTGAGCTTTAGCAAGTCTACATTTACTCTTTCCTCCGGACTGACTTAGCTTCACATTTATATTTGATTGTTCATCACCCCCTACTGTGCTTCCACTCTGTATCCCATCCCCCTGCCAAATTAGTTTAAACCCTCCTCCAACAGCACTAGCAAACCTCCCAGCAAGGATGCTGGTCTCCTTCTGGTTCAGGTGCAACCCGTCCATCTTATACAGATCCCACCTTCGCCAGAAACAGGCCAGCGATCCAAGAATCTAAAGCTCTCCCTCCTGCATCATCTCCCCAACCATGCATTCATCTGCTCTAACCTCGTATTCATATACTCACTAGCCCATGGCACCAGAAGAAACCCAGAGATTACAACTTTGAGGTCCTACTTTTTAATCTGCTGCCTAGCTCCCTAAATTCTTTTTGCAGGACCTCATCCCTCTTTCTACCTATGTCATTGGTACCAACGTGGACCATGACCTCCGGCTGTGCACCCTCATCCTCCAGAATACTTTGTAGCCGCTCAGCGATATCCATGCCCTTTGCACCAGGGAGGCAACATACCATCCTGGAATCACGTCTGCGACCACAGAAACACCTATCTGTTCCTCTAGCCATAGAATCCCCTACCACTATTGCCCTCTTGTCTCTTTTTCTCCATCCCAGCATAGCTGAGTCAGCCATGACATTCTGGTCATGACTCTCGGTGCATTCTCCAGAGGAACCCTCTCTCTCTGTCCTAAAAGGGTGAACCCTAATTTTAAAATGGTGCCCCCTGGTTCTGGACTCACCCATAAGAGGGAACATCCTTTCCACATCCACCTTGTCAAGGCCATTCTTATATACTTCAATCGAGTCTCCCTTCACTCTTCTAAACTCCAGTGAAAACAAGCCCAGTCTGTCCAACCTTTCCTCATAAGACAATCCGTTCATTCCAGGTATCAATCTTGTAAACATCCTCTGAACCGCCTCCAACGCATTCACATTCGTCCTTAAATAAGGAGACCAAAACTGCACACGGTATTCGAGATGTGGGTCTCACCAATGCTCTGTATAACTGAAGCATAACATCCTTACTTTTATTTTCAATTCCTCTTGTATAAAGGATAGCATTCCATTAGCCTCTTTAATACTTGCTGTACCTGCATACTAACATTTTGTGCCTCATGCACTAGAACACCTAGATCCCTCTGTACCTTGGAGTTCTGCAGTCATTCTCCGTTTAAGTAATACTCTGCTTTTTTATTCTTCCTGCCAAAGTGAAAAACTTCACATTTTCCCACATTATACTCCATCTGCCAGATTTTTTTCCCACTCACTCAACCTATCTATATTGGTCTGCAACCTCCTGTGTCCTCTTCACAACATACTTTCCTATCTATCTTTGTGCCATCTGTAAATTTAGCTACCATGCCATTGCTCCCTTCATCTAAGTCATTGATATAAATTGTAAAAAGTTGAGGCCCCAGCACAGACCCCTGCAGGATTCCACTCATCATATCCTGCCACTCAGAAAAGGACCCATTTATGCATACTCTGTTTTCTACCAGCCAGACAATCTTCTTTCCGTGCTAATATGTTATCCACTACACCATGAGCTCCGACTTCACGTAATAACCTTTTATGTGGCACCTTGTCAAATGCCTTCTAAAAATCCAAGTACAGTATGACAGCAGGCTCTCCTTTATCCACGGCAAATGTTACTCCTTCAAATAACTCCAATAAATTGGTTAAACATGATCACCCTTTCACAAAACCATGTTGATTATTCCCGATTACCTTGAGTTTTTCTAACTTCCCAGCTATAGCCTCCTTAATGATCCATTCTAACAACTTCCCCACGCCAGACGTCAAACTATCTGGCCTATAGTTACCTGTTTTCTGCCTGCCCCCTTCTTAAATAGAGGGGTTATATTTGCAATTTTCCAGTCTCATGGAACCTTTCCAGAATCTAGCAAATTGTGAAGAATTAACACCAACGCATCTACTACATCATTAGCCACCTCTTTTAAGACCCTAGGATGAAGCCGATCAGGACCCAGTTGACTGTCAGCCCGCATCTCCATTAGTTTGCTCAGTACCGCTTCCCTCGTGATTGTAATTTCAGTAAGTTCCTCTCTTCCTTCCACCTCCTGATTTACAGCTATTACTGGAATGTTTTTTGTATCCTCGATAGTGAAGTCAGAAACTCCCCACTCTCACTCTCTCGAGGACCAACACTCATTTTACTTATTCTTTTCCTTTTTCAATACCTGTAGAAACTCTTGCTGTTTTTACATTTCTAGCTAGCTTCTTCTCATACTCCAATTTCTTTCTCCTGATTAATCTTTTAGTCATTTCCTTCCATTCTTTATATTCTGATCGATCATCTGACCTGCCACTCATCTTTGCGTAATTATGTGCCTTTTCCTTAAGTTTGATGCCTTCTTTAACTTTCTTCGTTAACGATGGATGGTGGGTCCTCCCCTTAGAATTTTTCTTTATTGTGGGAATATACTTATCCTGAGTATTCTGAAATATCCCCTTGAATGCCTGCCACTGTTTCTTTAATGATCTATCTCCTAGTCTAGTAACCCAGCTCACTTCAGCTAACTTAGCTTTCACGCCCACATAGTTGCCCTTATTTAAGTTTAAAATACTAGTCTCAGATTCTCTCTTTCAAACTGGATGTAAAATTCAATCATATTGTCGTTGCTGATACTTAGAGATGCCTTGACTCTGAGGTCATTAATTAATCCTGTCACATTATGCAATACCAAGTCTAGTATAACCTGCTCTCTGGTTGGTTCCAGAACGGGCTGCTCTAAGAAACTATCTCGAAAGCATTCCATGAACTCCTCATCCAGGTTACTATTGCCAATCTGATTTTTCCAGTTTATGTGTAGATTAAAATCACCCATGATTATTTCCGTCCCTTTATCACAAGCACCCAATATTTCTTCTTGGATACTTCGTCCTGCTGTTAGGGGGCCTGTAGACCACTCCCACTAATGACCTCTTTCCCCTACTATTCCTCATCTTCACCCAAACCAATTCTACATCCTGATCTCCTGAACCAAGGTCATCTCTAACTATTGCACCAATGCCATCCTTGATTAACAGTGCCATCCCTCCACCTTTACCTAGCTTCCTATTCTTCTTGAACGTCATATACCCTTCAAAATTCAGGACCCAATCCTTGTCATCCTGCTGCCACGTCTCCGTAACGGCTATCAGATCATATTTATTTACCTCAATGTGTGCTATCAGTTTGTCTACTTTGTTATGAATGCTACGTGCATTCAGATACAGAGCCTTAGTTTTGTCTTTTTGTTATCTTTGTAACATCTAGTCTTGACTGTTGGTGTATTATTAAGTTTTTTTCTCTCTGTCCCTTCCTACCATTCTCTGACCTTCATTTCCCATATTACTATTCTGCTCTCCTGACTTGACTCTACTCCTTGGTTTGTTACGTCTACCCACGAATATGCAGGGCTACGGGGAGAAACTGGGGGAGTGGCACTAGGTCAATTGCTCTTTCAGAGAGCCAGCGCAGACATTTAGGCCGAATGGCCTCCTTCAGTGCTGTATCAATTCTGTGATTCTGTGATCAGCTCTGCTTAAAGACAAGACAGGGGTCTTGATTACTAGGACAACACATATCCCAGGGAGACTGCAGGGGTATAACACCTGAAGAACAATGGGTTTCACCCTCCCAGACTATCAGATTGTAAACAAGGAGTCAGTGAGTCTGAGGATGTAAATGTGCATGGCAGCTGCAATGGAGAGCCTGAGTGGCTCCGCTGTAGCCAGCCTTGTGGGCTTTGCATTTTGGAAAAGGACAATTGGCAATTGTCTTTTGATTCCAGATCAATTGAACAGATTTTCTGAAAGCAGGGAGGCTGTAAGGAAGACGACCAGCAGTGACAACCTCTGAAAAGGTTGTAAGAAGGAAGACCAGCAGTGGCACCCTCAAGGGAGAATGAGTGGGAACACCGGCTCTCAGAAGACTGATACAGTGAAAGACTGTGAAGACTTGAGCCTGTTTTGAAAGTTGAGGTTTGCAGAGAAGTAAAAGACCAACAGGGTCACCAGGGATCGCCTTATTTATGAACATCCAAGTCGAAAGCGCACGGAGTAGTAAGCGAAGAGGACCTTGACTTTGAGAAAGGTCTAGGAGATCCAACCCATTGCAACTAGGAGGAGTTTTGGACTTTTATTCACAAAGGTGTCACCATCAAGGACACTGTAACGTATAAGTGCGGTGTTAGGTTTTCAAGTGTTTTATTAACGTATGACCAGGTGAGAAAGAGGTCTAGGGTTCCCTTTCAGCCTTCATCTGGTCTTACCGTAACAGGATTTGATTTTAAACACACTGTGTTTTTAGCTCCCCCTTGGTGAATCCTTGTTCACCGCTTTCCAATTATAAGACAAAGGAACCAGCACAAATAGGCTTTCTTAGGTTTAAAGAAGAAAAGTTAAAATTTATTAAACTTAAATTCTAATTTGGTTAATGCCTAGGGATACATGGCACACCCACGCTAGCATGCATACATGATACACACATGCAAACAGAGACAGAAAAGAGCAGGAGAAATAAAGTGAAAACAATTTGAGGCAATATCTGGAGTTTTTGTTACAGTTCTTCAAACTCACTGCAGAGTCCTTGATTGTAGGTAGATCTTGCTTTTCGTTAGGGCCCAGTATTCTTCTTAAACCTTGTTGGAGACTTTTCTCTCTTGGGGTTCATGTGTCTTTAGTGGATTCAGAGGCTTGTGAGAAAGAGATGGGAGCAGGCAGGAGAGAGATCTTCTCAGTCCAGAAGCAAACAGCTTTTTCTGAGTTCAAACTGTTTATACAATTCAGAAAAAACCCAGGCTGCCATGCAGGCTAATCATGTGACTAACTGGTTGACCACGTCTTGGATTGTATCACCTTCGCAGTCTCTGGAATGCTGCTCTTACACACAATACCTGGTGATCAAGGTCCATTGTGGTTGAATGTGTCAGGGAATGGTCCTTTGTCCTTCCAATCATCGTCTGTTAATATGCAAATGGCTTTTCCAGACACAGCTGATCTGTTTAACAAGTCCTTTCCTCACTCCAGTAACAGTTTAAAATCAATGTTCATTAAAAAAATTAATGTGCCTCATTCTTGGCAGCTGGGGGGCCTAGCATGACAATAAGTAAAGAAAATACCTTTCTTTGTAATTTGGGGTATCGGCTACTTACAAAGTACTATTTAGGTAAGGGGGATTTCTTTTAGTTCAGTTGTTACAATCAAAGTCTTAAAACATGAAATCTTGTTGTTTATTTTTTTAAATTGGTCTGGGGAGTTCATATCTCATGTTTTAACGTTCACTGAGGTCCTAACAGGCCTGCCTTTAAATATTAGTTGATGTGAGAGCATGAGATGCATGCTACATTTATTAAAGACAATGAAGAACAGTAACTCGGATCACTCAGTTCTGATGAAAGGCCATCGACCTGAAATGTTAACTCTGTTTTTCTCTCCACAGATGCTGCCTGACCTGCCACGTAGTTACAGAATTTTCTGTTTTTGTTTCTGATCACTACTGTACTACAGGAGAGATTACAGCAAACACAGAGAACCAGGTATCTGCATGGTGGTAAAAGATCAAGTGCAGAATTGCTTCTCTCACAAATGCTGTAACTGCTGCCATTGAGACCTCAGGAGTCTACTGCCGCAAGATTACAGAGAATTGTAGATTGCTTAGAAAGAGCAGTGATGGTAGACTTTTCCATATCAGAGATACCCCAAGATCTGTTCTCCGGTACGCCATCAGATCTCGGCTGCAGGGCCTAGCAACAGTGGCATAGCTGCAAAAAAGTTGATGAGGTGGCTGCCTCTTTAAGTGGTCAGATAGCCTCCCACTCCAGTCAGGCTTGAATGATTGCACCAGTGCCATAGTGTTCACTGTGCTAACTATGAGGCTCCAGTTGTTGTAGGGACATTTGCACCCTCTGCACCCAGAGAAACATGGTAACTAGCATCTCAGATGGCTGACAGCACCTAGTTATTACATCTGCACTTCCCCTTGATGATTTTGTAAGTAGTGCTGCTTCTATTTCTAAGGATGTGTCATAGTGCTCTCGAGCCTTATGCCACAGCCTTGGAATTAGGCTCGACATGTCCCAAATCAGTACCACAGGAAGTTTAGTTACACGATTTCCTCTCTCCAAGACTACCATTAAACTAGCCTAAGATTTCTCTTCTCCCAGGAGATAATCACTGATTTCACTCTGCTGGAGCTGTAGAGGTGGCAACCGCAGGTATCTTTGTAAAAGGCCGTGAAAGCTTAGGTAACAGTGAGAGCTGGTGTTTATTTTACTTCATGTGCTTCTTCGTGGTTAGCAAGGTATGAACAAGAGGAAACCACTGGAAGCATCCTTCGGAAATACCAATGAATCTTCCTTCTGGCCAAATCATTGAATTATCGTAGATAAGATCTACCCATTACATCGTTGGAAGTCCTTTCTCATGAGAGAATAGCCACAATGCAATTGGTACCATTAATGACAAAATAAAGAACTAAGGTAGGTACTACAGGTGTGAAATTCATTTACGTAGTGCCACTTCTAGCTACGCACAATGTAAGCAGCTGTGTTCCCCTATGTGTGCCCAAAGTCACTGAGTGTGTGCGATCATAACATCACTGACATCAACTGGTTGGTGCAATGCCAGGATAACAAAATTGGTCAACAACTGTGCAGGCAACAACATATTTCTTATTGACTCCTGAAACAACAAGCATTATAAAAGACGATGGGCACTGTTCTGGTGCTATTTAAAGGGTCACTCAAATAGTTGCAGCTGAAATGCTTTTCACTTAGTGTGCTCAGGCAAAGTTGGTGGAAGCACTGCAGGGAGTTGTTAGAGGAATCTGGAGGTTTTTACTGACCACAGACAGGCAAAAAATAACATTGCCTTGCATCGGTGTGGTAGCAGTGCCACTTGCTCTGCAACATGAGCAGGAGGAGGAGGCAGAGAGGGGAACCTCTGCGAGGAAGGAGGAGCAGGAGGGCTGTTCTTAGAAACAGTCTTCCGGGTGCACAGGTTCTACTTTGGGATGAGCCAGGAGCAGTGTCTCAGAAGGCAATGCTTCACAAAGGAGGTAGTGACCGAGTCATCTCACTTCCTTCACGATGACCTGGAGCCACAAACCAGGGCAAGCACAGTCCTTCCAGTGGTATGAAGATCACTGTCACCCTTTCTTTCGATGCTATGGGATCCTTTCATCAAGAGCAGGTGACATCAGCAACGTGTTATAGTTCACCGTCCACAGACGTATCCGATGGATGACAAAGCACTCTACAGAAGGAGTGGGGTCTTCATCCTCTTGTCCCTGAGGAGGGAAGGCCAGGATAAAAGGGCATGTGGGTTCACCAGGATAGTGAGCTTCCCAATGGTGCAAGGTACCATTGACTGCATGCATGTGGCTCTGTGAGGCCCCACAACAATGGGAAGCGATACTGCAACCTCATGGGCAACCACTTTGTCAATCTGCAGTTGGGGTGCAACCACACCAAGAAGTTTGTCTTGGGTGAATGCCTGCTATCCTGGCATCCACGATGCTTTTATTATGTGAAGCTTAGCAATTCCCACTGTTTTCAGACTTCCAAGGCACACCACAGGATAGCTGCTCTGCCACAAGGGTTACCCCCTCTACATATGGCTCATGACTTACTTCCGCCATCCCACCACACGATTCCAAAGGGCCTTCAATGAAAACCATGGAGCCACCCACAACACCATGGAGCAAGCCATCCGTCACCTAAAGCAGAGGTTTTTTTCCTTAGATCACTTGGGGGAATCTCTACAGTACACGCCCGAGAGGATGTTTGTATTTGTGGTGGTGTGCTGCATCCTCCACAGCCGAGCAATTATGAGGGCCCGGCCACTACTCCTGCGATCCGGAGGCCACCTTGGGAAGAGGAGGAGGGGAAAGGGGAGGAGGAAGGGAGGACACCTCATGCACCACATGCACTGGACAGTGTGAGAGGGACTGCATTGTGAGGCTTCATTTCAATTGAAATGAACTTCCCCACCTCCAATATGGACCCACCATTCCGAATCGTATTTCCATTGCACACCCCCATCACTAAGTTTCCTTGGCTAACATCAGCCAATCAAGGGCAACAACAAAACACTTCATTCAACAATTTTAACCAGCAATACATCAATAATATAAAACAAACAGAACCAATCACTCTCGTGCAACCTCTTAGTTCCTGTCTTGCAGGTGCCCTTACCTGTCCTGCTGCTCCTACGCAGTGCTATCCTAGTGGCTGTTTCATGGCTAGTGGAAGGCTGCTAACCTTCACTGAGGGAGACCGCAGATGGCCATGCAAGCCGCCCTCAAGCAGCTCTGGGCCTTGAGAGTCTGGCTTCAAACTGCACCACCTCAGCATGATACATCGGAAGACCCTCCACCTGTGCTACAGTGGCAGCTGAGACAAAAGCCAGCAGATGCTCCAAGATGGGTCAATCGGGTAGTGCTGCCATTGAGGTGCCTAGCTCTTCCACGCTTTAATGGATGGACTCCAAGCTCTGCACGATGCCCTGTGCCATGGTGGAGCCAGACTCCTCAATGTTCCTAGTCTATCTGGCAGGCCAATGCATCATACATCTCAGTATGCATCATCAATGTTTTCCGATAGTCCACCCCATCGAAGTTCTCATCCCAGTTCCTTGCAATAGAACTGGTGTGTTTCCTCACCCCCCAGGTAGTTCACATTCAAGCTAACCTATCCCCTGTCGTGGCTGCAGCCCACTCAGACCGGATTCTAAACTAGCCTCTAACATTTGCACGATGCCAGTATCTGAGCTAGTGGCTTCGACAATAAGGTCAAGTAATGGTGCTTCGTCCTCAGAGATGTGTTCTTCCTCTTGCCCTTCCCCCAAGACTACAGCGGCTGAACAGCTGGCAGCTCTTGACTATCTGAAAGCACAAAAGGTTAAAGGGAGGGTAGGGGGGAGGAAAGGGTGTGGGCAGAGCAGAAAATTGATGGTCACTCCATCGTCAGTTTCCAGTTCATGGCATCTTTCAGGATAAGGGTGAGGAATGAGTGGAGAAGGTGCATATGACAGCAACTTAGCATTACCCAGGATGGCCGCGGCAGTGCTGGATTCCACTGGCTCTGTGGCATTGGTGTCCATTATCTTGTGCACCATCTTCTCCAGGGTGCTGAGGGTTGGATGCATGGTGGTCCTCCACTGGTCTTTTGAGTCTACCTCCTATTGTGCGCGGCTTTCTCCTGCAAGAGGAAGGGCAGAATGTCAGTGACTGTGGGCAGGATCTTCCCAGCCAATTGTGATGTCCTGACGTTGGGGAGTTTTCGGGTGGCCGGTATGCTCAGGTGGAGGCTGTACCTCTTCCGTGATATTGCCAGGAAAGGCAATCCAGAGCTTGCGGGGGAGGAGACGGACAATTAAGGAAGGTGACCGGGCCTACCATGCAGCCGGTCCAATCAGAGGGCCAGCAGCTCTGCAGCCTCGGCATCACCACTGAGAGAGGTGGCAGTTGCTAAGGCAGCAAGGGAAATGCGAGGGTGTCTTCATTTTGAGGCGCCCTCGCAAGGGTTGCAGAGAGGTTTATTTGCCAGGACCAAGCTGGCAGGCCCCGGCTATTGGAGAGGAAACCCCTCCATCAGAGGAATCGGAGACGCAGGGTGACATTTGCTGCTGATGGCCCCCTGCTTGGGTCATGGAGCTTTGGCTCCAATGGTCCTCTGGGGAAGCTGCAGCTGACGGCCTCCCCACCCGGCAGGGGACCTTTGCCAACGGCCCAGGAAAATGGCCCTTAATTGGGCCTTCAATTATCTAAATTGGTCGCCCATCTCTGGTTAGCAGGCAACCGGGCTACAGCTTCCCTGCCGTTGGGAAACTTCCCCGATGTCGGAACTGTGTCAGGGAGACATCCCGACAAGGCTCCCCAGCATTTTCCTGACCCCCCCCCCCCCCCCACTTCCTAGCCCTCCACCCAGGGACCGGTAGAATTCACCCCGTGTCAGTGTGGTTAGGTGATGTGCCTACCTCAGCTGAATAGCTGTAGATTTGCCGAGGCTTGTAGAGTTGTGTGTGTGACTGGCAGAATTGGAAAGTGTGTGTGTGAGATGTAGTATAAAATTGTTAAGGTTGGGTCCTGAGTGTGCCACTGGATGAGTGATGGGATGTGGTGCATTGAGCAGTCTGAGAGGTGGGTGGTGTGATGGGTGAGGGATATGGGCCAGGATTTTGTCTTGGCGATGGGGGTGTCGACCACCGGCAAAAGGGCTGGCGAGAGCCCCACGCACCTCCTCTGGGGATGGCCTACCAAATCAAGTACCGATTAGGCACTTACGTGGACAACAGTGGGCCTTCCCCAGAATGAAGGACCCCGGCAGCGGAAATCCTGCCTGCTGAGAGCTGTTGTCCAATCAGAGGCTGGCAGCTCTTGAACTGAGCAGCACCACCACAGAGGCAGTGACTGCTGCTGGTACTCAACACACCTGAGGCCTGGACCCAGGCCACAGTTAAGTCAGGGTGCGAGGGATTTCGCGGGGAGGGCGGGGAGTGGTCACAGGGGATGAGGTATGCAAGGGGTGTCGGCAGCAAGAGCAGGGAGGTGACTCTCAGTGGGCCCCCTCTTCCCAATGCTGGGTCACTCATTCAGGCACTAAGTGCCTTCTAATGAGGGACATCCCCATGCCTCCGGAGCCATCAAACAACCTGCACGGCGACAGGCCCGCCCGCTGGTGGGCTAATTCTGGCGGCGGTGGGATAAGGCTCTTAATTAGGCATTAATTGCCCACTTAGGGGCCTCAATTGGTGGCATGGCAGGAAAACCTTTCACAGGTGTTCCTGCCCCGGACTTAATTTGGATGGAAGTGGGAAGGTGGTGGGGTTCTATGCTCGCCCCACCTCCAAAACCGAAGCAGGGGACGAGCGTAAAATTCCCCTCATGATGTGCAGATGCATTCACTTGACCACCCGAGTGAGATCATCAAACTTTTTCCAGCATTACTGCCATGTTCTGGGAGCCACACTCTACACATTCACCATGTGCTACCACTTGCTGTGGAGGCTCAGTCTTCAGGGTTTCTTCTCCCCATCTGACAAGAAATATGGCCTCCTTCCTGGCTTCCACCTCTCTGCATAGTACATCTAGGATGGCATCACTGAAGTGGGGAGCCCTCTCCTTCCCCTGGTGTGCCTTACTCCTTGTTGCTCAGTGGCAAAATGCGATATCCAGCAGCCTGCAGTGCATTGCTGCAATTTCTCTTTTATAGGAACTGTGCCATGCTGCCTGGAGCATGTGGT
This sequence comes from Heterodontus francisci, assembly GCF_036365525.1. Classification (NCBI taxonomy): domain Eukaryota; kingdom Metazoa; phylum Chordata; class Chondrichthyes; order Heterodontiformes; family Heterodontidae; genus Heterodontus; species Heterodontus francisci. The sequence goes on from NC_090383.1 coordinate 50,022,372, forward strand.
TTCTTCACAAAACTGCTGGTGTGCAGAGGACTCCAGCAGAAAAATTATGTCCGGGATTATGCAGGAGCAACTTGTGGCCTTGCTATCAGGAAAATGGGGTTAACAGATGAATTTTGTGCTGCCACACTTCAGAAGAACACCATTAATATGATTTGTGTTTTTGTCAAGTGAGTAAAACAAATCATCTAGCCTGTGGTTTCTGACCATGTCTACAGAGAATAATAAAATTATATTATTATACATCCATTAATATATTTAGCACCGTCTTTGACACAGATATTTAAATACCCTTCCTCTGAACTCATCAATCCCTTTCTTGTATGTATCTGTGGATAATGGAAGCAGATTAGAAACAAAGAAATATTAAAATATTTTAAAAACTACAACCCAGAAGGAGGCCATTTGGCCCATCATGCCTGTGCCAATTGAAAAAGAACACTCGAGCCTAACCCCACTTTTCACCTCTTAGTCCGTAGCCCTGCAGGTTACAGCAATTCAAGTGCATAACCAAGTATATTTTAAATACAATGAGGGTTCTGCCTCTTCCACCCCGTCAGGCAGTGAGTTCCAGATCCCAACCACCCTCGGAGTGAAAACATTTCCCCTCAACTCCTCTCTAATCCTTCTTCCAATTATTTTAAGACCCTCTGCTAAGGAAAATAGGTCCTTCCAGTCCAGTCTATCTAGGCCCCTTATAATTTTGTACAGCCCCTCAGCCTCCTCTGTTCCAATGCAAATAACCCCAGCCTATCCAATCTTTCCTCATAGCTAAAATTCTCCAGTCCTGGCAACATATTTATAAATCTATTCTGTGCCCTCTCTATTGCGATCACATCTTTCATGGAATGTGGTGAACTGCACTGTAGGCAATACTCAAGATGTGACCAAGCTATATTTTATACAGTTCTAGCATACCCTCCCTGCTCTTAAATTCGATGCCTTGGCTAATGAAGGAAAGTATTCCATAAGCCTTCTTAACCACATAAACCTGTACCGCTACCTTCAAAGATCTGTGGAAATGCACTCCAAGGTCCCTCTGTTCCTCAGCGCTTCTCAGTATCCTACCATTTATTGTGTATTCCCTTGCCTTGTTTTCCCTCCTCACACTTCTCTGGATTGAATTCTATTTGCCATTTTTCTGCCCACCTGACCATTGCTATCTTTCTGAAGTCGACAGGTTTCTTACTCACTCTCAACTGCACGATCAATTTTTGTATCATCTGCAAACTTCTTAATCGTGCCCCTACATTTAAGTCTAAATCATTGATATATGCCACGAAAAGCAAGGAGCCTAGTACCGAACTCTGTGGAATCACACTGGAAACAGCTTTCCAATCACAAAAACACCCGTCGACCATTATCCTTTGCTTCCTGCCACTGAGCCAACTTTATATCTAACTTGCCACATTCCCTTGGATCCCATGGACTTTTCATTTACTGACCAGTCTGCCATGTGGGACCTTATCAAAAGCCTTGCTAAAATCCATGTATACAATATCAAACATATTACCCTCATTGACCCTCTTTGTTACCTCCTTTAAAAATTCCATCAAGTTAGTCAGACATTTTTCCAGCCTGCCGGACTGAACATTGAGTTCAATAATTTCAGAGCATGATGGGCCTCCTTTTTTATTTTTATTTTTAGTTATTTTTTCTTTTTTTCTTTTTATTTGTTTATTTTATTTTAGTTTGTTTCTACTGTGCCTACCCACTGTTTTGTTTTCATTTATAATGCTTGGGGCCAGGGATGTTCATTTTTCTGTCAATTAACACCCTCTCTGTACCAACGCTTTGTCTTTCGCTGCACCATTAACGTACCGTTTGCCTTTGCTCTATGACCTTCTGGTCAGTTATTCTCTGTGACCTTGTCCTATCAACACCTTCTCTTTTGTTATCTCTTGCCCATCCCCTCTTTACTTGCTTAAAACCTTTTACATTTCTAATATTTACCAGTTCTGATGAAGGGTCACTGACCTGAAACGTTAACTTTGCTTCTCTCGCCACAGATGCTGCCAGACCTGCTGAGTATTTCCAGCATTTCTTGTTTTTATTTTAGTCAGACATGACCTTCCCTTAACAAATCCATGCTGATTGTTCTTGATTAATCCATGCCTTTCTAAATGACAATTTATACTGTCTCTCAGAATTGTTTCCAATAATTTGCCTACCAGTGAGTTTAGGCTGACTGGCCTGTAATTACTCAATCTATCCCTTCCTTCCTTTTTAAACAACAGTACAAATGTGTAGTCCTCCACTCCTCCAGCACCATTCCTATAGACAGGAAAATGATGGTCAGATACTCTGTTATTTCCTCTCTTGCTTTTCTTAGCAGCTTGGGATACATTTCATCTGGATCTGGTGATTTATCCACTTTCAAAATTGCTAAACTCCTTAATATTTTCTCCCTCACTATGTTTATCCCATCTAATATTTCACACTCTTCCTTCATGACTACAATGTCTGCATCGTCCCCCTCTTATGTGAAGGTAGACGCACAGTATTCATCAAGAAGCATGTCCATGTCTTCCACCTCCACATACAAGTTACCTTTTCGGTCTCTAATCAACCCTACTCTTTCCTTAGTTATTCTCTTGCTCTTTATGTATTATGTGAGTTTTCCTTGATTTTATTTGCCAATTTTTCTTTACAGATTATACAGAATTTATCAGGTGCACATGTAGAAACTGGAAGCTTTACCAGCAAAGCATTGGAAAAAGATAAAGGTCCAAATCTTTGGGAGCAAGTCATCACACTGTTAGTTAGACATTTTCCTCCACCTTTCAGCTCAAATATAATTTGTCCCATACTGGCTGGAAGTGCCTGATAACAGCGCAGCAAAGGTAACGGGGTTTTTGGGACATTAGTGAACAATAGGACTGACAGCGCATCTTCCTAAGCAATGAGATTTAAAGATTAAGAAAAAGAGAGGAACAATGGTAACAGAGTGTGAATCAGAGTCAAATTAGGAACAGGGAGAGAAACAAAAGGGAAAGAAAAATTAGATTAAGAAACAGAAGAAAAGGAGGGAAGAAAAGTAAGAAAAAATGTAAAATTGATCATTTTAAAATCTCTAGCAATTTACTACATGCAGAAATTAGACTTAGCAGTTCAAATTGCTACTTTTCTGGGCCAGAGAGATTGACTGGCATTGCATTAACAATTATCGCATTAAGAGGGTACTTACACCATTACTAATGAGCCCTAACTTTAATAGCAATTAGTGTGCAAATTCAGCAAGTTCTTAAAAATAATGAGGAGGCTAAGGCCAAGATGCCTCTGTTGCGACACAAATGACGGAGCAGCGTTAATCTCCTAGAAAGTTCTGAGGATTTGCAAAATCAACTAACAGCATACCTCATCTTCCCCTGAACTTGCTGGCTGACTTACTCATTAATAACACCTTACGTTGTTATCTCAGCAAGAGTTGGCCCATGAAGAACCATACTCTATTGAACATATTAAATATTTTTATAGCTCACCTGTTTAAGCGACTCTGAAAGTTCCCCTAGGATAACTGTTTCATCAAACCATTTCCCTTTAAATTGATTGGACAGCTGATTTAAGACTCTTAACCGAAGTTCCTTGGGTAGATGATGGTGGCGCAGGAACTCCTTATACTCATGGAGCTAACAAAAATAATTTTAAAAGATGAAGAAAAGCATGTAAATAGTTGCACACAGATCTCCGTCACTGCTCATTAATTTCATGGATATTTACCATTGTGGCTTTCACAATTTCCCTCATATCAACCATGAACCCTGAAGGCATTACATTTAATGATTTGATTATTGTAATGCTCCAGCATTAAACACAGTATATGTTTTTTCTCAATAGTACATTCCAAATTTGTTACAACTCTATTGTCAGTCAGTAGGGTCCGTATATTATTAATTAATGCAGACAAGAAATTTTATTAAGAAATACAGGCTATTCAGCCCACTAAACTTCACTCATCTTAATAAATTCAACCACATCTTCATGCCTTGTTCCTATGTCCATCTACTAACTCTTACATGAGAAAAACATCTATTTGTCTCTTGAACACACTTGTACTTATTTTTCAATGGCATTCCCAGGTGATGTAATCCACATATGTATTATAATTTATGCAGAATTGTTTGGCTTGAATTCTTTAATTACTCCAAATTTCTCAATCTTCAAATGAATCATTCAAATTTGTGAGAGCTTTATTTGGATCAATTTGATCAATTTGCTTTGTAAGTTTGAGTACTTCAATTAGGTCACCTGTTTTTTTCCAAAGACAGCAGGCTGATCTTCCTTAAATGTTCCTCATAAATCCTTCTTGGAATTAATTCAGAATATCTTTATGCTTACACTCTTGCAATGGGTGATGACATTGATAGTTAATGGCTTTGTTAAGGCTTCAAAGATTTGGCTTGGAAGGCTCTTTCTCTTAACTGTGAAGGCCGTGCAGTATCTTATTAAGACATCAATGATGAATTATTATACCAAGGAATTAATATTACACCATTTTCAATACTTTTTGAGTTTTATTGTTATCATTTGCCTTTCAAAACCTAGCTGCAGTGTATCAGAAATGAACAACACAATCCTATTCCCAATGTTATGAAGGTGGTTCTGTTTGTTGTTTAAAATATTTTTTAAAGTATTAATAGTCAAACTGAATAAATGTTGGACCAGTTTTTTTCAAGAGTCATTAAGAGGACACTGAAGGACCTGGTTTGGCAAAAATGTTTACTGGTTGTCACATGATTCAAGTTAAAAACAGAACAGAAACCCTGGTAACAGGGGAAGAAATAGGCAGAGAAGTGACAGGTGCCCCATGATTGGACAAGCCTGGAAGCAGCAGCACGCACCTGAGAGGGTAGAAAACACACAAGCTTTTGGTTATAGTGTCAGTGTGTATTACCTTCTGGAATGGGATAAAATCAAGTCTGCTGAAGAAGTGTCAAGGAAGGAGAGAAGACCACAACCAGCTCACTTTCCAGCAACTCTCTAAAAGACCCTGAGAAGTCCATTGTGTCAATTCATCTCGTCTCCTGTCTTTGAAGAAAAGTCTGCTAAATTACTTCTGCCTAAAAAGGACTGTTCTAAAAGATTCCAGTAACCTGTTTACATGAACTCAGAAGTTAGACTGCATTCCAGTTTTGGATCAACATATCTCATCTGCTGTTTTCTTCAAAAATGAGCAAGTTATCAGCTCAAGTGTTTTTTGTCTGTAACAGAGCTCTGATTTTTTTTTTTTAAATCCCTTTTATTTTTCCGGTTAACCAGTGTGTGAATGTGAGGGACTAAGGTTAAAAGAAAGGAGACTTTAAAATTTCAATCTGTGTGTTTATGCTTTACTTCATTGCTAGTTAAGACTTGTTTATAATAAACTGATAGTTTCGTTGTTCATTAAAGAAACCAGGTTACTGTGTTCTATTCTGGAAAAAATATAGTATATGATTGACCTTATCGATAAGTGGGAAAATTGAAATATATGTTGTGAACTGTGGAGAAGTGGGACTAGAATAAACAGTGCACTCTTTCCGCCTCGGTCTTAACACCTACCGCATACTTTTTGGGGCCTTTTTCCATTTCCAGTTTGTAAATAGCTTCAAATTATCGCTGGTATCAGAGACATGTTTTGGATCATCACCATAAAGCTCAGGACACAATGATGTTTGTGTTAGGAATTCACCTATCCAGTGTTATGAAGAGGAGGAAGAGGAAAGAGAAGAGCAGCCAAGGCCCCACATCAGAAAAAAGTTGCCCCGGAAAAACCACGGCCATACATTTACAAACACAGCTCATTATTGGATAGAGGAGTAATACCAGAGGACTGAACGGCTCCGAACGTTGTACCACTATTCAAGAAAGTGGAGAGGGATAAACCTGGTATCTACAGGCCAGTCAGCCTAACATCGTTGGTAGGAGAATTACTGGAAACCATTACCAGAGACAAAACAAACTTTCATTTGGAAAGGCATGCACTAATAAAGGAGCACCAGCATAGATTTTCTGAAAGAAAATCACATCTGACTAACTTAATTAACTTTATTAAATTTAAATTAAGTATTGATGAAAATAGAGAGATTTTGCCAACCAATCATACTCTTCTCATACAGTAAAAATTTGCTGCTTCCCTTACGTTGGTATTCTTGCGAATTGTCCTGATGAGTGCATGACGAAAAGCTTGGCAAAATGTTTCTATTTTCAGCAGTACTCAAGTTCTGCATTACCAAATGACTGTTAATTAAATTAATTAAATTCTTTGATGAGGTAACTGAGGAAGTTGATCAAAGTAATGCAGTAGATGTTATATTTACGGACTTTGGGGAGGCATTTGATAAAGTGCCACAGTGGAGACTTGTTAAGAAGATAGAAACCAATAGAATTAAACAAAAGTGGCACTCTGGATACAAAATTGACTCAGTGATAAGAAGCAAAGAGTGATAGTGGATGGATATTTTTCAGACGGGGAGGTGGTTTGCAGTGTTGTTCCCCAAGGGTCAGTTTTGAGTCCATGGACTGAATTTTCCAGGCCTTTTGGGGACAGGCTCAGAGGCGGCTGTGTGTGTTGGGTGGTGGTGCAGAATATCGGGATGGAAGACGTTGGAGAGGAAGTCCAGCGACTTCACGTCACTGCCAGATATTCCCAACGGCTGCTGACATGGTGGGAGAACATCCTGCATGAATGGGGTGGAGGGGTAATTAAATGGCCATTTGAGAGCAATTTTATGGGAGTTTTTGAATTTTATAAAGGCGCAATGGGAAGCACAGGGTTTTAGAGCCTCACCCTAGTAAAAGGAGGAGGCAAGCAAGCTGGAGCTCAGTGTTGGCTTCATCCAGCAGCCATTGTGACAGCTAGTGTGGTGTGCCAGGGAGGATGGAGCAGCACGGGCACTGGTAAACGAAGGCAGGTGGTGCACTGTGGGGGGCTGTCCCCAGAGTCCTATCTGGGCAGTGGCACTTGAACATAAGAAACGTGGTGGGAGGAAGATAGGGGGTTGCATTTTCACAAGAGGCTTTGGAAACTAAGAGAGATCACCTGCCGTGGGCCTCATCAGCCAGGCATTGGGGCCTCTGGTAAGGAGAAGGAGCAGTAGAGAGGGAGGGAGGGCAAGCCAGAGTCAGCAGGAGATTGGCAATCCCTGGGCTAACAGAAAGGCCTGCTCTAGGGTGGGGATGCAGGAGAAGGGCATAGAGGGGCATGTGACCAGCCTCCTGAGCACAGAAGAGGCTACCGTCCAGGAAGGGTCTATCTTCCAAGGATCAGCCAGTTTCAAATGTCCAAATGGCAGTGTCGCCGAAGACTGCACCTCTCCAAGGAGAGAGTCACTAATCTTTGTGCCATGCTGGAGGACCACCTGAGCCCCATGGGAGATGGTGGCCACCTAATGCCAGTAGCGCTGATGGTCATCATGACACTGAACCTCTACGCCTCTGGTAGTCCCAGATGTCACAGCATTTCCGGCCATCAGGGATGGACACTCGGAGACAAGGGCTCCCCACTGAGGACATAGCTACTAACGCCTGAGAGAAACCACATGGATGCAGAGAAGAGGTACAACACCTGCCTCGAGGCAACCTGAGCGACCATCGAGCAGGCCATAGGGCTTCTGTAGATGCAATTCAGGTGCCGTGATCGATCCGGTTGAGCCTTTCAGTATGCCCCAGTGAGAGTCTTGTGTTTCGTGGTGGTCTGCTGTGCACTGCACAACCTGGCGCTGCAGAGAGGGAAGTCCTTGAATAATGAGGATCTCATGGATCACAATGCCTCCTCCGATGTTGAGGATGTGGAGGAGGCTGCTGACTAGGCAGTGCAAGAAGAGCGACCCCAGGCAAGGCACAATGTGATACGAGCAAGGAAGACTTGGGGCGCACTAATACACAGACGTTTCATATGACCCTCACTACCTGTTGGATCAATAACTAATAAAGCCTTACCTTCTACAGCCCTACTGTCGCCTCCTTCATTTACCATTCCATTGCCCTGCGCCCAGTTGCACATCGCATAGCAGCAAGGGTGAAGAGTCGAACACCGGTGGGCTGGTCCCTCGTAACCAGCCCCTTAAGGGAATCAGGGTATAACTGAAGACTCATAGGGACACAAAAAAGGAAGGAGATGTAGCGCCAACACATTAATCCTTTATTAAATGCAACAAGAAGGGCGAGGCTTCATAATTTGACACTCTGTTCACCGGTGAGCGCAGTGCAGCTAGGTGCTCTTCTTAAATTTTTTTTGTGTGCTGCTATATGGTGCTCCTCCTGCACTTGCAGCTGATGTGGAGGCAGGCTGCTGACCTTGCTGCCCCTTGTCTTGGGATGACCTTGGCAGCCATTCTCTGACTGCCTGAGGCCTGGAGGTCTCTGGCATGCTGAGGGCCTCCTGCACAGGTGCAGGACCCTCCTCTGACATCGCAGCTACTTGACGTATTGGTGTCACTGGCAGAGGGGCAGAGGAGCGCCCTGAGAGGAGCCCCCGATGCATCAGGCAGCCACTCCGCCTCCCTTGTAAAGCACACTTGTTCCTCTCTGCTGACCTGAGAAGTGTGAGGACCTGGTGGAGACTCCAGGTGCCTCGTCCCCCTCTTGCCCAGCCATTGATGCACAGAGCTCATGGACAAGGCGATGGCATGCAGGTCTGCAAGCATCTCCGGCATCCACTCAGTGGTTTGCTGGATCACACTGTGCATGAGGGTTACCAATGTCTCGATGGAGGATGCCACGATAGCACTCACGGCCTGGAGGAACTCCTTCATCGTGGGTGTGCATAGCGTCCAGAATCTCTGCCAGATGTTCACTTACCTCATAGGCCCACTCCAACATTTGCCGTGTTGCCAACAGAGGCAAGTCATTGGCTGGGGTTCAGCATCGCCTTGGCCACTGACAGTCCTTCATCAGTGTCTTCGGCTGTCACAACCTCCATTAGCTGCTTGGCGCATCTGTGCTATTCTCACCAAGTTGTATCCCTGAAGCTAAACGCAAACGGATACCCATTGACATGAGATTATCTATGCTGGTAGATGGTGTGGGGAAATGATGTGATGGCGCACCCTCTGAGGTCCCCCTCCTTCTCCTCAGAGGTGGGCAGCTGACCCCCGGTGACTGTAGCACTCCGCTCTTCAGCCTGACCAACATGAGAGAAGAGATAGATTAAAACGTTATGTGCTTCCCATTGCATGCGTGGTGCTTCCAACTATTCCTAGAGTGTAGCTCCATGTGTCCAATGATGGACACAAGGGTACTATGTCTTAAGTGCACCAGATGACCCTTGTGCCTCTGCCCTCGGCCACTCAATCTCTTGGGCCTACACTCCTGTCTCACCATCAGTGATGGAGCAGACACTGTGCTGCCCAGCCAGTTCTACCGCCTCCTCCTCCTCCATAGGGATTAGGATGGCCAGGAATGGAACCTCTCTGCCAGTCTTGGCCTGTTTTTTGAAGTTATGGGATGTCTTCTCATGCAAGCAGAAAGACGCACACTGTTAGTCGACCCACAATGACAAGCCCAATGCCTATGCTGGTGGCAACCTAGTGGCCCATGATGGGGGGGAACACGAATGCCTCCTGCATGTGACCATTCTCAAGGGATCTTTTGAGAGTCAGCAATCACAGACGGCACTTCTCACTGACATGCAGCCATGCCTCTGACAGGCTATACTGTTGTCTGATCCCTTTGTCACTGACTGGGTAGACACTTCCTCTCCACCAACTCACCCTCTCATGGTGCCACATGCAAATCCCAAAGAGAAAAAGGGTATGGAGTACAGATCCAGGTTCTGGGAGTGACCCCACAGCTGCTGACCTGCTCTGCAATCTACATCCAGGCTAGCGTTGTGAGTCATGCCGATCTCCTCCTCCCATCCACAGGGAAGAGAACCTCCCACCTTGTCCTTGTGGCCGGGAGGAGAGCACGCCGGGAAGCATCACTGAACAATGGGGCCACCCAGGGTCTTCCTTCTGTCATTCTCACTGTCACTTTCCTCCCTTTCTAAAGGTTTCCAGGCAGTCCCAAGTCTGTTGAGTGCTAACAGCCCCTTAAAAATGGCACCAGCATCTGCCATGGCGTGATCTCACACCACCTCTCTGCACGCCTCCGCTCCCTCAGTAGTTAGCCCCCGTGCCTCCTGACTGTTAATTGGCTTCCCCCTGAAAGATCGTGTATGGCCAGATAATCCCTGCACAAGTGGAAGCAGCTCCCGCTTCCGGTCCTGACGGCGGGACCTGAGCATTCCAACTTCTTCAACTGTCAGAGAGAGAGAAAGAGAGAGAGGGGCACAGAGAGGGGGCATAGAGAAAGGGGAAGAGAGAGGGACAGAGAGAGAGAGAAAGAGGCAGAGAGAGAGGGCCAGAGAGAGAGAGGACAGAGAGAGAGGGGGGGTAGAGAGAGGAGGAATAACACAGAAAGGGGGAACATTAAGAGGGGGAACAGAGGGAGAGACAGAGAGGAGGGAGAGACAGTGATCAGGATCACTCCTGACAGACGTATATCTATCTGGAATACTCTGCATCGCTACAAGAAGTTTGCAAGCAAACATTGACTACTTATGCACGCAAAAAAATGCTGTGTATTCATACAATCCCTTATCTTTTTATATCTCTTTAACAGCCTTCTCAACTTATCCTCCTACCTTCAAAGATCTGTATACATACACCCCCAGGTCTCTCTGTTCTTGCACCCCTTTAAAATTGTATTATTTAGTTTATATTGCATGTCCCCATTCTTCCTACTTCACAATTCTTTGTGTTAAATTTCATCTAGCAAATGTCTGTCCATTTCACCAGACTGTCTATGTCTTCCTGAAGTCTGTTACTATCCTCCTCACTTTTACTATATTTCCAAATTTGTGCCATCTGAAAACTTTGAAATTATTCCAAAAATACCCAAGTTCAGTGACAGTGGTCCTAATACTGACACTTGGGAGATGTCACTGTATGCTTCTCTCCAATCTGTTAATAGCCATTCACCATGATGCTCTGCTTTCTGGCCCTTAGACAATGCTCTATCCAAAGTGTCATGTCCCTTTAATCCCATGAGCTTTAATCTTGCTAACAAATTTATTATGCTATACTTTTGAAAGTCCATATACAAAACATCATTAAACATCTCCTCAAAGAACTCAATCAGGTTTGTCAATCACAGTGTACTTTTACTAAATCCCTGATGGTTTCCATTTATTAACTCATATTTTTCTAAATGGGAATTAATTTTATCTTGGATTGCTGTCCTAAAGTTTCACCACTGCCACCATCAAACTGACTGGCCTGCAGTTGTTGAGCTTATCCCTCTCCTCTTTTGTGAACAGAGGTCTAATATCTGCAATCCTCTGGTACCATTCCCATATCTAAGAAGAACTGGAAGATTGCAGCCACCCTTGTTCCCTTGGCAACCTAAGGTGTTTTTTCTACTTATTGCCCCTTTTATATATAGGTATAACATTATCTGCCCACCAGTCCCCTGGCACTACAACAACAACAACCTGTATTTATAAAGCACCGTTAACCTAATAAAACATCCCAAGGTGCTTCACAGGAGCGTTATAAAGAAAGATTTGACACTGAACCACATGAAGCAATATTAAGATAGATGGCCAAAAGCTTGGTCAAAGAGATAGGTTTTCAGGAGCGTCTTAAAGGAGGAAAGAGGTAGAGAGGTGGAGAGATTTAGGGAGGGCATTCCAGAGCTTAGGGCCTAGGCAACTGAAGATATGGCCACCAATGGTAGAGCAGTTAAAATCAGTGATGCTCAAGAGGCCAGAATTGGATCATCGCAAATATCTCAGAGGGTTGTGGGACTGGAGGATAGTACAGAGATAGGAAGGGGTGAGGCCATGGCGTGACTTGAAAACAAGGATGAGAATTTTAAAATCGAGGCACTGTTTAATCAAGAGCCAATGTAGGTCAGTGAGCACAGGGATGAGGGGTGAATGAGACTTGGCGGGAGAAAGGACCTAACAGCAGAGTTTTGAATGGCGTCATGTTTATGGAGGGTAGAATGTGGGAGACCAGCCTGGAGTGTGTTGGAATAGTCAAATCTAGAGTTAACGAAGGCATGGATGAAGGTTTCAGCAGCAGATGAGCTGAGGCAGGGGCAGAGTCAGGCAATATTACAGATGTGTAAATAGGTGGTCCTAGTGATGGCATGGCTACGTGGTCAGAAGCTCATCACAGGGTCAACTATGACACCAAGGTTACAAACAATCTGGTATAGGCTCAGGCAGTTGCAGAGAGAGGACTGGAGTCGGTAGCTAGGGAATGGAGTTTGTAGCGGGGACCAAAGATAATGGCTTTTGTCTTCCCAATATTTAATTGGAGGAAATTTCTGCTCATCCAATATTGGATGTCAGACAAGCAGTCCGATAATTTAGCAAGAGTGGAGGAGTTGGGAGAGGTGACGCTGATATCGAGCTGGGTGTCATCAGCATACATGTGAAAACAAATGTGTTTTCAGATGATGTCGCTGAGAAGCAGAATGCAGATCAGAAATAGAAAGAGGCCAAGGATAGATTCTTGGGGGATACCAGAGGTAATGGTGTGGGTGCAGGAAGAGAAGCTATTGCAAGTGATACTCTGGCTACAATTAGACAGATAAAAATGAGTGCAGTTCCACCCAGCTAGATGACAGTGGAGAGGAGTTGGAGGATGGTGTGGTCAGTCATGTCAAAGGCTGCAGACATGTCGAGAAGGGCAAGGAGGGATGGTTTACCTTCATGTTTTAGTTTTGCCCACGTTAGTTCCTCTCTGCACCCCATGTATTTCAATCTTAGCTATCTTGATTTAATTTGTAACCTCGCTGCCTTTGTAAATTCATTTATCCCTGTGTGCTTTTGGGTGCATTTTGGCTGACACTCTGGACCCTAGCCCATCATTTCTATTTTCCCTCTTCTCCCCCTTTGCCCCTTTTCTCCTTACTTCTTTCACTGCCTTCAGATAACTTACCCTCACAAACTCCAATATTTCAATACTCATTGTCTTTCCCGCTCTCATGCTGCTGTCGTAAGCTTGACTCCCTCTTAAATTATTCCACAGCCTCCCTCTGTGTCTCTTTTTGTATCCTCCAAAAGGCCCATCGAGGCACTCGCCGCTGCTTCCTAACAAGTAGCAACCCTAATTACCCCATCCTATCCTGTCCCCAACCTTCCCAACCTACAAAAAAGCAAAATATTGCGGATGCTGGAAATCTGAAATAAAAACAAGAAATTCTGGAACCACTCAGCAGGTCTGGCAGCATCTGTGGAAAGAGAAGCAGAGTTTACGTTTCGGGTCCGAAGAAGGGTCACTGACCCGAAACGTTAACTCTGCTTCTCTTTCCACAGATGCTGCCAGACCTGCTGAGTGGTTCCAGCATTTCTTGTTTTTACTTCCCAACCTACATGCCTGTCGGAGGCTAAATTGCCACCCTCCTTTCCACCTCTCTCATCGCTCCCAGCTCTGACCCTGTAAACTCTGCCCTTAGACTGGTTATCACTGCCCCCCTCCACACCTCCTTCCAAAATTTAAATCCATTTGCTAATAAAGTTCTTACCATCCATGAGTTATGACATTTTAACCTTGACAGAGACAAGGTTGAGAAGTGATGACCCCTTTCCCCTTAATGAAGCTTCCCCATGTGGCTACACCTTCCATCACTTGCCCCAATCAAACTGCTGTGGTGGTGTAGTCTTCATCTCTAAATCGCACCTTGGTCTGCCCTCTTACTCCTCTGGCAACTTCTTTTCCTTTTAGCATCTCACCTTGTTACACCCTTCAAACCTCTCATTTAAAATCCTTGTTCCGCACCACCCACCCAAATATCATTCCAAATTTCTCACTGAGATATCTTCTTTCCTTTCTTCTCTCTGCTTCTGTTCAGAGGAACTTCTCATCCTCGGTGGTTTCAATCTCCATTTCAACTCTGCTTGTTCTCTCTTTGAGTTTACTGCCCTTCTTTGCTGCCAACATCTCTCCCTTCATTTAAACTCTCCTACCCACATACACTGCCACCCCATCAATCTTGCAATCCCATGTCGGGGGAAGGGAACCAGGATGAAGCATTAGAAAGGAAAAACAAGGTCCACAGAGATTGGGATCACAAACAGAATTGTAATAAAGTGTAATCACAAAAAGGAGGGATCAGATAGGTGAACATTTCATAGCAGACAAAGGTGGGGTTAGTGTGTATGTATAAATGCACAGAGCATGACAAATAAGGTTGATGATCTGCAGGTATAAGTTATCACATGGGGTTGTGATATAATAGCAATTATGGAGACATCGCTAAACCAAGGGCGAGAATGGGAACCTAACATTTCTGGCTACAATATATTCAGGAAGAATAGGGAAGGTAAAAAAGAGGGGGCATGGCGGTATTGATCAAAGATACTGGGGTGTATTTTTAATAAAGATACGTTGGGTGGAAGAGGATCAGGGGTTAAATGGATAAATATGTGAAACCCGACTCCAACTCGCCATGAACATGCCTACTTCTGGTTGAACTGCAGTGAGTTTGGGTAAACCACTTTTGAGAGGTGGGTCTTGATTGTGATATGAGGCTCTGTTCCTCAGATTTTTGGCAGCCATTTAAACTTAATGCTGAACAACCAGGTTGCCCAGCGGTTGGGAAACCCAGCAGCTAAAGGGAAGTGGGAGCAGTCTGTTGAAGCAGGTAAGTGCTTTTCACAACTATGCTTGTGGGATAGGAGAGCAATCCAGTTAGCCCCTCTTCCTTCGCTCTTTCCCCAAATCCCTGCAATTTTTTCTCCTTCGAGTATTTATTCAATTCCCTTTTGAAGGCTACTATTGAATTTGTATCCGCTACCCTTTCAGGCAGTGCATTCCAAATCCTAACCACACGTTGTGTAAAACAAGTTTTTCCTCATGTCATCTTTGGTTCTTTTGCTAATCATTTTAAATCTGCGTCCTCTGGTTATTGACCAGTCATGATTTTAAACACCTCTATCAAATCTCTTCTTAGTTTTCTCTGCTCTAAGGAAAAAAACTCCAGCTTCTCCAGTCTATTCAGTAAAAATAAATGATAATGCTGCAAAATTAAGCAAAGCCTCCACATTCCTGGGTCAATCCGCCAACCCCGTCCCGTAAACATACATCCCAACCCCCTTCCCAGGTCATTGTAAATATCAGGGCACCTGTTACAGCCCTGGTAAAGGATTATGAGGTTGTGGATTCAAAAACAGAATTTATGTGGCTAGCGTCAAGGAATAGGTTATTAGGTGTTACACTGCTGGGTGCTTATAATAGGCAGAAGATAGTTAAAAGGACATGGAGGAGCAAATCTACAAGCAGATTTCAGAAAGATGCAAAAACAATAGTGATAACAGGGGACTTCAATTATCTTAATGTAGACTAGAAAAAACACAGTGTAAAGCACAAAAAGGGGGAAGAATTCTAGAAATGTATACAGGACAACATTCTTGATCAGTAAGTTTCCAGCCCAATAAGGAAACAAACAGTCCTTGATCTAGTTCTGAGGAATGAGATGTGGCAAGTGGAGCATGTTACAATGGGAGAGTATTTGGAAACAGTAGTCACAATATCATTAGATTTAAAGTAGTTATGAAAAGGGAAGAGGAACAATAAAACTCAACTGGAAGAGGGCTAATTTTAGGAGGTAGAAAAAGGATCTGACCCTGGTGGATTGGACATAAAGATTGGCAGCTAAAATAATAAATGAGCAATGGGAGACCTTCAAAGAGGAGATAGATCAGGTACAGACAAGGCACATTCTCACAATGGAGAAAGGAAGGGGTCCAAAGCTACAGCTCCATGGATAACTAATGGCATAAAGATTAAAATTAAAGATTAAATTTAAACAGGAAAAGGACACTCATGATAAATATCAGATTCATAATACATTAAAGAAGCAAGAAGAATACAGATAGTGCAGAGAACTGAGAAAGAAAATAAGAGGGGCAAATAGAGTATATGAGAGTACAATAGTGAGTAACTTAAAATGAAACACTAAAGTCTCTTATAAACATAAAAAAATGAAGGGTAGTCAAAGGAAAGGTGGGGCCGATTGAGAACAAAAAGGAAATCTTCTTGTGGAGGCTAAGGGTGCAGCTGAAGTACGAAGTGAGTAATTTGCATTTGTTTACAAAAGTTGATGATGCTGCCAATGTCATGGTAAAGAAGGAGGTAGTAGTGAAATTGGATAGGACAAAAATAAAGAGGAAGTACTTAAAAGGTTAGCAAGTGCTCAAAGTAAAAAAGTAATGCGGTCCAGATGGGATGCATCCCAGGTTGCTGAAGGAAGTAAAAGTGTAGGAGTGAGGAAGTAAGGAAGCAGAGGGTCCATCCTCCTTGGATATGGGAGCTGTGCTCAAGGTCTGGAGAGTTGGAGATGTTACACCCCTGATCAAAAAGGAAGAGGGTTAAACCCAATAACTACAGGCCAACACTAGGGGTGGGGAAACTTTTACAGACAATAATCCTGGACATTTTTTTTATTCATTCGTAGGATGTGAATATCACTGGCAAGGCTAGCATTTGTTGCCCATCCTTAATTTCGCTTGAGAAGGTGGTAGTGAGCTGCCTTCTTGAACCACTGCAGTCCATGTGGTGTAAGTACACCAACAGTGCTGGTAGAGAAGGAGTTCCAAGATTTTGATCCAGCGACAGTGAAGGAGCAGCAATATAGATCCATGTAAGGATGGTGTGTGACTTGGAGGGGAACTTGCAGATGGTGATATTCCCATGTGTCTCCTTATTCTTCTAGGTGGCAGAGGTCACGGGTTTGAAAGACAGTGTCGAAGGAACCTTGGCAAGTTGCTGCAGTGCATCTTGGGATCGTACACACTGCTGCCATTGTGTGCTGGTGGTGGAGGGAGTGAATGTTTAAGGTGCTGGAGAGGGTGCCAATTAAGCAGGCTGCTTTGTCCTGCATGGTGTTGAGCTTTTTGAGTGTTGTTGGAGCTGCAGTCATCTAGCTAACTGGAGAGTATTCCATCAGAGTTCTGACTTGTGCCTTGAAGTTAGTGGACTGGCACTAGGGAGTCAGGAAATTAGTTACTCGCTGCAGAATTCCCAGCCTCTAACCTGCTCTTGTATCCACAGTATTTATATGGTTGGCCCAGTTAAGTTTTCGGACAATGGTAACTTCCAGGATGTTGATGGTGGGTGAATTCAGTGATGGTAATGCTATTGAATATCAAGGGCAGATGATTGGATTCTTTCTTGTTGGATATGGCCATTGTCTGGTACTTGTGGGGCTCGAATGTTACTTGCTACTTATCAGCCCAAGCCTGAATGTTGTCCAGGTCTTGCTGTATGCAGGCACAGATTGCCTCAGTATCTGAGGAGTTGCCAATGATACTGAACAATGTGAAATCATCAGCGAACATCTCCATTTCTGATGCTATGTTGCAGGGAAGGTCATTGGTGAAGCAGCTGGGCCTCGGACGAAACCCTGAGGAACTCCTGCAGCTACATCCTGGGCTGAGATGATTGGCCTCCAACAACTACAACCATCTTTCTTTGTGCTAGGTATGACTCCAACCAGTGGAGAGTTTTCCCCAATGCCATTGACTCCAATTGGTTAAGACTCCTTGATGTCACACTTGATTAAATGCTGCCTTCATTTTAAGGGCAGTCGCTCTTACCACATCTCTGGAAATCAGCTCTTTTGCCTATGTTTGGACCAAGGCTGTAATGAGGGCTGGAGCTGAGTCGCCCTGGCGGTATCCAAACTGAACATTGGTAAACACTATTGGTGAGTAAGTGCCACTTAATAGCACTGTCAACGACACCTTCCATCACTTTACTGATGATTGAGAGCAGATTGATGGGGCGATAATTGACCGGATTGGATTTGTCCTGCTTTTTATGGACAGGACACACTTGGGCAATTTTCCACATTGTCGGGTGGATGCCAGTGTTGTATTTGTACTGCACCAGCTTGGCTAAGGATGCAGCTAATTCTGGAGCATAAGTCTTCAGGCCTACAGAAATGGTGTCAGGACCCATAGCCTTTTCCGTGTCCAGGGTCTTTAGCTGTTTCTTGATCTCACATGGAGAGAATCAAATTGGCTGAAGACTGGCATTGTGATGCTGAGGACCTCAGGAGGAGGTTGAGATGGATGATCCATTTGGCACTTCTGGCTGAAGGTGGTTGCAAATGTTCCAGCCTTGCCTTTTGCACTGACATGCTGGGCTCCCCCATCATTGTAACACCATTATTTAAGAAAGAAAGGAGACAGAAAGCAAGAAACTATAGGCCAGTTAGCCTAACATCTGTCATAGGAAAATGGTTAGAATTCGTTATTAAGAAGTTATAGCTGGATACTTAGAAAATCATAATGGAATCAGGCAGAGTCAACATGGTTTTGAGAAAGGGAAATTGTGTTTAACTAATTTATTACAGTTCATTGAGGAAGTAACAAGCAATGTAGATAAGGGGGAACCTGTAGAGGTTGGCATACTTGGATTTGCAAAAGGCGTTTGATAAGGTGTCACATCAAAGGTTACTACACAAAATAAGAGCACATGGTGTAGGGGGTGACATATATGGATAGACAATTGGTTAGCTAACAGGAAGCAATGAGTAGGGATAAATGGGTCTTTATTGGGTTGGCAAGCTGTAGCTAGTGGAATGTTACAGGGATCAGTACTGGGGCCTCAACTATTTACAATCTACATAAATGACCTGGATGAAGGGACCGAATGCATGCTAGCTAAATTTGCCGATGACACCAAGATAGATAGGAAAGTAAGGAAGGTAAAGAGTCTACAAAGAGATATAGCTAGGTTAAATGATTGGGCAAACATTTGGCAGATGGAGTATAATTTGGGAAAATGTGAACTTGTCCACTTTGGCAGGAAGAATAAAAAAGCAATATACTATTTAAATGGAGAGAGATTGCAGAACTCGGACGTGCCAAGGGATCTTGATGTCCTGGTCATGAATCACAAAAGGTTAGTATGCAGATGCAGCAAGTGATTAGGAAGGAAAATGGAATGTGGGTTTTATTGCAACGGGATTTGGAATATAAAAGTAGGGAAGTTTTACTGCAGCTACAGCTGGTGAGGCCACATCTGGAGTACCGTGTACAGTTTTGGTCTCCTTATTTCAGAAAGGATATAATTGCATTAGAGGCAGTTCAGAGAAGGTTCACTCGACCCATTGCTGAGATGAAGGAATTATCTTATGAAGAAAGGTTGAAAAGGTTGGGCATTTACCCATTGGAATTTAGAAGAATGAAAAGTGATCTTATTGAAACATATAAGATCCTGAGGGGACTTGATAGGGTGGATACCGGGAAGGGTTTCCCTCTTGTTGGGGGGGGAATAGAACTGGGAGACACAGTTTAAAAATAAGAGGTCTCCCTTTTAAAATGGACATGAGGAGAATTTTTTTTTCTCAGAGGGTTGTTAGTCTGTGGAATTCTCTTCCCCAGAAAATAGTGGAGGCTGAGTCATTGAATTGATTCAAGGCTCAGTTAGATAGATTTTTGATGGACTATGGAGTCAAGGGTTATGGGGGGCATACAGGAAAGTGGAGTTGAGACCACAAGCAGATCAGCCATGATCTTATCAAATGGTGGGGCAGGCTCGAAGGGCCGCATGGCCTACTCCTGTTCTTATCCTCCTACTTTCTATTGAGGATGGGGATGTTTGTGGAGCCGCCTCCTCCAGTTACTTGTTTAATTGTCCACCACCATTCACAAATAGATGCGGCAGGACTGCAATTTTGATCTGATCTGTTGGTTGTGGGATCGCTTTGTTCTATCGCATGCTGCTTCACTTTTTAATGTTGACGTTTTACCAGGTTGGTACCTCAGTTTTACGAATGCTTGGTGCTGCTCCTGTAATGTTCTCCTACACTCCTCGATGAACCTAGGTTCGTCCCCTGGCTTGATGGTAATAGTAGAGTGAGGGATATGCTGGGCCATGAGGTTACAGATTGCAGTTGAATACAATTCTGCTGCTGATGATCCCCAGCACCTCATGAAAACCCAGTTTTCAGCTGCTAGATCTGTTCTGAATATATCCCATTTAGCACAGTGGTAGTGCCACACAACACAATGGAGTGTGGCCTCAGTGTGAAGATGGGACTTTGTCTCCACAAGGACTGTGTAGTGTCATTCCGACCAATACTGTCATGGACAGATGTATCTGTGACTATATTGGTGAGGAAGGTTGAGGTCAAATAGGTTTTTCCCTCTTCTTGGTTCTCTCTCAACCTGCCGCAGGCCCAGTCTGGTTAATATGTTCGTCAGGGCTCGGCTAGATCAGTCAGTAGTGGTGCCACCAAACCACTCTTGGTGATGGACATTGAAGTTCCCCACCCAGAGTGCATTCTGTGACCATGCTATCCTCAGAGCTTCTTCCAAGTGATATTCAACATAGGAGGAGCACTGAATTGTCAGCGGAAAGGGACAGTAGGTGGTAATCAGCAAGAGGTTTCCTTGCTTGTGTTTGACATGATGCCAAGAGATTTCATGGGGTCCAGAGTCAATGTTGAGGGCTCCCAGGGCCACTCCCTCCCGACTGTACACCAATGTGCCACCACCTCCTGACAGTGGGAAAGGACAATACCTAGGGATGGTGATGGAGGAGTCTGGGACATTGGCTATAAGGTATGATTTGGTGTATATGACTAAGTCAGTCTGTTGCTTGACTAGACTGTGGGTCAGCTCTCCCACTTTTGACACAAGTCCCCAGGCGGTAGTGAAAATTAATTAAAAATAACTGTCACTTGAAAAACCATGGGTTGATAAATGAAAGCCAGCACAGATTTGTTAAAAACAAATCATGTCTGGCAAGCTTGATGTGAGTTCTTTGCTGAATTAAAGGAGACATTTGATGAGGATAGTGCTCTGATGTTGTGTATATGGACTTTCAAAAGGCATTTGATAAAGCACCACATAATAGACTTGTTAGCAAAATTAAAGCTCATGGGATTAAATGGGGAATGGCAGCTTGAATATGAAATTATTTAAGGAGAAAAAACACAGTATAGTGGTAAATGGTTGATTTTCAGACTGCAGGGAACTATATGGTTGTGTCTCCCCAGGGGCCGGTATCAGGACCACTAATCTTTTTGAAATACATTAATGAGCTGGACTTATGTATACAGGACATAATTTTAAAGTTTGCAGATGATGTGAAATGTGGAAATGTAGTGAACAGTGAGGAGAACAGTAGAAAACCTTAGGAGGACATAGACAGACTGGTGAAATGAGCAGACTGGTGAAATGAGCAGAAACATGCTAGATGAAATTTAATGCAGAAAAGTGTGAAGTTATGCATTTTAGAAGGAAGAATGAGAACAGCCAGTATAAACTAAATAGTACAATTATCGAGGGAATGCAGGAATAGGGACACCTCAGGATTCACATACACAAATCATTGAAGGTGGCAAGACAAGTTGATAAAGGCTGCTTATAACAAATACAGGACCCTTGACTTTATAAATACAAGCATACAGTACGAAAGCTGGGAAGTTATGCAAAACCTTTATAGTCACTGGTTAGATCTCAGTTGGAATATTGGCTTGGATTTTAATGTGGAGATGTGCTAGCAGCGGGGTTTGGGGGGGTGTGGTATCACTAACGTGTTGGAAATCCAGAAGTATGTGAATAGCCTCTGTCAGCAGCTCTTTAACAGCCACTAGATTAACATATCAGTTCTGGGTTTGCTGGACAATTAACATAAGTGGTTGTGCTGATGACCTGTGTAACATAATTTAAACTCCACTATTTAAAGGGACACTCCAAACACATAAGTTGAAGCAGTTGGAGGTAAGAAACAAAAACAGAAAATGCTGCAAATACTTAGCAGGTCAGGCAGCATCTGTGCAGAGAAAAACCCTGGACTCGTTGTTGGGGGCTGTAAGTGCAGTGAGGAAGTTACTCTTTTCTATTAATGGGAGGCAGAAGCCTGAAGGTGACACAAAGACGGCATGATTGGATGTTGTCCAGGTCAGCAGCAGCACGAGTGTGGCAATGACCTAAGCAGGGCAGGAAAGGTGAGTACAATGCTATATTCACCAACATCCTGATAAGCATATCTCCCTAATCCCTCTATCTTCTTAAGCCTGCTCCACCACATCATTCCACTAGCAGGTTAAACCATCCATTTCTGTCCATGCACTTACTTACATCCCCATCTATTCATCTAGCACTGACACTTATACTCATCATTATGCAATGTCATGCCTATCCCTCAGTCACCCTCAACAAATGATCTCCATCCATCGGGTGAACATATGCCATTACTCTCACTCATTGGTCTCTTCTTTCCCTCCTTGCAGAAAAGAGCAGAGAGGGGAAGAAAACCGGAGATTACCCTCTAGTCCTCTCGCAATGGACAACTGCAGAGGAGGTGGTGCTGGAGATGGGGTCCTTCCAGCTATCTGGTGGCAATAATAAATATCAGCCAGTCACATGGCATACACCACTCAGTCATGTTGACATGATGTCAACAGTGACTGAAATAAAATCAAGTGCATAATGATAACTTTAAGCATTCTGACCCTCCCAGTACTCAATAAAATATATTTTATCTCCCACAGGTCCTTCATGTATCCAGCAGGAAGTTGTCCAGGTCACCCATGGCAATGGCAACACCTCAGAGGAGCTCGCTACCACTGCAGGTGCACTATCACAGAACTTATGCAGACCATGCACCGACACAGGTACTCGTACTTCAGTAGGAAAACTTAAAGAGATGACTAGTGGTGATTTGCACTTCGCGAGTGAACAACAGCAGATCGTGCGATCAAGGACAGCAGTGGAGAGTACGTGTCGAGAGCACAGGATGCTGCAAGCTCTGTCCAGCTGAATGAAGATGCTGTACTTTGAGATAGGCAGCAGAAAATGTGCAATGTACTGTCAGGCATTCCAGTCGATATTCTGTCTCAAGCATGATTGGCATGATGTCACAGGCCTTCACAATGATGTCTTCATCCATGGAAAGACCAGAAAGAGTAATTAACTGCATGAAGCGACAATGACACAAGTGTGTGCAAGTCTTCAATAATTGCTTGCATGCTATGAATGCCACCTTAAATAGGACAAATGATACCCTAGCCTCGGTCTTTTATCGCCCCAGTGATCCGTGGCAAAATGTTCTCCAGCACATTGCTAGCAGGGAAGTGCAGTTGGCCATAAGAGGGCTGATAGTCAAGGCGGAGATGGAACTGTGGACTCAGATTAAAGCACTTCCACTTATCACTTGTTTCCCCACGGCAACACCCCCCCCCCCCCCCACCTCCTACCACTCTCAGTCAGTACCCCACATTCTGCCATGTGTTACAATGGCCTAGTCTCCCACGCACAGGTACAGATGGAGCAGTCTTTGGCAGGGCCCAGAAGGAGTCAACCAAGATTATCTCAGCAGTCAGAGCAGGGACCTGATAACCTGAAGCTACAGGATTGCACCATGTAGAAATGACAGGAAGAGTAAAGATTTGTAGTTACACAAAGATATGCACATTGTTAGAATGTTAAGTTTCTGTTCTATATTTGAACCACATAAAATTATTCTTTTGCACCACATTCATTCATACCCATTATTGGCTGCTGGCTGACTAGTGGCCTTTTCAGTGTGGTAATGAATAGGAAGACATGAAATAACAATGATCAATTAAGGTCTGTGAAAAGTAGACTTGGTTATTTGCAGGACTGCCATGTGTTAAAGAGGCAGGCTATTGCATTTATTTGTTAGATGGGTGCACTGGTGAAACTTGCAATAATGAGGGCATCCCAGGCAGCAATGTGTGCCACTGGTGTTGCACTGCCTGCATTACCTTCTGCCTCTTCCTACGCCTTGGCATCGTCCAAAGAGGATTTTTTTTTAGAGATACAGCACTGAAACAGGCCCTTTGGCCCACTGAGTCTGTGCTGACCATCAACCACCCATTTATACTAATCCTACATTAATCCCATTACCCTCTCACATCCCCTACCACCTACCTATACTAGGGGCAATTTATAATGGCCAATTTACCTATCAACGTGCAAGTCTTTGGCTGTGGGAGGAAACCGGAGCACCTGGCGAAAACCCACGCGGTCACAGGGAGAACTTGCAAACTCCGCACAGGCAGTACCCAGAATCGAACCCGCTGGAGCTGTGAGGCTGCAGTGCTAAGCACTGCGCCACTGTGCTGCCCTTGTGCTCTAAGCTTTGTTTCTTGTGCGGGTCAAAATATCACTGCTACACAATGTTGTGCAGAGTGCAGCACACCAAGACCATTCTGCAAACCCTGGAAGAATGTTCATGCCAGCAGGGCGCCTCCAGATTAGTCCAGGGAGCTGAAGTGCATGTTCAGCATGGTGATGGTTTGTTTGATGACACATCTGGTGGTCACGTGGCATTCATTGTACTGTTCCTGGGCCTTATTCTTCAGGTTTCTGTGAAGTGGCATCAGCTATGTTTTAAGTGGGTTTCACGTCTCCAAACAGACAGCCAGTATCTCTGCTTCGAGGTGTGAAAAGATCAAGAGAATTGTTTGCCACAGGATGAAAGCATCATGGCAGCTGCCTAGGAATCTTGTGCATACCTGCATAAAGATCTTTATGTGATTGCACACCAGCAGCATATTGGTGGAGCGAAAGCCCTTGCAGTTGACAAACACTCCTGAGTGATGTCTAAGTGCCTTAATTGCCACATGTGTGCAGTTGATAATGCCCCGGACCTGTGGGAAGTCAGTCAGAGACAGAACCTTGAACACCTGCACATTCTGACTGGCATCATCGCAGGAAAGGTTTTTTCTTTAATCGTTCATGGGATATGGTGCCGCTTGCAAGGCCAGCATTTATTGCCCATCCTTAATTGCCCTTGAGGAGTTGGTGTGAGCCAACCTCTTGAACCACTGCAGTCCGTGCGGTGTAGGTACACCCATAGTGCTGTTAGGCAGGGAGTTCAAAGATTTTGACCCAACAATGATGAAGGAACAGTGATATATTTCCAAGTCAGGATGGCGTGTAGCTTGGAGGGGAACTTGGAGGTGATGGTGTTCCCATGTGTCTGCTACCCTTGTTCTTCTAGGTGGTAGAGGTCACCAGGAGGGAGGTGTTTTCGTAGAAGGCTCAGCAACTGCTGCAGCACATCTTCTACAGCTGGTTGCTTTCTCCGGGACGGTGTTGAGTTTTTGACCGTTGTTAGAGCTACATTCATCCAGCCAAGTGGAAAGAATTCGATCACACTCCTGACTTGTCCCTTGCAGATGATGGACAGGTTTTGGGGAGTCAGGGGGTGAGTTACTCACTGCAGGGTCTGACCTGCTCTTGTAGCCACAGTATTTATGTGGCTGGTCAATGTTTTGGTCAATGGTGACCCCCAGGAAGTTGATGGTGGAGGAATCAGTGATGGTAGTGCTGTTGAAAGCCAAGGGACAGCTGTTAGACTGTCTGTTGCTGGAGATGATCA
The DNA here is from genome assembly GCF_036365525.1 of Heterodontus francisci. NCBI lineage: Eukaryota > Metazoa > Chordata > Chondrichthyes > Heterodontiformes > Heterodontidae > Heterodontus > Heterodontus francisci. Next base: position 50,047,709 of record NC_090383.1, read on the forward strand.
TTGCTGTCACTTGTGTGGTGCAAATATTACTTTGTTACTTATCAGTCCAAGCTTGAATGTTTTCCAGCTCTTGCTGCATGCAGGTACAGATTGCTTCATTATGAATTGCGAATGGTACTGTGTAATCATCAGCGAACATGCTGAGTTCTGACCTTACGATGGAGGGAAGGTCATCGATGAAGCAGTTGAAGTGCCTCGTTCAATGCCCTGAGGAACTCCTACAATGATGTTTTGGAGCTCAGATGTTTTGCTCGAACAACTACAACCATTTTCCTTTGTGCTAGGCATGACTCCAGCTAATGGAGAGTTTCCCCACAATTCACATTTTTGTTAGGGCTCCTTGATGCCAAGGGCAGTTAATCACACCTCATCCCTGGCATTCAGCTGTTTTGTCCATGTTTGGACCAAGCATGTAATGAGATCTGGAGCCAAATAGTCCCGGCGGAACTTAATTTGAGCATCAGTGAGAAGCTAATCAAGTCCTACTTGACAGCAATGTTGATGACACCTTCAATCACTTTGCAGATGATTGAACATTGACTGATGATGCAGTAATTGGCCGGAATGGATTTGTCCTGCTTTTTGTGGACATGATATACCTAGGCAACTTTCCACTTTGCTGGGTAGATGTGAGTGTTGTACCTGTACTGGAACTGCTTGGCTAGAGACATGGCTGGCTCTGGAGCGCAAGACTTCAGTACTGCATCTGGGATGTTGTCAGGGCTCATAGCCTTAGCCGTACTCAGTACGCTCAGCTGTTTCTTGATCTCACATGAAGTGAAATAATTCGGCTGAAGAATGGCATCTGTGATGGTGAGATTCTCAAGAGGATGCCGAGATGGATCATCCATTTGGCACTTCTGGCTGAACATGGTTGCAAACGGTTCAGCCTTGTCATTTATACTTACGTGCTGGGCTCCACCATCGTTGAGGCTGGAGCTGTTCAATTAGCATTCTTCATGTGATTGGACTGGAAATGACTCACACAGAGACTCTTCTTAATAGACCATGATGTCTCACTTCTTCATTCAATATCACTTCCCAACAGAGAGGACAGTATTACACAATGATCAACTCTTACCATATACTACACAACCTCCCCACTTAAAAAAATGATTACCTCGCAATACAATTTGACTCAACCAATCTCAATATCTGCAATTTAACAGGCTGGGTTGCATTTATATTTTTCCTGTAATCACAACCAATACATGTATGACCAGTACAACCAGAGTAAATTACATTTAAAAAAATTATTTCGCGTCAACACCAGTATGTGTGCAACAAAAACCATCATGGGACAAGAAATAATGAAAAGAGCAATTTTCCTGAAATAACAATGCTGTATGTATATATATCTTGTGTCTTATTTTTGCATACTGATACGAGATTTCTTCTGGTTTTTTTAGTAAAATATGTTTTAAGAACTTATATTTGAATTATGAATATTGAGTCATCTGGAGATTGCTGCACTTTGTATTTAAAAAAAAGGAAGGTTAACAGAAGGTTGGCTTGTGAACAAGTATTACTGGAAAGCACCTGTCTGCAAAAGGTGTTGTGTTTTGGCTTGAAGTGCTGTTCACAAGGAAATGACAAGTCAGGATTTATGCTTGTCAGAGGACTTGTCTCTGGAAATAGTTGGTTTCATTTTTGAATTGCTAAAAGCCAGTTGTTTTTTGGCCTAAAAACAGAAGGAAGGAGTTACTGTGTGCCTGCCAGGAGAAGATAGCTGACATCTTTCTTTCTTTGAAGAATCCCTGCATTTTTAAAGAATTCTTGCATCAAGTCGTACTGTTGCCTGTTGTATTTGAAGAAATCCTGAATGTTTACAGAAACCTTGCATCTTTGAAGGAACTTTGCATTGAATATGTGAGAATTGAAATATTTGTTGCTGCACAGCTGATGTAAGACCTATACGAAGCCTTCTATAGCTGCATCTCTTTAAAAGCCTGCCCAGACTGATCATCAACATCATCTGGAAAGAACTGTTCTAAGAAGATTCCATTGACAGCCGCCTATTCACCTTTGGGACACCTCACCAAAATCTTTTCAGCAGAAATATTTTTTTAATTCCTTCTATTTCTTTGTAACAGCTGTAAACAAAAATCCCTTTTTTCACGATTAACCAGTTGTGTATGCATGTGTGTGTGCGTGAGGGCTAGGATAAATAAGGAGCTTTAATACTTCCATCTGTGTGAATGTTTTATTTAATTATTGGTTAAGACTTGATTTATAATAAACTGATAGTTTTGTTATTTATTAAAGAAACCTGGTTGGTGTGCTTTATTCTGGGGAATGGAGTATATTATTGATTGTTTTGGTAAGTGGGAAAATTTAAATATATGTTGTGACCTGTGAAGACGTGGGACTGAATTAACAGTGCACTCCTCCTGCTTTGGTCGTAACATATTAATTGGGGGCTCGTCTGGGATTTAAACCCAACGCCAACAACGTTCAATTATAAGTGGGGTAATAATAATTGAAAAAGGAAAATAAAAGAACCAAGTTTCCTGTGTGATAAAGTCTGCACCATCAGAATGTCTGTAGCAGTTGCTGAAACTTTTCTGGGGAACGAGGATGTATCCCTTTGTGAATTGCAAAACTTAACTTAAGGTTAAATTAAACGATTTGGCAGTACAATTGGGGTTAGAATAAAAATCAGGAGCTGAAAAAGCTGAGATAATTGAAGTAATAGCCCAACATTTGAAATTGGAAGAAGCAGAAGGCAAATCAGAAGGTAGTGCAGTTGAATGAGCTAAAATTCAGTTACAAATGAAAAAACCTGAGCAGGAACAGGAAATGGAAAAACTTAAATTTGAGTTTGGAAAATAATTAACAACGAAAAAACTAGAGTTTGAGCACAAGGAGAGGGAAAGAGCAAGAGAAAGAAAGGGAAAGGAATTTAAATTTAAAAAGATGAAAATAAGATAACAGAGTGCTCTTGAAGCCACTGGAGGTTCTAGACAGGATGAATGAGTCCAGCCCAGGACACAGAGAAAAACTTTTTAAATTTATACAAGCTAACCCTAAGTTTGAGGAAAGGGACACAGAGGCATTTTTTATTTCTTTTGAAAAGATAGCCAAACAAATGAAATGGCCAAAGGAAAGCTGGACACTGTTTATGCAAAGCAGGTTGATGAATAGAGCTCATGAGGTTTATGCCATGCTTTATGAGGAGGCTTCTGCAAATTATGAGATGCCAAAAAAGGCTATTCTCGCTGCGTATGAGTTAGTCCCTGAAGCTTACCGTCAAAAATTTTGAAACCTCCAGAGAGTAGCTGGGCTGACTTATTTGGATTTTGAGAGTCAAATGCAAATTAATTTTGATTGTTAGATATGGGCATTAAAGATGGAAGCCACGTATGAGAACCGTAGAGAATTAATTCTCCTGGAAGAATTTAAGAATTCACTCCCTCCATTGGTACGAACTCATGAGGAGAACCAGAAGGTTTCAAGGGCCAGTCAGGCAGTGGAAATTGCTGATGATTTTGAGCTTGTGTATAAGCCCAAAGCCTTTGCCCGTCACCCCCACAAACCCGAGAATGATAGAAGGTGGGAGAATGAAAGGAAGACAAATAGCCGGGGACAAGAAGGGACAGCTGGGAATGCCCCAGGATCCCCTTCTCTAGCCAGAAAGGAAAGTGATGAGGTTGGTGTTATGATCCTGTGTTTTTTTTTCCGGGAAGTGTGAGGTGTGCCTTTAAGGCTATAAAAGGAGTAATACTGTTTTAAGGCAACAAGTTCCAGGGACTGTGATTCAAAGAGTGCATTCTGGTTGCACCGGGATACAGCCATTCGAAGAACAAGGAAAAATATACAATGTTGCCGATTGCTTTTTGAAAACTAACTAAAAACTGGCTTTTGATACAGACATGGACCAGCATGAACCTAACAGAGTTCTCTGATAGTTTAAACTGAAGGAAGGGAAGTTAGACTGTGACAATCTTTTATCCCTCAAAATTCTAAAGCCAAACTGATTCATTGACGTGTTTGCGAGTTGTTGTTCGGCTGAGATTCATCACTAGAGAAGAAGAGCATCACTTCAACTTCTGAAGTAAACTACTGATTGTCCTACTGTTAAAGAGACTTTTTTTTCCCCATCAGATGGCAGTGCGGACTTCAAGCAACCTTGGACTGTTCCACATTGGAAGATTCCACTTCAGCAAGAGCGTAAATCTGCAAGGACACTAATTTTTCAATTTAAATGTTGTTTATATCTCAGTAGTGTTTAATAATATAGTTTTTCTAATTAAACAGTTAATTTGTTGATCTAAAGACACCTGGTTTGGTTCGCCTCATTCAGAGGTTGGTGGCTGGTCAAATTGGCTGTGGTTTTCTTTAATTTGGAAAGTTTGAAATGATATGTTAGGCGATCTGTGGAGGGGCGGGACTGAATCAACAGTGCATTTCTCCCACCACAATCAGAATCATATATTTTGATTGGGGGCCTTGTCTTGAGTGGTCGGTCATAACATATTAATTGGGGGCTCGTCCGGGATTGAATCATATTAATTGGGGGCTCGCTTGAGACTGAATCATGTTAATTGGGAGCTTGCTCATTGTTGAATCATATTAATTGGGAGCTTGCTCCTGATTGAATCATATTTTTATTAAGCGGCTCGTGTCTGGGATCAGAATCAGACTAATTGGAAGGCTCACATTTGGGATAATATTAATTACTCGTCTCTGGGATAACATATTTAAATTGGTGTCTTGCGTTTGGCATCATACTTAATTGTTCTCGTGTCTGGGATCATAGCAATCGGAAACTCGATTGTTGGGATCGAAATCTAGCACCAATTACAAAGAAATAAAAGAACCAGGTCTCTTGTATAATAAGGTACAGTCTATAGCATTGTAATGGCATTAGTGGTTGCAGCAGAGTTTTTGGGCAAGCAGAATGTTTCCCTAAGTGACTTGATAACTTTAACTAAGAACAAATTAAATGAATTGGCAGCAAAATTGAGGTTAGAATTGAAATTAGGTGCCAAAAAAGCAGAGATAATTGATATAATAGCTGAACATCTGGAATTGTTAGAAGATGATGATGATGATGCTGATGAAGGGCAATGCGAGGAACAAGGAAGTAGTAGGTCCAAGAGTGATGCAGTGGTATTGGTTAGTATTCAATTAGAAATGAAAAAACCTGAATTGGAAGACAGGGAGAAAGGAAATTTAGGCAAAAGGGAAGGAACTAAGACAAAAGGGTCAGGAAGAATTTGAATTTAGATCAGGACCCAGCGAAAAATTATTTAAATTTATACAGGCTCTTCCTAAGTTCGAGGAAAGGGACGTAGAGGCATTTTTCATGTCTTTTGAAAAAAATAGCCAAGCAGATGAAATGGCCGAAAGAAAGCTGGACACTGCTGATACAGGGACAGGTTGGTAGGCAGAGCTCATGAGGCTTATGCCACGGTTCCTGCAGAGGCTTCTATAGATTATGAGATGGCAAAAAAGGCTATTCTCACTGCATATGAGTTAGTCCCTGAAGCTTACCGTCAGAAGTTTAGGAACTTACGGAAATTGGCTGGGCAGACATATTTAGAATTTGAGAGGATGAAAAAAATTACTTTTGACCGTTGGATATGGGAATTGAAGATAGAAAACCCATATGAGAATCTTTGAGAATTGATTCTCTTAGAAGAATTTAAAAACTCCATTCCTTCAGTAGTGAGAACTCATATAGATAACCTGAAAGATTTGAAAGCTAGGCATGCAGCAAAAATTGCTAATGATTTTGAGCTTGTTAATAAGCCAACCTATTTTGTCCGTCACCCTGTAAACCCAAGAAGGATAGAAGGTGGGAGAGTGAAAGGAAGGCAAGCAGCCGGGGACAAGAAGGGACAGCTGGGAATGGCCCAGGATCACCTCCTCAGGTCAGAAAGGAAGGTGCTGAGGGCAGATGTGATTTGCAAGCCAAAGTGTTATCATTGAAACAAAATGGGGCATCTTCATTCAGAGTGCTGGAAATTGTGAGGTAAACCCATAGGACTTGTTGGGGTATGCAAAGTTAATGCAGAGGAAAAGACTCTGACTGAGAGTATAGCAGACAAAAGCTAATGACAGCTGTGAAACCAGATACTAAAACTAAAAGGAGTGTAGAGGTTAAAAATAAAATACCTGAGAGTTATAATGAATTTCTGACAAAGGGGAGAGTAACTCCATATCCTGTAAGCGAGGCAGGAAAACCTATCATTATACTCATGGACACAGGAGCAACCAAGAACTCTAGTCGGGGAAAGGTATAATGTTTCCACCAGAGAGCGCCTTGAACGCTAAAGTTTTAGTTAATGGAATTGGCAGGGTGTATATACCCGTACCTTTGTATAAAGTACGCCTAGACAGTGACTTAATATCTAGGATAGTAACTGAGGTGTTGTCCACAGTTTACCAGTAAAGGAAATTGATCTACTCCTAGGAAATGATTTGGCTGGATCAAAAGAATCAACTTCTCCTATAGTTACACAGGAACCAACTGAAATTAAGGAAATGGAGCAATTACAGGAACAAGTTCCAGGAATATTTCCTGCATGTGTAATCACCCGAGCAATGACTAAACAGGATCCATTGTCGAAGGTAAAAGGGGCACCACAAATAGATAGCCGAGTATCTGAAACCTTATTTGGGGATTTAGATAATTCAAATGAGATGTTTAACAGATCGTCTATCATTGCAGCACAGCAAGCTGATCCAGAGATATACTGAATAGCACAGACGGCTCTGTCAGAAGCTGAGCTGAAAGGAGTTCCGGAAGGCTATTACATGCCAAACGGGGTTTTGAGGAGGAAATGGAGACCACCTCATAGACCCGCAGATGAAGACTGGACAGTTGTTGAACAGATAGTGGTACCACCTAAATATTGACAAGGATTATTAAGGCTAGCACACGACATTCCTTTTGCAGGACATAGGGGAATTCGGAAGACCAAATCACACTTAAGCCAACATTATTACCGGCCAGGTCTTACAAAGGATGTGAGACAATTTTGTAGAACATGCCATACCTGTCAAATGGTGGGAAAACCACAATCTACTATAAAACCAGGGGATGAAGTATTAGTGTAGTTACCATTACAGGGAGAACCATCAGAAGCATGGTTCAGTGGCCCATATAGAGTGATCAAAAGAGTGAGTAAGGTAGATTACTTGATTGACACTGCTGATCGCCAGAAGAAGAACCGGTTGTGTTACATCAATATGCTTTTGCACTTAGAGGCAAAACAGCGCGAAAACCTAACCAGGCTTTTCACAACATTTCAAAAAGTTTGTAGGGATAAGCCAGGATGTACAACCTCAGTCACACATAATGTTGGTATAGGGGGAACCATTCCTTTAAAATAACATCCTTTCCACTTACGTCCAGACAGGCAGGCCCAAGTGGAAGCAGAGGTACAATGCATGCTGAAGGGCAACTTAGTTGAACCTAGTCAGGACAGCTGGAATTCGCAGATGGTCTTGATATCTAAACCTGGTAGGTCGGCTCAAACTTGCGTAAACTCTAGAAAAGTAACTGCGGTAAAAAAGGCAGACTCCTCCCCAAATTCTTATTTAAAGAACTGTATGGACAGAGGGTAATACCATGTGTCTTAAAGAGATAAATGTGTTGGAGGAAATCCGTCAAATTCCTTTAACACCCCAGGGTAAGAAAAAGTCAGCTTCTGTTACACTGGACAGGGTTTCCGAGTGTTAAGTGATGCCACATAGGTTAAGGGGTACTCGAGAAACTTGTCAGGGAATAGTGAGCCTAGTAGTGGTTAGTGCTCCTAGCTGTGCAGTTCACCTGGCTGAGGGTATGAACAATAGGGACACTTAGAAGGAAAACACAAAACAACTGGAAGGCTATGCTTGGAAATTTGAAATGGGTTAATAGGGGCAAACTTTGAAAAAATTTAAAGCCGGAAATGTTCTGGTTGAACTTGTTGCAGTAATCATTCCATTTTAGAAGACTGTATATCTGTAAATGTGGGAAAGAATGTTCGCTTTTTTTTTCAAATTGTATTTTTTGCGCATTGTAATGAAACGCATTTCAGGAATGGCATTTCATTCCACCAGGGGCAGAGGTGTTATGATCCTGTTTTTTTTTTCAGGAAGTATGCGGTGTGTCTTTAAGGCTGTAAAAGGATCAGTACTGCATTAAGGCAACAAGCTCCAGGGACTGTGATTCAAAGAGTGCATTCTGGTTGCCCCAAGATACAGCAAGTCAGAGAACAAGGACGAATATACAATGTTGCCGATTGCTTTTTGAAAACTAGCTAAAAACTGGCTTTTGACAGACATAGACAGACAGCTGGACCAGCATGAACCTAACAGAGTTCTCTGATAGTTTAAACTGAAGGAAGGGAAGTTCGACTGTGATAATCATTTATCCCTCAAAATTCTAAAGCCAAATTGATTCATTGAAGTGTTTGCGAGTTGTTGATTGGCTGAGATTCATCGCTGGAGAAGTAGAACATCACTTCAACTTCTGAAATAAACTATTGACTGTCCTCCTGTTGAAGACCCCTTTTTTTCCCCATCTGACAGCAGTGCGGATTTCATGAAACCTGGATTGTTCCACATTGAAAGATTGTACTTCGGCAGGTGCATAAATCTGCAAGGACACTCATTTTTCTATTTTAAATGTTGTTTATATCTCAGTAGTGTTTAGGAATTTAGTTTTTCTAATTAAACAGGTAATTTGTTGATCGAAAGACACCTGGTTAGGTTCGCCTCATTCAGGGGTTGGTGGATGGTCAATTTGGCTGTGGTTTTCTTTAATTTGGAAAGTTTGAAATGATATGTTAGGCGACCTGTGAAGGGGCAGGACTGAATCAACAGTGCATTTCTCCCACCACAATCAGGATCATATATTTTGATTGGGGGCTTTGTTTTGAGCGGTCGGTTGTAACATTGGAACTGAGATCCTCAAGCCGAAGAGTTATCATTGTCACAAGGTGAAACATCTTCATTTGGAATACTGGAAGTTACGAGATAAACCCATGGGAGTTGTTGAGGTACACAAAGCCAATGCAGAGAAAGGGGCTCTAACTGAGAGTATAGATCAGACAGTAGCTTTGACGGCAGCTGTAAAGCCATATACAAAAACCAATGTGAGTGTAGGGGTTGAGAATAAGATACCCAGAAGTTATAGGGAATTCTTGTCAAAAGGAAAAGTAACTCCTTATCCCTCAAGTGAGGCAGGCAAATCTATAGCTATACTTAGGAATACAGGAGCCACCCAAATTCTTTTGCTGGGGAAAGGCATAAAGTTTCCACCAGGGAGTGCACTGAATGCTAACATTTTAGTGAATGGTATTGGTGGGGAGTATATACCCCTACCTTTGTGTCGGGTACACCTAGAATGTGACCTGATGGCTGGAACGATAACTGCAAGAGTTGTCCATAGTTTGCCGGTAGATGGAATTAATCTACTCCTGGGGAATGATTTGGCCGGAGCAAAAGTAGTAGCATCTCCTGTAGTCTTAGAGAAACTAAGTGAAGTTAAAGAGACAGAACAGTTACAGGAAAAGGTTCCAGGAATATTTCCTTCATGTGTAGTAACCGAGCAATGGCTAAACAAGTATCGGAGGTAAAATTGGCACCACAGACAGATAGCCAAATATTTGAAACTTTCTTTGGGTATTTAGATAATCCAAAGGAAATTTTTAATAAATCTTCTCTGATCACAGCTCAGCAAGCTGATCCAGAGTTAAATAAAGTGGCACAATCAGTTCTAACAGAAGCTGAGGCAAAAGGAGTTCCAGAAGGCTATTGTATTAAAGATGGGGTTCTGATGAGGAAGTGGAGACCACCTCACAAACCTGCAGATGAAGAATGGATGGTTGTTCAACAGATAGTAATACCGCCTAAGTATCGCCGGGAATTATTAAGGTTAGCGCATTAAATTCCTATAGCAGGCTTGTGGGAATCCGGAAGACCAAATCACGGAGAAGTCAACATTATTACTGGCCAGGTCTTTTTAAAGACGTGGTGCAGTTTTGTAAAACATGCCATACGTGCCACATTGTGGGAAAACCGCAACCTGCATAAAACCAGCACCTCAAATTCCCATACCAGTTCTTGGAGAACCATTGAGCAGGGTGTTGGTAGACTGCGTAGGACCCTTACCGAAAACAAAAGCGGGACACTAATATATACTCACTATCATGGATATGGCTACTCAATTCCCAGAGGTCATTCCCGTGAGAACAATTACTGCTGGGTAGAAAAGTTAACCCAGTTCTTCACTAGATATGGATTGCCGATTGAAGTCCAGTCGGATCAAGATTCCAATTTTATGTCTGGGATATCTCAAGAAGTTATGGGTAATTTGTGTAACACAATTGAAGTCTTCAGCATGCCACCCACAGATACAGGGAGCTTTGGAGAGGTACCATCAGACCCTCAAAACAATCATCAGGGCATACTGTCATGAATAAACCATGACTGGGATAAAGGGCTAGACTTTCCTTTATTTGCCACTAGAGAGTCACCTAATGAGTCTACAGGTTTTAGTCCTTTTGAATTAGTTTACCGACATGAGATAAGAGTCCTCTAAAACTAATTAAAGAAAGGTACTTAGAACAGAGGGATTAATCGTCTGTACAAGATTATGTAATCGTATTCTGGGAACAGCTCACGAAAGCTTGCAATGTGGCTGAGGAACACCTTAAAGCTTCCCAAACAACAATGAAAAAATGGGCAGACCAGCATGCTAAGACCCGAACATTTCAACTAGGGGATGAAGTGTTGGCATTACAACCTTTACAGGGTAAACCATTAAAAGCACAGTTCAGTGGTGTATATAATGTGGTGGTCAAAAGAATTGGCAAGGTAAATTATTTGATTGACACCCCAGATCACCAGAAAAAGAATCGACTGTGTCATATCAATATGTTAAAATAATATTATTGCCGGGAGGAGGATAAGCAAGCACAGGTATGTCAGGTAGTAGGGGCAGTTAAGAATGAAAGAAATAATGAGTATGAGGCAGAAGGAGGCCGAGACAATTCTCAAATTGAACCTCTTACTATCAGCTTAGCTAATACTAAATTGCTATGCTTTCATATTTAGATGCAGAACAAGAAGACCTAACAGGCAACTCACAGCATTTAAAAGAGTCTGTAGGAATAAGCCAGGATGTACAACCTTAGCCACACATAAGGTGGATGTAGGGGAATCCGTTCCTATTAAACAGCATGCTTACCACTTAAGTCCAGACAAACACACCCAAGTAAAATCAGAAATCCAATACATGCTGGAAAACCATCTAATAGAACCTAGTCAAAGCAGCTGGAGTTCACCAATAGTATTAGCGCCTAAACCTGATGGTTCAACAAGACTTTGCATAGACTACAGAAAAGTTAATGCAGTAACAAAGGCAGACTCCTACCCAATCCCTCGCTTGGACGACTGTATTGACAGAGTGGGCAGTGCCATATTTCTTACAAAGATAGATTTGTTAAAGGGATACTGGCAAGTTCCTTTAACACCCCGAGCTAAGAAAAATCAGCTTTTGTCACACTGGATGGGTTTTACCAGTGCCAAGTGATACCATACCATAGGGGATACTCCATAAACTTCTCAGAGACTAGTGAATCCAGTGGCAGGCAGTGTTCTGAACTGTGTAGTTTACCTTGCTGATGTGCTGGTCTACAGTGACACTTGGAAAGAACACTTGAAACAACTGGGGAGCTGTGTTTGTAAGGTTGCAATTGGCTCATTAAAACCCAGAATGCCTGAATATTCCAATGGAGTTTACTCTTGCAGCCCTATCACTTAAAGATTGTCCACTGTCAGGCAAAAATGTTATTACAGATGCTTTATCACAAATTTAACTTTGTTTGAATTATATGAGTGCAACAATGGTACAAAGCAAAATTGTATTAACTACAAGTAAAAACTGAATGGGGGATGAGTGTGAGAATGTGTTTTAAAATGTTTTCAACTTCTGTTTTTTACTTGGTAATGAAATGCATTCCTTCAAGGGCGGGGGTGGTATGAGATTTCTTCTGGGTTTTTTTTTGTAAAATATGTTTTTAGAACTTATATTTGAATTATGGACATTGAGTTCATCTGGAGATTGCTGAACTTTGTGTTTAACAAAAAAGAAAGGTCAACAGAGGATTGGCTAGTGAACAAGTCTTACTGGAAAGCACCTGTTTGCAAGGAACCCAGCGGGGGTTTGTTTTTGCTTGAAGAGCTATTCACAAGGAAATGACAAGTCAGGATTATTTTTTGTCAAAGGACTTGCTTCTGGAAATAGTTGGTTTCATTTTTGAATTGTTAAAAGCCAGTTGGTTTTTGGCCTAAAAACAGAAGGAAGGAGTTGCTGTGAGCCTGCCAGGAGAAGATAGTTGACATCTTTCTTTCTTTGAAGAATCCCTGCATTTTTAAAGAATTCCTGCATCAAGTTGTACTGTTGCCTGTTGTATTTGAAGAAATTCTGAATGTTTGCAGAAACCTTGCATCTTTGAAGGAACTTTGTATTGAATGTGTGAGAATTGAAACCTTTGTTGCTGCACATCTGATGTAAGGGCAGCGCAGTGGTTAGCACTGCAGCCTCACAGCTCCAGCGACCCGGGTTCAATTCTGGGTACTGCCTGTGTGGAGTTTGCAAGTTCTCCCTGTGTCTGCGTGGGTTTTCTCCGGGTGCTCCGGTTTCCTCCCACAAGCCAAAAGACTTGCAGGTTGGTAGGTAAATTGGGCATTATAAATTTCCACTAGTATAGGTAGGTGGTAGGGAAATATAGGGACAGGTGGGGATGTTTGGTAGGAATATGAGATTAGTGTAGGATAGTATAAATGGGTGGTTGATGGTCGGCACAGACACGGTGGGCCGAAGGGCCTGTTTCAGTGCTGTATCTCTAAACTAAACCTATGCAAAGCCTTCTGTAGCTGCATCTCTTTAAAAGCCTGCCCAGACTGATCATCAACATAGCCTGGAAAGAACTGTTCTAGGAAGATTCCATTGACAGCCACATATTTGCCTTTGGGTCACCTCACTGAAACCAAGGACATCCTTCCATACCTTCTTTTCAGCATAAGTGTCTTTTTTTTCCTTCTTTTTCTTTGTAACAGCTGTAAACACAAATCCCTTTTTTCATGTTAATCAGTTGTGTATGTATATGTATGTGTGCATGAGGGCTAGGATAAATAAGGGGCTTTAGTACTTCCATTTGTGTGCATGTTTTACTTCATCATTGGTTAAGACTTGCTTTATAATAATCAGATAGTTCTGTTGTTTATTAAAGAAACCTGGCAGGTGTGCTTTATTCTAGGGAAAATGGAGGATATGATTGATAAATTGGAAAATATAAATATATGTTGTGACCTGTGGAGATGTGGGACTGAATTAACAGTGCACTCCTCCCACCTTGGTCATAACAATACACACAGTATCTAATTGCACTACCTCAAGCATTTCAACAAATAATGTTGTCTAACGGCCTTTTATTCGACAAGAAAATAATAAAAAACATTCTTAACCTCTGTTGGAATGGGAAGTAGGCTTGTACTTCCAATTTCCCAATTCCTCTTTAACATTTTGCTTCTTCCTTCCCACATACTCTCAATTAACCTATCTGGCTTCTTTCTCTTTCTGTCTGGGTATCTTCTCCCATTTCCATTTCCATGAGCTGACTCTGCTCTCAACATATCTGACAGTGTCAAATCTGAACTTTGACTTTGACTACCACCTCCACTTAATGGTTGGGAATGTGACATTGACTGATTAATCTTATCAAATCCCCTGGTTCACTTTGCTCTAATGGTGGATTCTGTGATACCAGCAAACTTTCAGTTTCTTTGTGACTTTCCCTTTCTTCCTAACTTCCACTTGGGACTGTAGGAGGAATTTGGACTATAGGAGGGTTATCATGCTGTCCTTTTGTTGGAATCACTCATTTAAGTTAGTGATCTACATGACACAGATCGCGTCTTTCTCCAATCTTCACTAGATATGTGAATGCACCTAGTCTATTTATAACAACTCCAATCGCTTACTTTGCCTTACCACCTTGGTGGTTTTTCACCATGACCTTCTGACCAGCACTGAACGCTCTAAGTTTCATGCCAGGTATATCATGACTCACTTTCACTTCGTCTTGCTTTTCTCTTACTTTGCTATTGACGTCAGGCTTAAGCAAAGTCAATTTTGTCCTAGGAGCATGTTTAAATACTAACTCATAAGGTAAGCAATCTGTTGCAGACTGTTGGTTTATTCTGTAAGAAAACAGGAAGTTTTCTAGCCTGTGTCAAAGGGAAACATGGAAATCACTGCCTAACTTGTCACCAAGTAAATACTTTTGTAAAGGCTTCTTCACAATCTGGACACTCCTTTCTGCAACACCATTCAATGCTGGGTGCAATGGTAGTACCAGAGTGTGTTTGACTCCATTCTTACTCAGAAATATTCCAAATTCTTCTGACGTAAACTGCTGGCTGTTGTCTGATACCAATTCCTCCGGCAACCCATAAATTGCAAACAACTTCTCAAAACCTCAACAGTTTTGGCACTTGTGGTATTGGGTATAAGCTCAACGTTTATCCACTTGCTATAGCTATCTACCGAAACAAAGTTCTCTTTTCCTTCCACTTCAAAAAAATCGACACGTACTTGTTCCTATGGTTTCCTTGTGTTTGACCACGGAATGAAAGGAACTTTGGGTGGATCATTTCTCATTCTGAGACATACTTCACAACTTTTCACCAATTCTTCAATATTTCTGTCTAAACTTGCGATACCAAATATAGCTTCTTGCTACTGCTTTCATAGAGATGATCCCTGTGTGCTCTTGATGTAATTCCTCTAACAATCTCTCTCTAAATCTTGGTGGAATAATGACTCAAACTCAAAAGGAGGCAACCTTGATCTACACTCCGTTCATTTTTACATGTGCAACACTCCTGCAGTTTCTCATCATCACTGTGTTTAGGCCAGCCATTCATGACATAATTTAGTGCTTTACTAAGCTCCACATTCCTTCACGTTTTTTCACTAATTTCTCTGACAGACCCTGGCATGTCATTTGTGTACGTAAAGTAATTCACAAATAACTCAGTGGCTAAAAATGAATCAGTCTTCATGGAAAATCATGAAAGAATATCCGCATTAGCATGATCTGCTGACTTACGATATTTAATATTGTACTGATGGGCCATCAAGATCATCGCCCACCTCAGAAGTTGCACTGCTGCTGGGGATGGTACCTCCTTCTTTGAACCACATATGACTGTAAGGGCTTGGTGTTCAGTTAACAAAGTGAATTTCCTACCGTACAGGTACTTGTGGAACTTTGTAACACCATAAATGATGGTGAATGCCTCTTCCTCAACTTGTGAGTAATTTTGTTCTGACTTTGTTAATGTATGTGAAGCATACACTACAAGCGTCTCCACGCCATCTTCCATTATGTGAGATAATGCCACAGCTTATGGTGGTAAGACAGCACATGCTAAAACCAGTTGTTTCTTTGAATCATAGTGGGCCAAAATAGCATCAGTAGTCAGTGTTTCTTTCACTTCTTCAAATGCTTTTTGGCACTTTACAGACCACTCCCAAGTGTTTCCATTTTTGAGCAGTTCACACAATGGGCCGAACGTGTTAGCTAAGTTGCGGATGAACTTAGAATAATACATAACAATGCCTATGAATGTTCTAAGTTCTTCTTTTCTCTCTGGTCTCTTTGTTTTCAAATCCCCTCAACCTTCCCCTGCGTTGGGTGGATCCTTCACCATCTATTTGGTGACCCAGGTATGTTATTCCTGACACAATGAAGCAACATTTGTACTTTTTTGCTTTGATGCATACTCCTGAAGTTGATCTAGGACTTCATTTAACCTTACAATGGGTCTTCCTGTGCTTTGCTGCTAATTAGAATGTCATCTAAGAAGCAGCACACTCCCTTGATCCCACTGTGTCGCTTATCCATGATGCTCTGGAAAACTCTTACTGATCCCTACTGTAACTAACTCAGCCCAGTTTAGTCAAATCTTCTTAAGCCAATTCCTTTCCATCAGGGAAACTTTGTTCCCCCCAACTACTGCCAATGGCAATTAATAGGATGCGTCATGATATTCCACCCTAATACTAACTTGACCCACCACTGGAATACTGTTATTGAACTAGTCAGTTTCACACCAGTTTTGTGTAAAGGAATATGACTTAAGGATTTTCTGTATTCTCCTTCTGAGATAACAGACACTGCAGCAGCTGTATCAACAATGAAAGTAAGTTGTGAATCTTCTACTTTCATTTCCACTGTGGGCACTGGAATTATATCTTCAGCCCTATCACACTCATCTTCCATGTGCTTTTGTCACTCTCTGACAGAGTACAACTCTTGATCTCCTTGCTCGATGACATCAACTTCTGTTTCCATATGCATATTCGAGGACTTCCAGGCTCCCAAACTAGCTTTTGATGTACCCTGACCTTAACCTAATGCTTGACCACAAACTGGCGCTTGGCCCCGCCTGGTGCTTGACCTCAACCTGATGCATGACTGCAACCTAGAGCTTGACAAGTCACGGAAGATAAGCATGCAGGTCCAACAGGCGGTAAAAAAGGCAAATGGTATGTTGGCCTTCAAAGCGAGAGGATTCAAGTACAGGAGCAGGGATGTCTTGCTGCAATTATACAGGGCCTTGGTGAGGCCACACCTGGAATATTGTGTGCAGTTTTGGTCTCCTTATCTGAGGAAGGATGTTCTTGCTATATAGGGAGTGCAGCGAAGGTTTACCAGACTGATTCCTGGGATGGCGGGACTGATGTATGAGGAGAAATTGAGTCGATTAGGATTATATTCGCTGGAGTTCAGAAGAGCGACGGGGGATCTCATAGAAGCCCATCAAATTCTAACAGGACTTGACAGGGTAGATGCAGGAAGGATGGTCCTGATGGTAGGGGAGTCCAGAACCAGGGGTCACAGTCTAAGGATACGGGGTAAATCTTTCAGGACTGAGATGAGGAGAAATTTCTTCACTCAGAGTGGTGAGCCTATGGAATTCGCTACCACAGAAAGCAGTTGAGGCCAAAACATTGTATGTTTTCAAGAAGGAGTTGGTTATAGCTCTTGGGGCGAAAGGGATCAAAGGATATGGGAGGAAAGTGGGAACAGGTTACTGAGTTGAATGATCAGCCATGATCATAATAAATGGCGGAGCAGGCTCAAAGGGCCAAATGGCCTACTCCTGCTCCTATTTTCTATGTTTCTATGTTTGACCGCGACCTGGAGCATTACTTTTTTCTCTATTGCTGCATGCTGCCTTGATATGACCAACCTTCCCATATCCATAGCATTCTGATTGGAAATGGAGACATTGAGATGGTTTGTGGCTACCATGCCAATGCTAACATCTAAACCTCTGACTCTGATACTGTGGACTTGACTGTCGTAGCCTGGATCCACTACAGATTCACATGGCAACTGTTTCCTTTGACGGAATGCAACTCTCAGTGTGATTTCGTTCTTAGTCATGCCATAATAGGAGTCCAAATTCTCATTTATTTCAGTGTACCTCATAGTACTGGGGTCTGTCAGCCAACACTGGTTAGACACTACATGAAAGGCATCTGGCCCCATTATGATGAAGTATCCTCATCGCCAATTTGCTTTCCTCCAAATGTTAAGCCTTCATTCATAATTACTCTGGTCCTCTTCGTCAGGATTGAATTCCCCCTTGATAGCAAATAAGATTTTTGTGCCATTTCTTTTCATGCAAATTCATACACCACTTAGTCTAAATTCACATCTGCTCACAGTTCATTTCTGACTCACTGAGCTGTGCAGGAACACAGATGTGCATATAAGAGCAATCTTTCTAAACTGTTCAACATCCTTAAATTTAACTTCAGGAGTTCCAAAAAGTGTCACAATGTTCTCCAGTCCTTGATTATTCCAATGAAACATTTTTAAAAATCCCATCTTTGTTGGCATCTTTCTGTTGTCTTTGGACTGGAAATGACTCACACAGAGACTCTACTTAATTGGCCATGATATCTCACTCCTTTATTCAATATAACCTCCCAATAGAGAGGGCACTTACCATATACTACAGTCTTCCTCCAATTAGTTGTTTCATTGTCTACCACCATTCACAACTGGATGTGGCAGGACTGCAGAACTTTGATCTGATCAGTTGGCTATGGGATCACCGCTGTTTAGCATGCACGTAGTCTCGTATAGTAGCTTTACCAGAGTGGCACCTCATTATTATGCATGCCTGGTGCTGCTCCTTCCCTTCTCTCCTACACTGCTCGTTGAACCAGCGTTGATGGTAGAATGAGAAAATGATGTGCCATGAAATCTTCTGCTACTGCTAATGGCCCACAGCAACTCATGGGTACCCAATTTTCAGCTGCTAGATCTGTTCTGAATCTATCCCATTTAGCGTGGTAATAGTGCCAACAACACACAGGAGGGTATCCTCAGTGTGAAAGCATGATTTCATCTGCACAGGGCCTGTGCAATGGTTCCTCATAATACTGTCATGGATAGATGCATCTGCAACCGTTAGATTGGTGAGGACGAGGTCAAGTAGATTTTTTCCTCATGTTGGTTCTCTCACCATCTACTGTCCAGTAAGGCAGCTAAGACCTTCAGGACTAAGCCAGCTCAATCAGTAATGGTGTTACCGAGCCACTCTTCCAGATGGACATTGAAGTCCCCCACCCACGGGACATTCTGTGACCTTGCTACCCTCAGTACTTCTTCCAAGTAGTGTTCAACATGGAGGAGTACTGATAAATCAGCTGGCGGGGTCGGGGGGTGGGGGGGGGGGGGGTTGGGAAGCAGTAGGTGGTAATCAGCAGGAGGTTTCTTGCCCATATTTGACATGATGCTATATGCAATGTGAGTTCATGGAGTCTGAACTCAATGTTTGGGATGCCCAAGGCCACTCTCTCCCAATTGTATACCATTGTGCCGCCATTTCTGGTGGGAATGTTGGCTGAAAAGTATGATTCTGTATGAGTATGTCAGACTATTGCTTGACTAGTCTGTGGAATAGCTCTCCTAATGATGGCACAAGTCCCCAGATCTTAGTGAGGAACGCTTTGCAGGATCCATTAGGTTGATTGTGCCTTGCCTTGTCTGGTTTTATTCTTATTTTACTTCTTTGTTGCAGTTTGATACTGTTGAGTGGCTTGCTTGGCCATTTCAGAGGGCAGTTAAGATTCAACCACATTGCTGTGGGTCTGGAGTGACATACAGGCCAGACCGGGTAAAGGCAGAAGGTTTCCTTCCCTAAAGGATATTAGTGAACCAGATAGGCTTTTACAAGAATCCAGTAGTTTCATGGTTGCCATTACTGATTTTACTTTTTAATCAGATCTATTTAATTAACTAAGTCGATATATTTGCCAGCCCTGCCAAAGAAGCAATCAGTTGTTTGTCTTTTGCATTTGTGAGCTGCCAACTGCAATATCCTGCAAATGTCTCCAGCAGAGCCCTGGAAGAATCCAGAGCCAAAAAGGCTGAGGGTGGTGGTTTTGACAGCCACTGGTAAAGCGTGGCCCAAGGACCAGCTGGCAGCAGGTCTGACTCCAGCCGGCTGCAGTTGTCTGCTGCCACCTGATGTAACGCCCTGAGTCTCCTCAGACATTGGTGTTCTGGCATGTCGAGGAGGTTTAACCTGACTATAGATCTTGGATGCCGAGTATGGCCTCCTGCGAGCTTCACCTCTCTGCTGATCCCCTTCTCCTGCGCAGCATGCTGTTTCTGGTTCAGTTTCTGTTGCTGTTGGTGTTGCTGGTAGTCATCTTGGTCCTCATCTGAGGTCCAAAGTAACACAAAGTGGTACCTGTGCTGATCTGATAATCAGACCTCCAATTTGTAGATCAGACCTCCGAACCTCCAAAGTGCAGATGACACCTCCAAAGTGTGTAAAGCAACTTCTCAGCACAAGTACTGTGAACAAACCCTTTCACACAAGCAGGTAGAAAAGCAGCTGTAGTACTGAGTACGTTTTGACACATTTCCCTGTCATGTCTTCATTTCCTTCAATTGCCATTGTGTTCTTGCCTTGATTTCACTGGCAAGTTCCAGGAGACTCGGAAAACCCTTGGACGCAAAGTAAATTGCAAAACCCATGTAAAAGTATTGCTGTAATTGAGTGATCAACATATTGAAATTGACAACACGCCTCTCCCCAGGGAGCCTAATGCACTGGAGTGAAACATGGAACTCAGTAGATTGGAGCCGGCTTCCGACACACTCGCATTTTGCAGGATTTCATCCCATCCGCACCCAAACCCAGGTGCTCACCCACATTAAAATTCCTCCCATTGTGTCCAATTCTGGATATCAAGGCCTTGGAGAAGGTGCAGAAGATATTTACTCGAAAAATAGTGGAGATAAAGATCTTCAATTATTTGGGGGGAACTAGAAAAGCTGGAATTCATCTTAGAGCAGAGAAGATCAGAGACATTTAATTGAAGTGTTCAAATTTATGGGGGCTCCGATTAAGAGTAATTAGGAAGAAATTGTTTCCTGTTTCCACTGGCAGGTGGGCAGTAACCAGATGATATAGATTTAATCTAATGGGGAAAAATAACCAGAGGGGAAAGGAGATGAAGTTCGTTTGTGTAGTGAGTTAATATCTGGAATGCATTACTTGAAAGGGTGGAAGGTGATTCAAAAGTATCTTTCACAAGGGAATAGGATATATACCTGAAAAGGAAACATTTGCAGGTCTATGTGAAAAGAACAGCGTAGAAGGACTAATTGGACAGCTCTTTCAAAGAACCTGCATAGGCACGATGGATCAAATTGCCTCCTTCTGTGCTTTATGATTCTATGATAATTTTCAAAGAAGCCTTCTCAAATCTGAGTGATTATGTGTTGGAGGAGTTCAGCCCTTTAGGCATCATTCACTTCACATAATATGTTGATACCCTGATGACCTCTAAATCAAAGAAGCACTGACATCTAGACATATTCAAGTTACCCAAGCTTCCCAGATCTTTGTTCACAAAGGATCTCACACAGATCCAGGTAAACCAGGACATTTTGATGTCCCCCTTAATGAGCTGTTTCCAGGTCTCTGGTCTAAATGGCTTGACTTCTATCCCTGGTAAGGCATATTTTGTTTGTATAAGCTTTCATGATTTAATCAGCATTAGTGCTTTTCTTTCACAGCATTCAGTCTGACTATTGACTCTATTTTGAGGATGTTTTTAAGGCAATTAGGAGATTTTTGTTCCAACATCCAGTTGCAAACGAGTTCTGATTCTAGATAACTTTTCTGGTCACCCTCAAATCTCTGGGCCAAGTAACATTTATTTTATATTTCTCCCTTCTAACACAACCTGTGTAATCCAGCAGTTGGATCAAGGCACAATCTATTAGATGAAGCAGCATTACATTAAATCAATGAGAGAGGCCACAAAATTGGACAGGACTGGAAAACCAGCACGGAAATGGCAATGTGCAATTAACTGATGCCTTTTTTTATTAATTCACGTGATGTGGGCACTGCTGGAAATGCCAACATTTGTTGCCCATCCCTAATGCCCCTTGAGAAGGTGGTTGTGAGCCACCTTCTTGAATACAGCTGAATGATTTGCTAGGCCATTTCAGAGGGCAGTTAAGAGTCAACCACATTGCTGTGGGTACAAGTAAGGCAAACTGTGTAAGGACTGCAGATTTCATTCCCTAAAGGATAGTAGGGAGCAGCTGAGTCTTTAATGACAATCTTGTAGTTTCATGGTCACCATTACCGATACAATTTTTTTTTTAAATGTCATATTTATTTATTAATTAAATTTAAATTCCCCAGCTGTCATGGTGAGATTTGAATTCATGTCTCCAGATTACTAGCCCAGTAATGTAACCACTATGCGATCATATCCTCACTCTTTCTTCCAAAGCAAGTATCATACAAACTTTGTGCTGCCTGCTAATGTAGATGATCATAGCATGCAGCCAGCACTCAGTGTGCTGTTGAATGGCAGCATGCCTGAGTAAAGTCATAGAGCACCGAAACAGGCCCTTCGGCCCAATGAGTCCGTGCCGACCATCAACCACCCATTGAGACTAATCCTACATTAATCTCATAACCCTCTCAAATGAAAAGTAAAAACTTCAGCATAATTACAATCTCGACAGATTGCTAACATAGAATGTTGATGGTGTACGGAATGCAAAAATTAGAACTTTGGCTATCACCTCATGCTTTTGACTAGTTTGGGCCCAGATTCTAGTTCAGACTAGTTACCCTCCCATCCTGTAACCTCTACAATAGCCACCATAGTTAAACAAGTCATGGGAAAATCTATTAAAGAGATACCAAGTCTGCCATTAAGATGATACTGAGAATTCCAAAAAAATTACAACACATCAAGGAAGAATAACAAAGTAGTTTTTTGGAACAGTTAATGAGTACCTCCCAATGAGTACCCTCTACCTACACTAGGAGCAATTTACAATGGCCAATTTACCTATCAACCCACAAGTCTTTGGCATGTGGGAGGAAACCAGAGCATCCAGAGGAAACCCATACAGTCACAGAGAACTTGCAAAGGCGGGACCCAGAACCGAACCCGGGTCGCTGGAGCTGTGGTGCTAACTACTGCACCACAGTAGTGGCCACAAAATTGTGAGAGGCTAGCGCGAGTTATAGCTAGCCAGCACTACTTAAAGCTCGTCTGCACCTCTTAACAGGGAGATGCATTTTGGCTGGAGCAGATGCTTGAAGTAATTCTACAGTTCATTTTGACCTGTGAAAGACATAAGAATGGCACAATATGGCAGAGAGTGGGATCCAAGATTTTCTGATGTTGCACTGGAGGCCTTGGTGCAGGAGGTGGACAGCAGCAAAGAAATCATTGATCCAAAGGGGGTCAGGAGACGCTCCTGACAAACTTTGTGAAGGCACTGGGACCAGATAACCACGACAGTCGATGCCAAGAGTACCTGGATGCAATGCTGCAAAAAGTTCAATTACCTCATACAAGTGGTCAAGGTCAATGAATGTATCTTCAAATGCCATATCCCTCCAGCTGCACCTCAAGCCATACATACTGCTCAATGTACCACACTCCCATGAATGACCTACCAACAATCTCCATCAATCATATCTAACATTCAGAGCTTTACCTCACCCTTACACACTTAGCACTGCTGCAAGCCTCACACCCACATCTCATAGCTTGCATATACTGCTAGCTATTCAACCATGACATGTCACCCAAGCACATTGTACCACACTCACTGACACACTTCCCTCTCTCTTACAGGAGAAGGTGACGCATAACCAGAGGCAGCAGCAGCAGGGGACAGGCACAGTTACATGTCCTTACCCCAATGGAAGAGACGGTGGTTGCCATCATTGGAGCAGCCATGAAGAGGATGTGGCCAGTGGCAGGGCTGAAACCACTGAAGCTGGTGGTATGTTCATACCTAATCCTCCTTCTCACATTTCACTTGCCCCCCATCCCACAATCTTTTCTGATTTATAAGCTGCAGATGGTGTAAGCATGCACCTCTTGCTTTCCCCTCCTACTCTCACAACAAGCCTACTCTTGTGTCTTTCTCCTTTCAGATACCAAAGAACAGCAACCTGGTTAGGTAGTGGTGGAATAGCAAGAGGTAGAAGAGCAGGAAGACACTGAAGGAGAAACACAATCACTCACTCTCACGCTTGCAGCCACCAGCTCAGATATTGACAATGCATGTACTTTAGAGAACACCTTAGAGGCGGAATTTGTACATGGTGAGACACCAGGCATCAGTGACCTGCAGCCAGGGAAGGGGCAAGGGTTATACAGGTGCCAGCTCATCACAGGTCGCATCCATGATTTCTGCTGAAGAGGACTCAGATAAGGACTTCGATGAGCAGACAGAAGAAGGTTGCTGCATAGGCACAATGAAATGCTTGCCAAAAAGCCTGCCATCAATGTCAAGGAGTATGAAGCTGTCTGCAGCCAATTTAGCACGAGCTTTGCACAAAGCTTGGAGCCCATCCTTTCCAGCACGGAAGTGGTGACCAACTCCACTGGCTCCTTTGCAGACACAACCATGATTATAGCGTTAGATGGCCAATATATCAGCTTCCATTGCAGCACAAGCAAAAGCCACCTAAGTTGCAGTGGAAGCTCAGACTGAAGTCATGCAAGCTAAGCTTGCTGCCACAAAAGCTCAACTTGCTGTCATGCAAACTCAGACTGCTGCCATCATAGCTGTGATAACAGTGTTTAAAGGGGTTTGCAGGGTGTCACAGCACTCCAGCAATGTGTCTCCAACAGATTACGAGGACTGCTGAGGCGAAGTCCCAGAGAAGTGGAAGTGGCTCCATGGAGCACAAACCTGCTGCCCTCTTTCAGGATGACAGCATTCGTCCTCCTGCCACCGCCACTCACTAGTGCCCTTGCTGTTGCCTGTCACCCAGCCAGCCCAGACTGCTGTCACAATTGCCAGATGGTGCAGTCCAAAGTCTGGCCTTCTAGGGCCGAAGCTGCTCAAGCTTGTCCTGCAAGGCCATCCGTAATTTCCTCCATTGAAAGTCAGCAGCCTTCCACCGGCCATGCTACAGCCACTGAGGTAGCAGTGCGTAGGTGCACTATGCTAGGCAAAAGCACACAGGAAACAGACACTAAGAGAATGCACAAGCCTGATTAGTTGACATATGCTCTGCCAGGTACTGTAGGGCTCCTCCAGGGCAGTCCAGGCAGTGGAAGTGCTGTTTAAGCACCCCAATCATCTGCTTTATCACACTTTGTATAGAAGGACGACATTCATTATATGCTTGCTGTGCACATGTGCAGGGGTTGTCATCAAAAGATAGTCCTTGTTGCCGAGTCGCTACTCTCTGCTTTGTCATGGTAGCTCAAATGCAGGTGGTACAGCAAACTGCTACAGAATTTCTTTTTTATTCATTCATGAGATGTGGGCATCGCTGGCCAGGCCAGCATTTATTGCCCATCCCTAATTGCCCTTGAGGTGGTGGTGGTGAGATGCCTTCTTGAACCGCTGCAGTCTATTTGGGGTAGGTATACCCACAGTGCGGTTAGGAAGGGAGTTCCAGGATTTTGACCCAGCGACAGTAAAGGAACGGCAATATAGTTCCAAGTCAGGATGGTGTGTGACTTGGAGGAGAACTTGCAGGTGGTGGTGTTCCCATGTATTTGCTGCCCTTGACCTTCTAGTTGGTAGAGGTCGCAGGTTTGGAAGGTGCTGTCTAAGGAGCCTTGGTGCGTTGCTGCAGTGCATCTTGTAGATGGTACACATTGCTGTCACTGTGCATCGGTGGTGGAGGGAGTGAATGTTTGTAGATGGGGTGCCAATCAAGCGGGCTGCTTTATCCTGGATAGTGTTGAGCTTCTTGAGTGTTGTTGGAGCTGCACCCATCCAGGCAAGTGGAGAGCATTCCATCACACTCCTGACTTGTGCCTTGTAGATGGTGGACAGGCTTTGGGGAGTCAGGAGGTGAGTTACTCGCCTCAGGATTCCTAGCCTCTGACCTGCTCTTGTAGCCATGGTATTTATGTGGCTACTCCAGTTCAGTTTCTGGTCAATGGTAGCCCCTAGGATGTTGATAGTGGGGGATTCAGCAATGGAAATGCCATTGAATGTCAAGGGGAGATGGTTAGATTCTCTCTTGTTGGAGATGGTCATTGCCTGGCACACATTCGTGTGGTGCGAATGTTAGTTGCCACTTATCAGCCCAAGCCTGGATATTGTCCAGGTCTTGCTGCATTTCTACACGGACTGCCTCAGTATCTGAGGAGTCACAAATGGTGCTGAACATTGTGCAATCATCAGCGAGCATCCCCACTTCTGACCTTATGATTGAAGGAAGGTCATTGATGAAGCAGCTGAAGATGGTTGGGCCTGGGACACTACCCTGAGGAACTCCTGCAGTGATGTCCTGGAACTCAGATGATTGATCTGCAACAACCACAACCATCTTCCTTTGCGCTAGGTATGACTCCGGTCAGTGGAGGGTTTTCCCCCGATTCCCATTGACTCCAGTTTTGCTCGGGCTCCTTGATGCCATACTCGGTCAAATGCTGCCCTAATGTCAAGGGCAGTCACTCTCACCTCACCTCTTGAGTTCAGCTCTTTTGTCCATGTTTGAACCAAGGCTGTAATGAGGTCAGGAGCTGAGTGGCCCTGGCGGAACCCAAACTGAGCGTCACTGAGCAGGTTATTACTAAGCAAGTGCCGCTTGATGGCACTTTCCATCACTTTACTGATGATTGAGAGTAGACTGATGGGGCGGTAATTGGCCGGGTTGGACCTGTCATGCTTTTTGTGGACAGAACATACCTGGTCAATTTTCCACATTGCAGGGCAGATGCCAATGTTGTAGCTGTACTGGAACAGCTTGGCTAGGGGCGCGGCAAGTTCTGGAGCACAGATGTTCGGTACTATTGCCGGAATATTGTCAGGGCCCATTGCCTTTGCAGTATCCAGCACCTTCAGTCCTTTCTTGATATCACGCGCTGTGAATCGAATTGGTTGAAGTCTGGCATCTGTGATGCTGGGGACTTCAGGAGGAGGCCGAGATGCATCATCAACTCGGCACTTCTGGCTGAAGATTGTTGCAAATGCTTCAGCCTTATCTTTCGCACTGATGTGCTGGGCTCCTCCATCATTGAGGATGGGCATATTTGTGGAGCCACCTCCTCCAGTTAGTTGTTTAATTGTCCACCACCATTCACGGCTGGATGTGACAGGACTGCAGAGCTTAGATCTGATCCGTTGGTTATGGGATCGCTTAGCTCTGTCTATAGCATGCTGCTTATGCAGTTTGGCATGCAGATAGTCCTGTGTTGTAGCTTCACCAGGTTGACACCTCATTTTGAGGTACGCCTGGTGCTGCTCCTGGCATGCCCTCTTGCACTCTTCATTGAACCAGGGTTGGTCTGCTGGCTTGATGGTAATGGTAGAGTGGGGGATATGCCGGGCCATGAGGTTGCAGATTGTGATTGAGTACAATTCTGCTGCTGCTGATGGTCCCACAGCGCCTCATGGATGCCCAGTTTTGCATTGCTACATCTGTTCGAAATCTATCCCATATAGCACGGTGGTAGTGCCACACAACACGATGAAGGGTATGCTCAATGTGAAGGTGGGACTTCGTCTCCACGAGGACTGTGCGGTGATCACTCCTACCAATACTGTCATGGACAGATGCATCTGCGGCAGGCAGATTGGTGAGAGTGAGGCCAAGTATGTTTTCTCCTCTTGTTGGTTCCTTCACCACCTGCCGCATACCCAGTGTAGCAGATATGTCCTTTAGGACTCGGCCAGCTCGGTCAGTAGTGGTGCTACTGAGCCACTCTTGGTGATGGACATTGAAGTCCCCTACCCAGAGCACATTTTGTGCCCTCGCCATCCTCAGTGCTTCCTCCAAGGGCTGTTCAACATGGAGGAGTACTGACTCATCAGCTGAGGGAGGGCGGCAGGTGGTAATCAGCAAGAGGTTTATTTATTTTATTTATAGATACAGCACTGAAACAGACCCTTTGGCCCACTGAGTCTGTGCCGACCATCAACCACCCATTTATACTAATCCGACATTAATCCCATATTCCTACCACATCCCCACACCACCTACCTATACTAGGGGCAATTTATAATGGCCAATTTACCTATCAACTTGCAAGTCTTTGGCTGTGGGAGGAAACCAGAGCACCCGGCAAAAACCCATGCAGTCACAGGGAGAACTTGCAAACTCCGCACAGGCAGTACCCAGAATTGAACCCGTGTCGCTGGAGCTGTGAGGCTGTGGTGCTAACCACTGCGCCACCCTCATGGTCCGGCATATCCCCCACTCTACCATTACCATCAAGCCAGCAGACCAACCCTGTGTTTCCTTGTCCATGTTTGATCTGATGCCATTAGACTTCATGGGGTCCAGAGTCGATGTTGAGGACTCCCAGGGCAACTCCCTCCCTACTGTATACCACTGTGCCACCACCTCTGGTGGATCTGTCCTGCCGGTGGGACAGGACATACCCGGGGATGGTGATGGCAGTGTCTGGGACATTGTCTGTAAGGTATGATTCCGTGAGTATGACTGTCAGCCTGTTGCTTGACTAGTCTGTGGGACAGCTCTCCCAACTTTGGCACAAGCACCCAGATGTTAGTAAGGAGACTTTGCAGGGTCGACAGGGCTGGGTTTGCCGTTGTCATTTCCGGTGCCTAGGTCGATGCCGGGTGGTCCGTCTGGTTTCATTCCCTTTTATTGACTTTGTAGCGGTTTGATACAACTGAGTGGCTTGCTAGGCCATTTCAGAGGGCATGTAAGAGTCAACCACATTGCTGTGGGTCTGGAGTCACATGTAGGCCAGACCAGGTAAGGACAGCAGATTTCCTTCCCTAAAGGACATTAGTGAACCAGATGGGCTTTTACAACAATTGACAATGATTTCATGGCCATCATTAGACTAGCTTTTAATTCCAGATTTATTAATTGAATTCAAATTCCACCTTCTGCTGTGGTGGGACTTGAACCCATGTCCCCAGAGCAATACCCTGGATCTTTGGGTTATTAGTCCAATGACAATACCACTACGCCACCGCCTCCCCATTGCCACCGCCTCCTCATGAAGGCATCATGACTGCTACCAGGATACCAGGCAATAAACTGCATGATTTGTTGCTTATGGTCGCATGCCAGCTGGATCTTGAGGGAGGGGAATCTCTTTCGGTTGTAGTACATCTCAGATTTGATGGGTGGTGCCCGCAAAATGATGTGTGTGCAGTCAATGGTACCCTCTACCATAGGAAAGCCTGCATGTTTGCTTTGCCTGCTTCTGCTACAGAGCCTCAGTGTCCTCCCTTATGCAACAGTGGATGACAAACTGGGAGCTGTTGCATATATTGCCTGTTCCAACCAGGAAGGAGCCAGATGCATAGAGGTTCATGGCTGTGGTCAACTTCACAGCCACTGGCAATGCCACCCTTGCCCTGCTAAGGCTGCAGTTCTGGCTGCAGCAGGTGGCAGATTTCAGTGAGCACGTCCTCAGTGAATTGGAGAGGTCTGACACAGGCTCAGGTAGGAGAATTGCTCCCCGAACACCCTGAAAGGTTATGGCCTCCTGGTGAGAGCCCTTCTCCCGCTCTCTCTCCATCTCCTTCCAGCAACTTGCCATGCTCTGTGTCACCTCTGCACATTCTGCCTGTCATGCTGTAGTCCAAAGGGGAATACATACTACTGCACCCAAGTCTGGAAGCAAGTGGTTTGTGCAGAATCCTTGAAGTCAGGACAAAGTCCTTCAGCATGTGCCAAATTAATCCTTGTAATTCCAGCAACTTTAAGCAACTGTGGAAACTACCAAACACTTCTACAATTGCAGCTAGAGCCAGTAGAAATCAAGCAACGACTAATTTGAAAATAGTTGATGGTCTCTTTAAATAGCACTGGTGGAGGGGTGGGGGTGTTCCTTTCCACTGCTGAACACAGGTTCAGCTATGCAAAGTTAAGAGAGGACTAGAGCTGGAGCGTTGAGCTCCAAAATGGCAGTACTGTTGTCAAATCAGCACTGATTAGCATCACGATCTGCCTACTTCGGGCTGATTCTCCCTGTGCGTGCGCAAAATGGCGTCTGACACGGCTAGCACCAGCAAATGTGCATGCTGCCTTGGATGCCATTTTGGAGGCAAAGAGGCATTTATAGCACTGAAAAAACGGGCACTAAGAAGCTGAATTCCACGGCCACAGAGTCCTTGAAGAGTTGGACTCTAATGCAGAACTGGTTGCATCCTATTATGTAAAAAGAAATTGCATGGGACTCTGTCAGTCGACAAACCATCTAACTTTGCTTCAAAAAAAATTGTTTTTTATAAATCAGTGGAGAGAAAGGTGCAGATGAAATTATTGCAGAAATTGATACCATCATCACTAGATGGGAGGTCAGAGGAAGAACTCTCTCAGCTGTGTCATCCCATCTGAAATTGACACCGATGACATAGGAAAGGTGGTCACTGCTATGTAAGCCCAAATGATGACAAGGGAGAATAGGTTCTCGATGAAAACAATGAAGAGATTATGGTAATGCCGACCGACATTTGCTTTATGGTTCTGACCGAAGGATACTACGGAGCAGCATTCGAAAACAGAACCAGGTTAAACATGCAAAGAAAGCTGGGCAAAGTTTGGCATCCATACTGACAAGAATGTGGAGGAGAACAGACAAGTGTGGTGCCTTTATTTGTTAAGTCACCTTTATTTATTGAAAGTTTGTGGTCCCATTTGTGCTCTTCTTGTTCTCGCAGTCATATTTACCAAATTAAACCCCCACCCCACTGTTTATATTTCCTCTGTATCCCACCCCAAAATGAGTGTTAATTGTGGGAGCATTCAAACCAAAATATTTAAATGCATCTTCATCAGCGTATTAGAAATTTTAGAACATAATAGAAAGTTAAAGTAAGATAGAAGATAGATTCGGGAAAAATGGATGTATAGGGAAGATTGGGTGAATACAAATTATCATTGCTCCTTTTGATAATATATATTAATGACCTATGCTTGGGTGCAGAGGGCATAGTTTTAAAGTTTGTGGGTGACAATAAACTTGGAAATGTAGCAAACGGTGAAGAGGCTAGTAGCGGACTTCAGGAGGATAAAGACTGGTGCAATGGAAAGGCACATGGCAGATGAGATGTCATGCAAAGAAATATAACGTGATAAATTTTTAGAAGGAAACTGATGAGAGGCAATATAATCTATCCTTACTTGTCCTTCTCGACCTGTCTGCAGCCGACACAGTTGACCACACCATCCTTCCCTAACACCTTCCCACCATTGTCGAGCTGGGCGGAGCTGCACTCACCTGGTCCCATTCTTATCTATCTAATCATAAACAGAGTATCACTTGCAATGGCATCTCTTCCTACACCCGCATTCTTACCGCTGGTGTCCTCAAGGATCTATCCTCAGCCCGCTCCAATTGCTCATCTGTATGCTGCATCATCCTCACCACCATCTCCCTCAACACCTCCACTATTGCTTAATTATCAGACTGCTTGTCTGACATCCAGTACTGGATTTTCCTCCAATTAAATACTGGGAAGACTGGAGCCATTGTCTTTGGTCCCTGCTACAATTCCATTCCCTAGCTACAAACTCCATCCTTCTCCCTGGCAACTGTCTGAGCCTGAACCATACTGTTCATAAGCTTTGTGTCATTTGATCCTGAGAAAAGCTTCTGACCACCATAACTATGACCGACTATTTCCACCTCTGTAACATCACCAGACTCCACCTCTGCCTGAGCTCATCTGCTGCAGAAACCTTCATCCATATCTTTGTTACCTCTAGACTTGACTATTACAACACACTCCTGGCCAACCTCTCACATTCTACCCTCCGTAAACTTGAGGTCACCCAAAACTCTGCTCCCAGTGTCCTTACTCTCACAAAGTCCATTTCACTCATCACTCCTGTTCTCGCTGACCTACATTGGCTTCCAGTCAACCGAAATCTTGATTTTAAAATTGTTTTCAAGGCCTGCCATGGTCTTGCCCCTCCCTATCTCTGCAATCTCCTCTAGTCCCACAACCCTCTGAGATATCTGCACTCATTTAATTCTGGCTTCTTGAGCATCCCCGATTTTAATTCGTCCACCATTGTTGGCTGTGCCTTTAGCTGCCTAGGCCCTAAACTCTGGAATTCCCTCCCTCAGCCTCTCCACCTCTCTACCTTTTTTCCCTCTTTTACACAGTCCTTAAAAATACCTCTTTGACCAAGCTTTCGGCCATCCACCTTAATATCACCTTATGTGGCTCGATGTCAAATTTTGCTTTTTAACACTCCTGTAAAACACCTTGGGATGTTTTATTATGTTAAAGGTGCTATATAAATGCAAGTTGTTGTTGTTGCCAGTCACCTTAACCACTCCTTGAAGTAATGAGTTCCACATTCTAACCACTCTCTGGGTAAAGAACTTTCTGCTGAATTCCTTATTGAATTTATTATTGACTATCTTATATTTATGGCCCCTTGTTCTGTTCTTTCCTGCAAGTGGAAGCATCTTCTCTATGTCTACCCTATAAAACCCTTTCATAATCTTAAAGTACTCTATTTTGTGACCCCCTCAGTCTGTTTTTTTAATTCTTTCATGGGATGTGGGCATCACTGGCAGGCCAGCATTCATTGCCCATCTCTAATTGCCCATGAACTGAGTGGCCATGTCAGAGGGCAGTTAAGAGTCAACCACATTGCTGTGGGTCTGGAGGCATAGGTAAGCCAGACCAGGTAAGGACTGCAGAATTCTTTCCCTGAAGGACATTAGTGAACCAGATGTTTTTTTTATGACAATTGATGATAGTTGCATGGCACTATTACTGAGACTAGCTTTCAATTCCAGATCTTTATTACTTAATTGAATTTACATTCCACCAGCTGCCATGGTGGGATTTGAACCCATGTCTCTAGGGCATTAGCCTGGCCTCTAGATTGGCAATCCAGTCTTCCCTTTTATAGAGAAAAGAGCCCCAGCCTGTTCAATCTTTTTTGATAGATATCCTCTGATTTCTGATATAATTCTAGTAAAAATTCTTTTGCATCTTCTCCAGTGCCTCAATATCCTTTTTTGAATTTGGAGAACAGAACTGTTCACAGTATTTTAAATGTGATCTAACCGAGGTTCTATAAAAGTACTGAGTAATTAATAACATTAATTTATATATCTGAATGTTAATTAATATATCTGATGTTTTATAAATAAGACAGAATGACAATTGACACTGCATTCACTGCTTCAGATGTCTCAGATGTCTACTATTCTAAGGCAGAAGAAATCTTCTAATTTCAAATCTAATTTGCGACCTGCCAATTCATTCCTGTGCTTTCCAATTCTGGAGTCACTGTTTAAATAACCTGCTTATACATGTTTCATCTATACTTTAAACTCATTAAAAGTGCAATATTTTCTACATCATTTTCCAGTGAAATTAAGTTCAATGTATTTGATACTCTTCTCACTGCTTAAGGTTTCACATCTGTGAATCATTCTGTTGGCCAGGGGCTGCAAGAAACACAGAATCAGTTACAAACTGCTGGGATTGTTTGACCTGTAATAACCTGGAGCTCGGACACTGGCCTGTGTTGGTAAAAACCAGTTTGAACTAATTACTTTATGGGACAAGACAAAGAACAGGACACAGGAAAAGGGCCTTATTTGGACACGGTGTGATACCGGGGTCTTTGGGCCTGGGCCAATTAAGAGAAGCTGTGAACGAGGTGATCAAGCTTAAGCCAACCGGAAAAACACAGCTCAGATTTGGAGAGATAAGCAACAGGATAAGAATAGAGCTTTTTGGGCATAGAGCCAGCGAAAACTCCGGAGATCAACCATCGTGGAAGCGGAAGACCCTGCGTGAGCGACGCGGCGACGACATCGAAGAGAGAAAGAGAACGGAACGCCTGGCCAGCGTTAACTCTCCCTTTTTCGGGTAATATCCTTTGTATTCTGTGACTAGGACAGGGAAAGGTCAGAGGAACCTAGTGGGTGTGCTTATGAATTCTAGCTAGTTTTGTTATTAACTGTATAACTCAGGGGAGTTGTATGTTTTTGTCTAACTAAGTGTATAAGCCTTATTCTTACATTTGTACAACAACGTGAATAAAGTAAATTGATAGTTAAAGAAAGGACTGAGTTCCCCCTCTTTGTACTAAGCCAGTAACTGTAGCTGTGGACAAGGGGGAGTTGACTCCGCTCCACGGTTAACATAATTGGCGTCCCTGGGTGGGCTCGAGGATAAATCTCTCCGTTGAATCAGCGGGAGACTCGAGCCGAACCGAATTGGCAAAGTACAGAGAGAACAGGAACTTAGGGGTTAATTTGTAGCTCCTGACATAAGATGACGAAACAAAGGGAATCTCCAAACCCTGGAGACTCGGATTGTTTTGATTGGAAAGGATTCCTCCAAAAATACGTAATAGTGAAGTGGCCGCAATACAGACCGTATGCTGGTCACAATAGTAATCAGGGAAAACCTGTAGGAGAAGCCCTTTGGAAGACTGCACAGGCAAAAATATCAGCTAGGAAATTTAAAAAGATACAGAAGTCAGTAGCTATCGGCTGCTTACTTGAAGAATGGATCGAATGCCAACGGCAGGCTAAAAATGAGCAGAACAGACTCGAGGAGGAAATTAAAAAACTCCATGAGGAGGCAGCCCGCCTTAATGAAAAAGTAACTAATTTGCAGGGACAGAGAAGTGCGGATTTGATGCATATGAACCAATATCAGTTACAGTGCGAAAAACTAGTTACGGAAAAAAGTAGGCGAGAGGGAGAAGCCCAAACAGCCATGGTGGAAGAATGGAAGCAGCAATGCAGTGATTTAAAAACTGCCATGAATGTGATTCAGAGAGCAGCTCAGGAAAAGAGAAATAATACAGCTGATCACACAAAGTGTCAAAAATACATAGCGAGACTGCAAGAGCAGCTAGCCACGCAGAGAGGTATAATCTGTGCTTTTGCACCCGAAGGAAGTGAGGACAATGGTGCTGGGGGCATAGATTGGAATGAGTTAGCAGATGAAGCGGCTAGATATGGCCATGATGATGGAGACACTCTACTCGAGGATCCTCCGCCAGCATATGAGCCAGAGCCAAAGGAGCCATCGGCCCCCATGGCCCCCCTTGTGACCACTAGGGCAGCGATAGGGGCAGATGGTCAGGCGACAGCTGGCTCGCATATGACATATTCCACTCCAATGGGGGTACAGCAATTGAGGGATATTGCGAAAGATGTTGGGACATGCGCACCCGGGGATGATCCTAGGGAGCTGTTCCAAGCGGTCAGTCAACAGAGAGGAATACACGGCTTAGATGATGCTGAAGAAAGAAAATTAATTATAATGTGCCTACACCCACACATACACTCTGCCCTACCGGAGGAGCAAAAACTCGGTAGAGGCACAAATGAGGATTTAAAAGAACAAGTATTAAATGTCATGGGTGCTAACAGAGCGGACCCAGTGGCGGCGCTAACGAAATGTTATCAAAGAAAAGGTGAACACCCTGTCGCGTTTGCGGCTCGCATCTGGGCGGTGTTTCAAGGGGTATATGGCGCAAACCTAGATAGAGCAAATCCAACACCAGAGATTAGAAATCGATGGCTGAGAACGCTGGTTTCGCATGGCACTGAGGAGTCAAGAAGGGCACTAGATCAATTTGATCCCTCTGATGACACGCACACATAGGCTTGGGTACTCAGGAGGATGGTTAGAGCATGGGAGAAGGAAACAACAAAATTCTCCAAGGCCCCTGGGGGAAAGGCAATGCCTGTAAAAGATCAGACAATAACCTGGAGAAATGAAGGGAGGGGAACTACACAAGGGGCACCCCACCCAGCTTTTCAGACAGGAGGAAGGGATAGAGGCATCGGGAGAGGATCCGTCCTAGGAACAGGGAGAATTCCGGGTGGGCCGACCCACTGCTATAATTGTGGCCAGGAGGGACATTTCAAAAGAGAATGCCCAAACCTGAGACGAGAAAATGTAGGTTGGGGAGGAGGCCAGAACAAATGCCAGAGCCTACCCGTGGAAGGACCAAATAGGTCAAATCCTCAATGTGATATACTAGAGATAGCACCGTCTTCGGGGTTGTACCCTGAACTACAATGACGGTCGCAGGCCTCTCCGTTATGGGTGTGCGACACACGGTGGGATAACACAGGGAGACCCCTAGTGAATGGTAGGGTTGGAGGCCGCCCTGTCACGTTCCTTTGGGACACTGGAGGATCCCGAACCACTGTAAACACCACCAATGTTCGTAAAGTAAATTGGGAAATTCAAAGTAAACTTGTTTTACGTGGATTTACAGGATATTCACAAGTGGGATATGTGAGCGTACCGTTGGAAGTCAGTGTGGGGGACGTAGCAATAGAGCACTCAGTGGTTCTCATTGAGTTACACAGAGAACAAGAACATATATTAGGGTGTGATTACATGGCTAAAGCAGGACTCTGTTTTGACCCTGTTAATTGCGCGATTTGGCAAATGCCCTTGGGCATGGGTAGTATAGATCATACATCCGTCCTGGATAGGATATGTACGTTCGGGGAACTGTGGACAAGACCAGAAGAAATGAGTAGCGATAGTGAAGTACTACAAATTATCACACGGAATTCAGTAATATTTGTTCGACATAAACATGATTGTGGGAAAATGACCGGAACTGTGTGTATACAGGGCCCAGACCCCAAACCACAGAAGCAGTATGGTTTTCCGAAACAGGCAGAAGAGGAGGTAGGAAAGGTGATACAGAGTTTGTTGCTACAAGGGATTTAAGACCGGTAGCCTCCACTAACAACTCGCCTATTTGGCCGGTGAGGAAACCAGACGGTAGCTGGCGACTAACGATAGACTATCGAGAATTAAATAAGGTAACCCCGTTAACGGCCCCTACCATAGCAACTAGCCCAGAGACGGTAGTTAAACAAAATGAAGATGCACAGTGGTTCACTGTTTTAGATATAAGTA
The DNA here is from genome assembly GCF_036365525.1 of Heterodontus francisci. Taxonomy (NCBI): domain Eukaryota; kingdom Metazoa; phylum Chordata; class Chondrichthyes; order Heterodontiformes; family Heterodontidae; genus Heterodontus; species Heterodontus francisci. Next base: position 50,084,134 of record NC_090383.1, read on the forward strand.
ACGGTTTTTGGTCTATTCCACTGGAGAAGGAATGCCAATATAAATTTGCGTTTACTTTTCAAGGACAACAATATACATGGACCGCCCTGCCAGAGGGATTTCATAATTCCCCGTCTATTAGATTAGATTAGATTAGATTAGAGATACAGCACTGAAACAGGCCCTTCGGCCCACCGAGTCTGTGCCGACCATCAACCACCCATTTATACTAATCCTACACTAATCCCATATTCCTACCAAACATCCCCACCTGTCCCTATATTTCCCTACCACCTACCTATACTAGTGACAATTTATAATGGCCAATTTACCTATCAACCTGCAAGTCTTTTGGCTTGTGGGAGGAAACCGGAGCACCCGGAGAAAACCCACGCAGACACAGGGAGAACTTGCAAACTCCACACAGGCAGTACCCAGAATCGAACCCGGGTCCCTGGAGCTGTGAGGCTGCAGTGCTAACCACTGCGCCACTGTGCCACCCTCGTTCACCAACGTTTAAGGGAAGGGTTAAAAAGGTACTCAAAGCCTGAATGTCTGGTGCAGTATGTAGATGATTTACTGCTACAAACTGAAACGGAACAGCAACATTATCAGTTACTAAGTGAATTACTACAAATGTTACACGAATTGGGACTAAAAGTAAACCCTAAAAAAGCGCAGGTTATGAAACAGAAGGTTACTTACTTGGGAATGATCTTGACACCGGGAAAGAGAGAAATTGACCAACGAAGGGTAGTAACGGTTGGCAGACTCCCTGTCCCAAGGGATGTAAAAGGGTTGAGATCTTTCCTGGGTTTGGTAGGATATTGCAGGGACCACATTGATGGATTTGCTACAAAAGCGGCCTCATTAATGGAACTATTGAAAAAGAATGTGGCGTGGGAGTGGAAAACTGAACACACACAGGCCATTTCAGATTTAAAGCAGGCACTAGCTGCTGCGCCTGCTCTGAAAACCCCAAATCCAACTGAGCCATTTTCATTGGAGGTAGCTACCACAGACACCACCCTCTCGCAGTTCTGTTACAGGAGACACATGGGAAATTGAGACCAGTAGCATATGCCTCGCGTATGCTTTCACCGGTAGAGCAGGGGTATATGACGTGCGAGAAACATTTGTTAGCAGTTTTTTGGGCAGTACAGTATTTTACTCGCATAGTGGGACTGAATCCACTTACAATATCGACAGAACATACTCCTGTACAGTTACTATTAGACGGTAGGATCAAAGATGGGTCAGTAAGTCAGAACCGAATTGCTAGGTGGACACAGTTGTTGCAGGGAAGAAACATAAGCGTGAAAGGAGTAAAAACTACCACTATGTTGGCAGACAACCTAGTGTATCAAGGAGAGAAACATGAGTGTCAAGTCATGATAGCAAATGATCCCAAGGGACCATTTGCATCAAAACAAAAAGGAGGGGGTAGGAGAGAATTGGAGAAAGCAATGGGGACAGAAAGTAAAGATGCAAAGGAACAAGAAGAACCCCACTTAAAAATCTTTGTGGATGGCTCCTCATCAGTTCAGGATGGCGAGAGGAGGACTGGGTGCGGGATATATTTAGAAGACGAACAAGGTCAGGAAAAGTTTAGCGCAGCCTTAAGATTGCCTAAAACCATGAGCGCGCAGGCGGCAGAATTAGCAGACATCGCATATGTGGTTGGCCACCCAGAATACTTCCCGCCTGGATCGGTTATATATTCTGATAGCATGTATGTCTGTAATAGCCTCACTGAACATTTGCCCTTGTGGGAGGCGAGAGGTTTTGTCTCAGCCGATGGGAAGCCCCTTCCATCGGCCCCATTATTAAGATACATCTTTGAAGGAGCACAGGGGAAAGGATATGGGATCACGAAGGTCAAAGCTCATTCAAAACTTACTCCGGAAGGGAACAGGAAAGCGGATGAGCTAGCCAAACAAGGTGCTGTTAGTGGGCAGGAATGGCAGCCACCGATTGAGGACATTGGGGAACAGAAAGGAAAACCGGTTAAGGTAATGGATTTGATAGAGGAGCAGAAGAAAGATGGAGAATTGAAAAAACTGATAGAAGGAGTAGAGTCAGATACATACAAAGAGTACAAGGGGATAAATATTCAGGATGGAGTAGTTTTATGTGAAGGAAAAGTTGTAGTGCCAGAGGGGGGACGAAACCAAATAATCCACTGGTACCATGACTTATGGGGGCATAAAGGGCCAGAGAGTACCCTGGAAAGGATAAAGGAGGTGTGCTGGTGGCCTGGAATGAAAGGCGACGTGGAACACTACGTCAAGAATTGTTTGATCTGTGCACAACACAACCCCGATAGGAATGTCAAGAAAGGGGCCCTCCGACATACTAGACCAGTAGAAGGGCCTTGGACTAATTTACAGATAGACTTTGTAGGACCCTTACCCGCCACTCCAGGAGGGTTTAAATACATTCTAGTAATAGTAGATACATTTACCAAATGGGTGGAAGCTTTCCCAACCAGAACAAATACAGCCAAAGTCACCGCGAAAATTCTGTTAGAAAGGGTATTCACTCGATGGGGTTTACCCCAAAGCATAGAATCAGATCAGGGAACACATTTTACAGCCCAAGTAATGCAAAATGTCATGACCCTCTTTGGGGTTAAACAGAAATTTCACATACCCTATAGACCACAGTCTAGTGGAATTGTGGAAAGGATAAATCGGACATTGAAAAACATGATAACTAAAATGGTACAGCAGCATAAGGCGACCTGGCAGGTTGTTTTGCCCTATGTGTTGATAGTAATCAGGAATACCGTAGCTTCATCAACAGGTTATACTCCCTATAAACTCATGACAGGAAGGGACATGAGAGGAATGGAGGGGTTGGTAGGTTTGGATTTGTCCGAACCCGAGGTGGACAGTATTATATCAGAAAAATGGGTACAACAATTAGTAGAAACAGTGAGGGAAGCAAATTACGTGGCAGCTTACCAACAGGGAAAGAAGAGACAGCAGAGTAAGGCTTATTTCGATGCGAAAGCCAGCCCAATAGAGTTGAGCGCCGGACAAAGGGTAATGATCAGAATATACCAGCCCATCGCATTTTTGAGTCCAAAGTTTGCCGGTCCCTATGAGATCGTAGATAAAGTTAGTCCATCTGTATACAAAGTATTGACGGCACCAGACAAGAGTGGCTGGTATCACATTAATCAGTTAAAGCTAGTAGGAGAAAAACAAGATAATCACAGTTGGCATGTGATGCTTGATGTTACCGATGTTCCGATCGAAGGTCAGGGAGATCAAGAGCAGGATCAATTGCAGATCCAAGCCGAAGTGTTTGAAAGACAACCTGATGTTGTACCTCCACATACAGAGGGAAATCGAGGGGAAAAAACGAAAGAAAAATAAAGAAAACAGGGAAAGTAAGTAGGCTAGGAGAAATGGACGGTAGAATCAGTAACAAATTGGGAACAAGATATAGACAGTCTGGCTCAGTGTATGGAGAGACTGGACTTAAAATAGGATAAGAAAGAAACTGTAAATAAGAGCAGAAATTACACTTGTATATTACAGGTCCAGCCCACAATGAAGAGGGTGATACATTGCATTGCTATTGGATTGACCATATTTGGGACTATGGGTGAATCCGCATTGGAGCAATCACAACGAATGAACGCGCTGGAAGCAGTGGCAACGTGGGAAGATTATCACGTAGCTAGAAACAATTTGCTCGGCAGATCAAGATAGTTCGAACCAACAAAGGACAGCGAGAAGATTTAAATTTGTATTATGCGGGAGTGGATGGGTTGGTGTGCGCGGGAAAAACATTGGGTATACTGGAGGGAATAGAAGTTTGACCTTAACTAACAGAGTGTTAGGTACCTGTGAAGAGGATAGAGGAAGATATTATGTTGGGGCAGTGTTTCATATTCCCCGACATGGAAGTAATTTGACCTACCCTTTAAAGAGAGTCCATAATGTGGGCAAGTACCAAGAGGGTATTTGGATATCTTTAAGTAACCCACCATCTCATGCCATTGTAATGGATGGTGTTGAGAAAGGGGTAGATTTGTCAAAATGTCATCAAGGGGGGAATCACTGGGCCTGTCCGGAAGAGACAACGAGACAGAAACTTACAAATTGCGGGCTCAGCACCTATGAAAATTGTTCATTGTCCATTTTGCCTGTAAATAACCAGACCTTTTTACAATGTGCCCTTGTGGGGCAAACGTATTACATAGCATAGCTGCTATGAACTACAACAAGGGATGGAAACAGTGCCCTCTGGAGGGACACAATGTAGCCATTCACAATGCAACCTTGGATTTGGTTGTTGGTGGACAAGTACTGCCTAAGCCAATAAAGAGGATAGTGATAAAGAAAAATCTTACAGTCCAGCGTACTGATACAGATCAAGAGGTACGGGAATATATTGCCACTGAATTACCACCCATCCCACACCTGACAGCAGTTTGGGCACAAATAGCAGAAGAGGCAAAAGAGATAATTCATCAATGGAATAAACACACTAAAACAATTAGAACTCATGCTGACAAGGCAAATGAACTGTTGCGTAACCCAGGGTTTTGGAATAAGTTTTGGAATTGGGGATCTAATGTTCAAATACATCCATGGGTCAGAATTGTATCACATATTGCTGTCATAGTGATTCTATGTGCGCTAATAATTGTTGTATTCAATGTATATCAGCTTAGAAGGTGGAAAAATGAACTTTTGCGAAGATTGGATGACGGGACTATAATGAAACAGAAGGAACAGTTATCAATATAAACAAAAAAACTGAGAAAAACAACTGTATATGCTAAGTTTTATAACATAGCTTTTTATATGTAACAGTATTGCACACTCATTGGGGGACAATGACATTCTCAGGAATGGTTCGCAGAGAAGGGAAACTTGATGATCCTAAGATAAGTATCTTTGGATCATGAGGGGGGAGATGTTGGCCAGGGGCTGCAAGAAACACAGAATCAGTTACAAACTGCTGGAATTGTTTGACCTGTAGTAACCTGGAGCTCGGACACTGGCCTGTGTTGGTAAAAACCAGTTTGAACTAATTACTTTATGGGACAAGACAAAGAACAGGACACAGGAAAAGGGCCTTATTTGGACACGGTGTGATACCGGGGTCTTTGGGCCTGGGCCAATTAAGAGAAGCTTGAACGAGGTGATCAAGTTTAAGCCAACCGGAAAAACACAGCTCAGATTTGGAGAGATAAGCAACAGGATAAGAATAGAGCTTTTTGGGCACAGAGCCAGCGAAAACTCCGGAGATCAACCATCGTGGAAGCGGAAGACCCTGCGTGAGCGACGCGGCGGCGACGACGTCGAAGAGAGAAAGAGAACGGAACGCCTGGCCAGCGTTAACTCTCCCTTTTTCGGGTAATATCCTTTGTATTCTGTGACTAGGACAGGGAAAGGTCAGAGGAACCTAGTGGGTGTGCTTATGAATTCTAGCTAGTTTTGTTATTAACTGTATAACTCAGGGGAGTTGTATGTTTTTGTCTAACTAAGTGTATAAGCCTTATTCTTACATTGTACAACAACGTGAATAAAGTAAATTGATAGTTAAAGGACTGAGTTCCCCCTCTTTGTACTGAGTCAGTAACTGTAGCTGTGGACAAGGGGGAGTTGACTCCTCTCCACGGTTAACAATTCCTTTTGCTTTCTAGCACAGAGTCCAACTCTAGTAAACAAAACATTTAATTTCATGCCTCTTCAAAGAACTTTGACCTAATCTCAAACTGGTAATTCATAACCTGTTAATGCAAGATCCATTAGGATGCTGGCAATTGCTAGAAATTCTGCTTTCCTTGGGCTAGGCATATTTTAAAGTTTTTAGCTCATACTTCATAGCACTGAAAAAAAACCTAGTATACCAGCAATAAAGTTTCTCAGGTGTTCGGAGTGTTATTATTGTTATAATACCAACCTTCGACTATAATACCAATTATCAATCTAAGAATCATACAGCAAAGTAGGAGGCCATTCAGCCCATTGTGCATGTGCCGGCTCTCTGAAAGAGCTATCCAATTAGTCTCACTCACAGCTCTTTCCCCAAAGCCCTGCCTATTTTTCCTTTTTAAGTAGATACCCATTTCTTTTTTGAAAGGCACTATTGCATCTGTTTGTGCCACCCTTTTAGATATGTATTCAAGATCACAATTTACCGTGAAACAAATTCTCCTCTTTCTTGGATACAATACTTTAGCTGAGATAAAAGCAAAATACTGCGGATGCTGGAAATCTGAAACAAAAACAAGAAATGCTGGATTCACTCAGCAGGTCTGGCAGCATCTGTGGAAAGAGAAGCAGAGTTAACGTTTCGGGTCAGTGACCCTTCTTCGGAACTGACAAATATTAGAAAAGTCACAGATTATAAACAAGTGAGGTGGGGCTTGGGCAAGAGATAACAAAGGAGAAGGTGCAGATTGGACCAGGCCACATAGCTGACCAAAAGGTCACGGAGCAAAGGCAAACAATATGTTAATGGTGTTTTGAAAGACAAAGCATTAGTACAGATTAGGTGTGAATATACTGAATATAGAACATCAGCAAGTGCAAACCTGAAGAAAAACAACCTGAAAAAAACAGTGGGTAAGCAAACTGAACAAACTAAGATGAAATGAAATAAATGCAAAAAAAGATTGTAAAAAATGTAAAATGGAATGCAAAAAAAAGGAAGAAAAAATAACTAAAAATGAAAGTAAAGTGGGGGGCTGTCATGCTCTGAAATTATTGAATTCAATGTTCAGTCCGGCAGGCTGTAGTGTGCCTAATCGGTAGATGAGATGCTGTTCCTCGAGCTTGCGTTGATGTTCACTGGAACACTGCAGCAATCCCAGGACAGAGATGTGAGCATGAGAGCAGGGGGGAGTGTTGAAATGGCAAGCAACCGGAAGCTCAGGGTCCTGCTTGCGGACTGAGCGGAGATGTTCCGCAAAGCGGTCACCCAGTCTGCGCTTGGTCTCCCCAATGTAGAGGAGACCACACTGTGAGCAGCGAATACAGTATACTACATTGAAAGAAGTACAAGTAAATCGCTGCTTCACCTGAAAGGAGTGTTTGGGGCCTGGGATAGTGAGGAGAGAGGAGGTAAATGGGCAGGTATTACACCTCCTGCGATTGCAAGGGAAGGTGCCCGGGGACGGGGACGAGGTGGTGGGGGTAATGGAGGAGTGGACCAGGGTGTCGCGGAGGGAACGATCCCTTCGGAATGCTGACAGGGGAAGGGAGGGGAAGATGCGACTGGTAGTGGCATCACGCTGGAGGTGGCGAAAATGGCGGAGGATGATCCTTTGGATATGGAGGCTGGTGGGATGAAAAGTGAGGACAAGGGGAACCCTGTCACGGTTCTGGGAGGGAGGGGAAGGGGTGAGGGTAGAGGTGCGGGGAATGGGTCGGACACGGTTGAGGGCCCTGTCAACCACAGTGGGGGGAAATCCTCGGTTGAGGAAAAAGGAGGTCATATCAGAAGCACCGTCATGGAAGGTAGCATCATCAGAGCAGATGCGTCGGAGACGGAGAAACTGGGAGAATGGAATGGAGTCCTTACAGGAGGTAAGCCCCACCTCACTTGTTTATAATCTGTGACTTTTCTAATATTTGTCAGTTCCGAAGAAGGGTCACTGACCCGAAACGTTAACTCTGCTTCTCTTTCCACAGATGCTGCCAGACCTGCTGAGTGAATCCAGCATTTCTTGTTTTTGTTTCATACTTTAGCTGAGGTCTACCAGTGATTTATAAGGATTTAGAATAACTTCCTTGCTTTTGTGTTCTAACTCTCTATTTATAAAGCTAAGGATCTCATATGCTTTTTGACAACACCAGCTTGCCTGATGCGCTCAAAGATTTGTGTAAGTGAACCCCGAACCCATTCATTTGTCCCATGTCTCCGACATCTTCAGTACTGCAGACCTCCTGCAGTACCATCAGTGGCCACCGCTCCCAGTGGTGTTGCCGGTCGTTCAGAGCTGTCGGCCCTCTGATTGGCCCGCAGCTCCACAGGCAGGAACTCATGCCTTAAAGGGACGGCTGTTAAAGTGCAAGGGGATTCCAACAGAGGGCCAAGGTGGGTTCTTCTTCCACGTTTAGGCCTTCCGCTGAAATAAAATCCGGCCCTGAAACTCACTGAGTTAAATGGAGAGCTATCACAAGACATTGGAGACATCCAAGTAGCTTTCAAGATGTATAGATAGGGGAAGTTGAGAGGCGTTGAGGGGAACAAGGGATCTCAAAAGCCACTGAGAGGGATCTAAATTGCATGGGGAGGATACGGAATCTCAAAGGCTTTGAGGAAAAATTGCAGGGCGGGGTCTTTTCAGACTTGAAAGTGGGCGGATGTAATACAGAAGCAGGGAGATGTGGAGCTGGTGAAGGGGAGAAAAATCTCAGCGCATGGAGCAAATGGAAGGGACATAGAGGATGAAGTAGGATTGGGAAGTGGTGTTAGGCTACCCCAATGAGTGTAATTATCAGCAAGGATATTTTGCATTTTTACTAAATAATAAATTAGACAATATTTTTCTTATCCTTTCTTTCTGTATCCATGTATTTGAGGGAGAGTGAATGAAATCTAGAGCATTTAAGCTTAGCTATTATTTTCTAGCTTTTAAATTGAAGTCCGAGTATGAGATGAATATTCAGTGAGCAACTAAACTCAAGAATGAAAATGACCATAATTATGAAATACGATTTTTCTACACAAAGTAGGACAGCTTTCCAACTATCTATTAAGTATTCCCATCTTGAATTGAAATTTCAAATTAACGTCAGTTTCAATTAACTAAATTTATGTAAAAGTGCTTTAACATGATTTTGAAACAAAAATTTTACCTTTTCTTTGTAAACACGTCTGCTTGAGTCAGAATTGGCAACCATTGCCGTGACCTGAGCTAACAGTAAAGCATACATGATAGATCCAGTTAGCATGCTGAGGTTCAGAATCCAGATTTCAGTAACTCCTAAACACAGAAAATTTAAAGAAAACTCAGAAAATTAATTACACACTAATTATACCAGGCCAATTAATGGCACTCATTGGTACATACACGATTGAACTTTGAACCAAAAGCTGTATTTCTATGATTGGTCAAGTATTTGCATTGCCTGGACACATTACCAAATAATTCTAACAATTCTATACCAATACAGCTTGTCTGGTGTGCAGTACATTCTTTCTGCCTTCAGAAACATACCCACTAACCAAGGCTAGACAGTACATTTTCCAGTAGGTGGATCAAAAGCTTAGGGTTCCTAAAATGCGTGAAGTACTGCTCGTGTTTAACCAGCTAAAGTCACATTCCTTACAAAGAAACAACAATTAAGTGCTTCTCGCTGCTTGTCCAGTTAGGATTATCTGAATTCAACACTTCCAGCCCACAAATTTACCCCTCTAGGTTCCATTCGTAAACCAGGCTAGCTGGTCAATCAGGAAGTGCCCTAAAGCAGGGGTTTTCAACTTCGTTTTTTCTGAGGCCCCCACCTCTCATGTTATAAACATTCGTCAGACCCCCTGTACCACCAGTACTTTTTATGCATAAAACATAACTATACAACTAAAGATATATTTATTATTAATTATTAGCCAGTACCAAATGCATCTTCCCCTCCCTTCCCCTGTCATCATTCCAAAGGGATCGTTCCCTCTGTGACACCTTCATCCACTCCTCCATTACCCCCACCACCTCATCCCCTTCCCATGGCACCTTCCCCTGCAATCGCAGGAGGTGTAATACCTGCCCATTTACTTCCTCTCTCCTCACTATCCGAGGCCCCAACCACTCCTTTCAGGTGAAGCAGCAATTTACTTGTACTTCTTTCAATTTAGTATACTGTATTCGCTGCTCACAATTGGTCTCCCCAATGTAGAGGAGACCACAACGCAGATTGGGTGACCGCCTTGTGGAACACCTCCGCTCAGTCCATAAGCATGACCCCAAGCTTCCGATTGCTGGCCATTTCAACACCCGCCCCCCCACCCCCGCTCTCATGCTCACATCTCTGTCCTGGGATTGCTGCAGTGTTCCAGCGAACATCAATGCAAGCTCGAGGAACATCATCTCATTTACCGATTAGGCACGCTACAGTCTGCCAGACTGAACAGTGAATTCAATAATTTCAGAGCATGATGGGCCCCCCCTTTTTATGTTTAGTTATTTTTACTTTTTTTCTTTTTTTTTATTTGGTTATTTTAGTTTAGGTTTTTTAGTGTGTTTAGTTTGTTTCTACTGTGCCTACCCACTGTTTCTGCTTTAAAAAAAAATTTAATGTATGTACTTGGAGTGCTTTGTGATTTACAGTCTATTCACCCTCTCTGTACTAACGCTTTGTCTTTCAGCACACCATTAACGTACCGTTGCCTTTGTTCCATGACCTTCTGGTCAGTTATTCTCTGTGACCTGGTCCTATCAACACCTTCTCTTTTGTTATCTCTTGTCCCACTTCCCGCTTTACTTGCTTAAAATCTTTTACATTTCTAATATTTGTCAGTTCTAAAGAAGGGTCACTGATCTGAAATGTTAACTCTGCTTCTCTTTCCACAGATGCTGCCAGACCTGCTGAGTATTTCCAGCATTTCTTGTTTTTATTTCAGATTTCCAGCATCTGCAGTATTTTGCTTTTATTTATTATTATTATTATTGCTTTACTTACTTAATGTGAAACTTGTTGCTGGTGCTGAAGAACAATTGAGTCAAGACATGGAAATCTGAACTACTAGATATGCCATTTACCAGATCCACAACCAAGTTATGAGGTAGATTTTGGACAAAAAAGTAACTTGTTTCATAGATGGAAAACTCTGGGTGATCATGTCAGCAGAGGGAGAATCAATCTCAAGGTGAGGATACCTCTGCTAAACCCCATGATATGGGGCCATGCATTTCCCATATCATGGTGAGTGAGCCTGCTAAATGGCACTAGATTTAAACATCGAGAAAATCAAGATCGCTGACACCCTGCTATCATCGCCATGTAATCCCACACCCCCTGTGCTGATGGCAGTTGGCCCATTTCATGGCTAAAAGGAAACTCTTGAGACTTGGGCTCCAACTGATCGAGGTATTATCTGGAATCTAAACCAGCAAGAACCATCCCAATGCTCTGCAATGGGAAACGGCCCCAGTACACTGGGTAAACTCTACACAGACACTTGGACATATTTGGGGTCCATAAAAATATACCTAAAAATGAGATGTCAACCTGGCAAAGCTGCAACACAGGACTATTTGCATGCTAAACAGCAGAAGCAGTATGCAATAGACAGAGCTACGCATTCCCACAATTAACTGATCAGATCAAAGCTTTGCAGTCCTTCCACATCCAGTTGTGAATGGTGGTGGACAATTAAACAACTAACAGGGAGAGGAGGCTCCACAAATATTCCCATCCTCAATAACAGAGGAGCCCAGCACATCAGTGTAAAAGAAAAGGCTGAAGCATTTACGACCATCTTCAGCCAGAAGTGCCAAGCAGATGATCCATCTCGGCCTCCTTCTGAGGTCCCCAGATGCAAGTGTGCAGCCATTTCCATTCAGTCCACGTGATATCAAGAGATGGATGAACGCAAGGCTATGGGTCCTGACAACATTCCGGCTGTAGTATTGAAGACTTGTGCTGCAGAACTAGCCGTGCCCCTAGCACAGCTGTTCCAGTACAGCTACAACACTGGCATCTATTCAACAATGTGAACAATTGCCCAGGTATGTTCTGTTCACAAAGCAGGACAAATCCAATCTGACCTATTAACTCCCCCCCACCCCCCCCCCATCAGTCTACTCTCAATCATCAGCAAAGTGATGGAAGATGCCGTTGACAGTACTATCAAGCACCACTTAAACAGCAACAGCCTGCTCAATGATGCTCAGTTTGGGTTCCACCAGGGCCATTCAGCTCCTGACCTCATTGCAGCTTTGGTCCAAACATGGACAAAAGAGCTCAACTGAAGAGATGAGGTGAGAGTGATTGCCCTTGACATCAAGGCAGCATCTGACTGAGTGTGGCATCAAGGAGCCCTAACAAAATTGAAGTCAATGGGAATCAGGGGAAAAACTCTCCACTGGTTGAAGTCATACCTAGCACAAAGGAAGATGATTGTGGTTCTTGGAGGCCAATCATCTCAGCCCCAGGACGTTGCTGCAGGAGTTCCTCAGGGTAGTGTCCTAGACCCAACCATCTTCAGCTGCTTCATCAATGACCTTCCCTCCATCACAAGGTCAGAAGGATGTTTGCTAATGATTGTATGATGTTCAGTACCATTCGCAACTCCTCAGATACTGAAGTAGCCCGTGTCCATATGTAGCAAGACCTGGACAACATTCAAGCTTGGGCTGATAAGTGGCAAGTAATATTCGTGCCACGCAAGTCCTAGGCAATCACGATCTCCAAGAAGAGAGAATCTAACACAAGTCAGGAATGTGATGGAATACTCTTCACTTGCCTGGATGTGCGGATCCAGCAACACTCAGGAAGCTCGACACCATCCAGGACAAAGCAGGCTGCTTGATCGGCACCCCATCCACCACCTTAAACATTCACTCCCTCCACCAACAATGCACAGTGGCAGCAATGTGCACTATATACAAGATGCACTGCAGCAACTCACCACACCTCCTTCGACAGCACCTTCTAAACTCATGGCCTCTTCCACCTAGAAGAACAAGGGCAACAGACACATGGGAACACCACCATCTATAGGTTTCCCTCCAAGCCACACACCATACGGACTTGGAAATATATCGCCGTTCCTTCACTGTCACTGGATTAAAATCCTGGAACTCTCTCATGAACAGCACTGTGAATGTATTGGCACCAGATAACTGCAGCGGTTCACGAAGGCAGCTCACCACTATCTTTCTCAAGGGCAATTAGGGATGGACAACAAATTCTGGCCTTGCCAGCAATGCCCAAATCCCATGGAATGAATAAGAAAAAACCCTTGGTTCTGTCAACATGCAGCTAAACTCTCTGCAATCAAGTCAATAGAGTATGTCTGTCAGGAATAGAGCTTGGAATCCATATCTGGGCCCTGTTTTTGTTTCTTGACACTGATTTATTGGAACCATCAATCTATCAGGTGCCCGTCCACAATTCTGCTCCAGCACTGCAGTGCCTGACACTGAACTAATCTATTGGTGTCTTTAATTGTCACAGTTCCTAGAAGGATCTGACGATTTCAAATTCTTACCTTACTCACCCTCAATATGTCCCCTTTCTTTGGATGGAACTATCCTAAGTATCACATTTAATATTGGTTCTAATTGGCCACTAGGGCTGCAGGCTCTTGTTCTGCTTTTCTTTATATTTGGGAGATTGAAGAATGCGTGAAAGAGATTTTCATTATCCTGTGACTGTAAATCTCAATGTTCTGATGCGGACATGTTTTAGTAGACACAGGTGTGACATTTAGAAATAAAATATAAATAGATGAAACGAAGCAGCAGTTTGGTTCTGGGGAACAATGAGAAACAGATTAATCATACAGCCATCCAACTGAAGGGGAATTGTGCTTGTATTGGTTCGCTGCTCTTCCTGTGTAGTTGTGGGCAAGGAACACTCAGGAAATCTTTTAAAATTAATAAACCAGAAACAGAAATTATGCGCAATGCGAACTCTTTATAGCTGCAGTTTATGGGGGAGTCACTGGCTGGCAGCATCATTCCAGGTCCGATCACTGATATTATGCACCAGCTTTACTTTGGGAAAGTCTATCTTTGGCTTATCCCTAGAAACCTTTTTGTGGACTACTAGTGGACCGCAGAACCCCAGTTGAGGACCCCTGCCCTAAAGTACTTTGGAATTGTCTAGTTCAGGTCTGCCACTGGGTTGATTTGATTCTGAATCTTCATTGCCTATCATGTCATATTGGAAACATCTCAATCTCACAAAGAGAATAGTCAGTATTTGGACATTAGATAATTGACATGAACATCTTCCCCGTGACTTTTTGGCCAATATTTTTAATCTATGTCTGTTGCTTACCGACCTTCCGACCAGTGAAAAAAGCATTTCATCATCTACCCTATGAAAACTCGTCTTAATATTGAAACTCTCTATTAAATCTCCCCTTAACTTTTTCTGCTCTAAGGAGAACAATCCCAGCTTCTCTAGTCTCCCTTAGTAGCCAAATCCCTCATCCCTGGTACCATTCTAGTAAATTCCTCTGCACCGTCCCCAAGGCCTTAGCGTCCTTCCTAAAGTGTGCTGCCCAGATTTGGGCACAATAGTCCAGCTGAGGTCTAAGCCAGTGATTTATAAAGGTTTAGTATCAGGAAAGATTGTATCAGCTAGGGTTGTTTTCCTTAGAACAGAGGAGGCCGAGGGGGTGACTTAATTGAGGTGTACAAAATTATGAGGGGCCTAGATAGAGTAGACAGGAAGGACCTGTTTCCTCTAGCGGAAATGTCAATTACCAGGGGGCACAGATTTAAGGTGATTGGTAGAAGGATTAGAGGGGACACGACGAAAAGCTTTTTCACCCAGAAGGTGGTGGGTGTCGAGTTCACTGCCAGGAACGGTGGTGGAGGCAGAAACCCGAATTTAAAAGGTACCTGGACATGCACCTGAAGTGCTATAACCTACAAGGCTACGGACCAGGTGCTGGAAGGTGGGATTAGATTGGGCAGCTAGTTTTTTCGACTGGTGCAGACACGATGGGCTGAATGACCTCCTTCTGTGCCATAATTTTTCTATGGTTCTTCCTGGCTTTTGTAGGTAAAGACTGTGGCAAATGCATTTCAATATACGCCAAAGTGAGGTCATCCACCTGGGACCTAAAAAGGACAGAGCAGGATACTTTCTAAATGGTGAAAAGCTAGAAACAGTGGCAGTCCAAAGAGATGTGGCAATGGGGGGCGGGCAGGTACATAGATCATTAAAATGTCATGAACAGGTACAGAAAATGATTAAAAAGGTGAATGAAATGCTGCCCCTACATATCTGGAGGGCTAGACTACAAGAGGGTCGAAGTTATGCTACAGCTATACAAAGCCCTGTTAGGCAACACCTGGAGTATTGTGAGCAGTTCTTGGCATTACAGTTTAGTTTAGTTTAGTTTAGTTTAGAGATACAGCACTGAAACAGGCCCCTCGGCCCACCGAGTCTGTGCCGAACATCAACCACCCATTTATACTAATCCTACACTAATCCCATATTCCTACCAAACATCCCCACCTGTCCCTATATTTCCCTACCACCTACCTATACTAGTGACAATTTATAATGGCCAATTTACCTATCAACCTGCAAGTCTTTTGGCTTGTGGGAGGAAACCGGAGCACCCGGAGAAAACCCACGCAGACACAGGGAGAACTTGCAAACTCCACACAGGCAGTACCCAGAATCGAACCCGGGTCCCTGGAGCTGTGAGGCTGCAGTGCTAACCACTGCGCCACTGTGCCGCCCACATAGGAAGGACATATTGGCCTCGGAGGGAGTGCAGCATCGATTTACCAAGATGATTATTGGAATCCAAGGGTTAAATTACAAGGTGAGGCTGTACAAACTAGTGCTTTATTCCCTGGAATTTAGAAGGTTTAGGGGTGATTTGATCAAAGTTTTCAAGATATTAAACAGAAACGATAGGCTAAATAGAGTGTAACTATTTCTGATGAACAAGGTAAAAGAGACAAAATGAAATTCTGTCGGAGAGAAGAGCAGACCTTTTTCAATGTGGGCCTTCCTGGAAGAGAAGTAATAGTGAATTAAACATTAATACAAGAGCAAAGTACAACAGAAAATGCTGGAAATACTCAGCAGTTCTGACAGCATCTGTGGAGAGAGAAACAGCATGAACAGTTCAGATCTCCACAGATGCTGGCAGGCCTGCTGAATATTTCTAACATTTTGTTTTTATTTCAGATTTCCAGCATCCACAGTACTTTGTTCTTGAAGAAATTATTTCTGTTAGTTGGGAAATCCAGGACTAGGGAAAAAGCCTAAAAATTGGAGCCAGGCTTTTCAGGAATGAAGTTAGGAAACACTTCTACAAGCAAAGGAATGATAGAAGTTGTGAACTTCTGCAAACAGCAGTTGATTTTAAATCTGAAATTGATCGAATTTTGATAACCAAATGTATTGCGGGATATGGGCAAAGGCGGGTACATGGAGTTAGGTCACAGATCAGCTATGATCTCACTGAATAGCAGAACAGGCTCAAGAGGCTAAATGGCCTACCCCTGTTCCTATGTACTCTATGCTTCTATCTATATTCAAGAACCCTGCATGCTTTGTTTACATCTTGATCATCCTAATATCTTCAAATGATTTTGTATGTGAACTCCCAGGTCTCTCAGATCCTGCACCCCCTTTAAAATTGTACCATTTAGTTTATACTGCCTTTCATCATTTTTCCTTCCAAAATGAATCATATCACACTACTCTGCATTAAATTTTATCTGCCACCTGCCTTCCCATTGTCTATACCCCCCTGAAGTCTGCTACTATTCTCCTCACTGTTTACTACAACTCCAAGCTTTGTGTCATCAACAAACTTCAAAATTATGCCCCCATACCCAAGTCCAGCTTATTAAGATATCTCAAAGAACAGTGGTCCTAATATAGACCCCAAGGGGACACCACTATAAACTTACATCCAGTCCAAAAAAACAACCATTCAGAACTACTCTTTACTTTCCGACTCATCCAATTTCGCAGCTACTGCTTTCATCACGTGGGTTTCAATTTTTCTAAAAGGCTGTTATGTGGCACTTGATCAAACAAATTTGGTAAGTCCACATACACATCAACTGTCAGTCCTCTCTGCTATTTCATCAAAGAACTAAATCAAGTTTATCAGGCATGATTTTACTTCATTGATTTACTCATTCACAGGAGATGGACATTGCTGGCAAGGTCAGCATTTATTGCCCATCTCTAATTACACTTGAGAAGGTGGTGGTGGTGAAAGCACTCCCGCAATGCTGTTAGGGAGGGAGTTGCAGGGCCATAAAGCAGTGACCATAAAAGGTACAGCAGTATATTTTCTGGTCATGATGGTGTGTGACTTGGAGGGGAACTTGGAGGTAGTATTGTTCTCATCCAGGCTTAAGAACAAAAGATATGGCAACAAAAGTAGACCATAGGGCCCCTTGAGCCTGCTCTGCCATTCAATGGGATCATGGCTGAACTTCTACATCATTACCACTTCCCCACTGTATCCTCATATCCCTTGATATCCTTGGTGCCCAAAGATCTATCAATCTGCATTTAGAATATACACATCATCTGATATCCATAGCCCTTGGGGGTAGAACATTCTAAAGATTCACTATCCTCTGAGTGAAGAAATTTCTCCTCATTTCAGTCCTAAATGGCCAGTACCATTCTGTGTCAGGTCTAGCGGCACAACCAGACAAGGAACAAGTCAATGTTTTTCTGTATGCCATGGGAGACAGTGCGGACGATATTTTAACTACTCTGGGGATCGATGAAAAGGAAACCCTGTATGGCAAAGTAATAAAAGCCTTGGAGAGATACTTTAAGATCAGAAACAGTGTTATCGTGGAAAGGGTAAAATTCAACAAACACACCCAAAAAGATAGTCAAAGTGTCGTTTTGTTCATTAATGATCTTTATAAAATAGCTGAGGATTGCAACTACGGGAGCTTGTAAGAAGAACTGATTCAGGACAGAATAGTAGTCGGGGGTCATAGACGAAGCAATGTCAAACCAGCTTCAGTTGAAACAGCCATTCTGTTAAGCAGTCAGACAGAGGTCTGAAAATTGAATCGACTACTAGTTCGGGGGGAATCGGAGGGGTCCAACCTCAAAAATTCTAGAATCAGATGAGTTTGTGGAGAAGACAGACAATAATGGTGCCATAAAGCCCGAGAGGTGGGAAAGGCATCTACAGGCAGCAACACTGAATTGTAGTAGGTGTGACCAGGAGCAGCACAAGCAGGAAGTTTGCCCAGGCTGGGAAGCTGAATGTTTCTGGTGCAAGAAAAGGGGGCCTTTTCAGCAAGTCTGTCACAGCAGGAAAAAAACACTGCTGACTAACAAAAAAAAATGAAATAAAAGAGAAACAAACAATCAATACTCCCTTCCTTGGGGAAGTGCAAGATAAAAATGAAGATTGCTGGAAAGCAGAAATCTTTGTGGGGAAAAATAAAACCAACTTCCAGTTAGATACAGGAGCAGCAGTTTCTGTCCCATCTGACAAAACACCATGGCTGAGGAAGGAAAGGCTTAGAAAAACCAACAAGAAATTATAAGGTCTGGGAAGGATTCAATTAAAGGTTGTAGGAGAAATACAAACAACCTGATCACACAGAAATAACACCATTCTGGAAACCTTATATGTTATAAAGAACCAAGCCTGTTCAATACTCAGTAAGAAAGCTTATTTAGCCTTCCAGCTGTTATGCAGGGTGTAAAAGATCAGGGAGAGAAACAGCTCAGCGATCTTAGAGCTGAATTCCCCAAATTATTTGAAGGTTTAGGAAAATTAAAAACAGAGTATCACATTACTCTCAACAAAGAGGCAAAACCAGTATGTTTGTGCACACTGAGAAAGGTCCCACAACCACTTCTGGAAAAGGTTAAGAAGGAAATCGATGCCATGCTAAACCAAGGAGTTATTTCCGCAGTGACTAAACCCACTAGGTCTTGCTTTGGGATGGTTCCAATAAGGAAACCAAATGGGTCTATTAGGATTTCTGTGGACCTTACCCAACTCAGTAAAGCTGTAGCGAGAGAGATTCACCCTGTGGTGTCAGTTGACGACAGCCTTGCCAAATTGGGAAAAAGCTCCATATTCACCAAATTAGACTAAATAGTAGGTTCTAGCAGTTCCCTTTAGTAGAGAAGTCTAAATTGTCAACTACCTTCATCACACCCTTCGGTCGCGTTCCTACAATTGGAAGGTAGCTAATGTAACCCCACTATTTAAAAAGGAAGGTAGAGAGAAAGGAGGGAATTAGAGACCAGTCAGCCTGACGTCAGTAATGGGGAAAAATCTAGAGTCCATTATCAAAGATTTTATAGCAGAGCACTTAGAGAACAGTGGTAGAATCGGGCAGAGTCAGTATGGATTTACGAAAGGAAAATCATGCTTGACAAATCCACTAGAATTGTTCGAGGATGTAACTAGTAGAGTTGATGAGGGGGTGTCAGTGGATGTGGTTTATTTGGATTTTCAGAAGGCTTTCAACAAAGTCCCGCATAAGAGATTAGCATGTAAAATTAAAGCGTATGGGATTGGTAGTGTATTGCAATGGATAGAAAATTGGTTGTTAGAGAGGAAACAAAGAGTAGGGATAAATGGGTCTTTTTCCGAATGGCAGACAGTGACTAGTGGGGTACCACAGGGATCGGTGCTAGGACCCCAGCTATTCACAATGTATATTAATTATTTAGAGGAGGGAACTAAATGGAACATCCCCAAATTTGCAGATGACACAAAACCGGGTGGGAGGGTGAGTTGTGAGGAGGATGCAGAGAAGCTTCAGGGTGATTTGGACAAGTTGAGTGAGTGGGCAAATGCATGGCAGATGCAGTATAATGTGGATAAATGTGAGGTTATCCACTATGGTAGCAAAAACAGGAAGGCAGATTATTATCTGAACGGCTATAAACTGAGAGAGGGGAATATGCAGCGAGACCTGGGTGTTCTGGTACACCAGTTGCTGAAGGTAAGCATGCAGGTCCAACAGGCAGTAAAAAAGGCAAATGGTATGTTGGCCTTCATAGCGAGAGGATTCGAGTACAGGAGCAAGGATGTCTTGCTGCAATTATTACAGGGCCTTGGTGAGGCCACACCTGGAATATTGTGTGCAGTTTTTGTCTCCTTATCTGAGGAAGGATGTTCTTGCTATAGGGAGAGTGCAGCGAAGGTTTACCAGACTGATTCCTGGGATGGTGGGACTGACGTATGAGGAGAGATTGAGTCGGTTCGGATTCTATTCGCTGGAGTTCAGAAGAGTGACGGGGGATCTCATAGAAATCTATAAAATTCTAACAGGACTTGACAGGGTAGATGCAGGAAGGATGTTCCTGATGGTGGGGGAGTCCAGAACCAGGGGTCATAGTCTAAGGATACAGGGTAAACCTTTCAGGACTAAACCAAGGCCAAAGACTTGCAGGTTGATAGGTTAATTGGCGATTATAAATTGCCCCTAGTATAGGTAGGTGGTAGGGAAATATAGGGACAGGTGGGGATGTGGTTGGAATATGGAATTAGTGTAGGATTAGTATAAATGGGTGGTTGATGGTCGGCACAGACTCGGTGGGCTGAAGGGCCTGTTTCAGTGCTGTATCTCTAAAAAAAAACTAAGATGAGGATAAATTTCTTCACCCAGAAAGTGGTGAGCCTGTGGAATTCGTTACCACAGAAAGTAGTTGAGGCCAAAACATTATATATTTTCAAGAAGGAGTTAGATATAGCTCTTGGGTCGAAAGGGATCAAAGGGTATGGGGCGAAAGTGGGAACAGGTTACTGAGTCGGATGATCAGCCATGATCATAAGGAATGGCGGAGCAGGCTCGTGGGCCGAATGGCCTACTCCTGCTCCTATTTTCTATGTTTCTATTTGGTTTCAACAGATTGCCATTCGGTATTGCGTCAGCACCTGAGAATTTCCAGTGGACAATGTTAATCCTAGAAGGCTTGGAGGGAATCGTCTGCCACATGGATGATGTTCTGACTCATGGAGCAAACCAAGAAGAACACAATGCAAGGGTAAGACCGGTATTACACCGCTTATAAAAGGCAGGTCTCACATTAAATGAGAAGTGTGTATTATCAGTCGACAGTGAGGTTCCTTGGCCACATAATTAATGGATCTGGCATCAAGATAAATTCACAGATGACAAAGGTAATAAAGGATTTCCCAGAGTCAAGGAACATAACAGATTTACAGCAATTCGTGGCTATGGTTAACCAGGTAGGGAAATTCCTACCAAATCTAGCCAGTATTAACGAGCCTTTACAACAACTGCTAAAGAGCAACAATGCCTGGTGCTGGGAGACTGCCAGAAAAATACTTTCAAGAAGATCAAGGAAATGTTAACTTCATCAGAAGTTGTCACAAACTGAAAAAGTGACGTCACAGGAAAGCTGTGACCTGATTGGCTGGTAGGGAATCTGTACCGAATTTGAAAATAAAACTGATAAAAATTGATTAAAAGACTAATTAACTAATTAATAAGTAGAGTAACTAAACCAGAGGGAGGAGATTACTGTATTTAGTGAGCATTTAGTATTTATTGTAGGAATATAGCGCTAGGGACCATATAGTTTATTATAATAATTTAGTAAGGATTTAATAAGTATTTATTTATTTTATATTGATTAACTAATTAGTGCTAGAAATGGCAGTCAGAGGGGTGAAGTGCTTCACCTGTGAGATGTGGGAGGTCCGTGACGCTTCCAGCGTTCCGGACGACTACATCTGCAGGAAGTGTACCCAGTTGCAGCAACTCACAGACCGCATGGATCGGTTGGAGGGGCAACTGGATGCACTTAGGAGCATGTAGGTGGCAGAAAGTGTCATAGACAGGAGTTTTAGAGAAGTGGTTACACCCAAGGTGCAGGCAGTTAGATGGGTGACCGCTAGAAGGGGCAGGCAGTCAGTGCAGGAATCCCCTGTGGCTATCCCCCTCTCTAACAAGTATACCGTTTTGGATACTGTTGGGGGGGATGGCCTATCAGGGGAAAACAGCAGCAGCCAGAGCAGTGGCACCACGGCTGGCACTGTTGTTCAGCAGGGAGGGACAAAGCGCAGAAGAGCAATAGTTATAGGGGACTCTATAGTCAGGGGCACAGATAGGCGCTTCTGTGGACGTGAAAGAGACTCCAGGATGGTATGTTGCCTCCCTGGTGCCAGGGTCAAGGATGTCTCTGAACCGACAGGGGGCATTCTGAAGGGGGAGGGTGAACAGCCAGAGGTTGTGGTACACATCGGTACCAACGACATAGGCAGGAAGAGTGATGAAGTCCTGCAGGGGGAGTTTAGGGAGTTAGGCAGAAAGTTAAAAAACAGGACCTCTAGGGTTGTAATCTCGGGATTACTCCCTGTGCCATGTGCCAGTGAGGCTAGGAATAGGAAGATGGTGCAGCTAAACACGTGGCTGAACAGCAGGTGTAGAAGGGAGGGTTTCAGATATCTGGACCATTAGGATCTGTACAAGAAGGACGGGTTGCATCTAAACTGGAAGGGCACTAATATCCTGGCTGCGAGGTTTGCTAGCGTCACTCGGGAGGGTTTAAACTAGTGTGGCAGGGGGGTGGGAACCAGAGCAGTAGGACAGCAAGTGAAATAAATGAAGGGGAACTAGTAAATAAGGCCAGTAAGACTAAGAGGAAGAGCAGGCAGGGAGATGTTGAGGAGAACAGCGGGACTAGTGGTGTGAAGTGCATTTGTTTCAAGGCCAGAAGTATAACAGGTAAGGCAGATGAACTTAGAGCTTGGATTAGTACTTGGAAATATGATGTTTTTGCTATTACAGAGACTTGGTTGAGGGAAGGACAGGATTGGCAGCTAAATGTTCCAGGATTTAGAAGTTTCAGGCGGGATAGAGGGGGATGTAAAAGGGGTGGGGGAGTTGCATTACTGGTTAAGGAGAATATCACAGCTGGACTGCGGGAGGACACCTCGGAGGGGTCATGCAGCGAGGCAATATGGGTGGAGCTCAGGAATAGGAAGGGTGCAGTCACGATGTTGGGGGTTTACTACAGGCCTCCCAACAGCCAGCGGGAGGTAGAGGAGCAGATATGTAGACAGATTTTGGAAAGATGTAAAGGTAACAGGGTTGTAGTGGTGGGTGATTTTAACTTCCCCTATATTGACTGGGACTCACTTAGTGCTGGGGGCTTGGATGGGGCAGAATTTGTAAGGAGCATCCAGGAGGGCTTCTTGAAACAATACATAGATAGTCCAACGAGGGATGGGACCATACTGGACCTGGTATTGGGGAATGAGCCCGGCCAGGTGGTCGAAGTTTAAGTAGGGAAGCATTTCGGGAACAGTGACCATAATTCCGTAAGTTTTAAGGTACTTGTGGATAAGGATAAGAGTAGTCCACGGGTGAAGGTGCTAAATTGGGGGAAGGCTAATTATAACAATATTAGGCAGGAACTGAAGAATTTAGATTGGGGGCGGCTGTTTGAGGGTAAATCAACATCTGACATGTGGGAGTCTTTCAAATGTCAGTTGATTAGCATCCAGGACCAGCATGTTCCTGTGAGGAAGAAGGATAAGTTTGGCAAATTTCGGGAACCTTGGATAACGCGGGATATTGTGAGCCTCGTCAAAAAGAAAAAGGAAGCATTCGTAAGGGCTGGAAGGTTAGGAACAGACGAATCTCTTGAGGAATATAAAGACAGTAGGAAGGAACTTAAGCAAGGAGTCAGGAGGGCTAAAAGGGGTTATGAGAAGTCATTGGCAAACAGGATTAAGGAAAATCCCAAGGCTTTTTATACGTATATAAAGAGCAAGAGGAAAGGGTTGGCCCACTCAAGGACAGAGAAGGGAATCTATGTGTGGAGCCAGAGGAAATGGGCGAGGTACTAAATGAGTACTTTGCATCAGTATTCACCAAGGAGAAGGACTTGTTGGATGATGAGACTGGGGAAGGGTGTGTAGATAGTCTCAGTCATCTCATTATCAAAAAGGAGGAGGTATTGGGTGTCTTGCAAAGCATTAAGGTAGATAAGTCCCCAGGGCCTGATGGAATCTACCCCAGAATACTGAGGGAGGCAAAGGAAGAAATTGCTGGGGCCTTGACAGAAATCTTTGCATCCTCATTGGCTACAGGTGAGGTCCCAGAGAACTGGAGAATAGCCAATGTTGTTCCTTTATTTAAGAAGGGTAGCAAGGATAATCCAGGAAATTATAGGCCGGTGAGTCTTACGTCAGTGGTAGGGAAATTATTAGAGAGGATTCTTCGGGACAGGATTTACTCCCATTTGGAAACAAATGGACTTATTAGCGAGAGGCAGCATGGTTTTGTGAAGGGGAGGTCGTGCCTCACTAATTTGATTGAGTTTTTTGAGGAAGTGACAAAGATGATTGATGAAGGAAGGGCAGTGGATGTTATCTATATGGACTTCAGTAAAGCCTTTGACAAGGTCCCTCATGGCAGACTGATACAAAAGGTGAAGTCACATGGGATCAGAGGGGAGCTGGCAAGATGGATACAGAACTGGCTTGGTCATGGAAGACAGAGGGTAGCAATGGAAGGGTGCTTTTCTGAATGGAGGGATGTGACTAGTGGTGTTCCGCAGGGATCAGTGCTGGGACCTTTGCTGTTTGTAGTATATATAAATGATTTGGAGGAAAATGTAGCTGGTCTGATTAGTAAGTTTGCGGACGACACAAAGGTTGGTGGAGTTGCGGACAGTGATGAGGATTGTCAGAGGATACAGCAGGATATAGATCGGTTGGAGACTTGGGCGGAGAAATGGTAGATGGAGTTTAATTCGGACAAATGTGAGGTAATGCATTTTGGAAGGTCTAATGCAGGTGGGAAGTATACAGTAAATGGCAGAACCCTTCGGAGTATTGACAGGCAGAGAGATCTGGGCGTACAGGTCCACAGGTCACTGAAAGTGGCAACGCAGGTGGATAAGGTAGTCATGAAGGCATACGGCATGCTTGCCTTCATCGGTCGGGGCATAGAGTATAAAAATAGGCAAGTCATGCTGCAGCTGTACAGAACTTTAGTTGGGCCACACTTAGAATATTGCGTGCAATTCTGGTCGCCACACTACCAGAAGGACGTGGAGGCTTTGTGCAGGGTACAGAAGAGGTTTACCAGGATGTTGCCTGGTCTGGAGGGCATTAGCTATGAGGAGAGGTTGGATAAACTCAGATTGTTTTCACTGGAACGACGGAGGTGGAGGGGCGACATGATAGAGGTTTACAAAGTTATAAGCGGCATGGACAGAGTGGATAGTCAGAAGCTTTTTCCCAGGGTGGAAGAGTCAGTTACTAGGGGACATAGGTTTAAGGTGAGAGGGGCAAAGTTTAGAGGGGATATGCGAGGCAAGTTCTTTACACAGAGGGTGGTGAGTGCATGGGACTTGTTGCCGGGGGATGTGGTGGAAGCAGATACCATAGAGACGTTTAAGAGGCATCTTGACAAATACATGAATAGGATGGGAATAGAGGGATACGGACCCCGGAAGTGCAGAAGGTTTTAGTTTAGGCAGGCATCAAGATCGGCGCAGGCTTGGCGGGACGAATGGCCTGTTCCTGTGCTGTACTGTTCTTTGTTCTTTGACCCAGAGCTAGTAACCATTATTGCAGCAGACACATTGTCAACAGGATTAGGTGCTGTCCTGTTCCAGATTCAAAAAGATTAACAACGCAGGCCTGTGTATTTTGCTTCTCGCTCTTTGTTAGAGACAGACGAAGGTACGCAGTGATTGAAAATGAAGCAGCGGCAGCAACATGGACTAGGTACTGCACCTCAAAGTCAAGATCAAAACTGACAAAATTACCGCAAAGGTACAGAGATTTTGACTACGTCTAGTGAGATATGACACAACATCTGAATATGTCCCAGGAAAACATCAGGTGACAGCTGATGCATTATCAAGAGCATCAATTGCTATACCTGAAGTGGGAGATGTCTCTGTCTCCATCTCTGGGGATAGGCTGTCTACCAATATCCATTATAAGCCCACTGACTCCCACAGCTACCTCGACTACACTTCTTCACACCCTACCTCCTGTAAGGACTCCATTCAATTCTCCCAGTTTCTCCGTCTCCGACGCATCTGCTCTGATGATACTACCTTCCATGACGGTGCTTCTGATATGACCTCCTTTTTCCTCAGCCGAGGATTTCCCCCCACTGTGGTTGACAGGGCCCTCAACCGTGTCCGACCCATTCCCCGCACCTCTACCCTCACCCCTTCCCCTCCCTCCCAGAACCGTGACAGGGTTCCCCTTGTCCTCACTTTTCATCCCACCAGCCTCCATATCCAAAGGATCATCCTCCGCCATTTTCGCCACCTCCAGCGTGATGCCACTACCAGTCGCATCTTCCCCTCCCTTCCCCTGTCAGCATTCCGAAGGGATCGTTCCCTCCGCGACACCCTGGTCCACTCCTCCATTACCCCCACCACCTCGTCCCCGTCCCAGGGCACCTTCCCCTGCAATCGCAGGAGGTGTAATACCTGCCCATTTACCTCCTCTCTCCTCACTATCCCAGGCCCCAAACACTCCTTTCAGGTGCAGCAGCGATTTACTTGTACTTCTTTCAATGTAGTATACTGTATTTGCTGCTCACAGTAGTGTCTCCTCTACATTGGGGAGACCAAGCGCAGACTGGGTGACCGCTTTGCGGAACATCTCCGCTCAGTCCGCAAGCAGGACCCTGAGCTTCCGGTTGCTTGCCATTTCAACACTCCCCCCTGCTCTCATGCTCACATCTCTGTCCTGGGATTGCTGCAGTGTTCCAGTGAACATCAACGCAAGCTCGAGGAACAGCATCTCATCTACCGATTAGGCACACTACAGCCTGCCGGACTGAACATTGAGTTCAATAATTTCAGAGCATGACAGCCCCCCATTTTACTTTCATTTTTAGTTATTTTTTCTTCCTTTTTTTTTACATTCCTTTTTACATTTTGTACAATCTTTTTTTGCATTTATTTCATTTCATCTTAGTTTGTTCAGTTTGCTTACCCACTGTTTTTTACAGGTTGTTTTTCTTCAGGTTTGCACTTGCTGCTGTTCAATATTCAGTGTATTCACACCTAATCTGTACTAATGCTTTGTCTTTCAACACACCATTAACATATTGTTTGCCTTTGCTCCGTGACCTTTTGGTCAGCTATGTGGCCTGGTCCAATCTGCACCTTCTCCTTTGTTATCTCTTGCCCCACCCCCACCTCACGTTTATAATCTGTGACTTTTCTAATATTTGTCAGTTCCGAAGAAGGGTCACTGACCCGAAACGTTAACTCTGCTTCTCTTTCCACAGATGCTGCCAGACCTGCTGAGTGATTCCAGCATTTCTTGTTTTTGTTTCAGGTAAATTGCTGTTTCACCTGGAAGGAGTGTTTGGAACCTTGGACAGTGAGAAGTGAGGAGGTAAAAGGGTAGGTGTTTCATCTCTGTACTCACATGGACAGGTGCTGTCGAAAAGGGACATGTGTTGGGAGTGACTGAGGAATGGACCAGGGTAGCACACAGGGAAATGTCCCTTCAGAATGCTGAAAGGGGAGAGGAGAAGAAGGTGTGTTTGGTAGTGGCATCAGGCTGGAGATGGTGGAAATGGCAGACAATGATCCGTTGAATATGGAGGCTGGTGGGCTGAAGGTGAGGACGAGGGAAACCCTATCGTGACTCCGGAAGGGAGGGAAAGGGGTGAGAGCAGAAGTACGTAAAATAGAAAGGACACAATCAACGGCCCTATCAACCATGGTGGAGGAGAATCCTCAGTTGAGCAAAAAGGAAGACATATCGGAAGCTCTGCTATAGAAGGTTGTATCGTCTGCACAGATGCAACAGAGACAGAGAATCTGGGAGAATGGAATAGAGTCCTTCCAGGATGTAGGGTATGAGAAAGTGTAGGCGAGGTAGCCGTGGGAGTCAGTGGGCTTATACTGAATATTAGTTGACAGCCTATCCCCAGAAATGGAGACAGAGAAGTCAAGGAATGGAAGGGAAGAGTCAAAGATAGACTATGTCAAGGCAGGAGAAGGGAGAGAATTGGAAGCAAATTCAATGATATCTTCCAGTTCAGGGCGAGAGCAGAAACCTGCACCAATACAGTCATCAGTGTCATCAACTAGAAAAAGAGTTGAGGGAGGGGGCCTGAGTAGGATTACAAACATAAGAATTAGGAGCAGGAGTAGGCCATTCAGCCCCTTCGAGCATGCGCCGCCATTTAAGATAAGATCATGGCTGATCTGATTGTGGCCTCAACTCCACTTTTCTGCCTACCACCGATACCCTTTGATTCCTTTGTTGGTCAAGAATTTATCTACCTCTGCCTTAAAAATATTCAATGACCCTGCCTCCACCGTTCTCTAGAGAAGAGACTCACAACCCTCAGAGAAAAGATTTCTCATCTCCGTCTTAGATGGGCGACCCCTTATTTTTAAACTGTGTCACCTAGTTCTAGTCTCTCCCACAAGGGGAAACATCCTTTCAGCATTCACCCTGTCAAGTCCCCTCAGGACCTTCTATGTTTCAATAAGATCTCCTCTCATTCTTCTAAACTCCAATGGATGCAGACCAACCTGTCCAGCCCTTCATCATAACAAGGACCCCCCACCCCCACATCCCAGGTATCAGTCGAGTGAACCTTCTCTGAACTGCCTCTAATGCATTTATATTCTTTCTTAAATAAGGAGACCAAAACTGTACACTGTAGTCCAGATGTAGTCTCACCAATACCCTATACCACTGTAGCAAAACATCTTTTATACTTTTATATTCCATTCCTCTTGCAATAAACAACAACATTGCATTTGCCTTCCTAATCACTTGCAGTATCTGCATACCAACCTTTCGTGATTGATGTACCAGGACACCCAGATCCCTCTGTACTTCAGAGTTCTGCAATCTCTCTCCATTTAAATAATATGCTGCTTTACTATTCTTCCTGCCAAAGTTCACATTTTCCCACATTGCACTCCATTTGCCAAATTTTTACCCACTCATTTAACCTATCTATATCCCTTTGCAGACTCCTTACGTCCTCTTAATAGCTTGCCTTCCTATCTTTGTATCATCACAAATTTAAAAACCACACATTCATTCACTTCATCCAAGTCATTGATATAAATTGTAAATATTTGAGGTTCCGGCACTGATACCTGTGGCACTCCACTTGTCACATCTTGCCAACCCGAAAATGACCCATTTACGCCTACTCTCTGTTTCCTGTTAGCAAACCAATCCTCTATCCATATAATATGTTACCCCCATTCTGTTTTTATATTTCTAGCTAGCTTTCTCTCATACTCTAATTTTTCCCTCCATAGTAACCTTTTAGTCATTCTTTGTTGTTCTTTATATTCTGTCCAATCTCTGACCTGCCATTCATCTTTGCGGAATTATATGCTTTTTCTTTAAATTTTATACTGTCTTTAACTTCCTTATTTAGCCATAGATGGAGCGTCCTTCCCTTAGAGCCTTTCTTTCTCACTGGAATGTATCTTTTCTGAGTATTTTGAAATATCTTCTTAAATGTCTGCCACTGCATCTTTACTGACCTATCCCTTAACCTAATTTCGAACAAAGAATGTTTCACATATCCCACAAAAAGGCAGACATAGCTAGGAACCATGCGAGTACCCTTAGCAACACCTTTTATTTGGAAGAAGTGAATGGAGTTGAAGGAGACGTTGTCCAATGTGAGAGCAAGTTCAGCCAGACAGAGAAGGGTGGTGGTGAATGGGGACTGGTTGAGGCTCTTTTCAAGGAAGAAGCAGAGAGCTCTCAGACCATCATGGTCGGGGATGATGGTGTAGAGGGATTAGACGCCAATGGTGAAAAAGAGACGGTTATGGCCAGGAAACTGGAAACTGTTGAAAGTGATGAAAGGCATCGGAAGAGCCACAGATGTAGGTGGGAAGAGACTGGACAAGGGGAGAAAAAAACAGAGTCGAGATAAGAAGAAATCAGTTCAGTGGGGCAGGAACAGGCAGGAGCAATAGGTCTACCAGGCTGGTCTTGCTTGTGAATTTTGGGAAGGAGATCGATAGAAGCAGGCCGTATAGGGATAGGGTACTATGAGGTTGGAGGCTTTGGAGGGAAGATCTGCAGAGCAGATGAAGACCTTGTGCAGTTTGAATTTCAGAACGGCTTTTCTTTCAATGTGTTTAACATTGTTCATCGAAAGCATTTTTTAATACGAGGAAGAGGTTCAATCACATACCAGTCCTGGACATGATGTTCAGTGATGGGGTAATAGTCTATAGGGAGGTAAGGAGAAAGTGTCAGAGAGTTGCTGTTTGGCCTCTGCTGGGTAGAGATCGGTATGCCAGACAACAATAGCACCACACTTGTCAGTAGGTTTAATGACAATGTTAGGATTGGACCTGAGAGAACGGAGTGCTGCAGATTCAGAGGGTGATAGGTTAGAATGAATACGGAGAGTAGACGGCTGATGTCATGCAGGCAGTTCTCAGTGAAAAGATCTAGAGAGGGTAAGAGGCCAGAAGGAAGGGTCCAGTTGGAGGAAGGGCCTGTTTCACTGCTGTATCTCTAAATAAATAAATAAATGTGCAAAAGGGTCTGCTGTGCACTGTGTGGAGGCTTTCCTCTATCCTGTGTAAAGTGGAAGACTGAGTATGCAGGCCATTCAGGGCCAGCATACACTCGATTGCCTGTCACATCTGATTCTCCATGCAGGTGACCACTCTGTCCATGGAGGTGATATCAGCACAAATTCCTGAGTCATCATGGCATTCATGCTAGAGATGGACTCCTCTAATCTCTCTCCAAGACTATGGACTGCCTCTGAAAATACTGACAGAAGCACGCACATTTCCCATTGCTACTGCAGATGTGCCCTTTTTGTGGATGACCCCTGAGGCTCTGCATCTAGGTCCAATTAAGCAAAGTTGAAGCATCCTAGGCTTGTCGACACGATTCTCTAATGCTGTTTGTCTCCAGCACCTGGTCCTGCTCACATATGATGCGCACCTCCATTGTAGTATCCACTGAGATGCGTGTACCTGCCTCGGTGGAGGGTGTGCATGAGTCATGAGATGGTGCATCCTCAGAATGCTCGCCCTCCTCTGACGACTCCATGGCCTCCTCCCACTGCTGCTCCTCCAGCACGCTTGAAGGACCTTTGGGAGATGAAAGACATGAATTATGGCTGACATAGGGAAGGTGTTTAAACTCCACATTGCATCTCATGATATTTCAGTTAGTGATGACATCAATTCAGCATGAGTGACTATTATGTGCCAAGTGGCTGGGTGATATCTCATGCTGTCACCAGATATTTGGGAGACCCCCATCTCTCCATCATCTACACTCATGGACTGTGCTACCCTGTCGATGTCCAGAGCCTGTTTCTTCGCAGCAATCAATGTGGCAATGACTGCAGTTCCAACCACTGGTTCTCTGCCTCTTCCTGGACTTGTGCACGAACTTCTCCTGCAATGAGAAAAAGTGAGTTATGAGTGTGACAAGTGAAATGTGTGGAAAGGATGGAATGACATTTGTGAAGGGTGACTGTGAGGGATAGGCGCAAAATATCAATAAGATGAGGATGAGTGTTGGGTGTCCAGATTCGCATGTGGGAAGGTGCCTGGAGAAAGAGGAACAAGTGAAGCTGCAAGGTGTGCTGTTCTTTGCAGTGCTGTGCAGGAGAATGCTAGGAAGTCAGAGTGTAGGGATTGGCACCTGAAAGTCTTATGCCACTCATTTTTCCTGCCCTTATTAGATCATTAAACCTCTTGCAGCACTGTATCCAATTGCGAGCAGACAACATTCCTGCTACTCAATACTCCTTATACCTCCAACCACACCTGTTTGATTTAGGTAACTGGCTTCTAACTCGCATCCGCATGAAACAGGACTTCTCTTCTGGCACTTACTGCCTCCAGCATTACTTCCAGAGAAGAGTCAGAGAACAGGAGCAGTCGTCCCATGTCTTGCTGCCAACGCTCTTCTTCCTGCAGCCTTCCGAAAGAATGCAGGATGCTTCCATTCTGATGCCTGCCAGAATTCCTTTAAATAGAGAGCCTTTCATTGACAGGTGCAGATTGTCATCATGCCCACACTCTGTCATTGGTCAGGAAACCCTAAAGCTGAATGCTAATACCATGGTTCAGTTAAAGAGCCAGGCCAAAGGCCGCTGCTGAAACAAATAGGTACCCAGCCTGCTGCCTATCACCCTCCTGTTGTGAGCAGGTCTGTTGAAATAAAATCCTGCTCAACAATTTGAGACAAAATTAATTGTCACCTGAAAAAACATGAGCTAATCAATGGCAGGTAGCATGGATTTGATAAAGGTACGTCGTGTTTGACTAACTTGATTGAGTTGTATAATGAAGTAATGGAGAGGGTTGATGAGGGTAATTCAGCAGATGCTGCATATATACACTTTCAAAACATGTTTGATAAAGTACCAAATAATAGACTGATTAGCAAAATTAAAGCTGATGGGATTAAAGGGACAGTATCAGTGTGGGTGTGAAATTGGATGTGAGGCAGAAGGCATAGAGTGATGAACGACTGTTCTTCAGACAGGAGGGAGGTATATAGTGATGACCCCCAAGGGTTGCTATGAGGACCACTGCTCTTTTTGATATCGATTAATAACCTGGATTTTGGTACACAGGGCATAACTTCAAACTCTGCAGATCACACAAAACTCAGAAAAATAGAGGATAGTAGCAGACTTCAGGACATAGACAAATTGGTGAAATAAGCAGACAAATGGTAGATGAAATCTAATGCAGAGAAGTTGCATTTTGGAAGGAAAACTTAGAAGAGACAAACAATTTAAACTAAATGGTACAATCTTAAAGTGGGTGCAGGAACAGAGAGACCTGGGGTGGGGGCGGTTGCATACACAAATCTTTGAAAGCAGCAGGATAAGTTGATAAAATGGGAGACACCAGCAGCGGCGGGAGAGGTTAAAAGAGAAACAGAGTGCAGGGGAATAGCGTGGACCTAATGAGACACACCAGCAGCGGCAGCGAGAATAAAAGAGAGAGAGAGTGCGGGGGAACAGCGTGAACCTGATAAGAGACACCAGCAGTGACGGCGAGGATAAAAGAGAGAGAAAGCAGAGGAGCAGTGCAGACATGTAAAGAGACACCAGCAGCCGTGGTGGACAATCAAAGAGAGAGCGCACGCAAGGGAATGCGTGACCTGATTGTGTATTTCCAAACGAAGCATGGAGTGATGTCAGAGGACAGCAGGTAGGTGATTCATTGGTATTAGTTTTTTTTTTAAACTAGGGCATTGGTTTAAACTAGGACCAGGAAACTATAAAGTACTGCATTAATTTTAGAAGATCATAAGGTCGTAATAGTTGCAGGAGCAGGCCATTCAGCCCCTCAAGCCTACTCCGGCATTCAATAAGATCATGGCTGATCTGATTGTAAGTTCGACTCCACATTCCAGCTGGCCCCCCATAGTCCTCAACTCCCTTGTCGATCAAAATTTTTTAGAACTCAGCCTTGAATCTATGCAATCACCCAGCCTCCACTGCTCTCTGGGGAAGAGAATTCCAAAGATTAACAAACTTCTGAAAGAAGAAATTCATCCTTATCTCTGCCATAAATGGGAGACCATTTATTTTTAAACTGTGCCCCCTAGTTCTAGATTCCCCCATGAGGGAAACCATCCTCTCCCTGTCAAGCCTCCTCAGAATATTCCATGTTTCAATAAGATTACATAATTCTTCTAAACTCCAATGAGTATAGGCCCAACCTACTGAACCTTTCTTCATAAGAAAATCCCTGCATCCCAAGAATCAGCCTAGTGAACCTTCTCTGAAGTGCTTCCAATGCAAGTATATCCCTCCTTATGTAAGGAGACCAAAGCTCTACATAGTACTCTGGGTGCGGTCTCACCAATGCCCTGTACAGCTGTAGCAATAAAGAACAACATTCCATTTGCCTTCCTAATTTCTTGCTGTACCTCCATGCTAACTTTTTGTGATTCATGTGCAAGCACACCCAGAACCCTCTGTACCACAGCATTCTGCAGTCTCTCTCCATTTAAATAATATTCTATTTTTCCTACCAAAGTGGGCAACCTCACATTTCCCCACATTATACTCCATCTGACAAATTTTTGCCCACTCACTTAACCTATCTACATACCTTTGCAGACTCTATGGGCTGAATTTTACAGACACCCCTGACGTCGGGGGTCGTGGCAGAGGGGGTTATGGGTTGGCCAGAAATAGCCTCCGGGAGAAACCTGTCACGGACCTCGACGCTGGGAAGGCACGGCCCACACGGCAGCGGTGAGGCCTCGTGGCGGCCCCCCCAGCTGCTCGGCGACAGGAGCCCAATTTAAATAAATTAAATACCATTGCGCTCTTGCCGTCCGACCCAGAGCGATATTCGTGCCGGTGGCCGGCACTCCCGCGCCTTCAGATCACCGGGGATGGATTCTCCGGGACAAGGGCTACCCATTGAAGAAATGGCTACTGGCACCAGTGAGCAGCCCTCGCACTGCAGCAGAGGACAGGTATAACACTTGCCACAGCTCTACCTGAGCGACCATCAAGCAGACCATTTGGCTGCTGAAGGTGAGATTTTGCTGCCTGAATCGATCCAATGGAGCCCTGCTGTATGCCCCAGCAAGGGTCTCACATATCATGGTGGACTGCTGTGCTCTGCACAATCTAGTACTGCAGAGGGGGAAGGCCTTGCATGACAAGGACATGATTTACTGCCAGTCCTCAACCGACAAGGAGGACGCGGAAAAGGGTGATGAGCAGGCAGCACTGGATGTTGAACCCCTTGCACTGGAGGCCTGGCATATTAAGTGATGGGCAAAGGAGGCAACAGACAACCAACATGATGGCCGCTCAGAGTGAAATCAATAAAGACTCACCTCAATGCATTCAGTCAGTCGCCTCCTTTCTATTTGCGTTCCATGCATAGCTCCCAGCTTAACAAAGTGTTGTGGCCCATGGGAGATGCTAATCAAATGAGCGCTGTGCCTACACTGGCAGCCAGTAAGGGGGAACAGTGAAGTCAGCATCTCACAATTAAGGCAGGATAGAATAAGTATTTTCCGCAATGAAAGTTAACTTAAAAAACAAAAAAGTTCCATAAGACAAAATAAATGGCAAATTTCAAACACTCATTAAAGCCCAAGTGTGTCTGCATGGTTTTCTTTATATGCTTGCGAGTGCTTCTACGAGATGTAACCCCTGCGCTAGCAGCTGGGGGAGGCAGGCTGCTGATCATGCTGCCACTTGACCTGTGAAGACTTCGGCAGGCATTCTCTGGCTGCCTGAGGCTACTGGAGCTGGGGTCATTGGCAGAGGGGCTGAGGAGCCACTGTCCACAATCAGAGCATCGTGAGGTGAGCCCCCAGCTGTGAAAGTCAGCCTCTCCTCCTCTCTTTCAAGGCTCACTTGAACCTCCCTGCTGATGAGAGAAGGACGAGGAGCTGGATAAGGATCCAGGGGTCTCGTCCTTCTCTCACCTTGCCACTACTGCGTTGAGCTCATGACCAAGGCGATGGTGTGCCAGTCTGTGCGCATCTGAGGGATCTGGCTCTCCATGAGGGTCGCCAACCTCTCAATGGAGGAAGCCATGTGCTCACTAGCCTGAGACATGGCAGCACTCATGGCATGGATGGACTCCTCTATCGTCTGCTCATGGCTGCGCATTGCCTCTGGCATCTCCGCCAGATGTTGCCTTACCCCTCTTTGCAACGCCAGAATGCCCTGTGCTGTTTACACCAGAGGCTCGTCATGCATGGGTCTGGCCACCCACAGTCTCCGACTGTCAGAGGCCTCAGCTGTCTCAGCCTCAGCCAGCTGCTCGGTTGCGCATGAGCACCTCTCACCAACTTGTTACCCTGATTCTAAAGCTGAGCGGAAACCCACCGAGGTGAAAGTATCGGCACTGGTGGAAGGGGTAGGAGAGTTATGCGACAGTGCATTCTTTGACTGCTGATCTTCCTCAGAGGTTAAATTATGTCCCCCTCTGCTGGAGACTCCTCCGGACACCGATCTGCATGACAGAACACAAACATGTGTGGGTTAGGCTGTGCAGATCTCGTCATGCCAACCATGCATGATTTGGATCTCCAGAAGTGAACTGTATGTCGTTTGAAGACAATGCTCACTCTCTTCCGTGGAGACTCCAGTCTCACCATCAGCCATTGAGCTGCAGCTCTGGGTCCTGCTAATTCCAGTGCCTACTCCTCAGCCGCTGAGAGAGGTCAGATGTCTGGTATGCCCCCACGGCTGCTGACCTCCTTTGTAATCTACATCCAGGCTTGTTTAGTCAAATGGGTGGACCTCTTCTTGTTATTGCTTGGGAGGAGGGGCTCCCGCCTTTCCCTTACAGCGTGGAGGAAAATCTAAAGGGAGGCATCGCTAAACCTTGGGGCCATCCTGTCTGTTGGCTCTCCCATTCTGCCATGTCTTTATCCTTGGGGTAGGGGCGGGGGTGGGGGGTCCAGGAGTCACCACAGCAATGGCTTCAGCAGAGAGGACAGCAAATGAGTCTAAGTCAGCATGCAAGCATGGCTGGCAGGGCTTTAAATATGGCGGCAGCATCTGCTCCGGAGTCATCTGACGCTGTATTCGGCACCTTGAATCGCCCATAATTGGCCGGGCTCCGCGCCTCCATTATGATAACTGGCCGCCTGCCACACATGACTAGCGGGGACAACGCCCACTTCCAGGTCCGCCATTGGGACCCTCAACAGTCTCAGCAGTGCCCATCTTTTAGGCACTGTACAACTTTATATTGCTTGAAAATGGGGTCCAGGATGCACATGCACACATTTCTGACAGAAAGTGTGCCAGACACTATCTTGGTGAAGGATATACTCTTGCGCATCTAACGGTTACCAACAGCACGTAGAGCAGGCAGATTATGATGTCAATCAGTGTGTGACACTGATCGAATACTGCACTGCCATTTGTAATGCCAAACTATAGCCTAAGCCCTGTCTTAACCTTGCAAAGCAGGATCATGCGCTACACACAGGTTAGTTGCTGGATTATTTCTTCTGGCTACTGGTGCAATCGTACGTGTTTTCAAAGCCTTCCTATAGTTGCCTAAAGTTTCAATAGTATACAGGGAGTAGTCTGGCTGATGCTAAAGTATTTTCTTGTTCATCTAAACATTTGTGCTTAAACAACTTGCTTCCAGACATGGGTGAGCTTGTAGGCCTTCCTCTTGGAATTAATCACAACTGGGAAAATGAAGAGAGGCCAACCACAGCAGGACAATCTACTAGAAGAGGAAAGAGCAGAAGAAGGGCACTCAGCCGGAGGCCATAAACACAGAGGGTTTTTAGGAGCAATTATCTCACCTTAACTTCAGCGATGACCAATGCTTGAGAAGTCTTTGCTTCTCTAAAGAGGTCCTGACTGAAATCTTCCAACTGCTGCAGCCACAACTGCAACCTCAAAGCAAGGCCAGGATCACATTGCCTGTGGATGTCAAGGTGACCACTTATGCATCTTAATTTTTATGCTTCTGGCTTCTTTTTAGGCTGCTGCTGGAGATAGAAGTAACAACTTGTAGTTTGCAGTATACTGCTATATACAGGTGGTCTTATAGGCTCTCTATAGAAAGAGAGACAGCATCATATCATTCCCTCTTGACAGAGAAAAACAGGTGGAGCAAGTATGAGGGTTTGCTCAGATTGCGGGCTTCCCCACAGAGCAGGATGGCACTGACTGCCAGCACATTGCCTTGTGTGCAACTCGTGTGAACTCTTGCCATTTTTATGAACTAAAAGGGACTCCATTCCCTTAAATTGCAACTAGCATGTGACCAGAGACATCATGCATGCTCATTACCCTGCCAGTAGTCAAGATTCTCTCATTCTGCGGCAGTTCTCTGCGTCACCTGCATTTGAATTATCATGGCAAGCCAAAGGCTGGCTACTGGGCGTCAAGGATTAACCACTCGTGACATGGCTCATGACTCCAGTCTGGAATCCATGCACACATGCACAGCAAGCCTACAATGAGAGCCATGTTGCCACAAGGAATATTATACAGCACACCATCGTCATCCTCACGAAATGCTTCTGCTGCCTAGACGGTTCTGCAGAACCTCTGCAGCGCTCAACTAAGCAGGTATTATGTTTTGTGGTAGTCTACTGCGCAACCTCACCATTATGAGGGAACAGCCCTTGCCACCACTGATCAGGTGAGAAGCTGAGGAGCAGGAGCACGAGAAGGAAGGAGGAGGAAGTGCAACAGGAATTAATGGAACAGAAAGAGTAAGGAAAGCTACAACGTTAACAACCCCTTTCTGCTGGGCTCTATGATGAACTAATAATGAACAATACTAGTAAACTCAACCACACTTCACCATTTACCAACAGTCCCATGCTGCTTACCTATCTATCACTGACCATATCATCCTTCTTCTGGCAACACAAAAATAAAAACCACCAGAAAACTCACATTCCAATCCAAAATATATAAATTCAAATCATTACATATTGTAAACAAAAATAAATTAATCACCCTTGTGCATTTCCTTAGTATCTGTCTTTGTGCACCATTGACTATACTCGTGCTCCTACAAGATGCTTCCCCAGTGGCTGTAGCATGGCTGCTGAAGTTCAATTCAAGAGACTGCAGATGGCCTTGGAGGGTGACCTCAGATAGCTCTGGACCTAGAAGGCCCAGCCTCACTAGCTCAGCCTGAGCTGCAGCAGTCTGGGTTGCTGGCTTACAGGCAACAGTAAGGGTACTGATGGAGTGGTAGAGGTAGGAACAACAATGGTGCCATTCTGTAAGAGTACCTCAAGTTCATGCTCTCCTGGAGCAACACCTCAGAAATCCTACTGATCTGTTGGAGTACAGATTGATGGACTCCTGTTAGGCCCTGCAAGCCCCTTTGATCTCCACTGCCATGATGTCAGCAGTCTGAGCTTCCACTGCAGCACTCAGACCTTTGATGGAAGTTGCTTGTACTGGCCATCAGACATTGCATCATGATGGGTTCCACAGGTATTCTGAGGTTGGAACGGATGGGGTCGAGGATGGTGCTGAATTCCTCCATGCTCCTTGGCATTGACCACCGGCTTTCCAGTGCACTAAGCATTTAGTTGTGTGCACCCAGCAGCCCTCTTCTTTACTTTGGACCATCCAAGTCCTCATCTGAGTCCTCTGCAACAGAATTAATATGCAATCCCACCCTCCAGCAAGCTGGCATCTGCACTATCCTTTCCCCTCACAGCCCTAGCTCCTGCACACTTATGCCCAGTGTTTCAACTCGTAATGATCCCTCCCCTAAATGATCCTCTAATGTGCAGTGTCAGTGTCTGAATTGGCGGCCATTGCTGTAAGGTCAAGTGATGGTATCTGCGTTTTCACTTTTTTCTTCCTGCACTGACTGGGAATGTTCTAGTTCTTGGGTATCCAAAATGAAAAAGAGATAAGAGTTGCATTATGATGAGAGGAGAGGAGAAAGTGAGGAGCACATGCTTACACCCTTTGCAGTTTCTCAGTCAGAGAGATTAAGGGATGAGGGAGAGGTGGGATAAGAGAAGGCTCACAAAATCACAGAATTGTTACAGCCCAGAAGGAGCCCATTCAGCCCATCATGCCTGTGCTGGCTCTCCAAAAGAGCAATTTACCTCGTGCCATTCCCCCGGCTTCCTCCCGTAGCCCTGCATATTCTTCCTTTTCAGATGACAATCCAATTCCCTCTTGAAAACCTCAAATGAACCGGCCTCCATCATGTTCCCAGGCAGTGCATTCCAGATCCTAACCACTCGCTGTGTAAAAATGTTTTTCCTCATGTTGCTATTGCTTCTTTTGCCAATTATCTTAAATCTGTGTCCTCTTGTGCTCAATCCTTCCAGTAATGGGAACAACTTTTCCCCTATCTACATTGTCCAGACCCCTCATGACTTTGAACACCTCTATCAAATTTCCTCTCAACCTTCTCTAAGAAAACAGTCACAACTTCTCTAATCTATCCACCTCAGTAAGATGATATCCTCATTATCGATCGCTTCCGCGCCACTGGCAGCCATTGCTTTATGATGCCACTTCCCAGGATGGCCAGCAATTTCTCCTCCACAAGTGTTAAAACAAGCAGGTGTGCTCGTCCTCCTCCAGTGGGTTGCTCCTGCCTGCTGTTATGCGCTACCTTATCCTGCAAGAAAGAGGGAAATATGTTTGTGAGTGCCTTGGAATTTGTGTGGGTGATGTGGCTGTCATGGTTGAATAGTTGCCATTGTGTGGGTGCTAGGCTTACAGCAGTGCTTAGTGCATGAGGGTGAGATAAAGTATGTGAATTGTAGTGTTGAGTTCTGATTGCTAGGATTGTTGGTAGGTGAGTAATATAGTGAATTGAGCAGTGGGTGAGGCTGATGGTGCAGTTGGTAGGATATGCCATTTGAAGATGAACTCACTGACTTTGACAACTTGTGTGAGAGCATTAAACTTCTTTCTGCACTGCCTTCATGTTCCAGGAACAACACTCCTGGCATTAACCTGCAAAACTACATCTTCCCAGTTGTCTTTGCCACTTCTGATGAAAGGTCACTGACTTCAAACGTTAACTCTACTTCTCTCTCCACAGATGCTGCCAGACCTGCTGAGTATTTCCAGCATTTCTTGTTTTTATTACATCTTCCCACTGCCTCACGATATTGGGCCCTTACTGATGCATCAAATGAACAGCACGGGTAATGCTGGCTACATGCAGCAACCATGTAAAACAGCAGGCAGCACAAATTTATCGTGCTGCCTGCGACACAATGAATGAGTGCGAGTTAATCGTGCAACAGGATCTTTGCACTCATTTTCCAGTCTTATCCAATTTAGCCCACAGCATCTCGGAAAATGCAGCACACCATCAGTATCAGTACTGCACTAAATTGCCGGCCTAGATTAAGTCTTGAAGTGGTGTTTGAACCTACAACCTCTTGATTCAGAGGCAAGAATGAACCCAGTTGACATTTTAGTGAACACATTTTTTCTTTATGCAAAGGAATGTTCATTTTTACCCTCAGCCAGAGTGAATAAACTAGCACTGAAGAAAGATAAGCATTTGGAACTGATAACTAAGATTGAAAAAGTGGAGATTGGGAAATGGAAATACCAATAAAGTTGTTCATTAATTGCTAGAAGGGCATCAATTTTTGACGAAAATGGAAATGAATTACATTTATAATTATTTTAACAGATTCAATAACAGGGTTTAGAATTCTTACATAAAGCAGGAGCTATATAAAGGCCTTACTATGCTTAGCCCCAACATCTCCCATTAGACACAGTCCTTGGCAAGATCACCAATTAACCCACCCCTAACCAAACCTGATAGCATTTGCATCTATTGATAGTCAGTGAAGAACTTTAAAGGTACTCTTTTTGGTATCCTTTGGACACTAGTTGCGCTGAAGGTCTTCGTCGGTACGCCAAGGAACATCTTCAGCAGCAAATGGACAGAGTCTCATATGCCTGTAAAGAGTTTGGTTCGACCATCAGCATCAAAAAGACGAACGTTGCGGTCCAGAACGTTGCCATACCACCATCAATCAGCATTGATAATATGACGTTGGAGGTTGTTGATTGCTTCACATATCAAAGCTCCACAATCACCAGCAATCTGTCACCTGATGCTGAAATCAACACATGCATTGCAAAAGTTGCAACTGTTATGTCCCAGCTGATTAAGAGTGTGGAACAACAGCAACCTGATGGAGGACACCAAACTGCAGGTCTACCAAGCATGTGTCCTCAGTGCACTCCTCTACAGCAGTAAGACCTGGGCAACGTATGCTAGACAGGGGAAAAGGCTGAACAGTTTCAACTTCGCTGTTTCAGACGTATCCTCAGCATCATTTGGCAGATAAGGTCACCAACTCAGAGGTCCTGCAGCAGGCTAATTCCATCAGTATACACTTATTACTAAGCCAACAACGTCTGCGAAGGCACGGCAACAATGATCAGATGGATGACAACCGTATACCCAAAGACCTTCTGTGCGGTAAAGTGGCCACTGGGTCACGACACGCTGGATGGCCATATATCCACTACTAGGACCCCTGCAAGTGAGCTATGAAGATGGTAAACATCAACATAGACAAATGGGAGGCAGTCACTGACGGCCCGGACCTTTGGAAGCTGACTGTTCATAGGGGGATTAGAAGAGGAGGAGAAATGGAAAATCAGATGGCTGAGAAGAGGGCCCAGAGAATACAGAGGCCAGCGAATCCTGCACCCTGTCAGCCCACTACCTTCATCTGCAGCAAGTGCGGCAGAGACTGCTGGGCCAGAGTGGGGTTCCTGAGCCACACCAGGCAATATTGAATACAGAATTAACCACCAAAGTGTTAATTATTGTTTCATGGCATGGAAGGCTGCCAGAAGTGGACACTACTTGCTAGAAATTTTCTTTGGATAAGTTATGTGTGCATGTTTATCATTAAAAACAAAAGGTTAAAAACAATTATTGTAAACGGTTCATCTGTTTTTATTCTTGATCATTAATATGTAAGGATTTAGAAATACAAGACTTTTACCTTCAGGTAACTGAAGACCTGCATAATCGAGGCACATCATGTGGCTAAGAGCCCTAAAAATAGCAAACGTATATTGCACCCTTATAGATTCGTTCTGTGCAGAAATAAAGAAAACAATGTTATTCAATCACAGGATTGAAATCAAAATTTTTAAAAAACATAACATTACTGGAACAAAAGAAAAATACTGTAGATGTTGGAAATCTGAAATAAAAACAGAAAATGCTGGAAATACTCAGCAGGACAAGCAGCAGCTGTGGAGAGAGAAACAGAGTTAACGATGACCTTACATCAGAGCCAGTTGTCTCTCTCAGATCCAGAATCCGAAAGGTCATTTACCTGAAATGTTGGGCATATTTTTACCGGCCCCCGGGTGGAGGGAACTGAGATGGGGGAGCCGATAAAATACCGAGTGGCCGCATCGGGGTGACTCCCTGCACAGTCCCGCCACCGGGGAACTTGCCCAGCTGGGGGAAAGGCAGCGGCTCAGCTGCCCACTGAATGGAGGCGGGCAGCCAATTTGAATGATTAATGGCCCTATTAAGGGTGAATTTCCCTGGCTGCTACCATTCTGCCAGCGGCAGATTGGCTCCCGCTTGGAGATGGCTTCCCAGGAGGGACATCGGAGCTAGATGTCCATGCTGCAGGGAGGAGGCCGCCCACAGTAAATAATACCCCTGTGGCCCCAACGCTGCTACCGAAGGGTTTTCTCTCCATTCTCTGCGCCCTGCTTTCTTGGCCCATGTAAAAATTTATGAAATGCTCTTCCTTCTGACGGCGCCTCAAAATGGAAGTGCCATCACATTCTCCTTGCTGCCTCAGCAGCAGCCATTTCTCTCAATGGCGCTGCTGAGGCTCCAGAGCTGCCAGTCCTCTGATTTGTCCAGCAGCTTAGAAGGCCCACCCACTGTCCTTAACTGGCTGCCTCCCCTGAGTGTGCCAGACATCCGAAAATCACCCAGACGACAAGACCGCCTTCACTTCGGCAAAATCTCGCCCGTTAACTCTGTTTCTCTCTCTACAGATGCTGCCTGATCTGCTGAGTATTTTCAGAATTTTCCATTCTTATATCAGATGACTGGAACACTGGCTTCTCTAAACCAGCTCCTTCAAAAACTATGATGTCAAATGGAAGCTCTAAAAATCAATGTGCCAGATCTGACCATTGACGTAGGTTCAACAGGCCTTCTCCAATGGAATCCTGATGCCTTTTTTATATTCATTCATGGGATGTGGGCATTGCTGGTAAGGCCAGCATTTATTGCCCATCCCTAATTGCCCTTGAAAAGGCAGCGGTGACCCTCCATCTTGAATCGCTGCAGTCCACGTGGTGTGGCACTCCCACAGTGCTGTTAGGGAGTGAGTTCCAGGATTTTGACCGAGAGACAGTGAAGGATTGACAATATATTTCCAAGTCAGGATGGTGTGTGACTTGGAGCAGAACTTGGAAAGGTGGTGGTAACCCCATGCACCTGCTGCCCTTGTTCCTTTAGGTAGTAGAGATTACAGGTTTGAAAGATGTTGCTGAAGAAGCCTTAATGAGTTGCTGCAGTGCATTATTGTAGATGGTATACACTACTGTCATGGTGCACCGGTGAGAGGGAGTGAATGTTAAGATCAAGCGGGTTCCTTTTCCCTGAATGGTGTCAAGCTTTGTGAGTGTGATTGGAGCTGCTTGGATCTAGGCAAGTGGGGAGTATACCAGCACACTCCAGACTTGTGCCTTGTAGAGGGTGGATAGGCTTAGGGGAGTCAAGATGTGAGATACTCGCCCCACAGAATTCCCAGCCTCTGACCTGCTCTTGTAGCCACAGTATTTATGTGGCTGATCCAGTTAAGTTTCTTGTCAATGGTAACTCCCAGGATGTTGACGGTGGGGATACTGAGATGGTAATGGCATTGAATGTCAAGGGGAGGTGGTTAGATTCTCTCTTGTTGGAGATGGTCACTGCCTAGCATTTGTGTGGCACAGATGTTACGTGCTACTTATCACTCCAAGCCTGAACGTTGTCCGGGTTTTGCTAAATGCAGGCACGGACTGCTTCATTATCTGAGGAATTGAGAATGGATCTCAACAATGTGTAATCATCAGTGAACATCCCGAATTCTGACATTATAACGGAGGGAAGGTCATTGATGAAGCAGTTGAAGATGGTTGGACCTAGGACACTGCCCTGAGGAACTCGAGATTTCTTGGCGCTCCTTTGTGCTATGTATGACTCAAGTCATTGGAGAGTTTTCCATCTGATTCCCATTGACTTCAATTTATTCAGACTCCTTGATACCAGACTCGGTCAAACGTTGCCTTGATGTCAAGGACAGTCACTCTCAACTCACCGCTGGAATTCAGCTCTTTTGTGCATGTTTGGACCAAGGCTGTAATGAGGTCTGG
Source organism: Heterodontus francisci (assembly GCF_036365525.1). Classification (NCBI taxonomy): domain Eukaryota; kingdom Metazoa; phylum Chordata; class Chondrichthyes; order Heterodontiformes; family Heterodontidae; genus Heterodontus; species Heterodontus francisci. The sequence continues at coordinate 50,128,631 of NC_090383.1, forward strand.
AGCTGAGTGGTCCTGGCAAATCTCGAATTGTTCATCAGTGTACAGGTTATTAGTGCCTAAGTGTCACTTGATGGGAAGTGCCATTGACAGTGCTGTCACTTTGATGATGATTACAGTAGACTGATTGGCAGTAATTGGCCAGATTGGATTTGTCCTGCTTTTTGTGAACAGGACATACCTGGGCAATTTTGTCACTTTTTCAGGTAGATGCCAGTGTTGCAGCTGCATTGGAATAGCTCGGCTAGGGGCACAGCTAGTTCTGGAGCACAAGTCTTCAGCACTACAGCCGGAATGTTGTTGGGACGCATGGATTTTGCTGTATCTAGTGCACTCAGCCATTTCTTAGTTTCACGTGGAAAGGAAGAAAAAAGAAAGACTTGCATTTATATTGCACCTTTCACAAGTACAGGACATTTCAAAGTGCTTTACAGCCAGTGATGTACTTTTGAAGTAACAACAAGAAATGCTGGAAATACTCAGCAGGTCTGGCAGCATCTGTGGAGAGAGAAGCAGAGTTAACGTTTCAGGTCAGTGACCCTTCTTCAGAACTGGCAAATATTAGAAATGTAAAAGGTTATAAGCAAGTAAAGCGAGGGTGGGGCAAGCGATAACAAAGGAGAAGGTGCAGATAGGACAAGGCCACAGAATAGCTGACCAGAGGGTCGTGGAGCAAAGGCAAACAATATGTTAATGGTGTGTTGAAAGACAAAGCATTAGTACAGATAGGGTAAAAGCAAAATACTGCGGATGCTGGAAATCTGAAATAAAAACAAGAAATGCTGGAATCACTCAGCAGGTCTGGCAGCATCTGTGGAAAGAGAAGCAGAGTTAACGTTTCTGTTCCGAAGAAGGGTCACTGACCCGAAACGTTAACTCTGCTTCTCTTTCCACAGATGCTGCCAGACCTGCTGAGTGATTCCAGCATTTCTTGTTTTTAGTACAGATAGGGTGTTAACGGACTGAAAATTGAACAGCCGCAAGTACAAACACAAAAGAACAGTGGGTGAGCAAACTGAACAAACTAAGATGAAATAAAAGAAAATAAATACAAAAAGAAAATTAAAAAAAGGAAAAAGAAAAAAATAACTAAAAATAAAAGTAAAATGTGGGGGAGGTCATGCTCTGAAATTATTGAACTCAATGTTCAGTCCGGCAGGCTGTAGTGCACCTAATCGGTAAATGAGATGCTGTTCGTCAAGCTTGCGTTAATGTTCACTGGAACACTGAAGCAATCCCAGGACAGAGATGTGAGCATGAGAGCAGGGGGGGAGTGTTGAAATGGCAAGCAACCCGAAGCTTGGGGTCCTGCTTGCGGACTGAGCGGAGGTGTTCTGCAAAGCAGTCACCCGGTCTGCGTTTGGTCTCCCCAATGTAGAGGGGACCACATTGTGAGCAGCAAATACAGTATACTACATTGAAAGAAGTACAAGTAAATCACTGCTTCACCTGAAAGGAGTGTTTGGGGCCTGGGATAGTGAGGAGAGAGGAGGTAAATGGGCAGGTATTACACCTCCTGCGATTGGAGGGGAAGGTACCATGGTAAGGGGACGAGGTGGTGGGGGTAATGGAAGAGTGGATCAGGGTGTCACGGAGGGAATGATCCCTTCGGAATACTGACAGGGGAAGGGAGGGGAAGATGCGTTTGGTAGTGGCATCACGCTGGAGGTGGCGGAAATGGCGCAGGATGATCCTTTGGATATGGAGGCTGATGGAGCGGAAAGTGAGGACAAGGGGAACCCTGTCGCAATTCTGGGAGGGAGGGGAAGGAGTGAGGGGAGAGGTGCGGGGAAATGGGCCGGACATGGTTGAGGGCTCTGTCAACTACAGTAGGGGGGAATCCTCGGTTGAGGAAAAAGGAAGACATATCAGAAGTCCTGTCATGGAAGGTAGCATCATCAGAGCAGATGTGTCGGAGACGGAGAAACTGGGAGAATGGAATGGAGTCCTTACAGGAGGCAGGGTATGAAGCAGTGTAGTCGAGGTAGCTGTGGGAGTCGGTGGGCTTATAATGGATATTAGTAGACAACCTATCCCCAGAGATGGAGACAGAGAAGTCGAGGAAGGGAAGGGAAGTGTCAGAGATGGACCATGTAAAGGTGAGAGAAGGGTGGAAATTAGAAGCAAAGTTGATAAAGTTTTCCAATTCAGGGCGGGAGCAGGAAACGGCATCGATACAGTCATCAATGTACCGGAAAAAGAGTTGGGGGAGGGGGCCTGATTAGGACTTGAACAAGGAATGTTTGACATATCCCACAAAAAGACAGGCATAACTAGGACCCATGCGGGTACCCATAGCAACACCTTTTACTTGAAGGAAGTGAGCGGAGTTGAAGGAGAAGTTGTTCAATGTGAGAACAAGTTCAGCCAGGCAGAGGAGGGTGGTGGTAGATGGGGACTGGTTGGGCCTCTGTTCAAGGAAGAAGCGGAGAGCCCTCAAACCGTCCTGGTGGGGGATGGAGGTGTAGAGAGATTGGACGTCCATAGTGAAGAGGAGGCGGTTGGGGGCCAGGAAACTGGAAATTGTCAAAATGACATAGGGCATCAGAAGACTCACGGTTGTAGGTGGGAAGAGACTGGACCAGGGGAGAAAAGATAGAGTCAAGATAGGAAGAAATAAGTTCAGTGGGGCAGGAGCAGGCTGACACAATGGGTCTGCCGGGACAATCCTGTTTGTGGATTTTAGGAAGGAGGTAGAAGCGGGCTGTCCAGGATTGTGGGACTATGAGGTTGGAAGCTGTAGAGGGAAGATCTCCAGAGCAGATGAGGTCAGTGACAGTGCTGCGGACAGTAGTTTGATGTTCGGTGGTGGGATCATGGCCCAGAGGGAGGTAGGAAGAAGTGTCTGAGAGTTGGCGCTGAGCCTCTGCAAGGTAGAGGTCGGTACGCCATACAACAACAGCAGCACCCTTGTCTGCAGGTTTGATGACCATGTCGGGGTTAGACCTGAGAGAACGGAGTGCCTCAAGTTCAGAGGGGGACAGGTTAGAGTGAGTGAGTGAGGCAGAGAAATTGAGATGACCAATGTCTCGCCGACAGTTTTCAATGAAACGATCAAGAGGGGTAAGAGGCCAGGGGGAGGGGTCCAGGTAGAGGGAGAATGCTGGAGGCGGATGAATGGGTCTATTGATCGGGGGAAGGACTCCTGGTCAAAGAAGTGAGCCCGGAGGCGACAGAAGACGAGCTCAATGTCATGCCAAGCGCGAAATTCATTGAGGTGGGGGCGTAAGGGGATAAAACTGAGACCTTTGCTGAGTACAAAATGTTCAGTGTCAGAGAGGGGGAGGACAGAGGGTATAGTGAATACACGGCAAGGGGTCAGATCAGAAGGGGTGGGGTCAGACGGAAGTGAAGGGGAAGAAGGATCTGGAGGGGCATTAGTCCCCATCAGCTGCTGGAGCTTGCGTTCCTTGACACCTTGACAAAAAAAATTTTTTGTTAATGCGTCAGATGAGACGAAGGATGAAATGAAACTGCGGAGTAGAACAGCTTTGAGATAAGGGGAGGTGATGCTGCTGGAGAGAAAGTTTCAGTGTGTGCATGTGGCGGCACACAGCACTGAGAGTGGATCTCAGGATGCGGCGAGAATAGCAGTCCGAGGAACATTGCATTTCTCGGAGATACCTGTAATCCTGGGTGAAACTGCAGTTGGAATCCATGTGGAACAAGTCGGAGCCGGAGACAGTCACTGAGGAAGGAAATGTGGCTGTGAAAACGGGTTTTAGTAGACGCTTTATCAAATTCCAAATGGATCGTTCCCTCCATGACACCCTGGTCCACTCCTCCATTACCCCCACCACCTCGTCCCCTTCCCATGGCACCTTCCCCTGCAATCGCAGAAAGTGTAATACCTGCCCATTTACCTCCTCTCTCCTCACTATCCCAGGCCCCAAACACTCCTTTCAGGTGAAGCAGTGATTTACTTGTACTTCTTTCAATGTAGTATACTGTATTCGCTGCTCACAATGTGGTCTCCTCTACACTGGGGAGACCAAACGCAGACTGAGTGACCACTTTGCGGAACACCTCCGCTCAGTCCGCAAGCAGGACCCCAAGCTTCGGGTTGCTTGCCATTTCAACACTCCCCCCTGCTCTCATGCTCACATCTCTGTCCTGGGATTGCTGCAGTGTTCCAGTGAACATCAACGCAAGCTCGAGGCACAGCATCTCATTTACCGATTAGGCACACTACAGCCTGCCAGACTGAACATTGAGTTCAATAATTTCAGAGCGTGACAGCCCCCCACTTTACTTTTATTTTTAGTTATTTTTTTCTTTTTCCTTTTTTTAATTTTCTTTTTGTATTTATTTTCTTTTATTTCATCTTAGTTTGTTCAGTTTGCTCACCCACTGTTTTTTCATGTTTTTTCTAACATTTGCCAGTTCTGAAGGAGGGTCACTGACCTGAAACGTTAACTCTGCTTCTCTCTCCACAGATGCTGCCAGACCTGCTGAGTATTTCCAGCATTTCTTGTTTTTATTTCAGATTTCCAGCATCCGCAGTATTTTGCTTTTATTTTAGTAGGTACTTTTGAAGTGCAGTCACTGTTTTAATACAGGAAACGCGGCAGTCAGTTTGCGCACAGCCAACACCCACAAACAGCAATGTGATAATGACCAGATAATCTGTTTTTTTTTCTGATTTGATTGAGGGATAAATATCGGCCAGGACATTAGGAAAAACTCCACTGCTCTTCTTTGAAATAGTGCCATGGAATCTTTTATATTCACCCGAGCAGGCAAATACAGCCAGGATACTAGGAAAAACTCCCCTGCTCTTCTTCAAAATAGCACCACAGGTTCTTTTATATTCACCCAAGAAGGCAGATAAGGCCTCAGTTTAACTTCTCATCCAACAGACCGCACTTCTGACAGTGCAGTACTCCGTCAGTTCTGCACTGGAGCCTCAACCTTGATTTTTGCGCTCAAACCCTCGAGTGGATTTAAACCCAGAACCTTGTAATTCAGAGGCAAGAGTGCTACCAACTGAGCCACAACTGACATAGAGTAAATCAAGTTGGCAGAAGACTGGCATCTGAGATTCTGGGAACTCAGGAGAAGGCCGAGATGGATTATCCACTTGGCATTTCTGGCTAAAGATAGTTTAAATGATTCAGCCTTGTCCTTTGCCCTTACATACTGGGCTCTGCCATCATTGAGGACAGGGATGCGAGTGGAGCCTCCTCCTCCAGTTAGTTGTTTAATTGTCCACCAGCATTCACATGTGGCAGGACTGCAGAGCTTTGATCTGATCCATTGATTGTGGGATCACTTAGCTCTGTCTATAGCATGCTGCTTTCACTTTTTAGCATCCATGTAGTCCTGTATTATAGCTTCACCAGGTTGGCACCTCATTTTTGTTTTTAGGGATACCTGCTGCTGCTCCTTCCTTTCTCTCCTACACTCCTCAATGACCCAGTGTTGCTCCCCTGGCTTGATGGTAATGGTAGAGTGAGGGATAGGCCGGGCCATGAGTTTGCAGATTGTGGTGGAATACAATTCTGCTGGCTGATGATAGCCCACAGCACCTTATAAGCTGCTAGATCTGTTCTGAAACTGTCCCATTTAACATGGTGATAAGTGCCACACAACACGATGGAGAGTGTCCTCAGTAAGTAGACAGGACATCATTTCCACAAGACACTCCTACCAATACTGTCATGAATAGATGCATCTGCAACAGATAGATTGGTGAACACAAGGTCAAGTAGGTTTTTTCCTCGTGTTGGTTCTCTCACCACCTGCTGCATGCCCAGTTTGGCAGATATGTCCTTCAGGTCTCAGACAGTTCAGCCAGTAGTGCTGCGACCAAGTCATTCCTGGTGAAGAACATTGCATCCACCACCCAAAGTATATTCTGTTTCCTTGCTGCCCTCAGTGCTTCCAAGTGTGTTCAACATGGAAGATCACTGATTCATCAGTTGCGGAAGGGTAATACGTGGTAATCAGAAGGATATTTCCTTGCCCATGTTTGACCTGATGCCATGAAACATCTGGAGTCTGGAGCCAATGTTCAGCATCTTAGGGCCATCCCTTCCCAACTGTATACCACTGTGCCACCACCTCTGGTGAGACAAGACATACCCTGGGATGGTGATGGAGGAGTCTGGGACATTGGCTGAAAGGTGTGATTCTGCAAGTACAATTGTCAGGTTGTTGCTTGCTAGTCTGTGGAACAGCTCTCCCAATTTATGCACAAGTTACCAGATGCTAGTGAGGAGGACTTTGTAGGGTCCACTGAGCTGGGTGTGCCTTTGTGGTATCAGGTGCCTAGGTTGCTGCCAGGTGTTCCGTCCTGTTTTGCCCTTATATGACAAGACCTATCTGAGAAACAAGTCCATCCTGAATAAGTACAAGAACAATAAACAATACAGTTGTCTACTCCTGAATCTTATGAATGATCCAAAACAATAAGAGAACCAGAGGAAAGACATGCAGGAACCCACCCTGCAAGGCTACAACAGGCTGTCCATGGGAAATGCCTTGTGTTATGAAATCTGAAGAACTCTAGTTGCCTCTAGCATTACAAATAGCCATACAGTCCATCTCCAGATTGTTCCATCTCTTGAAAATAGAAATGATTCACTGAGTGGAGGGTATATTTATGGGGCTCAATCTTTCCCAGGCTAAAGTAGGTCTTCACCTTGTTCTGCTTGATGGATCAATGAAAAACAATTTGGATGAATTCAAATGTGCTTATCCTCGAAACAAAGGACCAGGAAACAGGTCAAAATGTGCATAATTAGCAAGCCATTGCTGGGTCACATTTTATGGAACAGTATGCTCTTGATGCTTAGAGTGGCTCAACCAACTGTTCAGAAGTTATCAAGACATTTAAGACAGAAAGGGGAGCAATAATAAACGAGTTAATTTAGAGAGGATAAGGTCCCTGGCCTTTGCAGACGACACAAAATGTGGAAGCATAGGATAGTGAATTGTGATGAGGATAGTGATAGACCTCAAGAGGACATAGTCAGGTTGGTGGAATGGGCAGACATGTGGGAGATGAAATTTCACACAAGGAAATGTGAAGTTTCATTTAATTCTTTCATGGGATCGGAGCATTACTGGCAAGGACAACATTTGTTGTCCATCCCTAATTGCCCTTCAGAAAGTGGTGGTGAGCTGCCTTCTTGAACCGCTTCAGTCCATGTGGTGTGGTACACCCACAGTACTGTTAGGAAGGGAGTTCCAGGTTTTTGACCCAGTGATAGTGAATTAATGGTGATATAGGCCCCAGTCAGGATGATGTGTAACTTGGAGGCGAGCTTGCAGGTGGTGGCAATCCCATGCATTTGCTGCCCTTGTCCTTCTAGGTGGTACAGGTCACAGGTTTGGAAGGTGCTGTCGAAGGAGGCTTGGCAAGTTGCTGCAGTGCATCTTGTATATGGTATACACTGCTGCCAGTGCACCAGTAGTGGAGGGAGTGAATGTTTAAGGTGATGGTTGGGGTACCGATCAAGCGGGATGCTTTGACCTTGATGTTGTCCAGCTTCTTGAGTGTTGTTAGAGCTGCACTCATCCAGGAAAGTGGAGAGTATTCCATCACACTTCTGACTTGTGCCTTGTAGTTTGGGTAGTCAGGAGGTGAGTGTCATGCAGGCCCCCATCTGCCAAGAATGAGGCATATTAATTTTGTCATATGAACATTGATTTTAAACTGTTGCTGCAGTAAAGAAATGACTTGTTAAAAAAATCACCAGAAACTTGCCTGGAAGGACATTTTCATACTAACAGACAGTGTTTGTGGAGACAAAGGGCTATTCCCTGGTCCACATAACCCACAATGGATATTGATCACCAGACATTGAAGGTGTAAGGAAGAGCATTCCAGAGGCTGCTACGGTGATACAGTCCACAAAATCCAGGACTGGTTAAACCAACTGGTCACATGACTTACTGGCTGGTCCAGAGTTTTTTTTTTGAACGAGCCACAGAGCGTTTGAACTCAGAAAAGACTGTTTGCTCCTGGACTGAGAAGACCTCTACTGTCTGCTCCCATCTCTTTCTCACAGAACTCCAAACCCACTGAAGACACGTGAACCCCAAGAGAGAAAAGTCTCCTACATCAAACAAGGTTTAAGAAGAAAACTGGGCCCCAACAAAAAGCAAGAGCTACCTACAATCAAGGACTCTACAGCCTTGTATCCGTAAGCGTTAACCGAATTAGAGTTTAAGTTTAATAAAGTTCAATCCTTTCTCTTTAAACTTAAGAAAACCTGTTGGCTGGTTTCTTTGCCTTACAATTGGAAAGCAGTGAACAAGGATTCACTAAGGGGGAGCTAAAAAAACGGTGTGTTTAAAAATAAAACCCTGTTACAGTAAGACCAGGTGAAGGCTGAGAGGAAACCCTAGACCCCTTTCTCACCGGATCGTAACCGTGAGTTACCGCAGAATTCCCAGCCTCGGACCTGCTCTTGTAGCCACAGTATATATATGGCTGGTCCAGTTCAGTTTCTAGTTAGTGGTAACCCCCAGGATGTTGATAGTGGGGATTCAGCAATAGTAATGCCATTGAATGTCAAGAGATGGTTAGATTTTCTCTTGTTAGAGATGGTCATTGCCTGGTACTTGTGTGGCATGAATGTTGCTTGCTACTTATCAGCCCAAGTCTGAATGTTGTCCAGGTCTTCCTGCATGTAGACACAGACTGCTTCAGTATCTGAGGAGTCATGAATGGTACTGAACATTGCGCAATCATCAGCGAACGTCCCCAATTCTGACCTTCTGATGGAAGGAAGGTCATTGATGAAGCAGCTGAAGATGGTTGGGCCTAGGACACTACCATGAGGAATATCTGCAGTGATGTCCTGAGGCTTAGATGTTCAGCCTCCAACAACCACAACCATCTTCCTTTGTACTAGGTATGACTCCAACCAGTGGAGAGTTTTCTCCCAATTTCCATTGACTTCAATTTTGCTGGGACTCCTTGATGTCACACTAGTCAAATGCTGCCTTGATGTCAAGGGCAGTCACTCTCACCTCACCTCGTCAATTCAGCTCTTTTGTCCATATTTGAACCAAGGCTGTAATGAGGTCAGGAGCTGAGTGTCACTGGCAGAACCCAAACTGAGCATCAGTGAGCAGGCTATTGCTGTGTAAGTGCCACTTGATAGCACTGTTGACAACACCTTCCATCAGTTTGCTGATGATCGAGAATCGACTGATGAGGTGGTAATTGGCCAGATTGGATTGTCCAGCTTTTTGGGGACAGGACGTACCTGGGCAATTTTCCACATTGTTGGGTAGATGCCAGTATTGTAGTTGTACTGGAATAGCTTGAAGTCACACACAAACTATTTCTAAAACATTATCATCTGCAAACTTGGCTTCTTGTGGAGGATGGCCTTTATTTTGTAGGGCGTGGCTAGTTCTGGAGCACAAGTCTACTGCTGGGATGCTGTCAGGGCCCATCACCTTTGCTGCATCCAGCATCTTCTGTCACTTCTTGATATCACGTGTAGAGAATCGAATTAGCTGAAGATGGTCATCTGTGATGCTGGGGACCTCAAGAGGAGGCTGAGATGGATCATCCACACGGCACTTCTGAAAGAAGATGGTTGCAAATGCTTCAGCCTTATCTTTTGCACTGCTGGGATCCCCCATCATTGAGGATAGGGATGTTCAAGAAGACTCCTCCAGCGGTTAGTTGTTTAATTGTCCACCACATTCATGACTGGATGTGGCCGGACTGTAGGGCTTTGATCTGATTCATTGGTTGTGGGATTGCTTAGCTCTGTCTATCACATGCTGCTTCTGCTGTTTATCATACATGTAGTCCTGTGTTGCAGTTTCACTAGGTTGCCATCTCATTTTTGGTTATGCCTGGTTTTGCTCCTGGCATGCTCTCCTGCACTCTTTCATTGAATCAGGGTTGGCCCGCAGTTTGATGGTAATGGTAGAGTGAGGGATATGCTGGGCCATGAGGTTACAGATTGCAGTTGAATACAATTCTGCTGCTGCTGATGGTGCACAGCGCAGCAGAATGCCCAGTTTTGGGCTGCTAAATCTGATCTGAAGCTATCCAATTTAGCACGGCAGTAGTGCCACACAACAAAATGGATGGTACCCTCAGTGAGAAGTCAGGTCTTCGTCTTCACAAGGACTGTGTGGTGGTCACTCCTACCAATACTGTTATGGACAGATGCATCTGCAACAGGTAGATTGGTGAGGACAAGGTCAAGCAGGTTTTTACCTCTTGTTGGTTCTCTCACCATCGGCTGCCAGCCCAGTCAGGCAGCTATGCCCTGCAAGGCTCGGCCAGTTCGGTCAGTAGTAGTACTACTGAGCCACTCTTGGTGATGGGCATTGAAGTCTCCCATTCAGAGTACATTCTGTGCCCTTGCAACCCTCAGTACTTCTTCCAAGTGATGTTCAACATGGAGGAATACTGATTCATCAGCTGAGGGAGGCCGATAGATGGTAATCAGCAAGAGGTTTTCTTGCCCATGTTTTCCCCGATACGATGAAACTGCATGGGGATCCAGTCAATGTTGGCCACTCCCAGGGCAGCTCCCTCCCATCTATATATACCACTTTGCCGCCACCTCTGGTGGGACTGTCCAGCTGGTGAGACAGGACAAACTCAGGGACAGTGATGGAGGAGTCTGGGACATTGGCTATATGGTATGATTCAGTGAGTATGACTGTGTCAGGCTGTTGCTTGACTAGTCTGTGGGACAGCCTTCCCAATTTTGGCACAGGTTTCCAGGTGTTCGTGAGGACGACTTTGGAGGGTCGATGGCCAGGTGGTCCATCCGGTTTTACTCTTATTTGACTTTTCTGTAGTGGTTTGGTACAACTGAGTGGCTTGCTAGGCCATTTCAGAGGGCAGTTAAGAGTCAACCACGTTGTTGTGGGACTGGAGTCACATGTAGGCCAGGCCAGGTAAGGACGGCAGTGATGCAGATGGGTTTTTATAACATTCCGGTAGTTTCATGGTCACCATTACTGACATTAGTTTTTAAATTCCAGGCTTATTAAATAATTGAATTTAAATTCCAACAGCTGCCATGGTGGGATTTGAATTCTTGCCCCCAGAGCATTAGTTGGGGCCTCGGGATTAGTGGTCCAATAACATTACCACCACACCACTGTCCCCTACAATTCAACTTGGTAGGAAGAACAAAGTGAGGCACTATAAAAAAAAGGTACAGTTCTAAAGAGGGATACAGGAACAAAGAGACCTGGGGTTTATGTGCACAAATCATTGAATCTGGGAGGTTAGGTTGAGAAAGTGGTTTAAAAGGCATTGTGAATCCTAGGCTTTTTAAATGGAGACATAAAGTACAAAAGCAAGGTTGTTGTGATGAAACTTTACAAAACACTTCTTTGGCCTCAGCTGGATTATTGTACCCAATTCTGGACACTGCATTTTAAAAAGGGTACGAAGGCTTTACATATGATACAGAAAAGATTTACCAGAATGGTTCAAGAGATGAGGGACCTCAGCTAGATGGGCAGATTGAAGAAGCTGGGATTGTTCTCCTTCGAGAAGTTTGAGAGATTTGATAGAGATGTTCAAAAGCATAAGGCAGCTAGATGGAGTAGATACAGAGAAACTGTTCCCATTGGAGGAAGGGTCAAGAACCTGAGGATAGAGAATTAAAGTGACTGGCAAAAAAAACAAAGGCGGCATGAGGAAAACCTTTTGATGCAGCAAGCGATTAGGATCAGCAATGCAGTGCCTGAAAGGGTGGCATAGGCAGATTCAATCCTGGCTTTCAAAAGGGTATTGCACAAGCACCTGAAGCAAAAAATTTGGAGGACTACAGGGAAAGGGTAATGGAGTGGGACTAACACAGGCCCGATGGGCAGAATGGCCTCCTTCTGTGCTGCAATCATTCTATGACTCTATTCTATAGTTCAGATGGATTGTATACACACATAATAAAAGAAGCTAGGGAGCAGATAGCAAAGGCACTACACTCGGACCCTGCTATAACATGGCCCACTGTAGCGCAGAGCTCGGTATAACACAGGTGCATCATGGACCCCAAAAATTTAATGTAAATTTATCATTTCAGAATGTATTTCAGAATATTTTTGAAATATAAATGTTCCACAAATGATTTAGTAACAGCTAATGAGATTACAGGCACCTAACTAAGTAGGGCACCAGTTTTCTCTTTATAAATACTGGTCCAACTTGCACTGACACCATACAATGATCAACACGAAATCATGTGTATTAAATCATGAAAGAGAAAATCTTACACCATTGCCGAGGAGCTGTAAATTATTGCCCAGATCAAGGAAGGTGCTACGCAAGTATCCATTTCGCAAAGCATGGGGATCGCTGAATCAACGCTTCCTATTTGGCTTAAAGATGAAGAGAAGTTGAGAAGGGTGTCGATGGAAGTGGATGAAGGTAGCCAAGCAAGAAGGAAAGCCTTAAATGCCGACAACAGCTCTTTACAAGGCCATATACACGTGGTTCACCTAGCAGAGAGCCAAGGGTATACCCATAATCAGACCTGTTATTCAACTTGGAAGTATTGTGATCTGTGAGAAGGATAGTGATAAACTTCAAGAGAACACAAACAGCCTGGTGTATTGGGCAGACATGTGGCAGATACAATTTAATGCAGAGAAGTATTAAGTGATACATTTCTCTCGGAAGAACGAGGAGAGGCAACATAATATAAAGGTTACAATTCTAAAGTGAGTGCAGGAACAGAGGGACCTGGGGTTATATGTGTGCAAATTGTTGAAGGTGGCAGGGCAGGTTGATAAAGTGGTTAATAAGGCATACAGGATCATAGGCTTTATAAACAGAGACATAGAGTACAAAAGCAAGGAAGTTATGGTGAACCATTAGAGAACACTGGTTTGGCCTCAACTGGAGTACTGTGTCCAATCCTGGGTGCCATACTTTAGGAAGGGTGTGTAGGCATTCGAGAGGGTGCAGGAAAGGTTTATGAGAATGGTTCCAGAGTCGAGGGACTTCAGTTAGATGGAATAGATTGGAGAAGCTGGGGCTGTTCTCCTTAGAGATGAGAAGGTTAAGAGGAGATTTGGTAGAGGTATTCAAAATCATGGAGGAATCTAGACAGAGTTGATAGGGAGAAACTGTCCCCATTAGTGGAAGGGTCGAGAACCAGAGGACACTGATTTCAGATGAACAACAAAAGAACCAAGACATGAGGAAAAACGTTTTTACGCAGCATGTGGTTAGGGTCTGGAATGCACTGCCTGAGAATGTGGTAGAGGCAGATTCAATCGTGGTTTTCAAAAAGGAATTGGATAATTATCTGTAGAGAACAAAATTTTCAGAGCTACCAGCGAAGGACAGGGGAGTGGGACTAGCATAGATGCTCTTGCAGAGACAGCACAAACACAATTCGCCAAATGGCCTACGTTGGTGTTGTAACCATTCCATCCAACCTCAGGCTAAGAAGATTTTTCCACCAAATGAATGAAAATACCAATGCTCCAGTTGAGTTTGGAGCCAGCAAAGGATTGTTAGAAAGATTCAAGAACCAGCACGGCATTTCAAGTTACTATAAGAGGAGAACAACAGTCTGTCACGCTCATGAGAAGTGCAGTGATTAAAATACAGAACCAAGCTGAAGAATTATAAAAATTAGAACAATTTTAAAGACTGGTACATTTGCTGTCAACAGAATGGAGGACGTCACATGACCCATACCAACTCCTGCACTAAAAGCCACATCCATGTCTACGAGAACTGAAACCAATTAATCCCATCTGCATGGAAATGAGTCAGCTTACCACACATGGATGTAAGCTATACACAAAACAAGCTAAGACAAAGGCACTCCCCAGACTCTATGGCACCAGCTACCCTTCACCACAACAGAGTGTGAACAGCTCTCATATTATCAAAATGGAGCCATCAAAAGCTACTGCCCATCAAGAACAGAAACCTAAAGTCACCTTTAAAGGTAATCATTTTAAAGAACAAAGTGGGTCTTTCGAGTACAGAATATTAGTCATCAATATCAGTCTGGACTCTCTGGTCATATGATCAACATTGAAAGCCATCTTGAACTCCAGCACAAGGCTGAGAAAGAGAGAGAAGAGAGAGAGAGCAGTTCCAGCTAACACTGTTGAGAGCACATCAGTGTGGAGAGAGAGAGAGACTTTAAAAACAGTGCAGGAACTCCGGGACCAGCAAAGCACATCGGGAGAGAGAGAGAGAGAGAGAGAGAGAGAGAGACAGTTTAAAAACAGCATGGGAACTCCAGGACCAGCAAAGCACATCGGGGGGGTGGGGGGGTGGTGGTGAGGGGGAAGTGAAAGAGAGAGAGAGATAGTTTAAAATCAGCGCAGGAACTCCAGGACCAGCAGAGCACATCGGGAGAGGGATTGAGAGAGAGAGAGAGAGAGAGAGAGAGAAAGAGAGAGAGTTTAAAAACAGTGCGGGAACTCAAGGTGTGACATCACAGGAAAGTTGTAAATTGATTGGCTGGTGAGTAATTTGCTATTTTGCTCATTTATCTTTCAAAACTCAGGTAATTTATCAGTAACATTAAGCTTTTATTAGCACAAGCAAAGTTTAGTAATTTAGTAATTGTTAAGTTGATTGGCCGGTACGTGTCTAGTGTAAGGGACAGTGTGTTAATAGCCAGCTTAGGACACCAGAGTTAGGGAAGATCTATAAGTCAAAAGAAATAAAACTTTAAAATAAATATCGAAAACACATAACTGTGTAATTAAGAAATGTATAACTCTTAGTTGTAGGTGGTACTAGCATTTAATAAGCACAGTAAATTGTAGCATACATAGAAATTATTCTAAGTTAATGAAGTAATTAAAGTAAATTAACTAAATAACATAAGTAACAATGGCAGGACAGGTGTTGTGTTGCAGCTGTGGAATGTGGGATCTGCTGGACATCAACATGATCCAGGACAAACAAGTCTGCAGAAAGTGTAAGCAGCTAGAGGAATTCTGGAACAGGATTATTGATTTGAAAGCCGAACTGCAGACACTGTGTAACACAGGGAGGGGGAGAGATACCTGGGCACTTTGTACCAGAAGACAGTCACACCCCTTAGAATAGATCGTCTATTTTGGCCAGTGGCGAGGGCCAGGAGGGTGTGACCATGAGTGAGGCAGGTAAAGGGACCAAGCAGACAATAGTGGAGGAGCCTCAGCCTTTGCAACTGTCAAACAGGTTTGGGGTGCTTGCAACCTGTGTGGGCGAAAGCGAGGTCAACAGGGTGGATGAGCAGAATGGCCATGGTACCATGGTACAGGAAGCCGTACAAGCGGGGGGGGAGCAAAAAGGAAAGTAGTGGTAGTTGGGAAAAGTAATAGTGAAGGGGATTGACACTGTCCTCTGCAGCAAGGAGCAAGAGTCCAGAAGGCTGTGTTGCCTGCCCAGTGCCAGGGTTCAGGACATCTGCTCAGGGTGGAGAGCAATTTACAGTGGGACTGAGAGGATCCAGTCGTCTTGGTCCAATGTAGGTACCAATGACACAGGCACGACAAGGAAAGAGGTTCTTCATAGTCAGTATGAGGAGCTAGGCACCAAATTAAGAAGCAGAACCTCAAAGGTAATAATCCCTGGATTATTACTTGAGCCATTGCAAATTGGCATAGGGAAAATAAGATTAGAGAAATGAATGCGTGGTTCAAAGACTGGTGTGGTAGAAGTGGGTTCTGGGTCGTGGGGCACTGGCACCAGTACTGGGGAAAGTGGGGGCTGAACCGTCGAGACAGTCTTCACCTGAACCGTGCTGGATCCAGTGTTCTCGTGAGCCGCGTAACTAGGGAAGTAGAGAGGGAGAATTAAATAGTGGGGCAAGAGATCAAATTGGGAAGATGTGGTAATCAAAGAGTAGAGACAAGGCAAAAGAGAAAGGTATTAATGTGGGAAATGATAAACAGACCATGACAGGAAGGGGCAGAGTACAAATCTAAGAGTAAATCAGCAGATAAGGCTAGAGGTTACAAAAACAAAAAGGATAAAACTAAAGACTCTGTAGCTGAATGCACGTAGCATTTGAAACAAAACAGATGAACTGATATTTATTTCTATTTGCACTAAGTACAATCTGATAGCCATAGAGACATGGCTGCAGGATGACATCGATTGGACCTGATTACTGAAGGGTACATGACATTTAGGAAGGACAGGAAGCTAGGAAAAGTTGGAGGGGTGGCTCTGTTAATTAATGATGGTATTAGTGCAATAGAAAGGAATGATCTAAGTTCAAGAAACCAGCACGTGGAAGCACTTTGAGATGAGAAATGATAAAGGCAAGAAGTCACTTGTAGGAGTGGTGTATAGGCCCCTTAACAGTAACCACATGGTAGGACAGGGTATAAAGGAAGAAATAATGGGAGCTTGTCAGAAAGGTACGGCGATAATCATGAGGGATTTTAATATACGTATAGATTGGAAAATCAGATGGGCAAAGATAGCCTAGACAAGGAGATCATAGAATGTTTTCAGGACAGATTCTTAGAACAGCACATTCTGGAGCCAACCAGAGAGCAGGCTAAACTAGATCTACTATTGTGCCACGAGATAGGATTAATTGATGACCTTATAGGGAAGGCACCCCTAGGCAGCAGCAATCATAATATGACTGAATTTTATATTCAGTTTGAGGGAGAAAAGAGTGGGTCTAAGACTAGTATTTTAAACTTAAATAAGGGAAATTATCAGGGCATGAAAGCAGAGCTAGCTAAAGTGAACTGGCAAAGTAGGTTAAGGGATAGGTCAATAAAGATGCAGTGGCAGACATTTAAGGGGATATTTCAGAATACATAGAATAGATGCATTCCAATGAGGAAGAAAAGTTTCAAGGGGAGGACCCACCATTCATGGTAAACTAAAAAAGTTAAAGATATTATTAAAATTAAAGAATAAGCATATAATTGCACAAAGATGGGTGGCAGGTCAAAAGATTGGACACAATATAAAAAACAGCAAAGAATGACTAAAACATTAATATGGAGGGAAAAATTAGAGTACGAGAGAAAGCTAGCTAGAAATATAAAGACAGATAGTAAGAGTTTCTATACATATTTAAAAAAGAAAAGCTAACAAAGTGAGCATTTGTCCTATAGAAAGTGAGTCTGGGGATTTAATAATGGAAAATAAGGAGATGGCAGATGAATTGAATAGGTATTTTGCATTTCACTGTACAGGATACAAGTAACATCCCAGAAATAGTTGTAAATCTGGAAATGGAAGAGAGGGAGGAACTCAAGAAAGTTACAATCACCAGGGAAGTGGTACTGAGCAAATTGTTGGAGCTGCGGGTTGACAGGTCCCCGGGTCCTGATGGACTTTATCCTAGGGTCTTAAAAGAAGTGGCTAGTGAGATAGCTGATGCGTTAGTTTTAATTTTCCAAAATTCCCTAGATTCGGGGAATGTTCCATTAGATTGGAAAATAGTGAATGTAACTCCTTTATTCAAAAAGGGAGGGAGACAGAAAGCAGGAAACTACAGGCCAGTTAGCTTAACACTTATCATAGGGAAAATGTTAGAAGCTATTATTAAAGACATTATAGCAGGGCACTTTGAAAAATTCAAGGTAATCAGACAGAGTCACCATGGTTTTGTGAAAGGGAAATCATGTCTAACCATTTTATTTGAGTTCTTTGAAGAAATAACATTTGCTGTGGATAAAAGGGAACCAGTGGATGTACTGTACTTAGATTTCCAGAATGGTATTTGATAAGGTTCCACATAAAAGGATATTGCTGAAAATAAAAGCTCATGGTGTGAAGCGTAACATATTGGCATGGATAGAAGATTGACTAGCTTACAGGAAACAAAGAGAAGCATAAATAGCTCATTTTCTGGTTGACAAGATGTAACGAGCGATGTGCCACAGGGATCAGTGCTGGGGCCTCAACTTTTTACAATTTATATAAATGACTCGGTTGAAGGGACCAAAAGTATGGTTGCCAAATTTACTGATGACACAAAGACGGGTAGGAAAATAAGTTGTGAGGAGGACATGAGGAGGCTAAAAAGGAATATAGATAGGTTAACTGAGTGGGCAAAGATCTGGCAAATGGAGTATAATGTGGGATAATGTAAAATTGTCCTTTTTGGCAGCAAGAATAAAAAAGAAGCATATTATCTAAATGGTGAGAGATTGCAGACCTCTGAAATGCAGAGGGATTTAGGTGTCCTAGTGCAAAATGGCAAAAGGTGAGTATGCAGGTACAGAAAGTAATTAGGAAAGCTAATAGAATGTTACCATTTATTGTGAGGGGAATTGAACACAAAAGTAGGGAGGTTATGCTTTACTTGTGCAGGGCATTGGTGAGACCATTATGGAGTACTGTGCACAGTATTGGTCTCCTTCTTTAAGGAAGGATGTAAATGCGTTGGAAGCAGTTCAGAGAAAGTTTACTAGATTAATATCTGAAATTGGGGGTTGTCTTATGAGGAAAGCTTAGACAGGCTAGGCTTGTATCCACTGGAGTGTAGAAGAGTAAGAGGCGACGTGATTGAAACATATATGATCCTGAGGGGTCTTGACAGGGTGGATGTGGAAAAGACATTTCCTCTGGTGGGAGAATCTAGAACTAGAGGTCACTTTTTAAAAACAAGGGGCAACTCTTTAAGACGGAGATGAGGGGAAAAAAATTCTCTGAGGGTTGTGAGTCTTTGGAACCCTCTTCCTCAAAAGGTGGTGGAAGCAGATTCCTTGAATATTTTTAAGGCAGATTCTTGATAAGCAAGGGGGTGAAAGGTTATCGGGGGTAGGCGGGAATGTGGAATTGAGGTTACAATCAGATCCGCCATGATCCTGCTGAATGGCAGAGCAGGCTCGAGGGGCCGAGTAGCCTACTCCTGCGCCTAATTCGTATGTTCATATGCAACCCTGCTAAGACAAGTAGAAAGCCAACTGCAGCAAAGAAAAGACAGTGACTTTGAAACAACTCCTCCACCTGTGAAAACTGAGCTAAGAATATCAGCACTATCCTCAAACTGAAGTGAACCGCCAGAAGTGTTCAGCAACGCAGCAAATACAAGACAACCAGTAAACAGGTCTGCAACTTTAAACCTCACCTTCTGAGAGTATCTCTCAGGTATTCCTGAAAAAACAAAGAATAAAGAACAGAAACAACAGACTTTTTGTGCTTTGAACTCTTAACACCTCTTACCCTTTACCTTCCATCAATCTCTTCTTGAGTGTGGTTGTGAGAATGAATGTGTGCACAGGTGGTGTTGCGTTCATTTTGGGAGATGAATATTGTTCAACGAGTATTTAATTTAATACTAATTAATTTAATAATTAATAATAAAACCTACCAGAAAACTGTCGTTGTCTGTTTATTTGGCAAACAAAACACAGGGGCTGAAACATTAGTAATACATAAACACTATCTTGGTAAGCGGGAAGTGAAAAGTGGAAACCAGCCACGCCATCACCCACCAGTCCATAACAGGTCTGTGGACAAATCAGCTGCAACATCATTTCCCACTTAATTAAAGAAGATTTTACACAAAGGAAGATACACCAAAAGAAAAGTCTACAAATGCAATGAGACTGCACTGTAGTACAAAATATTACCAGAAAAGACACTAGTTTCAGGCAAACCCGCCACCTGTCAAGATTGAGGCACACAGGATTTCGCGACATGAACGTTAAAACTTGAAAATTGCAAGTTCCTGACTAGAAAGACATTTGCATAGTAACAGACAGTGTTGAAACAATGGGGACTCAGTAGTTGTTTCCCAAATACGCAGAAGTGGTCAGACCCAGTTTTAGTCATAAGACTAACTGGCTCTTGTAGAGGTTTGAACTGAGAGTTTTAAATTGGAGAAAACAGTACTTGAGATCAGAAAGCTCCTGGCTCCTGATCTGAGAAGACCTCTCCTCTCCTGCCTGCTCATCTCTCAGGGAACTGAAACCATTGAACACACATAAACTCAGATAAAAATCACCTACATGAGCAAGGTTTAGGAAGAATACTAGGCCCCAACGAAACGCAAGACCATATCTTCAATCAAGGACTACAGCGAGCTCAAGAAACAGTAACAAGATATTGCCTCAAACTGTTCTACTTAGCTTTTCTTCTGCTCCTTTCTGTTCCTATTTGTAAGTGTGTACCGCGGGTGTATGCTAGCGTGGGCGCATCGTATATCCGTAGGCATTAACCGTATTTAAGTTTTAATAAAATTTCATCTTTCTTCTTTAAACCACAGAAAGCCTGTGTGAATTGGTTTCTTTGTCTTATAATTGGAAAACTGTGAACAAGGATTCACAAAAAGGGGAGCTCAAAACACAGCGTGTTTAAAATTAAACACTGTTACAATAAGACCAGGTAAAGACAGCAAAAGACCTCTAGACAGATTGCTCACCTGATCGTAACAGAAATTGGGTGCTAGCATCCGGATTGTTACCCACAGCCAAACTAGTGAAATTTGAAGTGGGAAATCAAAAAGAGCAAATAAATACAGGTTTTCTCATGGTCGTGTGTGATTGTATACTAACACGCCTGCAACTGAAGCGAGTAGCTCTCCAAGCCAGGGTGAAGTAACTTGGGATAAGTTAAAAGCACGGTCTATGGAGGAGTTAAAAAAAATAGCTGAGTGGGATCACTGTACGTGCAAAGGCTAGGAAGTCTAAACTCCGAAGGCTAGTGGCCGACCATTTTTCCCTTGAATCTGAAGAAGTAGAAACAGGCTTAGAAGCAGAATCCAATAAGAGTAGTGTTAGCAAAGATACAATTGGAACAGAGGAAACTTGAATTTGAGGCAAGAGAGAGGGAGAAAGAGAGGGCCTTCCAAATGGAACTTGAAGAAAATGAAAGGCAGGAGAGAGAAAGAAATAAAAACAAGAAATGCTGGAACCACTCAGCAGGTCTGGCAGCATCTGTGGAAAGAGAAGCAGAGTTAATGTTTCGGGTCAGTGACCCTTCATCGGAACTGCTGCCAGACCTGCTGAGTGGTTCCAGCATTTCTTGTTTTTATTTCAGATTTCCAGCATCCGCAGTATTTTGCTTTTATTATAGGAGAGAGAAAGAAGCGGTTTGAGTTAACCAGGGGGCAACAGAGTAACCCTAGTGAAAGCATGGCCAATATGGAGGACCACAATGCAGGGCTGGGTACAAGATTGCAAAAACTCGCTCAATTAATTCCAAAATTCAATGAGGAAGATGTGGAAGCATTTTTCATGTCCTTCGAGAAACTGGCAAGGCAGCTAAAATGGCCAGCTGAGACCTGGTCTCTCTTACTGCAAAGCAAACTAACCGGAAAGGCCCATGAGGTTTATTCCTTGTTGCCAGATGAGAGTTCATCACATTATGAACTGACCAAAAATGCTGTCCTCGGGGCATGCGAATTAGTACCCGAAGCGTATCGCCAAAAGTTTAGAACCCTCAAAAAGCAAGCCAATCAAAGTTATCTGGAGTTGAACGAAGTAAGCAGTTGGCTTTTGACCAGTGGCTGAGGGCTTTAAAAATACAGCTCAGCTATGAGACTCTCAGAGAAGTAATTCTGTTAGAGGAATTTAAAAACTCTCTCCCATTCTCAATAAAAACCCATGTGGAGGCGCAGCGGGTTCAGGGAGTCCGGCAAGCAGCCGTTCTGGCCGATAATTTGCTTTAATTTGTAAGTCGGTTTCCCAGGGGAGAACCTTTCCTAATCACCTCCACAAATCCGAAAAGGACAAAGGATGGGAAGGTGACATCCGCACAGGCAGTCCTGGAAGAGAAAGGAAAGGAGGAGACATGGGACAAAAAGGAAGGTGTTGTGAGCAAGAGCGAGACCCAGAGACCTGTGTGCTTCCATTGTAACAAGGCAGGACATTTAAAAGCTAACTGCTGGAAAGGAAAGGGGAAACCGGTAGGGTTAATCAGGGCACACCCATTCAATGCAGACGGGACCCTGATGGAAAACACAGAACAAGCTGTGGCTTTAACAGCAGTAAGGTTGCAATCCAGGAAGCTTACTACGGCCAGTGCAAAAAAAGTTAATACGATTCCTGAAGGTTATCAGGGTTTTGTATCTAAAGGGAAAGTAACTCCATATCCCTCGAGTGGGGCAAGCAAGCCCATAGTGATTCTCAGGGACACAGGGGCCACTAGATCCCTTTTACTGGGAAAAGGCCTGACTTTTCCCCCAGAGAGTGCAGTGAACACCAAAATGGTGGTGAATGGTATAGGAGGGCAGTGTACCTGTACACTGGGTGCACCTGGAGTGCGACCTAGTTTCGGGACCGGTGACTGTAGGGATTGTCCCTAGTTTGCCTGTGGACGGGGTTGACCTACTCTGAGGTAATGATCTGGCAAGGGTGAAGGTAGCCCCCCTAATAGTGAAAGAAATGCCGCAGGAGGTCAGAGAGATAGAGAGATGACAGGAGACGGTCCCCTACAGAGCCGCTGAATATGTCGTGGGTCAGGGCCTGATCAAACCAGCTCCCCCAGAGGAGGTTGCATTGGCACTGCAGGCAAATGACCATGAGATCTGCCTGTCCGAGACTTTCTTTGGAAAGTTAGGAGACCCAGGAAATAAATTAAATGGATTTTCCCTAGGTGAGGCTCAATGCGCTGACCCAGTATTGCAAGAGTTAGCACAGGCTGCCCAGTCTGAAAGTGAAGCAGAGGGAGTCCCTGACCACTACTTTTTAAAGAATGAGGTACCGAGCCCAATCTGACCACCGGGATGTTCACTTTATCTACCTTGCGACTCCCAATCTTCAGGAAGCTGCAGCATGAGCGTGATGACGTCATACAGATGCTCACTCGCTCACTGTGCAGACTCAGAGTTTCTCTCCTTGACGTTCCGGACTCCAAGCTCAGGTAGGTTTTAGACTTTTAACACTTACCAGCAGAGCAAAATGCGATTCTTGCTATGTGTGTCCGACCCGGACCCTGCCCGACCCGAACCCGGAAGGGCGACCCGACCAGGACCCGACACATGTCGTCGGGTCCCGTCAGATTCGGGTCGGGTAGCAGGCCTTTAGTGCCACAGAGGTACCGAGGAGAAATTAAGAGACTACAGTAGCTGTACGTGCCGGTATACGAAAGACCAAAGCCCGCATAAGACAGCAGTTTGACTAGCCAAAACTCCACCAGGATATGGTGGAGTACTGCAGGAGTTGCCATATGTGCCAGGTTGAGGGGAAACCCCAAGCTACAGTAAAACCTGCACCCCTAAGTCCTGTACCAGTGTTCGGAGGACCCTCCAGCAGAAGGCTGGTGAACTGTAAGGGACCCCTGCCGAGAACAAAAGGGCAGGAACATGGCTGGCAAAAGTTTAGAAAGAGAAGGGAAAAAAGTAACCAAGAGGGCAGGTTAAAGGAATTCCGGGAAGGATCCTGGATGAAAGCCCCGACTCTCTGGTCTACCAACCCCGAAAAATGTGAAAAGTTGGAACCCACATCCTCCTATGTAAATGCAAACTCTAAAAGTACCCTACCAGAATTGCTAACAGCATTTACAGGAACCTGCAGAGGCTAAGAAAGACCTCAAGGGGGCAGAGAAACCAAGAGGGTGATGTCTCACCCCTAGTCGAAGTGTCACAGGTGAATACAGTTAAGTCTACACAAATATCTGCAGGTAGGAGTGTCCCAGAGAACAAAGGGGAGAGTAATAGAGACTCCTCTCCTACCGTCAGAGGAAAAGGGAATCCCCATCCCCTGAAGGAAAAAGTCTTTGCATGATTCGGAGTTCAGGATAGACCCACCCCCCCTACTAACTCGCCTGAGGGGGAAAAAGGGGAAATTAAAGCAGCCCTAGGAACCCAGAACAGACCATTTTTAATGAGCTTCAAAATTGGTGAATGAATGGAAATGAATGAGAGAAATGCATGGTTTCTTTCTGTATCTTATATTTCTCTCAAACTCTGTCATGAAATGCGCCATTTTCTTCAAATCACATTTCATTCCCCTGGGTGTGGCGGCGTCAGGCAAACCCCCCCACCTGCCAATATTGAGGCACACAGGATTTCGCGACATGAACATTAAAACTTAAAAATTGCAAGTTCCTGCCTGGAAAGATATTTGCATAGTAACAGATGGAGTTGAAACAATGGGGACCCAGTAGTTGTTTCCCAAATATGCAGAAGTGGTCAGACCCAGTTTTAGTCACATGACTAACTGGCTCTTGCAGAGGTTTGAACTGAGAGTTTTAAATTGGAGAAAACAGCACTTGAGATCAGAAAGCTCCTGGCTCCTGATTTGAGAAGACCTCTCCTCTCCTGCCTGCTCATCTCTCAGGGAACTGAAACCATTGAAGACATGTAAACTCAGAGAGATAAAAATCACCTACATGAACAAGGTTTACGAAGAATACTAGGCTGCAACAAAACGCAAGACCATATCTTCAATCAAGGACTACAGCGAGCTCGAGAAACAGTAATAAGATATTGCCTCAAACTGTTCTATTTAGCTTTTCTCTGCTCCTTTCTGTTCTTTCTGTTCCTATTTGCAAGTGTGTACCGCGGGTGCATGATAGCGTGGGCATGTCATATATCCGTTGGCGTTAACCGTATTAAAGTTTAAGTGTGTTTAAAATTAAACCCTTTTACAATAAGACCAGGTAAAGACAGCAAAAGGCCCCGAGACGCATTGCTCACCTGGTCGTAACACTAGCGACAAGAAACGACACCAACAAAACATCCGAATTTAAACAGATGAAGACAAGATTGTCAAGTCATCCTTTGCTGCAACAAAACTGGTCTATGCAAACTGACACCGCTCACCATTGGAAAATATGTCCAACCACGCTGCTTCCATCATCTAAACCTAAAATCACTACCATGCGCAAGTAGCACCAATGCCTGGATGCTTTCATAAATTTTTGAAGACTGGTTCCACCGCAAATTCATACCAATTGTCAGAAAACATCTGACAGAACAAACTGCTGAAGAAGTCCATCTTGCTGCTTAACAACTGTCCTGCACACACGCCGCCAGAGAACCTGGTAGCACAAGATGGGAACATTAAATGCGTATATCTACCAACTGTGAAAAATTCAACCCCTTGCACAAGGCACCATATCAACATTCAAATGTAACTACAGAAGAGAACTGATTAAGAGAATGATGGACAGTAAGGACGACATGACAGCTTACCTGAAGAAACTCAGCAGGCAAGAGGGAATATAGATATGCGACCATGCCTGACAAGAAGTGCTAGTCAACTGTATCAAAAACTACAGGAGACATACCCTGGGTGCTGCATTCGAGACCGAAACCAACAGCAATGACATGGAGGATTTCGAAGGTTTCACTGAAGAAGAAATATTTGAAAGTGAGAAGGGAGTTGTGGACTATGATGGATTCAATGCCCATGATCTAAACAATTCCAGGTTTCTACTTGGAGCCACAACAGATACTGATGACATAAATGCGTGGCTGAATATCAACGCCCAAGAAGCTACCAATGAGACAATGACAGATGATCAAGTATTGCCCAGTGTAACAGATCCAAATACTAAAGATGTCCAACAAACTGAAGATGATGATGATGACGACAATGATGTTGAGACTGAGCCACTACCATCATCCCATACAGTCATCCACTACCTAGAAGAATCGATGAGATAGTTGGAAGCCAATGAAAAATCAACTGCCTCAAGTATGACACAACTTCAGAACATCCTACATCTACCAAAAGCAGAGGTGAGGAGTAAATATGAAGTTAAAAGTTACCGACTTCTGCAATTTGCATCCATCCATTCAATAATGACTGATTGTATATGTATTATCACGCAGGCCCCCACCTGCCAAGAATGAGGCATATTAATTTTGTCACATGGACATTAAATTTCAAATTGTTGCTGGGAAGAAGAGTCGGCCTGATACAAGGGGTTTCCAAGCCCTTGGCTGGAAAGACATTTTTGCATATTAACAGATAGTATTTGTATACAAAGGACCATTCCCTGACCCACCCAATACATAAAGCCAGAGTGGTTATTCCAGTCACGTGACTGCCCTGCTGGCCAACGTGAGAAGTTTTAAATTGAACAGACAGTTTTGAACTGAGAACCTGCAGAGAAAGCAGAATTCTCCTGGCCTGAAGAAGACCTCCTGTGTGCCTGTCTGCTCCCATCTCTTTCTCACGGAATTGAAACCCACTGAAGACACATGAACCCTGAGAGAGAAAAGTTTCCTACAGTGAACGAGCTTTAAGAAGCATACTGGGCCACAACGAAAAGCAAGACCGTCCTTCAATCAAGGACTCTACAGTGAGCTCGGAACACAGTAACAAAAAACCCTCCTCAGAGATTGCCTCAAACCTTCCCACTTTATTTTTCTTCGACTCTTTCTGTCCCTATCTGCATGTACATATACACACAAGTATGGTCTTGAATTAGAGTTTAAGTTTAATAAAATTTCACCTTTCTTCTTTAAGCCTAACAAAGCCTGTTTGTGCTTGTTTCTTTGTCTTATAATTGGAAAGCAGTGAACAAGGATCACCAAGGGGGACCTAAAAACACTGTGTTTAAAAATAAAACCCTGTTACAGTTAAGACCAGGTGAAGGTTGAAAGGGAACCCTAGACCCCTTTCTCACCTGGTCGTAACAGTATATTCACAATTTTTATTTCTTTTGGTAACAAAAATAAGTTATTTGAATTGATTTTCTTCATTTTGTTTGATTTATTCTTCTGGCCAATGGCATGGCACTTTTGTAAGCACCGTGTTATAATGTAATTTCATGATGGGGGCTCCTTGGACCGCATTATAGCGGGGTCCATGTGTATTATATATTTTTTTAATTCATTAGGAAAGGGAATAGTACCAGAGCACAATCACAGTCAACATTATTTGTATATACCTCTGTGTAAATATAGTCATCCAGGGAATTATAGACCAGGACCATTAAATTTTGCTCCATAGCACCACTGGTGCCAGCACTATGGAAGCCCCGAATTGAAAAAAAATTGGCGGAAATGCTTCCAGCGGGGTGTGTCCAAACTGGCCGTGCACTAGCACGGGCATCATCTGCCTGTGCCAGAGGCAGAGTGGATGCATTGTGACTTCAAACAGCCTGTAAAGCTGATTTGGCGTATCATGTGTCATTTGGGGCTGTGCAGGGCCAGTTAATGCCCTCTCATAATCATAAAATAGAATCATAGAATCATAGAAAATTTAAGGCACAGAAAGAGGTCACTTGGCCCATCGTGTCTGTGCTAGCCGAAAACTGACCCACCAATTCTAATCCCACCTTCCAGCATTTGGTCCGTAGCCCTGCAGCTTACAGCACTTGATGTGCATATCCAGACTCCTTTTGAATGAGTTGAGGGTCTCTGCCTTAATTACCCTTTCAGGCAGTGAGTTCCAGACCATCACCACCCTCTGGGTGAAAAGGGCTTGCCCCATCTCCCCTCTAATTTTTCTACCAATCACTTTAAATCTATGCCCCCTCGTCACTGACCTCTCTGCTAAGGTGAATAGACCCTTCACCTCCACTCTATCCAAGCCCCTCAAAATTTTGTACATTTCAATCGTATTTCCCCTCAGCCTTCTCTGTTCCAAGGAGAACAACCCCAGCCTATCTAATCTTTCCTCATAGCTGCATTTTTCCAGTCCTGGCAACATCCTCGTAAATCTCCTCTGTATCCTCTCTAGTGCAATTACATCCTTTCTGTAATGAGGTGACCAGAACTGCACACAGTACTCATGTTGTGGCCCAACCAATGAGTTATACAGTTCCAGCATAACCTCCCTGCTCTTGTATTCTATAACTCAGCTAATAAAAGAAAGGATTCCATATGCCTTCTTATCCACCTTATTGACCTGTCCTGCTACATTCAGGGATCTGTGGACATTCACTCCAAGGTCCCTTCCTCTACACTTCTCAGTATTTTCCTATTAATCATGTATTCCTTTGCCTTGTTTGACCTCCCCAAATGCATCACCTCACACTTCTCCAAGTTGAATTCCATTTGCCACTTTTCTGTCCATCTGACCAGACCATTAATTTCTTCCTGCAGCCTACAGCTATCCTCCTCACTATCTACCACATGGCCAATCTTTGTGTTGTCTGCAAACATCTTGATCATGCCCCCTACATTTATGTCCAAATCGTTAATATACACCACAGAAAGCAGGGACCTGGTACTAAGCCCTGTGGAACACCACTGTCAACAGCCTTCGAGTCGCTAAAACAGCCATCAACAATTATCCTTTGTTTCCTACCACTGAGCCAATTTTGTATCCACCTTGCTGCATTTCTCTGGATCCCATGGGATTTTATTTTTATAACCAGTCAGCCACGTGGGACCTTGTCAAAAGCCCTGCTAAAATCCACGTAGACCACATCAACTGCACTACTCTCATCTATCTTCCTTGTTACTTCTTCAGAAAATTCGATCAAGTTGGTCAAACAAGATCTTCCCTTAACAAAACCATTTTGACTATCCTTGATTAACCTCTGCCTTTCTACGTGAGAGTTTATCCTGTCTCTCAGAATAGATTCCAATAATTTGCCCACTACTGAGGTTAGACTGAATGGCCTGTAATTATTCAGTCTATCCTTCGCTCCCTTTTGAAACAGAGGTACAAAGTTAGCAATTCTCCAATCCTCCGGCACCACACCTGTATCCAGTGAGGACCGGAAAATCACTCCCATCAGAACATGTGTTCAGCTGCATGAGGGACACCTCCCCCCACCCCTTCACTAGTGTTATTTAAAGGGTTAACCATCCAAGTTCCAGAGGAGGTGTTTTTGACTTTCTTTTGCAGGTGCAGAATTAGTGGAAGTCCTGTGTTGTGTCATTGGGATGGTGGAGGGAACTTGTGCCTGGAGTCGGAGGAGGTAGGGGAGGTCTTTAATGAATACTTTGCTTCAGTATTCACTAGTGAGAGGGACCTGGACGTTTGTGAGGACAGGGTGAAACAGGCTGATATGCTCGAACAGGTTGATGTTAAGAAGGAGGATGTGCTGGAAATTTTGAAAGACATGAGGACAGATAGGTCCCCGGGGCCAGACGGGATATACCCAAGGTTGTTACGGGAAGCGAGGGAAGAGATTGCCGCGCCTTTAGCGATGATCTTTGCGTCCTCACTGTCCACTGGAGTAGTACCAGATGATTGGAGGGTGGCAAATGTTATTCCCTTGTTCAAGAAAGGGAATAGGGATAACCCTGGGAATTACAGACCAGTCAGTCTTACGTCGGTGGTGGGCAAATTATTGGAGAGGATTCTGAGAGACAGGATTTATGATTATTTGGAAAAGCATAGTTTGATTAGAGATAGTCAGCATGGCTTTGTGAGGGGCAGGTCATGCCTCACAAGCCTTATTAAATTCTTTGAGGATGTGACAAAACACATTGATGAAGGAAGAGCAGTGGATGTGGTGTAGATGGATTTTAGCAAGGCATTTGATAACGTTCCCCATGGTAGGCTCATTCAGAAAGTAAGGAGGCATGGGATACAGGGAAATTTGGCTGTCTGGATACAGAATTGGCTGACCCATAGAAGACAGAGGGTGGTAGTAGATGGAAAGTATTCAGCCTGGAGCTCAGTGACCAGTGGTGTTCCGCAGGGATCTGTTCTGGGACCTCTGCTCTTTGTGATTTTATAAATGACTTGGATGAGGAAGTGGAAGGCTGGGTTAGCAAGTTTGCCGATGACACAAAGGTTGCTGGAGTTGTGGATAGTGTGGAGGGCTGTTGTAGGTTGCAACGGGACATTGACAGGATGCAGAGCTGGGCTGAGAAGTGGCAGATGGAGTTCAACCTGGAAAAGTGTGAAATGATTCATTTTGGAAGGTCGAATTTGAATGCAGAATACAGGCTTAAAGACAGGATCCTTGGCAGTGTGGAGGAACAGAGGGATCTTGGGGTCCACGTCCATAGATCCCTCAAAGTTGCCACCCAAGTTGATAGGGTTGTTAAGAAGGCGTATGGGGTGTTGGCTTTCATTAACAGGGGGATTGAGTTTAAGAGCTGCGAGGTTATGCTGCAGCTCTATAAAGCCCTGGTTAGACCACACTTGGAATATTGTGTTCAGTTCTGGTCGCCTCATTATCGGAAGGATGTGGAAGCTTTAGAGAGGGTGCAGAGGAGATTTACCAGGATGCTGCCTGGACTGGAGGGCATGTCTTATGAAGAAAGGTTGAGGGAGCTAGGGCTTTTCTCATTGCAGCGAAGAAGGATGAGAGGTGACTTGATAGAGGGGTACAAGATGATGAGAGGCATAGATAGAGTGGATAGCCAGAGACTTTTTCCCAGGGCGGAAAGGGCTATCACCAGGGGGCATAATTTTAAGGTGATTGGAGGAAGGTTTAGGAGAGATGTCAGAGGTAGGTTCTTTACACAGAGTGTGGTGGGTGCATGGAATGCACTGCCAGCGGTGGTAGTAGAAGCAGATACATTAGGGATATTTAAGCGACTCTTGGATAGGTACATGGATGATAGTAGAATGAAGGGTATGTAGGTAGTTTGATCTTAGAGTAGGTTAAAGGGTCGGCACAATATCGTGGGCCGAAGGGCCTGTGCTGTACTGTTCGATGTTCTATTGGAGGAATTTTGCTAACGTTTCAGATTTTCAAGGAGTGGTGTTCGATTCTGACAAAGAGGTCAGAGGTGTTGTTTGGCCTGTCAACAGAAAGTGTCTGCTTCAGAAATAGGGGCTAGAGTTGTAATCCCTATTTGGCTGTAGCATGATATGAAAATGGAGCACAGGCAGCAGGGAGGGGTGCAAAGTGCAGAGGGAGGCAGAGGTGGGCTGTCAATAGAAGGACCTGTCCACCAAGGTACTTTAGGGACTTCTACTTCTACCTCAGTCAGCAACTATGTGTGAGGTGCCTATGCTTCAATAAGAAGATGGTCACTGAAATGTGCCACCTCCTATAGCCTGGTCTGCAGGCACACAGCAGGGCAATGACGGCACTGCCAGTGGAGGCAAGGTCACTGTCATTGTAAATTTCTACGCCACAGGCGGGAGCAGGTGACATTAGCAACATCTCACAGCTTGCCGCCCATTACTGCATCAGGGAGGTCATAGAGGCCCTGTGTATAGGAGATGGGACTTTACCGTCTTCCCACTGACCACAGTAAAGCAGGATGAGACAGCATATGAGACAGGTAGGTAGAATTCCCATTGAGTGCTGCTGGAGGGAGTATGAAGATGGGAGTTCGGTAACTGAGGGAGTTTGGTAAGGAGGGGAACTATAAATTAAGAGAGAAAATAAATTTGGCTGCACTGAGAGCTACTATGAGTGCATAGAGTGTAAAGTGGGAGTTTGGTGCATGAGGGAGGGGCTCCTTTCATTCTTTATCTTTCTTTTTCTACCTTTTTTCAGCCTCCAGTCGCTGCCTCTCTCCTCGGTACAGGGAAAGAAGCTGATTGGTGAGTAATGGGTAAGTTATTCTACTTTTAATTGTAATAAATAGTTTTCCAACCTACGGTATGGCAGATCAGCTTGGCCAAGTGGAATGTACATCCTGCGGTATGTGGGAAGTCATGGACGCACATGTTCTAGACAAACACATCTGCAGGAAGTGTCACCAGTTGCAGAAGCTTGAGCTCCGGGTTTCGGAACTCAGGAAGCTGCTGGAATTACTGTTGTGCATTCGAGAGGCAGAGGACTACATGGATAGCACGTTCAGGGAGGTGGTCACACCAGAGGTTAGGAGTATGCAGGCAGAGAGGAAATGGGTGACCGTCAGGTAGTCTGGGAGAACCAGGCAGGCAGTGCAGGAGTCCCCTGAGACTATCTTGCTTGCTAATCAGTTTTCCATTTTGAATACTGGTGAGGGCAATGGTTCCACAGGGGAGTGCAGCCAGAGCAACGTTTGTGGCACCACTGATGACTCAGCTGCACAGGAGGGGAGGAGGAAGAGCAATAGTGATAGGGGATTTGATAGTCAGGGGATCAGACAGGCATTGCTGCAGCAATAAATGTGACTCCAGGATGGTATGTTGCCTCCTGGTGACAGTGTCAAGGATGTCATGGAGCAGCTGGAGGACATCCTTCTGGGGGAGGGTGAACAGCCAGAGGTCATGGTCCACACTGGTACCAATGACATAGGTAGGAAGAGAGATGAAGTCCTGAAAGCAGATTTTAGGGGGTTAGGAAGGAAATTAAAAAGCAGGACCTCAAGAGCAGTAATCTCAGGATTACTCCCAGTGCCACATGCTCATGAGCATAGGAATAGGAGGATTGATCGATCGAACATGTGGCTGGTGAATTGGTGGAGGAGGGAGGGCATCAGATTTCTGAGGCATTGGGACCGGTTCTGGGGCAGGTGGGACCTGTACAAGATGGACGAGCTACACCTCAACAGGACCGGAACTAATATCCTTGCAGGGAGATTTGCTGGTGCTGTTGGAGAGGGTTTAAACTAGCTTCAAAAACAAGAAATGCTGGATTCACTCAGCAGGTCTGGCAGCATCTGTGGAAAGAGAAGCAGAGTTAACGTTTCGGGTCAGTGACCCTTCTTCGGAACTGACAAATATTAGAAAAGTCACAGATTATAAACAAGTGAGGTGGGGGTTGGGCAAGAGATAACAAAGGAGAAGGTGCAGATTGGACCAGGCCACATAGCTGACCAAAAGGTCACGCAGCAAAGGCAAACAATATGTTAATGGTGTGTTGAAAGACAAAGCATTAGTACAGATTAGGTGTGAATATACTGAATATTGAACAGCAGCAAGTGCAAACCTGAAGAAAAACAACCTGAAAAAAACAGTGGGTAAGCAAACTGAACAAACTAAGATGAAATGAAATAAATGCAAAAAAAGATTGTAAAAAATGTAAAAAGGAATGTGTAAAAAAAAAAGAAGGAAGAAAAAATAACTAAAAATGACTAAAAATGAAAGTAAAGTGGGGGGCTGTCATGCTCTGAAATTATTGAACTCAATGTTCAGTCCGGCAGGCTGTAGTGTGCCTAATCGGTAGATGAGATGCTGTTCCTCGAGCTTGCGTTGATGTTCACTGGAACACTGCAGCAATCCCAGGACAGAGATGTGAGCATGAGAGCAGGGGTGAGTGTTGAAATGGCAAGCAACCGGAAGCTCAGGGTCCTGCTTGCGGACTGAGCGGAGATGTTCCGCAAAGCGGTCACCCAGTCTGCGCTTGGTCTCCCCAATGTAGAGGAGACCACACTGTGAGCAGCGAATACAGTATACTACATTGAAAGAAGTACAAGTAAATCGCTGCTTCACCTGAAAGGAGTGTTTGGGGCCTGGGATAGTGAGGAGAGAGGAGGTAAATGGGCAGGTATTACACCTCCTGCGATTGCAAGGGAAGGTGCCCTGGGACGGGGACGAGGTGGTG
This sequence comes from Heterodontus francisci, assembly GCF_036365525.1. Classification (NCBI taxonomy): domain Eukaryota; kingdom Metazoa; phylum Chordata; class Chondrichthyes; order Heterodontiformes; family Heterodontidae; genus Heterodontus; species Heterodontus francisci. The sequence goes on from NC_090383.1 coordinate 50,161,806, forward strand.
GGGGTAATGGAGGAGTGGACCAGGGTGTCGCGGAGGGAACGATCCCTTCGGAATGCTGACAGGGGAAGGGAGGGGAAGATGCGACTGGTAGTGGCATCACGCTGGAGGTGGCGAAAATGGCGGAGGATGATCCTTTGGATATGGAGGCTGGTGGGATGAAAAGTGAGGACAAGGGGAACCCTGTCATGGTTCTGGGAGGGAGGGGAAGGGGTGAGGGTAGAGGTGCGGGGAATGGGTCGGACACAGTTGAGGCCCCTGTCAACCACAGTGGGGGGAAATCCTCGGTTGAGGAAAAAGGAGGTCATATCAGAAGCACCGTCATGGAAGGTAGCATCATCAGAGCAGATGCGTCGGAGACGGAGAAACTGGGAGAATGGAATGGAGTCCTTACAGGAGGTAGGGTGTGAAAAAGTGTAGTCGAGGTAGCTGTGGGAGTCAGTGGGCTTATAATGGATATTGGTAGACAACTTATCCCCAGAGATGGAGACAGAGAAGTCGAGGAAGGGAAGGGAAGTGTCAGAGATGGACCATGTAAAGGTGAGAGAAGGGTGGAAAGTGGAAGCAAAGTTGATAAAGTTTTCTAGTTCGGGGCGGGAGCAGGAAACGGCACCGATACAGTCATCAATGTACCGGAAAAAGAATTGGGGGTGACGGCCTGAGTAGGACTGGAACAAAGAATGCTCGACATATCCCACAAAAAGACAGGCATAACTAGGACCCATGCGGGTACCCATAGCGACACCTTTTACTTGAAGGAAATGCATGGAGTTGAAGGAGAAGTTGTTCAATGTGAGAACAAGTTCAGCCAGGCGGAGGAGGGTGTTGGTGGATGGAGACTGGTTGGGCCTCTGTTCCAGGAAGAAGCGGAGAGCCCTCAAACCATCCTGGTGGGGGATGGAGGTGTCGAGTGATTGGACGTCCATAGTGAAGAGGAGGCGGTTGGGACCAGGAAACTGGAAATTGTCAAAATGACGTAGGGCGTCAGAAGAGTCACGGATGTAGGTGGGAAGAGACTGGACCAGCGGAGAAAAGATAGAGTCTAGATAGGAAGAAATAAGTTCAGTGGGGCAGGAGCAGGCTGATACAATGGGTCTGCCGGGACAGTCCCGTTTGTGGATTTTGGGAAGGAGGTAGAAGCGGGCTGTCCGGGGTTGCGGAACTATGAGGTTGGAAGCTGTAGAGGGAAGATCTCCAGAGGAGATGAGGTCAGTGACAGTCCTTTGGACGGTGGCTTGATGTTCGGTGGTGGGGTCATGGTCCAGAGGGAGGTAGGAAGAGGTGTCTGTGAGTTGGCGTTGAGCTTCTGCAAGGTAGAGGTCGGTACGCCACACAACAACAGCACCACCCTTGTCTGCAGGTTTGATGACCATGTCAGGGTTAGACCTGAGAGAACAGAGTGCCTCAAGTTCAGAGGGGGACAGGTTAGAGTGAGTGAGGGGGGCAGAGAATGTTTAAACTAGCTTGTCAGGGGGGTGGGAACCTGAGAGGTAGCTCATATGAAAGGAAGTAAAGCTGGTAACAGGAGGTAGAAAAGTAGTAAGCGACATTAGAAGGCAGGCAAAACAAAGGCGAGCATCAACTAGGTATAGAATGCAGAATAATGTTAAGAAGACCAGGTTAAGGGCACTCTACCTGAATGCACACAGCATTGAAAGGCACAAATAGAGGTAAATGGGTATGATCGAATTGCCATTACGGAAATGCGGCTGCAAGGTGACCAAGACTGGGAACTGAATATTCAAGGATATTTAGGAACAACAGGCAACAAGGAAAAGGAGCTGGTGCTGTGCTGATAATAAGGGATGGGATCAGTACATTAGTAAGGGAGGATCTCAGATCGGAAGAACAAAATGTGGAATCTGTTTGGGTAGAGCTAAGAAACAGCGAGGGCAGCAAACATTGGTAGGAGTTGTTTATAGGCCACCAAACAATAGTGGTAGTGTTGAGCATGGAATTAATCAGGAGATTAGAGAAGCATGCAGCATGGGGAATACGGTAATTATGGGTGACTTCAATTGGCACATAAACTGGGTAAACGTAATGAGCACTAATGCTGTGGAGGATGAGTTTCTGGAGTGTGTTCAGGATGGTTTTCTAAAGCAGTATGTTCAGGAACCGATTACAGAGCAGGCTATTTTAGATTTAGTATCATGAAATGAGAAAGGGCTAATTAATAATCTTGTTCTAAAAGAACCTTTAGGGATGAGTGACCATAATATGATAGAATTTTATGTTATGTTTGAAAGTCAGGTAGTTCAATCTGAAGCCAGGGTGTTAAATTTGAACAATGGAAATTATGAAGATATGAGGGGCAAAGTGGCTGAGGTGGATTAGGAAAATACATTAAAAGGTATGACAGTGCATAGGCAATGGATAGTCTTCAAAGAATTATTACATAGTTTACAGCAACTATACATTCATTCAAGGCCCAAAGCACCAAAAGTAAGGGTAGTCAACAGTGGCTAAGAGAGGAAGTTAAGGATTGTATAAGATTAAAAGAAAAGGCCAATAAAGTTGCCAGAAATAGTAGTAAACCTGAGGACTGGGAGGATTTTAGAATACAGCAAAGGAGGACTAAGAAACTGATATAGAAAGAATAGAATATGAATGTACACTAGCAAAAAACATAAAAATGGACTGTAAAAACTTCTATAGGTATGTAAAAAGTAAACTTTTGGCTAAGACAAATGTGGGTCCATTACAGGCAGGCTCAGGTGAATTTATAATGGGAATAGAGAAATGGCAGAGAAGCTAAATAGTTACTCTGTGTCTGTCTTTACTGAGGAAGATACAAGAAATCTCCCAGAATTAGACATCCAAGGGATTAGGGAGAATGAGGAATTGAAGAAAATTAGTATTAGTAAGGTTATATTGGAGAAATTAATAGGACTGAAGGTTGATAAGTCCCCGGGACCTGATATTCCACATCCCAGAGAGTTGAAAGAGGTAGCTATGGAGATAGTGGATGCATTGGTGATCATCTTCCAAAATTCTATAGATTCTGGAACAATTCCTGCAGATTGGAAGGTAGCAAATTTCACCCCAATATTTAAGAAGGGAGGGAAGAGAGAAAACAGGGAACTGCAGACCTTTTAGCCTTACATCAGTAGTAGGGAAAATGTTAGAATCTATTCTAAAGGATGTGATAAATGGACACTTGGATAATAATGCTCTGATTGGGCATAGTCAACATAGATTTATGAATGGGAAATCATGTTTGATGAAGCTATGGAATTTTTTGAGGATGTTACTAAGAACTGATAAAGTTAGTGGACGTAGTATACTTGGATTTTCAGAAGGCTTTTTAGATTAGATTAGAGATACAGCACTGAAACAGGCCCTTCGGCCCACCGAGTCTGTGCCGAACATCAACCACCCATTTATACTAATCCTACACTAATCCCATATTCCTACCAAACATCCCCACCTGTCCCTATATTTCCCTACCACCTACCTATACTAGTGACAATTTATAATGGCCAATTTACCTATCAACCTGAAAGTCTTTTGGCTTGTGGGAGGAAACCGGAGCGCCCGGAGAAAACCCACGCAGACACAGGGAGAACTTGCAAACTCCACACAGGCAGTACCCGGAATCGAACCCGGGTCCCTGGAGCTGTGAGGCTGCGGTGCTAACCACTGCGCCACTGTGCCGCCTTTTGATAAAGTCCCACACAGGAGGTTGGTTAGCAAAATTAAAACACATGGGATAGGAGGTAATATAATGGCATGGATTAAGGATTGGTTAACAGGCAGAAAACAGAGTAGGAATAAATGGGTCATTCTTGCGTTGGCAGGCTGTGACTAGTGGGATACTGCAAGGATCAGTACTTGGCCCCAGCTGTTCACAATATATATCAATGATTTGGATGTGGGGACCAAATGTAACATTTCCAAGTTCACAGATGACACAAAACTAACTGGGAATGTGTGCTGTGAGGAAGATGCAAAGCAGCTTCAAGGGGATTTGGACAGACTTAGTGGCAGATGGAATATAATGTGGAAAAATGTGAGCTTATCCATTTTGGTAGGAGGCCTGGGTGTCCTTGTCAATAAGTCACTGAAAGCTAACATGTAGGTGCAGCAAGCAATTAAGAAGTCTAAGGGAATTTTAGCCACTATTGCAAGAGGATTTGAGTACAGGAGTAGTGAAGTTTTGCTTCAGTTGTATAGAACCTTGATTGGACCGCACCTGGAGTACTGTATGCAGTTTTGGTCCCCTTACCTTAGGAAGGATATTATTGCCACACAGGGAGTGCAACGAAGGTTCACCAGACTTGTTCCCGGAATGGCAGGACTGTCCTATGAAGAGAGATTGGGGAAACTGGGCCTGTATTCTCTAGAGTTTCGGAGAATGAGAGGTGATCGCATTGAAACCTACAAAATATTTAAAGGGATAGACAGGGAAGATGCAGATAAGATGTTTCCCCTGGTTGGGGAGCCTAGAACCAGGGGTCACAATTTCAAAATAAGGGGGAAGCCACTTAGTACAGAGATGAGGAGAAATTTCTTTTCTCAGAAGGTTGTGATCTTTGGAATTTTCTACCCAAGAGGGCTATGGAAGCTCAGTCATTGAGTATGTTTCAAGTAGAGATTGACAGATTTCTAAAAAGCATTGACATAAAGGGATAAGGGGATAGTGTGAGAAAAAGGCATTGAAGTGGATCAGCCATGATCGTACTGAATGGCAGAACAGGCTGGATGGCCTACTCCAGTTCCTATGTTCCTAATGGAGCAGGGTGCAAATGACTGCATGCATGTGGCTCTGTGGCCCCACATGTTAGAGGGGAGATTTTCTATAATAAAGTCATAGAGTGATACAGCACTGAAACAGGCCCTTCGGCCCACCGAGTCTGTGCTGACCAACAACCACCCATTTATACTAATGCTACATTAATCCCATATTTCCTACCACATCCCCACCATTCTCCTACCACCTACCAATACTAGGGGCAATTAACAATGGCCAATTTACCGATCAACCTGCAAGTTTTTGGCTGTGGAAGGAAACTGGAGCACCCAGTGGAAACCCATGCGGTCACAGGGAGAACTTGCAAACTCCGCACAGGCAGTACACAGAAGCGAACCCGGGTCGCTGGAGCTGTGAGGCTGTGGTGCTAACCACTGCACCAGTGTGCCGTCCACAAGGGTTATCTTTTCATCAATGTCCAGTTGATGTCGAAAACCAAAAGATCCTCTCAGTAAATCTTGTTATCCTGGCAACAGCCGCGACACCTTCATCCTACGACAGTCAGCCATACCTGCCACATTTGGACCACGACGAAGAACCAAAGATTGGCTGCTGGGTGACAAGGAATGCCCACTATACACCTGGCAAATGACTCCCCTCCACCACCCAACCATATGAGTACAGCATGTGTATACTGCAGCACCAAGAAAGAGCATGCAGCACAGGTGTCCGAAAGAAATGGTTTGCTGCATGGACCACTCAGGGGGCACCCTCCAGTACTCGCCAGAGTGTATGCCCAAGTAGTTGATAGTCTGCTGCATCGTCCAAACCTACCTATCATGAGGGCGCAGTCCTTGCCACTAGGCATTCGGAGGCCACCTTGGGAGAAGGTGGAAGAGGAATCATCCAGAATCCCTTCTCTCCAAACAGACTGTCTGTGAGCAGCTACTGAGACTCCAGTTTCCTAAGCTGTCTGTCATCCCAGTATACAGTTGCTCCACAATATCCCACCTTTCAATTCATCTGCTATTTACCATGACAGTGTTCCATTAGCCAAAATCTTGAAATAAAAGCCACCAAAAAAAAATTCCACTTTATCCAATGTTTACAATAGTACATACAAAACTGATCTATTCACCCTTGTGCATTTCCTTCGTACCTGCCTTGCAGTTACCTTTGCCTGTCCTAGTGCTGCTATGTAGTGCTACCCCAGTGGCTGCAACAAGGCTGGTGGAAGGCTGTTGACTTTCACTGGGCAAGACTGCAGATGGCCTTGCAGGACGCCCTCAAGCAGCTTTAGACCTTGAGGACCTGGCTTCAGATTGCACCACTCAGCATGGGTTCAGTAATTTGGGTTGGGTGGCTGAAAGGCAACAGAAAGGGCACTGACTGAGTGGCAGTGATGGGTGCACGGATGCTGTTATCCTGAGAGAGAGCGGCAGCTCATGCTCCACAAAGCCACTGGCACTCTGCTGTGGCAGTACCTCACCAATCTTAGTAATCTGTTAGAGGACAGATTTCTGGACTGCTGTGAGAGCCAATATGTCCCATAGGCATGATGGCAGCAGTCTGAGCCCTGTATGGCCTCATCCTAAGCTTTCACTGCAGCACTTTGACGATGAGTGACTTCCACCTGTGCTGCAATTGAACATACATACATACGAACTAGGAAAAGGAGGAGGCTATTCAGCCCCTCAAGTCTGCTCCGCCAATCTATAAGATCATGGCTGATTTGTTTGTAGACTCAAATCCACTTTTCTGCCTACCCCTGATACCCTTTGACTCCCTTGTTTGTCAAGAATCTGTCTGCCTATGCCTTAAAAACATTCAATGGCCCTGCCTCCACCACTCTCCAGGGAAGAGAGTTCCACAGACTCACGACCCTCTGAGAGAAAAAGATTCTCCTCATCTCTGTCTTAAATGGGAGAGCTCTTATTTGAAAACTGTTCCCCTAGTTTTAGTCTCTCTCACAAGAGGAAACATCCTTTCAACATCCACCGTGTCAAGTCGCTTCAAGATCTAATATTTTCAATAAAATCACCTCTAATCCTTCCAAACTCCAATGGACACAGAATCAACCTGTTAAACCTTTCCTCATAAGATAACCCTCCCATCTCAGCAATCAGTCGAGTGAACCTTCTCTGAACTGCTTCCAACTCATTTATATCCTTTGTTACAACCAATGAGAAAGGTGTCTAGGGGTCTCTTTCAGCCTTCACCTGGTCTTAGTGTAACAGGGTTTTAATTTTAAACACACCGTGTCTTGAGCAAGGTAAATCCTTGTTCACTACTTTCCGATTATAAGGCATAGAAACTAGCACACTGGGTTTTCTCAGGTTTAAAGAAGAAAAGTGAAATTTATTAAAACTTAAACTCTTATTCGGTTAACACCGACAGATACACGCCACACCCCACGCTAGCATGAAAACGCAATACGTACATGCAAATAGAGACAGAAAAGAGCAGAAGAAAAATAGTGGAGAAGTTTGAAGCAATCTCTGAAGAGGGGTTTTTGATACTGCACTTTGAGCTCTCCGTAGTCCTTGCTTGTAGGTAGATCTTGCTTTTCGTTGGGGCCCAGTATTCTTCTTAAACCTTGTTCACTTGTAGACCCAGTAAAAACACATATAGCAAAAACACATAAGAACTTAATTAAAACAAAGGGGCACAGCACACAGATAGCCGAAGAATTGCAGATATGATTATAGAAAAGGTATTGAGGAGGATCCCAGAAACTGTCCTTGAACTTAGCAGATATAAGGAGTTGTCATAGACACCAGATATGATTAGACTCATAATAGACAATGGGAAACTGTGAAGTTTTGAACAGGTTCTCACTGAGCCAAATAAGGAATTATCATTATGTCAGTATACCAGACCCCTATGAGTAAGTAAGAGGGGTGGGTCTTAGAAACAAGATTTAACACCTGACTGAAACTGAGGAAGGTATGAGAACCCCGGGGAAGAACACTCGAGAAGATACCCTGAGCCAGGGGCTCAGAGAACAGAACAGCAGCCGCAAGTCCGAGACTGATCACCTCATGTCTTGACGGGTAGGATACTGTACAAGTAGTGAGAGCTTGTACTTGATGATTTAGTGTGTGAATAAAATATTGATATACCTTTCACCAATTGGATTCCGCGGATTCTTTAAGAATAAGCGCGTGTTAGGCACAACACACTGTAGTAGACTTTTCTCTGTCGGGGTTCATATGTCTTCAATGGATTCTAAAGCTGGTGAGAGCAAGATGAGAGCAGACAGGAGAGAGGTCTTGTCCAGTCCAGGAGCAAACAGCTTTCTGAATTTTAAAACTCTGTGGCAAGTTCAAATTCAAAAAACTCCAACAGTCATGTGACTAAACTGGTCTGACCATGTCTGTTTGTGTATTCGGCCATCTTAGCAGTTAACCTGGAATGCTAGCTTCTCCACCTTCAATATCTGGTAATCAAAAGTCCATTGTGGATTAAATTGGAGCAGGGAGTGGCCCCTTTGTGCTTTCCAAGTACTGTCTGTTACTATGCAAATGTATTTCCAGTCAAGGGTCTGGTGCTTTTCTTTTTTAAAACAAGTCTTCCTTTACTCCAGTAACAGTTTAAAAATCAATATTCATGTGGCAAAATTAATTTGTCTCATTCTTGGCAGGTGGAGGTCTGCATGACACCTTTCTTAATTAAGGAGACCAAAACTGTACACAATACTCTCGCCAATGCCCTGTACAACTGCAGGAAAACATCTCTACTTTTATATTCCATTCCCCTTGCAAAAAATGACAACATTGCATTTGCCTTCTTAATCACTTGCTGTATCTGCATACTAACTTTTTGTTTTGTGTACTAGGACAGCCAGATCCCTCTGCATCTCAGAGATGTGCAATCTCTCTCCATTTAAATATGCTGCTTTTCTATTTTTCTGGCCAAAGTGGACAAGTTCACACTTTCCCACATTATACTCCATCTGCCAAGTCTTTGCCCATTCACTTATTCCATCTACATCTCTTTGCAGACTCCTTATGTCCTCTTCACAACTTACTCTCCCACTTATCTTTGTGTTATCAGCAAATTTAGCAACCATACATTCTGTCTCTTCATCCAAGTCATTGATATAGATTGTAAATAGTTGAGGCTCCAGCACTGATCCCTGTGGCACTCCACTAGTTACAGCTTGTCAACCTGAAAACAACCCATTTATGCCTGCTCTCTGTTTCCTGTTAGCTAACCAATCCATGCTAATATGTTACCCCCTACATCATGAGCTCTTGTTTTGTTTAGTAACCTTGTCAGATGCCTTCTGGAAATCCAAGTACACCACATCCACAGGCTCCCCATTATCCACATTGCTTGTTACTCCCTCAAAGAACTCTAATAAATTAGTCAAACACGTTTTCCCTTTCACAAAACCATGTTGACTCCATTATAACCTCCTCAATAATAGATTCCAGAATTTTCCTATGATAGATGTTAAGCTAACTGGCCTATAGTTTCCTGCTTTCTGTCTCCCTCCTTTCTTGAATAGCAGAGTTACATTTGCTATTCTCCAATCTGATGGGATTTCCAGAATCTAGGGAATTTTGGAAAATTAAAACCAATGCATCCACTATCTCAGGAGCCACTTCTTTTAAGACCCTAGGATGAAGTCAATCAGAACCTGGGGAATTGTCAGCCTTTAGTTCTAGTAATTTTCTCAGTACCCTCTCACTAGTGATGGTAATTGCATCAAGTTTCTCCCTCCCTTTCAACTCTTGATTCACAATTATTTCTGAGATGGTATTTGTATCCTCTACAGTGAAGACAGATGCAAAAAATTCAATTCCTCTGCCATTTCCTTATTTTCCATTATTAACTCCCCAGACTCACTCTCAAGAGGACCAACACTCACTCTTTTCTTTTTTAAATACCTGTAGAAATTGTTACTGTCTGTTTTTATATTTCTAGCTAGCTTTCTCTCATATTCTAATTTCTCTCTCATTATTCTTTGTCATTTTTTTTTAGAGATAATGCACTGAAACAGGCCCTTCAGCCCACCGAGTCTGTGCCGACCAACAACCACCCATTTATACTAATCCTACATTAATCCCATATTCCCTACCACCTACTGACACGAGATACAATTTACAATGGCCTATTTACCTATCAACCTGCAAGTTTTTGGCTGTGGGAGGAAACCGGAGCACCCGGCGAAAACCCACGCAGACACAGGGAGAACTTGCAAACTCCACACAGGCAGTACCCAGAACTGAACCCAGGTCGCTGGAGCTGTGAGGCTGCGGTGCTAGCCACTGCGTCACTGTGCCACCCAAGCTTTGGTATTTTTTATATTCTATCCAATCTTCTGACCTATCACCACTCTTTGCTGAATTGCATGCTTTTTCTTTCAATTTGTTACAATCTTTAACTTCCTTAGTTAGCTACGGATGGTGCGTCCTTCGCCGAGAATCATTCTTTCTCACTGAAATGTATCTTTGCCGAGTGTTATGAAATAGCTCCTTAAATGTCTGCCTTTGCATCTCTACTGACCTATCCCTTAACCTAATTTCCCAGTTTACTTTAGCCAGCTCTGTCTTCAAACTCTCACAATTACCCTTACTTAAATTTAAAATACTAGTCTTGGATCCACTCTTCTCACCCTCAAACTGAATGTAAAATTCAATCATGTTGTGATCGCTGCTACCTAGGGGCGCCTTTACTATGAGGTTCTTAATTAATCCAGTCTCTTTACACATTCCCAGATCTCGAATAGCCTGCTCTCTGGTTGGCTCTAGAACTTGCTGCTTTAAGAAACTGTCCCAAAAACACTCCATGAACTCATCTTCCAGGCTACCTTTGCCAATCTGCTTCATTCAATTTATCTGTAGATTAAAATCCCGCATGATTATCGCTGTACCACTCTCACAAGCCCCCATTATTCCTGTATACCCTGTCCAGAGTATAGATACTGTTAGGGGGCCTATAAACTACTCCCACAAGTGACTTTCTATTTTTACTATTTCTTATCTCTACCCAACCTGCTTCTACATCTTGATTTTTAGAACTAAGGTCACCTCTCTCTATTGTATGTCATCCTTAATTAACAAAGCTACCCCTCCACCTTTTCCTCGTTTTTCCACCCTTCCAAAATGTCATGAACCCTTGAATATTTGTCATCTTGCAGCCATGTCTCTGTAATAACTATCAGATCATACATCTTTATTTCTATTTGAGCTCTCAATTCATTTGTTTTGTTATAAATGCTACGCACATTCAAATACAGAGCCTTTCGTTTTGTCTTTTTACTATTTATGCAACATCTAGCCTGAGCTGCGTGCACTCTCTTAATTTTGTACCTTCTGTCCCTTCCTGCCACACCCTGATTAGCATTTCCCTTATTGCTACCTTGCTCCCTTGCCTTGTCCTCTCTCTTTAATTTATCATATCTTCTCTCACTTGATCCCTCGTCCCCACTATTTAGTTTAAAATCCTCTCTAGTGCTCTAGTTATACAACTCACCAGAACACTGGTCCCAGCACGGTTCAGGTGATGACTGTCCCAGAGGTATAGCTCCTTCTTTCCCCAGTACTGGTGCCAGTGCCCCATGAATCGAAATCCATTTCTCCCACACCAATCTTTGAGCCACGCATTTAACTCTCTAATATTTACCCTACTCCAATTTGCACGCAGCTCAGGTAATAATCCAGAGATTATTACCTTTGAGGTTCTACTTTTTAGTTTAGCCCATAGCTGCTCATACTCTCTATACAGAACCTTTTTCCTAGTCCTATCCATGTCATTGGTACCCACATGGACCACAACAACTGGATCCTCCCCCTCCCACTGTAAGTTCCTCTCCATCCCCAAGCAGATGTCCCAAACCCTGGCACCGGGCAGACAACACAGCCTTCTGGACTCTCGCTCATGGCCACAAAGAACTGTGTTTATCCCCCTGACTATACTGCCCCTACTACCACTACATTTCTATTTACTCCCCCCTCTTGAATGGCTTCCTATATCATGGTGCTGTGATCAGTTTGCTCATCCATCCTGCAGCCGTTGTTCTCATCCATGCAAGCTGAAAGAACTTTAAACCTGTTGGACAACTGCAAGGACTGGGGCTCCTCCACTTCTGCCTTCTCGATCTCCTTAGCTGCCTCACTTGCAGTCACATATTTCCTGTCCCTGATCACTGAGCAAATCAGAAGACCCGATCCGAAGGGGTGTGACTGCCTTCTGAAACTATGGCCGGAATTTTATAGTGGGCGGACGGGAGCCGGACTCCGACGTAAATGTCGGTGATGAACCCGCTTCCGCCCAGCCTGGGGATCCGTCCCATTTTTTATGGATCCCCAAGCTTTAATTGGCCCGAGGCGGGACTTCCACCCACTTGAGAGAGGAGGTCCCGCCTTAGTGAGCTGCCGGCCAATCAGCTCAGTCTCAGCAGCACCACCGGGAGTGGTGGCCACTGCTGGGACTGCAGCTCAGCCGACGCCATGGACCCGAGAGAGTGGGTAAGTTTGGGTTGCCTCATCAGTGGGATCGGTCGTGTCCTGGTGAGGCTAGGTTGGTCGTTTGGGGGAGGGGGTGCCTTGGATCCCGGGGGTGGGTTGGGAGGTGGTGATGGCCCTCAATCGGGCACCCTGTGCCCGACTGCCATGCTCCCGCCCGGGTCGCACAAATGCCGGCAGCTATCGCTGGGCGGGCTTTCACGTCCCCAGCCTCCCGTAGCCTGCCACTCAATTTTACGCCACCCCTATGCCACCATCCGACCCGCTGGGGCATCGTAAAATTCCAGCCAAAGTGTCTAGGTAACTTTCCCCCTCCCTGATGCATCACTGTGTCTGTAGCTAGGCCTCCAACTTATCAACTCTGAGCCAAAGCTCCTCAAGCCGCAGACACTGAATGCAGACATGGGTGCCGTGGATCACATCGGTGTCCATTAACTCCCACATACTGCAGCCACCTGCCCTGCCATCCTGATTGTTTTTTAAATATTTAATTATTTAGGTTTTTTTTAGTTTTTAGAGATACAGCACTGAAACAGGCCCTTCGGCCCACCGAGTCTATGCCGACCATCAACCACCCATTTTATACTAATCCTACACTAATCCCATATTCCTACCACATCCCCACCTGTCCCTATATATTTCCCTACCACCTACCTATACTAGGGGAAATTTATAATGGCCAATTTACCTACCAACCTGCAAGTCTTTTGGAAATACTCAGCAGCCAATCCATTAAGCTTTACTCCTACTAGTAAAAAAAACTTTCCAATTACTAAAATTGCCCACGTTTTTGAAAGATAAAGGAGAAAAACTCTCACCAACTAATCAACTACCTGTTTTACTGTGACATCACACTTTGATTTTTTTTTTCTCAGAATGTGGTCGGTTCACTCTGATGGGCTGGACTGCATAGATTTTTAATGGCCTCCGCCAGTCTCGCTCCGTCCCACCACTGCTGCTCTTTTACGGCCTCCGCCGGTCACGCTCTCTCTGAATTTGTGCCATGGGCCACCAGACGCTGGATCACAGATGGGTCCGCAAGTGCTGTCATGGAGTTGACCACATTTCGGTCCTGAAAGGACAGACTCCAAGTTCGCCATGAAGTCCTGTACCAAGTTGGACCCAGACACATCCATGTTTTTTGACAATGGCAAAAGGCTATCTAGCAAACATGCACCAGGAATCTCAGTGTAACTTCCCTCTGCCTTTTCCTGTATGCTGCCTCACTGGAGTTCACATCTGATTCCTCTAGCAGAATTCGTCTGTGACCTTTCCCTCTGGTGAGCTGGCACACAAACATTCCTTTTCCCCTGGTCTGCAGCCCACTCGTGCCCAGTGACTCACCACATACTGATCCCAACTCTACACTACCCTCTAAAGTTCCCACAGTGCCAGTATCTGAGCTGGTGGCTGTGATTGTCAGCTCAAGTGACATGCTTCCTCTTCAGAGGTCAGATATAGCTGTTGCCCTTCCTCATGAGGCTGCAGTGGATGGCCAGGTGTCAGTTCTTGGGTAGCTGAAAGCATAAACGCAAAAGGGAAGGGTTGGAATGAGGGAAGGGGGTGTGGGGTGGAAAGCAAGAGGGCCATGGTCACACCATCTGCAGTTTGCACTTCATGTCAGATAGGAGAAGGAGGGTGAGGTGGGATCTGAGAATGCAGGAACATACCATCTTCCAGAATATTTTCGGCAACATCGGATGTAACAGCCATAGTCACAGGCAGTCGCATGACGTGGAGCACCATCTCCTCCAGAGGGCTCAAGTGATATAGGCCTGTCCTCCACTGGTTCTGCACTGCTCCCTACAGTTATGGGCCAGCCTATCCTGTGAGAGAAAGAGAATAATGTCAGTGAATGTGTTGCAATGTGTTTGGGTGATGTGCCTGCCAAAGCTGAATAGCTGGAGAAGCAGTGAGAGGTGGGTGTGAGGCTGGCAGCACTGGTATGTGTGTGAGAGTGAGGTGGAGTATGTGAATGTGAGGTATGGATTCCTGATTGCTACAGATTGCTAATGGGTGAGTGATGGGACTGTGGTATATTGAGCAGCGTGAGAGGTTGGTGGTGCGGTAGGTAGGAGATATCATGTGAAGATACATTCATTGACTTTGACTACCTATATGAAGTCATTGAACTTCTTCCAGCACCCAGGTCCTTGGTGCCTGATTCTGGGAATTGACCTCCTTTTCCATCTGCTCCCATTCCCTTCTCAGGGGGTGCCTTGAGGGCCTCCTGATCTCCTCCAAAAATATTGTATCTCTCCTCCTTTCCACCTCCTGGACTAATGCTTCCAGTGCACATTAGAAAACCTGTGAGTCCTCTCTCTTGCTTGTTGCTCCATTGCCTGGGTATGAAGTTTGCGTGCTGCCTGCCTCGATGGAACCAGGCGCAGAGCGATTGCGCATCGTGATCCCAGCACCATAGAATGGATCTTAATGGATATTTCCCCCCAGATGTCTTATTGTTAGTATTTCTATCTCACGTATTTCTACAGGGAAAGTCATGATTGGCCAGTGTTACTGAATTCTTTGAAGAAGTAACAGAAAGAGCAGATAAGAGTAATGCCGCAGCAGTAATATACCTAGATTTTCAAAAGGCATGCGATAAGGTGGCAGATTCATGACTAAAATCAGGGCATATGGAGTCTGGAGCAAAGTTGAAGAATGCATAGTAAGCTGTAGGTAAGCTGATAATAGATATAGGTTTCTAATACATTGCGGCACAGTGGTGCAGTGGTTATTGCAGCACAGTGGTGCAGTGGTTAGCACCGCCGCCTCACAGCTCCAGGGACCTGGGTTCGATTCTGGGTACTGCCTGTGTGGAGTTTGCAAGTTCTCCCTGTGACCGCATGGGTTTTCGCCGGGTGCTCTGGTTTCCTCCCACAGCCAAAGACTTGCAGGTTGATAGGTAAATTGGCCATTGTAAATTGCCCCGAGTGTAGGTAGGTGGTAGGGAATATGGGATTACTGCAGGGTTAGTATAAATGGGTGGTTGTTGGTCGGCACAGACTCGGTGGGCCAAAGGGCCTGTTTCAGTGCTGTATCTCTAAATAAAATACCTGTAACACTCTTTTACACTAGCATTAGATTAATAAAAAAATCTTTTGCACAGTGAAAGTTAAAAAAACAAAAAGTCTAAAAGGCAACCAAAGATGTGAAAAATCAAGATGGTTTGTACAAGAACAATGCATATCTCACCGTAAGACCTTGAATATGCACCCAGCTCTTTTCAGGAAAATCTTGTATCATCGCAATGAGGAACTGTAAACAGGCATTCCAGTGACAGAAAAGCACAGCAACAGCAAACCAATACAGTAAATGCAGGACTTTTGTCATACCTACATCCCATTCATGTATCTGTAGAAGTATAAACAGTGATTAGAAAGATTAAACTTGCATTTATACAGTGCTTTATCACATGTCTCAGGACTTCCCAAAGCATTTCATATCAGATAGATAAGTTATATACCAAGGTGATAGCCATTTTGCATGCATAGAACATAGTGAAATAAGAACAAGAGTAAGCAATTCAGCCCGCCAAGCCTGCTCCACCACTCTATTAGATCACTTTACCCACTTTTGCTCCATATTACTTGATATCGTTACCTAACAAAACTCCAGCAAGCTCATATTTGAAAATTTCAATTGACCCAGCATTCACAGCCTTTTGGGGAAGAGAGTTCCAGATTTCCACTACACTTCATGTGAAAAAGGGCTTCCTGATTTCACTCCCAAAAGGCTTAACTCCAATTTTAAGATTATGCCCCCCTTGTTCTGGATTTCCACAAAACAGGAAATACTCCTCTGTATCCACCCTCTTGAATTGCTCAATTAAACCCCTTTAGGTTCTAAACTCAAGGGAATACAAGTCAAATTATGCAATTTGTCCTCATAATTTAACATGTTAAGCCTGGTGTAATTTTGCTGAATCAGTGCTGTACCCCTTGCACGATCAATAAGACTTTCCTGAGATGCACTGCCCAAAACTAAACACAATACTCCAGGATAGGATCTAATGAAGGGTCAATACAACTGAAATATCCCATTTTTTACTTTTATGTTCTAAGCCTCTTGAGATGAAGGCCAGCATTCCATTAGCATTGTTAATTAATATGTACCTGTGCACTAGCTTTTAGTGATTTGTGTACATGGACACCTAAATACATTTACTCCTCATCTCTTACCATTAAGAAAATATTCTGATTTGTCTTTCTCAGAACCAAAGTAGGTGACCTCACACTTCCCACCCATTGAACTCCATCTGCCAGTTTTCCCCACTCACTTAATCTATCAATGCCTCTTTGTAACTTCCTGCTCCCATCTACATAATTTACTGTGCCTCCTAATTGTGTCATCTGCAAACTTGGATATATAACTCTCCATTTGGCAAGTCATCAATATATAAAATGAAAAGCTGAGGACCCAGTAAAGATCCTTGGGGAACACCACTTATCTCAGCCTGCCAATCAAACATCCTTGCTCTTTGTCCTCTACCTCCCAAGCAATTACCAACCCATGTCACAAGGATACCTCCAATTCCCTTCTCTTTTTCTTTTACTTATAATCTCTTATTTGTAGTCTTATAAAATGCCTTTTGGAAGACCACAAAGACAACATTTATAGACAGTTCCCTATACATCTCCACAAAATATTTAGCTGTATTACTCTGACATAACCTACTTTTCACAAATCCATGCTGGTACCTCAAACAGGATCGAGATGACCAATCAGCCTTTTTCTTTGCTTGTTGAGGAAGAAACATTAGCCAGAGCACCAGGATAACTCCTGCTCTCCTTTGAATAATGCCATGGGACTTCATTAGTGGACAAGGCCTCAGTTTAAAAACTTATCCAAAGCATCGTAGCTTTAACAATATATTAAGTAGTGCATGAAAATGTCAGCCCAAACTATGTGGTTAAGTTCTGAAGTGGTGCTAACTCAGGTAAATGCTAGCAACTGAGGCAATCTAGCTGCCTTTGAAAAATGATGATTTCTGGACTTTAAATGAAGATTTTATAAGCTACACACCCCAAATAAGGTTATGGGACCAGAAGTGAAAAAAAAATCTGACAGATTCATGTTCTCCTAAAGTGCCTTTCAGTAATAATCCACATTACCATCACTTTTTGTTTCTTGCAACACAAAGATAATCAATTAAGTTAGCAACATAAACAAAAAGCAAAAAACTGCACATGAAGGAAATCTGAAATACCAACAGAATATTTTATAAATTCTCCACTGGGCAGGCCACATCTTGTGGAGACAAAGGGTCCACATCTAAAACTGGAAGATATTACAGGCAAACAAACCAAAGGGAGAGTGGAGGAAAACACATATGCACAAAAAATAAATAGGAAGATGTGTAAAGTCTTTAAGTAGCAAACATGAGAGGGTAATGTGGTAAAAGTGATATTACCATAAGACTATAGAAGGTAAGGTAAGGTAAATGTGAAAAATCAAAGAAATTAATGGCATTTATGTGACACGGAACATGTGAATAGTTGATCAGGTCTGGCCCAGAAGCCAACAGCTATGGCAGGCAAACCACCCAAACACAGTGCTACACAATTACAATATTTTTCCCTCTCTCTTGTAGAACAAGATGGCAAGGAAGGATATGAAGGTCCTGAGAGGGTGCAAAATAAATTTACCAGAATGGCTCCTGGAATGAAGGAATTTAGATACAAAGTTAGGTTGAAGATGCTTGGGTTATTCTCCTTGGAGCCAAGGAGGTTGAGGGGAGATCTGATAAAGGGGTACAAGATTATGACAGGTTTAGATAAGGTAGACAAAAAAACAGCTGTTCCCATTAGCTGATGGTACAAGTACTAGGGGACACATACTTAAGGTTTTGGGCAAGAGGTACCAGGGGCTGTGAAGAAGAATATTTTTATGTAGTGAGTGGCAATGACCTGGAACTCTCTGCCTACGAGGCTGGTGAACAGAGATAGAGTCATAGAGTCAATAGATCAATGATTTTAAAAGGAAATTGGATAAGTACTTGAGGGAAACAAACTTGTAGGGCAACATGGATACAGTGGGTCAATAGGACTGATTGGATTACCAATTAAGTGGTTGCCATCCAATTAAGAACAGCAGCCCACCCCCAAAAGCAGCCAGCCCAATCAGAGGGTCAGCAGCTCAGTAGCGCCACCAAGGCGGTGGCCACTGCCAGGCTACACCTGGAGGACAAAGGCGCATTGATGGACGTGCGCCCTCACAGTAAGGTAAGTGGGATCTAGGGATACTGGGGCCAATCAGGCATGCCCCAGCGATGCAGGGGCAGTTGCAGAGGGCAGGCAGAACCGATGCCACAGGGGTAGCCATTGCCGCCGGGGGGGTTTCTTTGTGGGCCAAAGAGTGCCCAAAAAGGAGGGCTCCCCCTGACCCCTGGAGCCCACTGGGAGACCACCAGGGTTCACGAGGCAGTCTCCCCTGTTAAACTCCAGAAAGCTTGTTATGGAAGGATAATGCTGAAGCCTATCTTTACTCAGTTTCACATTTATTGTACAGAGTAAAAGGATTACAAACATGTGGCTCCTCACTCTAACCCTTCACCAGTCTCAGTAACTGTCTGCTTATAAGTGCTCAGGTAAGACCCCAATTAATGCTTTCCACCTGTATATAAGCAAACAATTGATACACAATTAACATCCCAATGTGGCAGAGGGACCCCTGCACTGGTAAAATGCCAGTGGAGATGGGAAGAGGCCCTTAATTGGCTGCATAAGTGGCTCAATTGGGTTCCGGGTAGGTGAGATGCCTGCCACCTTTCCCGCTGCTGACAAAATGGCATAGTGGCGGGAAGGCGTCCCCTTCCTACACCATTTTGCCAGCCTTCCCACCTCTGAGCCCATCCCCAAAGGCCCCATAAAATTCCAGCCTATGACTCTATGAAACACAAAGGAGCAGCAGAGAACTGGCTGGGGCCAGGCACGCATTCGTCCACTGAGCCCAACAGAGGAAATGTGGCTCTGAGTCATGGGGTTGACTGCAATGGAGTCCAAAGCATTGGGTGTCACTGTGACCATTCATGAGGATAGTATGTTACTGCCTTATGGCGCTTCTCAACTCACACCTCATCCTGATATCTGGCATGAAGTGCAAGCTGCAGATTGTGTGACCCCCTACACTCCTTCCCTCACCCTAAACCTCTTTTCTGATTATATGCTTTCAGATACTCAAGATCTGCCATCTGGCCAGCCACAGCACACCCAGGAGGGAAAGGGCAATAGCACAACACTAACCAGGATTCACTGTCACTTGATCTGACACTCGCAGTCACTGGCTCAGATACTGGCCCTGCATGTATCTTAGAGGCTAGTATAGGGTCGGAATTTGGATGTGGTGAGTCACCAGGCATGAGTGGGCTGCAGTCAGGACAGGAGAAAAGGATAGTTTGAAAAATGCTATGTTTCTCATTTACTAAGAATGGGAGGGATGTAGTGTTGTAGTGTCTTGAAATTGCAATTGCATTGTGCATTGTGTACTCTAAAGGCTGCTGTAGAACACGCGTGCTAGGAAAGGAAAAGTGAAAATAAAACAGAATAAAGAAGATTCCATGATGTTGAACAGCTTGCTGCTTCTCAATGTCTGTCTCAGATCTTATACCAAACCCAACTAAACCTCACTCATGTCCCAAGAGACATCGCAGTATGCTTGGATTAGAAAACTGGTAATTTCACTCTGTTATTTAAGAAGGGTAGGAGAGATAAATGAGGAAATCATAGGCCTATTATTCTAACATCAGCTGTAGGAAAGTTACTAGAATTGGTCATTAGGGACAGAGTAACTGAGTATTTGGACAAATATGCAGTGATCAGGAACAGTCAGCATGGTTATGTAACTGGTAAGTCATGTCTAATAAACCAAAGTTGAATTTTTTTTGAGGAGATAATATAGTAGGTAAAGTAGTGTCTACGGATGTTATTTATATGGACATTCAGAAGGCATTCGACAAGGTTCCACATATGAGACTGGAGCAAAAATGAGAGCACATAGATTTAGAGTTAACCTATTGGCTTGGATAGGGAATTGTTTAGGAGCTAGGAGGCAGAAAGTAGGGATAATGGGTACAGACTCAAATTTGCAGAATGTGATGAGTGACATCTGCCAGGGATGAACTTTTCACTCTATTTAAAAGTTCAATTAGATCAATGAATAAAGATGAGTATATCTGAGTTTTCTGATAACACCAAATTAAGCGGCACAGTAAATAGTGTAGATAGGAACAGAAAGTTAAAAAGGGATAAAATTCAGATCGAGCCAGAGTATTGATCTGGAGACATGGGTTCGAATCCCACCACAGTAGAAGGTGGAATTTGAATTTAATTAATAAAATCTGGAATTAAAAGCAAGTGTAATGATGGCCATGAAACCACTGTCAATTGTTGTAAAAATCCATCTGGTTCACTAATGTCCTTTAGGGAAGGAAATCTGCTGTCCTTACCTGGTCTGGCCTACATGTGACTCCAGACCCACAGCATTGTGGTTAACTCTTACATGCCCTCTGAAATGGCCCAGCAAGCTACTCAGTTGTACCTAACCGCTACAAAGTCAATAAAAAGGAATGAAACCAGACGGACCACCCGGTATCGACCTAGGCACCGGAAACGACAACGGCAAACCCAGCCCTGTCGACCCTGCAAAGTCCTCCTTACTAACATCTGGGGGTTTGTGCCAAAGTTGGGAGAGCTGTCCCACAGACGAGTCAAGCAACAGCCTGACATGGTCATACTCACAGAATCATACCTTACAGACAATGTCCCAGACACTGCAATCACTATGCCTGGGTATGCCCTGTCCCACCGGCAGGACAGACCCAGCAGAGGTGGCAGGACAGTGGTATACAGTAGGGAGGGAGTTGCCCTGGGAATCCTCAACATCGACTCCGGACGCCACGAAGTCTCATGGCATCAGGTCAAACATGGGCAAGGTAACCTCCTACTGATTACCACCTACCGCCCTCCCTCAACTGATGAGTCAGTACTATTTCATGTTGAACACCACTTGGAGGAAGCACTGAGGGTGGCAAGGGCACAAAATGTACTCTGGGTAGGGGACTTCAATGTCCATCACCGAAAGTGGCTCGGCAGCACCATTACTGACCGAGCTGGCCGAGTCCTAAAGGACATAACTGCTAGACTGGGTCTGCGGCAGGTGGAGAGAGAACCAACAAGAGGGAAAAACATACTTGACCTTATTCTCACCAATCTGCCTGCCGCAGATGCTTCTGTCCATGACAGTATTGGTAGGAGTGACCACCACACAGTCCTTGTGGAGACGAAGTCCCGCCTTCACATTGAGGATACCATCCATCGTGTTGTGTGGCAATATCGCCGTGCTAAATGGGATAGATTTCGAACAGATCTAGCAATGCAAAACTGGGCATCTATGAGGTGCTGTGGGCCATCAGCAGCAGCAAAATTGTACTCAACCACAATCTGTAGCCCCATGGCCCGGCATATCCCCCGCTCTACCTTTACCATCAAGCCAGGAGACCCTGGTTCAATGAAGAGTGCAGGAGGGCATGCCAGGAGCAGCACCAGGCATACCTCAAAATGAGGTGTCAACTTGGTGAAGCTACAACTCAGGACTACTTGCATGTCAAACTGCGTAAGCAGAATGCAATAGACAGAGCTAAGCAATCCCATAACCAACGGATCAGATCTAAGCTCTGCAGTCCTGCCACATCCAGCCGTGAATGGTGGTGGACAATTAAACAACTAACCGGAGGAGGTGGCTCCACAAATATCCCCATCCTCAATGATGGAGAAGCCCAGCACATCAGTGCGAAAGATAAGGCTGAAGCATTTACAACAATCTTCAGCCAGAAGTGCCGAGTTGATGATCCGTCTCGGCCCCCTCTGAAGTCTCCAGCATTACCAGGCTTCAGATGCCAGACTTCAGTCAATTCGATTACAGAAACGACTGAAGGCATTGGATACTGCAAAGGCAATGGGCCCTGACAATATTCCGGCAATAGTACCGAACATCTGTGCTCCAGAACCTGCCGCACCCCTAGCCAAGCTGTTCCAGTATAGCTACAATACTGGCATCTACCTGCCAATGTGGAAAATTGCCCAGCTATGTCCTGTACTCAAAAAGCAGGACAAGTCCAACCCGGCCAATTACGCCCCATCAGCCTACTCTCAAATCATCAGTAAAATGATGGAAGGTGTCATCAACAGTGCCATCAAGCGGCACTTGCTCAGCAATAACCTGCTCAGTGATACCCAGTTTGGGTTTCGACAGGGCCACTCAGCACCTGACCTCATTACAGCCTTGGTTCAAACATGGACAAAAGAGCAGAACTCAAAAGGTGAGGTGAGAGTGACTGCCCTTGACATCGAGACAGCATTTGACCGCGTATGGCATCAATGAGCCCTGGCAAAACTGGAGTCAATGGGAATCAGGGGGAAAACTCTCCGCTGGTTAGAGTCATACCTAGCGCAAAGGAAGATGGCTGTGGTTGTTGGAGGTCAATCATCTGAGCTCCAGGACATCACTGCAGGAGTTCCTCAGGGGAGTGTCCTAGGCCCAACCATCTTCAGCTGCTTCATCAATGACCTTTCTTCAATCATAAGGTCAGAAGTGGGGATGTTCGCTGATGATAGCACAACGTTCAGCACCATTCGCGACTCCTCAAATACTGAAGCAGTCCGTGTAGAAATGCAGCAAGACCTGGACAATATCTAGGCTTGGCCTGATAAGTGGCAAGTAACATTTGCGCCACACAAGTGCCAGGCAATGACCATCTCCAACAAGAGAGAATCTAACCATCTCCCCTTGACATTCAATGGCATTACTATCACTGAATCCCCCACTATCAACATCCTAGGGGCTACCATTGACCAGAAACTGAACTGGAGTAGCCATATAAATACCGTGGCTACAAGAGCAGGTCAGTAGCTCGGAATCCTGCGACGTGTAACTCACCTCCTGACTCCCCAAAGCCTGTCCACCATCTACAAGGCTCAATTCAGGAGTGTGATGGAATACGCTCCACTTGCCTGGATGGGTGCAGCTCCAACAACATTCAGGAAGCTCGACACCATCCAGAACAAAGCAGCCCACTTGATTGGCATACCATCCACAAACATTCACTCCCTCCACCACCGCTCACAGTGGCAGCAGTGTGTACCATCTACAAGATGCACTGCAGCAACACTCCAAGGCTCCTTAGACAGCACCTTCCAAACCCGCGACCTCTACCACTTCGAAGGACAAGAGCAGCAGATGCATGGGAACATCACCACCTGCAAGTTCCCATCCAAGTCACACACCATCCTGATTTGGAACTATATCGCCGTTCCTTCACTGTCGCTGGGTCAAAATCCTGGAACTCCCTTCCTAACAGCACTGTGGGTATACCTACCTCACATGGATTGCAGAGGTTCAAGAAGGTGGCTCACCACCACCTTCTCAAGGGCAATTAGGGATGGGCAATAAATGCTGCCATAGCCAGTGACGCCCACTTCCCATGAATGAATTTTTTAAAATGTGCGGAAGTGTTAAGCCATCCACTTTCGACCCAAGATAGATCATAATATTTTCCAAATGGCAAGAAGCTAGGAAATGTGGATGAGGAGAGAGATTTAGCTGTCCAAGTTTTTTTTTTAATTTACTCATTCGCAGGATGTGGACATTGCTGACAAAGGCCAGAATTCAGTATCCATCGATAATTGTCCTTGAAAAGGTGAGCTGACTTCTTGAGCTGCTGCACTCCCTGTGGTGAAGGTAATCCCACAGTGCCTATAGGTAGAGGGCTCCAGGAATTTGACCCACCAACAATGAAGGAACGGCGTTATATGTCCAAGTCAGGATAGTGAGTGACTTGGAGGGGAACCTGTTGGTGGTGGCGTTCCCATGCCCCTTGTGCTTGTCCTTCTAGGTAGTAAAGGTTGTGGGTTTGAGACATGCTGTTGAAAAAGCCATGGCAAGTTGCTGCAGTGCATCTTGTAGATGGTACACATTTCAGTCATGTTGTGCCGGTGGTGGAGAGAGTGAATTTTAAAATGCCAGATAGGATGCCAGTCAAGCGAGCTGCTTTGTCTTGGATGGTATCAAGCTTGTGTTTTGTTGGAGCTGCACTCATCCAGGCAGGTGGAGAGTATTCCATCACCCTCCTGACACCCTGTAGGTGGTGGAACGGTTTGGGGGAGTCAGATGGTGAGTCACTTGCTGCAGGATACACAATCTCTGACCTGCCCTTGTAGCCACAATATTTATGTGTTTGGTCTAATTAGGTTTCTCGTTAATGGTGATGCCCAGAATGTTGATGGTCGGGGATTCAGTGATAATTGTCAAGGGGAGGTGGTTAGACTCTTTCTTGTTGGAGATGGTCATTGCCTGGCACTTGTGTGACGTGAATGTTACTGTCACTTAACAGCCCAAGCCTGGATGTTGTTTAGGTCTTGCTGCATGTGAGCCCAGACTTCTTCATTATCTGAGAATTGGCGAATGGAATTGAACATTTTCACATTATAGAAATCAAAAATAATTTAAAAGGCTAATGTAATGTTGGACTTTATGTCATGGGGGCTAAAATATAAAGAAGTGGGAGTTATGTTACAGCTGTACGTAGCTCTGGTTAGACTCCACCTGGATGACTTGAATCTGTTCTGGGCATGGTAGCTCAGCAAGAATATACTGACTTTGGAAGGGGTGCAGTGCAAATTCACCAGAATGATACTGGGGCTAAAAAGGGTTAAATTATGAGGACAAGTTGATGGACTAGGCTTGCATTCCCTCAAGTATAAAAGATTAAGGGGTGATCTAATTGTGGTCTTTAATATGATGAAAGGAATGGATAGGATAGACAGACAGAAATGATTTCCTCTGGTGGGAGGATCCAGAGTAAGTGGGCATAATCTTAAAATTAGAGCTTGATGATGTCAGAAAGCACGTATTCAAGAAAGGGTAGTAGAAATCAGAAACTTTCTCCCAAAAAAATGTTGAGGCCAGGTCATTTGAAAATGTCAAAACTGAAATTGATAGATTTGTGTTAGGCATGGGTATTCAGGGATACAGAACTAAGGTGGATAAATAAAGTTAAAATACAGATCAGCTATGATCTAACTGAATGGCAGAACAAGCTCGAGGGGATTAAATGGTCTAATCCTATCCTGAGGGAGCACTGCGCTGCCAGATATCATCCTTCACAAAATCAAGGCCCTTTCTGACTGTTTGGCCTCATTAAGCCCTAAAGATCTTCTGGCACTACTCAAAGTACAGCAAAGAGTTCTCTGTGTCCTAGGTAACATTTAACCCTCCATTGACATTTATTGTATCTTGCAATCCAAAGAGTAATTCACTGTGAAGTGATTTTTACATATTGACAATGTGTCATCCATTTAAAACAAAGAGGGAGGAGACAAGTTATGAGAAATGTATGCAGATGGTTGATAGAATATGGACTTCCTTTAGAGTTACAGTGGTTGGGTTACTGGCATCGGCTTCTTGTAAGAGAATATTGCATAGATATTTGCAGCATAGATATTTGCAGCATAGTAGGATACAGGTTATATGGTCAGCTCAGGGCAATGGCATTAGTTTTGAACTGCTCTAGAGACACAATATGGCCTCCTTTCTTGCTGTAAACTTGCATTGTTCTATTTCATATGACTTGCTTATATATCAGTCACGTATTATCGTGTTAATATAGTCATTGATTGAGGCAAGGATTGTCAAGTCTCACAGACACACAGTGATTGGATATATGGTAAACACAACAACTTAATTGATACATGAAATAACTGGGTCACAAAAATGGGAAATTAGTAACAAGGCTACAGCTAGAATTTGTTTTGCCTCACTCAAAAACCAAATGTATCTCCATGTGACCTAACATCTCATGTAAAAAAAAAACTAGTGATACATTGATATGGGTACATGCAAGAAGCCATTTGAATTGTTTAATATAAAATAGCCCTTACCTCTTTCCAGTACCGCACATATCGCATAAGGCTCGAGAAACGCAATAAACGTAGTAGGCTCATTATTCTAGTTAGTTTAATGAGACGGACTAATCGAGATGTAGCATATCCTACAGGAGAGACATCAGCACCACCTACATACTTTCAAGACAGGGACATTTTAATATTCAAAACAACTAAAACTATTTTTTAGAAAATGTTAATAAATCTGATGGCAATAATATGCAAAGTTACATACGTATTTTACAAAGAATATATTAGGCCATGAGTTCATGTTGTAGTTGCTGTTAGTTAGACCTGCCCTTGCACCTTTAGGTTCCTCAATTCTTTGCGTGGAAAGCTGCTGGAAGTACAAGCTGATAGTGTCACAGTGAAGGAATCCGGGCATGCAATTGTGTATCTTGTTAACCAATCAGATTGAAGGACTGTGAAATTAACAGCACAAGGACTGAAAAGGATGTGCAAATTAGAGTGGGTAAATTCAATGCCAAATCAGGTGCTGAAAGAGAAATGAAGAGAGGAAAAGGCTGGATTGAGAGACAGAGAAAAAAAAGACAAAAAGGAAATGTAGGAAAAAATTAATTTAAAAATTTACATTTTAAAAATCTCCAACAATTAAAACTTGAAGGAATGAAATTCCACACTAGTTATAGGTTCAGTGCCAGAGAGGTTATTTGGCAGTAATTAACACTTATCACATTGGTAAAGGGATAATTAGACTGGAATTGATAAGCCTCAACTTTCTGTGGTGAGTTCGTATGTATCGTATAAATACAGCAACTTCAGGTTATTCAACGCATTCAAATGTTGAGCCTCTTTGATGGCATTCTCATGAGCTGTAGCAATGCACCAATTGCCAGTCTGGAGACAGAAACATTGTCAGAGCTACCTTCCTGTGGCCCAGTGTTAATTCATTCCAACGCTCTATAAGGTCTTGATTGTTTGATGGTTTGTCTTTGCCTAGGAAGCTAAATTGGCCATGAAGATTATTTGGCAGAAATTTCCCATATGCTTTGTTTTGGAGTCAATTTGTCAAGTTCTATCAGTAGATTTTCTTTTTGTTATATTAGGTCTCTTAGAAGTACAACGATAAAATGGAAACCACACAAGATTAAACTGGTAAGCCTCAATGAACTAAAACAGCCTTTAATAGTGAAGACTGTAGTTAATTACATTATGAGTACAGTGTAGAATAAAAACTAAACTACTTTTTATAAATAGTTCATCCAGTGCAGCTGAGGCCTAGACTGCAGCTTGAGAAAAACTTGAGTTGAAAGATAACTTCCTCTTTTCCCTTGGACATACCTCTCACTTTGATGATAGTGGGTTCTACAGCATTGTGCAACTACTACTTATAACACAATACCAGTTTGGATTTCAGTTACAAAAATTCTCCAGTTCCGCTCTTAACAATGAGCCCGCAAGGCATTGATTTGTAAAAGTTCCAAATATTCCTACTTTTAAAACTCTTCTTTCTAACCTGTAATTTTCAAAATTACACTTTTTCCCACCATCAGTGCAGTTGCTGATACAAACTAGCAATCATGATTGATCTGAATGGCTTTGCAGACTTTGAGCAGAGGTTAATGATCCCAGCCTTATCCACCCCAGTGGTCTGCAGCATCTGCCACAGAACCAAGGATTCAAAATTTGTATGCTTGCACAAGCATGTGCAGAGCAACCATCTACTAAATAGACAAAATGTTATTCTTCCAAAGAATGACCTCAAAAACAGAACTTTGTTGTCCAGGGTCTCAGGAAGTGAAGGATTGTGTGTCTGACAATATGGAGGATCTCAAGTTAGTAAATTCTTCCTGGTACACTATTCCCAAAAGCTAGTTCATGGGTACCCTGAGCAGTGATGGCATGTATTCTGCAATTTCACTTCTGACAGAGAAATACTGAAAGTTACTGGCTCAGAGCAACAGGATACAACATTACATAAAACATTTATGCTCATTCAAAATCTCATATAATATGCATTGTTTTGTTTCATTTAATGTGGATATCTATTTTAATCCAGTGATTTGCAAATGTGAATTAGCTCTAACCTGCACGATGTTATTCAAAATAGAAGAGAAACCTTTTATTCTGATCACCATTAGGGAGTTCAGTTTTGACTACGTGCAATTTAATGGTTCAGGAGAAAGCATGGAATAGGAAGAGACCATCCAGCTTGCTTATCCCCAGGTCACTGATTCCTGAGGAAATCTCTGGAAGATTCTTTAAAACTAAAATCAGGCGAAACTTCTGAATACACATATACCTTTACATTAGTTACCTTTTTCAAAGTGGCATTTCCATGGCACCATCTCAGAAATGCTCACAGAGGACAAGTGTACTGCCAAATGTGGATATGTACCCATGATTTCAACTAGTCCTTCAAGGTGTGATACCATTCTCTCAATGTTGGGCCTTCTGATCTGCAGATTCTGAAATTGTAACCACAGACTTGCGTGCCAAATTGTAACCACAGAGCTATGCAATCCCATAACCAACGGAACAGATCTAAGCTCTGCAGTCCTGCCACATCCAGTCGTGAATCGTGAATGACAATTAAACAACTGACAGGAGGAGGTGGCTCCATAAATCGATGGGGGAGCCCAGCACATCAGTGCAAAAGGCAAGGCTGAAGCATTTATAACAATCTTCAGCTGGAAGTGCCAGGTTGAAAATCCATCTCGACCTCCTCCTGAAGTCCCCAGCATCACAGATGCCAGCCTTCAGCCAATTCGATTCATTCCATGTGATATCAAGAAACGACTGAAGGCATTGGATACTGCAAAGGCTATGGGCCCTGACAACATTCCGGCAATAGTACTGATGACCTGTGCTCCAGAACGTACTGCGCCCCTAGCCAAGCTGCTCCAGAACAGCTACAACACTGACATCTACCCGGCAATGTGGAAAATTGCCCAGCTATGTCCTGAACACAAAAAGCAGGACAAAACCAACCCAGCCAATTACCACCCCATCAGTCTACACTCAATCATCACCAAAGTTATGGAAGGTGTTGTCAACAGTGCTATCAAGTGGCATTTGTTTAGCAATAACCTGCAAGTTCTCTCTGTGACCGCGTGGGTTTCCGTCGGGTGCTCAGGTTTCCTCCCACAGCCAAAGACTTGCAGGTTGATAGGTAAATTGGCCATTGTAAATTGCCCCTAGTGTAGATAGGTGGTAGGAGAATGGTGGGGATGTGGTAGGGAATATGGGATTAATGTAGGATTAGTATAAATGGGTGGTTGTTGGTCAGCACAGACTCGGTGGGCCGAAGGGCCTGTTTCAGTGCTGTATTTCTCTATGACTCTATGACCTGCTCACTGATGCTCAGTTTGGGTTCTGCCAGGGCCACTTGGCTCCTGACCTCATTACAGTCTTGGTTCAAACATGGACAAAAGAGCTGAACTCAAAAGGTGAAGTGAGAGTGACTGCCCTTGACACCAAGACAGCATTTGACGAAGTATGGCATCAAGGAGCCCTGGCAAAACTGGAGTCAATGTGAATCAGGGGGAAAACTCTCCGCTGGTTGGAGTTCGTACCTAGCGCAAAGGAAGATGTTGTGGTCGTTGGAGGTCAATTATCTCAGCTCCAGGACATCACTGCAGGAGTTCCTCAATGTAGTGTCCTAGGCCCAACCATCTTCAGCTGCTGCATCAATGACCTTCCTTCAATCATAAGGTCAGAAGTGAGGATGTTCGCTGATGATTGCACAATGTTCAACACCATTTGCGACTCCTCAGATACGGAAGCAGTCCGTGTAGAAATGCAGCAAGACCTGGAAAATAACCAGGCTTGGCCTGATAAGTGGCAAGTACATTTGCGCCACACAAGTGCCAGGCAATGACCATCTCCAACGAGAGAGAATCTAACCACCTCCCCTTGACATTCAATGGCATTACCATCATTGAATCCCCCACTATCAACATCCTGGGGGTTCCCATTGACCAGAAACTGAACTGGAGTAGCCATATAAATACTGTGGCTACCAGAGCAGGTCAGAGGCAAACATAAGAAATAGGAGCAGGAGTAGGCCATTCAGCCCCTCAAGCCTACCCCGCCATTCAATAAGATCACTGCTGATCTGTCTCAGGCTTCAACTCCTCTTTCGGGTCTGCTCCGCATAACCCTCGAATCTCCGAGATTTCAAAAATCTATCTACCTCCTCCTTTAGTGACCTAGCCTCCACAACTCTCTGAGATACAGAAGTCTAGAGATTCGCCACCCTCTGAGAGAAGAAATTCCTTTGCATCTCAGTTTTAAATGTATGCCCCCTTATTCTGTAACTATGTCCTCTAGTTCGAGATTCCCCCACTAATGGAAACATCTTCTCAACATCTACCCTGTCAAGCCCCTTTAAAATCTTTTATGTTTCTATAAGATCACCTCTCATTCTTCTAAACTCCAATGAATAAAGGCCTAACCTGTTTAGCCGTTCCTGATAAGACAACCCCTTCATCCCAGGAATCAGCCTAGTGAACCTTTTCTGAACTGCCTCCAATGCTAGTATATCCTTCCTTAAATACGGAGACCAAAATTGTACGCAATACTCCAGGTGTGGCCTCACCAACACCCTGTACAATTGTAACAAGACTTCCCTATTTTTAAACTCTAACCCCCTAGCAATGAAGGCCAAAATTCCATTTGCCTTCCTAATTACTTGCTGCACCTGCATGCTAACTTTTTGTGTTTCATGTACAAGAACACCCAGATCCCTCTGTATTGCAGTATTTTGTAGTCTTTCTCCATCTAAATGATAATCTGCCTTTTTATTCTTCCTACCAAAGTGGATTACCTCACACTTTCCCACATTGAACACCATCTGCCAAGTTTTTGCCCACTCACTTGCAGATTCTTTGGGTCCTCATCACAACATGCCTTCCCACCTATTTTTGTATTGTCAGAGAATCTGGATACACTACACTCTATCCCTTCCTCTAAGTCATTAATGTAGATAGTAAATAGTTGAGGCCCTAGATCCGATCCTTGTGGCACCCCACTAGTTACGGCTTTCCAACCTGAGAAAGACCCATTGATCCCAACTCTCTGCCTTCTGTGTGTTAGCCAATCCTCAATCCACGCCAACACATTACCCCCAATACCCTGAGCTCCTATCTTGTGCAATAACCTTTTATGTGACACCTTATCGAACGCCTCTGAAAATCCAAATACACTACATCTACCGGTTCTCCTTTATCCACTCTGCTTGTTATATCCTCAAAGAATTCTAACAAATTTGTCAAACATGATTTCCCTTTCATAAAACCATGTTGACTCTGTTGATTGCATTATGTTTTTCTGAATGTCCTGCTATTTCTTCCTTAATAATGGACTCTAGCATTTTCCCAGTGACAGATGTTAAGCTAACTGGTCTATAGTTTCCTGCTTTCTGTCTCCCTCTTTTCTTGAATAGGGGCATCACATTAACAGTTTTCCAATCCGCTCGTAGACTACCGGAATCCAGTGAGTTTTGGTATATTATGACCAATGCCTCCACTATCTCTGCAGCCACTTCTTTAAAAACCCTTGGATGCAGGCCATCAGATCCTGGCAACTTGTCTGCCTTTAGTCCCATCAGTTTGTCCAGCACCTTTTCCCTCGTGATATTATTACAAGTTCCTCCCTCCCATTTACACCTTGTTCATCTATTATTGTTGGAATGTTTATACTGTCCTCCACTGTGAAGACCGATGTAGAATATTGGTTTTAATTATCTGCCATTTCCCTGTTCCCTGTTATTAATTCCCTGGTCTCATCCACTCAGGGTTCCACACTTACTTTAGCTACTCTCTTCCTTTTTATATACCTGTAGAAGCTCTTTGTAGACCCAGTAAAAACACAGAGTAAAAACACAAATAGTAAAACACCTAAGAACTTATTTGAAACAAAGGGGATAGTCACACAACAATGAACAGTGTGTTAAAGCATAGTGGGGGGGCTGTGTGGCAAGGGGCCACAGTACACAGATGGCCCAGGAATTGTAGACAGTGTAGAAAAGACATATTGATGATCTCAAACACTGTCCTTGCACATAGCAGATATAGGGAGTCGTCATAGACACCAGATATGATTAGACTCATAGTAGACAATGGGAAACGGTGAAGTTTTGAACAGGTTCTCACTGAGCCAAATAAGGAATTATCATTATGTCATTATACCAGGCCCCTATGAGTAAGTAAGAGGGAAGGGTCTTAGAGACGAGATTTAACCCCTGACTGAAACTAAGGAAGGTATGAGAACCCCGGGGAAGAACACTCGAGAAGATACCCTGAGCCAGGGGCTCAGAGAACAGAACAGCAGCCGCAAGTCCGAGACTGATCACCTCGTGTCCTGACAGGTACTATACTGTACAAGTAGTAAGAGCTTGTACTTTGATGAGTTTTGATACTGTACAAGTAGTGAGAGCTTGTACTTTGATGATTTAGTGTGTGAATAAAATATTGAGATACCTTTCACCAATCGGATTCCGTGGATTCTTTAAGAGTAGAGTGCGTGTTAGGCACAACATCTTACTGTTTGTTTTTATATTTCTTGCCAATTTACTCTCATAATCAATTTTCTCCCGCTTTATTAGTTTTTTAGTCATCCACTGCTGGTTTCTAAATAAAGTCCAATCCTCTGGCCTACCACTAGCTTTCGCTGCATTGTACACCTTTGTTTTTGATTTGATACTCTCCTTCATTTCCTTTGTTTTCCACGGGTGGGGCATCGTTCTCTTCGAGTCCTTCCTTCTGACCAGAATAAATGTTTGCTGTGTTTTATGAAATATCACTGACTTCCCTTGTAGTCTATTTTCCCAGCCCTCTTTAGACAATTCTTTCTTCATACCTCTGTAATTGCCCTTGTTTAAATTGAAGACACTGGTTTGAGATCTGAGTTGCTCACCCTCAAACTGAATTTGAAATTCTACCATGTTATGATCGCTTCCCGCTAGAGGATCCTTAACTACAGGATCTCTTATTAATCCTACCTCATTACACATGACCAAATCTAAAATAGCCTGTTCCCGGATAGGTTCTGCAACGTATTGTTCAAAGGAACAACCCCTGATGCACTCTACAAATTCATCTTCCATGCTACCCTTGCCAATTTGATTTGTCCAGTCTATATGCAGATTAAAATCACCCATGATAATTGAAGTGCCCTTCTTACATGCCTCCATTATTTCCTGATTAATATTTTGTCCTACAGAGAGGCGACTCTTCGGGGGCCTATTGACCACTCCCACCCATGATTTCTTTCCCTTGCTATTCCGTATTTCCACCCAAACTGATTCTACATCACGATCTATTACACCTATGTCATTACTCACAACTGCACTGATCCCTTCCTTTAATAACAAAGCTACCCCACCTCCTTTTCCTTTCAGCCTATTCTTCCGGTACGTCAAATATCCCTGAACATTGAGATTCCAGTCCTGCTCATGCTGCAACCACGTCTCAGTGATAGCTATCAAATCAAATTCATTTATTTCTATCTGTGCCATCAGCTCATCTATCTTGTTACAAATGCTACGTGCATTCAGATAAAGAGCCTTAAGCTTTGACTTTTTACCATTTTTACCTACTCTGGTTCTAATTTCTGCTGTACACTTGTGCTTGTATTCTCTGTCCCTTCCTGTCACATTCTGATTAAAGTATGCCCCTTCATTACCCTGCACCTCAGCTCTCTCATTACTTTTCGACTTTTTAAACTTCCTTTCAATTGAACCCTCCCCCACACTATTTAGTTTAAAGCCTTATCTACAACCCTGGTTATGCAATTCGCCAGGACATTGGTCCCAGCATGGTTCAATAGAACAGCTCTTTCTTTCCTCAGTACTGGTGCCACTGTCCCATGAATCGGAACCCTTTTCTCCCACACCAATCTTTGAGCAATGCATTTACCTCTCTAATCTTATTTACCCAATGCCAATTTGCACGTGGTTCAGGTAGTAATCCAGAGATTATTACCTTTATGGTTCTGCTTTTTAATTTGGCCCCGAGCTGCTCATAGTCCCTCAGCAGAACCTCTTTCCTATTCCTACCTATATCGTTGGTACCTATGTGGACCATGAGAACTGGATCCTTTCCCTCCCACTCCCAAGTTCCTCTCCAGCCCAGAAGAGTTGTCCTTAACCTTGGCACTAAATAGGCAACACAGTCTTCGAGACTCTCTATCTTTGCTGCAGAGAACAGTATCTACTCCCCTAACTATGCTATCCCCTATTACAACTACATTTCTCTTTTCTCCCCCCACTTAAATGGCGCTCTGAACTACAGTGCTGTGCTCAGTTCACTCATCCTTCCTGCAGTCTGTGCCCTCGTCCACACTGGGAGCAAGAACTTCATACCTATTGGATAAGGGCACTGACTGAGGCTCCTCCAAAGCTAAGTTCTGGATCCCCATACCTGCCTCACTCGCAGTCACACCCTCCTGTTCCTGACCACGGTCCAAATTGGATGTAATTAATCTAAGAGGTGGGACTGTCTCCTGAAACACAGTGTCCAGGTAACTCTCCCCCTCCCTGATGTGTCGCAGTGTCAGCAGCTCAGACTCCAGCTCATCAGCTCTAAGCCGAAGTTCCTCGAGCAGCCAACGCTTGCTGCCGTTGTGGTCACTGTGGATCAGACCGGCATCCACCAGCTCCGACATACTACAGCTGCAACACATCTCCTGCCCAGCCATCTCTATTCTATTTAATTAATTAATTTGGATCTCAGTATTTAAAAAAAAGAAATGAATTACTTAAGTGTACTCTTAACCTGTAATGATGTCTCCTGATTTGAATCACGAGGCCAAAACAACAAAAACACAAAGAGAGATACGGAAGAAAGAAATACCCACCAATCACTTACCAGCTCTCCTGTGACATCACACTTTGATTTTTGCTGGTCAAGCAGGCCCACTGAACAGAACAAAGCCTCTCGCCGCCGTCGCTTCTGGTCTCAGGCCTCGGGTCTTTTATCTCCCAGCTCCTCTCGCCT
Source organism: Heterodontus francisci (assembly GCF_036365525.1). Classification (NCBI taxonomy): domain Eukaryota; kingdom Metazoa; phylum Chordata; class Chondrichthyes; order Heterodontiformes; family Heterodontidae; genus Heterodontus; species Heterodontus francisci. The sequence continues at coordinate 50,196,868 of NC_090383.1, forward strand.
GTTCCCGCTCTCACCGCCGCTGCTTCTAGTCTCGGGCCTCGGGTCGCAGCTCTTTTACCTCCCGGCCCCTCTCGCTTGTTCCCGTTCTTGGCGCCGCCGCTGCTTCTAGTCATCCTCACTTCTGACCTTATGATTGAAGAAAGGTCATTGATGAAGCAGCTGATGGTGGTTGGACCTAGACACTACACTGAGGAACTCCTGCAGTGATGTCCTGGAGCTCAGATGATTGACCTCCAACAACCACAACCATCTTCCTTTGCGCTAGGTACAACTCCAACCAGCGGAGAGTTTTCCCCCGATTCACATTGACTCCAGTTTTGCTAGGGCTCCTTGATGCCATACTCGGTCAAATGCTGCCTTGATGTCAAGGGCAGTCACTCTCACGTCTCACGTCTTGAGTTCAGCTCTTTTGTCCATGTTTGAACCAAGGCTGTAATGAGGTCAGGAGCCAAGTGGCCCTGGCGGAACCCAAACTGAGCATAACTGAGCAGGTTATTGCTAAACAAATGCCACTTGATAGTACTGTTGACAACACCTTCCATAACCTTAGTGATGATTGAGAGTAGATTGATGGGGCAGTAATTGGCCGGGTTGGTTTTCTCCTGCTTTTTGTGTTCAGGACATAGCTGGGCAATTTTCCACATTGCCGGGTAGATGCCAGTGTTGTAGCTATTCTGGAGTAGCTTGGCTAGGGGTGCAGTAAATTCTGGAGCATAGGTCATCAGTACTATTGCCGGAATGTTGTCAGGGCCCATAGCCTTTGCAGTATCCAGTGGTTTCAGTCGTTTCTTGATATCACGTGGAGTGAATTGAATTGGCTGAAGACTGGCACCTGTGATGCTGGGGACTTCTGGAAGAGGTCAAGATGGGGCAGAGGCTGGGAATCCTGAGGCAAGTAACTCCCGACTCCTGACTCCCCAAAGCCGTTCTGATGAAAGGTCACACACCTGAAACTTTCACTCTGCTTCTCTCTCCACAAATGCTGCCTGACCTGCTGAGTACTTCCAGTACTTGCTTTTTATTTTTGGTCATAGAGTCATAGCCTAGTCATGCCTGCCTTTTGTGCGATATTTGGAACATTCCCTGTTCCAGTCCTACTCAGGCACCATCCCTCACCTCTTTTTCTGGTATTTTTATGACTGTATCGATGCTGTTTCCTGCTTTCACCCCTAACAAGAAAATGTTATCAACTTTGCATCCAATGTTCGCCTTTCTCTCGCCTTCCAATGGTCTATCTCTGACTCTTCCCTTCCCTTCCTTGACTTCTCTATCTCCATTTCTGGGGATATGCTCTCTATGAATATTCACTATAAGCCCACTGACTCCCACAGCTACCTCAACTACACTTCCTTACACCCTGCTTGCTGTAAGGACTCCAGTGCATTCTCCTAGCATCTCTGTCTCCAGTGCATCCGTTCTGGTGATGCAACCTTCCATACCCAGCACTTCCTCAACCAAGGATTCCCTCCACAGTGGATGACAGGGCCCTCAACTATGTCAGTCCCATTTCCCGCACCTCTGCTCTCACCCCTTCCCCTCCCTCCCAGAATCATGATAGGGTTCCCCCTGTTTTCACCTTCCACCCCACCAGCCTCCATGTTCAACGGATCCATTTCAAGCACCTCCAGCATGACATCATTACAAAATACATCTTTCCCTCTCCTCTCCTTTCAGCATACCAAAGGAACCATTCATTCCCTCTGCGATATCCTGCTCCTGAATCACCCCCAACAGCCCCTCCCCTTTGCATGGCACCATGCCATACAAGCTGCCCTTTTACCTCCTCTCTCCTCGGCGTCCAAGGCCCCAAACGCTCCTACCTGGTGAAACAGCATTTTACGTGCACTTCTTTCAATTTAGTAAACTGTATTTGCTATTCGCAATGCGATCTGCTCTACACTGGGGAGACCAAACGCAGATTGGGTGACCACATTACCGAACATCTCCGTTCAGTCTGCAAGCCACCGGTTACCTGTCATTTTCATTCTCCACCTTGCTTTCCACTGACTTCTGTCTTTGCCCTCCTGCAGTGTCCCAGTAAAGCTCAACACACGTTCAAGGTAAAGCAACTCATCTTTTGATTTGACATTTTACAGCCTTCCAGACTCAACATTGGGTTTAACAATTTCAGACCATAATCTCTGTCCCATTTTGTTTCCTTTTTCTTTGCAGGTTTCAGTTTTATTCTTCTTGTTCCCGTTTTTGCTTCTAGATGGTAGCTGTTCATTCTGCCATTTACACCTCCTCGAGACACATCTTTTATTTCATCACTTGTCCCATTACCACTCCCTTTGGCCCTGCACCACCACCTTTTTTTGTCATTTAATTTCTCCTGTCTTCGACCCTACCACAGGTCTTTCCTTTTGTTATTTTTCCACACTTCCACTTTCACTTGCTTAAAACCTATTACATTTCTAACTTTTCCCAGTCCTGATGAATGGTCATCGACCTGAAAAATTAATTCTGTTTCTCTCTCCACAGATGCTGCCTGACTTGCTGAGTATTTCCAGCATTTTCTGTTTTTATTTCAAATATTTCCCTAATTACTTGGAGCTTACCATGATTTACAATGAATTTTCATCAGAAAACAAATATCAGCACTCAAGCTATGAGCCCATTCTCTGTCCTTTCTGGTTTTTGACTTCAGCGCTGTACCAAAAGTATCAATCTGCATCAGGGTGAGGTGCAAGTGGAAGCCAGGGAATTACTTTTTGGACAAAGTTGAAAATTATATCAAACTACTCTAGAATACCTCAAATTCAAAGGACAAACCAGCTACTTACAAATATTTATGACTTACTTTTGCACATAGAAATACATAGTCAACAGGCATGACACTAATCAGATCCACAGTAAACCAAGTTTTCAGATAACGGTTTTTGATTTTCTTTCGATCCATTATAATAATCTATTGATGTAAAAAAAAGGAATTTTATATATTATCATGAAGTGCAAAATATTGGTTCACACTAATTTTAAAATTCTGTCTTTTTTGTAAATTAGCTGATACATCGGGTAATTGAAACAATTACATATTTCTCACAAACTTCAACCTTGTAAAGTCTCCACAGCATAATTTCACATTATGTGTATTGTTAGGACTTCACTCATTGGAATTGAGTTAGCTTCAAAATGACATTCCTGACAAAAAATGATGTGAACAGAGTAAATCATCTCTGGATGACACAGTAATTCAATCGCCAAGCAAGGCAAATTCATAACACCAGGGTTGGCCATCTAACCCAGTTTATGAGTTGAATTAGAATTAGAACAATACAGCGCAGTACAGGCCCTTCGGCCCTCGATGTTGCGCCGACCTGTGAAACCATCTGACCTACACTATTCCATTTTCATCCATATGTCTATCCAATGACCACTTAAATGCCCTTAAAGTTGGCGAGTCTGCTACTGTTGCAGGCAGGGCGTTCCACGCCCCTACTACTCTCTGCGTAAAGAAACTACCTCTGACATCTGTCCTATATCTATCACCCCTCAACTTAATAGTTGGAAGGGCTAGAACCATCAATGGAAACAAAATAATACAAGCCAACAGACAGGGTGGCCCAGATTGAATAACCAGGGAAGGCTCATCTGTCCATTGTTCTGCTAAGCTCATATTTTTTAGCTAGTTCAACTCCAGAACTGCCCCTACATATATTTGGGGATCCCAAAGACATTCTACAACCAAGCCTTCCTGTCTTAGGTAAATACTGGGTTCCATGGGAGACAGAGTGAAATTCTAGCTGTATGGAATTCACAGTAATGACCTGGAGATTCTTGAGCATGGTGAGGGTAAGAGGGGCACATGCACCTGACCAAAAATAACACTTAATTTCAAAATCCCATCAAGGAAGCAGCATCAAGGATGATGGTGGAGGCTGCAACTAGAACGTAAACAGAACATCCTCTTCAAATTTAATCTTTGGGGGTTTAGAAGTGATGATTTATCCTTACAGACTCTGTTACTCATGAATGATTTAGACACCAGACAGAGTTGAACAAAAACAATTGATGGAGACATGCATTTCGTACCACTAAATGAAGGTTTCTATCAAACCAAGAACACAAAGGCAATGTTCAACAGATATTTGAGCCTCACTATGATGGCAAAGCACCACCAGCTGAATTAGGTATCTGCATGTCAGTAAGGAAGTGATTCCCACCCCCCCCCCCCCCTTAATAGATAAAGTGGATGGGCAAAACTGTGGCAAGTGGATTTCAATACAGGCAAGTGTGAGGTCATCCAGTTTGGATCTATTTTCTTAATGGTGAAAAGCTAGAAATAGTGGCGGTCCAAAGAGACGCAGGAATGTAGTTACGTAGATCATTAAAGTGTCATGGATAGCAACAAAAAAACAATCAAAAAGGCTAATGGAATGTTGGGCTTCACATCTAGAGGATAAGAATACAAGGGGTTAGAAGTCATGCTTCAGCTACACAAAGCTGAGGTTAGACCACACCTGAAATACAGCGTTCAGTTCTGGGCACCACACCTTAGGAAGGATATATTGGCCTTGCAGCGAGTGTAGCATAGATTTACTGGAATGATGCCTGGTCTCTAAGGGTTAAATTCAGAGAAAAAACTATACACACTAGGGTTGTACTCCCTGGAAGTTAGAAGGTTAAGGGTGATTTGATCAAAGTTCTCAAGATATTAAGGGGGACTGATGGAGAGAAATTATTTCCACTGGTTGGGCAGCTAGGACTAGGAGACATATCTATTATGGACAGGAAAGAGATGATGGGAATGGTTCCTCCTTTTTCATGTCTCGACTGACTGAAGACAGCATACTTTTAAAGAAAAAAAGGTGTTTTTTAATCCCTGAGTGCTTTAATTGCCAAGAACAGACAAATGACAGGTTTTCTCATAAGTTTAAAAGAAAGATAAATGTTTATTATACAGCACCCACTCTCACTCCCATACAGATACACACACACACTCAAGAAAAAATAGAGTATAAAGGTAACATGCGTTAGGTCTGATGATTTTTAATGAGTTCTCTGTTAAACTTGCTTTTCCCCGGGGTGAAGAATTGAAATGGTGCAGGCCTGTAATCTTTTCCCTTATTCACTGAAGACTTGGGAGGTTCAAGAAGACAGATGCGCAGTTGCAGATTGCTCTTATTATATTCCAGCCAAAGGTCACTGGCGAAGTCCAGGTATGATTTCTCAGGTAAGGAGTTCAAGGCCAAACTCCAGTCACTGACTACATGTAGTTGAAAGCTGTTAATCTTAGGCAGGGTCCATTCTCTTCCATGGTAAAGATGGATCTCCTTTGTCTACCCAGGATATACCTTTATTAAAGCTCCTTATCAGAAATCTAGTTTCTGCCATGCGACGATAGTTTCTCTTTCAATGGCCCTTATAAATGGTTTCTGATGGTTAGTCCATTGTTAGACAATGGAGTCTAGGTGTCATTCATCCTCATTTCGTCTTGATAAAGTAGAGCTTTTCACACCCATTCTTTGGAATTTGAGTTTGGAGCCAAGAAGTGGTCAACCCAATCAGTTTGAGAGAAGCAGACACAAAAGGTCATTTGCATTTTAATGATTTCTCGGGGATGCATCCAGAAAGGTAATTTATATTTTAATGACTTCTTCAAGACTTGTCCAGACATGAAAATTAGCTCAGGGTTCCTGAAGTTTTGTGTGTACTGGCAGGAAAGGAAAGTTCACCTGACCTCTTACTCCACATTGTTCACAAGAAAAGTGCCCGTTTCGGCTTTACTTCATAAGTTCATTTCATAGTTCATAAATTCAGATTGCATGGGCGTGACTTAGCCTAAAACTTAAAGCCAGGTTTTAGGAAACATATCTACATGCAAAGGGTGGTAGAAGTTTGGAACTGTTCCACAAATGCAGTTGACACTGGATCAATTGTTAATTTTAAATCTGAAATTGATAGATTTATGTTAAACAAAGGTATTAAGGGATATGGGGCAAAGTCAAGTTTATGGAGTTAGGTCACAGATCAGCCATAATCTCATTGAATGGCAGAACAGGCTCAAAGTGCTAAATGGCCTACTCCTGTTCCTATGTTCTATGTCAAAATGGGAAGAGCCCAGTAAACACACCCTGCATGATGCTCCAAATAGGAAGCTGCCAGACAGTTCATGAAACAAATTGGGACAGTAAAGTATTGACGGTGTTTTCCTCAAACATAAAATATGTCAACCTCATCTAGAAAATTCTCCAGGCAAACACATTAAATAATGAGGGACAGAACAAGCGCTTTTCGAGAAATTTGTTCAGCTTGTAGTTATATAGCATGGGCAGAATATTTGACTTCTTTAGATAACAAAAAAAAGGAATAAAACTCTTTTCTTTCTTTACATACTGTCAGATTTCCTGCAGCATTACTTGGTGAATCAGAGGATAAGCTATTTTATAATGAGGACACTACACCATGCAGGGTATAATATCAGGCCACCAATTTACAGTGACTGAATAAGTCAAATTCAACATTTATACTGCACCTATTAGCATTGAAAATGTCCCATGGCACTTCAGAAGCATAAAGGAAAAAATGCACATGGAGCTAGGAGAAATATAAGGAGGGGTAACCAAAAACTTGTTCAAAAAGAGAGATTTTAACAAAGGTCTGAAGATTCAATTCTCTTTCTTTCTTTAGGCTTACAGAAGGTGCAGTTTGGGAAGCTAGCCAAAAGAGCACAGTCAAGTCTGAACATGAGAGTATCAGTGCAGATGGGCTGAAGTAGGTGATGTTAGAGGTGAAAGTGGGATACATTTGTGATAAAGAGGATATGGGGTTGGAAACTCAGCTCAAGATTGAACAGGTTGCTAACACTGTGATTCAGCCTGAAAACAGTGGCCTGGGAGGCCTATATAATTGACGGCAAGGGTATGTCATTTGTGGCAGAGACCTTCTGAATGTTATCTGGAGGAAACTATGGTTCATTCAAGACTGGATATTGGACAAGGAGGTTGACAGCACAGAGGGGGTGGAGGAGTTGAGAGAGGTGCTGAAGAGGTGGAGTTGGGAAACAATGTACATGTGGAGGCTGACCCCATTGTCGCAGATGACGTTGCCAGGAATCATGTAGGTAAGGAAAAGGGAGGCTACGATGGACTTTTGGGAAATTCTCAAATTGACATTGCTGAAGTAGGAATAGAAACCATTGGTAAATGAGAACGTCGATGAAAAGAGACAGACTGGAATGGCTATGAACAGATACAAATAGAGTGGATAATGGAGGAGGGGCATTGGGAGGAGAATAGTGTGGTTGACTGTATCAAAGCCTACAAAGGTTGAGGAGGGAGAACACATCACATTCACAGTCACAATGTGTGACTTTGGTTAGGGTCATTTTGGTGCTGCGGGATAAATTGAATCCTGACTGAAGAGATGAGCATGGATCTGGGAGCAACAACAAATGGTTGGAGATAGGGTAGTAGGTCATAAGTAAAGTCGGATGATAAAAGGGAGGGGAAAGTTGGCTGAACACAGAAGCCTTACATCATTTCAATAATTTCTGGTTTCCTGGCCATAACCACCTCCTCTTCACTATGGAAATCCAATCTGTCTACACATCCATCCCTAACCAGGACTTCTTCCTTCAAGAGAGACCCAACCAGTGCCCATCCATCACCATCCTCCTCCACCTGGCTGAACTTATTCTCACATTGAACAATTTCTCCTTCAACTCCACACAGTTCCTCCAAATAAAAGGTGTTGCTATGGGTACTCGCATGGGTCCTAGTTATGCCTGTCGTTTTGTGGGTTATGACGTACATTCCTTGTTCCAGTCTGACTCAGACCCCCTCCCCCAACTCTTGTTCTGGTACACTTATGACTGAATCAGTGCTGTTTCTTGCTCTCGCCCAGAACTGGAAAACTTCATCAACTTTGCTTCCAATTTCCACCTATTTCCATACCTTCACATGGCCCATCGGCTACACTTCCCTTCCCTTTCTCGACTTCTCTGTCTCCATTTCTGGGGATAGGCTGTCTATTAATATTCATTATAAGGCCACTAACTCCCACAGCTACCTCGACTACACTTCCTCACACCCTGCCTCCTGTAAGGACCCCATTCCATTCTCCCAGTTTCTCCATCTCAGTCACATCTATTCAGATGATGCAACCTTCCACAACAGCGCTTCTGATATGTCTTCCTTTTTCCTCAACCCACCCCGCCTACTGTGGTTGACAGGGCCCTCGACCGTGTCTCTCCCAATTCCTGCACTTCTGCCCTCACCCCTTCCCCTCCCTCATAGAACGCAATAGCGTTCCCCTTGTCCTCACTTTCCACCCCACCAGCCTCCACATCCAAAGGATCATCCTCCACCATTTCCGCTACCTCCATTATGATGCCACCACCAAACACATCCTCCCCTCCCCTGTCAGCATGCCAATAGGACCATTTCCTCCACAACACCCTGGTCCACTCCTCCATCACTGACACCTCGTCCCCTTCCCATGCATTCGCAGGAGGTGTAAAACCTGTTATTTTACCTCCTCTCTCCTCACTGTCCAAGGCCCCAAATGCTGCTTTCAGGTAAAGCAGCAATTTACTTGTATACTGTATTCGCTGCTCACAATGCGGTCTCCTCTACATTGGGGAGACCAAACACCAATTAGGTGACGACTTTGCGGAATACCTCCACTCAGTTCACAAGCATAACCCTGAGCTTCCGGTTCTTGCCATTTTACTTCACCACCTTACTCACACACCTGCATTTCTGTCCTCGGCCTGCTGCAGTGTTCCAGTGAAGCTCAACGTGAGCTCAAGGAACAGCACCTCATCTTCTGATTAGGCATTTTACAGCCTTCTGGACTCAACATTGAGTTCAAAAATTTCAGACCATAACCCCCATATTAATTGTTTTTTTTAAACCATGTGCCAGTCACTAACTTGTTTTTCATGTTATTACTTTTGTACAGAACTGTTCATTATTCTGCCATTAACACTCTCTGGACAAATGCTTTGTCTTTTACTACAACTATTACCACTCCCTTTGCCTTCAGTTCCATGACACCCTTGTAATTTACTCTCTCCTGCACTCCACCCTATCATAGACATTCCCTTTAGTTCTTCTTCTGCACCACCCACCTCCCCCGCCCCACCCTTTCACTTGCTCAAAACCTATTATATTTCTAACCTTTGCCAGCTCTGATGAAAGGTCATCAACCTGAAATGTTAACTCTTTCTCTCTCCACAGAGGCTGCCAGACTTGCTGAGTATTTCCAACACTTTCTGTTTTTATTACAGAAGACATTACATTGTCAGCTAGCATGTGGGCCAGCAGAGAAGTTAGGTTGTGAGCAGTATAATGGAAATAGGGTTGAGGGAGCAACAGGCATGGATCACAGGCAGAATGGGATACAAAATAAAGAAACAAAGGTTCTAAACTAAGGTACTGGGGAAGCAGCGGAGGCAACTGAACTTCAGTTTTCATTACACAGTATGCTAGGATTTTCCCATTGCTTTAATGCACAGAGTTGGAGAATTCAATGAAAACTATAAAGTAGTGGTTTTTATTTTATATATAATATTCCTTTCCCTGTAAAACTCCAAACCATGACCTACACTTTATTTTGTAACATCTGCAACAGAAAATAAAAAAATTGGATTTTTAGCTTTGTTGAATTTTTAGTTGGTGTATTTTGTACTGCTAGAAAGAAGATATAAGTAGGTTAAAATCCAAATTCAAACAGATTATTTCCCAAAGAAAAGACAACCCAGAGACTAGACAGGCTGGATTCACAAGGTGCAAGTTGTTCAGGAAAACAGAATGAAAAGGCCAAATGTTAACTGTTTCTAAGTGGCCAGAGCCATCACATCCAATCAGACTTCTTTGTCATTGGCAAATATGGTCATATTTTCAATATTGATAAGAAAAGCAACTTGTGTGTGTAGCTGGCTGTTGATTTAATGCAATTGGATATGCAAGCCCTGATATTAACTTGGAAGCTGGGGGTGGGGCGGGAAGGATTTGTAAGGTGGAGTGGAGTAGAGGGGGATGTTTTGCAGTTTTGAAACCTGAGTATGCCTTGGGCCCTGCTGAAATTGACAGGAGGGCCTGATTAACATGTTTTAGCTCTGTTAGCCAGCCAAATTGAGGCTGACCAGCTGCTGCCACAAGTATCAGAGAGGAAGGAGCGAGAGTTCGTGGGTCGGGGGCCATAGATCGGTCAGGAAGCTGAGACACATTGGGGGAGGGGTAGGTAGGGGAGGTCCTTAATGAATACTTTGCTTCAGTATTCACTAGTGAGAGGGACCTGGACGTTTGTGAGGACAGGGTGAAACAGGCTGATATGCTCGAACAGGTTGATGTTAAGAAGGAGGATGTGCTGGAAATTTTGAAAGACATGAGGATAGATAAGTCCCCGGGGCCAGACGGGATATACCCAAGGATGATCTTTGCGTCCTCACTGTCCACTGGAGTAGTACCAGATGATTGGAGGGTGGCAAATGTTATTCCCTTGTTCAAGAAAGGGAATAGGGATAACCCTGGGAATTACAGACCAGTCAGTCTTATGTCGGTGGTGGGCAAATTATTGGAGAGGATTCTGAGAGACAGGATTTATGATTATTTGGAAAAGCATAGTTTGATTAGAGATAGTCAGCATGGCTTTGTGAGGGGCAGGTCATGCCTCACAAGCCTTATTGAATTCTTTGAGGATGTGACAAAACACATCGATGAAGGAAGAGCAGTGGATGTGGTGTATATGGATTTTAGCAAGGCGTTTGATAAGGTTCCCCATGGTAGGCTCATTCAGAAAGTTACATACTGGCTGCAACTTTGCCCTGTCAACTGTCTAACCTTCCTCGCAGACTCTCTGCACTCTGTATCTGCTTGTTCGAGAGCGACCCCATCCACTGATCCGTAGCTCCGGTTCCCATCCCCCTGCCAAACTAGTTTAAACCCTCCCGAAGAGCTCTAGCAAACCTCCTGCCCAGGATATTGGTGCCCCTCCAGTTCAGATGCAACCCGTCCTTCTTGTACAGGTCCCACCTTCCCCAGAAGGTATCCCAATGATCCACATATCTGAAGCCCTCCCTCCTACACCAGCTCTGTCGCCACATGTTCAGCTACACTCGCTCTCTGTTTCTAGCCTCACTAGCACGTGGCACCGGTATCAATCCTGAGATTACTACTCTGCTCGTCCTGCCTTTTAGCTTCCAACCTAACTCCCTATATTCGCTTTTCAGGTCCTCATCCCTTTTCCTAGCTATGTCATTGGTACCGATGTGTACCACGACTTTTGGCTGCTCCCCCTCCCCCTTAAGAATCCTGTAGACTCGATCCGAGACATCCCTGACCCTGGCACCCGGGAGGTAACATACCATCCGGGAGTCTCGTTCGCGACCACAGAATCTCCTGTCTGTTCCTCTAACCATTGAATCTCCTATCACTATCGCTCTCCTATTCTCCCCCCTTCCCTTCTGAGCCACAGAGCTAGGCTCAGTGCCAGAGACCTGGCTGCTGTGGCTTTCCCCTGGTAGGTCGTCCCCCCCAACAGTATCCAAAATGATATACTTATTATTGAGGGGAATGGCCACAGGGGATCCCTGCACTGTGCGCCTATTCCTTTTCCCTCCCCTGACGGTCACCCAGCTACCTTTATCCTGTAACTTAGGTGTCACTACCTCCCTATAACTGCTCTCTATCACCCCCTCAGCCTCCCAAATGATCCGAAGTTCATTCAGCTCCAGCTCCAGTTCCCTACCGCGGTCTGTGAGGAGCTGGAGTTGGGTGCACTTCTCGCAGGTGAAGTCAGCAGGGACACAAGTGGTGACCCTTACCTCCCACATCCTGCAAGAGGAGCATGCAACTGCCCTAGCTTCCATCCCCTCCGCTCTAAATTGACAACAGAGATTTAAAAAAATAAAAAAAAATAAAGGAAAACCTTACCTTACCAAACACTCCACACAAGAGTCCTTTTTTTTTGGTTGGAGGAGGAGGATGGGTGGGAGACACTACACGTGTAGTGAATCGGGTTTAGCCACTGCCCGAATATATAAGTTCACTTACCCAGCAGTCCCCGTGTCCGCGTCCGCCGAATCACGAGGTAAGTACTTTATAGCTCAACTTACCTTCCCGGCTGCCCCCTGGCCCACGCTCTCACCGCTCCTGCTGCTCAAATGGAAGCTGCCGAATCACAAGGTAAGTACTTTATAGCTCAACTTACCTTCCCGGCTGCCCCCTGGCTCGCGCTCTCACCGTTCCCGCTGCTCAAATGCTTTAGCTGCCAGGTTTCCCTTGGCGCAGGAACAGGGCTAGACAGGGTATAATTTAAAATGGTGATCAAGTTTTTTTTAATTCTTTCATGGGATGTGGACGTCACTGGCAAGGCCAGCATTTGTTGCCCATCCCTATTTGCCCTTGACAACTGAGTGGGTTGCTAGGCCATTTCAGAGGGCAGTTAAGAATCAACCACATTGCTGTGGGTCTGGAGTCACATGTAGGCCAGACCAGGTAAGGACAGCAGATTTCCTTCCCTAGAGGACATTAGTGAACCAGATGCGTTTTTATGACTATTGATAATAGTTTCATGGCACCATTACTGAGACTAGCTTTCAATTCCAGTTTTTTTTATTATCAATTAATTGAACTTATTAATTAATTTAACTTAAATTCCACCAGCTGCAGTGGTAGGATTTGAACCCATGTCCCCAGGGCATTGGCCTGGGCCTCTGAATTACTAGCTTAGTGACATTATCACTACTCCACCCTCTCCCTCAACCTGAGGCACACAGCCTTGTGAATGGTTACAGCATAGAAGGCCATTTGGGTCAATGTGTCCATGCTGGCTCTCTGCAAGAGGAACTCACTTCGTCCCATTCCCCTGTTTTTTCCCCATGGCCCTGCAAATCTTTTCTCTTTAGATAATTATCCAATTCTCTTTTGAAAGCCCCGTTTGAATCTGTCTCCATCATGCTATGAAGCAGTGCATTCCACATCCGAACCACTGTGTAAAAGAGTATTTCCCTCTGTCACCATTGTTTCTTTTGCCAATCACCTTAAATCGGCGTCCTCTGGTTGGTGACCGGTCCTCTAATGCAGTTTCTGCCATCTACTCTGTCCAGACTCCTCATGAATTTAAACACCTCTATCAAATCTCTTAATCCTTTCTTCTCTGAGGAGAACAGGCCCGGCTTCTCCAATCTATCCACACAGCTGAAGTCGCTAACCCCTAGAATCATTCTCATAAATCCTTCACATCCTTCCGAAAGTGCGGTGCCCAGAATTGGACACAAGAGTCATAGAGTCATAGAGTTATACAGCACAGAAACAGGCCCTTCGGCCTATTGTGTCTATGCCGGCCATCAAGCACCTACCTATTCTAATCCCATTTTCCAGCACTTGGCCCATAGCCTTGTATGCTATGGCGTTTCAAGTGCACATTTAGATACTACTTAAATGTTGTGAGTATTCCTGCCTCTACCACCCCTTTAGGCAGTGTGTTCCAGATACCAACCACCCTCTGGGTGAAAATTATTTTCCTCAATTCCCCGCTAAACCTCCTGTCCCTTACCTTAAATCTATGCCCCTTGGTTATTGACACCTCTGCTAAGGGAAAAAGTTTCTTCCTATCTACCCTATCTATGCCCCTCATAATTCTGTATACCTCAATCAGAACCCCCCTCAGCCTTCTCTGCTCTAAGGAAAACAACCCTACCCTATCCAGTCTCTCTTCATAGTTGAAATGCTCCAGTCCAGGCAACATCCTGGTGAATCTCCTCTGCACCCTCTCCAATGCAATCACATCATTCCTATAGTGTGGCAACCAAAACTGTACACAGTACACAATACTGCCGTCATGGCTGAACCAGTGTTTTATAACGGTTCACAATAACTTCCTTGCTTTTGTACTCTATTTATAAAGCCCAGGTACTCATATGCCTTTTCAACTGCTTTCTCAACCTGCCCTGCCACCTTCAATTTGTGCACATATTTTCAGCCTCTAAATAGGAACTTAGGGCTTAGGAGCAGGAGTAGGCCATTCAGCCCTTCGAGCCTGCTCTGCCATTTGATAAGTCCATGACTGATCTGATTGTGATCTCAACTCCCCTTTCCTGTCTGTCCCCCATAACCCTTGACTCCCTTGTCCATCAAAAATCTATCTAACTCAGCCTTGAATAAATTCAATGACCCAGTCTCCATTGCTTCTAATGCAATTATACCCTTTTTCAAATAAGGAGACCAAAGTTGCACACAGTACTCCTGATGTGGTCTCACCAAGATCCTGTACAGCTGCAGTAAAACTTCCCTACTTTTAAATTCGATTCCCCTTGCAATAAATACCAACTTTCCATTTGCCTTCCTAATCACTTGCTGTACCCAGATCCCCCTGTAGCACCAAGTTCTGCAATCTCTTTCCATTTAAATATATACAACTTTTCTATTCTTCCTGCCAAAGTGGACAAGTTCACATTTTCCCACATTGTACTCCATCTGCCAAATTTTTGCCTACTCACTCAACCTAATGCTTTTGTAGACTCTTTACCTCCTCTTGACAACCTACTTTCCTTTCTATCTCGGTATCATCGGCAAATTTAGCTACCATACATTCGGTCCAAGTCATTGACATAAACTGAAAAAATAGTTGAGGCCCCAGCACTGATTCCTGTGGCACTCCACTTGTAACAGCTTGCCAATGCGAAAAAGACCCATTTTTCCTTACTCTCTGCTTCCTGTTAGCTAACCAGTTCTTTATCTATGCTAATATGTTACCCACTACACCATGTGCTCTTACCACCCTTTCAGGCAGTGAGTTCCAGGACCCTACTACCCTATGGGTGAAAAAATGTTTCCTCATTTCCCCTCTAATCTTTCTACCAATTACATTAAATCTATGCCCCCTAGTTTTTGACCCCTCTGCTAAGGTAAATAGGTCATCCCTATTTAATTTATATCAGCCCCTCATAATTAATTACATAATTATAATTTATTTAAAGTCACTCCTCAGCCTCTTCTCTTCCAATCTTTCCTCATAGCTAAAATTTTACAGCCCTGGCAACAACCTTGTAAATCTCCTCTGAACCCTCACCAGTGCAATCAAATCTTTCCAGTAATGCTACCAGAACTGTATCAAGATATGGTCTAACAAGTGTTGTGTACAGCTCTAGCATTATCTCCCTGCTCTTATATTCTATGCCTTGGTTAATAAAGGAAAGCATGCCATTTTGTCCACATGATGTGAGCATTAGTGGCAAAGCCAGCATGTGTTGCCCATCCCTAATTGCCCTTTTTAGAATTAGAATTAGAATATTACAGCGCAGTACAAGCCCTTCGGCCCTCGATGTTGCGCCGACCTGTGAAACCATCTGACCTACACTATTCCATTTTCATCCATATGTCTATCCAATGACCACTTAAATGCCCTTAAAGTTGGCGAGTCTACTACTGTTGCAGGCAGGGCGTTCCACGCCCCTACTACTCTCTGAGTAAAGAAACTACCTCTGACATCTGTCCTATATCTATCACCCCTCAACTTAAAGCTATGTCCCCTCATGTTTGCCATCACCATCCGAGGAAAAAGACTCTCACTATCCACCCTATCCAACCCTCTGATTATCTTATATGTCTCTATTAAGTCACCTCTCCTCCTCCTTCTCTCCAACGAAAACAACTTCAAGTCCCTCAGCCTTTCCTCGTAAGACCTTCCCTCCATACCAGGCAACATCCTAGTAAATCCCCTCTGCACCCTTTCCATAGCTTCCACATCCTTCCTATAATGCGGTGACCAGAACTGCACGCAATACTCCAGGTGCGGTCTCACCAGAGTTTTGTACAGTTGCAGCATGACCTCGTGGCTCCGAAACTCGATCCCCCTACTAATAAAAGCTAACACACCATATGCCTTCTTAACAGCCCTATTAACCTGGGTAGCAACCTTCAGGGATTTATGCACCTGGACACCAAGATCTCTCTGTTCATCTACACTACCAAGAATCTTCCCATTAGCCCAGTACTCTGCATTCCTGTTACTCCTTCCAAAGTGAATCACCTCGCACTTTTCCGCATTAAACTCCATTTGCCATCTCTCAGCCCAGCTCTGCAGCCTATCTATGTCCCTCTGTACCCTACAACATCCTTCGGCACTATCCACAACTCCACCGACCTTAGTGTCATCCGCAGATTTACTAACCCACCCTTCTACACCCTCTTCCAGGTCATTTATAAAAATGACAAACAGCAGTGGCCCCAAAACAGATCCTTGCGGTACACCACTAGTAACTAAACTCCAGGATGAACATTTGCCATCAACCACCACCCTCTGTCTTCTTTCAGCTAGCCAATTTCTGATCCAAAGCTCTAAATAACCTTCAACCCCATACTTCCGTATTTTCTGCAATAGCCTACCATGGGGAACCTTATCAAACGCCTTACTGAAATCCATATACACCACATCCACTGCTTTACCCTCATCCACCTGTTTGGTCACCTTCTCGAAAAACTCAATAAGGTTTGTGAGGCACGACCTACCCGTCACAAAACCGTGCTGACGATCGCTAATGAACTTATTCTTTTCAAGATGATTATAAATCCTGTCTCTTATAACCTTTTCCAACATTTTACCCACAACCGAAGTAAGGCTCACAGGTCTATAATTACCAGGGCTGTCTGTACTCCCCTTCTTGAACAAGGGGACAACATTTGCTATCCTCCAGTCTTCCGGCACTATTCCTGTCGACAATGACGACATAAAGATCAAGGACAAAGGCTCTGCAATCTCCTCCCTAGCTTCCCAGAGAATCCTAGGATAAATCCCATCTGGCCCAGGGGACTTATCTATTTTCACACTTTCCAAAATTGATAACACCTCCTCCTTGTGAACCTCAATCCCATCTAGCCTAGTAGCCTGAATCTCAGTATTCTCCTCGACAACATTTTCTTTCTCTACTGTAAATACTGACACAAAATATTCATTTAACACTTCCCCTACCTCCTCTGATTCCACACACAACTTCCCACTACTATCCTTGATTGGCCCGAATCTAACTCTAGTCATTCTTTTATTCCTGATATACCTATAGAAAGCCTTAGGGTTTTCCCTGATCCTATCCGCCAATGACTTCTCGTGTCCTCTCCTTGCTCTTCTTAGCTCTCCCTTTAGATCCTTCCTGGCTAGCTTGTAACTCTCAAGCGCCCTAACTGAGCCTTCACGTCTCATCCTAACATAAGCCTTCTTCTTCCTCTTGACAAGCGCTTCAACTTCTTTAGTAAACCACGGCTCCCTCGCTCGACAACTTCCTCCCTGCCTCGCAGGTACATACTTATCAAGGACACGCAGTAGCTGCTCCTTGAATAAGCTCCACATTTCGATTGTTCCCATCCCCTGCAGTTTCCTTCCCCATCCTACGCATCCTAAATCTTGCCTAATCGCATCATAATTTCCTTTCCCCCAGCTATAATTTTTGCCCTGCGGTATATACCTGTCCCTGCCCATTGCTAAGGTAAACCTAACCGAATTGTGGTCACTATCACCAAAGTGCTCACCTACATCTAAATCTAACACCTGGCTGTTTTCATTACCCAGTACCAAATCCAATGTGGCATCGCCCCTGGTTGGCCTGTCTACATACTGTGTCAGAAAACCCTCCTGCACACACTGGACAAAAACTGACCCATCTAAAGTACTCGAACTATAGTATTTCCAGTCGATATTTGGAAAGTTAAAGTCCCCCATAACAACTACCCTGTTACTCTTGCCCCTGTCGAGAATCATCTTCGCTATCCTTTCCTCTACATCTCTGGAACTATTTGGAGGTCTATAAAAGACTCCCAACAGGGTGACCTCACCTCTCCTGTTTCTAACCTCGGCCCATACTACCTCAGTAGACGAGTCCTCAAATGTCCTTTCTGTCGCTGTAATACTCTCCTTGATTAACAATGCAACACACCCCCCTCTTTTACCATCTTCTCTGTTCTTACTGAAACATCTAAATCCCGGAACCTGCAACATCCATTCCTGCCCCTGCTCTACCCATGTCTCCGAAATGGCCACTACATCGAGATCCCAGGTACCAACCCATGCTGCAAGCTCACCCACCTTATTCCGGATGCTCCTGGCGTTGAAGTAGACACACTTTAAACCAGGTTCTTGCTTGCCAGTGCCCTCTTGCGTCCTTGTAACCTTGTCCCTGACCTCACTACTCTCAACATCCTGTACACTGGCACTACAATTTAAGTTCCCATTCCCCTGCTGAATTAGTTTAAACCCCCCCCGAAGAGCACTAGCAAATCTCCCCCCCAGGATATTGGTACCCCTCTGGTTCAGGTGAAGACCATCCTGTTTGTAGAGGTCCCACCTACCCCAGAAAGAGCCCCAATTATCCAGGAAACCAAAACCCTCCTTCCTGCACCATCCCTGCAGCCACGTGTTCAACTCCTCTCTCTCCCTATTCCTCGCTTCGCTATCACATGGCACGGGCAACAACCCAGAGATAACAACTCTGTTTGTTCTCGCTCTAAGCTTCCACCCTAGCTCCCTGAATTTCTGTCTTAAATCCCCATCTCTCTTCCTACCTATGTAGTTGGTGCCTATGTGGACCACGACTTGGGGCTGCTCCCCCTCCCCCTTAAGGATCCCAAAAACACGATCCGAGACATCACGAACCCTGGCACCTGGGAGGCAACATACCAACCGTGAGTCTCTCTCGTTCCCACAGAACCTCCTATCTGTTCCCCGAACTATGGAGTCCCAATGACTAATGCTCTGCTCCTCTTCCACCTTCCCTTCTGAGCAACAGGGACAGACTCTGTGCCAGATACCTGTACCCCATTGCTTACCCCTGGTAAGTCGTCCCTCGCAACAGTATCCAGAACGGTATACCTGTTGTTGAGGGAAACGGCCACAGGGGATCCCTGCACTGCCTGCTGGTTCCCTCTCCTTCCCCTGACGGTAACCCATCTACCTACTTCTTTTACCTGAGGTGTGACTACCTCCCCATAACTCCTCTCAATAACCCCCTCCGCCTCCCGAATGATCCGGAGTTCATCCAGCTCCAGCTCCAGTTCCCTAATGTGGTTCTCGAGGAGCTGGAGTTGGGTGCACTTTCCGCAGATGCAGTCAGCAGGGACACTCTTGGCGACCCTTACCTCCCACATTCTGCAGGAGGAACATACAACTGCCTTAACTTCGATTCCCTCTATTCTAAATTCCCAACAAATCTACTGAAAAACCACCACCCAAATATATAGTTTTTACTTACCCAGCAGTCCCCTGGTCCTCCGAAAACAAAAAGGGAATTAACTTTTAAACTTACACTGAAATTGACTTCCCAGCTGTAAGCTCGCTCTCGCACCTTCGCTACTGTCAAGCTGCAGTCACTAAAACTAAAAGAAAGAGATTATAAACCACCCAAATATATAGTTTTTACTTACCCAGCAGTCCCCTGGTCCTCCGAAAACAAAAGGGAATTAACTTTTAAACTTACACTGAAATTGACTTCCCAGCTGTAAGCTCGCTCTCGCACCTTCGCTACTGTCAAGCTGCAGTCACCAAAACTAAAAGAAAGAGATTATAAACCACCCAAATATATAGTTTTTACTTACCCAGCAGTCCCCTGGTCCTCTGAAAACAAAAGGGAATTAACTTTTAAACTTACACTGAAATTGACTTCCCAGCTGTAAGCTCGCTCTCGCACCTTCGCTACTGTCAAGCTGCAGTCACCAAAACTAAAAGGTGGTGGTGGTGAATTTGAACTACTGCAGTCCATCTGCTGTAGGTACACCCACGGGGCTGAATTTTACTGGCCCCTCGACGGCGCGGGTCGCAGTGCGGGGGCCGGTAAAATTCTTCGGGGAGCAGCCCGCCTCAACCCGCGACGTTCTGAAGGGCCCACCGCAAGTTACCAGTGGCAGGGGGACCTCGATGCGACCCCATCCCACCGCATGGTGGCGGCACCCCTATTTGAATATTTTAAATGGTACTTACCGCTGCAGATTATGCAGCCCGCCGCCTCTCCATGAACACTTCAGGATTTTTCGCTAAACAGGCGGCCGTCACGTGCCATCCCGTTTCCGATTGAAAAGCTGGCAGGTCCTCAGAGGCAGAAGTTGTTGCCAGCGAAGGTTAGTCCTGCTATTCAAGGGTCTCACTCTGCATTACAGAAGGGAGAAGGGAGGGGGGATATTCAGGGGTCTCACTCTACATTCTTAAAGGGAGGAGGGAGAGGGGATATCAGAGGTCTCACTCTGCATACTGGAAGGGAGGAGGGAGGGGGAATATTCAGGGGTTGCACTCTGCATTACCAAAGGGAGCCTCTGCAATTCCACCCTCCGTAATGGTTGGCAGCTCTGTGCCATTGACTGCCTCTGTCATTAAAGGAACAATGGCACTCGAGTCAATCTGTATGTGGGGAGAGTGCCAGAGACAGTAAGCATGTGAAGTAAAGGCCTGCTCAGGTCTGCAAAAGAAACCCGACCCGAGCCCGACAGAACCACATCCGGCCCGAGCTCGACCCGACCTGACCCACCCATAAGTTAACTTAACTTCCGTTTTTCACTTTCTTGCTCATCTGCACAAGCTTAAAATAACTGTTACAAAACCACCTTTATAGTCCAAAAATTAAATTAACAGTGGAGCCACTTTCCTGTGATAGAGCGTGTCCTACTTGGCCCGACCCGAGCCCTAATGCCAGACCCGGAAGTGCAATCTGACCCGACCCGAACCCAATACGTCCTCGGGTCCCGTCGGGTTCGGGTCGGATAACAGGCCTTTAATGTGAAGCTTATATGTTTTGTGGGCCACAGTCTATGCAGCTTGTTCAATTTTTATGTGGTCATGCGGTGCCACTCTTAGTGGGAGCTAAGACGGACAATGTTATGCCATACCACACAGCTGCTGCATGAAAGCACCTGATGTACCACTCAACATCAATCTCTGCCCTGTCAAGAACCTTTGAAGCATTGAAGGAACCAAGTTGAATTGCAATTTGAAGATGGGGGTGGTTCACCCTATATTCATTGATGCGCTCCTTGAGAGGATCCATATACACCGCAGGCAAAACCAACAAACAGTTGCAGCACACATAGAGGCCCCAGCAGCACCCAAGGAGAGCTCGCCACTACAGATAGCCGTGCAGCTACAGGTCCCATATGACATACCTGCAGATGTCAGAGCGCCAGTATCAGAGGCAACTGCGGATGTCAAGAGAGGCAGTGACACATCTCTGTGCCCTACTGAATGATGACCTGCAGCCCAGGGGCTTCGGGGGACATCCTATGCCTGTGGCCCTCAAAGTGACAGCAGCTCTCAATTTTTACACCTCTGCATCATTTCAAGGGCCCACCGGAGACCTTTGTGGGGTCACACAGTCAACAGTGCACTGCTGCATCAGGGAGGCCACCGGTATCCTGTTCTGGAGGGCTGGTGACTATATCCACTTCACGACGGACACTGAAAGCCAAGCCGAGAGGGCCACTGGTTTTGGCTCCATCGCAGGATTCCCACAGGTGCAAGGGGTATCCCTGTGGTCATCAAGGCTCCCGCTGGATGACCAGCTGAATACGTAAACTGTAAGGGCTTCCACTCAATCAATGTGCAGCTCGTATGTGATTACCAGAAGCAATTCATGCAAATCTGTGCTCACTTTCCAGGCAGCTGCCATGACGCCTTCATCCTGCGCCAGTCACAGTTGCCGCTGCTGTTCACTGAAATGGCTCAGATGGAGGGGTGGCTTCTTGGAGACATGGGCTACCCCTTGCAGACATGGCTCCTGACACCGGTGAGACACCCCAGCACTGCTGCAGAAGAGCGATACAATGACAGCCACGGAGCTACAAGAGCCTCCATTGAGCAGGTGATCAGCATGCTGAAAATGCGATTCCGCTGCCTGGATAGATAGGGTGGTGCCCTGCAGTTGAGGCCAGAAAGGGTAGGTCGCATCGTTGCTGTTTGCCGTGCTCTGAGTTAAGTATTTCTTTGACATCTGTCAGGAAGCAGGTGCTGGGGCAGGGAGTTCCAGGTTTTTGACCCAACTACAGAGAAAAAAACGGCAATACATACGCAAGTCAGGATGATGTGTGACTTGGAGGAGAACTTGCAGGTGATGGTGTTCCCATGCATCTGCTGCCCTTGTAACTTCTGGGTGGTAGAGGTCGCGAGTTTGGGAGGTGCTGTCAAAGGAGGCTTGGCAAGAATCTTGTATATGGTTCACACTGCTGCCACTGTGCGCCGGTGGTGGAGGAAGGGAATGTTTAGGGTGGTGGATAGGGTGCCGATCAAGCGGGCTGCTTTGGTCCTAGATAGTGTCAAGCTTCTAGAGTGTTGTTGGAGCTGCACCCATCCAGGCAAGTGGAGAGTATTCTAGCATACTCCTGATTTGTGTCTTGTAGATGGTGGACAGGCCTCAGGGTGTCAGGAAGTGCATTACTTGTCACAGAATTCCTAGCCTCTGACCTGTTCTTGTAGCCACCATTATTTATATGGCTGGTTCAGTTCAGTTTCTGGTCAAAGGCATCCCCAGAATGTAATTGTTGGGAGATTCAGCAATGGTAATGCCATTGAATGTCAAGGAGAAATGGTTAGATTCTCTTTTGTTGGAGATGGTCATTGCCTACACTTGTGTGTCGCAAATGTTACTTGCCACCTATCAGCCCAAGCCTGAATGTTGTCCTTTGAGGGGACGCAATGAGAAGAGACGTTTGTCTGAGTGATAGATTGCCAGAGTGAAGCTGGAATTTTGTGCACGTGGGAAGTTCTGTGCAGAGGGGGAAAGAGGGTCTTCTTTTCCTATCTTTTTTAGCCTCCAACAGCTGGTGACTCTTCTTCCTTTGACTCCAAGGTAGGTGATCGGTTGGTGAGTGTTTTATCATTTATCTTTCAAAACTCAGGTAATTTTAGAAATTGTAAGGTTTTTGTTTGGTAATACTAGTTAAGGATAGTAGATTGGGAAACAGTGAGAGAATTAATTAAGGAAGTGATTAAGTAATTAAAGTGAATTAACTAATATCATAAGTAACACTGGCAGGACAGGTGTTATGTTGCATCTATGGTAGGTGGGAGCTTTTGGATGCCAAGGCGATCCAGGGCAAACACGTCTGCAGAAAGTGTAAGCAGCTACAGGAATTCCAGATCAGGGTTATTGATCTGGAAGCCGAACTGCAAACACTGCGCAACATAAGGGAAGGGGAGAAATACCTGGACATTTTGTTCCAGGGTCATCTGTTTTGGTCAGCAGTGAGGGACAGGAGGATGTGACCGTGAGTGAGGCAGATAAAGGGACCGAGCAGACAGTAGTGGAGGAGCCTCAGACTTTGCAATTGTCAAACAGGTTTGAGGTGCTGTCAACCTGTGTGGACGAAAGCTAGGTCTGTAAGGTGGATGAGTAGACTGGCCATGGCACTGTGGTACAGGAAGCCATTCAAGTGGGCGGAGCAAAAAGGAGTGTAGTGGTAGTAGGGGATAGTATAGTGAGGGTGATTGACACTATTCTGTGCAGCCAAGAGCGTGAGTCCAGAAGGCGGTGCCAGGGTTCAGGACATCTGCTCAGGGCTAGACAGGAACTTGGAGTGGGGCGGGGGGATAGGGGTGGAATCCAGTTGTCATGGTCTATGTAGGTACCAAAGACATAGGTAAGACTAGGAAAGAGGTTCTGCTTGGACAATATGAGGAGCTAAGCACCAAACTAAAGAGCAGAACCTCAAGGATAATAATCTCTGGATTGTTACCTGAGCCACGTGCCAATTGGCAGAGGCACATAAGATTAGTGAAATGAATATGTGGCTCAAAGACTGGTGTGGGAGAAGTGGGTTTCAGCTTGTGGGGCACTGGCACTAGTACTGGGGAAAGTGGAGGCTGTACCATAGGCAGGGTCTGCACCTGAACCGTGCTGGGACCAGTGTTCCAGCAAACCATATAACGAAGGAAGTAGAGAGAGCTTTAAACTAAAGAAGGGGGGGTGAGGTTTCAAGCCTGGGTAAATGTAGCAAACCAAGGGGTAGAGTCAAGGCAGGAGAGCAGAATAGTAATATGGGAAATGAAGGTCAGAGAATGGCAGGAAGGGACAGAGGGAAAAAAACGAATAACAAACCAACAGTCAAGACTAGATGTTACAAAGATAATAAAAACACAAAACTAAAGGCTCTGCATCTGAATGCATGTAGCATTCATAACAAAGTAGACAAACTGAAAGCACACATTGAAGTAAATAAATATGATCTGATGGCCATTACGGAGACGTGGCTGCAGGATGACAAGGATTGGGTCCTAAATATTGAGGAGTATATGACATTCAAGAAGAATAGGAAGATAGGTAAAGGTGGAAGGGTAGCAATCTTAATCAAGGATGACATTGGTGCAATAGTTAGAGATGACCTTGGTTCAGGAGATCAGGATGTAGAATCGGTTTGGGTGGAGATGAGGAATAGTAGGGGAAAGAAATCACTAGTGGGAGTGGTCTACAGGCTCCCTAACAGTAACTATAATGTAGGACGAAGTATACAAGAAGAAATGTGGGGTGCTTGTGATAAAGGGACAGCAATAATCTTGGGTGATTTTAATCTACATATAAACTGGAAAAATCAGATTGGCAATGGTAGCCTGGATGAGGAGTTCATAGAATGCTTTCAAGAGCAGCACGTTCTGGAACTACCCAGAGAGCAGATTATATTAGACTTGGTATTGCATAATGTGACAGGATTAATTAATGACCCCAGAGTAAAGACACCTCTAGGTAGCAGCGACCACAATATCACAGAATTGTTACAGCGCAGTAAGCTGGCCATTCGGCCCATCGTGTCTGCAGAGGCTCTCTGAAAGAGCAACTCCCTCAGTTCCATTCCCGTGCCTTCTTCCCATAACCCTGCACATTCTTCCTTTTCATAAAACTGTCTAATTCCCTTTTGAATGCTTCAATTGAACCTGCCTCCACCACATTCTCAGGCAGCGCATTCCAGACCTTAACCACTCACTGTGTGAAAAAGTTTTTCCTCATGTTACTTTTGCTTCTCTTACCAAATATTTTAAATCTGTGCCCTCTCGTTCTCGATCCTTCTCTATCTACTCTGGCCAGACCCCTCATGATTGTGAATACCTCTATCAAATCACCTCACAGCCTTCTCTTCTCCAAGGAAAACAGTCCTAACTTCTCCAATCTATCTTCGTAACTGAAATTCCTCATCCCTTGAATCATTCTCATGAATCTTTTCTGTACTCTCTCCAATGTCCTCATGTCTTTCCTCAAGTGCGGCGCCCAGAATTGGACGCAATACTCCAGCTGAGTCTGAACTAGTGTCTTATACAAGTTCAACATAACTTCCTTGCTCTTGTACTCTATGCCCCTATTAATAAAGCCCAAGATACTTTACTTTATTAACTGCTCTCTCCACCTGTCCTGCCACCTTCCATGACTTATGCACATATACACCTGGGTCCCTCTGCTCCTGCACCCCCTAGAGAATTGTACCCTTTATTCTGTATTGTCTCTCCATGTTCTTCCTACCAAAATGAATAACTTCACATTTCTCTGCATTGAACTTCATCTTCCACCTGTCTGCCCATTCCACCAACTTGTCTATGCCCTTTTGAAGTACTACACTATTCTTCTCACAGTCCCTGGGGAACTTCACTATAAACCTTCCTCGATGCCGAAAAACATCCATTAACCACTACTATTTGTTTCCTGTCACTCAGCCAATTTCGTATCCATGTTGCTACTGTCCGTTTTATTCCATGAGCTACAAGTTTGCTCACAAGTCTGTTGTGTGACACTGTATCAAACGCTTTTTGAAAGTCCACGAACAGCACATCAACAGCATTGCCCTCATTGACCCTCTCTGTTACCTCCTCACAAAACTCCAGCAAGTTAGTTAAACATCATTTTCCCTTAAGAAATCCATGCTGGCTTTCCTTAATTAACTCACATTTGTTCATGTGACTACTAATTTTGTCCCTATTATTTTTTTCAAGAAGATTTCCCACCACCGCAGTTAAACTGGCTGGCCTGTAGTTGCTGGGCTTATATTTACACCGTTTTTGAACAAGGGTGTAACGTTTGCAATTCTCCAGTCCTCTGGCACCACCCCCGAGTCTAAGGAAGACTGAAAAATTATGGCCAGTGCCTCTGCCATTTCCACTCTCACTTACCTCAGTATCCTTGGATGCATCTGTTACCACCAGGTGAGAAAGGAATCGAACAGTCCCTCTCAGCTTTCACCTGATCTTACCGTAACAGAGTTTAATTTTAAACACACTGTTTTTAGCTCCCCCTTGGTGAATCCTTGTCCACCACTTTCCAATTATAAGGCCAAGAAACCAGCACAAACAGGCTTTCTCAGGTTCAAAGAAGAAAAGTTGAAACTTAAACTCTAATTCAGTCGACGCCTACGGTTACACGACGCGCCCATGCTAGCATGCATACACAATACATACATGCAAATAGAGCCAGAAAAGAGAAGAAAAATAAAGTGGAAAAGTTTGAGGCAATATCTGAAGAGTTTTTGTTACAGTTCTTCGAGCTCACTGTAGAGTCCTTGATTGTCGGTAGATCTTGCTTTTCGTTGGGGTCCAGTATTCTTCTTAAACCTTGTTCGCTGTAGGAGAATTTTCTCTCTTGAGGTACATATGTCTTCAGTGGATTCAGAGGCTTGTGAGAAAGAAATGGGAGCAGACAGGAGAGATCTACTCAGTTCAGGTGCAAACAGGCTTTCTGAGTTCAAACTGTTTGCACAGTTCAGAAAACCCCAGGTTGCCAAGCAGGTTAGTCATGTGACACCTTAGCAGTCTCTGGAATGCTCCTCTTACACACAATACCTGGTGATCAAGGTCCATCGTGGGTTGTATGTGTCAGGGAATGGTCCTTTGTCCTTTTCCAATCACCGTCTGCTACTATGCAAATGACTTTTCCAGCCATGTCTGATCTGTTTAACAAGTCCTTTCTTCACTCCAGTAACAGTTTAAAATCAATGCTCATGACAAAATTAATGTGCCTCATTCTTGGCAGGTGGGGGCCTAGCATGACAGTATCTCATCAGCCCTAGTTCTTTATCCACTTTAAGTACAGCCAGCCTATCTAATACTTCCTCTTTATCAATTTTCTACCCTTCTAGTGTCTGAATTACCTTCTCTTTCAACATTGCCTGGGTTGCATCTTCTTCCTTGGTAAAGACAGATGCAAAATATTCAGCCATGCCCTCTGCCTCCATGTGTAAATCCCATTTCTGGTCCCTAATCGGCCCCACTCCTCCTTTTACCACCTTTTTACTATTTATATGCCTATAGAAAATGTTGGGATTTCCTTTAGTGCTAGCTGCTCTGTTCACGCTCTCTCTTTGCTTCTCTTATTTTCTTTTTCACTTCCCCTCTGGACCTTCTATATTCAGCCTGGTTATCAATAGTATTTTCTACCTGGCATCTCTAATAAGCACACTTTTTCTTTTTTATTTTAATCTCTACTCTTTTGTCATCCAGGGAGCGCTGGATTTGTTTGCCCTACTTTTCCCCTTTGAGGGAACCTACCTCGACTGTGCCCAAACTATTTCTTCTTTGAAGGTAGCCCCTTGTTCATCGACCTGTTTTCCTGCCAGCTTTTGACTCCAATTTATTCACCCCAGCTCCATTCTTACCTCATTGAGGTTGACCTTCCCCCAGTTAATTATTCTTACCCTGGATTGCTCTTTGTCCTTTTCCATAGTTAGCCTAAACCTTATGATACAATGATCCAGGACCAGCATGTTCCTGTGAGGAAGAAGGATAAGTTTGGCAAGTTTCGGGAACCTTGGATAACGAGGGATATTGTGAGCCTAGTTAAAAAGAAAAAGGAAGCATTCGCAAGGGCTGGAAGGCTGGGAACAGACGAAGCCCTTGAAGAATATAAAGACAGTAGGAAGGAACTTAAGCAAGGAGTGAGGAGGGCTAAAAGGGGTCGTGAAAAGTAATTGGCAATCAAGATTAAGGAGAATCCCAAGGCTTTTTATACATATATAAAGAGCAAGAGGGTAACCAGGGAAAGGGTTGGCCCACTCAAGGACAGAGGAGGGAATCTATGCGTGGAGCCAGTAGAAATGGGCGAGGTACTAAATGAGTACTGGGACAGGATTTACTCCCATTTGGAAATAAATGAACTTATTAGCGAGAGGCAGCATGGTTTTGTGAAGGGGAGGTCGTGTCTGACTAACTTGATTGAGTTTTTTGAGGAAGTGACGAAGATGATTGATGAAGGACAGTGGATGTTGTCTATCTGGACTTCAGTCAAGCCTTTGACAAGGTCCCTCATGGCAGAATGGTACAAAAGGTGAAGTCACACGGGATCAGAGGTGAGCTGGCAAGATGGATACAGAACTGGCTTGGTCATAGAAGACAGAGGGTAGCAGTGGAAGGGTGCTTTTCTGAACGGAGGACTGTGACTAGTGGTGTTCCGCAGGGATCAGTGCTGGGACCTTTGCTGTTTGTAGTATATATAAATGATTTGGAGGAAAATGTAGCTGGTCTGATTAGTAAGTTTGCGGACGACACAAAGGTTGGTGGAGTTGCGGATAGTGATGAGGATCGTCAGAGGATACAGCAGGATATAGATCGGTTGACTTGGGCGGGGAAATGGCAGATGGAGTTTAATCAGGACAAATGTGAGGCAATGCATTTTGGAAGATCTAATCCAGGTGGGAAGTATACAGTAAATGGCAGAACCCTTCGGAGTATTGACAGGCAGAGAGATCTGGGCATACAGGTCCACAGGTCACTGAAAGTGGCAACGCAGGTGGATAAGGTAGTCAAGAAGGCATACGGCATGCTTGCCTTCATCGGTCGGGGCATAGAGTATAAAAATAGGCAAGTCATGCTGCAGCTGTACAGAACTTTAGTTAGGCAACACTTAGAATATTGCGTGCAATTCTGGTCGCTACACTACCAGAAGGACGTGGAGGCTTTGGAGAGGGTACAGAAGAGGTTTACCAGGATGTTGCCTGGTCTGGAGGGCATTAGCTATGAGGAGAGGTTGGATAAACTCAGATTGTTTTCACTGGAACGACGGAGGTGGAGGGGCGACATGGTAGAGGTTTACAAAGTTATCAGCGGCATGGAGAGAGTGGATAGTCAGAAGCTTTTTCCTCGAGTGGAAGAGTCAGTTACTAGGGGACATAGATTTAAGGTGAGAGGGGCAAAGTTTAGAGGGGATGTGCGAGGCAAGTTTTTTACATAGAGGGTGGTGAGTGCCTGGAACTTGCTGCCGGGGGAGGTGGTGGAAGCAGGTACGATAGCAACGTTTAAGAGGCATCTTGACAAATACATGAATAGGATGGGAATAGAGGGATACGGTCCCCGGAAGTGCAGAAGGTTTTAGTTTAGACAGGCATCAAGATCGGCGCAGGCTTGGAAGGCCGAATGCCCTGTTCCTGTGCTGTACTGTTCTTTGTTCTTTGATCACGATCCCCTAAATGCTCTCCTACTGATACTTAATCCACTTGGTCCACCTCATTCCCAAGAACCAGGTCTAGCAGTGCCTCCATTCTCATTGGACTAGCAACATACAGTTGTATAAAGTTTGCCTGAACACACTCTAGGAACTCTTGCCCCTCACTGCCCTTTATACTACTGTTATCCCAGTCTATGTTTGGATAATTAAAGTCCATCATTATAACTACCCTATAATTTTTGCACCTCTCTGTAATTTCCTTGCAAATTTGTTCCTCCATGTCCTTCCCACCAGCTGGTGGCCTATAGACAACATATGATTGAATTTTACATCCAGTTTGAAAGAGAGAAGAGTGAGTCTAAGTCTAAACTTAAATAAGGGCAACCATGTGGGCACGAAAGCTGAGCTAGCTGAAGTGAATTGGGTTACAAGGTGAGGAGCTAGATCAATAGAGAAGCAGTGGCAGACATTCAAGGGGAGATTTCAGAATATTCAGGATAAGTATATTCCTACTATAAAGAAAAATTCTAAGGGGAGGACCCACCATCCGTGGTTAATTAAAGAAGTTAAAGAAAGCATCAAACTTATGGAAAAGGCATATAATTGCGCAAAGATGAGTGGCAGGTCAGATAATTGGTCAGAATATAAAGAACAGCAGAGAATGACTAAAAGCTTCATCAGGAGAAAGAAATTAGAGTATGAGATGAAGCTAGCTAGAAATATAAAAATGGATAGCAAGAGTTTCTACAGGTATTTAAAGAGGAAAAGAGTAAGTAAAGTGAGTGTTGGTCCTCCAGTGAGAATGGGGAGTTAATGATAGATAATAAGGAAATGGAGAATGAAATGAATATTTTGCTTCTGTCTTCACTATAGAGGATACAAAAAACATTCCAGTAAGAGTGGAAAACTAGGAGGTGGAACGAAGAGAGAAACTTGGTGAAATTACAATCACAAAATTACGGTACTGACTAAACTGATAGAGCTGTTCCGAAGAAGGGTCACTGACCCAAAACGTTAACTCTGCTTCTCTTTCCACAGATGCTGCCAGACCTGCTGAGTGGTTCCAGCATTTCTTGTTTTTATTATGATAGAGCTGTGGGCTGACAAATCACCGGGTCCTTTTTTAGTTTTAGTTTTAGAGATACAGCACTAAAACAGGCCCTTCAGCCCACCGAGTCTGTGCCGACCATCAACCACCCCTTTATACTAATCCTACACTAATCCCATATTTCTACCACATCCCCACCTGCCCCTATATTTCCCTACCACCTACCTATACTAGGGGCAATTTATAATGGCCAATTTACCTACCTACCTGATGGGCTTCATCCTAGGATCTTAAAAGACGTGGCTAATGAGGTAGTAGATGCGTTGGTGTTAATTTTTCAAAATTCATTAGATTCTGGAAAGGTTCCATCAGATTGCAAAATAGCACCCATAACCTCTCTATTCAAGAAGATGGGGAGGCAGAAAACAGGTAACTATAAGCCAGATGACTTGACGTCTGTCGTGGGGAGGGTGTTAGAATCGATCATTATGGAGGCTATAGCTGGGCACTTAAAAAAATGTAAGTTAATCGGGAATAATCAGCATGGCTTTGTGAAAGGGAGATCATGTTTAACCAATTGATTGGAGTTCTTTGAAGGAGTAGCATGTGATGTGGATAAAGGAGAGCCCGTTGATGTACTGTACTTGGATTTGACAAGGTGCCACATAAAAGGTTATTGCGCAACGTAGGCGCTCATGGTGTCGTGGGTAACATATTAACATGGATAGACGATTGTCTGGCTGGCAGAAAACAGAGAATATGCATAAACGGGTCCTTTTCTGATTGGCAGGACGTGACGAGTGGAGTCCTGCAGGGGTCTGTGCTGGGCCTCAAACTTTTTACAATTTGTATCAATGGCTTAGATGAGGGGAACGATGGCATGGTAACTACATTTGCAGATGGCACAAAGATAGGTCGGAAAGTATGTTGTGAAGAGGACACAGGGAGCTTGCAGACCAATGTAGATAGCTTGCATGAGTGGGCAAAAATATGGCAGATGGAGGATAATGTGGGAAAATGCGAAGTTCCTCACTTTGGCAGCAAGAATAAAAAAGCAGAGTATTACTTAAACAGAGAACTCTGAGGTGCAGAGGGATCTAGATGTTCTAGTGCATGAGTCACAAAAAGTTAGTATACTGGTACAACAAGTAATAAAGAAGGCTAATGGAATGTTTTGCTTTATTACGAGAGGAATTGAAAATAAAAGTCAGGATGTATGCGTCAGTTATACAGAGCATTGGTGAGACCACATCTCGAATACTGTGTGCAGTGTTGGTCTCCTTATTTAAGGAAGGATATGAATTGGAGCAGTTCAGAGGAGGTTTACTAGATTGATACCTGGAATGAGCGGGTTGTCTTATAAGGGAAGGTTGGACAGACTGGGCTTGTTTTCACTGGAGTTTAGAAGAGTGAGGGGAGACTTGATTGAAGTATATAAGATTCTGAATGGTCTTGACAAGGTGGATGTGGAAAGGATGTTTCCTCTTGTGGGGGAGTCCAGAACTAGGGGGCACTGTTTTAAAATTAGGGGCCACCCTTTTAGGACAGAGATGAGGAGAAATGTTTTCTCTCAGAGAGTTGTGTGACTTTGGAACACTCTGGCTCAGAAGGTGGTGGAGGCAGGGTCACTGAATAATTTTATGGCGCGGGTAGATAGATTCTTGATAGGCAAGGGAATCAAAGGTTATCAGGGGTAGATGGGAGTGTAGAATTCGAGACACAAACAGATCAGCCATGATCTTATTGAATGGCAGAACAAGCTAGAGGGGCCGAATGGTCTACTTCTGCTCTTAATTCACATGTCCAAGTCTTGCTGCATGTGGCCATGGACTGCTTCAGTATCTCAGGAGTCGCGAATGGTACTGAACACTGTTCAATCATCAGCGAACATCCCCACTTTTGATCTTATGATGAAAGGAAGGACATTGATGAAGTAGCTGAAGTTGGTTGGGCCTAGGACACTACCCTGAGGAACACCTGCAGCGATGTCCTGGGCTTAGATGTTTGGTCGCCAACAACCACAACCATCTTCCTTTGTACTAGGTATGACTCCAACCAGTGGAGAGGCTTCCCTCCGATTCCCATTGACTTCAATTTTACTTGGGCTCCTTTATGCCACACTCGGTCAAATGCTGCCTTGATGTCAAGGGCAGTCACTCTCACCTTACCTCTTCTATTCAGCTCTTTAGTCCATGTTTGGACCAAGGCTGTAATGAGGTCTGGAGCCAAATGGCCCTGGCGGAACCCAAAATGAGCATCGGTCAGCAGGTTATTGCTGTTTAAGTGGCGCTTGATAGCGCTGTTGATGACATCTTCCATCACTTTGCTTATAATTGAGAGTAGACTGAAGGTAATTGGCTGGATTGGATTTGTCCAGCTTTTTGTGTACAGGACATACCTGGGCAATTTTCCACATTGTCAGGTAGATGCTAGTGTTGTAGCTGTACTGGAACAGCTTGGCTAGGGGCACAACTAGTTCTGCAGCACAAATCTTCAGTACTATTGCTGGGATATTGTCGGGCCCATAGCTTTTGCTGTATCCAGGGCCTTTAGCCGTTTCTTGATATCAGGTGGAGTGAATCGAATTGGCTGCAGTCTGGCACTGTGATGCTGGGGACCTTAGGAGGAGGCTGAGATAGATCATTCACTCGGCACTTCTGGCTGAAGATAGTTGCACATGCTTCAGCCTCATCCTTTGCACTTACGTGCTGGGCTTCCCCATCATTGAGAATAGGGATGTTTGTTAGAGCCTCTTCCTCCTGTTAGTTCTTTAATCATCCACCACTATTCACAACTGGATGCAGCAGGACTGCAGAGCTTTGATCTGATCCGTTGGTTGTGGGATCGCTTAGTTCTGTCTATCAGATGCTCTTTCCACTGTGTATCATGGAATTAGTCCTGTGATGTAGCTTCACTGGGTTGGCACCTCACTTTTGGGTATGCCTGGTGCTGCTCCTGACATGGTCGCCTGCATTCCTTATTGAACCGGGGCTGGTCCCCAATCTTGAGGGTAATGGTACAGTGAGGGATATGCTGGGCTCTGAAGTTACAGATTGTGGTTGAATCCAATTCTGCTGAGGCCCACAGCGCCTCATGGATGCCCAGCTTTGAGCTGCTAGATCTGTTCTGAATCTATCCCATTTAGGACGGTGGTAGTGCGCCACATAACACGATAGATGGTACCCTCAGTGTGAAGTCGGGTCTTTGTCTTCACAAGGACTGTGCGGTGGTCACTCCTACCAATACTGTCATGGACAGATGCATCTGCAACAGGTAGATTGGTGAGGGCAAGGTCAGCAGGTTTTTTCCACCTTATTCGTTGCCTCATCACCTGCCGCAGGCCCAGTCTGGCAGCTATGTCCTTCAGGACTCGGCCAGCTCGGTCAGGAGTGGTGCTACCAAGCCACTCTTAGTGATGGACATTGATGTCCCCCACCCAGAGTACAATCCGTGCCCTTGCTATCCTCAGTGTTTCTTCCAAGTGGTGTTCAACATGGAAGTGTACTGATTTGCCAGCTGAGGGAGGGCAGAAAGTGATAATCAGCAGAGCATTTCCTTGCCCATGTTTGTGTTTGACCTGATGCAATGAAACTTCTTGGGGTCCAGAGTCAATGTTGCAGACTCCCAGGGCAACTCCCTCCCGACTGTATACCACATTGCCACCACCTCTGATGGGTCTGTCTTGCCAGTGGGACAGGACATATCCAGGGACAGTGATGGAGAAGTCTGGGACATTGGCTGTAAGGTATGATTCGGTGAGTATGACTATGTCAGGCTGTTGCTTGACTAGTCTGAGGGACAGCTCTCCCAATTTTGGCACAAGTCCCTAGAAGATATTAAGAAGGACTTTGTAGCATCAACTGGGCAGGGTGTGCCATTGTCCTTTCCGGTGCCTAGGATGATGTTCCATCTGGTTTTATTCTTCTTCAACTTTTCTGTAGCAGTTTGGTACACTGAGTGGCTTGCTAGGCCATTTCAGAGGGCAGTTAAGAGTCAACCAAACTGCTGTGGGATTGGAGTCACATGTAGACCAGGCCCGGTAAGGATGGCAGATTTCCTTCCCTGAAGGACATCAGTGAACCAAATTTTTTTTATGACAATCCAGTAGTTTCATGGTCATCATTACAGAGACTAGCACTTTTTAAATTCCAGATGTATTAATTAATTGAATTTAAATTCCACCAGCTGCCATAATGGGATTTGAACTCATGCCCCCAGAGGATTAGTCCAGGCCACTGGATTACTAGTCCAGAGCCTTAACCAATTTATCAATCTGTCCTGCTACCTTTAAGGATCTGTGGACATACCTTCCAAGGTGCCTCTGTTATTTCACACGACTCAGTATCCTCCCATTTATTGTGTAATTCCTTGCCTTGTTGCAGCTCTCAAAATGCATTGCCTCACACTTCTCCAGAGTGAATCCCATTTACCACTTCTCTGGCAAACTGATCAGACCATCTATATCTTCCTGCAGTCTAAAGCTTTTCTCTTCACTGTCAATAATACAGCCAGTTTTTGTATC
Organism: Heterodontus francisci; assembly: GCF_036365525.1. Classification (NCBI taxonomy): domain Eukaryota; kingdom Metazoa; phylum Chordata; class Chondrichthyes; order Heterodontiformes; family Heterodontidae; genus Heterodontus; species Heterodontus francisci. The sequence goes on from NC_090383.1 coordinate 50,231,764, forward strand.
ATCTGCAAACTTCTTTATCTTGCCCTCTACATTGAGTGTAAATCATTATTATAAACTACAAAATGGGACCTACTGAGCCCTGCGGAACCCCACTGGTAACAGCTTTCTAGTCGCAAAAATACCTGTCAACCATTATACTTTTCCTCCTGCCACTAAGCCAATTTTGGATCTAATTTGTCTTTTTCCCTTGGATCCCAAGAGCTTTTACTTTTTGACCAGACTGCCATGTGGGACCTTGTCAAAAGCCTTGCTAAAATCCAGGTAGACCACATCCACTGCACTGCCCTCATAAAGCCTGCTTGTCACCTCCTCAAAAACATCAATCAAGTTAGTCAGACACGACCTTCCCTTAATAAATCCATGCTGACTTTACTTGATTAATCTATGCCTTTCTAAAAGAAGGTTTATACTGTCCCTCAGAACTAATTACAATAATTTGCCAACAGCCAAGGTTAAACTAACTGGCCTATATTTAACCCTTTCTCCCTTTTTAAACAATGGTACAACGCTGACAGTGCTCCAATCCTCTGGCACCATTTCTATAGCCAAGATTGACTGAAATATGATGGTCAGAGCCTCCACAATTACCTTCCTTGTTTCTTTCAACAACCTGGCATATATTTCGTCCAGGCCTTGTGATTTGTTTACTTTCAAAGATGTCAAACCCTTTAATACTTCCTCTCTTCCAATGTTTACCCCATCCAATATTTCACACTCTTCCTCCTTAACTACGATGTCATCATTGCCCCCTTTGTGAAGGCAGCCGCAAAGTATTCATTAAGAACCTTACCACATCCTCTGCCTCCACACAAAGTTTACTTCTTTGGACCCTAATAGGCCCTACTCTTTCCTTAGTTATCCTCTTGCTCTTTATGGACTTATAAAACATCTTTGGATTTTCCTTGATTTTGCTTGCCAGTATTTTTTCATGCTATCTCTTTATTTTTCAAATTTCCCTTTTAATTTCACCCCTACAATTTCTGTACTCTTCTAGGCTTTCTGCAGTATTAAGCTCTCAGTGACATAATTTTCCCTTTTTATCTTACCCTCGATGCAGCTTATTATCCAGGAGGTTCTAGATTTGGCTGTCCCACCCTTTTCATTTGTGGGAACATGTTTACCCTAAGCACTTAAATTTCCCTCTTGAATGTCTCCAATTGCTCTGGCACCGATTTACCTGCTAGTAGTTGTCTCCAGTCCACTATTTCCTAAATCACTTCTCAGCCTAGTAAAATTAGCCTTCCCCCAATTTAGAAACTTTACTCCGAATTCATCTTCACCCTTTTCCATAACTGTGCTAAATCTAACTGAAATATGATTACTACTACAAAAGTGATCTCCCACTGTTACTCTTTCCACCTGCCCAGCTTCATTCCCTCAAACTGAATCTATAATTGCAACCCCTCTTGTTGCACTTGCCATATAATGACTAAAAAAGTTCCCTGGATGCAATTTAGGAATTCTGTGCCCTCTGTATCTTTTACATTGACTGTATCCCAGTTAATATGAGCATAACTGAAATCCCCCACTTATTGTTTTTGCATTTATCAGAAATTTGCCTACAAATGTGTTCTTTTATCTCCCCCAGACTGCTTGGAGGTCTACAGTACACTCATGTCAGTGTGACTGCCCCTCTTTTGTTCCTTATTTCAAGCCATGTTGCCTCATTTGATGATCTCTCTAACATATCACCCCTTCTCATGGCTGTCATTGTTTCTTTAATCAATATTGCCACCCCACCTCCTTTTTTTAATCCCCCTATCTCATCCAAAAACCCTGTAACCAGAAATGTTAAGGTGCCATTCCTGCCCCTGTCTATGCCATGTTTCAATAATAGCTAAAAAATAAATCATACTTCCATGCCCTCAGTCTGTGCCCTCAGCTCATCTCCCTTGTTCACTATACTCCTTTCATTCAGGAATATACCAGTAAGCAAAACCAGACTGCTTTTCTGTCTATTTTCCAACTTCTGCTCTGCCTTCCAAAATCTCTTGCTAATTTAAGAGCAAACTCTCTTGCTAATTTTCTGCCTTCCATTTCCAGCTCGGCTTTTATCCCTTCTTAATCTATGCTCAGTTTCCCATCCCCCTGCCTAGATAGTTTTTAAACTCTCCCCAAAAGAAGTTAATATATACCAAACCCCTAACTCTGGAGCGAGGGAAACAAAGCTGCAATACTCACCAGCCAATCAAAACCCCAAACTTCCTGTGATGCCACATAACTGGCTTGTCAGCAAAGTTAAAGCTCATGGAATAAAAGGGATAGTAGCAGCATGGATGCAAAGTTAGTTGAGTGGCAGGAAACAGAGTAGTAGTAGTGAACGGTTGTTTTTTGGACTAGAGGTAAGTATATAGAGGGGTTCCCCAGGGGTGGTATTCAGATCCCTGCTTTTCTTGATCTATATTAATGACCTAGACTTGAGTGTGCAGGGCACACTTTCAAAATTTGGGGATGACAGAAAACTTGGACGTATTGTGAACTGTGAGGAGGATAGTGATAAACTTCAAGAGGACAGACAGGCTAGTAGAATGAGCTGACACATGGCAGATGAAATTTAATGCGGAGAAGTATGAAGTGATACATTTTAATGGGAAAAATGAGGAGAGGCAATATAAAGGATACAATTCTAAAAAGGGTACACCAACAGGGAGACCTGGAGGTTGAGAAAGAGGTTAAAAAAAAGGAATGCAGGATCCTGGGCTTTATAAATAGAAGCATAGCATACAAAAGCAAAAAAGTTACAGTGGACCTTCATAAAACACTGGTTCGGCCTCAACTGGAGTACTGTATCCAATTCTGGGCACCACAGTTTAGGAAGGGCGTGTAGGCATTAGAGAGGGTGTAAATAAGATTTACTAGAATGATGCCAGGGATGAGGGACTTCAGTTACATGGATAATATTACAACCTTAGTTAGACCGTTGATGGGAAAATACGAGATATGAGCCCCAGACCAATTTAAAGGATTACACGACAAGATTTCATGTTTTAAGACTTTTATTATAACTAAACTAAAAGAAATCCCCAATTAACTGAATAGTACTTTGTAAGTAGCTGATACCCCAACTTACAAAGAAAGGTACTTTCATTACTTATTAAAAATACTTGAAAATTTCACACCACACTTATACATTACTCAGTCCCTTTTTGATGGCAAAATCCTTTGCGGTTAAAAGTCCCAAACTCCTCCCAGTTGCAATGGGTTGGATCTCCCAGTATATTTCAAAAATCAATGTTCTCTTTACTCACTTCTCAGAGCACTTCCAACCTGAACGTCTGTGAGTAAGGTGTTTTCTGGTGATCCTGCTGGTCTTCTACCTCTTCACAAGCTTCGACCTTCAAAGCAGATTCAAGTCTTTGCAAACTTTTACTGTAACAGGCTTCCGAAAACAGTTGGCTATTCTCTCTCACTCGAGGTCACAGCCCTTGCTTTCTTCTCTTAGTCTGCTGTGAAGCTGCAGCTGCTGAGTTCCCTTCTTCCAGCCTGCGATGAGGCCACAACCTTTGGTTAAATTTAGCAGAACTCAAATGTCAATAGCTTATTGTACTGTTCTAAAATGCAGAATCCAGACGCCTGGTTTCACTAAACCACTTGTGCCTTTCGATGTTCCCAGGTGCTAACAGCTGCCTGGTACATTTACATCTTCCAAATTACTGACTCCTTGTTTTATGACACGGAAGTCTGGGAGGGTGAAACCCATTGTTCTTCAGGTGTTAGCCCTGCAGTCTCTATTTTCAGAAGAAAGTCTTTGATCTGTGTTCTCTGTTATCCTAGGAACCTTTCACAGAGTGGAGGTGAGGTCACCTGACCTTCCAAACTCTATCTTGAACTTTTAAAAAATCACAATGTTCTTTAAAGCATAATCATGTTACAAGGTCCAGCTTTCATAACAGATAGATTGGAGAAGCTTAGGCTATTCTCCTTAGAGAAGGTTGAGATGAGATTTGGTAGAGGTGTTCAAAATCATGAGGGGTAGGGGGACTAGATAGGGAGAAACTCTTCCCAGCGGCAGAAGGGTTGCAAACCAGAGGACACCAATTTAAGCTGAATGGTAAGAACCAAACGGGACATGAGGAAAAACCTTTTTTATGTAGTGTTACGACCAAGGCAGGAGCAATGCACTGTAAATTCTGTCCCATTACTCCACAGGTCACAGCATATTATTAGTTTCCCACCCACCAGAAATTAGCCAAATTAAACACTTTATTAACCCCAGAATAAAACACACCAAACCAGGTATCTTTAAACAACAAATTAACTATTTATTAATAAACTGAATCTTAAGCAATATTGAGATCAATCTATGTCTGAAAAAACTTTATAACGACTTACTCTTCCTAACCCTCATGCACACACAAACATACATTCAAAAGCTAATGGTTAACTGGTTGTAAAATTATGTTTTTAAAATTAGAGCTGTTTTTTAACAGATAGAAAACAACTGGGTTGTAAGTCCTGGTTGGTTACATTCCCGGATCAGTGAGGTGTCCCAGAGTCGAATAGTCAGATGCCACTCGAAGTCTCAAGGCACGTTGATGAACAGTCTGTGATGTTCAAGGCACTTCAGCTGCAGCAGGCGTCACACACATCTTTCAACACGGAGTATAACAACACGGTCTATTTATATTTTGAATTAGCAGTCTATCAGTAGAACCTTTAATGAGTTTCCAGAACTCCCAGAAACAGAAAAGACAACAGAAAGTCACTCCTGAGGCAGAGACTTCTTAGAAACTGGAAGTGAAAAGGAATTTGCTACCTCCAACAATGCAAAGATTCCTTTCTAGGGGTCTTTTCCTCTTTAGGCTAAACACAACCTGTAGGCCAATGTAGATTTTTTGCTGAGACAGACAAAATCCTTCCTTCAAGGAGTGCATGCTTTGCTGGTCTGCCAGATCAAATCAGTTCTAGCCAGTCTTTACACACAGGTAAACTGATACAATATGGCATGTGACCACATCTCTCTCGTTGTTGCTTAGAAACAGGCTTGTAGCTCGCACACACTTCCCAGACAATACAAAAACTGCTCTCAGTCTTAAAGGCACACAGACCCCCCCTTAGTTTCAAGAAAAAAAGAGAGAAAAAAGATTTCCATGACAGTAGCGAAGGGTTAGGATCTGGAATGCACTACCTAAGAGTGTGGTGGAGGCAGATTCAATCATAGCTTTCAAAAGGGAATTGGTTAAGCGCTTTAAATGAAATATTTTGCAGTGCTACGGGGAAAAGGCAGGGAAGTGGGACCTGTTAAGCTGCTCTTGCAGAAAGCTAGCAAAGACACAACGGGTTGAATGGCCTCCTTCTGTGCTGCAAACATTCTATGATACTATTCTATGATTTTATAGCCACATCATCATATTCCTTCATGGCTAGCTGCACCTGCAGCTCATCAACCTTATTTACCACGCTCTGTGAATTGACGTATATGTACAGTAAAGTGAATTTAATCCTTATTGCATTTTCTCTCACTGACCACACCAAATACCGTACTATTTCTTACACTAGTGCGATCTGTCTCTCCCAATTTCTTCATGCACCTTGTTTTCCCTCTCTAATGTTACCTCCTGGTTCCCATCCCCCTGCCAGGGAGCAGAGAGCAGTTGGACCTGTGTGAAAACACCGAGAACCGGGAGCGGATAAATCCAGTGCGAGGCTCGGGGCCTTCACTTACCTTCAGGAGCAGAGAGCAGTTGGACCTGTGTGGAAACACCGAGAACCAGGAGCGGATAAATCCAGCACGAGGTTCGGGGCCTTCACTTACCTTCAGGAGCGGAGAGCAGTTGGATATCTTCAAGTGTGCCGGAGTTTAGAAAAAAAAAAGCCAACAGTGACGTCACAGGAAAGCTGCAAGGTGATTGGTTGATGAGTCACTGCTGTTAGGGAATAACTCTAAATAGCTGAGTAAGTAACTAAATTAAAGGAAAAGGTTACAGTTTTTTTTAATATCGTAGGTAGTGGTTTTTTTTAGGAAATCAAGATCCCCAGTGTAAATAATCTAATTGTTGGGTAATTTAAGGGGATAAATTAAGGATAAGTCATGGCAGGGCAGCTCGGCAATGTGGAGTGCTCCTCCTGTGCAATGTGGGAAGTCAGGGACACCTCCAGTGTCCAGGGCGAACACGTGTGCAGGAAGTGTCTCCAGCTGCAGCTACTCAAAATCTGCGTTTTGGATCTGGAGCGGCGGCTGGAGACATTGTGGAACACCCGCGAGTCTGAGAACATCGTGGAAAGCACGTACAGGGCGGTGGTCACACCGCAGGTAAAGACTGCTCAGACAGAAAGGAAATGGGTGACCACCAGGCAGATTAGAAGAACTAGGCAGGTAGTGCAGGAGTCCCCTGGGTCCATCTCCCTTTCTAACAGATTTTCCACTTTGGATACTGTTGGGGGAGATAGCTTCTCAGGGGAATGCAGCAAGAGCCAAGTCTGTGGCACCACGGGTGGCTCAGCTGCACAAGAGGGGAGGAAAAGGAGTGGGAGAGCTATAGTGATAGGGGATTCTATCGTCAGGGGTACAGATAGGCGTTTCTGTAGCCACAAATGCCACAGGATGGTATGTTGCCTCCCTGGTGCTAGGGTCAAGGATGACACGGAGCGGCTGCAGGACATTCTGAAGGGGGAGGGTGAACAGTCAGAGGTCGTGGTACACATTGGTAGCAACGACATAGGTAGAAAGAGGGATGAGGTCCTGCAACAAGAATTTAGGGAGCTAGGTAGCAGATTAAAAAGCAGGACCTCAAAGGTTATAATCTCTGGATTACTCCCGGTGCCACATGCTAGTGAGTATAGGAATAGGAGGATAGCGCAGATGAATACGTGGCTGAGGAGATGGTGCAGGAGGGAGGGCTTTAGTTTCCTGGATCACTGGGACTGTTTCTGTCGAAAGTGGGACCTGTACGAGTTGGACGGGTTGTACCTGAACCGGAACGGGACCAACATCCTTGCTGGGAGGTTTGCTAGTGCTGTTCGGGGGGTTTTAAACTAATGTGGCAGGGGGATGGGATACATAGTGGAGGTACAATAGGGGGTGATACACAATCAAATATAGAAGAGAAACAGAGTCAGTCTGGAAGGCAGAACAAATATCGACCTGTTAAGGGGCAAGTGAAAAATGCAAGGCTGGATTGCATCTATTTTAATGCAAGGAGTCTTACTAGTAAGGCAGATGAATTGAGGGCATTGATTAGCACATGGGATTATGATATTATTGCTATCACAGAGACATGGTTGAGGGAGGGACAGGACTGGCAGTTCAATATTCTAGGGTATACAATCTTCAGACGTGACAGGGGAGGGGATAAAAGAGGAGGTGGTATTGCACTATTGATCAAGGAGTCAATTACTGCAGTAAGGAGGGATGATATCTTAGAAGGTTCCTCAAATGACGCCATATGGGTAGAACTTAAAAACAAAAAGGGGGCAATCACTTGGCTGGGAGTGTACTACAGGCCTCCAAACAGTCAGGGAGAGATAGAGGAGCAGATATATAGGCAAATCTCAGAGAGGTGTAAAAATAATCGGGTAATAATAGTAGGGGATTTTAACTTCCCTAATATCAACTGGGATAGTCTTAGTACAAAAGGCTTAAAGGGGGCGGAATTCTTAAAATGCATACAGGAGAGCTTTTTGAGCCAGTACGTAGAAAGCCCTAAAAGAGAAGGGGCAGTACTCGACCTAAACCTAGGGAATGAAGCTGGACAAGTGGTAGAAGTATTAGTGGGGGGAGCATTTCGGGGATTGTGACCATAACTCTGTAAGATTTAAGGTAGTTATGAGAAAGGACAAAGACGGGCCAGAAATAAAGGTACTGAATTGGGGGAAGGCCGATTTCAGTATGATAAAACAGGATCTGGCCAAAGTGGACTGGGAGCAGCTACTTGCAGGAAAGTCTACATCAGACCAATGGGCGTCATTCAAAGAGGAAATAGTGAGAATTCAGAGCCAACGTGTACCCGTTAAGGTGAAGGGTAGGACCAACAAGTCCAGGGAACCCTGGATGTCAAGGGATAGCGAGGACTGCATCAGCAAAAAAAAGGAGGCTTATGGTAGATTCAGGGTGCATAACAGCGGAGGCCCTAGAGGAGTATAGAAAGTGGTGGGGGTGGGGGGGGGTGGGTACTTAAAAAAGTAATTATGAGAGCAAAGAGGGGACATGAAAAAACACTGGCAGGCAAGATAAAGGAAAATCTTAAGGCATTTTATAAGTATATTAAGGGCAAGAGGATAAGCAGGGAAAAGAGTAGGGCCCATTAGGGACCAAAGTGGCAATGTGTGTGTGGAGCCAGAGGATATAGGTGAGGTTTTAAATGATTACTTTTCATCAGTGTTCACTGTGGAGAAGGACAATGTAGATGTAGAGATCAGGGAAGGGGATTGTGATATGCTTGAACATATTAGTATTGAAAGGGAGGAAGTATTCACTATTTTACCGGGCTTAAAAGTGGATAAATCCCCAGGCGCAGATGAGATGTATCCCAGGCTGTTATGTGAGGCAAGGGAGGAGATAGCAGGGGCTCTGACACAAAGTTTCAAATCCTCTCTGGCCACAAGAGATGTACCAGAGGACTGGAGGACAGCAAATGTGGTAACATTATTCAAGAAAGGTAGCAGGGATAAAACAGGTAATTACAGGCGAGTGAGTCTAACATCAGTGGTTGGGAAACTATTGGAAAAAATTCTGAGGGACAGGATTAATCTCCACTTGGAGAGGCAGGGATTAATCAGGGATAGTCAGCATGGCTTTGTCAGGGGGAGATCGTGTCCAACAAACATGACTGAATTTTTCGAGGAGGTGACTTGATGTGTAGATGAGGGTAAAGCAGTTGATGTAGTCTACATGGACTTCAGTAAGGCTTTTGATAAGGTCCCGCATGGGAGATTGGTTAAGAAGGTAAGAGCCCATGGGATCCAGGGCAATTTGGCAATTCAGATCCAAAATTGGCTTCGTGGCAGGAGACAGAGGGTGATGGTCGAGGGTTGTTTCTGCGAGTGGAAGCGTGTGACCAGTGGTGTACCGCAGGGATCGGTGCTGGGACCCTTGCTGTTTGTAGTGTATATTAATGATTTAAACGTGAATATAGGAGGTATGATCAGTAAGTTCGCAGATGACAGGAAAATTGGTGGTGTCGTAAATAGTGAGGAGGGAAGTCTTAGATTAGAGGACGATATAGATGGGCTGGTAAGATGGGCAGAGCAGTGACAAATGGAATTTAATCCTGAGAAGTGTGAGGTGATTCATTTTGGGAGGACTAACACGGCAAGGGAATATACTTTGGATGGTAGGATCCTAGGAAGTACAGAAGGTCAGAGGGACCTTGGTGTACTTGTCCATAGATCACTGAAGGCAGCAGCACAGGTTGATAAGATGGTTAGGAAGGCATATGGGATACTTGCCTTTATTAGCCGAGGCATAGAATATAAACGCAGGGAGGTTATGATGGAGCTGTATAAAACGCCAGTTCGGTCACAGCTGGAGTACTGTGTATAGTGGGCACCACACAATAGGAAGGATGTGATTGCACTGGAGAGGGTGCAGAGGAGATTCACCAGGAAGTTGCTTGGGCTGGAGCGTTTCAGCTATGAAGAGAGACTGAAAAGGCTAGGGTTGTTTTCCTTCGAGCAGAGAAGGCTGCGGGGGGACATTATTGAGGTGTACAAAATTATGAGGGGCATTGATACATTAGATAGAAAGAAACTTTTTCCTTTCGCAGAGGTGTCAATAACCAGGGGGCATAGATTTAAGGTAAGGGGCAGGAGGTTTAGGGGGAATTTGAGGAAACATTTTTTCACCCAGAGGGTGGTTGGAATCTGGAACACACTGCCTGAAGAGGTCGTAGTCACAGGAACCATCACAACATTTATGAAGTATTTAGATGATCACTTGAAATGCCATTGCATACAAGGCTACGGGCCAAGTGCTGAAAAATGGGATTAGAATAGATGGGTGCTTGAAGACCGGCATAGACACAATGGGCCGGAGGGCCTGTTTCTGTGCTGTATGACTCTATGACTCTAAGTTGGTTTTAACCCTCCCCAATAGTACTAGGAAACCACCCCACAAGGATATTGGTCCCAGCCCTGAGGTGCAACCCATGCAGTCTGTATAGGTCCTGATGTCCCAGGAATCTAACACCCTCCCTCCTGCACCATCGCGCCAGCTGAGCATTCATCTGCTCAATCCTCACTGTACTCACTATCGCGTGTCAGCAGGAGTAATTCTGAGGTCCTGCTTGTTAGTTTCCTTCCTGGCTCCCTAAAATCTACCTGCAGGAGCTCGTCCCTTTTTCTTTCCTATGTTATTGGTACCGATATGGAGCATGACCACTGGCTGGTCACACTCCCTCCTCAAAGTGCTCTGCAGCCACTCAATGACATCCTTCACCCTGGCACCAGGAAGGCAACATACCATCCTAGATTCACATCTGCAGCCACAGAAATGCTTGTCTGTTCACTTAACTATAGCACCCCCATCACTATTGCTTTCACAATTTTCCTCCTGCCTTTCCCCCACCCTGTACAGATAAGCCACCTCACTTCTTGCACCTCTCTGTAACCTCCCTGCAAATTTGCTGTCTATATGAATCCTAATAGTTGGCGGCCTATAGAATACACCCAATACTGTAATAGCACCTCAGTTGTTTCGCTATAATCAAATAGGTTCTGTCCTTGACATTACCTTGACCTTCTTGCATTATCTCTTAGCCTGACTCCACCTAGTACCATACTATTTCTTACTCTAGTGCTTTCTGTCTCACCCAATCCTTTGTGCACCTTGTTTCTCATTTCTAAAGCTACATTCTGGTTCCCATCCCATTGCCAAATCAGTTTAAACCCTCTCCAACAGCACTAGCAAAACAGTCCACAAAGACATTGGTCCTGGCATCCAGCCTGTGCAAGTCCCACCTCTTCCAGAACCTGTCCCAATGTCCCACGAATCTAAAGCCCTCCCACATGGACCATCTCTCCAGCCACACATTTATCTGCTCTATCCTTCTATTTCTATACCAACTCATGTATGGCACTGGAAGCAATCTGGAGATTACTACTTCTGTGGTCCTACTTAATAATCTCTTTCCTAGCTCCCTAAAATCTGCCTCCAGGATCTCATCTCTCTTTCTACTTATGTCATTGGTACCAATATGGAGCAGGACCTCTGGCTGTCCACCCTCCCACTTCAGGGGAGGCCCGAGACCAGGACGAGCGGAACGTGAGCAAGACCGTAGCAGGATATAAAGAGCAGCGGCGGATTAGGCCCGAGACAAAGAGGAGCAGGAGTTGAGTGAAACCAGAGCGGCGGCAGAAGTCCAAGACCAGGAGGAGTGGGAATTGAGAAAGACTGGAGTGGAATACAAAGAGCTCTGTTGGGAGAAGATGGACCACGAATCAAGAGTTGGAAAAAAAATCAAAATGTGATGTCAAGTTGGTGAGTAAAACAGTAAGTGAATTAATAACGAGTATGAGCACAGAGCAGCTTCACCTCAGTACAGATTTCACCAAGTGCCAGAGAATTTGCTAGGTGTAGGAATTCAGTGAGGTGTGGATAAGAGATGCTGCTTGATATATAAAAATAAGTATAATCAAATAGGGTTAAATTAGGACTGTGGCTGAAGTTACAGTAAAGAACTAAAGCATATAACTAAATTTAATAAATTAAACAAGGCTATTACCTAGATTAAAAAATGATAAATAGACATTTGAGTGACATTCCAAGGCTCGAAAACCTAATTTAACTAATAATAAAGATGACAGGGCAGGTGATGTGTTGCAGCTGTAGCATATGGGAGCTGGTGGACTTCAGTGTGATCCACAACAACCTCATCTGCAAGAAGTCTCTGCAGTTTGAGGTTCATCAGCTCAAAGTTAATGTGCTGGAGTCCGAGCTTCGGCTACTACGATGCATCAGGGAGGGAGAAAGTTACCTGGACACCTGAAGGTTGAATACTTCAGATTTGGTCCGTGGTCAGGGACAAGTGGGTGTCACTCTGAGAGAGGCAGGTATGGGGAATCAAAAGATAGCATTGGAGGAGCCTCAGCCCTTGCATTTGTCCATTGGCACAAGATTCCTGCAGCCTGTGTGGATGAGAGCAGGGACTGCAAAGGATGAGCAAACTGAAAACAGCACTGGAGTACAGGGGCAGGGGGCCATATTAGTTGGGGAATAAAAAAGGAATGTAGTAGTGGTAGAGGACAGTACAGTTAGGAGGATTGATATTGTTCCCTGAGAACCGAAGATTGTGTTGCCTGCCTGATGCTAGGGTTAAGGACATCTCCGCAGGGCTGGAGAGTAACTTGGAGTGGGAGGGGAAATATCCAGTTGTCATGATCCACTTAGGTACCAATGTCATAGTTAGGACTAAGAAAGAGTTTCTGCTGAGGGAGTATGAACACTTAAGAGGCTAAATTCTAAAGCAGAACCACAAAGGTGGTAATCTCTGGATTACTACCTGAACCATGATCAAATTGACATAGGATCAATAAGATCAAAGAATTGAATGCGTGGCTCAAAGATTAATGTAGGAGAAATGGGTTTCAATTCATGGGGTACAGGTACCAGTACTGGGGAAAGAGCCAGCTGTTCCATTGGGACAGGCTTCACTTGAACCATGATGTGACCAGTGTCCTGGCAAATCGAATACCTAGGGCTGCAGAGAAGGCTTTAACTCAAGTGAGGGGAAATTTAGTAAGTCAGAGAAAGGATAAGGCAACTGTGCAGGGTAATGATAACCAGAGCATCAGAGGAAGGGACAGAACGTATAAAGATAAGAGTGCACCAGCAAATAGGGTCAGAGTAGGGGAAAAAAGGTAAAAAGACAAAAATTAAAGACTCTATCTGAATGCACACAGCATTCATAACAATATAGGTGAATTGATGGCACAAATAGAAATAAATGGGTACGATCTGATAGCCATTTCAGAAACGTGGTTGCAAGGTGACCAAGGCTGGGAACTGAATATTCAGGGTACCTGACATTTCAGATGGACATATAGAAAGGAAAAGGAGGTGGGGTAGCTCTGTTATAAAGGATGAGATCAGGACAATAATGAGAAATGATCATGGCTCGGAAGATCAAGATGTAGAATCAGTTTGGGTGGAAATAAGGAACAGCAAGAGAAAGAAATCACTGGTGGGAGTAGTCTATAGGCTGCCTAATAGTAGCTACACTGTAGGCCAGAGTATAAATCAAGAAATAATGGGAGCTTCTAAGAAAGCAACTGCAATAACTGTGGGAAACTTTCATCAGAATATAGATTGGACAAATCAAATTGACAAAGGTAGCCTTGAGGATGAGTTCAGAGACTGTATTCAGAACCAACCAGGGAACAAGCTATTTTAGACATGGTAATGTGTAATGAGGCAGGATTAATTGATGATCTCATAGTAATGGGTTCTTCTAGGTGAGAGTGATCATAACAAGATGGAATTTCATATTTAGTTTGAGGGTGAGAAATTTATGTCTGAAACTAATGTTTTTTTTAATTCATTTCATGGGATGTGGGCATCGCTGACCAGGACAGCATTTATTGCCCATCCCTACTTGCCCATGAGAAGGTGGTGGTGAGCTGCCATCTTGAACCACTGCAGTCCATGTGGGGTAGGTACACCCACAGTGCTAAATAATAACTTAAATAATGGCAATTACAAAGGTATGATGACATAGTTGGCTAAAGTGGACTGGGAAAATAGATTAAAAGATAAGACAGTAGGTAAGCAATAGTAGACAATTAAGGAGACATTTCATAGTTCACAACAAAGATATATTCCATTGTGTAAGAAACACTCTACTTCAAGGATGAACCATCCATGGCTAACTAAGGATGTTAAGGATAGTATAAAATTGAAAGGAAAGGCACACAAACATTGTGAAAATTTAGTGATAGGCCAGAAGATTGGGAAACTTTTAGAAACCAGCAAGGGTGACTAATAAAAACAAAGGCCAAAAATAGATGATGAGAGTAAACTAGTAGGAAATATAATAACAGACAGTAATAGATTATACAAGTATGTAAAAAGGAGAGTAGTTAAAGTAAATGTTAGTCCCTTAAAGGCTGAGACTGGGGAATTAAAAATGGGAAACAAGAAAACAGCAGAGACTTTGAACAAATATTTTGTATTTGTCTTCATGGTAGAAGACACTAAAAGCATACAAATTATAGTAGAAAATCAGGCGGCAAAAGGTCTTAAAGTCATAGAGTTATACAGCACAGAAACAGGCACTTCGGCCCATCGTGTCCGTGGCGGCCATCAAGCACTGTAATCCCATTTCCGAGAACTTGGCCCGTAGCCTTGTATGCTATGGCATTTCAAGTGCACATCTAGATACTTCTTAAATGTTGTGAGGGTTCCTGCCTCTACCACCCCTTCAGGCAGTGTGTTCCAGATTCCAACCACCCTCTGGGTGAAAATTTTTTTCCTCAAATCCCCTCTAAACCTCCTGCCCCTTACCTTAAATTTATGCCCCCGGTTACTGACACCGCCGCTAAGGGAAAAAGTTTGTTCCTATCGCCCCTATCTATGCCCCTCATAATTTTGTATACCTCAATCAGGTCCCCCCGCAGCCTTCTCTGCTCGAAGGAAAACAACCCTAGCCTATCCAGTCTCCCTTCATAGCTGAAATGCTCCAGCCCAGTCAACATCCTGGTGAATCTCCTCTGCTCCCTCTCCAGTGCAATCACATCCTTCCTATCGTGTGGCAACCAAAACTGTACACAGTACTCCATCTGTGGCCTAACTGGCGTTTTATACAGCTCCATCATAACCTCCCTGCTCTTATATTATATGCCTCAGCTAATAAAGACAAATATCCCATATGCCTTCCTAACTACCTTATCTACATGTGCTGCTGCCTTCAGTGATCTATGGACAAGTACACTAAGGTCCCTCTGACCTTCTGTACTTCCTAGGGTCCTATCACCCATTGTATATTCCCTTGCCTTGTTAGTCCTCCCAAAATGCATCACCTCACACCTCTCAGGAATAAATTCCATTTGCCACTGCTCCGCCCATCTTATCATCCCATCTATATCGTCCTCTAATCTAAGGCTATCCTCCTCACTACTTACGACACCACCAATTTTTGCGTCATCTGCGAACTTACTGATCATACCTCCTATATTCACGTTTAAATCATTAATGTACACTACAAACAGCAAGGATCCCAGCATGATCCCTGTGGTACACCACTGGTCACAGGCTTCCAATCACAAAAACAACCCCGCAACCATCACCCCTCTGCCTCCTGCCACTAAGCCAACATTGGATCCATTTTGCCACATTGCCCTGGATCCTATGGGCTCTTACGTTCCGAACCAATCTTCCATGCAGGACCTTATTAAAAGCCTTATTGAAGTCCATGTAGACTACATCAACTGCTTTACCCTCATCTACATATCTGGTCACCTGCTCAAAAAATTCAATCAAGTTTGTTAGACACGATCTCCCCCTGACAAAGCCATGCTGGCTATCCCTGATTAATCCCTGCCTCTCCAAGTGGAGATTAATCCTGTCCCTCATAATTTTTTCCAATAGTTTCCCAACCATGATGTTAGACTCACCGGCCTGTAATTACCTGTTTTATCCCTGCTACCTTTCTTGAATAATGGTACCACATTTGCTGTCCTCCAGTCCTCTGGCACCTCTCCTGTGGCCAGAGAGGATTTGAAAATTTGTGTCAGAGCGTCTGCTATCTCCTCCCTTGCCTCACTATGGGATACATCTCATCTGGACCTGCGGATTTATCCACTTTGAACTCTACGCCTACATCGTCCTTCTCCATAGTAAACACAGAAAAGTAATCATTTAAAACCTCACCTACGTCCAACGGCTCCACACACAGACTGCCGCTTTGGTCCCTAATGCGCCCTACTCTTTCCCTGGTTATCCTCTTGCCCTTAATATACTTATAAAATGCCTTGGGATTTTCTTTTATCTTGCCCGCCAGTGTTTTTTCATGCCTCCTCTTCGCACTCCTAATTACTTTTATAAGTACCACCCCCCCCCCCTCCCCCACACACTTTCTATACTCCTCTGCTGTTTTCACCCTCTGAATCTGCCATAAGCCTCCTTTTTTTTCCTTATCCAATCCTCTATATCCCTTGATATCCAGGTTTCCCTGGACCTGTTGGTCCGACCCTTCATCTTTATGGGAACATGTTGGCCCTGAACTCTCACTATTTCCTTTTTGAATGACTCCCACTGGTCTGATGTAGACTTTTGTTGGCCAGGGACTGCGAGAAATACAGAGTCTATTACAAACTGCTGGATTGTTTGTGAACTATAGTAACCTGGAGCTCAGACACTGGCCTGTGCTGGTAAAAACCAGTTTAAACTAATTAATTTATGTGACAAGACAAAGGAGAGATCGCAGGAAAAGAGCCTTATTTGGACATGGTGTGATACCGGGGTCTTTGGGCCTGGCCAATTTGGAGAAGATACGAACAAGGTGAGCAGGCTTAAACCAACCGGAAAGAGACAGCTCAGTTTTGAAGAGATAAGAAAGAGAATAAGAATAGAGAATCTCGGGCATAGAGCCAGCAAGAAACTCCGGAGACCAACCATCGTGGAAGTGGAAGACCCTGCGTGAGCAACGTGGCGACAACGTAAAAGAGAGAGAGAACGGAACGCCTGGCCAGCGTCAGCTCTCCCCTTTTTCGGGTATTATCCTTTGTTTTCTGTGACTAGGTCAGCGAAGGTTCAGAGGAATCTAGTGGGTGTGTTTATCAATTCTAGCTAGCTTTGTTATTAACTGTATAACCCAGTTTGAGTTGCATGCTTTTGTCTAACCAAGTGTATAAGCCTTATTCTTACATTGTACAACAGCGTGAATAAAGTAAATTGATAGTTAAAGAAAGGACTGCGTTTCCTCCTCTTTGTACTAAGGGATGGAGTTGGTAGCTAGGGAACAGAGTTTAGAGCGGGCCGAAATTAATGGCTTCAGTCTTCCCAATATTTAATTGGAGGAAATTTCTGCTCATCCAGTACTGGATGTCAGATAAGCAGTCTGATAATTTAGCAACAGGGAAGGAATCAAAAGAGGTGATGGTGAGGTACAGCTGGGTTTTGTCAACATACGTGTGAAAACGAACATTCTACTTTTGGATGATGTCGTCGAGGGGCAGGGTGTAGATGAGAATTAGGAGTCAGCCAAAAGTGACACCACAGCTAACAGTGCGGGAATAGGAAGAGAAGCCACTGCAAGTGACACTCTAGCTACGATTAGATAGATAAGAATGGAACCAGGTGAGAGCAGTCTCACCCAACTGGACAACAGTGGAGAGGTGTTGGAGGAGGATGATGTGGTCAACCGTGTCAAAGGCTGCAGACAAGTCAAGGACAAGGAGGGAATGCTTACTTTCATCACAGTCACACAGGATGCCATTTGTGACTGTTATGACCAGGTGAGAAATGTGTCTAGGGGTCTGATACTATCTTCACCTGATCTTATTGTAACAGGGTTTAATTTTAAACACACTGTGTTTTGAGCTCCCCCTTTGTGAATCCTTGTTCACAGCTTTCCAATTTTAAGGCAAAGAAACCAACACACCAGGTTTTCTCAGGTTTAAAGGAGAAAGATTAAATTTATTAATCCTTAAACTTAAATACGGTTCACGCCTACAGATATACTACACACCCACACTAGCATGCACACGCTATATACACATGCAGATAGGGACAGAAAAGAGAAGAGGAAAATATAGTAGAGAGGGGTTTGAGGCAATATCAGAAGAGTCTCTTGTTTACTGTGCTTCGAGCTCACTTGATTGTAGGTAGTCTTGCTGTTCATTGGGGTCCAGTGTTCCTTTGAAACCTTGTTCACGTAGGAGACTTTTCTCTCTTTGAGGTTCACATGTCCTCACAAGATTCAGTTCCCTGAGAGATGAGCAGGCAGAAAGGAGAGGAAGTAATTTTTGCTTCAGTGCCAGGAGCACACGTCTTTCTGAGTTCAAATTCTGTTTTCCAATTTAAAACTCCCCTAGTTGGCCAGCAGGTGGTCACGTGACCAATTGGTTTGACCAGGTTTCTTCTGTGTATTGGGGCAGGGACTGATTCCTCATTGTTCCAACACTGTCTGGTGCTATGCAAATGTCTTTCCAGTCAGGGGCTTGCAATTTTAAGTTTTAATGTTCATGTGGTGAAATAATGTGTACCTCAGTCTTGGCAGGTGGGGCGTTTGCCTGACAGTGACTTTGACAAGACCTGTTTCGGCGCTCTGGCAGGGCAGAAACCTGATTGGAGGGATTCAAACACCATGTTCTGGGAAAGGTGGAAATCGATTTGTGAGGCAACAACTTGTTCAAGGACTTTGGAGAGGAAAGCGAGGTTGGACATGGGATGGTTGTTTGCAAGGATAGTGGGGCCAAGGGGTTTTTTTGAGGAGAGGGGTGATGATGGCTGATTTAAAAGGAGAGGGCAGAACACCAGAAGACAGAGAACCGTCGAAAATATCAACTCATGTGGGGATGAAAAGGGGAAGTTTTGGGCGGCACAGTGGCGCAGTGGTTAGCACCGCAGCCTCACAGCTCCAGGGACCTGGGTTCAATTCTGTGTACTGCCTGTGCAGAGTTTGCAAGTTCTCCCTGTAACCGCGTGGGTTTTCGCCGGGTGCTCCGGTTTCCTCCCACAGCCAAAGACTTGCAGATTGATAGGTAAATTGGCCATTGTAAATTGCCCCTAGTGTAGGTAGGTGGTAGGGAATATGGGATTACTGTAGGGTTAGTATAAATGAGTGGTTCTTGGTCGGCACATACTTGGTGGGCCGAAGAGCCTGTTGCAGTGCTGTAACTCTAAATAAAATACAATTTAAAAAAAATAAAGTTGGGTTGTCAGCAGATTAGTGGGAATAGAAGCGAGGGAGAAGGAGGTGGGTATCAAGGACAAGATTCCCTCAGTAAGGGCATGAGGGAGAAGGAGGTGGGTATCAAGGACAAGATTCCCTCAGTAAGGGCATGAGGGAGACAGGAGAGAAACTCGAGTAAGATGCAAGTTCAGGGCTAGGGTAGTGGGGGAGCATTAGATGAAGTTTGGCCAGGTGGGCTAGTGGAAGGGCGGGATGCAGCAGGGACAGCTGATCGGTTGGTCTTGATCTTAGTAACAAAGAGGTCCAAGAGCTCCTTGCTCTTATTCTTGGATGTGAGGGTGGAGGAGAGAGGGGTTTAAGAGGACGGTTTGCTGTAGAGAAAAGAGGCCTGGGGTTATCTTTGTATTCCAGGATGATGCTGTGAGCAGTTTTAGAAGACGAGAGTAGGACCTAATAGTGTTTTAAGTGGTCTGGCCAGATCTGGCAGTGGATTACTAAATCAGCTGTCCGCCATATCCTTTCAAGTCTGCACTCCTTGAACTTAAGGGAGCAGAGATGAGGGCTGTACCAGGAGGAACAGCCAGGATGAAAATGTGTAGTGTTCTTATTGGCGACTCGGGCACCAAAGGTGAAAGTGAGGGTTCGGTTGAGCAAATCAGCAGCTGCAGCGAATGGAGCGCCAAAGGCTAGACAGTTGGGATTTTAAAAGTGTAAGTGAATTGGGGGATAGTTTTTTTTTCCCAGGGACTGATACAGGAGGAGGTAGGTAAAGGCTGACAAGTCCCCTGGACCTAGGGTCTTAAAAGAAGTTGCTGCAGAGATAGTGGCTGCATTGTTTGTAATCTTACAACATTTCCGAGATTTTGGAAAGGTCCTAGCAGATTGGAAAACCACAAATGTAATGCACCTATTCCAGAAAGAAGGGAGACAGAAAGCAGAAAACAATAGGCCAGTTAGCCTAACATCTGTCATTGGGAAAATATTGAAATTCATTATTAAGGAAGTAGTAGCAGGACATTTAGAAAAATCATAATACAATCAAGCAGAGTCAACATGGTCCTAACAGCACTGTGGGTATACCTTGCAGCGGTTCAAGAAGGCAGCTCACCACCACCATCTCAAGGGCAATTAGGGATGGGCGATAAATGCTGGTCTTGTCAGTGACGCCCACATCCCATGAATGAATAAAAAAAAGGGAACTCATGTTTGACAAATTTATTAGAGTTCTTTGGCGATGTAACAAGCAGTGTGGATAAAAGGAAACCAGGAGATGCAGTGTATTTAGATTTCCAAAAGGCATTCAATAAGGTGCCAGATAACAGGTTATTACATAAGAGCTCATGGTTTGGGGAGTAATATATTAGCATGGATAGAGGATTGGCTAACTAATAGAAAACAGAGGGCTGGGATAAATGGGTCATTTTCAGTTTGTCAAACTGTAACTAGTGGAGTGCCACAAGGATAAGTGTTGGGACCTCAACTACTTAGAATCAATATTATTGCTTGACAAAGGGACCAAGTTTGTTAATGATTCAAAGATAGGTGGGAAAGCAAGTTTGAGGAGGACACAGAAAGTCTACAAATGGATATAGATAGGTTAAATGAGTGGGCAAAAATTTGGCAGATCAGGTATAATGTGGGAAAATGCGAGGTTATCCACTTTGGTAGGAAGAATAGAAAAGCAAAATATTGTTAAAATGGAGATTCTGAGGGGGCTTGACAGGGTAGATGCTGAGAGGATGTTCCTCCTTGTGGGGGAATCTAGAACTAGGGGCACAGTTTCAGAATAAGGGGTTGCCCATTTAGGACGGAGATGAGGAGGAATTTCTTCTCGCTGAGGGTCATGAATCTTTGGCATTCTCTACCCCAGAGAGCGGTGGAGGCTGTCATTGAATATATTCAAGACTGAGATAGACAGATTTTTGAACTATAGGGGAATCAAGAGTTACGAGGAACAGGCATGAAAGTGGAGTTCAGGCAAAGTTCAGATCAGCCATGATCTTATTGAATGGCAGAGCAGGCCAAGGGGATAAATGGCCTGCACCTGCTTCTATTTCTTAGTATGTTCTTCAGAAAGCTCTGTAGCTGCTCAGTGTCCTTGACCCTGGCACCAGGGAGGCAACATAACATCCTGGAATCATGTCTGCAGCCACAGAAATGCCTGTCTGTTCCCCTAACTATTGAATCCCTTGTCACTTTCCCAATATTCCTCCTCCCCTCCGCTACAGTTGAGCCACCTGTGCTGCCGTGGACTTGGCTCCAGTCGTACTCCCCAGAGGAAAAATAGCCTTCAGCAGTATACTGGTTAGACAGTGCGGTGCTTTCAGGATTCCTGCAATACCTGCCAGATCCTCGTTGTCTACCTGACGGTTGCCCATTCCCCCTCTGCCTGCACTCTCTTCAGCTGTTGGATGACCATCACCTGAAACGTACAATCTGCAAAACTCTCACCCTCAACCCGAAACTTAAGACTTAAAAAAAAAACTCACCAAACAGCTTCTTCCCTTGTGCAGACGTCAATGTTAGGTTTTAGCTTATGTCGCTCCCAGATACTCGCTCTCCCACACGTCTGATCTCGGGCCTACCTTGATCTCCGGCCATTCCTATCATTTTCACATCCATGGCAATGGAAATAGAATTGCATAGGTCAGGGATATCTGGCCTTTTGCAACAAGGGTCCTGATCCATGCCATAATTGACAGGTAGGCTGCTTTTGAACCAGGCAAAAAGAAATCAGGATTGGAACCTCAAGTATTCTAAGCATCACAGAATGAGTGTAGGCAGCAATATGTGCACTGTACCTCATTTTTGTTCAGTTTTTAAAAAATCAAGAGTTGAGGAAAAAACTATGGTGCCAAACAAAATGAGGATTCTTACAGAATATCAGGACATACATAGGTAGACAATAATCAAAACACTCATGTAACAAACACAGATTCCCATGTTTGCTGCACATTTTTCACTTACCTTTTTAGCTGCCTGGTACTCTCCATTATCTGTATCACTTGTTCAGCTAGTTCTGTCCTCTAGCTTTACTTGGGCTGGTTTACTCCACCACCGTCTGCTGTTTTCCACCATCTGGTCTGGTCCATTGCTGTTGCTCTTGATCTGCTCCACCCTCCCCACTGAGCTCACGGCCTGTAGCTCAACCTACTCACCCACCCAAGCTCTTAGTAAGCTCATAATAAGTTACTAGCCTTCTGATGTTGGCTGCAGTTTTTGAGCTTTGCAGGCTTGAAGGATTGATAAATGTTCTTCCCTTATTGGTGGATAAAGGCTAATCCTTCATTCTATCCAATAGGGAAACAGTCTTATCTAATCCTCCAAGCACTCAAAGTTCAAAAGATTGCAAACAACAGCAACAGAAGAGAATTGCAACCATGAAGCATGGTGACAACCAAAAGGAAAGCTCGCGCTCAAACAATCCAATCAGTTACTCGTAACCTCCAGTAGAGTGCATTAGTGGCTGAAACAAATTAATTGCATCAACACAAAGGCCCACCAGTGTCCCATAAAGGCTATAAACATGTTGCAAGGAAGCATTAGAGGCATGCAGAACAAAGGGAGTTGGGGTGGGGGGATCCTTTTGGGCACTCCACAGATACTGTCCTTACAACTGCAGTAAATGAGGCCCATCTCTAAAGCAAAGACCATTTCACTCTACTGTGCTCCTGCATTATTAGATTAACCAGGAAAGGAGGTAAAGCAGCCCTCCTCAAACATCGCAACGTTGAGCTCAAGGAAATTGATATCTCTGGTGTGATCTTTGGACTGTAGAATAGGCACTGTGTAGAATAGGCACTCCCTAGAGTTTAGGAGAATGAAAGATGATCTCACTGGAACATATAAAATTCTTAAGGGGTTTGACAGAGTAGGTGCAGGCAGGAAGTTTGCCCTAGCTGAAGAGTTTAGAACTTTGGGGCATAGTCTCAGGATAAGCAGTCAACCATTAAGAGAATCATAGAATAGTTACAGCATAGAAGGATGCCATTTGGCCTGCAGTGTCCATACCAGCTGTCTGCAAGAGCAACTCAGCTAGTCCCACTCCCTCGCCTTTTCCCTGTAGCCCTGCACATTTTATCTTTTCAGATAAGTATCCAATTCCCTTTTGAAAGAAATGTCTTCACTCATCGGATTATGAATCTCTATCCCAGAGGGCTGCAGATGCTCAGTCGTTGAGCATATTCAAGGTTGAGATGGATAGATTTTTGGACTTCAAGGAAATCAAGGGATGTGGGGATCAGGCGGGAAAGTTGAGTTAAGGTCAAAATCAGCCATGATCTTATTGAATGGAGGAGCAGGCTTGAAAGGCTGCATGGCCTACATCTGCTCCTATTTACTATTTTCTTATGGAGTGCGTAGCAGCCAAAGATTATCTGGAATTAGGAGTGTCACTAAGTGTTGTGCATGACTACTGTTCACCAATGAATCTGCCACCACAGGTCCTATTCAGGAGAACTCTCCAATTTAGATGCAGCACACTTATCCTGGGGTGCTTCTGTGTAAAACATTTCACATAGGAGAGTCAATCCATTAATTTTTCTGGCAAAGAACAACCAGACATTTCAAGATGCTGCAGCCCAGATTCTTAAGTCTAGCAGTTTCAACTCCCATGATGTCCTTAATCGCACCATTGTATTGCCAGCTGTGGCCAGCTCAGAACCAAGCATCAGGAATGATGTAGGGAATGACCATCTGTCAGTCCTGTTTACAATGTATTCTCTTTCTGATTCCAACCACCCAAAATACTAAGCTGCAACAACAAAACAGCTGACTGAACTGCCTTCAGGCTGCATCAAGCACACAGCGTCACATTACCCTATTGCCTGTAAAACTTATATAGCACACCAGCAAGCAGCTAACTGACTTGTTAATGAGAACAGCAAAAAAAACAGTGACACCAAAAGAGTATCCTGGCAACAGTGCTGCCGAGCTACCTGAATAATTACGAAACCGATTTAAAAAGGATTAGTTGCAGTCTACATACCACCTAATAGTGGAAAGGAGGTGGAAGAAGAAATATGCAGACAAATTAGGGAATTGAACAATAAACATAGAATAATTATCATGGGGGTTTTCAACTACCCTAAGTTTAATTGGACAGAAGAGGTAGATAAAGGGGGTAAGGAAATGTAATTCCTACAATATCTACAGGACTCCTTTCTAACCCAATATGTAAAAAGCCCAACAAAGGGAAGATTCACTTTTGAATCTCGTAATGGGCAATAAACCAAAGAAAATGAGAAGTAAAGTAGGGGAAGAGCTAGGCAATAGTGACCATAATATAATATGTTATAAGATGATAATGGAAAAGGACATAAGTATGACGAAAACCAGTTAATAGATTAGAGAAAAGCTGATTTTGAGGGGCTGAGAATAGAACTTGAGAAAATAAAATGTGCAACAATATTAACAATAAGGTAGAACAACGATAGGAAACATTCAAAACTGTGCAACAAATTACAGGAAAAATATATTCCACTAAAAAGAGTGAGATTCCAAGGATGAGTAAAAACATAAGGGAGCAACTGAGGGTTAGAAAACAGGCATACATTAATTACACAGACTGCGGAGGAGTGCACGATGAGAGAGAATACAAAGAGATTAGGAGAGAAGTCAAAAACAATTAAGCAGGCAAAGAGGAACTATGAAATTAAATTATCAAGGAACATAAAGCAATAATAATTTTTTTTTACAGACCAGAGAGAGCGAAACCAGTGGGGAGCATAAAAGAGCGGCAGCGGAAAGGAGCAAAAGAGCAACACCAGCATAGAGCATAAAAGAGTTATCGAGTCCAGTCCAGTCTGCGGCTGCAGAGCAGACTGACCGTGTTCTGAGAAAAATCAAAGTGTGACATCAGAGAAAAACAGGTTGGTGAGACTTTTCTCATTTAGCTTTTGAAACTCAGGTAATTTTAGTAATTATTGTAAGGTTTTATTTACTAATAGTTGTAAAGCTTAATAGATTGGCTGTTGAATATTTCCTATTAAGTAAATAATTAATTAGTTATTTAAAACACAATCAGGATGGCAGGGCAGGTGATGTGTTGCAGCTGCAGTAAGTGGGAGCTCGTGGACACCAGTCTGATCCACACAACCACATTTGCAGTCAGTCAGTAAGTGTCTACAGCTCGAGTAATGTCAGAGTTGATGAGCTGGAGGCCAGGCTACAGACACTGCAATGCATCAGGGAGGGGGAAAGTTAACAGAACATTTTGTTCCAGAAGGCAGTCTGACCTCTTAGGATAGGGTCTTCTGATTTGGTCAGGGACAGGAGGGTGTGACAGCGAATGAGGCAGGTAAGGGGATCGAGAAGGCAGAAGTGGAGGAGCTTCAGTTCGTGCAATTGTCCAACAGATTCAAGGTTCTTTCAGCTTGTATGGATGAGAGCAAGGCTGCAGGGTGGATGAGCAAACTGGCCATGGCACCATGGTACAGGAAGCCATTCAAGCGGGGGAAGTAAATAGGAATGTAGTGGCAGTAGGGGACAGTATAGGCAGGAGAATTGACACAGTTCTCTGCAGCCAAGAGCGAAAGTCCAAAAGGCTATGTTGCCTGCCTGGTGCCAGGGCTCGGGACATCTGCTCAGGGCTGGAAAGGAACTTGCAGTGGCAGGGGGAGGATCCAGTTGTCGTGGTCCACGTGGGTACCAAAGACATAGACAGGACTAGGAAAGAGGTTCTGCATAGAGAGTATGAGCAGCTAGGAGCTAAATTGAAAAGCAGAACCTCAAAGATAATAATCTTTGGATTATTGCCCATGCCACAAGCAAATTGGAATCGGGTAAATAAGATTAGAGAGTTAAATGTGTGGCTCAAAGATTGGTGTGGGAGAAATGGGTTTCGATTCGTGAGGCACTGGCACCAGTACAGGGGAAAGTGGAAGATGTACCATTGGGACGAGCTTCACCTGAACCTTGCTGGGATCAGTGTTCTGGCAAGTTGTATAACTAGGGTGGTAGAGCGGGCTTCAAACTAAATAGTGGGGGTGAGGGATCAAGTGACAGAAAATGTGATAATTTAGAGAGCGAGAAAGCAAGAGAGCAAGGTAGCAAAAAGGGAATTGATAATCTGAGTGTGGCAGCAAGGGAAGCAAAACTGATCACAGGAAGTAGAAAAACAATAAGCAAAATTAGAAGACAGGTGAAGCAAAGGCAAGCATCAAATAGGATCAAAAAGCAGAAAAATGTAAAAAAGACAAAGTTAAGGACATTCTATCTGAATACACGCAGCATTCACAACAAGGTAGATGGTCTGAAGGAACAAATAGAGGTAAATAGGTGTGATTTATTTGCCATTACAGAGATATGGTTGCAGGGTGACCAAGACTAGGAACTGAATATTCAAGGATATTTGTCATTTAGGAAGGATAGGCAAAAAGGAAAAGGAGGTGGGTTAGCACTTGTCATCAGGGACGAGATCAGTACATTAATGAGAGAGGATCTTAGATCAAAGGATCAAAATGTAGAATCAATTTGGGTGGAGCTAGGAAACAGTAAGGGGCAGGAAACATTGGTGGGAAGCGTTTATAGGTCACCAAACAGTGGTGGTAATGTTGGATATGGTATAAATCAGGAAAGTAGAGGTGCATGTAGCATGGGTAATACAGTAATAATGTGCGTCTTCAATTTACATATAGACTGGATAAACCTAATCAGCACTCATACTGTGGAGGATGAATTCCTGGAGCGTGTACGAGATGAGTTTCTGGAGCAGTACATTGAAGAACCAACTGGGGATCGGGCGATTTAGTATTATGTAATGAGAAAGGGCTAATTAATAACCTTGCTGTAAAGGAGCCTTTGGGAAATAGTGACCATAATAGGAAAGAATTTCACATTATGTTTGGAAGTGATATAGTTAATTCTGCACTCGGGTCTTAAATTTGAACAAAGGAAACTATGAAGGTATGAGGGGCAAGTTGGCTATGGCAGATTGGGAAAATACAATAAAAGACTTGACAGGAGACAGGCATTGGCTAGTATTTAAAGAAGTATTACATGGTCAGCATCAAATATAGATTTTTCTAACACAAAAACCCAACAGGAAAGATGAATCAACTGTGGCGAACAAAAGAAATTAAAGATTGCATTAGATCAAAGGAAGTGGCCTATAAGGTTGCCAGAAAAAGTGGTAAGCCCGAGGATTGGGAGCAATTTAGAATGCAGCAAAGGATGACCAAGAAACTGATAAAGAAAGAGAAAAGAGGTTATGAATGCAAGCTGGCGAGAAACATAAAGGTAGACTGTAAATGCTTCTTTAGGTATGCGAAAAGGAAAAGATTAGCAAGGACAAGTGTGGGTCCATTACAGGCAGAGACAAGAGAATTTATAACGGAGAATAGGGAAATGGCAGAGAAACAAAACAATTACTTTGTGTCTGTCTTCATAGAGGAAGATACAGAAAATCTTCCAGAAATTTTTTTTTTTTTAGAGATACAGCACTGAAACAGGCCCTTCAGCCCACCGAGTCTGGGCCGACCATCAACCACCCATTTATACTAATCCTACACTAATTCCATATTCCTACCACATCCCTACCTGTTCCTATATTGCCCCACCACCTACCTATACTAGGGACAATTTATATAATGGCCAATTTACCTATCAACCTGCAAGTCTTTGGCATGTGGGAGGAAACCGGAGCACCCGGAGGAAACCCACGCAGACACAGGGAGAACTTGCAAACTCCTCACAGGCAGTACCCAGAATTGAACCCGGGTCGCTGGAACTGTGAGGCTGCGGTGCTAACCACTGCGCCACTGTGCCACCCATGTAGGGAACCAAGGCACTTGTGAAAATGAGGAACTGAAGAAATTAGTACTAATAAAGATTGAAGGTTGATAAATCCCCTGTACCAGATGAGCTACATCCCAGTGTTGAAGGAGGTGGCTACAGATTTAGTGGATGCATTGGTGGTTATCTTTCAAAATTCTATAGATTCTGGAAAGGTTCCTGCAGGCTGGTAAGTGGAAAATGTAACCCCACTATTTAAGAAAGGGAGAGAGAAAACGGGGAACTACTGAACTCTTAGTTTAATGTCAGTAGTAGGGAAAATGTTAGAAACTATTATAAAGGATGAGATAACTAGGCACTTAGAAAATAATGATATGATTGGGCAGAGTCAAGAAGGAATTAAGAAAGAGAAATCACGTTTGACAAACCTGTTGGAGTTTTTTGAGGATGTTACTTTTAGCATGAAGGAGAACCAGTGGATGTGATGTATTTGTATTTTCAGAAGGTTTTTAAGGTCCCACACAGGAGGTTAGTAAATAAATGTAAACAAAATTACAGTACATGGGATTGGGGTAATATACTGGTATTGTTACGACCGAAGCGGGAGGAGTGCACTGTTAATTTAGTCCCACTTCTCCACAGGTCACCACATATATTTAAAGTTTCCCACTTCCCAAAACAGTCAATCAGATATTCTATTTTATCCCAATAAAGCACACTAACCAGGTTTATTTAATAAACAACAAAATTATCCATTTATTATGAATCAAGATTTAAACAATAATGAAGTAAACATATATGTGAATTGAAATATTAAAGTCCCTTATTTTCTATCTTAGCCCTCACGCACACACTCACCGGTTAACAGGGGAAAAAAAGGATTTTTGTTTACAGCTGTTACAAAGAAATAGAGGAATAAAAAAATACTTATGCTTAAAAGAAGGTATGGAAGCCCTTTGTTTGGTGAAGTGTCCCAAAGATGAATAAGTTGCCTCCAATAGGAACCTTTCCAGGCAATGTTGATGAACAGCCTGGGTGGGCTTTCAAGAAATGCAGCTACAGAAGGCTTCACATAGGTCTTACATCAGGTGAGCAGCAACAAGGATTTCAATTCTCATACATTCGATGCAAAGTTCTTTGAAAGATGCACGGTTTCTGCAAACATTCAGGATTTTGTCAAATACAGGAGGCAATAGTACAACTTGATACAGGATTTGATTTTCAAGAGTGAAAGATGGGCTGGATCTTCATTTTTCCTGGCAGGTCAATAATCAAACTCCAACTGCTTGTTTTTAACCAAACCAACTGGCTTTTTTTAACAGTTCAAAATTAAACCAACATTTTCCAAAGGCAAGTCCGATGAAAGCCATAAATCCTGACTTGTCAATAAGCAAATAGTTCTTCAGGTCAAACCCCCTGCTGGGTTCATGTGCCTTCTAGTAAAAACTTGTTTACTGGTCAACCTTCTGTTGAGCTTCCTTTTAAAAAAAACGCCCAAAGTTCAGCTTCTTCAAGATTCCAGCATCCATGAAATCCTTTTCAGTTTTTAAAATACAGATTCTCAATTTTTAACAAAAAATGAAAACCCACGTAACACCTCTGCCCTTGGAGAAATGATACGCCATTTTTGAATGTGTTTCATTACAACGTATGAAAACAGAAGTTGAAAACATTTTAAAATATATTCTCACACCCATTCCCCCCATTCACTCTTTACTTGTAGTTAATACAATTTTGCTTTGTACCATCTTTACTCATACAAATCAAACAAAGTTAGATTCGTGACAAAGCATCTGCAATAACATTATTTTTTTCCCGAAATGTGGACAATCTTTAAGTGATACGGCTGCAAAAGTAAACTCCACTGGAATATTCTGCCATTATGGGTTTTAAATTGTTCCACAAAAGTTAGGGGGTTATATATCAGTGTTGTTCTGCAGTCTGCAGAGATTTCAAAATGTTTAAGATCCAGTAAGAGACCTAAGATGTCTTTTTCCACGGTGAAATATCTTTTTTGGTGTCGATTTAGTTTTTTTGAAAAGTATCCCACTGACTTTTATACGCCCGATTCATCATCTTGTAACAGGACTGCCCTGACCCCCAGGTCACGAGCATCAATCGCTATCTTGAAGGGCTTAATGAGATTTGGAGCAGCCAACACTGGTTCATTAGTCAAAATGGCCTTCAGCTTTTCAAAAGATGCCTGGCACTCCCTTGACCACACTACCTTGGTTTTCTTTTTCTGTAGCAAATCTACTAGTGGAGCAGCTACAGTGCTGAAATTTGGTACAAACTTCCTGTAGAAACCACACAACCCCAAAAACCTCATGATTTCTCACAGTGTTAGGGGTAGGGAATTCCACCAAGGCTTGTACTTTTGCCATTCTTGACAACACTTGCCCTTGCCCTACTATATGGCCGAGGTAGGTCACTCTCGCTTTTGCGAATTCACTTTTGGCCAGGTTTACCATTAAATCAGCTGCTTGTAATCTTTAAACAGAGTTTCTA
This sequence comes from Heterodontus francisci, assembly GCF_036365525.1. Taxonomy (NCBI): domain Eukaryota; kingdom Metazoa; phylum Chordata; class Chondrichthyes; order Heterodontiformes; family Heterodontidae; genus Heterodontus; species Heterodontus francisci. Next base: position 50,261,793 of record NC_090383.1, read on the forward strand.
GCTGTTTCAAGTGGTTGTTCCAAGTGGTACTGTATACCAGCACATCATCAAGATAAACTACACAGTTAGGAACACTGGCTACCACTTCACTGATTAGTCTCTGAAAGGTTGCTGGGGCATTTTTTAGCCCAAATGACATCACTCGGTACTGGTAAAGACTGTCTGGAATGACAAAAGCTGATGCTTCTTGAGCTCGGGGTGTTAAAGGAACTTGCCAGTATTCCTTTAACGATCTATCTTTGTAAGAAACATGGCTCTGCCCACTCTGTCAATACACTCTTCTAAGCAAGGAATTGGGTAGGAATCTGCCTTTGTTACTGCATTAACTTTGCTGTAGTCTATGCAAAGTCTAGTTGAACCATCAGGTTTAGGCGCTAATACTATCGGTGAACTCCAGCTACTTTGACTGGGTTCAATTACGTGGTCTTCCAACACGTATTGGATTTTTGCTTTTACTTGGGCCTGTTGCTCTTGACTTAAGCAGTAAGGATGCTGTTTTATTCCCTATATTCACATCATGTGTGGCTGAGGTTGTACATTCTGGCCGATCCATACAGACTCTTTTAAATGTTCTGAGTAGCCTTGTTAGGTCTTCTCACTGTTCCACATCGAAATATGAAAGTATAGTGTCCAATCTTCCTAGCAATTCAATATCAGCTAACCAGATAGTAGGAAGTTCAATTTGAGAATTGTCTAGGCCGCCTTCTGCCTCATCCTAACTATCCTTTTCATTCTTAACTGTTCCTACCACCTGAAATACCTGCGCTTGCTTATCCTCCTCCCGGCAATAATATTGTTTTTACATATTGATATTACACAGTCAACTCTTTTTCCGGCAATCTGGGATGTCAATCATATAATTTACCTTACCAATTCTTTTGATCACATTATACGGACCACTGAACCATGCTTTTAATAGTTCACCCTATAAAAGGTAGTAATACCAACATTTCATCCCCTAGTTAAAATGTTCGGGTCTTTGCATGCTTGTCTGACCATTTTTTCATCATGGTTTGGAATGCTTTAAGGTGTCCCTGAGACATATTACAAGCTCTCGTGAGCCACTCCCAGAAAACAGATACATAATCCAGTACAGAAGATTCATCCCTCTGTTCTACAAACCTCTCTTTGATTAGTTTTAGAGGACCTCTCATCTCATGTCCGTAAACTAATTCAAAAGGACTAATTCAAAACCAGTAGACTCATTAGGTGAATCTCTAGTGGCAAATAAAAGAAAGTCTATCCCTTTATCCCAATCATGGGAATATTCATGATAGTATGCTCTGATCATTGTTTTGAGGGTCTGATGGTAGCTTTCTAAAGCTCCCTGTATCTGTGGGTGGCATGCTAAAGACTTTAACTGTGTTATACCCAAATTACTCACAACTTCTTGAAATATTTTAGACATAAAATTGGAACTTTGATCCGACTGAATTTCAATTGGTAATCCATATCTAGTAAAGAATTGGGTTAACTTCTCTACCACTACCTTAGCAGTAATCGTCCTTCAGGGAATGGCCTCTGGGATTCGAGTAGCCATATCCATGATAGTGAGTATACATTGGTGTCCCGCTTTTGTTTTCGGTAAGGGTCCTACACAGTCTACCAACACCCTACTAAATGGTTTCTCAATAACTGGTATGGGAATTAGAGGTGCTGGTTTTATGGCAGGTTGCGGTTTTCCCACAATCTGGCATGTATGACATGTTTTACAAAACTGCGCCACATCCTTGGAATGACCTGGCTAGTAATAATGTTGATTTATACGTAATTTGGTCTTCCAGATCCCCATACGTCCTGCTATCGGAATTTCATGTCCTAATCTTAATAATTCCAGGCAATACTTAGGCGGTACCACTATCCATTGAACAACGGTCCACTCTTCATCCGCAGGTCTGTGAGGCAGCCTCCACTTCCTCATCAGAACCCCATCTTGAACATAACAGCCAGCAGCTTCTATTAGAGCTGATTGTGCCACTTTAACTCTGGATCAGCTTGCTGAGCTGTAATCAGAGAAGATTTATTAAACATTTCATTTGGATTATCTAAATCCACAAAGAAAGTTTCAAATATTTGGCTATCTTTCTGTGGTGCCAATTTTAGCTCCGACAATGGAACTTGCTTAGCCATTGCTCGGATTACTACACACAAAGGACAAATTCCTGGAACCTTTTTCTGTAACTGTTCTGTCTCTTCACTTGGTTTCTCGGTGAGTACGGCAGAAGCTAATAATTTTGCTCTGGCCAAATCATTCTTCAGAAGCAGATCAATTCCATGTACTGTCAAGCTATGGACAACTCCTACAATTACTGTCCTAGACATTAGGTCACACTCTAGGTGCACTCGATACAAAGGTACGGGTATAAACTCCCCGCCAATACCATTCACTAAAACTTTAGCATTCAGTGCACTCTCTGGTGGAAATGTTATACCTTTCCCCAGCAAAAGAGTTTGGGTAGCTCCTGTATCCCTAACTATAACTACAGAAGAAGGGTCACTGACCCGAAACGTTAACTCTGCTTCTCTTTCCACAGATGCTGCCAGACCTGCTGAGTGATTCCAGCATTTCTTGTTTTTGTTATAACTACAGGCTTGCCTGCCTCACTTGAGGGATAAGGAGTTACTTTTCCTTTTGACAAGAATTCCCGAGAACTTCCAGGTATCTTATTCTCAACCCCTACACTCACATTGGGTTTGGTATTTGGCTTTACAGCTGTAGTTACAGCTACAGTCCGATCTGCTGTACTCTCAGTCAGAACCCCTTTCTCTGCATTGACTTTGTATACCCCAACAGAGACTGAGTGAGACCAGCGGTGTTTAAAAAGAGCAGCGACAGCGGGAAAGAAGGAGACTGAGTGAGACCAGCGGTGTTTAAAAAGTACAGCGACAGCGGGAAAGAAGGAGACTAAGTGAGACCGGCGGTGTTTAAAAGCAGCAGCAACAGCGCGCCTGAGTTTTGAAACGAAAAGGCCAACAGTGACATCACAGGAGAGCTGCAAGGTGATTGGTTGCTAAGTAGCAGCTGTTAGAATATCTTTTAAAAAAGGGGTAAGGTGAGTACTACTAAAGTGTTTTTTTTCAGGACTTTAGATTGGAGTGGGTAGAACAAGGCCCCTAGTATAATTAGTATTTTTTAATTAAGGGAGTAACTAATTAACTGAAGGGTAAGTCCTGACAGGAGAGCTCAGCCCCGTGATATGCTCCTCCTGCGCTATGTGGGAAATCAGGGATGCTTCCAGTGTCCCTGATCACCATGTGTGCAGGAAGTGTATCCAGCTGCAGCTACTGGATACCCACATTACGGAGCTGGAGCTGCGGGTGGATTCACTGTGGAGCATCCGCGATGCTGAGGAAGTCGTGGATAGCACGTTTAGTGAGGTGGTCACACCGCAGGTGATGGCTGCACAGGCAGAAAAGAGATGGGTGACCACCAGACGGAGTAATAGGCGCAGGCAGGGGGGATGACCTCCCAGGGGAAAGCAGCAACAGCCAAGTTCGTGGCACCGTGGAGGGCTCTGCTGCACAGCAGGGGAGGAAAAGGGTTGGAAGAGCTATTGTGATAGGGGATTCTATCGTAAGGGGTGCAGATAGACGTTTCTGTGGCCATAAACGAGACTCCAGGATGGTATGTTGCCTCCCTGGTGCTGGGGTCAAGGATGTCTCAGAGCGGCTGCAGGACATTCTGAAAGGGGAGGGTGAGCAGCCAGAGATCGTGGTCCATATTGGTACTAACGACATAGGCAGGAAACGAGATGAGGTCCTGCAAAGTGAATATAGGGAGTTAGGCAGAAGGTTAAAAAGCAGGACCTCTAGGGTTGTAATCTCAGGATTACTCCCTGTGTCACATGCTAGTGAGGGTAGGAATAGGAGGATTAGGCAAATGAATGTGTGGCTGAAGAGCTGGTGTAGGCGGGAGGGCTTCAGCTACTTGGATCATTGGGATCTCTTCTGGTGCAGAGGTGATCTGTAGAAGAAGCAAACTGGAGGGGGACCAATATCCTTGCAAGGAGGTTTGCTAGCATTACTCGGGAGGGTTTAATCAAGCCTTGCAGGGGGGGTGGGACCCAAAGTAGTAGTCTCTCAGATGAGATAGTTGAGGCAAATGTAGATGTTAAAGCAAGCAAGTCCAGTAGGCAGGCCAGGCAGGGGCAGGACAGGGAGCGTGGAAGGTCTGGTAGGCTAAACTGCATTTACTTTAATGCAAGAAGCCTTACAGGTAAGGCAGATGAACTCAGAGCATGGATCGGTACATGGGATTACGGAAACGTGGTTGAGGGATGGGCAGGACTGGCAGCTCAATGCTCCGGGATACCGATCTTTCCGCGTGACAGAGGTGGAGGTAAAAGAGGAGGAGGAGCTGCACTATTGATTAGGGAGGACATCACGGCAGTACTTAGAGAGGATATCCCGGGGGGAATGTCCAGCGAGGCCATATGGATAGAACATAGAAATAAGAAAGGGGTGATCACTTTGATGGGATTATACTATAGGCCCCCCCAATAGTCAGAGGGAATTGGTGTAGGAATTATAGGGTTGTAATAGTAGGTGATTTTAACTTCCCTAATATTGACTGGGACTGCCTTAGTGCTAAGGGATCAGATGGGGAAGAATTTGTTAAGTGTGTCCAGGATAGTTTTCTGAAGCAGTATGTGGATGGCCCACTTAGAAGGGGCTACACTCGACCTCCTCTTAGGAAATGAGGCTGGGCAGGTGGTTGATGTGTCAGTGGGGGAGCACTTTGGGACCAGTGACCATAACTCTATTAGCTTCAAGATAGTTATGGAAAAGGATAGGACTGGTCCTCAGGTTGAAGTCCTAAATTGGGGGAAGGCTAATTTCGATGGCATCAGCCAGGAACTCTCAAAAGTTGAATGAGAGAGGCTGTTTACAGGTAAAGGAACGTCTGGCAAGTGGGAGGCTTTTAAAAGTATGATAGGAAGAGTTCAGGACCAGCATGTTCCTATTAGATGGAAGGGCAAGGCTGGCAAGTTTAGGGAACCTTGGTTGACGAGGGATATTGAGGGTCTGGTCAGGACAAAGAAGGAGGCATATGTCAGGTATAGGCAGCTGGGATCGAGCGAGTACCTCGAGGAGTATAGGGGATATAGGACTACACTTAAAAAGGAAATTAGGAGGGTGAAAAGGGGCCATGAGATTTCCCTGGCAGATAAGATAAAGGAGAATCCTAAAAGATTCTATAAGTATATTAAGAGTAAAAGGGTAGCTAGGGAGAGAGTAGGTCCCCTTAAGGATCAGCGTGGCAATCTAAGTGTGGAGCCACAGGAAATGGGCGAGGTCTTAAATGAATATTTCTCGTCCGTATTTACCGTGAAGGTCATGGAAGCTAGTGAGTTCAAGGGAGGGAACAGCGATATCCTGGAGCATATCAACATTACAAAGGAGGGGGTGTTGGCGGTTTAGTTGCACATTAAGGTGGATAAATCCCCAGGGCCTGACCAGGTGTATCCTAGGATACGATGGGAAGCAAGGGAGGAGATTGCTGGGGCCCTGGCAGAGATTTTTGTATCATCGTTGGCCACGGGTGCGGTACCGGAAGACTGGAGGATAGCTAATGTTGTGCCTTTATTTAAGAAGGGCAGCAGGGATAAACCAGGGAACTACAGGCTGGTGACCCTTACATCAGTGGTGGGAAAGTTATTGGAAGGGATTCTGACAGACAGGATTTATATGCATCTGGAAAGGCATGGTCTGATTAGGGATAGTCAGCATGGCTTTGTGTGTGGGAAATCATGTCTCACGAATTTGATTGAGTTTTTCGAGGAGGTGACCAAGAGGATTGACGAGGGCAGGGCGATGGACGCTGTCTACATGGACTTTAGCAAGGCCTTTGACAAGGTCCCGCATGGTAGGCTGGTCCAGAAGGTTCGAACACATGGGATCTAGGGTGAGCTAGCAAATTGGATACAAAATTGGCTTGGTGATAGGAGGCAGAGGGTGGTAGTGGAGGGTTGTTTTTCAGATTGGAGGCCGGTGACCAGTGGTGTGCCACAGGGATCGGTGCTGGGCCCTCTGTTGTTTGTCATATATATTCATGACTTGGATGTGAATGTAAGGGGCATGATTAGTAAGTTTGCAGGTGACACCAAAATTGGTGGTATAGTAGACAGTGAAGAAGGTTGTCTAATGTTACAACAAGATATAGATCAACTGGGAAAATGGGCAAGGGGAAAAGTGGCAAATGGAATTTAATGCAGACAAGTGTGAAGTGATGCATTTTGGGAAGTTAAACCAGGGCAGGACATATACAGTGAATGGCAGGGCCCTGGAGAGTGTTCTTGAGCAGAGAGACCTTGGGGTGCAAGTACATAGTTCCCTGAAAGTGGCAACACAGGTAGACAGGGTGGTGAAGAAGGCATATGGCATGCTTGCCTTCATCGGCCGAGGCATTGAGTACAAGAGTTGGGACATCATGTTTCAGTTGTACATAACGTTGGTTAGGCCGCATTTGGAGTACTGTGTGCAGTTCTGGTTGCCGCACTACAGGAAAAATGTGATTAAGCTCGAGAGGGTGCAGAAAAGATTCACAAGGATGTTGCCTTGTTTGGAGGGCTTGATTTATAAAGAGAGATTGGATAGGCTGGGTCTGTTTTCCCTGGAGCGAAGGAGGCTGAGAGGGGACATGATAGAGGTGTATAACATCATGGGAGGCATAGATAGGGTAGATAGCCAGAGTCTGTTTCCTTTGGTAGGGGTGACTAAAGTTGGAGGGCATAGATTTAAGGTGAGAGGGAGGAGGTTTAAAGGGGATCAAAGGGGTAAATTTTTCACACAAAGAATAGTGGGTATCTGAAATGAGCTGCCTGAGGAGGTGGTGGAGGCAGGAACAGTAGCGACATTTAAGAAGCATCTGGACAGGTACTTGAATGAGCAAGGCATAGAGGGATATGGAATTAATGCAGGCAGGTGGGATTAGTATAGATAGGCATTATGGTCGGCATGGACGCGGTGGGCCGAAAGGCCTGTTTCTATGCTGTACGACTCTATGACTCCATGACTCTAAGTCCCATGGGTTTACCTCACAACTTCCAGCATTCTGAACAAAGATGTCCCACCTTGTGACAATGATAACACTTTGACTTGCAGATCTCACTTCCACCCTCAGCACCTTCCTTTCTGGCCTGAGGGGGGTGACCCTGGGGCGTTCCCAGCAGTCCCTTCTTGTCCCCAACTACTTGCCTTCCTTTCACCCTCCCACGTTCTATCCTTCTCGACTTTGTGGGCGTGACGGACAAAGGGTTTGGGCTTATACACAAGCTCAAAATCATCAGCAATTTCTGCTACCTGTCTGGCCCTTGAAACCTTCTGGTTCTCGACATGAGTTCTCACTACTAGAGGGAGAGAATTTTTAAATTCTTCCAGGAGAATTAGTTCCCTAAGATTCTCATACGTGGCTTCCATCTTTGGTGCCCGTATCTAACAATCAAAAGTATTTTGCTTTACCCTCACAAATGTTATATAGGTCTGCCCCGCCAATCTCCAGAGGTTCCGAAATTTCTGTCGGTAAGCTTCAGGGACTAACTCATACGCAGAGAGAATAGCCTTTTTTGCCACCTCAATCTGCAGAAGCTGCCTCAGAAAGCGTGGCATAAACTTAATGAGCTCTGCCCATCAGCCTGCTCTGTATAAGCAGTGTCCAGCTTTCCTTTGGCCATTTCATTTGTTTGGCTATCTTTTCATAAGAAATGAAAAATGCCTCTACGTCCCTTTCCTCAAACTTAGGGTGGGCTTGCACAAATTTAAACAGCTCTCCAATGGATCCTGGACTAGATACGAATATTTCCACGCCAGAACTTTCACTGGAGTCAGGACCACCTATTGTCTTAGTTCCATCTTTTTAAATTCAAATTCCCTCCCTTCTTTTTCACTTTCTCTTTGAAATTCAAGCTTAGGTTTTTCCAATTCTATTTATTTTTCCTTGTCAAGTTCAAGCTGCCTCATCTGTAACCAAATTTTAGCTAATTCAATTGCACTACCCTCTGATTTGCCTTCTTCCTCTTCCAATTTCAAATATTGGGATAATCTGTTATACACAGCACCTGTTATTCAATTTCATTGCAGTAATGGTGTTGACTTCAAACAATGGATGAATGACTTGAGACCAACAGAGATACCTGCATAAGGCAAGGCCTAACTAGTAGTGTAATGTTGATAAGGGTAAGGATAGAACCCACATTTGCAACACAGTACCTCTCTATGGGCCTACAGTAGATGGCAGAATTTAATAACATTCAGAGAGGACTATGGCACAGGAATCAAATGGGTGGGACTGAATTCCACATATTGGCAAGAAATGTAATGGAAATTCACATGTAGTAACGAAAGCCTGACACTAAATTGACTCCTGCATCGGGAACCTATTGTTGATCAGCCATCATTCCAGAATTGTGGTCCTGGGTTAAAAACAGCTTTTAAAAAGCTAGAAGATTCAGCATGAATAGAGACACAGCTCCTCCAGCACTGCTCCAATCGTACCTTTCTCCTCCTGATGGTGTCACCTCACCTGGTATCTTCTTGACAGTTTGTTACCAATCTTCCTGACAAGCTTGACCCTACTATGACTTTATGACTTTAGTGGGGTTAGTCTAAGATAGACATTTGATATCTAAAAGTTATGCACTTTGGAAATTCAGGTGGTGTTGTATTAAGGCAATTCCAATTTATGCATGTAGTTTAGATTCTAATGAAAAATTTCTAATGTATTAGTAATAAATTATTTTCCTTAGTAATGCCATGGCTTGTGCCTGAAACTTCTTTAGGAAAAAGAGCTAAATAAGCTAAAAATAAAATTAAATCTTGGAGATAAAAATTCCCCAAAGTAAAGTGTAAAATCAATTTTTGCAGCTTTTCTCCCATAGACTTTGGTGAACAATGCAGGCATCCTAATTTATTTCATCCTAATTTTCTATTTCTGAAGCTAGAGAACTCAGAGTGACAAGAGACACAGCTCCTCCAGCGACTGCTCCAACCTCGCCTTTCCCTTCCTCGTGGTGCAACCTCATCTGGTATCTTCTTGGCCGCTTGTTACCAATCCTCCTGACAAACTTGAGCCGACTCTGAATTTAGTTATGGGGTTAATCTAAGATAGACATTTGATATCTTAAGGTTATGCATTTTGGAAACTCAAGAGGGTGTTGTATTGTTAAAACAATTCTATTGCTTAGATTCAAATGAAAATATGGACATACAGCCAACCAAATCAGAACTCAGTGATACCATTGATTTTCTAGCCAGCGGAAAAGCCCCTGGGAAGGACAGCATTACCCCTGAAATAATCAAGAGTACCAAGCCTGCTATACTCTCAGCACGACATGAACTGCTATGCCTGTGCTGGGACGAGGGAGCAGTACCCCAGGACATGCGCGATGCCAATATCATCACCCTCTATAAAAACAAAGGTGACCGCGGTGACTGCAACAACTACCGTGGAATCTCCCTGCTCAGCATGGTGGGGAAAATCTTTGCTCGAGTCGCTCTGAACAGGCTCCAGAAGCTGGCCGAGCGCGTCTACCCTGAGGCACAGTGTGGCTTTCGGGCAGAGAGATTGACCGTTGACATGCTGTTCTCCCTTCGTCAGATACAGGAGAAATGCCGTGAACAACAGATGCCCCTCTACATTGCTTTCATTGATCTCACCAAAGCCTTTGACCTCGTCAGCAGACGTGGTCTCTTCAGAATACTAGAAAAGATTGGATGCCCACGAAAGCTACTAAGTATCATCACCTCATTCCATGACAATATGAAAGGCACAATTCAACATGGTGGCTCCTCCTCAGAGCCCTTTCCTATCCTGAGTGGCGTGAAACAGGGCTGTGTTCTCGCACCCACACTTTTTGGGATTTTCTTCTCCCTGCTGCTTTCACATGCGTTCAAGTCCTCTGAAGAAGGAATTTTCCTCCACACAAGATCAGGGGGCAGGTTGTTCAACCTTGCCCGTCTAAGAGCGAAGTCCAAAGTACGGAAAGTCCTCATCAGGCAACTCCTCTTTGCTGACGATGCTGCTTTAACATCTCACACTGAAGAGTGCCTGCAGAGTCTCATCGACAGGTTTGCGGCTGCCTGCAATGAATTTGGCCGAACCATCAGCCTCAAGAAAACAAACATCATGGGGCAGGATGTCAGAAATGCTCCATCCATCAATATTGGCGACTACGCTCTGGAAGTGGTTCAAGAGTTCACCTACCTAGGCTCAACTATTACCAGTAACCTGTCTCTAGATGCAGAAATCAACAAGCGCATGGGAAAGGCTTCCACTGCTATGTCCAGACTGGCCAAGAGAGTTTGGGAAAATGGCGCACTGACACGGAACACAAAAGTCCGAGTGTATCAGGCCTGTGTCCTCAGTACCTTGCTCTATGGCAGTGAGGCCTGGACAACGTATGTCAGCCAAGAGCGACGTCTCAATTCATTCCATCTTCGCTGCCTCCGGAGAATACTTGGCATCAGGTGGCAGGACCGTATCTCCAACACAGAAGTCCTCGTGACGGCCAACATCCCCAGCTTGTACACACTACTGAGTCAGCGGCGCTTGAGATGGCTTGGCCATGTGAGCCGCATGGAAGATGGCAGGATCACCAAAGACACATTGTACAGCGAGCTCGCCACTGGTATCAGACCCACCAGCCGTCCATGTCTCCGCTTTAAAGACGTCTGCAAACGCGACATGAAATCCTGTGACATTGATCACAAGTCGTGGGAGTCAGTTGCCAGCGTTCGCCAGAGCTGGCGGGCAGCCATAAAGACGGGGCTAAAATGTGGCGAGTCGAAGAGACTTAGTATTTGGCAGGAAAAAAGACAGAGGCGCAAGGGGAGAGCCAACTGTGCAACAGCCCCGACAAACAAATTTCTCTGCAGCACCTGTGGAAGAGCCTGTCACTCTAGAATTGGCCTTTATAGCCTCTCCAGGCGCTGCTTCACAAACCACTGACCACCTCCAGGCGCGTATCCATTGTCTCTCGAGATAAGGAGGCCCAAAAGAATTGCTTAGATTCAAATGAAAAATTTCTAAAATATTAACAATTAACTATTGTTTTCTTTATAAAGTTATGGTTTGTGCCTGAATTTTCTTTAGGAAAAAGAACCCATTAAATTAAAAATAAAATTAAATCATGGAGGTAAAAAGCCAATTCCCCAAGTGTCAAATCATTTGTATCTTTTTGCTGCTACAGAACTGACATCCAGAAGACAGGATGTGAAAAAGTTAATAAACCCTCATTAAACCCCAACATTACTAGTTAAGGAACTTTTGAACAAGTACACGAGACAAATAATGGCCCAGCACTTTGCAGAATGGAGAATAAGGATTTGCTATTTATGCCTTAGACAACCCCAAGTTGGTATAAATTAAATCTTAAATGGAAGACTCCTAGACATTCCTGTTTAAAGCTGCTGCAAACCAGGCTAATATGTAGATAATATTTTAAGATAGATTATGTCCAAAGTGCTATGAGTTCACTTTGCCTATGAATTGTTGCAAAATATTTCATATATAAAATATATTATACATATAAAAAACACTGCAACAAACATCACCCTATAAACAAAAGGAGAAATCAATGTCAAATCCAAATAACTACAGTCCTGAGTCCTAATTGCTGATTAAAGAACTAAATCCAGGTCATTTATATAAACTAGAAATAGTGGTGACTTTAGTGTTAGAACTACTATATTTTCTCATTCACAATAAATGACCTAGATTCAGAAGCCTAATGTAAAGTGGCCAAATTTGTAGATGATACCAAACCAGAAGCAACGCGGGAACTGTAGGAGGCACTCAGAATTTACAATGATATGGACAAAATATGCAAGCGGGTAGAACAATGACAGATAAAGTTTGATGCAAATAAGTATAAGGTGCTGCACAAAGCAAAGAAAAATAGGCGATACTTCATGAATGGCATTGGTGCAACTGAAAGAGATTTAAGCATCATAGTAGATTCAACAGTAAACATGTTCGAGCAAAGCAAAGCAGCAGTCGACTACATAACTAAATCAGTTGAAAATAAGTCAGAAGATGTTATGGTCAACTGCATAGTGCTCTGGGTCAGACCACACCTAGAATATCACTTCCAGCTCTTGATGAGAAAAATAAGCAAGCCTTTCCCTAGTAAAGCAACAGAAAAGAGAACCCCGAAGTGATCCCCAGTGTCAGAGGCCTAAATTATGAGAAGACAGGATAGGTTTAGACTTTTGTGTTTGGCAAGAGAGTGTCTGAACAGTGACCTTAGAGGGGTGTTCCAGAATATGACTTTAAATTAAAGTACTGCAATAGAACTGGGGGACAAGTAGAAACTAATATTTTAAAAAAGCAATTTTAGGGTTGATATCAAGAAATCTCTGAACGCAAGTGATCAATGTGCAGAACAAATTCCCAGACAGCAAAATGTAAGAAACAACCAGATGCTACAATGAAGTAGGGAATATTAGCATCTTCCTGGATGGATGAAGTCTGGCCGAATTACCTTCCTCTTCTGTATTTGTCTTATGATCATAAAATGAATAAGAAAGCACTGTAGCGGCTCAGACATTATTGCTTGGACCACTGTCTCAACTTTCGATGTTGAAAACGGAAAAAACCAATTGCTAAACTTGTTGGAACATGTTTTAAACATGGAACTCCCTAGAATATCAGTCTAACATTTCCATTATTTTCTGCAGTCAGTGCCACTCTTATCAAACATCTGATCTAGACATAGATTTGCTTTTTGTTCAACCATAAAATAATTGTACAATTGGTCCACAGGTCTGCTGTGAGGAAAAGCCTTTATCTACCTTTTGACCTGGTTCTGTGACTTTCAATTTGATATGCAACTCCCCACATCTCAACTTGCATCACCAATTGGTGAGTTCACCAATTAACGTTGCACTGAAGCAATCTGTAAGTTGGATTTAAATTATAACTTGCAGGTATATTACAGTTACCTGGCAAGAAGTGTCATTTCCAGACGTGTATGGCAAAAAGGCGGCAATGACTCAGACAATAAAAGGAAAGATATAAATGTTACTTGAAGTACTTTAAATCACTATTTATCCATATTTGTGTTTTTCTACTAACGTTTTAGACATAATTTCATTCATACCTCCTGCTTTTCATCTACGTATCCAATGTAGAAATTTAACACCAGATCGATTATGGTTATAGCATCAGTTAAAACAATGTATGAGATCCAGACGCCTCCTGTATAAATTGGTTCAGTGAAGAAACTGATCCCAAGTGGAATTACGATGAAATTCACAAACATCATAACCATCATCATGATTAGCCAATCATGTCTGCAACAAAAGGATTAAAAGATTTGTTGTATTGAAAGTAAAGTTTAATTCAAAGTTTCAAATCCAAAATTAAATCTACCAAAACAATTCACAGAGCAAAAGTTGCACCTTCCCATCTTTCATGTGGATTCTTACAAACGTACAACATACCTTAATGAATTGCATTTTAAAAAATGATGCATCATATTCTCATAACAAATACACTTTAATTCTTAAAAATAAAGAATTATAGTGCCAATTTTGGCAGTACTTTCAGGCACTAACCATCCTCCAAAGTGTCCAACATGGGTCTTGAGCTGAAGCACCTGTTCGCCTGCATTTAGTGTAAGACACCATCTTGGTAAAAGCTCACACAAGGAACTGCCATCCAAAGGTTTGTTAAGGGGCTGATTACCACAACATTTTGGTGGGTAGTAATTGTCTTAACATCCTCTCCTAACAACAAGCAGCTGTTTGGGAGTAAAAACACTCCATTAATGTTGATTTCAAGCGCTACATAAAGGTATATCACCATTTCATGCTCACTTGATGCTGGAGCTGTGAAGGGGACCTCAAACATATCAGGAGACTTTGTGGGACACTTTGTCAAGGCTTCACCATCACTCAAGCAATATTTATTGTTCAAACTCACTGAGGACTTCGTCACACAAGCATAGTGGTTATGCTACTGGACTAGTCATCCAGAGGCCTTGACTAATGCTCCAGAGACACAAGTTCAAATTTCACCATAACAGTTGGGGAATTTAAGTTCAAATACTGCATATACTTGTGTAAAAGTTGATCTCGTGTAAAAGTCAACCCACGATTTTAGGGCAAATAAATCTTGAATTTTTCCTATATCTCATGTAAAAGTCGACCATAACTTTCAAAGCACAGATGCAACATTCTAATCACACACTAGTATACATACCCAAATGTTCAGCTAAGACACCCACATTTTTTTCAATATGGCACTGAGAAAAAACAACAAATACACTGCGCAGTTTAAACTAAAAGTTGTGTGTACAGAGAAAGCAAATAATTGTGCATCAGAGATTGGAGAAAGCTTTCCATACAACTTATGAGGATGCCAAAGAATAAAAATGCCAACAGGAAAAGCCTAGCAAGTGGCCACAATTAGATGGTAAAGTTGCAGAATGGGTCAGTGAATGTCACCAGAATGGATACATAGTTTCGCGTATATCCATTCATATGATGATGCCATTCAAGCAGATGATCAGGAAGAACTATTCGGAGCTGCAGACAATGACGAGAGTGATTTTGAAGGTTTTTAATGTTCAGTTCAAACTAGTTTTTGTTATTAAATTGTTCCATTTACTGTAATAAAAACTGCATAAAATTGTGTATGACTTTAGTTTAAATAAATGAGTTTACACTAATTATGTCTGTTTCCATGGTAGCTATTATTTTAATAAAAGTTAGAAAATATGACTTGAGTAAAGGAAGACTCCCACCAGCCCACCAGAAGTTCTGTCTCTAAGATTGGCCCCAAAAATTGAGAGGTCAGGCAGAACAGCACCAGCTTACATTGGAGAGAATGACAGGAGGGTGAGGTGGCATCGTTCCCACCTGTAGGTACAGGACATTCCTCCTCCTCTAGACCTCCATCACAAGGACCTCCAGAGCCACATCTGAGAACCTGTGCTGTCTCTCCCTTGGTCCCTGAGCCATCCTGCAATATGCTGCTCCATGCCAGGCAGTGCGCACCATACCTTCACTGCAAGGGTGCGCAGAACCCACATATATACAGCAGCATAAAAATTGCAACTAATCAGCACTTGAGTACTAAACTTGCAGGTTTCTGGTTTAGCACCTCCAGGCAAGTTCAAAGTATGCTAATCTGCCATTAGGACCAATATTGTGTGCTAGATTCAGACTTTAAAAAGGGCTAGTCTTATTGACATTTGGTACCTGTTTTCATCCTTTGGCCAAAATAGCCCTCCATGCTTTTCCCAATGCAAATTGCAATGTTAAATTCTAATCCTCCATCCCACCCCTAGCTTCTCAGTTCTCCAGCATTGCAAACTTGCCTCACCATGCTAATTACCTCCCACCCAGAATTCACAGTCCCCCGAGGACTGCACTTTGTATCAACTCCCTGTGTACAACACCACAGGAGACTGACTAAAAATAAACCTTGCATCCACATGCGCTATTGTCAAGGGGTGCTTTGTCCCATGTATCACATGTAGGCCAGACCAGGTAAGGACGGCAGAATAGCAGATTGTCTTCCCTAAAGGACATTAGTGAACTAGGTGGGTTTTTACAACAATAGACAATGGTTTCATGATCACCAAAACTAGTTTTTTAACTCCAGATTTATTAATTGAATTCAATTTTCAATTCCACCACCTGCTGTGATGGGATTCGAGCCCATGACCCCAGAGCATTAGTCGGGACTCTGCATTACGAGACTAGTGACATTACCACCAAGCCACCGCCTCCCCCTAAATCAGCAAAGTGATGGAAGGTGTCATCAACAGTGCTATCAAGCGGCACTTGCTTAGCAATAACCTGCTCACTGATGCTCAGTTTAGGTTCCGCCAGAGCCACACAACTTCTGACCTCATTACGGGCTTGGTTCAAACATGGACAAAAGAGCTGTATTCAAGAGGTGAGGTGAGAGTGACTGCCCTTGATATCAAGGCAGCATTTGACCGAGTATGGCATCAAAGAGCCCAAGCAAAACTGGAGTCAACGGGAATCAGGGGGAAAACTCTCTGCTGGTTGGAGTCATACCTAGCACAAAGGAAGATGGTTGTGGTTGTTGGAGGTCAATCATCTCAGCTCCAGGACATCATTGCAGGAGTTCCTCAGGGTAGTGTCCTCAGCCCAACCATCTTCAGCTGCTTCATCAATGACCTTCCTTCAATCATAAGGTCAGAAGTGGGGATGTTCGCTGATGATTGCACAATGTTCAGCAACATTCGCAACTCCTCCAATACTGAAGCAGCCTGTGACCATATGCAGCAAGACCTGGACAATATCCAGGCTTCGGCTGATAAGTGGGATGTAACATTCACGCCACACAAGTGCCAGGCAATGGCCATCTCCAACAAGAGAGAATCTAACCATCTCCCCTCGACATTCACTGGCATTATGATCGATGAATCCCCCACTATCAACATCCTTGGGGTTACCAATGACCAGAAACTGAACTGGAGTAGCCATGTAGAATACCGTGGCTACAAGAGCAGGTCAGAGGCTAGGAGATCTGCGGTGAGTAACTCACCTCCTGACTCCCCAATGCTTGTGGTGGTGAGGGAAGGAGGGGGTGGCGGTGAGGGAAGGGGGGCAGCACGGGGGGGGCGAGGGAGGGGTGAGGGGGTGAGAAGGAGGTGAGGGGGGCGAGGGGGCAGGGGGGGGGAAGAGGGGGAGAGGGGAGGGAGGGGTGTTGTGGAAGGGGGGGGGCGAGGGAGGGGACAGAGGGACAAAGGGATGTGTGAGAGCGAGGGAGGGAGAGTAAGGGAAGAATTTTGCATGAGCTGAAGTTTAAATATGCTGAGAGGCAGGCCAAGAGATCATTGGAATAGTCAATTGTGTAGGTAACAAAGGCAATGATGTGGGTTTCAACAACATATAGGCTAAGACAGGGGCGCAGATGGGTAATGTTGTGGCGGTGGAAGTAGGTAGTGCTGGAAGGCTATTGGGTCACTTGCTTAGCTCTGGGTCAAATAGAATGCCCAAGTTGTGAACACACTGGATCAGCGTCAAACAGTGGCCAGAGAGTCAGATGGACTAGATGGGGAAGGAACAGAGTTGGCGATGGTGACCAAAGGCAGTGGTTTCGACATTTCCAATATTTAATTGAAGGAAATTTCTGCTCCTCCCAAAGCTGAATGTTGGATAAGCAGCATGGCAACGTATGACATTAGAGTGGAGAGGTCAGAGCTGGGTCAGCATACATGTGGAACGTGACGTTGTGTGTTCGAATGATGGCTGATCCTTACATCACTGACCTGTTCATGGGGCAGCATGTAAATGAGAAATAGGAAGAGGCTATGAATACATTCTTCGGGAAATCCAGAGGTAATGGTGTGGGAGCAAGAAGTGAAGCCATAGCAGGACATTCTCTGGCTACGACTGCATAGATAGGAATGGAACCAGGTGAGAGCAGTGCCACCCAGCTGGACAATAGAGGAGAGGTACTGGATAGGGAAGGTGTGTTAACTGTGTAAAAGGCTGCAAGGATAAGGAGGGATAGATACCACAATCACATGGGGTGCCATTTATGACTTTGATTAGTGGTGTTTCAGTGCTGTGGCAGTGGCAGAATCCTAATTGGAGTGGCTCAAACATGGTGTTGCAGGAAAGATGGGCACAGATTTGGGAGACAATGACACGCTCAGAGAGTTAAGAGGAAAGGGAGGTTAGAGTTGGGGCAGTAGTTTCCAAGGACAAAGGAGTCATAGGTGAGATTTTAAGGGGGATGATTTTGTTAGGCAAGAGTAGTGGGGGTTTTTGGAACCAAGGCAGGTAAATGGAGTTAGGATACAGAACAGCCACGATCTAACTGAACGGCGGAACAGGTTTGAGAGATGAATAGCCTACGTCTGTTCCTGTTACATAGAATTTACAGCGCAAAAAATAGGCCATTTGGCCCAACTATGTGTATGGCAGTGTTTGACTCCACATGAGTCTCCTCCCATGCTACTTCATCAAACCACACCTGCATATCAATGGTTTGTTGCTTCCCAGATGCCATAATTCAAAACATCACTACACAAAGGTTCTGGAATGAGAGGGCGTGGTTCATGTGGAAAGAAATCAGTGACATAGATAGGAGTAGGTCTGAGATTCTCCAAGGAGGTTTTTAAGGAATTAAGTTATAGATTAAGGAGCTGATCCTCTACGGTATTAATCTATGGTATATTCCAGTGCCGTGTGCTGAACCAGATAGGGAGAGAAAAATTAAGATTGTCAACACATGAATAAAGTGTAGCGGGGAGGGTTTTTTATTCTTGAGACAATGGAACTCTTGGGGCCAGGGAAGGCAGCACCTAAAGGCATTACCTAAACCAAAGAGGCACATATGTCCTTGAAGAAAGGGGAGTGGGGAAATATTTACTTAGAGGGGTAGGAGAGGAAAATCTACACACGGTAAGTCAAATGGTGTGAGAAAAATGCCAGATGGGTATGTGGGCAAGGGGGAAACAGTTACTCAAATTAAGAGTACTGTATATAAATGCACAAAGCATAAGAAATAAAACAACTGAGCTAAAAGCACAAATTCAGTGAAAAAGTATGATGTAGTACCAATTCAACAGGCCTGGCTACAAGCTGGGTACGATTGTGAGCCAAAATATTCCAGGATATAGGCTCTTTGGAAAGGACAGGGAAATTGGAAAAGGAGGAGTAGCAATATCGATAAGGCACAATTACAGCAGTTAAAACAAGGGATTTCAGCTGGGTTGATCAGACAATAAATACATTATGGCTGGAATTAAAACATCCAATGATGTCATACACTGGTGGGAGTTGTCTACAGACCTCCTGATAGTAGTGATGTGGTGTGGGGCATATAAATGCAGAGATCAGGGAAGCAGATTACAAAAACCAGGCAAGTATAATAGCTGATAATAATTTTCACAGACTGGGATAAGAACTCAAGTAGCAAAGCAATTGAATTTCCAGAATGTATTTAACACACTTACAAGAACAATGCGCTTTGGAATCAACAAGCATTTAATGACAAGTAATAAATCAGAATTAATTAACCACCTGATGGTGAAGGAACTTCTTGCGAATAGTGACCATGTGATTGAATTTCATACTGGGTTGAGAGGGAGAAAGAAGAGCCACAAACCAGGGTTATAAAAAAATTTGAAGAGATGAGAAATACCATAGTAAAGTGGTCTGAGCTATCAGTGGATAAATCTATAGACAAATAGTAGGAAGTATTCAAAGAAGTGCTTCATACAACACAAAACCAATACAAATACCTAAAAGGCAAAAGGTTCGCTGTCTAGTTAAGCAGCCCTGGTCACCAAATGAGATAAAAGGCAGTATCAAGCTAAAATAAAAGGTTTATACAAATGCAAGGAAAACTGGAAATCCAGTAGATTGGAACAGCTTTAAAAAAAAACACAAAGGAAGACAAAGAAAGTACAAAAATAAAAGCAAAATACTGCGGATGCTGGAAATCTGAAATAAAAACAAGAATTGCTGGAAATATTCAGCAGGTCTGGCAGCAACTGTGGAGAGAGAAGCAGAGTTAGCGTTTCGGGTCAGTGACCCTTCTTCGGAACCATGAAGAAGGGTCACTGGCCCAAAACGTTAACTCTGCTTCTCTCTCCACAGTTGCTGCCAGACCTGCTGAGTATTTCCAGCATTTCTTGTTTTTATTACAAAGAAAGTGACTGGTGTAAAAGGGACAATGATAAAAACTTGTATGGGATATCAAAATACATAGGCTTTTTATATAAATATATGAAGAGAGTGGCAAAGGGTAACGTTGGTCCATTAAAAACAAATGCAAATGAGAATATAATGGACAATAAAGCAATGGCCAACTCGTTTGTCATCACGGAGCAAAATGACAAACACAAGCAGTACATAGGAATCTAAAAATAAGTCAAGGATGGAAATTTAATGGATTGAAAATAAGTTTCAAAAATGGTCATGGTCATAAGATAGACAAATTCCCAAGACTTGATAGTTTCCACTCGATGGTATTAAACGAAATGTGAGGAAATTGCAGGTGCATTAGTTCTAATTATCCAAAGCTCTCTAGATTTGGGAATACTGCCTTCAGACTGTAAATCTGTAAATATCACCTCATTATTTAAGGACAGACGAAGGGAAAATTCAGGCAACTACAGAACATCCCAGCACAAGAAAAGGGTGAGGCTGAAAGCGGAGCCCCAGAAAACGGAGCAGCTGAGTGCAGAGGGTGACGCGGAGGGTAGATAGAACACTGGAAACTGGCAAGGCTGAGGGCAGAGCGAAGCATCAGAAAAGGGCAAGGGCAAAACCATACACAGAGTGAAGCACCGAAGATTCATCCCAAGGTTCATTCTTAATTTGGTGATATTGTGGACCAGTACAGGAATCAAAACACTACTTCCTATCTGGGTGATCTAAGTGGGTTTGAAGCAGAACATTGTATCCCAACAATTCTTGCCAGTGGGAAAAATGTTTCCTGTAAAAAGGGACCCTTGGTCCCACCTACAGATCCCCTCACTCAAAATTCTGGCAGCAGTGAGTGCAGTGTTACATCTAGAGAGGAAGGCCTCAATCCATTAGTAAATTGATCTATGACAACCAAGGCATATGTGTAGTTGCCCTGGGCCAGGGGCAAGGGGCCAATAAAGTCAATTTGAATGACTGTGGCATAGCGGTCATGATGTTGCTCGGGTGAACCAAGATCTACACCGTCTCAACAAATGTCAACACAATTGTAGCAATACTTCCTTATTCTTATACCCCAATCCCCTTGCAATAAAGGCCAACATGCCATTTGCCTTCCTAATTGCCTACTGTACCTGCATGTTAACTTTCTGTGTTCCTTCTACGAGTACATCAAGTCTTGCCATCAACATTTAGAAGTTTCATATCTTTTAAAAAATATTCCGCCATTCTTATCTTACTACAAAAATGAATAACCTCACACCTCCCCACATTATACTCCATCTGCCACCTTGTTGCCCACTCAATTATCCTGTCTATATCTCTTTACAGCCTCTTTGTGTCCTCCTCACAGCTTACATTCCCATCTATATGTATAATCAGCAGACTTGGATACATTACTCTCGGTCTCTTCATCTAAGTCATTGATATAGATTGTAAATAACTGAGGCCCCAGCACTGATCTTTGCGGCATTCCACTAGTTACAGCCTGTCAACTTGAAAATCTATCATTTATCCTTACTTCTCTGCTTCCTGTCCGTCAGCCAATCCTCCATCTAAGCTAATATATTACCCCCAACTCGATGAGCCCTTATCTTGCGTATTTTCCATGGCACCTTATCGAAAGTCTTTTGCAAATCCAAGGATATTACATCTACTGACTCCCCTTTAGCTACCCTACTAGTTACATCCTCAAAAACTCTAATAAATTTGTCAAACATGATTTCCATTTTATAAAGCCGTGAGGACGCTTTCTGATCATACAATGAATTTCTAAGTGCGCTGTTAAGACTTCCTTAATAATAGATTTCAGCATTTTCCCGATGACTGATGTGATGTTACATTTGCTAACTTCCAATCCACTGGGACCGTTCTAAAATCTAGGGAATTTTGGAAAAATCAGAACCATCTCTGCAGCTACCTCTTTTAGAACCCTAGGATGCTTGCCATCAGCTTTTATTCCCTTAAGTTTTTCGAATACTTTTTCTCTCCTGATATTACCTTAAGTTCGTCAATCATATTAGCCCCTTGGTTACCCTCTATTTCTGCTATGTAATTTGTATCTTCTACTATGAAGACAGACACAGATAGTTGTTCAATGTCTCTGTCATTTCCTCAATCATGATAATTTCTCCTGTCTCTGCCTCTAAGGACCAACGTTTACTTTAGCTACTCTCCTTTTTATATACTTGCAAAAGCTCTGCTAATCTATTTTTATACTCCTGGCTAGTTTACTCACATATTCTATCTTTTCCCTTTTTATCAACTTTTTGATCACCCTCTGCTGGTTTCTAAAACTCTCCTAATCCTCAGGCTTACTAATATTCTTTGCAACATTATAAGCCTCTTCTTTTAGTTTAATACCTTAACTTCCCTAGTAAGCCATGGATAGATCTTTCTCACTGAGTTTTTGTTTTTAATGCAATGTATTTTTGTTGAATATTTTGAATCATTTCTTTAAATATTTCCACTGTTTATTTACCACCAGACCTTTCAGTCTATTTACCCTTTCAACCTTAGGCAGCTCTCTCCTCATACCTATGTAATTGGCTTTCTTTAAAATACTTGTTTGGGATTGAAGCATGTCGCTTTCAAACTTAATATGGAATTTAAATGTCCTATCAGCAGTTTTTCCCAGAAGTCCTTTCACTATGAGATTACGAGTTAAACCTGCCTCTTTACACAACACTAGATCTAAAATAGTTTTATCTCCAGTTAGTTCCACAATGGTTTGTTCCAGGAAACTACCGCGAAAGCATTTTATAAACTCAGCTTCTAGACTATTTTTGCAAATTTGTTTTGTCCAGTCATCTGAACATTACAGTACCCCATGATTTTTACATGGGCTTTCTTACATGCTCCAATTACTTCTTGATTAATGCTCTGTCCAATGATATAACGACTAGTAGGAGGCCTATAAACTACTCCCACCATCATTTTCTGAATCTTGTTATTCCTGATCTCTACCCATACTAGATTCATAAAATCATAGAATGGTTACAACACAGAAGTAACCCATTTGGCCATCGTGTCTGTGCCGGCTCTCTGCAAGAGCAACCCAGCTAGGTCCACTCCCCTGTTCTTTCCCAGTAGCCCTGCAATTTTTTTCTCCTCAGATAATTATCCAATTCCTTTTCGAAAGCCACGAATTTTGTTTATTCGTTCATGGGAATTGGGCGTCGCTAGCTAGGACAGCATTTATTGCCCATCCCCCTAATTTCCCTTGAGAATGTGGTGGTGAGCCAGCTTCTTCAACAGCTGCAGTCCATGTGGGATAGGTGCACCCACAGTGCTGTTAGAAAAGGAGTTCCAAGATTTTGACCCAGCGACAGTGAAGGAGCAGTGATATAGTTCCAAGTCAGGATGGAGTGTGGTTTCGAGGGGAACTTGCAGGTGGTGGTGTTCCCATGCATCTGCTGCCCTTGTCCTTCTTGGTGGTAGAGGCCGCAGGTTTGAAAGGTCTTGTCTAAGGAGCCTTGTGGCATTGCTGCAGTGCATCTTGTAGATGGTACACACTGCTGCCACTATGCGTTGGTGGTGGAGGGAGTGAATGTTTGTGGATGGGGGGCCAATCAAGCGGGCTGTTTTGTCCTGGAGTTGTGTCGAGCTTCTTGAGTCTTGTTGGAGCTACACCCATCCAGGCAAGTGGAGAGTATTCCATCACATTCCTGCCTAATGCCTTGTAGATGGTGAACAGGCATTGGGGAGTCAGGAGGTGAGTTACTTGCCGCAGGATCCCGAGCTTCTGACCTGCTGTTGGAGCCATGGTATTATATGGCTATTCCAGTTCAGTTTCTGGTCAATGGTAACCCCCAGGATGTTGATAGTGGGGGATTCAGTGATTGTAATGCCATTGAATGTCAAGGAGAAATGATTAGATTCTCTCTTGCTTGAGATAGTCATTGCCCGGAACTTGTGTGGCGTGAATGTTACTTGCCACTTATCAGCCCAAGCCTGGATATTGTCCAGGTCTTGCTGCATTTCTACACGGACTGCTTCAGTATCTGAGGAGTCGCGAATGTGGCTGAACACTGTGCAATCATCAGCGAACATCCCCACTTCTGACCTTATGATTGAAGGAAGGTCATTGATGAAGCACCTGAAGATGGCTGGGCCTAGAACAGTACCCTGAGGAACTCCTGCAGTGATGTCCTGGAGCTGAGATGATTGACCTCTAACAACCACAACCATCTTCCTTTGTGCTAGGTACGAGTTCAACCAGCAGAGAGTTTTTCCCGATTCCCATTGACTTCAGTTTTGCTAGAGCTCCTTGATGCCATACTCGGTCAAATGCTGCCTTGAGGTCAAGGGTAGTCACTTTCACCTCACCTCTGAAGTTCAGATCTTTTGTTCATGTTTGAACCAAGGCTGTAATGAGGTCAGCAGCTGAGTGGCCCTGGCAGAATCCAAACTGAGTGTCACTGAGCAGGTTATTGCTAAGCAAGTGCCGCTTGATAGCACTGTCAACAACACATTCCATCACTTTACTGATGATTGAGTAGACTGCTCGGGCTGTAATTGGCCGAGTTGGACTTCTCCTGCTTTTTGTGGACAGGACATACCTGGGCAATCTTCCACATTGTCGGGTAGATTCCAGTGTTGTAGCTGTACTGGAACAGCTTGGCTAGGGGCATGGCAAGTTCTGGAGCACAGGTCTTCAGTACCATTGCCAAAATGTTGTCAGGGCCCACTGCCTTTGCAGTATCCAGTGCTTTCAGTCGTTTCCTGATATCACATGGAGTGGCTGATGACTGGCATCTGTGATGCTGGGGACTTCAGGAGGAGGCCAAGATGGGTCAGTAGCACGGCCCTTCTGGCTGAAGATTGTTGCAAATGCTTCAGCCTTATCTTTTGCACTGA
Source organism: Heterodontus francisci (assembly GCF_036365525.1). Classification (NCBI taxonomy): domain Eukaryota; kingdom Metazoa; phylum Chordata; class Chondrichthyes; order Heterodontiformes; family Heterodontidae; genus Heterodontus; species Heterodontus francisci. The sequence continues at coordinate 50,286,291 of NC_090383.1, forward strand.
TGTGCAGGGTACCCCCATCATTGAGGATGGGGATATTTGTGGAACCACCACCTGCTGTTAGTTGTTTAATTGTCCACCACCACTCATGCCTGTATGTGGCAGGACTGCAGAGCTTAAATCTGATCTGTTGGTTGTGGGATCGCTTAGCTCTGTATGCTGTTTGACACACAAGTAGTCCGGGGTTGTAGCTTCACCAGATTGACAGCTCATTTTGGTGTTTTGCCTGGTGCTACTCCTGGCATGCCCTCCTGCACTCTTCATTGAACCATGGTTGGTCCCCCAGCTTGATGGTAATGGTAGAGTGGGGGATATGCCGGACCATGAGGTTACAGATTGTGGTCGAGTACAATTCTGCTGCAACTGATGGCCCACAGCACCTCATGGATGTCCAGTTTTGCGTTGCTAGATCTGTTCGAAATCTATCCCATTTAGCACGGTGGTAGTGCCACACAACATGATGGAGGGTATCCTCAATGAGAAGATGGGACTTTGTCTCCACAAGGACAGTGCAATAGTCACTCCTACCAATAGTGTCATGGGCAGATGCACCTGCGACAGGCAGATTGGTGAGGTCAAGGTCAAGTATGTTTTTCCCTCATTCGTTCCCTCATCACCTGCCGCAGACCCAGTCTAGCAGCCATGTCCTTTCGGACTCGGTCATCTCTATCAGTAATTGTTCTCCCCAGTCACTCTTGGCGATGGACATTGAAGTCCCCTACCCAGAGTTCATTCTGTGCCCTTGCTACCCTTAGCTGTTGCCCTCAGTTGCCCTGAGAGTCCAACTCCCTCCCAACTGTACACCACTGTGCCACCACCTCTGCTCGGACTGTCCTGCTGTTGGGACAGGACATATCCGGGGATGGTGATGGCGGTGTCTGGGACACTGTCTGTAAGGTATGATTCTGTGAGTATGACTATGTCATGCTGCTGCTTGACTAGTCTGTGGGACAGCTCTCCCAACTTTGGGAGGACTTTGCAGGATAGACAGGGCTGGTTTTGACATTTTCAGTTCCGGTGCCTAGGTCGATGCCAAGTGGTCTGTCTGGTTTCATTCCTTATTGACTTTGTAGCAGTTTGATATAACTGAGTGACTTGCTCGGCCATTTCAGAAGGCATTTAAGATTGAATCTGCCTCCATGATTCCCAATCATAACCACATGCGTAAAAAAGTTTTTCCTCATGTTGCTCCTGGTTCTTTCGCTTTTCACTTGAAATCAGTGTCCTCTGGTTCTCGACTCTTCCACCAATGGGGGCAGTTTCTCCCTATCTACTCTATCTAGACTCATGATTTTGAATACCTCTACCAAATCTCCTCTCTCTCTTCTCTAAGGAGAACAGCCCCAGCTTCTCTAATCTATCCATGTAACTTTAGTTCCTCATCCTTGGAACCATTCTCATAAACTTTTTCTGCACACTCTCTAATGCCTACACATCCTTCCTAAAGTATGGTGCCCAAAATTGGACACAATACTCCAGTTGAGGCCAAACAACGTTTTCTAAAAGTTCACCATAACTTTCTTGCTTTTGTACTCTCTGCCTCTATTTATAAAGCCTAAAATCCTGTATACCTTATTAACCATTTTCGCAACCTGCCCTGCCATCTTCAACAATTTATGCACATATACCCACAAGTCCCTCTGCTCCTGTACCCCCTTTAGAATTGTATCCTTTATTTTATATTTCCTCTCCAAGTTTTTCCTACTAAAATCTATCACTTAATACTTCTCTGTATTAAATTTAATCTGCCACATATCCGCCCATGCCTCCGGCCTATCTCCTCTTGAAGTTTATCACTATCCTTCTCACAGTTCACAATACTTCCAAGTCTTGTGTTATCCGCAAATTTTGAAATTGTGCCTACCCACGTCTAGGTCATTAATACCCTCATCATTCTGTTACCTCATCAAGGAGCTCAAGGTTAAACTTAGAGGCCTGTAGTTGCCTGGTTTATCCTAACACCCTTTTTTGAACAAGGGTTAACATTTGCAATTCTCCATTCCTCTGGCAACACTCCATATCTAAGGCGGATTGGAAAATTATGGCCAGTGCTTCTGCAATTTCCACCCTTACTTCCGTCAATATCTTGGTTGCATTTGATCTGGTCCTTTAGGTGAATGCTAAGTACAGCCAGCCTTTCTAAAACCTCTATCAATGTTTAGCCCATTCAGTGTGTTTCAACTGCTTCCTCTTTCATTATTTTGGCAGCATCTTCTCCCTGTGTAAAGACAGATGCAAAATACTCATTCAGTACCTCATTCATGCCTCTGCCTCCATGGATAAATCCCCTTTTTGGTCCTTAATCGGTCCTACTCCTCCTTTTACCACCCTTTTACAATTTATATGTCTATAGAAGACTTTTGGATTCCATTTTATGTTGGCTGCCAGTCACTTCTCGTACACTCTCTGCTGCTTATTTCTTTTTTCACTTCCCCTCTGAATTTTCTATATTCAGCCTGGTTCTCACTTGCATTATTAACCTGACATCTGTCATACACATTTTTTGCTTCATCTTATTCTCTAGCTCTTTCATCATCCAGGGAGCTCTGACTTTGTTTGCCCTACCTTTCCCCCTTGTGGGAATGTACCTCAACTGTACGTGAACCATCTCCTCTTTAAAGGCAGCTCAGTGTTCAATTACAGTCTTGTCTGCCAATCTTTGATTCAAATTTACCTGGGACAGATCCGTTTTCATTCCACGGATAATGGCCCTCCTCCAATTAATTATTTTTACTCTACATTATTCCTTGCTCTTTTCCGTAGCTAACATAATCACTGTCCTCTAAATGTTCCCCTACTGATACTTAATCCATTTGTTCCACCTCATTCCCCAGAACCAGATTCAGCAATGCCTACTTCCTCGATGGACTAGCAACATACTGATGTAGAAAATTTATTTGAACACACTTTAAAAATTTGTCCCCCTCTCTGCCCTTTACACTATTACTATCCCAGTCTATATTAGGATAATATAAAGTTCTCCCATTATAACTACTCTATGGCTTTTGTATCTCTCTAATTTCCTCGCAAATTTGTTCCTCTATATCGTTCCCACGTGTTGATGGCCTATAGTATAAACCCAGCGGTATAATGGTATTTCTATTTTTTCTCAGCTCTAACCAAATAGATTCTGACCTTCGCTTCTCTAAGACATCCTCTCTTTCCAGCACTGTAATATTATCCACAATCAATATTGCCACCCTCCTCCTTTCTTTGCTTGAATATTGGTATTCTTTCCTGAAAACCCAGTCCAGTCCTTTTTTGAGCCAGGTTTCCATTATCACATCATATTCCCACATGGCTAACTGCACCACACTCCGTGCATTCACATATATGCACAGTAAACCCAATTTAGACCTTATTGCATTTCCTCTTACTCTGACCCCACCTAATACCTTATTATTTCTTACTCTAGTGCAGTCTCTCCCAATTCTCTCTGCACCTTGTTTTTCCTCTTTAATGTTACCTCCTGTTAGTTAGTTTAAACCCTCCCCAATAGCACTAGCAAACCTGCCAGTCCCCACCCCAGCAAGAACATAGGTCCCAGCTCCGTTCAGGTGCAACCCATCTGGCCTGTATATGGTCCATCTCCCCCAAAACCAGTCTCAATCTCCCAGGAATCTAATGCCCTCGCTCCTGCATACTGCTGCCATTGTGCGCCAGTGGTGGAGTGAATGTGTAAGGTGGCACATAGGGCGCCAATCAAGAGAGCTGCTTTGTCCTGGATGGTGCCAAGCTTCTTCAGTGTTTTTGGAGCTGCAGTCACCCAGGCAAGTGGAGAGTATTCCATCACACTCCTAAATTGCGCCTTGAAGATGGTGGACAGGCTTTGGGGAGTCAGGAAATGAGTTACTCACTGCAGAATTCCCAGCCTCTAACTGGCTCTTGTAGGCACAGCATTCATATGACTGGTCCCATTAAGTTTCTGGTCAATGGTAATACCCAGGATGTTGATGGTGAAGGATTCAGGGATGATAATGCCATTGAATGTCAAGGGGAGATGGTTAGATTCTCTGTTCTTGGAGATGGTCATTCCCTGGCATTTGTGTGGCGTAAATGTTACTTGTCACTTATCAGCCCAAGCCTGAATGTTGTCCAGGTCTTGCTGCATGTGTACACAAACTGCTTCAGTATCTGAGGAGTTGTGAATGGTACTGAACACTGTGCAATCATCAGCAAACGCCACCACTTCTGACATTATAGTGGAGGGAAGGTCATTGATGAAGCAGCTGAAGACAGTTGGGCCTAAGACCCAAAGCTAAGGAACTCCTGCAACCATGTGTGGGGGGACAGTGCCATAGTGGTAATGTTACTAGATTCGTAATCTAGAAATCCTGAATAATGCTCTGAGGACATGAGTTCAAATTCTACCATGGCAGCTGGCAGAATTTAAATTCAATGCATTAATACATCGAGAATTAAAACTTAGCCTTAGCAATGGTTATCATAAAACTACCATCAATTGTCATTAAAAACAAGTCTGGTTCACTAATGCCCTTAAGAGAAGGAAATCTGCTGTCCTTACCCGATCTGGCCTACATGTGAATCCAGTCACATAGTAATGTGGTTGACTCTTAACTGCCCTCTGAAATGGCACAGCAAGCCGCTCAGTTGTACCAAACTGCTACAGAAAATTTGAAGTATAAAACCAGGACTCACCCGGCATCGACCTAGGCACCAGAAATGATAACAGCACACACCCTGCCCAGTCTAATCAGCAAAGTCCTCCTTACTAACATCTGGGACTTGTGCCAAAATTGGCAGAGCTGTCCCTCAGACTAGTCAAGCAACAGCCTGACATAGTCATACTCACCGAATCATACCTTGTAGCCAATGTCCCAGATTCCTCCATCAGTATCCGTGGATATGTCCTGTCCCACCAGCAGGACAGATCCCCCAGAGGTGGTGGCACGGTGATATACAGTTGGAAGGGAGTTCCAACTCCTGCGGCAGGTGATGAGGGAACGAATAAGGGGGAAAATCTGCTTGACCTCGCCCTCACCAATTTATCTATCACCGATGCATCCATCCACGACAGACTTGGTAGGAGTGACCACCGCACGGTCTTGTGAGGACAAAGTCCCAACTTCACATTGAGGATACTATCCATCGTGTTATGTGGCACTACCACTGTGCTAAATGGGATAGATTCAGAATAGACCTGGCAAGTCAAAACTGGGCATCCATGAGGCGCTGTGGACAATCAGCAGTAGCAGAATTGTATTCAATCAAACTTTGTAACCTCATGGCCTGACATATCCCTCACTCTACCATTACCATCAAGCCAGAGGATCAATCCTGGTTAAATGAGGAGTGCAGGAGAGTATGCCAGGAGCAGCATCAGGTATATCTGAAAATGAGGTGCCAATCTGGAAGTTACAACACAGGACTGCATGAATGCTGAACAGCGGAAGCAGCATGCGTTAGAGCTAAGCGATCTCATAACCACCAATCGGATCAAAGCTCTGCAGTCCTACCATATCCAATCATAAATGATGGTGGACAATTAAACAATTAACCAGGGGAGGAGGCTCCACAAACATCCCAATCCTCAATGATGGGAGAGCCCAGCTCATCAGTGTAAAACACAAGGCTGAAGCATTTGCAATGATCTTCAGCCAGAAGTGCCGAGTGGATAATCCATCTTGGCCTCCTCCTGAGGTCTCTAACATCACAGATGCCAGTCTTCAGTCAATTTGATTCACTCCACATATCATCAAGAAATGGCTGAAGGCACTGGATATAGCCAAGGCTGTGGGCCGTGACAACGTCCCAGCAGTTGTACTCCAGAACTAGTTGCTCCCCTAGCCGAGCTGTTCCAGTACAGCTACGACACCAGCATCTACCCAACAATGTGGAAAATTGCCCAGGTAAATCATGTCCACAAAAAGCTGGACAAATCCAATCCGGCCAAATTTCACCCCATCAGTTTACTCTCGATCATCAACAAAGTGATGAAAGGTGTCGTCAGCAGTGCTACCTGTTCGCCAAAGCTCAGTTTGGGATCCGCCAGGACCACTCAGCTCCAGACTTCATTACAGCCTTGGTCCAAACATGGACAAAAGAGCTGAATGAAACAGGCAAGGTGGGAGTCACTGCCCTTGACATTAAGGCGACATTTGACCAACTGTGGCATCAAGGAGGCCTAGCCAAACGGATGTCAATGGGAAAGGGGGAAAACTCTCCAATGGTTGGAGTCATACCTAGTACAAAGGAAGATGATTGTGGTTGTTGGAGTTGGTGCAGAGAACAAGTTAGTAAGTGTTTGGGCCACTTCATTAAACATGTAGACGAGTTTGTTAAAGGGTCATCTCAAGCATTTAGCCACACTCATCTTGCAGGGATGCAAAGCTGCAAATGGCATTTCTGCAGTGACTCTGGGAAATTGTGTGTCCTCTAGCCTTGGTTGTAGGAGGGCCTCATTAATAAGAAGGACAGGCTTGGCTTCCTTGTAGTATACCTTTGCCCTAAAATAAGGGTAGCACGCATGATTGTTTTAGTAGAGAAGCAGGCATTAGTCTTCATGGTTCAGAGCTCCTGATCACTGACCTGCTGTACCCAACTGAAGTGAAATCCTTTTCAGTTCAAATCAGCAACGATAATTAATCTAAGGGTCAATTTGCCCCTGGATTTTAAGCAAATCCAGCAACAGTACAGAAGTGGCAAGATGAGTCATGTAGTTCATTCAATAAGAAATAAGACCTGATCAGCGACATCAGCAGCAGCGGCAGAGGATAAAACAGGAAGAAGGCGAGAGAACAGCGCAAACCTGATCAGTGTATTTCCAAAATTATTCAAGGAGTGACGTCAGAGGGCAGCAGGTAGGTGATTGGTTGGTGAGTATTAGGTTTAAAAACTAGGGCAGTGGTTTGAACTAGGACCAGGAAACTATAAAGTACTGTATTAAATTTATAGTTCAGCTGATCAGTAAAATTTCAATCGGGTTAAATATAACAGTAAGTGAATTAATAAGAGTATTAGCACAGAGCAGATCTAAAGGCCTTAATTAAAATTAATAGTTTAAACAAGGTAATAACTAGATTCTAAAAGAGAGAAGTCTTTTTTAGAACATGGATGGGCAGCTGAGACCTGTTGATTGCAATTCCTGCCCCATGCGGGAACTTCAGGACTCGTCATGTGTCTTGGGGATAATGTGTGTCGGAGGTGTCTCCAGCATCTCGAACCCGAGCTCAGGATTTCCGAGCTTGAGGGACAGCTGGGGTCACAGCAGAGCATCAGGGAGGTTGTGTTTCCTGGGTTGTACGTTCCAGGAGGTGATCACCCCACAGGCAGTGAGTGTTCAGGATAGAGGATGGGTGGCCATCCAGAAAAGTAGGAAGAGACAGGAAGTGCAAGAGTCTTCGGGGTGTGTGCCACTCTGAAACCAATAAACGGCTTTGAAGGCTGTTGGCAGTGTATTTGGCAGTGATGACACCTTGAAGGAATGCACTTCAGACCATGGCACCAATTGGCAAGGGACTGCAAAGGAGGGAACAGCAAAGAGTAGAAATCCAGCCGTTATGAGAGATTCCTAAGTTAGGGGAACAAAGAGGCACTTCTGTAACAGTCATCCTGAGTCCCGCATGGCGTGTTGCCTCCCTGGTGCCAGGGTAAAGAACTTCACAGTGAGGGTGCAGAATATTCTGTCAGGGGAAGGGAGTGAGCCGGAAGTTGTGGTACACATCAGTACCAATGACACAAGGGGAGCAGGTATTGAGGTCCTACAATCAGACTTTTAGGAGCTAGGGTGGAAGTTAAAAAGTAGGACCTCAAATGTAGTATTCCCTGGATTACTGCCAGTGTCACATGTTAACAAGATTAGAAACAGGAAGATAGAGAGGATTCATGCGTGGCTTGAGGTATGGTGCAGGAGGGAGGGCTTCAGATTCTTTGGACATTGGGATCAGTTCTGGGCCAGGAGGCATACAGTCAAAAGGGATGGGTTGCACCTCAACAGGACTGAGACCAATGTCCTTGCAGTTTGGTTCACACGTGTAGTTGGGGAGGGTTTAAACTAAATTGGCAGGGGTTTGGGCACCAGCTAATAGAGATAGAAAAGAGGAGTAGGGTGCATAAAGGAGTGACAGTGTTGGATAGCACTAGAGAAGGAAGTAGTACCATTTTAGATAGCAGACTAAAAAGGACCTTAAGGTATACAAACACAGGTTTACAATGCATACAAGTAAATGCACAAAGTGTGGTGAATAAGGTTAGTGAGCTAGAAGCACAAACAGACGTGTGGGAATATGATGTACTGACACTAACAGCAATGTGGCTTAAAAATGGTAAGGACTGGGCACTTAGCATTCAAGGATACAAAGCATTCAGAAAAGATGGGGAAAGAAAAAGGTGAGTTGGGATGGCAGTACTGATTAGAGAAGACATTGTGGTGTCGGAAAGGGAGGATGCCTTTGCAGGGGTGAAGGCAGAATCTGTTTGGTTAAAGTTCAAACGCAAAAAGGATAGGATCACATTACTGGGGATATTCTATAGGCCTTCAAATAGTGAGAGATAGAGCAGATCTGCATGTAGGTGCACTTGGGTAAGAGTGATCATCATATCCTAAGGTTTAGATTAGTATTGGAGAACAGCAAGGAACAATCTAAAGTAGAACTAATACCTTGAAAGAGGGCTAACCTCAATGGGGTGAGAAGAGATCTAGCCAATGGAGGTGCACGTGCATCTATCTTTGAAGGTGGCAGGACATATTGAGAGAGTGGTTAGCAAAGCATATGGGATCTTGGGCTTCATAAATAGAGGCATTGAGTACAAAAGCAGACAAGTTATTCAAAACCTTTATAAAGCTCTGATTAGGCCTCAACTGGAGTACTGCATTCAGTTCTGGTCACTGCACCTTAGGAAGGATATGAGAGTCCCTGAGATGCTGCAGAGTAGATTTACCAGAATGGTTCCAGGGATGGGGGATTTTAGTTACAAGGCTAGGTTGGAAAAGCTGGGGTTGTTCTCCTTGGAGCAAAGGAGATTGAGGGGAGATTTAATAGCGATGTACAAGATTATCACAGACTTAGATTAGTTAGACAAGGAAAAAGTGTTCCCATTAGCTGATGATACAAGGACTAGAGGACACAGATGAAGGTTTTGGGCAAGAGATGCAGGCAGAATGTGAGGAAGAACTTTTTTTTATGCAGCAAGTGGTAATAACCTGGAACTCGCTGCCCACGAGGCTGGTGTAAGTGCAGACAATCAATGATTTCAAAGTGAAATTGAATGGGAACTTGAAAGAAATAAACTTGCAGAGCTACAGGGATTGAGTAGGGGAGTTGTACTGATTGGGTTGCTCCATGGAGGGCCGAATGGCCTCCTGCTATGCCGTAAATGACTATGACTCGAAATGGAACCAAAGACTGAGAGGAAAAAACTGTGACGGAACAATGGCTGAACTTTAAGGAGTTGATGTTTCTGGTGCAGGCTAGGTAAAGGAACCAATCCAGGGCTCCTTCAATGACAAAAGATAGAGAATATGATGAAACTAAAAAGAGGGTGGATGATGCATGTCAAGTGAATTCTTTAAGCAAGAACCAGGCCAGAAATAAGTTGAGAGGGGAAGCGAAGAAGAAAATAAGTCTGTCAAAGAGAGAATGAGAATAGAGTGGCAGTTAACATAAAAGGATACCCAAAAATCTTCTATCGGCGTGTATATAAGTGAGAGGTGGGGTGGGGCCTATGAGGGACAAAGGTGGTGATATATGCTTCAAGGTGCAGGGCAAGGCTATAATACTTAATGTGTACTTTGCATCAGTGTTCACCAAGGAAGAAGAGATGGTAGAGGTAATGGATGGGGCGAAAATTGATAGGCATCATATACTGGAAAGGCTGGCTATGCTCAGATTGGAGAGGTCACCTGGTCCGGATGGCTTTCACCCCAGGTTGCTCAAGGAAATGGGGGTGGAGATAGCAGAAGGGCTTGCTATAATCTTCCAATCTTGCCTAGATACGGGAGAGGAGCCAGAAGATTGGAGAGTGGCAAATGTGACACCCTTATTCAATAAAGGATGTAAGGACAATCCTAGTAACTGTCAACAGGCGGCACAGTGGCACAGTGGTTAGCACCACAGCCTCACAGCTCCAGCGACCCAGGTTCAATTCTGGGTACTACCTGTGTGGAGTTTGCAAGTTCGCCCTGTGTCTGCATGGGTTTTCTCCGGGTGCTCCGGTTTCCTCCCACAAGCAAAAAGACTTGCAGGTTGGTAAGTAAATTGGCCATTATAAATTGCCCCTAGTATAGGTAGGTGGTAGGGAAATATAGGGACAGGTGGGGATGTGATAGGAATATGGGATTAGTGTAGGGTTAGTATATATGGGTGGTTGATGGTTGGCACAGACTCGGTGGGCCGAAGGGCCTGTTTCAGTGTTGTATCTCTAAACAAGCTGTCAGTTTAACATCAGTGGTGGGTAAGGTTTCAGAAACAATAATCAGGGAAAAAAGTAATAGGCATTTGGAGAGTTTTGAGTTAATTAAGAAGAACCGGCACAGATTTGTAAAAGGCAGATCGTGCTTGACTAATCTAATTGAATTTTTTGATTAAGTAACAGAGAAGGTTGATGAAGGGAATGTGATGGAGGTTGTCCATATGGATTTTAAGAAATCGCTTGACAAAGTACCATATAAAAGGCTGGTCATAGGAGGGTCAGTCAGTTTGGATAAAAAATTTGCTTAAGGGCATAAAATAAGTCATGGTAAATGGGAGTTTTCTGAAGTGGAGGATGGTAAGCAGTCTTCTTCTTCTTCTTCTTCTTTGGCCTCCTTGTCTCGGGAGACAATGGGTAAGCGCCTGGAGGTGGTCAGTGGTTTGTGGAGCAGCGCCTGGAGTGGCTATAAAGGCCAATACTAGAGTGACAGACTCTTCCACAGGTGCTGCAGAAAAAATTGGTTGTCGGGGCTGTTACACAGTTGGCTCTCCCCTTGCGCTTCTGTCTTTTTTCCTGCCAACTGCTAAGTCTCTTCGACTCGCCAACCTATATGGCTGCCCGCCAGATCTGGCGATCGTTGGCAACTGACTCCCACGACTTGTGATCAATATCACAGGACTTCATATCGCATTTGCAGACGTCTTTAAAGCGGAGACATGGATGGCCAGTAGGTCTGATACCAGTGACGAGCTCGCTGTACAATGTGTCCTTGGGGATCCTGCCATCTTCCATGCAGCTCACATGGCCAAGCCATCTCAAGTGCCGCTGACTCAGTAGTGTGTATAAGCTGGGGATGTTGGCCGTCTCGAGGACTTCTGTGTTGGAGATGCGGTCCTGCCACCTGATGCCAAGGATTCTCTGGAGGCAGCGAAGATGGAATGAATTGAGACGTCGCACTTGGCTGACATTAGTTGTCTAGGCCTCGCTGCCATAGAGCAAGGTACTGAGGACACAGGCTTGATACACTCGGACTTTTGTGTTCCATGTCAGTGCGCCATTTTCCCACACTCTCTTGGCCAGTCTGGACATAGCAGAGGAAGCCTTTCCCATGCGCTTGTTGATTTCTGCATCGAGAGACAGGTTACTGGTGATAGTTGAGCCTAAGTAGGTGAACTCATGAACCACTTCCAGAGTGTAGTCGCCGATATTGATGGATGGAGCATTTCTGACATCCTGTCCCATGATGTTCCTTTTCTTGAGGCTGATGGTTAGGCCAAATTAGTTGCAGGCAGCCGCAAACCTGTCGATGAGACTCTGCAGACACTCTTCAGTGTGAGATGTTAATGCAGCATCGTCAGCAAAGAGGAGTTCCCTGATGAGGACTTTTTGTACTTTGGTCTTTGCTTTTATGCAGGCAAGGTTGAACAACCTGCCACCTGATCTTGTGTGGAGGAAAATTCCTTCTTCTGAAGACTTGAACGCATGTGAGAGCAGCAGGGAGAAGAAAATCCCAAACAGTGTAGGTGCGAGAACACAGCCCTGTTTCACGCCACTCAGGATAGGAAAGGGGTCTGATGAGGTGCCGCGATGCTGAATTGTGCCTTTCATATTGTCATGGAATGAGGTGATGATACTTAGTAGCTTTGGTGGACATCCGATCTTTTCTAGTAGTCTGAAGAGACCACGTCTGCTGACGAGGTCAAAGGCCAAATTTGGTGAGATCAATGAAAGCAACGTAGAGGGGCATCTTTTGTTCGCAGTATTTCTCCTGTAGCTGACGAAGGGAGAACAGCATGTCAATGGTCGATCTCTCTGCACGAAAGCCACACTGTGCCTCAGGGTAGACGCGCTCGGCCAGCTTCTGGAGCCTGTTTAGACCGACTCGAGCGAAGACTTTCCCCACCATGCTGAGCAGGGAGATTCCACAGTCGTTGTTGCAGTCACCGCGGTCACCTTTGCTTTTATAGAGGGTGATGATACTGGCATCGCGCATATCCTGTGGTAAGCAGTAGTATTCCCCAAAGTTCAGTGCTAGGTCTATTGGGTATTTTGATATATAAATAATTGATATATATGTGACTTAGATATTGGAATAGTATAAAATTTCAAAATTTGCAGATGATACTACACTTGGAAGTGTGGCCAACAATGAGGATGATACAAATTGAATGCAACAGAACACAGATGGGCTAGCAGAATGGACAGACAAGTGGCCGAGGAATTTAACACAGAGAAGATTGAGGTGATGCATTTTGGGAGAAGGGATAGGGAGAGGCAATATTGACTTAATGGCACAGTTCTAAAGAGTGTGCAGAGACATAGGGACCTTAGGCACTTGTGCATAGATCCTTGAAGGGGGTAGGACATACTGAGAAGGTAATTAGCAAAGTATATGGGATCTTGGACTTCATACAGGTATTGAGTACAAAAACAAGGAAGTTCAGCTGGACCTTTATAAAGCTCTGGTTAGTCCACAAATAGATTATTGCCTCCAGTTCTGGTCACCACACTTTAGGAAGGATGTGAGGATCTTTGAGAGGATGTAGAGAAGATTTACCAGAATGGCTCCAGGGATGAGGGATTTTAGTTACAAGCTTAGCTTGGAGAAGCTGGGAGCAAATGTGATTGTGGGGAGATTTGAAAGAGGTGTACAAGATTGACAGAGAAGCTGCTCCCATTAGCTTTTGGTACAGATTTGAGGGTTTGGGCAAGAGATGCAAGTGTGCAAGTGAGGAAGTACTTTTTAATGCGAGTGGTAATGACCTGGAACTCGCTGCCTACGAGGGTGGTGGAAGCGGGGATGAAGAAGAATTCAAAAGGAAATTGGATGGGCACTTGAGGGAAATAAACTTGCAGGGCTGCAGGGATAGAGTGGGGTAAAGGGACTGAATGGATAGCTCCACAGACAGCTGGCATAGGTTTGGGCCGAATAGCCTCCTTTTGTGCCATTATGACTCTATGACATATGGGTGTTAGAATCTTAGACGGAAAAATTAAATTACAGGCAGAGCCTGATACAATCTGGGAATGGACTGATATCGACCAGACGACATTTAATAGCGATAAATGTAGGATTCTGCACATGCGTAGGGACAATGCCACAGACAATGCAGTGTTGAATGCTCAAGGCTGCTTAGTGGGAGAATGACTTGAATGTTATAGTGCATGAATCTTTGAAAGTTCATAGCCTATGTTATGATGCTATGACAAAAGTAAACAGTGTTAGAATGTATTGCCAGGATGACCAAATACAAAACAACAAACTCTATCTTTGTCTCACAACTTTGTAAGACCTCACTTGATCCAGTTTTGGACTCGTTCACATGGTGGGGTTATAGAATCCCTGGAAGAATTCAAGGGAATGCCACTGGATGGATTCCTAGTTTAAAGCCCCTTAGCTACCAAAATAGGTTTAGATAACTGGGGCTTTTTACTTTAGAAAAGCTTGGGCTACAGGGAGATTTGCTTGGAAAATGTTTTTAAATGGTGAAAGGATTAGATTCAGCCTTTCTGAATTTTATACATTGTTTTTCTATTGTGCCCAATTCTGGACACCAAACTTTAGAAAGGATGTCAAGCATTAGGGAGGCTGCAGAGGGAATTTACTGGAATGGTACAAGGGATGAGGGACCTCAGACACATGGAGACTAGAAAAGCTGGTATTGTTCTCATAAGAGCAGAGATTAAGGGAACATTTAATAAATGCATTCAAAATTGAGGGGTTTATATAGAGTACATAGCGAAAAACTATTTCCTCTGGAAGGAGGACACAGAGTTAAGGTAATTGGAAAAAGAACCAGAGACAAGATCAGAATTATTTTTGTACACAGCGAGGGATTATGACCTGGAGGGTTCTGATGAAGGGTCACTGACCTGAAATGTTAACTCTGCTTCTCTCTCCACAGATGCGGCCAGACCTGCTGAGTATTTCCAGCATTTCTTGTTTTTATTTCAGATTTCCAGCATCTGCAGTATTTTGCTTTTATGATCTGGAGTGTACTGTCTTAAAGTGTGACGGAAGCAGATTTGATATTAACTTCACAAGGAAATTGGATAAATACTTGAAAAGAAAAATTTTCAGGACTCTGGGGAAGGCTTGAGGGGCCATATGATCTACTCCTAATCCTATTTATTAAGAACAAAGGAGTGGGACTAATTGAAAAGTATTTTTTTTTTAAAGTACAGGCACGATGGACTGTATCATTTTACAATTCAGGCTGTGAATTTCACTGGCAAGATTAACATTTATTCCTAGTTGCCATTAAGATGGTGGAGGCCTTCTTCTTGAACCACGGCAAAAAACGTGGTAGTCCATGTGGTTAAGTTACTCCCACAATGTCATCAGGTAAGAGGTTCCTAGTGAGAATGAACAAATGGTAATGAACATTAAGATGCTCTGTCCATGTATCAGACACCCTCATTCCTTGTAGGTGAAGGATGCAGATTTGGTTGGTGCTATCAAAGAAGCCTTGATGACTTATTGTCATGATCTGGTAGATGGTACAAATTGCAGCTATGATATGCATGGTGTTTTTTTCATTCGTTCATGGGATGTGGGCAGCGCTGGCCAGGCCAGCATTTATTGCCCATCCCTAATTGCCCTTGAGAAGGTGGTGGTGAGCTGCCTTCTTGAACTGCTGCAGTCCATGTGGGGTAGGAACACCCACTGTGCTTTTAGGAAGGGAGTTCCAGGATTTTGACCCAGCGACAGCGAAGGAACAGTGATATAGTTCCAAGTCAGGATGGTGTGTGACTTGGAGGGGAACTTGCAGGTGGTGGTGTTCCCAATCATTTGCTGCCCTTGTCCTTCGAGGTGGTAGAGGTCGCGGGTTTGGAAGGTGCTGTCTAAGGAGCCTTGGTGCGTTGCTGCAGTGCATCTTGTAGATGGTACACATTGCTGCCACTGTGCGTCAGTGGTGGAGGGAGCGAATGTTTGTAGATGGGGTGCCAATCAAGCGGGATGCTCTGTCCTGGATGGTGTCGAGCTTCTTGAGTGTTGTTGGAGCTGCACCCATCCAGGCAAGTGGAGAGTCTTCCATCACACTCCTGACTTGTGCCTTGTAGATGATGGACAGGCTTTGGGGAGTCAGCAGGTGAGTTACCGACCACAGAAATCCTAACCTCTGACCTGCTCTTGCAGCCACAGTATTTACATGGCTACTCCAGTTCAGTTTCTGGTCAATGGTAACCCCCAGGATGTTGATAGTGGGGGATTCAGCAATGGTAATGCCATTAAATGTCAAGGGGAGATGGTTAGATTCTCTCTTGTTGGAGATGGTCATTGCCTAGCACTTGTGTGGCACGAATGTTACTTGCCACATATCAGCCCAAGCCTGGATATTGTCCAGATCTTGCTGCATTTTTACACGGACTGCTTCAGTATCTGAGGAGTCGCGAATGGTGCTGAACATTGTGCAATCATCCCCACTTCTGACCTTATGATTGAAGGAAGGTCATTGATGAAGCAGCTGAAGATGGTTGGGCCTAGGACACTACCCTGAAGAACTCCTGCAGTGATGTCTTGGAGTTGAGATGATTGACCTCCAACAACCCCAACAATCTTTTTTTGCGCTAGGTTTGACTCCAAGCAGAGGAGAGTTTTCCCCCTGATTCCCATTGATTTCATATTTGCTGGGGCTCCTTGATGCTATTCTCAGTCAAATGCTGCCTTGATGTCAAGGGCAGTCATTCTCATCTCATCGCAAGTTCAGCTCTTTTGTCCATGTTTGAACCAAGGCTGTAATGAGGTCAGGAACTGAGTGGCCCTGGCAGAATCCAAACTGAGCGTCGCTGAGCAGGTTATTGCTAAGCAAGTGCCGCTTGATAGCACTGTCGACGACACATTCCATCACTTTACAGATGATTGAGAGTAGACTGATGAGGCGGTAATTGGCCGGTTGGACTTCTCCTGCTTTTTGTGTATAGGACATATCTGGGCAATTTTCCACATTGCCCGGTAGATACCAGTGTTGTAGCTGTACTGGAACAGCTTGGCTAGGGGTGCAGCAGGTTCTGGAGCACAGATCTTCAGTACTATTGCTGGAATGTTGTCTGGGCCCATAGCCTTTGCAGTATCAAGTGCCTTCAGTCATTTCTTGATATCACGCGGAGGGAATCAAATTGGCTGAAGATTCATCACAGATTTATTACCCATCCCTAATTGCCCTTGAACTGAGTGGCTTGCTACACCATCTCAGAAGGCATTTAAGAGTCAACCACATTGCTGTGGAGGAAGTAATATTTAAATTAGTGGACAGGTGTCTTTCAAGCAGACTGCTTTGTCCTGGATAATAGAGTTTCTTCAATGTCATTCCAGGTGCACCCATCCAAGCAAGTGGAGGATGTTCTATCACATTTCTTGACTTATATTCTGGAAGTGGTGGAGAAGCTTTGGGAGTCAGGTGAACCATTGACCAGACTGGCAATTTATCTCAGCATCCTCTCCAGGTTATCTCAAGGCGGACTATTTGTGTTAGTTAGGTTGAAGAGGACTAGGGAAAATACATTTAGGTTGTGTAAGCATTTTAAGCATTTAATGTTAGGAGGCATTCATCATTAAACTATGCAACAAGTCACAGGCAGCTGCAGTAAATGCAGATTCATTCCAAGCATTCAAAAGGGAGCTGGAGGAGTTCAACGGCCCCCACCCCTGCCTTGCTTGTGGTCAATCTATCTATCTATCTACAGAAGGAATGGGTTGGCAATGAAGAGATATCCTAGAACTTCTCTGGCTTCCCTCAGGAATAGGACTTTCTCAAACTTTTTCCCAAATTGGCTTTTTTTTCCCTCTCCCAGGAAACTGAGACCTGGAAGAGGGGTGCACAGGAAGAGGCCTTTAGGCCCAACAGGTCAGGAGGCATTTATGCGCCATGGTAGGTTTCCTTATCAATATATGGGAGGTGGAGCGCAGTTCTTTTGGAGTGTTACACCACGACAGTATTGGATAGGGTAGGTGGACCAAGTAGCCTTTTCTTTCCTTGTCCTGTTCCACGTTTGTAAATCACGTTCTATCCTGGTTGTCCATTTTCCCTATTAGAATTTTCCAGCCTTAAGATGAGCATTGCAACTGATCTTACTCTCTTACCTAAATGTGCTGTAAGGATGGATAGCAAAGTCGTTGGTCTCAACTGCTTTTAAGTAACCTTGGTGCATTGCCGCTATGCTCCCCTGGAAGGCGGCAGATCCCGTGCAGACTCCAGGTCGGAACACGGTTTGTAAATTGGCCTGCTGGGCTTTCCCCAGGCTGCGAGCTCTAATAGCTTCGCTGGCCAGATAAAACGACTGTGACGGCTCAATTTTATTTTTTTTACTAACATTCTGCGAGGCGTCCTCCATCATTGCCAATTCCGGACCAAGTGTCAAAACCACCTGCAGCCTTCGCTGCTAAACTGTTTCAAATTCAGGGGCTTTTCCACCAGGAAAAGGAAAGGGATCCAAATTCTTGCTTGACCCACCCAAATAGGAATCGTCCAACAAGAGCGGTCAGATCCGCACCTGGTCGCGAGACCAAGGCCGCCAAAGCTGAATAACGGCTCCGGTTCAAACAGCCGCAGCCGTTAGCCGCTCAACTGTGACGGCACAACATCCCAACGCAAAGTGCCACTTGACTGCGATTGTGACGTCACCATTTTGATCGCAGATAAAATCTGCCCACGACATTTCTATGGTAACGAGATCTTGCCACATGCAGAGCCAACGTTGGCCCCGTTGCAGTTTATATGTGGTTCTTAAGATAGTTTCTATTTTTTCATGTGTTAACGTTGTTATTTTTTTAATCGGCCCTTATGCTAAAACAATTAAAAGGCGAACGTTATTTGAGCATATTGGCCCCGGAATTACTGGGTGAGATACTGATGTACAAATGCTTAATGCACGGCGATCATTAAAATCAGTTATAAAAACAAGAAATGCTGGAACCACTCAGCAGGTCTGGCAGCATCTGTGAAAAGAGAAGCAGAGTAAACGTTTCGGGTCAGTGACCCTTCTTCGGAACCCAAAATCAGTTTTTGTGTTGTCAGTTAGTAAAAAAAAACAAATTTCAGTGGAACCCCCTCCCCCCCGCCAAAAAAAATTTCTCCTTTTACGAAAAATTAGGTTTGGAGATGTGCATCGTATCCGACGAAGTTAATCTGCACATTCCGTGCCCAGTGCAATGCGGGGACTCTGGGTCCGATTTTTGGTGGGAAAAGAAATGACGGCTGCACAACTTGCAGCGAGCATCAGTCTTTCCTGGTATGATAGGGAACAGTTGTGTGGCATGGTTACCTTACTGATTCCGCCTCCACCCCGCCCCCGCAGACCTGAAGTCGTTAATCAAAGGGTGGATCGGGTTATCATCAAAATCTTCTTCTTTGGCCTCCTTGTCTCGGGAGACAATGGGTAAGCGCCTGGAGGTGGTCAATGGTTACCAAAATGATGTTGACTAAATGCAAGATCGCAATTGTTCTCCTATCTGTCTATATTATCCCATCATCATAATGGTAGGGAAGTGCACATAGCAACAAAAATAAACAAGTTCTGCAGTAGCACTTTTGCAAAATATCTATCTGGAATTGGAGGGAGATGGTGAGCTCCATAAAACTGTATCTGTAAACTGTGTAAATAATTAGTTTGATTGTACCTTTTTTCTATAGTTTTTTTAGTTTTAGCTAAGCTCGATATATATGTTATAGATTCTTATACGATCTGTAAAGTGTTAGGAGCTCATTAGCGAGGAACTAGTTGTTATGTGTAAGTATTCCAGTAGGGGGAGCACATTCACAGCTGCACTGGGGAGTCATGTTATATGTAACACAAGAACCAGTTGAATCAGGTTCCACAGGAGAGAGCATGATGCTGAAATAAACAAGACTTTTCCAAGTTTCAAGTGTGATTCTTTCCAACATCTGGGAACCAGAAAACAACATAAAGATGAAACATAAAAACAAGAAATGCTGGAACCACTCAGCAGGTCTGGCAGCATCTGTGGAAAGAGAAGCAGAGTTAGCGTTTCGGGTCAGTGACCCTTCTTCGGAACTGACAAATATTAAAATGTCACAGGTTAAAAGCATGTGAGGTGGGGGTGGGGCAAGAGATAACAAAAGAGAAGGTGTAGATTGGACAAGGCCACAAAGCTGACCAAAAGGTCATGGAGCAAAGGCAAACAATATGTTCATGGTGTGTTGAAAGACAAAGCATGAAGAACAAAGAACAGTACAGCCCAGGAACAGGCCATTCGGCCCTCCAAGCCTGCGCCGATCTTGATGCCTGCCTAAACTAAAACCTTCTGCACTTCCGGGGTCCGTATCCCTCTATTCCCATCCTATTCATGTATTTGTCAAGATGCCTCTTAAACGTCTCTATGGTATCTGCTTCCACCACATCCCCTGGCAACAAGTCCCATGCACTCACCACCCTCTGTGTAAAGAACTTGCCTCGCATATCCCCTCTAAACTTTGCCCCTCTCACCTTAAACCTATGTCCCCGACTAACTGACTCTTCAACCCTGGGAAAAAGCTTCTGACTATCCACTCTGTCCATGCCGCTCATAACTTTGTAAACCTCTATCATGTCGCCCCTCCACCTCCGTCGTTCCAGTGAAAACAATCCGAGTTTTTCCAACCTCTCCTCATAGCTAATGCCCTCCAGACCAGGCAACATCCTGGTAAACCTCCTCTGTACCCTCTCCAAAGTCTCCACGTCCTTCTGGTAGTGTGGCGACCAGAATTGCACGCAATATTCTAAGTGTGGCCTAACTAAGGTTCTGTACAGCTGCAACAAGACTTGCCAATTTTTATACTCTATGCCCCGACCGATGAAGGCAAGCATGCTGAATGCCTTCTTGACTACCTTATCCACCTGCGTTGCCACTTTCAGTGACCTGTGGACCTGTACGCCCAGATCTCTCTGCCTGTCAATACTCCTAAGGGTTCTGCCATTTACTGTATACCTCCCACCTGCATTATACCTTCCAAAATGCATTACCTCATATTTGTCCGGATTAAACTCCATCTGCCATTTCTCCGCCCAAGTCTCCAACCGATCTATATCCTGCTGTATCCTCTGACAATCCTCATCATTATCCGCAACTCCACCAACCTTTGTGTCGTCCGCAAACTTACTAATCAGACCAGCTACATTTTCCTCCAAATCATTTATATATACTACAAACAGCAAATGTCCCAGCACTGATCCCTGCGGAACACCACGAGTCACATTCCTCCATTCAGAAAAACAACCATCCACTGTTACCCTCTGTCTTCTGTGACCGAGCCAGTTCTGTATCCATCTTGCCAGCTCACCTCTGATCCCGTGTGACTTCAACTTTTGTACCAGTCTGCCATGCGGGACCTTGTCAAAGGCTTTACTAAAGTCCATATAGACAACATCCACCGCCCTTCCCTCATCAATCATCTTCGTCACTTCCTCAAAAAACTCAATCAAATTATTAAGACACGATCTCCCCTTCACAAAACCATGCTGTCTCTCGCTAATAAGTTTGTTTGTTTCCAAATGGGAGTAAATCCTGTCCCGAAGAATCCTCTCTAATAATTTCCCTACCACTGACGTAAGGCTCACCGGCCTATAATTTCCTGGATTATCCTTGCCACCCTTCTTAAACAAAAGCACAACATTGGCTATTCTCCAGTCCTCTGGGACCTCACCTGTAGCCAATGAGGATGCAAAGATTTCTGTCAAGGCCCCAGCAATTTCTTCCCTTGCCTCCCTCAGTATTCTCGGGTAGATCCCATCAGGCCCTGGGGACTTATTTACCTTAATGCTTTGCAAGACTCCTTTTTGATTACGACATGACTGAGACTATCTGCACTCCCTTCCCTAGGCTCATCATCCACCAAGTCCTTCTCCTTGGTGAATACTGATGCAAAGTACTCATTTAGCACCTCGCCCATTTCCTCTGGCTCCACGCATAGATTCCCATCTCTGTCCTTGAGTGGGCCAACCCTTTCCTTGGTTACCCTCTTGCTCTTTATATACGTATAAAAAGCCTTGGGATTTTCCTCAATCCTGTTTGCCAATGACTTTTCATGACCCCTTTTAGCCCTCCTAACTCCTTGCTTAAGTTCCTTCCTACTGTCTTTATATTCCTCATGTGCTTCATCTGTTCCTAGCCTTCCAGCCCTTACAAATGCTTCCTTTTTCTTTTTGACTAGGCTCACAATATCCCGTGTTATCCAAGCTTCCCGAAACTTGCCAAACTTGTCTTTCTTCCTCACAGGAACATGCTAGTCCTGGATTCTAATCAGCTGACATTTGAAAGACTCCCACATGTCAGATGTTGATTTACCCTCAGAAAGCCGTCCCCAATCTAAATTCTTCAGTTCCTGCCTAATATTGTTATAATTAGCCTTCCCCCAATTTAGCACCTTCACCCAAGGACTACTCTTATCCTTATCCACAAGTACCTTAAAACTTATGGAATTATGGTCACTGCTCCCGAAATGCTCCCCCACTGAAACTTCGACCACCTGGCCGGGCTCATTCCCCAATACCATGTCCAGAATGGCCCCATCCCTAGTTGGACTATCTACATACTGTTTCAAGAAGCCCTCCTGGATGCTCCTCACAAATTCTGCCCCATCCAAGCCCCTAGCACTAAGTGAGTCCCAGTCAATATTGGGGAAGTTAAATTCACCCACCACTACAACCCTGTTACCTTTACATCTTTCCAAAATCTGTCTACATATTTGCTCCTCTACCTCCCGCCGGCTGTTGGGAGGCCTGTAGTAAACCCCCAACATCATGACTGCACCCTTCCTATTCCTGAGCACCACCCATATTGCCTCGCTGCATGACCCCTCTGAGGTGTCCTCCCGCAGTACAGCTGTGATATTCTCCTTAACCAGTAATGCAACTCCCCCACCCCTTTTACATCCCCCTCTATCCCGCCTGAAGCTTCTAAAGCCTGCAACATTTAGCTGCCAATCCTGCCCTTCCCTCAACCAAGTCTCTGTAATTGCAACAACATCATATTTCCAAGTACTAATACAAGCTCGAAGATCATCTGCCTTACCTGTTTCGCATTGAAACAAATGCACTTCAAACCACCAGTCCCGCTGTGCTCAGCAACATCTCCCTGCCTTCTCTTCCTCTTAGTCCTACTGGCCTTATTTACTATGTCCTCCTCATTTACTTCACTAGCTGTCCTACTGCTCTGGTTCCCACCCCCCTGCCACACTAGTTTAAACCCTCCCGAGTGACGCTAGCAAACCTTGCAGCCAGGATATTAGTGCCCTTCCAGTTTAGATGCAACCCGTCCTTCTTGTACAGGTCCCATCTGTCCCTGAAGAGAGCCCAATGGTCCAGATATCTGAAACCCTCCCTTCTACACCAGCTGCTCAGCCACGTGTTTAGCTGCACTATCTTCCTATTCCTAGCCTCACTGGCACGTGGCACAGGGAGTAATCCAGAGATTACAACCCTAGAGGTCCTGTTTTTTAACTTACTACCTAACTCCCTAAACTCCCCCTGCAGGACCTCATCACTCTTCCTGCCTATGTGATTGGTACCGATGTGTACCACAACCTCTGGCTGTTCACCCTCCCCCTTCAGAATGCCCTCTGTCCGTTCAGAGACATCCTTGACCCTGGCACCAGGGAGGCAACATACCTTCTTGGAGTCTCTTTCACATCCACAGAAGCGCCTATCTGTGCCCCTGACTATAGAGTCCCCGATAACTATTGCTCTTCTGCGCTTTGTCCCTCCCTGCTGAACAACAGTGCCAACCGTGGTGCCACTGCTCTGGCTGCTGCTGTTTTCCCCTGATAGGCCATCCCCCCCAACAGTATCCAAAACGGTATACTTGTTAGAGAGGGGGATAGCCACAGGGGATTCCTGCATTGACTGCCTGCCCCTTCTAGCGGTCACCCATCTATCTGCCTGCACTTTGGGTGTAACCACTTCTCTAAAACTCCTGTCTATGACGCTTTCCGCCACCTGCATGCTCCTAAGTGCATCCAGTTGCCGCTCCAACCGATCCATGCGGTCTGTGAGTTGTTACAACTGGGTACACTTCCTGCAGATGTAGTCGCCCGGAACGCTGGAAGCGTCACGGACTTCCCACATCTCACAGGTGAAGCACTTCACCCCTCTAACTGACATTTATATCACTAATTAGTTAATTGATATAAAATAAATAAATACTTATTAAATACTTATTAGGACAGAAAAGGTGTTAACGGACTGAATATTGAACAGCAGCAAGTGCAAACATGAAAAAAAATAGCGGGTAAGCGAACTGAACAAACTAAGATGAAATGAAATAAATGCAAAAAAAGGTTGTAAAAATGTAAAAAAGAAAAAAAGAAAAAACAACTAAAAATGAAAGTAAAATGGGGGGCTGTCATGCTCTGAAATTATTGAACTCAATGTTCAGTCCGGCAGGCTGTAGTGTGCCTAAGCGGTAGATGAGATGCTGTTCCTCGAGCTTGCGTTGATGTTCACTGGAACACTGCAGCAATCCCAGGACAGAGATGTGAGCATGAGAGCAGGGGGGAGTGTTGCAATGGCAAGCAACTGGAAGCTCAGGGTCCTGCTTGCGGACTGAGCGGAGGTGTTCCGCAAAGCAGTCACCCAGACTGCGCTTGGTCTCCCCAATGTAGAGGAGACCACATTGTGAGCAGCGAATACAGTATACTACATTGAAAGAAGTACAAGTAAATCGCTGCTTCACCTGAAAGGAGTGTTTGGGGCCTGGGATAGTGAGGAGAGAGGAGGTAAATGGACAGGTATTACACCTCCTGCGATTGCAGGGGAAGGTGCCATGGGATGGGGACAAGGTAGTGGGGGTAATGGAGGAGTGGACCAGGGTGTCGCGGAGGGAACGATCCCTTTGGAATGCTGACAGGGGAAGGGAGGGGAAGATGCATTTGGTAGTGGCATCACGCTGGAGGTGGCGGAAATGGCGGAGGATGATCCTTTGGATATGGAGGCTGATGAGGTGGAAAGTGAGGACAAGGGGAACCCTGTCACGGTTCCGGGAGGGAGGGGAAGGGTTGAGGGCAGAGGTACGGGAAATGGGCCGGACACGGTTGAGGGTCCTGTCAACCACAGTGGGGGGGAATCCTCGGTTGAGGAAAAAGGAGGTCATACCAGAAGCACCGTCATGGAAGGTAGCATCATCAGAGCAGATGCATTGAAGACGGAGAAACTGGGAGAATGGAATGGAGTCCTTACAGGAGGTAGGGTGTGAAGAAGTGTAGTTGAGGTAGCTGTGGGAGTCGGTGGGCTTATAATGGATATTCGTAGACAACCTATCCCCAGAGATGGAGACAGAGAAGTCGAGGAAGGGAAGGGAAGTGTCAGAGATGGACCATGTAAAGGTGAGAGAAGGCTGTAAATTGGAAGCAAAGTTGATAAAGTTTTCCAGTTCGGGGCGGGTGCAGGAAACGGCACCGATACAGTCATCAATGTATCGGATAAAGAGTTGGAGGAAGGGGCCTGAGTAGGACTGGAACAAAGATTGCTCGACATGTCCCACAAAAAGACAGGCATAACTAGGACCCATGCGGCTACCCACAGCAACACCTTTTTTTCATGTTTGCACTTGCTGCTGTTCAATATTCAGTCCGTTAACACCTTTTCTGCACTAATGCTTTGTCTTTCAACACACCATTAACATATTGTTTGCCTTTGCTCCATGACCTTTTGGTCAGCTATGTGGCCTTGTCCAATCTACACCTTCTCCTTTGTTATCTCTTGCCCCACCCCCACCTCACTTGCTTATAACCTGTGACATTTTAATATTTGTCAGTTCCGAAGAAGGGTCACCGACCCGAAACGTTAACTCTGCTTCTCTTAACACAGATGCTGCCAGACCTGCTGAGTGGTTCCAGCATTTCTTGTTTTTATTTCAGATTTCCAGCATCCGCAGTATTTTGCTTTTATATAAAGATGAAATATGGTGGCAGCGAGTGTCTGTGAGTAAACCCTGAACATTTTTTAAATCATCAGAGTGAGAAAAGTGACCCAAATTAGTGCTAGAGAGAGAGAAAGAAAAACTGAGTGACTCGTGCGAAAACTCTTAAAAAAAAAGAAATGTCAGCTGGGACAGGAATGTATGCACAGCTGCAGCCCATGATGAATTGGGGAGCTGATGATGTCGTTGAGGCATTTGAGGAGTTTAAACAAAAGTGCAATTTGACATTCTGTAGTTTCCTAAAAGTTACTAGTGAAGAGGAGAGGGTCAGCTATATCCTTCTGTGGGATGGAGATAAAAGATTACATTTATTTAACAGCTGGGACCTAAACGAAGAGGACAGCAGAAACCCAGACAACATTTTTGAAAGATTCAGCACCCATCTCCAGCCAAAATCAAATCATCGGATATACCGCCATGAATTTCAAGGCCTCAGACAGGAACTAGGTGAGCCTATTGACAATTTTGTAGCAAGATTGAAAAAAGCAGCCAGAAAATGTAAATTTAAGGACACAGATGAATGGCTGATAGATCAGCTCATTTGGGGTTCTGCACATCCTGAAGTACAGAAAGCTCTAATCGGACAGGACGAACTCACAATATCGCAGGCTGTAGACACTGCCAGAGCACATGAAGCCACGAGCAGACAGATGAAGACTCTGACCTTCCAAATGGCTAGCCTTCAGTTAAGCCAAGAGACAGGCAGCAGGGTCGATGCAGTGAAACAACAACTAAAGAATGTACACCAAACAGAGAGAAAGACGTGCAGGAGCTGTGGACAATGATATGAATTGACAGATAGAAGGAAATGTCCCACTTACGGATCAATCTGCAGAGCTTGCAGAAAGACCAATCACTGGGAAAAGATGTGCAGAACAAGGCAAGAAGGTGGTAGACGAGTCATCAGAGCCAGAGTAACAGTGCGAAGGAATAGCGAAAGAAACCAAAACAGCCATACCTTGGAAGATGGCGATGGGTTTGAGAACATGATAGACATAGGAACCATAGAATTGCACAAAATGTCTGGATGTTACAGTTCCCAGAGAAAAGAAATTCTCACAACCATTCAGATCAGGAAGAGGCTGAAAAATAAGCCAACAACTATAAATCTGAAGGTGAAGATTGATACTGGAGCACAGAGTAACATCATCCCGCTATACCAGAAGATCTTCCCTGAAAATTTGGAGAAAAATCCAAGGGAAGGTGCTCTGAAACCAAACTTCGTCATGCTAACAGCATACGGGGGAACTGATATTCGACAGCTAGGAGCAATCCAAATCAGAGAGACACACAAAGGAAAAGATGTTAACTGTATGTTCTACGTCACAGAAACAGATGGTCCAGCTATCCTGGGATTGAGCAGTTCTGAAGAGCTGCAGATTATCTCAGTAAACCATGAGGTGAAGGAGGCGACACTGAGGGTTGAAGATAGTACGCCCGTTGAAAAGCGCCCTCCAATCAGAAGCAAAGAAGATCTGGTACAAATGTTCCCAGAGTATTTTGAGCAAACGGTTGGATGCTTCGAAGATTTTGAGTACCACATCGTTATTGATCCAGCGATGAAACCAGTGATTCATCCCCCACATAAAGTACCAGTAGAACTAAAAGGAAAGCTTGAAAGAGAGTTCCAAGAAATGGAAGAAAAGAAGGTCACAGAGCCTACAGTTTGGGTAAATTCCATCGTGGTGAGAGAGACGCCAAATGGACGGCTAAGAATGTACCTAGATCCCAAAGATCTTAACCAAGCAATAAAGAGGGATCACTACCCTATTCCAGCATTGGAAGAAAGCACACCAGCACTGGCAGGGGCAAAAGTTTTCAGCAAGCTTGATGCCAGAAATGGCTACTGGAATGTGAAGCTAGATGCAGAATCTTCACTGTTGACAACATTCAACACACCCTTTGGACGGTACAAATTCCTGCATCTACCCTTTGGCCTCAAAATGAGCCAGGATGTGTTCCAACAGAAAGTAGACGAGACATTTAGGGGATGCAAAGGAGCAGTCAGCATAGCTGATATCCAGATATATGGTGTAGATAGAAATGATGACAACCATCTACATGAAGCCATGGAGAGAACCAGGAAAGCTGGGATTAAGC
This sequence comes from Heterodontus francisci, assembly GCF_036365525.1. Classification (NCBI taxonomy): domain Eukaryota; kingdom Metazoa; phylum Chordata; class Chondrichthyes; order Heterodontiformes; family Heterodontidae; genus Heterodontus; species Heterodontus francisci. The sequence goes on from NC_090383.1 coordinate 50,313,673, forward strand.
TAAACACAGACAAATGTTCTGTGAAAGTGACAGAGTGCCAGTTCTTCAGAATGGTGTCCACACCTGGCGGAGTTAAGCCGAGCCCTGAAAGAATCTCAGCCATCTCGGGGATGGAAGCCCCAAGAGATAAGAGAAAGTTAAGAAGTTTCCTTGGTTTGATACAATACATGAGCTCCTTTATTCTGCACATGTCAGAACACACAGCAAACCTGCGCGAGCTGATGAAAGAAGATCTAGAGTATCAGTGGTCAGAGTCACATGACAGGAGTTTCACCAAACTCAATAAGGTAGTATGCAAGGAGACAAGCCTGTCATACTACGACAGAAAGAAACCTGTCACTCTACAAGTAAATGCTTCCACAAAAAGACTGGGAGCAGCCCTGGTACAAGAGGGAAAACCAAAAGCATTTGCATCCAAAGCTCTAACATCAGCTGAGACATGATATGCCAACATAAAGAACAAAGAACAGTACAGCACAGGAACAGGCCATTCGGCCCTCCAAGCCTGCGCCGATCTTGATGCCTGCCTAAACTAACACCTTCTGCACTTCCGGGGCCCATATCCCTCTATTCCCTTCCTATTCATGCATTTGTCAAGATGTCTCTTAAACGTCGCTATCGTATCTGCTTCCACCACCTCCCCCTGGCAGCAAGTTCCAGGCACTCACCAGCCTCTGTGTAAAAAACTTGCCTCGCACATCCCCTCTAAACTTTGCCCCTCGCACCTTAAACCTATGTCCCCTAGTAACTGACTCTTCCACCCTGGGAAAAAGCTTCTGACTATCCACTCTGTCCATGCCGCTCATAACTTTGTAAACCTCTATCATGTCACCCCTCCACCTCTGTCGTTCCAGTGAAAACAATCCAAGTTTTTCCAACCTCTCCTCATAGCTAATGCCTTCCAGACCAGGCAACATCCTGGTAAACCTCCTCTGTACCCTCTCCAAAGCCTCCACGTCCTTCTGGTAGTGTGGCGACCAGAATTGCACGCAATATTCTAAATAAAGAGAGAGCATTTGGCAGTCATGTATGGATGAGAGAAGTTCCACACATATCTCTATGGAAGAAAGTTCACAGTGGAGAGTGATCATCGTCCACTGGAGCAGATCTACAAGAAAAATCTATGTAAAGCATCAGCACGACTGCAGAGGTGCTCTTGAGGCTTCAGAGTTATGATTTCACTCTGAAAAATAAGCCAGGAAGAGAAATAGTGCTGGCAGACACCCTATCTTGGTTGTCGCCACAGGGAGAAACACTAGATAGAAGATCTAGGCATTAAGATTCATCACCTAATGAATATAACACCACCGAAACTGAGTCAAATTAGAGATGAGACCAGCAAAGATGAGGAGTTACAGATGCTATCTCAGCAAGTGATCCAGAGATGGCCTGATAAGATACAGCACACACAGCCAGCAATACGGCAGTACTGGTCTATCAGAGATGACATCTCACTAGAAGATGGTGTTCTGCTGGCCGAATCCAGAATAATCATACCCAAAACAATGCAGGAGGAACTTCTTCAAAAGATACACGAAGGCCATATGGGAATAGAGAAGTGTAAGCTCAGAGCCAAATCAGCTGTGTACTGGATAGACACAGATATTGAAAATATGGTGTCCACATGCAATGTATGTCAAAAGTACAGAAACTCACAACAGAAAGAGGAGATGATAGCTACTGAAGTACCACTCAAACCATGGCATACTGTAGGAGTTGATTTATTCAAGAATGGTATCTCATAGTCAGAGACTACTACTCAAAATTCCCTTTTATCTGGAAGATGAAAGACTTGAGAGCCACAACAATAATCTCAGCAGTACGAGTTCTGTTCGCTGAGCAAGGGATTCCTGAAAGGTTAATATGTGACAATGGCACCCAATTTACATCCAGAGAATTTCAGGAATGGGTTCAACACCATCACCACGTCACCACAGTACCCACAGGGATACAGATTTATGAAAGACATGTCCAGACAGTCAACAGAACACTTGTGAAATGCCAAGAGACGAAGGAAGACCCAAACCTGGCCTTATTGTCACTCCGATCCACACCTCTCAAGGCTGACCTGAAATCGCCTGCAGAGCTGTTAAATGGAAGGAAATATAAGATAACTCTGCCAAGCAAAATACATCTTTCAAGTGACCAGGAGGAAGTGAGACAACAACTCACTGAAGAACAGGTAAGAGGAGAGCAACACTCCTTAGCAAAAGCTAAGTCCCTACCCGAGCTGTTGAAAGGACAAACTGTACATGTACAGGATCCAATCATGAATAAATGGAGCCCAAAAAAAGTTGTTAGTGAAGCTGAGACTCCAAGGTCATATATCAGTGAGACCTGAAACCAGTAACCAAATGAGAAGGAGCAGAATCCATATTCGACCTACACCTGAGCTAGAACACCAGAAACATCACTATCCAGCAAGACAACATTAACAACATCACCAGCAAGTGACACGACATCGCCTGGACAGCATGCCAACTCACCACTGAGAGCAACAAATGCCAAATCTTCAAGATGGAGGTACAAAATCTTACCACCCAAACAATACCGTGAACAATTAAAAAAAAGAATACTTGCTATAAAAGACTCTAAAAAGGGGTTCCGATTATTTCCACCAGTCGGGTGATGATTTTTATTTATATTGACAGTTATATTGATATAGGGGCATTATGTTTTAAATATGTTATATATTGTTATACTATCTGTAAAGTGTTAGGAACTAATTAGCTAGGAACTAGTTGTTATGTGTAAGTGTTCCAGTAGGGGGGCACATTCATGGCTGCACTGGGGAGTCATGTTATATGTAACACAAGAACCAGTTGAATCAGGTTCTATAGCACAGAGCATAGTGCTGAAATAAACAAGACTGACTCCAGCCTTTTCCAAGTTTAAAGCGTGATTCTTTCCAACATCTGGGAACCAGAAAATAACAAAGACGAAACACTCGAAAATTGTTTTCTCTCTATTTTGGCAGAACTCTTTATCTTGAAACAGCGAAAGCCTTTGTCAAAATAGCAAAGAGGGAATTCAGACAAAGGTATTAGTCCTGGCAATAGTCATGACATCATCATCTTGTACCAGCCCTCAATACCCCTTCAATTCCATCCAAAGCATAAGGTGTCAGGCTGCCTGCTAGGGAACAGGGAGTATACTTTGAGCACATGGCTCATGAGTCCTGTCAGAAATTCAAGCACAGAACCCAAGGAGCACTTTAATCAGAGCCGGGTATCTACCAGAGTTCTGATTGAATAGACAATCAGCCTTCTCAAGCAGAGGTTTCCTGCCTTAACCACCTGGATTGTGTCTCCCCATTCATCAGTTTTGTCCTCCAAAGGAACCAAAATTTAGAACCACCTGTGATGGAAGAACAGCAGGAAGCTAAAGATGTCGGGGCTATCAATTGCACCAGCTGGTAGAGCTGTCGGGCTGCAATTAATGAGAACGAATTTTACCTGCATAAACCCTCCCCTCTCTCATGCATCAACACTCCCTATTATCATCTCAACAAGATCCCTACACCCATCACATTCTAAGTGCAAACCTTCAGTCTCACCTTACCAGCAGTGTGAAAGTTAAACTAGCAACACCTAGAAGCATCATTCTTCATTTTATTATTCAACAAAATCACCTTAGTGCAAAGCCCTGGGGACTGACTTCTATGCTCTATTCCCTACTCTGGTGATTGTGCAAGATAGTTCCTGTAAGGTTGGATCTCAGGAGGTGGAAAACTGCTGAACTTTTCCTGAGTTCAGCTGAGATGGCTATAGTTGGCAATCTCAAGGAGTTCTAGGAGCAGAGGCCTGGCTGGATATAAGTGGCGACTGGGCTTGACACCAACAAAGACACTCGTTGGGAGGTTGGCAGGAGGTGTGCTGCCACCTTGAGAGAGGACAGTTTGTGCCGCTCCTATGCAGTCGCTGGTATACTCATGAGGCTGAACTTCAGAACTTCTACTGATATACCTGAAATGGAAAAAGTCACTAATGCAGGAGGAGATAAACCTCTGAGTTCAAGGGGCAATGTATTATTGTGGCAGAATGGGAGTGCTTTACTCTACTTCTAACTGTGCTATAACTGGAATGGCAGTTCTTGATGTTGATATTGGATGCTTGAAATAAAGTGTTGCATTCCCCAGCACTAATATTAACATAAAATTAACAAAAATAGTAAAACAATTATTGTATTTTTCTTCACAGTCGGTGTAATTGTAGTTTTAGTACTAAAATAACCTTTTTTGAATCTCATTGCAATGTTCCTATTGTTTCAGCTGAAAATAATGATATTTATGACCCCATCATATGCAAATTTTAAAATTTTGTCTTTTTCTGTTTATCTTATTTAAAGTTTTATGCCTATGTGGATCAATATAGATTAAACAATCCTTACAGTGTTGTTGATTGATCCATGCCATCCACCTTTTCACAAAGTTCTCACAGACTCATCCTATTATTTGTCAGTGTGGCTCAGTTAGTACCACGATCCCTTTACTAATATCTCAATAAAAGCAGAAGTTATCTGGTCATTTATCTCATTGGCCTGGCTGTTACTGTAACAATAACTCTGCTTCTCCACAGGATGAGATGTTACATCCCTTTCCAATGAAATCAGCACTGAAATCAATGTAATAATAACAAGAAATGCTGGCAATACTCAGCAGGTCGGGCAGCATCTGTAGAGAGAGAAGCCGAGTTAACATTTCAGGTCAGTGACCCTTCATCAGAACTGGCAGAGCCAGAAATGTAATAGGTTTTAAGCAAATAAAGTGGGGGTGGGGCAAGAGTTAACAAAAGAGGTGTTGATAGGACAAGGTCACAGAGAACAACTGACCAGAAGGTCATGGAGCAAAGGCAAACGGTATGTTAATGGTGTGGTGAAAGACAAACGTTAGTACAGAGAGGGTGTGAATTGACAGAAAACTGAACAGCCTGGCCCCAAGCACAAAAATGAAAAAAACAGTGGGTAGGCACAGTAGAAACATCAGCCATCTCAATTTCTCTGCCCCCTTCACTCATTCTAACCTGTCCCCCTGTGAACTTGCCACACTCCGTTCTCTCGGGTCTAACCCCGACATCGTCATCAAACCTGCAGACAAGGGTGGGGCTGTTGTTGTCTGGAGTACCGACCTCTACCTTGCAGAGGCTCAGCGCCACCTCTCAAACACTTTTTCCTACTTCCCCCTGGACCATGACCCCACCACTGAACATCAAGTGACTGTCCATAGGACTGTCTCTGACCTCATCTACTCTGGAGATCTTCCCTCTACAGCTTCCAACCTCATAGTCCCGCAACCCTGGACAGCCCGTTTCTACCTCCTTCCCAAAATCCACAAACAGGACTATCCCGGCAGACCCATTGTTTCAGCCTGTTCCTGCCCCACTGAACTTATTTCTTCCTATCTTGACTCTATCTTTTCTCCCCGATCCAGTCTCTTCCCACCTACATCCGTGACTCTTCTGACTCCCTACATCATTTTGACAATTACCAGTTTCCTGGCCCCAACCACCTCCTCTTCACTATGGACGTCCAATCTCTTTACACCTCCATCCCCCACCAGGATGGTTTGAGGGCTCTCCGCTTCTTCCTTGAACAGAGGTTCAACCAGTCCCCTTCCACCACCACCCTCCTTTGCCTGGCTGAACCTGTTCTCACATTGAACAACTTCTCCTTCAACTCCACTCTATGGGTACCTGCATGGGTCCTAGTTATGCCTGCCTTTTTGTGGGTTATGTCGAACATTCCTTGTTCCAGTCCTACTCAGACTCCCTCCCCAACTCTTTTTTTGGTACATTGATGACTATCGGTGCCATTTCCTGCTCCCACCCAGAACTGGAAAACTTTATCAACTTTGCTTCTAAATTACACCTCTCACCTTTACATGGTCCATCTCTGACACTTCCCTTCACTTCATCGACTTCTCTGTCTCCATCTCTGGGGATAGGCTGTCTACAAATATTAATTATAAGCCCACCGACTCCCACAGCTACCTCAACTACACTTCTTCACACCCTGCCTCCTGTAAGGACTCCATTCCATTCTCCCAGTTTCTCCATCTCCGACGCATCTGCTCTGATGAGGTAACCTTCCATGACAGCGCTTCTGATATGTCTTCCTTTTTCCTCAACCGAGGATTCCCCCCCCCCCCCCACTGTGGTTGACAGGACCCTCAACCGTCTCTGGTCCATTTCCCACACCTCTACCCTCACCCCTTCCCCTCTCTCCAAGAACCGCGACAGGGTTCCCCTTGTCCTCATTTTCCACCCCACCAGCCTCCATATCCAAAGGATCATCCTCCACCATTTCCGCCACCTCCAGCGTGATGCCATGACCAAATGCATCTTCCCCTCCCTTCCCCTGTCAGCATTCCGAAGGGATCGTTCCTTCCGCGACACCCTGGTTCGCTCCTCCATTACCCCCACCACCTCGTCTCCTTCCCACGGCAGCTTTCCCTGCAATCGTAGGAGGTGTGATACCTGCCCATTTACCTCCTCTCTCCTCACTATCCCAGGCCCCAAACACTCCTTTCAGGTGAAGCAGCAATTTACTTGTATTTCTTTCAATTTAGGATACCGTCTTCACTGTTCACAATGTGGTCTCCTCTACACTGGGGAGACCAAAGGCAGACTGGATGGCTGCTTTGCGGAACACCTCCGCTCAGTCCGAAAGCATGACCCCAAGCTTCCGGTTGCTGTCCATTTCAACACTCCCCCCCGCTATCGTGCCCACATCTCTGTCCTGGGATTGCTGCAGTGTTCCAATGAACATCAACGCAAGCTCGAGGAACAGCATCTCATTTACTGATTAGGCACACTACAGCCTACCGGACTGAACATTGAGTTCAATCCTTTCAGAGCATGACGGGCCCCCCTTTTAATTTTTTTTTTTCGTTATTTTTTTAGTTTTTTTTATGTGTTTATTTTATTTTGTTTGGTTTTTTTCTGCTGTGCCTACCCACTGTTTTTTTTTTTCATGTTTGTGCTTGGGGCCAGGCAGTTCAGTATTCTGTCAATTCACACCCTCTCTGTACTAACGCTTTGTCTTTCAGCACACCATTAAAATACTGTTTGCCTTTGCTCAATGACCTTCTGGTCAGTTATTCTCTGTGACCTTGTCCTATCAACACCTTCTCTTTTGTTATCTCTTGCCCCACCGCCGCTTTACTTGCTTAAAACCTATTACATTTCTGGCTCTGCCAGTTCTGATGAAGGGTCACTGATCTGAACTGTTAGCTCTGCTTCTCTCTCCACAGATGCTGCCAGACCTGCTGAGTATTTCCAGCATTTCTTGTTTTTATTTCAGATTTCCAGCATCTGCTGTATTTTGCTTTTATATTACTGACATCAAAGTAATGGTATGCACTTGGGGTACTTACACATTAGTTCTGCACTAGAAACGGCTGAAAAGTTAGAGCTGATACATTTAGGAACAGCTGTACAATAAGTGGCAATTGCTACTGAACAACTTCTCTGGCCCTGATAAGTTAATTTTACAAGTGTGGAGTCTTATTCACTCAGAACAAAATGTTGCAGATTTTTTAAAATATATATTATTTTTATTCTGTTTACCTGTTTTATCTCTCTCCCTTCATTCAACATGTATTTCAGCAATTCTATTTTGCTTCCTATACATGATTAAAATGTAATTTATATTTCCTGTTTTTTGCTTCCTGGTTTGGACTCTGGGCTGAATTTTCCTGCAGATGTCAGGACCCCAACATTAGGACCATATCCTGACCCTGCATCCCACCTGCCTGCGTGAACTTCTTGGAGCAGCCACATCCAAATAGGAACAGCGGGCAGGCTTCACAGATGGGACAGTCAATCAGAGGGCCCGAGGCTGTTGACAGCCGGCAGCCCCACCGGGAGAGGTGGGTGCTACTGATAGAGGTGGGGGATCGCAAGGGCGCCTTAAGATGAATGCACCCTCTGAAGACTTCTAAAATTGTTAAAGGTCTGGCCACAGCTGCCAGGGTATCGTTGTGGAGGAGGAGTCCCTCCACAGGATAGCCTGCGGCTGTGGCCCATTGATCTCCGTGGCTCTGAGAGGCAGAAAGGAGACGCCAATGTCCCAGCCTACCAGTGGGAGGCCGCCTCTAGAGAGCTGGCAGGCTCCACACATAGTGGAGGGTCGCTCCGATGCAGGGAGATCATGTCTCCATTGGAAAATGCCCCCCAAAATGGGTCCTTAAGTGGCCTACCTGGCTGCCTGCCTCTCGTTGGCGCAGGCCGCCGACTTTCTTCCATGCCCGCCCCTGGGAAGTTCCCGCAGAAGCGGAAATGCTCCAGGCAGCCGTCCTGACACAACCCACTCCCTCCCCCACCCCCCCGACCCCGCAATTTCCCAGCCTCCCTGCCTCTAACCATGCTTTCGCAGGGCCAGGAACATTTAACCCTGTGTGTCTCAGTGAGGATACTTCAGTCTGATTAGTTGAAGAGTCTCGTGGTTGCTTGCCATGTTCACTGGATGCACAGATTCCTTGTGGAGGGCACACACTAAAACAGATACCAGATTAGTGGAAATTTCTGCCGACATGCCTGTGAAAATTCTGTCAGCATTTGTGTGAGAAGTAAATAGCAAAAGCCGTTCCTTCATCACAAATTCTGGGCCAATTTCTAGGACCTTGCCAATGTGTGCAAAATGGTTGCTGCATATCTCATTACATCAGTGACTACACTTCAAATGGCTGGGAAGTGCTTTGTGACATTCTGAGCTGGTGAAAGGTGTTGGACTGCTTTCTTGCTTTAATTCACCTTGTTACGACAGTACACAAACATGCAGTTATAACAATGTAAGTTCAAGTTTTTATTGGGACATCACACTTCACGATTCCAATATCGTTGGATATCATTGAATACAGTTGCCCTGGACAACTCACATTTGCTCACATTTAAATGCCATGGCCGGAATTTTACGCCATCCCAGCGAGCCAGATGGTGGCGGGGGGATGGCGTAAAATGGAATGGGAGGCTCCGGGAGCCCTTCCTGACCCGCTCCCGCCTGCCCCCCCCCCCACTTTACATAGGGCAGGGCGGGGCGGAAAATGGTCAGCCCGACCCAGGCCAATCAAGGCCCTTAAGTTGCCAAATAAAGACTACTTAAGGGCCTTCGCCCGCCTCCACGGGGATTTTACCCATGGTAAGCGGGCGTCCTGGAGCCGAGAAAGGCCGCCAGGTGAAAGCTGTCAGCCTCTCCGCACCCCCGGGGGGGTGTGGGTGCCCAATTGAAGGCCGTCCCCACTTCCCCAATCACCCCCAGAACCCAAGACGCCACCCTTCCCCCCAAACGACCACCCGTGCCTTGCTGGGGCACGACCGATTACCCCTGGCAAGGCAATCCAAACTTACCTGCAGTCCTGGGTCCATGTCCTCGGCTGGGCTGCAGTCCCAGCAGTGGCCACCGCTCCTGGTGGTGCTGCTGGGGCTAAGAGCTGCTGGCCCGATGATTGGCCAGCAGCTCAATGAGGCAGGACTTCCTCCCTCAAGCAGGTGGAAGTCCCACCTCGGAACATTTAAAGCCTGGGGACCCGTAAAATACGGGACAGATCCCCAGGTTAGATGGAAGCGGGTCTGCCGCCAAATTTTAATTCAGTGGTCACCTGATGTAAAATCCAGCCCCATGTTTCCCTTTGAACATTATATTTCATGCAATTTATCAATAAATCATGGTGAAGCAAAAATACATGCAAGTGCATACGAATTAGGAGCAGGAGTAGGCCACTCGGCCCTCGAGCCTGCTCACTCATTCTACAAAATCATGGCTGATCCGATTGTAACCACAACTCCACATTCCCGCCTACCCCTGATAACCTTTCACCCCCTTGCTTATCAAGAATCTATCTACGTCTGCCTTAAATATATTCAAAGACTCTGCTTCCACCGTCTTTTGAGGAAGAGAGTTCCAAAGACTGACAAATTTCTCCTCATCTCTGTCTTTAATGGGTGATCCCTTATTTTTAAACAGTGACCCCTAGTTCTAGATTCTCCCACAAGGGGAAACATCCTTTCCACATCCACCCTGTCAAGACCCCTCAGGATCTTATATGTTTCAAGCCAGTCACTTCTTACTCTTCTAAACTCCAGCGGATATAAGCCTAGGTTGTCCAACCTTTCCTCATAAAACAACCCGCCCATTCCAGGTATTAGTCTAGTAAACCTTCTCTGAACTGCTTCCAATGCATTTACATCCTTCCTTAAATAAGGAGGCCAGTTTTGTGCACAGTACTCCAGAAGTGGTCTCACCAATGCCCTATGTAATTGAAGCATAACCTGCCTACTTTTGTATTCAATTCCCCTCACAATAAACAATAACATTCTATTAGCTTTCCTAATTACTTGCTATACCTGCAAACTAACCTTTTGCAATTCATGCACTAGGACACCCAGATCCATCTGCATCTCGGAGCTCTGCAATCTCTCACCATTTAGATAATATGCTTCTTTTTTATTCTGCCTGCTAAAATGGACAATTTTCCCACATTATACTCCATTTTCCAGATCTTTGCCCACTCACTTAACCTATCTATATCCCTTTGTAGCTTCCTTACGTCCTCTTCACAACTTACTTTCCTACCAACTTTGTGTCATCAGCAAACTTAGCAAACATACCTTCAGTCCCTTCATCCATGTCATTTATATAAATTGTAAAAAGTTGATGTCCCAGCACAGATCCCAGTGGCATATCCAGTGAATACAAAAGTAGGCAGGTTATGCTTCAATTACACAGGGCATTGGTGAGACCACTTCAGGAGTACTGTGCACAATACTGGCGTCCTTATTTAAGGAAGGATGTAAATGCATTGGAAGCAGTTCAGAGAAGGTTTACTAGACTAATACCTGGAATGGGCGGGTTGTCTTATGAGGAAAGGTTGGACAGGCTAAGCTTGTATCTGCTGGAGGTTAGAAGAGTAAGAAGTGACTGGATAGAAACATATAAAACATTACATCTTGTCAACCAGAAATGAACCAATAATGCCTACTTTCTGTTTCTTGTTAGCTCGCCAATCTTCTATCCAAGCCCATACATTACCCTCGACACCTTTTATTTTTCGCAATAATCTTTTATGTGGTACCTTATCAAATGCCTTCTGGAAATCTAAGTACAGTACATCCACCAGTTCCCCTTTATCCACAGCACATGTTACTTCTTCAAAGAACTCCAATAAATTGGTTAAACATGATTTCCCTTTCACAAAACCATGTTGACTCTGCCTGATTAACTTGAAATTTTCAGAGTGCCCTGCTATAACATTTTTAATAATAGCTTCTCACATTTTCCCTATGACAGATGTTAAGCTAACTGGCCTGTAGTTTCCTGCTTTCTGTCTCCCTCCCTTAAAGGAGTTACATTGGCTATTTTCCAATCTAACGGAACCTTCCCCGAATCTAGGGAATTTTGGAAAATTAAACTAAACCATCAACTATTTCACTAGCCACTTCTTTTAAGACCCCAGGATGAAGTCCATCAGGATCCAGGGACTTGTCAGCCCATAGTTCCAACAATTTGTTCAGTACCACTTCTGTGGTGATTGTAATTTTCTTGAGTTCCTCCCTCCCTTCCATTTCCTGATTTACAGCTATTTCTGGAATGCTACTTTTATCCTCTATCATGAAGGCCAATGCAAAATACCTGTTCAATTCATCTGCCATCTCCTTATTTTCCCTTATTAATTTCCCAGACTCACTTTCTATAGGACCAACGCTCACTTTGTTAACTCCTTTCTTTTTAAAATATCTGTAGAAACTCTTACTATCTGTTTTTATATTTCTAGCTAGCTTTCTCTCATATTCTAATTTGTCCCTCCTTATTAATCTTTTATTCATTCTTTGCAGTGACAGTGTACTCAATTAACTGAGTGAACAAAATACAGTGATCCAAGGATACATAATCTAAATCAATAAATTGTATTAAAAACAAGGTAAGTGAAACCAAGTTACATAGTACAACCAATAAAATTGCAGTTAAACAAAGATACATACACACAGCTAAAACACATCTGTGCTTCTCAGTCCATTTCAATCATCCTATTACCATAGTTATGTCGCCTTCATCAGCTCGGTCCCACTCCTCATGGACATCAGTGATCAGATAAACTTATTCTAAACCATTACACATATAGCTGACTTTCAGATATTCCATTACCTCCTTATTTATGGAGGTTCCATTTCCATGTGCCCCCATGCACAGTTCATGGTTGCAACCCGCATCAGCTTCACAGTCCCTTATTCAGCAGAAAGCTGGTTTTACAGGGTGCCCAGGAATTGGAGGCTTACGGGTAGTGTGGACTGTCATCTCACAAAAGACACCATATAAAAATATAAATTATTTTAACTTGCTGAGTAAGAAGGTTCTGAGTTTAAACTCCATGATGAATTTATGACACTTTTGTGTACCGCTAATAGGTATTGCTGAAGTTGCCAGATTTTGGATGAGACATTAAACACCAAGGCCTCATTTGTCTATTCAAGAAAACATAAAAGTTCCCATAACATTCTTTGTAATGTAAGAAGTTATAATGGTGTTATGGCTAAAATCTACCCCTTAACCAAAACCAAGAAAAATGAATTAAGCAATTAACCATTTGCTTCTTCTTTGTGGAACTTTGCTGTTTGCAATTTATTGTGGGGTTTATCTACAGTACCACAACTACACTTCATAATGTATTCATTAGGGATAAAGTGCTTTGCAATGACCTGAGGATGTGATAACATCAAAAAATAACTTGCATTTATAGAGCACCTTTAACATAGTAAAATGTCCCAAGATATTTCACATGAGCTTTACCAAATATAATTTGACATAGAGCTACATAAGGAGATATTAAGGCAGGTGACCACCAGCTTGAGATACAGCACTGAAACAGGCCCTTTGGTCCACCGAGTCTGTGCCGACCATCAACCACCCATTTATACTAATCCTACACTAATCCCATATTCCTACCACATCCCCACCTGTCCCTATAGTCCCCTACCACCTACCTATACTAGGGGCAATTTATAATGGCCAATTTACCTATCAACCTGCAAGTCTTTGGTGGTGGGAGGAAACCAGAGGACCTGGCGAAAACCCATGCAGACACAAGGAGAACTTGCAAACACCACACAGGCAGTACCCAGAATTGAACCCGGGTCACTGGAGCTGTGAGGCTGCGGTGCTAACCACTGCGCCGCCCATGGTGTTAAGAAGCAACTTGAGCAGAGAGAGGCAGAGATATTCAGGGAGAAAATTTCAGAGCTCAGGACACAGGCAGCAGAAGGCATGGGTGCCAGTAATGGAACAATGAAAAATTTAAAAAAAATTAAAAAGGGTCAGTCATGCTCTGAAATTATTGAACTCAATGTTCAGTCCAGTAGGCTGTTGCGTACCTAATCGGTAAATGAGGTGCTGTTCCTCGAGCTTGTGTTGCTGTTCACTGGAACACTGGAGCAAGCCCAGGACAGAGATGTGGCCATGACAGCAGGGGGGTGTGTTGAAATAGCAAGCGACAGGAAGCCTGAGGTCATGTTTTCAAACTGAGTGGAGGTGTTCTGCAAAGCGATCACCCAATCTGCGTTTGGTCTCCCCAATGTAGCGGAGACCTCATTGTGAGCAGACATCACTCATCTCAAGTGGCTCTCCCACAGACTAGTAGGACTGATGTGTTGCTTCCCCAAGGCAGGCAGGCTGATGGTACAAGCCGAGTACGTTGAGACATTTCTCAGGATGTCAGCTTATCTTCTCCCTTGCCATCTCTTCAACCAATACCCGACATAGTGTCTGAACTTCAGCTGCCCCAGGGATTGGGGAGCAGCAGTCTGTTGCAAGTGCCTCATAGACTCTAACACTCAGATGTAGGACAAAAAAAGCCCTTTTTTAATTAATTCACAGCAAGAAGCTTGCCCATATTACCTGTCATGACCTGCAATGAACCAAACTGGACTGAAAACACAATCGCTTGTGAAAATTTCAGTCTTTCTAAAAAGAGAACCTGCAGAATTGTGAAACTCAAACAAATAATATCAGGAAAGCACAACAGAATAATGCAGGCAAGGGAGAGACATTGGTATTTGAATTTATGAACAGTAGGCCTTGGGAAGACAGTGTAACTTAGATAAGATGGAGCATGGTGTTTCAGCAAAATATTAATTTGTTTTTCTGGAATATTGACTGCAAAGGGCTTCCCATAATTGAATATTACTGGAGAAAGCAAAAGTAAAATGGACAGCTTTCTGGGTCGGTTCAAACCCTATGGTTTAGACAAAGGGTATAGAACATAATTGGGTATTGTGCTTTTAAAAGAAGCTTCATGGGATGGTGTGACTTGTCAATACGGTAACACAGTTTCATCCCCCTGAAAAGGGTGATAAGATGTTGAACACAATGGCGATCTTAACTGCAGCTGAGGGAAGGAGACGCCAGTGGATTGTCGGAAGGAGATCTCAAGGAGAGAGCCCAGCTGATCAGCAGGAGAAGAATCTACATTCTAATTGAGCATTCTAATGCTAGATATCGGTGAGGCATTCATCTGCTGGGAGTAGAGTAATAGTTGTGTTTTTAGTTAGCATTTTCATTTTCTTTCTCAACCTGTTAAATCTGTAATCATTTTAATTTTGCTGTAATCATTTTAAATCTCTGCCATTTTAAATCAGTAATCATGGGTACAAGTAAACTAACCCCATTAAGCGTAACAACTTTTGAGTGGCTCATCAATTAGTTCTATTGTAATTCATGGGGCAAAATGAACTGTAAATCTGAGTGAGTGTTTAAAAAACAAAAAGGCCTACACAGAGGTCATCAGCCATGAGCATCTCAACAGTGTCAAAAAGATGAACAGCAGTCTATCATCAGCTCTACTCTGTTTTGCACCTTGTGAAAATGGTAAACCTGGGAAGCCTTTGCTTAAAAAGAGCACTTAGGGTTGACACTTGAACATGTTACTTGATTTGAAACTATTTGTTTTTTCAGCATAATAAAACCCTTTTGGCTCGAAATTCATTTGCATAGCCAAATGCAGTGCAAAGGCATACTGGAGATTTTCTTCCACACAAAGCACCACTGGCCACTTCCCACATGGCCGGCACAACCTTAAAGAACTGGAGTGTGTACACAGATGCTGGCTATCTCTGCAGTACACACCCAAGAGGGTGTCCATGTTTGTGGTAGTGTGCTACGTCCTTGACAACCTTGCAATTATGAGGGCTAAGTCACCACCTCCTGGGATCGGAGGTCTCCTCGGGAGGAGGAGGAGCCAGGGAGACCACATCCACCAACTGGATGGAGGAAGAGAGACTGCATTGTGAGGCTTAGTTTTAGTTCAAATTAACTCGTCCACCCCCAACATTCCCTAACAGTACATCTGCTTCGGAGTCCCCATCACAAAGTCTTTTGAACAAAGTGGGGGACGTAGGCAGGGAAAGCCGCCCCCGCGCCCCAACAATTTCTCTGGAGAGGTTTCCCCGCCGACATTGAGCCCCATGATTTTGTTTTAATCTTTTTCTTTAATTCCTGGAGTAGGCCCCAGGTCTCCTGCATTCCTCAGCAGCGACCACCTCTCCCACTGGTGCTGCTGAGGCTTCAGGACTGCCAACCCTCTGATGGGGCCTGCAGCTGGGGCCCACCCGACATCCATAATTGGCCAATTAGGAGGTCACCTGTGGTAAAATTGCCAAACAGATCCTGTTGCCGACAAATGCAGGCTTGGGACCCACTTTTTATCTGATGTTGGGGTCCCGACTCCACTCGTAAAATTCAGTCCTGAGTGTTCAACAACAACTTGTATTTAGATAGTGGCTTTTACATAATGAAACCTCCCAATGGTGCTTCAAGGGATGTTATAAAGCAAAATTGACACCAAGTCACATAATGATATTTTACGGCAGACCAAAAGCTTGGCAAAGAGGTAGGTTTTAAGGAGCTTCTTAAAGGAGGAAAGAAATGTAGAGAGGGGGAGAGGTTTAGGGAGGGAAATCCAGAGCTGCAGAATTCTGCAGCTGGGAAACCTGGAAACGCTGCAGAGGTCCTGCCAGAGTTAACATATTTTTACTTTGATTCCTCCCTGAAAGTCAGCAGTAGAAAGAGGCGGTTCCTAGAAATTGGAGAAGTTCGGGCATTGCATAGGATTACACGGGACATACAGAACAGAAACAGGTCATTCAGCCTAACCAATCCATGCCAGTGTTTATGTTTCACTTAAGCTTCCTTCCATCTTTTGTCATATAACTCTCTCATCATAACTTTCTATTCCCTTCTTCCTCATATGCTTATCTGCTCTCCCTTAAATGCATCTGTAGTATTTGCTTCAATTGTGGTAGATCGAGGCAGATTCAATTGTGGCTTTCAAAAGGAAATTGGTTAAGCACCCAAAGAGAAAAGATTTGCAGGGCTATGGGATAAGGGCAGGGGAATGGGACTGGCTAATTAGCTCTTGCAGAAAGCAGCATAGACTCGAGAGGCCGAATGACCTCCTTCTGTGCTGTAACCATTCTATGATTCTATGAATCATTCCTTTCTTAATATCTCCTTATGTGGCCCTCAGCGGGCCCCCTGCCCCCTTTCTGATGCTGGGTCCCTCATTCAGGCACTAAGTGCCTTTTAACAAGGGACCCCGCCCCCGTCCCCAGAGCCAGGTAGCAACCCGCACAGTGTTCCATGCCATGCTTCCCGTGCAGTGACAGGGCTGCCCACCGCATGGCTAATTGCGGAAGGGGCAGGATGAGGCCCTTAATTGGGCATTAATTGCCCAATTGAGGGCCTCAATTGGCAGTGGGGCGGGAAGGCCGTTCACAGGTCTTCCTGCCCTGGACAATTTTGGCAGATGCAGGAAGGTAGCTGAGGCCCCCCACCACCACCATCCCACCCCAAGTTATGCTCTCCCGCCTCCAAATCCGCCATGGGAGAGAGCAGAAAACTTCCCTGTATTTTTGATTCAAAGTATAAATTTTTAATTTACAACAACCCTTTCTACCTTATGCCACTCTGAATATCTACCTTTTACCCATACTCTCTGTTTTCAGTCTTGAAGCCAGCTAGCTATTCATTCTGCTACTTGTTCCCTGACCCAGCATTCTCTTATGTTATTCATTAGTCTATTCTGCGGTACCTTGTCGAAGGTTTATGAAAATATAGATAAATTACATCAACTACAATACCCTTGTCTACTCTCTCTGTTACCTCATCAAAAATTCAATGAGGTTGGTCAAGCATGAGTTTCCCTTTTGAAATCCATGCCGGCCACTCTTAATATATTTTGTGTCTAGATGTTCTTCTATTATTTTTCCTACCACTCAAATTAAGATAACTGGTTTGTAGTTCCCTGGACATGTTCTATCTCTCTTCTTAAACATAGGTATTAAGTTAGCTATCTGCCAGTCTTCTGGCACTACACCTTTCTCTAACAAATTCTTAAAAATACATTGTATTACCTCGGTTATCTCTTCCCTAGGTCCTTTTAAAATTGTTGATGTAATCCATCTGAACCGGGGTCTTATCTCTTTAAGATTAGTTTATTTAATATTTCACCTCTTTTCATTTTAAATGCAGTTATCTAATTTCCAATCTCATCATCCGATGCATTGCCTACTTGTCTTGTTTCCTTGGTAAATACTGAAGCAAAGTAAATATTTCTCTCTCGTTGCCTGTGTTAGAATACTGCCCATCAATAATTGGCCCTATACTTTTTGCAGCTTTCCTTTTTTATTTATGCACTGATAAAATATTATACTATCTTGCTTTATGTTCCTTGGTTATTTAATTTCATTGTTCCTCTTTGCCCTTCTAATTTTTTTTGACTTATCTTCTAATTTCTTCCTATTTTCCCTGTCATGCTCTCCCCTGCTGTCTATGTATTTAGTGTATGTCTCCATCCTTACCCTCAATTTTTTCCTTATGTCTTTATTCATTCATGGTGGCTCATTAGTGTTTCGCTTGTTCTTGTTTTTTAGCGAAATTTATTTTCCCGCACTCTGTTGAACACCATTTTAAATGTTTCCCATTTTTGTTGTACATTATTGTATGCCATTTTATTGTTGTCCATTTTATTTTCCCAAATTCTATTCTCAGCCCCTCAAAATCGGCTTTCCTCCAATCTATTACCCTGGTCTTTATCATACTTATGTCCTTCTTATTTATTATCTTAAAGCATATAATATTATGGTCATTATTGCCCAGATGTTCCCCTACTTTTACTTTTTTAATCTGCTCTGGTGCATTCTCCATTACTAGATCCACTAGCAGATCCTTCATTGTTGGGCTTCTTGCATGTTGAATTAGAAAGGAGTTCTGTACTCATTGTAGGACCTGTATTCCATTAAATCCCCCATGATTATTATTCTATGTATTTTACTCATTTCCCGAATTTGTTTGCATGTTTTTTCCTCCACCTCCATTCCACGATTAAGTGCTCTGCAGACTACCCCTATTTGTGTGGTTAATCCTTTATTATCTTTTATCTCTATCGATATGGATTCAATTTCTGTCTTGCCGATAGCCCCATCACTTTTTTCTACTCCCATTATGTTTTCCCTAATAAGTACAGCTTCTTCACCTCCCCTTCTTCCCTCTCTATTTTTCCTAAACACATTTTATCCTGCAATGTTTAATTCCCAATCCTGATTTTTCTTTAGCCACATCTCAGTAATCCCTACCGTGTTGGGTACCTCGCAACATATTTGCCTCCAGTTCCCCTGTATTATTACAGTTACAGTGTGCATTGCTGTACAGACAGTTCAATTCATTTTTAATTGCAGTTCTTCCTACTTTATTTTTGCACTCCTGTTCCATAATTCTACCCATCACCTTTTCATCTAAATCCTCAAGTGGTTTATTATTTTCTATGCTCTCATTTTCTGCTGATTTAGGCTGATTTAATTTCCCCCTTCTTACCAGTTTAAAGCCTTTGCCACCTTTCTAATTACCCTTTTTGCTAGGACAGTAGTCCCAACACCTCAGTGCAGCTCCTGCCTGTTCCAGTACTGATGCCTGTGCCCCATGAAAAGGAACCCCACTTACCCACACCAGCTCTTTAGCTACGTGTTAATTCTCCTGATCTGACTCTTTCTATGCCAATTTTCACGTGGTTTAGGCAATAATCCAGAGATTATTACCTTCGAGGCCCTGCTTGCTAATTTAACTTCTAACTCCTTATATTCCCTCAGCAAGACTTCCTTCCTTTTCCTATCTCAGTTGTTTATTCTAACATGGACCACAACAACTGGATTATTCCCCTTCCTTTCCAAATTCATCTCCAGGTGCAACCAGACATCCCTCATCCTGGTACCTGGTAAGCTACTTTTTTACCTCTTGGATAGTCTTTTGAGCCACAGTGCCTTGATTTGCATTCTGGCTGTCCTTCCACAGTCTTTCTCCTTGTCCTCACAGATAGCCAATGCATTGTACCTGTTGGACAAGAACAGCGTCTGATGGACTTCCTTTTCAACCTCTCCTAAATCTCCATTACACTGCACCCTAACAGCTTTACTCTCCTTTTCCTGACCCTCTGGGGTGTGACTGTGTTCTTAAAAAACAATTCAGAAATTTCTCCCTCTCCCTTATGTTTTAAAGTTCTCTAACTTGCACTCCAGCTCAATGACTCTGAGCCGGAGTGACTGAAGGCAGAAACATTTCCTGCAGGTGTGGGACTTTGAGACAGTCTTGCTGGCCACAAATCTCACCTATTACATTACCGACACATAGCATGTCCTGCCATCCCATGTCTTTTTTATTTATTTGCTTTATAGCCTGAATACATTTCATTATTTTTTTTCTATTTGAAACAATTATTTAAAGATATATTAATTAATTAGTTTGTCTAGTTGTTATTAATATAATTAATTAATAGATCTATTTCCCCAGCTACCAGTTTAAATAACTGACGTAGCTTAGACAGATATAGCACCATGGGGGCTTTTACACCCATTGGGCTGAATTTAATGATCCCACTTCAGGGAACATCAATGGGCACACAAAATGGCGACACCCCCGATTGTCATGTGAGTGGCTGCGCCACCGTGATTATGCAGCAGGCAGCCATTTAACATAATGGAGGCGGCCGTTTCACCCAATCACGTTGTGGGGGAGGTGAGCGAGATGCTGTTCATAGCATCAGCTGATCTCGAAGCAGGTGCTGGTTTCACCTTTAAAAACCTGCCAGCCTTGCATTCACTCTGTCCTTGAATTCTACAGCAGCTCAGTCATTGAAAACGTCCGTACATTAACATCAGTTGCAACCTTAGCAAGCAGCCCCCCGGGAAGACTGCTGAGAATGTCAGAGGTTAGAGCAAGGGTGTCTCCAAGTTTCAGTGATGCCTCCCTGCTGATTCTCCTCCAGGCTTCATGTAAAAGGCTGGAGGTCCTCTTCTCCAGCAATGGCAAGAGGAAGTCCTCCCTCCTGACCAAGCAAGGCTGGATGGAGATTGCAGAGGAGGTCAGCAGCTTTGGGGTCACCCAAAGGTGCAATATAGGAAGAAGGTCAATGACCTCCTGCATTCAGCGAAGGTAAGTGCCACATTCCAAAATTGCGTTGTGATTTGGGTGTCACTACACAGTGTACCACATGCTGAGGATGCAACTGCCATTCCAAAGACAGGGAGGTCATAGCAGATTCAGGACAGAAGCATGGCTGCATCTGTGAAACAAGTCTCCCTCGTTTATACCTCAGTCCAAGCAAATCCCATGACAGGGTGAGTCAATATGAGATACATTACATCCCAGAGTTGTTGACAAGAAACTCATGTGAGCAGAACCATCACGGTGAAACGTTTGGCAATTTATAATTGTTACATCCTTGCTCTTGCAGGAGAAGAGGGCCCATAACAGAAGGGAGACAGCCAGGACTGGTGGCGGAGAGCTGAACATGCGCCCTCTCAGCCAGGCCAATGAAGAGGCCTGAGGACTAACGGGGTGCCAAGGTGGACAGGCTTTTTCAGACAGGGAGATTGGGGCCCCTGCGCAGAGAGTGATTATTTCCGATCAGCTAAAAATGTAATAATAATGGAGAACTAGCTCTGGCATGCTGTCCTTAATGGGATATGTACAGCCTAATCCACACATGTTGTTTTCATTGTATCTTGCAGGTCGGCGCTCACAGGTGACTACAGCCCCAGAGGGACTCCTGTCAACTTCAGAGGAGGAGCAACACTCAGAGGATGTAACGCCTCATGACTCTCCTGCACCTTCGACTAGCACAGATACTTTCACCTTTGTGGGTCACTGCTCAGCTTTAGAATCAGGGTCACAAGCTGGTGAGAGCACCACATATGAACCCGAACAGCTGGCTGAGACAGCCAAGGTCTCTGACAGTCAGAAGAGTGTGGGTAGCCAGGCCCATGTTGAGCCCCAGTCTGATAACGAGCCTCTGATGTCGACAGGGCATGCTGGAATTGCAGAGAGAGGTAAAGCAATATCTGTCAGAGGCCATGTGTAGCCTTGAGCTGATCGCGGGGGAATCCATCCATGTGATGAGTACTGCCATGTCCCAGGCATACGAGCGCATTGTTTCCCCCATTGAGAGATTGGCGACCCTCTTGGAAAGCCACATTCCACAGATGCACCATGACCTACAAACCCTCGCTTTGTTCATGAGCTCAGGTCAGCAGTGGCAAGGCAAGAGAAGGAACAGGAGCTTGGAGAGTTTTCCTGCTCCTAGACGTTCTCTGGTGTGCAGGGAGATTCAAGCAAGCTTTGAGAAGGAGGAGGAAAGGCTGTGATCCATATCTGGGGACTCCCCTCAGGGCATTGAGCGTGGACAGTGGCTCCTCAGCTTCTCTGCCAGTGAGTCCAGCTCCAGCAGCTGGGAGAGTCCTGCACCAATGCAGGAAACCCTCAGGCAGCCAGGGCCCTCCAGGCCTCAGGCACCCAGAGGACACCCGCCGAAGTCATCTTAGGCCAAGAGTCATCCTAATCAGCAGCCTGCTTCCAGCACAGCTGCTAGCGCAAAGGTCATACTGTGCAAGAGCACTCGCAAGCATATAGGAAAAAAAATCTATCCACATATGGGTATTCAAGAGTGACGCAAGTATGTCATGTATAATTTAATTAAGGGCTCTTTTGTGCCAATCATTAGCCTTCATTGTATGGAAACCAGCTTCCATGCCTTAATTGTGACCAACTGAATCCCAACATACCCTTTAGAGCAGTACCAATGTGACCACGGACCTCATTATCATGGCAATGTGAATGAAGAAGTAATCAACATACGCTCTCCCTTGGGCCCTAGCACACAATGTAGGTGGCTTCATTCAGGTAACACAGATGGAAAGGAGGCAGAAGACTGCATGCATGAAGGTCAGTATTTATTGCATTGTTATTGAGTAGACATCAGGGTGGCTGAAATTGGGTCATTATGAGGTTGTCTCTTGCCTCCTTTGCGCACTGCTCACTATGGAGGTCCATCATCTCAGCCCCAGGACATTTCTGCAGGAGTTCCTCAGGGTAATGTCCTAGGCCCAACCATCTTCAGCTGCTTCATCAATGACCTTCCCTTCATCATAAGGTCAGAAATGGAGATGTTCACTGATGACTGTACAGTGTTCAGTACCATTTGCAACTCCTCAGAGGAACATAGGAAATAGGAGCAGGAGTAGGCCATTCGGTCCCTCAAGCATGCTCCACCATTTAAGTAGAACAAGGCTGATATTCTACCTCAATGGCACTTTCCCACATTATCCCCATATCCCCTGATGCCTTTAATGTCTAGAAATCTATCGATTTCTGTCTTGAACATATTCAATGACTGAGCCTTCACCACCCTCTGGAATAGAGAATTCCAAGATTCACCATCCTCTGAGTGAAGAAATTCCTCCTCATCTCAGTCCTAAATGGCCTCCCCTTATTCTGAAACTGTGTCCCACACTCCCCACAGTCAGAGGAAACATCCTTCCTGCATCTACCCTGTCGAGCCCTGGGAGAATTTTGTACGTTTCAATGAGATCATTTTTTCCTACCAAAGTGGATAATTTCACATTTTTCCACATTGTATTCAATCTGCCATCTTCTTGCTCACTCACTTAGCCTATCTAAATCCCCTTGAAGCCTCTTTGCATCCTCCTCACAACTCACATTCCCACTTAGTTTTATGTCATCCGCAAACTTAGAAATATTGCATTTGGTTTTGATGAAAGATCACTGAACTGAAACGTTAACTTTGCTTCTCTCTCCACAGATGCTGCAGACCTGCTGAGTAGTTTCAGCACTTTTTCATTTGTTTCAGATTTCTAGCATCTGCAGTATTTTGCTTTTATTATGTCATATTCTATTGTCCCTTTCTTTATCAGTTTCTTGGTCCTCCTGAATTCTAAAATGCTCCCAATCCTCAAACTTACTACTGTTTTTGGCAATTTTGTAAGCCTCTTTCTTTGATTTAATAGAATCTTTAACTTCTCTTGTTAGCCATGGTTGGATCACTTTTCCTTTTGGATTTTTGTACCTCAAAGGAATGTATATTTGTTGTAAACCATGTTTACAACATGGGGAGGCACAGTGGCGCAGTGGTTAGCACCACAGCCTCACAGCTCCAGCGACCCGGGTTCAATTCTGGGTACTGCCTGTGTGGAGTTTGCAAGTTCTCCCTGTGTCTGCGTGGGTTTTCGCCGGGTACTCCGGTTTCCTCCCACCACCAAAAGACTTGCAGGTTGATAGGTAAATTGGCCATTATAATTTGCCCCTAGTATAGGTAGGTGGTAGGAGAATATAGGGACAGGTGGGGAAGTGGTAGGAAAATAGGATTAGTATAAATGGGTGGTTGATGGTCGGCACAGACTCGGTGGGCCGAAGGGCCTGTTTCAGTGCTGTATCCCTAAATAAAATTAAAAAATAATTCTTTAAATGCTAGCCATTTCCTGTCTACTGTCATACCTTTTAAATGTAGTTTCCCAATCTACCACAGCCAACTTGTCCCTCATACCTTCATAATTTCATTTGTTTAGATTTGAGACTCTGATTTCGGATTGAACTACATCACTTTCAAACTTAATGTAAAATTCTATCATAATATGGTCACTCAGATACTGAAGCAGTCTGTGTCCATATGCAGCAAGCCCTGGACAACATTCAGGCTTGGGCTGATAAGTGGTAAGTAACATCTGTGCCACACAATTGCCAGGCAATGACCATCTCCAACAAGGACAGAATCTAATCATCTCCCCATGACATTCAACAGAATTATCATCACTGAATCCTCCATTGTCAACATCCTGGGGGTTACCATTGACCAGAAACTGAACTGGAGCAGCCACATAAATACTGTGGCTGCAAAAGCAGGTCAGAGGCTGTGAATTCTGTGGTGTGTAACTCACCTCCTGATTCCTCAAAGTCTGTCCACCATCTACAAAGCACAAGTCAGGAGTGTGATGGAATAATCTGTACTTTCCTGGATGACTGCGGTTCCAACAACATTCAAGAAACTTGACACCATCCAGGTCAAAGCAGCCCACTTGGTCAGCACCCCATCCACCACCTTAAACATTCACTCCCTGCACCACCGATGCATAATAGCAGCAGTGTGTACTATACACAAGATGCACTGCAGCAACTCACAACGCCTTCTTCAATAGCACCTTCCAAATCCGCAACCTCTTCCACCTAGAAGGACAAAGGCAGCAGACAGGTGAGACACCACCCTCTGCAAATTCCCCTCCGAGCCACACACCATCCTGACTTGGAAATATATCGGTGTTCCTTCACTATCGCTGGATCAAAATCCTGGAACTCCCTCCCCAAGAGCACTGTGGGTGTACCCAAACCAAATGGACTGCAGCGGTTCAAGAAGGTGGCTCACCACCACCTTCTCAAGGGCAATTAGGGATGGACAGAAAATGGGAGATGGTCATTTGCCTGGTACTTGTGTGGCACTAATGTTACTTGCCACTTATCAGCCCAAGCCTGAATGTTGTCCAGGTCTTGCTGCATGTGGACACAGACTGCTTCAGTATCTGAGGAGTCATGAATGGTACTGAACACAGTGTAATCATCAGCAAACATCCCCACTTCTGACCTTATGATGGAGAGAAGGTCATTGATGAAGCAACTGAAGATGGTTGGACCAAGATCACTGCCCCGAGGAACTCTTACAGCAATGTCCTGGGGCTGAAATGATCGGCCCCCAATAACCACAGCCATCTTCCTTTGTGCTAGGTATGACTCCAACCAGTTGAGAGTTTGCCCCTTGATTCCCATTGACTTCAATTTTGCTCTGGCTTCTTGATGCCACACTCAGTCAAATGCTGCATTGATGTCAAAGCTAGTCACTCTCAGCTCACCTCTTGAATTCAACTTTTGTGTCCATTTTTAGACCAAGGCTGCAATGATCTCTGGCGCCAAGTGGCCCTGGTGGAACCCAAACTGAGCATTGGTGTGCAAATTATTGTGGAATAAGTGCCACTTGATAGCACTTTCAATGCCACCTTCCGTTACTTTGCAGATGATTGAGAGTAGACTGATGGGGTGGTACTTAGAGTCATAGAGTTGGAGAGGACAGGACATACCTGGTCAATTTTCCACATTGTCAGGTGGATGCCAGTATTGTAGCTGGAACAGCTTGGCGTGGGTGCGCGGCTAGTTATGGAGCACAAGTCTTCAGTACTACAGCCGGGTTTTTGTCAGGGCCCATAGCCTTTGCTGTAATCTAGTGCCTTCAGCCGTTTCTTGATATCATATGGAGTGAATTGAATTGGCCGAAGACTGACATCAATAATGCTGGGGACCTCAGACGGAGGCAGAGATGGATCATCCACTCAGCACTTCTGACTGAAGATGATTGCAAATGCTTCAACCTTGTCTTTTGCAATAACGTGCTGAGCTCTCCCATCATTGACGATGAGGATGTTTGTGGAGCGTCCGGGAATGGTAGCATTGTGATAATTTTACTGGACTAGTAACCCGGAGGCCTGGACTAATACCCCGGAGACATGAGTTCAAATCCTACCATGATAGCTGGTGGAATTTAAATTCAATTAATTAATAAATCTGGATTAAAAAGCTAGTCTCAGTAATGATGATCATGAAACTACTGAATTATTGTAAAAACCCATCTGGTTCACTAATGTCCTTCAGGAAAGGAAATCTGACGCCTTTACCTGATCTGGCCTACCTGATGTGACTCAAGATCCACAGCAATGTGGTTGACTCTTAACTGCCTCCTGAAATAGCCTGGCAAGCCACTCAGTTGTTTTCAACCACTACAGAAAAGTTAAGTAAAAATAAAACTGGACGGATCGCCTGGCATCAGCCTAGGCACCGGAAACAACAAAGACACACCCTACCAAGTCAACCCTGCAAAGTCGTCCTCACTTACATCTGGGGTCCTGTGCCAAAATTGTGAGTCTGTGAGACAGCTCTATCAAGCAACAGCCTGACATAGTCATACTCATCGAATCACATCTTAGAGCCAATATCCCAGAAATCCATCATCCATCCCTGGTTATGTCCTGTCCCACTGGCAGGACAGACCCACCAGAGGTGATGGCACAGTGGTATACAGTCAGGAGCGAAAGGCCCTGGGAGTATTCAACATTTGACTCCAGACCCCATCATAGAATAGAATCATAGAAATTTAAAGCACAGAAGGAGGCTATTCAGTCCATCTTGTCAGCGCCAGCTAGGAGAGAGCCATCCAGGCTAATCTCACTTTCCGGCTCTCGGTCCATAGCCCTCTAGCTTATAGAACTTCAAGTGCATATCCAAGTACTTTTTAAATGTTATGAGGGTTTATGCCCTTATCAGCCTTTCAGGCAGTGAGTTCCAGATTTTCACCACCCTCTGGGTGAAAAAGATTACCCTTCGAATCCCCTCTAAACTGCCTACCTCTTAGCCTAAATCTATGCTCCCGGTTATGGACCCCTCAACCAAGTGGAATAGGGCCTTCCATTCCACTCTGTCTAGATTCCTCATAATTTTATGCTCTTCAATTAGGTCTCCCATCAGCCTCCTCTGTTCCAAAGAAAACAGGCCTTGCCTATCTAATCTTGCCTCATAACTAAAATTCTCCAGTCCAGGCAACATCCTCATAAATCTCCTCTGAATCCCCCTCTAGTGCAATCACATCTTTCCCATAGTGCAGTGACTAGAATTGCACTCAGTATTTCAGCTGTGGCCCAACCAGTGTTTTATATAGTTCCAGCATACCTCCCTACTCTTATATTCTGTTCCTTGGCTAATAAAGACAAATATCCCCGAAGCCTTCTTGACCACCTTATCTACCTATCAAGTCATCTTCAGCGACCCGTGGACATGCACTCTAAGGTCTCTCTGTTCCTCTATACACTTCTTTGTATCCAACCATTTATTGTGTATTCCCTGGCCTTGTTAGCCACTGTTCTGCCCACCTGGCTAGTCCATTGAGATCTTCCTGCAGTCTACAGCCAATTTTTGTATATCTGCAAATTTCTTGATTATATCCGCTGTATTCAAGTCTGAATCATTGATATATACTACAAAAAGCAAGGGACTTAGTACTGAACCCTGCGGAACCCCACTGGAAAAGCCTTCCTGTCACAAAAACACCCATCGACCATTACCCTTTGCTTCCTGCCTCTGAGCCAATTTTGGATCCAATTTGTCACTTTGCTTTGGATCCCATGGGCTTTTACTTTTGTGACCAGTCTGCTATACGGGATCCTATCCAGAGCCTTGCTAAAATCCATTTAGAATACATCAAATGCACTACCCTCATCAACCCTCCTTGTTACCTCCTCAAAAAATTCAATCATGTTAGACAGGCATAACTTCCCTTAACAATTCCAAGCTGAATGTCTTTGATTAATCTGTGTCTTTCTAAATGAAGATTTATCCTGTCCCTCAGAATTTTTTTCCAATACTTTTTCCACCACCAAGGTTCAGCTGACTGGCCTGTAATTACTTGGTCTATCCCTTTCTCCTTTTTTAAACAATGGTGCAACATTGCCTGTCCTCCAGTCCTCTGGCAGCATGCCAGATTGGAAAATGATGGTCAGAGCTTCTGCTATTTCTTCTCTTGCTTCCCTTATCAGCCTAGGATACATTTCATTCAGGCCTGGGGATTTATCCACTTTCAAAGATGTTAAATCCCTTAATACTTCCTCTCATAATATGTTAATTTTATTTAATATTTCACACTCCTCCTCCCTGATTGCAATGTTTGAATCGTCCCTCTCTTTACATGAAAACATAAGAAATAGGAACAGGAGTAGGCCATTCAGCCCCTCAAGCCTGCCCCGCCATTCAATAAGATCATGGCTGATCTGTCCCAGGCCTCAACTCCTCTTTTGGGCCTGCTCCGCATACCCCTTGACTCCCCGAGATTTCAAAAATCTATTCCTCCTTAAATACATTTAATGACCTAGCCTCCACAACTCTCTTTGGTGAAATCAGACACAAAGTATTCATTAAGAACCATACCCACGTCCTCTGCCTCCACACACAGGTTACTTTTAGGGTCCGTAATAGGCCCTACTCTTTCTTTAGTTATCCTTTGCTCTTTATGTATTTATAACAAATATTTGGGTTTTCCTTGATTTTACTTGCCAATATTTTTTCATGTCCTCTCTTTGCTTTCCTAATTTCCTTTTTTAATTTTACTCTACACTTTTTATATTCCTCTAGGTTTTCTGCAATATTGAGCCCACAGTATCTGTCATAAGTTTCCCTTTTTATCTTTGTCCTTTACTTTTAGTCGCTTGACATCCAGGGGGCTCTGGATTTGTTCGTCCCATCCTTTTTCTTTAAGGGAACATACTTGCTCTGAACACGCCTACTAATTTTCTGCCTTCCATTTTCAACTTTTCTTCTCTCCCTTCTGAATCTACTCTCAGGTTTCTATCCCCCGCCAAGGTAGTTTGAACCCTCCCCAACAGCATTGGCAAACCCCCTTCGAGGATATTGATCCCGGCTCTGTTAAAATGCAACCCCTCCAGCTTGTACAGGTCCCACCTTCCCCAGAAGTGGCCCCAATGCCTCAGGAATCTAAAGCCCTCCCTCCTGCACCATCTCTCCAGGCACATATTCATCAGCTCTATTTTCCTATTTCTGTACTCACTAGCATGTGGCACCAAGAATAATGTGGAGATTCCTACCTTTGATATCCTGCTTTTCAATCTTACTCCTAGATCCTTAAACTCTGCCTGCAGGACCTCATTCCTCTTTCTGCCAATCACACTGGTGCCAATATAGACCATGGCCTCTGGCTGTTCACCCTCCATCCTCAGAATATCCTGTAGCCACTCAGTGACATCCTTAATCCTGGCACCAGAGAGGCAACATACCATCATGGAGTAATGTCTGCAGCCGTAGAAGTACCTGTCTGTTCCCCTCACTATCGAATCCCCTCCAACTATTACTCTTGCACTCTTCTTCTGCTCCCCCCCCCCCACAACTGCCCCATGCAGCTGAGCCACCCATGGTGCCATGGACTTGGCTCTGCCTGCACTTCCCAGAGAAACTATCACTTCCAGCAGTATTCAGAACTGAATACTGGTTGGAGACCGAGTTGCAGTCAGAGGCACCCTGCCTGCCTGGTCCTCCTTGTCCTTCTGGCGGTCACCTATTCCCTCTCTGCCTGCACATTTTTAAGCTGTGGGGTGACCACCTCCAGAAACGTGCTATCCACGAAATGTTCAACCTCGCAGATGCACTGTAGAGACTCCAGCTGCCACTCAAGCTCTGAAATCTGGAGCTCGAGCTGCTGCAACTGGTGACACTTCCTGCCCATGTGGTCGTCCAGGCCACGAGAAGCTTCCAGGAATTCCTATATGACACAGGATATGCATTCCACAGGGCTGAGGTGCCCTGCCATGTCTTTAATTTCTAGACTATTAACTAGAAACACTCACCAATCATCTCCTTCCCCGGTTGTGACATCATTATTGCTGTTTTGCAGATGTTGCTTTTGTTGTTGGTGATTTCACTGGAGGCTCTCGGCTCCACTTTAAATCTCTGCATTCAGCTGTTTGGACTTCCACTACAGCATTTTGTCATTTCATGGAAGCTATTTGACATTAAATGAAAGCCGCAATAACTGCAGTGGAAACTGTGACCTCAGTCATCAGATGCTGCATGATGTTGGACTTCACAGGTCACTGGATGGAGTTGGACAGCCTCTCCTCACTGGTGAGGATGGTTGCCAGGCTTTGTGTCAAGCCACGGACAAAGCTGGAGGCAAACTCCTCCAACCCCATAGCAACAATCCATAAACTTTCAGGAAGGCTGTTCATTGCACCAAGCATTTGACTTGTCAAACCCAACAGTATTCTTCTGAAGCTTGGTTCTCCAAGGCCCTCATCGGATTTCTGTACAGCAGAACTAGAATGTGACCTTGTGCTCACCCATCCAAGATAGTTTGAACCCTCCCCCATCTTCCCTACAGGTAGCTCTGGTAATGTTTATTTTTGGAGTTTTCAAATGAACAAATTTCACTATGCGAGCATTCAAATTCATATGTGTATAATTTAGATAGGTAGAAACACAAAATAACCTCTCTAATGTAAAGTCTGCAGTCCAAGTTCTTGCAGGGAACTGAATTTCCTTTTGAAGGTTGCAATGGGACAGGAAATAATCTTGGCTATGTGTTAGCTTTAGCAATTTAAAAATTCTATCTGTACTGATAATTCACTCAAAAATGCTGGAAGCCCTTGTCGATGCCCTTCTAAACAATATTTCATTTGATCACATCTCCTTGTTGGCATAGTTACACTTGTGCTAAACAGAGCCCTTCTTTATATGAGTAGTACTAAGCTGTGGTCATAGCTGTATCTGTTATGACTGTAAAGTTCTGTAATAAAGGGGCCAAATGTTCTTTTGCAATAATGCATTTCTAAAATATTTCAAATAAGCAACATACATGGCCATCTAACACTTTCTGAATTCAGTAGAACTGTGATAAATAAAGGAATCGAGACCTTGGCATCACCGGCCTATTGTTTTGATTTAGGACAGCAGGAAGGGGTGTTGCTGGCAGAGTTAAAGGAACAATTTCATTTTAAATCAAGCTGAACTAAAACAATAATTGAATAGAACCTAATTATAGCCTTCATGTTAAATTGCAGAGCTAACTAGTGCTGAGTTTTGCAGATGGTGTGTTTTGGTCAAGGGCAGGTTGACTTGACGTTTTCCAACTGCAATGATGGTAACAACATTTGTGAATTTAGATCTAGAAATAATAAAGCCTTTACTGTTTTTCACATAAGAATATAAGGAACAAAAAAACTACAATTCATTGGACTTGTTCCATCATCCATTTGCTGTTTGATGATCTGCATTAAGTGATCTTTTTTCCCTGTTCCAAATCTACATTCTTTGTCTTTTTCTGGTGAATGAGGAATTGTCCATATTCCTTCTTGAATAGTCCCGCTATATCGATATTTACTAGAATTCAGTCTGTTCTTAAATCTAAACATCAGGAAGCATCACTTGGTTTTGATGTTCCTTCAAGTGAATAGTGTGTTGACACAAAGGGGCCAATCAGGTGATGGTGGGTGCCTGATCTCTATTATTGGTACAGTGGTCTGAAGCCTGGAGCCTGAAACATAACCCACACACTGGCCAATCCATCAGTCTCGTCTTCCATCATCCAAATGTGTCATACCATCAGAATATTATAATGAGCTGACCTTGCATCATGAGTTAAGGTGAGCTCATCCATGCACAAGTACATGGAGCATATTAACAGCATCAGCTTTGCCTCTCCTCTATGGTCTACTTTCACAATACTACCCTCAGTTGGCCCTACTCCTATCTGTCCCAATGTAATGAGCATAATACTCCAGTCCTCGCCAAGCCCCAATGAATCTCCGTCCTCAAAATATTAATTCAAAATCTTCATCCTGTGTAAGGATCATATTATCAGCCCTTTACTGTCTGAGGTCCCACATAAAGAATGATCACCTTTGTGAGCTTACCACAGCCTAGTGAGAACCTCTAGGGTCGATTTGTATCACTTCCAATTGGTTTAGAACCAGTACAGATCTCACAAAAATAATTGCAGACTCACAAAGGTCTACAGAGAACAGATGAGGTTGGAAAGGATAATTCCATTTTATTTAAAATGAAAGAGACAGTGACAATCAAAAAGGAGTGAAAAAAAATAAAGACGTGCATTTATATTGCAGTTTTAACAGCCACCGGGCATCTCAAAGTGCTTACAGCTAATGAAGCCAACGAATGTGACAATAAGGGGACAAAGATTCATAATGAAGCAATTTTGAAGGGTAATCACTGTTGTAATGTAGGGAAATGCAGCAATCGTTTTACACGGGTGAGCTTTAGTAGGCTTCTCAGTTTATGTTTGGGTTTTACCAAAGCAGATGGGGCAGAAAATTAAAAGTAGCAGACCAAAATGAAAGGTCTGCAGACAAGTGACAAAGAATCCCACTATCCAATGTTTCTTTGAAGGCTACTATTGTTCATTTCTTCTTTAACCACTACCCATGAAAACAAATGCTCCAATGCAGAATGCCGTCAGTCATATACTGGTTAGAATCCTGAGTATGACATAAATTTGGCTTACTGATAGAAATCTATGCCCCTAAACCAGGACTGCAACACAGCTTCATGTTCCACCACCCAAATAGCTTTGCTGGTGGCATGTCTCTCATCAACCTGATCCCATATCCCAACAGTACCTTCTTTTGCTTTGAGCATCTCACCCTTTATCATCCCGCCGATTTCTACTACAAAATCTTATTGGCTAGCAGTCTGCCATGCCCTTAGGTGGGGTTCAGGGAAGAAATCAAAGAATATTCTATCTGTCTCCTTCATTATTGAATCCCCTATGACTACCACATTATGCTTCTCCTCCTCCGCTCATCCTCCTCCTCCCCTCTTTGGACAGCCTCCTGTTCCAAGGTGCCATGATCTACATTCTGGCTGTCCTTTCAACAGTCTTTATCCTTATCCTCATATGTAGCATGTATACTGTGGGCTGGGTGGCAGGGGGCCCATAAAATGACGCGGGAAGAGGGAGTAGTGTGCCCGTCGTCTTCCTGCTGCCATGCCATCTTGTCAGTGGCTAGGAAGGGAGCAGGACGTTCCTCCCGCCCAGAGGCCAATTGATCCACTTAAGTGGCCAATTATGGGCCTCTTTCCACCACCACTGCCATTTTACCAGTGGTAAGGGGACCCTCCACCACGTCTCTGTGGCAACAGTGCCAACCACCCCACCACCCCACCCACCCCCAAACCTTGCCATGTGCCTGCTTGACTGGCCCCAGTCCCCATTGCCTCCTTTTGTCCCAAGTGCAGTCCCAGTGGCACTGCTGAGGTTACTGAGCTGCTAGCCCTCTGACTGACTGGCAGCTCCTGGGGTGGGTGGCTGTCTTTAATAGGCAGCCACTTACAAGAAGTGGCCCCGGGTCCGGCAAACCACCGAGGCAGGGGTCACCCCCTGCTTTTGAGCCCACACTGCGCTGACTAAATCCAGCCCTGTTCCTGTTGGATAGGATTGGTTTCTGCAGTCCTCATTTGCTATTTTACCTGGTTTCCCTTCACTCTGTACATTATCAGTCACAACAACCCCATTCTGATCCTGTACCTCTCTACGAGGTGTGACCGAAGTGTGCAGAAAACTGTCCAGATACCTTTCCCCCTCCCTTCTGTGTCAGAGTGACTCCAACTTGTACTCCAGTTTAATAGCATGCAGCAGTGAGCTTCAAGATGGACACATCCGCAATAGATGTGTTCACTCAGGATAGACTGACTGTCTACAAACTCTCACGGGATGAAATTTTTAAATATTTACTGCCCCAATCTTATGTGAACCACTGCAAGTATTGGAGGCAAAAGGAGCATCTCCTTCCCTCTGCACTGAATTCCACGCCCAACAAATTCTCAACTTTTATGCTCTGTTTATGATACACTCCATTTGCGACCTCTCGGTGCGACCACTTAGAAGTAAAATTAGGAAGTATTTTTTCACTTGATGTTCTGAAACTCTCCCCAAAAGACTATGGATGTTGGGTCAATTAATTTCTTCAAGACTGAGATCAATAGATTTTTGTTAGGTAAGGGTTTCAAAGAATATGGAACTAAAGCAGGTATATGGAATTGAGGTATAGATCAGACATGATCGAACTGAATGGTGAAATGGGGTTGAGAAGCTGAATATCCTACTCTTTTTCCTATGTTCCAAAATGCAGCCTTAGACAGGTTTGAACTGCAGCCAGTCTCTAGCACATTTAGAAGTCATGATGAAATGCCAAAATTAATCAACCTATTTTTGCTTGAGAAAAAAAGACTAAAAGAAGACCTGATACCAATCTTTAAAATAATGTAAGGCATGAATAAGCTTAAGTAAGTTGTTACAACCAAGGTGGTGGTAATGCACTGTTAATTCAGTCCCACTACACCACAGGTCACAGCATATAAATAAAGTTTCCCACCCACCTGAAATTAGCCAAATTAAACACCTTATTTATCCCCCAGAACAAAACACACCAAACCAGGTTTCTTTAAACAAGAACAAGATTAACTATTTATTATTAAGCCAAGTTTTAAACAATAATGAGATAAATCTATATGTATGAAAAGATTTTATAACTCCTTATTCTTCCTAACCCTCATGCACACACATACATTCAAAAACCAACGGTTAACCAGTTTTAAAATGATGTTTTAGTTTAGAACTGTTTCTTAGGAATAATAAAATAATCAATTGTCACAGTCTGGTAGGATATTTCCAGATCGGTGAGGTGTCTCAGAGTCGAATAGTCCAGGCAAGTTTGATAAACAGTCTGCAATGGATAGGTATTCAAAGCAATTCATCTGCAGCAGGCATCACACAGATATTTCAGCAACAAGTTGTAGCAACAGGTCTACTTAAATTTTAAAGTAGCAGTCTAACAGTGGAAACTTTCTTGAGATTTCAAGATATCCCAAAAACACAAAAGGCAACAGGACTCACTCTTGAGGCAGAGATTTTCCAGAGACTGGAGACAATAGGAATTTTGCTACCTTCAACAATGCAGGCTTCCTCTCAGCAAAGGAGCCTTTCTCCACAGAGAGGAGAATCCCCTCTTTCTCTGGGTCTTTCCCTCTCCAGGGGTCTTTTTTCTCGCTCCAGGCAGAGCACAGCCCCAACTCAAATTTAAGATTCCTTTTTTTTCACAAGAGAGACAAATGTTCCTTTCAAGGAGAGTTCTTTTTCTGCTTTGCAAACCTAGGTCTCCGACAGCAACTGGCTTCTCAACCCAAAAACGAAACTAAAAACCTTTAGCAACCTAGTCACAAGACAGTCATAAAATCTTTCTGGTTGCTTGGATACAAGTTCAAATATCAAGTCTCAGCAGTCACTGTTCACAGAAAGTCTTTTTTCTCAGTCTTAAAGGCACACAGTCATCTTATTTTCTAAAAAAAACTCTCATGACAAAGTAAACTATTTGGTCTGCCCTAAGACCAGTCTGCACAGACCCTATCTGTTTGAGGGAAAACCAACAGTAAGCATCACATAAATAAAATTTAAGAATGTATCTCAATCAGCACCCCAATCACTGCTACAAACGGTCCCAAGATACCCCACTTTGATAACTAGGTTTCTTCCTGATCTTCATTCCCAACCCCGACAACCAGGCTCCCCGATCTTTATCCCCAACTGCAACAACCAGGCCCCCCCTGAGTTTCCTCCTCAACTTCTGACAACAACAACCAGGCTCCCCAAACTTCATCCTTGGCCTGACTACCAGAGTCCCTGATCTCCCGCCCTGACTACCAGGGTCCCTGATCTCCTGCCCTGACAACTGGGCTCCCCCACTTTTCAACCCCAACTCTGACAACCAGGGTCCCTGATCTTCCTCTCCAATCCCACCTACCCCCAACCCCAACAACCAGATCCCACACCCCCACCACCCTGATACCTCAACAACAATTCCGAGGCTTCCATTCAACTTACTTTTGGCAACAGCCTAAATTTGGTCCACATTGCTGTGCGGTCACCTCCCGCAACAGCATCTACATTAAGATGAGGTCCGAATCTCATGTTTGGGGCTCCTCAGAGGTCCCCATTTGTGGAATTGCTCAATGTGGACACTACCAAATTTAATTTCATGATAGTCAAACATTTGCTTTTGACATGTCCATGCTCATTAACCTAGTCCTTGATTAACCCTTGTATTTTGAAATGCTTGCTCATTTTATCTCAAATTATGGGTTCAAATAGTTTGTCCACAACTTCTTAGATTTTTTTTCAGCTAAGGCACATTTCTGAATTTGGGGGTTCAATGGGTGATTATGAAGAGGGAGGAGTCCATTTGGTCATTCGTTTATGCCATCTTCTTCCCAGAAGATTAACTGCTATGGATCGCCACCTCTGTCTGTCCTGTGCTGTCCTTATACATTCTGCATAGGTCAACTGCATTCAGTCCATTATATCTATCAACCACTTTCTTCTCTGCTTCCCTCTCCTATGTTTTCCATCGATCTTTCCTTCCAATAATTGTCTCTGTCTAACTTCTGCTCTAATGACGTGACTGAAGTATTGTATCTTTCTCTCTTTGATGTTATGCACTAATTTCCTCTTTTCTCCAGCCATTTCCAGCACTTCCTCATTAATCTTTCTGTCTGTGTAGGATATGCGGAACATCCTCCGATATGTCCACATCTTGAATACATCCAGCTTATCAATAGTCACTTTGTTTGTTGTCCATGTCTCCGAGGCATATAACATAGATGAAAAAACGTAGCACCTCAGCATTCTTTTCCTAAGATTCAGGATCAGTTTCTTTGATGTTAACAAGTCCTTCATTCTGACAAAGCTGGTCTTGGGAATCTCTATTCTCCTTCAGATCTCACAATCCACTGTAGTATAATTCTATATGTACTCTGGATAGAGTGAGCTTGAATGGGGTTTTGATTGCTCTGAACTTTCTTGCACTCTTAAAGGAATGCAGTACAATTGAAATGTCACTTCCTGATTTTTGTATTCCAACCCCCTTGTGATAAATGCCAACAGTCTTTCCGAATACAGTTTGTACTTGTGCACTAGATTTTAGTATTTTAAGTGCATGGACACCCAATTCCCTTTGCTCCCATAGAGTCCTCCACATTAAACAATATTCTGATTTGTCTTTTTCAAATCCAAAGTGAATGACCTCACACTTCCCCACATTGAATTACACCTGTCATAATTTTGCCCACTCACTTATTGTGTCCTATCATAGAACATTTAAGGCACAGAAAGAGGCCACTTGGCCCATTGTGCCTGTGCTGGCCGAAAAACGATCCACCTATTCTAATCCCACCTTCCAACATTTGGTCCATAGCCCTGCAGATTACGGCACTTGAGGTGCATATCCAGACTCCTTTTGAATGAGTTGAGGGTTTCTGCCTCAACTACCCTTTCAGGAAGTGAGTTCCAGAACCCCACCACCCTCTGGGTGAAAAGGTTTTTCCTCATCTCCCCTCTAATTTTTCTACCAATCACTTTAAATCTATGCCCCCTCATCACTGACCTCTCTGCTAAGGTGAATAGATCCTTCACCTCCCCTCTATCCAGGCCCCTCAAAACTTTGTACATTTCAATCAGATCTCCCCTCAGCCTTCTCTGTTCCAAGCAGAACAACCCCAGCCTATCTAATCTTTCCTCATAGCTGCATTTTTCCAGTCCTGGCAACATCCTCGTAAATCTCCTCTGTACCCTCTCTAATGCAATTATATCCTTTCTGTAATGAGGTGACCAGAACTGTGCACAGTACTCAAGTTGTGGCCTAACCAGTGTAGTTCCAGCATAACCTCCCTGCTCTTGTATTCTGTACCTCGGCTAATAAAGGAAAGGATTCCATATGCCTTCTTATCCACCTAATCGACCTGTCCTGCTACATTCAAGGATCTGTGGACATTCACTCCAAGGTCCCTCACTTCCTCTACACTTCTCAATATTTTCCTATTAATCATGTATTCCTTTGCCATGTTTGATCTCCCCAAATGCATCACCTCACACTTTTCCAAGTTAAATTCCATTTGCCACTTTTCTGTCCATCTGACCAGACCATCAATATCTTCCTGCAGCCTACAGCTACCCTCCTCGCTATCTACCACACGGCCAATCTTTGTGTCATCTGCAAACTTCTTGATCATGCCCCCTACATTTACATCCAAATCGTTTATAGCACAAAAAGCAGGGGACCCAGTACTGAGCCCTGCGAAACGCCACTGGAAATAGCCCTCAAGTCGTTATAACTGCTGTCAACAATTACCCTTTGTTTCCTGCCACTGAGCCAATTTTGTATCCACCTTGCTGCATTTCCCTGGATCCCATGGGGTTTTATTTTTTTGACCAGTCTGCATGTGGGACCTTGTCAAAAGCTTTGCCAAAATCCATGCAGACCACATCAACTGCACTATCCTCATCTATCTTTCTTGTTACATCTTCAAAAAATTCGATCAAGTTGGTCAAACAAGATCTTCCCTTAACAAATCCATTTCGACTATCCTTGATTAACCTCTGCCTTTCGAAGTGATAGTTTATCCTGTCTCTTAGAATAGATTTCAATAATTTGCCCACTACTGAGGTTGAACTGACTGGCCTGCAATTATTCGGTCTATCCCTCGGCCCCTTTTTAAACAGAGGTACAACGTTAGCAGTTCTCCAATCCTCCGGCACCTCACCTGTAACCAGTGAGGACTGGTAAATGATGGTCAGACCCTCTGCTATTTCCTCTCTTGCTTCTTTTAACAGCTTAGGATACATATCATCTGGTCTGGTGATTTTTTCAACTTTCAAGAATGCTAATCCCATTAATACTTCCTCTCTGCCTATGTTTATCACATCTAATACTTCACACTCTTCCTCCTTAACTACATTATCTGCATCGTCCCCCTCTTTAGTGAAGACAGGTGCAAAGTATTCATTAAGAACCATACCAGTATCTTCCGCCCCTACACATAGGTTACCTTTTTGGTCTTTTATGGGCCTTACTCTCTCCTTTGTTATCCTCTTACTCTTTATTGATAAAAACATCTTTGGATTCACCTTGATTGGTCCAATGTCCCATTGTAACTTTTTGCTTCCACCTGCACGAGTTACTGTGCCTCCTGACTTAGTGTCATCTGCAAATTCTCTATTCCTTCATCCAAATCATTAATATATATGGTGAAAACCTGAAGCCCCAGAACAGATCGCTTTGGAAAACAACTTGTCACATGCTTCCAAACAGAAAACATTCCCTATCTGAATCCTGCCTCCCAAACAATTCCCATTTTCTTTGCTGCAAGTTTACTGCTGATGCAAAGAATTTTGTCATCACACCCACGCTAAACAGGATCAAACCTGGTGCTGAAGCAAAGTAAATTTAGACTCTCTGAAGAACATACCCTCACTTTGATTTGATACTGCATGCAGTGTGAATCCAGTGTGCTGCCAAATCAAAACTACCAAATGCTCATATTTTCATTAGATCGCCTGGGCACCTTGTAAACCCATCTAATCTCAATTTAAATGTTTAGAGACCAGAGATACCTCCTCACCACTCTATAATTGATTATATTCTTAACAAGCATGCCCACAGTTCTCTCACTGGAAAGGCAACAGCAACTGTTTCATTTCCTCTTTCTTGATGCAAACACACCAGACAAAATCAGTAAATCTAAAAGGTGGGTTCTTTTATTATGATACTAACCTATATACAGCAATACTGGGAAGGTAGTTTTACATGTCTTGCTCCTGTGGCTGCTTTCAGCAAGTGCTTAAAGATCACATGGGTCTGTACATCACATCCTGTCTGGTGATGGACTGCCATTTTAGATATGCCCCTTAAAGCAATACCACAACATCACCCTTTTTTCCAAATTAAAAATGTGTCACAAAATAATCGGAACTATTTACAATACAGCAGTGAAAAAGGTATTAAATACAGCAACAACTTTACGAGTCTCTGCCGTGTGTTGGAGGTCAAATGATATGCCCCGACCTGGTCACTGTAAGTTTAGTTTGTCCCTGTGCAGTCTCACAGTCTGACTGTCGGTGGGAAAGTTGGGTTTGGGTCCTGTCTTTGAACGTGTCCTGTTGGCAATTGGATTGCTTAGCACTCCTTGATCTGGAACTTCTTGAATTTGACAGCGGTTCCTATGCAATGTCATGCAATTGGACGTTCGGACGTGGTATGACCATTTTTCTGGACAAGTACTGACAACCTCCGCTGGATTACACTTTCTATCAGTCGGGTGTTGAACACAAACTTTTTGTCCAATACTGAGACTGGGCAATTCTTTGCCTACATGACAGTCATGAGTTTTTCAGTTTTCCTTGCCTGTCAAGCAATTCTTCCCTCCCCTTTGGAAATGTCAATAGCTGGTGACCAAGTAGGTTCCAATGCATGGGCTTACCAAACAACAACTCGGCTGGAGATGGGATTGTTGTACTAAGCGGTGTCACTGAGAGAAGTAACACAGGAACATGTAGATCGTGTTTGGTCTGTCGGCATTTCATGATCAATGATTTCACAGTGCGAACCATACACTCAGCCATGCCATTAGAGCAAGGATAATGTGGTGATAAAGTGGTATGGTGAACTCCCCATTTGCCACACATGGTCCTAAGTGCTTTTCCTGCGTACTGGGGTCCGTTGTTAGAGACGAGTTCCTGCGGTGCCCCAAAAAGACTGAAGATCGAACTTAGAGTGTCTGAAATGGTCACGCTTGATGTGTCATGCAACCGACGAATGATGGGGAATTTTGAGAAATCATCTGTCACGATTATGAAATGCTCTCCATGGACAGTGAAGAGGTCAGTTGCAATTCTGGTCCATGGATGTGCAGGAATCTCATGAGGTAACAGAGGTTCTCTCTGAAGACTGGGTATGTGAGCTTGGCATGCCACACAGTTTCTTCACAACAGTTTCAATGTCATGGTGTATCCCCGGCCAATAAACTTCTGTGGCCAACCGTCTTGTGTGGTCTATACCCACGTGTGCTTAATGCAACAGTTGCAAAATGTCCTGCCTGAGAGATTTTGGAATGGGTATTTGTTTGCCTTTAAAGATAACACGCTGAGATAATCCAAGTTCTGAATGGCCAAAATTGTCAAATAGCCTTTGGGATATCCTGGAAAGACTCTGGCCAGGCATCAATTAGGGTCTGTCAGAGCTATTGCAGAGTGGTGTCATCACATGTTTCCTGTCAAAGTTGTTGACATTCTTAAGTGCCAAAACTCGTAAGGTCAACATGTAGTGCATCTTCAATTTCAGAATCAGTGAGGTTGGCCTAAAAATCCAATGAAATGTGTCATGAAGACATGATATGCTGAATGAGGATTTTTAATTCATCAATTGGGAACCTACATTAAACTTAAAAAAAGGAAAGCTGGAATATTACATTCAACTTTTACAAAAATTTTGCAACAGCTAAAAATGGCCACAACCATTTGCATTTGAACACCTTTCACATTCCAAGGCATAAGAGTGGAGATGCATGTCTGATTAGCCTTTACCCAAAACAATGGCTTGTTATATTGATTGAACGACCTGAGATTGCTGTCATTAGCAAGACATTTAAAACCATCCAGGGACATTAACATTGAAAGGGCGAACTCCTCCAGGGGTAAACATTGACACCATGAGGCCTGAGAGAGATTGAAATTCCTAAACTTGTAAACACAAAAAAGGTAAAAGGTAAACACTCACTGAAGTGGTAAACACATCCACTGTTAAAAAAAGAGAATAAACCCTGTTGCGATCACACAAGAAGAAGGGAAAGAGAGAAGCTTTGTAACCCTTCGTCACCTGATCGTAACAAATGTCACCGGTCTTGGATGGTTTGGGTAACCAACTCAACGTATCAGACATGATCATGGTACTACCTGGCTTGTAGCGAATGTCACAGTTGTAACCATGAATTTTAACAAGCAGACATCGTAGTCAAGGTGGAGCTCCTGTCAGCAGTTTCTGCCAGATCATCTCAAGGAGTTTGTGATCCATTTCAATAATGAATCTTTCCCCAAGGAGATACGTATGGAAATGCTGAATCCCGAAGACAATGGCTAAAGTTTCCAGTTTAATGTTTGAGTAATTAGCTTGGGCATTTGAAAGGCTCTTGGACGTGACTGTAATTGGCTTTCCTTTCTGAAGAAT
The DNA here is from genome assembly GCF_036365525.1 of Heterodontus francisci. Lineage (NCBI taxonomy): Eukaryota > Metazoa > Chordata > Chondrichthyes > Heterodontiformes > Heterodontidae > Heterodontus > Heterodontus francisci. The sequence continues at coordinate 50,355,663 of NC_090383.1, forward strand.
GCACACTCCAAGAATTTTTTGAGATGTATCAATTTCTAACATGCTCCCCTCTGAAGGATCATAGAAGTGTCGACGGTCCCTCTGTCAGTGGTTTCTTGAGGTCATCAAATATGTGCTGATGATCTTTATCCCGCACAAATGGAACTTCCTTCTTCAGGAGATCGTGAAGAGACAAAGATTTGTGAGCGAAATTCGGAATATATGGTGACAAGAAGTTGAATAAGCCTAGGAAATGTTGCTGATCTAGCTTGTCTTTCGGGTTTGGCATTGCAGTGATGTCCTCCAGCTTGGCAGGTTCAGGGCAGATGACTGTATCTGAATTGATGGACCTGAAGAAATTTATCTGCTTCACATTGATGATGCACATCTGGCTGTTAAAAACAAGTCCCTCTCGTGTACTGCTTCCATGAGGCGATGCAGGTTACGGTCGAGCTTCTGCTTCATTCTACCAACAATAGCAATGCCATCTGCTATACAGATGCATCCTGGGATCTTGCATGTGATGCAGTCCATATGTTGTTGGAAGAGGTCCTGGATAATGGACTGCCCAAATGGTAACCTTTGGAAACAGTAGATTCTGAATGGAGAGCAAAACACAGCTAATTCTTGAGATGTCTTCACCAAATGAACTGACCAGTACCCGTTTTTGGCATCCAGTTTGGAAAAGAATTTAGCGCTCACAAACTTAGGGTTTAATTTCTCTCGGGTTGGGATCTTATATGGGTATCGCTTCAGTGCCACATTGAGATGTCTTGGGTCAAAACAGACTCGAATGGACCCATCTTACTTCGCCCCACATGTGATGGAACTACACCAATCAGTGCGGTGCTGTACCTTCCATATGATGCCATCTTTCTCCATCTTATCCAGTTCAATCTTTAGTTCAGTTTGAACATGGAATCTGCACTTGCACAGAGGATCAATCAAAGGGATGTGCAAACTTTATCACCCTTAAAACTACCAATCTTGTTGAACCTGTCTAGATAAAGTGAGATTAAGTTTGCTACAGTGGTGATTGGCTTGTCCTTCTGGAAAGTAAGCTTAGCATTCATGTCAATTCTGTGGATTGTAATCAGTGTGAGGTCTCTACATGCCAGTAGGCCTGCAGTTGATGGACCTGTGGTGTATAAAGTTTGGGGTGACCAGGGCAAGTTGCTATATCTGCGCTTTAGTGTAATGGATCCCAAGGACGGAATCGCTGAACTGTTGTACACCATGAGCTTGGCGGTGATCGGTTAAGCCATAGTGTGTCATTGCTGTGGATACATGTTCTTAAGGATACGAAGCGATAGAACATTGGTGCTTGTACCTGTGTCAATCATGGTCCAGTGTCTGAGTTTGCCAGGTTTTTGTGGGCAAATAACCTGGATGGCAGCAAAGGCTTGCAAAGATTCCCCTGTGTCGATACACTTTGTGAGGTTGACAGTATGAAAAGCCTGCTCATTTTGTGTGCTAGTGCCTTGGTCATGCTCACCTTCCAACCTTTTGGTCATCTCGTGTATTTAGACTGTTCCCTCTGTCGGGATGCTGTACTTCTTGTGCATCCACCTGTGGCTTGATATGTTGTGCCTTAGGTTTCGTGCATTGGTGCTTCCAGTGCCCTCTGTTATAGAGTGATAGAGTAATACAGCACAGAAACAGGCCCTTTGGCCCATCATGCCTGTGCTGGCCATCCAGCACCCAGCTATTCTAATCCCATATTCCTGTACTTGGCCCGTAGCCTTGTATGCTATGGCGTTCCAAGTGCTCATCTAAATACTTCTTAAATGTTGTGAGGGTTCCTGCCTCCACCACCTCTTCAGGCAGTGCATTCCAGATTCCATCCTCCTGCTGGTTAAAATTGTTTTCCTCAAATCCCCCCTAAACCTCCTACCCCTTATCCTAAAGCTATGCCCCCTGGTTCTTGACCCTCCACTAAGGGAAAAAGTTTCTTCCTATCTAACCTACCAATGCCCCTCATAATCTTGTACACTGCAATCATGTTCCCCCTCAGCCTTCTCTGCTCCAAGGAAAACAACCCTAGCCTTTTCAGTCTGTCTTCATAGCTGAAATGCTCCAGCCCAGGCAACATCCTGGTTCTTCAAAGGCCGGAGAATTTCTTGCTGAATGTATGAGGCCACACCGCCTACATGGCTCACTGGTTTTGGCCGTGTTGGAAGTGGTGCCAATCGTAGACAGAATGCACAGGGCTTGTAGGATCACACTGCCCATAAGGATGGCTTCGAATTTATGACTTCTTTTAAGCACAGCATCTTTGGGTTGGTTAAGGAGGTCTCTTTGGAAAGCTTCAACGGGGGTACAAACTATCACAAGCTCCATAATCCTGTCAGCTAGCTCAGCCTCGGAAAAATCACAATCACGCCCCTTAAGTCTACATCGGCTCACAAAATGGTCTATCATCTCCTTTGGCTGATGCTGGAACGATATAACTTTGAGACAGTGCATTCTAAAATTGAGTTTGACTTTCAACTGGTCTTCCAATGTGGACCATATATTACTCGGGTCTTTTAAGTCATTCTCTGAAAGATCGGACGTATTTAACCTGTGGAAGCCTTCATTCCCAATGGCAATCTTAATTTTAATTGCTTGTCTATCTGGCTCAGCAACGGCCAAGTCAAGATAACACAGTCCCATTCTCTGTCTGAATAATTTAAATTCAGTGAGGAGGTTTGCCATCTTAAGGATGGAAACTTTGTTGTCATTTTGTCTTGAACAGTACCAGTGGTGGCAATAAAGATTTAAACTTGTACAGCCCTTAAGGGATTAAGTTCTGTGGCTCCACTGGCTTGCAGTACTGTAGTAACATAGGAACAGGAGAAGGTCATTCAGCCCATCGAGCCTGCCCCGCCATTCAATATGATCATGGTTGATGATCCACTTCAATGTCTTTTTCCCACACTATCCTCATATCCCCTTATGTCATCTGTATTTAGAAATCTGTCAATCTCTGCTTTAAACATACTCTATGATTGAGCTTCCACAGCCCTCTGGGGTAGAGAATTCCAAAGATTCACACCCTCTGATTAAAGAAATTTCTCCTCATCTCTGTCCTAAGTGACTTCCCCCTCATTTTGAAATTGTGTCCCCTGGTTCTAGACTCCCCAGCCAGGGGAAACATCTTACCTGCATCTACCCTGTCTATCCCTTTAAGTATTTTGTAGGTTTCAATGAGATCACCTCTCATTCTTCGAAACTCTAGAGAATACAGGCCCAGTTTCCCCAATCTGTCTTCATAGGACAGTCTCGCCATCCCGGGAGCAAGTCTGGTGAACCTTCGTTGCACTCACTCTATGGCAATAATATCCTTCCTAAGGTAAGGGGACCAAAACTGCACACAGTACTTCAAGTGCGGTCTAACCAAGGTTCTATACAATTGAAGCCAGACTTCACTACTCCTGTACTCAAATCCTCTTGCGAAAAAGGCTAACAATACCATTAGCCTTTCTGACTGCTTGCTGCACCTGCATGTTAGCTTTCAGTGACTTATTGACAAGGCCACCTAGGTCCTGTTGTACATCTACACTTTCTAGTCTCTTACCATTTAAGACATACTCTGCATATCAATTCCTCCTACCAAAATGGATAACCTCACATTTTTCCACATTATATTCCATCTGCCACATTCTTGTCCACTCACTAAGACTGTCCAAATCCCCTTGAAGCTGCTTTGCATCTTCCTCACAACACACATTCCCATCTAGTTTTGTGTCATTCGCGAACTTGGAAATATTACATTTGGTCCCCACATGCAAATCATTGATATATATTGTGAACAGCTGGGGCCCAAGCACTGATCCCTGCAGTACCCCACTAGTCGCTGCCTACCATTGCGAGAATGACCCGTTTATTCCTGCTCTCTGCTTTCTGCCTGTTAACCAATCCTTAATCCATGCCAGTATATTACTTCCTATCGCATGTGCTTTAATTTTGCTAACCAGCCTCCTGTGGAGGACTTTATCAAAAGCCTTCTGAAAATCCAAGTATACCACGTCCACCTACTCTGCTTTATCAATTCTGTTAGTAACATCCTCAAAAAAACTCCAACACGTTTGTCAAACATGATTTCCCATTCATAAATCCATGTTGACTATGTTCAATCAGATCATTATTATCCAAATGTCCATTTATCACATCCTTTAGAATAGATTCTAGCATTTTCCCAATGACCGATGTAAGACTAACAGGTCTGTAGTTCCCTGTTTTCTCTCTCCGTCCCCTCTGAAATGGTGGCATGACATTTGCAACCTTCCAATCTGCAGGAACCGCTCCAGAATTAATAGAATGTTGGAAGATGATCGCCAATGCATCCACTATCTCCATAGCTACCTCTTTCAACACTCTGGGATGTAGAATATCAGGTCCTGGGGACTTATCAACCTTCAGCCCCATTAATTTCTCCAATGCAACCTTCTTACTAATGCTAATTTCCTTCAGTTCCTCATTCTCCCTCATCCCTTGGATCTCTAATTCTGGGAGATTTCTTGTATCTTCCTCAGTGAAGACACACACAATGTAATCATTTAGCATCTGTGCCATTTCTCTATTCCCCATTATAAATTCTCCTGACTCTGCCTGTAATGGACCCACATTTGTCTCAGCCAAACGTTTCCTTTTTACATACCTATAGAAGCTTTTACAGTCCATTTTTATATTTTTTGCTAGCTTACATTCATATTCTATTCTCCCTTTCTTTATCAGTTTCTTCATCCTTCTTTGCTGTATTCTAAAATCCTCCCAATCCTCAGGTTTACTACTATTTCTGACAACTTTATAGACCTTTTCTTTTAATCTTATATGTACATACATATGAATTAGGAGCAGGAGTAGGCCACTTGGCCCTTCAAGCCTGCTCCACCATTCAACAAGTTCATGGCTGAACTGATTACTCCACATTTCCACCTACATCCGATAACCTTCCACCCCCTTGCTGATCAAGAATCACACATACAAATAGATTACAGAGGGGAAAAACAGAGTTGGGAGGTTGGAGTAGAGTCCTTAATAAAAAATGAAATTTAAATACGGAAGTTCAGTCGCAGAGTCCTTAGTTGAAGTTATAGTCCTGAGGTCCTCGCTGGGCCACGTGCACAACTTGGGCTTGCTTCTCTGGTTTGTACCTTTGCAGACAGATACAATCCTTAACTTCCTTTATTATCCACAGTTGACTGCCGTTACTTTTGGGCTTTTGTGCCTTGAAGGAATGTATAGTTGCTGTAAACTATGTAATATTTCTTGAAAGACTATCCATTGCCTATGTACTGTCATACCTTCATGTATTTTCCCAATCCACATCAGCCAATTTGCCCCTCATACCTTCATAATTTCCTTTGTTCAAATTTAACCCCTGGCTTCAGATTGAACTATCTCACTTTCAAACATAATGTAAAATTCTATCATATTATGGTCACTCATCCCTAAAGGTTCTTTTACAAGATTCCTAATTAGCCCTTTCTCATTACATAAAATTAGATCTAAAATAGCCTGTTCTTTAGTCACTTCTTCAACATACTGCTCTAGAAAACCATCCCGAACACACTACAGAAATTCGTCCTCCACTGCATTAGTGCTCATTAGGTTTACCCAGTCTTTATGCAGATTGAGGTCACCCATGCATTACCCATGCCATATGCTTCGCCAATCTCCTGATTAATACCATGCCCCACATGACCACTACTGTTTGGTGGCCTATAAACAACGCCGACCAATGTTTGCTGCCCCTTGCTGTTTCTTAGCTCCACCCAAACAGATGCGACATTCTGTTCTTCTGATCTGAGATCCTCCCTTACTAATGTACTGATCCTATCCCTTATTATCAGTGCAACACCACCTCCTTTTCCTTTTCGCCTGTCTTTCCTAAATGTCAAATATCCTTGAATATTCAGTTCCCAGTCTTGGTCACCCTGTACCACGTTTCTGTTATGGCAATTAGATCATACCCATTTACCCCTATTTGGGCCTTTAAATCATCTACCTTGTTGTGAATGCTGCGTGCATTCTTGTAGAGTGCCCTTAATCTTGTCTTCTTGATATAATTCTGCATTCTACGCCTAGATGATGCTTGCCTTTGTTTCGCCTGCCTTCTAATGTCACTTGCTACTTTTCTACTTCCTGTTACCAGCTTTACTTCCTTCCAATTTGAGCTACCTCTCAGATTCCCAACCCCTGACAAGATAGTTTAAACCCTCCCCAAAAGCACAAGCAAATCTCCAGGCAAGGATATTAGTTCCGGTCCTGTTAAGGTGTAGCTTGTCCATCTTGTACAGGTCCCACCTGCCCCAGAACTGGTCCCAATGCCTCAGAAATCTGATGACCTCCCTCCTACACCAATTCTCCAGCCACGTGTACAATCGATCAATCTTCCTATTCCTATACTCACTAGCACATGGCACTGGGGGTAATCCTGAGATTACTGCTTTGGAGGTTTTGCTTTTTAATTTCCTTCCTGTTACGAACAGGTGAGAAAGGTGTCTATGGATCTTTCTCAGCCTTCATCTGGTCTTATTGTAACAGGGTTTAATTTTAAACACACTGTATTTTGAGATCCCTTGGTGAATCCTTGTTCACCACTTTCCAATTATAAGGCAAAGAAATGAGCACAATCAGCTTTCTTAGGTTTAAAGAAGAAAAGTAAAATTTATCAAAACTTAAACTTAAACTCTAATTCAGTTAACGCCTATGGATACACGCCGTGCCCCACACTAGCATGCATACGCGATATGCACATGCAAATAGAGATAGAAAAGAGCAGAATAAAAAATAAAGTAGAGGAGAGATTTGAGGCAATATCAGAAGAGTTTCTTGTTACTGTGCTTCGAGCTCACTGTAGTCCTTTTGTAGGTAGTTCTTGCTTGTAGGTAATTCTTGCTTTTCGTTGGGGCCCAATATTCTTCTTAAACCTCGTTCACTGTAGGAGACTTTTCTCTCTCGGGGTTCCTGCATCTTCAATGGATTCCAAAGCTGGTGAGAAAGATATGAGCAGACAGGAGAGAGATCTTTTCAATCCAGGAGCAACAGCTTTCTGAGTTCAAATTCTCTGTGCCAAGTTCAAATTCAAAAAACTCCAACAGCCAGTTAGTCATGTGACTAAACTGGTCTGACCATGTCTGTTTGTGTATTTGGCCATCTTAGCAGTTAACCGGGAATGCTAGCCTCTCCACCTTCAACGTCTGGTAATCAAAAGTCCATTGTGGATTAAATTGGAGCAGGGAGTGGACCCTTTGTCCTTTCCAAGTACTGTCTGTCACTATGCAAATGTCTTTCCAATCAAGGGTCTGGTGTTTTTTTTTAAAACAAGGTCTTTTTTTACTCCAGTAACAGTTTAAAAATCAATGTTCATGTGGCAAAATTAATGTCTCATTCTTGGCAGGTGGGGGTCTGCATGACATTTCCTAACTCCCTAAAATCTGCTTTCAGGACCTCATACCTCTTCCTACCTATGTCATTGGTACCAATGTGGACCACAACCTCTGGCTGTTCACCCTCCCACGTGATATCCTTGCCCCGGCACCAGGGAGGCAACACACATCCTGGAGTCATGTTTACTGCTGCAGAAATGCCTGTCTGATTCCCTGACTATCACATCCCCCATCACTGTTGTTCTTCCACTCCTCTTCCTCCCTACCTGTGCGGCTGAGCCACCCGTGGTGCCACAGACTTTGCTCTGGCTGCACTCCCCTGAGGAACCATCGCTCTCACCAATATCCAAATTGGAAAACTGATTAGCAAGAAAGATAGACTCAGGGGACTCCTACACTGCCTGCCTGGTTCTCTTAGACTGCCTGGTGGTCACCCATTCCCTCTCTGCCTGCATGCTCCTAACCTGCGGTGTGACCGTCTCCCTAAAGGTGCTATCCACATAGTCCTCCGCCTCATGGATGCAGTGACTCCAGCCGCCGCTCAAATTCCGAAACCCGGAGCGCAAACGTTTGCAGCTGGTGACACTTCCTGCAGATGTATTCGTCTAGGACATGTGGTGCATCCATGACTTCCCACATACCGCAGGACATACATTCTACTTGGCCAAGCTGACCTCCCATAACATAACTTTAAAAACTTTTATTACAATGAGAAGTAAAATAACTTACTAGTTACTCACCAATCAGCTTCTTCCCCTGTACCGAACAGACAAGCAGCTACTGGAGGCTGAATAAAGGTAGAAGACAGAAAGAAATCAGCCCCTCCCTCAGGCACCAATCCCACTTTACACTGTGTGCACTCAAATTTATTTTCTTCTCAATTTATAGTTCCCCTCCTTCCCAAACTCTCTCAATTACCAAACTCCCTTCTTAACACTCCGTGCCCTCCACCAGCACTCAGAGCAGACAAGCAGTACTGAAAGTCCCCTGAATTTATACTCTGATAGCCACACCTAATTGTTAGACTTGGGATTAACAGTGCTGTTGCTGGTGTCCCATTCTTTTGCTTGGCCACGCCCATAAAGCAGAGTTTTGGAGCCAAAAGTTTTAATGGTGATGAAGGTCATTTTCAGCCTTCTCAAAGCTGTTGGAGGCTGCTGTTTGATGGATTCTTAAAAAAATTTCTGTCCTGTCTTGAACATTTGGTCATGCCTCCCCACCCTCCCCAGTGCTCCCGATCGGGTGCCCTGATGCCCCGTGTCACACCTCACAGAGTCGGTTATATAAAATACTTCTTTCTGTGCAAGCTGTATCAGAAGGTGGACTCAGGCTAACGCTTCCACGATCTGCAGTAGTTTTACCAGGATCGCGCGGCTCTGCTTTGTAATGGACACCTACATTGTTGCAGAATCACTCACACAGACTTCCACTCTGCTGTATGCATTGCAGATAAGCTTGTCACACACTGGAATTCTGTAGCGTGTGGAGGGATTCAGTGTTGCAGATTCTGCAAAATCTTTGAATCAAATCTTCAAATACTACCAGCTGCAACCATATTGTGTTTCTCTTTCTTAAGCACAAACACACCAACCACATGAGGAGGATTGATAACTAAAATAAGTGGGTTCTTTATTTGAAGATATGAAACTATGTACAACAATAACCAGGACGTCCACGGCACAGTGGCGCAGTGGTTAGCACCGCAGCCTCACAGCTCCAGCGACCCGGGTTCAATTCTGGTTACTGCCTGTGTGGAGTTTGCAAGTTCTCCCTGTGTCTGCGTGGGTTTCCTCCGGGTGCTCTGGTTTCCTCCCACATGCCAAAAGACTTGCAGGTTGATAGGTTAATTGGCCATTATAAATTGCCCCTAGTATAGGTAGGTGATAGGGAAGTATAGGGACAGGTGGGGATGTGGTAGGAATATGGAATTAGTGTAGGATTAGTATAAATGGGTGGTTGATGGTCGGCACAGACTCGGTGGGCCGAAGGGCCTGTTTCAGTGCTGTATCTCTAAACTAAACTAAAAATGTCTGGTTGCTCTAACTGTTCCTAACTTCTGCTCGATAATTACATGAGTATATACATTATATCCTGTCTGGTGATGGACAGCCATTTCATATATGCCCCTTAAAGCAATACCAGAACAGCAACCACTGATTTCAGACCAAAACTACACTGTAAATGCACACAAAGGTTTTAGATGACTGAAAAATCCTTTTTGATGCGACTCATAAGGCTAAAGCAAGGCTAGCTGCTAGGGGTTTTGAAGAGAGACTGGATAATACAGATGTTAGAGTGGACTCTTCCACAGCTGTAAAAGTATTCTTGAAAATCTTTTTAACTCTTTTGGCCACATATTCATGGGAGTGTAGATCAATCAACATAAAACACATATTTCTGCGGTGCAACACTTTTCAGGGAGAAAAGTTTCTGGAACTGCCCAAAGAGGCAGCAGATGCAGACAGAAAACTATGGAAACTAAACCTATGTATCTATGGCCTGAATGATGCTTCCAGGTTGTGGAATTTTTTGGTGAGGTTGGTGTTGCTGAAAATAGATCATGTTCAACTGTTTTATTGGTATCATAAAGGAAAATTTTCAGGCCTCTTTATGATGAATGTTGATCATTTCTTATGGGGTGGTACTGCGGAATTTGAGAAATGTGTTATTCATATGGTTAGAGTAGAATTTGTAGTAAAGTTGGGAGTCACGGTGGGGCTTTTAAATACATTGGTTCAGAAATTAAACAAAGTAGGTCTGGAATAACTTTAAATCAACAATCCTATTTAGTGGGTATTACTCCCATCCCAGTTAATAATACTAGGTCATCACAGGAAGATGATATATGTAAAGAAGAGACAAAGCAATTGTGAAGCTTGATTGGTCAGTTGAAATAGTTGTGCACTCAGACCAGACCAGATGCTAGTATTGATGTATTGGAGTTAAGTACGACAATGAAATGCCCTAACGTATAGAATGTTTTAAGGGTAAATAAAACATTAAGAAATTTAAATCTAGATAAGTGCATACTTAAGTTCCCATCCTTAGGTGACCCAAAGAAGATGAAGCCAGTAATTTTTAGTGATGCTTCACATGCTTAGCTTCCTGATGGGTATTCTAGTGCAGCTGATTTCATAATATTCCCGATCAGTGAGAATGGAAAATGTTGTTCTTTAGCTTGGGAAGCTAAGAAAATAAATGGGTTGTTAATAATACTCTAGCTGCCGAAATACTGATTCTTGTGGAGGCAGTGAATATGGGATTCTATTTGTCAAATATTTTAAGTGAGATTTTATACAATGGACGTACTAAAGATATGTATTGATATTACTTTAATTGCTCTAATACTGATTAACACACTATTGAATATGTAAATAGCTTAGCATACATCATCAGAAGAAGTGATGCCAGTTAACGTGATACAGTAGTTGGAGCAGTGTTAGTCAGCAGGTAGCACGTGTACTGAAGAGCTCTCCTAGAATACTGTTATTCTTTAATTAAGAACCCTTTGTTTAGTTTACCAATCATTGTCATAGTGTTTGGTACGTTTTTGTTCACAGCCAATAGCTAAACAGTATACCCATTGAATGTTATGTAGGTACTCATTCTTTGAGGGATAATGTACACTTTACAAAAACTGTGTGTGAGTAAAGTTTACGGATTGGGAGAGGAGGTAAATGTTTGTAATGTGTATCGCTGCAAATAAATGCTTATAAAAGTGTGTAAAGATTGGCTCTAGTTCTATTCTTCACTACCTGACGTTCTGGAGTATAACACAAGTAGTCTGCCTAGAGCCCTCTCAGTCACAACCAAGGCCTTCTCCACATACAGCACCACTAGCTGCAGAATTCAACAACTTTAAACAACCCTTCAAACCAACAAACACTTCCACAAACCAAAGCATAGCCAGTAACGAATAATCAGCCACTAACCTGCAAACTGTTGAAAGGTCAAAAATGGCAGCGCAGGCAGCAAATCAGCATTACATCCTAACCCAAGTCATGATCTTCCTACTCTGCATATTTTTGGCACAAGCTCCTAACGCCCATGCTAACACCCTCACATCAATGACGTTTCCTCACATGGCACCGGAAGTGTGCGCCTATGGTGCAAATGCCATTTTAGGTCCAAATCAGCACCCACAGTGCCAAAACAATAGGTGCTACAGAGCAGAATTTCACAGCCAATTTTGTCTAGTTTTGGTCCTGCTACTCCAAATTGGAACGTTAGAATCTCAAGAGTGACCATCCAGAAAGAAGAACTGCAATCGTATCATGTGAGTTATCAAGACTCCAAATTGACATTGCCGCCCTCAATGAGACCCACCTTGCTGTGGAGGGGCAGCTGAAGAAACAAGCAGGGGGATACACCTTCTTGTGGAAAGGAAAGGCTGACAGCAACCCTCGTGTCCACTGAGTTTGTTTTGCCATCCATAATAGGATCTTTGATGCACTGTCACAACTCCCCAATTGTAGAAATGAAAGACTCATGACACTTTACCTACAGCTCAGCCATAATCAATATACAGCACTTATACCCCAACCCCTGACTCCGATGAAGATGTTATGGAAAAGTTCTATTCTAACCTTGATGAAGTCCTCACTGCCATCCCAAAAAAGAAAAGATCATCCTTCTGAGGAACTTTAATGCCTGGGTTGGCCGTGACTCCAATGTCTGGAGAGGAACCATTGGGAAAAACGGGCTGGGAAAAGCTAATGCAAATGGTATCCTCCTGCTGACAAAGTGTGCTCAGCATGGCCTCATTATAAAAACTCCCTCTTCTGCCAGAAGGACAAATACAAAACCACATGGAGGCATCCTAGATCAAAGCACTGGCACCTCCTTGATTATGTCATTGTTCAAATCAAAGATCTAAGTGATGTCTGTATCACTCAATCCATGCAGGGGACTGATGCCGGCTGGACAGATCATCGGTTTGTTTGATCGATGATGAACATCCACCTAGCACCAACGCATCGCAAGACTCAAAAGTCCAAGAGGAAGAAGATCGATGTCTCAGCACTAAAGCAGCCCGGCCGAATTCCAAGTGCAGCTCACAACCAGTCTGGAAAATCCAACACAATTTCGGAAGAGTGGGAACAAATAAAGTCAGCTCTACTCCTGTGTCCAGACCATTGGGTTCAAAATAATTGTTACCAGGACTGATTCAATGAAAATGATGTTGAACTATGTGACCCCCTGGAACAAGAATGAGCAGCCTTCATTGTCTGGCAGAACCAGCACTACCAAATCAATAAGGCAGCATTCCAACAGATCAAGCCTGACATCCAAAGACAAATCTGGAAGATAAAGAGCAAGTGGTGGGAAGGGAAAGCCCGTGAGATTCAACAATATGCTGACCATCATGACATGCAAAGCTTTTTTGAAGCCACCAGGGCCATCTATAGATCAAGGTCAATTGGACAAAATCCCCTTCACTCACAGGATGGTATCTCTGTTCTTCAGGATGACAACGCCTTCCGTCAATGCTAGAAAGAACATTTTCAACAACTCCTCAACTGTGAATCCACAGTGGCAGCTGATAGTCTCCAGGCTACCCCCCAGTATCCTGTGGTAAAATCCATGGATGAACCACCATCAATGGGAGAGTTGCAACAAGCAATCAAATGGATGAAAAACAACAAAGCCTGGGGCCTCAATGCTATTCCAGCTGGGGTCTTCAAAGCTTTTGCTCACATCAAGTCTCCATGCACTCATCCTATGGATTTGGGAGGAAAAAGAATCCTCTCCACCACCCCCCACCACCCGCACCCCCCCCCCCCCCACCCCACAGACTTCAGGAAAGCGACAATCATAACTATCTTCAAGAAGGGAAATAAATCATGCTCTGGGAACTATCGAGGTATTCCCCTCTTGTCCATGCCAGGGAAAATCCTGACACACATTCTCCTGAATTGCCTACTTCCTGTGGCTGAGGAAATCCTCCCAAAGACACAGTGTGGCTTTAAACCTTCCAGAGGAACCTCTGACATGATCTGTGTTGCCGGATAAATCCAAGAAAAGTGTCGAGAACAACACCAGGAACCCTTCATTGCATTCATTAACCTGACCAAAGCATTTGACTCAGTAAATCACGAGGCTCTGTGCTGCAATGATTTGAATATCCAAGAAATTTCATCACAATCCTGCAATTGTTCCACAATGATATGACTACAACTGTCTTGAGTGGGAGATCTGAAACAGATGCCTTCAAAATTTGGACCGGGGTCAAGCAAAGCTGTGTGATAGCCCCTAGAGTATTTACAATCTCGCTGACAGTGGCTATTCACCTCATCAAAGATCAACTGCCCTCTGGTGTGGGTATTAAATACCATGTAGATGGAAAAGTCTTTAACCTTAGTTGCCTCCGTGCCAAAACTAGACTGACCACCATAGACATACATGATCTACAGTTTGCGGATGATTGCAGTGTCTTTGCCCGTTCTGCACCAGATTTGCAATCCACTCTTGATCTCTTTAATTCTGCATACAAGAGACTCAGCCTGTCCTTGAATGTTGCCAAAACAAAACACATGTATCAACTCACACCTGGTCAGCCAAATATTCCACCTCCCATATATGTTGAAGGAGAGACTTTGGAATATGTTGAGCACTTCCCATTGCTTGCAACCGCCTCTCTCAAAAGGCCACCATTGACAAGAACAGATCTGCAGCGCCAGCTCAGCCTTCTACAAAGTTTTTGACAACAAAGACCTCCACAAGTCAACAAAGGTCCTGCTATACAGAGCAGTTGTCGTCATCACATTCCTGTACTGCAGTGAGAACTGGAATGTGTATCAGTGATACATAAGAGCACCAGAGAAATTCCATCAGCAGTGCCTCCGCTGCATCATCCAGATTCAATGGGAGAATTGTCGAAGAAATGCAAGTATTCTTCTTGAAGCCAGCTCCTCAAGAATTCAGGCAAAGCTCCTGCAAAATCAACTCTGATGGACCGGACACTGTGTCAGGATGACCGAAAACCATCTCCCCCACCAGGTCCTATTTTCTCAACTCTCAAACAGCCAGCATTCTGGGGAGGACAAAGAAAACGCTTCAAAGACCCTCTGAAGCTCTCTTTGAAGTGGAGCAGCATTGACATTGAAAACTGGGTGGAGTTTGCTAGCAATCATTCAAAATGGCGACAATTTGTCCATCAAGCTGCATCATGCTTTGAGGGCAAAAGCCTTATTAATATGGCAGAGCAGCAGCAGAGAAGGAAATAAAAGGAAGCAAATCCTGCACTCCAGATCCCACTACCTCATGGGATGTCTGCCCCACGTGCCCAAAGATCTGCGTGTCAAGAATCAACCTGTTCAGTCACATGAAGACCCATGGCAGAAACTACGACCCTGAGTAGACGTCATCTTCACATCAAGGGACAGCCAACGAGGACTTCAAAAGGATCATCAAGTGATTGTGCAGGATCTGTTGGAGGGCTACAAGATTTTTATCAGAATTTAGAGGATTGGTTATGAAGAGTGATCATATGTGCTTTACTCTCTTGGAAGCAAAGATTTAGGAATTTTTTTAAGATTATGAGAGGGTTCAGTAATGTGGAAAATGAGTGTTTTTTCTGCCTTATACTGAAAGGTAAGGAATAATATGATCCATTTGCTAACCCTTCCCCAGAATCCTGCCTCTTTGGGTACAGGACAATTCTAAACTGCCATTATGTGGGTAGGTGGTGGAAGAATTTTAAGCAGCACCAAATTATTCTGGGTCCCTGCCATGTTTTTGTATGCTCCCAAATTCACCTAGATGGAGGGAATGTGCTTCCTGTGTTCTGCATCCCCATCAATGCAGATGCCACTAGAACAGGCAAGACTTGCAGGAGTACATTATCCACCAGAATTCCTGCCAGTCCTGCTTCTGCAGCCCCCAACACCCAGTGCACCTACATAATGTAGATACACAGAATGGGCCAGGATCACATCCTGGCAGAAATGGGCCCACAAGTGTCTGGAATGTTGGTTATCTAATGATCAACTGCTGTTAGGAAAGTGTAAATTTAAGACGCAGCTCCATCAATCATTGTTGATAAAACTAACCGCTTTGGTCATCTCAGAGGCCCATTTACACTGTACCACAGCAATATTCCACCCCTCTCTGAGGTGAGAAATCCAATTGTGCAAAAAAGGCATAAATTATTCGAACAATTCTGAACTCAAGATTTTGAACTGCTTCAGGGATGCACCCATAGGGCTGGATTTTATCAGCCTTCTAGGGACAGGCTGGGAGGTGAGGGAAGGCGGGGGTTGGCGTGCCCACTGCCTTCCTGACACAATGGACTTTTACCTGGGGACGGGGAAGGTCGAGGCTGGCCTTCCCGCCTAGAGGCCAATTAAGAGGCTGTTCCTGCTACCACAGCAGGGGGCACTCCACCACGTGGGGAGGCCACTCAGTAAAAGCCGGCGGCCTCCCTGTGGGCTCGGGGAATGAGGACCCTCCCAATTGAGTACCCTGTGGCCCACGGCACCCCCCCCCCTCCCCCGCCCTCCACGGTGGCAAGGGCTGTCCCTGCTGAAAGTTCCCCCCACTCTCATCAATAAACCCCCAACCCACTTATCAGGGTCTAACTGAATAGCCCCGGCAAACCCTACCCCTCTCACCTGTCTTCTGGGGCCTCCTTCTGCTCCAGGCCTCCTGCTGCTCCTGGCTTCCTGCAGTACCAGCAGTGGCCACCGCTCCCAGTGGCGCTGCTCAGACTGCTGAGCTGCAGCCGGCTCATTGGCCAGCAGCTCTTGGGGCAGGATCTTGTCCCTTAAATGGAACGGCAACCCTGATGGCGGGCAGTTAATCACCTACCCACTACTGAATTCGGCCAGGGGTCCAACAAATAGTCAAGGCTGGTAACCCCCCCCCACCCCCCACTTTCCAGCCTGTCGCCAGGTCTCCTGCTGCCGAAATAAAAGGCAGCCCATAAAGTGGGTGGAAATTCCATTCCATCCCTCAACCATCCAGGAGCCTGTCAAGATTAAATTTATTTAGCAAAACGTTGATTAACATGTGGTACAAATTGACAATGCCGGAGGTCAAAAAGAAAACTTGCAGAGATTTTGAAGTTCTTGGCATCCGATGGAATTCATGGTTATTACATTTTGTAAATGATGGAGTGATATCTCATAAGAAAGAAAGGGGATGGTTGGATGGGGAGCTAGCTTCATCATCTTCCCATGCCCGTATTGCTGTGAGAATCGTGCTAAAAGTATAATCCTTCAGCTACAGAAAGATATTTTAAAAGTAATGTATGACATTTTAATTAATAATAATATGTTTCATAAAGATATTAAATTTCAGTAAACCTGCAAATCCAGAACTATAACATGTTTATAAATGTTTGATAACATTGTCCAACATGCATTATTAATTTTTAACAAACATTGGGTTATAAAAATTATTCAAAATACTTTGAAATTGTACTTGGTATCAAAGCTTATTTATTTATCCTGAGCCTTAGGTAATTATCATTTAGATTATAATCTTGCAGTGTAAATGCTCATTACATTGCTATAATCGAGCAAACAAATTAAATTTCACTGATGCCCTCAGGTTGATAAGAGACTTCCCAGGATCTCTGCCTATAATCTTTTGAAATTGCATACAGCTAGAAATGTAGAATTTTAAAAGCGCATAGTTATTACCAATACATTTGGCTACCAAGAGGGAAAATTGATAGCTCCTAACCTGTCAGCAAACATAAGTAACAAGAACACAGTAATTCACCGCCATAAGAACGTAGGACAAGGAGTAGGGCCTTTAGCCCCTCAAGCCTGTTGCATCATTCAATGAGATCATGGCTGCTCTGTGAACTTACTCCATATGCCCACCTTTCCCAATATCCCTTAATACATTGGGGTAACAAGTATGCATCAATTTCAGATTTAAAATTTGCAATTAATCTCGCATCAATTGTCATTCGCAGAAGAAAGTTCCAAACTTCTATCAACGTTTTTATGTAGATGTGTTTCCTAATTTTATTCCTGAAAGGTTGAGCTCCAGTTTTTAGACTATGCCCCCTTGTTCTAGATTCCCCACACAGCGGAAGTAGTTTCTCTCTGTCTACCCTCTCTGTTCCCCTTAATACCTTGAAAATTTCAATTAAATCACTCCTTAACCTTCTAAATTTCAGGGAATACAACCCTAGTTTGTATAATCTCTCCTCATAATTTAACCCTTGAAGTCCAGGTATCATTCTGGAAATTGTTGAATGTCAAGGGGAGATAGTTAGATTCTCTCTTGTTGGAGATGGTGATTGCCTGGCACTTGTGTGGCCTAAATGTTACTTGCCACTTACCTGAATGCTGTCCAGGTCCTACTGCATGGGGGAAGGACTGATTCGTCATTTGAGCAGTTGCGAATGTAATCATCAGCAAACATCCCCACTTCTGACCTTACGATGGTGGGAAGGTAATTGATGAAGCAGCTGAAGATGGTTGGGCCTAGGACACTACCCTAAGGAGTGTCCCACAGACACATGGTCCACCTGCCCACCTCATTCCCCAGCACCAGATCCAGCAATGCCTCCTTCTCAGTTGGACCGGGAACATACTGGGCAAGGAAGTTCTCCTGAACACATTTCAGAAAATCCTCACCCTCCGTTGCCTTTACTCTAAAATTATCTCAATCAATATTTGGGTAATTAAAGTCCCCCAATATCACCACTCTATAGTTCTTGCACATCTCTGTCATTTCTCTGCAGATTTTCTCCTCTATCACTCTCTCACTGTTTGGAGGCCTATAGAATGCCCCCAATAGCATGCTTCTCAACTCTAACATCCTCTCTTTTCAATACTACAATTCCATCCCTAATCAGTACTGCCACTCCACCTCCCCTTTATCCTTTTCTACTTTTTCTGAACACTTTGTGACCATGAATATTAAGCACCCGGTCCTCACCAATTTAAGCTATATTTCCGTTATTGCCATGACATCATATTCCCACACAGCTATTTGCACATGTGGCTCACCAACCTTATTTACCATATTTTGTACGTTTACATACATGCATTGTAATTCTGTCTTTGTGTTCCTCATAGTCCTTCTTAGTCTGCTCCTTTCTAAAGTAGTACTAGTTCCTTCTCTAGTACTATCCAATACTTTCACTCCATTGTGCACCTTATTCCACTTTTCTACTTCTATATGCTGGTGCCCATCCCCTATCAATTTAGTTTAAATCCTCTCCAACCACACTAGTGAATCTCCCCACAAGGACATTGGTCCCAGTCCCCATGAGGTGCAAACTGTCCCTTTTGAATTGCTGCGTCCTGCCCCAGAACTGGTCCCATGGATCTGAAGCGCTCCCTCCTGCATGATGCCTCAAGCTACACATTGATCTTCCCTATCTTCCTATTTCTACTCACATTGGTGCATGGTATTGGGAGTACTTAGGACCTTCAAGGTCCTACTTTTAAACTTCCTCCCTAGCTCCTGAAACTCTGACTGTGAGATCTCATTACCTGCTCTCGCTATGTCATTGGTACTGACATATACCACAGCTTCTGGATCAATCCCTTCCCCATACAAAATATTCTGCACCCATTACAGGATGCCTTTACCCTGGCATCAGGAAGGCAATACACCATGTGGGACTCACGATGATGGTCACAGAATACCTGTCCGTTCCCCCAAACTATGGAATGTCTCTAACAAGTATACCGTTTTGGATACTGTTGGGGGGGATGGCCTATCAAGGGAAAACAACAGCAGCAGCCAGAGCAGTGGCACCACGGCTGGCACTGTTGTTCAGCAGGGAGGGACAAAGCGCAGAAGAGCAATAGTTATAGGGGACTCTATAGTCAGGGGCACAGATAGGCGCTTCTGTGGACGTGAAAGAGACTCCAGGATGGTATGTTGCCTCCCTGGTGCCAGGGTCAAGGATGTCTCCTAATGGACAGGGGGCATTCTGAAGGGGGAGGGTGAACAGCCAGAGGTTGTGGTACACATCGGTACCAATGAGATAGGCAGGAAGAGTGATGAGGTCCTGCAGGGGGAGTTTAGGGAGTTAGGTAGTAAGTTAAAAAAACAGGACCTCTAGGGTTGTAATCTCTGGATTACTCCCTGTGCCACGTGCCAGTGAGGCTAGGAATAGGAAGATAGTGCAGCTAAACACGTGGCTGAGCAGCTGGTGTAGAAGGGAGGGTTTCAGATATCTGGACCATTGGGCTCTCTTCAGGGACAGATGGGACCTGTACAAGAAGGACGGGTTGCATCTAAACTGGAAGGGCACTAATATCCTGGCTGCAAGGTTTGCTAGCGTCACTCGGGAGGGTTTAAACTAGTGTGGAGGGGGGTGGGAACCAGAGCAGTAGGACAGCTAGTGAAGTAAATGAGGAGGACATAGTTAATAAGGCCAGTAGGACTAAGAGGAAGAGCAGGCAGGGAGATGTTGCTGAGCACAGCGGGACTGGTGGTCTGAAGTGCATTTGTTTCAATGCGAGAAGTATAACAGGTAAGGCAGATGAACTTAGAGCTTGGATTAGTACTTGGAACTATGATGTTGTTGCAATTACAGAGACTTGGTTGAGGGAAGGGCAGGATTGGCAGCTAAATGTTCCGGGATTTTGAAGCTTCAGGCGGGATAGAGGGGGATGTAAAAGGGGTGGGTGATTTGCATTACTGGTTAAGGAGCATATCACAGCTGTACTGCGGGAGGATACCTCAGAGGGGTCATGCAGCGAGGCAATATGGGTGGAGCTCAGGAATAGGAAGGGTGCAGTCACGATGTTGGGGGTTTACTACAGGCCTCCCAACAGCCAGCGGGAGGTAGAGGGGCAGATATGTAGACAGATTTTGGAAAGATGTAAAGGTAACAGGATTGTGGTGGTGGGTGATTTCAACTTCCCCAATATTGACTGGGACTCACTTAGTGCTAGGGGCTTGGATGGGGCAGAATTTGTGAGGAGCATCCAGGAGGGCTTCTTGAAACAGTATGTAGATAGTCCAACTAGGGATGGAGCCATTCTGGACCTGGTATTGGGGAATGAGCCCGGCCAGGCGGTCGAAGTTTCAGTGGGGGAGCATTTCGGGAGCAGTGACCATAATTCCATAAGTTTTAAGGTACTTGTGGATAAGGATAAGAGTAGTCCTCGGGTGAAGGTGCTAAATTGGGGGAAGGCTAATTATAACAATATTAGGCAGGAACTGAAGAATTTAGATTGGCGGCGGCTGTTTGAGGGTAAATCAACATCTGACATGTGGGAGTCTTTCAAACGTCAGCTGATTAGAATCCAGGACCAGCATGTTCCTGTGAGGAAGAAAGACAAGTTTGGCAAGTTTCGGGAAGCTTGGATAACACGGGATATTGTGAGCCTGTCAAAAAGAAAAAGGAAGCATTTGTAAGGGCTGGAAGGCTAGGAACAGATGAAGCACTTGAGGAATAAAAAGACAGTAGGAAGGAACTTAAGCAAGGAGTTAGGAGGGCTAAAAGGGGTCATGAAAAGTCATTGGCAAACAGGATTAAGGAAAATCCCAAGGCTTTTTATGCATATATAAAGAGCAAGAGGATAACCAGGGAAAGGGTTGGCCCACTCAAGGACAGAGATGGGAATCTATGTGTGGAGCCAGAGAAAATGGGCGAGGTGCTAAATGAGTACTTTGCATCAGTATTCACCAAAGAGAAGGACTTGGTGGATGATGAGCCTAGGGAAGTGAGTGCAGATAGTCTCAGTCATCTCATTATCAAAAAGGAGGAGGTGTTGGGTGTCTTGCAAAGCATTAAGGAAGATAGATCCCCAGGGCCTGATGGGATCTACCCTAGAATACTGAGGGAGGCAAGGGAAGAAATTGCTGGGGCCTTGACTGAAATCTTTGCATCCTCATTTGCTACAGGTGAGGTCCCAGAGGACTGGAGAATAGCCAATGTTGTGCCTTTGTTTAAGAAGGGTGGCAAGGATAATCCAGAAAATTATAAGCCGGTGAGCCTTACGTCAGTGGTAGGGAAACTATTAGAGAGGATTATTCGGGACATGATTTACTCCCATTTGGAAACAAACAAACTTATTAGCGAGAGACAGCATGGTTTTGTGAAGGGGAGGTCGTGTCTTACTAATTTGATTGAGTTTTTTGAGGAAGTGACGAAGATGATTGATGAAGGAAGGGCAGTGGATGTTATCTATATGGACTTCAGTAAAGCCTTTGACAAGGTCCCGCATGGCAGACTGATACAAAATGTAAATTCAACGGGATCAGAGGTGAGCTGGCAAGATGGATACAGAACTGGCTCGGTCATAGAAGACAGAGGGTAGCAGTGGATGGGTGTTTTTCTGAATGGAGGGATGTGACTAGTGGTGTTCCGCAGGGATCAGTGCTGGGACCTTTGCTGTTTGTAGTATATATAAATGATTTGGAGTAAAATGTAGCTGGTCTGATTAGTCAGTTTGCGGACGACACAAAGGTTGGTGGAGTTGCGGATAATGATGAGGACTGTCATTGGATACAGCAGGATATAAATCGGTTGGAGACTTGGGCGGAGAAATGGCAGATGGAGTTTAATCCGGACAGATGTGAGGTAATGCATTTTGGAAGGTCTAATGCAGGTGGGAGGTATACAGTAAATGGCAGAACCCTTAGGAGTATTGACAGGCAGAGAGATCTGGGCGTACAGGTCCACAGGTCACTGAAAGTGGCAACGCAGGTGGATAAGGTAGTCAAGAAGGCATACAGCATGCTTGCCTTCATCGGTCGGGGCATAGAATATAAAAATTGGCAAGTCATGTTGCAGCTGTACAGAAGTTTAGTTTGGCCACACTTAGAATATTGCGTGCAATTCTGGTCGCCATACTACCAGAAGGACGTGGAGACTTTGGAGAGGGTACAGAGGAGGTTTACCAGGATGTTGCCTGGTCTGGAGGGCATTAGCTATGAGGAGAGGTTGGAAAAACTCGGATTGTTTTCACTGGAATGACGGAGGTGGAGGGGCGACGTGATAGAGGTTTACGAAGTTATGAGCGGCATGGACAGAGTGGATAGTCAGAAGCTTTTTCCCAGGGTGGAAGAGTCAGTTACTAGGGGACATAGGTTTAAGGTGCGAGGGGCAAAGTTTAGAGGGGATGTGCAAGGCAAGTTTTTTACACAGAGGCTGGTGAGTGCCTGGCACTTGCTGCCAGGGGAGGTGGTGGAAGCAGATACGATAGCGACGTTTAAGAGACATCTTGACAAATATATGAATAGGAAG
This sequence comes from Heterodontus francisci, assembly GCF_036365525.1. NCBI lineage: Eukaryota > Metazoa > Chordata > Chondrichthyes > Heterodontiformes > Heterodontidae > Heterodontus > Heterodontus francisci. The sequence goes on from NC_090383.1 coordinate 50,378,193, forward strand.
GGAATAGAGGGATATGGGCCCCGGAAGTGCAGAAAGTGTTAGTTTCGGCAGACATCAAGATCGGCGCAGGCTTGGCGGGGCGAATGGCCTGTTCCTGTGCTGTACTGTTCTTTGTTCTTTGTTCTTTGTTTGTCCCTTAATGACTGCATCTCTACCCTTTGCAGTTCTACCCTGTGCAGTCCCCTGCCCATTAGTTCCATGGTCTGGACTACACTCCTTCAAGGTGTGATCACTTACAGCAGTCTTCAATGCTGAATACCGGTTTGAGAGTGACACACACCCCAAAGACTTCTTCACTTCCTGCCTCTTCCTATTCTTCTGGATGGCCATTCATCTACTATCCTGAATTCTTCTCCCTGTGGGGTAGCCACCTCCTGGAATATAAGATCCAGGAAACTCTCAGCCTACCTGATGCTCCGCAGTGACTCCAGCTGCCCCTCAAGCTTGGAAACTCTGTTCTCGAGCTGAAGCAGCTGGAGACACTTCATGCACATGTAGTCCTCCAAGACACATGAAGTGCCTTGAATTTTCTACATGGCGCAGCAATTGCAAGCGTTCTCAGCAGCCAATCCATGATCTAAAAAAACTCTTTTCCTTTTTTTTAGAATCGAGTTAGTACCTTGTTTAAACTATTAATTTTAATTAATGCCTCTATACCTCAGCTGTCACATCTCGCTGTCTCCCGCTCCCTCTCTTTGACCACTCCATGTTTTTCTTTAAATACCAGAACAACACCTCCTCCCTGAATTTAGTACTCTGTAGAAGTACTCTGTAGAACTGGAGTCTGTGCTACTTACTCCGTGCATCAACAATATCCTTTTATACTCGCAAAAGTTCCAAAGACCTGAGTCAGTCCCTGTTGACTGTAATTACCAATTCTAACTAGCCACCTAATTAATTAACTTATTAATTAACAGGCAGCTTGTTTATTACTGACTAACACTTTGACAAAAACTACAACTTAAGGTTAAAGTTATTTTAAATGCTAAATACAAAACTTAATTACATTTTAGAAAGTGATCAACCCTTAAAACTCTCTCAATTACCAAATACCCTGAGTTTAGTACACTGTAGAAGAAGTGCTCCGTAGAACTGGACTCCTCCAGTTCATTGTTCATTACTGAATGTGGCAGGATTGCAGGGTTTGATCTGATCCATTGGTTTTTGTTTAGTTCTGTCTACAACATGCTGCTTCCGCAGTTTAGCATGCATGTAGTCCTGTGTTGTAACTTCACCAGGTTGACACCTAATTCTTTGGTATACCTGGTACTGCACCTAGCATGCCCTCCTACACTCTTCAATGAACTAAGGTTGGTCCCCTGGCTTGATGGCCTTGGTTGAGTGAGGGATATGCTGGACCATGAGGTTACAGATTATGCTGGAATAAAATCCTGCGCTTCTGATGGCCTACGGTACCTTATGGATTCCCAGTTTTAAGCTGCTAGATCTGTTCGAAATCTATCCCATTTAGCACAGTGGTAGTGTCACAAAACATAATGGAGGGTATCTTCAGTGTGAAGACAGGGCTTTGTCTCCACAAGGGCTGCGTGGTGGTCACTTCTACCAGTATTGTCATGGGCAGATGCATCTGTGATAGGTAAATAAGTGAGGACAAGGTCATGTAGGTTTTTCCCTTGTGTTGGTTCTCTCAGCACCTGCCACAGGCCCAGTCTGGCAGATATGTCCTTCGGGACTCAACTAGCTCAGTAAGTAGTGGTGCTGCTGAGCCACTTTTGGAGATGGGCATTGAATTCTCCCACCCAAAGTACATTCTGTGCTCTTGCTACTCTCAGTGCTTCTTCCAGGTGGTGTTCAACATGGAGGAGCACTGATTTATCAGTTAATGGAGGCCAGTAGGTGGCAATCATCAGGAGGTTTCCTTGTTTGATCTGATGCCATGAGACTTCATGGGTTCTGGAGTCAATTTTGATGACTCCCAGGGCCTCTCCTTCCTGCTGTATACCACTGTGCCACCACCTCTGGTGGCTCTGTCCTGCCGATGGGAGAGGACATACCCAGGGATGGTGATGGAGGAATCTGGAACATTGGCTGTAAGATATAATTTGGTGAGTATGACTTTGTCAGGCTGTTGCTTGACTAGTCTGTGTGACAGCTCTCCCAATTTTGGCATAAGTCCCCAGATGTTTATGAAGAGGAATTTGCAGTGTCAATGGGCCGGGTGTGCCTTTGTGGTGTCCATTGCCGCCTTATTCAACTTTTTTGTAGCGGTTTGGTGCAACTGAGTTGCTTGCTATACCATTTCAGAGGGCAGTTAAGAGTCAACATTTCCGTGCGTCCAAAGTCACATATAGGCCAGACCAGGTAAGGACAAAGTAGATGGGGAAAAACTGTTTCCACTGGTGGAAGGGTTGAAAACCAGAGGACACTGATTTAAAGTGAATGGGGAAAAAAACACAGGCGACAGGAGGGAAAACTTTTTTACACAAGTAATGGTTAAGATCTGGAATGCACTGCCTGAGAGCGTGGTGGAGGCAGATTCATTTGTGGCTTTCTAAAAGGAATTGGCTAATTATCTGAAGAGAAAAGCAGGGCTCTGAGTTGCTCTTGCAGAGATCCAGCATGGACACAACAGTTTAAATTCCCCAGCTGCTTTGGTGGGATTTAAACTCGTGTCTGTATATCATTAGTTCAAGCCTCTGGATTACTAGTCCAGTAACATAACCACTATGCTACCGTTCCTGACATAACAGACTGACAATTTATCTAAATGACTTAGATGTGCTATGTAAATATAAATAAGATTAAATAAGAAAGACTAACATGAAGTCGCCATACAACATTATGCCAGGAGAGGGCACCAGTACATTTCACAACTGCAATGTTTTGCATTATAGATACATCCAAACTCATCTCTCCAACAAGTTCTCGCAAAAATCCCAAATCTTTGAAAAATAACACAAACATAATTTTGAGAAATGTCTTCATTACATTTAACTGCTTATAACTCTCTATGACCTACATTGTTAGTGTATAAAAAACATTTGTCTTTATATACCACTTTTTATGTAGAAAAACACCCCAAAGCCTTGAGCAACAAAAATAATCAATGTCAAGCCAAAGAAGGAGATATTACAAGGGATGACAAAAAATCTTGGTCAAAACATTATGCTTTAAGGAGGGTCTTAATGGAAGAAAGAGAGGAAACGAGGCAGCCAGGCAAGCATTTCAGAGCGTGGGACCTGGGTGGCTGAAGGCATAGCAATAATGGTGGAGTTAAGGGAGGAAGATTTACTCAAGAGACAGAGTCAGAAAAAAAGAGAATTCTGGATGTGGGAGTTTGTAGGGTTGGAGAAAGTTACAGAGATAGGAAGGGGGAAGACAGTGAAGGGATTTAAACAAAGAGAGCCAAAAATTGGATTGTTCCTGTTTTCTTGCATGGGGGTTATGATTCACAATTAGCCCTCGGCTGGTCCCATTGACGTAGGCAGCACGAAAACTTTGCATTCAGCTGAGGATGACCCGTGCTGTTGGCTGGATGAACTCCAAACAGGGCCCTAGCAGTATTCGGGACCAGTATATATTTCAGCCAATCTGCACCTCTTAAAGGCAGCTTTCCCCTCTTAAAGGGGAGCTGCACTCATTATAAGGAAATTGCTGCTGGCTGCCTGTCGTGCAAGTGGCTGTAAGGAAACAACACCATATGGAGAAACAGCCAAGAGAGAGTGCTCCCATTTTATGGGATGTGGTGCTGGAGGTCTTAGTCCAGGAGGAGAACATAAGGAGAGAGGTCATGTTTCTTCAGGGGTCCAGGAGGCCCTCAAGGCAAAGCCTCAGAAGGGAATATGAGCAGATGGCCAGGGAGGTTAAGTCCTAGAGTCTGGCCCCGAGGATCTGGCAACAGTGCCAGAAAAAGTTGTTACCTCACATAGGTGGTCAATGTCAGTAAATCCATCTTCACGTGGCATCTGAAACCCACTGCATCAACCTCTCACATTGCTCAATGCACTTCACCACCATCACTCACTCATCATCAATCTCTAGCAATGAGGACTTAGGCCTAATATTTAGATGCTCCACCTCATCCTCATACACTGACAAATGATGACAGCCTCACACTCACCTGTTGCAGCTTCCACATACCTGCATCTATCCAGCTATGGCAGGCTCATCACTCAAACATAGTGCAACACACTCACTGAAATTCCTTCCTCTCTCTTGCAGGAAAAGGTGGCCCATGACCGCATCAGGGAGCAGAGCAGAACTGGAGGGGCACATGCACACCTGCATCATCTAAACCCTCTGGAGGAGTCGGTACTCAGGATCATGGAACTGGCTGTCAAAGAAGCTGTTGCATCTGGCATTGACGAGAACATTCAGGATGTCGGTACGTTCCAGCCTTATGGCCCTTCTCAAATCCCACCTCAGCTTCTTCCTGCTATCTGGCACAAAGTGCAAGATGCAGATTGTGTGACCATGGACCTCTTGTTTTCCAGCCCATGCCCACTTCCTTCGCCCCAACCCTCCACTTCTGATTTTCAGTTTTCAGATACCCAATAGCAAAGAGACATTTTGTGTCCTCCTCACAACTTGCTTTCCTACCTATCTTTGTATTGTTTGCAAATTTGGCTACAATACACTCAGTCCCTTCATCCAAGCCATTAATATAGATGGTAAATAGTTCAGACCCCAGCACTGATTCCTGCAGCACTTCACTAGTTGTAGTTTGCCAAACTGAAAATGCTCCATTTATCCCAACTTTCTGTTTCCTGTTATTTAGCCAATCCTCTATCCATGTTAACATATTACCCCCAAAATCATGAGCTCTTATCTTGTGTAGTAACATTTTATGTGGCACCTTATTGAAAGCCCTTTGGAATTCCAAATATCATACATCTACTGGTTCCCTTTTATCCACCCTGCTTGTTACATCCTCAAAGAACTCCAATAAATTTGTCAAACACGATTTCCCTTTCATAAAACCAAGTTGACTCTGCCTGATTTCATTATGTTTTTTTAAATGTTCTGCTACTACTTCCTTAATAATGGATTCTAGCATTTTTCCAATGACAGATGTTAGGCAGCCTGATGAGGAAGGATGTGAGTTGCTGCAGACCTCAGGGGAAGAAACACCATCACTTGATCCAATATCCACAGCCACCAGCTCTGAAACTGGCACAGCGAATATCTTAGAGGGTAGTTTAGAGTCGGAATCTGCAAGTGGTAAATGGGCAATGTGGGCTGCAGCCAGTTCAGGGCAATAGGACAATTTGTTTTCCAGCTAAATGGAGGGTGAGGTCACAGACAGATTCTGCAACAGGGGATTCGGATTCAGATTTCAATGGGGCAGCCTACAGGAGAACACAGATGTGTATGCACATCAAGATGTTTGATGTATTGGCAGGCCTGCCAGACAGCCTGTTGTAACTGTCAAGGAGCATGGAGGAGTCTGTCTTCAACAGGGCCTCATGCAGAGCTTGGAGCCCATCCTTCCCAAAGTGGAAGTGGTGGCCAGCTCCATGATAGCACTTGCAGCCCCAGCCGTCTGGTGGCTATTGTCACAGCTTCCATTGAAACATAGGTGGAAGCCACCCAAACATAATGAGATTCATGCTTGCTGCCATGCAGGCTCACACTGCTGCCGTCATGTGCTCAGAGGAGCATGCAGGATTGCGCAGTAGTCCAGAAATCTGTACTCCAACAGATTACGAGGATCATTGAAGCCCAATCTCGGGGAGTGGCAGGGGTACCATGGAGTACGATCCTGCTGTCCTCTCTCACTATGACAGTTTTTGTTTCCGCCCCCAGCAGCCTGCCACCAGCCATGCTGCAGCCACGGAGGTAGCATTGCGTAGGAGCGCTAAGATAGACAAAGGCACTGTAAGACAGGCAATAAGGGGATGCACATGGGTGAATAGTTAAGTTTTCTATCTATTAATGGATGTGTGGTTGGATAAAGTTGTTATGGAAAGGTTTTTATTTTGGTGTCTTTTATTGCAGGATTTTAGCGGTGATTGGAATTATCAGATGGATTGTAAGGTAGAGAACTGTGAAGCAATGGTGGTGATGGGATAACATCCAAAAGGAACCAAAGTCTCAGTAGGTCCTCATGGACAGCCCATTCAGAAAGAAGGAGTCTCGGATGATTCCTCTCTGCTTCCTCTTCCTCCTCCTCCTCTCAAGGTGGCCTCCATCTGCCTGGTGGCAAGGGCTGCACCCTCATAACAGCAATGGAACAGCTCGAAGGGAATTAATTTTAACTTAAATTTAACATCCAGCAAACGAGGCTTTGTTATTATGAACTTTGTTCACAAACCAGCTTGCAAAACTACATGAAATGCTGGAACCACTCAGCAGGTCTGGCAGCATCTGTGGAAAGAGAAGCAGAGTTAACGTTTCGGGTCAACAAAGAACAAAGAACAGTACAGCACAGGAACAGGCCGTTCGGCCCTCCAAGCCTGCGCTGATCTTGATGCCTGCCGAAGTCTTTGTGGAAGTGAAGAAGTCTTTGGGGTGTGTGTCACTCTCAAACCGGTATTCAGCATTGAAGACTGCTGAAAGTGATGACACCTTGAAGGAGTGTAGTCCAGACCATGGAACTAATGGGCAGGGGACTGCATAGGGTAGAACTGCAAAGGGTAGAGATGCAGTCATTAAGGGACAAACAAAGAACAAAGAACAAAGAACAGTACAGCACAGGAACAGGCCATTTGGCCCGCCAAGCCTGCGCCGATCTTGATGCCTGCCGAAACTAACACCTTCTGCACTTCCGGGGCCCATATCCCTCTATTCCCTTCCTATTCATATATTTGTCAAGATGTCTCAAACGTCGCTATCGTATCTGCTTCCACCACCTCCCCTGGCAGCAAGTTCCAGGCACTCACCAGCCTCTGTGTAAAAAACTTGCCTTGCACATCCCCTCTAAACTTTGCCCCTCGCACCTTAAACCTATGTCCCCCAGTAACTGACTCTTCCACCCTGGGAAAAAGCTTCTGACTATCCACTCTGTCCATGCCGCTCATAACTTTGTAAACCTTTATCATGTCGCCCCTCCACCTCCGTCATTCCAGTGAAAACAATCCAAGTTTTTCCAACCTCTCCTCATAGCTAATGCCCTCCAGACCAGGCAACATCCTGGTAAACCTCCCCTGTACCCTCTCCAAAGCCTCCACGTCCTTCTGGTAGTGTGACGACCAGAATTGCACACAATATTCTAAGTGTGGCCTAACTAAGTCAGTGACCCTTCTTCGGAACTAGCAAATATTAGAAATGTCAAAGGTTTTAAGCAAGTGAGGCAGGGGTGGGGCAAGAGATAACAAAGGAGAAGGTGTAGATTGGACAAGTACACATAGCTGACCAAGAGGTCATGGAGCAAAGGCAAACAATATGTTAATGCTGTGTTGAAAGACAAAGCATTAGTACAGATAAGGTGTTAATGAACTGAAGAGTGAACAGCAGCAAGTACAAACATGTAAGAAAACAGTGGGTAAGCAAACTGAACAAACGACAATGAAATGAAATAAACAAAAGAAAAAGAATTGTAAAAAATGTAAAAAAGAAAAAAGAAAAAAATAGAAAAAATAACTAAAAATAAAAGAAACATGGGGGGCCCGTCATGCTCTGAAATTATTGAACTCAATGTTCAGTCCGGCAGGCTGTAGTGTGCCTAATCGGAAAATGAGATGCTGTTCCTCGAGCTTGCGTTGATGTTCAGAGGAACACTGCAGCAAGCCCAGGATAGAGATGTGAACATCTCTACCCCATCAGCCTCCATATCCAAAGGATCATCCTCCGCCATTTCCGGCACCTCCAGCGTGATGCCACTACCAAACGCATCTTCCCCTCCATTCCCCTGTCAGCATTCCGAAGGGATCGTTCCCTCCGCGATACCCTGGTCCACTCCTCCATTACCCCCACCACCTCGTCCCCGTCCCATGGCACCTTCCCCTGCAATCGCAGGAGGTGTAATACCTGCCCATCTACCTCCTCTCTCCTCACTATCCCAGGCCCCAAACACTCCTTTCAGGTGAAGCAGCGATTTACTTGTACTTCTTTCAATGTAGTATACTGTATTCGCTGCTCACAATGTGGTCTCCTCTACAATGGGGAGACCAAACGCTTTCCGGAACACCTCCGCTCAGTCCGCAAGCAGGACCCTGAGCTTCCGGTTGCTTGCCATTTCAACACTCCCCCCTGCTCTCATGCTCACATATCTATCCTGGGCTTGCTGCAGTGTTCCACTGAACATCAACGCAAGCTCGAGGAACAGCATCTCATTTTCCAATTAGGCACACTACAGCCTGCCGGACTGAACAGAGTTCAATAATTTCAGAGCATGACGGGCCCCCCATGTTTCTTTTATTTTTAGTTATTTTTTCTTTTTTTTTTCTTTTTTCTTTTTTACATTTTTCACAATTTTTTTTTCTTTTGTTTATTTCATTTCGTTGTAGTTTGTTCAGTTTGCTTACCCACTGTTTTTTTTCATGTTTGTACTTGCTGCTGTTCACTCTTCAGTTCATTAACAATTTATCTGTACTAATGCTTTGTCTTTCAACACAGCATTAACATATTGTTTGCCTTTGCTCCATGACCTCTTGGTCAGCTATGTGGCCTTGTCCAATCTACACCTTCTCCTTTGTTATCTCTTGCCCCACCCCTGGCTCACTTCTTATAACCTTTGACATTTCTAATATTTGCTAGTTCCGAAGAAGGGTCACTGACCCAAAACGTTAACTCTGCTTCTCTTTCCACAGATTCTGCCAGACCTGCTGAGTGGTTCCAGCATTTCTTGTTTTTATTTCAGATTTCCAGCATCCGCAGTATTTCGCTTTTATTGCAAAACTACATCACTGCCTCAGTACTGAACTGGAGTATCAGCCTAGAATATGTATTCATGCTTTGTTGTGAGGTCATCCAAAGTTCTGCTGCTAGTGTCCTTATTTGCACCAACTCCCATCACCCCGTGCTCGCTGATCTACATTGGCTCCCAGCCAAGCAACGCCTCAATTTTAAAGTTGTCATCCTTGTTTTCAAATTCCACCATGGCCTCGCCCCTCCCTATTCTGTAATCTAGTCCCACAAACCTCCAAGATATCTGCACTTATCTAATTCTGGCCTGTTGCGCATCCCTGATTTTAATTATTCCACCATTGTTGGCCATGACTTCAGCTGCCAAAGCCCTAAGCTCTGGAATTCCCTCCCTAAACCTCTCTGCCTCTTTACCTTTCATTCTTCCATTAAGACGCTCCTTAAATCCTCCCTCTTTGACCAAGCTTTTGGCCATCTTCCCTAATATCACCTTATGCAGTGCAATATGGAATTTTCCTTTATAACACTTCTGTGATGCGCCTTGGGATGTTTTATTATGTTACAGGTTTTATGTAAATACAAGTTGTTGCTGATGTTGTGGTGCTCAAACCTACAACCTTCTAACTCATAAATTGAGAATAATACCAGCTGAGCAAGGTGAGCACAGTATTCTCCACAACATGTCTTTACTACAACTTCAAAAATGTACACCATACTGCATTGGTATATTTTCCACTTCACATGCCATCCATTCATGTGGGTTGTCTGAATGATATTTGACAGTTTTGTTTTATGAGGCTGCACCCAATAGGAACTAGGTTGAGTATGCCCAATCTCTTTTTATGTAGCATTCTTACTTTTGATGAGAAAAATAAATCAGCTAGTTCACTGGGACCCAGTGCCCAGATGTTCTTTTTTTAAACCTGTCCACCCTGTGGAATTATTGAAATTTTCGCACTACAGTTAAATAAATATTTAAATGCTAGACAGGCAAAGACAGAACTACAAATCCCAGAGTGCATACCTATACCTAGCAACAGCCTACAGTGCTGGGTAGGTAGAAAACAAGATACCAGTTGCAAAGGAGCAGAGAAGAGAATAAAGCAACAGCTCTACAGGATCAATGGCAAACTGGTTTGTGAATGACTCTCCAAAGCTCATCATTTTGGTAAGTCTTATATTTAAATTTTTTATGTGTCAAATGTTCTCTTCCTACAAAGTTAATGTTAGAACGGTCTGTGTTTTTAACCCATTATTACAAATAATAAGCGCAATTATAGTGCACAACATTTAATGTTAATTCTTTTTACAAAGTAGCTGCTCAGGCTTGTTTAGGAAAATACATTTCTGGTAGTTTACAAAGAAACAGAACTAACTGCATTTTTTGAGAAATCTAAATCTAATAATGAAAATAAAATCTACAGGCTCCACATTATGTTATACATTATACATAAAGTTCGTTTTTAATTTGCATCAGTTTACTCAGAACAGTTTGAGTCTGATTCCTAACTTGGACACATTTAAAATATTTGAAATGTTATGCATAATTGATTTTAAAAGCTTTTTTATTGTAAACATTTCCTACATCATAATAAACCATTTTAAACAAATTTGATGAACTCACATAAAATGAAATGTCATTATTTTCGAGTTTGTGAAAAGAAAGCTTTTTTGTTACAGTTGCTGTGGTTGGGAATCAATACTTTTCTTTTTGGCCACACTTTCTTCTTGTATGAACAAGATGAAGCATATATTTATACTCGTGCACTGCTTGGGGTAAGAGCGATATTGTTATTTAAGGTACATTTTTACATCATTAATTTGCTGTGGGTAGTAATCTGGAGACTTGTGTCTGATTTTTCCTATCAGTCAGCGCTGGCTTGGTCAAGAGCATCTGCGATGTGTCTCAACCTGAACTGTCTCCTGATCCTGCTGCCCATCAGTCGGAATCTGATTTCATTTTTGAGAGGATCATGCAGTGTATGTACTATTTCATAAAGGTACCCTTAGGTTTATACTATTTGGGACATGTATATATGATTTTCCACATGAAAGAAGGGTCAGAAAATGTTGCATTAAAATGTTGCATTGAGGTTTAGGTTTATCTGTAATGATATATCAATTTCAGCGTGGGAACTTAGTGATGGTCTCTTAACATCAGCTAATGCTTTTTCAGTATTGCAATTGAATGAAATGATCAATTCCAAACAGCAGTCAGATTGCAAGCTGAAATTAGTAAGTTAGCAAGAGCTGTTGAAAAATGATAAAAACAAAGAAGAAAGGACTTGTAATTATAGAATACCTTTCATGATGTGAAACAATTTAATTATTTTGAAAGTGTGGTCACTGTTTCATGTAGGCAAATGTGTCAGCTATCACCCAAAGTCAAAATTATCCCCATGTTCTTTGGTTGAGGGATAAATGTTGGCTCGGACTCCAGGAGAGCTCCACTGTTCTTTTTGAATAGTGATTGTTTCCATCCAACTGAACAAATAGGGTTTGGATTTAACATCTTATGCAAAACAGAGCTCTTCCAATAATGCAGGACTTGCGCAGTACTACACTGAAGTATCATTTTAGATTATGTGCTCAAATACCTGGAGTAGTGCTTGAACCCATAACCTTCAGCCTTGAGAGTCAAGAGCGAGTCGAGTTGACAGTGATTATGCTAGGTTGATTCAAACTTTAATCAATCTATTCAATCTTAGATTTTGATGAATCGAGTTCAACATAACAGATATGCAGCAACCACAGTCCTTCCAAAGAATGATGAAATTGATCGCCCTCCAAATCTTCAAATGCTGTATCCACCTACAGATGAACAGTATAGCCCAGCTTGGTAAACGTTAGAGAGAAACCATTCCTTGTTCCTGGATACAGTGCACACTAAAGACATAGATCATGAAATTCATCTCCAAAGTAGCTGATTTTTGGCACTCCGAGTATAATTTTGCCTCCAAGCTAGCTGCACCGCTGGCATATAAACAGAAAGTGCTGGAAATACTCAGCAGGTCAGGCAGCATCTGTGGAGAGAGAAGCAGAGTTGATGTTTCATGTCTGTGATCTTTCATCAGAACTGGTAAAGGTTAGAAAAGAATTAGGTTTTAAGCAAGTGAAGGGTGGGGAGGGGGTGATGTTTGGTGCGGAAGAGTACAAAAGGGAAGGTGTGTGAGAGGGCAGAGGGCAGCAGAGATTAAATAACAAAGCTGTCCTGGAACAAAGACAAAGAGTGTGTTAATGCTTATGGCGAAAGACAAAGCATTAGTCCAGAAAGAGTGTTAATGGCAGAATAATGAGCAGCTCTGTCCACATGAAAAAACAGGGACATGGTTAAAAAATAAAATAATAAAAAAGATAGAAAATATTTTTAAAAAGGCCAGTCATGCTCTGAAATTGTTGAACTCAAGGTTGAGTCTGCAAGGCTGTAGAGTGCCTAATCGAAAGATTAGGTGCTGCTCCCTGAGCTTGCATTGATGTTCACTGGAAATGGACAGAAATGTGGGCATGAGAGCAGGGGGTGGGGGATGTTGAAATGGCAAGCGACCGGAAGCTTGGGGTTATACTTTTGGTCTGAGTGGAGGTGTTCCACAAAATGGTCACCCAATCTGTGTTTGGTCTCCCCAGTGTAGAGGTGACCACATTGTGAGCAGCGAATACAGTAAAATAAACTGAAGGAAGTACAAGTAAAACGCTGCTTCACTTGGAAGGAATGTTTGGGGCCTTGGATGGTGCACCAGCTGTCAATTTGGTGAGGGCATTAGCACATATGCCGGAAGCTTCTGCTGGAAGTATGCAGAGTAGACAGAGCCTGACATCAATCAGCATATAATGCTGATTTAATACCAACCCTGCCATTTTGGAGTTCAGTGCTCCAGCTAACAGCCTTTCTTAACCTCACACAGCTGAACAGACATTCAGCAACAGGAAGGGCCCCCCACACACCACCAGCACTACATAAAAGGAACATCAACTAACTACAGGTTAGTGGCTGATTGAGTTCTACTGGCTCTTGCTGCGATTGCAGAAGTGTTCGGTGGTTTCCAGAGCTCTTTAAGTTGCTAAAGTCGACAAGCAGTGGTATGGCAGGTGCTGAAGGAATTTGTCCTGACCTCAGGGATTCTACACAAACAACTTGCTGCCAGACATTGCTGCAATAGCTTGTATCCCCCTTGGACTACAGCATGGCAGGGAGAAAGTGCAGAGAAGTCAAGCTTTAGAAGAGGGAGGGAGAGAAGGGAGAGCAGGGCTCTCAAGCAGGAGGCCATATTTGTCCCAGGTGTTCAAAGAGGTGGCAGAGTAGTGGAAATGCACTGAACTAGTAATCCAAAGGCCCCGGCTAATGCCCTGGGGACATGAGTTCAAATCTCACCATGGCAGCCAGTGGAATTTAAATCCAATTAATTAATAAAAATCTGTAATTGGAAGCTAGTCTCAGTAGTAGTGACATGAAACTATCATTAATTGTCATAAAAACCCATCTGATTCACTAATGTCCGTTAGGGAAGGAAATCTGCTGTCCTTACCTGGTCTGGCCTACATGTGACTCCAGACCCATAGCAATGTGGTTGACTCGTAACTGCCCTCTGAAATGGCCTAGACAAGTCATTTAGTTGTCAAGGGAAATTAGGGATGGGCAATAAATACTGGCCTGGCCAGCGATGCCCACATCCCATGAAAGAATTCTAAAAAATCAGCGAGGAACAATGTGCCAGAACTCTCCATTTCACTCAGACTGAAATCTGCCACCTGCTGCAGCCATAACTGTAACCTCAGAGCAGGACAAAGATGGCATTCCCAGTGGCTGTGAAGATGACCATGGCCATGGACTTTTATGTGTCTGGCTCCTTCCAGAGAGGAGCTGGTGATATTTGCAACATTTCCCAGTTTGCCAACCACTGTTGAGGCTCTGTATTCCAAGACAGCTGTATACATTTCATTCTTTCTTACCAGAGAGAAGCAGGCAGAGTGAGCACACAGCTTTGCAAGAATTGCAGACTTCCCCATAGTGTAGGGTGCCCTGACTCCAGACACGTTAGTTTAACTAACTGGAGGTATAGAAATGAGTAATCAGGAAACTCTTCCATTATCTGTAGCCTGATTGAAAAACTAGCCTCTTGTGATATATTTGATGAACATGATGTTCTCACAAGTTTGAGTCAATGCAGCGCAGACTCATTGAGCTGGAGTGTGAGCTAGAGGCACTTGGATACATAAAGAAGGGGGAAGAATATCTGGATAGTTTTCTCTAAGGCACAGTCACCCTCAGAGGAAAGAACAGGTGCAGGGAAGGGGAGAATGTTACTGTCAGTCAGCAGGGTAGGGGTTACATAGGTGAGATAGTGAAGAAGATCCTGCAGACATTTGTCCTATCCAAAAGACATACTCATTATCTTTGAGGATAAGGAAAATGTCTGTGGGAAGGATAACCATAATGCTGACCTATGTGCCAAGGAGGTCCAAAAGGGGAAGGAGCAGAATTGAAATGGGGTTGAATTTTAAACGGAAGCTGCAGGTCCCGATGTCAGGACTGGAAGTGGATGCAGCTCCCGTCTGGGCCATGAGCAGCTGGGCACACATGATCAACCAATAGCTGGCCAATTAAGTTGAATGAGGCACGGGGGCCATCTAATACAGTGAATGGTGGCGGGGGCAGGCACGGAGTCACCAGCATCAGCCTGCGCCAAGTCAGGTAGTGGCGCCATATTTAAAGAGCTGCCAGCCGTGCATTCAATGTTTGCTGGCCAAGTATAAGGACTTATTCAGGGCAGAAAGGCTGTAGAGCTATGGCAGAAGGAAGACCCGGGTGGCCCCACGCTTTAGCGATGCCTCCCTCCAGGTTTTCTTATAGGCTGGCTGGGAAAGGTGGGAGATACTCTTCCCTAGGGATGGGAGGAGGAGAATCGGGCACCTGACCATGCAAGCCTAGCTGCAGATAGCAGAGGAGGTCAGCAGCCGTAGGGTCACACCAAGCACCTGGATTCAGTGCCACAAGCATCTCAATGACCTCATCCGGGCAACAAAAGTGGGTTCCTCTTAAAGCCTTCAGTTCTTGGGTGTTGTATTTGTCAGATGAGGAGGGTGCGCTGAGTTGAGAGGGAGTGCCCACCCAGATGTGGGCAAAGGATCAGGGCATACAGACAAGCTGCCTGAGGCATGGCTAAATGACACTGAAAGGCAGCCGTTTGTCATTGGAGACCCTCACAAAGTCCCTAGAAAGGGCCGCATGCAGGAGTCATCTGTGTGCCCCCATTAGTAACAACTAGACCATCACCAGCATATGTCTTGGGCTTGTCCCCGCTGGGAGAACAACGCTCATCTTTGAGTCTGCAGGAGAAGATTGCACACAATTGCAGAGAGCGAGCCAAGACCAGTGGAGGACTGCCAAATCTCCATGTCCTCAGCCCAATGGAGGAGGAAGCCATGGAGCTGGCTGGACCACAGGATGGACGGTGCATTGTGTACGGAGTTACAGTGGCACCTTCCCAAGACAGTGAGTAAGGTTGCCAGGGGGCACAAGGGAACATCAGCAGTGATGGAGCCATGCTGCTCATCAGGCATCAGGTGCCTTTAGGCATCTCCAACATAGGGGTGTTTGCTGTGTTGGGAGGGGAGGCCCTTGACCCTTCAATGACACTGTTCTCTCATGCAGGTCATGTAGAACATCCACAAAGAGCCTCTGAGACTGTGGAAGAGCCCTGTGACCTCTGAGGGAGAGGACGGGGCCTCAAAGGGTGCAACATCATCTCATACCCCTGCACTCTTCACCAGCGCAGACACTCTCACGTCAGTGGGCATGTGCTTGCAGTTAGATTTGGGAATAGAACCTGGTGAGCACACCACGGTCGCGCCCGAGCAGCTGACAGAGGCTGTGACAGCCCAGGCCTCTGACAGTTGGAGACCAGATCCATGCTGAGCCCCAGGATAATGATGTGCCTCTTGCGTCACCATCATCACAGGAAATGCTGCAGCTGCATTGAGAGGTCAGGCAACATGTGGCAGAGATGCCAGAAGCTATGCATGCACAAGTGTGGATGATGGAGGAGTTCATCCAGGCCTTGAGTGCTGCACCACCTCTGACTGGTGCACTAGTGGTGTCCTCCATTGAGAGATGGTGGCTCTCTTGCAGAGCCACATCCAGCAGAGCACACAGTCTCTGCAGAATATTCATGCAGACCTGCGTACCCTCATTTTTAAATGGGCGCAAGGCAGCAGTGGCAAGGTGAGAGGGTGCAGGGAACCTGGAGTCACCACCAGGTCTTCTACCCTCTCAGATCAGCAGGGAGGCACAACTTTGTCTTATAAGGGAGGAGGAGCTGCCTGCTGCAGCTGGGGGCTCCTCTCGGGTACTCCTGGTGCGACTGGCAGTTCCTCTGCTCCTCTGCCAGTGATGCCAGATCCTCCATCAACCCTGATGACAAAGGGTGGTACTGCTTCTGTGCAGGAGGATCTCAGTATGCCAGGGCCCTCCTGGCCTCAGGCAGCCAGAGGATAACCACCAAGGTCATCCCTAGCCAAAGGGCAGCAAGGTCAGCAGCCTGCCTCCACTTCAGCTGACAGTGCAGGGTGAGCAAAAGAATAAAGAGCATCTATAAGCACGGGGGATTCAGGGGAGGAATATATAATGTAAATAGAAAGCATAGCATTTGGTGTCAGGGATAATAAAGATTATTTTCTATAGCACAAGATCCCCTTCCTTTTATTTATGGCCTTTGGAGATTCATTTCAACGCTGCCTCTGTCAAAGGGCTCGAGGTGAGGGATCATGCTGTGACGGTCCAGTCTGGAGCCTTGCCGTCTGAGTGCTGCGCAACTGGGCACTGAGCAAATGCCTCCTGAAGGAAGGTGACAATAGGGTTCCATAAAGGTAAGTCTTTATTGGGCAACCTACAACTCGCAGTACAGAACAAGGAGACGCAAATATATAAGAGCACCATGAGCCTCCCTTGCATGTACCTCATGCGTGTCTCCTGTTGTCCCTGGGATCCTCTCTCTGGCGATGCTTGGCCAGCTTTCTCCTCCGCAGTCTCATCGTCAAAGGATACAGCTCACTTGTCGCATTCCTCATTGTTCAATGCCTCTCCCCTCTATTGCGCCACGATACGTGAGGCCCTCACCAGAGCATACTGAAGGGCTCCACCAGACAGATCTAGGCACCTGAACCTCATTCTCAGCAGACAAATGGCCGACTGTATGGTCGCATGTGTTGTCCCGTGGCAAATTTTGTACCTCTCATCTGCATCTGTACATGGGTTCCTCACAATCATCAGTAGCCATGTCCTCAGTGGTAGCCCTTGTCTCCAAGGATCCATCCCTGAAGGCATGTGCGAGGCCAGAAAAGGTCTGGCACCTGGGACTGCCTTGAAATGTAAGCATCATGGCAACTTCCCAGCAAGCGTGCACAGACCTGCAGGACTTGTCACCTGCCCTCTTGAGCCGAGCATCGGTCACCACCTTGCTGCATCGATGCAACGTGGACTGTGAGATCTCAGACATATTTCCAATGGATCCCTGGAAAGATCCAGAGGTGTAGCAGTTCAGTGCCAGGGTGACTGGCATTCTGTAGCCACCACCTCCGATGGGGCTCATCCTCCAGCATGGCACACAGATTAATGACTGTCTCCCTGGAGGGGCGCAGTCTGCAGCGACACTGCCGCTTGGACATTTGAAGGTAGCTGATCCACGGACGATAGACCCTTTCTGGAGGGTAGCCTCTTCTCACCTCAGGTGGCTGGTCACACACCCCTCTGCGTGTCTCCACCCTAGGGTAGGCCCTCCTGTTGACCCGGAATTATCAATCTTCTGCTGCCTGTGGCTTGCACTCCCTCCCTCTCTGCTACTCCTCTTCCTCATCAGAGGCTCTGAAGCCTGTGTGAACAAGGCCCATGGCAGGTGGTCTCTCTCAGTTTCCAAGGCCTCATATACAAATGCAACCCCCAAAATTCCCCCCCTCCCCCATTTCTTATGCTCAAGTGCCACTGTCCAGATGGGACCCTGGCGACACATACCCCGCTCCCACCTCCCAACAGTGCTGGAACCTTCTTCCCCCCCCCCCCACCCCCCTCCACCCCCACCTTCGTTTGCCATTGCCTGTGCTGCAACACCCTCATTGGCATGCTTCATTTGCTCTCATGATGGCTGCCGGATGGAGCTGGCTCCTTTTACCAGGTGAGGCTCTGAAGCCCCATGGTTCTCCATGCATCCTGCAATATAGCGCATAGGTCAGTGATGACCTCCCTGGAAAGGCAAAGTTTAAATTTGCACTGATTCTTGGACATCAGCAGGTAGTTGAGCTTCGACTGATGGACACTGTTGTGTAATTGCCTTTAAGAATAATGTACCTTTAAGATCTAAATCTAAATCAGGAGACACAATCACTGACCAATGCAAGCAAATGGACCGCTGGGTTGAGCACTACCTAGAACTGTACTCCAGGGAAAATGTTGTCACCGAGACCGCCCTCAATGCAGTCCAGTCTCTGCCAGTCATGGATGAGCTGGACGTACAGCCAACAAAATTGGAACTCAGTGATGCCATTGATTCTCTAGCCAGCGGAAAAGCCCCTGGGAAGGACGGCATGACCCCTGAAATCACCAAGAATGCCAAGCCTGCTATACTTTCAGCTCTGTACGGACTGCTTTGCCTTTGCTGGGACGAGGGAGCAGTACCACAGGACATGCACGATGCCAATATCATCACCCTCTATAAGAACAAGGGTGACTGCGGTGACTGCAACAACTACTGTGGAATCACCCTGCTCAGCATAGTGGGGAAAGTCTTCGCTTGAGTCGCTTTAAACAGGCTCCAGAAGCTGGCTGAGCGTGTCTACCCTGAGACACAGTGTGGCTTTCGAGCAGAGAGATCGACCATTGACATGCTGTTCTCCCTTCGCCAGCTACAGGAGAAATGCCGTGAACAACAGATGCCCCTCTACGTTGCTTTCATTGATCTCACCAAAGCCTTTGACCTCGTCAGTAGACGTGGTCTCTTCAGACTACTAGAAAAGATTGGATGCCCACCAAAGCTACTAAGTATCATCACCTCATTCCATGACAATATGAAAGGCACAATTCAGCATAGCGGTGCCTCATCAGACCCCTTTCCTATCCTGAGTGGCGTGAAACAGGGCTGTGTTCTCGCACCTACACTGTTTGGGATCTTCTTCTCCCTGCTGCTCTCACATGCGTTCAAGTCTTCAGAAGACGGAATTTTCCTCCACACAAGATCAGATGGCAGGTTGTTCAACCATGCCCGTCTAAGAGCGAAGACCAAAGTACAGAAAGTCCTCATCAGGGAACTCCTCTTTGCTGACGATGCTGCATTAACATCTCACACTGAAGAGTGTCTGCAGAAACTCATCGACAGGATTGCGGCTGCCTGCACTGAATTTGGCCTAACCATCAGCCTCAAGAAAACGAACATCATGGGACAGGACGTCAGAAATGCACCATCCATAAATATTGGCGACCACACTCTGGAAGTGGTTCAAGAGTTCACCTACCTAGGCTCAAAAATCAACAGTAACCTGTCTCTCGCAGAATTCAACAAGCGCATGGGAAAGGCATCCTCTGCTATGTCCAGACTGGCCAAGAGAGTGTGGGGAAATGGCGCACTGACACAGAACACAAAAGATCAAGTGTATCAAGCCTGTGTCCTCAGTACCTTGCTCTATGGCAGCGAGGCCTGGACAACGTACGTCAGCCAAGAGCAACGTCTCAATTCATTCCATTTTCGCTGCCTCCAGAGAATCCTTGGCATCAGGTGGCAGGACCGTATCTCCAACACAGAAGTCCTCGAGGCGGCCAACATCCCCAGCATATACACCCTACTAAGCCAGCGGCGCCTGAGATGGCTTGGCCCTGTGAGCTGCATGGAAGATGGCAGGATCCCCAAGGACACATTGTAAGCAAGCTCATCACTGGTATCAGACCCACCGGCAGTCCTTGTCTACGCTTTAAAGACGTCTGCAAACGCGACATGAAGTCCTGTGACATTGATCACAAGTCGTGGGAGTCAGTTGCCAGCGATCGCCAGAGCTGGCGGGCAACCATAAAGGCGGGGCTAAAGTGTGGCGAGTCAAAGAGACTTAGCAGTTGGCAGGAAAAAAGACAGAAGCGCAAGGAGAGAGCCAACTGTGTAACAGCCCCGACAACCAATTTTATCTACAGCACCTGTGGAAGAGTCTGTCACTCTAGAATTGGCCTTTATAGCCACTCCAGGCGCTGCTTCACAAACCACTGACCACCTCCAGGCGCTTACCCATTGTCTCTCAAGACAAGGAGGCCAAAGAAGAAGAAGAAGACCTTTAAGATCTTAGTACACTAATCAGCCAAATACCAGGATGCAGGCATGTGACTTGAGGCCGGAGTCACTCTGTAAATGTAACACCTAGAAGCAGGTCCTGTAAATAGTTAGCTCTGTACTTTATATAATAGTTAGCTGTTAATAAACCTGTTTGCGATCTTCAACCTACTGGACTCCATGCATCACATTTAGGTTGTATCAGACAACATAAAAATGAACTCATTACATGGTGGCAGCTGTGGTGAGAAGGCAAAGTTTAAATTGAAGACCACAGGGAAAACAACTTTAAAAATACCTTCCTATAACTAAAAGAGAGAAAGTTAAAAAAAAATACTGGTTCAAACAGGAAAAGAAGAAAACACTTACCTCAAGCCGTAGAAGACTGTGTGCTGAACGACAGGTTGCAAATCAATCACTGCGATCGAGTGAGTCATTGCCCCAGTGGTCCAGGAGTCCCCATTTAAAAAAAAGTTTCGAGTTGCTTGGAAAGTTCTTTTTTTTTTAAAAGGCTCAAAATAAAAAGGGAAAATCCAATCTTTATCTCAGGCTGATTTGTTTTCAAAGGCTCCGCCAAGCTGATCGAGGTTCGTACCATTACAGGAGGCGCCTGACAGCAAAGCGCAGGAATCCTCCATTCACACAGCACGCAGCTAAAGCTATAAAAAACCATTAAGCCACTCAAGCTTGAAGAGTTTCCATTTAGCAGCTAAAGGTTAAAAAAAACATAAAACCACTCAAGATTTGCCTATTGAATGGCTGTATAAGCAAATGCTAGCAGAGAAAAACACAGCACTTGAAATACCTATTCAACTGCTGTGTAAATAGACAGACTAGAGTGCTGGAAGCTAGATAAATAAACAAGCACTGATTAAATACCTGTTCCTGTCAATCAAAGCATCCAAGGGAGTTTTTTTTAAGGGGAGACGGAACCAATCTTAAGGTACGGTTTAAGCAACAGAACAGCAGAAAAATGAATACCAGATTCCCCAGCATGAACTGGAAAGCCATAGATATCCTATCTGAGTTCCAGCCTTTCAAACAGAGAATGCAGTATGCTTCACCAACCAAGTGATTACAAAAGCAGAAAAACAGGCTGTAAAAATACTAATAGCAGTTGGAAGTGAGAGAATACACAGAATCAATGCTCCAGGCTTATCTGAACAGGACCAGAAAGTTCCAGCGAAGATAGAAGATCAACTCTGATTACGAGTGAATTTTAGAATTCACCACCTGGAATTGAAGTCTTACAAGCAACTGCCAGAGGAATCAATAGACCAGTTCATCAGTAGATGCTGTAGTAACGGCAACAAATGTGACTTCTCAGAAACTAGCTATCAGACTGAATAATGGAGCTGGTGATTGTATCAACACCCATTGATGCATTTCAGAAAGCCCTCTTGGGGGAAAAGAAAGGTCACAGCATTGATACACAGCTGGAAGACGGCAGGAAATACAAAGCCATTGTAGCTGGACAACAGCATCTGCAAGCATTAGGTGCAGCCAACAGTATCAGCGCCATAACCAGGTTGAAAATTACAAGCAAGCTGTGTGGTAAGTGTGGTTAGTCCCACTCACTGCGACATTGTCCTGCATTTCAAGACCTGTGCAAGGCGTGCAGTGCCAGAAGACACTGAGCCTGCCTATGAAAGAAATCTGGCTCCAAAGATGCAGCCAGAAGTCAAAGTAGGGCACAGACAAACAGACGACAGGTGCAGAAACAGGGCATAACAGCAAGGAGAGCTCCAGAGACCTGTGTAAACGGAATCCAATGCACAAAGTCCACGGCGAAACAGACCTGAGACAAAACTCAGAGAGAAGCAATTCTCAGCCAAAAGATGAACAGGCATTCCACATTGTGAACCTGACATGTTGATGAAGTCAAACAACTGGAAGCTTTTGCCACTATTTACATCATGTGCCCAAAGAAAGCTGGCAAACATACACTCAGGGTCAAGATTGACACCGGCACTAGTGCAAATATTCTACCAGTCCCAATACTCAAAGATATGTACCGGAGTCGTTGGAAATCAATGATACAACCAACAACTGCCAAGTTATCTGCAGACAACACGTCACGCTTCCCTTGCAGTGGCACATTAACAATGCAATGCAGATACAGCAAGTCGCATGGAAACCACAAACATTCTAACTTGTAGACATGAGTGGACCAGCAGTGGCAGGACCACCAGCACGTAAGGACCTCAACATCATAACCATCCACGAGGTCACCAAGGTACCCATTACAGCAGAAGAGACCAAGGGTACCTGCATTGAGTCACGGTCTTTCAAGGATCTCAGTAGAAAAGGATCTGGTTTGGAAAGTATCATCCCTTCTCAGAAACGCCACACCAAGAGAATTAAGATCCAAATTCGGATGCTGAAAGTTTTCTGTCAACAGACAGTGTCTCTTCACGCTCCAGCGACTCAGAAGAAGAGATTGGTGTTGTAACCACTGAGAAGCAAAGACTGACAATGGGGAGCATTCCCAAGGGGAAATCTCCAAGAACTGGAACCCGCTCGCAGACTCTGGCCAGCATCAAACGGTGCACTCTGGAAATCCAGCAACAGCACAACTATGCTGTGCCTTCACCTCTGCTATCTAGAAAACCGTCAGCGCCACAATGAGTCAGAAAGGACAGGTACCGCCATGAGGTCAAGTACTCTTCCGCCCACAAGTCCTCAATCGTGAGCCCAAGACCTTCAGATGTGAAGGATGAGGAGAGGCGATGGACACGCAATGCCCTGAGGAGGCAGAAGCGGAATGAGTTGAAGCATTTTCTGTTGGTTCTTCGAGATGAGCTGCTGGAACTTTCCAAGAATGGCAGGGGGATATGATACAGAGTGGAGTAATTGGTGATGCACAGCTAAATATAGAAGAGAAACTAAGTCAGTCTGTAAGGTAAAGCAAATATAAACATGTTAAGGCACAAGTGAATAATGTAAGGCTGGATTGCATCTATTTTAACGCAAGGAGTCTTACAAGTAAGGCAGATGAATTGAGGGCATTGATTAACACATGGCAAAATGATATTATTGGTATCACAGAGACATGGTTGAGGGAAGGGCAGGACTGGCAGCTTAATATTCCAGGGTATACAAT
Source organism: Heterodontus francisci (assembly GCF_036365525.1). Lineage (NCBI taxonomy): Eukaryota > Metazoa > Chordata > Chondrichthyes > Heterodontiformes > Heterodontidae > Heterodontus > Heterodontus francisci. The sequence continues at coordinate 50,401,359 of NC_090383.1, forward strand.
CTTCAGGCGTGACGGGGGGATGGGGGGGTGTAAAAGAGGAGGTGGCATTGCACTATTGATCAAGGAGTTTATTACTGCAGTAAGGAGGGATGATATCTGAGAAGGTTCCTCAAATGAGGCCATATGGGTTGAACTTAAAAACAAAAAGGGGGCAATCACTTTGCTGGGAGTGTACTACAGGCCTCCAAACAGTCAGGGAGAAATAGAGGTGCAGATATGTAGGCAAATCTCAGAGAGGTGTAAAAATAATAGGGTAATAATAGTAGGAGATTTCAACTTCCCCAATATTAACTGGGATAGTCTTAGTGCAAAAGGCTTAAAGGGGGCAGAATTCTTAAAGTGCATCCAGGAGACCTTTTTGAGCCAAAACGTAGAAAGTCCTACAAGAGAAGGGGCGGTACTGGACCTAATCTTAGGGAATGAAGCCGGACAAGTGGTAGAAGTGTCAGTGGGGGAGCATTTCTGGGATAGTGACCATAACTCTGTAAGATTTAAGGTAGTTATGGAAAAGGACAAAGAGGGACTGGAAATAAAAGTACTGAATTCGGGGAAGGCCGATTACAATATGATAAAATAGGATCTGGCCAAAGTGGACTGGGAACAGCTACTTGTAGGAAAGTTTACATCAGACCAGTGGGAGTCATTCAAGGAGGAAATAGTGAGAGTTCAGGGCCAACATGTTCCCGTAAAGGTGAAGGGTAGGACGAATAAGTCCAGGGAACCCTGGATGTCAAGGGATACAAAGGATTGTATAAGGGAAAAAAAGGAGGCTTATGGCAGTTTCAGAGGGCTGAAAACAACAGAGGCCCTAGAGGAGTATATAGGAGAGCGAAGAGGGGGCATGAAAAAATACTGGCGGACAAGATAAAGGAAAATCCCAAGGCATTTTATGACTATATTAAGGGCAAGAGGATAACCTGGGAAAAAGTTGGGCCCATTAAGGACCAAAGTAGCAATCTGTCTATGGAGTTGGAGGATGTAGGTGAGCTTTTAAATGATTACTTTTCATCTGTGTTCACTATGGAGAAGCACGATGTAGGTGTAGCGATCAGGGAGGGGGATTGTGATATACTTGAACAAATTAGCATTGAAAGGGAGGAGGTATTAGCAGTTTTAGTGGGGCTTAAAAGTGAATAAATCCCCAGGCCCAGATGAGATGTATCACAGGCTGCTATGTGACGCAAGGGAAGAGATTGCAGGGTCTCTGACACAAATTTTCAAAACCTCTCTGGCCACAGGAGAAGTTCCAGACAACTGGAGGACAGCGAATGTGGTACCATTATTCAAGAAGGGATAGTAGGGATAAACCAGGTAATTACAGGCCAGTGAGTCTAACATCAGTGGCAGGGAAAATATTGGAAAAAATTCTGAGGGACAGGATTAATCTCCACTTGGAGAGGTGGGGATTAATGAAGGATAGTCAGCATGGCTTTGTCAGGGGGAGATCATGTCTAACAAATTTGATTTGAATTTTTCAAGGAGATGACTAGGAGTGTAGATGAGAGCAAAGCAGTTGATGTATTCTACATGGATTTCAGTAAGGCTTTTGATAAGGTCCCACATGGGAGACTGGTCAAGAAGGTAAGAGCCCAAGGGATCCAGGGCAATTTGGCAAAATGGATCCAAAATTGACTTCGTGGCAGGAGGCAGAGGGTGATGGACGAGGGTTGTTTTTGGAAGCCTGTGACCAGTGGTGTACCGCAGGGATCAGTGCTGGGACCCTTGCTGTTTGTAGTGTACATTAATGATTTAGACATGAATATAGGAGGTATGATAAGTAAGTTTGTAGATGACACGAAAATTAGTGATGTCGTAAATAGTGAGGAGGAAAGCCTTAGATTACAGGAAGATACAGATGGGCTGGTAAAAGGGCAGAGCAGTGGCAAATGGAATTTAATCCTGAGAAGTGTGAAGTGATGCATTTTGGCAGGACTAACAAGGCAAGGGAATATACAATAGATGGTAGGACCCTAGGAAGTACAGAGGGTCAGAGGAATCTTGGTGTACTTATCCATAGATCACTGAAGGCAACAGCACTAGTAGATAAGGTGGTTAGGAAGGCATATGGGATACTTGCCTTTATTAGCCGAGGCATAGAATATAAGAGCAGGGAGGTTATGATAGAGCTGTATAAAATGCTAGTTAGGCCACAGCTGGAGTACTGTGTATAGTTCTGGTCACCACACTATAGGAAGGATGTAATTGCACTGGAGAGGGTGCAGAGGAGATTAACCAGGATGTTGCCTGGTCTGCAACATTTCAGCTATGAAGAGAGACTGGATAGGCTAGGGTTGTTTTTCTTAGAACAGAGTAGGCTGAGGGGGGACTCAGTGGGGCTGAGGTATACAAAATTATGAGGAGCATAGAAAGGGTGGATAGGAAGAAACTTAGTGGAGGGGTCAATAATCTGGGGGCATAGATTTAAGTTAAGGGGCAGGAGGTTTAGAGGGGATTTGAGGAAAAAAGAATTTCTCCCAGAGAGTGGTTGGAATCTGGAATACACTGCCTGAAGGTGTAGTAGAGGCAGGAACCCTCACACCATTTAAGAAATATTTAGATGAGAACTTGAATCTCCATAGAGGAGATTTACTAGGATGTTGCCTGGTATGGAGGGAAGGTCTTACGAGGAAAGGCTGAGGGACTTGAGGTTGTTTTCGTTAGAGAGAAGGAGGAGGAGAGGTGACTTAATAGAGACATATATGATAATCAGAGGGTTAGATAGGGTGGATAGTGAGAGTCTTTTTCCTCGGATGGTGATGGCAAACACAAGGGGACATAGCTTTAAGTTGAGGGGTGATAGATATAGGACAGATGTCAGAGGTAGTTTCTTTACTCAGAGAGTAGTAGGGGCGTGGAACGCCCTGCCTGCAACAGTAGTAAAATCGCCAACTTTAAGGGCATTTACGTGGTCATTGGATAGACATATGGATGAAAATGGAATAGTTTAGGTCAGATGGTTTCACAGGTCGGCGCAACATCGAGGGCCGAAGGGCCTGTACTGCGCTGTAATGTTCTATTTTCTATGTTCTATACAAGGCCACGGGCCAAGTGCTGGAAAATGGGATTAGAATAGATAGGCTTGATGGCCGGCGTGGACATGGTGGGCCAAAGGGCCTGTTTCTGTGCTGTATAACTCTATGACTCTATGACCAAGGTCTCAAAAGTGGTCATCTTGAGAAAAGCAACAGAGTATATTAGCAGGCTGAAGGCAGAGCAACAGAAACACATGACTCGAGGCCGGAGTCACTCTGTAACTGTATCCTGGTACTTGGCTCATTAACATACTAAGATCGTAAAGGTACATTACTCTTAAAGGCAATCACACAACACTAACTGGAAGGTAGCTTCTTCTGCACAGAGCAGGTTGCTGGCTTTCCCCTCTGCACCTATCTCCATCATTTGGAGGCCAATGCTAACCCTCCTGTGAGCTCACATGTTGTTGCTGTGCTGCTGCAGGTGCTTGGATCTCCCACCCATTCTGCTGCACCTCCTTTTCAACGGGGTCCCCGAAACCTGGTGAATGAGGTCCATGTTAGTTGGCCTCCCCCTTAGTTCAAGGTCTTCACTGTCAAAGTTCCCCTCCCATCCCCTTCCCCAATTTGTCACCTCTTCCAAGGTGGCACTTGCCCGTTGACCCCCAGTATGGCACCCCTGCAGTGCTGGGCCTTTTCCACGACTCCTCAGATGATGCCCGATGCCCTCCCTTCTCCACCCTGCCTTGCACTTGATGCTGCCTCTCCCTTTGCCACCAACAATGAACTCCTGCCTCCATGTTGCTTCCCTCAGTCAGCCGAGACTCTGAAGCCCCGCGATTCCCAAACACCTCTTAACTACTTTAATTGCCTGCCCACCACGTCAATGTCTGCTCTCCGCGCTCCATGTTTGCCGCCATCCAGAAAATTGGGATGGGACAATCCAACACCTCCCATCCCGATTTAATGCCTCCCCCCTCATCTGTCCCCAAAGTTCGCATAAAATTCTGCCCCCACATCTGTCCCCAAAATCCGATAAAATTCTGCCCCATGGTATTTGGAGGGGATTCTATAATTAGGTGGATAGATAGCAATCTCTGCAGTCACAAACGAGCGTCCCAAAGGGTGTGTGTCCTATCTGATGCCAGGATAAGGAATATCTCAAAGCGGTTGAAGAGTAACCTAGAATGGGAGGAGAAAGACCCAGTTATCCAAGTCCAGAGGATTGATGAGGGGAGTGCAGCTGACGTTGTATATATGGACTTTCAAAAGGTGCTTGATAGAGTACAATATAATAGGCATGTTCACAAAATTGAATTCCATGGGATTAAAGGGGCAGTGGTTTCTTGGTTACAAAATTGGATGCGAGACAGAATGCTGACAATAGTGAACCATAGAACTATAGGAAAGTTACGGCACAGAAAGAGGCCATTCACCCCATCATCTCTGCACTGGCTGAAAAAAACTAGCTGTCCACTCTAATCCCACATTCCAGCACCTGGTCCGTAGCCTTGCCATTTACAGCACTTGAGGTGCAGATCCAGGTACCTTTTTAAATGAATTGAGGGTTTCTGCCTCCACCACTGAGTTGGGCAGTGAATTCCAGACATCCACCACCCTCTGGGTGAAAAAGTCTTTCTTCATGTCCCCTCTAATCCTTCTACCAATCACATTAAATCTATCCCCCCTAGTAATTGACCTCTCTGCTAGGGGAAACAGGTCCTTCCTGTCTACTCTATATAGACCCCTCATAATTTTGTACACCTCAATTAAGTCACCCCTCAGCCTCCTCTGTTCTAAATAAAACAACCCTAGCCGATCCAATGTTTACTCATAGCTGCCATTTTCCAGCCCTGGCAACATTCTTGTAAATCTCCTTTGTACTCTCTCCAGAGCAATTATGTCCTTCCTGTAATGTGGTGACCAGAACTGTATGCAATACTCCAGCTGTGGCCTAACCAGCGTATTATACAGTTCCAGCATGACATCCCTGTTTTTGTATTCTACACCTCGGCCAATAAAGGAAAGCATTCCATATGCCTTCTTCACCACTTTATCTACCCGTCCTGTCACCTTCAGGGATCTGTGGACATGCACTCCAAGGTCTCTCACTTATTCTACCCCTCTCAATATCCTCCTGTTTATTGTGTATTCCCTTGCTTTGTTTGTCCTCACCCACACTTCTCCGGATTGAATTCCATTTGCTGCTTTTCCACCCACTCAACCAAACCATTGATATCATTCTGGAGTCTACAGCTTTCGTCTTCACTATCAAGCACATGGCCAATTTTTGTGTCATCTGCAAATTTCCCAATCATGCCTCCCACATCAGGCTGGTGAAATGGGCAGACACATGACAGATGCAATTTAATATGCAAAGTGTTAAATGATACATTTTGGGAGTAAGAATGAAAGCAGTGATTTAAAATAAATAGTACAATCTTAAAAGAGATTTTTTATTCTTGCATGGGATGTGGCCATCACTGGCAAGGCCAACATTTGTTGTGCAGGAACAGAGAGACCTGGGGATGTACTTACACAAATCTTTAAAGGTGGCAGGACGAGTTGAGAAGGCTATTAAAAAGGCATATGGGATCCTTTTTTTTTATTCATTCATGGGATGTGGGCATTTATTGCCCATCCCTATTGCCCTTGAGAAGGTGGTGGTGAGTTGCCTTCTTGAACCGCTGCAGTTCATGTGGGATAGGTACACCTACAGTGCTGATCCTTGGCTTTGTACTTAGAGGCACAGAGTACAAAAGCAAGGAAATTATGCTAAACTTTTACAAACCACTGGTTAGGCCCCGACTGGTCTGTTGTGGCCAATTCTGGGAATTATGCTTTCGGATGTCAAGGCCTTAGAGAAGGTGCAGAGGAGATTTACGAGAAAGGTATCAGGGATGAAGGGCTTCAATTACTTGGAGAAACTAGAAACTGGGATTGTTCTCCTTAAAGCAGAGAAGGTGACCAGGAGCTTTTTAGAGGTGTTCACAAATCATGAAAGGTTTTTATAGAGTAAATAAACTAGGGTTGTATTCCCTGGAATTTAGAAGGTTAAGAAGTGATTTGATCAAAGTTTTCAAGATATTAAGGGGAACAGATAGGATAGATAGAGAGAAACTATTTCTGCTAGTTGAGGAGTCTAGGACTAGAGAACATAGTCTACAAATTAGAGCCAAAACTTTTTGGAGTGAGATTAGGAAACACTTCTACACACAAAGGGTGGCTGAAGTTTGGAACTTTCTTCCACAAACAGCAATTGATGCTAGATCAATTGTTAATTTTAAAACTGAGATTTATAGGTTTTTGTTAGCCAAAGATATTACGAGATATGGGCAAAGCTGAGCATATGGATTTAAGATTTAGATCAGCCATTATATCATTGAATGGCAGAACAGGCTTGAGGGGCTAAATGGCCTACTCCTGATCCTATGTTCCTGTGCCCCTTGTAGACCAAGTGGGACTATTAATCGATAAAACGACAGATGAACAGTGAGAAGTGTTCAAAGAAGTATTTGGTGGAAGATCTGTACACACCCTAAAGGGCAAGAGTTCAACTTGTGTAATTAAACAATCTTGATCTACAAGAGAGGTGAGAGATAGTATAAAACTAAAAGTAAGGGTTTATATGATTGCAAAGATCAGTAGGGATCCCATGGACTGGGAGAGACATAAAGAACAACAAAGGGATGCAAAACAAATAATGAGAGCTGCAAAAGGGAACACAAAAACCTTGCGAGTGATATCAAGGACAACACGAAAGCTATTTCCAAGTATTTTAAGAAAATGAGGTTGGTTAAGAGTAATGTGAGCCAATGAGTAATTGAATATCAGAAAATGGCAGACTTGCTAAATACTTACTTTGTATCAGTCTTCACAATAGAGGATGAGGATAAAATATAAGAGATATGAAGAAAAGTAAACCTAAATGCAGGGAAGGCATTTACTAAATTTAATATAAGTTTAAAAATGGTAATAGAGAAAATAATGAGACGATAGACATATCTGCAGGAACTGATGGTTTCCACCCTAACGTATTACATGAAGTAAATGAGGAAATTTTAGATGCTCTACTCATGATCTTCTAAGGCTCTCTCACTTCAGGAATTATCCTCTTTGATTGGAAAATTGCCAAAGCCACTCCAATATTTAAGAAGAGTAAGATAGTTAGACTAGGAAATTATAGGCTTATTAGTCTATCATTTGTTATGGGAAAGCTACTAGAATCTGTTATTAGGGACAGAGAGACTGAGCACTTGAACAAACATGAACTGATCAGAGAGAGCCAGCATGGATTTGCAATGGATGTGTCATGTCTAACGAACCTAGTTGAGTGTTTTGTGGAGGTAGCTAACGTGGTAGGTAAGGAACTGTCTATGGATGTTATTTACATGGACTTCCAGAAGGCACTCAATAAGGTTCCACATAAGATATTACAAATAAAAATAAGAGGCCTTGGAATTAGAGGCAACCTATTGACATGGGTAGTAAATTGGTTACAAGGTAGGCGATAGAGAGTAGGGATAATGGATATGCACTCTGTCAGGCAGGCCCCCACCCGCCAAAAATGAGGAAAATTAATTTTGCCACATGAACATTTATTTTAAACTATTGTTGGTGAAGAAAGAACTTGCTTTAAAAAACAATTGGAGACTTTGTCTGGAGAGAGATATTAGCATATCAGCAGACAAGTACTTCAAAGGACAAAGGAGCTATTCCCTGCTCCAATTTAATCCACATTAGACTTTTGATTACCAGACACTGAAGCATTCTAGGTTAGCTACTAAGATGGCCTAATACACGAACAGACGTGGTCAGGCCAGTTTAGTCACATGACTGTTGGAGCTTTTTGAATTTGAACTTCCAACAAGGAATTTGAAATCAGAAGGCTGTTTGCTCCTGTATTGAGAAGACCTCTCTCCTGTCTGTTCTCATCTCGTTCTCACCAGCTTCAGAAACCATTGAAGACATATGAACCCCAAGAGAGAAAAGTCTCCTACAGTGAACAAGGTTTAAGAAGAATACCGGGCCCCAGTGAAAAGTAAGAGCTGTCTATAATCAAGGACTCTATGGCAAGCTGGAAACACAGAAACAGTAACAAGAAACCTGCTTTCAGAGACTGCCTCAAACCTCTCCATTTAATTTTTCTTCTGCTCTTTTCTGTCCCTATTCGCATGTGTGTATCACGTGTGCATGCTTGCATGGGCGCGCCGTATACCCATAGGCGTTAACTGTATTAGAGTTCAAGTTTAAGCTTAATAAATTTCACTTTTCTTCTTTAAACCTAAAGAAAACCTGGTGTGCTCATTTCTTTGCCTTATAATTGGAAAGCGCTGAACAAGAATTCACCAAGAGGGAGCTCAAAACACAGTGTGTTTAAAATTAAGACCAGGTGAAGACAGTAAAAGACCCCTAGACACCTTTCTCACCTGGTCGTAACAACTCAAATTGGCAGGATGTGGCTAGTGGTGTCCCCAGGGATCTGTACTAGGGCCTCAGCTTTCCATTATATTTATAAAGGGTTTATATGAAAGAATAGCCATATATTCAAGTTTGCTCAGAACACCAAGTTAGATGCCACAGTAAATAGATGGGAGCAGAAAGTTGCAAAGGAACATTGATAGATTAAGTGAAAGGGCAAAACTGTGGTAGATGGAGTTCAACATCGGGAAATGTGAGGTCATCTTCTTTGGACCTTAGAAGAATAGATCAGAGTATTTTCTAAATAATGAGAACCTAGGAACTGTGGAGCAGCAGAGAGATTTAAGGATCCAAATCCAAAAATCACTAAAAACTAGTGCACAGGTACAAATATAATTTTAAAAAGCTAATGAAATGTTGGCTTTTATCTCAAGGGAACTCAAATGCAATGTGAAATTTACAGGGCTGAATTTTTTGCAGATCTTATGGACAGGAACGGAGGCGGGGGAGGACATAAAGTCAGGATGGGAGATGTCAGACAGGAAGTCCAACGTCATGACATCCCATCCTGATTTTGTCCATGGCAGCAAACATGGAGGGTCAAGATCAGACATCGATATGGCAGGCAGGCAACTTAACAGGCCTTTTGACAGCGATTTACGGAAGGGGTTTACAGGGCTTCAGGGCCTCACCTGGTTGAAGGAGGTGACATGGAGGTGGGAGCTCATTGCTGGCTACAAGAGGAGGTCATCGGGCATTGTCTGAGGAGTGGGGGACAAAGGTTCCGGAACTGTGGGGGTGGCATTCCAAGGGGGGGTAATGGTCGTGCCATCTTGTCAGAGGTGACAAATGGGGAGAAGGAGGGGGGCAGATGGCAGGGAATGACTTGTACTTAGGGAGAGGTGACCTCTCATGAGCCTCATTCATCCAGGCTTCGGGAACTCCATTGAAGAGGAGGTGCAGCAGAGCAGGAGGGAAGGCCAGGCACCTGCAGCAGCATGGCAATGACCTGTGAGGTCACAGGAGAGTAAACAGCGGCCTCCGGACGGTGGAGATGGGTGCAGAGGGGAAGAACAAGTGACTCCCCCATGCAGGAGGAGGTACCATCCAGACAGGATCTACCTATCGAGGCTAATCTACCTCCATAAGCCTGAGAGGCAGTGCCAATGAAGACTATGGCTCTCCAGGGAGAATGTCACTGACCTATATGCCAAGATGCAGGATGAGCTGCGCCCCAGGGGACTTGGTGAAAATCCAATGCCAATAGAGGACACCACTCATGCACCAGTCAGAGACAGTGCAGCATTCAAGACCTGGATGGACTCCTCCATCATTTGTGCTTGAGTACGCATAGCCTCTGGCATCTCTGTCAGATGCTGCCTGACCTCTTGCTGTAGCTGCAGCATTTCCCATGAAACTGCCGACGTCATGAGGCGGTGGCTCAGCATAGGCCCGTCCTCCCATAGTCCTCCGACTGTCAGAGGCCTTGGCTGCCACAGCCTCCATCAGCTGCTCGGGCACAGGTTTGCTGTGCTCACCAGGTTGTGTGCCTGAATCTAACCACGAGCGCACACCCACCGATGTGAGATTATGTGCACTGGTGAAGGTTGCAGGGGTATGAAGTGACGATGCACCCTCTGAGACTCCTTCCTCCCCCTCAGTGGTTGCAGGCTCTCCCACATTCTCTGAGGCTCTTCAATTAGGCTTAATGTGACCTACTTGAGAGAACAGAGGCATTGAAGTATCAATGGCCTCTCCACCCGACATAGCACACACCCCTACATTGGAGATCCTTGTAGGTACTGGATGGCTGATGCACCCTTGTGCCCCATGACAACCTTATTCACTGTTTTGGGAAGGTGCCCCTGTCTCTCCATCCACAACACTTCTTCCATCCTGCGGTCTGGCCAGCTCCATGTCTTCCTCTTCCATTGGGCTCAGGACATGGAGAATTGGCAGCCCGGTGCCTGTCTTGGCCCGCTGTCTGCCATTGTGTGCAATCTTCTCCTGCAGACAGGGATAGAAGCCGTTGGTCTCCCAGCGAGAACTTTCCCAAGACATGTGCTGGTGCTTGTCTATTGGTTAGGGATGGAGACACACAGATGCCTCCTGCATGCGGTCCCTTTCCAGGAGCTTCATGAGGGTCTCCAATGACAAAAGGCCACCTTTCAGCACCATTTACCAATGCCTCAACTTTGTCAGTATGCCCTAACCCTTTTGCCCAGGTGTATGGGCACTCCCTCTCCACACAACGTACTCTCCTACTTTGCCAGATGCAAGGCCCAAGAGCTGAAAGCTTTAAGAGGTACTCATTTTTGCTTTCCAGATGAGATCATTGAGCCACTTGCGGCACAGAATTCAGGTCCTTGGGGTGACTCCACAGCTGCTGACCTCCTCCAGAATCTGCAGCCAGGCTTGCTTGGTCAGGAACCAGCTCTCCTCCTCCCATCCCTAGGGAAGAGAATCTCCTGTCATTCCCTGGTAGCTTATAACAGCACCTGGAGGGAGGTATCACTAAAGCATGGGGCCACACACGGTCTACTCTGCAGCCTTTCAGCACTCTGGAAATCCTATCACTACCATACTTAGCAACATTGAATGCAGGGCTAGCAGCCCTTTAAACATGGCACCAACACCTGCCATGGTGTCAATTGATGCCAGCAACTCCACCTCCGCCCTCGCCACCGACCATGTAATTGGTCAGCCCCTGCGCCTCATTGCCATTAATTGACCAGCCACTGCTTAAATTATGAGGACAGATTGCATAGATTAGGCTTTTATTGTGTATTGAAGATTAAGGAGTGATCTAATTGAGGTGTTTGAGATGATTAATGCATTTGATAAGAAATATAGAGAGAAACTGTTTCTTCTGGTGGGAAATCCAGAACATGGAAGATACATTTACAATTATAGCTGGACCATTCAGGGGTGATGTCAGGAAGCACTTCTTCACAAAAAGGATAGTGGAATTGTGGAACTCTCCCAAAAAACTGTTGAGACTAAGTCAATTAAAATTTCAAAACTGAGATTGATAATTTTTTGTTCGGCAACCAAGGTGGGTAGATGGAGTTGAGGAACAGCTCAGCCATGATCTAATTGAATGATGGAAAAGGCTCTAGGGCTGAATGGTCTACTGCTGTTCATATGTTCCTCTGACACAAATATTGAGAAAAAGGATATTTAACTTTGTAGACTCTTTGTAGACTCTCTACTGTAGACCATGAAGGAGGTGTGCTTGGCCCCACAATGTTTCTTATCTTTGTCAGTGACCTAAGAAGCAATGTAATTGTTGTTGATGATTGCACCATCTAAAGGGCCAGAAGTGTAGAAATGTTCTTTTTATGTGCACACCAGATGGGAACAGACTGAGTGATCACACGACTCACCAATGGCATGAGGAACAGACCCAAACCATTTTCATGATTGGGCTTCATTATAATAATGAATGAGGTTTGCCAGGCAGCTCACTGATCAGTGGCAGCAAATTCTGGGGGCCGAATTTGACCAGCCTTTTGGGGACAAGCTAGGAGGTGGGAAGGTTGGTAAAATGGCACAGGAAGGCATCGAATGATGTGCCCGACATCTTCCAGCCACCATTTTGTCAGTGGCGGGAAAGGTGGCAGATGGGCCGCCTGCCATGAGCCCAATTGAGCCACTTAAGTGGCCAATTAAGGGCTTCGTCCCACCTCTGTGGGCATTTTGCCTGCATCGGTACGGCCTGCCACCACCCAGGGAGACCACTAGGTAAACTCTGGCGTCCTTCCAGTGGGTCCTGGGGTGGGACCCTCCTTTTTGGGCACTGTTTGGCCCATGGATGGGGCCCCTGTAGCAATGACTGCCCTGTGTTAACAGTGCCACCTGTCCTCAGCGACCCCTCCCCCTTCCCATTGCCCCCAGCCCCCACTTACTGGACTTTGAGGATGCACGGCTATTGATGCGCCCTCAACGTCCAGGTGCACTCCCAGCAATGGCCACCACTATTGGTGGCACTGCTGAGCTGTCAGCTCTGCCGATAGGCAGATGGTTGTCCTTATAGGGACAGCGGCCTCGGCGACAGCCACTTACTTGGTTACCACCAGCAAAATGTGACCCTGGTTCCTGCCCTCCCCCCCACACCCCACCCCTGCTTTCAGCCCTGGCAGCGGGACGTCTGTCACCTCTGCAGAATTCCGGCTTGTGTCTCCACTGTGAAGCCAAGCTAAAAGAGACTCCCATACCTTGTTCCAGTGAACCAGAACAAAATTGTGCACTCTTTGTTAGAGTCCATCCTCCACAACATCAGCAAGGGGCCTGTACTATCAGGCTTGAGATGTACAGTCATAATTTCATGCTTTTGTTAAAAGCATCACTGCAACCACACCTCAGGATTCTGCTCCAACCTAAAACGTAAGAACAGAATATCAATGGTGAACAAGAAATGCTTCGGAACCGAAGAAGGGTCACTGACCCGAAACGTTAACTCTACTTCTCTTTCCACGGATGCTGCCAGACCTGTTGAGTGGTTCCAGCATTTCTTGTTTTTATTTCAGATTTCCAGTATCTGCAGTATTTTGCTTTTATTATATCAATGGTGAAGCTTCAGACATAACTTCTCCCAGTTTTCTGAATATTCCCAGTTTTTGTGGAGCTCTGTCCACTAGAAGCAGAAGTTCAATGCACTTATTTAGACAGGATTGCTGGAATTAGACTATTCGAAAAACCTCTAACCTCAAGAACAAATCGAACTTTCATCACTTGGTTAATGATTTCACTTCAACCATAAGCTGGCTGACAATCAATTAGCTTCCCCTTTGGCGAATAAATTTAAGACATATATTCCACTAAATTAATTAGATAATCTCTGAAGTGTGTTTCCATACTTTCTTAACGCAGTGTTGTCGAAGCAATATCAGGAGGCAACTGGATAGAAATATCCAATTTCATCAGATGGTCGCCTACATGATAATCCTACACACAGGTGAGATATTTGCTGATTAATTTCCAAATAGTTCATATGTAAGCGTGGTAAGTTTGAATTTTAATGATTAAAAATATACGTAATAAAGATTTTCCAGAATTGATTCCTTTGTCTTTACACTTCTTTCTACACAAATTATGGGTAGACGGTGGCGTAGTGGTATTGTCACTGGACTAGAAACCCAGAGACCCAGGGTATTGCTCTGGGGACATGGGTTTAAATCCCACCACAGCAGAAGGTGGAATTTAAATTCAATTAATAAATCTGGAATTAAAAAAAGCTAGTCTAATGATGGCCATGAAACCATTGTCGATTGTTGTAAAAACCCATCCGGTTCACTAATGTCCTTTAGGGAAGAAAATCTGCTCTCCTTACCTAGTCTGACCTACATGTGACTCCAGACCCACAGCAATGTGGCTGGCTCTTACATGCCTTCTGAAATGGCCTAGCAACCCACTCAGTTGTATCTGACCACTACAAAGTCAATAAAAAGAATCAAACTGGACGGACCACCCGGCATCAACCAAGGCACCGGAAACGACAATGGCAAACCCAGCCCTGTCGACCCTGCAAAGTTCTCCTTACTAACATCTGGGGGCTTGTGCCAAAGTTTGGAGAGCTGTCCCACAGACTAGTCAAGCAACAGCCTAACATAGTCATACTCACGGAATCATACCTTACAGACAATGTCCCAGACACTGCCATCACTATCCCCAGATATGTCCTGTCCCACCAGCAGGACAGACCCAGCAGAAGTGGCGGTACAGTGGTATACAGTCGGGAGGGAGTTGACCTGGGAGTCCTCAACATCGACTCCGGACCCCATGAAGTCTCAGGGCATCTCATGGGCAGAATAAAGTCAAAAAGACAAGGTTAAGGGCACTCTACCTGAATGCACGCAGCATTCGTAATAAGGTAGATGATTTAAAGGCACAAATAGAGGTAAATGGGTATGATTTAATTGCCATTACGGAAACGTGGCTACAGGGTGACCAAGACTGGGAACTGAATATTCTAGGATATTCAACATTTAGGAGGAACAGGCAAAAAGGAAATGGAAGTGGTGTTACGCTGATAATAAGGGATGGGATCAGTACATTATTAAGGGAGGATCTCAGACCAGAAGAACAAAATGTGAAATCTGTTTGCGTGGAGCTAAGAAATAGCTAATGGGCGGCACAGTGGCGCAGTGGTTAGCACCGCAGCCTCACAGCTGCAGCGACCCGGATTCAGTTCTGGGTACTGCCTGTGCGGAGTTTGCAAGTTCTCCTGTGACCGCGTGTGGATCCGCCGGGTGCTCCGGTTTCCTCCCACATGCCAAAGACTTGCAGGTTGATAGGTAAATTGGCCATTGTAAATTGCCCCTAGTGTAGGTAGGTGGTAGAAGAATAGTGGGGATGTGGTAGGGAATATGGGGTTAATGTAGGATTAGTATAAAATGGGTGGTTGTTGGTCGGCACAGACTTGGTGGGCTGAAGGGCCTGTTTCAGTGCTGTATCTCTAAAAAAATAAAAAAATTTAAAAAATAGCAAGGGGCAGCAAACATTGGTAGGAGCTGTTTATAGGCCAGTAGTAGTGTGGGGCATGGCATTAATCATGCATGCAGAATACAGTAATCATGGGTGTCTGAAATCTGCATATAGACGGGGTAAACTTCATAGAGTCATAGAGAGATACAGCACTGAAACAGGCCCTTCGGCCCACCGAGTCTGTGCCGACCAACAACCACCCATTTTTATACTAATCCTACATTAACCCCATATTCCCTACCTCATCCCCACCTTCCCTCAATTTTCCTACCACCTACCTACACAAGGGGCAATTTACAATGGCCAATTTACCTATCAACCTGCAAGTCTTTGGCTGTGGGGAGAAACCAAACCACCCAGCAGAAACCCATGCAGTCACAGGGAGGACTTGCAAACTCTGCACAGGCAGTACCCAGAACCAAACCCAGGTCGCTGGAGCTGTGAGGCTGTGGTGCTAACCACTGCACCACTGTTCTGCCCCAACCTCGTGAGCATTAATGCTGTGGAAGATGGGTTTCTAGAGTGTGTTAGGGATGGTTTTCCAGAGCAGTATGTTGGGGAACCAACAAGATAACAGGCTATTTTAGATCTAGTTTTATGTAATAAGAAAGGGCTAATTAATAATCTTATTGTAAAAGAACCTTTAAAGATCAGTGACCATAATATGACAGAATTTTACATTATGTTTGAAAGTGAGGTAGTTCAATCTGAAGCCAGGATGTTAACTTTGAACAAAGGAAATTATGAAGGTATGAGGGGCAAATTGGCTGAGGTGGACTGGGAAAATACATGAAAAGGTATGACAGTACATAGGCAATGGATAGTCTTTAAAGAATTGTTCCATAGTTTACAGCAACTATTCATTGCTTCAAGGCACAAAAACCCAAAAAGAAAAGTCAGTCAACCATGGCTAACAAAGGAAGTTAAGAATTGTATAAGATTAAAGGAAAAGGCCAATAAAGTTGCCAGAAATGGTAAGCCTGAGGATTGGGAGAATTTTAGAATACAGCAAAGGAGGACCAAGAAACTGATAAAGAAAGGGAGAATAGAATATGAATGTAAGCTGACAAAAAATATAAAAACAGACTGTAAAAGCTTCTATAGGTATGTAAAAAGGAAACATTTGGCTAAGATAAATGTGGGTCCATTACAGGCAGAGTCAGAAGAATTTATAATGGGGGAGTAGAAAAATGGCAGAGAAGCTCAATGATTACTTTGTGTCTATCTTCACTGATGAAGATACAAGAAATCTCCCAGAATTAGAGATCCAAGGGACTAGAGAGAATGAGGAATCGAAGGAAATTAGTATTAGCAATAAAGTTGTATTGGAGAAATTAATGGGGCTGAAGGTTGTTAAGTCTATGGGACCTGATATTCTACATCCCAGTGTGTAGAAAGAGGTAGCTCTGGAGATATTGGATGCACTGGTGATCATCTTGCAAAACTATAGATTCTGGATCAGTTCCTGCAGATTAGAAGGTAGCAAATGTCACCCCACTATTTAAGAAGAGAGGGAGAGAGAAAACAAGGAACTACAGACCTATTAGCCTTACATCAGTAGTAGGGAAAATGCTGGAATCTATTCTAAAGGATGTGATAAATGGACACTTGGAGAATAATAATCTGATTGGGCATAGTCAACATGGATTTATGAATGGGAAATCAAGTTTGATGAATCTGTTGGAGTTTTTTGAGGATGTTACTAACAGAATTGATAAAGGGGAGTTGGTGAATATAGTATCTTGGATTTTCAGAAGGCTTTTGATAAAGACTTCTACAGGAGGTTGGTTAGCAAAATTAAAGTACATGGGATAGGAGGTAATATACTGGCATGGATTGCGGATTGGTTAACAGGCAGAAAACAGAGAGTAGGAATAAACGGGTCATTCTTGCATTGGCAGGCTGTGACTAATAGGGTACCACAAGGATCAGTACTTGGGCTCCAGCTGTTCACAATAGATATCAATGATTTAATGTTGGGACTAAATGTAATATTTCCAAATTCGCGGATGACACAGAGCTAGGTGGGAATGTGTGTTGTGAGGAAGATGCAAAGCGGCTTCAAGGGAATTTTGCCAGACTTAGTGAGTGGGCAAGAACATGGCAGATGGATATAATGTGGAAAAATGTGAGGTTATCCACTTTGACAGGAGGAATAGATGTGCAGAGTATTTCTTAAATGGTAAGAGATTAGAAAGTGTAGATGTGCAAAGGGACCTGGATGTCTTTGCCAATAAGTCACTGAAGGCTAATGGCATATTAGCCTTCATCGCAAGAGGATTTGAGTACAGGAGTAGCAAAGTCTTGCTTCAATTGTATTGAACCTTGGTTAGACCGCACCTGGAGTAATGTGTGCAGTTTTGATCCCCTTAACTTAGGAAGAACATTATTGCCATAGAGGGAGTGCAATAAAGGTTCACCAGACTTGTTCCTGGGATGGTGGGATTGTCCTATTAAGAGAGATTGGGGAAACTGGGCCTGTATCCTCTAGAGTTTCGAAGAATGAGAGGTGATCTCATTAAAACCTACAAAATACCTAAAGGGATAGACAGGGTAGATGCAGATAAGATGTTTCCCCTGGTTGGGGAGTCTAGAACTAGGGGGCACAATTTCAAAATAAAGGAAAGTCACTTAGGGCTGAGATGAGGAGAAATTTCTTTACTAAGAGGGTTGTGAATCTTTGGAATTCTCTTCCTCAGAGGGCTGTAGAAGCTCAGTCATTGAGTATGTTTAAAGCAGAAATTAACAGATTACTAAATACCAATGACATAAAGGGATATGGGGATAGTGTGGAAAAAGGCATTAAATTGGACGATCAGCCATGATTGTACTGAATGGCGGAGCAGGTTTGATGGGCTGAATGGCCTACTCTTGCTCCTAAGTTCCTATGTTCCTAAGTAGCTATCCTTTGTGTGTGAATCTAAACAGTGAGCATTGGACAGAATATTTTTTTATGGGTAGACATCACAACCAAGCCATTTTAGACATCACCAGATCTCTATGCATGTATTCTTTCCTGTAAGAGTCGCAAGGATAACAATCAAGAGTGAGGATCCTTCAGTGATTTTTCCCTTCCCTTGCCCAAATGCAATAAAGCCAAATGCACAGTGGTGCAGTGGTTAGCACCGCAGCCTCACAACTCCAGCGACCCGGGTTCAATTCTGGGTACTGCCCGTGTGGAGTTTGCAAGTTCTCCCTGTGTCTGTGTGGGTTTTCTCCGGGTGCTCCGGTTTCCTCCCACATGCCAAAGACTTGCAGGTTGATAGGTAAATTGGCCATTAGCAATTGCCCCTAGTATAGGTAGGTGGTCGGGAAATATAGGGACAGGTGGGGATGTGGTAGGAATATGGAATTAGTGTCGGATTAGTATAAATGGGTGGTTGATGGTCGGCACAGACTCGGTGGGCTGAAGGGCCTGTTTCAGTGCTGTATCTCTAAACTAAACTAAACAAACCCTAAAGCCATCCAATTTGAAATAACTCTAATACAGACTAGAAATGAAACCAGGACCTTTATGGTCTGTCTGGCTCAGTCCACACTGGGTGGTAGGTTTAATCATTGAGTCATCGGAGAACTTTGCTGGTTTAGTGTAAACTAAGCTCCCCCGTTGCTGCCACGTTAACTGATAATAGTTCTTGCAGTTTTAATATTAACCCAGTTATACCTTCTCATAGTTTGGAGATTTGATAAAGAATAATATCAGGGCTCTCATGATTATAGTGAAAATGTTTCAAAGTTAAAGTATAACTATTATGAAATGGTATTGTAAAATTACTGTAGGGAAGTATAGCAATCACACCATACCATATGTCTTTTGCCAACTTTTATCTAATATACAGCAAAGATCGAATGTCTAAGTAAAAACAAACATAAAAGAAACATATACTAGTACATCACTTGTGTATTATGCTAAATTGGAGGACATGCTATTGTATAAGATAAGTGTTATCACAAATAATGTAAAATGTATTATTCTGATACTAAAATGGAGCTGTGACTCTTTAAGATTACAAAGTGTAGTTGTCGTTGTTCAGGGCGGCACAGTGGCGCAGTGGTTAGCACCGCAGACTCACAGCTCCAGAGACCCGGATTTAATTCTGGGTACTGTCTGTGCGGAGTTTGCAAGTTCTCCATGTGTCTGTGTGGGTTTTTGCCGGGTGCTCCGGTTTCCTCCCACAGCCAAAGACTTGCAGATTGATCGGTAAGTTGGCCATTATAAATTGCCTCTAGTATAGGTAGGTGGTGGGGAAGTGGTAGGAATATGAGATTAATGTAGGATTAGTATAAATGGGTGGTTGATGGTCGGCACAGACTTGGTGGGCCGAAGGGCCTGTTTCAGTGCTGTATCTCTAAATAAATAAAAAATCATAATCGGAGTCTCATAGTTCTTCTTTCATGGAAATCTGCAGATTGGAAAATGCTCGTAAATTGCAGGTTTAAGGTATGAGAAATTTGGCTTTAAGTTGCTGGGCTTTCTTTTATAGATTATTTTGCATCTGCAACAAAGTGTGACACTTTGAAGAGTGATGTCTGGAGTGCCATATACTGATACTCCGTTTTCAAACCAATATAAATGTTCAATTTATTCATGAAGATTATCAAAAATGTAGAAAATAAAATATTTGTTTATTAACATCTAGTTATTCATGTAATTGCACATCTGTTCAATATTGAGCGATACCATGCAAGTTATTCACCTGCTGCCAAAGACTTACTGACCAGACTTTCCAGCATTGGGAAGAACTCGAGTGAAAGCTACCTGAATCCCATCAGAACATATGATACGGTATGTTGATTCTGAATCCAACTGTAACAGAGAAGGGGAATTACAAATTGCTGCAACTTTAAACTAACTAAAGTTCCTGACAGATTAATGAAATTTCCCTTTAGAGTTCTGGGTATTACATATTATTAAAAAGCTGTAGATTGTTCAATTGAAATTTTCTGTGCAACATTTAAATCCACACATTTGTTAAATCTAATCTTCCAAATGTTTTAAATGACATATTAATGTTATGATTTTCTGTTTTGTATTATTAGTTTTAGCTCGTTTTGATAGTGTTTGGTTTTCTTAACAAACATTGGATTCTCCATTGATTAAACTGAGAAATGAATGAGTTAATGAATGGAATTAAAAACAAGAAATGCTGGAATCACTCAGCAGGTCTGGCAGCATCTCTTTCCACAGATGCTGCCAGACCTGCTGAGTGATTCCAGCATTTCTTGTTTTTATTTCAGATTTCCAGCATCCGCAGTATTTTGCTTTTATTTTAATGAATGGAATTGTTACCTTCTTCAATTTAGGGTATTGAATGTCTTTCGAACTATTGCAATAATATGTCTTTTTAAATCATCAATGTTTTGCTTCAGCAAAGTAAAACAAAAGGACACTACAAAACTCCTGCTTTTAGCTGCTGCTATCAATCTTAATTTTTCAATACTTCCTAATGTCAAGAGTTCATCCAGATGCAAAGTTCCTATTATTGTGAGTGGCAAGGACACTGGGAATCATTTGCTCTGTGAGAAAATTGCATATGTTTAATGGAAATTGAAATCAAAGTGGCACAAAGTTTAACATATTCCATAATTGAAGTAGCATTAATGATGAAATCTGATCCTTAATTAAAATGTAGGGCATTGTCTTACTTGTTACCTGTTTCTTTTTTTTTAATTAAGTCTGAAGTAAACTGTAAGATTTATGAGGTGAATCAATAGTCTGTTCAGTAATATTATAACATGAGTCTTACTTCTATATTAGCATCCAGCAAATGACATTTATGGGATTTAAAATATATATTTGCACATGAAGTGTTCACCATGATTTGATTCTGAAATAGATAAAAAGACCTTATTTATAACAGGTGATTCTGTCTTTATTTATAACAGATGATTCTGTCCCTATAAATGTGATGTTATCTGTATTTTTAGAACCCAATGAAAGAGCTGTTTAGTAGCACAGCAGGAGTGTCTGGAATCATTATTACTGTGGCTTTCATTCTGATGGTGACTTCCTCTACACAGATTATTATGAAGTCATTTTATGAGGTGTTTTGGTTCACTCACCATCTCTTCATTATCTTCTTTATTGGTCTCATCATTCACGGTTCGGGGTAAGCATATTTTTTGTTCGTCAAAGTATAACATTAATGCATTATTGAAATGATGAATGAAAACATTCCTGGCAATCAATTTTTACCTTGTGTAACAGGCAAAACAGATGGCATCAGCATTGTTAACATACTTATAAATAAATAACATACATATTAATAGGGATAATATAGTCATTAAGTATTCTAATTAGCCAATTAAGCAATTCAAATTAAAGGTCTATATTTATAAAAAATTGAAAGTATATTTATTGTACTTGGAATCTCATGTTGATAAATTCATCTTTAACAACAGAATTTATGCTCTGAATCCTTATTTCTGACATATAGAGTACCTAAGAGATATTATAAGAAATAAGAGAACATGGTGAAAAACTGATCCAATTTTTTTTTGTTACGAAGAATAGGTAGGGCAAAGAAGGGGAAATATGTGAAAGTTCTTTGTGTGCAACCAATCAGAAGTCTGAGCGTAACATAGGAAACATAGAAATATAGAAAACAGGAGCACGAGTAGGCCATTCGGCCCTTCGGACCAGCTCCACCATTTAAAAAAGATCATGGCTGATTGTTTAATTTAGTACCTTATTCCCACTTTTTCCCCATATCCCTTGATCCATTAACAAAACCTCATTCTGAATGTAAATTAAGAAGATTTAATCTGTTCAGTACTTTTACTAAATTCCAAATACATTCCTTAAAACATAATTATGATTTTGCTATTAGTAGCACACAAAGGTGATCTTCTCCTTTGGCGTGGTTAATTTGGAGAAAAGCTCAGCATCTAGTGCACTGAATGCAGACTTAGTTTAAAAAAATGTAAAACATAAATAGATTCCTAATTCAACAGGTGGAGATAAAGGCTTGGCACCATTCGGAAGTGGGACCAGATTGTGGCTACAAAGGACAGTAGCGAAGAATTGCTCTAGTTGTTATGGGTGTGAAATTCATTTGGCAGCGCTACGAAAACCTACCTCAGGTTTTCTTGCATGCAAAGCAGCACTGGCCGTTGCCTGCACAGCGTTAGTGAAGTGAAGTGGCCCTTGCAGGTGCATCCTCGGCATGCTCCCAAAGACATTGAAGATGCAAGATTAGGATATCATTGATGTGAACAGGCTGAAACAGGCTGGTGCAACGCTGGGATACCAAATTTGGTCAATGCATGTGCAGGCAACATCTCCGTTATTCACTGCTGAGACAATAAGTGTTATGAAGCAAAATGGGCCCTGTTCTGGGGCTTTTAAAAGGCCAATCAAAAAGTTCCACCTGAGGTGCTTTTGTCTTACTTGTGCTGAGGCAAAATTTGTGGAAGCACTTTGGCAAGTTGCTGGAGCAATTTGGAGGTTTTTTCTCGCCCCCAGGAAGGCAGAAAGTAAGGCATCAGTATGGAGGCAGTAGTTACAGTGCCACTTACAACAAATGCAGAGGAGGAGGCAGAAACGGAATGTTCTGTGAGGAGGAAGGAGAAGGGAGCTCTCCATAGAAGGTCCTACCCACAATGTTTCCTCTAATTTCTCTTTGCTGTGCACGGCCTATTTGTTGCACTGTGTGGTTTCTTTAGGACTGCTACCTGGGCGTGCATGCACGTATCTGAAAGGGAACATTGCTTGTGCGCAGCCTGTTTGTTCCCTGAGCGGTACTCTCCAGATTGCTGTGCAGTCACGCACTCTTGCAGCTTAGAAGGAACATTGCCCACAACAGATCTTCTGGGAGCATCAGTCCTACATTGGATGAGCCATGAGCAGTGCCTGAGGAAAATACGCTTCATCTCCTCCATGACAACCTAGTGCCTCAAACCAGGGTGAGGACAGCCCTCCAGTAACTATGAAGGTCATTGTCGTCCTTACATTCTATGCTACATGATCCTTCCGGGCAGGAACAGGTAACATCAACAATGTATCTCAGTTTGCTGTGCAAACAAATATCAGGGATGTCACAGAAGCACTGTACAGAAGGACGGGAGACTTCATCCTCTTCTCCCTGAGGGCAGAACACCAGGATGAATGTTCATGTGGATTTGCCAGGATAGTGGGCTTCTCAATGGTGCAGGGCACCATTGACTGTACGCGTGTGGACCCCACCCCACATTTATGGGGAATGATACCACAGCCACAAGGGCTACCACTGTCAATATGCAGTTGGTTTGCAGCTACACCAAGAAATTTATCTTGGTGAATGCCCATTATCCTGGCAGCACCCAATAGGGTGTTTGCACAAGAGCTGACCTCTCCCCCTGGCCTGGCTGCAGCTCACGTGCGCTTGGTGTCTCACCACGTGCAGATCTTGATTCTATACTAGCCTCTAAGGTGTGCGATGTGCCAGTATCTGAGCTAGTGGCTGCAAGTGTCAGGTCAGGTGACAATTCTTCTTCCTCAGAGGTCTATTATTGCTCTTGCCCTTCCTCATGAAGCTACAGTGGCTGACCAGGCAGCAATTCTTAATTTTATCTTGCGCGAGGCTGCAATACTGACCGTCTTCAGGCCTCCAAGATGTAACACAGGTAGCTGCTCAGCAATAACAGCTAACCCCTACACACACGGCTCAAGACCCCCTTCCACCATCCCATCATTCGAGGTTAAAAGGCCTTCAATGAAAGCCATGGAACCACCCACAACACCGTTGAGCAAGCCATCAGCTGCCTCAGGCAAGGGTTTTGTTCCTTAGATCATTAGGGGGATCTCTGCAGTTCATGTCTGAGTCTCCGTGTTTGTGCCAGTGTGCTGTATCCGCCACAACCTCGCAATTCTGAGGGGCCAGCCACTAACTCCTGAGATCCAAAGGCCATGTTGGAGGGAGAAGGAGGAGGAGGCGGGGAGGAGACCACATCCATCACGTATAACTGAATAGAGCAAGAGGGACCGCATTGTGAGGCTTTGCTTCAGTTAAAGTGAGCTTCCCCACCCACAGCATGGACCCACCATTCATCAATAGTTCATTCATTTCAGACTCCCCATCACAGAGTTCCCTTGGCCAATGTCATTCAATAAAGACCAACAGCAAAAACCTTCCCTCAACAACTTTTTGCAGCAACACATCAGTCACACAAAATACCCAGAGCCAATTACACTGGTGCATCCCCTTAGTGTCTGTCTTGTGGGCGCCCTTGCCTGGCCGAGTGCTGCTACCCCAGTGGCTGCAGCATGGCCGTCTCTACCATCCTAGTTATACGACTCGCCAGAACACTCGTCCCAACACGGTTCAGGTAAAGACCATTCCACCGGTACAGCTCCCAATTTCCCCAGTACTAGTGCTAGTGCCCCATGAATTGAAACCCATTTCTTCTACACCAATCTTTGAGTCACGCATTTAGCTCTCTAATCTTATTTATCCTACTCCAATTTGCTTGTGACTCAGGTAATAATCCAGAGGTTATTATCTTTGAGGTTCTGCTTTTCAAATTAGCTCCTAGCTGTTCATACTCTCTATGCAGAACCTCTTTCCTAGTCCTATCTATGTTGTTGGTACCCACGTGGACCACAACTACTGGATCCTCCCCCTCCCACTGTATGTTCCTCTCCAGCCCAGAGTGGATGTCCCAAACCCTGGCACCGGGCAGGCAACACAGCTTTCTGGACTCTCGCTCTAGGCCGCAGAGAACTGTGTCTATCCCCCGACTACACTGTCTCCTACTACCACTACATTCCTATTTACTCCACCCATGTCTGCTGTACCGTGGTGCCATGGTCAGTTTTCTCAACCACCCTGCAGCCCTCGCTCTCATCCTTACAAGTAGAAAGAACCTCAAACCTGTTGGACAATTGCAAGGGCTGAGGCTCCACCACTTCTGCCTTTTCGATCCCCTTACCTGCCTCTCACACCCTCGTGTCCCTGACCACTGATCAAATCAGAAGACCCTATCCTATCGGGTGTGACTGCCTTCTGGAACAGAATGTCCAGGTAATTTTGCACCTCCCCCACCCCGACCAATGCATTGCAGTGTCTCCAGCTCATTGACTCTGAGCTGAAGCTCCTCTAGCAACAGACACTTACTGCAGATGTGGTTGCAGTGGATCACACTGGCATCTACCAGCTCCCACATACTGCAGCTACAACACATCAACTGCCCTGCCATCTTTATAATGTGTTAATTTATTTTTCTTAATTAATTCATACTATTAAGCTCCACTTCTAGTAAGCTTTACTACTGCTGGTAAACCTTACTACAACTAATAAGACCTGACAAATATATCACCCAAGTTTCAAAAGATTCTTATGGTTACTATTCCAATTAATGTTATACTACCCCAGTTAAAATTCTTTAGTTTAGATAAGAGAAAAAGAGAAAATGTTCACCAACCAATCACTAAAATTCTATGCTGGAACATCACACGTCAATTCCTCTTTCCCCCTCTGCACCAAATTCCCACATGAACCAAATTCCTACCTTCACACTTTGATTACATCTCACTCTGGCGAAGAAGTGGAAGCTGAGACAGTGGCCAGCAGACACTGCATTAAGGGTCGGTCTGGCAGTGCTGCCATGGAGGTGCCCACCACTTCTACAGTGGAAAGGATGGGCTCCAAGCTCTGTGCGATTCTCTGTGCCATGGTGAAGCTGGACTTCTCCATGCTCCTAGCCAGTGACTGGAGGTTATCTGGCAGGCCTGCCAATGCACTAAACATCTCGGTGTGCACGCTCATCAGTGTTTTCCTATAGTCTGCTCCAATGAGGCCCTCATCTGAGACCCCTGCAGCAGAACTGATGACCTTGCTGTCTGAAGACTTCACTCACAAACTCACTTATTTCCCTTGGCCTGGCTGCATCCCACTCATTCCAGGTGTCTCACCACATGCAGATTCCAACTCTATACTGGTCTCTCCAAAATATGCACTATGCAGGTATCTGAGCTGATGGTCCCGAGTGTCAGGTCAGACGACAGTGCTTCTTCCTCAAAGGTTTGTTGTTGCTCTTGCCCTTCAAATGAAATCATATTTGACTAACTTGATTGAGGTCTTTCATAAAGTAACAGAGAGGGTGATGAAGATAGTGCAGTTGATGTTGTCTTTCTGGACTTTCAAAAGGCTTTTGATAAATTGCACACAATAGACTTGTTAGAAAAATTGAAGCCCATAGGATTAAAGGGGCAGTGGCAACATGGAGACAAAATTGACTAAGGGACAGAGAGCAGAGAGTAATAGCAAACAGTTGTTTTTCAGACTGGAGGGAAGTGTACAGTAGAGATTCCAGGGATCAGTATTAGAACCACTGCTCATTCTGACATATTAATGACCTGGACTTTATTTTACAGGGCATAATTTCAAAGCTTGCAGATGACAAAATATTCAAAAATGTAGTAACAGTGAAGAAGATAACAACAGATTTCAGGAGGACTGAGACAGAATGGTGAAATGGGCAGACACATGGCAAACAAAATTTAATACAAAGAAGTGTGAAGTGATACATTTTGATAGGAAGAGTGAGGAATTGCAAAATAAATGAAACGGTACAGTTTTAAAGGAGGCGCAGGAACAGAGAGACCTGGCAGTGTACGCACTCAAATCTTTGAAGGTGCAGGACAAGTTGAGAAGGCTGTTAACAATGCATAAGGGATACTTGGTTTATAATAGAGGCATAATGTACAAAAGCAAGGAAGTAATGTGATATGATTTATAAATCACTGGTTAGACCCCAGTAGGAGTATAGCCCTGATCTTTACTGGGCAGTATTTCTATCTCAGTGGAGGGGAGAGTTCTGGGCAGACTCTCCACAGTGTGTGTATTTTTTTATTCAACAGGATCCCTGCCCAGAAGCCAACCTGATTGACAGGCTTGGTTCCTTGTCGGGCTGGAAACTCAGCACAAGAAGCTGCAGGCCAGGAGCAGACCCCAAGGCATGGATACTGCATGGCATGTAGGTTTGGAGGGTGATCATAGGGGATTGAAGACAGATCGTGGGGGGCGGGGGCAAAGATGGTGGGGGAAAGAGAACAAGGGCAGTTGGCGATCCTGAGGAGGGGGGAGGTGATAACCTATGGGGTATCCGATTGCAGTGGAGCAGGGTGTGCAGGGAGGGAAGCAAGTTAGTTTGGGTGGCTTGGAGGAAGTAGTCCTGCTCCTACTGGCTGAAAAGTCAGTTAATTCTTCCACGCAGCAGTCCTCACCTCCCTTTTAGCTGCTGAGATACCTGGGATCCAGGAAACACGACCGGCCAGGGTTAAACCGGGGAGAGATAAAATCTGAGGCAGGCAGCCTCATTGAAATGAACAACGTGCCTCCTGGGAGTGGGCGAAGTGAGAGGATTCGAGGAAGGTTGGGTTTAAGGCTAAGGGGAAAGAGAAGGGAAGTAGGATTAATCGGATGGCTATTTCAAAGAGCTGGCACAGGTGGAATGGGCTGAATGGCCTCTTTCTGTGCTGTATCATTCTTTGATTCTGTGATTACTCACTGGAATTTCAAACAGGTAGCACCAGTGTATCTTGGTACATAAAAGTCGCTGAAGTTCATACTATTGGGCACGAAAGTGACCTTTAATCATGTTAGTTGGTTTTTAATTGACATTATTTTGGCTTACCTGATTCTAGTTAAAGATTTTTTCCCAATTAAACAATCTATACATGGAAACAATCTTGGTATGAAGGGTTTTCTGTTATAAGTGATATCAAAATTTTGGGCGGCACAGTGGCGCAGTGGTTAGCACTGCAGTCTCACCGCTCCCGCAACCCAAGTTCAGTTCTGGGTACTGCCTGTGCAGAGTTTGCAAGTTCTCCCTGTGTCTGTGTGGGTTTCCGCCGGGTGCTCCGGTTTCTTCCCACAGCCAAAGACTTGCAGGTTGAGAGGTAAATTGGCTGTTGTGAATTGCCCCTAGTGTAGGTAGGTGGTAGGAGAATGGTGGGGATGTGGTAGAGAATATGGGGTTAATGTAAGCTTAGTATAAATGGGTGGTTTTTGGTCAGCACAGACTCAGTGGGCCAAAGGGCCTGTTTCAGTGCTGTATCTCTAAATAAATAAAACAGCATTAACCTACTGAGATGAGTTCTCTATTTACTATGAGTGATTAAAATATAACCTAATTGTTTTCAACGAGTTCACTTGTTTTGGGAGGGGGGACGGGAAAGCAAAGTTATCATAAGAAATTGAACTATACTATGGACATTTTTTTGGCTGCTCCATCATCAGCCAGCAGGAATTGCACTTCCTTTTTATTGCTGATTAGCAAGATTGTAGTCAATATGTTTTCTTTGCAAAAATAATTTGTTTCACCTGATAATTAAGCTATGTTAAATAAAATCTGATACTGAATATATTTTAAATGAAAATCAATAATGACAAAGAGGGTTAAAGAAAAATTATGAAGTTATCAGTGGGAGAAATAATGCAACAGATCTATATATCAGAAGCATTTTTGAAAATTATAGAAACATTAACAGCTTTTTTAAAAATTGTATTATTTTTTGAATTCCAAAGTCCTTCATAAAATATAGGCAGCAAACAGTTGATTAAGTGATCCTGTGTTCCAGGCGTATTGTTCGAGGACAAACTCCTCAGAGTCTTCAAGACCACAATGTTACATACTGCAAAGATCATTATGAAGAATGGGGAGACATCCCAGAATGCCCTTTACCACAATTTGCTGGAAATGAACCAGTAGTAAGTCAGTGTCTTTAAGCTAAGTTCAAATATCTATACATAAATATTAAGTATCTTTTTTATGGAGCCCTATGATGGCTTTTTGGATAAGAGAACCATGGATTTGTATGGCGCTAGCAAGGCCACATTATTTGCCTCAAAAACCTATCAGTGGCTTACTAGGCCACTTCACAGGGCATTAAAAATCAACCATGTAGCATGGACTACAGTCGAATGTGGAGAGGATAGTTTCCCTTCCCCTGAATGACATTTGTGAACTAAATGGGTTTTTACAACAATCCAACAGATTTCACAGTTACTTTTTCCTGATAGTAGCCAATAATTACCAGATTTATTATCGAATTCAATTTTACAACATGGTGCTTTTTGAGCTCAAAATCTTCAGAATACTAGATCACTATCATAGCCAGTACACTACCATAACTTATTTTACTGAGCCATGCAAGTCGGGATGATTGCACATTTGATCCCTGGCCTATGCTAAGTTATTCAACCTCTACCAGGCAACAATTGTGGTACTAAAACTGGTGTCAGAATCTAAGAAACATATCTTCACACAAAGGGTTATGGCTTAGGTGAGATGGTGGCGTAGTAGTAATGTTACTGGACTAGTAACCCAGAGACACAGACTAATGCTCTGGAGATACGGGTTCAAATGGTGGAATTTAAAACAATCTGGAATTGAAAGCTAATCTCAATAATGGTGCCATGAAACTATCATCAATTGTTGTAAAAAATATATGGTTCACTAATGTCCTTTATGGAAGGAAATCTGCTGTCCTTACCTGGTCTGGCCTGCTTGTGACTCCAGACCTATAGCAATATGGTTGACTCTTAACTGCCGTCTGAAATGACCTAGCAAAGCACTCAGTTGATCCTCTCCAGTGGATCTCTCCAGTACATCTCCTTCCTGTGCACAGACTGACCGCACCAGAGTAAGTCATTGTTGCTGTGCACGGTGATAGTCTTCCTCTTCTGATGTGATGTAAAACATATGCAATGCACATCCCATCCTGATCCTGTTGGTTTGAAAGTCTCCAAAATTTAGAGAACACTTTATCCACACAAGAGCTCTGTGCCAAATATTTGCCAGAGGAAATTGTAACACCAGCTGTAATAAATGAGCTTTTATTCAGATGGAACAATCACAAGTTTAAATACCCACCCAAATTGTAGCTCAATTTAGCCTCCATTTCATGAGACAGTTTCCTGAGCATGGGAAAGCCGTACAGGAGACATTAATTTAACACCTTATTAACTTTCAAAGGGCCAGCACCATGAACGTTAATTTACCATAACTATCCACCCTCCTGCACTAAATTAAAACCACAACTGCGGCGAGTAGTTTACTTGCATGCATCCAAACATACTTCCATTAAACCTGGAAGTGGGTGTGTTGTAGCCAGGGTACGATTGCAATCAAAAAGTGAATAAAAATTTGTGCATGTGAATCCCTCGGTCTCTTTGTTCCTCCAGCCCCTTTATAATTGTGCCATTCAGTTTATACTGCTTTTTGTTTTTTTTCCTTCCTGTTGAGTCTAAAGGGCGGCAAAGTGGCGCAGTGGTTAGCACCGCAGCCTCACAGCTCCAGCGACCCGGGTTCAATTCTGGGTACTGCCTGTGTGGAGTTTGCAAGTTCTCCCTGTGTCTGCGTGGGTTTCCTCTGGGTGCTCCAGTTTCCTCCCACAGCCAAAAGACTTGCAGGTTGATAGGTAAATTGGCCATTATAAATTGCCCCGAGTTTAGGTAGGTGGTAGGGGAATATAGGGACAGGTAAGGATGTGGTAGGAATATGGGATTAGTGTAGAATTAGTATAAATGGGTGGTTGTTGGTCGGCACAGACTCGGTGAGCTGAAGGGCCTGTTTCAGTGCTGTATATCTAAATCTAAATCATTTGGAAAATTTCAAAACTGAGATGGATAGATTTTTGTTAGGCAAGCTTATTAAGGGATATGGAATCAAGGTGGGTAGGTGGAGATAAGGTACAGACCAGTCATGATCTAACTGAATGGTGGAGCAGATTCGAGGGGCTGAAAGGCCTACTCCAGTTCCTGTGCTGATTCAACTAAAGAGGTTGTGGATTCCCTATGTTATATCTGATTGAACATGTGGTAAAAAAATGTAAAATATAAATTTTTGTGTTACAAAATATCTGAAAAAGATTTTATAATTGCAGTTTCACAACCTTTGTTTTGTTTTCAAATTCAATTTTGAGCATAGCTTATTGCTTTCTTGCAGGAAAGGCAGTATCACACCATAACGTAGGAACAGGAACAGGCCAATCAGCCCCCTCAAACTTTATATCGTAACTCTATTTACTGACCTTGGTTCCATATCTCTTAATATCCTTGACTAACAAAAATCTATGAAACTGAGTTTTGAAATTTTCCATTGATCTACCTTCAACAGCTTTTTGGGGGAGAGCGTTCCAGATTTCCACTACCCTTTGTCCAACAAGTGCATTCTGACATTACTTCTTAAGAGCCTCAAACACCTCAATTAGATCTCCCCTTAATCTTCTATATTCAAGGAAATATAAGCTTATTCTATGCAACCTGTGCTCATAAATTGGAGGCGGTGGCATAGTGGTATTATCACTGGACTAATAACCTAGAGACCCAGGGTATAGATCTGGAGACATGGGTTCGAATCCCACCACAGCAGAAGGTGCAATTTGAATTTAATTAATAAATCTGGAATTAAAAGCTAGTCTAATGATGGCCATGAAACCATTGCCGATTGTTGTAAAAACCCATCTGGTTCACTAATGTCCTTCAGGGAAGGAAATCTGCTGTCCTTACCTGGTCTGGCCTACATGTGACT
Source organism: Heterodontus francisci (assembly GCF_036365525.1). Lineage (NCBI taxonomy): Eukaryota > Metazoa > Chordata > Chondrichthyes > Heterodontiformes > Heterodontidae > Heterodontus > Heterodontus francisci. The sequence continues at coordinate 50,432,753 of NC_090383.1, forward strand.
CCAGACCCACAGCAATGTGGTTAACTCTTACATGCCCTCTGAAATGGCCTAGCAAGCCACTCAGTTGTATCTAACCGCTACGAAGTCAATAAAAAGGAATGAAACCGGACGGACCAACTGGCATCAACCTAGGCACCGGAAATGACAACGGCAAACACAGCCCTGTCGACCCTGCAAAGTCCTCCTTACTAACATCTGGGGGCTTGTGCCAAAGTTAGGAGAGCTGTCCCACAGACTAGTCAAGCAACAACCTGACATAGTCATACTCACGGAATCATACCTTACAGACAATGTCCCAGACACTGCAATCACTATCCCTGGGTATGTCCTGTCCTACCGGCAGGACAGACCCAGCAGAGGTGGTAGGACAGTGGTCTACAGTAGGGAGGGAGTTGCCCTGGGAGTCCTCAACATCGACTCCGGACCCCATGAAGTCCCATGGCATCAGGTCAAACATGGGCAAGGTAACCTCCTGCTGATTACCACCTACCGCCCTCCCTCAGCTGATGAGTCAGTACTCCTCCATGTTGAACACCACTTGGAGGAAGCACTGAGAGTGGCAAGGGCACAAAATGTACTCTGGGTGGGGGACTTCAATGTCCATCACCAAGAGTGGCTCGGTAGCACCACTACTGACCGAGCTGGCCGAGTACTAAAGGACATATCTGCTAGACTGGGTCTGCGGCAGGTGGTGGGGGAAGCAACACGAGGGAAAAACATACTTGACCTTGTCCTCAGCAATCTTCCTGCTGCAGATGCTTCTGTCCATGACTGTATTGATAGGAGTGACCACCGCACAGTCCTTGTGGAGACGAAGTCCTGCCTTCACATTGAGGATACCGTCCATCGTGTTGTGTGGCACTATCACCGTGCTAAATGGAATAGATTTCGAACAGATCTAGCAATGCAAAACTGGGCATCCATGAGGTGCTGTGGGCCATCAGCAGCAGCAGAATTGTACTCAACCACAATCTGTAACCTCATGACCCGGCATATCCCCCACTCCACCATTACCATCAAGCCAGAAGACCAACCCTGGTTCAAGAGTGCAGGAGGGCATGCCAGGAGCAGCACCAGGCATACCTCAAAATGAGGTGTCAACCTGGTGAAGCTACAACACAGGACTACTTGCATGCCAAACTGCGTAAGCCGCATGCAACAGACAGAGCTAAGCGATCGCATAACCAACGGATCAGATCTAAGATCTGCAGTCCTGCCACATCCAGTCGTGAATGGTGGTGGACAATTAAACAACTAACTGGAGGCGGTGGCTCCACAAATATCCCCATCCTCAATGATGGGGGAGCCCAGTACATTAGTGCGAAAGATAAGGCTGAAGCATTTGCAACAATCTTCAGCCAGAAGTGCCGAGTTGATGATCCATCTCGGCCTCCTCCTGAAGTCCCCAGCATTACAGATGCCAGACTTCAGCCAATTCGATTCACTCCGCGTGATATCAAGAAACGACTGAAGGCACTGGATACTGCAAAGGCTATGGGCCCTGACAATATTCCGGCAATAGTAATGAAGACCTGTGCTCCAGAACTTGTCACGCCCCTAGCCAAGCTGTTCCAGTATAGCTACAACACTGGCATCTACCCGGCAATGTGGAAAATTGCCCAGGTATATCCTGTCCACAAAAAGCAGGACAAGTCCAACACAGCCAATTACCGCCCCATCAGTCTACTCTCAATCATCAGTAAAGTGATGGAAGGTGTCATCAACAGTGCTATCAAGCAGCACTTGCTTAGCAATAACTTGCTCAGTGACGTTCAGTTTGATTCCACCAGGGCCACTCAGCTCCTGACCTCATGGTTCAAACATGGACAAAAGAGCTGAACTCAAGAGGTGAGGTGTGAGTGTCTGCCCTTGACATCAAGGCAGCATTTGACTGAGTATGGCATCAAGGAGCCCTAGCAAAACTGGAGTCAATGGGAATCAGGGGAAAAACTCTCAGCTGGTTGGAGTCATACCTAGCGCAGAGGAAGATGGCTGTGGTTGTTGGAGGTCAATCATCTGAGCCCCAGGACATCACTGCAGGAGTTCCTCAGGGTAGTGTCCCAGGCCCAACCATCTTCAGCTGCTTCATCAATGACCTTCCTTCAGTCATAAGGTCAGAAATGGGGATGTTCGTTGATGATTGCATAATGTTCAGCACCATTCGCGACTCCTCAAATACTGAAGCAGTCCGTGTAGAAATGCAGCAAGACCTGGACAATATCCAGGCTTGGGCTGATAACTGGCAAGTAACATTCGCGGCACACAAGTGCCAGGCAATGACCATCTCCAACAAGAGAGAATCTAACCATCTCCCCATGACAGTCAATGGCATTACTATCGCTGAAACCCCCACTATCAACATCCTAGGGGCTACCATTGACCAGAAACTGAACTGGAGTAGTCATATAAATACCGTGGCTACAAAAGCAGGTCAGAGGCTAGGAATCCTGCGGCGAGTAACTCACCTCCTGACTCCCCAAAGCCTGTTTAGCATCTACAAGGCACAAGCCAGGAGTGTGATGGAATAATCTCCACTTGCCTGGTTGGGTGCAGCTCCAACAACACTCCAGAAGCTCGACACCATCCAGAACAAAGCAGCCTGCTTGATTGGCACACCATCCACAAAAAACATTCACTCCCTTCACCACCAACGCACAGTGGCAGCAGTGTGTACCATCTACAAGATGCACCAAGGCTCCTTAGGCAACACCTTCCAAACCCGCGACCTCTACCACCTCGAAGGACAAGAGCAGCAGATGCATGGGAACATCACCAACTGCAAGTTCCCGTCCAAGTCACACTCCATCCTGACTTGGAACTATATCGCCGTTCCTTCACTGTCGCTGGGTCAAAGTCCTGGAGCACCCTTCCTAACAGCACTGTGGGTGTACCTACCTCACATGGACTGCAGCGGTTCAAGAAGGCAGCACACCACTACCTTCTCAAGGGCAACTAATAATGGGCAATAAATGCTGGCCTGGCCAGTGACGCCCACATCCCATGAATGAATAAAAAAATGTAAAAATTTAAAAAATTTTAACCCTATTAGCCCAGTACCATTCTGATGAATCCGTGCTGCACCCTCTCCAAGGCCAATTTCAGAGGCCCTTGAGATAAAGGTTCATATTCCATCAGCCTTTTTAATTAGTTTTGTACCTCTCCACTAGCTTTTAGTGATTTCTGTACTTGGACCATTAAATGGGCACTTTATCTATCAATGTCCTTTTGGAACTCTCTGCTCCATCGACACTAGTTACTGTGCAACCTAACTTGGGTCAGCAAATTTGGAAATACAGTTATCTATTCCTCCATCTAAGTCCTTTATAAATATAATGAAAAGCTGAATCCCCAGTACAGATCCCTGCAGGGTACCACCAGTTACATCTTGCCAGCTTGGGTTCATATACATCATCCCCACCCTCTCTCTCCTATCTCCTAACCAATTCCCTACAAGTGTCAATAAATTGTCTTCAATTCCATGTGCTCTCCTATTTACTAATAGTCTATTATGTGGAACATAATCGAATGCCTTTTATTTTGTGATACAGCACTGAAACAGGCCCTTCGGCCCACCGAGTCTGTGCCGACCAACAACCACCCATTTATACTAATCCTACATTAACCCCATATTCTCTACCACATCCCCACCATTCTCCTACCACCTACCTACAGTAGGGGCAATTTACAATGGCCAATTTACTTATCAACCTGCAACTCGTTGGCTGTGGGAGGAAACCGGAGCACCCAACGAAAACCCACATGATCACAGGGAGAACTTGCAAACTCCGCACAGGCAGTACCCAGAATCAAACCCAGGTCGCTGGAGCTGTGGGGCTGTGGTGCTAACCACTGCGCCACTGTGCCTTCTGGAGGTCCGTGTAATTAACATCCATAGCCAGTCCCTTATCTATCTTGTTCGTTACCTCCTCAAAATATTCAACTAGGTTTGTTAGACGTGACTTACCTTTTACACATCCATGCTGACTCTCTCTCTGATCAGTTCATGTCTGTTCAAATGCTCCGTCACTCTGTCCCAATAGATTCTCGTAACTTCATAGATTCGAGTAACAGACATTAGAAAATAGGCCTATTATTTTTGAGTTTATCTCTCCTGATTATCTTAATGAGGAGTCATTGGAAATTTTCCACTCCAAGGGGGCACTTACTGAATCATGAGAGTTTTGTAAGATCATGACTAAAGTATCAACAATTTCCTCACCTACTTCTTTTAATAACCTTGAGTGGAACCCATCAGGTCCTGAAGATCTGTCTATCTTTAGACTCACTATTTTCTCGATTACCATTTTCTTACTTATATCAAATCTAATACATTCCTCCCTTTTACTGACTTTTAGTTTCCCTAGTTTGTCTGGTACTTTATCCTCATCCTCCTCCATGAAGACCGATACAAAGTAAATATTTAACCAGTTTGTTATTCCATAATTTTCAATTACAATATCAACCATGTCTGCCTTTAAGTGGCCCACATTAACTTTAGTCACCTTCTTTATCTTAATATACTTGTAAATATTGTCAGATTTGGCCTTGGTATTCCTCAGAAGCTTTTTCTCTTGTTCCCTTTTTGCAGCTCTTACTATTTTCTTTGTACCCCTTTACTGTTCGTTATATCTCTCCCTGTCTGCAGGATCACTACTGTTCTCCGCATTCACATAAACCCCTTCTTTTAGTTTTATATTGACCAAGGTTGTTTAATTACACAAGTTTAGCTCTTGGACTTCAGGGGGTATGTATAGCTCTTGTTTTCTACCAAATACCTCCCTAAGCACATCTCACAGTTCATATGTAATTTTATCCCTTATAGTACTACCCAGTCTGATGGTCAAGTTCTGGCAATTCCCTCCTAAGTCAACATTACCAAAATTTAAAACCTTCGTCGGTGACTTGCCCTTCTTCCTCTCAACCCTGATATCGAATTTTGTTTAATTCATTCACGGGATGTGGGCATTGCTGGCAGGGCCAGCATTTATTGCCCATCCCTAATTTCTCTGAAGAAGGTGGTGCTGAGCCAACCTCTTGAACTGCTGCAGTCCATGTGGTGAAGGAACTCCACAGTGCTGTTTGGGAGGGCGTTCCAGGATTTTGACACATCAAGGGTGCAGGAAGAGCAATATATTTTGAAGTCAAGATGGTCTGTGACTGGGAGGGGAACTTGGAGGTAGTGATGTTCCTATGCGCTTGCTGTCCTTTGACCTTCTAGTTGGTAGAAGTCACAGGTTTGGAAGCTGCTGTTAAAGAAACCTTGGCAAGTTGTTGCCATGCATCTTATAGATGATACACACTTCAGCCACAATGCATCAATGGCGGAGGGAGTGAATGTTTAAGCTTGTGGATGGGATGCCAATCAAGCGGGCTGCTTTATCCTGGATGGTGTCAAGCTTCTTGAGTGCTGTTGGAGCTGCACCCATCCTGGCAAGTGGGGAGTATTCCATCACATTCTTGCCTTGAGCCTTGTAGGTGGTGGAAAGTCTTTTAGGGTCAGGTGATGAGTGACTCACTGCAGAATACCCAACCTTTGACTTTCTGTTGAAGCCACAGTATTTATATGGCTGGTCCAGTTAAGTTCCTGGTCAATGGTAACCCCGAAGATGTTGATGGTGAGGGATTTATGATGGTAATGCTGTTGAGTGTCAAGGGAATGTGGTTAGATTCTCTTTTTTTGGAGATGGTAATTGCCTGACATGAATATTACTTGTCAATTATCAGCCCAAGCCTGAATGTTGTCCAGGTCTTGCTGTGTGCAGGCAGAGACTGTTTCATTATCTGAGGTGTTGTGAATGGAACTGAAGCATGTGCAATCATCAATGAGCATCCCCACTTCTGACCTTATGCTGTCATAAGGTCGACAGCTGAGTAGTACTGGCGGAACCCAAACTGAGCTGGTTTTTGGCGAGCAGGTGCCACTTGATAGCACTGTCAATGACCCCTTTCATCACTTTGATAGGGCAGTAACTGTCTGCATTGGATCGGTCCTGTTTTTTATGGACATGACATACGTGGACAATTTTTCACTTTGTCAGGTGGACACCAGCATTATAGCTGTACTTGAACAACTTGGCCTAGTTCTGGAGCACAAGTCTTCAGCACCACAGCCAGGATATTCTGACAATTCAATATTTTCATGGTCACCATTACTGATACTAGCTTTTATTACAGATTTATTTATCGAACTGAATTTAAATTCCCCAGATTCATGGTGGGATTTGAGCTCATGTCTCTGGATCATTAGTCGAGGTCTCTGGATTACTAGCCCAGTACCATAACCACTATGCTACCGTACACCTATGAACTCAATCATGTTTTAGCTACTGTTAGCTAGGTTTTCCATTACTTTAGATTGTTGACTAATTCATGCTCATTACTCATCATTAAATCTAATATGGCCTGTTCAGATTTGGGACAAGTTATTAAGTTAAGAAGCCAAGAAGAAGGTGAAGGTGTGGGATAACTGCAAGGTTAAAAAGAGTAAAATGTAAGTTAAAACAGGAGATACTGATGAGGTGGCACCAAGGCTTGAGTTTTAAAAGCAGAGCAATTATCGGAGGAAGACAAGAGGAGGTCCTGAAAAGAATGATTTAGAGTAGGAGACAGTGTGGTGAGTTTTAATTTCAACACAGTGTGGATGCAGGGATGAGGAAAAACACAGTCTTGAACATCAGAAAGAACAAGAAAGGAAGATTCAGAGGAGATTGACTACAGCAGCATTGATAAAATAAAGGTTGCAACAGAGAAAGGTTGGAAGCTACAAGGTGGTTGAGGTATTGCAAATTAAATGATATGGTTTTTCTTGTAAGCTGTCCATTACCTCCCCAGATATGGGAGCAGTTTTTGGATCTTGGACAGATGTGATCTGTATGGAAAGTTAATAATTCTTGAGGGGAAAGGAAGTATGAAAGAGAAAAACAAGTTTCTTGGAGCTTTGGCATTGCAGGATCAATGAAAATTGCACTTGAGGTCAGAGTGAGGTCGCGAATGTCAATAGATGAAGGATTAAGGATACAGCCATCAATAATAAAATAATATAGTTAGACTTGCAAAAGACATGAAGAACCATGTATGATGGAAGAAGATATTTGTTGCCCAACTGAATGGCATTGTGAAGATCAAGATGTAGTGAGGGCTGTGCAAGGAGACTGGAGGTTGTGGATATGAATGGAATTTGAATGAAATTGATGAATTAAATCAGCAACTAAAAATTAGGATTAAATGAATAAATTAGGTCATTGATGTGAAGCAGGGACAGATTAGGAGAGTGCACAGAGCCCTGAGGAACATTTGAGTTAGTGAAAAAAAATTTAGTGCATGAGCACAGATAGTGATTTGAGAAGAAACAATATTGCCATGAATATACCTTTGGTGGGAGACCGTAAATAGTAATCTCTTTTAATCAGCTCTCAGTTGGAGTATCTTTCAGAGGGAGATAGAGCTTTGGAGCAACATTAGAATCATTGGCCTGGATTTTTAGTTAACCTGCCTGGAGTGTGGGTCAGGAAGGCGTGGTGATCCCAAAAATCAGGATTTCCCCACATGCTGTGGAATTTTAACTTCACAGCGTTCACATGATATCGCCAATGGGTTCCCCGCCCGGAAGCCAGGCTGGGCTTCCAGTCGGTCGATGGAGGCTGCAGGACCAGGTAAGTCCAAGCTACGGAGGGGAATACTTTCGGAGTGTGGAGAGGGGACCAATCCACGGGGAGAGGGGGTCGATCCTGGAGTGGGAGCAGGGGACGGGGAATTGATCTCGGCGAGAAAACCCAACCAACAACAGCAAAATTCAAAAAGGTTAATGACAACAATACTCACTGGCTTATTATCATATTTAAAGTACTGACCTGCCCCCTTGCAACAGGTTGATCTCCTGCCAAGCTTATCGCCTCAGTTAAAGCCAGAAGTGGGTGCTTTGGAGGTGGGTTTGGGTCAGGAATCTGATTTTTTAGACTTTAACACCCCCACCTGACCCAAACCTGCTTGTTTGTATTGGTTAAAGTTCCCCCATAGAATCTTACAGTATGTATAATGTTATGGAACTCGCTGCTACTTGCTTGGCTTCCTTTTCAGTTGTTGAATAATGTTTAGAATTGATTAATTATGAAACTACAAGCGTTATCTTCTTCTTCTTCTTCTTTGGCCTCCTTGTCTTGAGAGACAATGGGTATGTGCCTGGAGGTGGTCAGTGGTTTGTGGAGCAGCGCCTGGAGTGGCTATAAAGGCCAATTCTAGAGTGACAGACTCTTCCACAGGTACTGCAGATAGAATTGGTTGTCGGGGCTGTTACACAGTTGGCTCTCCCCTTGTGCTTCTGTCTTTTGTCCTACCAACTGCTAAGTCTCTTCGACTCGCCACACTTTAGCCCCGCCTTTATGGCTGCCCGCCAGCTCTGGCGATCACTGGCAACTGACTCCCACGATCAATGTCACAGGACTTCATGTCGCGTTTGCTGTAAAGCGGAGACATGGACGGCCGGTGGGTCTGATACCAGTGGCGAGCTCGCTGTACAAAGTGTCCTTGGGGATCCTGCCATCTTCCATGCGACTCACATGGCCAAGCCATCTCAAGCGCCGCTGGCTCAGTAGGGTGTATCTGCTGGGGATGTTGGCCGCCTCAAGGACTTCTGTGTTGGAGATACGGTCCTGTCACCTGATGCCAAGGATTCTCCGGAGGTAGTGAAGATGGAATGAATTGAGACGTCGCTCTTGGCTGACGTACGTTGTCCAGGCATCGCTGCCGTAGAGCAAGGTACTGAGGACACAGGCTTGATACACTCGGATATCTACTTATTATTTAAAAATCTTTGGGATATGTCTTACTTCCTATTGGCGCAACTTTAAGTCACAGTTTTGTTTCAAATTGCTGGGATTATAATGACACACTTATGGCATTCACCAATATTATTTGTTAAAAATCCAGCAATTTGTAGACTAAAGGAAATACATCATGAGTTCCAATTTTCCACAAATTGCGAGAGGATTTCCACTGCTCCTCCTTTAGGATTCCCAAAGCTGATAAAAGTCCTTTTCACAGTGAGGTTCCCTCTGAACTTAATGCTGAGCTTGAAATTGCTGGGTTCTCGAGGTAATATGAAATTTTCCTGCTGCAGCTATTTAGGGGTGATAATTAATGTCATAGAAGATGCTGGTAATTATATGATTTATAGTCCTGTCTCAACCAGGGACATCCAGTAGGCTGTGCAATCTCATTCCTGCAGGTAGAAAATTGTTTTTAGAGATTTCTTTTTTCTTTTTATCAGTTTTGGTAGTATTTTTGTGTCAGTCTTGCCATTCACATGCCTGTTAGTGTCAGAAGGCAATATTTTTTCGGATGCAAAGCCATTTCAACACTCAGAAATGTCAATTAGATAGATTTATTTCAGAAAATAACATTTTGTGTTCAAGTATATGGTTAATGCAGCATTCTTTAAAGATGACTTTGTACCTATGCTTCCCAAAGTTCTCCAAACTGGGGCTTTCGTTGCCTCATGTCTGGGTCTGATGTAGATTAATTGATCAATATTGATTGCTACGATTAGGCAACAAACCCATTATCATTTTATCACATGACCACCAAGGTGGTCTAAGGTGAACTAAATTGTGGTCTTTTCTCATCTAGAAATTGCTATATTCCTATGAAAGCAGCGTAATGGTATACCCACTGGGTGTTGCACTATTCTTGATCATAATGGACAGAGCTGTTTCTATACTTCATGGGCACGAATGCTTGTACATTTCATACACCTGCCCTGCCATTCACTCATTAAATTCTCAAGAAACAACACAATAATCCCCAGACACATCTTGTTCTCGGCTTCTGTTTGGTAATTAACTTTTTTTCTTATTTTTCTTTCTGTCTCTTTTTTCTCCCTAATTCATTCCCTCTTTCCCCCTCTTTATTTCCCTGTTTCAAACTCGAACTCTTCAACCTATTTCCTCTTCGATCGCTCACTCTGTTTTTTTCTCTATCCTTTACTTTCATTTGTTAAGGAGGTAGACAACAGGACATTATGTTCATGAGGTCCCAGATACGACACTGACATCACTGCGACATTATCCTATCAAAATTCCAGCAATTTGCAGCTCAAGTATAGTGCGATATCAACGTTGAGCTAAAAAGTTCAATTATCATCACTGACTGCCAAACCTGCCTTTGCAGCAATTTCTGGACCAATAATTATATTGCAAATTGCAGAGTGTGGCTGCTTTAAAAATTCATTATATTCTATTCCATTAAAATTACAAAAAACAATATAGCTCAGAAAGGACCTCAGCAAATCAAAAAGTGAGGCAATTTCTCCAGTGACAATGAAAAAGCTTTTTATTGAGCTGGTTTGAGCAATACTTTTACACTTTCTTTTCAGACCTGGAAATGGGTTTTGGGCCCTGTCTTGCTGTACATTTGCGAAAGATTGATTCGGTTTTGCAGATCTCTGCAAAAAGTTGTGATTACAAAGGTAAAGACTGGTTTTTAAACCTTTTCAGGAGCACTTGTTTACATACCTGCATATTATCATTTGTTCTGTACTCAGAAATCATCTCATCTGACAGATTCGCATTTGCCCTCCTTTGTGTTGGACCACGGTTTATTTTTTTAATGTACTTGACCCAGCAGCCAGTGATAAATCTCATTGCAACTGATGGTGACACATGGTGTATCAGGTGGTCCTATGACTGATGTGTGTAACCTCTAGATTCTGTCATCGCAGAACTTGCTGCTGCTCGACCAAATATTAAGAAAAAGTCATTGACATTGACAGGTTTGGTTAGTTGGCTTTCCCGTTACCCTGATGAATAAATTATAGCTATAGTACAGTTAGTACAATAAATATTGAAACAATGTACAAAATATTTTTCAACGAAGGTTGACAGACAGGAGCCATAGTGCAAGCCACCATCAAGTCTGAAGGATGAAAATGAAGATCAGGAAGTAGTGATTAGCTGATACCAAGCTTAGATTTTAAAGACCTTTTAAATTTTTAAATTAAAAGTGAACCTTTATCATATTTTTCTAAGCTAAGATTCAACATTAACATCTCTAAGAGCTGATGAACCTTTTGATTTTGCAATGAAATGCTGTAAATATAGGTAATATATACAATACCTTACATGACTATTCACGTTAAGAACTTAACTTTTACTCATTCTTTTGATGGACAGGTGATAGTACATCCCTCCAGGGTTCTTGAGCTTCAGATGAAAAAGCATGGCTTTAAAATGAAGCCCGGTCAGTACATCTTCCTGCATTGTCCTTCAATATCTCGCTTTGAATGGCATCCATTCACATTAACCTCTGCTTCTGAAGAAGACCACTTTAGTATCCACATGAGAGCACTGGGAGACTGGACATGCGCACTGTATGAGGCCTGTGGAGCTAATTTAAGAGGATTTCAGGAAGCATGGAAGATGCCAAGGTTTACATTTTGAGATATTTGTGTACCTATTTTGCTAGTTTCGTCACAGTAAGTGATAAATAATGAAAGTAGTAGGACTTTGACTATTTCTATTAATTTAACATATTATAGATCTCTAGTAAATGGAATGTAATGCAATATGCAAACATGACAGGTGCTCAAAAAAATGTTTTCTCTTCCTCTGCTGAACATACTGGCCGGAATTTTACGCCGCCGCAGTGGGTCGGATGGTGGCGTGGGGGACGGCGTAGAATTGAGCGGCAGGCTCTGGGAGGCCTAACCGCCCTGATTCCGCCTCCGACCAGTTTACGGAGATCCGGCGGGGGTTCCGGGGGTGAGAAGCGGCCCGCCCGCCCGAGGCCAATCAACACCCTTAAGGGGCCACTTAACAGCCACTTAAGGGCCCTCGCCCACCTCCACGGGTATTTTACCCGTGGCAAGCGAGTGTGCCGGGGACATGAAAGGCCGCCCAGCTATAGCTACCGGCCTTTCCGCACCCCGGGATGGGGGTGGGGTGGGGGGTGGTGGCCTGGCAATCAGGCACAGGGTGCCCGATTGAGCGCCGCCCCCGCCTCCCAACCCAACCCCGGGATCCAAGACGCCCCCCCCACTCCCCCCAAACAACCACCCTAGCCTCACCAGGTCACGACCGATTCCCCTGGTGAGGCAGCCCAAACTTACCTTCAGTCCCGGCTCCTTGGTATTCTCCTCGGTCGGTTGGGCTGCAGTCCCAGCTGTGGCCACCGCTCCCGGTGGCGCCCGCTGATTGGCCGGCAGCTCACTGAGGCGGGACCTCCTCCCTCAAGTGGGTGGAAGTCCAGCCTCGGACCAATTAAAGCCTAGGGATCCGTAAAATATGGACGGATCCCTAGGCTGGGCGGAAGAGGGCTCGGCACTGACATTTACGTCGGAGTCTGGCTCCCGTCTGCCCAGCGTAAAATTCCGGTCACTGTGACAGTGGTGTAGTGGTAATGTCACTGAACTGGTAATCTAGAGGCTCAAACAATGCCCTGGTCCCACATGTACCCACCACAGCAGCTGGTGTAATTTAAATTCAATTAATTAATAAAAATTCAATTAATTTAAAAGAAAATCTGGAAGTGCAGGCTAGTCTCTGTAATGGTGCCATGAAACTATCATCAATTGTCCTCAGCCACATCTGTTGTGATACACTGTGCCCTCTTGCCTTGGGAGGCCCATAAAATCCTGCCGAGTAAGTGTTACCAGGCTATTTAAACAATTAGCGCATCACCAAGGGCCTTCATTTAATTTTCATGCATGCACACTTTCATGTACAAATCATCAGCTGGGGATTGTTACGACCGAGGTGGGAAGAGTGCACTGTTTCTTCTAGTGCCACTTCTCCATGGTCACAACATATATTTAAACAAGTTCCCACTTACCAATATGGTCAATCATTGACTCTATTTTTATCCCAGAATAAAACATACCAACCTTTAATAAACAACAAAATTATCAGTTTATTTTAAAAACAAGTCTTAACCAGTAATGAAGCAAAGAATAAACACACAGATTGAAATATTAAAGTTCCCTTTTAACCTTAGCTCCTCACATACACACACACACACACACCGCTGCTTAACTGGGGAAAAAAGGGATTTTTGTTTTTAGAGATCTGTTACAGACAAAAAAAAACACTTGGGCTGAATACTTGCTCATTCTTGAAGAAACAGCAGATGAAATACGTTGTGTTCCAAAACTGGCATACAGCCTATCCTCCGAGTACACATAGATGGGTCACTGGGATCTTTTAGAACAGTTCTTTTTAGACAGCATTGAGAATTAATTTACCAGGCCATTCTTCAAAGACAGGAGACAAGGCAAGTTGACACAGTGGACTTCTCGGGTCTTTTAGAGAGGTGCTGGAAAGCTCAGCTGGGGTGTGGTCTTCTCTCATTCCTTGAGAATTCTCTCTTTAGAAGTTCTCTCCCCTTTTTATACAGTTCAACCTCAACTCAAAACAATTCAAAAGTGAAACCGCCATCAATCTTGACCTGTCACTTCTTTGTAAATAACTTCTCCAGGTGTCAAAGTTCTCTGTTGTTTATTGAGCTGGAAGTTAGATGGTTTCCCGAAAAGGCTTGTTGTTGTTGTTGCTGGAAGTCAGGTGGTTTCCCAGAAAGGCTTGTTTTCCTCACAAGACCTCTCAGTGCCCTTTTAAAAAACATTTCCAGGGATTGTTTTCCAAAGTCAAGTGGCCTTTACATGACCCCCTTTGAAAACCCCAAAGTTTAACATTTCTTCAATCTTTCAAAAATGAATCCTCAAATAAATATATTTAACAAAACACAGAGGCACTTTCGTAACAAGGTCAAGAGTGGGAATGCTAGCTGATTTACCTCCTTCCTTATCCAGATGTGCTGACTCCATTTGTAGCAGCAGCTCTGACTGATTTTCCCCTCTCGAGGGACAATCTCAACCCAGAACAGGAATCGAACCAAAGACCTCCTGATACAGCCTGACGGACTGAACATTGAGTTCAATAATTTCAGAGCATGATGCCGCCCCCCCCCCCCCCCCCACCTTTTTATGTTTAGTTATTTTTTCTTTTTTTCTTTTTTATTTGGTTATTTTATTTTAGGTTTTTCAGTTTGTTTAGTTTGTTTCTACTGTGCCTACCCACTGTTTCTGTTTCTTTGATGTTTGTGCTTGGAGTGCTATGTGCTTTACAGTCAATTCACACCCTCTCTGTACTAATGCTTTGTCTTTCATCACACCATTAACATACCGTTTGCCTTCGTTCCATGACCTTCTGGTCAGTTATTCTCTGTGACCGTGTCCTATCAACACCTCTTTTGTTATCTCTTGCCCCACCCCCTGCTTTACTTGCTTAAAACCTTATACATTTCTAATATTTGTCAGTTCTGATGAAGGATCACTGACCTGAAATGTTAACTTTGCTTCTCTCTCCACAGATGCTGCCAGACCTGCTGAGTATTTCCAGCATTTCTTGTTTTTATTTCAGATTTCCAGCATTTGCGGTAATTTGCTTTTACCTCCTGATCTGTATGGTTTTACATTGGTTTTCTATTATGTCAGCAAAAAAGATAATTCATATGAAATCAGAAAGTGATATTGTGCAAACCATTGTTTAATTATTTTCACCCTTGGTGTATCAGCTAATTGAGCATCAAATGGGGATCAAACTTGCATAGTCAGTTCCACACTGGACAAATATTTGTGCCAACTGAGTATTGGGGAATTTAACAGCACTTTAAATTTCAGTACAACTTTGGAGATCTAAGAAGTAGATCAAACGTGCCCTGTAGCTAACTTCAGCCCTCTTAGCATAACCAGAATGTTAACTTAACTGTTACAGGATAAATGTAGGACAAATAAGGTCAAAGAAGTGAAACATATAGCAAGTACATCATATATAGCAACATTTGCAAATTTTTATGTAGGACTGTTCATTTAGAGTCATAGACAGATACAGCACCGAAACAGGCCCTTCAGCCCACCAAGTCCATGCTGACCACCAACCAACCATTTATCCTAATCCTACATTAATCCCATTTAGTTCCGTCTCACATCCCCACCTTCCCTCAATTCTCCTACCACCTATCTACACTAGGGGCAATTTTTACAATGCCAATTTACCTATCAAACCACAAGTCTTTGGCACATGGGAGGAAATCAGAGCACCCAGAGGAAACCCACACAGTCACAGGGTGAACTTGCAAACACTGCACAAGCAGTACCCAGAACCAAACCCAGGTCACTGGAGCTGTGAGGCTGCGGTGCTAGCCACTGCACCACTGTGCTGCCCATTTAATCTCACTGCCTTTGATTTAGTATATCAGAAAGACAGCAGATTGCTTGTTTTAAGAAATATAATTTTCATGCAGGAAGAAGGGACGTTCCATACCAATCAAGGTATTTATCTGCTGGTATAATAACATCATACTGTGACTTCATGTATTCAATTCTCAAGTCTGTTAGCCTCATATTATAGGATTGATTTGCAAGGCATGAGATCTTTGGCGGAGTCTTGCTCAATGGGAACAGGCATCAGAGAATTGAGTGCAGCATGCCCAATTCACGGTGGTCCCAATTTTCCAGTGATTCATTTTAATATTTTAATTGCTGGAAAATTAGCCATATCATGCATTGGATGGCTTATCTCTGTGCCCAATACTCCAATTTGTGCTCCAGAACAGCAAGGCTTTATATGACTCGAAGATGTGGCACATGTTACCTGTTGATCCCTGATAAATAAACCATTTAAACACTGTCCCTCAGCTTCCCTGCTGCCTAGTGTAGCACTAAGGCTTACCAGGAAATCCCTGATTTGATTGCTAATCTGTGCTGAGTATACAATAATATTTCAATATGGTTAGGCTAAAAGAAAGACTGAGGTTCAGAATTATTCTATGTTGGAATATCAAGTCTGCCTTTATTAAAAACAGTTCATTTAATATAATAATGCATTACCCAAAATTTTTAGGAATACTTCATGATATATCCTATAAACGTCAGGCTGTTTAAAGTAACTGAAAAGTGAGGCTGTTAGCAATGGGTACATTATGTACTTATGTATCTGCACTCTTCAAGCCACTGTGCATATTTTTTTGTGTGTTACAGAGTTGCAGTTGATGGCCCATTTGGAACCGCCTGTATAGATGTGTTCTATTATGAAGTTAGTGTGTTGATTGCTGCAGGAATTGGAGTGACCCCCTTTGCCTCTGTATTGAAATCCATTTGGTATAAATATAGTCAACCAACAATGACAATGAAAGTAGAAAGGGTAAGTTATTTCAGTGCTCATATTGTTTTATCCAGAAAGCAGACAAAGGATATTAACACAAGTCCTCGTGATAAGAAACTGACTGAACACTGCTCACATAAGTGAACTGAGTAGCTATCAGTCACAAGTTATACAGATAATATATTACACATGGGATATACGTTCCGATTAGTAATGCTCAATACATTTAAATGCTTAATGTGCTCATACTATATTCCTCCTGTGCTATTTTTAGTCAGACAGTAAATTTCAACCAGAAGTTCTGAATAGATGATCCATCTGAGCCTTCTTCCCCAGTCCTCACCATCACATAAGCCAGTCTTCAGCCATTTTGATTCACTCCACATGATATCAAGAAAATGCTGAGTACAGCAAAGGCTGAACAACATCTTGGCTGTAGTGCTAAAGACTTGTGCGCCAGAAGTAGCTGCACCGCTAGCCAAGTTGGTCTACTACTGCTACAACACAGGCATCTACCCTACATAATGGAAAATTGCCCACATATGTCCCCTGTACAAAAAGCAGGACAAATCTAATCCAACCAATTACTGTCCCATCAGTCTACTCTCAATCATCAACAAAGTGATGGAAGGTATCATCAATAGTGCTGCCAAGTGGCACTTACTCACCAGTAACATGCTCACAGATGCTCAGTTCGGATACCATCAGGAGCACTCAGCCCCAGACCTCATTACAGTCTTCATCCAAACAGAGAAGAATGAGCTGAATGCTCAATGAGGTGAGAGTGACTGCCCTTGACATCAAGGCAGCATTTGACCGAGTGTGGTATCAAGCAGCCCTAGCAAAATTGAAGTCAGTGGGAATCAGGAGGAAATCTCCACTGGCTGGAGACATACCTAGCACAAAGGAAGATGCTTGTGGCTGTTGGAAGCCAATCATCTCAATCCCAGGACATCGATGCTGGTGTTTCTCAAAGTAGTGTCCTAGGCCGAACCACCCTCAGCTGCTTCATCAATGATTTTCCCTCCATCATAAGGTCAGAAGTGAGGACGTTTGATGATGATTGTACAGTATTCAGTTCACAGCAGGTAATGAAGTAGTCCATGTCTGCATATAGCAAGACCTTGACAACATTCAGGCTTATACGTATAAGTGACAAGTAATAGTCATGCCATATAAGTACCAGGCAGTGACCATCTAACCACTTCCCCTTGACATTCAACGGCATTACCATCACCAACTCCCCTACCATCAACATCCTGGTGGTCACCATTGACAGAAGCTTAACTAGACCAGTCATATAAATACTGTGGATGCAAAGCAGGTCAGAGGTTGGGTATTCTGCAGCAAGTGACTCACCTCATGCCTCACCAAAATCTTTCCATCATCTACAAGGCACAAGTCAGGAATATGATAGAATATTCTCCATTTGCCTGGAATCGTGCAGCTCCAATAATACTCAATTAGCTGGACACCATCCAGGACAAAGTAGCCAACTTGTTTCATACTCCATCCATCACCAGTGCACAATGGCTACAGTATATACTATCTACAAGATGCATTGCAGTAACTTGACAAGGCTTCTTCAACAGCACCTTCCACACCCGCGACCTTGATCACTAAGAAGGACAAGGGAAGCAGGTACGTGGGAACACCACCACTTCCAACTTCTCCTCCAAATTACACATCATCCTGACTTAGAAATATATCACTATTCCTTCGTCGTCACTGGGTCAAAATCCTGGAACTCTCTACTGAACAGCACTGTAAGAGTATCTTCTACACACAGACTGCAGGAGTTCAAAAATGTGGCTCACCACCACCTTCTCAAGCAAAAGTAGGGATGGGCAATAAATGCTGGCCTTAACACTGACGCCCATATCCTATGAACAAATAAAAAAAACTAAATGGGTTAATTTTTTGTGTAAACATAGTGCACAGAGGAATATTTTGCAAGCACAGTGAGTGTCCTTGTGTGAGCTTCACCAATTGTAAAATATGAAGCAGTGTTACTAGGTACTACTACATGAGGAACATTCTAGGGTTTACCATTGACCAGAAACTGAACTGGAATAGCCATATAAATACCATGGCTACAAGAGCAGGTCAGAGGCTAGGAATCCTGCAGCGAGTAACTCACCTTCTGACTCCCCAAAGCCTGTCCATCATCTACAAGGCACAAGTCAGGAGTGTGATGGAATACTCTCCACTAGCCTGCAACTCCAACAACACTCAAAAGCTTGACACCATCCAGGACAAAGCAGCCCACTTGATTGTCACACCATTCACAAACATTCACTCCCTCCACCACCAAAGCACAGTGGCAGCAGTGTGTACCATCTGCAAGATGCACAACACCAACGCACGAAGGCTCCTTAGACAGCACCTTCCAAACCCACGACCTCTACCAACTAGAAGGACAAGGGCAGCAAATGCATGGGAACACCACCACCTGCAAGTTCCCCTCCAAGTCACACACCATCCTGACTTGGAACTATATCGCCATTCCTGCACTGTAGCTGGGTCAAAATCCTGGAACTCCCTTCCTAACAGCACTGTGGGTGTCCCTACCTCACATGGACTGCAGTGGTTCAAGAAGGCAGTTCACCACCACCTTCTCAAGGGTAATTAGAGATGGGAAATAAATGCTGGCCTAGCCAGTGATGCCCACATCCCATGAATTAATAAAAAGAAGAATGGTTTAGATACATAAATCAATGAAGGGAAACTTAGTGCATCTACTCTATCTTTTGAATAGGAAATGATGCATGGCTTGGGGACCGGACCTAGAGAAAGAAAAAAATGGCAAAATAGAGAAGACAAATTAAGTTTAAAAAATCGCAATGGCCGCTTTTTCTCATGTCTATTAAACAATTTCAGTTAGCTTCTTTGTTTCCTTTAATTGCCAAAATTTATGAAAAAATATTGGCTTACTATATTTTGTTCCATTCCCATTTTAATTTCTCTCTCTTTAGTAGATCTTCCAGAATGGCGAAATTTAAAACACATTTTCTTTTGCATATAAAGGTTTATTTCTATTGGATCTGCCGGGACACCCATTCTTTTGAGTGGTTTGCTGATCTCTTGAATTCCCTGGAAGTACAGATGATGGAGAAAGGAACGAGTCACTTTCTGAGTTATCACATCTTCCTCACTGGCTGGGATGAATATCAGGTGAGTAAGAATTTATTTTTCTACTTGTGTTCCCCTTTAAAGATTAAAGTTTGCTTATGGTAAAAACCAAGTTGACCAATAATTTCAACCATTTTCCTTCATGCTTTACATGGGATGCTGGAATACCCAATTCTGTCCACCTTTCCATCTCCCTTCCTGATTTCAAAAACCTTCCAATTTGCTTCCGTTACGGCATCCTAAACTCACACTTTCTCCCCTCTTTCCATATGTGCTGTGTTCACCACAGGTTTTTCGTATTCAAAGTCCTCTAAGATGTCTGTCCACCCAAAACTGGGCTTGTTCCCGCATTTACCCTCCTGACCACAGGATACACTGAAATTCCATGCCAATCTAATCAGAATACGCCTAAATGTAAAAATGGGCATAAATCAGCCCTCAAGTAAATGCTGAATTGACACAATTGGGGGAATTTTAACCCTTTAGGAGGGTTGTGTTGAGAGCAGATGCGGGGGTGAAAATTTGTTATTTTTAGAGTGGAGCTCCAATGTGCCCAGAGATACCTTTGCACTCCAATGAGAAGAGTACCCGCCAAAGTCAGGGATTTAATGTATGTGAGTGGGTACTTATTGGCTCAATTAATGTCCTTAGCGATGTTAATGAGCTCCTTTAATGTTGCTTTTAACTTGACTTCAGATTTTACTTGAGCAGTACTGGTTATCTGGGGCTCGGGAAACTGGCCAGGGAAACAGAGGTGAATTTGAGCAGCATTTCAAGTGAGTAATTAAACTTCTCATTGCTCCATCTGAATAAAAGCTCACTTACTACAGTTGCCTCTGGCAAATGTTTGGCAGTGAGTGCATGTGGATACAGTTTTTTTCAACCTTTGAGGATTTTCAATTGACAAGATCAGGATGAGAGGTATCTGACAGCACATCAGAAGAGAAAAGCTATCACCATCCACAGCAGTGATAACATGCTGCTGTGGGATTAGCAGGTCCACAGGAAGGAGGTGCACAGGAGAGAGGAGCACAGAAGGGGGTTGCGCTAGAGGGGGTTAAACAGGAGAGCGATTGAAGTCACAGGAGGCACTACCCACATCACAGGGTTTACAGCCAGAGGTTCTACTTTCTTGACCTCTCAGAAGAGCAGTGCTTTGCAGGCTGAGGTTGTCATGTCAGGTGGTGACAGACATCAAGAACCTCCTACATAAAGATTACCTCCCTGCTGGACCTGGTGCCACGCTTTGCCTGTGAAAATGACCACTGCCCTCAATTTTCTTGTCATGTGCATACCGTTAGTGAATTACAATTTACTCAACTTACACTTCCGAATGCTTCCTAATGTGGTGCATCCTGTGAGGTTTCAGCACTGGTCGAGGCAGGCTGCTCAGATCCCGGCCCTGACTGCTGAACTGCTTTTGGCCTAGGCTCTTTGGGTTTTGGAGCCCCTGAAGATCTCGACAAAGACTGCTCCACCTGCACTTGTGCAGGGGCAGACTCAGCCTACGAGAGGCAAGGCAGATGTCAAATCCTGACTTGGGGTAGGAGTGGGGCAAATGTGTGATAAGTGGGAGCACTTTGAGGGGAGATTCCACTTCCACGTTCCCTTTCGCCATCATGCTCCTCCTGGTCCAGCACCACATCATTCCTGGAGACCTGTTTTGTAAAGATCAGTGACACGTTGTTAAGCGACAGGTTAGCTATCTGCCATCCTGATTAAGACAGCAGACAAATTGGCATCCAAAGACTGCACAGCCATGGTCATGGACAATATGGACTCATTTGAGAGCCTTGCTTTTAGCTGCATGGACACAGCCTCACTCTCCCTCTCTATTCTCGCAATTCCCTGAACCCCCTGACTTGCGATTGAGTTGGACTCCTTCATCTTCTCTGCTATTGTGGCGTGTGTAGCGCGTATGTCAATACCTGGCTGAGTTGCAGATGCATTTCTACCATTCTCCCTCTCAACAATAGTACTTGGGGTAAAAATAGAAAGTGCTGGAAATACTCAGCAGGTCAGGCAGCATTTGTGGAGAGAGAAGCACGGTTAACGTTTCAGGTCTGTGACCTTTGTTACGAACAGGTAGTTAATTTTGAAAAGAAATTTCTCTATATTTTCAACAATCTGTCCATAAGCAGATTGTGATTTAAATTTTTCCCTTTTTTAAAAAAAGGATGGCGTTTTTCTCCGCTCCCACAGTTTGTGAACTCTGACTTTTAAAGGACCTCAACAACATTGTTGTTAAA
Source organism: Heterodontus francisci (assembly GCF_036365525.1). Classification (NCBI taxonomy): domain Eukaryota; kingdom Metazoa; phylum Chordata; class Chondrichthyes; order Heterodontiformes; family Heterodontidae; genus Heterodontus; species Heterodontus francisci. Next base: position 50,454,282 of record NC_090383.1, read on the forward strand.
GTTAAAACAAAGAAATAGGGTTTATTAACACACACTCTTAAACTTGGGAGGGGGTTAACTTCGCAACGCATGTTCACAAACATACAAGGAAAGGTAAAGGCATCAAAAGGGAAAGGACATTTACCAAGTAGAAAATAGCTTAATTACAAAGTGATGGCTGTCCCAGTTGAAACTAAAGTCCATTTTTTTAACTAATATAAAATCTAAAGCTGGAATTAACCGACTGGAAATGCTGAGTGAAGTAGGAGTTGTAGGAAATCTCTTCTCTTAAACTTTCTTCTTAGGCACTTTCAGAGATAAGCTGAGGCAGCTTAGTTTATGATTTCATCCTTTTCGACAAGAAAGAAACTGGCAGAGAGCAGAGAGATTTTCTTGCTGCTTTGCAAACTATGGTTTCTTTCCTTCTTCTATCAGACAGGCGCCGAAGATAGTGAGATGCAGCTTCAAGGCAGTTGATTTTCTGTATGAGCTGTTCTCTAACAGCAACTGTTTCAAAACTAGACAACCTAAAAAGGGTGGCTTCTAGATCATGTGATCGGACCCCTTCGAGTAGCTGTCCCATCTCTTGTTGGTGATGTGATCTCCTCCCTCCATTTTAAACAAGTTGAACACAGAAGTAAATCAACTTAAACATGGTAGCTGACAATAATATCCAAGTGCGCAAAAATACTATAATTTACAATTGGTTTTCATCCATTCTTGACACCTTTACTCCTCAGAGAAAAAAAATGAATTCTACTTTTTTTTCTTAACACGTTTTTCAGTAAAAGGAAAGAAAGAAGTAAAGAGGCATTCATTCATTCTCTCATTCACACTGAAAGGTTTGCTGAAGTCTGGGGCAGCTAATACGGGCTCATTTACTAGGATGGCTTTTAGTTTTGTAAACACCTCCCGGCACGCCTCTGTCCATATCACCTTTGCTTTTTCTTTTCAGTGCATCGGTTAGTGGGGTGGCTAGGGTGCTAAAGTTTGGGACAAACTTTCAGCAATCAATGCAGAATCATATGGATCTATCTGTCTTCGGGACCAGTACAATAGGGGTGCTCCAATTACTTTGGCTAGGCTCAATTATATAATTAACCAGCATGTACTAGATTTCCTGCTTAACCTGTGTTAGCTTGTCGGGGCTCAGTCGGTAGGGGTTTTGTTTCATCAGTGGTGTGTCTCCCACATCCACGTCATAAATTGTTAGGGTGGTACGCCCTGGTTGATCTTTACAGATTTCCTTAAATTTTCCCAGCCGCATGGCCACGACTTCCTGCTGCTTTTGGGTTAGGTTTGTTAGCTGGGTGGTCAAGTCTTTCAGGACTTCCGTGTTTGCCAATCTAGTAGCTGGGGTGTTCAACCAGGGTCTCCTCCTCCTCAACTGACTCCTCCTGGCTGCCCTCAGATTTTTCCACCCTCTGGCAAACACCCTCCTGTTGACTGGGCTCTCAGCTGTAATATTTCTTAAGCATGTGAATGTGGCATAACCAACGCTTCTTCCTCCTGTGGATTAGGTAATTAACTGTGTTAACCGTTTGACCACTTGATAGGGGCCACTGACTGTGTCTTGGAAAGGGTCAGTAGGTAGGGCTAGGAGCACTAGGACCTGGTCTCCTGATTGAAAGGTCCAGTCCTGGGCATGCCTGCCTGCTTGTTGTTTCATGACCTGCTGAGAGGTTCTTAAATGCTCTTTGGCCACCATGCAGGCATTGAAGAGACATTCCGGGAAGGTGGAAACATACTCCCACATGGAGGTGTCCTTCTGGTGTTCCAGGAATTTCTCTTTCAGGAGCTTCAGGGGACTTGCACCTCATGCCCATAAATGAATTCAAAAGAGCTGAAGCCCGTGGACTCATTTGGGGAGTCCCTGGTGGCAAACAGCTGCAACCCTAAACCTTTGTCCCAGTCATGGGGATACTTAGAGCAGTAGATCCTAATCATGGTTTTCAGGGTCTGGTGATACCTCTCAAGCACCCTGGGACTGAGGGTGATATGTCAAGGACTTCAACTGGATGATTCCTAAGCCATGTACAACCTCCTGTAACACGCGGGACATGAAGTTAGATGTCTGGTCTGATTGGATCTCCTTTGGCAGCCCATACCGGGTGAAGAACTGGGTTCGTCCTTCGATCACGGCCTTGGCTGTAATTTTCTTGAGGGGTATGGCTTCGGGGAATTGGGTGGCTAAGTCCATTATGGTGAGGAGGTATTGATAGCCAGTCTTGGTTTTGGGTAGTGGCCCACACAGTCTATCAATATTCGGTCAAAGGGTTCGCTGAATACCAGGATGGGTTTGAGGGGGGCTGGTTTATTTGTGGCCTGGGGTTTGCCTGAAACCTGGCAAGCAAGATAGGTTTTGCAATATTCAGTCACGTTGGACCGGAGGCAAGGCCAGAAAAAGTGCTTGCTTATTCAGGCTAAAGTTTTCTGAGTACCCACATGACCCACCATCAGGATAGCATGGGCTATCCTTAAAACCTCTTATCGGTATTCTGGGGGCACTACAATCTAGTGGAGCACTGTCCACTACTCCTCCACAGGCCTCCTGGTAGGTCTCCACTTTTGCATTACTACCCCATCTCGCACATAGTAACACTCAGGGATCGGAGTGGCATTTGCCTCAGAGCAAACAGTCTGCTGTACGCTTTATTTCAGGATCTGCCTGCTGGGCGTTAATTAGAGAGGCTTGGCTGAACACCTCCTCCCCTTGGACAGGTCCTTGAAGAAGATTTCAGCTAACCCAGCCTCTGGCTCATCCAGCTGGGGCACTGATTCCCTCTTAAGTAATCTGGCCTGTCTGGCTTGGAACCAAGTCACCACGCAATCGGGAAAGATCCCTGGTATTTCCTCCTCTAGTTTTTCAGTTTTTCTGGTTTCGCTGGGCTGGTTATAGAGGTTGCTATTGTCTTGCTGCCAGCCAAGTCATTCCCCAGTAGGAAGTCTATCCCTGCCACCGGTAACTCTGGAACAATTCCTACAGTTACGGGGCCTGAGACTAGATCACACTATAAGTGGACCCGATGGAGGCGGACAGACAGGTAACCTCCCCCACTCCAGTGATCAGGGCCTTGGCTTTCAAGGATGTTTTGGGGGGGAAGGCTTAGGCTGTTTTCTAACATTAAGGACTGAGTGGCCCCTGTGTCCCTGAGCAGTACAATGGACTTGTTCACCTCCTGGGAAGGGTAGGGGGACATGGTTCCTGCGAGGACAGAACTCTGGTAACTCTTGGGGATTTTGTCCGGTCCAGCAAAGCATAGGGTAATACCCTCAGAGTGTCTAGGTTCTACAGTGAGGGCCTCTGCCTGTCCTGCTATGCTCTTTACTGGGGTATCCTCCTTGGGACCACCCTTGCAGAGACCTATTCGACCCACTGGCTTTCCTTATAGCCTCCAACATTCGAGCCTGGAGTGACCCACTTTGTTGCAGTGGGAGCACACTGGTCTCTGGGGATTCTCTTTGTGGGCTTGGGGTAGAGTCTTCGCACCCTCATTTGTTCTCCCCTTTCCGGGTGTGGCTCCCTTTCTATCCCACTCTCCCCTCTTATCATTGATTTGGGGGATGGCTTTGAAAGGGTCTGCCTGTGTTGCCAGGCCTATGTGAATGGTCATAGCTATCGGCAGCGACTGCCACCTCTCTAGCTGTGTGGACTCTCTGCTCCTCTAAGTGCATTCTCAGGTTGGGGGTAGGCAATTTTTAAATTCCTCCAGCAATATTAGCTCATGTAATTCATCATAGGTGCGTTGTACTTTTACAGATCAGAACCATCAGTTGAAAGCAATTTGCTTTCGCCTTTCGAATTCCAGATAGCTCTGCACAGGTTTCTTTCCAGCATTCCTGAATTGCTGGTGATATGCCTCTGGAACCAACTCGTAGGTAAGTGGTAGGGAATATGGGATTACTGTAAGGTTAGTATAAATGGGTGGTTCTTGGTCGGCACAGACTCGGTGGGCCGAAGGGCCTGTTTCAGTGCTGTATCTCTAAATAATAAAATAATAAAATAAGCACTAAGGATGGCAGCTTTGATCTGCTCGTAATTAGCGGACATTTCAGGGGTCAGCGTAGAATAGACCTCTTGAGCCTTCTCTGTTAACTGATCCTGAATCATGAGGGTCCACATTTCTTGTGGCTGTTGTAGCTGTCCCGCTACCTTCTCAAAAGTGGCAAAAAAAATTCCACCTCACCTCTTCAAATTTTGGAACAAACTTGACATACTTAAGAGCCTCAAAGCCCAATTCTGGGTTAGGGAGATTTGGGCAGTTACCAGGTAAAGAGAGATTTTCCCTGGCAGCCTACATCTATCCTGCATCCATCTCTGCTTGAGCCTTCAGCTCCATTTCCAATTTGTTTTCAGCTGGAAAACCTTTTCTCTCTCTCTTTCTCACTCCTGAAACTCCAGTTGCATCCTGAATTTTTCCAGTTCCATTCTGGTTATGCGAGATAGGTCAGTTTGAGGAGTTAATTCCTCATCTACCTGATCCAGAATGGGACTGTGTCCTAGGTGCTCACCCAGCACTTTAAGGACCTCAGTTCATTTCACCTTGCTGGGCAGGTTCACTTGTATCTCCCTAGCTATAGCTTTTAACTGGTCTGTAATCAGGGTTGCTAACATTCCAGCAGTTACATTGAATTGATTTATGACTTTAACCCCTTATAGGGACTAAACCAAATCAGGAATACAGCTCCAAGAATCTCTTTTAATTAAGTCCAAACCAGACAAACTCTTACAGACACTTATTTTGGGTCCAAAGAATTGAACTAGCTTTCCCTCAAAGAAAGAAAACTCATAGAGAATATTACCATCTTTCGGATAGCCTACCTTTTTAATAATTATGGCTAAGTCATAAATATCCCAGATATTATAAGGGTCTGGGAACTCTCTTCAATATGTATTTCTCCACTTAAAGAGACACAGAGAGGGGGGTTCTCGTAGTTGTATACAGAATGCTACATGAGACGATTTATTAACTTTTATATATTTATTAAAGAATTTAACATGCAATATGCTTTTAACTGGATAAGTATACTACAGTCGAGTCGAAGAGACTTAGCAGTTGGCAGGAAAAAAGACAGAAGCGCAAGGGGAGAGCCAACTGCGAAACTGCCCTGACAACCAATTTTATCTGCAGCACCTGTGGAAGAGTCTGTCACTCTAGTATTGGCCTTTATAGCCACTCCAGGCGCTGCTCCACAAACCACTGACCACCTCCAGGCGCTTACCCATTGTCTCCTGAGACAAGGAGGCCAAAGAAAAAAAAAGATACTATAATATCAAAGATTACCAAGAGATGTAAAACATAATCTTATTTCTAAAATAGAATCCAAAATTTCAACCTTGACAATGTTACAGCAAAATATCTTTGAATATCCATCAAAATTCAAAGTAAACTGTCACCTTAAATGCCCCGAGGAAGCCTCCTGCCTAACAAGACAAAACACTCTCGGTTAAGAGCAGAATTCTCTTGTCATGCAGTCAACCGTTCTTACCATAGGATGAGTAGTATTGATGAGGAATTTCAATACCACTGATTTCTTGATTCAAAACTTTCATGTTAATACTATTTCTAATCTATTAACTCATCTTTTGGAATGTAGTTGTTACCTTTTTGTGCGTGTTTTTCCTGCTTTCGTTATCCATATATGAGAATATCATTACTTACTCCCAATTATGGTAATATCATTAGCTACTTATTCCCAATTAATTATCTGCTGAGAATTCCCTTCTCATGAAGTTGTGAGCTTTTATCGGGTCAAAATGTTTGTCATGTTTTATAGTAACACTAAGACTTAACTTAATAAATGTGTTTTATACTTAAAAGGTTTTTAATTAAATTTGTGCAGTAACTGTTTTTTTCCTTCTTGGGTTAAATTGGGTTTACATGGCATCTGTTTTTTTGTAGGTAACATTCCACTCTGTGATTGATCATCTGTGATGGTTCTTTGATCTCTTTAAGTTAGTCTGTCAACATCAATAATATTATCGACTAATGAGGATTTTAGTTATCAGCAGGGAACATATATAGCCTCTCTCATTTACCTTAAAAGGCATTTCTGCTACACATTCCACTGTAACAGGGATGTTCATGTTTTTTAACTTTGCCCTTAAAGGGAATTTCAATGAGCCTTGAAAACTGACCATTTCTTTAACTCGAAAAGATATAACGTATTAATTATATCTAAATTCGACCTACTTAAGCCTATTATACCTATATTTCATCAAAACATCACCTTGCTCCAAATAAATCTTTGAATCAAAATGTGCCATTTTCTAATGTTAGAGTAGGAGGGTTTTGCTGCGGTCATTTATTTGTTTTAACAATCTTTCAAGTGACCAAATTTTCCCCTTTTGGCTTCCAACCAGTATATTTTAATTTCTGATTCAGCTCGTTTTTTATTATTTGGTCTTAATTTGTTTTTATTAAATTCAGTCATGGGATGTGGGCGTTGCTGGCCAGGCCAGCTTTTATTGCCCATCTCTAATTGCCCTTGAGAAGGTGGTGGTGAGCTGCCTTCTTGAACCGCTGCAGTCCATGTGTGGTAGGTACACTCACAGTGCTGTTAGGAAGGGAGTTCCAGGATTTTGACCCAGCGACAGTGAAGGAACGGCGATATAGTTCCAAGTCAGGATGGTGTGTGACTTGGAGGGGAATTTGCAGGTGGGGTGTTCCCATGCATTTGCTGCCCTTTTCCTTCTATTTGGTAGAGGTAGCGGGTTTGGAAAGTGCTGTCTAAGGAGCCTTGGTGCGTTGCTGCAGTGCATCTTGTAGATTGTACACACAGCTGCCACTGTGCGTCGGTGGTGGAGGGAGTGAATGTTTGTAGATGGGGTGCCAATCAAGCGAGCTGCTTTGTCCTGGATGGTATCGAGCTTCTTGAGTGTTGTTGTAGCTGCACCCATCCAGGCAAGTGGAGAGTATGCCATCACACTCCTGACTTGTACCTTGTAGATGGTGGACAGGCTTTGGGGAGTCAGGAGGTGAGTTACTCACCACAGGATTCCTAGCCTCTGATCTGCTCTTGTAGCCACAATATTTATATGGTTACTCCAAATCAGTTTCTAGTCAATGGTAGCCCCTAGGATGTTCATAGTGGGGGATTCAGCGATGGTAATGCCATTGAATGTCAAGGGGAGATGGTTAGATTCTCTCTTGTTGGAGACAGTCATTGCCTGGCACTTGTGTGGCGCGAATGATACTTGTCACTTATCTGCCCAAGCCTGGATGTTGTCCAAGCCTTGCTGCATTTCTACGCGGACTGCTTCAGTATCTGAGGAGTCACGAATGGTGCTGAACATTGTGCAATCATCAGTGAACATCCCCACTTCTGACCTTATGATTGAAGGAAGGTCATTGATGAAGCAGCTGAAGATGGTTGGGCCTAGGACACTACCCTGAGGAACTCCTGCAGTGATGTCCTGGAGCTCAGATGATTATCCTCCAACAACCAGAACCATCTTCCTTTGCGCTAGGTAAGACTTCAGCCAATGGAGGGTTTTTCCCCTGATTCCCATTGACCTTAGTTTTGCTAGGACTCCTTGATCCCATATTCGGTCAAATGCTGCTTTGATGTCAAGGGCAGTCACTCGTACCTCACCTCTTGAGTTCAGCTCTTTTATCCATGTTTGAACCAAGGCTTTAATAAGTTCAGGAGCTGAGTGGCACTGGTGGAACCCAAACTGAGCGTCACTGCACAGGTTATTAGAATTAGAATTAGAACATTACAGCGCAGTACAGGCCCTTCGGCCCTCGATGTTGCGCCGACCTGTGAAACCATCTGACCTACACTATTCCATTTTCATCCATATGTCTATCCAATGACCACTTAAATGCCCTTAAAGTTGGCGAATCTACTACTGCTGCAGGCAGGGCGTTCCACACCCTTACTACTCTCTGAGTAAAGAAACTACCTCTCACATCTGTCCTATATCTATCACCCCTCAACTTGAAACTATGTCCCCTCGTGTTTGCCATCACCATCCGAGGAAAAAGACGCTCACTATCCACCCTATCTAACCCTCTGATTATCTTATATGTCTCTATTAAGTCACCTCTCCTCCTCCTTCTCTCCAACGAAAACAACCTCAAGTCCCTCAGCCTTTCCTCGTAAGACCTTCCCTCCATACCAGGCAACATCCCAGTAAATCTCCTCTGCACCCTTTCCATAGCTTCCACATCCTTCCTATAATGCGGTGACCAGAACTGCACGCAATACTCCAGGTGCGGTCTCACCAGAGTTTTGTACAGCTGCAGCATGACCTCGTGGCTCCGAAACTCGATCCCCCTACTAATAAAAGCTAACACACCATATGCCTTCTTAACAGCCCTATTAACCTGGGTAGCAACCTTCAGGGATTTATGCACCTAGACACCAAGATCTCTCTGTTCATCTACACTACCAAGAATCTTCCCATTAGCCCAGTACTCTGCATTCCTGTTACTCCTTCCAAAGTGAATCACCTCACACTTTTCCGCATTAAACTCCATTTGCCATCTCTCAGCCCAGCTCTGCAGCCTATCTATGTCCCTCTGTACCCTACAACATCCTTCGGCACTATCCACAACTCCACCGACCTTAGTGTCATCTGCAAATTTACTAACCCACCCTTCTACACCCTCTTCCAGGTCATTTATAAAAATGACAAACAGCAGTGGCCCCAAAACAGATCCTTGCGGTACACCACTAGTAACTAAACTCCAGGATGAACATTTGCCATCAACCACCACCCTCTGTCTTCTTTCAGCTAGCCAATTTCTGATCCAAAGCTCTAAATCACCTTCAACCCCATACTTCCGTATTTTCTGCAATAGCCTACCGTGGGGAACCTTATCAAACGCCTTACTGAAATCCATATACACCACATCCACTGCTTTACCCTCATCCACCTGTTTGGTCACCTTCTCGAAAAACTCAATAAGGTTTGTGAGGCACGACCTACCTTCACAAAACCGTGCTGACTATCTCTAATGAACTTATTCTTTTCAAGATGATTATAAATCCTGTCTCTTATAACCTTTTCCAACATTTTACCCACAACCGAAGTAAGGCTCACAGGTCTATAATTACCAGGGCTGTCTCTACTCCCCTTCTTGAACAAGGGGACAACATTTGCTATCCTCCAGTCTTCCGGCACTATTCCTGTCGACAATGACGACATAAAAATCAAGGACAAAGGCTCTGCAATCTCCTTCCTAGCTTCCCAGAGAATCCTAGGATAAATCCCATCTGGCCCAGGGGACTTATCTATTTTACACTTTCCAAAATTGATAACACCTCCTCCTTGTGAACCTCAATCCCATCTAGCCTAGTAGCCTGAATCTCAGTATTCTCAACAACATTTTCTTTCTCTACTGTAAATACTGACGCAAAATATTCATTTAACACTTCCCCTATCTCCTCTGATTCCACACACAACTTCCCACTACTATCCTTGATTGGCCCTAATCTAACTCTAGTCATTCTTTTATTCCTGATATGCCTATAGAAAGCCTTAGGGTTTTCCCTGATCCTATCCACCAATGACTTCTCGTGTCCTCTCCTTGCTCTTCTTAGCTCTCCCTTTATTGCTAAGCAAGTGCCGCTTGATGGCACTGTTGATGACACCTTCCATCACTTCACTGATGATTGAGAGTAGGCTGATGGGTCGGTAATTGGCCGGGTTGGACTTGTCCTGCTTTTTGTGTACAGGACATACCTGGGCAATTTTCCACATTGCCGGGTCGATACCAGTGTTGTAGCTGTATTGGAACAGCTTGGCTAGGTGCGTGGCAAGTTCTGGAGCATAGGTCTTCAGTACTATTGATGGTATTTTGTCAGGGCCCATAGCCTTTGCAGTATCCAGTGCCTTCAGTCGTTTCTTGACATCACGCAGAGTGAATTGAATTGGCTGAAGTCTGGCATCTGTGATGCTGGGGACTTCAGGAGGAGGCCAAGATGGATCATCAACTCGGCACTTCTGGCTGAAGATTGTTGCAAATGCTTCAGCCTTGTCTTTCGCACTGATGTGCTGGGCTATCTCATCATTGAGGATGGGGATATTTGTGGAGCCACCTCCTCCTGTGGGTTGTTTAATTGCCCACCTCCATTCACGGCTGGATGTGGCAGGACTGCAGAGCTTAGATCTGATCCATTGATTATGGGATCGCTTAGCTCTGTCTATCGCATGCTGCTTATGCAGTTTGGCACGCAGATAGTCATGTGTTGTAGCTTCACCAGGTTGACACCTCATTTTGAGGTATGCCTGGTGCGGCTCCTGGCATGCCCTCCTGCACTCTTCATTGAACCAGGGTTGGTCTCCTGGCTTGATGATAATGATAGAGTGGGGGATATGCCGGGCCATGAGGTTGCCGATTGTGGTTGAGTACAATTCTGCTGCTGCTGATGGCCCACAGCACCTCATGGAAGCCCAGTTTTGCATTGCTAGATCTGTTCGAAATCTATCTCATTTAGCACGGTGGTAGTGCCACACAACACGAAGGAGGGCATCATATATCAATATGAAGGCGGGACTTCATCTCCACAACTACTGTGTGGTGGTCACTCCTACCAATACTATCATGGGCAGAAGCATCTGCGGCAGGCAGTTTGGCGAGGACGAGGTCAACTATGTTTTCCCCTCTTGTTGTTTCCCTCACCACCTGCCACATACCCAGTCTAGCGGATATGCCCTTTAGAAATCGGTCAGCTCGGTCAGTAGTGGTGCTACCGAGCCACTCTTGGTGATGGACATTGAAGTCCCCCACCCAGAGTACATTCTGTGCCCTTGCCACCTTCAGTGCTTCCTCCAAGTTCTGCTCAACATGAAGGAGTACTGACTCTTCAGCGGAGGGAGGGTGGTAGGTGGTAATCAGCAGGAGGTTTCCTTGTCCATATTTGACTTGATGCCATGAGACTTCATGGGGTCCAGAGCTGATGTTGAGGACTCCCAGGGCAACTCCCTCTCGGCTGTATACGACTGTCCCGTCACCTATGCTGGGTCTGTCCTGCCGGTGTGACAGGACATACCCAGGGATGGTGATGGCAGTGTCTGGGACATTGTTTGTAAGGTATGATTCCGTGAGTATGACTATGTCAGGCTGTTGCTTGACTAGTCTGTGGGACAGCTCTCCCAACTTTGGCACATGCCCCTAGATGTTAGTAAGGAGGACTTGGCAGGGTCAACAGGGCTGGGTTTGCTGTTGTCGTTTCCGGTGCCCAGGTCGATGCCGGGTGGTCCGTCAGGTTTCATTCCTTTTTATTGACTTTGTAGTGATTAGATACAACTGAGTGGGTTGCTAGGCCATTTCAGAGGGCATGTAAGAGTTGACCACATTGCTGTGGGTCTGGAGTCACATGTAGGCCAAACCAGGTAAGGACAGCAGATTTCCTTCCCAAAAGGACATTAGTGATCCAGATACGTTTTTACAACAATCGACAATGGTTTCATGGCCATTTTTAGACCAGCTGTTTAATTCCAGATTTATTCACTGAATTCAAATTTCACCTTCTGCTGTGGTGGGGTTTGAACCCTTGTCCCCAGAGCAATACCCTGGGCCTTTGGTTTACTAGTCCAGTGACAATACCACTACGCCACCGCCTCCCATCTCATGGGTTTATTGTGGACCTGAGCTCCCAATTTCTGTTATGAACGTAGGAACATAGGAACTGGAGCAGGCATTCAGCCCATCCAGCCTGTCCTGCCATTCAATATGATCATGGCTGATCATCCATTTCAATGCCTTTTTCCCACACTATCCCCATGTCATTGATATTTAGAAATCTGTCAATCTCTGCTTTAAACATACTCAATGGCTGAGCTTCCACAGCCCTGCGGGGTGAGAGAATTCCAAAGATTCATAACCCTCTGAGTAAAGAAATTTCTCCTCATCTCTGTCCTAAGTGGCTTCCCCCTTATTTTGAAATTGTGTCCTCTGGTTCTGGACTCCCCCACCAGAGGAAACATCTTATCTGCATCCACCCTGTCTATCCCTTTAAGTATTTTGTAAGTTTCAATGAGATCACCTCTCATTCTTCGAAACTCTAGAGAATACAGGCCCAGTTTCCCCAATCTCTCTTCATAGGACAGTCCCGCCATTCCAGGAACAAGTCTGATATACCTTCGTCGTACTCCCTCTATGGCAATAATATCCTTCCTAAGGTAAGGGGACCAAAACTGCATGCAGTACTCCAGGTGCAGTCTAACCACGATTCTATACAATTGAAGCAAGACTTCACTACTGCAGTACTCAAATCCTCTTGGAATAAAGGCTAACATACCAATAGCCTTCTTTATTGCTTGCTGCACCAGCAGGTTAGCTGTCAGTGACTTATTGACAAGGACACCCAGGTCCCTTTGTACATCTACACTTTCTAATCTCTTACCATTTAAGAAATCATGTGCACATCAATTCCTATTCCAAAATGGATAACCTCACATTATATTCCATCTAGCACATTCTTGCCCATTCACTAAGTCGATCCAAATCCCCTTGAAGCTGCTTTGCATCTTCCTCACAACACACATTCCCACCTAGTTTTGCGTCATTCGCAAACTTGGAAATGTTACATTTGGTCCCCACATCCAAATCATTGATATTTATTGTGAACAGCTGGGGCCCAAGTACTGATCCTTGCAGTACCCCACTAGTCTGAGCCTGCCAACGCAAGAATGACCCGTTTATTCTTACTCTCTGTTTTTTGCTTGCTAACCAATCCTTAATCCATGCCATTGCTTTAATTTTGCTAACCAACCTCCTGTGGGGGACTTTATCAAAAGCCTTCTGAAAATCCAAGTATACTACGTCCACCGACTCCTTTTTATCAATTCTGCTGGTAACATCCTCAAAAAACTCCAACAGGTTTGTCAAACATGATTGCCCATTCATAAATCCAAGTTGACTATGTCCAATCAGATCATTATTATCCAAGTGTCCATTTATCACATCCTTTAGAATAGATTCAAGCATTGTCCCTACTACTGATGTAAGGCTAATAGGTCTGTAGCTCCCTGTTTTCTTTCTCCCTCCCTTCTTAAATAGTGGGTTGACATTTGCTACCTTCCAATCTGCAGGAACTGATCCAAGAATTTTGGGCGGCACAGTGGCGCAGTGGTTAGCACCGCAGCCTCACAGCTCCAGCGACCCGGGTTCAATTCTGGGTGCTGCCTGTGTGGAGTTTGCAAGTTCTCCCTGTGTCTGTGTGGGTTTTCGCCGGGTGCTTCGGTTTCCTCCCACAGCCAAAGACTTGCAGGTTGATAGGTAAATTGGCCATTATAAATTGCCCCTAGTGTTGGTAGAAGAATATAGGGACAGGTATGGGATTAGTATAAATGGGTGGTTGATGGTCGGCACAGACTCGGTGGGCCAAAGGGCCTGTTTCAGTGCTGTATCTCTAAATAAATAAATAAATAAAATTTGGAAGATGATCACCAATGCATCCACTATCTCCATGGCTACCTCTTTCAACACTCTGGGATGTAGAATATCAGGTCGCGGGGACTTATCAACCTTCAGCCCCATTACTTTCTCCAATGCAACCTTTTTACTAATTTCCTTCAATTCCTCATTCTTCCTAGTTCCTCGGATCTCTAATTCTGGGAGATTTCTTGTATCTTCATCAGAGAAGACAGGCACAAAGTAATCATTCAGCTTCTCAGCCAGTTCTCTATTCCCCTTTATAAATTCTCCTGACTCTGCCTGTAATGGACCCACATTTGTCTTAGCCAAACATTTCCTTTTTATATACCCGTAGAAGCTTTTACAGTTTGTTTTTAGCTAGTTTACATTCATATTCTACTCTCCCTTTCTTTATCAGTTTCTTGGTCCTCCTTTGCTGTATTTTAAAATCCTTCCAATCCTCAGGTTTACTATTATTTCTGGCAACTTTATGGCTTTTTCTTTTAATCTTATACAATCCTTAACTTCCTTTGTTAGCCACGGTTGACTGCCTTTACTTTTGGGGTTTTTGTGCCTTGAAGGAATGTAGAGTTGCTGTAATCTATGTAATATTTCTTTAAAGACTATCCATTGCCTTTGTACTGTCATACCTTTTAATGTATTTTCCCAATCCACATCAGCCAATTTGCCCCTCATACCTTCATAATTTCCTTTGTTCAAATTTAACACCCTGGCTTCAGATTGAACTATCTCACTTTCAAACATAATGTAAAATTCTATCATCTTATGGTCACTCATCCCTAAAGGTTCTTTACAACAAAATTATTAATTTGCCCTTTCTCATTACATAATACTAGATCTAAAATAGCCTGTTCTCCAGTCCATTCCTCAACATACTGCTCTAGAAAACCATTGATAACACACTCAAGAAACTCATCCCCGCAGCATTAGTGCTCATTAGGTTTACCCAGTCTATGTGCAGATTGAGGTCACCCATGATTATTGTATTACCCATGCTACATGACTCTCTAATCTCCTGATTAGTACCATGCCCCACACTACCACTACTGATTGGTGGCCTATAAACAACCCCAACCAATGTTTGCTGCCCCTTGTTGTTTCTTAGCTCCACCCAAGCAGATTCCACATTTTGTTCTCCTGATCTGAGATCCTCCCTTACTAATATACTAATCGCATCCCTTATTATCAGCATAACACCACTTCCTTTTCCTTTTTGCCTGTCCTTCCTAAATATCGAATATCCTTGAATATTCAGTTCCCAGTCTTGGTCACCCTATATCCACGTTTCTGGAATGGCAATTAGATCAGACCCATTTACCTCAATTTGGGCCTTTAAATCATCTACCTTGTTGCGAATGCATTCAGGTAGAGTGCCCTTAACCTCATCTTCTTGACATTATTCTGCACTCTAAGCCTAGTTGATGCTTGCCTTTGTTTCACCTGCCTTCTAATTTCACTTGATACTTTTCTACCTCTTGTTGCCAGCTGTGCGCGGCACAGTGGCGCAGTGGTTAGCACTGCAGCCTCACAGCTCCAGCGACCCGGGTTCAATTCTGGGTACTGCCTGTGTGGAGTTTGCAAGTTCTCCCTGTGTCTGCGTGGGTTTTCTCCGGGTTCTCCGGTTTCCTCCCACAAGCCAAAAGACTTGCAGGTTGGTAGGTAAATTGGTCATTATAAATTACCACTAGTATAGGTAGGTGGTAGGGAAATATAGAGACAGGTGGGGATGTTTGGTAGGAATATGGGATTAGTGTAGGATTAGTATAAATGGGTGGTTGATGGTCGGCACAGACTCGGTGGGCCGAAGGGCCTGTTTCAGTGCTGTATCTCTGAACTTTACATCTTTCCAATTTGAGCTACCCTAGGGTTCTCATCCCCCTTACAAGCTAGTTTAAACCCTCCCCAGCAGCAGCAGCAAATCTCCCTATAGATATTAGTTCCGGTCCTGTTAAGGTGTAGCCCGTCCATTTTGTACAGATCCCACCTGCCCCAAAACTGGTCCCAATGCCTCAGAAATCTGATGCCTTCCCTCCTACACCAATTCTCCAGCCACATGTTCAATCGATCAATCCTCCTACGCCTATGCTCACTAGCACATGGCACTGGAAGTAATACTGAGATTACTGCTCTTGAGGTCCTGCTTTTTAATTTCCTTGCTAGCTCCCTAAAATATGCTTTCAGGACCTCATCCATCTTCCTACCTGTGGCATTGGTATCAATGTGGACCATGACCTCTGGCTGTTCACCCTCCCCCAGAAGGTTGTCCTGCAGCCATTCCAAGACATCCTTGACCCTGGCACCAGGGAGGCAACACACCATCCTGGAGTCACATTTACTGCCATAGAAATGCCTGTCTGATCCCCTGACTATCAGGTCCCCTATCACTATTGCTCTTCCACTCTTCTTCCTCCCCTCCTGTACAGCTGAGCCACCGGTGATGCCACAGACTTTGCTCTGGCTGCACTCTCCTGAGAAACCATTGTCCTCAACAGTATCCAAAGTGGAAAACTGATTAGCAAGCAAGATAGACTCAGGGGACTCCTGCACTGCCTGCATGGTTCTCTTAGACTGCCTGGCGATCACCCATTCCCTCTCTGCCTGCATGCTCCAAACCTGTGATATGACCACCTCCCTAAACGTGCTATCCATATAGTCCTGTGCCTCGTGGATGCACAACAGTGACTCCAGCTGCCGTTCCAGTTCCGAAACCCGGAGCTCAAGCTTCTGCAGCCAGTGACACTTCCTGCAGATGTGATCATCTAGGACACGTGGTGCGTCCATGACTTCTCACATACTGCAGGATGTACATTCCACTTGGCCGAGCTGACCTGCCATACTGCAACTTTAAAAACTATTTATTACAATTAAAAGTAGAACAACTTACCAGTTACTCACCAAACAGCTTCTTCCCCTGTACCGAAGAGAGAGGCAGCTATTGGAGGCTGAAAAAAGGTAGAAAAAGAAAGGAGGCCCTCGCTCATCAAACTCCCTCATGCACCAAACTCCCACTTTACACTCTGTGCACTCAAAGCAGCTCCCAGTGCTGTCAAATTTATTTTTTTCTTAATTTATAGTTCCCCTCCTTACCGAACTCCTTCACTTACCAAATTTCCTTCTTCACTCCCTGTGCCCTCCAGCAGCACTCAGTGCAGACAAGTAGCACTGAGAGTCCATTAAATTTATATTCTGAAAACAATGCCATGTCAGCTGTGCTGGAGCTCATAAACCAGTTTAAGCTAGCTACCTAATTAACTAGCTACAGGTACTCTCAGAAAGCATATATACCCCTGTTTAAAATTGCAAGAAATCTAACTTTCCTCTTAACTTAAACAGGAATTTCAATTCATTGCTAAATATAAACAAAACAAAACTAGACTTTAGAGAGATTAACCCTTAAAATCCATTCATTTACCAAACTCCCTTCTGAACACTCTGTGCCCTCCAGCAACACTCAGTGCAGAATTGCTAGTTAATTTTGAAAACAAATTTCTATATATTTTAACAATCTGTCCGTAAGCAGATTGTGATTTAAAATGTTCCATTTTTTCAAAAAAAAGGAAAATCCTGATGACATTTTTCTCCACTCCCTCAGTTTGTGAACCCTGACTTTTAAAGGACCGCAACAACACTGTTGTTAAAGTTAAAACAAAGAAGTCTTACACACTCTTAAACTTGGGAGGAGGGGTTAACTTTGCAACGTATACTCACAAACATACAAGGAAAGATAAGGGTATCAAAAGGGCAAGGATATTTACCAAGTAGAAAATAGCTTAATTACAAAGTGATGAGGGTTCCAGTTGAAACTAGAGTCCGTTTTTTTAACTAACATAAAGTCCAAAGCTGGAATTAACCGACTGGAAATGCCGAGTGAAGTAGGAGTCATAGGAAATGTTTTCTCTTGAACTTTCCTCTTAGGCACTTTCAGAGATAGGCTGAGGCAGCTTAGTTTATGATTTCATCCTTTTCAACAAGAGAGAAACTGGCAGAGAGCAGAGAGATTGTCATGTTGCTTTGCAGACTGTGCCTTCTTTCCTTCTTCTTGCAGGCAGGCCCCGAAGATAGTGAGATGCAACTTCAAGGCATCTGTTTCTTTGTAAGAGCTGTTCTCTAACTGCAACTGTTTCAAAACCAGACAGGCGATAAAGGGTGGCTTCTAGATCATGTGACTGGGCCCCTTCAAGTAGCTATCCCACCTCCTGTTGGTGAAATGATCTCCCCCTCTATTTTAAATAAGTTGAACACAGAAGTAAATCAACTTAAACATGCTGTGTCATGGCAACTGACAATAACACCCAAATGCCCCATAATTCTACAATTTACAGTTGGTTTTCATCCATTCATGACACCTTTCATCAGAACTTTCTGATGAAATGTCACAGGCCTGAACATTAATTCTGCTTCTCTTTCCACAGATGCTGCCAGACCAGCTGAGTATTTCCAGCGCTTTCTGTTTTTATTTCAGATTTCCAGCATCTGCAGTATTTGGCTTTTATAATAGTGCTTGGGGTTCAGCCTCTGTGTGAAAATGAGCAGAGCTTGGAGAGAATTGCAATGTAAACAATCCACAGGTGTCCCTGCCACCTCTGTCTGTTCATGCTCACTTGTGATTTGTGAATCACCACGTGAAAAGTCAACTATTTAAGTGGACCCACCGCAATACTTGTATTTGCGGTCGTGCACAGCTGTACGTTCTTCTATAATGTGCACCCTCATAAGGAATAAGGTCCTCTGAAGAATTGCCCTCATGCATGTCCTATGACACTTGCTGTATGCGTGAAAGTCCTGGAAGACAAAAGAAAGGGATTTGATTTAGTTATGGCAAAGTAAAAGTCTTGTTAATCACTGTACTCAGTCTTCGCATAGTTCAGTCATTAATGAAATAAAGCCAACATATATATCAGAGATGTTGTATATACTGTCACCAGCTATCTGCAAGCCCCCTGTCCTTCCGTCTCCGACTGAGAAGGACGCAGAAGTGCCACTTATCTCCAGAGACTCCTCCTCTGTATCGTTGAACTGGACAGTTTATGGTGGTCCACCTCCAGTATCGTCCCTCTTCCTTCTATTTTGAGCTCTCTTCCCCTACAAGCAGCGAGAAAAAACAGACCTGTGAGTGAATGAATGTCAGATATTCACCTGATGGATGCAATGCATTAAGTGAGTTTGACCGTGAAACATATGCATTACATTGCATAAGGATTGGGATGAGTGTCAACAGTGGACGGACAAATGGAGAGGTGATGAACTGAAAGGGAAAGCTGGCTGCTCCTGAAAGTTGAGTCAGTCTGAGGAATGAAGTGATGGCGAATACTTAGCAAGACATAGTGAAAGGGGGCAGTGGGTGCGGGGGGAGGGATGTAATTGAATCAGCAATATACTCACATTTCCTGACCAGTTAGGTTATTAAACTGCATATGCATTGCGTCCATGACCTGGGCACAATGCTCCTGCTCCTCACCTTCTCAGCTATCTCCAACCACACTTTCTTGAAAAGAGCAGTAGGTTTCTTCATCCCATTGATGGGGAAAAGGATGCCCTTTCTGTTCCTGTTTCTGTTCGCCCAACAATAATTCCAGTGATGTATTATAAATCTGGGCGCTGCTCTTGCTTGGTGGCCCCATGCATCCCCTGACCCTTAATTTCCATTTGTGCACTTTAAATACAGCTGAGATCATGCATTGTGGGTACAATTGATTTGTGATTGCAAATTCTAACCTACTCAGTTGATTCCAGGATCCTCCCAATGCAATTTCACTGACACCCCCCACCCCCTCAGAAGCTGCCCTCATAGTAATATCGGGACCCATTATATTTTTTCTTCAGTATGAAAATTAAAGTTTCAACTCATTTAACCAGCACTTATGCACATTAGGCACAGCATGTTTAAGAACATGCAATGAGAGATTTTTAGATGTCAACCATGACGCAGTTGTAGCCCTCTTGCCTCAAAACAGAAAGTGGTAGGTTTAAGACACACTCCAGCACTTAAACACAAAATCAAGGTAGATGTCAGTCTTCAGCCAACCTGATTCACTCCACGTGATATCAAGAAACGACTGAAGGCACTGGATCCTGCAAAGGCTATGGGCCCTGACAACATTCCGGCAATAGGAATGAAGACTTGTGATCCAGAACTAGCCGTGCTTTTAGCCAAGTTGCTCCACTACAGCTACAACACTGACATTATCCAGCAATGTGGAAAATTGCCCAAATATGTCCTGTACACAAAAAGCAGGACAAATCCAACCCGGCCAATTACTCCCCTATCAGTCTACTCTCAATTATTAGCAAAGTGGTGGAAGGGGTCCTCAACAGTGCTATCAAGCGGCACTTGCTCAGCAATAACCTGCTCACTGAATTCAGTTTGGGTTCCGCTAGGGGCACTCAGCTCCTGACCTCATTACGGCCTTTGTCCAAACATGGACAAAAGAGCTGAACTCCAGAGGTGAGGTGAGAGTGACTGCCCTTGACATCAAGGCAGCATTTGACCAAGTATGGCATCAAGGAGCCCGAGCAAAACTGGAGTCAATGGGAATCAGGGGGAAAATTCTCTGCTAGTTGGAGTCATACCGAGCACAAAGAAAGATGGTTGTGGTTGTTGGAGGTCAATCATCTCAGTCCCAAGACATCACTGCAAGAGTTCCTCAGGGTCATGACCTAGGCCCAAACGTCTTCAGCTGCTTCATCAATGACCTTCCCTCCATCATCAGGTCAGAAGTGGGGATGTTCGCTGATGATTGCATAATGTTCAGCACCATTCCCGACTCCTCAGATAATGATGCAGCCCATATCCAGATGCAGCAAGATTTGGACAACATCCAGGCTTGGACTGATAAGTGGCAAGAAAGTGCCAGGCAATGACCATCCCAAGAGAGAATCTAACCATCTCCCATTGATGTTCAATGGCATTACCGTCACTGAATCCCCTACTATCAACATCCTGGGGCTACCATTGACCAGAAACTGAAGTGGAGCAGCCACATAAATACTGTGGCTACAAGAGTAGGTCAGAGGCTGGGAATTCTGCAGCGAGTAACTTACCTCCTGTCTCCCCAATGCCTGTCCACCATCTACAAGGCACAAGTCAGGAGTGTGATGGAATACTGTCCACTTGCCTGGATGAGTGCAGCCCCAACACTACTCAAGAAGCTCAACACCATCCAGGACAAAGCAGCCCACATGATTGGCACCCCATCCACCACCTTCAACATTCACTTCCTTCACTAGTGACGCACGGTGGCAGCAGTGTGTACCATCTACAAGACACACAGCAGCAACTCCCCAAGACTACTTCAATAGCACCTTTGAAACCCGCGACCTCTTCCACCTAGAAGGACAAGGGCAGCAGATGCATGGGAACATCATCACCTGCAAGTTCCCCTCCAAGCCACACACCATCCTGACTTGGAACTGTATCGCCGTTCCTTCACTGTCGCTGGGTCAAAATCCTGGAACTCCCTTCCTGACAGCACTGTGGGTGAACCTACACCCCAAGGACTGCAGCGGTTCAAGAATGCAGCTCACCACCACCTTCTCAAGGGCAATAGGGATGGGCAACAAATGTCAGCGATGTCCATATCCCATGAACGAATAAAAAATAAATCCAGCACAATACTGAAGGTGTGCTCCACTGTTGTAGGTGCTGTCTTTCAGCTAAGGCATGAAAAATTGTGACCTCAGGTGGACGTAAAAGATTCTGTAGTACTATTTTGAAGAAGATCAAGGGAGTTATCAACATTGTCCTGGCCAATATTTACCCCTCAAGCAACATCACAAAAACAGATTATCCAGTCATTATCACATTGCTATTTGTGGGAGCTCGCTATTCACAAATTGTCTGCTGTGTTTCCTACATTACAACAGTGACTACACTTCAAAAGTACTTCATTAGCTTTGGGATGTCCTGCAGTCGTGAAAGGCGCTATATAAATGCAAGTCTTTCTTTTTTTCTTTTTATGTCTTATACTTATGCCATAAAAATGCATTAAAAGAAACAGAAAATAGAGTGCAGGTGTCAGTTAGGATAAATTTTATAAATTCTTGGATTGGAGAGAGCAGCAACCCCAGGCACCAGGGTTTGAAAAGAATCAGCGGCAGTGGGCAGCAGCTGATTGGAGAGATCGGGAATCCCAGGCAGCGGCAGAGAAATTAAAAAAGTGTTATCAGAGTGACATTGCAATTAACACAGAGGGAGGAGCAGCAGAACCCGAGGGTTTTAAGGCAAATATATAGGCTAAGTATCTGTGATCTGTGATCAGACTTGTGAAACTGAGCCGCAGGGAGGAAACAATATCGCAAAGTGACATCACAGGACAAAGAGTCATGTAAGGTGAGTGTACTGGTGAGCTTTTAATTTAATCTATATTAAGCAACTAGAAAATAAGACTAGATCAATTAATTAGTATAAAAACTATAGTCAATTTGACAATTTATGGTATAATTACTATCAGTGTTCAATTAAATAATCAAATCTAGTGGATAAAGTTAAAAATAAATAACTAGGGATAGTAACATTCAAAGGTTCTGAATTTTTATCTAATTAAAATCTGGGGTATATAGGTAATAAGAGTTAAGTAAAAACATTTAAGTTAACTCCCGATAAAATAAAGTGACATCAGCTCAAGGGAAGCAGCGATTGGTGAGTAGCTGGTGAGTCCGTATTTATTTAAGTCTTAAGTTTATTTCTATTAAGTCAGTTAGCAGTCTAATAAATAGAGGCATGGCAGGTCATCTTGGTCCCATAGAGTGCACTTCCTGTTCCATGTGGGAACTCCAGGACACTTCTTGTGTCCTGGACAACCACATGTGCAGGAAGTGTCATCAGTTGGAGTGAGGTTTCATGGATAACATGTTTATGGATGTAGTCACCCCGCAGCTTAAGGATATTCAGGCAGAGAGGGAATGGGTGCCCGCCAGGCAGTCAAGGAGGGCCAGTCAGGTAGTGCAGGAGTCCCCTGAGTGCAACTCACTCTCCAACCAGTACTTAGTTCTGAAGACTGGTGAGATTGATTGTTTCTCTGGGGAGTGCAGCCAGAGCCAAGCCCACAGCACCACAGCTGGCTGAGCTGTCTGGGGGAGGAGGGGAACGGGTGGAGGAAGTTTGGGAAGCAATAGTCATAGGGGATTCCATAGTTAGGGGAAAAGACAAGCATTTCTTCAGTGAATCCACAAAGGTATGTTGCCTCCTTGGTGCCAGGGTCGAGGATGTCACTGAGCAACTGCAGAGCACTCTGAGGGGGGAGGGTAAACAGCCAGTGGTCGTGGTCCATATCAGTACCAACGATAAGGTAGAAAGAGGGATGAAGTGCTGCAGGCAAATTTTAGGGAGCTAGGAAAGAGACTAGCAAGCAGGACCTCAAGGGTAGTAATCTCTAGATTGTTCCCAGTGCCACACACTAGTGAGTATAGAAATAGGAGGAGACAGCAGATGAAAGCATGGCTGGAGAGATGGAGAAGGAGGGAGGGCTTAAGATTCTTGGAACATTGGGACAGGTTCTGGAGGAGATGGGACCTGAACAGGCAGGAGGGTTACACCTGAACAGAGCCAGCACCAATGCCCTTACGGGGCAATTTGCTAGTGCTATTGGGGAGGGTTTAAACTAGCCTGGCAGGGTGGTGGGAACCAGGATGTAACATTAGAAAGGTAAAACAAGGTGCACAGAGAATTGGGAGAGACTAATTGCACTAGATTAAGAAATAGTAAGGTATTAGGTGAGGTCAGAGAAAGAGAATGCAATAAGGCCTAAATTAGGTTTACTGTGCATGTATATGAATGCATGGAGTGTGGTAAATAAGATTAGTGTGCTTCAGCTGCAGATAGCTGCTTGGGAATATGATGTTGTAGCGATAACAGTGACCTGGCACAAAAAGGGCAGGACTGGTACTAAATATTCTTGGATACAAAGTGTTTAGGGAAGATAGGGAAGGAAAGACAGAAGGAGGGGTACAGGATTGATTAAGGATAATATTACAGTGCTGTAGAGAAAGGATTTCCTAGAGGGGTCAAGGACAGAACCTATTTGGTTAGAGCAAAGAAACAAAAGAGGTGCCGTACACTACTAGCGGTAGTCTATAAGGCACCAACTAGTGGAAATATAGAGGAGCAGATTTGCAAGGAAATTACAGAGAGGTGCACAAACGATAGAGTAGTTATAATGGGGGACTTCAATTATCCTAATATAGACAGAGATAGTAATAGTGTAAAGGGCAGAGAGGGGGAAGAGTTTCTAAAGTGTGTTCAGGAGAGTTTTCTAGATCAGTATGTTTCTGGTCCCACATGAAAGCAAGCATTGCTGGATCTGGTCTGGGAAATGAGATCAGTCAAATTGATCAAGTGTCAGTAGGGGAACATTGAGGGGTCAGTGATCATAGTATCAAATGTTTTAGGTTAGCTATGTAAAAGGACTATGAACATGTTCATTTACAAAAAAGAACAAGGAACAATCCAGAGTAAAAATATTTAATTGGGGGGAAGGCCAATTTCAACGGGTTGAGAATAGATATGGCCCAAGTAACTTTGAATCAAAGATTGGCAATCAAAACAGTAACCAAACAATGGGCTACCTTTAAAGAGGAGATGGTTCACATACCATCAAGGTACATTCCCACAAGGGGAAAAGGTAGGACAAAAGGAGCCAGAGCTCCCTGGATGACAAAACAGATCGAGAGTAAGATGAAGCAGAAAAAGGGTGCGTATGACAGATGTCAGGTTGATAATACAAATGAGAACCAGGCTGAATAGAAAAAGTTCAGAGGGGAAGAGGAAAGGAAATGAGAAACAAAGAGAGAGTATGAGAAGAGACTAACAGCTAATATAAAAAGGGATCCAAAAGTCTTCTATAGGCATATAAAGAGTAAAAGGGTGGTAAAAGGAGGAATGGGACCAAAAGGGAAATTTATACATGGACGCAGAGGGCATGGCTGAGGTACTAAATGAGTACTTTGCATCAGTCTTTACCACGGAAGAAGATGCTGCCAAAGCTATAGTGAAAGAGGAGGTAGTTGAGACACTGAATGAGCTAAAACGTGATAAAGAGGAGGTAATAGAAAGGTGGCTATACTTAATGTTGATAAGTCACCAGGACCAGATCAGATGCATCCAAGGATACGAAGGGAAGTAAGGATGGAAATTGTGAAGGCACTGGCCATAATCTTCCAATCCTCCCTAGATACAGGAGTGGTGCCAGAGGACTGGAGAATTGAAAATGTTACACCCCTGTTCAGGAGTGTGATGGAATACTTTCCACTTGCCTGGATGAGTGCAGCTCCAACGAAACTCAGAAAGCTCAATGCCATCCAGGACAAAGGAGCCCATTTGATCAGCACCCCATTCATCACCTTAAACATTCAGTCCTTTCACCACTGATGCACAGTGGCAACAGTGTGTACCATAGACAAGATGCACTGCAGCAATACATCACGCCTCCTTCGACAGCACCTTTGAAGCTCACGACCTCCATCTCCTGGAAGGACAACAAATGCATAGAACACCACCATCTGTAAGTTCCCCTCCAAGCCACACACCATGCTATCTTGGAACTATATTACTGTTCCTTCACTGTCACTGCATCAAAATCCTGGAACACCCTCCCTAACAGCACTGTGAGTGTACCCGCACCAGATGGACTGCAGCGGTTCAAAAAGGCAGCTCACCACCACCTTCTCAAGGCCAATTAGGAATGGGTAACAAATGCTGGTCTTGCCAGTGTTGCTCACATCCTGTGAAACAAATAATTTTAAAAATGCACAAACTCACTCAGTTGCAAACCAATTCCTACTTGCTTTGCACCAAATTACACGTGTTCCTGGGTGCAAATAGGAAGGAAACTCAAGACCACTGTTGGAAAGGACAGGAGTGTTATATTGTGTAATCTATTATTATGCTGATTAGATGGAGCCATGTCCCTTGGAGTCACAAAGTAATTGTTAAGTGAACAGAGCCTTGGGACATTTCGAGTTTAATTGTTTGGTTGGGGAACTTTTCAAATTAGAATATGCTTTTTATTTTCACGCTTCATCTCAGAAGCACACTCCATTTTAAGATTGTTTTGCACCTGTAACAAAGCGCAACAATTGTCGTATGAATCTGCGTGTGAATACTTTTTAAATAGTTTGTAGATGGTATCACTTAGCCAGTACAGCTTAATATGATTGGTATACACTGTTCTCAGAGGGTGATACACTGTCTTTTCAGGATATTTTTCCCCTGTTCCTATTCTTCGGTCTCTATGTATTTTGTTATATCCCCAGCTGAGAATGCCAATGGGTGAATTTATCCCAGACCTCTACCAATACTACTACAAGCCCAGATAGTAGGCAATGCATTTGAGCAGATTAAGATGAATATGTCACCAATTTTCTCTTCCTAGGAAAAATTATTTGGCTTCCATTTGGAACATCCCCATAGTAGTGTTGCTGGGATTGGAAATTCAATATGCAGTAGGTCACTATTCTGAATCTGAATTTTACTATGGTGTGCCCTGGGGCTCTATTGGACCATGCTACCACCTAACTGGGCATTCTATCACCACTACTGATGCAACTGAGTGAATATTATCTCACTATCTAATACATAAAAGTGGATTGTATTGACTAGTACTATTTAAGGTTTTTTTTGAAGGGGTTAAGAAAAAGTTTTATCTGTAATTTGCAACACTAAGACCTGTAGCCAATTGCTCACTGGCACTTGTTTTTCTGCAGGCTGCTCATATTGCCTTGCATTATGAAGAGAACAAAGATATTATCACTGGGTTGAAACAGAAGACTTTCTATGGCAGGCCAAATTGGCACAAGGAGTTCAATCGCATAGCTGATGATCACCCTGGGTAAGGCTTTGATGGACTCGTGATTGAGTCATCAGTAATTAACGTATTTTTATAATAAGTTTGAACCACAATACCTTAATGTATCTTATAATAAAAACACAACATTTTAAAAGAGTTTGGGCTCAACTAAAGCAGTGTTGTGAATTCGAAAACTAACCTGCACTGTCGCCTGCATAGTGACACTGAACATATACCCCTGCTAACTTCTGTGAGATCCCAATCTTAGCCAAACTGTCTGAAGCACTGTTAAGTGGAGACTGCATTTCCACAAAGTGACGAGTGAAACAGACAGTGTCTTGTGTCTGAGCTACAATACCGCACATCCCTGCATCCAAGAGCAGAATTGGTTGACGACTGCGATCAGGTTGGCCATAGTTTGTCTTATGACAAGAGCTAAAGAAGAGAGAAATTAATTTTCAAAATATTAAGAAAAGTTCTCTGTTTTCAAAGGTTCAATTTTCTCCTTTTCCACAAAACTTTCAGAATTTGTAGCCATGCAAAAAATTCACAAACCACTAGTTTTCACCATTTATTGCTGAAATTGAGTACTTGCACACACGTACCACACTTAGAATTCACATTTCTGAGGTCAAAGACTTTAAAAATAGCTTATGTAAGCAACAACTGATTCCTGAATTGCAAAATGTGCTCAAGCACATTTCAGATAAAAAGCCAGTGCTCTGCCACAAGATGTTTAAAAACTAAAAATGATATTAAAATATTAAAGATGTAGTAGGGAATATGGGATTAATGTAGGATTAGTATAAATGGGTGGTTGATGGTCGGCACAGATTCGGTGGGCCGAAGGGCCTGTTTCAGTGCTGTATCTCTCTATGACTGTATCTATGACTAGGCTTGTTGATGGGATGGTCATCTTCCCTCTGCTCATTGTGAGGGTCCTGAGAAATGAGCACAGCATTCTAACCCTGTTCTTGGTGGATACAGGGTAATAGCACAAGACCTCCTGTCATTTGGTAAAAATGAACACCATAAATTGACAATCTCATTCACAAAGACCACATTGGGGCACTGGTGCATTTGGCTGTGCTTTTCTGAGTATGGGGATTATGGCATGACATTGATCAGGATAGATGGACCTTTGCTCTGTCTCTAAGTTGTTTTTTTTGTTTTCAAAATATACTTTATTCATAAAAATCTGTAAAAAAAAATACATTACAAAACAGTTCCAAACAGCACCAAGTCAAAAAATACAAAACAGTGCAAAGGAGGTCAGTTTCCTTTAATACAGGAGTATTACCCTTCCATTTCATTTTTCATGCCATATACATTTTACAGCAAACTCTGTCTCCAAGTTGTGCTATGAGTAATGTTCCCTCTAAGCTGTGTGGCTGCGGAACAACCCAAAGGTTCCCACACAGGTTTCTCACAAGTTGGCTGTGGTTATTGTGGTTATTGTGTGTCTGTGGCCATAAAAATTTTTTAAAGGGCCCTGCACTTAAACAAATCGGCCGCGCCATACAAAAAAAATTAGAGATGCATTGGCTGTGAATGTTCAATGTTATTATTGGGATGCCCACAACTCACCATTGACAATTCCTCACACACATACATATGTTAAAATATGTATAGAGCGCAAGCTGACGGCCAGATGGCACAGTGTGTTCTAGGAGCAACGAGCTGTACTGTGAAGTTGTTGGTTTTTGTCTAGGTTTCCTGTAAAGCAGAGTTGTCCAACATACAGCCTGCGGGCCATAATCCGGCCCAAATAAGGTTTCCATCTAGTCTGCCAGTCCTCTATGACTGACAGCTGGCTGCCTGTGGCTCTCCTGTACATGTACATCAGGCAGAGGGGTACGTGGGACCTGCATCTGAGGGATGGCAGATGCCTGTCTGTGATTAGTCACTGTCTGTGACTGGCAGCGGGCTACCTGAGCAGGGTGAGTCTGATTGGCAGTTTGCAGCACAGGTGTGCTAGAATCAGCTGCCCCTGCTGTTTTCGCGCAGTTCAAGGAGTGGGCGGGAATGGAAGTGAGGAGTGGTGAACCATGAGCGGCGAACACACAGAGATAGTGAGGCACAGAGAAGGAGGGGGTCAGAGACATAGGGAGTGAGGGGGGAAGAGAGAACAGAGAGAGGAGACAGAAAGAGAGGGAAAAGAGACAGAGAGGGAGGGGGAGAGAATCGGAGAGGGGAGAGAAAGATACAGAGAGCACAGGGAGAGAGAGAGACAGAGAGAGAGGGGGAGAGAGATAGACACAGAGAGGGAGAGAGAGAGGGGAGAGAAAGAGATCACGATCACTCCTGATGGATGGACATTCTATCCGGAATACTCCTCATCGCTACATCAAGTATACGGGGAGAGACAGATTACAAGTGTGAGCAAAAAAATGCCAGGCATGTCACTAAGTGTTCAACATAGTGTCAAGAAAGTAAGTCAATAAATTAGTCTCCTCATTTAAAGCTTCTTCACAAAAATGCACATTAGTCGCTGTTTTGAATAATAGTAAGATACATTTTTAATGCCTTTATCGTTCCAAACTTTTCTCACCAGTCCCCTAAGTCGGACACAAATTGTAATCGGGCCTCGCCACGCAAAAACGTTGGACATTCCTGCTGTATAGTGTGTTCCAATGCCAAACAAGGAAACCTGCTGGGGTAAATCGAAAACGAGTCATCCCAAAATGTGCTCATCCATCTCCCCTGTTCACTAGGGAATGGCACATGGCACAGGAATACCCAGACAGATTGTTTTTAATACAGGGAAGAGGGAAAAAAATTAATGTTATATAATGCAACCTGTCTCCGAGAGTGAATCGTCTGTTTACTGTTAAGTAATACTTACAGTTGAGGAATATCCATGTAGGAAAATAGGAACATGGGAATATAAATATGGGAGTAGGCCATTTAGCCCCTCAAACCTGTGCTGCCATTCAACGAGAACATGGTTGATCTGCGACCGAACTCCATATACCCGCCTTTGCCCCATATCCTTTAAATATCTTTGGCTAACAGATGTTTATCAGTTTCAGCATCAACAAGAAGGGCTTACCCCATGTGTTCGCTTGCTTTCTTAGCAGCTGTCATGACTCTTTCATCCTCTGCCAGTCCATTCTGCCACAGATCTTCAATCCAACCCCCAAAGTCTATGGATGGATCCTTGGGGAGGAGGGATATCCACTGAAGAGGTGGTTACTCATCCCTCTATGAACTGTTTGTGGAGTCATAGTCATAGAGTCATTGAGTTATACAGCACAGAAACAGGCCGTTTGGCCCACCATGTCCGCGTCGGCCATCCAGCCTATCTATTATAATCCCATTTTCAAGCACATGGCCCGTAGCCTTGTATGCTATGGCGTTTTAAGTGCTCATCTAAATACTTCTTAAATGCTGTGAGGGTTCCTGCCTATACCCCTTCAGACCGTGTGTTCCAGATTCCAACCACTCTCTGGGTGAAAAAAGTTTTCCTCAAATCCCCTCTAAACCTCCCGTCCCTTACCTTAAATCTATGCCCCCTGGTTATTGACACCTCCACTAAGGGAAAAAGTTTCTTCCTATCGACCCTATCTATGCCCCTCATAATTATGAGTAGCTATATCAGGTCCCCCCTCAGCCTTCTCTGCTCTAAGGAAAACAACCCTAGCCTATCCAGTCTCTCTTCATAGCTGAAATGCTCCAGCCCAGGCAACATCCTGGTGAATCTCCTCTGCACCATCTCCAGTGCAATCACATCCTATAGTGTAGAGAGTTCCAAACTTCTATCACCCTTTGTGTGAGTAAATGTTTTCTAATTTCACTCTTGAAAGATCTGGCTCTAATTTTTACACTATGCCCCCTAGTCCTGTACTCCCCTATGAGCAGAAATAGTTTCTCCCAATCTAATCTATGTGTTCCCCTTAATATTTTGAAAACTTTGATCAAATCACCCTTTGACTTTCTAAATTGCAGGAAATGCAACTCAAATTTGTGCAATTTCTCCTCGTAATTTAACTCTTAGAGTCCAGTTATCATTCTGGTAAATCTGGAGGGTTTTGGTCCTCCAAGGCCAATATATCTTTTCCAAGGTGTGGTGCCCAAAACTGCTCACAGTATTTCAGGTGTGGCCTGACCAGGACTTTGTACAGCTGAAGCATGACTTCTATCCCATTGTGTTCTAGTCCTCTAAATATAAAGGGCAGCATTCCATTAGCCTTTTTGATTATTTTCTCCACCTGTTCCTGACATTTTAATGATCTATGTACCTGAACCTCTTTGGACCTCCACTGTTTCTACGTATCACCATTTAGAAAGTGCCCTGTTCTATCCTTCCAAAATCCAAAGTGGATGCCTACACAGAAACCGTTTGCCACAGTTTTGTCCATTCACTTAATCTGTCAATATCTCTTTGCAATTTTATGCTTCCATTTGTACTGCTTACAATGCCGCTATCTTTGTGTCGTAGGCAAATTTGGGTATGTGACTTTCTGTCACATTATCTACATTGTTAATGAGTACAGGGAATGGTTTGGGGCCCCAACCATTGGTCATATCGTGCCAATTAGAGTACCCGTCCATTATCCCCACTCTTGGGGCTGGATTTTTGGAACTCACCGGGGCAGAACAGAGATAGACAGGGCCCAAACTATACTGGTTCTGGCCAACATATGGGTTTCCTGACACTGTTCCCAGCCCCAGCCATGTTCATCAGGGCAGGGGGAGAGCAGGATCATGATCCCACCCGATCTCTGATTTAAGCCAATTAAGGTGGTTGAAGAGCTCATTATGAGGGGGATGGTGAGATATTCATGGAGGCGCACAGGCAGCACGCACTGTCTGGTGCAGACCAGGTGCAGGGAGACAGGTACAGATTGGGGAGCCATAATGGCCACGCTAGAGAGTTACCTCTGACCCATAAAAGAGTGAATGGTGCAGAGTGGGATTCAACCATTGGGAAACAGGTGCCCTTGGTGTAGAGCAGGTGGCGGGGAGTAAGCGCTAAAATAATATAGGGGGCCATCCTGGCATCGCAGGGGCAGAAGACCAGGGGCAAGGTTGCCAAGGACAATAGGGTGACTACCTGACCACATGGAAGGCGGCAACTGGCAATGGGGGCACGGCTCTCAGATTTTGGGTCCAGTGGTGATGAGGAGCAACCCACAATGTAGGAAGGGCAGATCCCTGGGCATTAGGAGGGCAGGGGAGAATATTGAGGGGCAGGAAGGACACAGAGGCCATACCCTCAGCATAGGATCTACTGATGAAGACGGAGCTACCTTGACATGACCGAGAATCAGTGCTGTAGGAGACTGCGGGCTGGATTTTGTGTTGGAGGTGGGGCTCCCTGTGCCAGGCCGAAAAGACTTTTCGTGCCCTCTACCTCACCCCTGGAGCAAACATCCGGTCTTTTTAAACTTAAGTTTCAGGAGTCAGGTTCCCACCCCTTTAAAGACTTGGATACCACCTCCAAGAGCTGCCAGCCAATCACAGCGCCAGCAGCTCAGCAGTATTGGCAGCGACACTGGGAGCAGTGGCCATTGCCGGTACTGCAGAGGCCTTGGACCCAGGCCCAGTGCTGGAACCCCGGACCTCAGGTAAGTGAGGCAAGGTCACTGGGGCCAGTCCAGAAGGCCCTGGCAAGTGGAGGGTTGGTGGGGTGGTTATGCAGTCCAGGGGAGGCATGTCCTGGGGGTAAAGTAGTTCCCAGTGGGGGTCCTCCATGGTTCACAGATTGCCCATGGAGGAGGGACCCACCCCCCAAGCCTACAGGGATGGTGCTCCGTGTTTCAAGGCACCCTCCCCATATGGCGAAGGCTCCCCCCACTACTGGTACAATCCCAGCAGCAGTGGGAAGTGGCCCTTAATAGGCCACTTAAAGGCCTCAATTGGACTCTGGGCAGGAAGGCTGTCATCAGCCTATCTCTCCCCCAGGAAAATTGCTTGGCAAGGTGAAGGCGACAGGCTTTCCGACCCCCTGGCACCTGATACTCTGTGCTCCCTGCCTCGGGGGCCCACAAAATCCCAGCCTGCAACTTTCAAGGCAGGTGGTCACAGACATCTATGCCCTCATCACCAAAGACCTTGCACCTTGCATTGCTGCTCATCATGCCCTTCCAGTAGCCATCAAAGTAACTGTGGCCTTGAGCTTCTTCACTTCGGGCATCTCGCAAGCATAGAAACATAGAAAAATAGGAGCAGGAGTAGGCCATTCAGCCCTTCAAGCCTGCACCGCCATTCAATATGATCATGGCTGATCATCCAAACTCAGTACCCTGTTCCTGCTTTCTCCCCGTATCCCTGGATCCCTTTAGCCCTAAGAAGTATATCTAACTCTTTCTTGAATATATTTAATGATTTGGCCTCAACTGCTTTCTGTGGTAGAGAATTCCACAGGTTCACCACTCTCTGGGTGAAGAAATCCCTCCTCATCTCAGTCCTAAATGGCTTACCCCTTATCCTTAGACTGTGACCCCTGGTCCTGGACTTCCCCACCAACGGGAAGATCCTTCCTGCATCTAGTCTGTCCAGTGCTGTTAGAATATTGTAGATTTCTATGAGATCCCCTCTCATTCTTCTAAACTCTAGCAAATACAAGCCTAATTGATCCAATCTCTCTTCATACCGTCAGTCCTGCCATCCCAGGAATCAGTCAGGTGAACCTTCGCTGCACTCCCTCCATAGCAAGAACATCCTTCCTCGGAAAAGGAGACCAAATCTGCACACAATACTCCATCTGCACACCACTGCCAGGGCTAGACAAAACATTCATTTCAAAACAGAATGAGCCTCGCAGACACAGAGGACATTGGGTTTCACCACCATCACTGGATTCCCCCAGGTGCAGGGCATCATTGATTGTACCCATGTGGCCATCGAGGCACTTAGTGACTGGCCAGTCAGATTCATCAACAAGAAGGGCATCCACTCCATCAATGTTCAGCTGGTCTGTGACCACAACAAGAGCTTCCTCCATGTGTTTGCTTGCTTTCTTGGCAGCTGCCAAGACTCTTACATCCTCTGCCAGTCCATTCTGCCACAGATCTTCACGCCAACCCCCAAAGTCTATGGATGTATCCTCGGGGAGACGGGATATCCACTGAAGAGGTGGTTACTCATCCCTCTACAAGAAATTAGGGAGAAATTAGAGGAAGAAAGTAAACTAGCAAGAGATATTTTAAAAAACACAGTAAAAGCTTCTACAAATATATAAAAACAAGAGAGTAGCCAAAGTAAGCATTGGTCCCTTAGAGGCCTTAGAGGATGAGACTGGGGAATTAATAATGAGAAACAAGGAAATGAGAGAATTTTGAACAGTAGAAGGCACAAAAAGCATCCTAAGAATAGTAGAAAATCAAGAAGCAAAAGGGAGGGAGAAATTTAAAACAATCACCATCACTAGAGAAAAAGTACTAGGAAAACTAATGTGACTAAAGACTGATAAGTCCTCTGGACCTGCGTCCTAGGGTCTTAAAAGAAGTGGCTGCAGAGATAGTGGATGCATTGGTTGTAATCTTCCAAAATTTCCCAGATTCTGGAAAGGTTCCAGCAGATCGAACAACCGCAAATGTAAGACCTCTATTCAAGAAAGGAGAGAGACAGAAAGCAGGAAACTCTAGGCCAGGTAGCATAACATCTGTCATTGGGAAAATGCTAGAATCCATTTTTAAGGAAGTAGTAGCAGGACAGTTAAAAAATCATAATGCAATGAGGCAGAGTCAACGTGGTTTTATGAAAGGGAAGTCGTGTTTGACAATTTATTAGAGTTTTTTGAGGATGTAACATTCAGGGTGGATAAAGGGGAACCAGTAGATGTAATGTATTTGGATTTCCAAAAGGCATTTGATAAGGGGCTACATAAAAGGTTACTACACAAGATAAAAACTCATGTTGATGGGGGTAATATAAGAGTATGTATAGAGGACTGGCTAACTAACGGGACACAGAGTCGGGATAAATGGAGCATTTTCAGGTTGGCAAACTGTAACTAGTGGAGCGCCACACAGATCAGTGCTGGGCCTCAACTATTTACGATCTATATTAATGACTAGGATGAAGGGACCGAGTGTATTGCAGCCAAATTTGCTGACGGTAGGTAGGAAAGCAAGTTGTGAGAACACAAAATGTCTGCAAAGAGAAATAGATAGGTTAAGTGAGTGGGCAAAAATTTGGCAGATGGAATATAATGTGGGAAAATGTGAGATTGTTCATTTTGGCAGTAAGAATAGAAAAGCAGAATATTATTTACATGGAGAGAGATTGCAAATGCTGTGGTACAGAGGGATCTGGGTGTCCTTGTACATGAATCACAAAAAGTTAGCATGCAGGTACAGCAAGTAATTAGGAAGGCAAATGGAATGTTGGCATTTATTGCAAGGGGGATGGAGTATAAAAGTAGGGAAGTCTTGCTACAACTGTGCACGGCACTGGTGAGACCACACCTAGGGTACTCCATAGAGTTTTGGTCTCCTTACTTAAGAAGGGATATACTTGCATTGGAAGCAGTTCAGAGAAATTTCATTAGGTTGATTCCTGAGATGAAGGGGTTGTCTTATGAGAAAAAGTTGAGCAGGTTGGGCCTATATTCACTGGAGTTTAGAAGAATGAGAGGTGATCATATTGAAACATATAAGATGCTGAGGAGGCTTGACAGGGTGGATGCTGAGAGGATGTATTCCCTCGTGAAGGAATCAAGAACTAGGGGGCACAGTTTCAAAATAAGGAGTCTCCCTGTTAAGACGGAGATGAGGAAGAATTTCTGCCCTCAGACTTTGGAATTCTCTTCCCCAGCGAGCAGTGAAGGCTGGGTCATTGACTATATTCAAGTCTGCGTTAGACAGATTTTTGATCTACAAGGTAGTCAAGGGTTATGAGGGGCAGGCAGGAAAGTGAAGTTAAGGCCACAGCCTGAACAGCCATGATTTTATTGAATGGCGGAGCAGGCTTGAGGGGCCAAATGGCCTGCTCTTGCTTCTATTTCTTATGATCTTATAAGCCCCAAACAGAGGCGATACGACCAATGCCACCATTGAGCAGGCCTTTGGGCTTCTCAAGATGCGTTTCCAGTGCCTAGACTAGTCAGGCAGCGCCCTCCATTACACTCCCACAAGGGTCTTAGTCTGGTGGTCTGCTGCACTCTCCATAACATGGCCCTCCAGAGAGGCATGGAGCTTGAGGATGGTGAGGCCCTGGAAGGATACAGCTCATCGGAGGAAGAGGAAGCAGAGCGGGCGGATGCAGAACACCAAGGTTCTCTGGCTGCACAGGGAGGTGGCCAGGCATGGCATGGGGAGCGAAGGTCTTGTCACGATGCCATGAATGTGAGGAATCATTTGATTCAGGAATGTTTCAACTGAGCCCCTCTGACCCAGGATGAAGGGCATGGAATGGAAGTCACTCTGAGGTGCCTGCGTTAACACATCCCCTGAAGACATAGTTGGGAACATCTAAACTCTTACCGTCAATGAAGGAAGCACATCTGGTCAGAGGCTATGCCATCAGGAACCCTTAATCTCCTTCGCCACAGCATACTTCTTTTACTGTCCCATCATCAATAAAAGGAGTCTCACACATGTGGCTTTAAGTGTAATTATTTATATAATGCGCAGAAAAGAAAACAGTGCAAAGATACAGGTCAAAGACACCCCAGTGACCCAATCAGTGCTCCACACGACGTGGTGGCCTCTGCACTCGGCCACTTCTACGTGGTGCTCCCTTTGTAGCCTAGGAGGAGTTGGAGGCAGCCTGCTCACTTGTCTCGGCTGGTGGCTGAGATGCACGTGGCAGTTGTCCTCATCATGGAGGTGCCCGTGGGAGCATCTCCAGAAGCCTCTGCACCTGCATCATTGCTGGGGCAGCCTCTATCATTTGGCCCTGCTGCACAGTGGCTCCACAGTGTGGCATGCATCTTGTGGACATCAGTGTGCATTTCCTGCATGCGCTGCAAGTGCTGCCACATGTGGGTCTCCTGAAGGTTGGGCACTCTCTCCATGGGTTTATAGCCCTGCGCCATGGTGGCACATATGAGTTATATGGACTGTTCCATTCTCTGCCCATGACCTCGCACTGCCTCAGGGAACTCTGACATGTGGGAGCACATCTGATGCTGCTGCTGGTCTAGGTACAGCCTCCTTTCCTTTGACTCCTGAGGCCCTGCATCTGTGACCAGTTGAGCAGGGGTGTGTCTAGCTTCCCTCCCCTGAGTGGAACTGCCCATAGCTGCCTCTGCCACCTCCTCCTGTACACTGGTGCCCTGTTCCTCACCCAGTGCCACCCTATCTAAAGGTGTGCGAGGACCCACTGAGGTGAGAGTATCTGTGCTTGTGAATGGT
This sequence comes from Heterodontus francisci, assembly GCF_036365525.1. Classification (NCBI taxonomy): domain Eukaryota; kingdom Metazoa; phylum Chordata; class Chondrichthyes; order Heterodontiformes; family Heterodontidae; genus Heterodontus; species Heterodontus francisci. The sequence goes on from NC_090383.1 coordinate 50,490,741, forward strand.
GTGCTTGTAAGGTATGATGCTGCTTCTTTGGTTCCTTGTTGATCATCTGAGGCTGCTGAGGGAGAGGGAGACGCTCTGCTTGGGTAGACGTCTGCACCTGTGGGAGATACAAGAAGAGATCATAAGAGTTAGCCAGTAGAGGCTACCCAGTGCAACCCATGCTCTCCGATGCATTGGAGTGCAATACACCCACTTAATGGGCATTTAGAATCATAGAATCACAGAAAGTTGACAGCACTGAAAGAGGCCACTTAACCCGTCGTGTTTGCACTGGCTGAAAAGAAAAGAGGCACCCAGCCTAATCCCACTTTCCAGCATTTGGTCTGCAGCCTGCAGCTTACAGCACTTCAGGTGCACATCCAGGCACCTTTTAAATGAGATGAGGTTTTCTGCCTCTACCACCCTTTCAGGCAGTGAGTTCCAGACCCCCACACCCTCTGGGTGAAAAACTTTTTCCTCATCTCCCCTCTAATCCTTCTACCAATCACTTTATATCTATGCCCCCTAGTCACTGACCCCTCTGCTAAGGTAAATAGGCCCTTCCCATCGATTCTATCCAAGCCCCTCACAACTTTGTACATCGCAAGCAAATTTCCCCTCAGCCTTCTCTGTTCCAAGGAGAACAACCCCAGCTTATCCAATCTTTCCTCATAGCTGCAATTTTCCAGTCCTGGCAACATCCTCATAAATCTCCTCTGTACCCTCTCTAGTGCGATTATATTCTTCTGTAATGAGGGAGCAGAACTGCACACATTACTCAAGTTGTGGCCTAATGTTTTACATAGTTCCAGCATAACCTCCCTACTCATATTCTATGCCTCAGCTAATAAAGGAAAGGATTCCATATGCCTTTTTCACCACCTTATCGACCTTTTATCAGCGTTCTGTAATCACCATCTCCACCATGAGTCCCCAGTTTGCCAGGGCCGACATCCTCCTGGTCCGTGATCCTTGCTATTTCCATTGTTCAATGCTCCATTGCATGATCATTTGAAAGTATGGTGCCCCTCTGCCTGTTTGGGCCCTCTCCCAGGCATTATGTGCCTGTTTGTCTGCCAGCAGTTCCTATTCATTAGAAAGTGCATGTTTCATTGCTGGCAAGTCCTCAGCAGCACTATGGCTCTGAGCCATGCTGAGGGGTAAGGATGTGCCCTGTGCACACACTCCTCCCATGTTCAGGAGCAGCATGTACCCTGAGGCTCCTCAGCTGGTGTGTCTGCTGGAGGGTGAATACCCAGAGGCCTGTCCTGAGGGTTGGAAGTTATAGTCACCTTGTCAGAGTGTCTGAGGTCATTGAAGCTTTTCCAACGCTGGATCCATGTTCATCTTGCAATGCTTCTGCCACTGCTGCTGATGGCTGTAATTTCTACACAAGCCTGTTTGGTCTGTACGGGTGTACGTCTGTACGTCTTTTACCCTCTGCAAAGAGGGCCTCCCTCTTCTACCTCATGGCCTCCAGCATGACCTCCAGGTCGCCATCAGAAAACAAGGGGCTGCCCTGCCCTGGGTTCCAGGCCTCCGGCTCTCCTGAGACATTGTGAAAAACCAAAATCGAGCCTAAAGCTGACTGATTCAATATTAGTTTCCTTGGGATGTCTGGCATGCTGACCTCTTCCTCTACTGTAAATACTGACACAATGTAATTATTTAGCCATCTGCCATTTCCTTACTTTCATTGACAACATCACTGTTATCAGTTTTCAACAGGTTTTTGATCACCCTCTTTTTCCTAATGTAATTGTAAACATTTTTTGTGTTGATTTTGATATCCTTTGCAGGTTTCTTTTTAAACTCCCTTTTTGTAGCTCTTATTATCTGTTTTGTCATCCTTTACAGTTCTTTGTGTCTTTCTCATTCACCAGGATCTGTGCTATTCTTTGCATTTTTGTATGCTTTTTTAGTTTTATGTTGTCTATCTCTTTAATGGTCCATGGTTGTCTTTTTTGGTAAGTAGAACTCCTCCTTTTTAAAGGTATAAAATGGTTCTGTATCATGCAAAATTCTTTTTTGAACAACTCTCACTGATATTTGGTCATTTTACCCATTTAACAGGTTTGTCCAGTAACCACTCTACCTTTGCTACATGCTTGTCTAATCTTAGAATTTATACAAGGTACCACTTCAAGGCTACTACCAGGGAGCCCATACACAACTCATGCTATGGTCTTAAATCCTTTTCTATTTCATAATTCTGCCCAAAAAGTCTTCACTGCCTGTTTATCTAGCACATCCTCTCTTATCATTGAAATAATTTCATCCTTTTATCATTAAGGCTACTCCATCCCCTCTACCATTTTCCCTATCTTTACTGTAGACCCTATAATCTGATATATTTAGTTCCCAGTCCTGACCATCTTGCAGCCATGTCTCTGTAATGGCTACCATGTCATACCCTCCAAGTTGAATTTATGCCGGCAATTTATTCAATTGGTTCCTTATATTCTGTGCGTTTGTATAAAGAACACTTATTTGGGCCCCACACCCTAAACTGTCCTTCTGCTATAATGTTTTACCGGCAGATTTCATATTTCTCTCTCCTGGTTTAATTACTTTACATCTTTTAGCTTTCCCTTTAACTGCAATGCCCAAAATATAATTTCTGACTGTTACTCTACTCTCTTCCTTTTTGTTTGTTTTTGAACTATTATCTGTATTGAGCCCTCCCCATACTTTCCCTCCTCCCCCGCTCCCCCCACCCACCCCACACACACATTTACTATTTTGAAGTCCTCATGACTGCCCTATTTATCCTTTCTGGTAGGACCTCTGGTCCTAACCCAGTTCAGGTGCAGCCCATCACTATGGTACAATTTATTCCTATCCCAGTAATGGTGCCAGTGTCCCATGAAATGGAATTCCTGTTTTCCAGAGTACTCTTTCAGCCACATGTTCACCTTCTGTTTATCCTTGTGCCAATTTGCACATGGTTCGGGTAATAATCCAGAGGTTATAACCCTTGAGGTGCTTCCTTTATATTAGTTCCTAGTTCTTTGTAATCTCCAAAAGGGCTCTTGTCTACTCTTCCCTATGTTATTGGTCCCAACATAGAACACCACAACTGGATCCTCCCCCTCCAATATCTTTTCAAGTCAGTTTGAAATGTCCCTCACCCTGGCACCAGGTAGGCCACAAAACATCCAGGACTCTCAATCCTGTTTACAAAGAATGCTATCTGTCTCCCCCTACAATCCCTGGTGCGAGGGTCAATGATGTCTTTGAACGGGCAGGGGGCATTCTGAAGGGGGAGGGTGAACAGCCAGATGTTGTGGTACACATCGGTACCAATGACATAGGCAGGAAGAGTGACGAGGTCCTGCAGGGGGAGTTTAGGGAGTTAGGTAGAAAGTTAAAAGACAGGACCTCGAGGGTTGTAATCTCGGGATTACTCCCTGTGCCACGTGCCAGTGAGGCTAGAAATAGGAAGATAGTGCAGCTAACACATGGCTGAACAGCTGGTGTAGAAGGGAGGATTTCAGATATCTGGACCATTGGGCTCTCTTCAGGGACAGATGGGACCTGTACAAGAAGGACGGGTTGCATCTAAACTGGAAGGGCACTAATATCCTGGCTGCGAGGTTTGCTAGCGTCACTCGGGAGGGTTTAAACTAGTGTGGCAGGGGGGTGGGAACCAGAGCAGTAGGACAGCAAGTGAAGTAAATGAGGGGGAACTAGTAAAGAAGGCCAGTAAGACTAAGAGGAAGAGCAGGCAGGGAGATATTGCGGAGAACAGCGGGACTGGTGGTCTGAAGTGCATTTGTTTCAATGCGAGAAGTATAACAGGTAAGGCAGATGAACTTAGAGCTTGGATTAGTACTTGGAACTATGATGTTGTTGCTATTACAGAGACTTGGTTGAGAGAAGGACAGGATTGGCAGCTAAATGTTCCAGGATTTAGAAGCTTCAGGCGGGATAGAGGAGGATGTAAAAGGGGTGAGGGAGTTGCATTACTTGTTAAGGAGAATATCACAGCTGTACTGCGGGAGGACACCTCGGAGGGGTCGTGCAGCAAGGCAATATGGGTGGAGCTCAGGAATAGGAAGGGTGCAGTCACGATGTTGGGGGTTTTCTACAGGACTCCCAACAGCCAGCGGGAGGTAGAGGAGCAGATATGTAGACAGATTTTGGAAAGATGTAAAGGTAACAGGGTTGTAGTGGTGGGTGATTTTAACTTCCCCTATATTGACTGGGACTCACTTAGTGCTAGGGGCTTAGATGGGGCAGAATTTGTAAGGAGCATCCAGGAGGGCTTCTTGAAACAATATGTAGATAGTCCAACTAGGGATGGGGCCATACTGGACCTGGTATTGGGGAATGAGCCCGGCCAGGTGGTCGAAGTTTCAGTAGGGAAGCATTTCGGGAACAGTGACCATAATTCCATAAGTTTTAAGGTACTTGTGGATAAGGATAAGAGTAGTCAGCGGGTGAAGGTGCTAAATTGGGGGAAGGCTAATTATAACAATATTAGGCAGGAACTGAAGAATTTAGATTGGGGGCGGCTGTTTGAGGGTAAATCAACATCTGACATGTGGGAGTCTTTCAAATGTCAGTTGATTAGAATCCAGGACCAGCATGTTCCTGTGAGGAAGAAGGATAAGTTTGGCAAGTTTCGGGAACCTTGGATAACGCGGGATATTGTGAGCCTAGTCAAAAAGAAAAAGGAAGCATTCTTAATGGGCTGGAAGGCGAGGAACAGACGAATCTCTTGAGGAATATAAAGACAGTAGAAAGGAACTTAAGCAAGGAGTCAGGAGGGCTAAAAGGGGTCATGAAAAGTCATTGGCAAACAGGATTAAGGATAATCCGATGGCTTTTTATACACATATAAAGAGCAAGAGGGTAACTAGGGAAAGTGTTGGCCCGCTCAAGGACAGAGAAGGGAATCTATGTGTGGAGCCAGAGGAAATGGGCGAGGTACTAAATGAGTACTTTGCATCAGTATTCACCAAAAAGAAGGACTTGGTGGATGATGAGTCTAGGGAAGGGAGTGTAAATAGTCTCAGTCATCTCAGTATCAAAAAGGAGGAGGTGTTGGGTGTCTTGCAAAGCATTAAGGTAGATAAGTCCCCAGGGCCTGATGGGATCTACCCCAGAATACTAAGGGAAACAAGGGAAGAAATTGCTGGGGCCTTGACAGAAATCTTTGCATCCTCATTGGCTACAGGTGAGGTCCCAGAGGACTGGAGAATAGCCAATGTTGTTCCCTTGTTTAAGAAGGGTAGCAAGGATAATCCAGGAAATTATAGGCCGGTGAGCCTTACGTCAGTGGCAGGGAAATTATTAGAGAGGATTCTTCGGGACAGGATTTACTCCCATTTGGAGACAAACGACCTTATTAGCGAGAGGCAGCATGGTTTTGTGAAGGGGAGGTTGTGTCTCACTAATTTGATTGAGTTTTTTGAGGAAATGACGAAGATGATTGATGAAGGAAGGGCAGTGGATGTTATCTATATGGACTTCAGTAAAGCCTTTGACAAGGTCCCTCATGGCAGACTGATACAAAAGGTGAAGTCACACGGGATCAGAGGTGAGCTGGCAAGATGGATACAGAACTGGCTCTGCCATAGAAGACAGAGGGTAGCAGTGGAAGGGTGCTTTTCTGAATGGAGGGATGTGACTAGTGGTGTTCCGCAGGGATCAGTGCTGGGACCTTTGCTCTTTGTAGTATATATAAATGATTTGGAGGAAAATGTAGCTGGTCTGATTAGTAAGTTTGCGGACGACACAAAGGTTGGTGGAGTTGCGGATAGTGATGAGGATTGTCAGAGGATACAGCAGGATATAGATCGGTTGGAGACTTGGGCAGAGAAATGGCAGATGGAGTTTAATCCGGATAAATGTGAGGTAATGCATTTTGGAAGATCTAATGCAGGTGGGAAGTATACAGTAAATGGCAGAACCCTTAGGAGTATTGACAGGCAGAGAGATCTGGGCGTACAGGTCCACAGGTCACTGACAGTGGCAACGCAGGTGGATAAGGTAGTCAAGAAGGCATACGGCATGCTTGCCTTCATCAGTCGAGGCATAGAGTATAAAAATTAGTAAGTCATGCTGCAGCTGTACAGAACCTTAGTTAGGCCACACTTAGAATATTGCGTGCAATTCTGGTTGCCACTACCAGAAGGACATGGAGGCTTTGGAGAGGATACAGAAGAGGTTTACCAGGATGTTGCCTGGTCTGGAGGGCAGTAGCTATGAGGAGAGGTTGGAAAAACTTGGATTGTTTTCACTGGAACGACGGAGGTGGAGGGGCAACATGATAGAGGTTTACAAAGTTATGAGCGGCATGGACAGAGTGGATAGTCAGAAGCTTTTTCCCAGGGTGGAAGAGTCAGTTACTCGGGGACATAGGTTTAAGGTGAGAGGGGCAAAGTTTAGAGGGGATGTGCGAGGCAAGTTCTTACACAGAGGGTGGTGAGTGCCTGGAAATTGCTGCCGGGGGAGGTGGTGGAAGCAGGTACGAAAGCGACGTTTAAGAGGCATCTTGACAAATACATGAATAGGATGGGAATAGAGGGATACGGTCCCCGGAAGTGCAGAAGGTTTTAGTTTAGGCAGGCATCAAGATCGGCGCAGGCTTGGAGGGCCAAATGGCCTGTTCCTGTGCTGTACTGTTCTTTGTTCTTTGTACAACTTCCACATTAGACTTCCCCTCCTCCCCTGGACTGTGTCCTGCTCCAAGGTTCCATGGTCCACATTCTGGCTGTCCTTCTGGCAATCTTTCTCTTTACCCTCGCAGGTAGCAAGTACATTGTACTTGTTGGATCAGATCCATTTCTGTGGTTTCTCATTCTCTGTCTCACCTCAGTTCCCCTAACTCCCTATGCTACCAGTCACACCAATCCCATTCTGAACCTTTATCTCACCACGAGATGTGATCAATGTCTGGAGCAAACTGTCTAGTTACTGCTTCCCCTCACTTCTTTGTCAGACTGTCTCCAACTCATACTCCAGCTCAATGACTCTGAGCCAGCAAGATTGGAGATGGAGACATCTACTGCAGATCTCACTGTCCACAAACTCCCATATCGTGCAGTCCAGACACACAACCTGCTCTGCTATATCTTAATGTAAATTATTATGATTTATATCTAGTCTGGTGTAAGTTGTTTGTCTTTTTTGACGCACTAACTTGCATTAAGCATTGGACAAAGTTTTTAAATACCGCCTCAGCTTCCACTCCGCATAATTGGAAGTTAAAAAAATAAAAAGCAGCAATAAAAACAGAAAATTCCGGAAATACTCAGCAAGTCTGGCAGAACGTCATAAAGCTGAAACATTAACTCTATTTCTCTCTCCACAGATGCTACCAGACCAGCTGAGTATTTCCAGCGATTTCTGTTCTTATTTCAGATTTCCAGCATTCACAATATTTTGCTTTTGAATAAAAAGCAGCACCTCCCTTCCCCCTCTGCGCTCGCACCAAATTCCCAACTTTAGCACTCTGTTAACGCAGCACTCAGTGGTCGTTCTGTTTACTTATATAGAGCTTATGGCTTATAGTTACAATTACTAACTCAACTTCTTATTCATAGTAATTAATACCTTTTCAGGCAAACCCTTCAAGCTGATTGATAGTTAACTGCCACTGACAGGCTGTTTTCATTAACTAGGTATCTTAACTAGCATGCAGTTTCTTTTGCAGTTTCTAAAACTCTAAATTAAATAGTAAATGTTAAACAAGATTTCAGTTTCTGAAATAATTTCCAGAGAATTCCCACTTGCATCAAATTCCTGACTTTAGTCCTCTGTTAATGAAGCATTCTGTTCTGGGCATCCAATACTTGGAAGCCATTGAAAAGGAAATGGTATTACACACTCTACAGTAACATGTCCTCGAGGCGGCCAACATCCCCAGCTTATACACACTACTGAGTCAGCGGCGCTTGAGATGGCTTGGTCATGTGAGCCGCATGGAAGATGGCAGGATCCCCAAAGACACATTGTACAGCGAGCTTGCCACTGGTATCAGACCCATCAGCCGTCCATGTCTCCGCTTTACAGATGTCTGCAAACGCGACATGAAATCCTGTGACATTGATCACAAGTCGTGGAAGTCAGTTGCCAGCGTTCGCCAGAGCTGGCGGGCAGCCATAAAGGCGGGGCTAAAGTGTGGCAAGTCGAAGAGACTTAGCAGTTGGCAGGAAAAAAGACAGAGGCGCAAGGGAAGAGCCAACTGTGTAACAGCCCCGACAATCAAATTTTTCTGCAGCACCTGCAGAAGAGCCTGTCACTCTGGAATTGGCCTTTATAGTCACTCCAGGCACTGCTCCACACACCACTGACCTCCTCCAGGCGCTTACCCATTGTCTCTCGAGATAAGGAGGCCAAAGACTATAGTAACATGTATTATGTATGTGCTATTAACTGAATTTAAGATATTTCTTAGTTATTAAAGGGAAAGTATATTCTGAATTGCCATATAATCCTTAATACAGTGTCAGCTGTGGCTCAACACTCTTGCCTCTGAGTTACAAGATTCCAGGTTCAAGTCCCACTCCAGGGCTTAAGCACAAAAATCAAGGCTGACACTCCAGTGCAGTACAGAGGGAGTGCTGCACTGTTAGAGGTGCCGTCTTTTGGATGAGATGTTAAACCAAGGCCCCATCTGCTTGTTCAGGTGGATGTAAATGATCCCATGGCACTATTTAGAAGAAGAGCAGGGGAGTTATCCCCGGTATCCTGGCCAATATTTAAAGCTCAATCAATATCGCAAAAAACAGATTATCTGGTCATTATCACAGTGCTGTTTGTGGGAGTTTGCTGTGTGCATACTGGCTGCCGGGTTTCCTGCATTACAACAGTAGCTGCACTTCAAAAAGTACTTCATTGGCTGTAAAGCACTTTGAGACATCTGATGGTCATGAAAGGTGCGAGTCTTTTTTCTTTGTTTCTAATCTTATGAACATCATTACAGATGACTTTGAGCCATCCTGATGTGTTCTGATGAAAAGTCACTGACCTGAAACGTTAACTCTGCTTCTCTCTCCACCGATGCTGCCAGACCTGCTGAGTATTTCCAGCACTTTCTGCTTTTTTTTTTGCTGGTTGGACGTAAATAACCCGTAAATAACATATAAGTTAATATTCTGCATAGATCCAAGGGTGCTGACCCGAAATATATTTCCTTGCATGAAACTGATCTTGTTGCAAGATATAGATCGGTATGAGGTGGTGCATTTTGGTCGGAAGATAAAATGTGGCAAAATACTGTTTGGATATTAAGAATCTGAATTGGGTAGAGGAGTAAAGGGATCTGGAGGTACAGGTATACAAATAACTAAAAGTAGTGCCAAAGGTTAATAAGGCCATTAAAAAAAAAGCAAACCAAGCACTGGGATTCATTTCTAGAAAGAAAGAACTGAAAAGCAGAGAAGTTATGTTAACCTTGTAATGAACATTGGTTAGTACACACATAGAAAACTGTGCACAGTTCTGGTATCCATATTATAAAAAGGATATAGAGGCATTGGAAAAGGTGTAAAAAGGATTCGCAAGGATGATTCCAGAACTGAAAGGATATACTTATCAAGAAAGGCTGAACAGGTTGGAGCTCTTTTCTTTAGAAAAGAGAAGGCTGAGAAGCAACCTGACAGAGGTCTTGAAGATAATTGAAAGGGTTTAGTAGGATAGATATTGTAGAATGTTCCCACTTGTGGGGGAGTCCAAACCTAGAGGTCATAAATATGAGACAGCCACTAATAAATCCAAACAAGTGGTAAGAATGTGGAACATGCAACCACAAGGAGTAGTTGAGGCATATAGCATAGATGTATTTGAAAGGAGAAAGGAATAGAAGGGTATGCCGATAGTGTTGATGAGGTTGGGTGGGAGGAGGCTCATGTGGAGCATAAACACCACTATAGATAAGTTGCACTGACTGGCCTGTTTCTGTGCTGTATACTCGATGTAACTCAATAACTCTGCTACAGCAAAATTGAAATCATTGTTCCATCAACTCATTTTTTTGTACAGAAAAAATCCAAATTTATTGTAAATTACACAGTAAGTAGCTTAGTAATATGATACACTTTGCTTTATTCCCTCTTTGGTAACAATGACAGTATTAACAGCCACGCACTCCTCCTGCACTGAGTTGCATCCGATACTATCAGAAGTGCTAACACTAGTCAGCAGAAACATAAATCGAATGTGGTGCATTCAGTCAAATAATTCATTCACGGAATGTTTCCTGTGGTGCAGCTGAATTTCACTCAGCAGGAGCTCTGCTCCAAGGTTTAATGTAGCAAAGAAAAACCCAGACAATACTCATTTCCTTGACTTTAGAAACCTGATAGATAAGTGGTGCTATTTTGTATCAAACAAGTGACTGCATTCTGATGGCAGCTGGGTGCAATTATGTACTTGGCTGCTTTTTGCAATTTTGTGCCAATATTTCAACACCTCACCTTCAATAGCTTCTGGTATGAAAGTACAAATTAGAATGTCAACAGCCTGGGAAGTACAAGATGTCTTGTTCTGAGTTGTTTATAACTTTGTCTTTTCTACAGGGCCAACATTGGTGTATTCTTCTGTGGACCCAAGGACCTCTCGAGTGTTCTTCACACGATGTGTAATTGTTACTCATCTGCTAATCCCCAAGGCGTTCAGTTCCACTACAATAAAGAGAACGTCTAAGCTCATTTAGATTGTGATTATTCTCAAGGGTGGAACTGTTACCTAAACAGTTTAATTATTTTACTCCTGTAGTTATATCGGTTGAAATATCCGACAACAAAATTATCAATATGTAATTGTTATTTAGGAATGTGTCATGTGTCATGTGTCCTGCTTTACATGGTTGCAGATCAGCTTATAAAAAAGATTAAAATTAATCATATATGTGTATACAAATGAGTATGCAATAATCATATCTCACATCCAATTATACTTTATTAGTTAGCCATAGAGAGCCATTCTCTTTTACCGAAATATTAACACTGTTTTTATTTAAATAAAGTGTTGCTGATGCTAGAGTCCTCCAAAGTTCATACCTGGCATCTTATTATTCCAAAACTGCCAAAAGTCAGTGATACATATGAGATATAATGGTTGTTCTATGTCTACAAGCACTGCTCCAACTCTCCAATGATGCAAGATATGATGTTTTCTACATGAGTCATTAAGGCACAGAAGGAGGCTCTTTGGCCCATCAAGTTCATGCCAACTCTCTGTAGAGCAATCTAGTCAGTCCCATTCCCCTGCTCTATCCCAGCAGCCCTGCAAGTTTAATTTCCTCAAGTGTCCATCCAATTTCCTTTTGAAATCATTGATTGCCTCTGCTTCCACCACCCTTGTAGGCAACGATTTCCAGGTCATTATCACTCACTGTGTAAAAAGTTCTTCCTCACAGCCTCTGCATCTCTTACCCAAAACCTTAATTCTGCGTCCACTAGTCCTTGTACCATCAGCTAATGGGAATAACTTTGTCTATCTTATCTAAACCTGTCATAATCTTGTACACCTCTATCAAGTCTCCCCTCAACCTCCTTCGCTTGAAGTGCCAGGCTATGACCATCTTCAACAAGAGAAAGTTTAACCAACGTCCCTTAAAATTCAATTACATTACCATCATTGATTCCTCCATCATCAACATCCTGGGAAGCACCATTGTCCAGAAACTTAACTAGGCCACCACATAAATACTGTGGCTAAAACAGCAGGTCAGAGGATGGGTATTCTGTGACGAGTAATTCCTGATTCCCCAAAGTATTTCCATCATCTACAAGGCACAGGCCAAGAGTCTGATGGAATACTCCCCACTTGCTGTTGGATGAATGCAACAAAAGCAACACCCAAGAAGCTCAGCAACATGCAGGTCAAAACAGCCCACTTAATCGGCATCTCATTCACCATTTTAAACATTCACTCCTTCCACCACCAGCGCACAGTAGCAGCAGTGTGTACCATCCACTCATGCCCTCTCTGAGCTCATCTTGTCCATGAGACCCACCCCTTGCTCACTTGACCCTATTCTCACTAAACTGCTGACCACCCAATGTCCCTTCCTGGCTCCCATGTTAGCTGATATTGCTAATGGTTCTCTCTCTCCAGGTACTGTCCTCCTCTCCTTCAAATCTGCCGCCATCACCCCTCTCCTGAAAAAGACAACCCTTGCCCCCTCCATCCTTGCAAACTAACACTCTATTTCCAACCTTCTGTTCCTCACCAAAATCCTTGAACGTGTTCGTTGTTGGCTCTCAACTTCGTGCCCAATCTTTCCCAGACTCCATGTTTGAATCAGGTTTCTACTCCTGCCATAGTACCAAAACGGCTCCTATCAAAGTTACAAGTGATATCCTATATGACTGTGACAAAGGTACACCAACACCTCCATTCATCCTTCTTGAACTGAGTGCGGCTTGGACTGAGTGAGAAGCTGACAGTTGGGTTTCTGAGAGAGTTCGTTGAAGAAGGGAAGGAAGTGCTCCTTTCTTTTTCTACCTTTTTCACCCTCCAGTATTTGGTTCTTACTTTGGTACAGAGGAAGAAGCTGATTGGTGAGTAACTGATATGTATTCTGCTTATAATAAATACTTTATAAAGTTAAGGTATGGCAGGGCAGCTCAGTTGAGTGAAATGTACATCCTGTGGCATGTGGGAGGTCAGGGACACACCATGTGTCCTAGACAGACATATTTGCAGAAAGTGTCACCAGCTGCAGAAGCTTCAGCTCCAGGTTTCGGAACTTGAGCAGCGGCTGGAATCACTGTGGTGCATCTGTGAGGCAGAAAACTACATGGATAGCATGTTTAGGGAGGTGGTCACACCGCAGGTTAGGAGCATGCAGGCAAAGAGGTAATGGGTGACTGCCAGGCAGTCTAAAGAGAACCAAGCAGGCAGTGCAGCAGTCCACTGAGATGATCTCACTCGCTAACCGGTTTTCCATTTTGGATACTGGTGAAGGCAGTGGTTCCTCAGAGCCATAGCCATGTCCGTGCACCACCGGTGGCTCAGCTGCACAGGAGGGGAGGAAGAAGAGTGGAAGAGCAATAGGGAAAGGGGATTCTTTAGTAAGGAGAACAGACAGGCATTTCTGCGGCCATAGACGTGGCTCCAGGATGATAGGTTGCCCCCCTGGTGCCAGTGTCAAGGATGTCATGGAGCAGCTGCAGGACATCCTTCTGGGGGAGGGTGAACAGTCAGTGGTCCACATTGGTGCCAATGACATTGGTAGAAAGAAGGATGAGATCCTGAAAGCAGATTTTAGAGAGTTAGGAAGGAAGTTAAAAAGCAGGACCTCAAAAGCAGTAATCTCAGGATTACTCCCAGTGCCACCTGTTAGTGAGCATAGGAATAGGAGGATTGATCGATTGAACGCATGGCTGGAGAATTGGTGCAGGAGGGAGGGCATCAGATTTCTGACACATAGGGACCAATTCTGGGGCAGGAGGGACCCATACAAGATGGACGGATTGCACCTTAGCAGGACCGGGACTAACATCCTCGCAGGAAGATTTGCTGGTGTTGTTTGGGAGGGTTTAAACTAGATTGGCGGGGGGGTGGGAACCTGAAAGGGAGCTCAGATTGGAGGGAAGCAAAGCTGGTAACAGGATGTAGAGAAGTGGTAAGCTAAATTAGAAGACAGACGAATCGGAGGCGAGTGATACAAGGAATGGATCAGAGATGGTCATAACTGTGATTGATACGATCGGAGTAGTGAGGCCATGTTGGATGGCAAGGTCAAGGGGTTGGGCCGTGAATATGGATTGGGGAGTTTATATGAAGGAAAATATTAAGGGTGGATAAGAGGGTAGTGAACTCAGAGAAGAGGGGACATGATGAATTGAGATGGAGTTTGAAATCACCAAGGGTGAAAAGTCCTTCTGTGCAGAGGCCGAAGGAGGAAAGCAGTGAAGAGATCTCAGAGAAATTTTTATGGTAATTGGGTGGGCGCTTGAGAACATTGATTTTAAATGAGAGGTGAGAGGGGCGGAAAAGGCAAAATGTTCAGAAGAGGAGAAAGTGCCGAGGAGTAGGGGGACAGACTAAGGTATGATTCGTAAGAAGAGTCAGACTGCTGCAATGGCTTCACTTCTCATCCCATTACCTCTGGAGTCCCCCAAGGATCTTTTCTTGGCCCCTCTTATTTTTCATCTATTTGCTGCCCCGCAGCAATATCGTCTGAAAAAAACGTCATTTTCCACATGTTTTCTGATGACACCCAGCTGCCACCACCTCTCTCGACCCCTCCATCGTATCAGATTTGTCAGACTGCATGTCTGACTTCCACTACTGAATGAGCAGAAATTTCCTCCAACAACATATTGGGAAGACCAAAGCCATTGTCTTTGGTTCCCCACATAAATTCCGTTCTCTAGCCGATTCCATCCCTCTCCCTGGCAACAGTTGGAGGCTAGACCAGACTGTTTGCATCCTTGATGTCACATTTGACCCCAAGATGAGTATCCGATCACATATCTGCTCCATCACCAAGACCACCGCCTTCAACCTCCATAACATAGCCCGACTCCGCCGTGTCCTCAACTCATCAATTCATCCATACCTTCACTTTTCACTTCACTTTTCCAATGCTGTCCTGGCCAACCTCCCATCTTCTACCCTCCCCATAATATTGAGCTCATTCGAAGTGTCCTAACATGCACTAAGTTCCATTCCTGGCTCCCAATCAGTAACACCTCGATTTTTAAATGTTCATGCTTGTTTTCAAATCTCTCCATGGTCTCACCTCTCCCTCTTCCAGCCTTACAATTGCCCCAAGCTACCTGTGCTCCTTTAATTTTGCCCTCTTGAGCATCGCCTATTTTAATCACTCCACCACTGCCAGCTGTGCCTTCAGCTTTGTAGGCCCTAAGCTCTGTAAAACCCTCTCCCAACCTCTCCGCCTCCTTGAAGACCCTCTTTAAAACCTAGCTCTTTGATGAAGCTTTTGGTCATGTGTCCTAATATCTCCTTATGTGGCTCGGTGTCAAATTTTATTCAATAATGTTCCTGTGAAGCATCTTAAGATGTTTTACTATGGTAAAAATGCTATTTAAGTGTAGTTTGTTGTTGTTGTAGAGGCTGAGGGAGGAAAACATTGAAGGTAACTTGGTGAGAAACTTGTCGTGGTATTTGGGTGGGCTGTAGAGAACAGAATTTCAAATGAGAGACGTGGAACAATGCAAGATTCTCAAAGGAGGAGAAGGTGCCAGAGGAGTAAGGGGACAGACCAAGGTGTGATTTGGTGATAAGAGTCACTTCGTCACCATGGTTATTTTGGTGGGGCAAGTGGTGGAAGGTATAGCTGGGAGAGGAGGTTCCATTAAGGCAGAAGGTGTCACCTGTGAGTGAAGTTTGCGTCAAGTCCATGATGTCAATGTAATCATCCATTATAAGGCTCATGGGCCTTGTTCACAAGTGAATGGACGTTCTGGAGGAAGATATGGAAAGGGGTGGTGATAGTCGATCTGCCTCGGATTGTCCGCAGGGTCAGCACTGAAAGGGATAAGTGGAATGTGAAGGAAATTGGCAAGATTAGCCCCCAATGGGCGTACTACACAGGAAGCTCGGCAAACAAGTAGGATGGGGCACTAAAATAAAAGCAAAATACTGCAGCTGCTGGAAATCTGAAATAAAAACAAGAAATGCTGGAAATACTCAGCAGGTCTGGCAGCATCTGTAGAGAGAGAAGCAGAGTTAATGTTTCAGGTCAGTGACCCTTCATCAGAACTGGCAGGTATTAGAAATGTAAAAGGTTTTAAGCAAGTAAAGCAGGGGATGGGGCAAGAGATAACAAAAGAGAAGGTGTTAATAGGACAGAGGGTCACAGAGAATAGCTGACCAGAAGGTCATGAAACAAAAGCAAACGGTATGTTAATGGTGTGCTGAAAGACAAAGCGTATGTACAGACAGGGTGTGAATAGACTGTAAAGCACAAAGCACTCCAAGCATTAACATAAAAAAAACAGAAACAGAGGGTAGGCACAGTAGAAACAACCCAAAACAAACTAAAAAAAAAACTAAAATAAAATAACCAAATAAAAAAGAAAAAAGAAAAAAATAGCTAAACATAAAAAGGGGGGCCCGTCATGCTCTGAAATGATTGAACTCAATGTTCAGTCCGGCAGGCTGTAGCATGACTCATTGGTAAATGAGATGCTGTTCCTCGAGCCTGCGTTGATGTTCGCTGGAACACTGCAGCAATCCCAGGTGAGCATGCGAGCGGGTGGAGGTTGGGGGGGGCGGCGGTGGGGTGTTGAAATGACCAGCAACCGGAAGCTCGGGGCCATGCTTACAGACTGAGCCTGAGGTGTTCCGCAAAGCAATCACCCAATCTGCATTTGGTCTCCCCAATGTAGAGGAGACCACATTGCAGCAAATATAGTATACTAAATTGAAAGAAGTACAAGTAAATTGCTGCTTCACCTGAAAGGAGTGTTTGGGGCCTTGGATAGTGAGGAGAGAGGAGGTAATTGGGCAGGTATTAAACCTCCTGCGATTGCAGGGGAAGGTGCCATGGGAAGGGGATGACATGGTGGGAGTAATGGAGGAGTGGATAAGGGTGTCGCAGAGGGATTGATCCCTTCGGAATGCTAACAGTGGAAGGGAGGGGAAGATGCGTTTGGTAGTGGCATCACGCTGGATGTGGCGGAAGTAGCGGAGGATGATCCTTTGGATCTGGAGGCTGGGGGTTGGAAAGTGAGGACAAGGGGAACCCTGTCATGGTTCTGGGAGGGAGGGGAAGGGGGTGAGGGTAGAGGTGCGGGAAATGGGCCAGACACGGTTGAGGGCCCTGTCAACCACACTGGGGAGAATCCTTGGTTGAGGAAAAAGGGAGACATATCAGAAGCACTGTCGTGGAAGGTAGCATCATCAGAGCAGATGCGTTGGAGACCCTGAAACTGGGAGAATGGAATGGAGTCCTTACTGGAGGCAGGGTATGAAGAGTGTAGTTGAGGTAGCTGTGGGAGTCCGTGGGCTTATAATGAATATTAGTAGACAGCCTATCCCCAGAGATGGAGACAGAGAAGTTAAGGAAGGGAATGGAAGTGTCGGAGATGGACCATGTAAAGGTGAGAGAAGGGTGGAAATTAGAAGCAAAGTTGATAAAGTTTACTAGTTCCGGGCGGGAGCAGGACACGGCACCGATACAGTCATCAATGTACCGGAAAAAGAGTTGGGGGAGGGGGCCTGAGTAGGACTGGAATAAGGAATGTTCAACACATCCCACAAAAAGACAGGCATAACTAGGACCCATACGGGTACCCATAGCAACACCTTTTACTTGAAGGACGTGGGTGGAGTTGAAGGAGAAGTTGTTCAATGTGAGAACAAGTTCAGCCAGGTGGTGGAGGGTGGTGGGGACTGGTTGGGCCTCTGTTCAAGGAAGAAGCGGAGAACCCTCAAACCGTCCTGGTGGGGGATGGAGGTGTGGAGAGATTGGACGTCCATAGTAAAGAGGAGGTGGTTAGGGCCAGGAAACTGGAAATTGTCAAAATGACATAGGGCGTCAGAAAAGTCACGGAAGTAGGTGGGAAGAGACTGGACAAGGAGAGAAAAGATAGAGTCAAGATAGGAAGAAATAAGTTCAGTGGGGCAGGAACAGGCTGAAACAATGGGTCTGCCGGGACAGTCCTGTTTGTGGATTTTGGGAAGGAGGTAGAAGCGGACTGTCCAGGGTTGAGGGACTAAGAGATTGTAAGCTGTAGAGGGAAGATCTCCAGAGCAGATGAGATCAGTGACAGTTCTGTGGACAGTAGCTTGATGTTTGGTGGTGGGCTCATGGTCCAGGGGGAAGTAGGAAGAAGTGTTTGAGAGTTGGTGCTGAGCCTCTGCGGTACGCCAGACAACAACAGCACCACCCTTGTCTGCAGGTTTGATGATAATGTTGAGGTTAGACCTGAGAGAATGGAGTGCGCCAAGTTCAGAGGGGGGCAGAGAAATTGAGATGGCTGATGTCTCGCCGCCATTTTCAATGAAAAGATCAAGAGCGGGTAAGAGGCCAGAGGGAGGGGTCCAGGTAGAAGGGGAATGCTGGAGGTGGGTGAATGGGTCTGCTGGTCAGGGGGAGGAGTCCTGGTCAAAGAAGTGAGCCCGGAGGCGAAGGCGACGGAAGAAGAGCTCAACATCATGCCAAGCACGAAATTCATTGAGGTGGAGTCCTCTGCTGAGTACAGAACGTTCAGCGTCAGAGAGGGGAAGGTCAGAGGGTATAGTGAATACATAGCAAGGGGTCAGAGAGAAGTGAAAGAAAAGAAGGATCTGGAGGGGCATTAGTCCTCAAGTAGGATGGGGCAGTTGGGGTTGCTGCTAGTAACGAGACAACAATGAGTGCCTCAATGGGCTCTTTTGGAGGGTGCAAAGAGAGACAAAAAGAGGGCAGCTGTAGGATTATCTAAGACAAAGTCAAGCCTGGAACAACAGCAGGAGAGTAGGAAAATTGAAGGTTGCTGAGAGGTTCGGGTAGGAATTTGGGAGGGCAAAGTACTCAAGAGAGCAGAAATGAAAGGGGGGATGATAACAGGAAAGAGGGGTCTAGGCTGGGTAAAGAGAAAAGAAGAAAATAAGTGAAAGAAGACAGGGGAAAGGGAAGTGCTGGGCTCAGGACTTCAACAGCGGTCAAAACGCGCACATGAATGGACCCAAGGAATCTGAAGTTGCATAGGCATGGTTATATTACTCGGCATGTCCTAGTATTAAACAGGGATTAGAAAGCAGACAATATGAGGGAATCCAGAGTTAAAGTCAGAAGCCTGATAGTGAAATAAAATTGGCGAAGGTAGGGTAGGGTCAGCTTGGAGCATTGATGTCCAGGTTCGGAGATGAGTGTGGTCGGCATGTGAGTTCAGAAACTATTTAAGGGTATGGTATCAGAGGGTACATTCCTGGAGGTATTTCTGTGGGAATGACATATGCAGAATCAATCGTGGGGCAGACAAACGGTGGCAGAACTCTTGAGATGCCTCTCTGTTCCTGTGATTCCTACAGAGATCCCATGACACTATTCAAAGTACAGCAGGTGAGTTCTCCAGGTGTCCAGACCAATATTTCTGCCCCAACCAACCGCACCACTAAATAAAACTCAAATTATTCGTCCAATGCCTGTTTGTGACATTTAGCTTTCTGTACATTCACTGCCATGCTCTCCCACATACCAACAGTCATGCCACTCCATAAATAATATTTGGCACATGGAACACTTTGGAACATTTACAAGAGACATGATGAAGTGCAATATCAATGAAAGTCTTTCAGATTTGCTCCCAAGATAGGATCTAGCTTACTTAATGGGAAACTTTCAGTTCAGGCTCCAAATGGGTGTTCTATCAGAGGTGTAACTGCATCACCCAATCAAGGCCAAAGTTAGGAGATCTGAACCTTTTTGGGTTTGGGTCTCATTTAAATTTTGCAGTCATAAAAATCATCCGACTGCTGCATGGAGCTAGTTGGCAGGTAGGATCTATTTTTGTGGTGGTGGGGAGGGAGAGCTAAAATGGGCAGGCAGTGGGCTGGTAGATTTAGGTGGGGCCAGGAGAAACTCCATAAAAATCATTTTAAAAAAAACACAAAGTGGCTCTTGGCAGGTTTGAAAGTGCAGCCCTGTTGTTCTCCAAAGGAACCACTCCAGTGCACACAGAAACAAAGCAACATCCCTGTCACCAGAACAGTCTAGCCTGGACGGAGACCTGACCTGGAATCTCCATGCCAATAAGAAAATTGTTGTTTTTATTAATATGAGAAACAAAATTCTGCCAAGTCCAATTTTACTTCTACAAAATGCATGATTCCTTCATATCCTAACTTGCCCATCAGGAAATTGACTACATCGGATGCAACTGTGCTTTTACATTTCATTTACACCCTGGTGTCAATGGAAATAATGTTGGGCAACGTTCATTTCATCTGATCCTATGGGCTTCCTGCCTGGCAGGTTAGGTTCAAATGACCCCCAAAATCCTCCTCAGACTTCCATTCCCTTTTAATTGAATGACACATTTAAGTCTAAAATTCGCCCTTCCAAACATGTAAGGAGGTACTGTAATTTGATGTGTTTTCACTGCATAGACAAGTAAATGTTTTATTCAATGGTGATAAGTTTTATTGATGAGAATACTCTGTGTAGTAATGAAATTCAATGTGTGCTAAAATCACTGAAGCTGAAGCAGCACTAAATACGGTACCTCACCTCTAGACAACCTTGTATTGAATCTATATTCAGCAGTGTAATCTGTACTCCTTTTGTGTCAATACAATTGTGGCTAACAGCTGGCTGGATGGTTCTGTGACACTTGGCATGTATTTTGAAAAGGAAGGAATTTCCTCAAATACATTTTTTCTTTTGGCAAGCACATGTGAAAGAATGATCTATATCAATTTTTCCTGGATTTATTAGCAAGACATAAAAGTAAATAGCAGACTTCAGTAGCTCATGTTTGGCAGACAAGTAAATTGACACTGTGTTACAGGTCATACAGCCCTGCAAAATCTCTGCCAGACAGGGCCTTTGATGACTTTCTTTTGAAGAACCAAAATGAACTGGTGATGACATATAAGTAGGATCCAGCCTGAACTCTCAGGTCCAATTTTGGTGATCTTTCCATGATTTTCATTCCTGTGGCTGATAGGAACATGGAAACATAGGAACAGAAGTAGGCCATTCAGCCCATCAAGCTTATTCCACCATTCAATTAGATCAAGGCTCACCTGAATCTTAACTGCATTTAACCACCTTGGTTCAATACCCTTTGTTAAACAAAAAGCTATCAATTTTAATTTTGAATTTTTCAATTGACCTCGCCTCAACAGATTTTTGGAGGAGAGAGTTCCAGATTTCAACTCCCCTTTGTCTGAAGAGCTGCTACCTGACATCATCCCTGAATGGATTCATGACATCTTTGTCATTTAATCTCTCCTGCCCTATCACACACATTCCCTTTTGTTGTCTTCCTCAACCCCAGCTTCACTTGCTTAAAACCTATTACATTTCTAATCGTTGCCAGTTCTGGTGAAAGGTAACAGACCTGAAACGTTAACTCTGCTTCTCTCTCCACAGATGCTGCCAGACCTGCTGAGTATTTCCAGCATTTTCTGTTTTTATTTCGTCCCTGAATGGCCGAGCTCTGATTTAAGGTTATGCTCCCTTGTTCTGAACTCCAGAAAGAGTTTCTTTCCATCTACCCTATCAAATCCTATAATCATCTTAAACTCCTCAATTATGTCACCCCTTAATCTTCTATACTCAAAGAAATAAAACCTAGTCTATGTAACTTGTCCGTATTATATAACTCCATAAAATTAAAATTAAATATAAAATTAAAACCTGACCCGGGCCCGACCCGACCACACCCCGAATATCGCAATAAATTTAATGATATCAAACATATTATTGTGCTCTGGTACCTTGTCCAAATGGTAATTCTGTGTGATTCTGCTCATCTGAATGGCAGCAGGCTATTCCTGCAGATGGAGTTGTGGGGAATCATGAGTGAGCCTGATCCCGTCACCAGGAACCAACAGCCCCCCCCCCCCAACCCCCACTTTCACACACGAGCACTTTGTGGCTGAGTTCTTTGGATAGTGATCAGGGGTATGAACCTAGTGATTTCCTTACCCCTTCCCTTTTTTAGTCAACACAGTTTTTGAAGGGTTGTAGGGCTGTAGAGATTTGGAGTGGGGGGGGTGGTGGTGGTGGGCGGGCGCAGGGGGGAGGTGTGCAAGGCCATGGAGAGATTTGAACATGAGCAACACAGAGGCCAATTGTCATTTTCTTACTGCTATCCCTAAGCTCAGTGAATTCAATACAGACCAGGGTTTGAATCTGGGATCAGTATTGGAGAGAACCTGGGATCAGTATTAGAGAGATTGGACTGGAAACTAAATTTCAGTGAAAGGAAAGTTTGATTGATTGGAAAAATGGCAGGTCAGATAGCAGGCTTTCCCAGTGCTGTTTGATTGTTAAAGTACAGTACTGCAGATTCCCAGTGCTGTCTGATTATTAGTCTACAGTACTGCAGATCTGCAGTACTATTTGATTGAAGTCTTCTGGTTGATCAGCATACACATAATGGCCAGCACCTCGAATAGTCTACAAAGCAAAAAAAAGATATATGTTGATAAAGTATGTTGAACAATTTCTAGCATTGACATTTAGTACAATTTTACATAAAGGTTAGTATCACTTTTAAAAAAAACATTCTTACTCTAGATTATTTGATGTCTTGGGTGAATCTCAACCCTCCAAAGATTTCAGAGTGTCCATCTATCCTTTGCGATCTTTGTAAATTTTTGTAGCACAGCCAGATAAACAATCAGCAATCCCTGCTTGTTAATTGCTTTTACACACTGGACTGTCTTGTTCCTCTATAAGATTACAATTCAGTCTTAGAAGAGATAAAGCATCCCAGAAGCCCTGATTTGAAGTATTAAAATGCAAAACAAAAAATCTAACAGCGATCAAATACAGTTATGTATTTATTGAATAACTTTATTCCAACTCCAACTCTAGGAGCTGAACTAAGTTTTTGTGGATAACTTTCAAATACACACAGTATTTCTCTTTTCTGTCAGAAATATCAGGCTTTCCCTTCCGAGACTTTCAAACAACATCTTGACTCCCTCATGATTTTTAAGCAATCTTCTCATGAGATTATCCATTTTCTCTCTACAAAGAAAGACTTGCACTTCTCTAGCACCTTTCACAACCTCAGGACATCCCAAACCACTTTCCACCCAATGAAGGTCTTTGTGAATTGTAGTCTCTGTTGTAAAGTAGGAAACACAGCAGCCATTGCCCACAGCAAGCTCCCACAAACAGCACTGTGATAATAACCAAATAAAACAGAAAAAAAAATCACATCAAAATGTAGATTAAAAAGAAAAGAAATAGCCTACTCTCAACAAAGCACCCAATAGGCAGTTAGGTGAACATTTGATTTAGTAGTCTCAGTTACAGATATAGCAAGTAAGTAGTCTCAGTTACAGACATAGCAAAAAAAAAAAGGTCTTATAAATTGTGATGTTAAAAAAAAGAATAGAGTCAATGGTGGAAGGCTTAAGGGTAGTCGTCCGCTGGTCAATTATCCTTCCAGCTATGCTGAAGTTCCTCTCATTGCTGCTACTGCTCGCTGGAATGCAAAGTACACTTCTAGCTAGCCTGCCAATTTAGGGTATGCAACACTGTTCCTTCCACCAGCAGTTCATCGTCAACCACTTTTGTTTCCTTCACAGGGTCTTCTGTTTTAAAGATGTTGACAAGTCTGTGCACTTCAAAACAAACTTCTTCCTTGTCATGGCTGGACAACATTCGCAGCTGATTAAATTTAGGCCAGAGAAATGTTGCTGTCTTGTGCATGTCATTTACTTCAACTTTCTTCTGAAGCCACTGTCAGTGCCATTGCCCTACAACTGCTTACATTGGAGTATCTGAAGAAAGTGGCATGCAGAGTGTTTTAAGTTTCTCAAACCACAGAATTACCAGGTTCAATGTAGGATACTGATCTCCCTGGAGTTCCCTCTGAGTTTCATAAAATGGTCGGAGGAAATAACCATAATGCAGGACATCGGGGGCAATGTTTTCCAGCCTGTAGTTTTCCCCACGCTGTTCCAAATTCTCATGCAGCTCATGATAAATATCCTGAATTGAATTCTGTGTCAGATACACAGTACTGTACCTTGTTTCTCCCATTGGATTTACAGTTTTAGACAACTGTGCAGCAAGACCAGGCTGTTTAACGTGTGTCACCAAGACTTTGGCATGACGTATAGTTTATATAACATCTGGAGCTTTGGAAGCTAATTCCATTGGATCAAGTGAATGTCGAAGGACCGTGTTATATATGTGGTCCTGACAATCCAGACGTCGATATGGTCTAAGAGCAAGCACTATGTTAGCGCCTTGATCTGTCACCTAGACCAGTTTATTTAAATTTGCTGGGTTGAATCCAAAAGTATTCATTAGCAGCTTTAAAATCTCATGCCTGATGTTTATGCCAGCTTTGGCATCCTCCAGTGGAAACATTGCTGTTGTTAAAACTTTGGCATTAAGTTTAAAATTTACTATGATGTAATGACAAGGTATTGACATATAATGTATTTTACGGCAGTCGTCCGTCCACATTTCAGTTGTCATTCCCACATTCATATCCTTCAGTATGTCAGTAATCTGAGAAATTAGTTGTTTTCTCTTTTCTTCAGCCACATCACGCACCTTCTTGAAATTGTACTTGGATTTGGTAACACACTTGATGCTGATACTCGACCGTATGTAGCACCCACATTGATAAGCTCTTGTGCTAGCTCAACAAACCCTTCACCAGAGACAATTTGGAAAGGTCAAATATCCTTGCAACAGAGACTCATGCATTTGTCTGTAATTTCTGATTTCTTGTGAGCAGGTATGTTTTTTTCGCTCGTCTGTACAAACGCAGTTATGTACGACTGACTTGGCCTTGCTGCAGGTAGAGTACAACCTTCTTCAGTGTGCCGCTGCAAAGACGAATTTCCCGTCTTTTTGCTGTCATATTTTAGTAGAAGTTTTCAAGATTTACACTGTACAAATCCAGTTGAACTTTTACTATTGAGGAAAACAACAGCATTGAAATGTTTCCAAATGGAAGATTTACCTATTCCGGCTACAGGACTTTCCACTGCTGAACATTCTCCCAAAGACAGCATTCATTTTACATCCATACTTAGTGTACTATAGTGCAGAATCATTTTTGGATGCATGGGAGCTACAGCATGAACACGATGACATCATAGAGACGCTTACTCGTTCACTGCAGAGTGCAGTCTGCACGTTTCCTGCCTTGACCTTAATGTTGAATGGAAGATTACTTCCTGGAGGCAGTACAGTCCAGCCTGACCCGACCCGAGCCGAGCCCGAATGCTGGACTCGGAATAAGACCCGACCTGAACCCGAACCCGACACGAGGTCGGGTCTAGTTGGGTTCGGGTCGAGTAGCCAGGCTTTACTCCATGGTTCCTAGTTCCTCAACATTTAGACAAGGGGAATATAGGGACAGGTGAGGATGTGGTAGGAATATGGGATTAGTGTAGGATTAGCATAAATAGGTGGTTAATGGTCGGCACAGACTCGGTGGGCCGAAGGGCCTGTTTCAGTGCTGTATCTCTTTAAAAAAAAATACACTAATCTATCTTTCTTAGATTCAAAGTGGATGACCTTGCACTTCCCCACATTGAATTACATTGCCACAGTTTTGCCTACTCAATTAATCTATCAATGCCCCGTTGCAGCTCTCTGCTCCCATGTACACTACTTACTCTGCCACCTAATTTAGTTTTGTACTCAAACTTGGATATAGGTGAAAAGATGCAAGATATTTATAAATATATTGAAAAGATAAGGCTCCTGTACAGGGTCACTGCCCGAAAAGTGGACTGCAAAAAAGACAGAAGCGCAAGGGGAGAGCCAACTGTGTAACAGCCCCGACAAACAAATTTTTCTGCAGCACCTGTGGAAGAACCTGTCTCTCTAGAATTGGCCTTTATAGTCACTCCAGGCGCTGCTCCACACACCACTGACCACCTCCAGGCGCTTACCCATTGTCTCTCGAGATAAGCAGGCCAAAGAAGAAGAATATCTTCATTGTGTTTAAGAATTTAGCTCCTCTAATTAAAGAGTTAATTTGTTGATTTAAAGACACCTGGTTTGGTTCGCCTCATTCGGGGGTTAATAGATGGTACAATTAGGCTAGGTCTTTCTTTAATTTGGAAAGTTTTAAATGATATGTCAGGCGATCTGTGGAGTGACGGGATTGAATTATCAGTGCGTTTCTCCCAGCACAATCAGAATCATACATTTTGATTGGGGGCTTTGACTGGAGCTGTCAGTCGTAACAATATAAATAACATTCATAGACACTCCCTTATTACTACTTTTATGGTCTTTTCAAAAAAATCAATTAGATTAATTAGACATAATTTATCCTTTAGAAATCCTTGCTGCCTCTCTCTGATCAGTTTATATTTGCTCAAGTGCTCAGTCACTCTGTCCCTAATAACAGATTCTAGTACCTTCCTCATAACAGCTTAGACTAATAGATATATAATTTGCTGGTTTATCTCTCTTACCGTTCCTAAATAATGGAGTGACATTGGCAATTTTCCAATCCAGAGGGACAATTCCTTAATAAATAGAGTTTTGGAAGATCATGACTATAGCAATTACAATTTCCTCATATATTGGAGTGGAAACCATCATGTTCTGTAGGTATACCTATTTATAGTTTCATTATTTTCTCTAACTTTTCTTAGAAACATAGAAAATTTATGGCACAGAAGGAGGCCATTTGGCTTATTTTGTCTGTGCCTGTGTCTATGTACTTACATTAAATCTAGTTAGTTCCTTCCCTTTATTTATTTTTATAGTATCTCTGGTACTTTAACCTCTTCCTCTACTGTGAAGACAGCTACAAAGTAAATAACCTGATGGTTATTTCCTTAACAATTATTACATCCCCTTTTCTGTCTATAAGTGGCCCACATTAACATTAGCCATCTTCTCTCTTAACATACTTGTAAAAACATTTAGTGCTGTTCTTGATATCCTTTGCAAGTTTTTCCTTGTATTTCCTTTTACACAGCTACTACCACTTTCTTTGTATACTTTGCTGTCCTTTATATCTCACCCAATCTGCAGGATCTCTACTGTTCTTTGCATTCTACTGCCTGCTCCCCTCTGGTTTTAGTTTTATATTATCTCTCACCGCTTCTGTTCATCAAGTTTGTTTAATCACACAAGTAGAACTCTTGCCCTTTATGGGTATGTACAGTAGAGGCCTGCTACTCGACCCGAACCCGACGACATGTGTCGGGTTCGGGTTGGGTCGGGCCTGGGTCGGGTCCGGCCAAGTCCAGATTGTGTCGGGTCAGGTCGGGCCGGACACACACGGTAAGTGCCCTGCTGGTGAGTATTAAAAAAAATTTTTTTTTTAAAAACGTACCTGAGCTTGGAGTCCGGGACGAAACTGAGTCTGCGCAGTGAGCGAGTGATGTCACTATGACGTCCTGCGCATGTGCTGCAGCTTCGATGTCAGGAAGGTAAGTAAACGGATGGTCGGGTTGGGCTCAGGTCGTGCCAAGTAGTGGTGGGTTCGGGTCGGGTCAGGCCCGGGGCTAAATCGGAGGGACTTGGGCCGGGTCGGGCTCGCTGTGGTTCGGTTGGGTTCTTTTTCCCGAATTAAAGCAGGCCTCTAATGTACAGGTCTTTTATTCTACCAAATACTTCTTTGAATACATCCTGCTGTTCATCTGTAGTTTTATCCATTTACAGTTCTGCCCAGTTTACTGTGATCAATTTCTGCCTCGTTCCTTACCTAAATTTAAAACGTTATTTCATGATTCATCGCCTCCTATCAAACTTCATAGTTCCGGTGTTTCTTAATAGGTCAGGTGTTCCTTTACCGTTAAGATAAATAACTAATTCTGGCTCACTAGTCATCACCAAATCTGGAATGTCCTGTCCTCTTGTTGGTTCTAGAATATACTGTTCCAGAAAACTGTCTCGTGTATACTCAAGAAATTTTATGCCTTTGGGACTCGAGCTGTTCTGCTTCTCAATGCTATGTGAAAATTTAAGTCTCCCATTATAACCACTTTCCTTTTGCAAAAAGCTTCTCCATATTTTGCACCCCACTACTTTATCAGGAGGCCTGTAGACAACTTCCACCAAAGTCTTACATCTTTTTCTATTCCTCAATTCTAGCCAGAGTGCTTCGACTGCATGCTAACCTTTAATGATATCTCCTCTTTCGAATGTTGGAATAGTATCAATATTGCTACTACCCCTCCTTTTTCCCAGTCATTTCTAAAGAACTTATAACCTGGAATATTATATTAGACTGATGTGTAGAAAAAGCATCTACAAAGGAGAATAATTATTCACATTTTATATATAAAAGTACAATTTAAGAAACAAATAAATGTAATGGGAAATCAAGATTAAAGGAGGAGACTAGAAAGGGAGGGAGTAGTCCTTGGAGTCCTCAACATTGACTCCAGACCCCATGAAATCTCATGGCACCAGGTCAAACATGGGTAAGTAAACCTCCTGCCCTCTCTCAAATGATGAATCAATACTCCTCCATGTTGAACATCATTTGGAAGAGGGATTGAGGGTCCCTCTTCAACGCCCATTACCAAGAGTAGCTCAGCAGCACCAGTACTGACTGAGCTGGCCGCGTTCTGAGGGACACATATACCAGACTGGACTGGCAGCAGGTGGCGAGAGAACCAACATGAGGGAAAATCCTACTTGAGGTCATCCTCACCAATCTACTTGTTGCAGATGCATCTGTCCATGACAGTATTTGGAGGAGTGACCACCGCACAGTCCTTGTGGAGACACCGTGGACACCCTCCATTGTGTCACTACCACAATGCTAAATGGGTTAGATTCAAATCAGAGCAGCTGAGTTGAGCTAGCAGCTCAGAACTGGACATCCATGAGGTGCTGTGGGCCATCATCAGCAGCAGAATTCAACTCCACTACAATCTGTAACCTTATGGCCCGGCATATCCCTCAGTCTAACACTACCATCAAGCTAAGGGACCAACCCTGGTTCAATGAGGAATGTTGGAGAGCATGTAGCACCAGGCATAACCAAAAATGAGACACCAATCTTGTGAAGCTATAACACACGACTCTTCTTTGGCCTCCTTATCTCAAGAGACAATGGATAAGCGCCTGGAGGTGGTCAGTGGTTTGTGAAGCAGCGCCTGGAGTGGCTATAAAGGCCAGACGACTACAAACATCCTAATCAGCACAAGAACACAAGAAATAGGAGCAGAAGACCATATGAACCATCGAGCCTGCTCCGCCATTCAATACGATCATGGCTAATCTTGGGCTTCAATTGCACTTTCCTACCTGCTCCCCATATCCCTTGATTCCCTGCGAGACCAAAAATCCAGCCTTAAATGTATTCAATAATGGAGCATCCACAGCCCTCTGGGGTAGAGAATTCTAAAGATTCACAACCCTTTGAGTGTAGTAATTACTCCTCATCTCAGTCCTGCATGATTGGCCCCTTATCCTGAGACTATGTCCCCATGTTCTAGATTCCCTGACCAGCAGGAACAATCTCTCAGCTTCTACACTATCAAGCCCTTTCAGAATCTTGTATGTCTCAATTAGATCGCCTCTCATTCTTCTAAACTACAGAGAATATAGGCCCAATTTACTCATCCTATCATAGGACAACCCCCTCATCCCAGGGACCAATTTAGTAAATCTTTGATGCACTGCCTCCAGTGCAAGCATATCCTTTCTTAAATGTGGAGACCAAAACTGCACACAGTATTCTAGGTGCGGTCTCACCAAAGCCCTGAACAATTTTGGTAAGACTTCTTTATTCCTGTACTCCAATCCCCCTGCAATAAAGGCCAACATGCCATTTGCCTTCCTAATAGCCTGCTGTACCTGCATGTTAACTTTGCGCATTCCTTGTACAAGTACCCCCAAGTTTCTCTGAACATCAAAACTTACCAGTTTCACACCTTTTAAAGAATATTCTGCTTTTCTATTTTTCAGGTCAAAGTGAACAACTTCACACTTCCCTACATTATACTCCATTTGCCATCTTGTTGCCCACTCACTTAACCTGTCTAGATCTCTTTGCAGCCTTTCTAGGTCCTCCCCGTAGCTTACCTTTCCACCAACAGAGGCAAAATACTATAGAAAGTGCTAAGTAATTCCATAAGCAATGGATCAGAGCAGTCCTGCCATATCCAGTCATGAATGGTGATGGACAATTAAACAACGAATGAAAGGAGATGGCTCCATGAGCATTCTCATCCTCAATGATAAAGGAGACAAGCAGGTGTGTGCAATAGACAAGTCTGAAGCATTTGCAACCATCTTCAGCCAGAAGTGTCGAGTGGATGATTCATCTTGGCCTCAGCCTGAGGGCACCAGGGTCACAGATGCCAGTCTTCAGCTAATTTGATTCACTCTACATGATATCAAGAAATGGCTGAATGCACTGGACATAGCAAAAGTTACAGGCCCCAATAAGATCCCAGCTGTAGTGCTGAAGCCTTGTGCTCCAGAACTAGGTACACTTCTACCAGTGGCTCAGTTGGTAGCACTCTTGCCTCTAAGTCACAAGGTCCAGGGTTCAAGACCCACTCCAGGGCTTGAGCAGAAAAATCAAGGCTAACACTCCACTGCAGTACTGAGGGAGTGCTGCAGTGTCAGAGGCTCTGTCTTTCAGATGAGATGTTAAATTGAGGCCCCATCTGCCTCCTTGGGTGGCTGCAAAAGATCCCATGGCACTATTTCAAAGAAAAGCAGGGGAGTTATCCCTGGCAAATATTTATCACTAATTCAACATCAAAAAACAGATTATCTAATCATTATCATATTGCTCTTTGTGGGAATTTGCTGTGTACAAATTAGCTTGTGCATTTCCTACATTACAACAGTGATTACACTTCAAAAGTACTGCATTGGCTGTAAAGTGCTTTAAGTCATCTGGTGGTTGCGAAAGGCGCTATATAAATTCAAGTCTTTTTTCTCTTTTCACCCAAGCTGTTCCAGTACAGCTACAACCTGACAATGTGGAAAATTACCCAGGTTTATCCTGTTCACAAAAAGTAGGGCAACTGCCACCTGATCAGTCTATTCTCAATCATTAGCAAAGTAACGGGAGGTGGCATAGACAATGCTATCAAGTGGCACTTATTCAGCAATAAGCTGCTCATTAATGTTCAGTTTGGGTTCCATCAGGGCCACTCGGCTCCAGATCTCATTACAGCCTTGGTCCAAACATAGACAAAAGAGCTGAATTCCAGAGGTGAGGTGAGAGTGACTGCCCTTGACATCAAGGCAGCATTTAACGGAGTGTGGCATCAAGAAGCTCGAGTAAAATTGAAGTCAATGGGAACTAGGGTGAAAACTCTACGCTGGTTGGAGTCATACCTAGCAGAAAGGAAGATGGTTGTGGTTGTTGAAGGTCAGTCATCTCAGCCCCAAGTTTTCGCTGCAGGAGTTCTTCAGGGTAGTATCTGAGGCCCAATCATCTTCTGCTGCTTCATCAATGAGCTTCTCTCCATCATAAGGTCAGAAGTGGTGATTTTCGCTGATGATTGCACAGTGTTCAGTACTATTCGCAATCTCTCAGATACTGAAGCAGTCCGTGCCTTCATGCAGCAAGACCTGGTCAACATTCATGCTTAGGCGGATAAGTGGCAGGTGACATTTGCCTCACAGTGCCAGGCAATGACCATCTCCAACAAGAGAGAATCTAACCACCTCCCCTTGATATTCAATAGCATTACCATCTCTGAATCTCTCACTATCAACATCCTGGGTGTTACCATTGACCAGAAGTTAACTGAACCAGCCACATAAATACTGTGGCTACAAGAGCAGGTCAGTAGCTGGGAATTCCACAGCGAGTAACTCACCTCCTGACCCCCAATACTCTTTCCACTACATACAAGGCACAACTCAGGCATGTGATGGAATACTCCCCACTTGACTGGATGAGTGCAGCTCCAACAGCACTCAAGAAGCTTGACACCATCCAGGACAAAGCAGTCTGCTTGATTGGCACCCCCATCTACCATGTTAAATATTCACTCCCTCCACCACCAGTGCACTATGGCAGCAGTGTGTACCATCTACAAGATGCACTGCAGCAACACACCAAGGCTCCTTAGACAGCACCTTCCAAACCCACAACCTCGATCACCAAGAAAAATAAGGGCAGCAGGTGCATGGGAACACCTGCAAGTTCCCCTCCAAGTCACATACTATCCTAAGTTGGAAATATATTGTTGTTCCTTCACGGTCGTTGGGTCAAAATCCTGGAACTCACTCCCTAACAGAACTGAGGGTGTACCAACACCACAAGGACTGCAACAGTCCAAGAAGGCAGTTCACCATCACCATCTCAAGACTATTAGGGATAGGCAATAAATGCTGATCTTTTCAGTGATGCCCACATCCGATGAATGCATTAAAAAAAAACTAGAGAATCAAACACTATAATCGGAATGAAATTTACCAAAATGTGAACTTTTATAAAGCTTTGGTTAGGCCACAACTGGAGTATTGTGTCCAGTTCTGGTCACCCACTTTAGGAGGGATGTGAGAGTCATTGAGAGAGTGCGGAGATTTGCCCAAATGGTTCCAGGGTTGAGAGATCTTAGTTACAAGGTTAAGTTGGAGAAGCTAGGGTTGTTCTCCCTGGAGCAAAGGAAATTGAAGGAAAATTTGAGAGTGTACAATATTATTACAGGTTTAGAGAAGGTAGATAAAGAAAGGCTGCTCCCATTAGCTGATGGCACAATGACTAGGGGCTGCAGATTTAAGGTTTGGGCAAGGGAAATGGGGGGAATATGAGAAAGAGCCTTTTTACGCAGTGAGTCATAATGACCTGAAGCTCACTGCCTACGAGGGTGGTGGAAGTGGAGACGATCGATGATTTAGAAAAGGAAATTGGATGGGAATTTGAGGAAAATAAATGTGCAGGGTTATTTGGATAGAGCAGAGGAATGGGACTGCCTGGATTGCTCCACAGAAAGCTGGCATGAACTGGATTGGCCGAATGGGCTCCTTCTGTGCCGTAATGACTAAGGCTCTAGAACTTAAGAAATAGGAACAGGACTAGGCCATACAGCCCATCGAACCTGCTCCACCATTCAATATGATCATGGCTGACTTTGGGCTTCAGCTCCACTTTCCCGCATGCTCCCCAAATCCCTTGGTTCTTTGAGACACCAAAAATCTGTCTATCCCAGCCATAAATAATTCAACGATGGAGCATCCACTACTCTCAGGGGTAGAGAATTCCAAAGATTAACAACCCTTTGAGTGAAGAAATTTCTTCTCATCTCAGTCCTAAATGATCAGCCCCTTATCTTGACACTCTGCCCCATGTTATAGATTCCCCAGCCAGCAGAAACAACCTCTCAGTGTCTAACCTGTCAAGTCCCTTCAGAATCTTCTGTTTCAATGAGATCACCCCTCATTCTTCTAAACTCCAGAGAATATAGGCCCAATTTACTCAGCCTCTCATCATAGGACAACCACCTCATCTCAGGGACCAATCTGATGAATATTCATCGTACTGCCTCCACTGCAAGTATATCCTTCCTTAAATATGGAGATCAAAACTGCACACAGTATTCCAGGTGCACTCTCACCAAAGCACTCTACAATCTTAGCAAGACTTCTTCATTCTTGTACTTCAATCCCCTTTCAATAAAGGCTATTTGCCTTCCTAATTGTTTGCTGTACCTGCATGCTAACTTTCTGTGTTCCTTCTATGAGCACGCCCAAGTCACTCTGAACATCAACATTTATAAGTTTCACACCTTTTAAAAATATTCTGCTCTTATATTCTTACAGTCAAAATGAATAATCTCACACTTCCCCACATTATACTCCATCTTGTCACATTGTTGCCCATTCACTTTACCTGTCTATATTTCTTTGTGCCTGTGTCCTCTGTTACTGTCTAATAAGTTCTGTTAATGGATGGTAAATACCTAGTATTTAAAGGTAATAGGGTGAACAGGTGTTGGGTGTTGATTAGTTAAGTGTACTCAGAAGTATATATAAAAAGTCAGCCAGCACTGGGTAGGTGTTGTTAGGACTGCAGAAGTAACCTGTGTGGCGAGTAATAAACACGCGTCACCAAAGCATCCTAGTCTCAGTGTCTTCTTTGAAAACAGGCTTGGGATTTTCTCTAACATTGCTAGCAGATGATGGTTGCCTGAAAGTGAGATTGGAGACTAAGATTTGATTTCAGACAGGAGATAAGAATTAGTTCTTTTTTGAGAAGGCTGTAACTGGAGTTGTTTTTTTTTTAAGAAAGATGACTGAAATCAGTTGTAAGGTGTTGGGATATGATTTTCCTCGGCTGTTTTGTGAAGTTGAACCTTACGATCAATGGAAGCATAAGAACTATGAGCAGGAGTAGGCAATTCAGCCCCTCGAGCCTGCTCCA
The DNA here is from genome assembly GCF_036365525.1 of Heterodontus francisci. Taxonomy (NCBI): domain Eukaryota; kingdom Metazoa; phylum Chordata; class Chondrichthyes; order Heterodontiformes; family Heterodontidae; genus Heterodontus; species Heterodontus francisci. The sequence continues at coordinate 50,524,658 of NC_090383.1, forward strand.
CCATTCAATACGATCATGGCTGATCTCATCTCGGCCTCAACTCCACTTTCCTGCCCGTTCTCCATAACCCTTCAACCCATTTCTAATTAAAAATCTGTCTATCTCCTCCTTAAATTTACTCAATGTACTGGCATCCTGGGCTAGTGAATTCCACAGAGTCACGACCCTTTGAAAGAAGTCATTTCTCATGTCTGTTTTAAATCTGCTACCCCTTATCCTAAAACTATGACCTCTCGTTCTAGATTGCCCCCACAAGACGAAACATCCTCTCTACGTCTACTTTGTCAATCCCCTTAATCATCTTAAATACTCAATTAGATCTCCTCTCATTCTTCTAAACTCCAGAGAGTAAATGCCTAAACTGCTCAATCTCTCTTCATAAGACAAACCCCTCATCTCTGGACTCAATCTAGTGAACCTCCTCCGAACTGCTTCAAAGCAACTACATCCCTCCTCAAGTAAGGGGACCAAAACAGTACGCAAATCTCCAGGTGCGGTCTCGCTAATGCCTTGTACAGTTGCAGCAGCACTTCCCTGCTTTTATACTCTATTCCTTTAGCAATAAATGCCAAAATTCCATTTGCCTTCCTTATTACCTGCTGTAGCTGCATACTAGTTTTCTGCAATTCATGCATAAGGACACCCAAATCCCCCTGCACCGAAGCACTCTGAAATTTCTTTCCATTTAGATAATCTGCCTTTCCATTCTTCCAACCAAAATGGATAACCTCACACTTATCCACGCCAAATTCCTTCTGCCAAATTTTGGCCCATTCACCTAACCTATCTATATCCATTTGTAAATTTCTTATTTCTTTTTGCACCTTATTATCCCACCTATTTTAGTGTCATCTGCAAATTTGGCTACAGTACCTTCTATCCCTGCATCCAAGTCATTAATATAGATTGTAAATAGAATGAAGTTGATCTATGGACACAGGTTATGTCTTTACCAAAAAGGAAGCAAGGAATAGCCCTTGCATTTTCACTTCCTACCAGACGCAAGATGAGGGGCAAAGTGTTCTTGGAGCTAAAGGCTCATCATTTGGACAATTTGAATAATCTCTTAATTTATGGATAAAATGTATGTGAAAGATGACTTATTGAGTGCCTATGAGGTGCGATTGGACTTGATTAATTTAGAAAAATAGATGGTTCTTCCATAGAAGAATATATTATGGAGTTTAACCAACTATATGCAAGGTTGCAGTGATTCTAATTAGAAATTCCTAAATCAGGACTTGCCTTAATTATTGGATTGTGCTAGGATATCTAACATGGATAGGCTCTTGGTATTAAGTGGAGTTAGAATCAAATAAAGAGATCAGCTTTTTGATCAGATGTCTGATGCCCTGAAAAAATTTGGGGGAAAACATTCCTTTCCAGCTGCTTTCATGATGCAAATGGGCTAGTCAGTGGTGACACAGAAGGTGGAGGATACTATGCTAGTAGCGTTTCAAGGCTGTTCAAATATGGGGCTCAAATGTCAGTATGAAAGGAGAATCACAAACAAAATGAATGAGGATAGAGACCCTTTGGCAACTATAACAGACAGCAGGAATTGGGCAATTATGGCAGAAGGGTGAACCCCAGGAATAACTGAGGGGTAGTCAACAGGTGTTTCTAATGTGACTCAAAGTTTCATTATGCGTTGCATTGTCCATTAAAAGGAACAACAGGGTTTTTGAAATGACTCATGATGTGGAAGGTGAGGATGACGCTACTAGCAATCATAAGGAATTGTACTGGTCATGAGAAGCTTCAGTCTGGTAATGAGTGGCCTAGTCGCAGATTTGTTCAATTGCGCAGTACTAGACAGTGGGTGTACGTCCACGGTATGTGGAGTGGACTGGTTTCAGTGTTACATGGATCTTTTAAGTAAGGAAGACTGAAATAATGTCAAAGAATATGACAGGTCTACTTGTTTCAGGTTTGGGGATGACATTGTTGAAATCACTAAAAAGAATGGTAATTCCATGTAAAACAGCAGGGTAAACTATTTTATTAGTATGGATGTAGTATCCAGTGAAATACCTTTGCTGTTAAGTACACCTTCGATGGAAAAGGCTCTGATGAAATTGGATATGGAACATGATAAGGATTGTCTTTGGGAAATCTGTAGCTTTGCAGTTTACTCAGTCAGGACATTATTGTATTCCTTTAGTGAGACCTAAGCAGGATGTTAGAGATATTAATGGCATCCAGGGGTAGGGATTTAAAGGAGAAAAGGCAAATTTTATTTCCAAACTACATCGACAGTTTGCACATCCATCTTGTCATAGGTTGAAGATTCTGTTAAAAGATGCAGGGGTATTAGATGCTGACTACACTAAACATATTGAGGATGTCAGCGAAAAATGTGAATTCTGTTTTTTAAAAAAACAGGAGGATGCCATCGCGACCTATAGTGAGTCTCCCATTAGCAAGTGACTTTAATGAAACTGTAGTGATAGACTTGAAGGTATGGGATAAAGAAACATTTTCTTCTACACTTTATAGACATAGCAACTGGATTCAGTCTGTCAATGGTAGTTTATAGTAAAGACAGAAAAAAATAGTGGACAAGATAATGGAAAGGTGGACAAGAATGGGACTGGAGCACTGGCTAAATTTGTAACTGACAATGGAGGAGAATTTGCTAATGATGAGTTCAGGAGTATATGTGAAAATATGAATATTGTAGCAATGCACATGGCAGCAGAAGGTCATTTTAGTACAGGGATTTGTAAGGAATCACGCCATGATTGACTAAATGCTCTGAAAAATTTTAGCCGATCAACCAAATTGTAAATTGACAACTGCTCTGGTGTGGGCAGTACATGTAGAAAAACATGCTTCAAATGGTTGGGGGCTACAGTCCCTATCAGTTTATGGCAGGAATCTGAAAATACCTTTGGTAATGTAGGATCATCCTCTGGCTTTAGAGGGGACTACAATTCAATTTTTGAGGAACATTTGAATGCCATGCATGAAGGAAGAAGAGCATTTATTAAGGCAGAGGTTTCAGGAAAAAATCAGAGCTTTGAGGTAAAAAACAAGAAATGCTGGAAATACTCAGCAGGTCTGGCAGCATTTGTGGAGACAGAAACAGAGTTAACGTTTCAGGTCAGTGACCCTTCATCAGAACTGGCAAATGATGGCTTTGAGGTATTGGATCAAGCCCTCAGAAAATAATTTTAATACCAGGGACATGGCATATTACTAAAGAGAAGGGCAGAAAGAATAGAGCTGCCCAGGAAAAGTTATAGGCACTGATGACAAAATGGTAATTTTGGTACATGGCAACTAAACCATTAGAGTATATTCCTTGTGGCTTATTGGCACTGATTATACATTGACAGAATTTGAACAAATGATGGACACTGATGCAACATATACTTCACAATAACATATGTCAGACCTTTACGAGCAACAGATTGTGGCAGATATTGACTGACTGAGAGTGGACCAAGTGATAATGAAGAGCAAGATAAGGCCATTTATCCCAAAGGTCAACTACTAAAAGTTGGGACTCGAGTGACATATATGCCAGAAGAGGCTAGTGAATGGAGCGAAGCCACCATTATAGGAAGGGTAGGAAAGGCCACAGGGAAATACAAATATTGGCTGTGCAAGACAAGGGACAGGATATCAGACCTATGGATTGGCAGAAGGAAGTAAAATTGTGGAAGGCCAGAAAACTTAGTATAAGTTCAGACAGTGGGCCTGATGACTATCATAGTCCAAGGAAAAGATCACTAACTTGAGAGGAAGATTGGTCATAGGAGAGACAGGTCAAGTAGTAGCAGTCCAGAAAAGCATAGGAAATCTCGTAGGGAATGTAGTTTAACAAGAACGAGGACCAAAGAGCAGGCAAGGAGCACCACAAGAAGTAGGAGGCCTCACGATAAAGAAGCTCTAGTGGCTACTAACAAGTTAGATGGTAAGTTAGTAAAGGATCCAAAACGAAGAGCTTGACAGTTGGAGAGAGTTTGGTGTATACAAGGAGATGCCTGATAGAGGAGAATCAGCATTGTCAATTGCCTGAGGCTGAACCAGATTATTTGCATCCATGGTCTAACTTATGACCCTGAGATGAGCTTTCAACCAGATCACTAAGACTGCCTACTTACATCTTCCTACATCACCCAACACCGCCCCTGCCTCAGCTCATCTGCTGCTGAAATCCTCATCAATGCCTCTGTTACTGCTAGACTTGATGATTCTAATGCACTCCTGACTACCCTCCCATGTTCTACCCTCCATAAAAATTAGGTCATCCAAAACTCTGCTGCCCATGTTCTAACTTGCACCAAATCCCATTCATCCATCACCAGTGCTGACATATTTACACTGGTTCCCTGTAAGGCAATGCCACGATTTTAAAATTCTCATTCTTGTTTTAAAATCCCTTCATGGACTTGGCCCCTCCCTATCTCTAATTTCCTCCAGCCTGACAACCCTCTAATATATTTGTGCTCTTCTAATTCTGGCCTCTTAAGCATTACTGATTTTTAATCACTCGTGCCTTCAACTGCCTCGGGCCTCAGTTCTGCAATTCTGTTCTCCTTTAAGACACTCCTTAAAATCTACCGCTTTCAACAAACTTTTGATCATCTGTGCTAACATCTCATGTGGCTCAGTGTTGCAAACATACGAAGCAGGAGTAGGCCACTTGGCCCCTCGAACCTGCTCTGCCATTCAATAAGATCATGGCTGATCTGATTGTAATCTCAACTCCACATTCCCGCCTACCCCTGATAACCTTTTACCCCCTTGTTTATCAAGAATCTATCTACTTCTGCCTTAAAAATATTTAAAGGCTCTGCTTCCACTGCCTTTTGAGGAAGAAAGTTCCAAAACCTCACGTCCCTCAGAGAAAAAATTTTCCCCATCCCTGTTTTAAATGGGCGACCCCTTATTTTTAAATAGTGACCCCTAATTCTAGCTTCTCCCACAAGGGGAAATATCCTTTCCACATTCACCCTGTCAGACCCCTCAGGATCTTAAATGTTTCAATCAAGTCGCCTCTTGCTCTCCAAAACTCTAGTGGATACAACCATTGTCATAAGACAACCACCCATTCCAGATATTAGTCTAGTAAACCTTCTCTGAACTGCTTCCAAAGTATTTACATCCTTCCTTAAACAAGGAGACCAATATTGTACACAGTACTCCAGATGTAGTCTTACCAATGCCCTGTATAACTGAGGCATAACCTCCCCAAAATAAAAGAAAAATACTGCAGATGCTGGAAATCTGAAATAAAAACAAGAAATGCTGGAAATACTCAACAGGTCTGGCAGCATCTGTGGAGAGAGGAGCAGAGTTAACGTTTCAGGTCAGTGACCCTTCTTCAGAACCCTTCTTGCATAACCTCCCTACTTCTGAATTCAATTCCCCTCACAATAAATAATAGCATTCTATTAGCTTTCCTAATTACTTGCTGAACCTGCATAACCTTTTGTGATTCATGCACTAGGACACCCAGATCCCTCTCCATCTTAGAGCTCTGCAATCTCTCAACTTTTAGATAATATGCTTTTTTAATCTTCCTGCCAAAATGGGCAATTTTACATTTTCCCACATTATACTCCATTTGCCAGATCTTTGCCCACTCACTTAACCAATCTATATCCCTTTGTTCTATTTTATAATACCTCTGAAGTGCCTTTGGGACGCTTTATTATGCTAAAGTCGCTAACTAAATGCAATTTGTTGTTGTTGATTGACAGGCTTGGCTACTTGTCAGGCTGGCAATGCTGCAGCCCAGAAGAAGGTAAGTATTCTTCTTCTGGGGTAGACATCACAAAGGGCGTGGGCTTGCAGGGTTGGTGGGGTGATCATGGAGGGGGGGTTCAGAAACTGATCAGGGCAAAGATGGTATTTCGGTGATATCGTGAGGGTGTCCAATAGTGGGGAGAGAAGCAGGTTAGTTTGGGGAGCTGTGAGGAAGCACTCATGCTCTTCCTGGCCCAAATGTAGTGCGAGAAATGGTCTTCCTACTTCCACATAGCAGTCCTCACCTCCCTGCCAGTAAGAGTTAAAAATACAAGAGATAAATTCTGAGGCCTGCAGCCTTATTAAAATATTTAAATGAGCAACACACCTCCTGGGAGCCGGTTGGTTGCCAGCCCCACACCCACCCCTGCATCCCGCCTCTGTTAAAATGGGAAGTGGGTGGGTTTGAGATTTATAACATTTTTACATCCCACCTGATCAAAACACGTGTTTTGGGGGTTATAATTTCCCTCATTAACTCTGTTTCTTTCTCTACAGATGCTGCCTGACCTGAGTAGTTCCAGCTTTTTCTGTTTTTATTACTTACATATCAGTGTCCATCTGTAACATTCTCCAAATGCATGCAGCCTTTCTTTGTAAACCTATGTAAATCCACTTTGTTTTAACAATTCAAAGCAACATTTTCCCCTTCAAATCCCTTCTGTAGAAAAACGGTCAAAAATTCCTGAATTGGGTCAGTAATCTTTCAGCTGTGATGCCTTTAAAAGGCCTCTCTTTCAATCAGATCGATCTTAAAATTAATAGTCCAAAGAAGAGGGAAATATTTTATAGATACACATTGAGCTTTAAAATTGCCAGTGCCTTTTAAGATGGGGGCACTAGTGGGGCTTGAACCCACAATTTAGGTCATTGCTAAGAGAGCTTTCTTGTTTGAGTCAGAAGGGTTCAAATCCCAATCCTTGATTTGACCACATAATCTAAGGTGACACCACAATGCAGCACTGAGGGAGTGCTGCACTGTTGGATGAGTTGTTAAACCTCACCCTTTCTGCCTTTTCAGTTGAGGGTAAAAATGCCATGGGACTCTTTTTATTGAAAAAGCCCTTCCTTGGCCTATTTGCCTTCTGAGTGAATGAACCACTGTTAATTAGCAGATGCCAATAGTTATCCTTCCCCACTGCTGCTTATAAAATGAGGTATCTAATGACATAACAATTGGATAGGCATACTATACTAGTCCATCTTAACCACTATGGATGTGGCAGCTGTTGGGTTGGTGCTTGTGAAACTATACTCCAATGTGAGTCAGCTGCTTAATAGGAAAGAAAGAGAAAAATTAAAATGAGCTAGCAGATCTAAATATAAAACCATGTTTATTTATCAGTGAGAAATAGAAGACACCTCCAATGACTCAGGCCATATCCAGTGAGTAACTGAAACATGGAGACCAGCAAAGTTCTAAATTCATCACAAAGATAAGTCCAGATGAGGAGGGCCATTCAGTCCATCTAGCTCATCCTTCCACAGAAACCTATGATCATCAACATCACAGCATCCAATATCCTAGCCCCCATGCTAACTGACCCTGTAAATAGTTCCCACTTGTAGGCCACTGTCCCCATCCCTTCTAAAAGTACTATCATCCCCTCCTCAGAAAAAACACCCTTGATTCCTCTTTCCTTAATAAGTACCATGCCATCTCCAACCTCCATATCTTTTTCAAGGTCCCGAAGCATTTTGTCACCCAACAGATCCATGTCCATCCCTTCTGCATTTATCTGATCCCTCCAATCAACTTTCTGCCTCTTCCACAACATTGAAATAGTCCTAAACAAAGAGACAACACCATTCACTGTGATTATATTCCTCTTTGTCGTCTCTACTTTTTTGCAGCCTTTGACACAATGATTACACCATGTTGCTCCAACACGTCTCTTCTACTGTTCAGTGCGATGGGCTTATCCTTGTTTGGCTCTGTTACCTATCTTCCTACATCAGCAGTTACCGTGGGAGTCCCTCTAGCATCCATCCTCTGCCTTTTCCTCTCCCTCATCTACATACTGCCTCTTGCTGACATCATCTGCAGACATGGGTTGAGCTACACATACAGTGAAGCTCTACTCCTCCAATACCTTTCTTGATCCTTCCATTGTTTCTGTGCTCTCAGATGCTAGGCTGGAATTCAATCTTGAACGTATCCTAATTTCCTCCAGTTAAACATTGGGAAGACTTAAACCATCATCTCTGGCCCTGCCAAACTCTGTACCCTTGCCAACAACTCCACCAGAACTGTTCTGATGAAGGGTCACTGACCTGAGATGTTAACTCTGCTTCTCTCTCCACAGATGCTGCCAGACCTGCTGAATATTTCCAGCATTTCTTGTTTTTATTAACTCCATCCTCCTTCCTGGCCACTGGTCCTCTGAACCAGACTGTTTGTGACCTATGTGACCCTGAGCTGAGCTTACATCCTTATCCTGTTGTCATAAAGGCCGCTTACTTCCCTGACTGTCACATCATCTGCCACTGTCCATATTCAGCCCATCCACTGCCAAAAGTCTCATTTAAGCCTGTCTCCTGCAGACATCCTTCACCCATCATAAACCTCAACTTATCTAAAATTTTGTTGCCCATATCCTATCTGCACTATGACACTCACCTATCACCCTTGTCTTTGCTGACGTACCTTAGCTGAGTCCTCCAATGCCACAAATTGAAAATTCTAATTTTTCTGCTTGTATCACTCCATGATCGCCCCTCCCTATCCCTGTAACATCCTCCATTCCTCTTTTGTGCACCATCTCCGTTGAGAGATCCCAATTGTCCCACCACACCCTGGAATTCTCATCTCTGCACTTCTCTTTCCTCCTTTTGAGACCTACATAATTCCCATATCTTGACCAAGCTTTTGATAATCTCTTGCAATTTTTCTTTGTCTTTGTAAAATGCAATGGGACATTGCATTGTGTTAAATTACTTTATGAATGCAAGTTTTGTTGAATGAATAGATTTTGCCTGCATTATTCGAAATGACAGATCCTTCAGGTAGATCACCCTGTGCGAAGGAATACTTCCTGACATCAGTCTAACCTATTTAAATTTTGTACCGTTTTTTATAGACTGATTTAACCTGAGATAATGCTCAGGATTATTTTTTTTCCAATTCCTCATCGTGATTTACTGCCTTTATAAGGTACCTTGCCAAATGGTTAAGAGTCTAAATCTAGCGCTGTTGCGCTTCTCTGCACCCTTTCTAGTGAACAGATGTTGCTCAGTTCACACACGACCCGCAGTTGGGAAGGGCGACAATTTAATATAAACCTCTAAAGTTTGACATCTTACCGGTCATTATCAGACTAACACGTCAATAACGACCACAAGCGGGGAAGTAGAAAAAAACAGATGAAACGTGTGGAAATGTGTTCCAGATAGGAAGTCAGCATTTTCAACAGAAAAGAAGAACATTAAAAATCAGCAACTGCCCTTTAAACCAGTAACACTACCACCGACCCCTAAGAAACCACAAGCTAATGCGCAGCCTCAAGGCCTACACCCCGCCCACTCTCTCGTGATCCACGGGAGCAGCGGATCCCGCCCATCAGCGCGAGAGACCATTGTTATTGGTCTGTTTCGGCGCAGCCTCCCCTTTGTGAGTGGTCAGTCACCCTATCGATCAGTGGACGAGCGGCCGAGGTGGTGGGTAAGGTGATGTAGGTTAGTGGAACTGGAGTTCGTGTTTGATTGGCGGTTTGGGGGCCTAGTTAACTTCAGTGGTGGCTTGGCCCTCCCGCTGAAGCTTCTAACTGTTGTGGTTTTAGTTTGGAAGAGGCCGAGTCGCTTCCTGTGTAAGGGGGCTGTTGGATGCTGCCCGCTGGCAGCCTTTAGTATCCACCGTTGTCCCGGCTCGGCCGGGAGTTCATACTGACTGGAGCCTGGGTCTATCTCTAACCTCTGCGCTGCTCGCCTCAAGTTGATTATCTTCGATCATAGACTTAAAGGGTCAGTTTACTAACTCGATGTTCCCAGTGGGGAGCCAACCTCAAAGTTGAAGGATTGGATCTACAGCGTTTAGCCCATGAGAGCATAGGCTTGGCGAATCTACCTTCTGGATTTATTAGTTACCATTTCTGTGAAGTCGGTCTTTTAATTTAATAATTTAATACCCAGGGATTCACTGTCATCAGTGAGTTTATTGCAGATTTGAAATATAGCACATTTGAAAAGTTTGCAGCACAGCATGGTTCACTGCCGATGCAATGGTTTCTTTTCCTGTCCCGCACCGTTGCCTCTGGAGTCTGCCAAGGGTCTATATCCTTGGTCCCCTACCGTTTCTCATTCGTATGCTGCCCCTTGGCGACAACATACGAAGACGCAACATCAGGTTCCATTTGCATACTGACGATACATTCAGCTTTACCTCATTATCTCCCTTGATCTCTCCACTGCCTCTTTCTCTGACAACCAGCCCTGAGAGCTGAAATTTCTTTTAGTTAAACATTAGGAAGTCGTTGTTTCCATGGGTTCACCCCTCCCAATCTGTAATTTCCTCCAGCCCCACAACCCTCCAAGATATTGATGCACCTTTAATTCTGGCCTTTTGTGCATCCCTGATTTTAATCGCTGCAGCATTGGTGGCTGTGCCTTTGGTTGCCACGACCCCAAGCTTTGGAATATCCTCCCTGCACCTATCCACCTTGCTTTCCACTCCCTAAAACTGCTGCCTTTGCCCAAGCTTTTGGTCATCTGACATATCTCCTTTTGTGTCTCGGTGTTATACTTTGTTTTATAATGCTCCTGTAAAGTGCCTCGGTACCTTGGGGCGGCGCAGTGGTTAGCACCGCAGCCTCACAGTTCCAGGGACCCGGGTTCGATTCCGGGTACTGCCTGTGTGGAGTTTGCAAGTTCTCCCTGTGTCTGCGTGGGTTTTCTCCGGATGCTCCAGTTTCCTCCCACAAGCCAAAAGACTTGCAGGTTGATAGGTAAATTGGCCATTATAAATTGTCACTAGTATAGGTAGGTGGTAGGGAAATATAAGGACAGGTGGGGATGTTTGGTAGGCATATGGGATTAGTGTAGGATTAGTATGAATGGGTGGTTGATGTTCGGCACAGACTCGGTGGGCCGAAGGGCCTGTTTCAGTGCTGTATCTCTAATCTAATCTAAAAATCTAATCTAATCTACATTTCATTACATTAAAGACGCTATATAAATATATGTTGTTGCTTATGCTATTGTCTTTGGCCCCACCACTAACTATGTTCTTTAGCCCTCAATTTCATCCCCTTCCCTGGTCACTTTCTCAGATGGAACCAGACTGTTCGCAATCTTTGACTCTGAGCTGAGCTCTGAACCATATTGTTCCATCAAATAGAATACCTCTAATATTGCCCCATTTTGGGCCTTGCCCCAACCAATCTGTTGTTCAGACCCTCATCCATACTTTTGTTACTTCTAGTGCTCTATTGGCTGGCCTCGCTGCTTCCTCCATAAACTTCAGCTCAACTAATGTTCTGTTGCCCGTAATCTTGCTTGCACCAAGTTCTGTTCATGCATCACCCCTATGCTCGTTATACAAATTGGCGCCTAGACCACCTATGTCTCGATTTTACAATTTTCATCTTCATGTTCAAGTCCCTTCATGGCCTTGCCCCTCCCTAGTTCAGTAACCTCCTCCAGCCCTACAACCCTCTGAGAATTCTGGATTACTCCATCTTTGGCCTCTTGTGTATTCACTGCTTCTTTCAGCCTACTCATCGATGTCTATACCCTCAGCCATCTAGGCCTTAAGCTGTGGCATTCCCTCCCTAAACTTCTTCACTTCTCCACCTCTCTCTAAGACGTTCCTTAAAACCTACCTCTTTAACTATGCTGGATATCCTAACGGTGTTTCTTTTCAACTTCAGACGATCATCTGTACTGCACTAGTAGAAATACTTCCCATATGAGTCGCTTTTCTGGTCTCCATGACTTAATAAGTATTTATACTGCAGCGTGTACACTTGAAAGTAGTAACTGTAGTTTGGGTTTCAGGCAGGCAGAACTCTATTTACATTGCATGGCCTTGTTTGTCAGAACATTAACTGGCCCGTTTATGAGTGAGATCTGTTAATTATTGGATATGTGTGTGCAGAGAGCTCTGGTCCAGCAGTAATGAACATAAATATTTAGAAAGCATGGAGGGAAGGGAGTGATTCCCACAGTCAAAACATTTACATTGAGGTAAAATGGATTTTAAAAGTTCAATTTTGATACTCCATTGACTACACTGCATGTAGTGAGAGACGTTTCCCTGCAGTGAGTCTTATGTCATTTTGGGCCCCAATTTTGCATTCACAGTGCAAGTTTAAAGTTGGTGCGAAACTGAAATCACTTGCAGTGTTAAGCACCCTAGATTGACAGTTTGTTCTACATGTGGCCAGTCTGCTGCTGTGGGGCAGAATATATGGAGACCACACAAACTCATTTTATGGTGTGGTGTACAACTGACAGAGAGCAGACTCTCTTTCCTATTGTCTGGATTTAAGGATTTGGAATGTTTATAGCTCCTTGAAATTGCGCAGAAATCAGGGTTTCAAAATGACTTTTGGTGCAAGAATGGCACAAGCACGGCTTCACTTTTTTGCCATTTTTTTGGGCAATACTTAGTTTCTGTTTGACTTTTCCCTGTAGTAGTGATTGACAGTCCAATGGATCAAATGATGTGTCCCAATCTCTGTTGCACTGCACCACAATGATTTTCTTCTAACTTCTTTTCCTGACCAGTGATTATGAATTATTGGCTGTACCATTTATTTTATAGTCCTAATTTTGTTAATTTGTAAAAGACTTACTTTAGTGTGGGGACAGCATGGTAGTTACCTGTGTGTTCCTGTGATTTCAGATGAGAAATATGGTGGTCTAACAGCTGTGAGTGGTGTTCATAGGCTAATCTGGTGTTTAGAAGTGTGCTGTCAAAAATCATACACAGATGTTACTAGTCCCGAGATTGGAAACGTGATAGAATAGAGAGCCACAGAATCAGAAGGGGTATGGTACTGTGGTGGTTATAGTACTGGTCTAGCAACCCAGGGATTGAGATTTCAAATTCCACAATGGCAAGTTGTCAAAATAAATTCAATAAATCTGGTAATTTATGGGCTAGCACCAAGAAAAATAAATTAAGTAGCAACTGGTTTAATACTGTCCAGTGAGAAGGGAATCTGCTGGCCCAACATGTCACTTAGTTATAAGAATCTCTGCAGAACAGAATCGTAAAAAAAATATCCGATGGACCTATCCCCAATGATACATGCTTTAGATTGAGACTAACGGGATGATCAGGTTCACTGAATATTCCCATCCTCAACTATGGCAGATCTCAGCATGTGAGTGCAAGTTACAAGACTTCAGCCAAAAGTGCCAAGTGGACGATCTCAATCATTGTGCAGCAAATTTGGTTCAATCCAGGTGACATGAAGCACCAAACAGAACTTATGACCTGACAGTATCCTGGCTGTAGTGCTGAAGCTTTGTGCTTCAAGCCAAGCTATTTCAGTATGGCTGGGATGCTGGAATTTACCCAGTAATGTGGTAGATTGTTCAGGTATTGTCTATCCACAAAAATACTAATAATAGTAAAAGGATGGTAAAAGGAGGAGTGGGGCCAATTAATGACCAAAAGGGGGATTTATACATGGAGGCAGAGGGCATAGCTGAGGTATTAAATGAGTACTTTGCATCTGTCTTTACTAAGGAATAAGGTGCAACCCAGGATTCAGACACTAGAAGGGTTTAAAATTGATAAGGAGGAGGTATTGGATAGGCTGTCTGTACTTAAAGTGGATAAGGCACCAGGACTGGATGAGGTGCAAACAAGGATACTGAGGGAAGTGAGAATGGAAATTGTGGCGGCACTGGCTATAATTTTTCAATCTTCCTTAGACTCGGGGGTGCTGACAGAGGACTGGGAAATTGCAAACATTACACCCTTGTTCAAAAAAGGATGTAAAGATAAGCCCAGCAACTACAGGCCAGTCAGTTTAACTTCAGTGGTGGGGAAAATTCTAGAAAGAATAATTCGGGACAAAATTAATAGTCACATGGATAAATGCAGATTAAAGAAAGCCAGCATGGATTTCTTAAGGGAAAATCATGTTCAACTAACTTGCTGGAGTTTTTTTGAAGAGGTAACAGAGAGGGTTAATGAGAACAATACAGTTGATGTGGTGTACATGGACTTCCAAAAGGCGTTTGATACAATGCTGCACAACAGACTTGTGAGCAAAGTTTAGCTCATGGAATAAACAAGACTGGAGCAACATGGATACTGAATTGGCTGAGTGACAGGAAACGAAGAGTAGTGGTTAATGGATATTTTTCGGGCTGGAGGAAGGTTTGTAGTAGAGTTCCCCAGGGATTAGTGTTGGGACCCTTGCTTTTCCTGATGCACATTAATGACCTAGACCTTGGTGTACAGGGGACAATTTCAAAATTTGCAGATGATATAAAACTTGGAAGCGTTGTGAACTGAGGAGGATAATGTAGAACTTCAAAAGGACATAGCTAAGTTGGTGGAATGGGTGGACAGGGGGCAGATGAAGTTCAATATGGAGAAATGTGAAGTGATACATTTTGGTAGGAACAACATGGAGAGACAATTAAAATAAAGGGTACAATTCTAAAGGGGGTACAGGAGCAGAGAGACCTGGGTGTATATGTGCATAAGTCATTGAAGGTGGCAGGACAGGTTCAGAAAGCAGTTCATAAAGCACACAGTGTCCTGGGCTTTATTAATAGGGGCTTAAAATACAAGAGCAAAGAGGTTATGTTGAATAAAACCAAAAAAGTGCTGGAAATACTCAGCAGGTCAGGCAGCATCTGTGGAGAGAGAAGCAAAGTCACAAGGTCAGTGACCTTTCATCAGAACTGGCAAAGGTTGGAAATGTAATAGGTTTTAAGCAAATAAAGTGGGGGTGGGGCAAAAGAGAACAAATAGGAAGGTGTTGATAGGACAGAAGGTCACAGAGAATAACTGACAAGGAAGTCATGGGGCAAAAACAGAGTGTGTTAATGGTGCAGTGAAATACAAAGCGTTAGTGCAGAGAGGGTGTTAAATGACAGAATAATGAAAGCCCTACACGAAAGCAAAAACATTTTTTTTTAAAATGGGCAGGCACATGGTTTTTTAAAAAAAAGTGTAATCATGAAACAAACTAAAATAAAATGAAAATACAAATGTAAAAAAAAAAGTATAACTAAAAAGAAGGGAGGGCCAGTCATGCTCTCAAATTATTGAACTCAATGTTCAGTCCGGTAGGCTGTAGCGTGCTTAATTGGTAAATGAGATGCTGTTCCTCGAGCTTGCGTTGATGTTCACTGGAACACTGCAGCTATCCCAGGACAGATATGTGGGCATGAGAGGGAGGGGCCGGGGGGGTGGGGGGTGGGGGTGTTGAAATGGCAAGCGACAGGAAGCTCGGGGTCATGTTTTCGGACTGAGTGGAGGTGTTCCACAAAGTGGTCACCTAATCTGGGATTGACCTCCCCAATGTAGAGGAGACCGCATTGTGAGCAGCGAATACAGTATGCTATATTGAAAGAAGAACAAATAAATCACTGCTTCACCTGCAAGGAGTGGTTGAGGCTTTGGATAGCGAGGAAAGAGGAGGTAAAAGGGCAGGTATTACACCACCTGCGATTGCAAGGGAAGGTGCCGCGGGAACGGGACGAGGTGTCGGTGCAATGGAGGAGTGGACCAGGGATTCACGGAGGGAACAATCCCTTCGGAATGCTGACAGGGGAGGGGAAGATGTGTTGGTAGTGGCATCACCCTGGATATGCCGGAGGATGATCCTTTGGATGTGGAGGCTGATGGTGGAAAGTGAGGACAAGTGAAACCATGTCGCAGTTCTGGGAGAGAGGGGAAGGGGTGAGAGCAGAGGTGCGGGATATGGGCCGGACACGGTTGAGGACCCTGTCTACCACAGTGGGGGGGAAATTCTCGGTAAAGGAAAAAGGAAGATGTATCAGAAGCACTGTTGTGGAAGGTTGCATCATCAGAGCAGATGCGTGGAGACGGAGAAACTGGGAGAATGGAATGGAGTCCTTACAGGAGGCAGAGTGTGAGGAAGTGTAGTCATGGGAGCCGGTGGGCTTATAATGAATATTAGTAGACAGCCTATCCCCAGAGATGGAGACAGAGGTGTCGAGGAAGGGAAGGGAAGTGTCGGAAATGGACCATGTAAAGGCGAGAGAAGGGTGGAAATTGGAAGCAAAGTTAATAGTTTTCCAGTTTGGGGCGGGTTATGTTGAACCTGTATAAGACAGTAGTTCGGCCTCAGCAAGACTATTGCGTCCAGTAATGTGCGCTGCATTTTAGGAAAGATGTGAAGGCATTGGGGAGAAACTGTTACCACGCGTGGAAGGATCGAGAATGAGAGGGGATTTAAAGTAATTAGTGAAAAAAAAGAAAATGCGACATGAGTAAAAACATTTTCATGCAGCGAGTGGTTAAGGTCTGGAATGCAGTGCCGGAAAGTGTGGTGGAGGCAGGTTCAATTGAAGCATTCAAAAGGGAATTGAACTGTTATATGAAAATGACTGTTTTGTGGGAAAAAAAATTAAGAAGGAATTTATAGTTAAGCTAAATAAATGTTTTAATCAAGAGGACAGTGAGGGCCGATTGCCAACAGTTTTGCTGTTTGCCACCTGGTTCGGGCGAGGCTTAGGGCTGAAGCCATGGCAACAGGGACAGAAATTGGCAAGCACTCCTTTGATTGGACAAGCTCAGTAGCAACAGAGAATATCAGGGCGGGCAGAGAACTGCCAAGCTGTTTGGTTGTTAGTCAGTGTGTGTGTGATACCTTCTGGAAGGAGACAAAAGTCAAGTGCTGCTGAAGTGTCAAAAAAGGACAGAAAAGGAGAGCATTCCAAGGAAGAACAGAAGAATACAAAGAAGTTCGCTTCCCAGAAATTCCATAAAAGACTCGGTGAAGTTCAGTGTGTCATTTCGTATAGTTTCCTGCATTTCATGAAGGCCTGCTAAATTGCTTTCCAACCCCACCTGAAGAGAACTAATTTCTGGAAGATTCTAGTGACCTGACTACATGTACTTAGACGTTAGACTGTAGCCATTTTGGAACAACATATCTCATCTGCTGTTTACCTCAAAAAATGAGCAAGTAGTCTATCCAAACTCTCTCTCTTTCTGTAACAGAGCTCTGTTCTTAAAAAAAAAAAATTTTTTTTTTTTACCTTTTTTGTGTGTGTGTGTACTAAGGTAAAGGGAACTTTTTAAAATTTAATGTTGCATTTAAATTTTTTTTATCTATGTGCTATTGTTTTACTTCATGACTCGTTAAGACTTGTTATATAATAAACTCTTAATTTTGTTCAGCAAAGAAACCTGGTTAGTGTGTTCTATTCTGGGGAAAATAGTGTATCTGACTGTTTCAGCAAGTGGGAAAACTTTAAAGAAAATGTTGTGAACTGTGGAGAAGTGGGTTTGAATTAACAGTGCACTCCTCCCATCTTGG
The DNA here is from genome assembly GCF_036365525.1 of Heterodontus francisci. Classification (NCBI taxonomy): domain Eukaryota; kingdom Metazoa; phylum Chordata; class Chondrichthyes; order Heterodontiformes; family Heterodontidae; genus Heterodontus; species Heterodontus francisci. Next base: position 50,541,892 of record NC_090383.1, read on the forward strand.
TCATAACACAAGGAAGAATGTGCAGGTTACAGGGAGAAGGTGGAGGAGCGGCACTAGGTGAAATGCTCATTAGGAGAGCTGGTGCAGACATGATGGGCCGAATGGCTGCCTTCTGCACTGTAACAATTCTGTGATTCTGTGAAAAATCACATCTAAACATCGAATTACTGTCCTATCAGCATATCGAGGAATGGAATCAAGTGAAGCCTACTCACAGACAACCTAGGCAAGGGAATCAAAGATTCTCGGGGGTAAATGGGAGTGTGGAATTCAAGTCAGAAACAGATCAGCCATGATCTTATTGAATGGCGGAGCAGGCTCGAGGGGCCTAATGGCCTACTTCTGCTCTTAATTCGTATGGTCGCACCTGCTGATGTTCAGTTCAAGTCCTTCCATTACCTCTCAGCTCTTGACCTCTTCACAGCCTTAACCCAGGCATCATGGGCTGGGTTTTGCTTGGAAAATAATGATGAAGTTAACAATGTCCACTGTTATTTAAGTTGTTATGACCCTGTGAAAAAGGGGTCTGGGGTTCCCTCAGCCTACACCTGGTCCCACCGTAACAGGATTTAATTTTAAACACTGTTTTTAGCTCTCTCCCTTGGTGAATCCTTGTTCACTGCTTTCCAATTATAAGGCAAAGAAACCAGCCAAACAGTTTTCTTAGGGTTAAAGAAAAACGGTTGAACTTTATTAAACTTAAACTCTAATTCGGTTAATGCCTACAGATACGCGATGCGCCCATGCTAACATGCATATGTGATACATACATGCAGATAGAGACAGAAAAGAGCAGAAGAAATAAAGTGGAAAAGTTAGAGGCAATATCTGAAGATGGTTTTGGTTACTGTTCTTCGAGCTCACTGTAGAGTCCTTGATTATAGGTAGGTCTTGCTTTTCGTTGGGGCCCAGTATTCTTCTTAAACCTTGTTCGATGTAGGAGACTTTTCTCTCTTGCGGTTCACGTCCTCAGTGGATTTGGAGTTCCGTGAGAAAGAGATGGGAGCAGACAGGAGAGGCTGGGGTGAGCCAGCCAGGAGAGGCTTTTATAGTCCAGGGGCAAACAATTTCTCTCCCAAGCTGTTTGTACAATTTAAAAAAAAAAACTCAGGTTGCCCAGCAGGCTAGTCACGTGACTAACTGGTTTGACCACGTCTGTTTGTGGATTTGGCCATCTTAGCAGTCATCCTGGAATGTGAGTTTCCTCACCTTCAATGTCTGGTGATCAAAGTCCATTGTGGGTTGAATGGGAATAGTCCTTTGTCTCCACAAGTGTGTAAATATTTTTTCCAGCCACGGCTGATCAGTTTAACAGGTCATTTCCTCGCTCCATCAGCAATTTAAAATCAATGTTCATATGACAACATTAATATGCCACATTCTTGGCAGGTGGGGGTCTGCATGACAATGTGCAAATCGGACAGCAACCTCTGGCTAGCAGAGATGAACATTTAGAAGTGAAAATCTGAAGTTGGTGTCTGAGATGGATTGCTTTCCCGTAAACTCTATGAAAGCAGTATCTTGTCGCCTGGCTCCCCATTCAAATGTATTGAACAACATGAAGTTCCTGCACTGACGTCGTAGATATGAACTAAACTCGCTGCAAAATGTTAGGGCTTGTCAATTCCAGTCTCAGCACCCTTTTAACAATGTAGTAAGTCTTAATTATTGCTAAACAACCTATCTGGCACTGAAAATGAACTTTTACAATGTGGAGTCTCTATCCTTAAGCATTTAATTATTGTTGGAGATTTTGAATTAAATATTTTACTTTTTCTTTCTTTTCTCTCTCTCAATCTAATCCCTTTTTTTTTCTTTCTGTACCTGATTTGACATTTAATTCAATATTCTAACCAATGCTTCCTGGTTCAGACTCGTGCTGCTCATAAACTATTCTTCATTTTGATTGGTTAAAGAGACACACAGTCATTTGCCATTTTCACACAGGCCTGTAGAGGGCACTGGGCTATTTGAATGTCCTACTGACAGCAACTTGCAATCCAAAACTCCGTAGAAAGGCTTGCACTTGCCCAGAGACTAACGCACTGCTCTCAGCAAATTCCAGTACCATAAGTTCTTGCCAAATATTTTTTCTGTTATGATTAAAACATTTTAATTGTCATGTAGATTGAGTGTACAGTAAACAATCATTATATCTGCTTTGAATGAATAATTTTCCTATGCCTTGTGATCACTTCCTCTGCTGTTAGAAGCTGTTAGCAAATGTGAAATTTCAGCAACTCTGTGCATGAAATGGGCAGTGGCACAAAAAATGGCACAGTGGCAAGTTTACAATTTTTTAAGCTTTTGTAATACAAGTTATTTGTAAAAGTGCCCACTGGATTGCTGTGCAACTGCAGTCTACTCAGAATGAAGTACAGCAACAGCACTACAACGTGAAGAGTAATGAATAACCATGTTGGATGGCCCAATGAAATGACATATTTGTAAGTAATAATCATTATTTACATATGTTAGACTGTTTTCTACATCTGACATTGGTACACTACAAAAATTGAATGGGTTTTCTAGGCTACATAACCCCAGGCCAGTAACCTCAGGCCCACAGTGGATGCTAAGCATTGCCAATCATTCTAGACGACATTATGAATGAGCTGTTTTTCCTGTAACAGTATATTGTTTGGTAACTTATTATATTTTTCCAGGAGTATCAAGAGTTTGGACCATGGCAGCAACAGGAAAAATAGTTTCGTCCCGCTTGCCTCCTCTTCCCACCATCGGAGAAATTATCAAGTTATATAAGCTGAGAGCTGAAAAGCAGCTCTCTCAGAACTTCTTATTGGATTTAAGATTAACAGGTAACTACAAATTTTAAACTTCAGTCTTAAGATGTTACCCTTTCTTTTACTTTTTAGGGATCAACATCTTATCAATGTATCTTCCCATTCTTCCATGTCCATGACTGGGAAGTTGTTGTTTGAACTAATTACCTTGTTCAGATCAATAAATTCAGTTATATAAAATGCTGCTCCTGTGCTGCATATCAAATAATTAGTAAAGCTAATGGTAAATCTGTAGATAAACATTTAAAAATAAAATTGAGAAAACATTTTGGAACAAAATTTCCACTTAGCTACACTATAATAAACATTGCATTTCACATTAAATTTCAACGTACTCCCATATCCTGAAAGAGAATTTCCTCACCGTGATCTACTGATGGTGCTATACGATGGATAGAGTGAAAATTGATGTGCTTTACAAAGCTTTTACTAGTTGTCTGAGACAATGGGGGGAATTTTATGCTCTCCCCACGTCTGGTTTGGAGGCGTGGAGAGCATATAATCGGGCGGGATGGTGGTGAGGCAGGGGGAGTCCGCCATCTTCCGCCTCCACTCAAATTAAGTCCAAAGCAGGAAGGGCTGTGAATGGCATTCCCGCCCCGCTGCCAATTGAGGTCCTTAAGTGGGCAATTAATGCCCAATTAAGGGCCTCATCTTCTCGCCACTGGAATTAGCCCAATGGCGGGTGGGCCTGTCGCCGCACAGAGAGCACACCAGCAAACTCGTGTGGGTGGCATGCCGTCTCGGGGGGTGGGGGTGGGGGTTCCCTCTTTAAAAGGCACTTACTGCCTGAATGAGGGACCTGGCATCGGGAAGGGATGGGCTTGAGAGCCATCCGTCTGCCCTTCTGCCCAGATTTCTTGCCCCATTACCACTCCCTTTGGCCCTGCACGACTAAATCTTCTGTCATTTAATCTCTGCTGTCTTCCACTGTATCATAGACCTTGCCCGTTTGTTCTTTTTCCCACTCTCCACTTGCTCAAAACCCATTACATTCCTAACTTTTTCCAGTTTTGATGAAAAGGTATCAACCTGAAACATTAACTCTCTTTTCTCTCTCCACGGATGCCGTCAGACCTGCTAAGTATTTTCAGCATTTTCTGTCTGTTGGGTTTGTAGGGAGCTGGGCCACAAGGCAGACTAGAAATATGGAATCCCAGAAGTAGTGGAGACTTTAGCATGACATTCCCATTGATTAGGTCAGGGAGGAATAGATCATATGGTCACCACAGACAAGTAAAATTGCGAGAAAGTGACAGGGTCTCAGTTTTAATATAAGTAGTTGTTTATTGTGACATCAACTGTGCCTTGAGTTTGTAGTGCTCATGTTGTTTAAACCATCCATAACGGTTCTTTAAGAAAAACACAAAGCATATTCTGGGGAGGATAGTTGTTCCTGTTTGCTTTTTGTATCTGGGTGGAAGTGAGCAAATTTTCCTTTACACAGTGTGTGTTTTTTGGGATGGGAAAGTAAAAACTTACTTTTTGTATTGTTATGAAAGGCAATCATGGATGGTTTCAATGGCCCAGATCTTGCTGGAGCCAGGCATTGCGGTGTGTCTGTTTTTCAGAATTTTTTTCCTCATCCTTCAGCTCAATTATTTTGCCTTGTAAGTTGCTAGAAGAATGAGCTGATGATGGGGCATCTGCGACTTTGGTGAGCGATGGGGCTAACAGTGTATCTCCTTAACCAGTGAGATTTAAGGATTGAGAAAGAAACAGAAACAACTGTGAAGGAGGGTGCTTTAGTTTGATCAAGTACTGAAAGAGAAATAGAGGGGAAAGATTTGATTAAGAAAGCGAGAGAGGAGAGACAAAGGAAAAGTAAAAATAAATTAAATTTTAGTGTTTAAAAATCTCAAGAACAATTTATTATATGCAGGAATGAGACCGAACAGTATAAATTGTTCCCTTTCTGCACCAGAGAGGTTGATTGTTCGTTAATAATTACCCCATTGTTAAGGGGTACTTACACTGTTAAGTATGAGCCCTAAATGACTGCAGCCAGTTTAATGTGCGAATCCAGCAAGTTTTTTTTTAAAGTAGTGGGAGGTAATGGGAGAGCTGCTATTTTCACAAGGCTAATGGCAGTGCTGGAAAAATTATCCAGCAACTTACGGTGATTTCCTCACTACAATTTGCTGTACGATTTAGGCATTAATAAAGGCCAGTGCCGTTAAACTTGCTGTTAGTTTGTCAGCAAATTCTGTGCCAATAAATGTAATCTTCAGAGTGTCACTAGTCTGCATAACATTTTTTGTTGTATGGTTTACAACACCAAAATTACATTTGAAGATACCCTTAACCAGTTCAGAGAAGTTTTAAATTCTCTTGTGCATATTTATTTGTTTGTTGTTGGGGTGACATCTAATGTTAAATAGCACAGATCAGACTGAGTGAAACTGTAAAAGTGAAGTTCATATATTAGTTTATCAGTTGTATTGAACTGTTGGAAGTTTTAACAGTTTGGAAATAAAGAATGATTATTTTAACATTAAAACATTTGTTTCAGATAAAATAGTTCGGTATGCTGGGAATTTGAGGAACTCCTGTGTCTGTGAAGTGGGCCCAGGTCCAGGTGGCATCACTCGATCAATTCTCAACGCTGGCATTGCAGAATTACTTGTAGTGGAAAAGGATACCAGATTTATTCCTGGTTTGCAGGTAGAACTCTGCTTAGTAATCTAGTAAATTAAAATAAAGAAGCAGCGTTATATGGTGGTTTGCCTTGTGACACACAAACTTTGCAAGTTCAAAAGCAGCTGCTGCAAAAATATATATGATGGGATAGTGGGTAAAACTGTCAGTACAAATGTGTTCTAAGCTTTTTTAAGACCATCTGGTTTGTGCTTCAAATAGTTTATCTGATACATAACTGTATAAACTGAGTAAACAAAACCCAAGTTGAGTGACATTGTCTGAGGTCTAGGAGCAGGTTGCTAAAATAAAGTGTTGTCCACCTAAATCAGTAATCACTACCTTGGGGCAAATGTTGGATTTCCTGACCAAAATAAACCTGCCATAAAAGATCTAAAAGTTATCCATGTTCTTTTATGTGGAACCTTACTATTTCCAACTTCTGTAGTTTTATTGTATTCACGTTTGTTGTACTTCAAATTAGAATTGCTTTCGTCTTTCCCTCCCAAGGTAATCTTTTCTATAATGTATAAACTCTGAAGTCGTAATGCTGGCTGCTATATTAGAAACAGCAATTACATTAGAAAATGTGGATAAAAGACTAGTGTTCTGTAATACAGTAATCACTTTGTGTACATATAGTTGCTGGCTGAAGCAGCACCTGGGAAAATGCACATCGTTCATGGAGATATTCTGACGTATAAAATGGAAAGGGCTTTTCCAAAACAATTTCAAAATAAGTGGGAAGATGGTAAGTTTTGTACGGTTATGGATTATCAGACATTAGGTAATTTGAGAATTTTTTTATCTTTTATGATTTGTACCTTAACTTTATTGCATAATGAAAGAATAAGTCAAAGCTGATTTCTGAGTGCTAGCTGGTCCCACTTTATATAATTGATGCTTCACTGTAGCTATAAATCTAATGAATTATTTAATTTTTCTTAAGACTAGTCATGGACCTGGTGTTTGTTATTTTAAGTATATTACCAGTGCCGTAATTCAAAGGGGCTTCCATGTTTGCAATAATGACATTGAAAAGTGTTTCTGCAACATCTGCCAAGGAGGCTTAGACTGTGAAATGAAAATGACCTCTTAAAGAATACATCATCTCTGTTGACATGTTTTAAGCGATATCCTGTGCCACATGTTACAGAAATGCATTCGGTTTTCTAATTGCTTTAAAGCAGTGAATGTTTTCACCTCAAAAAAAAAAACTGTCTAGACCAAAACAATTTTTCTAACATAAAAAGCATGTTATGCTGTATTTGTAAAACTGAAGCTAATGTTAAACAGTTTATGTAACTAATAAACAGAACTAACAGAAGCAACAAATGAATAGTGAACTAAATGGCTCCTAGAAAACACTTTGCAATTACCCTGGTTATTATTGAATCTGAGTCCTACTGACCTTAGACCCTCCAAGTAGCCAAAATAAAGTATGAGTTCACTGCTCGGCTGCTTAATAAAGTTCATTGTGATGGAGGAGAGAGAAATGTGAAACTGTTTGCATTTATCTGTTAATCACATCAGTTCTTTATTTGAAGGTGGGATGGGAAAAAAGATAAATTGTAAATAGAGTCTTTGTCATTACATAGGAAAATCATTATAGAGGCAAGAACTTCAGCTTCTTGTCTATAGTTCAGTTTTATGGCTTTGTGTCTGGTGAGGGTCCTTCTGGTTGATCTGTTTTTCCATAGGCACACATCAATTGCAGCTGTGATAGTGAGCAGGCGAAATGCTCTCAGACAGATTGCAATGCTGCTGTTGATGTAGCCTTTATTAAGAAAGGACGAAGAACTTGTACCTCAATAGCATCTTTCACAACCTTGGGACACCCCAAAGTGCTTTACAGACAATGAAGTGCTTTTGAAGTCACTCTTATAATGTAGGGAAACAAGGCACGTACTCCACAGAAGAAGGCCATTTTAGCCATCGTGCCTTTGCTGACTCTCTAAAAGAGCTTCCAATTAGTCCTGTTCCCCTGCTTTCTCTCCATAGCTTTGTAAAGTTTTCCTTTTTAAGTAGAGATCCAATTCCCTTTTGTAATTTACTATTGAATATGCAATATAGAATAGGCAATGCATTACAGATTACAATAACTGGAATGCATTCCAGATATCCCTGCATATAAACATTTCTCCTCACCTCCCACCAGCTTTTTTACCAATTATTTTAAGCCTGTGTTGTCTGGTTACTGATATTCCTGCCAGTTCACAGAATCACAGAATTGCTACTGTGCAGAAGGAGGCCATTCGGCCCATCATGTCTGCACTAGCTCTCCGAAAGAGCGATTCAGTCAGTTCCATTCCTCTGCCTTCTCCCCGTAATCTTGTACATTATTCCTTTTCATATAATAGTTTAATTCCTTTAGAATGCTTCAATTGAACCTGCCTCCACCACACTGTAAGGGAGCACATTCTGGACCCTAACCACTGTCTGCGTGAAAATGTTTTTCCTCATGTCACTTTTGCTTCTCTTACCACATATTTTAAATCTGTGCCCCCTCATTCTCGATCCTTTCATGAGTGGGAACAGTTTTCCTCTATCTACTCTGTCCAGACCCCTGATGATTTTGAAAACTTCTATCAAACATGAAACAGTTTCTCCTTCTCTACTCTATCAAAACTTCTCAACCTTTTTTGCTCTAAGGAGAACAATCCCAGCTTCTCCAGTCTCTCCAGATAACAAAGTCTCATCGCTAATGCAATTCAGCTGTAGCCAGAGAATCACCTGCCAATGTCTTCTCTCCCTCCTCCAGCATTATTACCTCTGGAGCTCCCAAGGATCTATCCTTGGCCCCCTCTTCAATAAAATTAACATAAGTATGATAATTGTAAAGGTAAAATTAATGGCACTATAGAGGGACACATTCCCTGGATCTGATGGTTCCAATCCTAGTGTTTTAAAAGAAGTAGGTGAGAAAATTGCAGGTGCCCTGAATATAATCTTACAAAGTTCTCTTGATTTGGGAACTGTTCCTTTAGATTGGAAAATTGCATATGCCACTCTGTTATTTTATAAAGGTGACTGAAGAAACAAAAGAATTATAGATTAGTATGCTGCTGACACCAGCTTTACCTCATCACTACCTCTCTCCACTATCTGATTTGTCACACTGTTTGGCGCACATCTAGTACTGGATGAGCAGAAATTTCCTCCAACTAACTATTGAGAAGACCAAAGCCATTTTCTTTGGTCCCTGCCACAAACTCCATTCCCTACTCACTAACTCCATCTCTCTCCCTGGCAAAGGTGTATAGCTGAACTGAACTGTTCCCAACCTTGATGTTGTATTTGATTCCAATTTGAGCATCTGACTGCATATCCACTGTACATCACCAAGACTACCTACTTGCACCCCTGTAACATTACCTAAGTCCCTGCCCCAGCTCATTTGCTGAAAAACTCTCATCCATGCCTTTTGTTACCTCAAGACTTCACTATTCCAATGCTTTCCTGGCCAACCTCCCATTGTCCACCCTATAAATATCCAAAGCTCTGCTGCCCATATTCTAACTCCACCAAGTCCTGTCCACCTATCACCCCACCACGCTCGCTGACCGACATTGGCTCTCGGTCAGCAATGCCTGAAATGTTTTCAAATATTTCCTGGCCTCGCCCTCCCCCTACCATTTCTGTTGCCTGCTCCAGCTCTACAACCTCCGAGATCTCTGCACTCAACCAATTCTGGCGTCTTGTGTATCCCCAATTTTAATCGCTCCACCATTGGTGGCTGCCCAGGCCCTAAGCTCTGGAATTCTCTCTAAACCTCTCTACCTCTCCAGCACTCCCTCCTCCTTTAAGACGTTCCTTAAAACCTATCTCTTTAATCTAGGTTTTGGTATCTGGCCTAATACCTCCTTGTGTGGCTCAATGTAAAATTTTCTTCAATGCTGCTCCAGTTAAGCGACTTGGGGTGTTTTACTATGTTGAAGGCCTTATATAATTGCAAGTTGTTGCTGTTGTTAATCTCCTCTGCACCCTGTACATCCTTAACATCCTTTCTAAAATGCGATGTTCAGAATTGGACGCAATACTCTAGCTGAGCTCTAATTTTATAATTGATTCATAAAGATTTGGTATAACCTCCTTGAGAGAGAGAGAGAGTGGCTAGTAGAGCATATGAGATTTTGGGCTTCATAAATAGCAGCATTGAGTACCAAAGCAGGGAGGTTTATGCTGAACCTCTAGAGGCCACAACTGGAGTATTTTATCCAATTCTGATCACAACACAAGGAAGTGTATGAAGGTCCTTGAGAGGGTACAGAGGAGGTGTCCCAGATTGGTTCCAGGGATGAAGGATTTTTGGAAAAGCTGGGTTTGTTTTCCAAGGAGATCAAGGGGAGATTTAATAGAAGTGTACAAGATTACGACAGGCTTAGATAAGTTAGATGAGGAAAAACTGCTCCCATTAACAAATAGTACTCTGAATAGGGGACACAGATTGAAAGTTTGGGGCAAAAGATGCAGGGGGAATATGAGGAAGCAGTTTCTTACTTAGCGGGTGTTAATGACCTGGAACTTGTTACCCACGAGGGTGGTGGAAGCAGAGACGATGGGCGGAATTTTAGGCTCCACGTGGCAGGCAGCCCTGTTGCTGCACAGGAAGCACGGCACAAAAAAACCATGCGGGTTGCTTCCCAACTTGGGGGGGTGGGTGGCGGTCTCACCAATTCACCAATCTGTCTACATCTTCCTAAAGCCTGCTATTGTCTTCATTGTTTACTACATTTTCAAACTTTGCATCATCTGCAAACTTGAAAGTTGTGCCCTGCATACCCAATTCCAGGTCATGAATATACATCAAAAAGAGCACTGGTCCTAATGCCGACCCCTTTGGTCGGGGGCGGGGGGTGGGGGGGAACCACTCTATACTTTCCTCCGGCCTGCAAAATAGTTGTCCATTACTAATCTCTGTTTCGCAACCAATTTGAAATCCATGCTGTCACAACCTTTTTAATACCATGGGCTTCAATTTTACTAACAAGTCTGTTATGTGGCACTTTATCAAACACCTTTTCAAAGTCCAACATTTTAGTGATGTTAGTTGAGGGATAAATATTGGCCAGGGCCTCGGCGAGTACTCTTGTTCGAAATAGTGCTATGGGATCTTTTACGTACACCGGAGAGGGCAAACTGGGCCTCTGTTTAACATTTCATCCAACAGTCCAGAACTCCTTCAGTACCACACTGAAGTATCAACCTGGATTATGTGCTCAGGTCTGTTATGTGACTTGAACCCACAACCTTCTGAGAGTGTTATCACTGAACCAAAACTGACAATGCAGTATTCTGAGAGTGACTCGGTAATATTTTCTCTTGTGTTCGTTTATCTCCTTGGAAATTACTTGCCTCACAGCAGAAAAATTACTTCCACTTGGCATCACAGCAGCGAGGCTGGGATTCGTAATTCAATGAGTGATTCCGGTAGAAATCCATGGCTCCTTGAAGCTCTATGATGGCAGTGTGGATTCACACTGAGGTTTGGTGCCACCTTTTGGCCAAGATGAGGATGAAGCTTTGAAAGTTAAATGAAAATATTAAGTCAAGCCATGTAAAATGCCAAAGATAGGGCTGTAGTGGGCTGTTTAATGACTGTATTATTAAAATTTCTGGAATTACAGTAATACAGATACGTTTGCAATACAATACATACAGGAGTTTACATTGTACTACATGATGACAATGGTGTTTCATAATTGTACTGATTTACAGTAGTTGCAGTTATATAATGCTTTCACAACCTCCGGACATCACATTTGTGTGCAATGAAAACTTTATACATGTAAATATTTTGTATATAAAGAGGTTTCCTACTGTACAACTTCTGCAATTTTCTCAACTTCTAATTTGTTCTAAAATTTATTATAAGGAAGTATAAGGATTTTGTTAATTATAGTAATCTTAGAAAAGATAATTATTTATGGATGTCAGATAAAAATAGTAGTGATGTGTATGCATCAAATGATTGCACTTAGACTGACTTTGTTTAATTGCATAATGGATTCCGTTTGGACTGTTAAAGGGTGATCAGATTCAGATGCCAATTATGAACTTGGGGGGGGAAAATAATTAAAGTGGAAAAGCTGATTGTGAAAATCTATATTTAAATGCACTGTAAAAATAACTCTTGTAAATGTCTAAAGATTATTAAAAATCTGCAACTTGTTAAATAGAAGGTATGTTTTGAAAAAAGTGTACAGTTTTATCTTATGCTATTTGGGTCTTCTGAGAGGGTTTAATATCTCCATCACCTCCAGCCCCTCCCCCCCTACCCCACCACTTCATTTCCACAGCTCTGCTATTCATGTTTGGGAAGATGGGGCTATCCAGTTTACATTGATATTGTTATCTTTCAGTTCACTTTCCAAGACGTACACTTGAGCATTCCTGAAAAATATCCGTGGCCCTATCCTGATCAGTTTTTCCATTCCTAGAAACACTTCAGAAATGCGCAAACTTATCTCCTTAGGAAGAGGATGTCAATTAACACTGAGGTTTTTCTTTCAGTTTCCGAGTGAATGGTCAAATATATCAGTGAAGTTAATGGTTTTTGAGTAGGTGCCACAGCACACTTATGGATGGAGGTTCAGAGCAGCAGGATGCAAAGTCAAGTGAAGTTACCTAGTTATTCACCTACTGATTAAGACAAAGCTATTTTTAATCAATTGCTGGGAGGTTGCTGGATGCTTTCGATTTCGGGTGTGACTGTCTTCAAGCTAAGAATCTGCTTCTGATGTTCCTTTTTAAATATGGTGCATGAAACTGATAATCTGGATCCCAGCCCTATTCAATCACTCACTAGATATATGTTTTTTAAATATTATGAACAGGCCCACCAAATGTGCACATCATTGGCAACCTTCCTTTCAATGTTTCAACACCTCTCATTATCAAATGGTTGGAGAATGTTGCAAACCGCAATGGACCTTTTGTTTTTGGGAGAACACAGATGACACTAACATTTCAAAAGGAGGTTGCAGAGGTAAGTGTTGGTAATTCTGACTTTTTCTATGTTTAGCATCCATTATATTATTTAACTGCGTCATCGTTTTTGAATGTATCTGAGCATTAGATTTGATATTTCCAAAGCAGAATGTTATTTTCAACATAAAGTACCTTCTAAAGAAGGGGATCCAGCCACTTTCAAGTTATAAAAATTTTTATGTTCTATGTTTTATATGAGCCTGTAGCAAGGCCAAAGCACTAAGATTTTAAAAATGAAAGCTCTGGTGGCTGCATTCTCAGGTTTCTTTGGGCCTTGTTTGTTGTGTGTGTGAATTGTCAGAGGACTTCACGTGTTGGTGTGCAACGGTAATTGTACAATGGTCGTGGCCATTGTAACATCATTAGTACATAAATTCCAATAGGTTTTGACTTAAGCCTGACTAGGTAAGTAACCTGTTCACAGCTGTCCTATTTCCAATCCACCTAGGTGAGAGAAATAATTAACATTGATTACCAGGCATTGAAGAAGAGATGGAACCATTCTCTGTAATGGGTAAACCATCAAGGCAAGCAAAACATTTGCCCAATATGACGAGTTTTATTTATACCGAGGCATGTGAAGCTGTCTGACATTGTGATTGACCAACCGAGTTTCTTGAGCTAAATTCAAACCAGTATTCAGATTACTGTATTGAGGAAGAACCCAGCACAATGACTTGTTTATGTAAAAAGATCACAATGAATTGTAGAGTTTTAATCTGCTGAATTACTTTGCTTCTTTGTATATTTCTTTCTTTTAATGAACATGAGACAAAAGGAATAAATTGCATTTATATAGCACAATCTCAAAGCTCTTCACTGTTGTAATGTAGAGAAGCATGACAACCGATTTACTCACAGCCAGAACTCAAAAGGAGCAATAAAATAAATTACCAGATCTGTTTTAAAGATACTGATGAGAGATATTGAACACCGATCAAACTCCACTGTTGTTCTTCATGAGATCTTTTACATCTACCAAAGAGGCCAGACAGGACCTCGTTTTAATGGCCCAGATTTTACGGCGGTAATGACAGCAAAACTGTCAGCGTTTGCTGTCATTACTTCACTGAAGCTAACAGAAACTTCTGGAGTCCGCACATCTGCAGAATAAAGCAGAAATCCAGAAGTTGCTGTCGGTGATTCTAAGCTTCTCCAAAGGTTGTGCTGTTGAGGCAACCCCCTCCCTCAGATCAGCAGTGGATCTGTCAATGAATGCTGTCATAGTGTAGATCAGCATTCTTCTGATTGACATTGAGGATCAAAAAGGTGTCAGTGCATGCTTGACCAGCACTAAATTTTAAAACTGCTGACAGCTTGTAATTGGTGTTCTCAGTGTGGATATAAATCTGTACTAGCCATGGAATGCCTGATTACTGCAGAGTCACTGCTAATGTCAGCAGACCAGCTCTTTCTGGCTACCAGAGTTATCATGGCTGTCAGGAGATTCAGGTAAAGAAATTACATTTATTACTGCTTCTGGCAGCAAGACCAAAAACAATTCAGGAATGGCCAACTGTTGTTTCACAAATGGCTGACAAAAAACAACACATGTGAGAATCAACTGCATAGGGTCTGAGTGCATGAACAGCAGTTAAAACATTTAAAGAGGCACAGACATTGGAGGTCATGACAAATTTATTCAGCAGCTTCAATTTCAGTTTGTTCTGAATTCAGTTACGTCATTAAATGTTGACATTTATTCTCTGATGCATACTTTTAAACCTGCTTTAATCAGACACTTACAATCTGTTGATATGTTGATGCCTGTAGAGTGCTGAGTGCTTTGTTGTCTCCTGGGTGCTCGGGCAAGAACATTTTGAAAAGATTATGGAAGAGGAGGGAGAAGGACAGCAGCTGGTCAACCTCATGAAATGAAAGACCTGAAGTCTGCAAAATGAGTTTAGGAGATGAGGAAGTAGGTTTAGGAGGAAGACTTCAAAGCTGGTAATCTCCAGGTTACTTCTGCAACAGTGCTGGAATAGAGAAAGAAAGGAAGATCAGGGTGCTCTGCACATTGCTAAAGGATAGTGGCAGGAAGAGAGTTCCCATTTTATGGGGTGCTGGTACCAATCTTAAAGAAGGTGGGAACTATTCCACAAGGATGAGCTACATGTGAACAGGCAAAATAATTTTTTTTAAATTCTTTCCTGGGATGTGGGCGTCACTGGCAAGGCCAGCATTTGTTGCCCAGCCCTAATTGCCCTTGACAACTGAGTGTCATTTCATAGGGCAGTTAAGAGTCAGCCATTTTGCTGTGGGTCTGGAGTCACATGTAGGCCAGACCAGGTAAGGACAGCAGATTTCCTTCTCTAAAGGACATCAGTGAACCAGATGGGTTTTTACAGCAATCGATGATAGTTTCATGACACCATACTGATACTAGCTTTCAATTCCATCTTTTTAAAAATTAATTAACTTTTATTAATTGAACCCATATTGTCCCCAGGGAATTGGCCTGGACCTCAGGATTACTAGCCCAGTGACATTATCACTATGCCACCATCTCCCCAACATAGGGAAGTGAAGAGTCATTTAAATTAGGAAGAAGGGGGGAGGACAGGGAAGATAAAATCAATCAATGTACAAAGTAGAAACAGATGAGCTAAATATACAAATAAAATTTAGCAAAAAGGATAGCATGAAGAAGGAATAAAGAGTGGAGGAGGTAAATCAAATCAACTGGTTATAAGCAGGGAATTTAACCGTTTTAGCCCTGGTATGATTTTGGTTAATCTGCATTGTATCTGTGTGCAGAGAAGATTTTGCTAGACTGATTATCGCCGATGAGCGACTTAGTAATGTGGAAAGACTAGGAACAGTAGGAATTGGAGTAGGCCATTAAGCCCCTCGAGCCTGTTGCACTAGCAAAGCTGGGATTGTTCTCTTTAGGGAATGTTATGGGAATATTAAATAGAAATATTTTGATAGGGTAAATAGAGAGAAATTTCTTCCACCTGGCCAGGCGGAGTGAGGGGAAGGGGGGTGGTGGTGGTCAATAACTAGAAGTCACAAATTTAAGATAATTGGCAAAAGAACCAAGGGTACAATAAGAATATTTTTTTTTTACGTAGCGAGTTGTTACAATCTGGATTGTACTGTCTGAAAGGGTGGTGGAAGCTGATGTGATAGTAACTTTCAACAGAAAATTGGATATAAGCTTGAAGAGGGAATGTCTGAAGGGCTATGGGAAAGCAGAGGAGTGGGACTAATTGGATGCTCTTTCACAGCCATGATAGGCTGAATTGTGTCATTTTGTGTCGTAAGATTCTATGAAAGCTCAGGTTTTGAGAGGGGCTGAATTCTGCAAGTTTTAAAAAAAACTTTATTAAAAGACACAAAAGGTAATTCACTAGGTAATTTAATCGTTATTTTGAAATGTGTCTAAAATCATACATTGGACATCTATAAGTTTCCTTAATTGAGAAAATGTCAGATGGAATTTGTTTTTAAAAACACTGGTTGAGCAACATACAATGATAGCTGTTTACATAGGAAAATTTGGTAATAAGTGATTACTTTGGTACGCTCAATGTTTAATGTGATGGCTTAAAAGATCTACTAACTAATCATTTAACAGCACTCCAAGATTATAGAATTATTTTCCAGGGACAGTTCTGTTTTATTAATCACGTCATCATCAAAAAACAGTTACACCTGATTGAACAAGGTATAACTTTTTAAGGAGTTTCAAACAGTGATGTGTGAGCAGAAGAATTGAAATTCTCCATGATTTCAATGATTGTTAGCTGGTGTCCACAGTGTAGCCTGTGGCAGAGCCTGAGTGACAGACCGTAATTTCAGGATTTCCGCACTAATCTGCACATGTCCAATATTCTGAAGTTGCAGTCAATTTCACAGGGGTAATGACTGTGAATGTTGACAAAAGGCTGGCAAACCTCCCCTCTCCACCCCCGCTCCCTCCCCCCTCCCCACAACACCTGCAAAATCCGGCCCAATAGTTTTTGGTTGAGAGGGAGGTGAACAATTACACTTGTATCAAGCAGACATACTGTTTGCACTTAGTGATTTGTTTGAACTTTTCGAAGAAAGGAATAACTGCAGCCAGTATCTGGTATTAGTAAACTGAAATATTCTTTCACTTGTATGACTGTACAGGACGTGATTCTGTGAATATTTTGTGTATTCATGAATTCACTTTCTGCTCATGTAACCAAACTGTACGAAATGACTTTTTAAATATATGCACATTAGATTTTAAAACTACATATTTCTTTTACAGCGTCTCACAGCAAGTACTGGCAGTAGGCAAAGAAGCAGATTGTCTGTAATGGCTCAGTACTTGTGTAATGTAAAGAGTTGCTTTACAATTCCAGGCAGAGCTTTTGTTCCAAAACCCAAGGTAAGATATTTCTGACAATTTAAATAAAGAATCCCTGATGTGAGATTATTGGAAGTGCACTCCTTGTTTTGTTTTGGAATTATCTTTATAATCAGGTGCAGATTTCATGGAATCTTACAGCACAGAAAAGGACTATTTACCCCATCGTGCCTGTGGCAGCTCTTTGAAAGAGAGGTCCATTTAGTCCCACAACCACCCCATCATTTTCCCCATAACACTGAAAACTAGTTCTCTTCAAATACATGTCCAGTTGCCTTTTCAAAGTTGCTCTGGAATTTGATTTTGCCTTCCTTTCAGATAGTGTATTCCAAATCATAACAACCCTGTGTAAAATAATTTCTCCTCATTCCTACTCTATTTTGCCAATTAATTTAAATTGATGACCTCTAGAGGAAATGATTTCTCCCTACTTGCTCTGTCAAAACTCCTCACAATTTTGAATACCTGTTTGTTCTCCTTAAAGCAGAGGAAGGGAAGTCCTGTCATAGCTTCTCTATTATTTCCACATACCTAAAGTCTATCATCCCTGGCATCATCCTGGTAAACTTCCTCTGTACCCTCTCCAACCCCATGACATCCTTTATAAAGTGTGCCCAGAATTGTACACTATATTGCAGGTGAGGCCTAACCAGTGATTTGTAAAGGTTTAACATGACTTCCTTGTTTTTGCATTCAAAGCCCTATTTACAAAGGCAAGTATCCCATATGCTTACTTAACTGCCTTATTAACTTGCTCTGCCACCTTAAAGGATTTGTGATTATGCGGTGATTCTCCACAATTTAATCATTCAACATTCATCACCTCAGTCAAGGAAAGTTACGCATGTTCCCACAGAGGAAAGACTAGTGGATGAGTCATGTGCCTCTTGGCAGCTCATTCCAGGGCAGTATCTGGAAAAATTATGGGAGCAAGTTGTTTTCTCCTTTGGTTAAGGAAGGAGTCTTAAAGGGTGATGAAATTATTTTTAAAAATAGCAAAATATATGGTAATTAGTTGCAGATGTGCAGCGGAGTGTGCGCACAGAAATAGTGTATCAGCAAAATTATGAAATGCTTTCTAAATTTTATTGTATTTAAAAAAAAACTCATTCTTCTAGGCTGCCCGCTGAGGATGTAGTTTCTCTAATCGATTAGATTGAAATGTTTTCCTATTTCTGCTTGAGCCAACTATGTTTTTTAGGCTTACTGAATAATTGGTGTGTTCAATTTATTTTTTTAACATTCATTTGCATTCACAGTAATCCTGTACACTTTTGGGAATGTTTACATCAACTTTTATGTACTATCAAATGAGTCTTCCTTTATCCTACTGTGATTGGTAAAGTATATTTGCTTTTTCCCCTTCCCTCTTCTCCTGATGCTGCTAATTGGTGATGGGACATAGTTCCATGGTGCATGCAGTACCTCGCCCATGTGATCATTGCTCACGTTGAGTTAACAGTCTATTCCACTATCTTCTCTTTACTCTCATACTATTGCACCAACACAACTTGTTCGCAAAACACGTAATGAAGTTGTTGTTGCTTCTCTACTGAAGACAAAATGGGAATTGTGCTGTTTAGCAACTCATGCTTATCAGTCTTCTGGTCCTCTCCTAGTGTGCCACATCAAAACTCGAAAGGGAGCAGAGAGGGGAACAAGTACCTTCTGATGCAAACCCTGCCAACACTTCATCAGACTTGCTTTTAGATAAGATAGATGGCACAGAAACAGGCCATTCGGCCCAACTAGTCCTTGCCAGCATTTATGTTCCACTTGTGCCTCCTCCCATCTTTCCTCATCCAAATCTATCCTCATAACCCTCTATTCCTGTTTCTCTAATATACTTGTCTAGCTTCCCCTTAAATTCATCTATACTGTTCGCTTCAACCACTCCCTGTGGTAGCGAGTTCCACATTCTCACCACTCTTTGGCTAAAGAAGTTTCTTCTGAATTCCCTATTGGATTTCTTGGTGTCTATCATATATTGATGGCTTCTAGTTATGCTCTTACCCACAAGTTGAAACATCTGTCTGTGTCCACTCTATCAAAACCTTTCATAATTTTAAAGACCTCTATTAGGTCACCCTTCAGCCTTTTTTTCAAGAGAAAAGAGACCCAGCCTGCTCATCCTTTCCTGATATGTATACCTATCCTGCTTGAGTAAAGATGGATGTGAAGTAACTATTCAAGAGGGCTCTGATTCCCCAATGCAATGCTTGGAGAGAGGGGCCTGGCTGAAGTCTTACAGAATTGGGCCAATATGTCCAAGAGAACTGGCTACTTAGCTTCCAATTCTGCAGAAGTTTGTCAATTTTTGGAGGCTGGCTGTGTATGCGTGCTGGCCTCATTAGATCCACCAAAATTATTTAAATGCTAATGAGTCCCAATGACTAATTCCTGTGGCTGCATTGCGGCTCCTCATTCCCTGTGACAGATAAAACCATAGCCAAACTCCACTACTTTAAGACAGGTTGTGTGCAATTATATTTTGTTCCTTGTTGATGTTTTTCTACAATTCTGCAGTTTATCAGTACATATTTACAGCAACAGTATTTGTGCTGCCAGCAGTTGCCAACTTTCAGCAATGGCTGTTCAAGATTTGAAGAAGAATGGCAAGTTCCTGCTGGGGAGGTGTACTTGTGGTTCTCCGAGCAAAACTTGAGTTACTGTACTGGTTGCAACAACCCTGTTTTAAGAATTTCTCCTGTCCTCACTCTCTTTGTGGCATGTTAAATTGATGATTCCCTGATCACCCACTCTCCAACCAGAGGAAATAATCTTTCCCTATTCACTCTATCAAAATCCTTCCTAATATTAAAATCTGTTAGATCTGATGATCTTTCATCACGACCTGAAATGTTACCTCTGTTTCTCTCTCCACAGATGCTGCCTGGCCTGCGTATTTCCAGCATTTTCTGTTTCTGTTTCAGATTTCTAGCATCAGCAGTATTTTGCTTTTGTGTTTAAAATCTATTAACCTTCTCTGCTTCAGTGGAAATTGTCTTAATATCTCAATATTCAATATTGGTCACTTCCATAAGCGGTCCCCACTGCCCAATCTCTAGTCATTTGATGATGTAACCTGGAGGTATACCAGTATCTGCTAGTGATCTGAATTGTGTTTCATGTCTTTTGCACATATCCATCAAATCTTTCAGTAGTTGGCTTATAACACCTGAGCGAGATGAGGCCTGGTGCAAATTAAGCTGCTTTATTTTACAGAGTAACAATTATTATAAATTCTCACTGATCCAATTAACTTGAGGCATTTCTTTGTTAACAGGAATAATAGGTGTTAGAAGGAATTGTTAGCAATATTCTGTATGACCACCTGGACAAAAAGAAGTTAATAGACTTTCATAAAAGCAAAATACTGCGGATGCTGGAAATCTGAAACAAAAACAAGAAATGCTGGATTCACTCAGCAGGTTTGGCAGCATCTGTGGAAAGAGAAGCAGAGTTAACGTTTCGGGTCAGTGACCCTTCTTCGGAACCAAACGTTAACTCTGCTTCTCTTTCCACAGATGCTGCCAGACCTGCTGAGTGAATCCAGCATTTCTTGTTAATAGGCTTTCAACCTGCCTTCTGGAGAAGATCATGTCTCACCAGCCTGGTTGGATTTTTTTAGGATTTTACTTGGTTGGCAAATGTAGGTTGTCCCGTTGAGATATACTTGGGTTTTCAAAAAGCTTTTGACAAAATGTTTACAGTTGGCCATTTCATAACATAGAGTCCTGTGAGATTGGAAGGAAGATCCTGGGATGGATAAAAGTTAGTTGTATTCTCATAGGCAGAGGGTTATTATTAATGATTGTGGTTCTTAATGGAAACTGTTCACTTGTGGAGTTCCACAAGGATTTGTGTTAAGACTGTTGCTGGTCACTATCAATATTAACAATTTGGATGAACTGTCTGCCAATTTTCATTATAGAACCTTGGATGAAAGGAAACTACAATCAGATCTATGTGTTATGGGAACATATTTAATATAGTTAAATGTAATCTGCATGTGGGTAGGACTAATGCCAAGCACACATATCATTTGCAAGGCTCCAAACTAACAACTGTCAAGCAGGAAAGTGACTTGGGTGTTATATTGCACAAGTCTCATATGCTGCAAGGCTATAGAACAAGCTAATAGATTACTAGGATGTACTGATAGAATGAGCCAATATAAAACAAAGAACCATGATGTCCTTCTACTAGACCTTGTTTAAGCCTCATCTAGAATAGTGTCCAGTTTTTGTCCCCTCACATGGTGGGGGAGATTTGGTGGGGGAGATTTGATTGAGGTATTTAAAATAATGAAGGGACTACTGCACTAGATAGGTTAGGGAATACCAAGGGACTTGGTATAAGTTATATAAGTAAAGAGCAAGGTTGATGGGGAGGTTCCCAGGACTGTCCTAGGAAGGGAGATTGGGGAAACTGGGCCTGTATTCTCTAGAGTTTCGAAGAATGAGAAGTGATCTCATTGAAACCTGCAAAATACTTAAAGGGATAGACAGGGTAGATGTAGGTAAGATTCCTGCTCCTACGTTCTTCTGTTTTGCTTTTTTGCAGTTGGTCATTGACCACTGGAGTAAGTTTGTGCATGGACTGTGACCTCATTGCAAGTATTCAAAAAAGAAGCTGGCCGAGTTCCTGGTAGAGGCTGATATCACTCAGCTAAAGATGGGTGGAATGTTGAGTGATGTGCCTCGTGGTCACTGGTCTCCTGAACTTGCTATGATTACCTTCAGAGCCCAAAGAGTAATTTCCCAGAATTAGCCTTTAATTTGCTTTGGGCTTTTTAAAAAAAAATTGTTTTACTTCTCTGATGTGCATGGCTGCTAGAGGGTGGGGGTCATGATGCTTGGTGCAATGTGACTGAATGGGTAGGCTTGCTCTCCATAATTTTTGCATGTTCATATGCAATACTTATTGCTGAAGACATGAAAATATTTCACTATTGAGAGTTTGGTAATCAGCTAGCTATTATTGTTCAAATGCCCAAACACACACAAATTGGTAATTTTAAAGGAGCTTTTTGTAGCTGATTTGTCTGAGCAAAGCTCAACTTAAACCAATTACGTTGTTTGCTAGTATTTTAAAATATGATATTTTAAATAAATTCACAGAAATTAAGGCTGAGGACTGCATTATTACCTGAAGTTACTTTGTAGCATCCCAGCTTTGTGCAATCTTAGATGTAAGCAAAGTCCAAGTTTGAAAGGTATGTCATTTCAAAAGAGGCCTTAAATGACCCAATGCATTGGATACAGTTTCTGTAAGCTTGGAGCTGTCCATAGGATATGTAGGGGGTGGGAGGGTGCAGGTGGCAGGTGGGGAAGCAGGGCAGAGCTCTCAAATGAGGTTACCCAGATACAGCTTTTTGTAATTCATCGTGAATGTTTGTAGCCTGAAATGAACCAAAATGGTCTTGGATGGAAAATTGCAGCTGCGTGCCATAAATGGCAACAGCAACACTGAAGGCAAATAGATGAAAGCTTCTCAGTTTGATGCGCAGAGGTGGAACCTGATAAAGAAATTTTGTAACCATAGTAGTTAAATTAAAGCAGGGACTGAAAAGCAAAGGCAGTTCTGTTAAGAATAAATAACTGGGCAGTCGGGAGCTTGCTTTGTTACTGAACAGTGAGGGAAGGAAGTAGAATGAGTTTGCATTGACAGAGAAGATAGCCTGTGATGTTCAATTTATGCACTGGTGCTTATTTTGCTCAGCCTTTCAGCTTTTGTATCTATCTCCATTTTTCCCATGGCTGTACAGGTGTTGAGAATTATGAAGTGTTAAAATACAATGATGCAGGTTAATCTTGAAATTTTTTGTCACCTAATGAGGAAAAAAATCTAATTTAAGCCTTCTATTTTACAGCTAGCTTGGAAGTTTATTTCAATTAAATGACCATTTCCAATTATTTAACCTGAATGTTCTATTCACTAGTTATCATAGGGCACAGGATTATGCATCACTGTTTCTTTTTAAGATGCTTCAGAGATGCTCCCACAACCTACTAGTGTGTATTCCATTCTTATGCAGATTTACTTAGAGAGGACAGCACAGAAAGAGGCCATTTGGCCCAACCACACCATAAAAAGCTGCATTCAAGCCTCCTCCCATCCATCTTTATCGAACTCTTATCAGCGTAACCCTCTGTTTCCTTCTCCTATGTTTATCTAGCCTTCCCTTAAATGCATTTATACTGTTCGCCTCAACCACAGTGGCGCAGTGGTTAGCACCGCAGCCTCACAGCTCCAGCGACCCGGGTTCAATTCCAGGTACTGCCTGTGTGGAGTTTGCAAGTTCTCCCTGTGTCTGCGTGGGTTTCCTCCGGGTGCTCCGGTTTCCTCCCACATGCCAAAGACTTGCAGGTTGATAGGTAAATTGGCCATTATAAATTGCACCTAGTATAGGTAGGTGGTAGGGAAATATAGGGACAGGTGGGGATGTGGTAGGAATATGGAATTAGTGTAGGATTAGTATAAATGGATGAATGATGTTCGGCACAGACTCGGTGGGCCGAAGAGCCTGTTTCAGTGCTGTATCTCTAAACTAAAAAACTAAACTTGGTGTGTTAGTGAGTTCCACATTCTCACCACTCTGGGTAAAGAAGTTTCTTCTGAATTCTCTATTTGATTTGCTGGTGATTCTTCTCTTGATGGCCTCTAAACTCTCTTTGTGTCTACCAATCAAAACCTTTCATCATTTTAAAGCCCTGTTAGGTCGCTTCTCAGCCTTCTCTTTTTAAGTGAAAAGAGACCCAGCTTGTTTATCCTTTTCTGATAGCACAACTCAAAGGTTATAACTATCATCTTTATAAATCTCTTTTGACCCTCTCTAGTGCCTCTGTATCCCTTTTGTAATATGGCGACCAGAAATGTGCGCAGTACTCCAAGTACAGTCCAACCTAAAGTTTAATGCAAAGGGCCATCCAATTAGATTTGAAAATATGTGTTCTAATTTATTCATTAGGCAGACATATGATTTTGAATTCACTCCAATGAAATGAAGTTATTGTTGCAAATTTTTTTATTAAGAAGCATTATTTTTATTTTATGACACCCTTCACAAATTGATATTTTACATATCATTGGGGACAAATGTCTTGTTATCTGTGCTGATCCAAATGTAGCCTATAATACCAAAACACACTTGTGTACTGCTTGTCTTTTGTGCATCTGAAATTCCTCTTGTAGTACTTTCATGTCATACAGTCTAAAACAAATCTGCTTACAACATTTAAAAACAATGCTTTTAAACTAGCAGTCCCATTTTTGAAACTTACTGAAAGACTTTTTTGTTTGGGTTTAGACAGTTGAACATTTATTACAATAGTTGACAATAGCCCAGATGACTTTTCAAATGAGTCCTCAGTATTTACACAACATTACCTTTGTGACAACAGAACTGTTCAAATAAACTGAAATTAAGAATATTTTTTCAGATTTCCAAGCAGCAAACTTAGTGAAAGAGCACCACTTGGCATACCTACTTGTGTATAATCTGTTTTTACACATAATCTTGAAGTGAATAGCCTGTCTTATGTCCTGAAGACTGGAGTTCAGGGTAGTGCTGTCTGTTTGAGAGTTGAACATGTTCTCTCTGTGGCTCCCTGTTGCAGGATGTGCAGAAAATTGCACCTGCGATAAATGAAAACCCTGAAGAAACACATCCAACATATATTGCTCCTCCTATTTCATATCTGTTATCATCTGAGGCAGATGGCTTGAAGTAGTGGCTTATTAGCTCAGCTGTGAACCAGGATACTGGAACTAAACACATTATTCCAGCAGTAATGAAACAGACCCCTCCTGTGACGGCAGCACAGCGTTTAGTGTGTTGATCTCCCCATCTTATGCACTTCATACCAGGCAAGGAAATGCCGATTCCTAACATTGATATAATACATGACAGAACCATCATAGCTTGGGAGGCTTGAATGTACACAGGCTGGGCTAAGATGGAGAAGTTAAACCTGCAGCTGAAGAGCCCTGTACTATACCACGTGCAGTCCATCCAGAGACCTTGCATGTGTGTCGTTGTAGAGATTATATTTGATTCCACAAAGGTATTTACCTTCCAGTTTGGGAGCCCTGTGGTTGCAATTGCTCCTAGGAAAGCAAAGAAAGACAAAGAGAGTGCAAAAATCTGCAGCCCTGAGGACGCCATTGTTATCTTCTGACACCTTGTCTGTATACTCCAGTTCAATTCTGTGTTAATGGAATGGAATTAATCGGGCTCTTTCTCAGCTCTGCTTAAGGGAATAATACTTGTTATAAAATGTGGTTTAAAACTTCAGTGAAATGAAAAATGTAATCACAGTTTATAGAAATCAAAAAAAAACCTTACCTATAGAAATTGTATCCAGAACTGCAATGAATGGTTGGAAACGGAATTCGGTGATACTGCACTGATAAAGCACTGATAAAGCTCCCTCTCAGCTACCTACAGGACAAAGAGAATTTACAAATTAGTGTGAATAGATCAATTCATGTGACATCAGTTTTTCCTTAGCAACAGCGCTGCCTGCTTTTGAAAATACAAATTTATGCAGTACTACAAACTGTTCAGTTAATAAACTGAATATTTTTTTCAAGTCTGACATGCTGCCTGTGACTGGCCATTTGTAATGAAGCATTGAGAGATTATTTGTACAGTCTAACAAGTGTGTAAGGCTGTATTTTTTATATTTTTCCCCACATGGGTTTTTATATTGATTTAAATACAAAGGGAACCATAAGTTGTCTTCTTTTATCCTTGTATCTGGGTCAGGTGGATGTTAAGTTGGGAGCCAGTTTCATCTATCACTGCTATGTTTGTGAAATGGATGTAGACTGTAGATGAGTGGAGATGAGCAATTTTTTCAAGCTGCTTTAATTGACACCAACCCTGCAGGGATCGCTGCTGGGACCCTTACTGTTTGTAGTATAGATTAATGATTTAGACGTGAATGTAGAGGTATGTCGGTAAGTTCGCAGATGAAACGAAAATTGGTGGTGTCGTAAATAATGAGGAGGAAAGCTTTAGATTACAGGACAACATAGATGGGCTGGTAGGATGGGCAGAGCAGTGGCAAATGGAGTTTAATCCTGAGAAGTGTGAGGTGATGCACTTTGGGAGGTCTAACAAGGCAATGGAATATAAAATGGATGGTAGGACCCTCGGGAGTACAGATGGTCAGAGGGACCTTGGGATGCTTGTCCATAGATCACTGAAGGCAGCAGCACAGGTAGATACGGTGGTTAGGAAGGCATACGGGATACCTGCCTTTATTAGCCGAGGCTTAGAATATAAGAGCAGGGAGGTTATGATGGAGCTGTATAAAACGCTAGTTAGGCCACAGTTGGAATACTGTGTACAGTTCTGGTCGCCACACTATAGGAAGGATATGATTGCAATGGAGATGGTGCAGAGGAGATTCACCCGGATGTTGCCTGGGCTGGAGCATTTCAGTTATGAAGACAGACGCGAGAGGCTGGGGTTGTTTTCCTTGGAGCACAGAAGGCTGAGGGGGGACCTGATTGAGGTATACAAAATTATGAGAGGCATTGATAGGATAGATAGGAAGAAACTTTTTCCCTTAGCGGAGAGGTCAATAACTAGGGGGTATAGATTTAAGGTAAGGGGCAGGAGGTTCAGAGGGGAGTTGAGGAGGAACTTTTCACCCAGAGGGTGGTTGGAATCTGGAACACACTGCCTGAAGGGGTGGTAAAGACAGGAACACTCACGACATTCAAGAAATATTTAGATGAGCACTTGAAACGCCATAACATTCAAGGCTACGGGCCAAGTCTGGGGAAATGGGATTAGTTAGGACAGGTGCTTGATGGTCGGCGCAGGCATGTTGGGCCGAAGGGCCTGTTCCTGTGCTGTAAAACTCTGACTCTATAACTTGGATAGATAGGATCACTATTTCGCCCCAGCTTGAAGTATTGTGTCCATTTCTGGTCATCACATTTAAGGAAAGGGATGAAGCTTTGGACATGGTACAGAAGAGATTTGCTAGAATGGTTCCAAGGATGAGGGCTGACAGTTACATGGATAGACCGGAGAATCTGGAATTGTTCTCCATAGAGCAGAGAAGGTTAAGAGGAGATTTGATAGAGGTGTTTGTAGTAAATGAAGAGAAACTGTTTAAATTGGTTGAAGTAAAAACAGAAAATGCTGGAAACAGTCAGCTGTTCAGGCAGCATCTGTGGTGAGAGAAACCAAGTTAATGATTTAGGTCTGGCTGAAGGATTGATAACCAGAGGGCATTGATTTGAGGTGATTCTTAAAGGAACCCAAGACAGCATGCTGAAAAACTTGTTGCAATGAGTGGATAGGATTTGGAATGCACTGTCTGATAGTGTGGTGGAAAGAGATTCAATAGTAGCTTTCAAAAGAGAAATGGATAAATAAATATTTGAAGGAGAAAAAATTGCACGGATATGGGGAAAGAATGGGAGAGTGGGACTAACTGAATTGTTCTTCGAAAGATCTGGCGCAGGCTCGATGGGCTGTATAGCCTCCTATGATGTACTTTCCATGATTTTGTGATTTAATTTTAATAGAATAGTTCAATTTTTCCAATCCATCAGTTTAAAAAATATTCCAAATCTAAAATTCCAAATAAAAGCTTTTTCAGTGTGTATAAATTCTCACTTCACTAAAGTAATTATATTTGAAACATCTGATATTAAAACATTGATTGGGTGGATTTGGAAATGTAGTGAACACACTAAGTGCCACTTCTTTTAACAACTAATTATATTCCTAATAAATGTGTGGTACTCAAACTATCTCAATGTGTAATAAGACAGACTAGAATAGGCATTTGGCTGCGAGCAGTTGATCTTAAAGGGCATTCTTAGACTATGAAGAAGTTAATCTCCTAAGGCACTGAGTTCCTGAACAAATGATTGATACATAACACAACTTGTATTGGCTCTTCCTGGTCCCATGTTAGTTGATATTGTTAACAGTTCTCTCAAGCGCTGTCCCTCCCTCCTTCAAAACTGCTGTGTTCACCCATCTCCTCAAAAAAAAACCTTGACTGCACTGTCCTTATAAACTGCCACCCCATCTCCAACCTCCTTTGCCTCTCAGGACCTTGAACATGTTTCCTCCCAAATCCATGCTCATATTTCCCAGAACGCCATGTTTGAATCCCTCCGATAAGATATCCACCCCTGCCACGGTACCGAAACAGCTCTTATCATAGTTGCAAACAACATCCTATGTGACTGTGACAAAGGCAGACTATTCCTCCTCATTCTTCTCGACCTGTCTGCAGCCTTTGACATAGTTGACCACACCAACCTCCTCCAACATCTCTTCACGGTCGTCCGGCTGGGTGTGACTACACTCACCTGGTTACATCCTTTTCTAACTAATTGCAGCCAGAGTATTGCCTGCAATGGCTTCTCTTCCCACTCCTGCACTGTTACCTCTGGTATCCCCCAAAGTTCTGTCCTTGGCCCCCTCCTATTTCTCATCTACCTGCTGTATCTCAGCAATTTCATCCGAAAACTCAGCATCGGTTTTAACATGCATGCTGACAATGTCCAGCTCTACCTCACCACCATCTCTCTCGACTCCTGTCACTAAATTATCAGACTACTTGTCCAATATCAAGTGCTGGCTGAGCAGAAATTTTCTCCAATTAAATATTTGGAAGACCGAAACCATTGTTGTTGGATCTGCTACCTAGCTATCAACTCCATCCCTCTCCCTGGCAACTGTCTGAGGTTGAACCAGACTGTTCGCAAATTCAGTGTCATATTTGACCTGAGATGAGCTTCCAATCACATATCCATGCCATCACTAAGACTACCTATTTCGTCTCTGTAACATCCCCTAACTCCCCCACCCCCCATGCCTCAGCTTATCTGTTGCTGAAACCGTCATCCATGCCTTTGTTACCACTAGACTTGACTATTCCAACGCATTCCTGGCCGGCCTCCCACATTTTACCCTCCGTCAACTTGAGGTCATCCAAACTAACGCCTATGTCTTCCTTCTCACCAAGTCCCATTCACCCATCGTTTCTGTGCTTGCTGACCTACACTGGCTCACGGTTAAACAATGTCTTGATTTTAAAATTCTCATCCTTTGCAAATCCCTCCATGGCCTTGCCGTCCCTACCTCCCTAATTTCCTCCAGCTCCACAATCCTTCAAGATATCCATGCTCATCTAATTGTGAGCATCTTCAATTTTAATTGCTCCACCATTGGTGGCTGTCCCTTCAGTTGCCTAGGCCCTAAGCTCTGGAATTTCCTTCCTAAACCCCTCTACTTCTCTTTCAAGACTCTCCTTAAAACCTACCGCTTTGACCAAGCTTTGGCCATCTGCTCTAATATCTCCTTATATGCTCAGTGTAAAATTTTGCTTTAGAATGCCCCTGCAAAGTGCCTTGAGACATTTTATTAAGTTAAAGGCACTATGTAAATACAAGTTTTTGTACGTTTCTCAAGGCATCCTTCAGTGCAAAGCGGTTTTAAATTTTTCAGCTACGTGGTAAGGAGTTGAGGAAATATTTGACTATTTCCAGTTATGCAGAAAGGTTGAATCTATGCAATGTTTACTAGCTCAAACCTACTTTACACTCCAGTCGATAAATCTTAACACACAAAGTTCTGAGTGTATTTTTTCCTCCTGTGTGTTGGATGTGATCTGTATAATCGAATTTTTGGTTTCTAGGTGGATGTAGGAGTTGTGCATTTTATTCCTCTGGTGAAACCACAGATTAACCAACCCTTCAAACTGGTGGAAAAAGTGGTGAGATGCATCTTCAGCTTTAGGAGAAAGTACTGCCGAAGAGGAGTTGAGTAAGTTTTATTTTATTTTTATTTAGAGATACAGCACTGAAACAGGCCCTTCGGCCCACCAAGTCTGTGCCGACCAAGAACCATCCATTTATACTAACCCTACAGTAATCCCATATTCCCTACCACCTACCTACACTAGGGGCAATTTACAATAGCCAATTTACCTATCACCTGCAAGTCTTTGGCGGTGGGAGGAAACCGGAGCACCCGACGAAAACCCACGCGGTCACAGGGAGAACTTGCAAACTCCACACAGGCAGTACCCAGAATTGAACCCGGGTTCCTGGAGCTGTGAGGCTGCGGTGCTAACCACTGTGCCGCTGTGTCTCTATTCTTCTATTTTTATGACAGTAAGGAAAATTGATCACAATTGTAATGTAGTTTATATACAACTGATATTTTAGTATAGTTGGTTGACAAAAACAAAACGGTAATAAAAGATCTTTCACAAGCTGCAGTTAACTGTGAAACTGGATGTTGCAGTCAGTGGTGAAGCAACAGCGCTCGCTGCTGACCTCAGAGAAAGCTACCAACAAAGATCTAGCGATCTCTGTGGCATGGTCTTTTCGTTTAGTGAAGTCAGTTTGAATCTGGTGACAATCTCCAGGCGTCCAGCAACAAGTGATGTCATTAAGCAGGATAAGCAGCCAATCACATCGAAGTATTCTCATAAACTGCAAACCAGGAAGCAAGAACCATTATAATAAAAGCAAAATACTGCGGATGCTGGAAATCTAAAATAAAAACAAGAAATTCTGGAAATACTCAGCAGGTCTGGCAGTATCTGTGGAGAGAGAAGCAGAGTTAACGTTTCAAGTCAGTGACCCTTCTTCAGAACTTTATAGCAAAAACCATTAAATCGTTTCACTTTTAATACTTAAATTTTAGAGAGTGAAACAAATAATTGGGACACTTGAGACTAAGATAGAAACTAAAATATTATATAAACAAGCTTTAGAAAAATAAAATGTGGAATTTATTATATTGGAGGAATTTGACATTCAACAAATATCAAATTACTCTTTCAGGGCCAGTGAGGCTGTTCAGCAGTAATTATGAATCATTCAACAAAGTGTAGCCTTTTCAAGGGTTTTTACAGCATGACTATGAGTTGGATTTTATGCTCCTGTAGAAGGTGGGTTTTTGGCAGGGGGGGCGGAGAATCGCCGCGGAGTCGTCCGCAATTGAACCTGACACCGCAATGCCGGTTTCCGATTTTCTTGGAGGCAAGTGGATACTGTTGGTGGGGGGTGGGAGGGGGGTAGATCTCGGCAAGTGGGTACTGTTAGGAGGGGGATCTTGGCAACTGTGTCGGTGGTTTTTGTCAGGGGTCCAGTACAGGGTACTTGAGTGGCATTGGTATGGCCATGATAGCTTGCACTTATTGAAAAATTGCGAGCAACATCAATCCATACCATAGAGCTAATGCAGGAATCCTGCATAACCAAAATTAACACAAATCCTGGATTGGTGTACTTTACTTTTTGAAGGAAGCCAAAAGTCCAAGGAGGATGGAGATGGCTATGATTCACCCTGTTTTCCCAGATCCCCTTGCTGTGCTGAAGCATCTCTGCCGGAGGCAGGCCCAAGAGGCAGCTGCAGCTCAAGAAGAAGCTCCAAGACACGAGCAGCAGCAGCTGCCAAGGCAAAGAAGAGCCCAAAAACGCCAGTAAGTCTATAGGACTCTGCTGACATACCCGCAGATGTCTGAGTGAAACCGCCAGAGAAGACTGCGGCTGTCCAGAGAGGCCGTCACAGACCTCTGCGTACTGCTGAACCATGATATGTGACCAATGGGTTTTGGTGGTCACCCTATACCTGTGGCCCTCAAAATTACCCTGGCCCTAATCTTTTATGCCTCTGGATCATTCAAGGGATCCACCGGTGTCATGTGTAAGGTCTCTCAATCCACTTTGCACCACTGAATCAAGGAGGTTACCAATGCATGGTTCAGGAGTGCTGACGACTATGTATGCTACAGGACAGACCCTGAGAGTTAGGCTGAGAGGGCCACTGGATTTGGGGCCATTGCGGGATTCCAGCAGATCCAAGGTGTGATCAACTGCACACATGGCCACCAAGACCCCCAAGGACCAACCAGCCGCCTTCATAAACTGAAAGGGGTTTCATTCAATTAATGTCCAACTGGGACGTGACCACAGAAGGCACTTCCTACAAGTATGCGTCCACTTCCCGGGAAGCTGCCATGACTCATAGATGCTTAGCCAGTCTCAGGTGCCACTGTTTTTCACTCTCCCTGTTCGCCTTCAAGGGTGGATTCTTGGGGATAAGGGTTACCCCTTGAAGACATTGTTTTGACACCAGCAAGTAACCCCAGCAATGATGCAGAAGAGCGTTAACACCTGCCATGGATCCACCCGAGCGACCATCGAGTAGCCCATTGGTATGCTAAAGATGTTGTTCCACTGCCTCAATAGATCTGGTGAAGCTCTTCAGTATGCCCCAGACAGCAATTGTGCGCATTGTTGTGATCTGTGTTCTACACAACATAACTACAGAGGGGGGAGGCTTTGCCAGATGAAGAAATACAAGAGCGTGAGACATCCTCTGATGAAGAGGACACAGAGGGCACACAAGGCCAAGTATGCATGGAAAATCAGAATAGTGAGCAGCACGCAAGGGAGGCAAGGCAAAGACTAATAACTGCACGTTTTCACAATCCATGAATTTCAATAAATATGCTTGTTACCAAAACTCTCCATCATGCATGTAGTTTTAAGCCCTCTGCCTACATAATATCTGTCTCGCCAGCATGAATGGCAGCAACAAATTGAGCCAGTGCCCTTGTGACATCATTCGTGCAATTAAACATCATGCTCATTGGCATGTCAGTGATGTCAGTGGTCACACTGGCAATGCTGTAAGGCATATGATTGAATTGCAGGAGGCACGTCACTCGATGATGGAATGTGGTTTTCAAACTCTAAAGGCTGATGATTGGCAGAAAAGCACATTTAATTAAAGTAAACGTGACATATCTGTCTTACCCATGAATACCCACATATGGCATGGTGTCTTTTTAATACATTTGTGGGTGTTCCTTCGGAGTGTAACCTCTGCACTAGCAGCTGGACTGGTAGAACACTGCTGATCAGGCTGCTCCTTGGCCTGTGATGACTTTGGCGGTTGTCCTCTGGGTGCCTGAGGCCTGGACGGCCTCAACTGCCTGAAGGTTTCCTGCACTGGTGCAGGAATGTCCACAGATGTCACGGCTGCTGGAGCTGGACTCACTGGTGGAGGAGCTGAGGAGCCCATGTCCACTCTCAAATAGCCCTGAGGAGAGTGCCCAGATGTGGAGGTCTGCCTCTCTTCCTCCCTCTCAAGATTCATTGGAACCTCCCTGCTCTTCGGAGAAGGACTATGAGCAGGAAAACACTCCTCCTCTCTCCCTGCTACTGCTGATTTGAAGTCATGGCCAAGGCAAGGGTTTGCAGGTCATGACGCATCTGTGGATTGTGGCTCTCCATGAGGCTCGCCAACCTCTCGAGGAATGAAGCCATGCGCTCATATGCGTGGGATGTGGCAGCAGTCATGACATAAAAACAAGAAATGCTGGAAATACTCAGCAGGTCTGGCAGCATCTTTGGAGAGCGAAGCAGGGTTAATGTTTCAGGTCAGTGAACTTTCATCAGAATCCAGCATCTGCAGTATTTTCCTTTTATTTTAGCTGTCATGGCATAGATGGACTCCTCCATCGTATGCTCATGGCTGCGCATAGCCTCTGGCATCTCCACCATATGTTGCCTTACCTATCCCTGCAACTCCAGCATCCCCTGTGCTGTTGACACCAGAGGCTCGTCATTAGCCTGGGGCTCAGCATAGACCTGGATACCCATAGTCTTCTGACTGCCAGAGGCCTTGCTGTCTCTGCTGCAGCCAACTGCTCAGGTGCGTGTGTGGTGCTCTCACCAGCTTGTGACCCTGAATCTAATGCCGATGTGATACCCACCGAGTTGAGAATATCTGCGCTGGTGGAAGGTGCAGGAGAGTCATGGGACGTTGCATCCTCCAAGTGTTCCTCGTCTTCAGAGGTTGTCGTTGTTCCATCATTGTCTGGAATCATTTGCGAGCGGCAGCCTGTAAGATACAATGTAAAGAACAGACATTTAGGCATTATGGTACACTTTTCCCACTGATGACAGCATTGCATATCTCTATAAAATGTAATTTTGATTAATTCTATGTTTGGCGATAATTACTCTCTTCAGCTGGGACCCCGAGCTCGCTGTCGGATATAACACCTGTTTCTTGGCTCCCGGCTAATTTGAGCGGCTTCTCTTCAGCCTGAGACAAAGGTCGCAGGTCAGGCACCCCACCATCAGTCCTGGTTGCCTCCTTGCTGTTGTGGGCCCTCTTCTGAAAGATCAAGGATGCAGCTATTGCCAAGTTCCAAACGTATCTGCATCACGTAAATACTAACATGTGCCAAACATCTGCACCTGGGGATGTGTCTGCTCTACTGCTGATACTGACTCTACCTGTCATGGGTCTCAATTGGGCTAAGTTAGAAACGAGGGAGACTGGTCTCATGTATGCAGTCAGTCATCTGCCATCATTACACTATGACCCTCCTATCATTGAAATGGCTGAGGCAACTGTGCGGCATTAAGCCTTGTGAGCAAGCAGATCACAACAAGCTATCTAGAACTGTGCAACTTATCTTGGCTGAGTGTCAGAGGTCATTGACCCTCTTCCTGCACTGCACCCAGTTACGCTGGTTGACCCCACGGCTACTAACCTCCTCTGCGATCTCCGTCCAGGCTTGCTTGGTCAACTGGGAGGACCTCTTCTTGCCAGCGCTGGGAAAAAGAATCAGCAGAGAGGCATCACTGAAGCATGGGACCAACCTTGACTGTCCATCTGTCATTGCTGTAATTGTGCCCAGAGGTGGGAGAATGCTGCTTTCAGATAAAGTAATGTTTTGAAGAGCACAGACTTTTAGCCTCAAGAACCTGATGCTAAAAGAATACAGAGATGGCGCCAGCACCTGCTCCAACATCAGGTGCCACCATTAATGGTGGCGCCAAGGCCACCCCGACCACTTAATTGGGGGAGAACGCCATCGTCATTATGCTAAATGGCCACCCGTCGCATAATCTTGGTGGCATAGCCGCTTGCTTCACAGGTGGGACGGCCACCATTTTGCACACCTGCTGCTGCTCCCGGTGGCTGGATAATAAAATTCAGCCCTAAGAGTGCAAAGGAACAAGTCCTTCAGTGATTTCTAAATGATTACATTCTGGACGTTCTCAACAGTGCACCCTCTAGAGAAGTATAGAATCACTGACAGGCAACTTCTGGATTTCCGTATTTAACTGTGCATGTACAGACTCCAGAAGTTGTCATTTTCAGAGGAGTAATGACGGTGAATGTGAATCATCAAAAATGCAGTCAGATCAAACTGTTTACATCTCACAAAAGTACAAATGAGGAAAACTTGTTCAGCCCAGCCAGCGTGTCCTGTTACTTCGCTCCATTGCAGGACCCCAGTCTGTTTTCATCATCATTTTGCCTTGACATCTAATCAGTATCTGCTGTCTGATAATTAGAAATAGTTTTTTTTTTATATATGCTCCAGTTAGATGACAATCAAATCCATAAGATAAATATTAAGTGAAATAAGTTGATTAAGTAGTCTTTTACTTCCTAGTTCGAACTGATTCACACAGTACTGCTCATATTCATGCTATTTACGTTGAAAACCTCAATTGTTTCTTATCCTCCTGTTCCAATTTCTTTTCCATTGGCAGTAGTAGACTCGTTTTGCGCTCTAATAACCATAGTGATTTAACAATGCAGTCACACCGGCAGGACAGACCCAGCAGAGGTGGTGGCACAGTGGTATACAGTCAGAAGGGAGTTGCCTATGGAGTCCTCAACATCGACTCTGGACCCCATGAAGTCTCATGGCATCAGGACAAACATGGGCACGGAAGCCTCCTGCTGATTACCACCTACCACCCTCCCTCAGCTGATCAGTCAATACTCCTTCATGTTGAACATCACTTGGAGGAAGCACTGAGGGTGGCAAGGGCACAGAATGTACTCTGGGTGGGGGACTTCAGTGTCCATCACCAAGAGTGGCTTGGTAGCACCACTACTGACCAAGCTGGCCGAGTCCTAAAGGACATAGCTGCTAGACTGGGTCTGCGGCAGGCGGTGAAAGGAAAAACATACTTGACCTCGTCCTCACCAATCTGCCTGCTGCAGATGCATCTGTCCATCACAGTATTGGCAGGAGTGACCACTGCACAGTCCTTGTGGAGATGAAGTCCCGCCTTCACATTGGGGATACCCTCCATCGTGTTGTATGGCACTTCCACCGTGCTAAATCGGATAGATTTTGAACAGATCTAGCAATGCAAAACTGGGCATCCATGAGGCGCTGTGGGCCATCAGCAGCAGCAGAATACTCAACCATAATCTGTAACCTCATAGCCTGGTATATCCCCCACTCTCCCATTCCCATCAAGCCAGGAGACCAACCCTGTTTCAATGAAGAGTGCAGGAGGGCATGCCAGGAGCAGCACCAGGCATACTTCAAAGTGAGGTGCCAACCTGGTGAAGCTACAAGCCAGGACTATCTGCATGCCAAACTGCGTAAGCAGCATGCTTTAGACAGAGCTAAGCAATTCCATAACCAACGGATCAGATCTAAGCTCTGCAGTCTTGCCGCATCTAGCCGTGCATGGTGGTGGACAATTAAACAACTAACTGGAGGAGGTGGCTCCACAAATATCCCCATCCTCAATGATAGGGGAGCCCAGCACATCAGTGCGAAAGATAAGGCTGAAGCATTGCAACAATCTTCAGGCAGAAATTCCAAGTTGTTGATCCATCTCGGCCTCCTCCAGAAGTCGCCAGCATCACAGATGCCAGACTTCAGCCAATTGGATTCACTCCGCGTGATATCAAGAAACAACTGAAGGCACTGCATACTGCAAAGGCTATGGGCCCTGACAATATTCCGGCAATAGTACTGAAGACCTGTGCTCCAGAACTTACCGTGCCCCTAGCCAAGCTGTTCCAGTACAGCTACAACACTGGCACCTAGCCTGCAATGTTGGAAAATTGCCCAGATATGCCCTGTCCACAAAAAGCAGGACAAGTCCGACCCGGCCAGTTACCGCCCCATCAGTCGACTCTCAATCATCAGTAAAGTGGTGGAAGGTGTCATCAACAGTGCCATCAATTGGCACTTTCTTAGCAATAACCTGCTCAGTGACTCTCAGTTTGGGTTCCGCCAGTGCCACTCAGCTCCTGACCTCAGTACAGCCTTGGTTCAAACATGGACAAAAGAGCTGACCTCTAGAGGTGAGGTGAGAGTGACTGACATCAAGGCAGCATTTGACCGAGTATGGCATCAAGGAGATCTAGCACAATTGGAGTCAATGGGAATCAGGAATCTGGAGGAAAACTAGAGTCATACCTAGCGCAAAGGAAGATGGTTATGGTTGTTGGAGGTCAATCATCTCCAGGACATCATTGCAGGAGTTCCTCAGGGTAGTGTCCTAGGCCCAACCATCTTCAGTTGCTTCATCAATGACTTTCCTTCAATCATGAGGTCATTCAATCATGCGACTCCTCAGATACTGAAGCAGTCCGAGTAGAAATGCAGCAAGACCTGGACAATATCCAGGCTTGGGCTGATAAGTGGCAAGTGCCAGGCAATGACCATTTCCAACAAGAGAGAATCTTTTGACATTCAATGGCATTACCATAGCTGAATCCCTCACTATCAACATCCTAGGGGCTACCATTGACCAGAAACTTAACTGGAGTAGCCATATAAATACTGTGGCTACAAGAGCAGGTCAGAGGCTAGGAATCCTGCAGTGAATAACTCACCACCTGACTCCCCAAAGCCTGTCCATCATCCACAAGGTGTATGATGGAATATTGTCAACTTGCCTGGATGGGTGCAGCTCCAACAACACTCAAGAAGCTCGACACCATCCAGGACAAAGCAGCCCGCTTGATTGGCACCCCATTAACCACCTTCAACATTCACTCCCTCTACCACCGACGCACAGTGGCAGCAGTGTGTACCATCTACAAGATGCATTGGAGCAACTCACCAAGGCTCCTTCGACACCACCTTCCAAACCTCTATCAACTAGAAGGACAAGGGCAGCAAATGCATGGGAACACCACCACCTGCAAGTTCCACTCCAAGTCACACACCATCCTGACTTGGAACTATATCGT
The DNA here is from genome assembly GCF_036365525.1 of Heterodontus francisci. Classification (NCBI taxonomy): domain Eukaryota; kingdom Metazoa; phylum Chordata; class Chondrichthyes; order Heterodontiformes; family Heterodontidae; genus Heterodontus; species Heterodontus francisci. The sequence goes on from NC_090383.1 coordinate 50,579,705, forward strand.
CATTCCTTCACTGTCGCTGGGTCAAAATCCTGGAACTCCCTTCCTAACAGCACTTTGGGTGTACCTACCTCACATGGACTGCAGCAGTTCAAGAAGGCAGCTTAAAGGTGTGCAAAGGAAACCCAATCCCAGTACGAATGGCAGACCCGGAAGCCCGACATGATCCGGCCCGAATCCGACACGTGTCCTCCGATCCCATTGGGGTTGGGAAGCAGGCCTTTACATCAGTACATGGGTAAAGGCCTGCTACCCAACCCAACCCCGCCGTGTCCCGATGACGTGTCTGGTTCGGGCTGGGTCATATCTGGCTTCCGAGTCCAGCATTCGGGCTCAGTCGGGTTTCCTTTGCACATCTTTTAGGCAGCTCACCACCACCTTCTCAAGGGCAATTATGGATGGGCAATAAATGTTGTCCTAGCCAGCGACGTCCACATCTCATGAATGAATTTAAAAAAACTACATTCGTGTTAGTGCAAAGCTGTTATGGCTGTGCACAGATGACAAACTTGCAGACTATATGTCAGATGTGAAGTATAGCAGAGCAGCTTCTCCTTTTGGACCCTGTTTGCAAGATTCCCACTGCAAATGCATGCGTGGTCCTCAGTTGAGAACAGGAATGGACTTGGGGATGATGCTCCCCACAGTTAGAATGCTCTGCCCTCACTCATTAACAAGGTTCACACGTGAAGAATGCGCACTTGTAAGGTGCTAGGCACACGTGGAACTGTACTCTAGGAAGAAGTCAACACTGGCAGGAAAGACAGGGAAATGAGAAAATATTAGAACAGTTCCTAGAAAGAGAAGGCGGGTGTCTTGACTCACTGCTACCCAGTTTCTGGTGAAGTCTTTTTAAAAAGATTTTTTTAAACATAAAGACAGAATGCTGGAAAAAGCTTAGCAACTCTGGTTCACTTCAGATGATGGGCCATCAACCTAAAATATTAACTGTTTCTCTCTCCACAGATGCTGCCAAACCTGCTGAGTGTTTTCAGCATTTTCTGTTTTTATTTCAGATTTCAAGCATCTGCAGTATTTTACTATTGTATTTTAATGACAGCATTTTGTAAAAACAGAATCAAGTTCTTGTCTGAATTACATAAACTTACTTCCTTAACATTCTTCCAATCTAAATATGAACTGTAGATGGCAACAATCCACTTCATGATAACTGGCTGTTAGAATCTGTTACTGATTCACAGTTATTTAGTTAATTGTCAATTATAAAAAAAATTTTGTATAAAAATTCAGAACATGCCAGAATATATTGTGAACAAAAGCATTTAAGAAAAAAATGTTTTGGTCCTTTCTAGAATTTTATTTCCTGAAGCTCTGAGATTACAGCTAACAGAACAAATGCTGTGCGCTGCTGATGTCGATCCGACACTCCGCCCAGGTCAACTTTCTATACCTCAGTTCAGGGCTCTATGTGATGCGTATAGCCAACTGTGCAATGAAAACCAAAATCTTTTCGCTTACAACTTCAGAGAAGAATTACGACAAAAGAAGCTTTTACGTAAAGAAAAAAAATTACATTGAAGAGTATGAAACAAGTGAAAGTTGATGACACATTCGGAGCTGGAACTCTATTAGTTGCTAAAGCTACATTGTTAACTCTTTTAAATTGACACTCATTAAAAAGAAGTCTTTAAAATCAGCTTCATGACTAGCCTGATTTAGTATCATCCCATAAGCTACTTCTATTGGGGCTGTTTACCTTTACCTTGAGCAAAGCGATAGGGATTTGAAACTGAAGAGGTTGGAAACTTACTTTCAGGGGCTGCAACAATTATTTTGTTCTTTCGAGTATGTTGGTTTTGTAGTATGGTAGGCACTAGAGTGGGAAAGCTGTGGCGGTGACCGCTGTATTAAATTATTACAAAAGCATGCAGCAGTAACTTCAATACTGCATAACAAATAACATGGCATTTTGTACTGATTTTAACACATTGCTTGATATTTGTTTTTTTTAAAATGTGGGACCATGGCTGTAGATTCCCACACACTGAGATTGAAAATAACCTGCTAAAATCTGTGGAGGTCGAGGTGAAACATGGGTCAACTGTTGGGAAAATACTGGAGGCAGCTAGGGGGCGAAAGTAACAAAGACTAACGGATGATACCAAGATTGAATATAGCCGGGGGATGCATGGGGGCATCAGATAAATTGCTATCATATGAGAATATGTGTTGGAGTTGGGAGTCAACAACCTCCACTAACATGCCCTCCCACCTCTTGCCTACTGAACAGTAGTATTGTAGGGATTGACCTGCGCTTATGCCTGGAAGCACTTTATTACATGAATTTCTCCCCCCCCCCCCCCCCCCCCAACACATAAAAAAACCTCATAATTTAAACCAATCTAAGCTATGCAGTCCTATTGATGTTTCTGTAGAGGTAACATTGGCTGGACCAACACATACTTCATTGCCATAGGAGAACTGGAGTCTGCTTTTGAATGCACTGATGCTTGATGCTCCACTTTTGATGATGTACTTTTTAATTAGCTGCATATTCCTTATAGGCACTTTTAGAAAATTCACAAAAAAGTACTAGAACATGACATTATATGTCCCAACCTCTAAACTAGACACATGTTTCCAGTAAAAAAGCTCGAATTAGCTACATGATTAATGTGGTGCCAAATAGTTGAAGCAGCAGCAATGATGGTGCAGCAGTTATTGAATGAGTAGTCTGGAGTCCTAGACTCATAACCATACCCTACCATGGCAGTTGGAGAATTTGAATTCAGTTTTTTTTAAAATCTCGAAATAGAAAACTGGAATTGGTAAAGAGATGTAATAAATGGACACTTGGATAATAATGATCTGATTCTGCATAGTCAACATGGATTTCTGAATGGGAAATCATGTTTGTTGAACCTGTTGGAGTTTTTTGAGGATGTTAAAGGTTAGGCCTTTATTCGTTAGCATTTAAAAAGATGAGAGGTGATCTTAAGATTCTGAGGGTGCTTGACAGAAGATGTTTCTACTAGTGGGGCAATCTCGAATTGGGGACATAGTTACTGAATAAGGGGACACTCATTTAAACTTGAGTTGCAAAGGAATTTCTTCCCTACCCCACAGAGCTGTGGGAGCTAGATCACTGCAAGTATTTAAAGAGGAGATAGATAGCCCTCAACGCCCTCATATTTCAAAAGTCTATGAGGAGCTGGCACGAAAGTTGAGGTTTGGGGCACATCAGCCACGATCTTATCGAATGGCGGGGCAGGCTTGAGGAGCCGATTGGCCTACTCTTGCTCCTAATTCTTATGTTCTTATATTACTAACAGTTGATAAAGGCGAGTGGGTGGACATAGGATACTTGGATTTTCAGAAGGCGTTTGATAAAGTCCCCCACAGGAGGTTAGTTAGCAAAATTAAAGAACAAAGAATAGGAGGTAATATATTGGTATGGATTAAGGATTGGTTAACAGACAGAAAACAAAGAGTATGAATAAATGGGTCATTCTCGCGTTGGCAGGCTGTGACTGGTGGGATACCGCAAGGATCAGTACTTGGGGCCCCAGCTGGTCACAGATAACACAAAACAAGGTGAAAATGTGTGTTGTGAGGAAGATGCAAAAGGGATTTGGACAGACTTGGTGAATGGGCAAGAATGTGGCAGATGGAATATAATGTGGAAAAATGTGAGGTTATCCACTTTGGTAGGAGAGTTCCGATGAAGGGTCACTGACCCGAAACGTTAATTCTGCTTCTCTTTCCACAGATGCTGCCAGACTTGCTGGGTGATTCCAGCATTTCTTGTTTTTATTTCAGATTTCCAGCATCCGCAGTATTTTGCTTTTATTATATTGGTAGGAGGGCTAGTTGTGTAGAGTATTTCTTAAATGGTAATAGATTAGAAAGTGTAGATGTACAACGGGACCGAGGTGGCCTTGTCAATAAGTCACTGGAAGGTAACATGCAGCTGCAGCAAGCAATTAAGAAGGCTAGTGGTATGTTGGCCTTTATCGTAAGTGGATTTGAGTACAGGAGTAGCGAAGTCTTACTTCAATTTGGTTAGATTGTGTGCAATTTTGGTCCCCTTAACTTAGGAAGGTTATTATTGCCATAGAGGGAGTGCAACGAAGGTTCACCAGAATTGTTCCTGGGAATGGTGGGACTATCCTATGAAGCACGATTGGGGAAACTGGGCCTGTAGTCTCTCGAGTTTCAAAGAATGAGAAGTGATCGCATTGAAATCTACAAAATACTTAAAGGGATAGACAGGTAAGATGTTTCCCCTGGGTGGGAAATCTAAAACAACGGACAGAAGTTCAAAATGAGGGGGAAGCCACTTAGGACAGAGATGAGGAGAAATTTTTGGAATTCTTTACCCCAGAGGGCTGTAGAAGCTCAGTCATTGAGTGTTTAAAGTAGAGATTGACAAATTTCTAAATACCAATGAAATAAAGGGCTATGGGACTGGTGTGGGATAAAGGCATTGAAGTGGTTGATCAGCCATGATCATATTGAATGGCGGGGCAAGCTTGATGAGCTGAAGGGCCTACTCCTGCTCCTTTGTGCCTAAGTGGCCTTGAAACTGTCAGATTGTCATTTAAAAACCCAACTGGTTCACTAATGTTCTCAAGCCATTCAGATGTAACAAACTGCTACACAACGGTTCAAGACGGCAACTCTCCAGAAACTGCTCGGCTCCTAGGGCTTGTCAATAATGGCCACTTTCCGGTAGTGGGGAAAATAGAAACTTAATGAGGTTGATGTTCAGCATGTCATGCAGCTGCAAAACTGATTTTGCAAGGTAGTTGCCTATTTCAAGAATCACATAATTTATGCCCATTGATTTTTTTAATGCAAATTGGACAGTTTCAACAATGATCTGCAGTGTCAATTTTAACACCCTGGAAAGTTGGCAATCTGCTCAATACTGGATAACATGCATAAAATACTCGTGTAGTATTTTAATGGTGGTGTTAACCCATTGCATACAAATCTGTTCAATCCATTCAATAAATTAATGAAAAATCTGAGGAGAGGTGAGAGTCATTATCACGCAGGAGCCCATTCGGCCCATCAAGTCTATGCTGGCTCTCTAGTGCTAACTACACACTCAATATTTCCTTCCACCTTCAAAGATCTATGTACATGAACCCCGAGGTCTTTCTGTTCCTGCACTCTTTAGAACTGTGCCATTAAGTCTATATGACCTCTCCCGAGCCATTCTGCCAAAATGCATCTTCACACCTCTGTACTGAATTCTATCTTCCACTTGTCTGCCCATTCTGGTAACCTTTGTCCTGTTGCAGTCGATTGGTATCATCTTCACTGCTTGCCACAACTCCAGGTTTGATGATATCAGAAGATTTAGAAGTTTTACTCTCTATTTCAATATCCAAAAAGCAGTGACTTACCCTGTAGTATTTATTACGGTATGTTCCAATGACTTCTAAGTTGAAAGAAGCCAGTTCTAATCAAGGATAATTGGTTTGAATATTAGAGTTTGATTTAGTCTCAGTTGCCAGAGAGAGGGATGGAATCGTTGGCAAGGAAGTGGAATTTTTGGTGGGGCTGAAGACAATAGCTTCAGTCTTCCCAATATTGGAGGAAATTTCTGCTCATCCAGGACTGGCTGTCAGATGAGCAGTGACAGTTTACAGATAGAGGAGTCCGAGCTGGGTGTCATCAATGTGTATTTGGAAACTGATGTGTTTTTGGATGATATGAGTAAGGGCAGCGTGCAGATGGGAAATAGGAGGGAGCCAAGAATAAGATCCTTGGGGACACCAGAGGTATCTATATGTAAAATCGTGATTCTCTGGCTACAATTAGAAGATCAGAATGGAACCAGGTGAGTGCAGTCCCACCCAGCTGGAGAATGAAGGAGCGGTGTTGGAAGAGGATGGTGTGATTACCTGTTTCAAAGGCCGCACGGACAGGATGAGGAGGGATACATAATCACATTAGATGCAATTTGTGAACCAGACTGTTTGCAACCTGTGACATATTTGACCTCAAGATGAGCTTTCAATCACAGATCTGCACCTCCGTAACATCACCCGTCTTGTACCCCTACCTCAGCTCATCTGCTGCTGTAATGCTCATCCATGGCCTTTGTTACCTCCAGAATCGATTATTCTAGTGCACTCATGGTTGGCCTCCCATATTTCACCCTTTGTAAACTCGAGGTCCTCCAAAACTCTGCTGCCAGTGTCCTAACTCTCACCAAATGCCATTCACTCATCATCCTGTGGGCAGCACAGTGGCGCAGTGGTTAGCACCGCAGCCTCACAGCTCCAGCGACCCAGGTTCAATTCTGGGTACTGCCTGTGCAGAGTTTGCAAGTTCTCCCTGTGACTGTGAGGGTTTTCGCCTGGTGCTCCGGTTTCCTCCCACAGCCAAAAGACTTACAGGTTGATAGGTAAATTGGCCATTATAAATTGCCCCTAGTATCGGTAGGTGGTAGGGGAATTGAGGGAAGGTGGGGATGTGGTAGGAATATGGGATTAATGTAGGATTAGTATAAATGGGTGGTTGATGGGCGGCACAAACTCGGTGGACCAAAGGGCCTGTTTCAGTGCTGTATCTCTAAATAAATAAATAAAAATAAATCCTGTGCTCACTGACCTACCAGGCTCCCAGTTAAACAATGCCAATTTTAAAATTCTCATGTTGTTTTGAAATCCCTCCAAAGCATGACCCCCTCCCTAGCTATGCAAACTCTTCCAGCCATACAACCCTCTGAGATATCTTGTGCTTCTCTTCTGGCCTCGTGAGCATCCCCGATTTTAATCACTTCACCCTTGGTGGCTATGCTTTCAGCCGCTTAAGCTTTGGCATTCCCTCCCTAAACTTGTCTGCCTTTCTACCTTGCTCTCCTCCTTCAAAACATTCCTTAAAGCCTACCTCTTTGACAAAGTTTTTGGTCATCTAATATCTCACTATCATATTTTGTTTTATAATGTCTCAAACACTTTGGAACATTTTATTAGGGTTAAAGGTGCTATATAAATAGAGGTGGTTGTTGGATAATATATTGCACATATCACCCCAAGTTGGATATTATGACTTTTTTTTTAAAGTCCAATTTTACATCTTCCTCCCAGGCTTCATCCACCACTGCTGCTGGGAGGGGGAGAAGAACAACTTGGGGTTTATTTCCCTCTGTCCCATAGGGAATCATCTGATTTGAATTGTCCAACTCTCCCAACAGCGGAAGCAAAATTTGAAAGAGAATTTGGAAAACACACAAACCTGTATTCTACTATTCCAGGACACACTATATTAGAGCTGTAAAATGAAACAAACATGTCCAGGTTGAGGTAGGAATTTGTTTCAAAGAAGCTCCTTGCATATGGACACAAATGAATGAACTCAGTAGTTAACCAAAGTTAGCATCCTCATAAAGGTTTAATTAGACTTGGGTAAAATATGCTTTGACCAATGGTATGCCAAGTTTCTTCAATGTAATGTCATCAATAGGAGAACAACACAGAACTTCTTGAATACATTGTGCATATTTATTCCACATCAGAACACTTTTCAGCATATTTGATGTCAAGTAGTCATTCAACAGAATACAAAATATAACCAATTAAAACCAACATTACAATGCAGTTTTCATAAAATTACAATATACACAACCTCCAATGTTTATGTACAAAAAAGACACCTAAATAAGAATGTTAGCATTAAGAGGCATGTGCACTACTGCAGCCTCAACCAAAGCCTGCAGTGCTGAAGACAGTGTTAAATAAGTAGATCTCTTCGTGTCAGGCCACCAGAGGTTTACCTTGGCAAACACAGATAAAACAGAAAACAGTGCCATACTTAGCTTTTTAAAAACTTAAAACTGGACACAATGTAACAAATTCCATCTGTTCATTATCCTGGTGATATAATGTAAACCAATATTTTCCATCTATAAATAAAATTAAGATTTACAGCCTATTAAAATAAGCAATTTTACTTTAACTTGAAAATATTACTTTTGGTGTTCAATACCTTCCTTATTTGCAAATCCAATAGAAAACTAATGTATTATAGAACCCAAACAATAATTTTATTGTCCGCAATGGACAAAAATAATTGACTTCTTTGCTTAATATTTTCTTTAACGAAAACGAGTTTTAAAAATCTACATTTCTGAGGCTAACTGTGGTCTTAGTGCAGACAGCAGTAAGGCAAACTAAACATTGCTTTCCTTTACAAAGCTTTTGCGATCTTTACTTTCAAAACCAAAACAACTGAACAGAAAAGTATAATTTGCAGAACCAAAATAAAGACAGACAATAAACTAAATTCAATTCCTGATCATTTTGTGAAGAGCAGCACTCATTTCAGACTTTGAGCTAAGGCTCTCCATTACTTTCAAGGTTTTCATAGAAGCAGTCTTCATTAACTACAGAAGTTAGGCTCTGGACACTAAATTCTCTCTCCAACACAGAATTCAAGTCAACATTCGGCCCATCGGATTGACTATCCAGAGATCGGTTGTGTTCATGCATGGCTAACAGATTCCCTTTGTTCTTCTTTGTACTGGCACTTTTTCTTTTGATTGGACAGAAGTGGCCACGCACAAGCCTGGGGTGATCATCAGTTTGTTCCATCTCTTCTGTATCCAGTTGTTTATTTGGTGCCTGCTCCACATCAGCTTTATCGTCAACTTCAATTTGCATTTTTTCAAATTGTGCTTTAATTTCATCTGTCAAAGCCTCATTCTTGGACTTGCAGTAATCTTCTTCATCACTCAAAATATCTGATTCCTTTACTTCCTGTCCCTGTTGTTCCTCCACACCACTGTGTTCCTGCTTTGGATATGAAAGGCTACTATGCTCTAGTCCACTTTCTGAGGTATGGCAGCCACTGCTTTGAGTTCCACTGCTCAGGCTACATTCATCAGAATCAACATTATGTTTCCCAGAGTCCTGACTCCAATAAGATGGGGAATGCTTGAACAGTTTTGATGCTCGAGTTGATGCTGAAGTAAAGAAAACAAAACAAAAAATCAAAGTAAGCTGTTATCACAATTTAAAAAGAAATAGCAAGTATTTAATAGACACAAATGGGTGGTCTAGATTTGGTTTTAAGACTGTGGACTAGAGTTCTTGAGAGATTCTTCCAGTGTCTCATGTTATACTGTGTTATACTGAAGAGTGCAAACCAGGAAGGCCATAAGCTCGATCCCTGGTTTGAATAGAGTTACCAGAGATCTGCTGGTGCAACAAGTTGGCCTTGGTATGTCTCGGATAAAATGAATAGGACAGGAAGAATCTCAGAAGGAAAGCTGGAAAGCAGGGTTTTAAAGGACAAATTGAGTGAATGTACCAGCTCAAAAACACAGAGCATGCTCTCTCAGCACACGCTTCCTGACCATCCATTATTCTGTGCAACAGAAACGGGAAGTTTTAATCTAAGTATCTATCCAAGAAAAATTCATGAGATTAAGTTGAATACATGAGTGAGTTGCTTATTTCTAAATGAATTTAATTTCCAGGGCAGCCAAAACTTTGACTCACACTAGTGAAAACTTGGCTAATGTAGGAAAGAATTTTTTATATTTTCTTACCAATTTTAGCAGAGGATGGCACCCTGTTTCTCAGAGGAATCACACGTTCTTTATTCGGTTTCTCAAGTGGTACTTCTGACTTGGTGATATGGCGGCGAACATTCTCCCTCAGAATTGAACGCATCACTTTAATGATATTTGTTTTACTCTCAGGATCACTGCAAATAGTGGAAATAAAGTGAAATAACTGCTGTTTACATGCGAAATATCTTTAAAAGCAAAAGACTTTCTCCCAATAAAGTACATGAAAAGCAACAATTGTGCTTTTGCAAATAAAACCTGAACACTGAGGATTAAATATATGATGGTAGTTTAGTGACACACTATTCTTTGGTGTATTAGCACACTTCATCAAAGAGTGTTAGAATGTGGGGTCTGTCTGAAAGTCCAATGGCAATCGAGGCAACAAGCCATTATGTTAGGGATAGAAGGAAAATTAGAGGACTAGTCAAATTTGGTCACATTTAGGCACCATCTAGTGGCTGAGTGAAAGGTAAGACTGGCTAAGTCTGCGAGGAGATCACCCATTTGCTTTGGCCAGAGTAATGCTGCGTAATATAGGGAGCTCAATATAAATGGAATCCATACCCAATCAAGATGATGTTGCTTATCTGATGAAATCGTTAGACCCAAATCAAATAATCTACAGACTAGTGACAATGCTAGGTGCTGACATTCAAATGCACTACAAATTCCTAACTTACCTCAAGTAAGTGTTTCACTTCCTCATCATGTTTTTAGTTTATCAATTGCATGATTGCAACATAGGAGCAACTGCAAGACAAACTGGTGGCCACAGCTTTTTAAATATAATCTGTTGGTATCCTACAACATGATGGTCAGTGTTGTATAGCACACCATCACATGATTAAGTAATTATAATATTGGATTAAATGTTTAGATATTAAACATTGAGATATAAAATTTTAGACAACGTAATGTGCAATCTTGTAAAGAAGACGAGTAAAGAACATCCAGTAGAAACTCCTGATCTTCCTATTACTAGAGAAGAACAACACTGGGCTGGATTTTGCAGTAAAAATAACAGTGAGACTAATAGCGCTTACAGTTATTAACTTGTCAACTGGACAGCAACCGGACATGTGCAGTTAAATGTCTAAATCAGAAAGTTTCTGTTCAAGATGCCCTACTCCTCCAGAAGCTGCGCTATAACGGAATCGCGCCAACAGACTTGCCATTGAAACTCAGGAAACAGAATGAAGTTGTTGTGCTTAACCGATATATACGCACTATACTCACTAAAATTAGGACTTGTCCGTGTAAGTTCCCTTTTAAAGGCAATACAAGTTTTAATTGCTGCCAAACAGCAGTTTTGGTACTAAAAATGTGACAAGTGTGGAGTCTCATTCCTTCAGATTTTAATTATTGTTAGAGATGTAAAAAAAATTAAATATTTTTAAAAACGCTATCTCTTTTATCTCTCAATCCAATCTATCTTTCCCTTTATTTTGCTTTCTTCACTTGACTTGGTATTTCATTCAATATTCTAATTGACACTTCCTGGTTCAGACTTTGTGCTGCTCATTAATGATTCTTAATCTGATTGGTCAAGGAGACACACAACACAGTTGCTTGCCCTGTTCACAGAGGTCCCAGATGATCTATTGATGGAACCCCATTTTTTTTGGCAGTTGGTTGAGAGGATCTTCCAGAGCAAGACTCCATGGAAAGTCTAGGGAAAGTGCAAGTGTAACAACCACGAAATCCATGCCAATAGCTCTGTTGTAAAGACTTCCCAACTGAAAATTTTTGAGATAGCCAGCTCATATATGATTGTACTTTTTAAAGAAATTGTAATTAGCAGTTCAATTTCCTGAACACACCTACAGACGTGGCATATAGGCAAGAAGAAGCTGTCCTGACAATTAAGCAGCTTTGGAACTGAACATTTCGTGTACAGTTGCCAGGAATTTAGGTTGAGAATAGTTCAGATTAATGGCAATTTTTCTTTGGTTTTAACTGCATCACGTTTAAACTTTCTGGTTGCATGGTAAAATGAGGCTGGATCTTCTGCAATGGGCATCTCATTGCTTGCGATGTTAGACTTTTTCTGCACTCTTCAGCTTGAAATGTTTTTGCACTGTAACTTGCTGGAAGTGCAAGCTGATAACAGTGTGGCAAGGGCAATGGAATCTGGGATCTTAGTGAATGGTGGGTCCAACAGTGTAAATCTCCTTAATGAGTTTTAAGGATTGAGAAAAAGTTGGGTAAATTAAAGTCAAATAAAATACAGAAGGAGGAATTACAGCAAAAGAAAGATTGGATTATGAGAAACGAGACAAAGGAAAAGTAACAAAATAACTAAAAAATGTGAAATTGTACTTTTAAAATCTTGAACAATAATTTACCACATGCAGTATGTGATTGAACAGTTTAAACTATTCCCTTTCTGGGCTGGAGAGGTTGATTGGCATTGTATTAACAATTACCATGCCATTAAAAAGGTACTACGCTGCGTCTAGCCAGCCTCAATTTTCTATGGTGAGTTTAACAAGCAATTAATGTGCAAATCCAACAAAATCTTCAAAATAACAAGGAGGCTCAGGGAGAGATGCTATTTATACGAAGCAAACAGAGGAGCAGTGTAAATTGGAGATTTACAATTGGAAGCTCTGCAGATTCACAACTCATTTCTTACATCCTCTGAGCTTGCTATCCGATTTGAACATTAATAAGGTGTGCGTTGTTAACACATAGTTAATTTCCCAGCAAAATGTAGCCCAGTAATTACTCCCAAAGGATGGGTTCCAACATAAACTTAAATCCAATAAAATCCAGAATGCAAACTTCAATATACTACAGTTTTGGTGTGACGCTACATTCCCTACCTGGCATTGGAAGTACTTACCTTCTCACTACATCTACTGGCAACTTCTACATAGAACACAATTTCAATCACCTTGCCATAGTTTATTACTTAGCTCAATTATTCGTGCTTTAAAATCAGATTTAATTGATTTTAAGCAAGAACAAAGTTTTATGATAATGGATTCATGGTTTCATTTTGATTGGAAAAAGCATGCATTTGCAGTTGAATTTAGCTTTTTGTGGGAACCATACATTAACATTTCTGTAGCGCCAGATTAGTAACAGACTCATGAAACTCTTTGAAGATATCACGATGGTACATAGTGAAAGGGTCATTTAAATAGAATGTAGTGCATCAAGAAACAGTTTATTAAAACCCTTTTTGAAGGTGGTCTTAATTTACTATTGAAAACAGACAAAACATTATTTAGGCTACCTGCTGCACAGCTGAAAAATTGTTTCAGGTCGCCCTTCTAGTTCAGATTTCGTGTGGATTAACTCCCAGATGCAGTTGATATCTGTGCCTGAACCAAAAAAGAAACAAATAATGAAGAAAATTATTATTGCAGAAAGAAAAGTCCCTTGCAGTTTAGTTATGTCACTTCTTGCACTCTGGAATTTATTTATTTATTTAGAGATACAGCACTGAAACAGGCCCTTCGGCCCACCAAGTCTGTGCTGACCATCAACCACCCATTTATACTAATCCTACATTAATTCTATATTCCTACCACATCCCCACCTTCCCTCAATTCCCCTACCACCTACCTATACTAGGGGCAATTTATAATGGCCAATTTACCTATCAACCTGTAAGTCTGGCTGCGGGAAGAAACCGGAGCACCCAGCGAAAACCCATGCGGTCACAGGGAGAACTTGCAAACTCCACACAGGCAGTACCCAGAATTGAACCGAGGTCGCTGGAGCTGTGAGGCTGCGGTGCTAACCACTGTGCCACTGTGGATCAGCAGCTGAAAATTAAGACACAAAAACATTGTAATGGCCTGTAAAACAGCTCAGCTCTTATAGAAAAAAATTCTAATAACATGCATAGAAAGAATTAATTGAACTATGGTTCCTGAAGAAACTAAAAACTTTGTTGCTAAAAACAATTTGTGCTGTTTTTCCAAAAACTAGTTACAGCTCTGTGCTGCGCTTTCACAACTTAGAATAAGCTGCTTGCTTGTTCCCAAAGGTATTATTACACGAGATTAAAAATAACAACTATTTTCCACAGTAAGAAAAGTCAAATCCTTTGGTAGTTTTGGTAAGTAGTTTCTTAAGTAATGACTATAAAAATATGGAATTTCTATTTTTCTGACATTTCCATCCACCAGAAATGACAACATTTTTAAAAATCACAATCCCTGTAGAGTGCTAGAATAAATGACCTGGAACTAATTAAGACATGAAACAGAAATCTAGCAACTTGTACTTTTTGAAATAAGTTAATTCAAAGGATGTTGGCCTTTAATCAGCACATATGCCATGCCCACTAACCAGATTAATACAAGTATGGAATGTAGCTTTTAATTATGACACATTTTTATGCACTCCCAGCAATAAACACTACAGGGATGAAACTGCTTTTCAGTGGTAATCCAAAATGAGCGATAACAAATTAGCAGCCCGTTTTACACAGTGCCCAATCTTCTTTTCTGTTAACTTGCACTGGCTGAGTCCTAAAGGACATAGCTGCTAGACTGGGTCCACGACATGTGGTGAGGAAACCAACAAAAGGGAAAAACCTACTTGATCTCATCCTCACCAATCTACCTGTCCCAGATGCATCTGTCCATGACAGTATTGAAAGGAGTGGCCACTGCACAGTCCTTGTGGAGACAAAGTCCTGTCTTCACACTGAGGGTACCCACCATCGTGTTGTGTGGCACTACCACCATGCTAAATGGGATAGTATTTGAACAGATCTAGCAACTCAAAACTGGGCATCCATAAGGTGTTGCCGGCCATCAGCAGCAGCAGAATTGTATTCAACCACAATCTGTAACCTCATGGCCCAGCCCAGCATAACCCCAACTCTACCATTCGCATCAAGCTGGGGGATCAACCCTGGTTCAGTGAAGGAGGGCATGCCAGGAGCAGCACCAGGCATATCTAAAAATGAGGTGTCAGTCTGGTACAACACACAACTACTTGTATGCCAAACAGCAGAAATAGCATGCAATAGACAGGGTTAAGCAATCCCACAAACAGATCAAAGCTGCAGTCCTGCCACATCCAATCGTGAATGGTGGTGGACAATTAAACGACTGACAGGCTGCTCCACAATTATCCCCATCCTCAACGATGGGGGAGCCAGCACATCAGTGCAAAAAGACAATGCATCCACGTTCAACCAGAACTGCCGAGTGGATGATCCATTTTGGCCTTCTCCTGAGGTCCCCAGCATCACAGATGCCAGTCTTAAGCCAATCTGATTCACTCCACATGATATTAAGAAATGGCTGAAGGTACTGGATACTGCAAAGGCTATGGGCCCTGGCAATATTCCAGCAAAGTACTGAAGACTTGTGCTCCAGAACTAGCTGTGCCCCTAGCCAAGCTGTTCCAGTACAGCTACGACATTGGCATCTACCCGGCAATGTGGAAAATTGCCCAGATATGTCCTGTGCACAAAAAGCAGGACAAATCCAACCTGGCAAATTAATGCCCTATCAGTCTACTCCTAATTATCAGCAAAGTGATGGAAGGGGCCATCGACAGTGCTATCAAGTGGCACTTACTCAGCAATAACCTGCTCACTGATACTCAGTGGGGGTTCCACCAGGGCCACTCAGCTCCTGACCTCATTAAAGCCTTGGTTTAAACATGGAAAGAAGAGCTGAAGCCCAGAGGTGTGGTTAGAGTGACTGCCCTTGACATCGAGGCAGCATTTGACCAAGTATAGCATCAAGGAGCCCCAGCAAAACTGGAGTCAATTGGGGAAAACTCTCCACTGGTTGGAGTCATACCTAGCACAAAGGAAGATCGTTGTGGTTATTGGAAGTCAATAATCTCAGTCCCAGGACATTATTGCAGGAGTTCCTCAGGGTAGTGTCCTAGGCCCAACCATCTTCAGCCATCATCAATGACCTTCCCTCCAACATAAGGTCAGAAGTGGGGATGTTCGCTGACAATTGCGCAATGTTCAGCACCATTCACGACTCCTCAGATACTGAAGAAGCCCCTGTCCAAATGCAACAAGACTTGGACAACATCCAGGCTTAGGCTGATAAGTGGCAAGTAACACTCGCACCTGTGTCAGGAAATGACCATGTCAAACGAGAGAATCTAACCATCTCCCCTTGACGTTCAATGGCATTACCATACCCCCACTATCAACATTCTGAGGGTCACCATTGACCAGAAACTGAACTGGAGCAGCCACATAAATGCTGTGGCTACAAGAGTAGGTCAGAGGCTGGGAATTCCACAGTGAGTAACTCACCTCCTGACTCCCCAATGCCTGTCCACCATCTACAAGGCACAAGTCAAAAGTGTGATGGAATACTCTCCACTTGCCTGGATGGGTGCAGCTCCAACAACACTCAAGAAGCTCGACACCATCCAGGACAAAGCAACCCGCTTGATTGGCACCCCATCTACCATCTTCAACATTCACTTCCTCCACCCACTGACGCACAGTGGCAGCAATGTGTACCATCTACAAGATGCATTGGAGCAACTCACCAAGGCTCCTTCAACAGCACCTTTCAAGCCCGTGACCTCTACCACCTAGAAGGACAAGGGTAGCAGATGCATGGGAACACCACCACCTGCAAGTTCCACTCCAAGCCGCACATCATCTTGACTTAGAACTATATCACCGTTTCTTCACTGTCGCTGGGTCAAAATCCTGGACCTCCCTTCCGAACAGCACTGTTGGTGTACCTACACCCCAAGGACTGCAGCAGTTCAAGAAGGCAGCTCACCACCACCTTCCCAAGGGCAATTTTGGCTGGGCAATAAATGCTGACATAGCCAGGGACGCACATCCCGTGAACAAATTAAAAAAAACCTCTGAAGACCAATTTCACCCCCTGGTGAATTTATCAGCATGCGCACGCCATGGCGACGCGCTGTGAAGTCGGCGGCCTTCCGATATGGAAGTGCTGCCACTGGGCCCCTGCAATATTAAATGGAAGGACGGAATGCCCACCCCGACGATGTAGAGGGGTCGGCTGCCACGTCCCCTGCAACGGCATCTGGCGCCACTGCGCAGGCACCATTTTTAAAGGGCTTCGATACCTTTACATGAAATGTTAATATTTAAAGCAGAATTCATTTACACCTTATTTTAACATTTTATTGAAACCTCTATTTTCGGGCCACCAACGCTGTATAAACTTGATAGACATCGCAAACGTTCCCGTCCAACCTCATCTCTTTTGCCCTTCGATCCCTTCCCACCATCCTCACAGCCAATAAAAAACATTTTCCCCATGCACCACCCCCCCCCCACCGTCCTGATAATTTTGGTCCTCCCCCCTCCCCACCAGTTTCTCACCTCGGAATTCCAAAGGCACGCGAGTTGCGATCGGCGGCTGTAGGTAAGTTCATTTGCATGATCATTTTTGTAATTTCCAAATTTTAATGAAGGCCATGCCACCAAGTGGCGGGATGGCCGCACCGAGGCCTCACTGCTGCTAATATCTGGCGGGGCCTTCTCGGCATTGTGGGTCATGGCGGGCTGCTCCCACTAGCATTTTACGGGCCTCTCCACCACAACTCATGTCATCGAGGGGCTGGTAAAATTCAGCACCCTATATCTTAATCCTCTCATCTATCATAGCCAACATCTTGAGATATATGAATACTTTAGCACCATTACTTTTTAAACTGTAAGGAACTGAACACCACACATGCAAAGAATATTCAAAGCCTGAATTGTACTGTCATCATATACTGCTGCATCACTTCCCTTCCCACTTGACTTATCACTATAACCAGATTGATGAAATTTCCTGTAGTGCTATTCTATTCTCACTGATATAATCAGAGAAACAAAGCAGTCTTGCTCCATGTATTTGCCCTTAGCTATAACTACACTGCCAATAGTGACTATTAGATGACAGTTAAAGGAAGAGGAGGCTTAGATCCTATTTAAATCAATGAATCCCTATTTTAATACCATCTGGAAAATTGGGAAAAATAATCTGTAAAAGTGAGCCAAAGCCATGAGTGGCTTCGCAGTACTGTATGTTACAATAGGCTAGGTTTACATACCAAGTCATTGCCACTACATTAACATTGCATTACCTGCAGCATTTCCCAGCCTGACCTGAAGAGCTGATAGTGGAATCAGCCATCTGAATTTAAACTGATCAATATCACCATGGGTGTACGTGGAGCGAGGAATTGTTCCCTAGGGAAGAGAACAGGTTGCAGGAGTCAAACATTCAAATACAATTAGAAAATATTTTTACATAGAAGCAGGGGTAAAAAAGGTAGTCCTTGATGTGCATTGATGTGAGTGCAAATGTGCGACTTACAGTTTTCTTTTTAAACTTGTAGATCTCCTTATAGACCAGTATGACAGCTCGCTTAAAAACTGTAGAATGAGAGATACATTTGTCAGTCACAACTCTATGGCTGCTGATTTAAAAAAATAAAGGTTAATGGGAGCTGAAGAGAAGTGACACTGATCTACAAAAAGAGTGAACACCATTCACTCCAAATTTTACAATGCCAAAATATATTGGGAAATTAGCTGTAAATACAGATTACGGCTACATAACCTGCAGTTCTCCTTTTCTAAAACCAAACAGAAACTGACCAAAAGCAAAATCTTGAAAACCATATTTTTGAATAGAGGTTAATATTTAGGAATAGATTTTCTGAAGTTTTCCAGATTACTTTATTCCTGTCCAAGTGGATCAGTAAAAAAAAAATTCTAAAAAGTAACAGACTATATAAAAGTTGGTTCTGAATAGGAGCAAAAGTACTCTTTTACCCTTCTCCCTCAAACCTCCAGTACACAATTTAAAAAAGGAATTAGAAGAAATTCTCAGATCACTCCCTGCTGATTCAGTGGATAAAAGTATTATGGCATTCAGGCTTCCAGACGAGGAAGATTCAAAGTCTAATCCCTGGTCTGTAGTGAATTTGGTGATCCTGACTGAACAGCAGTGATGGAGGGTGGGGGGAGTGGTGGTGCAGGGGAGGAGCTGCTGCTACAAATGGTTTGATGTTTCCAGGCTACAGAGGGCCAAATCGATTTAGGTTTGCACCCTGATCATTATCCAGTGATTCTTTCTGGAAGTGTGCATGTTGGATGAGGACATGACTGGTCTTGGCTGTGATGACCTTCTACAGTCAAATAGCCCTGTCCAGGCATATACATGTATGATGGCCACTTGTGGTACCAAACAGCTGTCAATAACTTAAAATTTTTACTACCTTAGGACGAGAGAGGTAAGGGGCTGAAGAATTCTTCAGTTAAGCCACTGCATTGATGACTCCCAAATCTTCAGTTCAGAAAGCTAAGAAACACAGCGCTCTCCACCCCCCTGCCCCCCAGCTAGAATGGAAATTTGTATTTTTCTCATCACTGAATGAGAACCTGGAGATGTTGTTTACTCCTTAGTCTAGAAAAGATGAATAAAATCAAGGAAATCTGTCTATCATCCCTCATTTATGACACTTACCAAAGACGGTCAGTTCAGGATCTTTTCTCATTCGACTCAGAGATGGGAAAGGGTTTAACCAAGTAACTGAAGAGTACAGTAAAAGCTCTCCCATTGAAAGCTCTGTAACCTAGAATACAATTGAGGAATTTAAGTCACAGACCAAAACAAAAAAAATCCCTCTGGAGATAAATTTTAAAAACTGCAAAAAAGGTAAAAATCAGATCAAGATAGCAGGTACACTCAATTTCTCAATTTGAATAATGTACCTTTTTATAATCGAGAGATGAAACAGCACACTAAAATCTATATACTTAAGATAACAGTCCTGTTAAATTATTGATCAGCTGCCTGTCCTGCCAGCCTTGCTGTCAGTACAGTAGGTGCTAAAAATTCAGCCTATCATAGTAAACACACTCTCCATGGGAAAAGGGGAACATGTTGCTGCATTTCCATTGAGCTCCCTCTCCTAGACAGGAAATAATCAAGGGACTTGAGCACACCAATCTTCTTAAGTAAGTATCAAATCATAAATAAATGCTGGTCATATAGGTAGATTGTTAATGACAGAATCACAATATTAGTTACCACTCATTTTTCATCTATAGCTCATGAAACTTTCCCAGTGCAAAATGCACCCACAGGATACAAGAACACTTACAATGCCCTGGAATTCAACTAGCACCCATAAAATACTCAATGGTTTAGCATACCTTAAACTCCAAAAATAAATCTTCTGTCCAACTACCAATCAATAGTTGGATAGAAAAACAGTAATATCCAAGACTATTAATGAATAAATTCAAAAATCAGTTTGTAAGTCAATCCCCAAAACAAGCCATCCAGATCAGGAAGATCTCAGGTTTAATGTCGAGTCCATGCTGCATTTTCTGGTCTCAGCCAGGCCAGTGATAAAGGTGCAAGAATCGGTCTCAGCCCCTTTGGGGTAGGAGAAGGAAAACAAAAATCAGTCAAGATTCTCACTTCTGATTGCTAACTCAACTGGAAAGTGTAAGGTTCAGGATCAAATCAGATTTGGCCGTGATGCCTTCATCGCATACAAACACTCATGGTCTTGGCTTGATTGCAAAGAATGGCTATTTTTGAAGCATGAAGGCAAAGTTTTACCTCTTTCTTAGTTCCAGGCTGTTCTGCAACCAACTGATCAAAGACTGCCCCATAATCCTCATAGATTTTCTGCATCTCGTTGATGTGACTAGCCACTTTCTCCATTGCCTTTAGTGCTTCTGGGATTGAAAAATAAAATATTCATCAGAATAATTGTAACAACAAATACCAGTTATTATCCTTAAAACTTTCAACTATAATAATTTGAGTGCTTATCACCACATTTTTTTTTAAACAGATGGCTACCTGATTTTGACAATTTGGCAGAGCTTGTGCTGATCAAAGTGAAGAATGTTAAGTGTTGGAAAATGGTATAGATTCCTATTTCAGTCACCAGGTGTAATCAAGTTCTGCCGGTTAGTAAAGCGCCCCCTGCACTGTTCAAACAATATTATTCAACCACAGCCTCAGTAAAATACCATCCATTGCACCAATGTGACATTTTCCACTTGCATACTGGCCAAGTTAGTGTCAATTAAATACTGAATTTGAGCCATTTTGTGCGGTAGGTTCAGATTACCTGAAATAATTTCATGCAAGGACCTTCTAAATCAGCCTTGATTACCGATTTTAAAAATCTATTTTTTGGGATTGTCTTTCAGTTTTTATTTTTAGGAGCAAAAGTCAGAATGGAGGGTGGGGCGGCAGCACAAAAAAGTGGAAATCAGCTTTTATTTTGGACATCACACAACCTCAAGATGAGCAAGACACTAAGAAGGCACACAGAGGCCCTAAACTGTGGTGTTTATGAGCACTTTCTTAAAATGTTCTTCCTGTCTTTAAGGTATTTGCTCCACCTCTTTATTGCTCCTGGCATTCCCTTCATCTCACACTTTGATCAGTTTTTGCCACCTATCAAACATCAGCTGGTAGGGACTTCAAGAACACATTTTGCTTCTGCTCTCAGCTGTTTTAATGCTGCATAAGCTGTAAATGAGAAGCTGGTTAAACAGGCTTTAAACAATATGACCAGCAATATCAACAAGTGAACTTTGCTAAGCTGGCTCATCTCCAAAATCTGACACAAAGTTGTGTGCACATCAGGCAAATGACATTATTGTGCACTTTATATGCGTACATCATGTCACCAAGGTCCACAGGGAGGAGGATAATTTGAAGGGTGAAATTTGTCTGATGAAATCTGGGAACAGGTGATAGTAAATAGGAAGCCTGCTTACACCATGCCTGCTTTTCTTTCCCATTAAATTCAATGGACAAGAAAAGCAGGACCTGTGCAAAACAGGCTGCTGATTCCCTACTACCTGATTCGCCGAAGACCAATTTGTCACTGCTGGACCCATACCCACGCCCTGGTTTTTAGAAGGTAAAATTAAGCAAATGTTGCATTTTGACTGAACCACCAACCAATATATGAACAGCACTTTCTCATGCCCCAGTTTGGGTCTGCACAAGTTGTTACAGTACAAAATCAGAATTAGGGGAATCCACCAAAATGATAATTTATCACTTAAAATGTGGCTCAGATAGTAGCACTCTTGCCCGAGTCAGATGGTTGTGGGTTCGAGTCCCTCTAGGACTTGAGCACAAAGATCAAGGCCGACACTCCAGTGCACTACTGAAGGAGTGCTGCGCTGTGGAGCGGTCATCTTTTGGATGAGACGTTAAACTGAGGCTCCGGCTGCCCTCTCAGGTGAATGTAAAAGATCCTATGATACAATTTCTAAGAGGTGGGGAGTTATCCCCTTATGTCCTGCCCAATATCTATCCCGCTGAAAGATTACTGACTTTCATCAAACCATTTGTGCCCAGACAAAAGATCTTGCCAAAAATTTTAACTGTGTGTGTAAGCTGAAGACACCAGATGTTCAGGAGCTGCTAGAGATAAGCGACTGAAGGAATGTACTGATACTGAGATGATGAATGATGAAGTCGGAATAGGATACATGTCCTTCTGCTCTGGTGAATCACCATTGAAATGAGCATAACTGGGCACTGGGAGAGGTTAATTGGATATGAAATAGGATAAGAGACCCTCCCGATCGAGTCAAAACAGTGGAGAGAACCAGAAACAAGACGACAGAAAAGAAGTTCGAAGACCAAAAGCTGCAAGAGAAGATATGCACTCCTTGCCCAGGACTAATACAGAAAGTATATAGCCAGTGTTAGTCTGTAAATCGCTGCCCAAGTTTATTGCTTTAGTTTGAGTAAAACTTAATAAACGTGTTCTGACTTTGTCTCAGTAAAATAGTTTCATAACTGAACTTTTGTCATGTCCGAACTTCTTGTTTACAGTTTTCTGAACCTTAGAGTTTACAGATCCCAGTTTACACCTCAATCAATATCATAAAAACAGATCATTTGCTTTTTATCAAAGTGACTTACATTTTGAAAGTACTTCACTGGCTGTAAAGCACTTTGGAAAGTTCTCTGGTCACGAAAAGCGCTATATAAATGCAAGTCTTTTAAGGATAATGGTCCAGAGTTTGCAGTCAGCATTGAAGCAACGGCGCTCGCCACTGCTCAAACTAAGTTTCACTAAGTGATCTCTCTGGCGGGAATTTCACCTCTATCGCCATGCAATTAATTACAGTATTCTGTACTGGGCATTCTCAGCAGGGATCTGCAGTGATTGCATCAGGCTATCCATTAAATGATTTTCAAAGACACACCCCCGCACCCCCCCCCCTCCCCTCCAGCCCAGGAAACAAAGATTAATAAAATAAAATCATTTAAAAAAATTTTTTTTTTACATAGAGCAAATTTAAGATTGGGACATACATGTGGTGTGAAGATAGAAGCTAAAATATTCAGAAATTTTTTTTTTATTATTTAGTTTTAAAAATCTACTAATCATTTAACAGCACTCCATAATTATAAAAGCATTTTTTTCAGCATCAGTTCTATTCAGCAAATTTTATTAATCACATCACCATTAAAAACAGTTACGCCTGATTGAAACCCCATAAAATATTGTTCAAACAGTGATATGGGAGCAGGAAAGTTGAAATTCTCACTGATTTCAATGATTGCTGGCCCTGGGGTGGTCCGCAGTGCAGCCTGTGGCAGAGCCTGAGTGACAGACTGTAACTTCAGGATTTCCACGTTGATCTGCGCATGCCTGACATCCTGAGGTCGTGGTCAGTTTCAGAAGGGTAATTATGGGGAACGCTGACAGTTCATGATCAACAGCCCCAGTAAAATCCAGGCCTTTGTAATAAATGGAGACAGAACTTAATATTTGGAATATAATACATAGAATTGAAAGTCAGATCTTTCATCATATTTAGAGCTCGTTGGAAGCTCAGTACAGTTTTTGACTTTGGTGTAGTAATGTTAGTCCTTGAAGAGTTAAGTGTTTGACGCGCATGTTCTGTGCACTCTGGCTGTCCAGAAGGTGGAGCCAGTTCTTGCTATAATGTATTGGGTAGTAGCCTATAAAGTGTGATCTGTAGGAGAACATAATATTTTGGTACCACTAACATTTATTCCTGTACCTCGGTGCTGGTGTGTTTTATTAAATGCACTACATCATAGTGACAAGAAGCTCACCTTGCACTGCACTCATCTAAGTTGGAACACTACATAGACACATTGTACCAGATTGGAGGGAAGAAAACTCCAAGGCAAAGTCATGCTAATCAGTCTGGTGTAATTTATCACTAGAAATGCAAAGTCATTGGCAAATTTCCTGCTTTGTTCCTAGCTGGAACATGGCATTAGGAAAAAAAAAGAGTCTCAAGCAATATTTTTTTTTAAAGCATCAGTAGGGATTCTTCATTGTCGAGGCTGGAGGCAGAAACTTACTGTTCTTGGTCACTTTCCTGCGACTCCTGCTAGAGAGCTTTGCTGCGATACTCCTTCCTCCTTCCACTCCCACTCTTCTTTCCAACTATCAAGCAGCCTTTCAACTCCCAACCCCCACTCCCCAAGCAACCTATTAGGTAACACAAGAACAACTGTCATTTGAGAGGGGTACTGATGAATGCCCTGTGTTAATTGGCCAAACCTCATCCCAGCAACAATCAATTCCTTCAGATAAAGGACAATGAAAGCTCAGGGAAATTTTTAAAAAAGTAGCATGAAACTCTGCTCGACTGAGTGCTGCGAGACAGAGCGCTTAACGTGGGAATCTGTTAAGTGTGGGAGGATGTGCTGTTCTGGTCTGGTCTGGTCTTTTACAGAACAAGCAGTGATCTAAGACAAGGAGCAGGAGACAGTGAGACCTGAGAGCTGAAGCCCACAGGCACTAATTAGGTGAGCAGGTAGGTGATTGGTTGGTGAGTTTTAAGGGGTTTTTTTCCTTTCTAAATTGAGGCAGTAGTTTAAACTGGTACTGCGGAGATAGAAGTATTATATTAAATTTGTGGCTTAACTCATTAAACCACTTAATATAACTGCAAATTATCAGTGATATTTCTAAATTTGAAACCCAATTAGTTAAATAAAACACAATAGAGATGGCAGGGCAGCTGATGTGTTGCAGCTGTAGCATGTGGAAGCTGGTGGACACCAGTGAGATCCACTGCAACCACATCTGCAGCTCGAGGAACTTTGGCTCAGAGCTGGAGGCAGTCCCTTAGGCTAGGTACTTCAGATTTGGTTCGTTCTCAGGGACAGGAGGGTGTGACTATGTGCGAGGTAGGTATGGGCATCCAGAAGGTAGCAATGGAGGAGCCTCAGTCCTTGCTCTTGTCAAACAGGTTCAAGGTTCTTGCAGCTTGTGTGGATGAGAGCATGGACTGCAGGAAGGATGAGCAAACTGACCACAGCACTCTGGTGCAAGAGGCCATTCAAGTGGTGGGGGGGGGGGGGGGGGGGAGTAAAAAGGAATGCAGCAGTAGTAAGGACAGAAAAGTTACAGGGATAGATACTGTTCTCTTCAGCCAAGAGCATATGTCCCAAAGGCTGTGTTGCCTGCATGGTGCCAGGGTTAAGGTCATCTCCTCAGGGCTGGAAAGGAACTTGGAGTGGGAGGGGAAGGATCTAGTTGTTGTGATCCATATGGGTACCAACCACATAGCTACGACTAAAAAGAGGTTCTTCTGAGGAAGTATGAGCAGATAGCTAAATTAAAAAGCAGAACCACAAAGGTAATCATCTATGGATTACTACCTGAGCCACGAGCAAACTGGCATAGGCTAAAGAAGATTAGAGTTGAAGGCATTGGTCAAAGATTGGTGTGGGAGCTGCACTGTTGGGACAGCCTTCACCTGAACTGTGCTGAGACCAGTGTCCCGGTGAAACATATAACTAGTGCTGTAGAGAGGGCTTTAAACTAAATAGTAAGGGGGGTGCAGGAGAGAGGGTTCAGGTGAGCGGAAATTTAGAAAGTTAATGAGAAAAGACAAGGCAAGAGTGCAGGGTAGCAATTCGGATAATGATAACTAGAGTGTGACAGGAAGGGAAAGAGGGTACAAACAAGAGTGCACCAGCAAATAAGATCAAAGTAGGGAAAAATGGTAAAAAGTCAGGTTTAAATCTGAATGCACATAGCATTCCTAACAAGATGGATGTACAAATAGTACAAATACAAATAGAAATAAATGCGTATATGATAGTCATTAGAAACATGGTTGCAAGGTGACCAAGGCTGGGAACTAAATATTCAAGGGCATTTGACATTTTGGAAGAATAGGAAAAAAGGAAATGGAGGTGGGTAGCTCTGTTAATAAAAGGATGAGATCAGTACAGTAGTGAGAAATGATCTTGGCTCAGAAGATCAATTTGGGTGGAGGTAAGAAATAGCAAAGGAAAGACACTTGTGGGAGTAGCTTATAGGCCCCCTAACATTGAGACAGAAAATGAATCAAGGAAAAATGGGGGCTTGTACGAAAGGTACTGCAATAATTGCAGGCAATTTTAATCTTCATATATATTGGACTAATCAAATTGGTAAAGGTAGCCTGGAGGATGAGTTCATAGAGTGTATTAGGGACAGTTTCTTATAACAATATACTCTAGAACCAACCCAGGAGCAAGTTATTTTAGACCTGGTAATGAGTAATGAGACAGGATTAATAAATGACCTCAATAAAGGATCCTCCAGGCACAAAGAGTGATCATAACATGATAAACTGAATGTGAAATTCTGAGGGTGGAACGTTTGGGTCTGAAACCAGTGGCTTAAATTCAAAGAAAGGCAATTACAAGGACAGAGTTGGCTAAAGTGGACTGGGAAAATAGGTTAAAAGGTAAGACAGTAGAGAAGCAGTGGCAGACATTTAAGGTGATATTTCAGAACTGTCAACAAAGGATCTTCATGTAAATTGTGAACAGATTCAGATTAGGAATTGTCGAAGAATTCAGGTCCTTTCTCCCCATTCCCACCCCCCACCGTGAAATTAAATGCCTAAAGATTAGATATTCAATCCTGTGAAGAGCTGCAGAGGCTGCTAGAAGTTCTTCCCCCATGTTTCCTGCCCTGCTTTGAGGCTCTGAAAGCATTTCCCACTCTTTTTCACCTCCTCAATGCATCTCCCCACTGCTGGGCCCATATACCTCAAGTGCAGCCAGAGTCAGCTAACTGAGTACCCCTCACCCCTCCCACCACCAGAAATGAAGAAATGAAACCAGATGCTATCATGGGGGATAATGATGTCTTGATCTTTGGCGTGTTGTTCAGTACTGACCTGTTAGATGATAGTGCTCCTCACTCTCTGGGTCAGTTAGAGACACTAGCTCTTTCAGCAGTAGTGGATACTTCAAAACACGCTGCACAGGCTTGATCAAATATGATTCCAAGGTAAAAGAATGCTGTTTTGTGGGATTCCGGGCATCCAAAAATTCTTTGAAGGCTTTGTCAGTTTTAGCTGGAATTAAAAATACTTAATTCTAATTTTGTAGAAACACACAGAAAGAACCACATTAGAGAAAACAGTTAAAAAATGGAAGGCCCAGACCTCTAACACGTGGCCATGGTTTTGAAGAGAAACATTTCTGGAGTAATTTGAAGCACATGAACAGACACAGTATGGAAAAGATCAATGATTTTGTCAAGAATTGGGTTGAATTTTGTGTTTGCATCAGAAACCTTATATTTCAGCACTTACTGTCTGTGGGTTACTAAAAATACAAGGCAGCTACAAAAGGGGTTTTCAAAAATGCTCTTTGCTAGTTATTAGCTATTTTCTGAATTATGATTTTGGATTGGTATTTTTCATATCTGCTTGCTGATGGGATCCCTAGGCGTTGAGTTGTGGTTTGTTGCTTTATATGAGTATAATATTTGAGTTAATCAAGTGCAAATTCAATGTTTTCAGTGCAGCGGAAGTGTGACTACAAGAACAACATCTTATATTTATATAGCACCTTTTAACATAATAAAAAGTCCCAAGAACCTTAACAGGAGCGTTATGAAGC
Source organism: Heterodontus francisci (assembly GCF_036365525.1). Classification (NCBI taxonomy): domain Eukaryota; kingdom Metazoa; phylum Chordata; class Chondrichthyes; order Heterodontiformes; family Heterodontidae; genus Heterodontus; species Heterodontus francisci. The sequence goes on from NC_090383.1 coordinate 50,607,134, forward strand.
AACATCCGACACCAGGCCACGTAGGGCAATATTAGGGTAGAGGGCTAGATTGGTGAGAGAGATAGGTTTTAAGGAGTGTCTTAAAAGGAGGAGAGGTAGAGAGGCAGACAGGTTTAGGGAAGGAATTTCAGAACTTAGGGCCTTATTTCAGAACTTAGGGCCTTAGCAGCTGTAGGCATGGCCACCAATGGTACAGCAATGCACAAGAGGCCAGAACTAGAGGAACGTAGATATCTCAGAGGATTGTGGGGCTGGAGGAGATTGCAGACATAGGGAGAGCTGAGGCAAGGCCATGGAAGTATTTGAAAACAAAGATGCAAATTTTAAAATTGAGGCTTTGATTAACTGTGATTCAGTGTAGGTCAGCGAGCCCAGGGGTGATAGGTGAATGGAACTTGGAGGCGGAGTTGTGCGATGTTAAGAAAATGGAAACACGTGGTCTTAGTAATGGCACGGATGTGTGGTCAGAAGCTCAACTTCGGGTCAAACATGACACCAACAATTGCAAACAGTCGGGTTCAACCTTAGACTGTTGCCTGGGAGAGGGACTGAATTAGTAGCTAGGCAACAGAGTTTATAGCAGGGACTGAAGACAATACTTTGTCTTCCCAATATTTAACTGGAGGAAATTTCTATTCATCCAGTATTGCAAGCAGTCTGATAATTTAGTGACAGTGGAGGAGTTAAAAGAGATTGTAGTGAGGTAGAGCTGGGTGTTGTCAAGAGTATGTGATAACTAACAGTGTGTTTTTGCATTATGTCACCAAGAGGCAGCATTTGGGTGAGAAATAAGAAGGGGCTAAGGATAGATCCTTGGGGGACACCAGAGGCAAGAGTGCAGGAGTGGGAATAAGAGCCATTGCAGGCAATACCCAGACTACAATTAAATAGATAAGAATGGAACCACACAAGTGCAATCCCAGTTAGTTGGCCGATGGAAGAGACACTGGAGGAGAATGATGTGGTCAACATGTCAAAGGCTGCAGACAGGCCGGAAGGACAAGGAGGGTTAGTTTACCTTTGTCACAGGCACATAGAATATTGTTTGAGAGTTTGATAAGAGCCATTTCGGTACTGTGGCAGAGGCGGAACCTGATTGGAGGGATTCAAACATGGAGTTCTGGGAAAGGTAGGCATGGGCACTGGCAGAGTGGTAGGGGTGGGAGGATGAATGGTATCATTCGTGCATGGATGAGGAACATTTAAAAGCACTGTATAGGTTATCCTAACACTGCTGAAATCACATCAATATTGTGGCAAACAGATTATTAATGAAGGTCGTTTATAAAGGAGGAGCAACTGTTTTTAAGATTGAGGCTCCATGGCCTCGGATTTCAGTAAGGTCCAATAACAGGATGGCAATGCTGAATTAACCCATGCCTGTTGCTTTTGATGCAGGCAGCGCGCAAACATCGTGCTGCCATGTGGCTGCACACCTGAACAGGGGGCACAAATTCGAGAGGGGCTAACACTACTTAAAGCCAGCCTTCACCTCACAAAGGGGAGGTGCATTCTGGCAAAAGCAGGTGCTAGAAGGGGCTGGACAAGAGTGTCTGAGCAGGAACAGGAAAATCACTGAAAAATGCAGCAATGGAGACCTTGGTGGAGGAGGTGGATAGGATGAGGGAGGTGCTTTATCCACAGGGGACCAGGAGGCCCTCCAGACGGACACTTTGAAGGCAAATGAGAGCAGATAGCCATCGATGTCAATGCGAACGGTGTAGCCCTGAGGATCACAAGATGTTCAATGAACTCATGAGTAGTCAAGGTCAGTGAATCCATCTTGAAATGATCAATTATATCCTTACAAAATGAACTACTAGCCTCACACACTGCTCCATTCACCATCACTCCCTTCACTCATTTACCAACAATCCCCATCAACCACGAATCATACCCAACATTAAAGCTTCACCTCACCCTCACACTGCTGTGAGCCACACACCCACATCTCACAGCTTGTACACACTGCCAGCTATTCAACCATGACAACCATGCAGCCAAACAAATTGCACATTCATTTACACACTTCCCTCTCTCTTGTAGGATAAGGTGGTACACAACTGCAGGCAGCAGCATCTAACTGGTGGGGGACAGGCATAGCTACATGTTCGTACCCAAAGGAGGAGATGGTGCTCGCCATTAATGGAGCAGCCATCATTGAGGCCACAGCCAGCAGTGGGGCTGAAAGCATCAATGATGATAGAGTCATAGATTTATACAGCACAGAAACAGGCCCGTCGTGTCTGTGCCGGCCACAAGCACCGAACTATTCTAGTCCCATTTTCCAGCACGTGACCTGTTGCCTTGTATGCTATGGCGTTTCAAGTGCTCATCTAAATACTTCTCAAATGTTGTGAGGGTTCCTGCCTCTACCACCACTTCAGGCAGTGTATTCCAGATTCCAATCACCCTCTTGTGAAATTTTTTTTCCTCAAATCCCCTCTAAACCTCCTGCCCTTTACATTAAATCTATGCCCCCTGGTTATTGAACCCTCCGCTAAAGGGAAAAAGTCTCTTCCTATCTAATCTATCAATGCCCCTCATAATTTTGTATACCTCAATCAGGTCCCCCCTCAGCCTTCTTTGTTCTAAGGAAAACAACCCTAACCTTTTCAGTCTCACTTCATAGCTGAAATGCTCCAGCCCAGGCAACATCCTGGTAAATCTCCTCTGCACCATCTCCAGCGCAATCACATCCTTCCTCTAGTGTGGTGCCCAGAACTGTACACAGTACTCCAGCTGTGGCCTAACTAGCGTTGTATACAGCTCCATCATAACCTCCCTGCTCTTATATTCTGTGCCTCGGCTAATAAAGGCAAGTATTCCATATGCCTTCCTAACCACCTTATCTACCTTTGCTGCTGCCTTCAGTGATCTATGGACAAGTACACCAAGGTCCCTCTGACCCTCTGTTCTTCCTAGGGTCCTACCATCCATTGTATATTCCCTTGCCTTGTTAGTCCTCCCAAAATGCGTCACGTAACACTTTGCAGAATTAAATTCCATTTTCCACAGCTCTGCCCATCTTACCAGCCCATCTATATTGTCCTGTAATCTTAGGCTTTCCTCCTCACTATTTACACCACCAATTTTCGTGTTATCTGCGAACTTACTGATCATACCCCCTATATTCACGTCTAAATCATTAATGTACACTAAAAACAGCAAGGGTCCCAGCACCGATCCCTGTGGTACACCACTGGTCACAGGCTTCCACTCGCAAAAACAACCCTCGACCATTACCCTCTTTTTCCTGCCACCAAGCCAACTTTGGATCCAATTTGCCAAATTGCCCTGGATACCATGGGCTCTTACCTCCTTAACCAATCTCCCATGGGGGACCTTATCAAAAGCCTTACTGAAGTCCATGTAGACTACATCAACTGCTTTACCCTCATCTATGCATCTAGTCACCTCCTCGAAAAATTCTATCAAGTTGGTTAGACACTATCTCCCCCTGACAAAGCCGTGCTGACTATCCCCTGCCTCTCCAAGTGGAGATTAATCCTGTCCCTCAGAACTTTTTCCAATAGTTTCCCAACCATTGATGTTAGACTCACCGGCCTGTAATCACCTGGTCTATCCCTGCTACCCTTCTTGAATAATGGTACCACATTCACTGTCCTCCAGTCCTCTGGCATCTCTCCTGTGGCCATAGAGGATCTGAAAATTTGTGTCAGAGCCCCTGCTATCACCTCCCTTGCCTCACACAACAGCCTGGGTTACATCTCATCTGGGCCTGGGGATTTATCCACTTTTAAGCCCGCTAAAACACCGAATACCTCCTCCCTTTCAATGTTAATATGTTCAAGTATATCGCAATCCCTCTCCATGATCTCTACACTTACATCGTCGTTCTCCACAGTGAAAACAGATGAAAAATAATCATTTATTAATGATGGATTGCTCATCCCTAATTCTCCTCCTCACATCCACTTCCCCCTCATCCCATAATCTCTCTGGTTTACAAGCTGCAGATGGGCTAAGCATTGATCACTTGCCATCCCCCGCTCCCCACAGCACAACCATACCTTGTCCCTTTCTCGTTTCAGATACGCAAGAACTGAAACCTGGCCAGCAGTGGTGGAAGAGGAAGAACAGATTGATGAAGAAACACAGTCACTCACAGCCATCAACTCAGCTACCAACATGGTGCGTACTTGAGAGGCTAGCTTAGAGGTGCGATCTGCATGTGGAGATACACTGGGTAAAAGGAACCTGCAGCCAGGGCAGGGAGAGAGGGTTGTGCAGGTGCCAGCTCACCTGGCGAGGTAGCACACTAGTTTAGACTGAAGTCACGAAAGCTCAGCTTATTGCAATGCTTGCTCACTGTGCTGCTCTCATGCTGTGAATGCCAGTTTTAAAGTGGTTTGCAGAGGCATTGTTGAGCACGAATCTGTTGTCATCTCTCAGGATGACAGCATTCATCCTCCCACCCCTGCCTCTCCACCTTTGCCCTTGCTGTAGCCTGTTAGCCAGCCAGATCAGACTACTGCCACCCATGCTGAGATGGTGCAGTCCAAAGCCGGGCCGTCTAAGGCCACAATTACGCGTGATCATCATGCAAGACCATTTGCAGCCTGCCCCACTGAAAGTCAGCAGTATTCCAGCAGCCATACTGCAGCCAATGGAGTCACACTGCACAGGAGCACCAGGACAGGCAACGGCTCACTAAGGGAATTAAGGGAATGCACAAGAGAGTGATTAGTTGACTTTTGCATGGAATATTGAATAGGTTGATTAATAAAGTTGGTATGGAATTCGTTTTGTGGTAGTTTTTATTTGAGCATTGTGGCCAAGAGAATGCTGTGATGATCAGTAACAGAGGGGAAGTAAAGTGTGGGACTGTTGTGAAAAGAGAAAAAGTAGTATTCACTGTACTGCAGTCAAATGAGTCAATCACAAGCAGTCCATGACAAATCTTGAAATGCACTCTGCAGAGTATTGCAGGTGTTATGGCCAGGTTAGAAATGTGTCGAGGGGTCTTTGGCTGTCTTTACCTGGTCTTATTGTAACAGGGTTTTATTTTAAACACACTGTTTTGAGATCCCCCTTTGTGAATCCTTGTTCACAACTTTCCAATTATAAGTCAAAGAAATGAGCACAAGCAGGCTTTCTGTGGTTTAAAGATGATGAAATTTATTAAACCTAAAACTTAAATTCTAATACGGTTAACACCTACGGATATATGACATGCCCATGCGATACACACATGCAAGTAGGGACAGAAATGAACAGCAGAAAAGATAAGTAGAACAGTTTGAGGACATATTTTGTTGCTGTTTCTCGAGCTCGCTGTAGTCCTTGATTGAAGATATGGTCTTGCGTTTTGTTGGGGCCCAGTATTCTACGTAAACCTTGTTCACATAGGAGATTTTTCTCTCTCTGAGTTTATGTGAGTTAACAAGATTCAGTTCCGTGGGAAAGAGATGGAGGCAGGCAGACGGGAGAGGAAGTAATTCTTGCTTCAGTTCCAGGAGAGATCTTTACTCCATGAGCATACGGTTTTGTCTCAGTTCAAATCCGGTTTTCTCCAATTTAAAACTCAGTTCAAACCTCTGCAACAGCCAGTTAGTCATGTGACTAAAACTGGTCTGACCACTTCTGCGTATTGGGGAAGCAACTGCTGGGTACCCATTGTTTCAACATTGTCTGGTACTATGCAAATGTTCTTCCAGTCAGGGCTTGCAATTTTAAGTTTTTGTTCATGTGACAAAATAATGTGTGCCTCAGTCTTGGCAGTGGGTGGGGGGAGGGGGTTTCCCGACACCTCCACACCCAGGGGAATGAAATGCGATTTGAAGAAAAACAGAGCATTTCATTACAGAGTTTGAGAAAAATATAAGATACAGAAAAGAAAACGATGCATTTGTCTCATTCACTTCCATTCATTCACCCATCTTAAAGCCTATTAAAAATGGTATTTTCTAGGTACCAGAGCTGCTTTAATTTTCCCCTTTTTTTCCAGGAGAGTAGTCGTGGGTGGGTCTATCCTGAACTTCCTGAGTCATGCAAAGACTTTTGACTTTAAGGGGTGGGTGGTTCTCTTTTCCTCTGACTTTGGGGAGGATTCTTTTTTACTCTTCTCTTTGTTCTCTGGGACACTCCTACCTGCAGGTATTGGTGCAGATTTAACTGCATTCTCCTGTGACACTTCGACTAGGGGTGAGACATCACCCTCACGGTTTCTCTTTGTCTCTGCAGGTTCCTGTAAATGCTATTAGCAACTCTGGCGGGGTGCTTCTACAGTCTACATTTACATAGGAGGATGTGGGGTCTACCTTTTCACATTTTTCAGGGTTGGTTGATCGGACAGTAGGGATTTTCATCCAGGATTCTTCCCGGACTTCCTTTAACCTGCCCTCTTGGTCACTTTTTCCCCTTCTCTTTCTAAACTTCTGCCAGCCGTGTGCCTGCCTGTCCCCTTTTGTTCTCGGTGGGGGTCCCTTACAGTTCACCAGCCCCCTGCTGGAGGGTCCTCCTAACACCAGTACAGGACTTAGGGGTGCAGGTTGGACTGTAGGTAGGAGTTTCTCCTCAACCTGGCACATGTGGCAACTCCTGCAGTACTCCACCACATTTTTGTGGAGTTTTGACCAGTCAAACTGTTGTCTTACGTGGGCTTTGGTCTTTTGTATACTAGTACGTACAGCCACTGTAGTCTCGTGGGCCCTTAATATTTCTCCCCGGCACCTCTACGGCACCACTAACTGGTGAACCACTGTCCACTCCTTACCCCCAGGTCTGAGGAGAACTCCATTTCCTCATCAGTACCTCATTCTTTAAATAGTAGCAGTCAGGGACTCCCTCTGCTTCACTTTCAGCCTGGGCAGCCGGTGCTAATTCTCGCAATACTGGGTCGGCTCGCTGAGCCTCAGCTAGCGAAAATCTATCTAATTCAATCCCTGGGTCTCCTAACTTTCCAAAGAAAGTCTCAGACAGGCAGATCTCATGATCATTTGCCTGCAGTGCCAATGCAATCTCCTCTGGGGGAGTTGGTTTGATCATGACCTGATCCACTACACATTCAGGGACACTGCAGGGGACCATCTCCTGCCACTGCCCTGTCTCTCTGACCTCCTGCAGTCTTTCTTTCACTACTGGGAAGGTTACCGCCTTCACCCTGCCAGATCATTACCTAGGACATTAACCCCGTCCACAGGCAAACTAGGGACAATCCCTACGGTCACCGGTCCCGAAACTAGGTCGCACTCCAGGTGGACCCGGAGAATAGGTACAGACATACACTGCTGCACTCTGAGGAAAAGGTCAGGCCTTTTCCCAGCAAAAGGGATCTAGTCGCCCCGGTGTCCCTAAGAATCACCATGGGCTTGCTTGCCCAACTCGAGGGATATGGGGTTACTTTCCCTTCAAACACAAAACCAGTTTCCAGCAGTCAGCTTTTAAATGCCCTGCTTTATTACAATGGAAGCACACAGGTCTCCGGGTTTCACTCTTACTCACAGCACCTTCCTATTTGGCTAGAGGAGGGCCCCCATGTCTCCTGCTTTCCTTTCCCTTCCCAGGACTGCCTGGGCGGATATCACCTTCCCACCCTTTGTGCTTTTCAGATTTGTGGGGGTGATTAGGAACGTTTCTCCCCAGTAAACAGACTTATAAATTAAAGCAAATTCATTGGCCAGAACGGCTGCTTACCAGGCTCCCTGGACCCGCTGTTCCTCTACATGAGCTTTTGTGGAGAATGGGAGAGTGTTTTTAAATTCCTCTATCAGGATTACTTCTGAGAGTCTCATAGCTGAGTTGTATTTTTAAAGCCCTCAGCCACTGGTCAAAAGCCAGCTGCTTGCTTCTTTCAAACTCCAGATAAGTTTGATTAGCTTGCTTTTTGAGGGATCTAAACTTTTGGCAGTAGGATTCGGGTACTAATTCACATACCGAGGATAAAATTTTTGGTCAGTTCAAAATTCGATGAACTCTCATCTGGCAGCAAGGAATAAACTTCATGGGCTTTTCCGGTTATTTATTTTTTATTTTATTTAGAGATACAGCACTGAAACAGGCCCTTCGGCCCACCGAGTCTGTGCTGACCATCAACCACCCATTTATACTAATCCTACACTAATCCCATATTCCCTACCACATCCCCACCATTCTCCTACCACCTACCTACACTAGGGGCAATTTACAATGGCCAATTTACCTACCAACCTGCAAGTCTTTGGCTGTGGGAGGAAACCAGAGCACCCGGCGAAAACCCACATGGTCACAGGGAGAACTTGCAAACTCTGCACAGGCAGTACCCAGAATTGAACCCGGTTCACTGGAGCTGTGAGGCTGTGGTGCTAACCACTGCGCCGCCAATTAGTCTGCTTTGCAATGAGAGAGACCAAGTCTCAGCTGGCCATTTTAGGAGCCTTGCCAGTTTCTCGAAAGACACGAAAAATGCTTCCACATCTTCCGCATTGAATTTTGGAATTAGTTGGGTGAGCTTTAGCAATCTTGTACCCAGTCCTGAATTCTGCTCCTCCATATTGGTTATGCTTTCACTGGGGTTACTCTTCGCCCCCTGGTTAACTCAAGCTGCCCTAACTCTCCTTTACATTCCTTCTGGAATATTCTTTCCGTCTCTCTCGTTCCTTTTCCTGTATTTCTTTCTCTGTCCTGCTTTTCATTTTCTTCATGTTCCTTTTGGAAGCCTCTTTTTTTTCTCCCTCTCCTTTGCCCCTCTCTTTTTTCTGTCTCTCCTTTTCTCTTTCCCGGTCTTCTGGCACAGTGGTTAGCACCGCAGCCTCACAGCTCCAGCGACCCGAGTTCAGTTCTGGGTACTGCCTGTGCGGAGTTTGCAAGTTCTCCCTGTGACCGTGTGAGTTTCCGCCGGGTGCTCCGGTTTCCTCCCACAGCCTAAGACTTGCAGGTTGATAGGTAAATTGGCCATTACAAATTGCCCTTAGTGTAGGTAGGTGGTAGGAGAATGGTGGGGATGTGGTAGGAGAATGGTGGGGATGTGGTAGGGAATATGGGATAAATGTAGGATTAGTATAAATGGGTGGTTGTTGGTCGGCACAGACTCCCGTGGGCTGTTTCAGTGCTGTATCTCTAAATAATTAATTCAAGTTTCTTTTGTTCCAATTGTATCTTTGCTAGCAATACCCTGTCTGGGTCTACTTCTAACACTGCTTCTGCCTCTTCAGATTCAAAGGAAAAATGGTTGGCCACTAACCTTCGGAGTTCAGATTTCCTAGCCTTGCCACGTACAGTGATCCCACACTGCTCAGCCATTTTTCTCAACTCCTCCATAGACAGTGCTTTTAACTTTATCCCAAGTTACTTCACCCTGGCTTGGACAGCTACTCATTTCAGTTGCAGACATGTCAGTATTCAATCACACACAACCACAAGAAAATCTGTATTGATATTTTTCTCTTTGATTGGGAACAATTTGGCTTCCTACTTCCAATTTCACTCATTCGTCTGTGGGTAAACTTCCAGACGCTAGCACCCAATTTCTGTTACAACCAGGTGAGAAATGCATGTAGGGGTCTTTGGCTGTCTTTACCTGGTCTTATTGTAACAGGGTTTTATTTTAAATACACTGTTTTGAGCTCCCCCTTTGTGAATCCTTGATTACAACTTTCCAATTATAAGTCAAAGAAATGAGCCAGGCTTTCTGTGGTTTAAAGAAAGATGAAATTTATTAAACCTAAAGCTTAAACTCTAATACGGTTAAGGCATAGTGTTATACGATGCGCCTATGCTAGCATGCACACGTGATACACACATGCAAATAGGGACAGAAAAGATAAGAACAGTAGTTTGGGGGCATATCTTGTTCCTGTTTTTCGAGCTCGCTGTAGTCCTTGATTGAAGATGTGGTCTTGCGCTTCGTTGGGGCCCAGTATTCTTCATAAACCTTGTTCACGTAGGAGATTTTTCTCTGAGTTTACATGTCTTCAAGATTCAGTTCTGTGGGAAAGAGATGGAGGCAGGCAGACAGGAGGAGGTAATTCTTGCTTCAGTTCCAGGAGAGATCTTCACTCCATGAGCATACGGCTTTGTCTCAGTTCAAATCCTGTTTTCTCCAATTTAAAACTCAGTTAAATACTCCAGCAGCCAGTTAGTTATGTAACTAAAACTGGTCTGATCACTTCTGTGTATTGGGGAAGAAACTACTGGGTCCCCATTGTTTCAACATTGTCTGGTACTATGTCCTTCCAGTCAGGGCTTGCAATTTTAAGTTTTTGTTCATGTGGCGAATTAATGTGTGCCTCAGTCTTGGCAGGTGGGGGGTTTGCCTGACACAGGGTTCATCTAGACTGGTTCAGACAGTAGAAGCGCTGCTTATGCACCGTTATGGTCTTTTTTACTCTTTCATGGGATGTGGGTGTCACTGGCAAGGCCAGCTGCTGGATGACATTCCATATAGCAACATGCCTCTCATTATACACATGGTGCCCATGTATGCATGGATTGTGCACCAGAGTCATGAGTCAAGTGGTTAGCAGATAGCCCTCATCGCCCAGTAGTCACCCTCTGGTTTCTTGAGGTGGCTCAACTAGTAACGAGTAATTGAGTAGTTAGCAAAGCATATGGGATCTTGGGCTTAATAAATAGAGATATGAAACACAAAAGCAGGGAAGTTCTGCCAGGGCCACTCAGCTTCTGACCTCGTTACAGTCTTGGTTGAAACATGGACAAAACAGCTGAACTCAAGAGGTGAGGTGAGAGTGACTGCCCTTGATATCAAGGCAGCATTTGACCAAGTATGGCATCAAGGAGCCCTAGCAAAACTGAAGTCAATGGGAATCAGGGAGAAAACTCTCCGCTGGCTGGAGTCATACCTAGCGCAAAGCAAGATGGTTGTGGTTGTTGGAGGTCAATCATCTCAGCTCCAGGACATCACTGCAGGAGTTCCTTAGGGTAGTGTCCTAGGCCCAATCATCTTCAGCGACTTCATCAATGACCTTCCTTCAATTATAAGGTCAGAAGTGGGGATGTTCGCTGATGATTGCACAATGTTCAGCACCATTCGCGACTCCTCAGATACTGAAGTAGGCTATGTAGAAATGCAGCAAGACCTGGACAATATCGAGGGCTGGGCTGATAAGTGGCAAGTAACATTCCTGCCACACAAGTGCCAGACAATGACCATTTCCAACAAGAGAATATCTAACCATCTCCGGTTGACATTCAATGGCATTATGAACACTGAATCCCCCATTATCAACATCCTAGGGGCGACCATTGACCAGAAACTGAACTGGAGTAGCCATCTAAATACCTTAGCTACAAAAGCAGGTCAGAGGCTAGGAATCCTGCAGCGAGTAACTCATCTCCTGACTCCCCAAAGCCTGTCCGCCATCTACAAGGCACAAGTCAGGAGTGCGATGGAATACTCTCCACTTGCCTGGATGGGTGCAGCTCCAACAGCACTCAAGAAGCTCAACACCATCGTGGACAAAGCAGCCCGCTTGATTGGCACCCCACCCACAAACATTCACTTCCTCCAGCACTGATGCACAGTGGCAGCAGTGTGTACCATCTACAAGATGCATTGCAGCAACGCACCAAGACTCCTTCAACAGCAGCTCCAAACCGGCAGTCTCCATCACCTAGAAGGACAAGGGCAGCAAATGCATAGGAACACCACCACCTGCAAGCTCCCCTCCAAGCCACACACCAGCCCAACTTGGAACTATATCGTCGTTCCTTCACTGTCACTGGGTCAAAAATCCTGGAACTCCCTTCCTAACAGCACTGTGTGCGTACCTACCCCACATGGACTGCAGTGGTTCAAGAAGGCAGCTCACCACCAGCTTCCCAAGGGCAATTAGGGATGGGCAATAAATGCTGGCCTAGCCAGCGACGCCCACATCACATGAAAGAATAAAAAAAAGTTATGCTGAACAGAGAGCTGGCATGGACTCAATGGACTGAATGGCCTCCTTCTGTGCCATAAACTTTCTATGATTCTGTGCCATAATGAAACTATGACTCTTTAAATGCGGATGGGACAATGACTGGTACAGAATAAAGACATCATTGCTACTGCCAGTAGACTATGGGCATTGACCTGTACGCTGCACTGAGTATGGTGACACACCAGCTGAACAGTGAGGGACTTAAACCTTTTGTGACTGTGGCACATTTCTGAATTTACATGCAGCACCCACAAAGGAAAGTCTGCTATCCTGGCAAATCCACGTACTTGTTCCGCCCGCTTCTCCCTGGAAAGAGAGAAGTGATGTATTCCCCTCTCTAACAGTGAACGGTGAATTGTAAGATGCTGGAGATGCAGCCTGCTCCAACCCTGATGTGAAGACATTCATGGCTACAGATACCTGTACAGCCGCTGGCAAGATGGTCTTTGCCCTGCTCTGAGGCTGCAGTACTTCCTGCAACTGGCTGCAGATTTCAGTGAATACATCCTAGGTGAAAAGGAGACATCGCACACACTCTTCCTTGCCGAGATGGAGATAGGAGAATTGCTCCATAAAGACCATAGATGGATTTGCTTTCCTGCTTAGAGCTCTTCTCTTGCTCACCCTCCTCCCTCTTTGAGCAGCTTATCCCCGTGTGTCACCTCTGCTCAGTCGCCCTGTCCTGCTGCAGGCCCAGTGGGATTGAAACTACAGCACCCATGACTGGGAAAAAGTGGTCAGAGCAGAACCCTCAAAGTGAGAACTAAGGCCTTCATCTCATGTCACACCACTCCCTGTAGACATCATCAACTTTCAGTAGCAATACATGCTACCAAACACTTCTATGAAAGCAGCAACAGCCAGCAGAAACCAATCAGCAACTAACTTGAAGGTTGTTGATGATCTATTTAAATTTCATTGCTGGAGGTGGGTGGTGGGGGCGGGTGGGGATCCTTCCTGATGCTGAACGCATATTTGGCTGTGTGAGGTTAAGAGAGAGCATTAGCTGGAGTATTCAGGTTGAAAATGGTACTGCCAGAGTTAAATCAGAGTTACACACTGACTGGTGTCATGACCTGCCTACTCTGAATATTTCCAGCACACACTCCCACCGCCCACACTAACAAACTACCCAAAATGGCATCTGGTGTGACCTGCCACAGAAGTGTGTGCACCTGGGGATGCGGCACCTATACCACCCAATATACAGGTGCTACACAACCAAATTTTTCAACTAATGTTTCCAGCTTGTGAATCAATTGCAGTCAAGAGGATGGTCAACATAATTCAAGTCTCTTGTCAATTGTCAGAGTTTCCCATCGTTCCTGTAGAGGGGTTTAAGTAAGAGTGGAAACTATAAATTAAGAAAAAGTGCATTTAATTAAATTAACACAATAAAGATGGCAGGACAGGTGATGTGTTGCGGCTGCTCCTGGAGGCCACAGCAATCACGTCTGTATTAAATGGCTGCGGCTTGAGGAGCTTTGGCTCAGAGTAATTGAGCTGGAGGCAGAATTGCAGACATTGCGGTGCATCAGGGAGGGGGAAAGTTACATTGACAGTTTGTTCCAGAAGGCAGTTACACTTCTTGGAACAGGGCCATCAGTTTTGGTCAGTGGTCAGGGACAGGAGGGTGAGACTTCGAGTCAGGCAGGTAAGGGAAGCGAGACGGTGGGAGTGGAGGAGCTTCAGCCCTTGCAATTGAACAACAAGTTCCAGGTTCTTGCAGCTTGTATAGACAAGAGCGAGAGCTGCAGTGTGGATGAGCAGACTGACCAAGGCACCATGGTATAGGAAGCCGTTCAAGTGGGGGGAGCAGAAAGGAAATTAGTGGTAGTAGGAGACAGTATAGTGAGGGGGATTGAAGCTGTTCTCTGCAAAGAAAGAGTCTCCAGAAGGCTGTGTTGCCTGCCCAGTGCCAGGGTTCGGGACATCTGCTCAGGGCTGGAGAGGAACTTAGTGGGCGGGGCGTGGGGGATAGGGGTGGATCCAGTCATCGTGGTCTATGTAGGTACCAACGACATAGGCAGGACAAGGAAAGAGGTTCTGCATAGTCAGTATTGGGAGCTAGGCACCAAATTAAGAAGCAGAACCTCAAAGGTAATAATCTATGGATTAGGGCAAATAAGATTAGAGAAATGAATGTGTGCTCATTGACTGGTGTGGTAGAAGTGGGTTCCGGTTTGTGGGGCACTGGCACCAGTACTGGGGAAAGTGGGGGCTGTACCATTGGGACGGTCTACACTTGAACCACGCTGGGACCAGTGTTCTAGCAAGCCGCATAACTAGGGAAGTAGAGAGAGGGTTTTAAACTAAATAGTGGGGCAAGGGATCAAATTTGGGAAGATGTGGTAAATTAAAGAGTAGAGACAGGCAAGAGAGAAAGGGAAGGGACAGTGATTACAAATCTAAGCGTAAAACTCAGCAGCCAAGGCTCGAGTCTACAAAAATAATAAAAAGGACAAAACTAAAGGCTCTGTATCTGAATGCACATAGCATTCAAAACAAAACAGATGAACTGAAAGCACAACTAGATATAAATAAGTATGACCTGATAGCCATTAGAGAGACGTGGCTGCAGGATGACATAGATTGGGACCTGAATATTGAAGAGTACATGACATTTAGGAAGGACAGGAAGCTAGGAAATGGTGGAGGGGTGCTCTGTTAATTAATGATGGTATTAGAATAATAGAGAGGGATGACCCTAGTGCAGGAAACCAAGATGTAGAAGCAGCTTGAGTTGAGATGAGAAATGATAAAAAGGCAAGTCACTTGTGGGAGTGGTGTACAGGCCCCGAACAGTAACCACATGGTAGGATGGTGTATAAAGGAAGAAATAATGGGATATTGTCAGAAAGGTACAGCAATACCAATACCAGTACAGCAATACCACAGCCAAAAGACTTGCAGGTTGATAGGTAAATTGGCCATTATAAATTGCCCCCAGTATAGGTAGGTGGTAGGGGAATATAGGGACAGGTAAGGATGTGGTAGGAATATGGGATTAGTGTAGGATTAGTATAAATGGGTGGTTAATGGTCGGCACAGACTCGGTGGGCCGAAGGGCCTGTTTCAGTGCTGTATCTCTAAAATAAAAAAATAAATAAAAATCAAAAAAAAATCATGGGGGATTTTAACCTACATACAGACTGGAAAAATCAGATTGGCGAAGGTAGCCTAGATGAGGAGTTCATAATATGTTTTCAGGATAGTTTGAGAACAGAACATTCTGGAGCCAGAGAGCGGGCTATACTAGATCTGGTATTGTGCAATGAGATAGAATTAATTCATGACCTCAGAGTGAAGGCGTCCCTAGGCAGCAGTGATCATAATATAATTGAATTTTGTATTCAGTTTGAGGGAGAGAGGAAAGGGTCTAAGACTAGTATTTTAAACTTAAAGAGGAGCAATTATGAGGGCATGAAAGCAGAGCTAGCAAAAACAAATAGGCAAAGTAGGTTAAGGGATAGGTCAATAGAGATGCAGTGGCAGACATTTAAGGGGATATTTCAGAATACACAAAATAGATACATTCCAAAGAGAAAAGAAAAATTCCAAGGGAAGACCCACCATCCATGGTTAACCAAACAAGTTAAAAGTTTTTGTGATTGGAAGCCTGTGCCCAGTGGTGTACCAGAGGGATTGGTGCTGGGAGCCTTGCTGTTTGTAGTGTACATTAATGATTCAGACGTGAATATAGGAGGTATGAACAGTAAGTTCGCAGATGACATGAAAATTGGTGGTGTCATGAATATTGAGGAGGAAAGCGTTAGATTACAGGACAATATAGATGGGCTGTTGAGATCAGCAGAGCAGTAGCAAATGGAATTTAATTCTGAGAAGTGCGAGGTGATGCATTTTGGGAGGACTAACAAGACAAGGGAATATACAATGGATGGTAGGACCCTAGGAAGTAGAGGATCAGAGGGACCTTGGTGTACTTGTCCATAGATCACTGAAGGCAGCAACATAAGTAGATGAGGTAGTTAGGAAGGCATATGGGATACTTGCCTTTATTAGCCGAGGCATTGAATATAAGAGTAGGGAGGTTATGATGGAGTTGTATAAAATGCTAGTTAGGCCACAGCTGAAGTACCGCGTGCAGTTCTGGTCACCGCACTATAGGAAGGTTGTGATTGCACTGGAGAGGGTGCAGAGGGGATTCACCAAGATGTTGCCTGGGCTGGAGCATTTCAGCTATGAAGAGAGACTGGATAGGCTAGGGTTGTTTCCCTTAGAGCAGAGAAGGCTGAGGGGGGGGAACCTGATTGAGGTATACAAAATTATGAGGGGCATTGATAGGATAGATAAGAAGAAACGTTTTCCTTTAGCAAAGGGGTCAATAACCAGGGGGCAAAAATTTAAGGTAAGGAGATTTAGAGGGGATTTGAGGAAATATTTTTTCACTCAGAGGGTGGTTGGAATCTGGAACACACTACCTGAAGTGGTGGTAGAGGCAGGAACCCTCACAACATTTAAGTAGTATTTAGATGAGCACTTGAAACCCATAGCATACAAGGCTATGGGCCAATGCTGGAAAATGGGATTGGAATAGATAGGTGCTTGATGGCCGGCACAGACACGATGGGCCGAAGGGCCTGTTTCTGTGCTGTATAACTCTATAACTCTACAGTATCAAACTTAAAGAAAAAGCATATAATTGCGCAAATATAGGTGGCAAGTCAGAAGAGTGGACAGAATATAAAAAGCAACAAAGAACAACTAAAAGATTAATATGTAGGGAAAAACTAGAGTACGAGAGAAAGCTGGCTCAGTTAGTAAGAGTTTCTATAGATATTTAAAAAAGAAAACTTAAGGTGAGCATTGATCCGATAGAAAGGGAGTCTGGGGAATTAATAAGGGAAAATAAGAAGATGGTAGATGAACTAAACAGGTATTTTGCATCTGTCTTCACCATGGAGGATACAAGTAATATCCCAGAAATAGCTGTAAATCAGGAAATGGAAGGGAAGGAGGAACTCCAGAAAATTACAATCACCAAGGAAGTAGTACTGAACAAATTGTTGGAGCTGTGAGCTGACAAGTCCCTGGGTCCTGATGGACTTCATCCTAGGGTGTTAAAAGAAGTGGCTAGTGAGATAGTTGATGAGTTGGTTTTGATTTTCCAAAATTCCCTAGATTTTGGGTAAGGTTCCATTAGACTGGAAAAGAGTGAATGTAACTCCTTCATTCAAAATGGGAGGGCGACAGAAAGCAAAAACTACAGGCCAGTTAGCTTAACATCTGTCATAGGGAAAATGTTAGAAGCTATTATTAAAGACGTTATAGCAGGGCACTTAGAAAAATTCAAGGTAATCAGGCAGAGTCAACATGGTTTTGTGAAAGGGAAGTCAAGTTTACCCAATTTATTGAAGTTCTTTGAAGTAACATGTGCTGTGAATAAAGGGGAACTGGTGGATGTACTGTACTTAAATTTCCAGATAGCATTTGATAAGGTGCCACATGAAAGGTTATTGCAGAAAATTACCATGTAGGGGGTAACATTTTGGCATGGACAGAAGATTGGCCAGCTAACAGGAAACAGAGACTAGGCATAAATGGGTAATTTTCTGGTTGGCAAGATGTAACAAGCGGTGTGCTGCAGGGATCATTACTGGGGCCTCAACTTTTTACAATTTATATAAATGACTTGGATGAAGGAACCGAAGGTAATGTCGCTGATGACAAAGATAGGTAGGAAAGTAAGTTGTGAAGAGGACACAAGGAGGCTGCAAAGGGATATAGATAGGATAAGTGAATGGGCAAAGATCTGGCAAATGGAGTATATTGTGGGAAAATGTGAAATTGTCCATTTTGGCAGGAAGAATAAAAAAGCATCTTATCTAAATGGTGAGAGATTGCACAGCTCTGAGATGCAGAGGGATCTAGGTGTGCTGGTGCATGAATTGCAAAAGGTTAGTATGCAGGTGCAGCAAGTAATTGGGAAAGCTAATAGAATGTTATCATTTATTGTGAGGGGAATTGAATACAAAAGTAGGGAGGTTATGCTTCAGTTATACAGGGCATTGGTGAGACCACATCTGGAGTACATGTACAGTATTGGTCTCCTTATTTTAAGGAAGGATGCAAGTGCGTTGGTAGCAGTTCAGAGAAGGTTTACTAGACTGATACCTGAAATGGGCAGGTTGTCTTATAAGGAAAGGTTGGACAGGCTAGGTTTGTATCCGTTGGAGTTTAGATGAGTAAGAGGTGACTTGATTGAAACATAAGATTCCGAGTGGTCTTGACAGGGTGGATGTGGAAAGGATGTGGTAATATGTTCTCTTGTGGGAGAATGTAAAACTAGGGGTCACTGTTTAAAAATAAGGGGTCGCCCATTTAAGACAGAGATGAGGAGAAATTTTTTCTCAGAGGTTTGGGTCTTTGGAACTTTGTCCTCAAAAGGCAGTCGAAGCATCGCCTTTGAATATTTTTTAAGGTAGAGGTAGATAGATTCTTGATAAGCAAGCAAGTGAAAGTTATTGGAGGTAGGTGGGAATGTGGAGTTCAGGTTACAATCAGATCAGCCATGATCTTGTTGAATGGCAGAGCAGGCTCGAGGGGCCAAGTGGCCTACTTCTGCTCCAAATTCATATGTTCGTATGTCTTGTGGTTGTTACATGTGCAATATCTTTAAATGTAATTTCTGCCATGTTATCTCCTTTGAGCACCTGTAGCATGGCACAGAATTAAGACAAACATTCTCACTTGGTGTTTGAGAGGAATGCAACTTATAGATTTAATTTGTTTTCTGAGTTACTAGCTCAACTATTAAAATAAATCTCAAGACTCAGAAATTTTCCCCATCAGGTTTTCCATTCGCAAGATATTGGGATGATATTTTAGGTCTGCCTTTTTTTGAATTAAACAAAAGTGTGAGGGACAAAAGGTCCCTGGTGCATTCTCCATAGCAGCACTTCGACTAGAGTTGACTTGCCAACCAATCAGCACCCTTTTCTCATGCAGTATAAACTGTTGCTCCCTTTGAAATTTGGCATTCCTGTGGCTGTCCTGAGGAATGCAAGACAAAAAGCTTCAACAGAACATCTCTCCTTTTCAGCAATACTCACGTTCTGTACTACTAAGCGACTATTTCTACCAAAGATATTAATCAAAAAGACAGAACAGATGCGCCAATGAAAAATAACTTCAACTGACTTTAAGACGGGTGCTCAATACCAGTTATAAACTGAAAAATACACTTAACATGGCATGTCTTCGGCAATTGTCAAGTAATGTGGTGTGTGTTGTTTTGCCTCCCTACTGCTTTTGCAGCAATTAAATTTAATTTGCTCTGGGAAAAATGGGACAGCAAGTCAGTTTTCTATGCATTCTGGAAGCAACAGTGGGATTGCATTCAATAACGCAGACAGAAATCAGTTCCAATTTTATTCTGGTCAATTAGCACTTCCAGCAAATTGAAAGTAGCACAGAGTTTGTGCATCATCAGCTTAATATGTTCAATTCCCAATTCTTTATTGAAGATGAGTACAACCAGATGCGTTTGACTTGCACATAAACATATCATCAATATCTAATCGAGATTTAATAATATCTTTACTCTTTATGCCATCTTACCTCTTTCCAAAACTTTCTGGGCCTTTCTGTGATTTGCACAAAAGCCACTATAGAGTTTGAAGTGGTCAGCATAATACAGGAACGAACCACCCAGGGAAAACAACAGTTTCTGTAATAGACACAGCAAATAAACACAATGCTATGTGAACACACCCTCTGCACTCGGTTAACTGAAGGCCCGAAACCGTAACTGCTGTACTGATTCTATACACAAGCATCACATATAAACAGGTTGAAGAGATTGTGAGGTGCAAAGGTTTAGAATGCAGCTCTCTTAGTTTACAGGTGCAGAAAAAAGCAGCTCTAACTAGTGGACTGAAAGCTTGCTTTCCGCATGTACAAAACAATATGAAATGTATGCTTGGGCAGCCTCAATCTACAGTTCAAAACAACTCCATAAATCAGCACTAAAACTGCAAGAGATCACAAGAATGGCTAGTGGGAAATGGAAATGACGCCATCCTCTCTCCTCCTAAAGGTGCTGACTGTTGCAGCAGCATAGTTCCATAGGCACCTACAGCTCTCTGGGACCTTGTCCAAGTAGCCACATTTTCACGTGAACCTAGACCAGGGGTCGGCAACCCGTGGCTTGTTAAGGACTCGTGCGGCGCCCGACCGCAACTGATCAAACAGGTTTTCCAACCTGTGCAGATATCGAACAACTCTCCAAAGAAATCCAACAGCAGAAATCACATTGACATAAAAGTTTTTAATTTCCTATTTTGTGCATCCATCATTCTTATACAAATATAAATATGCTCATCTCCAGTCTCTGTCTTGTTTTCCATTATTATTGGCATTTGAGTAACAGTATTGCAGCTCTTAAGATATTGCGTTTTCACTAAATTTAAATAATGACTCTTCTCGTTATTAAAGTTGCTGACCTCTGACCTAGATAAAGGTTAACAGACCCCTCATTTTTGTGGGCATCACTCCTGATTCTATCCAGTAACACCTATTGAAAACAGTTTCTCAAATAGATGTAGTAAATCACTGTGATGCTATAGAAAGCAGCGAGACTGCCAACTTCACATCAAATTTATTTGCTCCAGCCACTTCGGAAACCGCTAATTTCCTTTGGCAGTTTATTGATGGACTGTTTGTCTATAGTGGTATATCACAGCAAAGCTTGCATCTTGATATCACTTGATATGCACACAGAGTGGAGGACTTTCCAACAGAGGCCACTGGATAGGAATTAGGCATGTAAACTCAGGGTGCTGCAGCTCTACGGCTGTGATCAGCTACTAACATTGCAATCAGATTGGCTTGGTATTTTCGGGGTGCCACTGCCCACATAGGTCATCAGGGGAGCTCATTTTTATTTCATAGTTGGCTGCCTAATTTAAATAATAGCAGCACCTAGTGCCAACGTTCTACCTCTCGTTTAGTAGCAAGATGTAAATCATTCCCAATGACTTGCACTGTACTGTCTCAGTTTGCAAGCATCAACTGAAACAAATCATACAAAATGGATAATATCTGAAAAATTCCAATGGGTGCTAGTAGAAAAGTACATACCCTGGGAAACTCAAGTTAACAAAGCATATACTTCTGCTTGAAAAAAAAAAATCCTTCAATCCAACAGAATTGCATACATTATGCATCTAACTTGTAAACTACTCTTACAAAGCAGCAGCTTTTCTATTAGATTGTATAGGGAATGAAGATCTGCATTCAACTGAATGGCCTCATTTACACAGAAACTACTGCTGCATCATGCTTCGAGGCCAGTGAGGTGGCATAATGGACTCAATCCAGAGACATGAATTCAAATTATATCAGTGGTTGGGGAATTTAAATTCAGTCAATTAAATAAATCTGGAATTTAAAAAAAAATCTAATATCAGTAATTGTGACCATGAAACTACTGGATTGCCATAAAAATTCATTTGGTTTACTAATGTCCCTTAGGAGAAAAAACCTGCCCCGCTTACTCTGTCTGGCCTGTATATGACTGCAAACCCACAGAAATATGGTTGACCTGTAACTGCCCTCAAATGGCCTAGCAAGCCACTCAGTTGTACCAAACCACTAGGAAAAAATGAGTTAAGAATAAAGCCACGCAGACCACGCGGCATCAACCTAGACATAGGATTCAGTCATGACAAAGGCACACCCAGCCCAGTCCACCCTGCAAAGCCCCACCAACATCTGGGAACTTGTGCCAAAATTGGGACAGCTGTCCTACAGACTAGTCAAGCAACAGCCTGACATCATCATACTCACCAAATCATACTTTCCAGCCGATATCCCAAACTCCTCCATCACCATCCTTTCCAGACCCACCAGAGGTGGGTACACAGTGGTATACAGTCAGGAAAGGAGGGCGGCCCTGGGAGTCCTGAAAAATGGCTCCAGACACCTTGGAGTCTAATGGCAAGGAAGCCTGCTGATTACCACCTACCACCCTCTCTCAGCTAATAATTCAATACTCCTGCATATTGAACACCACTTGGAAGGTGCAAGGGCACAGAATGTACACTGGCTGTGGGACTTCACTATCCATCACAAAGAGTGGATCAGTAACATCACTACTGATCAAGCTGGCCAAGTCCTGAAAGGTCATAGCTACACGAGCACCTACACGAGTTAAAAGCCTAAACGACCTCATCTTCACCTGGTGCAAATGTATTTGTCCATGACATTATTGGTAGGTGTGACCACCACACAGTCCATGTGGAGACAAAGTTCTATCTTCACCTGAGGGCACCCTCCACTAACACTGTGCTAACTAGGATAGTAAACGGTATGGTGACCTCCAAATTTTGCCATCATTTTTCTGCCCTGCAACTGATTCTGCACGCCTCCTGGATCTTCATTCCAATGAGAATTCCTTCATCATTCCGTCCTCTCGCCTGTCATACCTGTCTCTAAATTTGGAGAACGGTTGGTCAATGTTCCACACGGACTCCAGCTACCTACATCAACTTTAACTATGGGACTTGTGTCTTTAACCCTGGACTCTCCCCTATGGACTCCTCTCTGTTCCCCATTCACTACTAGGATATCCGAATTAATGTTACGTAACCAGGCCTATGTAACTTAAGTTTTCTCCGTGTCCATTCACGTTTGCACTTTGGCTGCAACTCCAGACCCGAGCTCATCACTTCCAATTCCACTTTATTATTTCCCCCCTCTTTTTACTTATTTTCTCTCTACCCCTCCTAGACCCTTCTGTCTGGTCATTATGCCTCCTTCCATTGCTCCAGTCAGGTACTCTGCCTTCCCAAATCCCTCTCCCAACCCTTCAGTCCTCCTCAATCTGATTTCTATCAGTGACCCAGGCTTGACCATCTCTTAGATGAGCCTACAGCTTCCCTTTTTGCCTCACGGCATTCCCTGAAGGGCCCATCAAGGCCTCCTCACAAGCAGCTGCCCATCTTACTCTTTCGCCGACCTTCCTGCCCAGCATGCTGGCTGGGGTCTGATCTTGCCAATCTTCTCCGTCCAAGTTTGCCTTCCCAGTGCTGATCCTGTGGACTCCGTCAGTGGTCCAGTTATCACCACCCCTCTCTGCATCTCCCTCTAGAATGTCTGTTCACTTGTGAACAAAGCCCTTGTAATCCATGAGCTTATTGTGGATGATCGCATTACATCATGGCCTGAACAGAAACCTGGATGAGGGCTGATGACATCTTCTCCCTAACTGAAGCTTCCCCATCTTAGAATCTGTGCTGTGTTTTAATTATGTGGCAGCTGTCAGCCTCACCCAGCCTGCAGTGGGGTTGTGCCTCTCAATCAAATCTCACTTTGGTCTGTCCTCTTACTCCTCTAGCATTTTCTTTGAGCATCTCACCTTGTTCTACCCCTCTCACCTCTCCTAAAATAATGGCTCTCTACCATCTGCCCAAGAACCATGCCAATTTTCTCAACAAGCTATCTTCACTGCTTTCCTCACTCAGCCTCTGCACTGAGTAGCTTTCTCATCAGCCCTTTATCCTAGCCCTTTATCTCACCCTCTGTATGAACTTTCCAACCAATATGCATGGCCATCCCCTTGATCTTGCCATTTCACATGGTATCGATCACAGATAAATCCACCTCTGATCACTTCCATCCATCACTCTACACCCACATCCTTCTTTCCCCACCAAACCCTACTTCCTTCTGTATGCACCGCTGGGGGAAAAACTCTCCCCCAAATTCACTTACAACTGTACACTCAAAATCCAACTGTCAAGCCTTTGGTTTTCTGTTCATGATATTTCTGCATCTACTGATCTGCTCAACCATACCCTCACCTCCACCTTCAATGCCCTAGTTTCCATCGACACGAATGCTCTCGCACCCTGGCCATTCTCTCAGTACAGCCCTCATTCTCGCTCCCTTAAGATCTCCTTTAATCTGCAGACTTGAACGGATATCTCAGACAACTGGCCATTCACTGCCAGATCTGGCTCGGCCCAATAAAGGACTATTGGGTTCAGCTCTTGTCTGCGAAATCTACTCACTATTTCAGGATCATCCTGGAATACAAAGATAATCGCTGGCTTCTCTTCTCTACTGCAAACCACCTGCTTAAACCCCCTTCCCCCTCACCTCCAATAAGTATGATGAGCTCATGGATTTCTTTGTCACCAAGATTGAAACCATCCAATCAGCTTCCTCTGCTACTTCCCTTCCTTTCCCCTAGCCCACTGCATTGAACTTCCAGTAAGGCTCCCCGTGCCCGAGTCCTGAACTTGCATCTTTCACTAGTTTCGCTCCTATCTCCCCTCAGCCCCATCTCCTGCTCTCTCGACCCTATTCTCATTAAACCGTTGACCACCCAACTTCCCTTCCTGGCTCCAACATTAGCTGACATTGGGTAGAATCTTCCTGGTCTTGTGGGGGCAAGCATCAAGGCGGGACCAAGAGGGATTCTGGAGAAATATGTGTCATCGGGTCAGCGGCCCGACACGTTCCTACCTCCGGGCAATCTTCAGAGGTGGGTCAGCACTGGCAGAGGCTACATGCTTGCCAGTGGCAGGTAGCCAATCTGCATAATTAAGTGCCCATTTGTAAGCTGATTAGGACTGACATTATGATCTTCCTTGAGGGCCAAGTCGGGATCTTCCTTGAGTGGCTGGCCTGGGGGGGGGGGCAGCGAGGCCTCCTACTGTAACCCCTCTTCAGAGGGTGCCTGAAGATAGATGTGCCACACGTTCCCCCTTTAACAGTGGCAGCACTCACCTCTGCCGATGGGGCTGCCGTCCATCCAAGGCCGTAGGTCCTCTGACTGGGCATGCAGCCTCAGGAACTCGCCCGCTGTCCCTAATTGGACAGCAGACCCAGAGGTGACCTCTTGATTGGCAGCATGTGGAAAGATCTCTCAGGCAGGCGCCCTGAATGGAAGAGCAGGTCGGGACCTGGAAATGGTCCTGACTTACGCTCATAGCCTAAGAGCAGATGGTTCCACCCATTGTTAATAGTTCTCTCTTATCAGGTTTTGCCTTTCTCCCTTTCAAATCTGCCATCCCCACCATTCTCCTTAAAAGCCCAAACCTTGATCTCTGGACTTTGCAAACTACCACCCCATCTCTAACCTCCCTTTCCTCTCAAAGGTCCTTGAACATGTTGTTGCCTCCCACATCCTTGCCCATCTTTTCCGGAACTCCATGCTTGAATCCCTCCAATCAGGTTTCAGCCCCTGCCATGGTACCAAAACAGCTCTCATCAACAGTCACAAAAGACATCCTAAGTGACCGTGACAAGGGTAAACTATCTCTCCTCTTCCGCCTCGACTTGTCTGCAGCCTTTGACGTGGTTGACCACACCATCCTCTTCCAATGCCTCTCCACTGCCACCCAGCTGGATAGGACTGCACTTGTCTGGTTCTATCCTCATCTATCTAATTGTAACCGGAGAATCAATGGCTTCTCTTCCCGCTCTTGCACCGTTACCTCTGGTGTACCCCCAAGGATCTATTCTTGGTCCCCTCCTATTTCTCATCTACATGCTGTCCCTCGGTGACATCATCCAAAAACACAGCACTTAGCACTGTTTTTTTTAAGATTTTAGAGATACAGCACTGAAACAGGCCCTTCGGCCCACCGAGTCTGTGCCGACCATTAACCACCCATTTATACTGATCCGACACTAATCCCATATTCCTATCACATCCTCACCTGTTCCTATATTCCCCTACCACCTACCTATACTAGGAGCAATTTATAACGGCCAATTTACCTATCAACCTGCAAGTCTTTTGGCTTGTGGGAGGAAACCGGAACACCCGGAGGAAACCCACGCAGATACAGGGAGAACTTGCAAACTCCACACAGGCAGTACCCAGACTTGAACGCGGGTCGCTGGAGCTGTGAGGCTGCGGTGCTAACCACTGCGCCACTGCAGTTGCTAAATCATCAGACTGCTTGTCCGACATTCCATACTGGATGAGCAGAATTTCCTCCATTTCAAGATTTGGAAGGCCGTATCTATTGCCTTTGGTCCTGAAAACAAACTCTGTTCCCTCGCTACCGACTCCATCACTATCCCTGGCAGCCGTCTGAGGCTGAACCAATCTGTTCGCAACCTTAGTGTCGTATCTGACCCCGAGAAAAGCTTCTGACCACATATCCATGCCATCACTGAGAGCACCCATTTCCACCTTCATAACATCGCCCGACTGCCTCAGCTCGTCTGCTGCTGAAACCCTCATACATGTCATGGCTACCTCTAGACTTGACTATTCTATTGCATTCCTGGCTGGCCTCCCACATTCTACCCTCCACAAGCTTGATGTCATCCAAATCTCTGCTGCCGGGGTCTTAACAGGCACTAAATCCATTTCACCCATCACCCCTGTGCTCACTGACCTAACTGGCATATGTTTAAGTAATGGCTTGATTTTAAAATTCTTATCCTGGTTTTGAAACCATGCCATGGTCTCACCCCCTCCCCATCTCTGTAATCTCCTCCAGCCCTACAACCTTTGAAGATCTCTGCACTCCTCTAATTTCGGCCTCTTGAGCATCCCTGATTTTAAATCGCTCCACCACTGGTGACCATGCCTTCAGCTGCCTGGGCACTAAACTCTAGAATTCCCTCCCTAAACCTCTCTACCTCACTTTCCTTTTTTAAAACTCCCCATAAAAATCTACCTCTTTGACCAAAGTTTTGGTTATCTGCCCTAATATCACCTTATGTGGCTCGGTGTCATATTCTGCTTTATAATGCCTGTGAAGTGCCTTGGGATGCTTTATTACATTAAAGGCACTATATAAATACAAGATGTTGTTGATAGATCTGTTCTGAATCTATCAGCTCAAAACTGGCTACCCATGAGGCTTTGTGAGGCATCAGCAACAGAACTGTATTCCACCACAATCCTTAACACTAGATCCTTTTCTCTGCCTCTTTGATCACCTTGCATTTGAAAACCTCTTGAGTGTGTGTTAAACAGATCAGACAACAGTACAATGTCCGGGCGGCACAGTGGCGCAGTGGTTAGCACCGCAGCCTCACAGCTCCAGCGACCCGGGTTCAATTCTGGGTACTGCCTGTGTGGAGTTTGCAAGTTCTCCCTGTGTCTGCGTGGGTTTCCTCCGGGTGCTCCGGTTTCCTCCCACATGCCAAAGACTTGCAGGTTGATAGGTTAATTGGCCATTATAAATTGCCCTAGTATAGGTAGGTGGTAGGGAAATATAGGGACAGGTGGGGATGTGGTAGGAATATGGGATTAATGTAGGATTAGTATAAATGGGTGGTTGATGGTCGGCACAGACTCGGTGGGCCGAAGGGC
This sequence comes from Heterodontus francisci, assembly GCF_036365525.1. Taxonomy (NCBI): domain Eukaryota; kingdom Metazoa; phylum Chordata; class Chondrichthyes; order Heterodontiformes; family Heterodontidae; genus Heterodontus; species Heterodontus francisci. Next base: position 50,634,323 of record NC_090383.1, read on the forward strand.
CTGTTTCAGTGCTGTATCTCTAAACTAAACTAAACAAAATATTCAACATCATCACAAGTTGAGCTTTGTTACTTTGCTCAGGCAAAATTTCAGGCTTCACTTTCAGCAATTTCACAGCAATCGGTTTCCCAGTCCGTCTGTCAGAATATCCCTCATTCTACCATTACCATCAAACCAGTCGACCAACCCTGGTTCAAAGAAGGGTGCAGAAGAGCCATGCCAGGAGCAGCACCATGTCTGGTGTACCCCCAAGGATCTATTCTTGGTCCCCTCCTATTCCCCTCCTAAAAATAAGGTGCCAACCTGGTAAAGCAACAACCCAAGACTACATGCATGCTAAACAGCATGTGATAGCCAGAGCTAAGCAATCGCATCAGATCAGGTCCAAACTCTACAGCCCTGCCACATCCAGTTGTGAATGGTGGTGGACAATTGAACAACTAATGGAAGGAGGTGGCTCCATGAACATCCCTATCCTTAATGATGGCAGAGCCCAGCACATCATTACAAACGACAAAGCTGAAATATTTGCAACCATCTCCAGCCAGAGTTGCCAACTGGATAATCCATCTCAGCCTCCTTCTTTGGTCACCACCATCACAGCAACCAGCCTTCAGCCAATTTGATTTGCGCAATGTTATATCAAGAAATGACTGAGTGCACAGGATACAACAAAGGCAATAGCTTTTGACAACATGCTGGCTGTGGTGCTGATGGCCAGTGCTCCAGAACTAGTAAAACTGAAACCACTGGGATCAGGGCAAAAAACTCTTCATTGGCTGGAGTCATACCTAGCACAAAGAAAGATGATTGTGGTTGTTGCAGGCCAATCATCCCAGCTCCAGGACATTGCTGCAGGAGTTCCTCAGGGTAGTGTCCTTGGCACAACCATCTTCAGCTGTTTCATCAATGGCCTTTCCTCCATTATAAGGTCATAAGTGGGGATGTTCGCTGCTGATTGCACAGTGTTCAGTTCTATTTGCAATTCCTCAGATAATGAAGCAGTCCCATGCCTACATGCAGCAAGACCCGGACAACATTCAGGCTTGGGGTGAAAAGTGACAAGTAATATTCATGCCATACAAATGCCAGGCAATGACCATCTCCACATGATATTCAATGGTGCTACCATATTTGAATTCCTCACCAATATCTTGGGGGTCACAACTGACTAGAAACGTAACTAAGCCATCCACATAAATATTATAACTACAAGATCAGGCCAGAGTCTGGGTATCCTGTGGCAAGTAAATCACCTTCTGACACCCAAAGCCTTTCCACCACCTACTAGGCACGAGTCAGGAGTGTGATGGAAAATACTTTTCACTTGCCTGAATGAGTGCAGCTCTAACAACACTCAAGAACCTTGACACCATCCAGGACAAAGCAGTCCACTTGCTTGGTACCCCATTAACCACCTTAAGACATTTACTCCAACCACCTGCACAACATGGCTACAGTGTGTACAAGATGCACTGCAGCAACTCACCAAAGCTCCTTCAACAGTGCCTCCCAAACCTGCAACCTCCACCACCTAGAAGGACAAAGCAGCAGTCTATGGGAACACCAGCACCTGCAAGCTCCCCTCCAAGCCACACACCATCCTGACTTGGAAATATATCACTGTTCCTTCCTTATCACTGGGTCAAAATCCTGGACCTCCCTCCCTAGAAGCACGGTGGGTTTATCTTCACCACATAGACTGAAGCAGCTTGAGGCGGTGGCTCACCACCACCTTCTGAAGGGCAATGAGGGATGGACAATAAATGCTGGCCTTGCCTGTAATGTCCATATCCCGTAAATGAATTTTTAAAAACCCTCTTCACTTATGCCAGTGCAACTGTGATGCACCAAGAATTGCTCTGGTTTCCTCTGATACTCAGTAGCACCACTCTGCAGTTGGATGTACACACTTGCACATGTGCACTACCATTCCAGGTTTCAGCAAACTGGATTACTTAGTGTACATGCCCCATTTCAGCTGGCTACACACACCTATACCTATGGACAGACCCGAGTGAGGGATTAGACTTATTTCAGTAAGTAAAAAGGGAAGTTTTAGTGCAGGTAATAATTTCAGGGTTCTTTGTAGACCCCAGGTACAATACTAGAACTGGAAAAGTTCTATTCCTAAACTTGTTGGAACAATCAAATCAGAGTGCAATGGAGCTACTTTATACTAAAATGTATATATAGAATTCTTATCACTACTCGTGTACATGTGATGCAAAAATTGTAGTACATAGTAACAAACACTTGAATAATTTACATGCAGACCAGATATTGTAACTCAATGCTCTTTTAAAGCTTACTAAGAGGAGTTCCACAAATATAGGTCTTCAATTAGTCTTATTAAATAGATAACTCAACCACCCTCGTGTTGTAACTGAGTGAGTAGTACTGTGTCAACAGGAATCATTACTTCTACTATAATAGTACAGGTGTACATTACGGCCGGCTTTCTGAATTTTTCCTCATCCTGTGCATAAATTGCTCACTTACTTTAAATTGGGATGGAGTTTCCAACTTGCTGAAATCAGGTGATAAGGCAATACCATCGTCTAGTGTCTGAAGAAACATCTTCTGAAACTGGAGCATTTCTGGCAGACTCCCAAACAATGACTCCATCTGCAAGAACATGGAAACAGAGGAAGTCTAGAATTCTGTTCAGTGCAGAAACTCATTACTATCATTTGTCTGTACATCATAGGCACAGGAAGCACAAATCCAATGGCAGGATGTATTAATGCTTCATCAAGATTACACACAGGGCTCAAATTTAACTTTTAATCAACAGCAGATTTTTGCTTGTGGCTGTAATGGCCACTCACAACAATAATGAAAAACCATCAAAAATAAATTTGCAATCAGGATAACAGACTGAAAACTAAATAATGGAATTGAGACACTGGACCACACTGTGAACAGCACCATTAAAATTTTCACTATAAATTTTTAATTGGACTTCTGTACTAAAAAAGGCCAAATGCCTATCCGTCATTAGGATATAAAGGGGGCTGAAATCATAAAATCAGTGATATACTTATTTAAAAAAATGCTATAGGGACAACCCAAGATATTACATCCATATTTCATGGGTAAGGATGATCTATATATCCCCAACAGAATATTTGAAATAAGAATCCAGAGGTTTGGTCCTGTTGTTCATCTGGGGACTTATCCATACGAGTATGCTGCCACTGCCAGCTTCTTCCAACCGTTATGGTCCAGGCATCTCACTCGTGCCTCATCAGCAATAAGGCCCATGCTTTTTAATGGTACTTTTATGTTATCATCCCATCTCGTTCTTTTCCATGTTGGTGGCGAATGTTGTGATAGGGTCAGACTTGAGGTGGAGCATGAGGTGGTCATACCAATCAGAAGTTGATATCAAATTATTCAGATTGCATATAGTTTTAAGATTTTTGCTCGGTGTTTAACATTTAGCGTGCAACGCAATAATAGAAAGTAATGATACAACTGCTAAGAATCCTATTGTGCATTATTACACATTCACAGCGACATGCCTAACTGAAGTTCATTGATATTGAAGACTTCATCCAATTTACTAATTACATCAATGTCATCCTGCAGCCCAGCAAATCACCACCCAAGTTATTGGCATTTAGCTATGGAATCTTGAAAAAAAGGATGAGAATTTTTCAATCAAGGCGCTTGACCAGGAGCCAATGTAGGTCAGCAAGCACATATGCGATGGATGAATGGGACTTAGCTCAAGCAAGGACTTGAGCAGCAGAGGTTTGGATAAACTCAAGTTTATGGAGGGCAGAATGTGGGAGACCAGTCAGGAGTGCTTTAGAATAGTAATATAGGTAATAAAGGCACAGAAATGGGTTTCAGCAGCAGAGAGGCTAAGGCAGAGTTGCAAATTGGTGGTGTTAGCGATGGCATGGATATGTGGTCAGAAGCTCATCTCAGGGTCAATTGTGACACCAAGGTTGCAAACAATCTGGTTCGGCCTCAGATGGCTTCCAGGGAGAGTGATGGAGTCAGTAGCTAGGGAATGGAGTTTGTAGCAGGGACCAAAGACAATGGATTCAGCCTTCTCAATCTTTAACTGGGGGAAATTACTACTCATCCAGTACTGGATGTCGACCAGCAATCTGATAATTCAGCAAGTGCTAAACGCTGTTATCGGATGATGTTGCCAACAGATAACTTGTAAAAGAGAAATAGGAGTTCTTTGAAGGAGTAACATGTGCTGTGGATAAAGGGGAGCCAGTTAACATACTGTACATGAATTTCCAGAAGACATTTGACAAGCTGCCACATAAAAGGTTATTGCACAAAGTAGGAGCTCATGGTATAGCAGGTAACATATTAGCATGGATAGAAGACTGGCTGGCTGGCAAAAAACAGACAGTTTGCATAAATGGGTCCTTTTCTGAATGGCAGGATGTGATGAGTGGAAGGATGTGATGAGTGGAGTCCTGCAGGGGTCTGTGCTGGGGCCTCAACTTATTACAATTTATATCAATGACTTAGATGAGGGGAGCGATGGCATGGTAACTAAATTTGCAGATGACACAAAGATAGGTAGGAAAGTATGTTGTGAAGAGGACATAAGGAGCCTACAGACTGATATAGATAGGTTGAGTGAGTGGAAAAAATGTAGCAGATAGAATATAATGTGGGAAAATGTGAAGTTGTTCACTTTGGCAGGAAGAATAAAAAAAAAAAAGCAGAGTACTTCTTAAATGGAGGAGAACGACTGCAGAACTCCAAGATGCAGAAGGACCTAGGTGTTCTAGTGCATGAGTCACAAAAGGTTAGTATACAGGTACAGCAAGTAATAAAGAAGGCTAATGGAATGCTATCCTTTATTATGAGAGGAATAGAAAATAAAAGGAAAGATGTTATGCTTCAGTTATACAGGGCTTTTGTGAGACCACATCTCGAATACTGTATGCAGTTCTGGTCTCCTTATTTAAGGAAGGATGTGAATGCACTGGAGGCGGTTCAGAGGCGGCTTACTGGATTGATACCTGGAATGAACGGGTTTGTCATGAGACAAGGTTGGACAGACTGGGCTTGTTTTCACTGGAGTTTAGAAGAGCAAGGGGAGACTTGATTGAAATATATCAGATACTGAACAGTCTTGACAAGGTGGGTGTGGAAAGGATATTTCCTCTTGTGGGGGAGTCCACAACTAGGGGACACTTTTAAAATTAGGGGTCATCCTTTTATGACAGATGAGGAGAAATTTTTTTGAGGATTGTGCGACTTTGGAACTCTCTACCTGAGAAGGTGGTGGAGGCAGAGTCATTGAATAATTTTAAGGCGGGGTAGAGTGATTCTTGTTAGGCAAGGGAATCAAAGGTTATTGGGGGTAGACGGGAGTGTGGAATTCGAGACACGAACAGATCAGCCATGGTCTTATTGAATGGCGAAGCAGGCTAGAGGGGCCGAATGGCCTACTTCTGCTCCTAATTCATATCTTCGTAGGAGGGGGCCACAGATAAATTCTTGGGGGACGCTAGAGGTAACATTTCAGGAGCAGAAAGAGAAGCCACTGCAGGTGATTCTCTGGCTGCAATTAGATAGATAAGAATGAAACCAGGCAAGTGCAGTCCCATCCAGCTGGATCCCAGTGGAGCAAGATGGTGCGATCATCTGTGTTGAAGACTGCAGACAGGTCGAGACAGCTGAGAAGGGACAGTTTGCCTTTGTCACAAACACCTAGGATGTCATATAACTTTGACAAGAGCAGTTTCGGTACTGTGGCAGGGGTGAAAATCTGATTGGAGGGATTCAAACCATGGAGTTCCAGGAAAGATGAGCATGGGTTTGGAAGGTGACAACATGTTAGAGGATTTGAGAGGAAGAGAGGTTAGAGATGGGTGATGGTCTGCAAGGAAGGTGGGGTCAAGGGTTGGTTTTTTGAGGCAAGGGGAGATGACAGCCAATTTGAAGCAGAAAGAGACAGTACCTGAAGCGAGAGAACCACCATATTTTAATAATATTTGTAACGAACATGAGAAGTGTTGGCCGTAAACTACATCACAACCAGTGCTCTGAAAATACATTAACATTCAGGCATCATACCTCATCTTGTGTAAGGAAAATCTCATTTTGTAGGGGATCCAGGTATACTTCAAACAGACAGCTCAGATCCTATAAAAGACAGATACCATTACACAAGAATACTTAAACCTTTGTTCATCCTATAAGTTTAAAGTTAACTGATTTGCATTATGATCATGTATTCTACCATTATGGAGCACTTCAGTGCATCATTCTTTGAAACATCTTGACAAGCTCTGGGATTAGTGTTTTACATACTACACAATACCCAAACAATAACTGTGTAACCCTGAACACCAAAATTCACTGTTCCTTCCTAATATTTCTGCAATGAAGCATTTACTCCCATGATGATTGCAAAAGATTCTAAAAATTTAGAGCAATGTTTTAGAAATCTTTAGCATGCATCCGCAGTATGTAATCAATTGCATCTCTAAACAAGAAAAAAGTCAACTGATCTATTTTGATTTGGGTACTGAAATACTAGAGTCTTCAAAGGACGCGCTCATCTGTGAGTATTCAGTTTCCACATCCTAAACTAAATACGCTTGATATTACAGGGAACTGATTCATCGGTTTAGACACTTCTGGGACTTGAGTTCAGGACCATCTCAGACTGAAGGGATGAAAGTCTCTGGCCTCTGGCAGTGAGGATCCTATGTGGAATGAGTTTGCGCAGTGTTAATTCAGTTCCGAGTGGGGCATGGGCATCCACATAGTGTCCCTAATTTACCGCTAATTGACAACCTCAAAAGAAACTTTTGGATTGGTATAGGATATGGTAAAAGGATGAAATTGATACAGCTGGGGTGCTCTTCTGAAGTTTGGACAAAGGCATGTTGTTAGGGTAGAGTAGAGGGGGCTTTACTTTGCACTTGCCTGTGCTAGCATACTACTGATATCCTGAAATAGATCCTTTCTCCAACACCAACACAACACTAACAACAACCTGGATGAGCACAAAAATTAAAAGTTTGACACTAGGAAATTATCAAAACAGCCATTCAAATGTGAGATGGCTGGAATATTTAATCATGTCACTGTAATTGGAAAATGCACCATTATAAAGATGCTTTAATTGTAAACTACACCATTATAAAAAAGATACTTCAGCATCTTGAAATATGAGAAAAAGATGTAAACTGAAAGGCAAAACATTTTCATTGATCTTCCGATTTTATATTTTTCAACAACTATCAATATAACAAGTCCAACGAGAGGGGGACGCAATCCTAGATTTAGACTTCGGAAATGAAGCTGGGCAAATGGATGAAGTAGCAGTGGATGACCATTTTGGAGATAGTGACCATAATACAGTTAAGTTTTAGCATAATCACGGTAAAGGACAAAGATAGAACAGGAGTAAAAGTTCTAAATTGGGGTAAGACAAATTTTATGAAGCTGAGGGGTGACCTGGCGAAAGTGGACTAGATACAGCTACTTGAATGAAAATCAGTGGCAAACCAGTGGGAGGCATTCAAAAACGAGATTCTACAGGCACAGTGTAGACATGTCCCCACAAAGAAAAAGGGTGGTACTGCCAAATCTAGAGCCCCCTTGTTATCTACAGGGCAAGATAAAACAGAAAAAGAAAGCTTATGATGGTCACAAAAAACTTAATACTTTAGAAAGCCTAGGAGTATAGAAAGTGCAGGGGTGAAGTAAAAAAGGAAATTAGGAAAGCAAAGAGAGGATATGTAAAATTATTGGCAGGTAAAATCAAGGAAAACCAAAAGATGTTTTATCAGTACATTAAGAGCAAGAGGATAACTAAGGAAAGGGTAGGGCCTATCAGAGATGTACAAAGGAACTTATGAATGGATGCAAAAGATGTGGGCAGGGTTCTTAATGAGTTTTTTGTCTCTGTCTTCACAAAGGAGGGGGACGATGCAGACATTGTAGTAAAAGAGGAGTGTAAAATATTAGATACGATAAGCATAGTGACAGAGGAAGTACTAGAGGGTCTGACATCCTTGAAAGTGGATAAATTACCAGGGCCGGATGGATTGTATCCCAGGCTGTTAAAGGAAGCCAGGGAGGAAATAGCGGATGCTCTGAGGATCATCTTTAAATCCTCACTAGATACAGGCGAGGTACCAGAGGATTGGAGGTCTGCGAACGTTGTACCATTGTTTGAAAAGGTTGCAAGGGATAGACTAAATAATTATAGGTTGGTCAGTCCAACCTCGGTGGTGGGCAAATTATTAGAATCAATTCCGAGAGATAGGATAAACTGCCACTTAGAAAAGCACGGATTAATCAGGGATAGTCAGCATGGATTTATTAAGGGAAGGTCGTGTCTTATTAACTTAATTGAATTTTTTTGAGGAAATAACATGGAGATGAGGGTAGTGCAGTGGATGCGGTCTACGTGGATTTTAGTAAAGCATTTGACAAAGTCCCACGTGGCAGACTGGTTAGAAAAATAAAAGCCCATGGGATACAGGGGAATGTGGCAAGTTGGATACAAAATTGGCTCAGTAACAGGAAACAAAGGGTAATAGTCGACAGATCTTTTGTCAAATGGAAGGCAGTTTCCAGTGGCGTTCCACAGGGCTCAGTGTTGGGTCCCTTGCTGTTTGTGGTATATATTAATGATTTGGACTTAAATGGGGAGGCATGATTGGGAAATTTGCAATGACACAAAAATTAGCCGTGTAGTTGATAGTGAAGAGGATAGCTGTAGACTCCAGAATGATATCAATGGTTTGTTTGAGTGGATGGAAAAGTGGCAAATGGAATTCAATCCTGAGAAGTGTGAGGTAATGCATTTGGTGGGGGGGCGAGGGGGGGGAGAAACAAAGCAAGGGAATACACAATAAATGGGAGGATATGGAGAAGAAGTGATATGGAGAAGAGTGCATGTCCACAGGTCCCTGAAAGTGGCATGATAGGTAGATAAAATGAAGGCGGCATATGGAATGCTTTCCTTTATTGGCCGAGGTATCAAGCACAAAGCAGGGATGTAATGCTGGAACTGTATAAAATGCTGGTTAGGTCACAGCTGCAGTACTGCGTACCATTCTGGTCACATTACAGGAAGGACATAATTGCTCTGGAGAGAGTACAGAGGAGATTTACAAGAATGTTGCCAGGGTTTGAAAGTTGCAGCTATGAGGAAAGATTGGATAGACTAGTGTTGTTATTCTTAGAACAGTGGAGGCTAAGTGGTGACTTAATTGAGGTGTACAAAATTATGAGGTGCCTAGATAGAGTAGACAAGAAGGTCCGGTTTCCTCTGGCAGAGAGGTCAATTACCAGGGATCACAGATTCAGGTAGAAGGATTAGAGGGGACACGAGGAGAAGCTTTTTCACTCAGAGGGTAGTGGGTATCTGGAATTCACTGTCCAGATCGGTGATGGAGGCAGAAACCCTCAACTTATTTAAAAGGTACCTGGACCTGCACTTGAAGTGCTGTAACCTGCAAGGCTACGGACCAGGTACTGGAAGGTGGGATTTGATTGGACAGCAGATTTTTTCAGCTGGTGCAGACACAATGGGGTGAATGGCCTCTGTGCCGTAACTTTTCTATGGTTCTATATACTGAAGGTTTTCAGTATAGATTCAAGCATCGAACACCAGGGTTTTCTTGGAAACTGTCTCAAACTTTCCAACATCACCAGATCACCTGTCAATTAAAGAATTACAAACTGGTGCAGTACGTTGAAATCCAGCCCAGACATTTGGGATGTAAGACTTCTTTGTCAGCTAGCTGTCTTTGGCCACAAGCACAAAGCTGTCACTAATTTGGCAATCTCAAGAGGCCACATGCAAAGAATGGCACACTGATACAGTAGTAATGTTCTTCTGAAGTTGGAGCGGAGGATTGTTATTGAGCAGAGGAAGCTTCATTCTACATCTGACTGGCTATACACAACATTCAGGTGCATGATGCTAACACAGGATGCCTGGAGCTCTATTTACCATTAGCATTCATCACTTTGATGAGCACAAAAAGTGAACATCTTTACAATTAAAATTACATTTCCTAAAATTCTAATTTGTTCTAAGAAACCACATATTAATTTATATTAAAAAGAATGGTGGTTTTATGCAGCTTTTTTCTGTGTTAATGTATTTGCACATTGTGCATTGGAGTAGTTAGCTTCCACATTTACTCATCCATTTTGTAAGTGGTGAATTCCTGGTCTCAGTTTGGTCACTGGGGAGAATGAATACTTTGCAGAGGGAAAGTGTGAAAATTTGAGGGTAAGTCAATCCATGCCAGTGTCCAAACAATAATATCCAGAGCAGCTGGTAAAGAGCAAAGGTGGATAGCAGACTGAATTCTCGTTCACATTGCACTGAAATGTTCGAGAGTAAATCTCCTTACAAAATGGTCGTTCTGCAGATTTTCTTTGCTTATGGGCAAGAGGTTAGCAGGTCAATGAAGTATGAAGAAGTCAAACATGTTGAGTTTTTTTTTTCCACAGCCCTAGATTAAAAATTTCAGGCAATGAACTCAGACTCAGAGACCTGGAGAGCAGCAGGTAGTCATGGTGATGAATCACAAGGGAAGGAAAATCTTACTATGAGGAATTGAGTGAAAAACAAATTAGGCACAGACTACTGAATTTTAAGAAATATGAATATGGATGGCTCTGAATTATGAAATATAAGCAAAAGATAGAGATTGCAAATTTAACATAAGCAACAAAGCTAACAAGGTGAAAATAAGCAAATGAACAGAAAAAAAATGAAAGAATGCAAAAAAATGACAAGAAAATGTAACCAGAGGTGGATACAATATACACCAAAAAGCAAAAATTCCACAGTAAAAAAATGATGGAAGATTATAGCGAAATTAACCAGACAGTTGCCACATGGAGAATATTAGATAGCTGAGCATAGTGACATGGAGAATAATGGATAGCCATGCATAGTTACAAGTTACTGATCTTATTGTGGGGTGCAGATGTCAAACCACCAGAGTAAACTCAAGCAGTTTATAACCATTGCCTGAACCCTGCAATGTGAATTCAGCCTTATAACTATGTCCAGATGTTTTTAAAATATACTGTGTTGTATTTGAGGGCTGGGACCACTTTTGGTATCAGCAGTAATCATGGCAGACACAAAAGTGCCCTGTATAGTTGATAAGGTGATGATGTCTGCACTGACACTGCACTAAACAACACAATACAATCAATGCAATTAATCAGGTGATAAATCACAGCTGATCATTGGGAAATAGCAAATATTTATACACATACTATTTTTTTTCATTAACATGCGCAAGCCCAAGTCTGTTTTGTACCCAGTTACTGCAGGTTTTACTGCAAAAAGTGATCGAATGTCAGTAGGCTGATACTGGAAACTGTATACTACCAGACATTTTCTTGAAAAATAATAAAAGGCTTGGGATTCTCAGAGTTCTGCAGGCCAAAATATCAGAACAAGACCAGCATTATTTGTGAACTGGCACTAGGAAGGAATCGTCTCTCTCTTGATAAGTTCCAAGTTGAGCAGTTATGAGCAGGAGAAATCAGACTGTTTGCTATCATATGGTGTGCAGGAAAAGCAGATGGAGAAGACTCAGATTTATTGGAGATTGTACTTCTCTGTCCAGTCCTACAGCGATCATCTGAGTTCAGTTTCTATTTCACTCTACATGCTTTAGACTCATATGTTGCCTTTGACAAGAATGCAGCGCATCTTGGGGATGCAGTTACTCAAGTGGACTGAGTTGGATCTTGGGCCCCTTCGCCCTCATCCCACTGGAGATCATGGGTGTCATCAAAGCTATATAGTTAGATAAGGATCCAGCTAAGTGGATTCTCAAACTTCAAGAGGTTGTCCCTGGATGTTGGCTCTCTTTCGCTAAATGTATTTTCTTTAACGATTCTCTAATTCCTTTCCAGATGAATGGAGACACTCCCAGACCAACCCCCAATTAAGCAGTACCATGAACATAGAAAAGCTATAGTGCCTTTAACATAGGCACTCAAATGGCAATGTATATTCATGCAACTCATATTATTCATCACTTTTCCCAATACAACCTTGCTTCTCTCCCTAAACGTTGAGGCAACCTTTAATTGAATTGATTGAAAGGGCTCGGAGATCTGTGGGATTTGATGAAAATTTGATTCAGCTGGTCTCCTTTATTCTCACTATCACTGCACTGACTTCATGAATAATGTGCTCTCCTTAATTTTATCTCTTTCATGATAATCAAAAAGTTGCCCTTTAGATCCCCTCCTCCTCCTCTTGTCTTTAAATCTCATGTCAGGCAATTTTGATATTCATAGGATTTGGTAAGCTTAGAAGCACAAAACAAATGTACAGGAAATTACTGTTTATATATTTCTGACCCCTCTATGCCACTATCAAATTTAATGCGATGCACCCCCATACAATATGATGCTCTGTCAGATATAAAATTTGCTGTAATAGGACTACCAGCATGGGACTTGGTCATTCATTTTTATCCCAATTAATTATGCTGTTTTCCTTCTACTTGCAGTTTGATGATCAGAGATGACTTTATTTTGCTTCACGTATCCTCATGATGGTTATTCTGATACCTTTAAATGTTACACTTATTGCCAGATTATTTGTGTCTAAAATACAAAATTTTGAGAGAAAACAATTCTAAATTACATATTTTCCTGTATCCAACTGATATGTTCCACCCTATTTATTTTGTGATCTGTGGGGACCATGCTTTCAGATTATAGGGTGAAAATGTGGAGTTTCTGCCCCTAAAGTACACCACTGTGGGATTATCCCACACTGAAGAATTGTTTCACAGTAGCCAATGGAGCCTATGCTTTACTTACCAACTCCAGAACTTCTCTCTTCAGAACTGGGGCACACACTGACTCTAATAAATGCTTTATAAACAGCAAGGAAGATATGGTTCAGATTACTCTTGCATTGTTGAGAGAGGATTTCATGTCTTATTTATAGCTCAGCCCTGCAGAGATCAGTATAACCCAGAGTAACTGAATGTAATCCCCTCAAGCTTTATGAAGAGGGCTGCCCCAATTCAGGTCATGTGCTGATGGAATTAAATTACCTGACTTGTAACTGACGTCTTAAATCCTCAGGAGATTTGCATCAAGGGTTGTGAAGCTCCTGTGTCAGTTTCAGGCAAGCACTTACAGGTGAATATTTCTGCCATGGGATATCAACGCACTTACTTCTAAGCTTATGCATGTTGCTTAAACAAGTAAGAGCCACAATGATGCAGTTAGTATAACCACGAACTAAGGTAGACCAACCTATTAGGTGACTCCATTAAATGATGCCTTCAGTTGTACAAATATAAAATCAGCATCTGTATAAAATTAGCAATCTAAAGCAGAGATCAGAGAGCAAGCAAGTGGGCTCAGTAAAATCATTCCATATATGTTGTGGTGTAAGATCCACTGGCGAGGTTACATGAGCCAGCAGATGGGGACTAGACCAGTACAACTCCCAACACATGGAACCCCTCCATACACAATCTCCTCCCTATCTACCGGCTCAGCAGCAGCTACTTGTGATGCCAGCTGTTTTCTCAGCATTTGTCCAGATCTCATGGGCACATCAAAAGCTGTCCCATTTTGGGGAGGTTGAGAAGTTTTTGTAACATGAGCACATTTATACAATAAGGTGTTATTTCATGTTCTAATTGAGGTATTTAACTGGGATGTAAGGTAGCCAGTAAAATGATGGAAAGCGATATGGGAATTCCATCTACAAGGGAAGATGCAGAAAATAGACTGGGGCCCAGAAATTTGGGTGAGTGGATGGTGCAACGCACATTCCTTGCACCTAAATGAAGAGGCCTGAGGTGCCCCAGATATTGGAACTCATTGTAATGAAGCCAGCATGGCATCAGTGTCTGCTGACGGAGGGGTGCGTTGTATCAGGCCACTGCTAACATCACAGGGCCCTCTAGAAAATGTGTCCATGGATTAATAAATAATAGGGACCAATCAGGAGATTGGAACAGTGGTGGAGGGGCAAAGGAGGTCAGGATCAGCAGAAGTGGCCGAGAAGGAGAGCATTATAGTGGAGATCAAGAATCTGCGCTCACAGTTAGGAGACAGCGAGCAACGGCAATCGGTTCCTTTAACGTGGGGCTGAGAAGAGCACTCTTGCTGCACCCCTCCCAGTGCCACCTTCAAATAAGTTACTCACCTTCAGGTAATCCCTTGGCTGTTTATCCTGACTGCAGTCTGCAATGGCATTGGCTGCCTTTATTTGAATATGCAAAGTGTCCAATGTCAGGCTCGGGTTTGAATAAAGGATATTCTTTCCTTTCCCAATATGGCGGGTGGTGCATTTCCTGTCTGCCATATCAGGGGCTTAATAGGTGAGTTAGGCTAGTTAATCAATGCAGTTCCCACAACAAAAAACTGCCTAATTCAGCACAAAATTGCAATCTCAGAGACCAGAGACTGGCTTGGGAAATGGAAAAATACCATACCAAATGGGGGTTATCATTGAGGTTGGGGTTTAGTCACGTTGTTGGGGCAGGGTACAGGAAGCTTCATTGTGCGTGCAACTGAATTATACTTAAACTGAAAGTGCTCGATTCTGCCACCAAGGGCTGGATTTTTAATGGCCATGGGGGTGAGGTTGGTTGGGGGACTCTTTGAAAATAGCGTCCCCAGATGGTATCAGTCTTAGGACGCCTCTGGAACACGCAATTTTCAAAGCAAGGGCGGTTGGTAGGTAGGGGGAGGTGTGGTTTGGGGAAGCTGGCAACTGGCTCGCCTGCAATTAACTGCCCATTAAGGTCGTCAATGAGCTGGAAAGGGCCAGAAGGAAATTTTCAAAGCAGTCAATGGGAAGAGCACACAGTCTGGGACACATTAGTGCACACCTGTTGGGAGCAATGCGGTGAGCCATAAATGTGATGTTGCTGCTGAATTAAAATGTTGGCGAAAAAAAAAGGGTTATTCAACTGAGGTGCTCAAGCAGTGGCACAAAGTTCCAGAGCAGGTCAAGTACCTTGTGATTAACCGTCACTTGCATGCACGGTGAGGCTGCTGGCCCTCCGCTCTCCTGCCTGCTCCATACCACTAGGCAACGGCAAGCCCAGTCTTGGCTATTATCCGCCTTTGAGCATTGCATTCCAGAGCCAGTTCCCACCTCTGGGCAGCACCCAGCACCAATAAAAATGAACTGGCTATTAGGTTCCAGACTCTGTTTTGAAAATCCGATCCCAGGAGTCTGAAATGTAAACTGCTCCATATTCCCTAACTCCATCAGCTCACTTTGATAAGCACAAAAAAAAAGGCAGCTGGGTGACCTTTGCCCAAGGCTTTGTTCAGTTCTGAATTGTGCTGTCCAAGTGAGACAGCAGACATGGAGTTCAGTTGGAAATCAGGCCCACAAACTCACTCTCTGTGGTGCTCCAATACCTTCTGTCCATGCCATCTGAAATTGCAATTCATTTTGTAAATTTATACAAATGCACAAAATCTTTCAGCTGGCATATATTTATGTGGCTTCCAAAAAACCTGCAACATACAAATGGCACCGAATTCCAGGTCGCCTGAACCATCAATTACACTGTATTAAGATCATGCCTCCTTCCCCCCGCAAAATGGTAGACTGACCAGCAGTGGAGGAAAGGGTGAATAGGGTATTTTGCTGTTAAGCTCTTAGCTTTCAAAAGTTAGGACATACCAAGGATAAATGTAATTAATGTTGGGAAAGGTGACTACAAGCAATTAACTTTTAATTGTGATGAAGTACTGCACTTAGCACTTTAAATTGTAGCACAGCAGTACAACTGTGGTATTAGTTGGGATGGGAGCACAGTTATTTATTTGAGACTTGGTTTCGTGAGTTAGCACTAAAATACAAACTAGAAGATTCAGTCTGTGCCCATTCGGGACACCAGCTGGGATACAACAATTGGCCTCAAAACAACTGGATTATGGTTTTGAAAGAATAGCCATGTTTTCCATTCCTGATTACTATCCTGGGATTCCTGCTGTAAAGTGCATGCTGAAAGTTAGGTAAGGATGGATCGGGCTCAGTTACCTACCAACAGTATGTACAAGAATAGGGATATGAGATGCGATGCTTGAAGACAACCTATGGCTGTGAAATCATACCTGAGCAAGAGTCAGCAGCATCACAAGAAGAGGGTCACACCAAGAAAACTGGCATATAATCTTGTTAACATAAAGCAAATGTAATTAATTTTTTAAAGCTTAATTTCATTCATAGGAATACATGCACATCAATTTAACCTTCATACATACCTTTACATAGGACTTCTCAGTGTCTATAAGTTCATGGATAACTTTCCGAAGCCTCTCTGCATCAGAGAGGTGCCGTGCTAGTGGTCTCAGAGGTTGATCATTGCTCTCCTTTTGCCCATCCATATCAGACAGTTGCAGTTCATGTGAACTTCGACAGAATGTAGTAACCTGCTCTGCACTCTAAAGGAAGGGAAGAAAAAGGATGGTATACAAAACCAATTAATGGACTAGTTAACTGAACTTTCACCATTTCATACCCTGGTTTTGCATCAGTCCATTTGGAAATGATATAGAATTGGAGTACTGAAGGAAAAATTTATTATTTGATGTACATAGGAAAAAAAGAAAAGTTGAAAGTATTTGACTATGGACTAAAAACAGAGGGTTGATGCCTGGACCGTGCTAAGTTAGGTGATCCAATCCAGGGTGGATTCAAGAAAAGCAGCCTGAATACTATTCAAAAACCCCTGCTGAAAGTTGTGCAGCTGGGATGGTGATCTGGCTCAACCCTGATCCATTTTGCTGTGGAATCACCTGCCAACACTCCCATTAAAGTTCATGCATAAATAGTGAGTGCATTACATATGGAAGTGCAATCAGGAAAGAGCCAACATCTTCAGCAGAGGATGCAAGAGAAAGAACAAAGTTCCAGGCTTTGAACCAGCTTGTGGTTAATTTCAGTGAAAATCCATTGCTCAATAAAAAAGCTTCAATGGAATAAAATGAATAGCCTTTCATATTTTCTCTTAATTCTCGACTCCAATTATTTTGCATAATTTAAAAACTGGCATAATGTACAAAATATAAAGGCGATCTGAAAACTTAAGTCAAAACATAGGTGACCTGCAGCCATCACTGTCCATTATATTCTCTGCACCTTTATTTTTTTTTTTACACAAAAGATGAAATAATTTATCTTGTTCTTTGCTTTTCAATACCTTGAAACCATTGCCTTCATTGTACAAAATATTCAAAAAAAAATACCTGGGTGAGAATTGGACCCCAGCCTCTAAATATCCACATTAGTTTGTCACTGTCCTGATCTGTACTTCATAGACAAAGACAATAAACTGCACACAGGTCTGTGTGCAGAGAGAAACTAACCGATGCACACCACACCCTAAGTAAACATTACCCCTGGGAGTCAAGCCTCTTATGCATCACAAAGACGTGTGTTCCACTGAATACCCAATAACATAGCAGATGTCATATGAAAAATTTGTGAATCAATACCAAGTGAGATAAGTATTATGGGGATTGGGAAGATTTCCTCTATGTAATAAACAGGAGTATAAAGCATATGTTTTAATTTTGGTACAAATAGCTAACAGAAGAAATCTTAGCACTACCCCCTGTATCACAGGTCTGGCCCACTTGAAGAATAGTACCAAAACTGCAGGTGATCACTGCAATATCACAATTAAGTCCTTAGTATCTATTAGAGAAAGGAACAGGAAAAAATAATATTCTTAAAAATGTCCCTCCAGTCAACTGGGTTAATTATAATAATTAGGGTCTGAAATCAAATAAATTTATCCTGAATTTAACTGTTCAATACACAATATTCTATTTCTAAATCTAGAATTCTTTTCCGGCACAGTGGTTAGCATCGCAGCCTCACAGCTCCAGCGGAGTTTACAAGTTCTCCCCGTGACCGCGTAGGTTTCCGCCAGTGCTCCGGTTTCCTCCCACAGCCAAAGACTTGCAGGTCGATAGGTAAATTGGCCATTGTAAATTGTCCCTAGTGTAGGTAGGTGGTAGGAGACTGGTGGGGATGTGGTAGGGAATATGGGATTAATGTAGGATTAGTATAAGTGGGTGATTGTTGGTCGGCACAGACTCAGTGGGCCAAAGGGCCTGTTTCAGTGCTGTATCTCTCTATGACTCCATCTTGCCTCACTAGATTTCACCCCTCCTCTGTTGGTGATGCACACCAGATGCTGGAGTTTCTTTTGAAACTCTCAATATCAAATAGTCACAGGCATATGCCTCATGAGCACCATCATATTGCAAATATTTCCATGCTTATGCCTGCACATAAGCTATGTGCTGTTCACTACTGGGAACTGAACACAATGTCTGAAGGTTGGTGGAAAGTTTTACCGAGCAGAGTTATTTAAATTTACTTTCTGGTGCGTCGCCTGTCAACTCATGGAGTTGGGGACATAGCCATGTTGATATACAATTTTGAGATCATGGCTAGCAGTGGATTTTGCAACTTTTTGTGAGCTCCAGGTGTCAGAATGGAGCAGATAACACAAATCTGCAAATCCCCAATGAGATCAACTTCGTCTCAAAGAGCAGGTGTAAGCCTGGTTTTTAGTTCTACATTTATTAAAGCAACATGAATATATCACTAATACTTGGTGGACCAGTGAAATATAACTGCCCTACTGTATTTGTTAACCACCACAGTACAAGCCATCACATGGACTTTAGCAGGTACAGCATTGGACATGAGCACGCTACAGTTTTACACTTTGGAGGTTTTAGACTTACAGCTCCACCAGCTGCCTAGCGGTAAAAGCATCACCTAACATTAAGATTAGCAACTCCCTATCTGTAGCTGATCACAGCCTTGGCAGCAGTTACAGAATGATAATTAACCTGAGCAACCCACGGCTAACAAGAGGGAAAAGATCAAGATTCCTATTGGCATTTAGTAACTTCTGTTAGAAAATGCATATATTTTAATATTGAGTGCAGGCAGGATAAGACTTGGCAGTGATGCTATATTCACACAGCTCATTGACATTTACTCTCCAGGCTCACACGAATAGCCATTTGGGTGAGGTGCTGTGGGCAGCTGGTACACATGGAGTTATATCCCATCAAGAAATGGTTGCTTAAAGCAGTGATGAAGGGAGAAAAGACAATAAATTCACAACAATACCTGATATAGAAATCACAGCACAGAGGCACACCAGTCAGCCTATCATGCTTGTGTTAGCTCTTTGAAAGAGCTATCCAATTAGCCATTCATCCTGTGCTCTTTCTCCAAAGCCCTGCAAATGTTTCCTTTTCAAGTACACATCCAATGCTCTTTTGAAAGTTACTACTGAATCGGCTTCCACCATTCTTTCATACAATGCATTCCCAAAATAAAACTTACTGTGTAAAAATATTTCACCTCATGGCCCCTGTTTTTGTAATGTTACATTGCTAAAATAAAATATATCCCAATAAAAAAATTGAAATGGAACTTAAAAAGAATCTGTGCTGCAATATCTGTTTCATTAAACTGCAGCTGCTATGTACAAAGACCAGGTTGCATCATTCAAAGAAAACAATTCACAGAGATACAAATCTTTGAATGTTGAACAGATATCAGGTCAAAGTTACACAGGTGTTGTTTTATATGGGAAATCTATTCTCGTGACTGGTCATATAAAATTCATGAGTTCCGAAGAAGGGTCACTGACCCGAAACGTTAACTCTGCTTCTCTTTCCACAGATGTTGCCAGACCTGTTGAGTAGTTCCAGCATTTCTTGTTTTCATTTCAGATTTCCAGCATCCGCAGTATTTTGCTTTTATATTAAATTCATTGTGCCTAAATGTGTTAACTTATCTCAAGCTAACTCCATAGCTGTCAGCATAGTAGAAACTTGAGATTTCTGACCAAAACAAGATGTTTGCAACCAATGGTGTGGATTTATGGATTAGAAACTCGACTGAAATAACTACATTCGAGCTGCTGTACATAGTTTTAAGATGTTCTTTGCACTTTTTAAATAGCACTATGCGTTGGTAGAGGTTTTTAAATCAGCATTCTCACTGATTGCAAACTCTTTCACGTTCACAGTCCACAACACTTTCACTTTTAAGTGTTTACTTTCTTTAAGCCATGGATGGGAAATTCCTTGGAGCTGTTCCCACTCCACCTCCGTAGCTTTGCTGCTAGTGTGGTGGAAATCTCATTTACCCTTATAAACAATGATAAATGTTGCACTTACAGCAAAGTTACTCTGCTGGAGTGGAAACAGTTCCAAGAAAATTCTTGATCACAATTGAGAACCAGATTGAGGACTGATCACTCATTATATATTAATTTTATTTGCACCTTTTCATGATTATTCTAAAGCAAATGAGTACAATGGAGATGCTATTGAACTCTGCCTCAATTCAGAGAATTCTCTCAAATCACCTGTCCCATAGCCTTCTCTCCTCTTCTGAAAACATTAGTTTAAGCTCCTCAATCCTTGTGCAAGACACCATTGCCCAGCTGAGAGGATATACAGGCAGCATGCTCCCAAATATGTGTCAAAATGGGTTCCTTTAATAAAACTTTCATCTGCATCATAGCAGGCTCGAGAAACCATCCGATCCCTAGTTTTTCTTAAATGAAATTGTGCATTGCAAGTCTGACGTGAAGAACCTAGGAACAACTAATTTGCCTCAGTTCTAGCAGGCCCCAAAAGCCATGGGTACGAAAGTGATTTAAACATCTAAAGAAACTATGTGTTTAAAAAGATAAAATGAACAGTTTTTTTTTTAAGAAGGTTAAAATGCTTAGATACTATATTGCAATGCTATTGCATTGACATTTTGGTGCCACTGCAATGCTGTTGCCTTAATTTGATGCCAATTAACATGTGATGCCAACATCAAATTGCAGGTGCAACAGGTCCTACAGCCTCCACTGAAACTGATGGCCTTGTTTCATTTTTAGTTTCAAGTTGTTTTTTGTGAGGTGATACATTGTCGACTCAGTCTCCTACTGATGCCAGTCCACCAGGCAATCCTCCAACAACTGCATTCACAACTCCACCTCAATTCGGGCACATTCAAAGACTAAAGTTACTGTTTTACAATAAGCTGAAGTGATCTGCAGAGGGTCGTCTGTGCTTTGATCTGAAGCTCAGAGCAGTTCTGTTTGTGGACAGATAGAAGTAACTGATCACAAAGTGCAGCACTTCGTTTTGGACTAAAGTTGCAGTGGGAAAAAATAACTTGGTGAATGCAAGTAGTGTGATACTACTAAAATGTTGCACGATTCCACTGACCTCACTATACTGGTGGAGCCGTATAAACAGCAGCTTACGGATATGAATTGGCAGCACCCAAGTGCAGTGACGGAGAATAGATTTTATTTCGAAAACAAACAATTGAAGGAATGCAGCCAAAAAAACCCACAAATTCCAGTTAAGAACTGATTAGCAGCTCCAATAATTGTAGCTATCAAGAATGAGTCGATTCGTTTTGCCTGCATATCAGTAGTCACTGCACTAATAAGTAGTTTATTGTATGGGAAATATTTTGAGATCTGACGAGGCCTTATATCAATCCAAATCTTTAAAAAGTATTTGAAAATAATTTTCTTTCTGTTCTACCATGTCTATGACACAAATAAATGAGCACAATGAGTTTTGCGCCCAGCCACCTTGCTTCTGTGGATCTCTCTGCATATAGCTAGAAGATTACAATAAGTTTTATAATCAAAACAGCAATGTAAATCTGTTAGTATCCATCTGAAGAACTATTCACTTGAAATTACACTTACAGCTCATGGCTTCCTGTGCAGTGAATAACTAGGATATTTGCAGGTCTTCTTGTTGATATCAGCAAACAGTTTTGTGCCATTTCATTTACCACATTTTTGCATATTTGTCAGGAAACACAGGTCCTACCATATCCTGTTGCACTGCATCACTGGGCAGCTGCCCAGTGCCAGGTAGGCAATTATGAAGCTGACATTTCTTAACAGAGATGTATCGGTACATATCAACTGTTAAGCATCCGTCTTAATACCTTTGATTTTTTAACCATAATACTTGTGCTAGAAAGGAATAACTGCATCCAGATAAAAAGATACATTTATAGAACTGTAACATTTTCAGGTATTGAAAAGCAGCATTTGACCAAAATGATCTGGGGCCCTCTGGAAGAGCTGCATTATTGGGTCCCCTTCTCTTTGGCTTGTTCTAGTGAAGCACTGAAAATTCAGCTATTAATCTAGAAACAGAAAGCAACTGTTGGGCCCAGCAATGCAAGTGTTTCCCTGAATCTGGTAGCAGTATAAGGGATAATACACACATCTGCAGCTAGCTGTGTACACTTTTAACTTAGGAACAGGAAACAGATTTTCTGAAATGATTTTGGCATGAATAGCTGGTTGCATTTGGTAGCATTAAGCCATGGCAACTATATGGTTGTAAAAGGTTAAAAACAAGGGGGGGGGAATTTCTATGTCCCAGGACAGGCGGGAGAGGTGCAGAGTTAAAAACTTAAAATTGGGAAAGTCGACACTAATCCACTGCGAATCCAGGGCAAGTAAGTAACTTGCTAGAGATGCAGGTCAGCAATTTTAAGTCAGTAAGGCTGTGTGCCTCAAACTCTTAGCAGCCACTTAGATTTAGAGGCTCTGGATCACGTTTCCCAGGGCTCAGAAAACCTGGCAGCTGAAGGGAGGTAGGCTGCTAGATCCAGCAGGTATGCTTTTCCAGTACTGCTTGTGGGCCAGATGGAGTAGGAGTGCTTCCCCCGGCCCCTCCCCCTAAGCTAACCATCCCACAGCATCTTAATTTGGCTGGCTGCCAGGCGAGAAACAGAGAAAAAAAATCAAATGAGGTCCTGTCATTAAATTCAGCAGGATCTCCACAATCTCGACCACAAGTCACCTTTGCTCACTCTTGTAAATATCTACCATTGAATTTTACAATTAAGCCATTTTTAATGCATTATATTCGTCCACTAAAGAAATATTATCTAATTGTGGAACTTGAGGCCACGTTAACATTGAGCCAACATGGCTAAAACAATGGGTAACAATACATCTACTTATTGGATAATTAAGATCAGATAGGAAAAGTTTGTGTTTGAAAAGGGCTTCCATATTTTGACCACTCTTTGTTCTACCATACTGTATCCAATATTTGGATTTCGCCAGAAAACAACTCGCATTTAAATAGCGCCTTTAATGTTGGAAAGCATCCCAAGGAGCTTCACAGGAGTGTAAGACAAAAATTGACACTGCCAAAAAAGGGAAATATTGTAGGAGGGGTGACTGAAATCTTGGTCATCAAGGTAAGTTTTAAGATGCATTTTAGGAGGAGAAGTTGGAGTGATTTAGGGAGGAAATCACAAGCAATAGGGCCTAGCCATTTGAAGGTATGGCCACCAATGGTGGCAATGAGAGTACAGGATATGCAAGAGGCCAGAGAAGGAGGAACACAGAGTCCTTGAAGAATTGTACAGCTGGAGACGGTTACAGAGATAGAGAGGGGCAGAACCAAGGATAGATCTTTGGGGGACACCTCAAATAACAGTGGGGAAACGGGAAGAAAAACCAATGCACGTGCTTCGCTGGCTACAAATGGATAATTAAGAATGCAATCAAGCAATGAGTCCCACTCAGCGGGGTGACAGCGGAGAGGCGTTGGAGAAACAGGGCGCGATCAACGATGTCAAAGGCTGTGGACTGGTCAAGGAGGATGAGAAGGAATAGTGCACCATGGAAAGTCACATGGGATATCATTTGTGGCTTTTGTGATCAGAGTTGCTTCAGTGCCACAGTG
Organism: Heterodontus francisci; assembly: GCF_036365525.1. Classification (NCBI taxonomy): domain Eukaryota; kingdom Metazoa; phylum Chordata; class Chondrichthyes; order Heterodontiformes; family Heterodontidae; genus Heterodontus; species Heterodontus francisci. The sequence continues at coordinate 50,658,095 of NC_090383.1, forward strand.
GGAGCAGAATTCTGATTGGAAATAGAGTTGCAGGAAATATGGGCACGGATTTGGGAGGCAACAAGTTCAAGGGCTTTGGAAAGGAAAAGGACTTTAGAGATGGGGAGGTAGTTTGCAAGGACAGAGGGGTCAAGGATCGGTTTTTTGATGAGGTGAGTGATGACAGCAGGTTTTAAAGGGAGAGAGGCAGTAACAGAGGAGAGGGAGCTATTTATGTGAGAAAGGGAAGTTGGGTGGTCAGAAAAGGGAGCAGACGGTGGAAGGTAGGAGAGAAAAATGTAGCATGGAACAGAAGCAAATTCAGTAATCTTGAATAAAGCTTTGAGTTGGGGACTAAGTGCAAGCAGCTCCAATATTTGTGGCTAGTATACTGCAACCTATTGTATATCAAAGCACATTACTAAATGTCAATGGGATGCCAACACAGCTATGACTTGCATAACAAAAATAAAACACAGACAGGGCAAGATACCCACTTGTTTTGAAGTGAGCTTTGTCTACATCAACACCTGCTGAGTTTCTGTGGTAATTCACAAATGGCAATTACGAAAGATTGACCTACATAGGAATGCCATAACAACACATCAAACTGTACAACATAATTGCTACCAGTGCTGATTTTCATTTAGAGAAAGGTTAATGCATTTCTCCTTTCACTTTAATTTTAGGTTTCAGACATGCATGCCACAGCTTATCCAATGTGAAAATAGTGAGAATCAATGTCATCTGATCAGCAAACTTTTAAGTAATTGTAGTACAGATTTCAAGAATACAAATAAAGAATTGTTTTGCCATAAAACCTGAAAGCACAGATGGAAGAGTCACCTGCCAGTATCACCGTGAACCTGTTAATGACCAGCACTATTGGGCACTTCTTTCAACCAATAAGCTGCACTGAAGAATCATAGTTAAAATTAATTATCTGTACAAGGAATCATCTCAGCAGCAACTGGAAAACCTATGCCCAGTTAAAGAGTTAAATGTGGAAACATCAACAGGCTGCACCATTCTAGAAATGTCTTTGTAGTTCTAAAATTACAGAAACTTTAAATTCTCCCCCAACCCCAAGACACACATACACAATTTGAAAGCCATTTAGGAATAAAGTGCGGAATGTAAATATCCAATTTGCCAAGTACTTTTGTCTTAGCTAGGTTAGTTCTTGAATCACTTCAAGGAGAATGCCACTGGAGGATTAAGTACAAAAGATGGGGTATTAATAGCCTTGCATAAATCTTAGATAATTGAGTAAATAAACTTTGGGAATGAAGGCCAAAAGTTATAAAACTCAGTCAAAAAAAAAACTACGCTCCCTGCAGAATTTTGAAGTGACAACACTTCAAAGTATTTCTTTGACTGTAAATGCTTTGGGATGTCCTGAAGTCATGAAAAGGGCGACATAAATGTGTGTCTTTCTTTTCTCTTCATGATCCTTAATAAATGCATTATAAACAGGGTCCCCAAACCTTCCCAGGCACACATTTTCACGATTCAAGGACTATTCTTCCCACAATCTTACAATGACATGTACTGTCCAAGGCCTTACTGAAGTACAGATATGCATTTTAAAGGATCCTATACTGGTGTCAGCGCCAGTGTTCTCATGCTCAATCCATCGCCTCCTCTTGCTTGATCAATCTTTCTGCCTAAACCCCATCTTCTGCAGCAAACAGACTTGCTTGGGTGACAAATATGTGTTGAATATTGGAACACAAAGTCATCTCAACTCAGCACAACTATTTCTGATTAAACTCTCCCACTGCTACATAATTTAGTTTACAAAATGTAGTCCTACTGTACAGGTACAAGTAGCACTGAAGACACTGATTCATGCTAACGTACAGATTAATGGGCATCAACAGCCCTTCAGAATTTCACTGCCCTTCAAGTACAATCATCCACAGGATATTTATCAGAAACAAAGAACAATACAGCACAGGAACAGGCCATTCGGCCCTCCAAGCCTGCACCGATCTTGATGCCTGTCTTAGCTAAAACCTTCCGCACTTCCGGGGTCCGTATCCCTCTATTCCCATCCTATTCATGTATTTGTCAAGATGCCTCTTAAACATCGCTATCGTACCTGCTTCCACCACCTCCCCCAGCAGCAAGTTCCAGGCACTCACCACCCTCTGTGTAAAAAATCTCACCTCGCACATCCCCTCTAAACTTTGCCCCTCACACCTTAAACCTATGTCCCCTAGTAACTGACTCTTCCACCCTGGGAAAAAGCTTCTGATGATCCACTCATAACTTTGTAAACCACTATCAGGTCGTCCCTCCACCTCCATTGTTCCAGTGAAAACAATCTGAGTTTATCCAACCTCTCCTCATAGCTAATGCCCTCCAGACCAGGCAACATCTTGGTAAACCTCTTCTGTACCCTCTCCAAAGCCTCCACATCCTTCTGGTAGCGTGGCAACCAGAATTGTATACAACATTCCAAGTGTGGCCTAACTAAGGTTCTGTTCAGCTGCAGCATGACTTGCCAATTTTTATACTCTATGCCCCGACCGATGAAGGCAAGCATGCCCTATACCTTCTTGACTACCTTATCCACCTGCGTTGCCACTTTCACTGATCTGTGGACCTGTATGCCCAGATCTCTCTGCCTGTCAATACTCCTAAGGGTTCTGCCATTTAGTGTACACTTCCCACCTGTATTAGGCCTTCCAAAATGCATTACCTCACATTTGTCCAGATTAAACTCCATCTGCCATTTCTCCGCCCAAGTCTCCAACCGACCTATATCCTACTGTATCCTCTGACAATCCGCAACTCCACCAACCTTTGTGTCGTCCGCAAACTTACTAATCAGACCAGCTACATTTTCCTCCAAATCATTTATATATACTACAAACAGCAAAGGTCCCAGCACTAATCCCTGCGGAACACCACTAGCCAGAGTGCGATCATTTCTTCACCTGCGCATGTCAGCAGGGATTATTGTATACTGAACCCACTCAATTTGGTCTCCTCCCTAACCTGAGACACTGAGGCCAATTTTAGCATCCTAACTGCCACTGTATTTGACATCAGCTATACAACATCGAGTGACTGAATCTGGGACCTTCCGCTTTGTATAGCTCAGTGCCACAAGGGACAGTGCATCTACCCCTTAGCCATCAGCAGAACTAATTTATGACATAAAAGTTCAAAATAAACTAGAAATAAATCTGCAGTATTGGAAGCATCCAGTGATAATACTTTTGCAATGCAAGTTTTATTAAAAAGCAGTTACTGGGAGCATCTAAAGGAGCCATCCTGAATAATTTTCAAGTCTTTCAGATGAAACCTAAAACACATCATTCACACCATTGAAGTACGGAGCTTTAACTGGATGAAGAAACATTTATCCAAACCAATATATTGCATCATTCATTTTGGAATCTAAGACTCTTTACCTATTTCTTAATTATCAGAGCTGATTTCTGTGCAGTGTTGAATACAACTGGGTCAAGTGACTCATTCATTTGTTTTATAAACCATTCCTCTTGCTCCATATAAAGTTTCCCAATTTTACAGTAAAATTCATGCTTTTTCTAAAATCTCTAATATTCCAGCCACATTCCATCAAAAAAGTGCCCTTGTTTTTCTGCAGTAATAATTTGATCACTAGACCAATAACAAAGTTCAGAGATAAATTACAAAACTTTTAATTGATTACTCCCATGGCATTAACTTTCCTTCAACAAACAAAATCAAAGTCTTCCTGTGTGGACACTGATTGGCTAATATAGATTTCCTTAACTGTTTCTAGTGTAAGATCCATCAAAAACAGGGCCACATTAGGTTCAAGACTCACCATGGAAAACATCTTATGAAGTGAGCCATAAGCTGCTGCCGCCTGCTGTTTGGTTTTGCTAGCAAGTCCCCTGACTCTAGGTCTCTTTTTTCTAGAGGCAGGCATAGAGGTGTTAATCCTTGGGCAGCCGAGCACGGCTGGACAATACTGTAGAATGAACACGTATCAGAATTTCATTCCGGTACATTCCATAAACTTCAATCTGAATGAAAAACGACTATGCGATGAAAAAACAATATCTCCACTTGGACTACTTCATGACACTTGAAAACAGAACGTTTTACATGCAGTTTTTATTATGCAAATTTCAAACTACTGCTTCATCGAGAAGCAATGGAAGATCAGTTGGAAAGACTTTCCCAGCTACAAGTGCTGTCAAGCTGCATATATATTCTGGCAGGGATAGAACTCCGAGGTGTTTGAGTAGACCGCAGGCCAGCGCTCAGCACAGGTTCCACGTAGCTGTTCGTCGGGAAGACAAGTGATTGAGATATCATAGAAGAGGTTACCGCCAGTATACCACCTCTAGCTGCGAAGTCAGTCAGCACTAACAAAAACATGGTGCAACATGCACACAAGTCATGCTGCAAGCTAGTAAGATAAGAAGCGAGAGAGAGAGAGAAGCTTAATTAGCTGCAAATCATCCTGTACTCCATCGGCCAGAACCTCAACTAAATTGTTTGAATTAAAACAACCTCTTCGACTTGGCCTCCAGACCAGTAAACAGTCCCGCAAGCAATGTAATGAAATTAGTGATCTCACAAGCATACGGTACAGACTTCATACACACCCAACAAAACACCAGGATCCAGCCTTGATGGAGCATTACTCTCATAAGCTGAAGGCAATTTTTAAAAATCCATCTTCTGCACATATCTATTTTCTGCTCTTGCCCTTGAAGAAAATTTGATTATAGCAATAATTTTGGTTGTACCACCAGTCTCTGAAGGGATGCTAGACAGCAGAAACAATCTTTCAGAACATGCTGCAGCTGGTTTATGACATAATTAAAAGGCACAGCACAACGGAGTTCAGGGAAAATGCTTCATAACAAAACAGCGGCAACAGTTCAATACATACCCTTTTATAACTGATTTTATTTCAATTAAATTGAATCTTTTCCATAGTAACATAAACAATGAAAACAAGATTTTAGTATGGTTTGCTAAAGTTAACAGACAATTTAATGGCACATTATTTGAGACCAGAAAAATTACAGCACAAAGCCAGCCCCAAAAATGCAGTCCAGTGGCAGCAAACTGTAGACCCTTACTTGTTGCATCAGAAAATATTTCAACGGAACAGTAAATTTCACCTCCCAAATTCCAGTGGAACAATACAAAAGAATCACATCTGAACACAAACATCTAAACAGTTCCTTAGAGAAGGAAACACCAGAGAAAATACATTTCTACCACTCTTTGCCCTTTTTGGAAGTATCCTCTTATAGCACAGTATTTTCTGCCTCATGCAGGCCTGTGATACCTAGTGATGTAGTTTGTGGAGTCACTTCATTGGAGCTTGTCCAGGATTCAATTTATTTTAATATAAGCTAGTGCTTTGGCCTCCTCAGAAACTAATGTGGAGCCACCAAACCCCAAAGGAAAAATCACAATTGACCAAGTATTGCTGCAAGGTCACTACTGACTAGTTGGTTCTTAAAACTTAGATGGGGAGCTGCTTTGGATTTTTTTTTTTAAAAATTCATTCATGAGATGTTGGCCAGCATTTAGCACCATCCCTAATTTCCCTTCAGAAGGTGATAGTGAGCCAGCTTCTTGAACTTTTGCAGTCCATGTGGTGCTGATTCTCCCGAGGTTCTTTCAATGTACAAAGTTCCAGGATTTTGACCCAGCGACGATGAAGGCATGGCAATATACTCCCATGCAGGATGAAGTGTGACTTGGAGAGGAAATTGGAGGTTTTTCCATGTGCCTGCTGCTCTTTTCCTTCTAGGAGTACAGGTAACAGATTTGGGTAGGGTTGTCAAAGAAACCCTGGGGAGTTGCTGCGGTACATCTTGTAGATGGTACACAATGCAGGCACAGCACACCAGTGGTGGAGGGAGTGAATGTTTAAGGTGGTAAATGGACTGCCAAATAAGAGCAGCTTTGTCCTGGATGGTTCAAGCTTCTGGTGTTGTTGAAGCTGCACTCATCCAGTCAAGTGGTCAGTACGCCATCACAGTCCTGACTTGTGTCTTGTAGATGGTGGAAATACTTTGGGGAGTCGGGTGGTGAGTCACTCGCTGCGGAATGCCCAGCATCCGACCTGCTCTTGTAACCACCGTATTGATAAGGGAGATCTAGTTAAATTGCCGGTCAATAGCGACCCCAAAATGATGATGGTGGAGGATTCAATGATTGTAATGCCGATGAATGTCAAGTAGAGGTGGTTAGACTTTCTCTTATTGGAGATAGTCATTGCTTGGCACTTGTGTGGTGCAACTGTTACTTGTCACTTATCAGCCCAAGCCTGAATGTTGCCTAGGTCTTGCTGCATGCGGACACGGACTGCTTCATTACTTGAGGAGCCGCAAATGGAACTGAACACTGTGCATTCATCAGCGAACATCCCTATTTCTGACCTTATAATGGAGGTATTAGGGACAGGTGGTTAGTGGTGTGGACAGCTCCCACTTTTCACCTCCCAACTGACCACAGATAGTGTTTTGTTAAGAATGGTGCGTTAGTCCCAGAGTGTTTTAGGGTCAATAAAAGAGACAGGTTTTCTTGTAGGTTTTTAAAAAAAAAAAGAAAAACTATTGTTATGGTCAAGTGAGGAGAGGTCGAAGGGCTTCCCTCTTTTCCGTCTCCTTGTTTGACCACAACAGGTTTAATTCTTTCTTAAAGTGGGTGTACTGGTCAATTCAGTAGATGTTTCATTACTTACTTGCAATGATCATAACAAGAACCAGGCAGGTTTTCTTGAGCATAACAAAGAAAGAGATTAACTTTATTGTAACTAAACCAACTATATATAATAAACTACGCACCAACTTTACTCACTCATTTACACGCACAAATAGGTTAGAGCTTGGAAAGGTAGATTGGTTGAGTTAGAGTCCGTAGTAAAAGGGGTATACAGTCTGTGGGGTTTGGTGATTCGGTTGGCTTCCAGCTGAATTTGGTGGTCCTGAGGCTTTTAGTTTGAAGAGGGAGATGACTGGTTCAGTGGGTCTCTTGGAGATGATTTCCTCCAACCGGGTTTCTGACTGTAGCCAGAATATGAAAAGGTGGTCAGTCAACAGGCAGAGTTCGAAGCTTGTAAGCTAAAATGGAGAGAGAGGAGGATTCCCACTTGGGTCTGCACATGTTTTTGATCTTAGAGTAGGTTAAAGGCTCGACACAACATAGTGGGCCAAAGGGCCTGTACTGTGCTGCACTGTTCTATGTTCTATGTCAGAGTTCAGAAGCTTCTCCTTGCTGCTGTAAAGAAAACACAGGCTTAAAACCACAGATGGGGAGGGGCTTGTCGCTTGACAGTGACCCAGTGATTCAAACATGGTAGCAGTGTTTCTTTTCTTGCTAAAAAGAACAGGTAGTTCCCTTAAAATTGCTGGGTCATGGTTGTTGCTGGGATGAGCAGCCATTTCGTCTCCACCTCACAGGCTTTGCAATGTAGGATACAGTGCTGCAAATTAGGTGGCCACCCTAAGCTGCCAGAAAAGTTATCCTTCATCTGTTCTCTCAAATTTCTTCAAAAAATATTAAATTCAGATTTCCAGTCATTGGATTAAAGAAAATTATCATTCAACAAAGCAAGTTGGTGCAACACTATTTATTGTGAAACAATCCCCAAAATTAGTGCAACCACACACGGATTTACACACATGCATACACAAGTATAGTTAGATATAGAGAAAAGGGTAGGATGCAATTAAAGTCCAAATTACTGTACAAGAGTCCGTTGCTGAAAGAACTGAGTTTTTTTTGGAAGGAAATTTTATAATGGTGTTGCAGGCCTGAATGTTCCCTGTCTTAGAGTTGCTGAAGTATTGTAGTTTTCTGTGGTTAAAACTCAGCCCAAAGTTTATGGTGCGAATCTGGTTTACTTTCACATATGGAGTGGCTCAAAGTCACCTTGCAATCTCTCTGCTGCATTGATTGTTCAAGTTGTTTTCAGCACAGATCCTATCTCTCAGCCTCTGGCTTAAACTGGCTTTCTGTGGTCTTTGGTTGATCTCCCCCTCTCTTTCCAGAGCTACCTTTTAAGGTAAAAGTCTATCACATTTGAGTCTCTGTCGGGTGACAGAGAGCCCTCTCCCCTGGTGTGACTACACAATTGTCCAGGCTTTGGAAATCTTTACTATCTGGTGGCATCGGGATGGAAACCATTCTGTTACAATGGTGCTACTTCACCTCCTATTCATCTTTGTTTCTGCTGTGGAGTCAGTCTGTCTACAGAACCTTTGTTCCTGTAGGTACTAGTCAGTAAAATGAAATGAACTTTTTATTTCAATGTGTTTGCTCCAAAGCTAATTCAGGCTCAGTTAATGAGTTTCATTTTTGCAGACAGGCTTGTTTATTGACAGTACATTAGGGGTCACCAGACCTCTACTCTATTTTGTGTGGTACAAATGTACCCATTTTCTTGTGGTTCTGTTCAACAGTTGACTTTTATTTCATAATTCCTCCAGTTCATTGTTTATTTTCATCATGGCTCCTTCCAAACACAACAGAGGGAAGTTCGTTGATGAAGCAGTTGAAGATTATTGGTCCTAGGATACTGCCCTCAGGAACTCCTGCGGCAATGTCCTGTGGCTGAGGTGATTGTCCTCCAACAACCATAACCATCTTCCTTTGTGCTGGGTATTACTCCACTGAGTGGAAAGTTTTTCTCTATTCCCATTGACTTCAATTTTACTAGGATTCCTTGAGGCCATGTGGTCTATTGCTGCCTTGATGTCAAGGGCAGTCACTCTGGCCTCACCTCTGGGATTCAGCTCATTTTTGAATCAAAGCTGCTTGGATCAAGGCTGTAATGAGGTCTGGAGCCGAGTCATGGTGGTGGAACCCAAAATAAACATTGGTGAGCTGGTGCTGCTGGATAGCACTGTCAACAACATCTTCCCGCATTTTGCTGATGGAAGAGAGTAGACGGATGGGGCAGTATTTGACCTTATTCGATTTGTCCAGCTTTTTGTGGAAAGGATATACCTGGGCAATTTTCCACTTTGTTGGGTAGATGCCAGTGTTTAGTTGTACTGGAACAGGTTGGCTAGAGGCATGGCTATTTCTGGAGCACAAGTCTTCAGCACTATAGCCAGGATGTGGTTGGGGCCCATAGCTTTTGCTGCATCCATTGCATTCAGCCATTTCTCGATATCAAATGGAGTGAATCAAATTAGCTGAAGACTGGCTTTTGCAATGGTGGGGACCTCAGGAGGATGACAAGGTAGATCATCCAATCAACAATCTGGCTGAAGATAAATGCAAATGCTTTAGTCTTGTCTTTTGCAGTCATGTGCTGGGCTCTGCCATCATTGAGGATGGGAGTGTTCATGGAGTCTGCTCCTCCATTGTTTAATTGTCAATCACCATTGATGACTGGTTGTGGCAGGACTGTAGAGCTTTGATCTGATGGGTTGTTTGTGGAATCGCTTAGCTGTGTCTCTAGAATGCTGCTTCCCCTGTTTAGCATGCCATGTAGTCTTGTTTTGTAGCTGCACCAGGTTGACACCTCATTGCATACCTTTCGAGTATTGTGCATCCCTGGAGTTGAATGTTTCAATATTTAGCCAAAGCTGCAATCTATAGGGCTCACTGTAAAAGAAAGACGCTTTAAATATAGCACCTTTCATAAATCCAGGATGTCCCAAAGAGTAATCACTGTTGTACTGTAGGAAACACACAGCCAATTTGAACACAGCATGTGATAAATGGCTACATAACCGGTTTGTGATTTTGGTTCAGGGATAAATCTTGGCCCCGGACACCAGGAGAACTCCCCTGCTCTAACTTGAAACACTGCAATGGGATCTTTTACCTTCACCTGAGGGAGCCTTGGATTAACATCCCATCTAAAAGAAAGTGCAGTACTCACTCAGTACTGCACTGGAGCATCAGCCTAGATTTTGTGCCGAATTCTCTGGAGTGAGACTTGAACCCATGAATTTCTGACTCAGAAGCGAGAGTACGATCACGGAGCCACAGCTAATACAATGGGTGGCATGAGGCTCCTCCTTTTCACTGATGTCAGCAGAGCAGTCCGGAGCTGGCTAAACACACTACAATTTACAACAATGACTCAAAGCACATTACAGAAAGTCAACTGGACAACAAGAGAGCCAACGTTGCTATGCCTTACACAATGTAATTAAACCATTCATAGACAGAGCAAAGATACCCTGCTGCTTTTGGAATCAGCATTATCTGCTACATTTCTGCAGTTCACCGTTAGGCAGGCCATTGTTGAAATAAATCATTACCAGACATATTTAAAGAAATATAAACACAAGAAATGCTGGAACCACTCAGCAGGTCTGGCAGCATCTGTGGAAAGAGAAGCAGAGTTAATGTTTCGGGTCAGTGACCGTTCTTCGGAACTCTGAAGTTCCGAAGAAGGGTCACTGACCCGAAACGTTAACTCTGCTTCTCTTTCCACAGATGCTGCCAGATCTGCTGAGTGGTTCCAGCATTTCTTGTGTTTATTTCAGATTTCCAGCATCCGCAGTATTTTGCTTTTATATTTAAAGAAATACTTTTGTTTGACTGCACAATTTAGGAGAACTTGACCAAAACAATCTTTTAGTTTATCCTTTTCTTTCCCAAACTGTTACACTTAACCTGAACTCTTTTAAATAACATATACAGCACATCATGGCTGAGTAAGCATGGTAAATGGTCAATTACCAATTAATTCAAAGTGTAGTTTCATAACAGACGGAAAAAGGCATTTTTATTGATAATCAGGATTTTTTTTTTATATCTGATCGACATGTAGCAAAAGACTTTCATTATTCAGTTTAGTTCATTACAGTGCAATTTACCAGCTTAGCATATTCGTACACCTAAATTGCAGGTCTCTGATTAGCAGGATGCTCATTTGTGCTCAGGCGCTAGTGAGCAATTTCAGCTGATCAACTGGGGGCTGCAAATGACAGAAGTGGGGAGGGGGTTTGGGGGGGAGATGAGAATAAGAGAATTACTCAGGGGAGAAAGAATCAAGTTCGGGTGGGGTGGGGGGAAATGGAAGGAAGGGTCAAAACAGGCAGAAATTGTGGTATATCCCTCAGCAGACCTTTAAAAAGGTATGAATTGGCTAAGGTTGGAAACAGATCTGCTGTCTACTCCGGGATTGGTCTGGAGTCTCCAAGAATCATAGAAATCATAGAAACCTACAGCATGCAAGACGGCCACTCAGCCTATTATGCCAGCCAACAAGTAGCCATCCAGTCTAATCCCACTTTCCAGCACTTGGGACTTAGCCTTGTAGGTTACAGCACTTCAAGTGCATATTCAAGTATTTTTAAAAAGGTATGCGGGTTTCTGCCTCTACTAACCTTTCAGGCAGCAAGTTCCAGACCACCACCACCCTCTAGGTTAAAAACCTCCCCTCGAATCCCCTTTAAACCTCCTACCCCTTGCCCTAGATCTATACCCCTGGCTGTGGACCCCATAAACAAGTGAAATAGGGCTTTCCTATCCACTCTACCTAGATCCCTCAATTTTATACACTTCCATTAGGTCTCCCCTCAGCCTCCTCTGTTCCAAAGACAACAACACACCCAGCTTATCCAATCTTTCCCCATAACTAAAATTCTCCAGTCCAGACAACATCCTGTCATGCTAGGCCCCCACCTGCCAAGAATGAGGCACATTAAGTTTGTCATGAACATTGATTTTAAACTGTTACTGGAGTGAAGAAAGAACTTGTTAAACAGATCAGCCGTGGCTGGAAAAGACATTTGCATATTAACAGACGGTGACTGGAAGGGCAAAGGACCATTCCCTGACGCATTCAACCCACAATGGACCTTGATCACCAGGTATTGTGTGTAAGAGGAGCATTCCAGGCCCTGCTAAGATGATACAATCCACAGAGCCAAGACATGATCAGACCAGTTAGTCACATGACTAACCTGCTTAGCAACCTGGGATTTTCTGAATTGTACAGTTTTTGAACTGAGTGTTGGTTTGCTCCTGAACTGAGAAGATCTCTCCTGTCTGTTCCCATCTCTTTCTCACAAGCCTCTGAATCCACTGACACATAAACCCCAAGAGAAAAAGTCTCCTGCAGCGAACAAGGTTTAGGAAGAATACTGGGCCCCAACGAAAAGCAAGATCTACCTACAATCAAGGACTCTACAGTGAGCTTGAAGAACTATAACAGATCCTCTTCAGATATTGCCTCAAACTTTTCCACTTTATTTTTCTTCTGTTCTTTTCTGTCTCTATGCGTATGCATGCTAGCGTGGGCGCGTCGTGTATCCATAGGCATTAACCGAATTAAAGTTTAAATAAATCTAAACTTTTCTTCTTTAAGCCTAAGAAAGCCTTTTTGTGCTGGTTTCTTTGCCTTATAGTTGGGAAGTGGTGAACAAGGATTCACCAAGAGGAGCTAAAAACAGTGTGTTTAAAATTAAACCCTGTTAGGGCAAGACCAGGTGAAGGCTGGAAGGGACCCCTAGACCTCTTTCTCACCTGGTTGGAGCAATCCTCATAAATCTCCTCTGTACCCCCATCCAGTGCAATCACATCTTTCCTATAGTGTGGTGACCAGAACTGCATGCAGTACTCCAGAAAGTAAAGGCATGGCAGGGAACCTCAGTCTCGTGGAATGCGCATCCTGTGCCATGTGGAAAGTCCTGGACACTTACTTGAAACACTTAGCAGCTACACACCAAATCGGCTCCTTCCCTAGTTGGGATGTCACTGTAGCTGTTTTGCAGATGCTAGTTTTGTTATTGGGAGATTTTACTGGAGGCTGTCTCCCCCACTTTAACTCCTCAGTCAATGTGCTTAGTTACCACACAGGTCTGCTGCCACTGCCACCAGTGGATCTTTCGGTAATATGGATAAAAGTCTCCCTATTCACCAAATTAATGCCTCAAGACTTCAGCTCTCAGGTATCACTTGGACCACTTCTTGTTTTGTAAAAGACCAGAACAGCACCTCTTCCCTCACTGTGCCAAATTCCCCGGGATTAGTACTCTGTCAAAGAAGTACCCCATTGAGCTGGACTCTATGCTACTTACTAAAGAATTTAAGATTAATCTCCAGGATACTGCTACAAGCAATTCAGGAGAAGAATCATACGGCGTGAAAAATAAATTGTGCTCATTTTCATTGAACATCTCTGCCTATTAAGTAAAAATTTTGGAGATGAGAAAAAAAGGTTCTTTGGCTAACAGTCAAAATCATCCAATTGGGTAAGCAAAAGTCCTTTTACTTCCCACTTGACTTTGGAAGGCAGTGCAGTTGGAAACAGGAGTTCATGTGATGAAACACCCAGGAATACACTGAACCAGAGTTAACAATCCTAGTCTATTTCCTTGTTAGGAAATGGCACTTCACATTGAATAAGGAGGGGGAAATGTAAATTCCTGTCGCCACCACAAGAATTGCTTGCAGCCTTGTATATATTTTAAAGCAAGACTGAATAGTAGTCATATTACTTACATAATCAGGATCAAATGCATATTCATTAAGGTTCAGAACCAGGAAAGGATCAAGTCAGAAGACCTGGTCAAGATCCATAACTGGATACTGCACTGCTTTAGGAGCTGAATGTTGTAATGAAAACCTAATCATTTGCAACTACAACTGTAGAAATTCTATCTGGAATTGGGAACACGCAGCTGGCTGAATCCCAAATCCACTGTATCTGTGGTCACCACAAAGTGTGCACTAAAGACAGCAAGTCTAGGAGTATTTTAGCCATGAAAGACACCAACAACCTCCAGAGAGGGGTACTATCACTGGGTCAGATTTTGGCATCCAAGTAATGGTGAGGCTAATGGCACTTGCCGTACAGCAACTTCAGGCAAGGAGCAGTTGAGAAGTTAAATGCCAATATCTAAAAGTTTCTGTCTGAGATGTGTCGCTCCACCACTACCTTTACAAAAACAGCATTTTACAGTTTGCCTCGCTGCCCGGTTTCCCTCACTTAGCCATCATCAGCTTGAACTTTGGGCAACTTGTCACCCAAAACATTTAAAAACAAACATACAAGGGAAAGTCTAACTGATGGCAGATGCTAAAAGACACCCAGCTACAACATTGTGATGCTTTAAACCTCTATTAAATGCTGCTATTTTTTTCTAGCAACTTTTCATACAAATTCAGTACACAAAGTAAATAACTCAGTCTGAGAATAGCCTGTTAATACAATAAAATTCCTGTAACCTGTCAACAAACGGTACCTGCCATTAGCTAGAGAAGTGTTCTTGCTCGTTTAATCCCCATGGTTTTTTTTTGATGCAAGTTGCTGAAAGGTGGAAATGCTGTGACACCCTCTACAGGACATCTGAAATCTGAGTGAGCAGGGTTAGCAACTGTGCATCTCCTTAATCAAATTGAAGGATTGTGAAATGAACAACACACGGTCTGAACAAGAATGTGTAAGTTAGAGTTGGTGAATTCAATGTAAAATCAGGTACAGAAAGTGAAATAAGAGAGAGGGAAGAGACAGAAAGAAAAAAAGTCAAAAATTTAATTCAAAAAATCTTCAACATTTGAAGCCTGAAGGAATGAGACTTCAAACTTGTAATAGTTTTCAATGGTTGACAGGCAGTAATTAATACTTATCACAAAATTAAAAGGATACTTGGATTTGAAACAATAACTTAAATTTCTGAGGCAAGTATACTTTGTATCTACCGTGCAAGTACAGGAACTTCATGCTGCTTAATGAATTTGAACGGGGAGCCAGACAGCAAGATACAGGAGTAGGCCTTTCAGCCCCTCGAGCCTGTTCCACCATTCAATATGATTATGGCTAATCTGATCATGGACTCAACTCCACTTTCCTGACTGCTCTCTAACTCGACTCCCTTGCAGATCAAAAATCTGTCGAACACAGCCTTGAATATATTCAATGACCGCCTCCATTGCATTCTGGGGATGAGAATTCCAAAGATTAAGGACCCTCAGATTAATTCCTCCTCATCTGTCTTAAATGGGAGACCCCTTATTCTGAAACTATGCCCCCTAGTTCTAGATTCCCCCACAATTTTTATCCAAAATCTCCTTTGTAGTGCATCACATCTTTCCTGTAAAGCAACAACCAGAACAGCACACAGTACTCTAGATGTGGTTCAACTGGTGTTTTATACTAGATCTAACATTACCACCCTACTTTTATATACTATGCCTCAGCTAAAAAAATATCCTGCATGCCTTTTTAAGCACCTTTTCTATCTGTCCTTGGGATCTGTGGACATGCACCCCAATGTCCACAGTTCTACTCCCAAGATCAGCACGAAGAACTGGGGTGTGAAAGGAAATATACAATAAGGTGTGCTGAATTCTTTTAATCTGTTTACTCACCAGCTGTTTCTGTAACTACAGGTTTGCCATGCCCCAACAAAATTTGCAATTTAAGTTTACTCGTTTCTATATTTGTTTTCAGAAATTAACCACTGTTCTAATTAAGGAGGTTAGCAATATTATCTTATATTTCACATTTAGACCCTTTTAATTAATTATGGCGGTTATACTGCTTGGTTTAGTTTAGAGATACAGCACTGAAACAGGCCCTTCGGCCCACCGAGTCTGTGCCGACCATCAACCACCCATTTATACTAATCCTACATTAATTCCATATTCCTACCACATCCCCACCTGTCCCTATATTTTCCCTACCACCTACCTATACTAGGGGCAATTTACAATGGCCAATTAACCTATCAACCTGCAAGTCTTTGGCATGTGGGAGGAAACCGGAGCACCCGGAGGAAACCCACGCAGACACAGGGAGAACTTGCAAACTCCACACAGGCAGTACCCAGAATTGAACCCGGGTCGCTGGAGCTGTGAGGCTGCGGTGCTAACCACTGCGTTCCGATCTAAATAGAGAAAATTTTAGAACTGTTACTGTGCTTATTCAGTTACTCCTCCTTGAAATCATTCTTTTCCAGGACCTCAAAACTGTGAAACTCCTTACTTTCCTCAATCTCCTGTTCCCTCTAAAATCTGCAGACCTTTAAAATTGGAGCTTGTTGTCACATAATTACTACCTTTCTATTCACAACATCTTCTACCATATGGTTTTCCCCCTTGATAGCCTGTACTACAGGCCTTGGTGCTTCATCTGGATTTCTCAGTTTAGAGAAAGAATTATGTAACTCGATAGATGGAAATGCAAGTTACAGCTGGACAGCTATACAGATGATCCTAAATAAAGCCTATGTGCACTAATCCTTCCTCTCTTCCCTCCCCTTCCAACAAATTAGTCTTCTGATTCTATTAATCATTAATGACATTTACAATTTTCTGACGAATTCTACCTTCCAGTAAATATTTCAAGCATTCCCAGCGTTGGTAGTTATTCTGCATATATCCTGTCTAAAATCCAATTTAGCATATCACGTGGGAAAAGTAATTAACAATGAAATATAACAGTGAATACTAAGTGAATATAAAATTGCATTGATAACCGTGAAAAATGCATATCTCAAGTGGCTTTATTTCGTCGTCGGCTATCCCTCAATTCGAGGATGACATCTACTCAAGGTTGCATGTTTCTGCAATGGGTCTTCATGTGACTGAACCGACCTGCAGATCTTTGGGCACATGGGGCAGGACAGGACGTCCTAGGAGGTAGTTACATACAGAGAGCAGGATGTGTTTTCTTTTCTTTCCTTCTCTGCTGCCACTCTGCATCATTAAGGCGTTTGGACTCTAAACATGATGCAGCCTGACGGACAAGTTGTCACCATTTTGAATGATTGGTAGCAAGCTCCTCCCAGTCACCAATGTCAATGCTGCTGCACTTCAAAGAGAGCTTCAGAGTGTCTTTGAAGCGTTTTCTTCACTCTCCCTGGACCACTGGGCATTTGACAGATGAGAAAACAGGACCTGGCAGGGGAAGACTGTTTTTAGCCATCCAGACACACCGTCCAGTCCATCGAAGTTAATTTTGCAGGAGCTTTGCCTGAATGCTTGTGGAGCTGGCTTCAAGAAGGAAACTAGCATTTGGTTGACTGTCTTCCCATTGAATCTGCAGGATGTGCTTAGGCACCGCTGATGGAATGTCTCCAGCGCTCTTGGGTGTTACTGATCCACATTCCAGGTCTCACTGCAGTGCAGGAGTATGGTGACGACAATTGTTCTGTACACTGGGACTTTTGTTGACTTGCAGAGATCTTTGTTGTCAAACACTTGCTGCCGTAGTTTGTAGAAGGCTGAGCTGGTGCAGCTGATCCAGTGCTGGATCTCCTAATCAATGGTAGCCTTTTGAGAGGTGGCTGCCAAGGGACAGGACGTGCTCAACATATTCCAGAGTCTCTCCTTCAACATAGATGGGAGGTGGAATATTTGGCTGAACAGGTCTGGGTTGAATCCAGCCATAATAAGAGGTTATAAAGTTAAAAAAGTGTTATTTTTCTATTAATTAGGGATTTTAAAAATTAAAAGCAGGGTTCATCTTCCTAAAAAGGTTAAAAAAGTTCATAAGCATGCTTCTGTGTTAAAGGACTTGCCTCATCTTAGAACACAGAAGCAGCTTTTGATAAGAGGGATTCACTCCTAAAAGCCATGAACCTCATCCCACAGTAAAACATTGATAACACATTTTTACAAATGATCACTTAAGCTACCAGTGTAATCGTTAATAAGATGGTTTTATGCGGACAGCCCTAAACTACAGTCAACTGAATTCTTGACAATACTGACTGAACCCAAGAAACTGAATTATAATCTTGAAGGAGTTAGATAACAAATGGATGTTGACCACCAAGAGAGAATCACAGCTTGCAGTTAGCCTAGACCTTCTTAGAAATCAAAGAAGGTCGATCTTAACTAGAAATTAACAGTTATACAGCCCAATATGGGAAATAAAAGGGGAACGAACCTACTTACAAAAGACGCATCACCTCGATACGTAAAAAAAATTAGTTGCGCAACTTAGAAACAGTATAAATATTGGAACCACACAGTGCATTTTTAGATTCATTGGATTTGCTCCAATGTGTCTCATGGTAAAGGCATTAGGGGCAGGTGATGATAATTCCCCCCCTTAACTGGGGCAGAGGTATCTTGCTGAACTCTGTAGCTTTCTACTCAGGGATTGAAGGTAAATGTTACTTTAATGATTGATGGAAATCTTAAAATATTTTACTGTAACAATATTTGATTTAAAAATTGGATCCTTTACTAGAAACAAAATTATACTTTCTTTTCCTAGAACTATTAATGTTTGAGTGACTGTCTTACCAATTGTGAATTGTGTGTTCAGTTCTTTAATAAATTTTTCTATAACTTAGAAATCATTTTGTCTCAGTCTTCTGGATCACTAACTCATGAACCTGTCTCCGTACACACGTTGGTGGGAAGGTACATTACTGAGGAAAGATTCCAGACTCTTATAATACCTGGGTTATTATAATCTGGCTGAAACTTGTTAAAAAGGCCATCTGGAGGAAGGTAATATTCTCAGATGGTTCCTTTCCTTTGGGAAGAGTTACATCAGTTCTTCAGACCCATTCAAGTGTCTGAGAGATCTAACCTTCGCAACCTTAAATGAGAAGTACACCCGATCCGGGATGGTCCTAAAAAGGGGTTAGGATAATAATACACTACAACCTGTCTCAAGATGACTATGAAGAAGTCAAAAATAGGGTATCAGGGGCTGCCAGTACCTCGAAAAGGTCAGTGCCTTCAGGAGGGGTGATTTAAAAAAAACTCCTGTAATAAAAAAAAACATGGAAAACATCAGAAATTTTAAAAGTTTAAAGATATGGGCATTTCTGGCAAGGCCAGCATTTATTGCCCATCCCTAGATGCCCTCAGGTGGCAGTGCTAGGCCGCCGTCTCAATCTGCTGCAGTGCATGCAAAAAAAGGTACTCCCAAAAGTTACAGAATTTTGACCCAATGACAATGAAGGAATGGTGATAAATGGCCAAGTCAGGATGTTGTGCAACTTGGAGGGGAACATGGAATGATGTTCCTATGCGCCCATTTTGTTACAGGAGGCAGAGGTCACAAGTTTCAGAGAATCCTTGGTGAGTTGCAGCAGTGCACCATTTGGTAGTACACATTGCAGCCACAATATGCCAGTAGCGGAGGAGCAGGATGATGTTTAGGCTAGCGGATGAAGTCCCGATCAGGCAGGCTCCTTTGTCCTTGATGGAATTGAGCTTCTTGACTCTGTTGCAGCTGCACCCATGCAGGCAAGGGGAAAATGTTCTATCACACTCCTGACTTGTGCTTTGTAGGTGGAAAAGAGGCTTTGGGGTGTCAGGAGGCAGAGAGTTATTCTGCAATGAGTAGCTCATTTTCTGTCAATTATACAGAAAAAGTTTAATACATTTTTGTAAAACTTTCCCCATCTTGATCGCCTGCTGGGATCGAGTTCCAAGGCTCCAGGCACCTTGCAATGCCACACACAGGAAACATAGTACAGTGAGTGTTGGCAGCTGTGCCACTCCTTTCTTCACCTTACATCCACACAACTGTACTTTCTAGTAGTCACCAAGTGCCTTGGCAGATTGTTTTCCTTCCTAACTCAAGATTTCTCAGAGTCCAACACTGCCAGAGCTGATATTGGCTCACTCAGGGGATTAAGATGAGCTGTTCAGTGTAGGTCAGTGCATACTATACATTATATGATCTACAGCACCTTCAATCAGCCTTTTTCTAATTGATTTTCCCATCGTTGGGCTTCTTCTTATAGGCAGGCATCATTCTTTGGTCAAGAGTGACAGTACAGAGGCAACCAATGGTCATGCTTCTGCCAAAGCTACTATTACTGGTGTTTAGGATGTAGAATAATGAGGTCAGAGTGACTTTCCTACCCATCCTTTGCAGAAGCTTCCCCTTTAATAACACAGCTGCAATCGGAAAAATTGTGATCACAGACATTGGTCTTGACATTATGTTGTGGAAATATTAGTGTATGAAAACATATTCGTACTCCTGCATTACTTTAACAGTAGTATTAACCTATTTAACACTAAGAAAGCACAAAACAAAGGAACTGCACAAGTCCTACCTTGTGAATATATAAGCAAACCTCATTTGTGAATTTTGGCTTGTTTTCTAGCATCAAGTGAACAAAATCAGCCAAATAAAATCTATTTTAGTGTCATTTTTCAGTGTAAATTTAATTCATAATGCTGCTGTAACTTGGTCTGTTGAAAACTAAAGCATGCACAAGTTGTTTTAGCAGGTTGAGTGGCAATTTATGCAAGATTTGCGCTTTGATTTAAGAAAGGTTGTAGAGATAAGCCAGGGAACTACAGACCAGTGAGTCTCACGTCAGTGGTAGGGAAACTATTGGAGAAAATTCAGAAGGAGAGAATCTATCTCTACTTGGAGAGGCAAAATTTGATTAGGAATAGTCAGCATGGCTTTGTCAGAGGGAGGTCATGCCTAACAAATTTGATTGAATTTTTTGAGCATGTGACCAGCTGTGTCGATGAGGGTAGTGCAGTTGATGTAATTTACATGGATTTCAGCAAAGCCTTTGACAAGGTCCCACATGGGAGACTTATCAAGAAAGCAAACGCACATGGGATACAAGGTAACTTGATAAGGTGGATTCAAAATTGGCTTAGCTGTAGGAGACAGAGTGATGACAGACGGATGATTTAGTGACTGGAAGCCAGTGTCCAGTGGCGTACCACAGGGATCGGTTCTGGGTCCCCAATTGTTTGTCATTTATATAAACGACATAGATGACTATGCGGGGAGTAGGATCAGTAAGTTCGCGGATGACACAAAGATTGGCCGAGTGGTTAACAGTGAGGTGGAGTGTCTTCGGTTCCAGGAAGATATAGACGGGATGGCCAAATGGGCAGAAAAGTGGCAGATGGAATTTGACCCTGAAAAGTGTGAGGTGATACACTTTGGAAGGAGTAATGTGACACGGAAGTATTCAATGAATGGCCTGACACTGGGAAGTTCCGAGGAACAAAGGGACCTTGGCGTTTTTGTCCATAGATCTCTGAAGGCAGAAGGGCAGGTTAATAGGGTGGTGATAAAGGCATATGGGACACTTGCCTTTATCAATCGAGGCATAGATTACAAAAGCAGGGAGGTCATGTTGGAGTTGTACAGAACTTTGGTAAGGCCACAGTTGGCGTACTGTGTGCAATTCTGTTCGCCACATTATAGGACGGATGTGATTGCATCGGAGGAGGTGCAGAGGCGATACACCAGGATGTTGCCTGGGATGGAACATTTAAGTTATGAAGAAAGGTTGGATAGGCTTGGGTTGTTTTCGCTGGAGCAGAGAAGACTGAGGGGGTGACCTGATCGAGGTGTACAAAATTATGAGGGGCATGGACAGGGTGGATGGGGAGCGGTGGTTTCCCTTAGTTGAAGGGTCAGTTACGAGGTGTCACAAGTTTAAGGTGAGGGGTGGGAGGTTTAAGTGGGATTTGAGGAAGAACTTTTTTTACCCAGAGGGTGGTGACAGTCTGGAATGCCCTGCCTGGGAGGGTGGTAGAGGCAGGTTGCCTCACATCTTTAAAAAAGTACCTGGATGAGCACTTGGCACAGCATAACATTCAAGGCTATGGGCCAAGTGCTGGCAAATCGGATTAGGAGACAGATCAGGTGTTTTTAATGCATCGGTGCAGACTCGATGGGCCGAAGGGCCTCTTCTGCACTGTATTATTCTGTGATTCTGTGACGCATGATACAATTGTGCTGATGGAAAAGTGCAACAATTCCCCACTGCACATTTTCAATCACCATGTTACAGCCTATGCATTATGCCTCTAATAATTATGAATGTCTGATGTAAAAATCTTTACAATGCCAACAAAAACAGTAAAGACTCAATTTATATCTCTAGCATTCAAATGCATGCCAAATCAATGCTTTAGCCATAAACTTTAGTAAGGAACATCGAGAGAAAAAAAAAATCAGTTTTAGAACTCAAGCCAGGTAGTATCAAGTGTTGAGGCCAGCCCTTGGAAAGTACTGATACTTAACAGAACCTTGGTGCAAGGCCAAAAAAAAAATATCCTGCACACAGAATATAACCATTTGTTCCTTGCAACACTGAAAGCAACAAGCCCACTTAGCAAAAAACCATTGCGTAGAAGATATTAACCACGTAGTACCAACCAGCAATACTGGGCAGAGACACAACAATCCTAAACAAACTTCAGGCAAAATCCATAAAAGAAAACTTCCTGTCCTGTGGCCCTTAGCAAAACAAATCCTGCTGCACAAGATACAGCAGTTAATGCTATGTAGTTCACACATACCCTGTAGAATGGTTCAGTAGAGACGCTGCTCTTAATACAAGCTATAAGCTCATCCAAAAAACAGGAAAGTTTAGTCTCCAATGTAAGTTTCATGGACAACATTGCAAAATAGAGCAACAGATACTTCTCCATTCCCCGATTCCAAACTCAGCACACTAGCAATTAGAAAATTGCTTCCTTGCAGGGCAGCTGGGAAGCAGCACAGGAGATTAAGTTCAAAACAAGGGCTGAGACTTGCGAGTTTATCCCATTTCTTTAATCTCCTTGAAATTGCATTAACCACTGCCTGTACTTCTTATTTAGGAGTTACTTGGTAAATACAGTCTGTCAGTCATTTAAGTACAGCTTATTAGCTTGTTCCCAAGCCACGTGTTCTCTATGCCCTCAAGCAGATGTGAGAATTGAGCTAAAGCTACAGCGAGCAACCTCTCAAAGTGTTTCAGTTAACCAAGAGAATGATGCTTTTAAAATCTAACTACAAGGTTTAACCCACACTATGGAAAACTTTGATGTGAAGAGATGTGCATCCTTAAGAGACAGACATTGAGAATTACTGCATTGAGCTGGAAAATCCCATATTGTTGGCCTGTCCTAAAAATGACTCATGTTATTTCAAATTTAACATCCATTGCAGATTACACAAGTTACAGCAATAATAAACAGCTGCAGATAAAATTGTAGAATGAAACCTGGTATTTAGGATACCAGTTAAGTTATACAAGTATTGCTGCTTCAATAAATGGGAAATAAACAGAAAATGTAAAATTATGAATAATCAATGGTGGGGTCAATGAAACACTAATGCAATCCAGCAAATCTTTTTACCCATATACCAATGGAAAGTGCGCATGCATGCACACATTGCTTGAATAGAAACTTTGAATCTGGTTGAGATGCATATTACAGTGGCTTAACCACTTAAAAATATACCATTATAGCAGAGAAGACTAGCACAGAACTAAATGAAGTATTCAAAATGATGGAAGCGTTTACATGTAAATACTTTTTTAAAAATTCGTTCATGGACTGTGGGTGTCGCTGGCAAGACCAGCATTTATTGCCCATCCCTAATTGCCCTTGAACTGAGTGTCTTGCTATGCCCTCAGAGGACATTTAAGAGTCAACCACACTGCTGCGGGTTTGGAGTCATGTGTAGGCCAGACCAGGCAAGATGGCAGATTTCCTTCCCTAAAGGACATTAGTGAATCAGATGGGTTTTTACAACAATTGACAATGGTTTCATGGTCATTAGACTAGCTTTTTAATTCCGGATTTATTTATTGAATTCAAATTTCACCATCTGCCATGGTGGGATTCGAATCCGCAGAGTATTAGCTGGGGTCTTTGGGTTACTAGTCCACTGACATTACCACTATGTCACCGCCTCCGCAAACTGGCCCTGATATTTATGGGGTGATAGGGATGGACTGGGGGTGCCTATCAATGGCTGGGGAACATGCAAAGCCAGGAATACAGTGGTCCTGCCAAATTTAATGGCAGGACCCCATTAGAATTTTTTGACTCCATTTCCCACCTGGCAGTTGGCCAGATTGAAGGCTGGCTGTCAGGGCTGGAAAACCTGTGGTTGGCAGCATCCAGAGACTGCCAAGACCCTCAGCAATTGAGAAAAGTAGGTGCTGATGGGGCTTGGAGTACTGCGGAGAGGAGGAAGGGATTGATCAGATCGCTGGGGGGAGAAGAGGAAGACTTACTTGAGGGGATGGAAGGAAACATTTCTGCTCCTCCTAGCCCACAAGCAATGCTGGAAAAGCATTTAGCTGCTGGACCTTGCAGCTCTTGCTCTCGAACTGTTGGGTTTCCTGAACTCTGGGAAACCCTTGCTGAAGACATTAAATCCAAATTGCTGGAAACATCTGAGGCATGGGACCTTATTTAAATATTACCCATCCACCTCACAGGAGCAGGTTACTCAACTTACCCTAACCCCACTCCAATTAAACCAGAAGTAGGCTTGATCGCAGGAGGCTGGTGTTGGGTTTTTGTTCTTCAACAATTTAACCTTCACCATCCTCTGACACAGTCCTACTTCTCTGAATCAGTAACAAAGGTTTCATAGATCAGGATTAGTACAAGAAATGTAAAAGGAGAGTCTGAAGGATTCCCCCTTCCCATATACCAAGGGTCATCAGCATATGGAATGCTTTTGAAGCTGAGATAATCACATTTATGATGGGCTTCAAACAAAGGTAAAAGGGACAGCAAAAATTAGGACATTATATGGAATGGCCTCCACATACCAAAATTTCTGTGGCTTTATGATGAACACCCACCTGTCCATTCATCTGACAGACTTGGAATCAAATCTAGCCCTTACTAATGCAATGAAACTCATGTCACTTTCATTAAGGTGACAGGCATGTTAGAAGCTCTTTTGTGTAGGTCTTTTCAAGATGCTGTCATTTAGCTAATCAAGAAACAAACTTGGAATGACAGCTGCTGGAAAGCATTACCTGGAGGTGGGGTTTACAAATACACTCCGTTCCAGAGTTTGGTTCCTACCTTCATTGGGTTTCAGTTGCTATTGAAGCTCTAGACCTCCAACAAGTGGAATCACTTGTTGCCAGAGATGTGTGCCATTTTTGACGCGTTATCACTTAGCAGTTCCCTAACACACTTAGGGGTCCCTGAGACTTGTCTGTGCAACCCATTACTAACTTTGCTTAGGGAAGTGCGGAA
The DNA here is from genome assembly GCF_036365525.1 of Heterodontus francisci. Taxonomy (NCBI): domain Eukaryota; kingdom Metazoa; phylum Chordata; class Chondrichthyes; order Heterodontiformes; family Heterodontidae; genus Heterodontus; species Heterodontus francisci. The sequence goes on from NC_090383.1 coordinate 50,682,980, forward strand.
TGTCCCTACAAGAATAGTAAGTGTACATAACATCAGCCAAACAGAAGTCTATTTATGCAGATTTCTCAAGCTTTTTAAAAAAAAGCAAATCTTAATGGATGGCGATTAGATTCTTTCTGTGCATCAGACACCCAACTAATTGAAAAGCAAGGTTCGGGTAAGATGAGTTTAGGCAATCTTAACTAGTTCCCAATAGATTTAAGTGTACAACACAAAACTGCCTATATTTAACACTAAACTGACAACGTCACTGAGTACAGACTGGTGTGGAACTGGAAACCGAATACTGAGTGAACTATACAGTAAATGGAAAAGTCCTGGGAAAAATTGATGTACAGAGAGATTTGGGTGTTCAGGTCCATTGTTCCCTGAAGGTGGCAACGCAGGTCAATAGAGTGGTCAAGGCGCACATACGGCATGCTTTCCTTCATCGGACGGGGTACTGAGTACAAGGGTTGGCAGGTCATGTTACAGTTGTACAAGACTTTGGTTCGGCCATATTTGGAATACTGCGTGCAGTTCTGGTCGCGACATTACCAAAAGGATGTAGATGCTTTGGAGAGGGTGCAGAGGAGGTTCACCAGGATGTTGCCTGGTATGGAGGGCGCTAGCTATGAAGAGAGGTTGAGCAGATTAGGATTATTTTCATTAGAAAGACGGAGGTTGAGGGGGGACCTGATTGAGGTGTACAAAATCATGAGAGGTATAGACAGGGTGGATGGCAAGAAGCTTTTTCCCCCAGAGTGGGGGATTCAATTACTAGGGGTCACGAGTTCAAAGTGAGAGGGGAAAAGTTTAGGGGGGATATGCGTGGAAAGTTCTTTACGCAGAGGGTGGTGGGTGCCTGGAACGCGTTGCCAGCGGAGGTGGTAGACGCGGGCACGATAGCGTCTTTTAAGATGCATCTAGACAGATACATGAATGGGCAGGAAGCAAAGAGATACAGACCCTTAGAAAATAGGCGACAGGTTCAGATAGAGGATCTGGATCGGCGCAGGCTTGGAGGGCCGAAGGGCCTGTTCCTGTGCTGCAATTTTCTTTGTTCTTGATACAGTACAAATGTGCATTACCATAGAGGCCAAGTCACACTCTTGGGACAGAGTAGAACATTTAAACTGTGACATGGAGATACTTTGAGAGTTGCTGAAAGGAATATTACTTCCATCCATTTTTTTTTAAACTAAACATATACCGCCTCCCCCACCTTAAAATGATCAGAGTTTTTGATTTTGCGATGAACCAACCCACCAAACAAACCAAATTTAGAATATTCTTTAGCTCATGGGTCATTTGGGAGGTGGGCTGTATGAAACATGCAAGGCCCAGACTCCAAAACCAACTTATAGAATCAGAGTGGTTAGAGCACAGAAAGAGGCCATTTGGCCCATTGTGCCCGTGCTGACTCTGCAAGAGCAACTTACATAGTCCCACTCCCCCTCCTTTTTCCCATTGCCCTGAAATGTTTTTCTCTTCAGATAATTGTCCAATTCTTTTTTGAAGGTCTTGATTGAATCTGCCTCCACCACACTCTCAGACAGTGCATTCCAGATCCTAACCACTCACTGCATAAAAAGTTTTTTCTCATATCGCCATTGCTTCTTTAGCCAATCACCTTTAATCAGTGTCCTCTGGTTCTCAATTCTTCTGCCAACAGGAACAGTTTCTCCCCATCCACTCTGTCCAGAACCCTTATGATTTTGAGCACCTCTATCAAACCTCCTCTTAATCTTCTCTTCTCCAAGGAGAAAAGACCCAGCTTCTCCAATCTATCCACGTAACTGATATTCCTCATCCCTGGAACCATTCTTGTGAATCCTTTTTGCACCCTCTAATGCATTCACATCCTTCCTAAAGCATAGTGCCAGAATTGGACACAATACTCCAGTTGATGCGAACCAGTGTTATACACAGGTTTATTATAACTTCCTTGCTTTGTACTCTATGGCTGTTTATAAAGGCCAGCATGCTGTATGCTTTATTAACTGCTTTCTCAAACTGCCCTGCCAGCTTCAATGATTTGTGCAAATATACCCCCAGGTCTCTTTGCTCCAGCATGCCTTTTACAATTGTGCCTTTTGTTTTATATTGCCTCTCCGCACTCTTTCTACCAAAATGAATCACTTCACATTTCTCTGCATTAAACTTCATTTGCCACTTGTCCACCCATTCTACCAGCCTGTCTATGCCCTTTTGAAGTTGATCACTATCCTCTTCACAGTTCACAATACTTCCAAGTTTTGCGTCATCTGCAAATTTTGAAATTGTGCCCTGTACACCCAAGTCTAAGCCGTTAATATACATCAGGAAAAGCAGTGACCCCTGAGGAACCCCACAATACACCTTCCCCCAGTCCAAAAAACAACCATTCACCACTACTGTTTCCCATCACTCATCCAGACTTCGTTTCCATGGTGCTATGTCCCTTTTATTCCATGACTCTAACTTTGCTGACAAGCTTATGTAGCACTTTATCAAATACCATTTGGAAGTCCATGTACACCACGTTATCCTCATTAACCCTCTCTGTTACCTCATCAAAAAACTCAAGCTAGATAGCTAAACACCATTTTCCCTGAACTAATCCATGCTGGATTTTCTTAATTAATCCACATTTGTCCCGAATTATCGTTTCTAAAAGCTTTCCCACCATCGAGGTTAAACCGACTGGCCTGTGGTTGCTGGGCTTATCCTTACACTCATTCTTGAAGGGTAACATTTGCACCTTCAACTAGGACAGTGGTCTGGCAGCAAAGTAAAAAAATCAAATGGTGCACATTTGAAATCATTCTGTAATCCTTCACAGAAGAGGAAGAAAAGCAAAAGCTTAAATGAAACTAATAATATAGTAGAGGATGCCAGTTGAAAATTAACAACTCAGGTACCAGACAAAAATCAAACTATGTGTTGCCACGTCAACAACCAAGACAGACTCAGCAGAGAAACAAATCTAGATAAAAAAGGAAAAACAAGGGAATAGGAATTGAATAGAAAATACCCATTCTAAAAGCAACAAGAAAATGAAAGCTTATATCATTCTTTTAATGAATGCAATAAGTGCCTTTTCAGTGGTATTATAACTGACTTATTTTCTGTCTTCTGTTTGGAGCATTAAATTACACAAACTTTATCAACTTCAGAAAGCAGCAAAGTACATTTTTATAAACGCTTTGTTCTAAGCACACTTCATTTTACTGCAGCTCAAACATTAAAAGCATCAAAGGGCCAAGGCATTCGATACTGATTACATCAGGCAGCCATGAGACCCTTCTTCACCAGATTAAACTGTAGTCTAAACAAATACACATACTGCATTGTGGTAAACAAAAATAATAAATTTCTATGCATTTACAAAGAAGATTTGTATTACTGAGTTGCTGCATCTTCCTTTCATTATTGCCAATCTCACTGCAGCCAAGGTAGAGAAATGGAACACCGAAATCTGTACAGCTTATAAAATCAATGCTCTGTTTAATTAAATTGACAGTTTTAATAAAGGCTTAAGGCAGAAAAAAAAGACAACAAATTGCACAGGACTTTAGAAGAGCAAACTAGGGGTGGTAAGTTATTTTGGATGATTCACAGGAAAAATATCAAATTAATTTTTAAGAATTTAACAATAACAAGTATTCTTTGTGGAAAAAAGGAAAATAGCAAGACCAAAACATTATTAGGAGGTTAAAAATAAAGGCTAACAATATATTTTTAAAACAGATTTAAGGAAACAAAGAGAGTGAACATGGCTGTTGAAAATAACTAAGAAGCAAATCAAGATGACAGCAGATTGCAAGTAACAGCCAGAGGAATCCAAAGATTTATTTAAGTCCTGAAAAAATTGTACAGAGCATTATCAGATATAAACTTATAGGCGATATTGGTTAGAATTATTGGGAAGGAGAGGAGAATTGGGAGTAGAAAATGTGCAATATTTTTCATAGGAAGCTTCATTTACATGCTCCAGATCTAGTCAAATTAGCTCAAGAATTTTTAATAAATGGGGCAAGACATGTCTTAAATTCAAGAAATTAAGTGTTCAAGGAAAATAAGCAACAAAATAGACAAGGTCTGTGTGAAGGACAGGAGTTGTGAAGCACTGGAGAGGAATGTTCCCCAATTTTGAAAGATGCAAAGAAAGAACACTGGGGATTAACTTCAGAAGGGCACACTTATGGCTCCTCCACCCTTGGAGCAGCATTATTCCCTAGTGCTCAAATGGTGAGATTTGGCGAGCCCAGATGACACTGCAGGAGATACCAGCATCAGATAAGTATATCCAGGGTTTGGAGATCGTGGATTTTGGCACCTCAGAGCAGTGGCAATTAGGATAGTGAACGTGTGAAGCAGTTTTTTATTTAATGGAATGCTTAAAGCCAGTTTCCAAAGCCCGCCCCCCCCCCCCCCAAGGCAGCCAGTGCTGGCGCTAGCTACCTCAGACCAAACCAATGCTGTAGCAGAGAGGAAAAATGAGTTTTAAGCCCCATATTTGCATATGCTGATAGCACAAAATCTGGGTAAAGGACATCTCATTTGTCCTTACCCAATTCTGGGCAGAAGTATGTGCTCTTTTCCTGCCTGCCATTTTGGGGTCTTAGGAGGCCATCTGCAAATAAAAGATGGGTGCTTGTGGCCCAATTTAACCCCCACTATGTTTTTACACAAGTTACTCTAACTTTGATAATAATAAAGCATGTATTACAGTACACTATTAATGTTCAACTTAAAAAGTACAGAATCCACAATGATTGATCAGAATGGCTTCAGGAGCAATATGCAATACTTGATTGATCTACTGAAAATCTTTAGGGATATTATCCACAACACACTATTTACTTAAATGTTTAGAAGGTGTTTGATAAAGTTTCACGTATTGAAAGAATATCAAGTCTTTTTGACCAAATTCAATAAAACCTTTTTTGGTCTAAATTGACTGTACTGTGACATCACTAATGTTCATGTAATTTGAAGACAGTAGCTTAATCTGTTGAGAACACCCCATATGAGATCTCTGCCTGAATGTCAGCAGTCATGCTTCTAGATTCTCCAGCCTCCTCCTGCACGCCATATGATTGTAGCTCTCTGTGGCCAAGTCCAAGTGTGCACTTTGGCAGGAAATTTAATCCAAATATCACCAATAATCCAGAGACAGCATCATAGAGACCAAGGTCAAATTCGTTGGCTAAAGAAATCTTCAAACACAAAGCCAGGTGCCATACATACAGGGAAATGGCAATAGGCAAAATAAACTGTAGCTGTCATCAAGCTGATATCTAATACTAACAAGCCCATCACATTAAATAGAAACCAGAATCAAGAGTAATAAGATCATCTTTTCCAGGTGGGCCAGAATACCCTTACTTGTAATAAAAACAAGAAATGCTGGAACCACTCAGCAGGTCTGGCAGCATCTGTGGAAAGAGAAGCAGAGTTAACGTTTCGGGTCAGTGACCCTTCTTCGGAACTAGCAAATATTAGAAATGTCAAAGGTTATAAGCAAGTGAACCGGGGATGGGGCAAGAGATAACAAAGGAGAAGGTGTAGATTGGACAAGGCCACATAGCTGACCAAGAGGTCATGGAGCAAAGGCAAACAATATGTTAATGGTGTGTTGAAAGACAAAGCATTAGTACAGATAAGGTGTTAACGAACTGAAGATTGAACAGCAAGTACAAACATGAAAAAAAGTGGGTAAGCAAACTGAACAAACTGCAATGAAATGAAACAAAAATTTTTTAAAAATTGTAAAAAATATAAGAAAAAAAAACTAAAAATAAAAGTAAAATGGGGGGCCCCATCATGCTCTGAAATTATTGAACTCAAATGTTCAGTCTGGCAGGCTGTAGTGTGCCTAATTGGAAAATGAGATGCTGTTCCTCGAGCTTGTGTTGATGAGCTACCCTTACTTGTAGCTGTACTCCAATAAGGAGTACTGGCTTCAATCAAATTTGTTACCCCATTTTCTACCGCTACTTTCTCAAGGGCAACTAAGAATGGGCATCAAATGTCACCCTCACCAGCAAAGCCCACATCTGAAGAAAATAAAAACAAAAGCATCAACATTTCATCTGGCTAATAAGACTGTGACAAGTAAACTTGACCATTAAAAGCCTGAATGCATGCACACTAGCTAATGGTTATTTCCCCTTTCATGAGACTTCAACAGAATCCCTGTATGTAATTTTACACTGTTTTTTATTCAGCTGTTAGAGAATGAAAAGAAGTGTACTGGATAAACATACACTAAATACAGAAAAGTACTTTTGAGATTCAGCGCTGCCTTGATTGACTGTATTATCTAACGAACCAAAAGATGTGTTTTGAGAACTGTGCCCACATTTACCTATTCTGCCCCATCACTGACAGATAGACCCACAAAATAATTCATAAGATCATGAAAGTTATGGTTACAGTTATCTTGTCTGTCCATGCCTGGATCAAGGCGGTTATGAAGTTTGGAGCCTTTTCTGTGTATGAAATCTCCAAGTTTCCCTTCACAGGCCTGCATCTCTATCTGGGGCTCGAGTTTAGCTACATTAGAGTGTGCATCTTTTCTCCAGTAATATGAAAGCTCAGCTGAGTTGTGGAATACAATTCCCAGAATGCAAATAGCTTGGTTGGATGACAGTAATTCCCAAAGTGCAGCTTAAGGTTGCTATGCGATTACATGTAAAGGTGAGGTCCAAATAAGTAAGTCATGTCATGCTTGGTCACTGGCTGGCCTTAAAATTGATCCTAACAGACATTGTTTTGTGGCGAGCAGGCGATCAATAAATCCAGATTTCATGAACAGCAGCCAGAATGGTTAATTGAAAAGTATGCCATGACTTCCTGTTTCTAAGTTCTGAAAGCAGGTCTGGAAAGTGATGGAGTGGTTTTTCTCGAGGTTCATCCTGAGTAGCTTGGTAACGCAAGACTCAGTACTCTACGAGTTGTTCCCAGGGATGCACACAGAGAAAAACATCAACTGCTGCTGGAGTACCATCAACCCGGTGAATGACACTCTTCGGTCTGCCTGAAACTTGGCCTTCCAGTGTAAAGAGCGGTCAATGAACCAATGTTGCAGACTGGCACATTCCAAGGTCCAGGACTACATGCTGAGGGATGCACTAAAATTTGGGGCAGCTGCTACAAAGGCTCAATGGGGAATAGCCACAGTGCACGGCCCTCCTGCCAGAATATACCGAGGGGCTGAAAACCTTGTAAAAACCCCCCTCGAGCTGTATGCACTAGAGAATGTTTGACATGAAACTTAAATGTACATTGTAAACATAACCTGTAATGGCAAGTGCAGTGAGGCACCTCATGTACTGTATTGAAAGAAACTAATCTGCGTCACACTCTATGTAATATCAAATTTGAACTGTTATGTCATGATTTTTACAAATTTTATGAAAAGTATATTTTTGCACAAAGAGAAAAAGCTAGCTCTGCCTTAGCTAATTGTAAAAGAGTAGATCTTCAGACTCATTGGCCCAGTCAACAGCAAAGGAACGACACTCACCATTCATCATGCTTAAAACTGCCCACAGACTTTGTGGGCTTTTGAGCGGCAACTTATGGGTACTGAGATATCCTTTTCAGTGCAGTAACCGCTACAGGGTATCTGTGGCGTAGGCAAGCAGGGTAAGAAACACCATGGCTCTTCAACTAACCAGATTGAATAATCCTGACTGAGCCACACAGAATCAGGAGTAGAGATGAGAATATTTAACCCAATGTAAAATCAGAAAGCAAAATAAAGAGAGGGAAAGAAAGATGGGATTGAAAAAAAAAGACAGGCATTTATATAGCGTTTTTCAGGACCACTGGATACTCAAAGAAGACAAGTCGAGTTATGTTGTAACGCAGGAAACACGGTGGGAGACCGAGAGGGGGGGGGGGGGGAGAAAGAGGGGGGGGGGGAGGAGAAAGAGGGGGGGGGGGGGGAGAGGAGAAAGAGGGGGGGGGGGGAGAAAGAGGGGGGGGGGGAGAAAGAGGGGGGGGGGGAGAAAGAGGGGGGGGGAGAAAGAGGGGGGGGGAGAAAGAGGGGGGGGGAGAAAGAGGGGGGGGGAGAAAGGGGGGGGGGGAGAAAGGGGGGGGGGGAGAAAGAGGGGGGGAGAAAGAGGGGGGGGGAGAAAGAGGGGGGGGGAGAAAGAGGGGGGGGGAGAAAGAGGGGGGGGGAGAAAGAGGGGGGGGGAGAAAGAGGGGGGGGGAGAAAGAGGGGGGGGGAGGAAGAGGGGGGGGGGAGAAAGAGGGGGGGGGGGGGAGAAAGAGGGGGGGGGGGGGAGAAAGAGGGGGGGGGGAGAAAGAGGGGGGGGGGAGAAAGAGGGGGGGGGAGAAAGAGGGGGGGGGGAGAAAGAGGGGGGGGGGAGAAAGAGGGGGGGGGGAGAAAGAGGGGGGGGGGAGAAAGAGGGGGGGGGAGAAAGAGGGGGGGGGGAGAAAGAGGGGGGGGGGGAGAAAGAGGGGGGGGGGAGAAAGAGGGGGGGGGGAGAAAGAGGGGGGGGGGAGAAAGAGGGGGGGGGGAGAAAGAGGGGGGGGGGAGAAAGAGGGGGGGGGGAGAAAGAGGGGGGGGAGAAAGAGGGGGGGGGAGAAAGAGGGGGGGGGAGAAAGAGGGGGGGGAGAAAGAGGGGGGGGGAGAAAGAGGGGGGGGGAGAAAGAGGGGGGGGGAGAAAGAGGGGGGGGGAGAAAGAGGGGGGGGGAGAAAGAGGGGGGGGGAGAAAGAGGGGGGGGGAGAAAGAGGGGGGGGGGAGAAAGAGGGGGGGGGAGAAAGAGGGGGGGGGAGAAAGAGGGGGGGGGGAGAAAGAGGGGGGGGGAGAAAGAGGGGGGGGGAGAAAGAGGGGGGGGGAGAGAAAAAGAGGGGGGGGGGGAGAGAAAAAGAGGGGGGGGGGGAGAGAAAAAGAGGGGGGGGGGAGAGAAAAAGAGGGGGGGGGGGAGAGAAAAAGAGGGGGGGGGGAGAGAAAAAGAGGGGGGGGGAGAGAAAAAGAGGGGGGGGGAGAGAAAGAGGGGGGGGAGAAAGAGGGGGGGGGGAGAAAGAGGGGGGGGGAGAAAGAGGGGGGGGGAGAAAGAGGGGGGGGAGAAAGAGGGGGGGAGAAAGAGGGGGGGGGAGAAAGAGGGGGGGGGAGAAAGAGGGGGGGGGAGAAAGAGGGGGGGGGAGAAAGAGGGGGGGGGAGAAAGAGGGGGGGAGAAAGAGGGGGGGAGAAAGAGGGGGGGAGAAAGAGGGGGGGAGAAAGAGGGGGGGGAGAGAAAAAGAGGGGGGGGGAGAGAAAAAGAGGGGGGGGGGGAGAGAAAAAGAGGGGGGGGGAGAGAAAAAGAGGGGGGGGGAGAGAAAAAGAGGGGGGGGGAGAGAAAAAGAGGGGGGGGGGAGAGAAAAAGAGGGGGGGGGGAGAGAAAAAGAGGGGGGGGGGAGAGAAAAAGAGGGGGGGGGGAGAGAAAAAGAGGGGGGGGGGGAGAGAGAAAGAGGGGGGGGAGAGAGAAAGAGGGGGGGGAGAAAGAAAGAGGGGGGGGAGAAAGAGGGGGGGAAAGAGGGGGGGAAAGAGGGGGGGAAAGAGGGGGGAGGGAGGGAAAGAGGGAGGGAAAGAGGGAGGGAAAGAGGGAGGGAAAGAGGGAGGGAAAGAGGGAGGGAAAGAGGGAGGGAAAGAGGGAGGGAAAGAGGGAGGGAAAGAGGGAGGGAAAGAGGGAGGGAAAGAGGGAGGGAAAGAGGGAGGGAAAGAGGGAGGGAAAGAGGGAGGGAAAGAGGGAGGGAAAGAGGGAGGGAAAGAGGGAGGGAAAGAGGGAGGGAAAGAGGGAGGGAAAGAGGGAGGGAAAGAGGGAGGGAAAGAGGGAGGGAAAGAGGGAGGGAAAGAGGGAGGGAAAGAGGGAGGGAAAGAGGGAGGGAAAGAGGGAGGGAAAGAGGGAGGGAAAGAGGGAGGGAAAGAGGGAGGGAAAGAGGGGGGGAGGGAGAGGGAGGGAAAGAGGGGGGGGAGGGAGAGGGAGGGAAAGAGGGGGGGGAGGGAGAGGGAGGGAAAGAGGGGGGGGAGGGAGAGGGAGGGAAAGAGGGGGGGGAGGGAGAGGGAGGGAAAGAGGGGGGGAGAGGGAGAGGGAGGGGGAGGGAGAGGGAGGGAAAGATAGAAAAAGAGAGAGAGAGAAGGAGAGAGAGAGAGAGAGAGGGAGAGAGAGAGGGAGAGAGAGAGAGAGAGGGAGAGAGAGAGAGAGAGAGAGAGAGAGAGGGAGAGAGAGAGGGAGAGAGAGAGAAGGAGAGAGAGAAAAAAAAAAGAGGGCAGGAGAGAGAAAGAGGGCGGGAGAGAGAAAGAGAGATTGGAGAGGGAGTGTGGAGAGCAGAGAATTGGATCAGAATTTATCAAGAATGGAAGATGGGAGGCTGCTCAGGAGAGCATTGGAATAATGCAGTCCATCGGTAACAAAGGCACGTATGAGGGTTTCACCACAGATGAGCTGTGTCGGGGCAGAGGTCAGAAAGTGACGGAAGTGAAACTAAGTAGGTTTGGTGATGCAGCAGATCTGGAATTGAATACTCAGCTCAGAGACAAATAGGATACCGTGGTTGTGAAGGATGTTCCAGCCTCAGACAAGGGGACAGAGTTGGTGGCTAAACTCAAATAGAATTTGTGGTGAGGACTGAAGACAATAGCTTAGGTCTTGCCAATATTTAGTTGGAGGAAATTTCTACTCATTCAGTACTGCATGTCATATAAGATCATGAACAAGACATAGGCTGTAGAGGAGTGAGGGTATAGCGTGGCACTACAACCATGCTAAGTGGAACAGACCAAGGAGAGAACTAGCATCTCAACACTGGACATTCATGGAGTACTATGTATGGGCAATCTTTACAACTACGTAACAGCACAATCTGTAACTTCATGGCCTGGTACATCCTTCAATCACCATCAAGACAAGGGGTCCAATAGGGAGGGCAGAACGAGCAGCACAAAGCACACCTTAGAATAAGGTACCAACACAGTAAAGCTACCATACAGTTAACTACATGCTAAACATGATAAGAAACAGAATATACAGAAAGCTAAGTGGTCTCACAAACAATTTAATAGAGGAAAGTTTTGTAGCCGTACTACATCTAGTTAAGAATGGTGGTGAAGATATAGGGAATTAACAGGAGTTGGAAGTTCCAGCATATCCCTATCCTCGACCATGCTGGAGTCCAAAGTATCTGTGCAATACGGCCTCGCTGGATGTTCCCCCCCTGGGATATCCTCTTTAAATACTGCCGTGATGTCCTCCCTAATCAACAGTGCAACTCCCCCTCCTCTCTCACCTCCACCTCTGTCACGCCGGAAGCATTGGTACCCCGGAACATTGAGCTGCCAGTCCTGCCCATCCCTCAACCACGTTTCCGTAATAGCTATATCACAATCCCATGTACCGATCCATGCTCTTAGTTCATCTGCCTTACCTGTAAGGCTTCTTGCATTAAAGTAAATGCAGTTTAGCCTACCAGAGCTTCCACACTCCCTGTCCTGCCCCTGCCCGACCGGCCTACTGGACTTGCTTGCCTTAACCTCTACATTTGCCTCAACTATCTCATCGGAGAGACTACTACTTTGGGTCCCACCCCCCTGCAAGACTAGTTTAACACTCCCGAGTAGTACTAGCCTTTATTTAAGAAGGGCAGCAGGGATAAGCCAGGGAACTACAGACCGATGACCCTTACATCAGTGGTGGGAAAGTTATTAGAAGGGATTCTGAGACACAGGATTTATATGCATTTGGAAAGGCATGGTCTGATTAGGGATAGTCAGCATGGCTTTGTGCATGGGAAATCATGTCTCACGAATTTGATTGAGTTTTTCCAAGGAGGTGACCAAAAGGATTGACGAGGGAAGGGCAATGGACATTGTCTACATGGACTTTAGCAAGGCCTTTGACAAGGTCCCGCATAGTAGGCTGGTCCAGAAGGTTTGAACACATGGGATCCAGGGTGACCTAGCCAACTGGATACAAAATTGGCTTGGTGGTAGGAGCCAGAGGGTAGTAGTGGAGGATTGTTTGTCAGATTGGAAGCCAGTGACCAGTGGTGTGCTGCAGGGATCGGTGCTGGGCCCTCTGTTGTTTATCATATATATTAATGATTTGGATGCGAATGCAGGGGGCATGATTAGTAAGTTTGACACCAAAATTGGTGGTATAGTGGACAATGAAGAAGGTTGTCTAAGGTTACAACAGCATATAGATCAACTGGGAAAGTGGGCAAGGGATCGGCAAATGGAATTTAATGCAGACAAGTGCAAAGTGATGCATTTTGGGAAGTTAAACCAGGGCAAGACATATACAGTGAATGGCAGGGCTCTGGGGAGTGTTCTTGAGCAGAGACACCTTGGGGTGCAAGTACATAGTTCCCTGAAAGTGGCAACAAGGTAGACAGGGTGGTAAAAAGGCGTATGGCATGCTTGCCTTCATCCGCCAAGGCATTGAGTACAAGAGTTGGGACATCACGTTACAGTTGTACATAACGTTGGTTAGGCCACATTTGGAGTACTGAGTGCAGTTCTGGTCGCCGCACTACAGGAAAGATGTGATTAAGCTAGAGAGGGTGCAGAAAAGATTCACAAGGATGTTGCCTGGTTTGGAGGGCTTACGTTATAAAGAGAGATTGGATAGGCTGGGTCTGTTTTCCCTGGAGCAAAGGAGGCTGAGAGGGGACATGATAGAGGTATATAAAATTATGAGAGGCATAGATAGGGTAGATGGTCAGAGTCTGTTTCCCATGGTAGGGGTGACTAAAACTAGAGGGCATAGATTTAAGGTGAGAGGGAGGAGGTTTAAAGGGGATCAAAGGGGTAAATTTTTCACACAAAGAATAGTGGGTATCTGGAATGAGCTGCCAGAGGTGGTGGTGGAGGCAGCAATAGTAGCAACATTTAAGAGGATCTGGACAGGTACTTGAATGAGCAAGGCATAGAGGGATATGGAATTAATGCCGGCAGGTGAGATTAGTATAGATAGGCATTATGGTCGGCATGGACGCGGTGGGCCGAAGGGCCTGTTTCTATGCTGTACGACTCTATGACTCTCTAATACACGAACATATGAATTGAGAGCAGAAGTAGGCCATTCGGCCCTTTGAGCCTGCTCCACCATTCAATATGGTCATGGCTGAACTGTTTGTGTTTCGAATTCCACACTCCCATCTACCCCCGATAACCCTTGATCCCCTTGCCTAACAAGAATCGAACTATCCCCGCCTTAAAAATATTCAATGACCCCGCCTCCACCACCGTCTGAGGTAGAGAGCTCCAAAGTCAAACAACCCTCAAAAAAAATTTCTCCTCATCTCTGTCCTAAAAAGGCGACCCCTAATTTTAAAACAATGCCCCCTAGTTCTGGACTCACCCATTAAGAGGAAACATCCCTCCACATTCACCTTGTCAAGTCGTTCAGGATCTTATATACTTCAAACGTCTCCCCTCACTCTTCTAAACTCCTGGGAAAACAAGCCCCGTCTGTCCAACCTTTCCTCATAAGACAACCTACTCATTCCAGTTATCAGTCTAGTAAACCTCCTCTGAACCGCCTCCAACGCATTTACATCCTTACTTAAAGAAGGAGGAGACCAGAACTGCGCACAGTATTCGAGATGTGTTCTCACCAATGCCCTGTCTAACTGAAGCATAACATCCTTACTTTTATTTCCAATTCCTCTCTTAATAAAGGATAGCATTCCATTAGCCTTCTTTAGTACCTTCTGTACCTGTATATTAACTTTTTGTGACTTCTGCACTGGAACACCTAGATCCCACTGCACCTCGGAATCCTGCAGTCATTCTCCGTTTAAGTAATACTATGCTTTTTTTTTTTTAATTCTTCCTGCCAAAGTGAACAACTTCACATTTTCCACATTTACTCCATCTGCCAGATTTGTGCCCATTCACTCAACCTATCTACATCGGTCTGCAACCTCATGTCCTCTTCACAACAAACTTTCCTAGAGATAAGGCTAAAAGCGCTTGCAAGCTAGATATTCCGGCTAAATGATCCAGTCGGCCTCTAGCCGAGGTCTCCGCCATCATAGCTGCCAGTGCCCAGTTAAATCAGTTCACTCCACATGACATTAAGTAAAGACTGCGTGCATTGGCGCCAACATCTTGACTGTAGAGAAGATCTGTGCACCAGCACTAGCTGCAACCCCAGCCAGGCTGCTCCAGTACAGCTATAACACTGGAATTTACCTGACAAGAATGGCCTATTCACAAACATAAAGGACAAACTGAATCTGGATAAGTGCTGCTCCATCAGCTCTCCGGCAACAGTAAAGTGATTGAAGGAATCATCAATAGTGCAAACAAAACTTACTCATCAACACTCTGCCGCTCAGTTCAGGTTCCATTAGATCAACTTGACTGAGGACCTCGTCAGAGCCTTGATCCCGCCATGGACACCAGAGCTAACTGCCAAAGGAGAGGCAAAAGTAAATGCCTTCTACATTACGGCAGCATTTGATAGAGTACGGCACCCATGGAACTTTGGCAAAGCTTAGATCAATGGCTGTCAAAGGAAAAACACTCCATTGGGAGAAGTCATAGATATGAACACCATAGCTTCCTAAACCTTCAACTCTCCTCCTTCAATACCCTCCTTAAAACGTATTGCTTTGACCAAGCTGTTGGTCACCTGTCCTAATATCTCCTTACATGGTTTGTTCTTAAATTTTGTCTGACACCTGTTCCTGTTAGGTTCTTGCCAAGCGCCTTGGGTGGTTTTGTTACATTAAAGGGGTCATGCTCACGCAATATGAACTATAAAATGAACTTATGAAATAAACCCAAAACAGACACTTTGCCTGTAAAACAAAATGGAGTTGAGAGGTTAGGTGACCTTTTCTTTCCTGCCAATACACATGAAACTGCAAGAACTCAGCTAATTTTCATGTCTCGACAAGTCTTGGCGAAGTCATCAAAATACAAACGATCTTTCTGGACCTATCATTGGGAAGTCATTAAGATGCAAACGGCCCTTTCTATAATAATGGCTGGACCTCACCAACCAGTTGGGTTAACAATACTATGGTAAACCTTTTTGACTCCAAGCTTGAACTCCAGAGAATGGGTGTGAAAAGTTCTACTTTATCAAGATGATATGTGATTGAGTGACACCCAACTCCATTGTCTGACAATGGCCTAACCATCAGAAACTATGACTTCAATGGAAGAGAAACTCTGGTCACATAACAGAAACCATGTTTCTGATAAGGAGTTCAAATAAAGGTATATTCTGGGCAGACAAAAGACAGAGAGAAAAACATAGAATAATATCAAGTTTAAGGCACAGAAAGAGGCCACTTGGCCCATTGCGTCTGTGCCAGCCGAAAAACAATATAGCTATTCTAATCCCACTTTCCAGGATTTGGTCCGTAGCCCTGCAGATTATAGCACCTGAGGTGCATATCCAGACTCCTTTTGAAGGAGTTGAGGGTTTCTACCTCAACTACCCTTTCAGGCAGTGAGTTCCAGACCTCCACCACCCTCTAGGTGAAAGTTTTTCCTCATCGCCCTTCTAATTTTTCTACCAATCCCTTTAAATCTATGGCCCTGGTCACTGACCTCTCTTCTAAGGTGAGCAGACCCTTCACCTCCACTCTATCCAGGCCCCTCAAAATTTTGTACATTTCAATCAGATCTCTCCTCAGCCTTCTCTGTTACAAGGAAAGCGACTCCAGCCTATCCAATCTTTCCTCATAGCTGCATTTTTCCAGTCCTGGCAACATCCTCGTAAATCTCCTCTGTACTCTCTCTAGTGCAAGTACATCCTTTCTATAATGAGGTGACCAGAACTGCACACAGTACTCACGTTGTTCCAGCATAACCTCCCTGCTCTTGTATTCTATACCTCGGCTAATAAAGGGAAGAATTTCATACGCCTTCGTAACCACCTTATTGACCTGTCCTGCTACCTTCAGGGATCTGTGGACATTCACTCCAAGGTCCCTCACTTCCTCTACACTTCTCAGTATTTTCCCATTAATCATTTATTCCTTTTCCTTGTTTGACCTCCACCTCACACTTCTCCAGACTGAATTCCATTTGCCACTTTTCTGCCCATCTGACCGGACCATCAATATCTTTCTGCAGCCTACAGCTATCCTCCTCGCGATCTACCACACAGACAATCTTCGTGTCGTCTGAAAACTTCTTGATCATGCCCCCTACATTTATGTCCAAATCGTTGACGTATACCACAAAAAGCAGGGGACCCAGTACTGAGCCTTGCGGAACACCACTGGGAGCAACCCTTAGTTTCCTGTCACAACCAATTTTGCATCCACCTTGCTGCATTTCCCTGGATCCCACGGGATTTTTTTTTAAACCAGTCTGCCATATGAGACTTTGTCAAAAGCCTGCTAAAATCCATGTAGACCACATCAATTACACTATCCACATCTATCTTCCTTGTTACTTCTTCAAATAAATTGGATCAAGTTGGTCAAATAAGATCTTCCCTTAACAAATCCATGCTGACTACCCATGATTAACCTGTGCCTTTCTAAGTGACAGTTTTTCCTGTCTCTCAGAATAGATTCCAATAATTTGCCCTCTACTGAGGTTAGACTGACTGGCCTGTAATTATTTAGTCTATCCTTCGCTCCCTTTTTAAACCGAGGTACAACATTAGCAGCTGTCCAATCCTCCAGCACCACACCTGTATACAGTGAGGACTGGAAAATGATGGTCAGAACTTCTGCTATTTCCTCTTTTGCTTCTATTAACAGCCTAGGGTACAGTTCATCTGGCCCTGGTGATTTATCAATTTTCAAGGATGCTAATCCTATTAATACTTCCTCTACCCCATGTTGATCACATCCAATACTTCACACTCCTTCTTAACTACGATATAAGCATTGTCCCCCAATTTTGTGAAAACAGACTCAAAGTATTTAAGAAGAACCATACCAACATCTGCTCCTACACATAGGTTACCTTTTTCGCCTTTTATGGGCCCTGCTCTCTCCTTAGTTATCCTCTTACTGAACGTATTGATAAAACATCTTTGGGTTCACCTTGATTTTACTTGCCAATACTCTTTCATGCCCCCTCTTTGCTTTCCTAATTTCCTTTTTGATTTCACCCCTCCACTTTCTATACTTCTCTTGGCTTTCTGTAGTATTGAGTTCTTGGTGTCAGACACAAGCTTTCTTTTTCTGCCTCATCTTACCCTGAAGGCTCCTTGACATCCATGGGGCTCTAGATTTGGCCATCTCACCCGTTTCCTTTGCAGGAACATGTTTACTCTGAACCCCTTGAATCTCCCCTTCGAATGCCTCCCTCTAGTCTGACACTGTTTGACCTTCAAGTAGCTGTTTCCAGTCCACTTCCACTAAATCACTCCTCAGTTCAGTAAAATTGGCCTGGCCCCAACTGAGAACATGAACTCCTGTTCTATCCCTGTCCTTTTCCATAAGTATGTTAAAACTGACTGAATTAGGATCACTACCACCAAAATACTCTCCCACTGCCACTCCTTGCACCTGCCCATCTTCACTTCCTAAAACTAAGTTTAAAACAGCACCCTCTCTTGTTGGACTTGCTACATACTGGGCAAAAAAGTTCTCCTGAATGCACCTCAAGAGTTCTGCTCCCTCAATTCCTTTCACAAAAAAACAGGATCTGTGCCATCGAAGAGAAAGGACCCTGCCTAACACCACCAGCTTTTAAGTTACACATAGGCAAAGACTAGAGCTGGCTTTGAATTCCCCACCTAAGAAATCGCACCAGGGTTTGCGCCATGGAACTCTGACTAGAATATAATGAGAAATCTGCAACAGTGCATCTGTCCTCTTAAACGTCACAAGTTTATTCCTTCAGTGAACGACAAAAAGATTACAGGCCTGTACAGTTTCAAGTCTTCACCCCAGGGAAAAGCAAATGCAACAGAGAACTCTTAAATTCATAAGTCCTAAACGCATATTACTTTATAATCTCTATCTCTTCTTGAGTGCATGTATCTGTATAAGTGTAAGAGTGTGTGTAGCTGTGTATATTTTTGGCATTAAATAATAAACATTTATCTTTCTTTTAAAACTTATCAGAAGACCGGTTGTTTGTCTGTTCTTGACAATTAAAGGACTCAGGGTTAAAACACTTTTTTTTTTAAAAACATGCTGTCTTCAGTCAGTTGAGAGATGGAAAAGGAGGAGCCATCCCTTTTATCTCTGTCCATAACAAAGGAACTATGCAAATACAAGTTGTTGCTGTTATGCATGGACAACAAGGATAAAAGCTGCAATGGTTGGATCACCAGCAAACTCCTCGAAGCTTTTCAACCATCTGCAAGGCTCAAAGCAAAAGCATGATGGAATACTCACACTCACTTGAATAGATGCACCTGCAACAATATTCAAGAAGCTCAACACAATCCACAACAGAGCAGCTGATTTGATTGGACCCACTACAGAATTCAATATTCACCCTCTTAATAGGAATAAAAGGACCAGGATTGGCCATTTAGCCCCTCGAGCCTATCTCACCATTCAATGAGATCATAGCTGATCTCTGACCCAACTCCATATACCTGCCTTTGCCCCATATCCCTCAATACTTTTGGTTAACTAAAATCAATCAATCTCAGTTTTAAAATTAACAATTGATCTAATTCAATTTGCGAAAGAGTTCCAAACTTCTTTCATCTTTGCATTAAAAAGTATTTCCAATTTTCACTCATGAAAGGTCTGGCTCTGATTTTTTTTTTGACTGTGCCCCCTAATCCTAGACTCCCCAGTTAGTGGAAATATTTTCTTCCAATGTACCCTATTTGCTCTCTTTAACATCTTGAAAACTTGGATTAAATCACCTCTGAACTTTCGAAATTTAACAGAATACAACCCGAGTTTGTTTAACTTCTCTTTATACATACGAACATACAAATTAGGAGCAGTAGGCCACTCGGCCCTTTGAGCCTGCTCTGCCATTCAATAAATTAGTGGCTGAATTGATTACTCCTCATATCCACCTACCCCGGATAAGCTTCCACCCCCCTTGCTTATCAAGAATCTACCTACCTCTGCCCCAAAAATAGTCAATGCCTCTGCTTCCACTGCCTTTTGAGGAAGAGAATTTCAAGACTCACGACCCTCTGAGAAAAAATTTCTCCTAATTTCTGTCTTAAATGGGCAACCCCTTGTTCTTAAACAGTGACCCCTAGTTCTAGATTCTCCCACAAGGGGAAACATCCTTTCCACATCCACCCTGTCAAGACCCCACAGGATCTTACATGTTTCAATCAAGTCGCCTCTTACTCTTCTAAATTCTAGCGGATACAGGCCTAGCCTGTCCAACCTTTCATAAGACAACCCGCCCATTCCATTCATCTAGTAAACCTTCTCTGTACTGCCTCCAACGCATTTACATCCTTCCTTCAAGCTTGATCCTTGGAGTCCAGATATCATTCTAGTAAATGTATGCTGCACTCCTCCCAAAGACACTATCTCCTTCCTAAGGTGTGGTGCCCAGCACTGCTCAGAGTACTCCAGGTCTCATCTCATCAGGGCTTTGTATGGTTGAAGCATAACTTCTACCCCCTTATATGTGCGGCTTTCTATCCCATCTAAGTCATTAATGAACACAGTGAATAGATCCTTGCGGGACACCATTAGTCACATCCTGCCAATTAAGAGTGCCTGCTCATTATCCTGTCTCCATCTGCTCAGGCCAATAATTTGCCTTCAGTTCCAAGAGCTTTAGCTTTAGCAAACTCTTGAGGGACTTTATCAAATGCCTTCTGGAAGTTCATTTAAATAACATCCACAGACATTCACTTGTCCACTACTTTAGTCACCTCTTCAAAAAATGTAATCAGATTTGTCAGGCATGACCTACCCTTTACAAATCCAAACTGGCTTTCTCTGATCAGCTGAAGACTTTCAAAGTGTTCAGTCACCCTCTCCTTAATTATGGACTCTCAATTTCCCAAAAAAGCGTAGTTAGGTTAACTGGTCTATAATTCACATTTTCCTCTGGCACCTTTCAGCACCGCTGAAGGCTGTGGTTACAGTATGCATGACCTACAGGAGGTACTGCAGGGACTCAGCAAGGTTATTTCAACAGCACCTGTCTTCCATATGAACATTGTGAAAGTACTGTTGCAAGGTCTGCACAATCTTCTCAATGTAACCAAGGATAGGCAATAAATAGAGCCTAGCTTGCATTACATGATTTCAGAAAACAAATATGAGAGACACACGAATACAAATAAGTGAAAAGGGGGAGAAAAAGAAAAACACAGAAGGGAGGGAGAGTTTTTTTGTAGACTTATTACAGAGCTTTCCCCAGAGGTCAAGCCAAATAAAGTTTTGAGAAAGAAAAAACAAGATAATTTTGTTCAAATCTAATACGATGAATGACAACTGACTTGAGCGAAACATCAGCAAACGCAAGTAGACAAGACATCAATGTGAACAGACTTCTCCTACCGTCACCTTGTGGGTGTTTGCACCCATGACTCCAGCAATGAGACACTTCTCATTTTGCATTTCAGCTATCCTTCTGGTCCCCAAGAATGCCAAGGCAGTGCTACTAATGCCACATTAGAGATCCAGAGTATTGCTCTGGGGACATGGGTTCAAATCCCACCACAGCAGAAGGTGGAATTTGAATTTAATTAATAAATATGGAATTAAAAGCTAGTCTAATGATGGCCATGAAACCACTGTCGATTGTTGGAAAACCCATTTGGTTCACTAATGTCCTTTAGGGAAGGAAATCAGCTGTCCTTACCTGGTCTGGCCTACATGTGACTCCAGATCCACAGCAATGTGGCTGACTCTTACATGCCTTCTGAAATGGCCTAGCAACCCACTCAGTTGTATCTAACCACTACGAAGTCACTAAAAAATAATGAAACCGAACAGACCACCTGGCATCAACCTAGGCAGCGGAAACGACACTGGCAAACCCAGCCCTGTCAACACTGCAAAGTCTTCCTTACTAACATCTGGGGGCTTGTGCCTATAAAGTTGGGAGAGCTGTCGCACAGACTAGTCAAGAAACAGGCTGACATAGTCACACTCACAGAATCATCCCTGCAGACAATGTCCCAGACACTGCCATCACCATCCCCGGGTACGTCCTGTCCCACCGCCAGGACAGACCCAGCAGAGGTGACACAGTGGTATACAGTCGGGAGGGAGTTGCCCTGGGAGTCCTCAACATTGACTCCGGACCCCATGGATTTCATGGCATCAGGTCAAACATGGACAAGAAAACCTCCTGCTGATTACCACCTACTGCCCTCCCTCAGCTGATGAGTCAGTACGCCTCCATGTTGAACACCACCTGAAGGAAGTACTGAGAGTGGCAAGGGCACAGAAGGTACTCTGGGTGGGGGACTTCAATGTCCATCACCAAGAGTGGCTCGGCAGCACCACTACTGACCGAGCTGGCCAAGTCCTAAAGGGCAGTACTGCTAGACTGGGTATGCGGCAGGTGGTGAGGGAACCAACACGAGGGAAAAACATACTTGACACCCTCACCAATCTGCCTGCCGCAGATGCATCTGTCCATCACAGTATTGGCAGAAGTGACCACCACACAGTCCTTGTGGAGACGAAGCCCTTCCTTCACATTGCGAATACCTTCCATCGTGTTGTGTGGCACTATCACCGTGCTAAATGGAATAGATTTCGAACAGATCTAGCAATGCAAAACTGGGCATCCATGAGGTGCTGTGGGCTATCAGCAGCAACAGAATTGTACTCAACCACAATTTGTAACCTCATGGCCCGGCATATCCCCCACTCTACCATTACCATCAAGCCAGGAGACCAACCCTGGTTCAATGAAGAGTGCAGGAGGGCATGCCAGGAGCAGCAACAGGCATACCTCAAAATGAGGTGTCAACCTGGTGAAGCTACAACACAGGACCATCTGCGTGCCAAACTGTGTAAGTAGCATGCGATAGACAGAGCTAAGCGATCCCATAACCAACAGATCAGATCTAAGATCTGCAGTCCTGTCACATCCAGCCATGAATGGTGGACAATTAAACAACTAACTGGAGGAGGTGGCTCCACAAATATCCCCATCCTCAATGATGGGAGAGCCCAGCACATCAATTAAGGCTGAAGCAATTGCAGCAATCTTCAGCCAGAAGTGCCGAGTTGATGTTTCATCTCGGTCTCCTCCTTAAGTCCCCAGCATCACAGATGCCAGACTGCTGCCAATTCGATTCACTCCGCATGAAAACAAGAAATGACTGAAGGCACTGGATACTGCAAAGGCTATGGGCCCTGACAATATTCCGGCAATAGTACTGAAGACCTGTGTTCCAGAACTTGCCAAGCCCCTAGACAAGCTGGCATCTACCCTGCAATGTGGAAAATTGCCCAGGTATGTCCTGTACACAAAAAGCAGGAAAAGTCCAACCCGGCCAATTTCGGCCCCATCAGCCTACTCTCAACCATCAGCAAAGTGATGGAAGGTGCCATCAAGCGGCATTTGCTTAGCAATAACCTGCTCACTGACGCTCAGTTTGGGTTCCCCCAAGGCCACTCGGCTCCTGACCTCAATACAGCCTTGGTTCAAACATGGACAAAAGAGCTGAAAAGAGGTGAGGTGAGAGTGACTGCCCTTGACATCAAGGCAGCATTTGACCAAGTATGGCATCAAGGAGCCCTAGCAAAACTGAAGTCAATGGGAACCAAGGGGGAAACTCTCCGCTGGTTGGAGTCATACCTAGCACAAAGGAAGATGGTTGTGGTTGTTGGAGGTCAATCATCTGAGCTCCAGGACATCACTGCAGGAATTCCTTAGGGTAGTGTCCTAGGCCCAACCATCTACAGCTGCTTCATCAATGACCTTCCTTCAATCATCAGGTCAGAAGTGGGGATGTTCGTTGATGATTGCACAATGTTCAGCACCATTCGCAACTCCTCAGATACTGAAGCAGTCCGTGTAGAAATGCAGCAAGACCTGGACAATATCCAGGCTTGGGCTGATAAGTGGAGACTAACATTCGCGCCACACAAGTGCCGGGCAATGACCATCTCCCCATGACATTCAATGGCATTATCATCGCTGAATCCCCCACTATCAACATCCTTGGGGCTACTATTGACCAGAAACTGAACTGGAGTAGCCATATAGCCACTGTGGCTACAAGAGCAGGTCAGAGGCTAGGAATCTTGTGGCGAGTAACTCACCTCCTGACTCCCCAAAGCTTGCCCACCATCTACAAGGCACAAGTCAGGAGTGTGATGGAGTACTCTCCAGTTGCCTGGATGGGTGCAGCTCCAACACTCAAGAAGCTCAACACCATCCTGGAAAAAGCAACCTGCTTGATTGTTTGTGGATGGGGTGCCATTCACTCCCTCCACCACCGATGCACAGTGGCAGCAGTGTGCACCATCTACAAGATGCAACTGCAGCCACGCACCAAGGCTCCTTAGATCACCTTCCAAACCCGCCACCTCTACCAACTAGAAGGACAAGGGCAGCAAATGCATCGGAGCACCACCACCTGCAAGTTCCTCTCCAGGTCCCACACCATCCTGACTTGGAACTATATTGCCGTTCGTTCCTTCATGGTCGCTGGGTCAAAATCCTGGAACTCCCTTCCTAACAGCACTGTGGGTGTACCTACCTCCCATTGTCTGCAGCAGTTCAAGAAGGCAGCTCACCACCACCTTCTCAAGGGCAATTAGGGATGGGCAATAAATGCTGGCCTGGCCAGCGACTCCCATATGCCATGAATGAATAAAAAAAATCATGGCAGTACTGTGCTACAAAACATACCATTTGGCTAGGTTCATCAGAATGCTCTGCTCAGTTTTGGTCTCCTCATTGTGATGGTTGAGATGGATGCTTTTAATAGGGTGTAGAGGAGGGCCACAAGATTAATTCCCAGTTTAGAACAGCGTGGTTATCCAAATAGGCTCAATGATATTGGTCCCTATACTTTAGAGAAGCATAGACGAAGGGGTGATGTATTTTTTATTTTTTTTATTTAGAGATACAGCACTGAAACAGGCCCTTCGGCCCACCGAGTCTGTGCTGACCATCAACCACCCATTTTTATAGTAATCCTACACTAATTCCATATTCCTACCACATCCCCACCTGTCCCTATATTTCCCTACCACCTACCTATACTAGGGGCAATTCATAATGGCCAATTTACCTATCAACCTGCAAGTCTTTGGCATGTGGGAGGAAACCCATGCAGGGAGAACTTGCAAACTCCACACAGGCAGTACCCAGAATTGAACCCGGGTCGCTGGAGCTGTGAGGCTGCGGTGCTAACCACTGCGCCGCCCCTTGGTCGAGGGTCATAAAAAAATGAAGGGACGAGACCACCTCTCGCAACTCCTCTACTAAATTATGAGATTTCTTGCCTAACATCCAGGACTGGATCAGCAGTAATTTCCGCCAATTAAACATTAGGATGACCGAAGCTATTGTCTTCAGTCCCCACCTGTAAACTCCTTTCTCTATCGACCAACTCCATCACAGTCCCAGTCAACTGCCTAGGGCTGAACCAGACTTCTCACAACCTTGGCATCATATTTGACCGAAAGAGGAATTTTGACTACTTATCCACACCATCACTAAGATTGCCTATTCCCACCTCAACCACCACCCAACTGCCCCCCTTCTTCAGTTCATCTGCTGCTAAAACCCTCATCCATGTCTTTGTTACCTCTCGGCTTGACTATTCCAATACACTGTTGACCGGTCTCCCACATTCTACCCTCCATAAACTTGAGGTCATCCAAAGCTCTGCTGCTTGTCCTCACTTGTGCGAAGTCCTGTTCACCCTTCACTCCAATGCTCCCTGGCCTGCACTGACTCCCAACCAAGCAATGCCTCAATTTTAAAATTCTCAACCTGGTCTTCAAGTCCCTCCATGGCCTTACCTTGGCCTATCTCTGCAATCTCCTCCAGTCTCACCACCCTTGGAATTATCTGTGCTTATCCAATTCTGACCTCTTGAACATCCCCGATTTTAAGCGTTCCACCATTGGTTGTGGTTCCTTTAGCTGCCTAGCCCCAAGCTCTGGAATTTCCTCCCTAAGCCTCTCCAGCTCTCTACCCTCCTTTAAAATGCTCTGTAAAACCTACTTCTTTGACCATGTTTTTAGGCATCTGCCCTATTATCACTTGTGTGGCTCGGTGTCAAATCTTGCTTTGTAATGTTCCTGTGAAGCACCTTGGGACGTTTCATTTTGTTAGTTAAAGGCAGTATATAAATGCATGTTGTTGTTTATATAGACCAATTATTTCAAATGGATTGATTAAGCCATGCTTACAAGTTATGTAAGCATAAAACTAGGTTGGATGACAGGCAGTCCTTCATTTCCTAGAGAACTGTGGAACAATTGCCAGCTTGGGTGGTGACTGATTTCCTGTATTCCTTCAACCAAGAGTTCGACATTTTTCTGACTGGGACAGAGATAACTTCATGCAAGGGGGCTACTGTGATCTCCTGGACCAGTTTTAATCCCTAAGCCCAATGGAGAAGAATTTTCTATTTTCTCCCCCCAATTGGCATGTGCTTTAATGTTTTTCACGGTCTCTCCCAGGAGACTGCAAGAACTAATGGGTGGAGTGTGCATATATGATGCATGAGGCATCACAACTGCATGGGACAGGCTGAATGGACGAGTAGATCTTTTCCCATCCATCATTTTTGAATGGTCCCATGTCCTCCCATACATTTTGAACCATGTTGAAAGCAATTTGGAAATGTTCAAACTCTTTTTGCATTGGACTATAACAACCAGAGGTAAGCAACTTCAGCTGGATTCCAACCTAGGTCTGAGTGAAAGCACTCTTGTAACACAAGCTACCATCCAGTACTGTCATCTTACTTCCATAATTTGCCATCTTGCATCAAGTCAACTAGTCGTAACATTGTAGAAATTTATATCTTGGGGGAATTCATTACAGTTAGACATACAAGAAACTATGCAACAGAATATTCTTCCTGATACTTACTGTGAATATTTAACAAGTGAATAAAATTGAGCATCATCTCCCATGATAACTTCTTTGGCCTCCTTGTCTCGAGAGACAATGGGTAAGCGCCTGGAGGTGGTCAGTGGTGTGTGGAGCAGCGCCTGGAGTGGCTATAAAGGCCAATTCTCGAGTGACAGACTCTTCCACAGGTGCGGCAGAAAAGTTTGTTTGTCGGGGCTGTTACACAGTTGGCTCTCTCCTTGCGCCTCTGTCTTTTTTCCTGCCAACTGCTAAGTCTCTTCGACTCGCCACACTTTAGCCCATGATAACTATATACATGATTACAGATCAAAATGCTCCTTGTTTGATCTGCACTAATTTAGCTGATTTGAGCTGGAGTTAGTTTTCACACATACACTGACAACACCCAGCTCTACCTCACCACCACGTTGCTTGACTCCTCCACTGTTGCTAAATTATCAAACTGCTTATTCGACATCCAGTATTGGAAAAGCAGACATTTTCTTCAATTAAATATTGGGAAGATTGAAGCTATTGCTTTCAGTTCTCGCTCCAAACTCCATTCCCTAGCTACCGACTCCATCTCTCTCTCTGGCAACAATCTGAGATTAAACCAGTCTGTTTGCAATCCTGGTGTCACATTTGACCCCGAGATGAGCTTCTGACCTCATATTCGCACCATCACTCAGACCACCTCTTTCCAACTCCGTAACATTGCCCGACTTTGCCCCGTCTCAGCTCACCAGCTGCTGAAACCCTCGTTCATGCCTTTGTTACCTCTAACTTCACTATTTCAATGCACTCTTGGCTGGTCTTCTGAATTCAACCCTCTAAATTTGTGGTCATCCAAAACTCCGCTTCCCATGTCTTTACGCACACCAAGTCCCATTCCCCCATCACTCCTGTGCTTGCGGACCTACATTGGCTCCCAATCAAGCAACGTCTTGACTTTAAAATGCTCATCTTTGCTTTCAAATCCTTCTATAGCCTAGCCCCTCTGTATTTCTAAGCTCCTTCAGCCCCACAACCCTCCAAGATAGCTGCATTCATCTAATTCTGGCCTCTTGATCATCCCCAATATTAGGGCACAGTGGCGCAGTGGTTAGCACCGCAGCCTCACAGCTCCAGGGACTCAGGTTCAATTCTGGGTACTACCTGTGCGGAGTTTGCAAATTCTCCCTGTGACCGCGTGGGTTTTCGCCGGGTGCTCCGGTTTCCTCCCACCACCAAAGACTTGCAGGTGATGGGTAAATTGGCCATTGTAAATTACCCCTCGTGTAGGTAGGTGGTAGGGAATATGGGATTGCTGCAGGGTTAGTATAAATGGGTGGTTGTTGGTCAGCACAGACTCAGTGGGCCGAAGGGCCTGTTTCAGTGCTGTATCTCTAAAATAAAATAAATAAAAATAGTGGCTGCATCTTCAGTTGCCTAGGCCCTAAGCTCTGGAATATCCTCTCTACACCCCTCTGTCTCACTACCTACAAAGTAATGAGCGGCATGGACAGAGTGGATAGTCAAAAGCTTTTTTCCAGGGTGGAATAGTCAGTTACTAGGGGACATAGGTTTAAGGTGCGAGGGGAAAAGTTTAGAGGGGATGTGCGAGGCAAGTTCTTTACAGAGGGTGGTGAGTGCCTGGAACTTGCTGCCGGGGGAGGTGGTGAAGCAGGTACGATAGCGAAGTTTAAGAGGCATCTTAATACATGAATAGGATGGGAACAGAGGGATACAGTCCCTGGAAGTGCAGAAGGTTTTAGTCTAGACAGGCATCAAGATCAGCGCAGGCTTGGAGGGCTGAATGGCCTGTTCCTGTGCTGTACTGTTCTTTGTTCTTTGTCTCACTTTCCTCCTTTCAGACACTTTAAAACCTACCTCTGTCGAAGCTTTTGGTCATATGATCTAATATCTATTTATGTGACTTGGTGTCACATGTTATATAATGCTCCTGTGAAGCACCGTGGGATGTTTTATTACTTTAAAGGCACTATATCAATGTAAGTTATTGTTGTGGAGCTTGGTCAAGAACCAAGATGATATCCGTCATTGATGCAAAAAACAAAGCTTACATAATACACAACATAAACTTAACAGCTAAGACACTGCATGACCTGAAAGTAGCCAAGACAGCTATACAAAAGACAGGGAGATACTGCACAAACATTGGATTTCTTGACATAAATTGATCCAAACTGGATGTGGCAAAGGAAATCTATGAGCTATGTACGAAGGAATCAAAAGGGCGCTTGCCCGTGCCATCACCAAAGTTGCTCCCCTGAAGGCGGCAAATGGTGAAGTACTCAGTGGCAAACGTTAACTGATGTCCTGCTGGGCTGAACACTAGTGTGAGCTGTATTCCTGTAAGTTGGACATCTTCCAGTCTTCGCTTGACACTGTCTCGCAACCGCCTATCATGGATGAGTTAGAAGAAGAACCCTAATCACTGGAGCTCGAGAAGGCCATAGACCACCTACCAAACAGAAGGGCTCCCAGCAAGGACGGAATCCCAGCTGAACTACTCAAGCATGGGAAGTCCCATCTTTTGCCACATCTTTATGACCTTCTCCTTCTCTGTTGAAAAGCAGGCTCTTTTCCACGAGATGCAGGACGCCAAAATCATCACACGATACAAAAACAAAAGGTGAAAGAGGTGCAACAACTACAGGAGCATCTGACTCCTTAGTGTCAAGGGGAAGGCTTTTGCTCGGGTCATACTTAAAAGACTCCATCTACTGCAGACCGAGTGCACCCAGAAGCAGAGTGCAGTTTCCTTGCCGGCAGATCTACTGTGAATATGATCTTCTCCATATGCCAGCTACAAGAGAAGTATAGGGAAGAGTATACCCCTTTACCTTTTTCATAAGTCACACTAAGGTATTCAATACCATCAGCAGGGCAGGGCTCTACAAGATTGAGAAAAATTGGCTGTCCACTGAAGCTCCTCAGTTTCATCTGCTTCTTCCATGACAACATGCACTGCACTGTACACTTTGATGCCTCCACTTCCGACAGTTTCAGTGTGAAGAATGGAGGTTAACAGGGTTGTGTCCTAGCCCCCACTGTGTTTGGCACCTTCACCATGCTCCTGATCTTTGCCATCCTTGCAGATATGGAAGGAGTCTACTTGCACACTAGGTCAGACAGCAAGCTCTACATACTATCAAGGCTGAAAGTGAAGACAAAAACACATCACGTCCTAGTTAGAGAACTCCTCTACGCTGATGATGCTGCGCTAGATGTGCACACGGAAACTGAGTTATAAAGACTCTCCCATACAGTAACTTGTTCTTCTTGACAATAAGTGTTAAGAAAACCATGGTCATGGGACAAGGCATTGCATCTCTGCCCCTGATCACAACATCCCCCCACTGGAAGTGGTTAACAATTTCTGCTACTTTGGATCCATGGTGACAAGACATCTTTGCTATCTTCAATGCATTGTGGGGATATCCTGGCAGGACAAAAATCACAAATGCATCATTTCTCTCAAAGGCAGAGTTCCCAAGTATATTGGCAATAATCAAACAGTGGTGGCCTCAGTGGATGGGACACTTCCCCAGGATGGAAGACAGTCGCATACCCAAGGACCTTCTGTATGGTGAGGTAGCCAGGACCAGGTGACCAGAGGGGCCACTATTTAAGAATGGAGAGAGAGAGAGAGAGAGAGAAAATAGGGAATTACAGACCTGTTAGCCTTACATCAGTCATTGGGAAAATGCTAGAATCTATTCTAAAGGATGTGATAAAATGGACTTTTGGATAATAATGATCTGATTGGGCATAGTCAACATGGATTTATGAATGGGAAATCATGCTTGACAAACCGGTTCGAGTTTTTTGAGGATGTTACTAACGGAATTGATAAAGGGGAGTCGGGTGGACATGGTATACTTGGATTTTCAGAAGGCTTTTGATAAAGTCCCCCACAGGAGGTTGGTTAGCAAAGTTAAAACACATGGGATAGGAGGTAATAACTGGCATGGATTAAGGATTGGTTAATAGGCAGAAAGCAGAGAGAGTAGGAATAAACGGGTCATTGTTGCGTTGGCAGGCTGTGACTAGTGTGGAACCCCAGGAATCAGTGCTTGGGCCCCAGCTGTTCACAATATATATCAATGGTTTGGATGTGGGGACCACACGTAGTATTTTCAAGTTTGCAGATGACGCAAAATTAGGTGGAAACGTGTGTTGTGAGGAAGATGCAAAGCGGCTTCAAGGGGATTTGGACAGACTTAAATGAGCAGGCAAGAATGTGGTAGATGGAATATAATATGGAAATATGTGAGGTTTATCCACTTTGGTAGGAGGAACAGAGGTGCAGAGTATTTCTTAAATGGTAAGAGATTAGAAAGTGTAGATGTACAAAGGGACCTGGGTGTCCTTGTCAATAAGTCAGTGAAAGATAACCTGCAGGTGCAACAAGCAATTAGGAAGTCTAATGGTATGTTAGCCTTTATCGCAAGAGGATATGAGTACAGGAGTAATGAAGTCTTGCTTCAATTGTATAGAACCTTGGTTAGACCGCACTTGGAGTAGTGTGTGCAGTTTTGGTCCCCTTACCTTAGGAAAGATATTATTGCCATAGAGTGAGTGCAACCAAGGTTCACCAAACTTGTTTCCAGGATGGCTGGACTGTCCTATGACGAGAGATTGGGAAAACTGGGCCTGTATTCTCCAAAGTTTCAAAGAATGAGAGGTGATCTCATTGAAACGTACAAAATACTTAAAGAGGTAGACAGGGTAGATACAGATAAGACGTTTCCCCTGGTTGGGGAGTCTAGAACCAGGGGACACAATTTCAAAATAAGAGCGAAGCCACTTAAGACAGAGATGAGGAGAAATTTCTTTACTCAGAGGGTTGTGAATCTTTGGAATTCCCTACCCCAGAGGGCTGTGGAAGCTCAGTCATTGAGTATGTTCAAAGCAGAGATTGACAGATTTCTAAATATAAATGACATAATTGGATATGAGGATAGTGTGGGGAAAAGGCATTGAAGTAGATGATTAGCTATGATCGTACTGAATGACGGGGCAGGCTCGATAGGCTGATTGCCTACTCCTGCTCCTATGTTCCTAAGAACAGGACTTAGCTATGATCTTCCTCACAATTAATAGACTAACAGCACTCAATGTTTAAGCATAGAAATGAAGAATGGAGACATGAGCAAGTTACGATAGGGATAGGTAACACTCATGCAAATGTACTCACATCAAATCCATTCAGGAGGGAGAGGGGGCTGAAAGGAACCTAACTACAGCTACTTAGCAAAATGTCAACATTTAGCAGAAGAAAATTCCAAGTTGTAAGTCATAGAGGTGTTTTGCATCTCAATTACAGTTAAAGCATCTATTAACCCTTCCAGTGCCAACTGGTTCTCAACCATCCCAAATTTAGCACAAAATAATGTATTAATAGGATCTACCAGTACACAGACACCAACTCCTTAACCAGTTAAAAAAAAATACTGATTCATTAAGTGTTAATTGTTTTCTCTCAAAAACAATCTAAATGAATACATAATTGACGTGATCACCTTTTTCTTGCAAGTTCCCCATCCTTCAGGTGTTCCTGCTTTTGTTGTCAGTACAGATTATCTACCTCAATGCAAAATTATTTACCTTTCTTCTTCCATACAAGTTAACATTGCCACACACTAAAGTATTTCATAAAGTGTGAAATAATTAGAGTAGGACACAATAGCGTTCACAGTAAAAATTGTTAGAGTTATAGGTTTTTGCTTGTACAAATGAGGGCTGAATACATTTGGAAGCTTACTTTCACACTGCGTTGTTACTAGTTATACACCTGTCAGAGGCAATGATTATAGAATCCATGACACCATCCTACGCAGCAGACACTTTCATTATTCAAGAGTGATGTTAAATTTGGAGGTACCTTTAATGACTTTGTTAATATTTTTCAGAACTTGACTTAAAACAATGCTGTGACATGTTCTTACCTGTGTTACTGTTCAAAAATCCACAGAGAAAAAACAGTCTAGTTGAATCCAGAGAGCCATCTAAAATCCACTGTTTTTTTACTGAAGGAATGGATTCCAAAAAGGTGGAAAGCAAAGGGAGTGTCATTAAACCAGCTCTTAAGAGCCATAAACAGAATTAAAGATGCTTCACAACTGTTTCCCCCTTGCACTCACGCCTTCAAACATCACTGTCCACCAATAGGAAGTGGTTTGCTGACACATAACATCAAATGTATAAGCTTCCCCTTTTGTCATCATGCATAAGGAAGGTACATGCTACTCGTAACTTTGTTCTAGAAGCAGCTGGAGTACGACACGAACATGGCTTTTTGTTTTAAAAAAGATTACAAAGATTATATACAACCATGAAGCCTGTCAGTATGTTTGCTTGAGCTGTGGCAATGAGAACCGAAAAGTAGCTTTTTTCATCATTTTCCCTGTATTCTGCCAAAGTACAATTCTTCTCCCATAGCATGTTATAATTTTCTTCATTGCTCGATGATACCAATAGAGCTGACAAGGCTTGAATGTGGCTTTGACAGTAATGGGCGCTTTCAAATGATAATGATGTGTGAAATTACACAGCACTCAGTGATAGCATGACTGTTGAGAAACTGGCACACAGCTGCAATTCATTAAGCCAGGTTTTATTAGGCTAAGTGGGGTTACAAAGTAGCAATAAGAATGGATACTTATCATCTAGTGCTATTAGCTGATAACACCTCAATAATATTCTAACTTAACTTCCGAAGATACACTAACTAAGAGAAATGTACCTTAAATGAACTATGGACTTATTAAGTCTCCAATTGCAAAGGGTTTCATCTTGATGGAAAAAGACATCCAAATTCCTTAAATTGTAAACAAAAAAGCACAGAACTTCTTGCTAGATAGCTGGTTGTTGAGCAGCATAATGATTCTATATTTGAGAACCACCTTGCAACTCCAATTCAAGTCCTTGTCTTGAATACTTTTCTACTGCAATTTGTCTTATTTTGCTTTAGGACTTGGGCAGACGGCTAGGTGAACACGTCACTGCAGTGGAGGTAGCTCTCAGACAAGGAAGTCTTGGGCTTAATGCAATCTCACTCTGAGCTAAAAGGGAAGCTGGGGGTAGGGGCAAGAGGGGAGGGAGAATATTAAAATAAATTGTAAGCTGCATCAGTACTACAATGACACTAGCTGCACCGGTTTTTCACATATGTTGCAGGATATTGTGTTCTATAGCACAGCCTTCTGGTGAAATGGTCAAAACTAGGTTAAGTAAACAGGAAATGCAAATATTTTCACAGCTTTGGTACAATGTAAAACCAGAACTTAACATGAATACTCGTGTTTACTAATTTGAGATAAAGCGTGGAGTTTTGCCTGTAGCGCTCAGTTGTTTCATCAGAATATCAAATTTCAGATTCAAAACTACATTCTCAATGTAAATTGGACTCCCAGAAAAGAGGAGCTCCTGTAAGCACCAGAATCAATTTTGTTTGAGACATAAAAATGGAAAGTTTGCTGAAACAAAAGCAATCAATGCATTGGAATGTAAGCCGCATGTCATCATGCCAATCAATTCACTGTGACACACTATTTACAGTTTAGTCCAGCTTGTCGAGCAAGATCTCGGCTTCCATCTTAATGCAGTACTACAGAAATGCTGTATTGTCAGAGATAACATCCTTTGGGAAAAATGTTACACTAAGATCCCACATCTGCCTGTTCTGATAGTTCTAGTGTATGTTAAAGATTCCATAACACTATTTCAAGAGGAGCAAAGAGTTCTCCTGGTCTTCTGCCAAAATTATTCTCCATCACCAAAAAAATTTACCAGTAGCTCAACTTATTGCTGTTTTGTGGGGCCTTATGACTAAAATGGCTGCCATTTTTATCCACTTTAATAATTACACATATAATTCCCTTCATGTGAAATTCCTTTGGATTTCTGAGGGGCTTGATTAGGCATTACGAACAATGCAATTTCTTCATTTGAAAACAATTAATATCGTGTTTGAAACATCTGCTTTAACTTACCCTGTAAGGGTAACCAGGGGGCTCTAGATTTGGAATCACCTCCAAGCACCCATAGAATAAAGACAATTAATGGAACATCTTGTGGAATAAAAAAAATTCTGGAATATTTTCATCAGTTCAACTCTATTTAGGAAGCAAAGTTTTTGTGGTGGGCGTCAACCTGAAGTAGTGAACGCACTGTGCTGTTTAGATGAGACACTCAGTGACTCACCCTTGGATTCAATGCAAGTCCATACAGGAGTTTCAAATTAATCTGACAGTTCACTAACTAAACTTGCATGTCATTTCACTAAATGCTGATCAGAAACTAATCAGCCAGCCCCAATCACAGGCACAGAAAGTGCTAGAAATACACAGCAATTATATCAGAATCTTGAGAGGGAGAGATTAATTGGGTGCAAATGTTTCGTCAGGATCTGACTAGTTTGAACAAAGCATCTACAAAGCAAAAACGTTAACAGTTGAAAAGGGAAAAGATAGGTTAAGTTACTTGCTGTGGATTTTCTGCATCGTTTTATTTGATTTAAAAAAAAATCTGAACTGCAATTTTATTATGACAGGTTTCATTTGCAAAATACTTCCACCATAATAGTTCACTTAATGTGCAACTGTAATTTTATCACATGAAATCAATGAAAAGTAGCTTTATTTCTGTATTTTGCTTCACCTGACTATTTCAGCACCTTCACTTATTTATTCACTGCTTTTTATTCACTAACAAGAGACACATGACTTTAAAATGGCAGTACAGCAGCCACTCAAGGGGATCCAAGGTAACAGAAAACTGAGGCTAAGCTTTTTTCAGCATAAAAAAGTTAATTCTTGTACTTTGATTAATAAAGTCCAGAGGAAGGATAATTGTCTCAAATTAATCCAGATAGCATCATCTCTTAGAAGGGACCAAAATAAGATTAATTTGGAACTTTGAAAATGTGTTTGTGGATTGCATTTTCTCTTTCAATGACAACAGTTATAATTTACAAACAATAGTCTTTCAAAATGCATCTTTAAATATTTTAGTCTGCTGGTTTGCTTCACAAACAAATGCAAGTCCTGGTTTTGCTCACCAATTATCTAAAAATTGAGAGTAAAATACTCAATTTGCTTCAACAAGGATCCAACAGCTTCATTAAAACAGTTTAATGTACCAAATTTCATCTTATTTAGCATGGAACACTGACCACCATTGCTTAAGCCAATATAACAAAAGCAATATTAATACTCAGACAAATAAATATATTGTTTGCACAACTAAAAGTTAATTTTCCTTGCATTCTGTCAAGTTAACAATAGATGGTAATTTCCAAATAGATTGGGCTAAAGTGCTACTCAGACTGTACTTTCACAGCTCAGCCCAGCTTATGAAATCCAGTTTGTATTCGGTTCTGATCTTCAATGGTCCCCTCCAGAATGCTCTGTGTTGGGCTAGAATCCAACCAGATTCACCAGGAGGTAGAGGAGTGAGGAGAAAAAGAGGAGAGGGAGAGAGATTAATCCGGAAGTAACTGAGCCATCTGGCCCCTGGAATGCACCCAGTTAGCAGACAGATGATGGTAAAGAACTGCAAGCAAGCTTAAGCATCCTGGATTATCAGGGGCAGGGAACAGAAGAGCCAGGATTCCTGCTTCTGATTGCTAGCCACCGGCTTCTGTTGGAACTGGGATGTTTCTTTATTCGTTTCATGGGATGTGGGCGTCGCTGGCCAAGCCAGCATTTATTGCCCATCCCTAATTACCCATGAGAAGGCGGTGGTGATTGGGCTTGGATGCAATACTCTCTATGGCTGAATAGCCTAACACTAAGACAAAGATTTAAATATTGGTCACTTGGTTGAGGTACTGGGGGGGGGGGGGGGGGGGGGGGGCACTAAACAGCTAGACCCTAGTAAGGAATCAAAATCTTCTTCTCCCCACGACCAATCTGAAGCATTTTAACCCCACTCCCCCATCCCGCACAGAGAAAATCATCTCCTCCCCGCTCCCCACAGGAGTCGCGCCTTGTTTCCTCGACTGGCCGCCGGAATGAAGATCGGAACCTGGTCTCAGAATGGATGTAAAAAAGAAAGCAGACATAACAGTGGCGCAGTGGTTAGCACTGCAGCCTCACAGCTCCAGGGACCCGGGTTCGATTCTGGGGACTGCCTGTGTGGAGTTTGCAAGTTCTCCCTGTGACCGCGTGGGTTTTTGTCGGATGCTCCAGTTTCCTCCCACCGCCAAAGACTTGCAGGTGATAGGTAAATTGGCTGTTGTAAATTGCCCCTAGTGTAGGTAGGTGGTAGGGAATATGGGATTACTGTAGGGTTAGTATAAATGGGTGGTTGTTGGTCAGCACAAACTCGGTGGGCCAAAGGGCCTGTTTCAGTGCTGTATCTCTAAATAAATTAAAAAAATAAATAAAAATACATGCACAAAAAAAAGATTGGAGCTACTTGCATTCAGAATCTTTTCAAAGCAAAGCTAAAAATTCTTGCAAGAAGAAAAAAAGGTTTTGTAGGTAGACTTGATGTTTTTACTAATGTGCTTCCAAGTAAAGAAATGTAAACATTAGGCGCTGCATTTTAAAAGCCTGCCACCGAAATAGGCGGCAGGCAGAAAAATTTGCGGCACACACATGGGGCCCACGATGCGGAGCCGCCGAGATTCCAAACGTGGCAGCTCATTAGCATGGTTAGGGCGGCTGCACCCCCCCCCCACCCGATGATGCGGAGGGGGCGGACGAGCCATCTCTGGCAATGCCACCTGGCAGCCCTCAATGAGCATTTAAATTTTAAAGGGACAGTGAATGCAACGTTTTTAAACAGGAATAAATTAAGCTTTCGATGCCCTCTCCCAT
Organism: Heterodontus francisci; assembly: GCF_036365525.1. Lineage (NCBI taxonomy): Eukaryota > Metazoa > Chordata > Chondrichthyes > Heterodontiformes > Heterodontidae > Heterodontus > Heterodontus francisci. Next base: position 50,719,704 of record NC_090383.1, read on the forward strand.
CCCTCTCCCCCACCCCACCCCCTCCCCAATGGCATTACATACCATTACTGCCCTATTCCCCTCCAGAATACCTACCGTGAACATTTGACCTCCCTCCGCCAAAGTTCAAAACCTTTGTCCACACCCCCCCTCCCCACGACCAATCCGAAGCATTTTAACCCCACTCCCCCATCCCGCACAGAGAAAATCATCTCCTCCCTGCTCCCCACAGGAGTCGCGCCTTGTTTCCTCGACTGGCCGCTGGAATGAAGATCGGAACCTGGTCTCAGAATCGCTGCGAAAGGCAAGTATCAATTTGCATATTTTAATGCAGGTACCGTCGCCGAGCGGTAGGGCGGCCGTCACGAGGCTGCCACCGAGATCGGGATGGGGCCCGCTGGCGTTGGAGTCGGTGGCAGGCCTCATCCGTCGCTATCATCATTCTCCCCTGTCACCGTTCCCGGTGTCAGAGAGCCTTTAAAATCCAGCCCTAGGTTTTGAAGACGCTATTAAGTTGAATGTTAATTTGGAAGCCGGACAAGTATTAATCACAGTAATGGGTGCATTGATTACTTTTAATAAATTTCAGCATTGGAACGAAACCTTAAGATTTTTTTTTCGGGGGGGGGGGGGGTGGGGAAGAGAATCTCATTAAAAACACTAAACCTAAAATTCATACCAATTTACCAATTTTTCCCCCTCAATAAATACGATTATATTCTGATGCAGCCATTCTGATAATTTGATTCCGATATATACTCAACCCATCAAAATAACATTGCAGCCTATGAAAAGCTTAAATGTTCATCCTAGTCCATTGCAGAGTTTAGTTCAGATCTGCACAGTACATTTAGCTCAGTGTTATAAAAAGCACTCACAAAATTAATCACTTACCTTTAAAAATGATTTAGTATTTTCAGCCTGATGCAGTGACTCCACACAGTCTGTAGTGACACTTCTTGTTAAAGCTGGTACATCAGGCACGTTAGTGAAATCTGAAATTTACAGAAGTTTAAACATTTTCGATGCAAAACAGTCCCCAGACCTCTATTTAGTTGTATTACTCATTCAATCCAATGCTACAATACACTGTTGAATTCCAGATTAAAATTCTTCTTCATTCTCAATTTAAAACAGTACATCAACCAAGTCAGATTTAGAAGCAGACTCAAAGAGGTCTTAAAGATTTAAAGTTAAATGATTCTGACAGACCAGGAAATTAAATATTTCATGTGACAGGGCTGAAAAAGCTTGCAAGAAAACTGATACTGCAACACAAACTGTACTCATTTACTCAGATGCAAGGAGAAACAAAAACGGACAGTTTAATACGTCAGTGGTCATAAACCTACCTGGCTATGAATGACACTGACAAAGGACCTTATGAAAACACTGGGCAATAACCAACCAAACACAGAAACAACTGGCAAACAATGGAAGCCTGCATCAGACAAGAACTGTCCAAACATATGCAACTTTCCCTTGGTTTCTTTTTTAAGCAGTCTCCCATGAACTGCCAATATTATCCTTCTTTAAGGATGCTGCATCAGTTTTTCCATACGTTTAGCTATATTATGGATAACTACAATACGGTTTTGCTTTTGCATCCAATTTGACAACTTATTTCTCTATCATTTGATGCTCATCGAAGTCCTAAGATTACGTCTAATCCTGAACAACTCGTGAATCTCTGACTGAAATTTACTTGAAACACATCTTAAACAGAAAATGCCTCAAATCCAGTGCCAGCGGATGTCAGGGTTGAGTTGGCTAAACAGCAGGAATATGGAGGATGCGTCATGTAGACTTCACTCCCGTTTGTGGCACATGAGATATTTCAGTCCATGGTTAGAACAATTACTAGCAATCAGAACCTCAAAAATGTTTATGTTGCTGGAGAAAAGAATCCTGCTGCACTGAAACTATTTCTCCCTTTAATACTTTCAGAAGCTCTAAGCTTTCAACGAAAAACCACTGAAAGCAGCATGAGAAACAGTGAATTATCTTAGCAAACAGCAGTGCGGCTAATTGAACTATTTACAGTTATCGTGGTAAATTCACAGCCAAAGATAGTACTGAGTTACAAAACAGAATAGGGTATTTTTACAATACTACTCCAGTACTGAGGTACACTGCCATGCATGAATTAAGACTGTAAAAAGGATAAAATTTATTATGCAGCTATGAAAAAATGAAGCATTTCATCTTGGTTGCAGCCCCATTAATCTAGTTGCAACATATAAGGAGTTTTAAAAGAAAGTTCCAGTCAATATTATGTCTGCACTTAACTTGATACAAATGTTGCACTGTCTTGTTCAGATATTTTTCTGCAAATATACTTGAGGGAGGTACCGAGACATACATTTCAAATAGAATATGTTGCTCGATTCAGTTTAGTGTATGACTGGCAGCTCTTTTTGATTTAAGCTGATAGTAATTTCATTCTTCAAAACCCAGCAACTGTCTGAGGGAAATGTAAGTAGGCTGAAAGTTGGATCATATGTAAACCCTGGACAATTAAAAAAGTGTCAGGAGGTTCATTTTACTGGAAACGTGATGTGTGTTATGCTCGAAAGATGTAAAAGTTAAACTAAGCCTGAAGAGGCACACTTGTACAACAATCTTGAGCAAGCTAATCAGCATTATGGGCAAACTGCGATTTGGGTCAACAACAAATTGCATTTATACAGCTCCCTTAACATAGTAAAACATCCCAAGGTGCAAACGCATTAAGCAAACTTGACACCGAGCCACATAAGGAGATATTAGAATGGGTGGCCAAAACAGTAGGTTTTAAGGAACATCCTCAAGGAGGAGAGAGAGTAGAGAGGCAGAGTGATTTAAGAAAGGAATTCTAGAGCTTGGAGCCTAGGCAGCTGAAGGCACAGCTGCTGATGTTGGAAAACAGAGACGTGCATGAAAACCGGTACAGAATTGGCGGAATTCAGAGCTCTCAGGAGAATTGTAGGGCTGGAGGAGGCTACAGAAATAGGGAGGCCAGTGAAAACCTGCACTCTAAAATGTTGTAGAACTCTGTTGAGGATTGTGAACACAGATCCATCTCTCATCAGGCAACGACTGCAGTGGATCTGTTGCTTTTCAGCGCTGCATTATATTAACATTTTGAATAATGTCATAAGAGCTTTGCAATAATAGTGTGGAAATATGTAGCAGATTCATCAGCATCTGCAAAGTGAAAAGGTATGAGTTTTATCTGAAACATTATGCTATTTCCAGTTTTTAATTGTTCAACCGCATTATCCTACACATATAAAGAGGATGTTCACATGTCCTTTATTAGTTGAGGAACCATAAACAATGGACATAATAGCATAAAGAAATGCACTGTATTCATGTTTTTAAATATACTGTAATTGATGGATAGCATTCAAATGTTAGCCATCAACTGGATTAAATTAATTGCAGAATAGAAACTGAATGGTCAAGATTTTGAAGATGACAGAAAATATAACGTTACATGAAAGCCCCTCACTCAATCCATTGTACCCTCTTGCCACACCCAGTATTAACCACTCCCCAAAATTAGATCTACTTCCCAACTACTGAGCAGAAATCACATGCTCCTCCCCACCATTCCTTCCTACCATCATCCCTGAGCAGATAAATGGTAATTCCCCCAACCTGGAATGTCATCCACTCCTCCTCCAATTAACATAAATCTCAAAGAATACTCCCCCAACAACCCTACCTGCCACCCCCCACCAACAGAAAAACAATCCATCCTTGTTCACTGAACATGCATTGTGCCCAATGTTCCCTCTAACTTCTGTTTGCTGTGCGTGATCGGCTTGTTGCACAGCACGGTTTCTTTAAGGTTGACGTGTTGCTACGCACACATGCGTCTTAAAGGAATGTCATGCGTGGCCTGTTTGTTCCCTGTGCAATACATTCCCATTTGCTGTGCACCCACACAGCTTAGAGGGGACATTGATTGTGCCCTCCTTCTTCAATCAGAAATGGGGAGTTTGGCGCACTGCGTCATTTAGCACTTTTTGCGGCCAATGTCACTCCCCCAACTGAACTGAAAATTCGAGATCCAGTGAAAGAATTTCATATGTACACCAAGTGCTGAATCATTGGAAACAAAGGAATAGCAGTTCACAAACCATGGACATTAACTTTGTCTATGAATCAAGGTTAGAAACTAGAAAGTCTCAGGCAGAACAATTGAACTGCTCCCTACGGAGAAAAAAATCATAGCAAACCACCATCCAACAGCAATCTTAAATCTTAGACACATTCCCATGCGGGGGAAAGGAAGGCCATCCAACGTTAGAGCAAAGATAGAAAGTAAAATGAAACAGGAAAGAAAAAAGAGAATGATAAATGCCAGGTTCATAATACAATGGAGAACCAAGCTGAATACAAAAAATAGAGAACTGAAAAAAGGAAATAAAAGGGATAAAGAGTGTATGAGAATAGATTTGCTGATAACATGAAAGATAACACAATAGTTATTTTATAGACATACAAATTGTAAAATGGTAAAGGAAGAATGGGACCAATTCGAGACCACAAAGGAGATCTTGTGGAGGCAGAGGACATGGCTGAGGTACTAAAATGAGTATTTTCATCTGTCTTCACTAAAGGGGATGCTGCCAATGTCTGAGGAGGTAGTAGAGAAATTGGATAGGAAGAAAATAGAGAAGGTGCTTAGAAGTCTGGATGCCCTCAAAACAGAAAAGCCACAAGATGCAAATTGGCTGCAAGGCTCTGACTGCAATTCTTAGATCTGGGAGCAGTGCCAGAAAACTGAAGGTTTGCAAAGATTACAACCCCTCAGAGGGTTAAATGCAACAACTACAGGCCAGCCAGCCTAACATCAGTGCTGGAGAAACTTTGAGAGATAATAGGCTGAATTTTGCAGAGATCATTGAGACATCTGGAACCCAGAAGTGGCTGTTGCAGCACATTGGTCACAATCTTCCCAAAGGCGGTCAATTGAGAAGGCACCTCCAGGACTCCCATCCAATTAAGGATGGGGGGCACACTGGGGAACTGACAGACCCAGAGGGTCCACAGCAATGTCCAGCGGCAACCCCAAAGGGAGAGGTGGGCACTGCCAATGTAGGTAAGAGAACGCAAGGGAGTCTCAAGATGGAGGTGCCCCTGAAACTTTCAAAAAGTGTAAAAAGTAGTTGTGGCCATAGCTTTCAGGCCACCATTGTAAGAGAAATCGCTCCACAGGATGGCGGGTGGCCACAGCTGTGGCCCTCTGGCACCTGCAGCTGTGGGGTGGGGGGGGGGGGGGGGGGGGAGAATTAAAGGAGGCTACCTCCTGGCCCAGCCAGGTTTCAGCCTCAGCAAGGAGTCCATTTGCCATTGGGAAGACCCTGGCAGCGTCATCAATATTATCCCAAAGTTGGCACATAATAGAGCTTAATTAGCTATACGCCTCTGTCAGGCAGGTAGCCAGTGCAGGTCAAACATGCCTCCAGCAAGATTGCTCAGGGGCATGATCACCCAAACACAAGGTTCTCTAATTTTGCTACCAGTTCCACCTCCAAACCAGTCTCTGTGGGATTGGGAAAATTCAGCTCAATAATCAGGGACAAAATTGTCATTTGGAACAAAGCCAGGGTTCTAGAAGGTAGTAGCTGAGGAAATTGCAGATGTTTTAGCCATAATCTTCCAAAGTACTCAATTCAGAAATTGTCCAATTAGATTGAAAAATTGCAAATGGAGTTACATTATTTAAGAAAGGTAGCAGAACAAAATCTGTCAACATCTGTTGTGGGGAAGTTATTGGAATCGATAATTAACGGCAGAGTGACTGAGCATTTGGGTATTTTTGAGCTGGAGAGAGAGCCAACATGGATTTGTAAAGGGGAGGTCAGGTCTAACGAACCTAATTGAATATTTCGAGTAAGTAACAAAAGTAGTAGACAAGGAAATGTCGATGGAGGTTGTTTATATTGACTTCCAGAAGGCATTTGATAGGTTCTACAGAAAGACTTAATTAAAATTAAGGCTCATGGAATTGGATGCAAATTATTGAACTGATTAGGAGATATAATGGGCACAGAAGATATAATGGATACATATTCAACTTGGAAGGAAGTGACCAGATGTGTACAAGGAACTGTGCTAGGGTGTAATCTATTCACTAGATTTATAAATGACAGTTAGCAAAATTGACAGCCATATATCCAAGTTCACCAATGACACAAAAATTGGTGGCATGTTAAGTACTGTGGATGGAAGCATTACAAAGAGACATTAATAGATTAAGTGAGCATAAAACTGTGGCAGATGGATTTCAATGCAGGCAAGTGTGAGGCCATCCATTGTAGAGCAAAGAAGGATAGATCCAACTATTTTGTAAAGGGTTAAAAGTTAGGAAACAGTGGAGATTCCAAGATATTTAGGGATCCAGAAACACAAATCACTAAAATGTGATTTGCCAGGTACAAAAAAAAAATCAAAAATACTAACATTCAATTAGCATTTATGACTAGAGGTCTAGAATATAAAGTGGAGGAAGCTTTGCGATAGATATACAAAGCCCTTCTTAGAACACATCTGGCGTACTGTGTAGTTTTGGGCAGCTTAGGAAGGGTACATTGGCCTCAAAACAAGCACAGATTCAACAAAATATTAACAGGGTACCAAGGGGTAGAATATGAGGACAGATTATAGAAACTAAGCTTGTATTACCTGAAATATAAAGGATTCAAGGGAGAACATGATAGCGTTTTTGTTTTTAAGATTTTGAAATAAATTGATAGAATGGATAGAGAGAAACATTTTCTGCTGTAGGAGTCTAGGAAAAGGGGACACAACCTTGAAAATCAGAGCCAGAAGCGAAGTTAGGAAATATTTCTTAATGCAAAGATTGGTAGAGGTGTGGAACACTCTCCCACAAAAAGCAGGAGATACTTGCTCAAATAATAACTTTAAATCTGAGATTGATAAATTTTTTCTAACCAAGGGTATTAACGGTCATGAATCCAAGGCATTGTTTGGAGGTACAATACAGATCAGCAATAATTCACTGAATGACAGAACAGGCTCAGGGGGCTGAATGGGTTATTCCCATTTGTGTGTTCAATGGTGCTCTTCAGATAATTATAATCACTAGAATGCACTTGTGACCTAACACAATCCGATACTGAGAATGAGCTCAGTTAGAAACCAAAAACATCTCTGTTGCAGCACGAGAATTTTTTTTATTCATTCATGGGATATAGGTGTCGCTGGCTAGGCCAGCATTTATTGCCCATCTCTAATTACTCTCAAGGTGGTGGTGAGGTGCCTTCCTGAACCGCTGCAGTCCATGTGGGGTAGGTACACCGACAGTGCTGTTAGGCAGCGAGTATCAGGACTTTGACCCAGTGACAGTGAAGGAATGGCGATATAGTTCCAAGTCAGGATGGTGTGTGGCTTGGAGAGGAACTTGCAGGTGGCGACGTTCCATGCATCTGCTGCCCTCGTCCTTCTCGGTGGTACAGGTCGCAGATCTGGAAGGTGCTGTCTAAGGAGCCTTGGTGCATTGCTGCAGTGCATCTTGTAGATGGTACACACTGGTGCCACTGTGCGTCAGTGGAGGAGAGAACAAATGTTTGTAGATGGGGTGCCAATCAAGCAGGCTGCTTTGTCCTGGATGGTGTTGTGCTTCTTGAGTGTTGTTTGAGCTGCACCCATCTAGGCAAGTGGAGAGTATTCCATCACACTCCTGACGTGTGCCTCATAGATGGTAGACAGGCTTTGGGGGGGGTCAGGAGGCGAGTTAGCCTGACCTGCTCTTGTAGCCACAGTATTTATACGGCTACTCCAATTCAGTTTCTGGTCAATGGTAACCCCCAAGATGTTGATAGTGGGGGATTCAGCAATGGTAATGCCATTGAATGTTAAGGGGAGATGGTTAGATTCTCTCTTTTTGGAGATGGTCATTGCCTGGCACTTGTGTGGCATGAATGTTACTTGCCACTTATCAGCCCAAGCCTGGATATTGTCCAGATCTTGCTGCATTTCTACACAGACTGCTTCAGTATCTGAGGAGGTGCGAATGGTGCTGAACATTGTGCAATCATCAGCGAACATCCCCACTTCTGACCTTATGACTGAAGGAATTGATGAAGCTGCTGACGATGGTTGGGCCTAGGACACTACCCTGAGAAACTCCTGCAGTGATGTCCTGGAGCTGAGATGATTGACCTCCAACAGCCACAACCATCTTCCTTTGCACTAGGTACAACTCCAGCCAGTGGAGAGTTTTCCCCCCAATTCCCATTGACTCCAGTTTTGCTAGGGCCCCTTGATGCCATCCTCAGTCAAATGCTGCCTTGATCTCAAGGGCAGTCACTCTCACCTCACCCAGAGTTCAGCTCTTTTGTCCATGTTTGAACCAAGGCTGTAATGAGGTCAGGAGCTGAGTGGCCCTGGCGGAACCCAAACGGAGCGTCAGTTAGCAGGTTACTGCTAAGCAAGTGCCACTTGATAGCACTGTCGTGACACCTTCCATCACTTTACTGAGGATCGACAGTTGACTGATGGGGCGCTAATTGGCTGGATTGGATTTGTCCTGTTTTGTGTGTACAGGACAAACCTGGGCAATTTTCCAGGGTAGATGCCAGTGTTGTAGCTGTACTGGAACTGCTTGGCTAGTGGCGCTGCAAGTTCTGGAGCACAGGTCTTCAGTACTATTGCCAGAATGTTGTCAGGGCCCATAGCCTTTGCAGTATCCAGTGCCTTCAGTTGTTTCTTGATATCACGTGGAATGAATCGAATTGGCTGAAGACTGGCATCTGTGAAACTGGGGACTTCAGGAGGAGGCAGAGCTGGATCATCCACTTGGCACTTCTGGCTGAAAAGTTATTGCAACTGCTTCAGCCGTATCTGTTGCACTGATGTGCTGGGCTCCCCCATCATTGAGGATGGGGATATTTGTGGAGCCACCTCCTCCAATTAGTTGTTCAATTGTCCACCACCATTCACGACTGGATATGGCAGGACTGCAGATCTTAGATCTGATCCATTGGTTGTAGGATCGCTTAGCTCTATCGCATGCTGCTCATGCTGTTTGGCACACAATAATCCTGGATTGTAGCTTCACCAGGTTGACACCTCATTTTGAGGTATGCCTGGTGCTGCTCCTGGCACGCCCTCTTGCACTCTTCATTGAACCAGGGTCGATCCCCTGCATGGTGGTAATGGTAGAGTAGGTAATATGCTGGGTCATGAGGTTACAGATTATGGTCAAGTACAATTCTGCTGATGATGGCCCACAGTGCCTCAGTTTTGCGTTGCTTGATCTGTTCAAAACCTATCCCATTTAACACGATGGAAGGTATCCTCAATTGAAGCAATCACAATCTGATACAAGGCTCCATTGTTGGACCAGAGGAGAGGGAGCTTTACCCTGGCATATAATTTATTTTTGCATTTTTGTGAGAAAAAATGAAGCCAAGCCCATTTATTGTACAATTTATCAAGATGGCAACTACATCATGTAATATCTCAGACTGAGGGATTAGAAGACGACAAGTTCCCAGGCCTTAGTCTACATTTATCCCTACATTATTCAATCCAAATCCCAGTGACATATTTATCTACCTCTTTTCTGAAGGAATTAACACTGCATAAGCAGTTTTTGATGGGAGTCGGTTTTGCATCCGAATACATCATTGGGGGAAAATCCTCGTCTTATTTGAACTCCGTTAATTTTGAACCTATATACTTTTAGTTATGTGCTCACTACACAAACAAAATACAATTTCTTTACATATTATAAACTTGCTGCTGATAATCTATCTGGCTGGAGTTTTTTGTTTTAAAAAGACAGAGGCAAATTATGCAGATTGGCTAAAGTTTGGCTGATGGGCTATTGTTACATAGAATCTACAGCACAGAAACAGGCCATTCGGCCGAACCAATCTATGCTGATGTTTATACTCCACATAAGCCTCCTCCCATCCCTTTGCCTCTAACCCTATCAGCATATCTTTCTATTAGCCAAGCTGTTCCAGTACAGCTACAACACTGGCATCTACCCGGCAATGTGGAAAACTGGCCAGGTATTTCCTGTCCACAAAAAGCAGGACATGTTCAACTCGGCCAATTACCGCCCCATCAGTCTACTCTCAATCATCAGTAAAGTGATGGAAGGTGTCATCAACAGTGCCATCAAGCAGCACTTGCTTAGCAATAACCTGCTCAGTGATGCTCAGTTTGGGTTCCAGCAGGGCCACTCGGCTCCTGACCTCATTACAGCCTTGGTTCAAACATGGACAAAAAGGGCTGAACTCAAGAGGTGAGGTGAGAGTGAGTGCCCTTGACATCAAGGCAGCATTTGACCAAGTATGGCATCAAGGAGCCCTAGCAAAACTGGAGTCAATGGGAATCGGAGGAAAACTCTCTGCTGGTTGGAGTCATACCTAACGCAAAGGAAGATGGTTGTGGTTGTTGGTCAATTATCTGAGCTCCAGGAAATCATTGCAGGAATTCCTCAGGGTAGTGTCCTAGGCTCAACCATCTTCAGCTGCTTCATCAATGACCTTCCTTCAATCATAAGGTCAGAAGTGGGGATGTTCGCTGATGATTGCACAATGTTCAGCACCATTAGCGATTCCTCAGATACTGAAGCAGTCTGTGTAGAAATGCAGCAAGATCTGGACAATATCCAGGCTTGGGCTGATAAGTGGCAAGTAACATTTGCGCCACACAAGTGCCGGGCAATGACCATCTCCAACAAGAGAGAATCTAACCATCCCCCCTTGACATTTAATGGCATTACCATCGCTGAATCCCTCACAAACAACATCCTAGGGGCTACCATTGACCAGAAATTGAACTGGAGTAGCCATATAAATACAGTGGCTACAAGAGCAGGTCACAGGCTAGGAATCCTGCGGCGAGTAACTCACCTCCTGACTCCCCAAAGCCTGTCCACCATCTACAAGGCACAAGTCAGCAGTGTGATGGAATACTCACCACTTGCCTGGATGGGTGCAGCTCCAACAACACTCAAGAAGCAGGACAAAGCAGCCCACTTGATTGGCACACCATCTACAAACATTCACTCCCTCCACCACCGACACACAGTGGCAGCAGTGTGTACCATCTACAAGATGTACTGCAGCAACGCACCAAGGCTCATTCAACAGCACCTTCCAAACCCACAAACAGCACCTTCCAAACCCACAACCTCTACCAGCTAGAAGGACAAGGGCAGCAGATGCATGGGAACACCATCACCTGCAAGTTCCCATCCAAGTCACACACCATCCTGACTTGGAACTATATCGCCGTTCCTTCACTTTCGCGGGGTCAAAATCCTGGAACTCCCTTCCTAACAGCACTGTGGGTGTACCAACCTCACATGGACTGCAGCGGTTCAAGAAGGCAGCTCACCACCACCTTCTCGAGGGCAATTAGGGATGGGCAATAAATACTGGCCTGGCCAGCGACGCCCACATCCCATGAATGAATACAAAAAAAATCTTTCTCTTCCTTTGTCTATCATGTGTTTATCTAGCCTCCCTCTAAATGCATCAACTATTCACCGCAACTACTCCTCTTGGTAGCGAATTGTACATTCTCACCAGTCTTCAGAATGGTGGTGAAGGAAAGCAATGGCGATGGGAAATTCAATGGGGGACAGACTGGCATTCCTGCAGCCACAGACATAATTGCAGGATGATACGTTGCTTCCATGGTGCCAGGGTTAAGGATGCCACTGAGTGGCTGCAGAACATTGAGGGGGGAGGGTGAACTGAGAAATCAAGGTCTATATCAGTACCAATGACACAAGTAGACAGAGCGATGAGATCACATAGGCAGATTTTGGAACGCTAGCAAAGAAATTGGAAAAAAAAGGACCTCAAAAGGAAGTAATCATCTGATTACTCCCAGTGCCATGCGCTTGTGAGTACGTAAGTAGTAAAATAGTGCAGATCAATGCGTGGCTAGAGTGGTGGTGCAGGAGGGAGGGCTTTAGATTCCTGGGGCATTTGGACTGATTTTGGGGGAAGTGGGACCTGTACAAACCAGACATGGTGGCCCTCAACTGGGCCAGGACCAATACCATGGTGAGGAAGTTTGCTTCTGCTGTTGAGGAGGGTTGAAACTAGCTTGGCAGGAAGATGGGAACCAGAGTGTAGATTCAGAAGAGGGAGAAGCAAAGCTGGAAATAGAAGGCAGAAAATTAGCAAGTATAGAGGATCAAGGAAGCAAAAGCTAGAAAATAGACAAAAAGGAGTTGTTCAATGATTAGCAGTATATACTTCAATGCTAGGAGGAGTGTAGTGAATATGGTAGAAGAGCTGAGGGCAACATTTGGAAATATATCATAGCTATTACTGAAGCACAGCTTAAAGGAGCACAGGAATGAGAGCTCAACATTCTTGGTTACAGGGTTTTCAGACGGGATAGAAGGTGATAAAAAAAGGAGTGGTTGAAATATTGGTTAAAGAAACAATCACAGCTGTGAGGAGGGACAATATGCTAGAAGGAGCATCAAATGAGGTCATATGGGTTGAACTGAGGAACAAAAATGGGCAATCACACTGCTGGGAGTATACTATAGACCCTCAAACAGTCAGAGGGAGATAGAAAAGCAAATATGTAGGCAAATTGCAGAGAAGTGCAGAAACAAAAGGGGCGGAATTTTACATCCCCCATTGGAGTGGGCTGGAGGTGGGTGGGCCGTAGAATGGTGTGGGAGGCGGGTGCCGTTCCAGTTCCCTTCCCGCCCCCGCTGCAATTTTATGAGTGGCGAGGGAGGTGACAAATGGCTCACCTGCCCCAAGCCAATTGAGACCCTCAAGTCCCTTAAGCAGGGAAGTTCAGAACCTGTGGAGGCCGCCCAGTAGAAGCTGGCGGCCTCGTTGCAGGGATGTCCCTCCTGATGGGGTCCCTCAGTGGGGCATAGGGTTCCCACCCACCCCAGCAGCACAAGCCACCCCCACTGGAGCACCTCCTCCCACCCTCCTGAATGAGACCCACGCCCCTTGCCAGGGCCCAGCCAATTGTCCCCAGCAAGGCCAGAGACCCCCCTCACCTTTATGGAGGCAAACGCCCACGATCCTCTACTGTCAGGGTGCAGTTCCAGCAGTGGCCACCGCTCCCTGTGGCGTTGCCGAGACGGAGGAGCTGTTGATCTGCTGATTTGGCAGCAGCTCTTAGAGACGGGACTTCCTGCCTCAGAGGGGCACACGCCCCTGCTGGGGCCAATTAAGGGCCTGGGCCACGTAAAATTACAGCGTGGCTTCCAGGTCCGACGGAGGCCGGCTCGCCCCCGACTTTTTGGCTTCCGTGTGGGGCCTTCGCCCAAGGTAAAATTTCAGCCAAGGGCAGTAATAGGAGGACATTTCAACTCCCTAATATTAGCTGAGATAAGATCAGTGTAAAAGGTGTAGAGAGTGCAGAATTCTCAAAATGCATTAGGGAGAACTTTTTTTTTAAGCCAGTGGTAGCAAGTCCAAGAGAAAGGGCAATTCTGGACTTAGTTTTAGGGAATAAAGCTGGGCAGGTGGGAGGGGTATCAGTGGGAGAGCATTTTGCTGGTAGTGAGCACAATTCAGTTAGACTTAGACGAGTTATGGAAAAAGCTAAAGATAGACCAAGAGTAACAGTTTTAAATTGGGGAAAGGCCAATTTTACTGAGCTGAGATGTGGTTTGGCAAAAGTGGACTGGAAGCAGTTACTTGCAGATAAATCAGTGGCGCAGGAGAAAAAAAGAACTGGTTAGCTCTTCAATAACTATTAAATAAAGGGGCTGGAGTTTAATCAAATTGTACTTCTGTGTTGTATTTGACCCTCTCTGACGGTCGTGAGTCTTTGGAACGCTTTTCCTCAAAAGGCAGTGGAAGCAGAGTCTTTATCTACCTCTGCCTTAAAAATATTTAGATTCTTGATAAGCAAGGGGGTGAAAGGTCATCCGGGGTAGGCGGGAATGTGGAGTCGAGGTTACAATCAGATCAGCCATGATCTTATTGAATGGCAGAGAGGCCCGAGTGGCCTACTCCTGCTCCTAATTCGTATGCTCGTATGACAACCAGTTGAGTAGTCTATAGGCTATGCATTAGGTTATCTGTGGCTTATGAAGCCTGTTTTATTGCTCACTCATGTTATACTCTGAGTTAAAGTGCACTCGGATCAAAGATTCCTGCACCATGTTACCACTATGCACCATGCTATTTCCTCTGCTTCACTTTGTAACAAAAGAACAGGGGACCAAATGGTAGAAACAATTGGTGAAAATGGTGTATAGACAACTAAAGTGACCTCTAGCAGATAAACACCGATCACAAGGTTGTTGCTTAGATTCTAAAAGGTGAGCCCTGAATCACGTCTGAAAAATCACTGATTCTTTAAGAGAAAGTATACTGTCACTTCTTTAAAACATGACTCAGCTTTGTAATAAAAAGAAACCCAGAACTCACCAGAAGGGACAGGAAGGAAAAGGTTGTCAATAAATTCCTCCAGCAATTTTGATTGGTCAGGAAGAGGTGGGACCATCATGTGGTTTAATGAGTCATGGCACTCTGTTGATGTTTGGTTCCAGTCTAACAAAAACCTCCTAATAGTCAGTATTAAGTGGTTCTCTGCAAACAACGATTCAATGCATGTATGGTGTAGATTAGCAACCACTTCCCCATTTATTATCAAGATCTCATCTCCCACTCTTGCACCTAAAAGGAGGAAAAAAATGACAATACTCAAAATCTCACAAACCACCAATTTACCCTGGTCTTCTGGATGCTAACTAACCCACTGTATTTTGTTTTTATTTCAGATTTTCCTATTCATTTCTAAGAAAGTCATTTAGTTTAATCCAAATGAATGAAAATATTACCAGTATAGGATTTTTACACCATACAAGTTGGAGTCATAAATCACTTTGCACTTTGTTAAAATAGCAAACATAGAAATTTTGCACAAGCACATTAACTAAAGTTATTAAAAACAGTGTTCAGGATAATTTACCTACACTACGTTTCTTACAGGCCTACCTGCATGCCACAGGAACAGCGCATATCTGACCCCCAGCACTACATGGTATTGCCTGAATCTGGCACCCTCACAGGAAATGTGAAAAAGTTCAATAAATTACCCAAACTATAATGAGCAATGAGAGCCCATCGCTCTTTTAGCACCTTATCCAAGAAGTCATTCATGTGTGAACCCAGACAATGAAATTCAGCAAACTATTCCACAATGAGGACATCATAGTTAAGGTAAGATTGCCCTCACTCAGAAACCACAGATGGATTTTTTTTCTTGCATAGGTCACAGGTCAGCTATTAAGAGTGGAAACCCTCGTGCAGACACTGGGTGGCAAAGTGGAGTGTACCATTAATGACAGCACTAAAATCCATCACTTCAGTAAGCACAAAATCTTACTATATATAAATGTAATCATACCTTCTCTATAGGCTAGTCCACCAGGAAGAACGTCAGTCACAAACAAAGAATTGTGTTGCTGCTTTCCATCAACCTGTCCAGCAACAGCAAAACCTTTTTAAAGACGGAAGCATAAAAAGTAAATTTCTCATACCAAGGAGACTTAGTTCCTACTTAATTTTAAATTGGTGCTTCAGTTTCACAAACAGTAAATATACAGGGTGTTAACTGTGAAACCATGATACAAAATAAACTGTTCATGAAGTAACATAAAATTGCAGGAGTACAGATTATGTAAAATTTATAGTATTTCCTGAATCGCAGATATGTGAACTGTTGCAACTTGGTGCTACACTCAACATTAAAACAAATCATGTTTCTTAGAGGCGAAACATTGCCACCAACTTTAAGGTTCCAAGCTAGAAAGTCCTCTGCAAACACAGCAACCACGATTTAGTTAAGATACTGAACGTTTAGTTCCATCAAACTATTAATTTTTAAACAGAGTAAAAGTCATTCCTGGATTATTTAAACTGGTTCATTGCTTGCATTTTTTCCTATAAAGATTATATTTTGATGATTAAAAGACAGTTACCAAAAGTATGTGGTATACTTGCATTTTGTTCACCATTACAATCTCTGAACTGGCTGCCTGTATCCATGAATTCCAGAAATCCTTAATGCAATAAAAGTACCTTTCACATCACCAAACATAGAGATCTATGGAATAACACCCAATTAAAAAATTCACAACCTTGTTTTCAAATCCCTCCATGGACTCGCCCCCTCCCCATCTCTAATCTCCTCCAGCACTACAAC
This sequence comes from Heterodontus francisci, assembly GCF_036365525.1. Classification (NCBI taxonomy): domain Eukaryota; kingdom Metazoa; phylum Chordata; class Chondrichthyes; order Heterodontiformes; family Heterodontidae; genus Heterodontus; species Heterodontus francisci. The sequence continues at coordinate 50,735,868 of NC_090383.1, forward strand.
CCTCTGAGATCTGTACACACCTCCAACTGTGGCCTCTTATGCATCTGATTTTAATTGCTCCACCAATGACAGTTGTGCCTTCAGCTCTCCAAGCCCTAAGATCTGGAATCCCCTCAGTAAACCTCTGACATTCTAGCTTATTATCTTCCTACAAGACGCTCCTTAAGAACTACCTCTTTGACCAAGCTTGTGGTCACCTGTCCTAACATCGCATTATGTTGCTCAATGTCAAATTCTGTCTGATGTCGCTTCTGTGAATCGCCTTGTGACTATGTTAAAGGCGCTATATAAATGCAAGTTTTTTTATATGCACTTATAAAGATAGCCTGTGAATATTAGCCTAAGAAATTTGAAGGATATTTAAAAGTTACCACCTTGGATGATAAATATTTGGCATATGCATGTGAGATAAGCATATTGCATCAGAATGGAAGGACAAGAAAATTTCAGCAAACTGCATTAGTATGGAAAAAAATGAATCAGATTGGTTTCTCAGTCTTTAATTTCGCAATGTTTCTTCCTTTCCCTCCCCATCACATGGCATTCTCATGGAGAGGCGGTGGCGTAGTGGTATTGTCACTTGGCTAGTAACCCAGAGACCCAGGGTATTGCTCTGGGGACATGGGTTTAAATCCCACCACAGCCGAAGGTGGAATTTGAATTCAATTAATAAATCTGGAATTAAAAAGGTAGTCTAATTATGGCCATGAAACCATTGTCGATTGTTGTAAAAACCCGTCTGCTTCACTAATGTCCTTTAGGGAAAGAAATCTGCTGTCCTTACCTGGTCTGGCCTACACGTAACTCCAGACCCACAGTAATGTGGTTGACTCTTACATGCCCTCTGAAATGGCCTAGCAAGCCACTCAGTTGTATCTAAGCGCTACGAAGTCAATAAAAAGGAATGAAACCGGACGGACCACCCGGCATCGACCTAGGCACCGGAAACGACAAACCCAGCCCTGTCGACCCTGCAAAGTCCTCCCTACTAACATCTGGGGGCTTGTGCCAAAATTGGGAGAGCTGTCCCACAGACTAGTCAAGCAACAGGCTGACAGTCATACTCACGGAATCATACCTGACAGACAATGTCCCAGACACTGCCATCACCATCCCCGGGTATGTCCTTTCCCACCAACAGGACAGACCCAGCAGAGGTGGCAGCACAGTGGTATACAGTAGGGAGGGAGTTTCCCTGGGAGTCCTCAACATCGACTCTGGACCCCATGAAGTCTCATGGCATCAGGTCAAACATGGACAAGGAAACCTCCTGCTGATTACCACCTACAACCCTCCCTCAGCTGATGAGTCAGCACTCCATGTTGAACAGCACTTGGAGGAAGCACTGAGGGTGGCAAGGGCACAGAATGTACTCTGGGTGGGGGACTTAATGTCCATCACCAAGAGTGGCTCGGTAGCACCACTACTGACCGAGCCCTAAAGGACATATCTGCTAGACTGGGTATGCGGCAGGTGGTGAGGGAACCAACAGAGGGGAAAACATACTTGACCTCATCCTCCCCCACATGGACTGCAGCAGTTCAAGGCAGCTCACTACCACTTTCTCAAGGGCAATTAAGGATGGGCAATAAATGCTGGCCGAGCCAGCGACGCCCACACCCCATGCATGAATTTTAAAAAGATTTCAGTTGGCATTACTTTTAATAAGCACCTTAGCTAACAACTGATCTAAAACTTCTCAGAGGACAATGCTATTATAAACGTAAATTCTCTATCGACCATAATAGTAACAACATTCAAATTTCTTGAAGATTTATTTCCTCTATTAACTGAATGACATGAAATGCAATATGACAGGTCATCAATTATGAAAGTTAGGTGAACATGAAACTAAACAGCAGCTGGCAGTTGTCGAAGTGAAGAAAGAAAGCCCTGAAGACTGTTGTTACGGCCACACGGTGAGATGTGGGTGGTTCCAACGGTTTAACTCCCACCTGACCGCAGCAAGTGCATTTTGTTATTAGGGTTTAACCCCTTGGTGCTTTATTTGTCAAATAAGCTGACAGCGACAGGTTTTCTTGTAGGTTTAAAACAGAAAATCAATTATTTATTAATCAATACATTTTAACCCGAAATTGTTGCAACCGCAGCTATACCACACCTCCACACACACACACACAAAGAGGAAAAAGGGGTAAGCGATTATAAGTGGGGAGGTAGGTTTTGGTGGGTGCGTGGGTTACGCTAAGGCTGTTGAATTCTCTTGGAAATCAAATTCTCATTGGTTGCAGGCCTGAGGTATTTGTAGATTGCTCTCTTTGTTCAAAGTTCAGTTGGAGGTGAAGTGAGGTGAAGTGAGAGAGCCCTTGACATCAAGGCAGCATTTGATCAAGTATGGCATCAAGGAGCCCTAGCAAAACTGGAGTCAATGGGAATTGGGGGAAATCTCTCTGCTGGTTGAAGTTGTACCTAACGCAAAGGAAGATGGTTGTGGTTGTTGGAGGTCAATCATCTCAGCTCCAGTACATCACTGCAGGAGTTTCTCAGGGTACTGTCCCAGGCCCAACCATCTTCAGCTACTTCATCAATGATCTTCCTACAATCATACGGTCAGATGTGGGGGGGGGGGTTGTGTTCACTGATGATTGTACAATGTTCAGCACCATTCATGACTCCTCAGATACTGAAGTAGTCAGTGTAGAAATGCAGCAAGACCTGGACAAAATCCAGGCTTGGACTGATAAGTGGCAAGTAGCATTCGCGCTACACAAGTGCCGGGCAATGATTATCTCCAACGAGAGGGGATCCAACCATCTCGACCTAACATTCAATGGCATTACCATCGCTGAATGCCCCATGAACAACATCCTGGGGAGGTGGGGGGTTACCACTGACCAGAAACTGAACTGGAGTAGCCGTACAAATACTGCGGCTACAAGAGCAGGTCAGAGGCTAGGAATCCTGCAGAGATAAACTAACCTCTCCTGACTCCCCAAAACCGGTCCACCAGCTACAAGGTACAAGTCAGGAGTGTGATGGAATACTCTCCACTTGCCTGGATGGGTGCAGCTGCAACAACACTCAAAAAGCTCGACACCATCCAGGACAAAGCAGCCCACTTGATTGGAACCCCATCCACAAACATTCACTCTCTCCACCACTGATGGGCAGTGGAATCAGTGTGTACCATTTACAAGATGCACTGCAGCAACACACCAAGGCTCCTTAGACAGTACCTTCCAAACCCACAATCTCTATGACCTAGAAGGACAAGGGCAGCAGATGCATGGGAATACCACCATTTGCAAGTTCCTCTCCAAGCCACACACCATCCCTACTTGGAACTATACCGCCGTTCCTTCACTGTCACTGGATCAAAATCCTAACTGCACTGTGGGTGTACCAATCCCACATGGACTGCAGCAGTTCAAGAAGGCAGCTCACCACCACCTTCTCAAGTGCAATTAGGGATGGGCAATAAATTCTGGCCTAGCAGTGACGCCCACATCCCATTAACGAATAAAAAAAGACAGTGGACCACTTCTAATTCACTGCTGTATAACGTGTAGATGTAGAATTCTACAGCAGGATGCATCCCTTTTGGTTTTCTGGAAACCAGCTTCTTGGATGCTAATTTCCACATGTCTCTCTCTCTCTCTCTCTCTCTCTCTCTCTCTCTCTCCCAAGGCTGCTTTCTTTTTTAAAGATAAAGATGTGTTACATCTCACCTCTGCTGGAAAGACAGATTTTTCTTCCATGTAGTGATTGACGATGGCCTAGGAGATAGCTACTTCACACCTTCTTTGTTTCAGAAGAACCCATTTAAATCAAAAGGGTTTCTTGCTGGTTTCAGCATGAGAATGATCCGGTTATGATGTTTCCACTTCACACCTTTTTTGTTTCAGAAGAACCCATTCAATTCTGAAATATTTTAGGATGGGTGTAGGATGGATGCAATTGACACCTTTTATCTTTGAAAATTTTCCTTTGCCCCTAACAGACAGTTTGAATATACAAAGGCCTTTTCCTTTGGTGGCCATTTTGGAGCACATTGTTCACTTTTTAAAAGAAAGGTACGTTTTTTTTTTTTAAAATGGAAAGTCAGTTCTTATAACTCTTCAGTTTTTGTCCATAATTTTTCATTCTCGCACTGCTTATACGAATGAAACTGTGGATTAAAACTCAGCCCTTTGAACCCAATCCCAGCTCCTCCAAACAAAAGCAAAATACTGTGGATGCTGAAAATCTGAAGTGAAAACAGAAAATGCTGGAAATGCTCAGCAGGTCAGACAGCATCCATGGAGAAAGAAAGAGTTAAATGACCATTCATCAGAATTGGAAGAAGTCATATATTAATAGGTGTTAAGCATGTGAAAGGGGGAGTATGGGAAACAGAATAAAACTTTTGTTTCTTTACTTGTCCCATTACCACTCCCTTTGGCTTTGCATCATCAGCCCTTTTGACATTTAAACTCACCTGCCTTCTACCCCATCACAGACCTTCTCTTTTGTTCTGTTTAGTTGGAGATCGTTTGGCAAACAGTGATCGCAATATCATTAGGTTTAGAGTACAAATAGATGATAATCAACAGGAAGAGGGCTAATATCAGGAGTGAAAAGAAATCTGGCCCAGATGGAATGGAAGCAAAGATCATCAGGCAAAACAGTAAGTGAGCAATGGGAGGCCTTCAAGGAACAGACAGTTCAGGTACACACTAGACACATTCCTACAAAAAGTAAAAGAAGGGGATCCAAATCTAGAGCTCTTGGATAAAGAAATTATTAAAATGAAACAGAAAAAGTAGATGATAAAGGTCAAGCTCATAATACAATAATGAAGCTGAATACAGAAAGTACAGAGGAGAACTGAAAAAGGAAATAACAGGGCAAAGAGAATGTGAGACAAAAGAATAGCAGGTAAAATAAAAGGGAAGACTAAATTCTTAGAATATCCTTTTACTCTTTATACATTTATAAGAAAGGTGGGGCTGATTAGGGAACAAAGATAAGATCTTATCGGGACAGAGAGCATAGTTGAGGTACTAAATGATGACCTTACATCTGTATTCATTAAAAAGGATGCTGCTGTCACAGTATAGGAGTGCATAGAGAAACTGGATAGGATAGTAGATAAAGAGGTGGTGCTTACATGACTGGCAATGCTCCAATTAGAAAAGTCACCTTGTCCAGATGTGATGCATTTTAGATTTCTGAGGGAAGGAAGGGTTGAAATTGTTGAGGCTTTGGCCACAATCTTTCATTCAAATGAGTGGTGCCAGAGGACTGGAACTTGGCAAATGTTAAACCCCTGTTCAAAAAAGGGGGGGGGGGGGGGGGGTGGGGGTGAATAAGCCAGGTAACTACAGGTCAATCAGCCTAACATTTCTAGAGATCATAATCTGGGGATTTATTAGGACAAATTGTGCCTGACAAACTTAAGTTCTTTGATGAAGCAATAGAGAGGGTTGATGACAGCAGTGTGGTTGATGTGTTTATGGACCTGCACAAAGCATCTGATAAAGTGCCACATAATATACCTTGTTAGCAAGAGTGAAGCCCATGGGATGAAAGGGGCAGTGGCAGCATGGACACAAAATTGACTAAGTGACAAAAAGCAGACAGTAATGGTAAACAGTTATTTATCAGACTGGAGGGAAGTATACAAAAGGTGACCCCAGGGATGGATATTGGGAACACGGCTCTTTTTGATATACAATGACCTTGGCTTGGGTATAGGGTGCATAATTTCAAATTTTTTAGATGACACAAAACCTAGAATTATAGTAAGCAGTGAGAAGGATAGTAACAGACTTACAAAAGCAAAATACTGCAGATGCTGAAAATATGAAAGAGAGAGAGAATGTTGGCAATACTTAACAAGTTAGGTAGCATTTGTGGGAAGAGAAACAGTTAACATTTTGCATCAATGACCTTTCTTCAGAACTGGAAAAGGTTAGAGATGTACCAGTTTTTAAGTAAGCACAGGAGGTAGGGAAAGGGAGGGGGTGAGAACAAAAGGATAGGGTTAAAGGCAAGAGTGATTAAAATGACAAAAGGGATGGTAATGGGACAAATAGAGAAATAAAAGATGGGTCCAGAAAAGCTGCAAATGGCAACAGAACCATTACCAGCATCTGCTGTCCCAAAAAATGGGAGCAGCATCCTGGGAGCGGTTATGATTTGAAATTATGGAACTCAAATGTTGAGTCTGGAAGATTGTAACGTGCCTAATTGAAAGATGAGGTGCTGTTGCTCAGTCTTCCCTTGAACTTCACTGGAACTGTCTGAAGCTGAAGTTAGAGAGATAAAAGTAGGAGTGGGACGGAGAATAAAATGGCAGGAGAAGACGGACAGACCCATGAAATGAGCAGACACATGGCAGAGTAAATTTAATGCATTTTGCTAGGAAAATTGAAGAAAGGCAATATAAATGAATTAGCACAACTTTAAAGGCAGTGTAGGACGACACACCTGGGGATTGACAGACAAATCCTTGACCACAGCAGGCTGTTAAAAAGGCCTCAGGGTTCCTAGGCTTTACACTTGATTGATACAGAAAGAGTGCGCATGACAGAGAGCATGTGCAACAGCCAGAGGGGCGAGACGGATGGAAGGAGGGGCAAGAAAGAGAAAGATTTTGTAAATCACTACTTAGCTAGAATGTCCATTTCTGGATACACACTTCAGGAAGGATGTCAAAACCTTGGATAGGATGCCGAGGAAATTTAACAGAATGGCATCAGGGATGAGGGATTTCAGTTATGTGGAGAAAAGAGAGAAGCTGGAATTGTTCTCCTTTGAACAGAAAAGGTTAAAGGGAAATTTGATATAGGTGTTCTATGTTAGAGTAGACAGGTAGAAAATGTTTCCACTGAATTGGCAGAAGGGTCAGTAATCAGGGTATAAATGATCAACTTCTTTGTCCATAGAATCAATGCTGATGCATTCTGTTAACTCACCTGATGGCTTTTCTAAAACTTTTTCATTCAAATCTCGTGAATCTTTATTTTTAGTACAAAAAACAGCTTTCGAATAATAAGTTGCATCGAATAATTGTCCCTGCCATTTAGCCACACTTAACCAATTCCATCATTTCATTCATGCCACCCCTCCAATGCCATCCCTTCCAATCCATGCCATTCCCATCCCATCCCTCACGGAAATAATCGCTCCAGCACCAGGGTGTTGTTGGGATCCCCTTACCTTTTGCTGTTTGTGTTCTCCACCAACTCACCGCTGCCACCACTGACCATTGGCAACCACACACTTATCATGCACTCCAGTCCTCTGTGCCCCCCACGTGCGGCAGGCACTGCCCATCAAATCAACCCACTAACAAATGCACCCCTTAAACTGACCAAAACAGTCTGGACAGACAAAAACCGAGTATTACAGATGAATATAAACATTAAATATTAAATAGAAAGAGATAGGCAAATTGTAAAATATATAAATTGTAAGAATAAAAACATGTGGCAAAATGTTACGGGTGTGCTTTGCTTTAGTGTCATCTTCATCTGGAACCTCTGCACGCCACCAAGCACAGGGACCAAGTTTTATTTTGATGGTGAGCAATACAACTAGAGACCAACTAGCATTATAAATGGTACACTGTACTGGAAAATTACCAGGCACTGTAACAAGCCAAGCGGGGAATGTGGAAATTACTGCAATGCCAATTGTGCAACAGATTTTGCACTTTGCATGAGAACTAGCACTGAAGCAAAGTGCAATCCACAGCACATAAAGTTAGCACTAATTCCTTTGTTTAAATATACATTTTCAGCATGATTGTGCCCAAGCCACGGAACATTGGAAAGACTGGCCTCACACAAATATCAAGGTCCATATTTACTAAATATTTGAATTGATCGTGCACAGGTTTAAAAAGTGTTCATGTCTAAGGTACCCTCTGAGCACATTTTACACCTCGTTTGGCACTGCACAGTTATGTTTTGCATAGTCTCAAGTCAAAGTGATGAGACTTTCACCTGTAGAGAGCCTTAATCCAGATTTATACTACAGCTTTAGTATGGAACCAAGCAATAATCACTTCATACTGACAATAAACTGGTAATGTATCACGCCCTAAAATACCTTAATCATCTTCACTCTTGAACGTGATGGTTACATTCAAATCTCTAACAACACAGATGTATTCAACAAGACTTAACATCCCACTGAAGTTGCAATAGAAATTCAGGTTTCATGAATAGAAGTTTTCATTTAGAGCAACTGAATTTATGTTGATTAAACACATCTGGAAAGGAATCATTTTTCCCTATGAATTGTAAATTATTGGAACATAAGCATGTTTATCTTATGTAACTGGACTGAGGTTGAAATGGTAAATTTGTGCAATGGAATTGGACATTAAAAACTCAATGAATATAATTAAATTCTGAAAATGCTATTTAAAAAAAAAATTAACTTGCCATTTATTTACATTGAAGCAGTACGAAGCAAAAGTCTCTGGGTAATAAAATAGCAAGAGAGCTGTTAGACATTGCTTTCCACATCTGGGATGTATTTGTAGCTTTCCTTAAAATAAAGTGGAAACAAAATTGACAAGCACCAGTCATAATCAACCACTTACCAAAGGCAGTTTCAGCTTCTCCCCTCTCGAGGTGTATGTGGTAAATATCCATCATGGAGATTTCTATTTCATCAAATAACTGCATCAAAAAAAAAAGAGAGAATATCAAGCTTTATTGCTCCTAAAAATGAGGCAATAGGTTGTAGCAGACTTTTAAAGAATTCTTTTAAAGAATGATGTTCTATATCCAAGACATCACAAATTTTCACATTCAATTTCAGGGACACAACTATCTTTCCAATAATACTCTAGAGTATTGAAAATACCTATCTAATTAAAGTTAAGCGAAGTTAAATACATACAGCCTTCATTCCAAATTAAGCAATTGGATATGGGGCATAACTTGCATTTATATAGTGCCTTTAGGTAGAAAACATCCCAGGCACTACACAAAGGAAAGAAATGGATGTTAAGCCTTTGAGAGAATTTGGAGAAATTAGCAAAAGCTTGGTCAAAGATCTAGATTTTGAGATGGTTTTGAAAGATAGAGAGAAAAGTGGAGAGTTGGAGGGGTTAAGGAAGGGAGTTCCAGAAGGTAGGGCTGAAACAGCAGAAAGTTTTGCCACCAACAGTGAAGTAGGAGGTGGTGGAATGGAAAGGTGGTCAGAGGTAGAGGGTACATAGAACTGCAGAGATTTGCAGATGTATGGTTTTTTTTTTAAATAGGTGCATGGGATGTGGGCATCTGCTGCCCTTGTCCTTCTAGGTGGTAGAGGTCACGAGTTTGGAAGGTGCTGTCTAAGGAGCCTTGGTATGTTGCTGCAGTGCATCTTGTAGATGGTACACACTGCTGCCCCTGTGCGTCGGTGGTGGAGGGAGTGAATGTTTGTGGATGGGGTGACAATCAAGTGGGCTGCTTTGTTCTGGATGATGTCGAGCTTCACCCATCCAGGCAAGTGGAGAGTATTCCATCACATTCCTGACTTGTGCTTTGAAGATAGTGAACAGGGTTTGGGGAGTCAGGAGGTGAGTTACTTGCAGGATTCCTAGCCTTGGACCTGCTCCGGTAGCCACTGTGTTTATATGGCTACTCCAGTTCAGTTTCTGGTCAATAGTAATCCACAGGATGTTGATAGTGGGGGATCTGGCAATCGTAATGCCATTGAATGTCAAGGCGAAATGGTTAAATCCGCTCTTCTTGTTTGAGATGGTCATTGCCTGGCACTTGTGTGCCATGAATGTTGCTTGCCACTTATCAGCCCAAACCTGGATACTATCCAGGTCTTGCTGCATTTCTACACGGACTGCTTCAGTATCTGAGGAGTTGCGAATAGTGAACATTGTGCAATTATCAGTGAACACCCCCACTTCGGACCTTCTGATGAAGCAGCTGAAGATGGTTGGGCCTCGGACAGTACCCTGAAGAACTCCTGCAGTGATGTCCTGGGGCTGAGATGATTGACCTCCAACGACCACAACCATCTTCCTTTGCACTAGATATGATTCCAACCAGCAGATAGTTTTCCCCCATTTCCATCGACTCCAGCTTTGCTCAGGCTCTTTGATGCCACACTCGGTCAAATGCTTTGATATCAAGGGCAGTCACTCTCACCTGGTAATGAGCCATGAAGCGATTTGTGAATCAGGATGATGATTTTAAGTTCAATGCCTTGAGTAACAGAGTGTCAGTGTGGATGGTGATGGACAAAAAGGATTAGTGCAGGGCAGGATTTGGGCAGCAGATGTTTGGATGACTTGGGAATTTATGGAGAGTGAAGGGAAGGAGGTTTGTAACAAGGACATTGACATATCAACTATAATTATAAGGGTTTCAGTGGCAATCGGGTGAGGTAGGGGTGGAAACACAATGTTCTATGTGTTGATGAATAGGATACAATTTCAGCTGTGTCCCAAATATGCCAGAGTTTATATGCAACTTAGTTCATCTGGAGAAAGCAGCCATGGAGTAACGAGAGAGTTTTCAGCTGACCGTGTAGCAATGATGACATCAACAAGACAGGTCGATAAAGGGGGGGGGAATTGAATGATGGATCCTTGTGGAAGGTGTTCAGGCAGGGGCAGGAGAAGCTGTTGTTCAAGATACACTGGATGCATTTGGACAGAAAAATGGGCCTTGCAAGGAAAACGCCACAGGAGGAGAAGTAGTGAAGGAAGATGGCATGGTTGCCTTGTATCAAAAGTTCAGATAAGAGGGATAATACATCACAGTTGGTTATGATATAATTGGTGAGTATGACAAGGCTGTTTTAGTGCTATAGGGAGGGCAGAAACCAAAGTGAAGTGATCTGAACAGGTGTCTGAAAAGGCAAAATGTTATATTTCAATAAAGTAATAGTGAACAACTCCCTTAATGAACTAGTGAGTAAAAACTATTAGCCAGTGTATTGTTAAACCATATAGAGCAGAAAGTTCCAGTTATACTTAGGGTGTCTGAAGTTAGCTAATCTCAGCTGATCAGCAACTAAGATGTTACTACTAGCCTCTCAGCATCTGGGAGAAAATGAGCCAATTGGCTCAGTTGGTAACACTCTTACATTCGAGTCAGATAATTTTGGCTTCAAACTACATTTCAGTACTTGAGCACATAATCCAGACTGACACTTCAATTTAGTACTGAGGGACTGTTGCAATGTTGGCCATGACTTCTTTTGGATGAGATATTGAACTAATGAGATATTGAATCTACCTGCTCAAAAGTCTTGACCAGCATTTCTCCTGTAACCAACACCAATAAGAACAGATTAGTTAAAAGCAAAATACTGCGGATGCTGGAAATCTGAAACAAAAACAAGAAATGCTGGATTCACTGAGCAGGTCTGGCAGTTCCGAAGAAGGGTCACTGACCCGAAACGTTAACTCTGCTTCTCTTTCCACAGATGCTGCCAGACCTGCTGAGTGAATCCAGCATTTCTTGTTTTTGTTTGAGAACAGATTAGTTGTTCATCTCATTCACTGATTGTAGAAGCTTGTTGTGTATAAGTGGCTACCACATTTGCCTTCATAACAGCGATTCATAGTTCTGAAACTTTGAGGAATACCAAAGTTTTTCTTTCTTTCTTTGATTACTATCTATTAATACTTCTACAAAATGCTTGTGTGCATGGAAATCTGGTGAGACAGAGTTGTTTCTGGCTACAGTACTCTCCATGGTTGTACAGCCTGAGGTTCATGCAAAGAATGGCTGCTGGAACTATACCCAAGTATGAATAATGGAAGGGGAGACTTTTTTTTTTTAAATATAAATTATTGTACCAAATGTTACCTGTTCCTGTATGTAGTCCAATCTGTTGGGAACATAACATTCCATATTATTGTGCACCATTTTTCTAAGGCGAACACAGTGATGAACTGGATCCAGTTGCCTTATCTACATGGGACAGAGGTACTGGTTAATTATTGCATGCACCATAGGTTTGTAATGTCAGAAACTAAAATGAAAAGCTAAATTATCCAAATAAAGTCTTTAAAATATCTGATACGCCGTGATTGTGTACTTTTCTCGCCACACAATTCCCACTCTAAGTGGTCAGTTTGCTCCTGCTGGCAGAATGTGATCAGGATAACTCACCATAACCCAAGGTTGGAAATCAATCAACATCACTTAAAAAAAAACAGAATATCTGGTCATTATCATATCACAGTTTGTGGGATCTGCTGTGCATAAATTGGTTGCCATGTTTCCTACATTACATTTCAAAAAGTACTTCACTGACTGTAAAGCACTTTGGGACGTCCTGAGCTCATGAGGAGCATTATATAAATGCAAGTCTTTCTTTTTTAAATCTACACAGGGGAAATAGAATTTATGCTTAGGAAATAGCAAATATGAAACCTGACACTGGGAGAAATTATAAATACAAATATTTCAATACAAACACTTTCTATATCTTTCAGAAAAATTGACATACACCATCATCAATATTCAAGAAGAATATGATGGTTAATAAGTTGACTATAAACTAACAATTTAAGCCAATGAAAACACTGCATTGCAATTATGGTTGGCATCCTTCCATCTACTAAAGATGGACATGCAGCAAACGATCCATTTAGGTGGGGTGTCTTCTCTTGGTGAACCTTTGCTGCTGGTTGTGAAGGTCAATTCTCAAGAGGCAGGACTTCATATCACGCTTGCAAACATCCTTGAAGCGGAGTTTTGGGTACCCCACTGGTTATCTGGTGCCAGCTACCTCACCATAGAGAAGGTCCTTGGGTATGCGACAGTCTTCCATCCTGCGGATGTGTCCGATCCACCAAAGTTGCCTCTGGTGGTAGGGTCAATACACTTAAGAGCTCTACATTTGAGAGGACTGCCACATTTGTGATTTTGTCCTGCCATAATGCGCCACAGTCAATGAAGATGGAAACTACGGAGCTTCTTTTCCTAGTAGCTGTAAGTCACCCATCTTTCACAGCCTTACAGCAAGGTGCTGAGAACACAGATCTTATAAATCATCAGCTTGATCCTAAGGGTCAGCTTGGAGTTACCCATGTGCATTTTGGGAGTCGACCAAAAGGTGGTAGCTGCTTTCCCTATGCGTGTATTGAGCTCTGCATCAAGGGACAGATTGTCTAGCATCATGGACCCAAGGGAACTGAATTTGCTAACCACTTTCAGTGGGGTGTTATTTTGTGTGATCAGGAGCAGAGATGCAACACCTTGTCCCATAACCACAGTTTTCCTGATGCTTATAATCAAGGAGAATAAGTTACAGGCATGGGAGAGACAGTCGATGAGTCTTTGTAGCTTAGCAATTATAGTATCTGCATAATTTCATCATCCATCATCTTGCACAGCAAAGAGCAGTTTTATCAGATCTCCTCTCCATCTCATGGAAAATGACCATTTGTTTCTCCCTCTCCAAAATCAGCAAAGCAATTGGAGAAACTGGATTCCTCCTTCAAAAATTATAACAAGTCATGCATGGTCATGTGCAGGCAACAGGGAGATTATTGATGAGGGGAGGATGATCTTATCTTATTAAATAGAGCAAACACGCACATTACAATTGTTCAGAAATACATTTAAAATTGATACAATTCAAATTTTTTTTTTTAAATAATTTGCTCAATGCAGAAAATGTACAACACTGTTTTCCATATTGCCATTGTAAGACTAGCCTTTTTTTACCAAAGCTAATTAACTTGGCATTCTCACTCATGCAGTCAATATCTCATTGGGAACACACAAACATTCATGGTCTCCAAACACTCACCAGCAGACTTGAAATATATGAATGAGATAATCAGCTCAGAAGTAGTAGATTGTAGAGATCACTGAATAAAGGAAATCATGAAGTACAGGAAAGGAAGAAAAGAAACAGGTGGTCAAATATTATTACCGGATGGTAGAGATACCCACCCACCCCAACCCCTGGAAAGTATAACAGCAATGCACCAGACTGAAAGTAAAAAAAAAAATTACATGCAAATTGCTATGGTATTTTTTCAAGGGAAGTACAGGTACGGTCAGTTATAGAAGATATATGCTTCAAAGCTGGTGCCTACCAGACAATTGGGAACTACACAAAACACATGATTGCTCATTTTTGTATAATTTTTCTATTAGAGAAGGAGCAATGAGAAAGCTATGGAGGTTGCCTTACAGCATGGGTTGGTAATTGGTTGGGAAGCAAGAGACAGAGATGATTAGGGATAAAGGGGAGCAATGATGGACAGGATGTAACAAGTGGTGCTCCCCAGGAATCTGTACTTGAACCTCAGCTTGACATATATTAATGACTTGGATGAAGGAACAGAGAGTTGTATATTCAGGTACTCAAATAAGATAGGAGGCACAGTAAATTGTGTGGATGAGATCTTTCAAAGGAAAGAGAGAATAAAAATAAACAGGAAGTGCTCGAAATAGGTAGCAGGCTGGTCATCTGAAATGAGAGAAGGCCAGTTAATGGGCTGGATTTTATTACAGCAGCGGGGCTCCTGGCTATGGGCCAGAAAGCCGCTGCAGGGTGGGGCCGGGGGGGGTGCAAATTCAACAGTGGGCAGGCAATTAACTGTCCACAGATGCTCCCCCTTTAAGGGACAGGATCCTGCCCCAAGAGCTGCCAGACAATCAGAGGACCGGCAGCTCAGTAGTCACAGCAGTGCCATTGGAAACAGTGGCCATTTCTGGTACTGCAGGAGACCCAGAGGAGCAGCCATGGAGGCAGTCCTGGAATTAAGCAAAGTGGGCTCAGGCTCGCGGGGGCCACTCAGGGTGGGGGTGGGCGAGAGGGGGGCGTCAGGGGTGCTGTCTTTCAGCAAGAACGGCCCTTGGTTTCTCTGTACCTACCCTATTGAATCCTATTATCATTTTAACCTCAATTCAATATCCTCTCAACTTTCTAAACCCAAAGGGATACAAGCCCTGTCCTCATCACTTCACTTTGTTCCAGTTAACAGTCTGGTGAATCTGCACTGCAGTCTTTCCTGAGTTTCTTTGCTCAAAACACAACTTTAAAAAAAAAATTCGTTCTTGGGATGCGAGTGTTGCTGGCAAGGCCAGCATTTATTGCCCATCTCTAATTGCCCTCGAGAAGGTAGTGGTGAGCAGCCGTCTTGAACCACTGCAGTCCATTCGATGTAGGTACATCCACAGTGCTGTTAGGCAGTTCCAGGATTTTGACCCAGCAACAGTGAAAGAATGGCGATATAGTTCCAAATCAGGATGGTGTGCGACTTGGAGGCGAACTTGCAGGTGGTGGCATTTCCACGTTTGCTGCCCTTGCTCTTCTAGGTGGTAGAGATCATGAGTTTGGAAGGTGCTTTCAAAGGAATCTTGGCGAATTGCTGCAACGCATCTTGTAGTTGGTACACACTGCTGCCACTGTGCACCGGTGGTGGAAGGAGTGAATGTTTAAGGTGGTGGATGGGATGCCAATCAAACGGGCTGCTTTGTCTTGGATGGTCTCCAGCCTCTGAGCATTGTTGCAGCTGCACTCATACAGGCAAGTGGGGAGTGGCCAGGCTTTGGGGAGTCAGGAGGTGAATTACTCGCCACCGCAGTATTTCCCATCTCTGATTTGTTCTTGCAGCCATGGTATTTATGTGGTTGATCCTGTTAAATTTCTGGTCAATTGTAACTTTCAGGATGTTGACGATGGGGGAATGCCACTTAATAAGCCCAAGCTTGAACGTTGTCCAGGTCTTGCTTCGTGAGGGCACGAACTCCTTCAGTATCTGAGGAATTACGAACGTACTAACGCTGTGCAATCAACCCCACTTCTGACCTCATGATGGAGGGAAGATCATTGATGAAGACACTACCCTGAGGAACTCCTGCAACAATATCCAGGGGATCAGTGGAGAGTTTCCTCCTTGATTCCCCTTGACTTCAATTTTGCTAGGGCTGCTTGATGCCACACTTGGTCAAATGCTGCCTTGATGTCAAGGGCAGTCATTCTCACCTCACCTCTGGAATTCAGCTCTTTTGCCCATGTTTGGACCAAGGCTGAATGGCCCTGACAGAACCCGAACTGAGCATCAGTGAGCAGGCTGGTGGCGAGTAAGGGCCGCTAGATAGCGCTGTCAATGGCACTTTCCATCATTTTGCTGATAGTTGAGAGTAGACTTAATGGGGCTGTAATTGGAGGATTGGACTTGGCCTGCTTTTTGTGGACAGAACATACCTGGCAACTTTCCACACTGTTGGGTAAATGCCAATGTATTGGAACAGCTTGGCTAAGGGTGCGGCTAGTTCTGCAACACATGTTTTCAGTACTACAGTCGGGATGTTGTCAGGGCCCATAGCCTTTGCTGTGTCCAGTGCCTTCAGCCGTCTCTTGATAGCATATGGAGTGAATCAAATTGTCTGAAGACTGGCATTGATGATGGCAATGACCTCAGGAGGAGTCTGTTTGACACTTCAGGCTGAAGATGGTTGCAAATGCTTCAGCTTTGTCTTTTGCAGACGTGTGGGTTCTATCATCATTGAGAATGGGAATGTTTTGGAGCCTCCTTTTCTGGTTATTTGCTTAATTATCTACCACCATTCATGACTGGATGGGACAGGACTGCAGAGCTTTGATCTGATCTGTTAGTTATAGGATTGCTTAGCTCTGTCTATAGCATGTTGCTTCTGCTGTTTAGCATGTATGTAGTCCTCTGTTATAGCTTCATTAGACAGGCATCTCCTTTTTAGTTATGTCTGGTGCTACTCCTGCACTCCTCACTGAACCAGAGTTGGTCCCCTGACTTGATGATAATGACAGAGTGAGAGATATGCCGGGTTGTGAGGTTGCATGAAGTTACAGAATGCCAGATGGGGTCTGACCAAGGCATAGTACAAATGAGGCATCACTTCCTCACTTTTGTATTCCAACTCCCTTGAGATAAAGGCCACGAGTCCTTTTCATTAATTTTTGGACCTGTGTGCTAGTTTTAAGTGATGTGTATATGGATACCTAAACCATTTTGCGCCTCCACAGTTTGTAATCTCTCACAGTCTAAAGAAAATATTTTGATGTGTCTTTCTCGGGTCAAAAGTGGATGGCCTCACACATTTCCACATTAAACTCCATCTGCATCAAGTCAAGCCATTATTTTCCAATGAAAAGGTCCACAATAGAATGTGAAAAAATTAAAGCCGGTCATGAGGCACATACAATTTGAACAAGTACAATGCACAGAAGGATACAGATCTGTGGGAAAAGGTTTGCTTCCATCTCCCAACACATTCCTGACACTAAACAGGAGCAATGCAAGTGAAGTGTGCTGTTCCTATTCAACCTCACTACCATTTCCAATCCTGAGAGGCATTCAATGTACAATTCCAACGTCTGTTAAGGCGGTAAAAGGGTTAGGAAAATGAGGCACAGTTACAGTTCATGAGGAGGTCCTGATTGGACTAGACATCCTTTGGGGCAGAAGGGGGTACGGGTGTAATGAAAAGATTATAAATAATGAAAAGTGTCAAATGAGTCCTCCCCATAATTATTCAACTTGACCCAGAACCTCTAAAGGTCTACAGCTAGCAGGGTTATAGGGGCAGGTTACAGCACCAACAAGCAGACCGCCAGGGAAATGAGACAAGAAGCTGGGAACAGCCCCCAATTATAATCACTCTATTGAGCCGGAGACTACTGCTGGCATAAGCCAAGTTTCAGTTTCTGGGAAAACTCCAGAAATCCCAGGGCAAAAACCAGGTGCAAGAGTAAAGGTAAATTGGAACCATAACCTTTAACCCTGCAACTTCAACTTAGTGATACGGATACCAAATGTCCAGCATTTCTGAAGTAGATATATTTTCTGAGACAATTTGGCAATTCCTTTCTATGACATTGCTGAAAAAAAAAGAGGACACTTTGGGATTGGAGAAGATCTGAATTTTCCAGGTTAGATACAAGAAAGATAAAATGTGGAATATATAGGAGGAAAGAACAGTCTCAGTTTACAGCCTATTTCACATGCCCAAAAACACAAAAGTCATTTTCCACTGTTCACTGCTTTAGAACACAATTTCCATGC
The DNA here is from genome assembly GCF_036365525.1 of Heterodontus francisci. Taxonomy (NCBI): domain Eukaryota; kingdom Metazoa; phylum Chordata; class Chondrichthyes; order Heterodontiformes; family Heterodontidae; genus Heterodontus; species Heterodontus francisci. The sequence goes on from NC_090383.1 coordinate 50,753,851, forward strand.
CATCAACTATGACTTGATCTGTAAACCTAGATTAATTACATCACCGACAGCTTTAACATGCAGCAGCATTCTACTGAATCATTTAATGTATTCACTAAGTCATGTTTTTAAATAAATCTGTACCTCAAAAAAGTATTGAATCAAAATAATTTGAGACAGCTCATCCTTTCCCCATTGAATAGCAGAATTTATGCTTTTAAAGGAAGAAACTGGCAATTGCCGCATGAAGCCTGGCTACAAATGAAAACAGTGAGACTTAGAAAAATAATGGTATAAAGTGCAATATCCAGCAAAGTTATGGGTAGAAGAAACAGACTTTCATCTATTGCAGTACTGGTGATTATACAATTCACAGGGTAACTGCGATCCTTCCGAGTCTGTTGTAACCCTCAATCTGGATACAATCCAATCCCACAATTTTCACCTGATCAATGGTTTGTGTGCTGGAACTACATGTTGAGAGGATAGTGCTGTGTCAGCCGAATCACGTTAATCATAATTAAAACAGGGACTTGAATTGATGACTTTTAATGGCCAGTATACCACTCCAGGTTCAACCTGCCAGCCTAATTCTCCCTTATTTGGAAGATCACAATCTTATGTCCTATCACAGGAGCATCAGGTTGTCAACTCTGGTTACAGGCATTTCTGGAGGTTTGGTTATGTGACATTTGAGATAGGAAATTTATATTGATCAACTGAATTGCTGGAGGCCACGCTCAGGGACAAATTCCCAAATCCAGCAAATTCCCAGTTGTCCTGGGGAGTTAGGAACCCAACTGGAGCATCCAGTATATGGCTGTACTGAGTTACTAATTCCTCTGGTGACTGAAAGATAGGAAAAGAATGCTGTGGAGGGTCACCATTCCCAGGCCTTCTAGAACAAAGAGTAACTTGCATTTATTTTTTCCTCCTTGTTTCTCTCAATGGAAAAGAACAGAAACACTAAAGTGGGACTCGCCTGGGGGCTGGATTGGGGCGGGGGGGGGGTGGAGAAAAGGGCACAAGAGTGGGCAAGTGAGGGCAGAAGGAGAAAATGGGGAAGAGTAAAATAATAACTTCTATTTATGTAGCACCTTTAAATGTAATAAGACATCCCAAGGCATTCACAGGGGCATTATAAAAGATATGACAGCAAATCTCATCTGGATGCGTTGGGCAGATGAGAAGTTTAACCAAAGCGTGGATTTTATGGAGTGTTTTAAAGGAGGAAAAATTAGGAGAGAGGCTGAGAGGCTTAGGGAAAGCATTCCAGAGCTTCGGGTCTAGGCAGCTGAAGGCACAGCTACCACAATGGAGCATTAAAATCGGGGAGATGCATCAATGGGCCAAATGGCCTCCTTGGGCACCATAATGATGTGATGACAATTCGATGAGTACATAGTTGTGCTGATAGTTGTGGGACTAGAGGAGATTAAAGATATAGGGAACAATGAGGCCATGCAGCAATTTATTTATTTATTTAGAGATACAGCACTGAAACAGGCCCTTCGGCCCACCGAGTCTGTGCCGACCAACAACCACCCATTTATACTAACCCTACAGTAATCCCATATTCCCCATCACCTTACTACACTAGGGGCAATTTACAGCGGCCAATTTACCTATCACCTGCAAGTCTTTGGATGTGGGAGGAAACTGGAGCACCGGGCGAAAACCCACGCAGACACAGGGAGAACTTGCAAACTCTGCACAGGCAGTACCCAGAATCGAACCCGGGTCCCTGGAGCTGTGAGGCTGCGGTGCTAACCACTGCGCCACTTTGCAAACAAGGATGAGAATTTTTTTTTATAAAATCGAGGCATTGTTTAACTGGGAGCCAATGTTGGTCAGCGAGCACAGAGGTGATGGGTGAACATGACTTGCACGAGTTAGGATACAGGCAGCAGAGTTTTGGATGACGTCAGTTTTATACAGCGTAGAACTTGAGATGCTGGCCATAGTTGGATTAACCATGCCTAAGAGGTAAAAAGGGCATGAATGAAGTTTCAGCAGCAGATCAGCTGAGGTGGGGCGGAGTCAAGTAATGTTATGGAGGTGGAAATAAGCGGTCTTGGTGATGGCTTGGCCATGTGGTCAGAAGCTTATTTCAGGGTCAAATATGACACCAAGGTTGTAAGCAATCAGGTTCAGCCTCAGAGATTTGCCAGGGAAAGGGATCGAGTCTGCGGCTGGGCAACAGTTTGTAGTAGTGACTAAAGACAATGGTTTCAGTCTTCCCAATCTTTACTTGGAGGAAATATCTACTCATCCAGTACTGGATGTCGGACAAGCAGTCTCACAGTTTAGAGACAGCGTCACACTCACACATGGAGAAATTATGAACTACATAATGAACTTATAAAACAAACCCAAAATGGGCACATTTTCTGAAAAAACAAACTGGGGTCAAGAGGTCAGGTGACCTTCTCCTATACTGTGAATACACATGGAAACTACAAGAACCCCGAGTCAATCTTCATGTCTGGACCAGCCTTGAATAAGGCATCAAAATACAAATGGCCACTCTGTGTTAATGCTACCTCTATTCAACAAATTGGGTTAACAATGTCATGGCAGGCATGGTGTCTCCAAATTCAAACTCAAATGTATGGGTGTAGAAAAACTCCACTTTATCAAAATGGAATGAAGATGGGCGAAACGGAGACCCCATTGTCTAACAATGGCTTCAGCATCAGACACCATTTATGAGGACAATGAAGAGAAACCATTGTCACATGACAGAAACCAGGGGTCTGATAAGGAGTTTAATAAAAGTATCTGCTGGGCAGACAAAGGGAGATTCAGGAAAGAGATTTCACCTGCTCCAGCAGAAGGAGGACTCTGCCCATGAACATAATTTTTTAAACTACAAGTAGACAATTTCTGGAAATGGCCTTGAACTCTATACCCGAGAAATGCACCAGGGTTTTCGACATTGAACTGAAACTGAGACAACATCAACAAATTGAAGTTTGCAACAACGCATTCGCCCTCCTGAAACTTTCCAAGCTTTGTCTTCAGTGAATCAGGAAAAAGGAAAAACAGGCCTGCACCTTTTTTTAAAAATCTTCACCCCCAGGCAAGAATGTAAGGTTTACAATGAACTCTTAAAACCCATCAGACCTAAATGCATGGTATCTTTTAATCTCTATCTTTTCTTTTGTGTGTGTCTGTGTGCGCGAGAGTGTGGGTGAAGTTGCAAATATTTTTCAGGTGTTGTTTAATAAGCATTCATCTTTCTTTAAACCTGTTATTTGTCTGCTTGTTAACCAAGAAATGGCTGTTACAGACAAAGCCAACTGTAGCAGTTGAGATTGAGGTGTGGGCGTCATGTGTGCAGAGGTGCGACTCCTATACCTTCATTGTTACATTTTTTCTTTCTTTCCAAACCAAAAAAAAAATAAAATCCAAAGATTTTCATTTTTTTCCTTTTGGTGGGGGGGGGGGGGTGGGTGACACTCACGTAAAGTGCAGCGATTGCACCTACAAGAATTCATCCTGAAGCGTTATAAAAATTGACTTTTCTTCCAGAACGGTGGACAATCCATTTCAAAATGGCTGCTGAAGGTCATACGATCTTATTTGTGTATTCAAACATCTACTGTCTGGCAAGGACAAAAGAATACATTCAAAGATAAGAGGTGACAATTGCACCCATCCTAAATCCATCAAGAGACATTTTTGAATTGAATAGGTTCTTCTGAAACAAAGAAGGTGTGAAGTAGCCACATGCTGGGCCATTGTCGGTCACCACAGGGAGGAAAATTCTGTCTCTCAACAGAAGCGAGATGTGAGAAAATTTTAGCTTTAAAAAGGTAGCTCCCTGAAGAGAGGGGGAGACCCAGGAAGAAGCATGACAAAAATTTGCCCAGCTGAGAGCTGGGAGAAAAATTGAACAAGCCAAGAAGGAAGGTGCCCCCCTGTGAATTCTACATTTTCAACTTGTGCAGCAGTGAATTGGAAATGATCCTTTGTTTTCAAACTAAACTTTCAACCAAGAGAAATCTACAAAGCCCTCAGGTCTGCAATCAAACAGAAATTGACCTTCAAGAGAATTCAACAGTTTTACCATGAACCCCAAAACCCTATCGCACTTAAAACCACTTACCACTTTTTCATTTCTATCTGTATATACTTGTGAGTGTGTGTGCACGCACGCGAGTGAATGCATGAGTGTGTGCAGTTGCCACACTTTAAGGATAAGCATATTGCTCAATAAATTCTACATAATGAGTACTTTGCCACTGTCTTCACAAAGGAGAGGGATGATGCAGACATTGTAGTTAAAGAGGAGTATGAAATATTAGATACTATAAGCATAGTGAGAGAGGAAGTACTAGAGGGTCTGACATCCTTGAAAGTGGATAAATCACCAGGGCAAGATGGATTGTATCCCAGACTGTTAAAGGAAGCCAGGGAGGAAATAGCGGATGCTGAGGATCATCTTCAAATCCTCACTAGATACAGGCGAGGTACCAGAGGATTGGAGGTCTGCGAACGTTGTACCATTGTTTAAAAAGAGTGCGTGGGATAGACTAAATAATTATAGGCTTGCCAGTCTGACCTCCGTGGTGGGTAACTTATTAGAATCAGTTCTGAGAGATAGGATAAACTTTCACTTAGAAAGGCAGAGATTAATCAGGGATAGTCAGCATGGATTAGTTAAGGGAAGGTCATGTCTTACCAACTTAATTGAATTTTCTGAGGAAGTAACAAGGAGGATTGATTAGGGTAGTGCAGTGGATGTTGTCAAGATTTTAGTAAGGGATTTGACAAGGTCCCACATGGCAGACTGGTCAGAAAAGTAAAAGCCCATGGGATACAGGGGAATGTGGCAAGTTGAATCTAAAATTTGCTCAGTGACAAGAAACAAAGGGGAATGGTCAACGGATGTTTTTGCGAATGGAAGGCAGTTTCCAGTGGCGTTCCACAGGGCTCAGTGTTGGGTCCCTTGTTGTTTCTGGTATATATTAACGATTTGTAATTAAATGTGGGAGGCATGACTGGGAGATGACACAAAAATTGGCTGTGTAGTTGATAAAGAAGATTGCTGTAGACTCCAGAATTATATCAATGGTTTGGTTGAGTGGGCGGAGAAGTGGCAAATGGAATTCAATCTGGAGGTGGTGAGGTAATGCATTTGTGGAGGGCAAACAAAGCAAGGGAATACATGATAAACAGGAGGATATTGAGAGGGGCAGAAGAAGTGAGAGACCTTGGAGTGCATGTCCACAGGTCCCCGATGGCTGCAGGACAGGCAAATAAAGTGGTGAAGGTGGCATATGGAATGCTTTCCTTTATTGGCTGAGGTATAGAATACAAAAGCAGGGATGTAATGTTGGAACTGTATAAAATGCAGGTTAGACCACAGCTGGAGTATTACGTACAATTCTGGTCACCATACTACACGAAGGACATAATTGTTCTGGAGAGAATACAGAGGAGATTTACAAGAATGTTGTCAGGGCTTGAAAATTGCAGCTATGAGGGTTGTTTAACCTTAGAACAGAGGCGGCAGAGGGGTGACTTAATTGAGGTGTACAAAACTATGAGGGGCCTAGATAGAGTAGAGAGGAAGGACCTGTTTCCCCTAGCGGAAAGGTCAATTACCACGGAGCACAGATTTAAGGTGATTGGTAAAAGGATTAGAGGGAACATGAGGAAAATCTTTTTCACCCAAAGGGTGCTGGGTGTCTGGAATTCACTGCCCGGATCGGTGGTGGAGGCAAAAATCCTCAACTCATTTAAAAAGGTACCTGAACCTGCACCCTGCAAGGCTACGGACCAGATGCGGCAAGGTGGGATTAGATTGGGTGGCTAGATTTTTCGGCTGCCGCAAACATGATGGGCTGAATGGCCTCTTTCTGTGCCATAACTTTTCTATGGTTCTAAATAATTAATCTTCTGTTTTAAAACTACAAGAAAATCTGTCACTGATTATTTGACAAATAAATCACAAATTAAAACCCTAACAACAACAACACTTGCTGTGGGAGTTGAACCACCCACAGCCCACATCACGTGGCCATAACACTCACCCCTCCCTATCTCTGTAATTTCCTCTAGCCGCTCAACCCTCCTAGATATCTGCACTCTAATTCTGGCCTCTTATGCATCCCCCATTATAACAGCTCCATCATTGGTGGCCACACCTTCAGTTGCCTATGCCCTAATCTCTGGAATACCCTCCCTCCACCTCTAATTCGCTTTCCTCATTTAAGACACTCCTTAAAACCTACCTCTTTAACGAAGCTGTTGGTCATCTGATCCAATATTTCCTTTTGTGGCTTGGTGTCATATTTTGTTTTATGCTGTTCCTGTGAAGCACCTTGGGACATTTTATTACGGTGAAGGTGCTATATAAATGTAAGTTGTTGTTGGTGGCCTATGAACTTCCCCTCATAAGCACTTATCTTATTCACCACAACTGTTCCTTGTGTTTGTGCATTCTTACATTCTCTGCATAAAGAAGTTTCTCCTAAATTCTCTATTGATTTATTAGTTTCTGATATTTATGATCAATCTTTCCTCTAAGCTGTGCAGTAGCACAGCAACCCAGAAGTTCCCACGCAGGCAGAGCACAAATTGTCCCCTTTAAATTACTAGGCGCGTGTGGCCTTGCACACTTAAATGAATAGGCTGCTCACAACAAAATATTAGAAGGGAAGCTGTTTATAACCTGTAGTTTTGGACTCCCTGCAAGGAGAAACATTTTCTCTATCTACCCTATCAAACACTTCCATAATCTGGAAGACTTATCAGGTCACCCCTCAGCCTTCTCTTTCCTGCAGAATGGAGCTCCAGAATGCTTAGCCTTCTCTGATAAGTATATCCTCTCAGTTCTGGTATTATCCTTGTGAATCTCATTTACACCTTCTCCAGTGCCTCTACATCCTCTTTATAATCTGCAGACCAGACCTGTGAATGTGGTCTAATTGAGCTTCCATACAAGTATAACATTAACTTCTCTGCTTCACAATTGCATCCCTCTAGAATTCAACCCAGTGCTTTTTTTTTTCCATTTTAAATATAAGGCTTTATTAACCAGTGATGCTACTTTGTGATTTGTGTATCTGTCGCCCAAATCTCTGCTTCTCTACTCATTTGGACTCATTATCGAAGCAGTATGTAGCCGCCTTATTCTTCCTACCAAAACACACCAGCTTATATTTATCTATATTAGAAGTAATTTACCAATTACATGCCCATTTTGCAAGTTTAATATCTTCTGGCATTTTGTCACATTCTTCCTCAGTATTAACAACACCCGCAATTTGGTGTCATCTGATTCCAGAGTCCAAATGATTAATGTAAATTTTGAACAGTCGTCCCAGCACTGAACTTTGTGGAACACCACTTGCCAGTCCAAATAGCTATACTCAACTCTTACTGTTTTCTGTCCAGTTACTTGTTCCCTGACTCCATGTGCTCTGATATTAGTCATAAGTTTATTCTCCGGTACTTTAGCAATCGCCTTATGAAAATCCAAATATTGCTACAATACCCTTCTGCTACATCTACTACAATACCCTTGTCTACTCTGTTACTTCTTCTAAGAATCCGATCAATAACTGCAGACAAGACAGTTCTTCCCAGTTATTAAAATGTAAATGGTGGCAGATCAGCCTACAAGAGTTGATTTCAACAGTTAATCTTTTTTGGCATCAGCTGCTTTTATACTACATGCCTCTCCTTTCCATTGTGAAACCATTCCTTCCAAATGATTTGATAGATCAGCTGCAAACATATCTTTTTGTGGACACAATTTGGTTGCTTTAAATTATAATTGAACAGCTGTGATTCAGAACAGCTGAATCAGAAGTGAAAGGACAGTGAACTGAGCTTAACAGGCAGGCTCATGACCCATATGCATGCATGCAGCTGGCTGCTATTATAACCATGTTTATGTTTGTGCTGTGAGGAAACACGTCAAGCATGCGGCAGGAGTGTGGGCAAATTTTTAACATACTAATATACGAATTAGGAGAAGTAGGCCATTCGGCCCCTCGAGCCTGCTCCGCCATTCAATAAGATCATGGCTGATCTGTTTGTCTCTCGAATTCCACACTCCCATCTACCCCAGATAACCTTTGATTCCCTTGCCTAATAAGAATCTATCTACCCTGCCTTAAAAATCTTCAATGACCCTGCCTTCACCACCTTCTGAGGCAGAGAGTTCCAAAGTCTCTCAACCCCCAGAAAACATTTCTCTTCATCTCTGTCCTAAAGGGGTGACCCCTAAATTTAAAACAGTGCCCCCTAGTTCAGGACTCACCCATAAGAGGAAACATCCTTTCCACATCCACCTTGTCAAGACCATTCAGTATCTGATATACTTCAATCAAGGGGCGGCACAGTGGCGCAGTGGTTAGCACCGCAGCCTCACAGCTCCAGGGACCCGGGTTCGATTCCGGGTACTGCCTGTGTGGAGTTTGCAAGTTCTCCTTGTGTCTGCGTGGGTTTTCTCCGGGTGCTCCGGTTTCCTCCCACAAGCCAAAAGACTTGCAGGTTGATAGGTAAATTGGCCATTATAAATTGTCACTAGTATAGGTAGGTGGTAGGGAAATATAGGGACAGGTGGGGATGTTTGGTAGGAATATGGAATTAGTGTAGGATTAGTATAAATGGGTGGTTGATGTTCGGCACAGACTCGGTGGGCCGAAGGGCCTGTTTCAGTGCTGTATCTCTAATCAAATCTAAGTCTCCCCTCACTCTTCTAAACTCCAGTGAAAACAAGCCCAGTCTGTCCAACCTTTCCTCATAAGACAACCCACTCATTCCAGATATCAATCTAGTAAACCTCCTCTGAACCGCCTCCAACGCATTCACATCCTTCCTTAAATAAGGAGACCAGAACTGCACACAGTATTCGAGATGTGGTCTCACCAATGCCCTGTATATCTGAAGCAAAACATCCTTACTTTTATTTTCAACTCCTCTCGTAATAAAGCATAACATTCCATTAGCTTTATCACTTGCTGCACCTGTATGTTAACTTTTTGTGACTCATGCATTAGAACACCTAGATCGCTCTGCACCTCTGTTCTGCAGTCATTCTCCATTTATGTAATACTCTTATTTGTTCTTCCTGCCAAAGTGAACAACTTCACATTTTCCCACATTATACTCCATCTGCCAGATTTTTGCCCACTCTCAACCGATCTATATCAGTCTGCAAGCCCCTTATGTTCTCTTTACAACATACTTTCTTACTTATCTTTGTGTCATCTGCAAATTTAGCTGCCATGACATTGCTCCCCTCATCTAACTCATTGATATAAATTGTAAAAAGTTGAGGCCCCTGCGGAACTCCACTCTTCACTTTCGACATTTCTGGTCAGTTTTCACAGCTTCTGTAAGGTTCTGAAAGGAGTTATGAGCATGATCCCGAAGCAAGTCACTGTCCTTGTCCACAAATTAATTATCCCAATGTAACATAAGGAGTTCAAACAGATTGATATCAACTATTCCAAGTTTTGATTTAGCAATTTAAGACATCAAAGCCTTATGAACATTTTACACTATTTGCTATTTTATACAAGAACCACAACAGGAAAAACATCAGCTTACTTTAATTTAGAAAATAATGAAAATGGAAAGTTCAATCTATGCAGTTCCATTTCATAATATTGACCATTTGAAAGTGCATTTAACATACAAATCAATAACTTGCACTAATTCATTACAGGCAATAAGAAAAAATGACTAGGCACTAGATGAGAATCAGCTGTTCTTTCAATTTTTCCTCAACTATAGTGTTTATAATTATATGCAGTAACTCACTGAGAAACATCACAGCATGATGAATTGATTTGAATTGCTGATTACATAAAAGGTCATTCCAATTGTTCCAATTTAATTTGCAATGCAGATGATTGCTGTAAATGTGACAGATTTAGAAAAATGTTTCCACTAATGGACATGATCTATCATCAACAGGGCTTCAAAAGACAGCTACGTCAAGGCAGATCTTGTGACAACTGATGAACAGGATATAAAGAACTGGAACTGAAAGTGAATGACAGTAGACATACTACTGGCCATCATGTGCAGAATGATAGATTGCTGGGAGTTCAAACCATAGACCATACAGCAGCAGGCTGCAAAACAAACTGTACCAAAAGGTTTTAATCCCTTGTATGATTGACAAACACTTTTTTTAAAAAGGGGCTTTTTTAGCTATTAACCTTTAACTGCTTTTCATTCCTTTTCCAATTTCCTCCCTCCTCTCCTGAAGATACTGACTCATGTCTGGATACAGTTCCATGGGTAGCACAACCTTCCAGTACCTCACCCAAGTGGCCATGCCTCATCAGTGAGCCAGAACTAACTTGAAACAGACAGGGAATAGAAGCAAGGGAAAAGGTTCAGAAATGACATCATTCTGCTGCAATATCTACCGTAGGATTCTTTCAATAAATGTTGAAACAGCACAACCTTACAGCCATTTTATATGGTTGGGTAGTAAATGACAGAGCACTATACCATCTTAACACTGAGAAACTGCGTGAACATCTGAATGACATCAGGACATAATTGTAACATAACTAAAAAATGATCCTGGCACCAGTACAAAATCCTGCTGCAAAATTGGATGGGTGCTAAATGAGCAAAGATCTGGTGTAATGATCCAATCAGTTATGTCCTGTTAATACAAAGCAAAAAAATCTACCCGATTGAGTGTTCACAACTAATTTACGATGGGGGCCATCTATCAAATTCTAATCTATCCCTCACCTAATTTGCGCACACATATACTTACTACAAAGGGCCCTGGATTGTGATCAGGAGCAGGAACACTGGTTGATCTTTTTCCTTCCCAGCCCAGCAATCAAGTCAATTGATAGGTAGATGACCTCTGCAGAACCTCAGGCCATGAACCCGGAGGTCTTCACAGTCAGTGTGGTTCAGTATTACACCAAACTGTGGTTTTAGGCCATCAGGGGCAATGGCTGGAATTTTACGTTGGAATGAATTCCTCGTCACAGTCCTAAATGGCCTGCCCCTCATTCTGAGACGGTGTCCCCTGGTTAGAGATTCCCCAGCCAGGGGAAACCTCCTTCCTGCATCTACCCTGTCGAGCCCTGTAAGAATTTTGTGTTCTTGAATGAGATCACCTCTCATTCTACTAAACTCCAGAGAATAAAGGCCCAGTCTGTTTAGTCTTTTCTCATAGGACAATCCCTCCATCCCAGGAATTAGTTTGGTGAACCTTTGTGGCACTCCCTCTATGGCAAGTATATCTTTCCTTAGGTAAGGAGACCAAAACTGTACAAAATACTCCATGTGCGGTCTCACCAAGCCTCTGTATAATTGCGGAAGATACCTTTACTCCTATACTCAAAGTCTCTTGTAATAAAGACCAACTTACATTTGCTTTCTTAATTGCTTGCTGTACCTGCATGTTAGCTTTCAGTGACTCATGAACAGGACACCCAATTCCCTTTGAAGTTCAACACTTCCCAGCCTCTCTCCATTTAAGAAATACTCTGTTTCTGTTTTTCCTACAAAAGTGGATAACCTTTCATTTCTTCACATTGTATTCCATCTGGCAAATTTTTGCCCACTTAGCCTGTCCAAATCCCCTGCAAGCATCTTTGCATCCTCCTCAACTCACACTTCCATCTAGTTTCGTGTCATCTGCAAACTTGGAAATATTACATAGAACCATAGAAAACTTATGACACAGGAGGCCGCCATTCAGCCCATCATGTCAGTGTTGGCTGAAAAAACTAGCCACCCAATCTAATCCCACCTTCCAGCACCTGGTCCATTGCTTTGAAGGTTACAGCATTTCAGGTGCATGTCCAGGTACCTTTTAAATGAGTTAAGGGTTTCTGCCTCCACCACCATTCCTGGCATTGAATTCCAGACACCCACCATCCTCTGGGTGAAAATGTTATTCCTCATGCCCCCTCTAATCCTTCTACCAATCACCTTAAATCTGTGCACACTGGTAATTGACCTCTCCGCTACGGGAAACATTTCCTTCCGGTCTACATTTAATCCCCACATCCAAATCATCGATATAGATTGTGAACAGCTGGGGCAAAAGCACTGATCCTGGTCATATCCCACTAGTCACAGCCTGCCAACCTGAAAATGAGCCATTTATTCCTACTCTGTTTTCTATCTGTTAACCAGTTCTCAATCCATGCCAGTATATTACCCCAATCTCGTGCTGTAATTTTTACAAACCCCTTGTGTGGGACCTTATCAAAAGCTTTCTGAAAATCCAAGTGCGCCACATCCACCGATTCCCCCTTATCTATTCTGCTAGTTACATCCTCGAAAAACGCCAACAGGTTTGTTAAATATAATTTCCCTTTTATAAATCCATGTTGACTCTGCAATCTTACCATTATTTTCTAAGTGTCCTGTTATCACATCCTTTATTATCGATTCTAGCATTTTCACCATGACTGATGTTCGACTAACAGGTCTATAGTTCCCCATTTTCTCTGTCCCTCCTTTCTTAAATAGTGGCATTACAATTGCCACCTTCCAATCTGCAGGAACCATTCCGGGGTCTACTGAATTTTGGAAGATGATCACCAATGCATCTACTATTGCTACAGCCACCTCTTTCAACACTTTGGGATGTACATCAGGTCCAGGGGATTCAAGCCTGCTCCGTCACTTGATAAGATCATGTCTGATCTGGTTTTGGTCTCAACTCAACTTTCCTGCCTGCCCCCCAAAACCCCCGACTCCCTTGTCTGTCAAAAATCTATCAAACTCAGCCTTGAATAAATTCAATGACCCAGCCTCCACTGTTTTCTGGGCAAGAGAATTCCACAGACTAACGACCCTTTGAGAAAAAAAAGATTCTCATTTTCATCTTAAAAGGGAGACCTTAAACTGTGTCCCCTAATTCTAGTCTCCCCCACAAGAGGAAACATTGTCTTGGTATCCACTCTATCAAGTCCCCTCAGGATCTTGTATGTTTCAATAAGATCACCTTTCATTCTTCTAAACTTCAATGGGTATAGGCCCAACCTGAGCAATCTTTCTTCATAAATTAAGCCCTTCATCCCCAGAATTATTTGAGTGAACCTTCTCTGAACTGCTTCTAACATTATTATATCTTTTTTCAAATAAGGGTACCAAAACTGTTCACAGTACTCCAGATGTGGTCTCTCAAGGTCCTGTACAGTTGCAGTAAAACTTCCCTACTTTTATACAGAAGAACATAAGAACTAGGAGCAGGAGTAGGCAATTCAGCCCCATCAAGCCTGCTCCGCCATTCAATATAATCAATCATCGCTGATCTCATCTCAGCCTCAACTCCACTTTCCTGCCCGTTCTCCATAACCCTTCAATGCATTACTAATTAAAAATCTGTCTATCTCCTCCTTAAATTTACTCAATGTCCCGGCAACCACCGCACTCTGGGGTAGTGAATTCCACAGATTCACAACCCTGTGAGAGAAGTAATTTCTCCTCATCTCTGTTTTAAATCTACTACCCCTCATCCTAAAACTATGATCTCTTGTTTTACATTGCCCCACAAGACGAAACATCCGCTCTACGTCTACTTTGTCAATCCCCTTAATCATCTCATATACCTCAATCAGATCTCCTCTCATTCTTCTATACTCCAGACAGTAAGGACCTAAACTGCTCAATCTCTCTTCATAAGACAAACCCCTCATCTCTGGAATCAATCTAGTGAACCTCCTCTGAACTGCCTCCAATGCAACTACATCTCGAAAGTAAGGGGACCAAAACCGTACACAATACTCCAGGTGCGGTCTCACTAATGCCTTGTCCAGTTGCAGCAACACTTCCCTACTTTTATACTCTATTCCTTTAGCAATAAATGCCAAAATTCCATTTGCCTTCCATATTGCCAGCTGTACCTGCCTACTAGTTTTCAGCGAATCATGCACGAGGACACCCAGATCCCTCTGCATTGAAGCACTCTGAAGTTTCTCTCCATTTAGATAATAATTCGCCTTTCTATTCTTCCGACCAAAATGGATAACTTTACACTTATCCATGTTAAACGCGATCCGTCAAATTTTGGTCCATTCACCTTATCTATCTATATCCATTTGTAAATTTCTTATTGCTTTATTGCAATTTACAATCCCACTTATTTTAGCGTCATCTGCAAATTTGGCTATAGTACCTTCTATCCCTGCATCCAAGTCATTACTACAGATTGTAAATAGTTGGGGCCAGACGATCGAACCCTGTGGCACCCCACTAGTTACATCTTGCTAGCCAGAAAAAGACCCATTTATCCCGACTCGGTTTTCTATTGGTTAGGCAATCCTCTATCCAAGCTAATAAATTGCCCCAACCCCATGTGATCTTACCTTGTGTATTAACCTTTTGTGAGGCACCTTATCAAATGCCTTCTGGAAGTCCAGATATACTACATCTACAGGATCCCCATTATCCATTTTGCTTGTTACAGCTTCGAAGAACTCTAGCAAATTAGTCAAGCACGATTTACCCTTCATAAAACCATGCTGACTCTGATGGATTGCATTTTGACTTTCTAAATGTCCTGTTATTACTTCCTTAATAATGGATTCTAACAATTTCCCAATGACAGATGTTAAACTAACTGGTCTATAGTTTCCTACTTTCTGCCTGCCTCCCTTTTTGAATAAGGGTGTTATATTAGCTTCTTTCCAATCCACTGGAACCTTAACCGCATCCAGGGAATTTTGGATTATAACCAATGGATCCACTATCTCAGCTGCTACTTCCCTTAAGACCCTAGGATGTTGGCCATTAGGCCCTGGGGACTTGTCTGCCTTCAATCCCAATAGTTTGCTCAGTACTTTTTCCCTAGTGATGATGATTGTTCTAAGTTCCTCCCTTTCTATAACTTCTGAATTTCTTGTTACTATGCGATGGTACTAGTGTCCGCCACCGTGAAAACTGAGGCAAAATACTGATTTAATGTCTCCGTCATTTCTATGTTCCCCTCCATTAACTCCCCAGTCATCCTCCAAAGGACCAACATTCACTTTAGCTACTCTCTTCCCTTATATATACACATATAGAAGCTTTTGCTATCCGTTTTTATAATTGATTCCTCTTGCAATAAGTGCATCATTCCATTTGCTTTCCTAATACTTGCTGTACCTGCATACTAGTGTTTTGTGATTCATGTACCAGGATACCTGGATCCCTCCATCACCGAGTTCTGCAATCTTTCACCATTTAAATAGTGTACAGCTCTTCTATTCTTCCTGCCATAGTGAACAAGTTCATATTTTCCCACATTATACGCATTCTGCCAATTTTTTGCCCACTCATGTAACCTTTCTATATCCTTTTATAGACTCTTCTCCTCTCGACAACTTACTTCCCTTCCTATCTTGGTGTCATCAGCAAATTTAGCTACCATACATTCGGTCCCCTCATCCAAGTCATTGATATAATTTGTAAATAGTTGAGGCCCCAGCACTGATCCCTGTGGTACTCCACTAGTCACGGCTTGCCAACCCAAAAAAGACCTATTTATCCCTACTCTCTGCTTCCTGTTAGCTAATCAGTCCTTTATCCATGCTCATATGTTACCCCCTACACCATGTGCTCTTATCTTAGTCATAGAGATACAGCACTGAAACAGGCCCTTCGGCCCACCGACTCTGTGCCAACCAACAACCACTCATTTACACTAATCCTACATTAATCCCATATTCCCTACCACATCCCCACCATTCTCCTACCACCTACATACAGTAGGGGCAATTTACAATGGCCAATTTGCCTATCAACCTGCAAGTCTTTGGCTGTGGGAGGAAACCAGAGCACCCGGCGGAAACCGGGAGAATAGGGAGAACTTGCAAACTCCGCACAGGCAGTACCCAGAACCGAACCCGGGTCGCTGGAGCTGTGAGGCTGCGGTGCTAACTACTGCACTGCTGTGCATCTTGTGCAGTAACCTTTGATGTGGCACCTTATCAAATGCCTTTTGGAAATCCAAGTATGCCACATCTACAGGTTCCCTTTTATTTACCTTGCTTGTTACTTCCTCAAAGAACTCGAATAAATTAGTTGAACACTATTTCCCTTTCATAAAACCATGTTAAAAATTATTTTTTTGTGATAACCCCCTTTTAGCTGTATTAATCAAACTGCACCAAGTTACCACTCAAATATTTCAAGGAACTTTTGAGATTAAAAAAATGTTCTAAAACTCTGCCAGATTGCGGTGGTTCATGGCAGATTTTACCTTCAACGACAGACCAATGAATGAGTGCAAACTTGCAGGACGAAAAAAAAAAATCACTTCTGAAAACTAATGCAATTTTGGATGCAATCTGTACCTCGATTGCCAATTGTGCTCAAAGCGGAAACTGTATCCCCATTCATATTGCAGTGCTGAATATGGTAATGCCACTGCCTTCAGATTCAGAAAACAATAATTTGTGAATTGATTTTACTGTCTGCCTACAGAGACAAAGGAAATTTTTACTTCCATTGTCTCTGCCATTTTGTTGTCACTGCCAATAGGCTGAGTTTTCAGTTGTCCTTTCAAGGCCAGTGATTAAAGTGACATTACTGGGGAGCAGGACCTTTTTATGACTTGGGCTAAGTCTGCAGCCAGAATCAAAGTCACGAACATGACATTAGAGCAACATTGCATAAGTACATTATACAACCAGCAATGCGTAGACTGCAACATTTGAAATATCGTATCTGAAGAGCTAAAAAATCCAACAATGAACTAGCACAGTTGCAGTTAACTTTAAGCAAATGTTTTTTTAAAATAAACTTGGCATGCTCAAAATTATTTTTTTCTCAATTTAATCAAAAAATACCTTGCAAGCCATAATCAGTACATCGTCCACCGTTTGGTCTGGTTTGATACCCATGATCGCTGTTTGGTGGTCAGGGAAGCAGACACGAACAGTACACTCTGATGAGCTGTCCCAGACTGCACCCTCTGGTGCTGGAAAGTGGACATTCAAAGATCCATCCTGCTCATGCTGAAATAAAGTTAATATCAGTTAACCACAAAATAATTTTCCTTTCATTTTCTAAGACTGACAACTCTAATACCTTCAGCCAACATTCAAAAAGACCTTAACATTTAATATTGTTGAACTAAATTAACAAAGTAGTTTTATGTATTTTTTATTTGTTTGTGGGATGTGGGCATCACTGACTAGGCCAGCACTTATTGCCCTAGTCAACCACCTTGCTGTGGGTCTGGAGTCACATGTAGGCCAGACCAGATAAGGCCTTCCCTAAAGGACATTAGTGACTATATGTTTTCCCAGACTGTCAACAATGGTTTCATGGTCAGCATTAGACTAGCTTTTAATTCCAGATTAATTGAATTCAAATTTCACCATCTGCTGTGGTGGGATTTGAACCCATGCCCCCAGAGCATTAGCCTGGGCTCTGGATTACTAGTCCAGTGTCATTACCACTACGCCACCACCTCCTGAGTTACTAGCACTTGAACAAGAAAACGCTCAAATAAAAGCACTTCACTGGCAAAATTATGGCAGCTACAATGTTGCTATTTACATAAATCCATAGTGAGCCTAGAATTAGAGTGCAAACAACTGTAGAGTATCCCTGGATATGCCTGCATTACCATTGACATGGACAACCAGCTCCAATGAAATGGGGCAAGGGTAGTTGGAATATGCATGGAAACCTATTTGAGGCAAAATATAGTACCTGACCAGAATTCAAATAAAATTCTGAAATAAAACTGGAACAGTGAACACCCAAGTGGTTCTTCACTCTCAAGATTCTTAGAGTCAGTGTCATACAGCATAGAAACAGGCCCTTCAGCCCACCACGTCCATGCCGACCATAATGCCTATCTATACTAATCCCACCTGCCTGCATGAATTCCATATCCCTCGATGCCTTGCTCATTCAAGTACCTTTCCAGATGACTCTTCAAATGTTGCTACTGTTCCTGCCTCCACCACCTCCTCGGGCAGCTCATTCCACATACCCACTATTCTGTGTGTGAAAAATTTACCCCTTTGATCCCCTTTAAACCTCCTCCCTCTCACCTTAAATCTATGCCCTTCCGTTTTAGTCACCCCTACCATGGGAAACAGACTCTGGCTATCTACCCTATCCATACCGCTCAATTTTATATACCTCGATCATGACCCCTCACAGCCTCCATCGCTCCAGGGAAAACAGACCCAGCCTATCCAATCTCTCTTTATAACTCAAGCCCTCCAAACCTTGTGAATCTTTTCTGCACCTTCTCTGGCTTAAATCACATCTTTCCTGTAGTGCGGCGACCAGAACTGCACACAGTACTCCAAATGCAGCCTAACCAACAGTATGTACAACTGTAACATGACGTCCCAACTCTTGTACTCAATGCCTCGACCGATGAAGGCAAACATGCCATACGCCTTCTTCACCACCCTGTCTACCTGTGTTGCCATTTTCAGGGAACTATGTACTTGCACCCCAAGGTGTCTCTGCTCAACGACACTCCCCAGGGCCCTGCCATTCACTGTATATGTCCTGCCCTGGTTTAACTTCCCAAAATGCATCACTTCGCACTTGTCTGCATTAAATTCCATTTGCTACTCCCTTGCCCACTTTTCCAGTTGATCTATATCCTGTTATAACCTTAGACAACCTTCTTCACTGCCCACTATATCACCAATTTTGGTGTCATCTGCAAACTTACTAATCATGCCCCCTACATTCTCATCCAAGTCATTTATATATATGACAGAGGGCCCAGCACCGATCCCTGCGGCACACCACTGGTCACCGGCCTCCAATATGAAAAACAACCCTCTAGTACCACCTTCTGCCTCCTATCACCAAGCCAATTTTGTATCCAATTGACTAGCTCACCCTGAATCCCATGTGTTCGAACCTTCCGGACCAGCCTACCACGTGGGACCTTGTCAAAGGCCTCGTTGAAGTCCATGTAGACAACGTCCACCACCCTGCCCTCATCAATCCTCTTGGTCACCTCCTCAAAAGCTCAATCAAATTCGTGAGACATGATTGCCCACGCACAAAACCATGCTGACGATCCCTAATCAAACCTTGCCTTTCCAAATGCATATAAATCCTGTCTCTCAGAATTCCTTCCAATAACTTTCCCACCACTGATGGAAGGCTCACCGGCCTGTAGTTCCCTGCTGCCCTTCTTAAATAAAGGCACATTAGCTATCCTCCAGTCTTCCGGTACCTCACCCGTGGCTAACGATGATACAAAAATCTCTGCCAGGCCCCCAGCAATCTCCTCCCTTGCTTCCCATAGCATCCTAGGATACGCCTGGTCAGGCCCTAGGGATTTATCCACCTTAACGCACTTCAAAACCTCCAACACTACCTCCTTTGTAATGTTGATATGCTCCAGGATATTGCTGTTCCATCCCTTGAACTCATTCGCTTCCATGACCTTCTCCACAGTGAATAGAGAGGAGAAGTTTGGGCGGCACAGTGGCGCAGTGGTTAGCACTGCAGCCTCACAGCTCCAGGGACCCGGGTTCAATTCTGGGTACTGCCTGTGTGGCGTTTGCAAGTTCTCCCTGTGACCACGTGGGTTTTCGCTGGGTGCTCCGGTTTCCTCCCACCGCCAAAGACTTGCAGGTGATAGGTAAATTGGCCATTGCAAATTGCCCCTAGTGTAGGCAGGGAATATGGGATTACTGTAAGGTTAGTATAAATGGATGGTTCTTGGTCGGCACAGTCTCTGAGCCGAAGGGCCTGTTTCAGTGCTGTATCTCTAAATAAAAGTATTCATTTAAGACCTCTAACCAAGGGATTGAAACCTCAATTATAAGAGGCTGATGACTCACTCTCAAGCCTGGAACCCACTGACTAGAGTACTATCTTGTGATCATTCCCATGTATCTATTACTGTCCATATAAAATATCTGAGCCTTTAAGTTAAATTATACTGCTGCTTCAGATACCTGGCAACAATTGCATCATTTCAAGTTCTCCCAGAATCGAACGTTAAAAATTTCTCCTTGAAGTTTGGTTTCAACTCTGCTATTCCAGATTCATTGTTTTACAAAGAAAACTTCATGCGAAAAACATCAAAAGCAGAAAAATGCTGAACATTTGATAGCTAAACTGTTTCTGAACTCTCATAATTGGAACGCCAGTGAATTTTATAACTGGCTCAAACAAAAAAAGCTTCATTTTTATACGTATACTTTAGTTCTGCAAAGACTAAAATTTACTTCATCGTAAGTATATGGCATATGGCAAAGCAATACTTTCAACTGTAGTTCAGCAAGGTATTCCAGGACTCCAAGCCGACAACCTAATGTGACAGGATATGGAATATGAGGAGGAATTAAAAGCAACATATTATTTCAGAATTTCCCACCATTTCATTCCTACCTACACTTGTTTCCAGTTGGGTGTTAACATCAGTGAACCCTAGCACTAAAGTTAATTCACTTACAAAAAGGAAAACTCAAAAGAAAGCCTCTACTGTGTAACATGGCAATACTGTCTGCAACCATTTCTTGCTGGATGAATAAAGTATTAGCAACAGAAAAGGAAATAATGTTTTATGGAAACATTATCGCTCGTCAATGGGTGGTTTAATAAGTTTTACTGCCTTTCCATACTGGTATGAAAATATATACTTAGCAGTAAACTGCTGTAACAGTTTCATCTATTCATTGGAACCATTTATTTGATGATTGCAAAATAAATACTAGATCCTGGAAATACATTTGACTAAACAAGAAAATAATCACTGCTGAGAAGATTCTTCAAAATAATATCTACCACCACATAGTAAACTGAAAAATCAGATGTCAAAATGATACCTTCTACATCACTCAGCAAAATCTCTAATACAAATGCGAAATGGAACAAGAGTTCGAGTTTACCTTTTGGCAAATAGGATTTTTTTTAAAACATGCATTAAATCATTGGATTGTATACACTGAATTAGTGAAATTATGCTGAATACTACAGAATTGGGAGATGTGCTATCATTCCCAGCTCTACCTCGCCGCCTCATCTCTCCACTCCTCCACTGTTGCTGTATTTTCAGACCGTTTAACCAACATCCAGCACAGAATGAGAAGAAATTTCCTCCATTAAACATCAGGAAGACTGAAGCCATTGTTTACAATCCCAGCTCCAAACTGTGTTCCCTAGCCACCGACTCCATCCCTCTCCCTGTCAACAGTCTGAGACGAAACAAGTCTGTTCACAACCTTTGCTTCATAGTTGACCCGGAGATGAGCTTCCAACCACACATTGGCACCATCACTAAGATTGCCCATTTCCACCTCTAACATTGCCCTGTCTCTCAGCTCACCAGCTACTGAAACCCTTATTCATGCCTTTGTTACCTCTAGACTTGACTATTCCAATACACTCCTGGCTGCTTTCCTGAATTCTACCATTCTTAAACTGGACGTCATCCAAAACTCTGCTGTCCATGTCTTAACTCACACCAAGTCCCATTCCCCTATCACCCCTGTGCTCGCTGACCTACACCAGCTCCCAGTCAAGCAACACCTTGATTTTAAAATTCTCATCCTCGTTTTCAAACCCCTCCATGGCCTTGCCCCTCCCCGTCTCCAATTTCCTCCAGCCCCACAACCCTCCGATATAGCTGCGCTCATCTAATTCTGGCCTCTTGGGCATCCCCGATTTTAATTGTTCCATCAATGGTGGCCACACTTTCTGTTGCCTCGGCCCTAAGCTCTGGAATTCTCACCTCATACCTCATCTATCTCTCTACTTCGCTTTCCTCTTTTAAGATACTCCTTAAAATCTACCTCTTTGATCAAGCCTTTGGTCATCTGACCTAATATCCTCATATGTGGCTCGGTATCATATTTTGTTTTATAATATCCTGTGAAGTGCCTTGGGAGGTTTTATTAAAGTAGAGGCTCTATACAAGTTATTGCTCAGTGACTGAAGAATATAGAGTACACTCTGGGCAGAATTTAGTGACACCATTAGGAGTGGGAATGGAGGCATGGGTTGGGTTGGGAGTGGGGGGTGGAGGGGCGGGGGAGTGGAAAATAGAGACGGACATGTCCGCCCAGAAATCTGATGTGACATTGGTTTCGGATTTAGTCAGTGGCGTGAAAATTCCAATGCAGTGTCACCACCCCGCTGTGACAGGACTGCAGTTTAAATTGTTGAACAGGTCACTAATACATCAGCATGCAACTGATCGCTATTCATTTGGGGGTGTGGAATTAAGTGAACAGTGGGCAGGCCTCATGTGCATTCAGTTCTTTGGCTGTTGGAAGGTGGCAGCACTGAGGCGAGACCTCAGTGCCAACATGGGAAGGCAGCCATGGAAAACAGTGGGTAGGGGAAAGAGTGGGGAGCGCAGGCCACTGTTGGCCTGCAGTGCTGTGCCCTCTGCACAGGTGGGCTAGGTCTCTGATGGGAGGGTTCAGTGGCCATACTGCCAGATGTTACAGTCCGGTGGCCACAGTACTGGGTGCTGGCTGGTGCTCAGCAAGGGTGGGCACTGAGAGCCATTAACGGGTATTCCACAGGAAGCAACAAAGGTGTAAGGCAAGTTCATCTCTGTAAAGAGTGTGTTTGGGAGGCCTACTGATGAGCTGGCATGGGTCTCATATACCCTGTCTTTGTTGAACCCTTCCTCCCCCCACCACCAACCCCCTTGGCGTGATGCAACGCCTCAAACAGAGGAAGGACCAGGAGGCAGCTGAGCCTGCCCATAGCTCCATGTCGAGAATGACAACAGCCAGCCATTCCAAGAAGAGCCTATGAGATCACGGAGAGTACCGGACCTGCCTCGGCTATCTCCAAATGTCTGAGCGGCAGTGTCAGCAAAGTGTGAGGCTCTCCAGGGAGGCCAGCACCAAATTGTGCACCATGCTGCAGGACGAGTTATGACCAAGGGCTCCAGTGGTCCTGAAAATCACCATGGCACTCAACCATTACACATCTGGTTCTTTTCAGGGATCCACTGAGGAAGTGTGTGGGGTCTCCCAGGCAATAGCCCACTGCTGCATCAAGGAGGTAACTAATGCCCTGTTCAGGAGGGCCAGTGACTATATGCGCTACGGAATCGAACATGTCAGTCAGGTACAGAGGGCCATCGGCTTCAAGCTAGGGGTGATCGACTACACGCAAGTGGCCATCAAGGTTCCAACAGAGCAGCCAGCTGTGTCCAACAGGTTTGTTCAACAGGTCTGCGACCACTAAAAGCATTTCCTGCAAATGTGTGCCCGCTTCCTGGGAAGCAGCCACATCTATATACATTAACAGTCCCAGCTGGCACAGCTTTTCAGGCCCCCCTGCTCACCTTCAGAGATGGATTCTCAGAAACAAGGGCTATCCATTGTAGACATGGTTACTTTTGCCTGTGAGGAACCCTCGCACTGCATAAGAAAGGTACAATGCTTGCCATGACTCCATCCGAGCGACCATCGAGCAGTCCATTGGGCTTGGAGATGAGATTCTGGTGCCTCAATTGATCTGGTTGGCTGCTGCTGTATGCTGTAGTGGTTGGGGGGGGGGGTGGGTGGAAAAGAGCTGGTCTCGCATATTGTGGTGATCTGCTGTGCTCTGCAAAAGTTTAGCACTGCAGAGGAGGGAGGCCTTGAATGAAAAGGACATGATCGATCACCAGACCGCAACAGATGAGGAGGACGTGGAGGAAGCTAATGAGCGTGCAGCACTGGATCTTGAAACCCTTGCAATGGAGGCCAGGCACACTGAGAAACGAGCAATGGAGACAAGAGGCAATCTCATACATAACCACTTCCAGCTACCAAGATGGCCTCTCAAAGTGAACTCAATAAAGACACCTCACTATATTCAGTCTGTCACCTACTTTCTATCTCTACTCCACGCCTTGCGCCCATTTCACCACACGCTCTAGCGCATCTGAGACTCTTACCTAACACGGCCTGTGCCTACACTGGCAGCCCAATGCGGCAGCAAGGGTGAAGGCAGCATCTTACAATTCAGGCATGAAAGAATGGGTATTTCACAGCAATGAATATGAACTGTATTAATGATAAAGGTTTATTAAACAAATAGTAAATGGAAAACACCTGTGAATCCCCAAGTGTGCGTAGGTGCTTCAATGAGGTGTGACCCCTGCGCTTGCAGCCGAGGCGGAGGCAGGCTGCCCCTTCACCGGGGATGACTTCGGCAGCCGTCCTCTGGCTGCCTGAGAGGTTGCTGCACAGGTGCAGAAGCCTCCTCAGTTGTCGTGGCTACTGGAGCTAGGCTCACTGGCGGAGGGACTGAGGAGCCACTGTCCACATTCAGAGTGCCCTGAGGAAAGCCCCCAGATGTGGAGGTCAGCTTCTCCTCCTCCCTTACAAGGCTCACTTGAACCTTCCTGCTGACCAGAGAAGGATGCGGACCTGGAGAAGACTGCCAGGATGTGGTGATGCTTAACCCCCTTCCCAGGCCTTTTGCGGTCACTCCTTCCCCATGTTGCACTGCACATAGTCACAAGCAAGCCCCAAAGAGGAGAAAGGTATGGAGGACTCACCTTGGCAGAACAAAGAAGGTCACTCACTCTCTTTCTACACACAGGACAGTTGCATGTGGTAGCCCCACAGCTCCTGACCTCCTCTACAATCTCCATCTGGGCTTGCTTGATCGGGGAGAGGGGGGGTAAAAGAGGATCTCTTCATGCCATCCTTGGAAAGAGGACTTCTCACCTTCCCCTTGCAGCCTCGAGGAGAATCTTCAGGGAGGCACGGCTAAACCGTGGGGTCACCCAGTGTCTTGCCTCAGACATAGTGCCCAGTCACTCCTGCTCTATTCCAAGGGCAGCACATCCTTCGTTGGAATTGGGTGGGGTGGGGGGGGGGGGGGGGGGGGTGGGGGCGCATCCAGGAGTTCCAACAGTGGCTCCAGCAGCACGATGAATCAGTGAATCACTGAAAAGAAACAATAAAAGAAACAGCACGGCTGGCAGCACTTTAAATAAAGCACCAGCACCTACGTTCGAGTCACCTGACACTGCAAATCACGGCCTAGGAGCCCGTCCCCATCACGTGAATGAATGCACCCCGTGCCTCCCTTATGTAAAGGGGCCACCCACTGCATGATAGTGGTCGGCCAGCCGCATGCGTCACAGGTGGCGACGGCATCTGCTTCTGGGTCCACCACCAGGACCAGCGATAGGATCATGAAATTCAGCCCCATTAGTAGGGCCCTACCAAATTCACGGCCATGGAAAATGCATCATGGACCGTGAAATCTCTGGTCCTCTGTGAAACCGACCTTTTTGTGAACTTTTCACATTTTATTCATCGATACAAGGCTCGCTTCACTGCTGGGCATGTTGCAAACATCTCACGTTTTAGTGATTGACACAAGACTCACCTCACTGATCAGTAGATGAGAGAAGCAGTCTCAAGTATTAGAAGGCAACTGAGAATGCCAGAGTGAGCAAACCAAAAACGGCCACAATCATTACAACAGCTTAGTGAATGAAAGAATTTGGAAGCCAAATTCTGCATGCCGATGGTGGAATACTGTTTTGTACAAGCTGCAATGTTGCATTGGATCAGACAGAATGGGCAACAGTTCAGCACCACCTACCTGAGTCTGAAAGCCATTGCAGCAGAAAGAGAGCATCCAACATCACGCTGCTGGAAAACGAGCACAAAAAAAAACCAACAAGCAATGATTTCAATCTCATTTGAAGAGGTCGACAGAAAGCTCAGAAAATCATCAGTTGGTTACAACAAAAATTGTGGATGCTTTTGCAAGTGCCAACATACCACTGGAAAAATCTGATCACCCAAAGCTGTGGGTAATTCTACGTAATGTGAAAAATTGTGGTTGCTTGCCAAGTGCAAATAAACTAAGACAGGACTACAGTTATGATCCTGTAGTTTTTTTTGGGAAGAATGCAGTGTGCCTTTAAGGCTGGGAAAAGGAGCTGTACTGCTTTAAGGCAGCAGGTTCCAGAAGCTGAGTCAAAGAATGCATTTTCGTTGACCCGGGATACAGCCAGAGACTACAATTCAAAGGGTTCATTCTCATTGCCCTGGCTACAGCCACTCAGACTGAGCATCGAGAGATACATTTGTTACAATTTAATTTTGAACTGGCTTATAGTGCAAAGAGCCTGTTCTAACAGAGGACAGACAGGCAACTGTGTGTTAGCATCTGAAAGGAGCGTTCTCAGACCATTTAAACAGAAGGAAGAGAATTTAGTCTGTTCATTATTCTCTCAAAATTCTAAAAAGTCAAACCAAAACAGAGATCCCTGAGAATTTAAACCGAAGGAAGGGAACTTAGATTATGACAATCTTATCCCTCAAAAATTCCAAAGCCAAATTGATTCATTAAAAAGTGTTTGCAAGTTGTTAATTGTAGATATTCATCACTGGAGAAAGAAACAACAATTTTGACTTCTGGATTAGAATACAGACTGTTCTACTGTTGAGCCTTTTCTCCTCATCGGACAGATGTGAGGACTTCAAGCAACCTTGGACTGTTTCACATCCAGGAGTGTAAATTTGCAAGGACTCTATTTTTTTCTATTTTAACTGTTGTTTATATCTTGGTAGTGTTTAAGAATTTAGTTTTTCTAATTAAACAGTTAATTTGTTGATTTAAAGACAGCTGGTTTGGTTAGCCTCATTTGGGGCTAGATAGTACAATTTGGCTGGGCCTTTCATTAATTTGGAAAGTTTAAAATGATATGTTATGCGATCTGTGGAGGGACAGGATTGAATTAATAGCGCATTTATCCCACCACAATCAGAATCATATTTTGATGGGGGCTTTGACTGGAGCAGTCGGTTGTAACACTACCTACCAAAGGTTTTTGCTACACATTGTGAGACGTAGTCTCAGATTAACACACGAGTCTTTCACAATTATTTGTGATGAGTGCTGTATGTTTTGCTTAGTTATGTCTGGTAAGGCCGAAGATGTACAGTCAAGAAAGCTCAGTGTACAGTGCTCACAGACTGCATCCACTTAAAAGCTATTATACCACAGTTTTCCAAGTGAAAATCAAAAACATTTCAGAATATGATTTCAATAGTGTCTTTCATCAGTGATCATGCAACTTGCATGACCAAATCTTTCAAATCTGTGCTCCAACGTGTAATGCCTAACGTTGTCCATATTATAGATAACACACATATAATTTCTCTCATCAGTGAGCTGAGGAAAAGTAAGTTTAGTAAAGTCGACAAACTGGTCAGCTACATTAAATAGATCTTCAAACACTGCCCTAGCTGCAAGCTTCAATTAAGGCAACATTATAAATGTGGCTGAAATTGGGAAACAAAACATTAGCCTTCCTCCAGAGCCAGCAGTTACACGTTGGAATTCTTGGTTTTGGGCAGAACAGGATCATGCAGCTCACCTGAAATACTACTCAGACTTCGACTCAGAAGAGCTCACACTGACACTAAAAACACCAGCTTCAATAGACATTGTAAGCCTTCTAAATGATGCTCAGCTTAAAGAGAAGGTTCAGTTTGTTGCCAAAAACACTACACGACTGATGGATTTCATCACTTGGTCTGAATTTTGACATGTCACAATCCACAATGCTTACAACAAAATAATGGATGTACTCTTTAGATTAGATTAGAGATACAGCACTGAAACAGGCCCTTCGGCCCACCGAGTCTGTGCTGACCATCAACCACCCATTTATACTAATCCTACACTAATCCCATATTCCTACCAAACATCCCCACCTGTCCCTATATTTCCCTACCACCTACCTATACTAGTGACAATTTATAATGGCCAATTTACCTATCAACCTGCAAGTCTTTTGGCTTGTGGGAGGAAACCGGAGCACCCGGAGAAAACCCACGCAGACACAGGGAGAACTTGCGTTCCAGTAAGCTGGTCACCTGTTGATGGTGGATTTAAACTCGTTTGATGCGATGCATGGCTTTTAACAGAACTGTAGGCTGGAGATTCCTGCTTATAAAAGCATTGCAATAAAAGCAGACTGTACTTGTCCTGTGCTGTTTTGGTAGTAAATGCAAATTTTGGTGATGCTTCCAGTTCAGAAATGCCTTGTGGTTGCAATTTAGTACCTCCAAGTTCTCCTGGTTGTTCTAATCAAACCAGTCTTGATGTTTCCTGGTTGGGAAACCAAGAGTATCTTCGCAAGTGCTGATTATGGTATGTTTGAGAGCAGACCAGACATTGTGGACATTGTGATTTCTGTTCGTTGAGCATCGCCAAGTTGCTTGTGAGACACTGCCCGAGCAGGTCTGTCTTTGCACAGTCCTTGATAACATCGACATTGATTTTCCTGCAGCAGTGCTTCTGCTGCTGTTTTTGGATTGGTTTATGGAGATAGTAGCTGGTATTAGGCGATGGTCAGTTTAGCAGTCATTGGCTCCTATCATGGCACGGGTGACGCGAACATTCTTGCAGTCCTTTGCTCGAACGATGATGTAGTCAAGCAACTGCCAATGCCTGGAGCTAGGGTGCTGCCATGAGGTCTTGCATTTGTCTCTGATGAAATAGGATGTTTATGATCAAGCCATGTTCAAGGCATTTTGTCAGAAGGACGACTCCAATGGTGTTAGCCCTTCCAACACTTTTCTTGTCACAAGGACACTGGACAGCAGACATCTCAAAGCCCTGGAGAGATATCACCAGCGTTGCGCCCACAAGATCCTGCAAATTCAATGGCAGGACAGGCACTCCAATATTAGTGTCCTCTCTCAGACCAACATCCCCAGTATAGACACACTGATCATGGCTAGTCAGTTACGTTGGATGGGTCACGTCATCTGCATGACTGATACAAGACTCCTAAAACAAGCTTTTTACTCCGAGCTCCGTCATGGCAAGATGCTACCAGGAGGGCAGAGGAAACGCTACAAGGAAGTCCTTAAAGCCTCTCAAAGAATGTGACATCTCCACTGATTTGTGGGAATCTCTTGCCAGAGACCACCCAAAATGAACAAGCATCCGCAAAGGTGCCAGCCAGTTCGAACAACGTCGACAAGCTCAGGCAGCGACCGAGTGCAAACAGTGGAAGAGGCGTTTGGAAATTCGAGCATCCTGCTCACTCGCCTCACCAAATATCACCTGCCCCACCTGTGGCAGAGTGTGCGGATCCAGAATTGGACTATCCAGTCATTCAAGGACCCACAACACTCGAGTGGAAGAAAGTCATCCTCGTCCTCGAGGAACTGCCCAAGACGACTCAACGCAGAATCCCTTACAAGCTTGTACGGCTCTGACAATTCCAACAAACTGGACGCGGAGACAGAAGTGTCTAAACACAGACAGACGTTCACAGCATAGAGACAGGCAATGAAGAAAGAGACAGGCAATGAAGAAAGAGACAGGCAATGAAGAAAGAGACAGGCAATGAAGAAAGAGACAGGCAATGAAGAAAGAGACAGGCAATGAAGAAAGAGACAGGCAATGAAGAAAGAGACAGGCAATGAAGAAAGAGACAGGCAATGAAGAAAGAGACAGGCAATGAAGAAAGAGACAGGCAATGAAGAAAGAGACAGGCAATGAAGAAAGAGACAGGCAATGAAGAAAGAGACAGGCAATGAAGAAAGAGACAGGCAATGAAGAAAGAGACAGGCAATGAAGAAAGAGACAGGCAATGAAGAAAGAGACAGGCAATGAAGAAAGAGACAGGCAATGAAGAAAGAGACAGGCAATGAAGAAAGAGACAGGCAATGAAGAAAGAGACAGGCAATGAAGAAAGAGACAGGCAATGAAGAAAGAGACAGGCAATGAAGAAAGAGACAGGCAATGAAGAAAGAGACAGTTGCAGGTTGCCAAAGTTCACATTCAGTTACTGACTTTAGTGAATAAAGAATGTGTTGTGTTTGTAGTCATCATTTACAATAGTTTTTGAGTATACAATAAATGCCATTTGAAACCAGAAACCTCCCTTGTCTGGTTTTGTTTTTAAAAAATCATTTTTGTAGTTTGTTGCAACACCTTAAAATTTATCATTTAAATACGTGAAATCATGAAATTCACTATTCTTAAAGTGCTGTGATTGTAAAGTTTGACTGAATTTGGTAGGAGAAACTTATAGTTAGGGCTTTAAGAGACTGTGGGAAAATGTACTGCATGGTGTTTGCTTTGTTACCAAAGACAACCTTAGCCAAAAAAGTAACAAACTTATATTTATATAATGCCTTTCACAACCTCAGGATGTCCCAAAGCACTTTACAGCCAATGAAATACTTCAAAGTGCAGTCACTTTTGTAATGTAGGAAATAATGCAAAACATCTGCAAATAGCAAAGTCCCACCAACTGCAATGACGTAATAACAAGATCGTAAGCAAGTTAAAGCTGCATTAGAATTGGTCTGAACATTTCTAGACATGAGACAAAGATGCTCGTGGTTGCTATTGTGTCATCCTGCTTATAGGTTAAGCCTGCAGTATGGCCACTTGGACAAGATAGAAGAGGCTGCCAGTTAAACCATATCACAGTATGACTTCCGAAGAGAAGAAAAATCAGAGGGGGGGGGGGGGGAAATGGGTATTTAAGAGGTCAATTAAAAGTGCATCAATACATTCACAAAAATTCAACGTTTACTTGATTTCTTGATTGCATTGCTTAAATCACAATGTTGAAACTGTGGCAGTATGACGTTAAAATGTTTATGGCACAGTAGAATTGAGCATAGTGACAAGATACAGGTATTACAATTTCCTACACAGCAAGTTCCATCTGGTCATCAGAAGGAGGAGCAGAGTGGAGACTGGACATAGCCACCAGGAAGATGGTGGTCAAGGGACAATGGAACTTTTAGTTCTATTAACTATATAACTTTAAAGAGGGTTTAGACATAACATTCAAGACATTTAGGCAAATGAACCAACTATACTCTAGTTGCACCACCTATGCATGTCAGGTCAAGAAGCTTTAGTGGCAAGCTATTTAGCAAAGGGACAGCCTAATTTGTCTTCGTCAAAGGAGATTAAGTGCTGCACTTAAAAATAACTAACCCTGTATATGACAAAAAAAGTGTTATGCTTAGGGTCAAATATAAAATGTGTAAGTTGATTTCTTTGGAGAACATAAAAGCTGTAAAGAAAGACAACTCAATATTTAAGCATCCAAAAATAGTGAAATGTATGAAGCTTGCCAAATAATCTAACTGATATAGCCAACAGCAAATGATGCCAATGTTAAGTTAATTACCCGAGATTGCTGACAGTCCTAGGAAAAAAAACATCTCCGTCAGCTCAACGGTTTTTATAAATTTTCAATTCATGCACTGTGCCCCTAAAACAAACACTACTTCAATAATAGAGCTTCTCAAATAGAAGTTCTTTTACTGTATTTATCATGGATAAAAATCTATATCCACAATTTAGTTTTTTAAAAAATTTAGTTCCATTATCCTCAACTTTCTCTCTTCCATTTGCATCCTTCTTTACTTACACCTCTTTTCTACATTTTACATATCTTAATAAACTTGATAATGCACTTTCCTCTGACTCTCAACATCCACTTTTGAGGTGGGACCAACTTTTAAATAAATAATTTACAGTTGCTTAAAAACTGACCCACCAAAATAGTTATTGACATGGCAACAGCTAGTTTCCTGCGCCAAAAGGAACGAAGAATTTTTGTAGATTGTCCACAGGAGGGAGAGACACACACATGGAGTAAACTTATTTAATACACATTAAGGGTTATAATGCAACCACCCACAGCGATCAAGACTGATTTGAACAACATATGGAAATCTTTCACTACAAGCCTGAAGGTGAAGGTTAAGACACAGTGCATACATCACAGGCCACCTGAAACTGGAATTTAGTCTTGCCATCATCGATGGATGTTTCAGAAGGAAATTCTTTCTTATTTTCATTTATCAGCAGCTCGAACCTGAGAAATCTTGCTAGGGACATTTTATTGTCAATGAATTAAACCTTCTATATAAGTAAAACACATACAAATTTATTCTGAATGCTTTACACATTGTGCCAATTTTAGATGATTTATTTATGGCACTAGTGTGGAACTCCCACAGCTGGATGCAAACCAAATGTAAAATTACTGGGACTCACTGAGACAAACAGCTGGGAAGACCTACAAAAAAAGGGTCTTTGAGTTTGGCAGTAATATTTGGTTTGCAGCTGGTTTCTCAATGACAGCTTTGGGAACTCATTGGCACTGAGATAGGTCTCAATATAAAAGCGTCCACAAAAGCATTGCATATCTTGCCCAAGAGGCGAGACAGTTCTTCAGTGCTGGTGAAATGGAACCTTCTGCTTGGTTTGCTAACCTGCAGGAGTGTAAGAGTGAAAAGTCAATATTAAGGAACAGATTTTGGAGTCATTTCACTAAACCCTCTTTTTGCTAAAACCAACATCTTCAGCAAGCTGATTAACACCCAAGAAGAAAGATTCTGAAGAAAAATTATAATCCAGCACACAACAAAGCAATAATCAGAGCGGCCTCGAGAACAAAAATGGACAAAATGTTTCAATTTAAGTGATTGGAACATGTGCAGTTATCCAGCTAATTTCTGGAAATCCTGCTGCACAGATACAGAATCAACCAATATATTTGGCGATCTAATTTGAAGCAGAAATAAGTCTGAGAATGTAAATATAACTTTTTAAACAGGTTCACACCCTTCCTCACTTCTACTTTACAATATTTAGGAAGAGCCATCTATATAACCAGTTTGGTAGAGGTTACGAGATAAACGTGCATTGCGAAAGGACAGAAGTTCACGGCAATTGCCAAAAGTAATTCTAGTAAATAGAAACACTAAATGCGCAACATAATAATCATGTTACATTCGTATAAAAAACTTCCTGCAGAATGACTCTGATGTAGAAAAGTCACCCGAATGGGTGACATCAGAGGTCACTGAGGGAAGGAAGGGTAGAAATTGGGCAGGCTCTGCACACAATCTTTCAATCCTCCTTGGATATGGGAATGGTGCCAGAGCACTGGAAGGCTGCGAACGGTACATCCCTATTCAGAAAAGGAGGATAAACGCAGTAACTACAGACAAGAGAGAGCAAGAAAGCAGAGAGTAGTGGCGAATGGTTGTTTTCCAGGTGAGAAGAAAGTATACAGTGGTCCCCCATATTAGGACCACTGTTCTTTTTGACATATATTAATGACATGGGCTTAGGCATACAGGGAATAATGTCAAAGTTTGCACATGACACAAAACTCTGAAATGTAGAAAACGGCAAGGAAGACAGTAAGAGATTTCAGGAGGACATAAAATGGTGAAATGGGGAGACACATGGCATATAAAACTTAACAGAAGTTTGAAGTGATGCATTTTTGTAAGATGAGAAGTGACAAAAATACAATTAAATAGTACAATTTTAAAAGGGGTGCAGGAACAGAGATGCCTGGGGGGTGTAGGTACACGAATCTTTGAAGGTGGCAGGAAAAGTCGAAAAGCCTCTTAAAAAGGCACGTGGGATTTTTGACTTTATAGACAGAAGCATTGGACTGAATTTTCACTTGGCTGAAGAGTCAGGACTTGCAGGTGGGAAAGGTTGCGATTTCATGTCCCGCTTTCCGATGCAGGCCTACCACCCAGCGATATTGGAAGAGGTGGCAGGGCCTGTATACCATCCACCCGCCAGAACATGGTAACCAATTAGCTTCTGAGGGCTTAATTAAGGGCATTCTCCCAAACCCAACCAGATTTTTAATCTGGCGTATGCAGTACCCATTGCGCCCATGAAACCGTGGCAGCCTCCCTGCGGCAGGGTGGGTAGACATCAGAACCGTCAATGTGGGGGCAGCCCCCCCACCCCTGACTTCAGAAGGCCCCAACCATCCTGGCCCTCTTACTTACCTAATTTATGCCAGCAACTGGGAATGGAGGCACCCTTGGGCCTCCCGACTGACTTCAGCTGTTCCCACCTCTGCCAATCTATTTGTGCTGACTGGCCTGCTATAGCACTCCAGACTTAGGTGCCCACCTGCTGTCCTTAATTAGACAGGGATCTCCAAGGCTACCCCTTAATTGGCCATCTGCTTCAAAATGTCCTCGGGGTCCTGCCACTGACATTTATGGGTTCCTGACTCACATTTCATCCCAATGGTGGAATCAGGAACAGGGAATGAAAATTCAGCCCACAGAATACAAAAGCATGAAAAGTTTTGCTAAACCTTTATAACTCCCTGGTTAGGCCCCAGCTGGAGTAGTGTCTCCAATTCTGGGTACCTCACTTTAGGAAGGATATCAAGGTATTGAGTAGATACAAAGTACAATGGTACCAGTAATGTGGGACTTCAGCTACACAGAGACTATAGAAGCTGGTGTTGTTTTCCTTACAACAGTGAATTTTTGTGGGAAATTAAATATAGAAGTGTTCAAAATCATTTTATCGAGTAAATAAGGAGAAAATGTTTCCAACGGAGAAAGGGTCGGTAACCAGAAGATACAGATTTATGGTAATTGTAAAAGAACCAGGGATGAGACCAGGAGAATTTTTTTTAGACAGTAACTTCTTGTGATCTGAAAGGATATTGGATGTATACTCAATAATGACTTTTAAAAAGGAGTTGGATAAACTTAAAGTAGAAAAATTTGCTGAGCTATGGGGAAAGACCAGGGGAGTGGGACTAATTGCATAGCTCCTTCAAAGAGCTGACACAGGCACAATGAATAAAATGTGCTGCATCATTGATTGTGTAGCTCAATGGTGTACAATAGGTAGTCAGGAAACACCTACCAGTTGCTTTCTATACTTAGAGGCACACCAGATCTTTGGGCTATTCTTGGTCCTGGAACACTGAAAAGACTTCTCCCTAATTAGAGTCCAGGGTAGGTTCTTCCAGTTCTCTGGGCCTAAGAATTGCAAAGAGTGGATGCTTCTAAATTTTCAGGTTTTAGAGGATGGTATGACTGACTTGCAGGGCTGGGGAGGTGGAGAAAGGGGAAAGGAGAATGGGGAGGTCTTACTTTGTTATTCAAAAGTTCTTACCTTTTCTACATAGGAAGCAGACAGCCCTAGCAAGTGAAGGCTGATCAGATTCGGAATTCTGGATTGACATCCAGCATGATATCTGCATCTGGTGAGTGTACCTTGCCCCTTTGAGTGTGGGTTATGCAAGCAAGTGAGTTAATTAAGGAAAACCAGCATTGATTTCTAAAGGGAAAATCATGTTTAACTCACTTGCTGGAGTTTTTTGAGGAGTTAAAAGACAGGGTTGATGAGGGCAATGCTGTTGATGTGGTGTACATGGACTTTCAAAAGGCATTAGATAGACTGCCACATAACAGACTTGTGAGCAAACTTGTAGCTCATGGAATAAAAGGGACGGTAGCAACATGGATACGAAATTGGCTGAGTGACAGGAAACAAAGAGTAGTGGTTAATGGATGTTTTTCGGGCTGGAGGAAGGTTTGTAGTGGAGCTCCCCAGGAATCAGTGTTGGGAACCTTGCTTTTCCTGATATATATTAATGACCTAGACCTTGGTGTACAGGGCACAATTTCAAAGTTTGCAGATGATACAAAATTTAAAAGCATTGTGAAATGTGAGGAGGACAGTGTAGAACTTCAAAAGGACGTAGACAAGTTGGTAAAATGGGCAGACAGGTGGCAGATGAAGTTCAATGCAGAGAAACGAGAGGTGATGATTTTGGTAGGAAGAACATGGAGACACAATATAAAGGGTACAATTCTAAAGGGGGTGTAGGAGCAGAGGGACCTAGGTGTATATGTGCACAAGTCATTGAAGGTGGCAGGACAGGTTGAGAGAGCAGTTAATAAAGCATACATTATCCGTAGCTTTATTAACAGGGGCATAGAGTACAAGAGCAAAGTTATGTTGAACTTTATAGGACACTAGTTTGGCCTCAGCTGGAGTATTGCATCCAGTTCTGGGTGCCACATTTTAGGAACGATGTGAGGGCATTGGAGAGAGTACAGAAAAGATTCACAAGAATAGTTCCAGGGATGAGGAATTTCAGTTATGAAGATAGATTGAAGAATTTAGGACTGTTTTCCTGGGAGAAGAGAAGGCTGAGAGACGATTTGATAGAGGCATTTAAAATCATGAGGGATCTGGGCAGAGTAGATAGAGAGAAACTGTTTCCACTCGTGAAAGGATCGAGAATGAGAATGCACAGATTTAAAGTATTTGGTTAAAGAAGCAAAAGTAACATGAGAAAAAACTTTATCATGCAGCGAGTGGTTAAGGTCTGGAATGCGCTGCCTGAGAACGTGGTGGAGGCAGGTTCAATTGAAGCATTTAAAAGGGAATTAGACAGTTACATGAAAAGGAAGAATGTGCAGGGTTACAGAGAGAAGGCAGGGGAATGGAACTGAAGGAATTGCTCTTTCAGAGAGCCAGTGCGGATATGAGGCCGAATGGCCTCCTTCTGCACTGTAACAACTCTGTGAAGCCCAGAAAACCCTCCCAGCTCACGTCACAGCACATCAACCTATTAATAAGCCTGCAAATTCTTCCATGACTTCACACTGTTCTCCAAGAATAAAGTGTGAAGATTCAAAAATAACTGTGTATGAGGAATGGATGGTTGTGTAATAATATGCAGTGCACTCAGAGACTTTGTCACAAGTATCTAAGGTAGTCCCCAGCTCAAAAATGTTGGGCAGCCACGTTGCAAAATTTTTCACTGTTCACTCCATTCTGCTCTTTGTCTTCACCCTGTCCACACTGCTCCTGATTTCAACACTAGCTATTTTCTGTTGGCAATTTCATTTCATCATTGGTAACATTGTGTACTTAGGATGCAGCACAAAGCTATGTTCAACTGGCATGTAATAAAAGAAATGACACCTATTTCTAAAATGCAGCCTGTGTTGTGCCAAAGAGGAAATATTTTCAGACAAAAGCTGCAAACTTACTCTATGGAAATTAAAAGACTGCATGGCAAGTTTTGGTATCAGTGCTTCAAGAAGCAGTAATTTTTGCAATAACACAAAGTATGCAGCGGTACTAAAGCCAAGTCAGCCTCAGTTTGGGTATCACATGCAACATAGCCTCTCGGAGATACTTGTATTTTGGCTCAACTTTGCATCAGCTAAAAGTCAACTATAACTGGTGTTCCCAAGCTCTGGAATTCACACTTCCCTCTTGGCTTTTAAGGCCTTCCATAAAATGCACCTCTTTGACCAAACTTTCAGTCACCTATCTTGAGGTCTCCTTTAGCTTGGTGTCAATTTTTGTCCAAATACGCTTATCTAAGTACCTCGGGATGTTATTCTGTATTAGAGTCTACCTAAATGCAAGATGTCTTGGCAGTAAGGGAGAAGAAAAAGCAAATTATAAATTTAGAGTTGAGCCACGACAGCACAGGAGGCAGCCATTCAGCCCATCGTCGATGATGGCTCTCTGAAGAGCATTCCAGTCAGTCCCATTCCACTGCTCTATCCCCATTGCCCTGCAAGTTTATTTCCCTCAAGTAAACATCCAATTTCCTTTTGAAATCATTAATGATCTCCACTTCCATCACCCTCCTAGGCAGCGAGTTCCAGGTCATTACCACTGCTGCATAAAAAAGTTCTTCCTCACATACCCACCCCTGCATTTCTTGCCCCAAACCTTAAATCTGTATCCCCTAGTCCTTATACTAACAGCAACAGGAACAGCTTTTCTTCGCCTGCCTTATCTAAATTAGTTATAATCTTGTACACCTCTATCAAATCTCGCCTCAATTTCCTTTGCTCCAAGAACAACCACCACAGCTTCTCCAATCTAACCTTGTAGCTAAAATCCCTCATTCCTGGAACCAGTCTGGTATTTTAATTTTAAGCTTTAATTTTTAAAATGATCCCAGGTACTATGTTGGAAACTGCAACATGTACACTGTTCAAAAAGTTCACCTTTAATTTAAAGAAACACTTCATTAGATTCCAAAATAACATTGAAACAAAGGGCACAAATCCGTGACGGTATAAAAATTCAGAACTTCAACTCAAAAGCCAATAAATGCAAAATTCTCATTACATCTACTTCAAAGACAAGCATTTAGACCCTCCTTCACTATAATTACAGACAACTGTGTAGGCCTAACCACATAGGCCATCTTTTATTACCCTCCCCCACAAAGTATTGTGAAAAAAAAGTTGACAATATGCATTACATATTAAGTTCCTTCTAAAATAATGTGTAAGGAGCTTGGAAACATACTGGAGACAGTTCTGCAATTTTGTTGGATGGCGGTGGGGGCATGAGAGAAGTGAAAGCTGATAATCCATACGATGAAACTTTGGTGAGGAGGAGAGTGGGTAGGGAAGACATGTGCCCTCATGATTGTACTCCAGGTCCAAAAGAAATCTTGTGAATTTAACATTAAACATCCCTAAATGCCTGCGATCAAAAGGGCTGCTCCCCACCACAAAATGTTGGAGTATTTAGTAATACGCTTTATGAAGTGATCGGATGCTTATATTTCTGTAGGCATTAACCAAGTACAGATGTTGCATTAGGTTTCTCACCTCATCAAAAGTACTGGAGGTCAATGGTAATTGCAAGGCTGCACAGCCTGGCCCACCATTGCACTCAAATATAGACAGATTACAGCAGCAGTTACAGAAACATGGTATAAATGTTTAAATTTGCAGCTGTATCTCAGCACTACGTAAACGAATTTAACAGTGTTCTGTTTTTAATATAACTTGTTTAACATTCACAGGGTATAACAGGTAATTACTCACAGAAGGGACTGTGTCACTGATGATAGTATTCCATTAAAGTTCAAACTTTTCAAATTATGATTCAGGTTGTATACCCTGCAATATAGATTTCTACTTATTCATTATGTATAAGTGGGAATGGGGCAAGAGGAGATCAGTTTATTGTCAGTATTATAACCAAATATCACATCCAATTACTAGGAAAGCCAAAAATTGCACCAACTAATTTTATACTGAAATTGGGTTCACAGCTGATTAGAGCATGTATATGTATTGTGTTTTCATTACCTTTAGGTGACCCTTTCCAGCACAAAATTACAAAGGAGCATTATGACCATTAATACATTGGATAAAAAAAAAAGATATGCAAGATATAGGAGACAATTTAACACTATAGCCTAGAGTTGCTCAGCTCTTGCTAGAATCTAGGACTTTTACTGCATGAATGTCCATTGAAGTGTACAAACTAACAATAATCTAATTGTTAAGTATACCATTGAAAAAAAAGACAGACCAGTCAAAATGTCAAAGTTAATTGGTAACTACTTTAAACAGCTGCTCAATTAAGAGCTAATGCGTCCATCTGTCTGGATGACTGTTACTATGTAAGGCATGCAGGAAGTAATTAGGCAAGTTAAAAAAAAACTAGAAGATTTGGAATAAAATAGTTTGCATTAATCCGTGTCTTATCTAATCTAGTTTTTTTTAAAATCAACAATATCTATAATTATCGACTGAAACTCCGAACAGGTAAAATCTTAATGCCAAATTTCAAACTTGGTACTGAAAAAAAAGCACGCGCCCAATTTTTGATAAAAGTAGATAAAATGAAACCTGAATAGTTTCAACTGCATGACTAGAGTTCTTAAGTACCATATTTGATTGCCAGTTACACTTGTGCCTCCTCCATTTCAGGTTTTGGTGAGGAAAAGGTCACTTCCTGTTTTGCTTGCTGGCATTCTACTGATTAGGGAAAAAAGGTAATTTCTACATGTGACTAAAGAGAATGCTGCAAAATTAACATTATATCTTTACCCTCTCTTTGGGCAATGGTATTAAGGAAATATCAATGGCTGGGTATCATTTCAAACACTATGATTAACAGGATTTCTGAAATAATGTATTATTTTAAGACATTATGAAGATATTAAATATTAATAATCAGCACATATTTCAAAAGG
The DNA here is from genome assembly GCF_036365525.1 of Heterodontus francisci. Taxonomy (NCBI): domain Eukaryota; kingdom Metazoa; phylum Chordata; class Chondrichthyes; order Heterodontiformes; family Heterodontidae; genus Heterodontus; species Heterodontus francisci. Next base: position 50,793,566 of record NC_090383.1, read on the forward strand.
GAAGATCATGATTGACCAACCTTATTGAATTCTCTGAAGTAATAGAAACATGGGTAATGCACTGCATCAGATATACTTCGAGTTTCAAAAGGCCTTCAAGAGTAGAATCATGACTAAGGTCAGAGTGTGTGGTGTCTGGGGACAAGTAGCAGAATGGATAGCAAACTATACAAAATAGAACAGAAAGTAGGAGTTAAAGTTAATTATTCAGATCAACAGAAGGCGGAAATATGAATGATTTGGACTCTGGAATCGGAAGTCATCACCAAACTGGGATGCGGGGTTTGTTAATATTGAGGACAGGACTTTAACAAACCTGCAGAATGGGAGAAAAAATGTCAAAATAATTTCAGTATCAACAAGATTGAGGTGAAGGTGGCCTCAATGGGGTAGAGGAGCAAAGGCATTGAGGGGTACAGATTTTTTTTTTTTTAAATCATTAGAAGTAGCGATAGTAGCAACTCAGGTTAACGAAGCCATAAAAATGGAAACCAAGTATTGGGATTCATTTCTAGAGGAACAGAATGCAAAAGCACAGAAGTTATGTTAATCTTGTTTAGACCTTGGGTAAACTGCACTTAGAATACAGTGCTCAGTTTTGGTTTCTGTTTCACAAAAAGAGTATAGAGGCAAAGTGCAAGTAAGATTTACAAGAATGATACCAGAACGGAGGCGTTATAAATTATAAGGAAGTACTTAATAGGCTGGGGCTCTTTTCCTTAGTGTTACGACCAGGTGAGAAGGGTGTCTAGGGGTCCCTTTCAGCCTTCACCTGGTCTTATTGTAACAGGGTTTTGTTTTAAACACACTGTTTTGAGCTCCCCCTTGGTGAATCCTTGTTCACCACTTTCCAATTATAAGGCAAAGAAATGAGCACAAACAGGCTTTCTTAGGTTTAAAGAAGTGAAATTTTATTAAAACAAACTCTAATTCAGTTAACACCTACGGATACACGCCACACCCACGCTAGCACGCATAAGTGATACGTATATGCAAATAGAGACAGAAAAGAGAAGAAAAATCGTGGAGAGGTTTGAGGCAATCACTGATGAGGGGTTTTTGTTAGTGTGCTTCGAGCTCTCTGGAGCCCTTGCTTGTAGGTAGATCTTGCTTTTCGTTGGGGCCCAGTATTATTCTTAAACCTTGTTCACTGTAGGAGACTTTTCGCTCTTGGGGTTCATGTGTCTTCAATGGATTCAGAAACTGGTGCAAGAGATGAGAGCAGACAGGAGAGGCTGCGGCGAGCCAGCCACGGGAGGTCTTTTCAGTCCAGGAGCAAACAGCTTTCTCAGTTCAAAGTCTGTGGCAAGTTAAAAAAAAAACCTGCAGTCAGTCAGTCATGCGATTAAATTGGTCTGACCATGTCGGTTTGTGTATTCGGCCATCTTAGCAGTCCACCTGGAAAGCTAACTCCTCCACCTTCGATGTCTGTAATCAAAAGTCCATTGTGGATTGAATGCATCAGGGAATGGTCTTTTGTTCCTTTTAAGCACGGTCTGTAAATATGCAAAAGTCTTTCCAGTCAAGGGACTGGTTTTGCTTTCTTTTAAAAAAAAAAGTTCTTTCTTTACTCCAGTAACAGTTTAAAAATCAATGTTCATGTGGTGAAATTAATGTGTCTCATTCTTGGTGTGTGGGGCCCTGCATGACATTAGAAAAGAAAAGGCTGAGGGTTGAACTAAACGGAGGTCTTTAAAATTATGAAGGCGTTCAATCGGGTAGACGTAGAGATGTTTCCATTTGCAAAGTGTCCAAAACTAGAGGCCATAACTATATGACACAGTCGTAACAAATTCAGTGACTAATTCAGGAGAAACTGCTTTACCCAGAGAATGGTTAGAATGTGAAATATGCTATTATATGGAATATTTGAACTGAATACCATAGATGCATTTGAGAAGCTAGATAAGTACACGAGGGAGAAAGGAGTAGAAGGCTATGCAGATAATCAGTATCAGTATTTCTTTATTCGTTCATGGGATGTGAGCATTGCTGACAAAACCAGCATTTGTTGCCCATCCCTAAATGCCCTTCAGAAGGTGGCGGCACGCTACCTTCATGAGCTGCTGCAGTTTCTCTGGTGGAGATATACCCACAGTGCTGTTAGGAAGAGAATTCCAGGTTCTTGATCCAGCGACAGTAAAGGAACAGGAATATAGTTCCAGGTCAGGATGATGTGCGACTTGGAGAGGAAACTGCAGGCAGTGGTGTTCCTATGCTTCTGATGCCCTTGTTCTTCTAGGGGGTAGAGGTTGCCGGTTTGGAAGGTTCTGTCAGAGGAAGCTTGGCGAGTTGCTCCAGTGTATCTTATAGATGTTACATTGTTGCCACTGCGTGCTGGTGGCGGCGGCGGATCAAGCAGACTTTGTCCTGGATGGTGTCGAGCTGAGAGTATTATTGGAGCTGCAATTGGAGAATATTCCATCACACTCCTGACTTGTGCCTTGCAGATGGCGGACAGGCTTTGGGGAGTCAGGACGAGAGTTCCTCACTGCAGAATTTCCATCCTCTGACCTTCTCCTGTAGCCACAGTATTCATATGGCTGGTCCAGTTAAGTTTCTGGGCAACGGTAACTCCCAGGATGTTGATGGCACAGGAGGCCGCCGTTTGGCCCATGTAATTCTTGCTAGCTCTCTGTAGAGCAATCCAGTTAGTCCCATTCCCCTGTTCTATCCCCGTAGCCCTGCAAGTTTATTTCCCTCAAGTGCCTATCTAATTTCCTTTTGAAATCATTCATCATTGCTGCTTCCACCATCCTTGTAGACAGCAAGCTCCAGGTCATTACCACTCCCTACGTTTAAAAAAAGTTCTTCCTCACATTCCCCCTGCATCTCTTGCCCAAAACCTTAAATCTGTGTCACCGCGTCTTTGTACCATCAGCTAACAAGATCAGTTTTCCTTTGTCTACCTTATCTAAGCGGATCATAATTTTGTACCTCTATTAGATCTCCCCTCAACCTCCTTTGCTCCCAAGAGAAAACTACAAGCTTCTCCAACCTAACCATGCAGGTAAATTCCCTCATCCCTGGAACCATTCTAGTAAATCCCCTCTGCACCCTCTCATCCTTCAAAAAGTGTGACAACCAGAACTGGATGCATTACTCGAGTTGTGGCCAGAGCTTTATAAAAAGGTTCAACATAACTTCCCTGCCTTTGTTCTCAATAATCCTATTTTTGAAGCCTAAGATTCCATATGCTTTGCTAACTAATCTCTCAATATGGCCTGCCAGCTTCAAAGATCTATGCACATGAACCCCCAGGTCCCTCTGTCCCTGCACAGGAAGATGCTGTCAAAAGGAGGCTTGGTAAGTTGTTCCAGTGCATCTTGCAGATGGCACACACTGTTGCCACTGTACACGCTGGCAGATGAAGTGAATGTTTAAGATGGTAGATGGGGTGCCAATCAAGCAGATGGTTTTGACCTGGACGGTATCAGCTTTGAGTGCTGCTGGAGCTGCACTCATCCAGGCAAGTGGAGAGCATTCTAGCACATTCCTGACTTGTGCCTTGTAGATGGTTAGAACAATGCCATGAAGTCTATATTGCCTCTCCCTTCTTCCAAAATGCATCACTTCACACTTCTCTATTAAATTTCAGCTGCCACTTGTCTGCCCATTCTGCTAGCCTACTTCTGTCCTGCAGCATTCGGTTGGTATCATCCCCACTGTCTGCCACACCTCCATGTTGGGCATCAGCAAATTTTGAAATGTTACCCTGTATTCCAATATCAAAGTCATTTACAAATATTAAAAAGCGATCCTAGCACTGATCCTTGAGGAACAGCACTGTCGATCATCCTCCAGTCTGAAAAACAATCATTTACCACAACTAGCTGTTTTCTGTCCTTACGCCAATTAGATTTAGATGAAGTGGGAGGCGGCTCATGTGGAGCATAAATGGCCAGACCATCTGCTTCTGTGATGTAAATATAGCTAATGCAATATTATTTCTATATTATCCAAACTCAGTTATAGAACTATTAAATTTTCAATTGCGTATTTTACTAACCCAAGAAAGATATTAGGAAGTTTGCACTTTAACAAAAAAAAGCACAATTGGAGATGGCACTTCTGACAGAAATTGGGTAAAGATGGCCTCAGACCACAGTATTCTTAAGTGCTCTCACAGTACAGATTTAAAGTACTACTCAGATCATGTCAGGCAGATGAAGTTACATTCAAGACAATTCATTTACATCCACTGTTGCCAGTTACTTGAAAGTTCATATACAGCCCAACAAAATGGGCTAGAACAACTGTGGGCAATAATGATCAAGGAATCCGCCCATGCATACTGGCCACCTGCTAGCTTCTGCAAGATTAATTTCAATCAAGCGTTCCTACAGTTCTATCATGCACCTCAAGAAACCAACATTTCTATCAGCAAATGCTTTATAGGATTAGATGAAATTCTGTACATCTCATCCTACATCAATATTAATGCTTTTTTGGTATGAAGAGTATGAGTCTATAACTGTTAATGGTCGCTTCTGTAGGTTACAAGATACTGACAGGTTTCCAGTAGTTCTTCACATGATTAAAGGAGATCAGAATGTTTCATCCTAAATCACAAAGAGCCAAAACAATAGACTCAATCCTATTCCTACAAGAAAGTCAATAGAAAACAATGAGCTGCATTAAGATTCAACTGTGCTTAATCCATTTAAACAGCTATTTTACCTCACCTGTATTAAGCAATTCATATTATTCACTTTCTTGAGTTATAAAGAATCCTCTCCCACAGAACATTTCATTATAAAAAGTACTTTGTGGAAGTTTGATTAAGAAAACAGGCACAACCTTTGCATGTTACTTTATGGATCAAAAAGTTTGATTAAGACATACCTGCATAATTGGGGGTTTCTTTTCTTTCCCCTTCCTTCCGAGATCATCCAACCCTTTCAGTGAAGAGAACAAACCCTTTTTACTTCTTATTCGCTGAGACAGGGACAGCGTTCTTTTTCTGAGTGTTGCTTCATCTCTGGAACAATTCTTCAAAAGAAAGCACAAACCATGTGACATTTCATCATTTTAATTCCAATTTCCATTGCCGATACTAATTTGCTTCTTAAAATCTTATGAATTACATGAAAGTAAAAAAAGTAATCGTCAAACTTGAAGAAACATTTTTTTTAAAGTACAATTATCAAACAATGAATGGTAAAACATTATTGGAATTATAATATAAAAAGAAATCCTCACAAACTGCTTTGGCGAGGGGAATTTTAACCCCCAAGAGAGACAAAGTTGTGGCAGCTGGGAGGTTAAAGTGGTAAAAATCTGAATCCCAACCCCAATTTTGTTCTAATCCACCCACCTCTTGTTTTAATAGAGAGGGAATGGGGACAGGTAGACATAAGTACACAAGACGATCCACTCTCAGGAGGCGGGTTGGCAATCGGGCGGCACAGTGGCGCAGTGGTTAGCACCGCAGCCTCACAGCTCCAGGGACCAGGGTTCGATTCCAGGTACTGCCTGTGTGGAGTTTGCAAGTTCTCCCTGTGCTCCGGTTTCCTCCCACAAGCCAAAAGACTTGCAGGTTGATAGGTAAATTGGCCATTATAAATTGTCACTAGTATAGGTAGGTGGTAGGGAAATATAGAGACAGGTGGGGATGTTTGGTAGGAATATGGGATTAGTGTAGGATTAGTATAAATGGGTGGTTGATGTTCGGCACAGACTCGGTGGGCCGAAGGGCCTGTTTCAGTGCTGTATCTCTAATCTAATCATAATGAGTTTGCGTGCCTCACACTTATGCACTATTTTCAACCAGGTTTCCCAAGCTTTGGGAGGAGAGAACTACTGGATCCAGGAAGTAAGTGCTGTTCCACTTATCTGCTAGATCCAGCATACCTACCTCACCAAACCCCCGCAGTGTGCAACACACCCACCCCCTCCCCCACCGACTCTTCCTATTTTCCTCCAATCCATATCCCCTCCTGCTCTGCCCCCACCAATTCCATGTTCAGGGTTCACACGTACCAGATCCTGCAGCCTTTTTTTCAGCATTCAGTGCCCAACTAGAAGCCAAGCCTGTTAATTAGTCTGACTACCAGATGGGGAACCGGTCAGTGATGTCACACACATGCTGTGGAGTTAAAACTCATAAGCAAGTGGGGAAACCCAATCATCTGGGTTTCCCGCACATTACTGCCAAACCACACGACCTGGCCCCAGCCCAGATCAAAAAGTTACAAATCCCCCAGCGGGAGTCTCCGAGAACAAAGAACAATACAGCACAGGAACAGGCCATTCGGCCCTCCAAGCCTGCGCCAATCTTGATGCCTGCCTAAACTAAAACCTTCCGCACTTCCGGGGACCATATCCCTCTATTCCCATCCTATTCACGTATTGGTCAAGATGCCTCTTAAACGTCGCTATGGTACCTGCTTCCACCACCTCCCCTGGGAGCAAGTTCCAAGCACTCACCACCCTCTGTTTAAGAACTTGCCTCGCACATCCCCGCTAAACTTTGCCCCTTGCACCTTAAACCTATGTCCCCTAGTAACTGACTCTTCCACCCTGGGAAAAAGCTTCTGACTATCCACTCTGTCCATGCCGCTCATAACTTCGTAAACCTCTATCATGTCGCCCCTCCACCTCCGTCGTTCCAGTGAAAACAATCCAAGTTTATCCAACCTCTCCTCATAGCTAATGCCCTCCAGACCAGGCAACATCCTGGTAAACCTCTCCTGTACCCTCGCCAAAGCCTCCACATCCTTCTGGTAGTGTGGCGACCAGAATTGCATGCAATATTCCAAGTGTGGCCTAACTAGAGTTCTGTACAGCTGCAGCATGACTCGCCAATTTTTATACTCTATGCCCCGACCGATGAAGGCAAGCATGCCGTGTGCCTTCTTGACTAACTTATCCACCTGCGTTGCCACTTTCACTGATCTGTGGATCTGTTTGCCCAGATCTCTCTGCCTGTCAATACTCCTAAGGGTTCTGCCATTTACTGTATACTTCCCACCTGCATTAGACCTACCAAAATGCATTACCTCACATTTGTCCGGATTAAACTCCATCTGGCATTTCTCCGCCCAAGTCTCCAACCGATCTATATCCTGCTGTATCCTCTGACAATCCTCATCACTATCCACAACTCCACCAACCTTTGTGTCATCCGCAAACTTACTAATCAGACCAGCTACATTTTCCTCCAAATCATTTATATATACTACAAACAGCAAAGGTCCCAGCACTGATCCCTGCGGACCACCACTAGTCACAACCCTCCATTCAGAAAAGCACCCTTCCACTGCTACCCTCTGTCTTCTACAATCAAGCCAGTTCTGTATCCATCTCTTCAGCTCACCTCTGACCCCGTGTGACTTCACCTTTTGTATCAGTCTGCCATGAGGGACCTTGTCAAAGGCTTTACTGAAGTCCATATAGATAACATCCACTGCCCTTCCTTCATCAATCATCTTCGTCACTTCCTCAAAAAACTCAATCAAGTTAATGAGACACTACCTCCCCTTCACAAAACCATGCTGCCTCTCGCTAATAAGTACGTTTGTTTCCAAATGGAAGTAAATCCTGTCCCGAAGAATCCTCTCCAATAATTTCCCTACCACTGAAGTAAGGCTCTCCGGCTTACAATTTCCTGGATTATGCTTACGACCCTTCTTAAACAAAGGAACAACATTGGCTGTTCTCCAGTCCTCTGGGACCTCACCTGTAGCCAATGAGGATACAAAGATTTCTGTCAAGGCCCCAGCAATTTCTTCCCTTGCCTCCCTCAGTATTCTGGGGTAGATCCCATCAGGCCCTGGGGACCTATCTACCTTAATACTTTGCAAGACACCCAACACCACCTCCTTTTTGATAACGACTTGACCCAGACTATCTGCACTCCCTTCCCTAGGCTCATCATCCAGCAAGTCCTTCTCTTTGGTGAATACTGATGCAAAGTACTCATTTAGTACCGTGCCCATTTCCTCTGGCTCCACACATAGATTCCCTCCTCTATCCTTGAGTGGGCCAACCCTTTCCCTGGTTACCCTCTTGCTCTTTATATACGTATAAAAAGCCTTGGGATTTTCCATAATCCTGTTTGCCAATGACTTTTCATGACCCTTTTAGCCCACCTAACTCCTTGCTTAAGTTCCTTCCTACTGTCTTAGCCAGCGGAAAAGCCCCTGGGAAGGACAGCATTACCCCTGAAATAATCAAGAGTGCCAAGCCTGCTATACTCTCAGCACCACAGCAACTGCTATGCCTGTGCTGGGACGAGGGAGCAGTACCTCAGGACATGCGCGATGCCAATATCATCACCCTCTATAAAAACAAAGGTGACCGCGGTGACTGCAACAACTACCGTGGAATCTCCCTGCTCAGCATAGTGGGGAAAGTCTTTGCTCGAGTCGGTCTAAACAGGCTCCAGAAGCTGGCCGAGCGAGTCTACCCTGAGGCAAAGTGTGGCTTTCGTGCAGAAAGATCGACCGTTGACATGCTGTTCTCCCTTCGTCAGATGCAGGAGAAATGCCGCGAACAGATGCCCCTCTACATTGCTTTCATTGATCTCACCAAAGCCTTTGACCTCGTCAGCAGACGTGGTCTCTTCAGACTACTAGAAAAGATTGGATGTCCACCAAAGCTACTAAGTATCATCACCTCATTCCATGACAATATGAAAGGCACAATTCAACATGGCGGCTCATCAGACCCCTTTCCTATCCTGAGTGGCGTGAAACAAGGCTGTGTTCTCGCACCCACACTCTTTGGGATTTTCTTCTCCCTGCTGCTTTCACATGCGTTCGAGTCTTCTGAAGAAGGAATTTTCCTCCACACAAGATCAGGGGACAGGTTGTTCCACCTTGCCCGTCTAAGAGCCAAGTCCAAAGTACGGAAAGTCCTCATCAGGGAACTCCTCTTTGCTGATGATGCTGCTTTAACATCTCACACTGAAGAGTGCCTGCAGAGTCTCATCGACGGGTTTGGGGCTGCCTGCAATGAATTTGGCCTAACCATCAGCCTCGAGAAAACGAACATCATGGGGCAGGACGTCAGAAATACTCCATTCATCAATATTGGCGACCACGGTCTGGAAGTGGTTCAAGAGTTCACCGACCTAGGCTCAACTATCACCAGTAACCTGTCTCTAGATGCAGAAATCAACAAGCGCATGGGAAAGGCTTCCACTGCTATGTCCAGACTGGCCAAGAGAGTGTGGTAAAATGGCACACTGACACAGAACACAAAAGTCCAAGTGTATCAAGCCTGTGTCCTCAGTACCTTGCTCTATGGCAGCGAGGCCTGGACAACGTATGTCAGCCAAGTGCGACGTCTCAATTCATTCCATCTTCGCTGCCTCCGGAGAATACTTGGCATCAGGTGGCAGGACCGTATCTCCAACACAGAAGTCGAGGTGGCCAACATCCCCAGCTTGTACGCACTACTGAGTCAGCAGCGCTTGAGATGGCTTGGCCATGTGAGCCACATGGAAGATGGCAGGATCCCCAAAGACACATTGTACAGCGAGCTCGCCACTGGTATCAGACCCACCGGCCATCCATGTCTCCGCTTCAAAGACGTCTGCAAACGCGACATGAAGTCCTGTGACATAGATCACAAGTCGTGGGAGTCAGTTGCCAGCGTTCGCCAGAGCTGGCAGGCAGTCATAAAGGCAGGGCTAAAGCGTAGCAAGTCGAAGAGACTTAGCAGTTGGCAGGAAAAAAGACAAAAGCGCAAGGGGAGAGCCAACTGTGTAAAAGCCCCGACAAACAAATTTTTCTGCAGCACCTGTGGAAGAGCCTGTCACTCTAGAATTGGCCTTTATAGCCACTCCAGGCGCTGCTCCACACACCACTGACCACCTCCAGGCGCTTACCCATTGTCTCTCGAGATAAGGAGGCCAAAGAAGACTGTCTTTATATTCCTCAAGTGCTTCAGCTGTTCCCAGCCTTCCAACCCTTACGAATGCTTCCTTTTGCTTTTTGACTAGGCTCACAATATCCCACGTTATCCAAGGTTCCCAAAACTTGCCAAACTTATCCTTCTTCCTCACAGGAACATGCTGGTCCTGAATACTAATCAACTGACCTTTTAAAGACTCCCACGTCAGATGATTTACCCTCAAACAGCCACCCCCAATCTAAATTCTTCAGTTCCTGAAGGGTTTAAACTTTGTAAAGCTATATGAGATTCCTAAATTTTGTTGCAGTGCCTATGATAAAGTTTGAGGTTGCAAATTAATTTTATTTACAGAACTTTAAAATGGTCCATATTCAGTTGCTTTATAGCAGGTAAGCTGCATTTATTGTGGTATTTAACCAAAATGATCAGAGAAGTCAGTTTTGAAAATAATTGAATTTTAGATTAATAAGTAGTCACTTAACTAGATATTCAAACAAGATAAATCATAAAGTTTTATTGCAAAGGAGGCAGCCATAAGGCACATTGTGCTCGTGTTGGTACTTTGCTACAGCATTCCAAAAATAATCGGACTGTCCATTCCACATCGCAGTGCATGAGTCACCAATGAAGTAAAAGGTCTCTTTAAAGGATTGGGAGGAGCAAAGAATGTGTCACTTAATCCTAGTTTATGGGATTTACAAAGGTACAACTGGTGATTTGTGAAAAGTGAAGGATGGAACTAAAAGCATTTACTTTATTCAATGAAATACATACTCTATGGGACATACATACATTAAGAAAACATAGTTCACATACATTACATAAATTTCTTTTTAAAAGAGCTATATGGTTACATTCTCACCAGAGGTTTCTTAAAGAAATCATTGGAATACTTATCCCTAGCATTTATCAACATTTTTTTTTTGGAACTACAAATATTAATTATGGGCATGCTGCATTAAATGCATGCTTGAGGTAGTTAAACTGATTCCAGGTTAAATGGCAGTCTTAGTAACTCTACTGGCAGAAGCAGCAAATAAAATTAATTTAATAAACTACTGGAAAATGTAATGTATTAAAATAAACATGGTCAGGACAGCAAAGTTTGTGATCTTACATGGCATACTGTTCCTTAATTTTACAAAACTTCTGATCGGGAGTTAACAATATGGATTCAAATCATTTGCTGTTCTCAAGCACCCCATTGTTCTGAAAACACTTACCTTTCAGAGCAACACGTAGAACACAGTAACATAGAAAACCTAGACAATTAAATTACAAACAGGGCAAAAATGTGGAAGATTAACTTGCATCATTGCTGTGCAGAACATAGCATCTAAGTAAAAAGTCCATTTTATAGGTGTACCAACTTACTCAAATAGCAACCTACTGGTAGTAATAGTAGATGGAATAGAAAAGGTAATGCTAAATCAACTAACTCATTAAAAAGTGTACTTGGTTGAGAACATTGAAGGTCAGTAGGATAAACAGATCTCCAAATACAACTTGTCAGAGCTGAACAATGGTGTAGATTGAAATGTTAGGTAGATATTTTGGAATTTCATGATATACTTTGGGGACAGGAAGAAAATTCACATGGCTTGACATGTGGTTATGTACCTCCTTTAGGAGGTAAAGTAGGTTGCTGAAATGTACAATGAAGTGAAATGTAATTGCCGGAATTAAATTGAGTGAATGGTGCTTTCTTGGCCTAGACTTTCTATGATCGAAGAACATCAGTCTGTGATACATTCCATATCAAGGTGTAAAGGGAAATACCCATGTCACAGCTATTAGAACTTTAACAGCCAGACAATTTTTCATCCTGAAGTGTGGACTCAGTTCTTGCTAAAATTTAATTTTAATAGTCTCCAAGCAACGCTTCCTCAATCACAAAGGGAATGTTTCCATTTTTGCTATTCCCATGCAAATTGAATACCATTAATTCCCATCTATGTAACATTAGTTCTCAATGGGCTGACTGCACAAGTGGTGTAATGGTAATGTTTTGCATTTTATGACTCAGTATTACACACTATGCAGCCAACTAATTATTATGTCTAATTTTTTGTTAGCTCATAGGAAAAAAAAAACAAAAATGACATCTCAAAAAAGTTGGTTTACAAGACATCAATCTTCCACTGATTTCCATCTAAATTTCTGCATAATTGGTTTCCTTCATACATTTCATTGACAGCTAAGGGGAGATGGTGGTAGTGGTAATGTCACTGGACTAGTAATCCAGAGCCCAGGCCCAATTCCCTTGGGACACAGGTTCAAATCCCACCATGGCAGCTGGGGGAATTTAAATTCAACTAATTAAAAATATGGAATTGAAAGCTAGTCTCTTGAATCTATTGATTGTTGTAATAACCCATCAGGTTCACCAATATCCTTTAGGGAAGGAAATCTGCTGTCCTTACCTGGTCTGACCTACATATGACTTCAGACTCACAGCAATGTGGTTGACTCTTAAATACCCTCTGGAATACCCTCTGAAATGGCCTAGTAAGTCATTCAGTTGTCAAGAGCAATTAGGGATGTGAACAAATGTTGGCCTTGCCAGCAACACCCACATCTCATGAAAGAATTAAAAAAAGAGAACTGACAGAGGAAAGGAAGCATTTAATTAGATCTACTTCTCTCGGCAAAGTTGGGCTTTCTTGCATTTGACCAGGACCGGCATGGCCACCTGATTTACAATTAATTACATTTTAAATGCGCTGTAATGTTCTATGTTCTATGTAAATACATTATTTCTATGGCAATATTAAAAAATTTATTTTGGTTTCAGGATATTTTAATAAGTAATCTGAATTTAAAAAACACGAGTCCCGTAGCACCAATGAATTTCTATTAAAACATATTTGTGAAACATGACCCTCATCTACCCTGTTATTTTTTTCAAAGAACTCAATAAGCTTGGTCAAACCTTCATTTTGAAATCCATCCTGACTACTCACTCATTTTCTGTCTCAAGAAGTTTTCCATTACATCTTTGAGCAATGATTCCATTAGCTCTCCTACCAACGTTAAACTATTGGTCTATAGTTCTATGGACTTTCCCCCTTTTTAAATATAGGAATCACATAGGCTGTCCTCTGCCACTATTCATTTTTCTAATGCGCTTTTAAGTAATATTACCAACTTTTCTGATTGCATAATTTATATAATTATTACATGATGACCCTAAGTTTTGCTCTGAATGTGAAAAGGGGTGGCTGTGGGAAAGAAGTAGAATAGAAAATGCCAAATATCCCTCAAACAATTTCTCAGTGTATCCTTACCAGAGCATGAAATGAAGAAACGGAGAAGATGCCCAGCCTGCTAAGTGCCAATTTGGAAGGCCGGCTGGCTGCTGCAAGGAGACTCTTCGGATTGGGTAGCTCGCCTCCTTGTAGACTGGCCAGGTAACAGCGCATTCGAAACAGGTCCACATTAAACTTCTCCAGATTATGCTCCCACTGCTGGATCTAGTTATGAAGGCATTAGCAGAGGATTAATTCCCTCAGATTTCAATTAATACAGCCTTATTTATGGTTTGCATTTTCTATTTGCAATAACTTCTTTATAGAAAAGACTTTTTAATTGTATACTAAGTCAAATTCAATTATTTTTGAATATTCAGTATTCTCCAACACCATTCCTTTGCACAAATGCATGAACAACTCTCTCCATAATCAGACTGAGATACTGTCAATGCTGAGTTAGCATTGCTTAGATTTAAAAAAAAAGTTACCCTCATCATAAGTACTTATTGGAATTCGCATAGACAACTACTACTCCTCCCGTCAATCAAAAAATTAGGAAAATATTACCAACCTACTTGTGTAGGCTAAAATTAATGTTCATTTATAATTAGACGATCTCCAGAAATAAAACTAAATTCATGCACAGCCTCATCACATCTGGAAAGTCCCACAGTGCTTTGCACCCAACAGATTACTTCAGAAATGTAGTCCCTGTTATGTAGATAAATTGAACACAATAGGGTCGGACAAACAGCAAATGAATAAATGACCAGATTTTTTTTTGGTGATGTTTGTTGAGGGAGAATGCTGGCAAGAATATTGAAGAACTTGCTACTGTTGTACAAATAGTCCCATGAGATCTCTGAACAGTAGTGGACAATTTTAGGTTTACCTAAGCCACTGGACAGGTCCTTCTATTTGTAAGATGGCACTTCCAATTATGCAATGCACCTCAGAATCTAGGCACAACCTGGTGCAGTAATGTGCCGAAATCCATAAGACGGGTTGAACCCACAAGTGTCTGTCTGAGGCTGGTGTGTTACCAAATGAAGTAAGTTGGCACAAAGCAGCTACACGGGCAAAATACCATACAAAATAAAGTACATACAAATGGGATGAATATTCAATGTTGTCCCAGCTCTCCTGGCAAATTCTTATGTCGAATGACAGTTTCTTGAAATACATAAAGCTACTTTATGAAATTCTCTGCACTTTGAACACGCATTGGGCAGAAAGGCAACTTTAAATTAGTAACAGTTCCAGGGCTGTTATCAATCTGTTCCCTTTCAGTGTCGAAGCAATCCATTTTGATGATTATTTGCAACTTTTTTTTTGATGTTCTCACAAATCAGACAATTCACCAGGTATTTGGCTGGTACACTGACAAAAGTGAACTGGTCTAAACTCAGAATTATAACAAGGGGAGAAAACATTTGAAGAAATGCTTTTACACAGTGTTAATTGAACATCGAATGTCTTACCGCAAATGATAATTGAAGCATGAACCACATGAAAATTTCATAAGATAAAGGAAATGGACAGAGTGGATAGTTCCAGCTGAACAGCCAGATCAGGCACAGACCCAAAGACCCAATAATTACCACCTTCTCTGCTGTAATTTCTATGATGACATACCAATAGCAAAATTCCTGTTCAAGATCAAGTCATAAACTTCCTGTACTAAAAACAGTAACTCTGATTTCAATTTCCTACTACTGGGGTCAACGCTATCTTTCAAAGGAGCATTGCATATTTTGCTATTATAAGACAAGACATGTTTGGGTCCCTCTGACTTACTATCAACCAGTCTCCTAATGCCTCGGTGGCTTTTTTTTTTCTCCAAGAACAGCAAACATTTTGCATTTTATGATAGTGATAACCATTTTCCACTTGAAAATACAATGGAAATGAAAGAAAACAGGAGCCTGCAGCTATTATATAAAATTATCTATGCTCAGAGACAAACTTTGTGTTCTCTTACATTTTGGGCTCTGTATAAAAGGTAATCTAAAACCAATTTAAAATCAGATTGTTGTAATGGACCCAAACACTCAGTGCAGAAAGTTTAAAGGCAGGAAAACACTAGATTTTTAAAAATGGATAGTTGTAGTCACTTATTTTAGACACCCATTTGTGCATCTGCATAACTACTCTTCTTTGGCCTCCTTATCTCGAGAGACAATGGGTAAGCTCCTGGAGGTGGTCAGGTGTGTGGAGCAGCGCCTGGAGTGGCTATAAAAGGCCAATTCTAGAGTGACAGGCTCTTCCACAGGTGCTGCAGAAAAATCTGTTTGTCGGGGCTGTTACACAGTTGGCTCTCCTCTTGCGCTTCTGTCTTTTTTCTGCCAACTGCTAAGTCTCTTCGACTCGCTACACTTTAGCCCCGCCTTTATGGCTGCCCGCCAGCTCTGGCGAACGCTGGCAACGGACTCCCACGACTTGTGATCAATGTCACAGGACTTCATGCCGCGTTTGCAGACGTCTTGAAAGCAGAGACATGGACGGCCGGTGGGTCTGATACCAGTGACGAGCTTGCTGTACAATGTGTCTTTGGGGATCCTGCCATCTTCCATGTGGCTCACATGGCCAAGCCACCTCAAGCGCCGCTGACTCAGTAGTATGGATAATCTGGGGATGTTGGCCACTTCAAGGACTTCTGTGTTGAAGATACGGTCCTGCCACCTGATGCCAAGTATTCTCCGGAGGCAGCGAAGATGGAATGAATTGAGACGTCGCTCTTGGCTGACATACGTTGTCCAGGCCTCGCTGCCATAGAGCAAGGTACTGAGGACACAGGCTCGATACACTTGGACTTGTGTTCCGTGTCAGTGCGCCATTTTCCCACACTCTCTTGGCCAGTCTGGACATAGCAGTGGAAGCCTTTCCCATGCGCTTGTTGATTTCTGCATCTAGAGACAGGTTACTGGTGGTAGTTGAGCCTAGGTAGGTGAACTCTTGAACCACTTCCAGAGCGTGGTCGCCAATATTGATGGATGGAGCATTTCTAACATCCTGCCCCATGATGTTTGTTTTCTTGAGGCTGATGGTTCGGCCAAATTCATTGCAGGCAGCCGCAAACCTGTCGATGAGACTCTGCAGGCACTCTTCAGTGTGAGATGTTAAAGCAGCATCGTCAGCAAAAAGGAGTTCCCTGATGAGGACTTTCCGTACTTTGGACTTGGCTCTTAGACGGGCAAGGTGGAACAACCTGCCCCCTGATCTTCTGAAGAAGGAATTTTCTTCCACACAAGACTTGAACGCATGTGAAAGCAGCAGGGAGAAGAAAATCCCAAAGAGTGTGGGTGCGAGAACACAGCCCTGTTTCACGCCACTCAGGATAGGAAAGGGGTCTGATGAGGTGCCGCCATGTTGAATTGTGCCTTTCATATTGTCATGGAATGAGGTGATGATACTTAGTAGCTTTGGTGGACATCCAATCTTTTCTAGTAGTCTGAAGAGACCACGTCTGCTGATGAGGTCAAAGGCTTTGGTGAGATCAATGAAAGCAATGTAGAGGGGCATCTGTTGTTCGCGGCATTTCTCCTGCATCTGACGAAGGGAGAACAGCATGTCAACGGTCGATCTCTCTGCACGAAAGCCACACTGTGCCTCAGGGTAGACGCGCTCGGCCAACTTCTGGAGCCTGTTTAGACTGACTCGAGCAAAGACTTTCCCCACTATGCTGAGCAGGGAGATTCCACGGTAGTTGTTGCCGTCACCGCGGTCACCTTTGTTTTTATAGAGGGTGATGATATTGGCATCGCGCATGTCCTGAGGTACTGCTCCCTCGTCCCAGCACAGGCATAGCAGTTCCTGTAGTGCTGAGAGTATAGCAGGCTTGGCACTCTTGATTATTTCAGGGGTAATGCTGTCCTTCCCAGGGGCTTTTCCACTGGCTGGAGAATCAATGGCATCACTGAGTTCTGATTTGGTTGGCTGTATGTCCAGCTCATCCATGACTGGTAGAGGCTGGGCTGCATTGAGGGCAGTCTCAGTGACAGCATTCGCCCTGGAGTACAGTTCTAGGTAGTGCTCAACCCAGCGGTCCATTTCTTTGCGTTAGTCAGTGATTATGTCCCCTGATTTAGATTTGAGGGGGGCGATCTTCTTGATGGTTGGCCCAAGAGCTCTCTTAATGCCATCATACATTCCTCTGATGTTTCCGATGTCTGAGGCCAGCTGAATATGACTGCATAGGTGTTGCCAGTAGTCATTTGTGCAGCGCCTGGCTGTTCTTTGTGCAGTGCTTCTGGCTGCTTTAAGTGCTACGGATATTAACTCGCTGGGGGCTTTCTTGTAGTTCAGCCGTGGAATGCGCTTAGCGGCTATGACAGGTTCCAGCTCTTCAGTACGAGATTGAAACCAGTCTGCATTTCTCTTTGCACTTTTGCCATAGGTGGTCATAGCTGACTCATAGATGGCATCTCTGATGTGGGCCCACTTGGTCTCAGCATCCCCTGTGGGAGCGTTTTGAAGGGCTGTTACAAGTGAATTTAGAAATGTTTAACAGCTGTGGATGAGAAATTCTGCTCGTGTTGATGCTCGGAATGATGCAACTTCTTTGGTCTGAGTCTAACCTTGCTGCACACCAGGGAGTGGTCGGTGTCGCAGTCCACACTGTGGAAGCTGCGTGTGGTTTGAACACTGTTTAAGGAGGCTCGCCTTGTGACGATGAAGTCCAGCTAGTGCCAACGACGTGATCTTGGGTGCCTCCATGAAACCTGGTGACAGGGTTTAGTGTGAAAGAACGAGTTGGTGATGCAGAGGTTATGATAGGTACACAACTCAAGCAGTCTCTGCCCGTTCTCATTCATCCTTCCAACGCCATAGCGCCCAAGGCAGGAGGGCCATAAGTCATGGTCGGCCCCAACCCTGGCATTGAAGTCCCCCAGCAGGAACAGGTGTTCGGTGTTGGGGATGCTGCTAATGATGTTATGGAGTTTCTCGTAGAATTGGTCTTTAACTTCAGGAGGGGAGCAGAGTCTTGGAGCATAGATGCTGAGTCGGTGTACTGGACCAGAGAGGTGGTGAGCAGTCAGATGGACAGTATGCGTTCCGAGCCTTTTGAGGGAGGCTCTATCATGCTGAGCAAGGAATTTCTGATGGCGAAGCCCACTCCATGCTGTCTTGGTTCTTCAGGATCCCTGCCCTGCCAGAAGGTGGTGTAGTCTTGCTCTGCTAGAGATCCGCTCGCGGGGAGGCGTGTCTCCTGAAGTGCTGCAATGTCTACATTGAGTCTACTGAGCTCGTTGTTAATGATGGCAGTCTACCAAGAATCGTTGATTTGTGTAAGGTCTTCCGACAGGCCAGGACACATAGTTCTGACGTTCCAGCTTGCAAAGTGAAGGGCTGGTACCTTCTTTCCTTTTTTCATGTTGTTTGGTGCGGTGTTGCAGTCCACCTTTCGGGCAATGACCCTGAGCTCCAAGCACCCATTGAAGCAGGTGGACTGTGGCGGGACAGAACCTTATTGACCGGGGACTGCCCGGTTTGAGGCGGGCGGTAGCTGTCCAGTGAGGTGCGATGACCTCTCCCACCGACAAAGGCAACCCATGGCGCCCAATCTCTACGCCAATTGAGCTGGACTTATAACCCGTAACTGCTGCCTAGGTCTTTCTAAATTGCAAATATACTGCAATCAAGTTACTATGGAAAACAAAAACTTGCTGCATCCTCGGTAAAACCCTTTTTTTCTAAAAAAAAGTCATTATTTCTGACCTGTGTAGAAAGGCTGTATTAAAAACAGTACTTGAAAATTTAAAGACTTCTTCAGAAATTTAGAAATATACTGTTGCTTTACAAATATGAGTGCATCAGTAAATAGAAAATGCACAAATTTAACAAAAATATTGGAATAACTGTCGATTTTCTTCTAGGTTCTAAATAATTCAGATAATGCAACTTCAGTGTCGGAGGTATACCCACTGCTCAGTCATTTCTAATCCTGCAGTTGACTTTCTTGTGCACTAAGAAAACCTTATAAATATTCTACTCAATTCCTAACTTATTTTCCTCAAAGTTAAAAATCTCTGAAAACCTTTCATTTCTGACATACTAAATATCCATTAAATGCAGCAAATATTAGGTCAGATGACCAAAAGCTTAGTCAAAGAGATAGGTTTGAAGGAGTGTCTTAAAGGAGGAAAGTGAGTCAGAGAGGGGTAGGGAGGGTATTCCAGAGCTTGAGGCCTAGGCAACTCAAGGCATGGCCACCAATGATGGAGTGATTAAAATCAGGGATTCACAAGAGGTCAGAATTAGAGGTACTCATATCTAGAAGGGTTGTGGGGCTGGAGATTACAGAGATGGGGAGGGGTGAGGCCATGGAAGGATTTGAAAACAAAGATAAGAATTTTAAAATGAAGACTTTGCTTGACCGGGAGCCAATGTAGGCAAGTGAGCACAGGGGTGATAGGGGAACGGGACTTGGTGCGAGTTAAGACATGGAGAGTAGAGGTTCGGATGACCTGAAGTTTACAGAGAATAGAATGTGGGAGACCAGCCAGAAATGCATTGGAATAGTCAAGTCCAGAGATAACAAAGGCATGAATAAGGGTTTCAGCAGATGAGCTGACGCAGGGGCGAAGCAGGGTATTGTTACCAAGGTGGAAATAGGCGGTCTTAGTGATGGCACTAATATGAGGTCGGATGCTCATCTTGGGGTCAAATGTGACACCAAAGTTGTGAACAGACTGGTTTAATCTCAGACAATTGCCAGGGAGAGGGATGAGGTCGATAGTTAAAGAATGCAGTTTAGAGTGGGGAGCGAAACAGTGGCTTCACTCTTCCCAACATTTAATTGGAGGAAATTTCTGCTCATCCTGTACTGGATGTCAGATAAGCAGTTTGATAATTAGCAACAGTGAAGGAGTCATGAGAACTGGTGGTGAGTCATCAGCATGCATGCAAAAACTAACATTGTCCTTTTGGATGTCGTCGACAAGGGGCAGCATATAGTTGAGAAATAGGAGAGGGCCAAGGATAGATCCTTGGGGGATTGGGGAACCAGAGGTAACTACAGAGGAGCAGGAAGAGAATCCCTTGCAAGTGATTCTCTGGCTACGATTAGATAGATATGAAGGTAACCAGCTGAGAGCAGTCACACCCAGCTGGATGACAGTGGAGAGGCATTGGAGGAGAATGGTGTGGTTAACCGTGTCAAAGGCTGCAGACAGGTCGAAATGGATGAAGAGGGAAAGTTTACCTTTGTCATAGTCACATAAGATGTCATTTGTGACTTTGATAAGAGCAGTTTCGGTACTGTGGCAGGAGCGGAAACCTGATTGGAGGGATTCAAACTTGGAGTCCTGGGAAAGATGGGAATGGATTTGGGAGGTGACAACACATTCAAGGACTTTGGAGAGGAAAGGGAGGTTGGAGATGGAACAGTAGTTTTTAAGGGCAGTGGGATCAAGGGCTGATTTTTTTTTTTTGGAGAGAGCGGTGATGATGGTAGATTTAAAAGAGAGGGACAACACCTGAAGATACAGAAGTTTACAATATCGGCTAACATGGGGACCAGGAGAGGAAGCTGGGCGATCAGTAGTTTAGTCGGAATAGCAGCGAGGGTGCAGGAGGTGGGTGTCACGGACAAGATGAGCTCAGAGAAGGCATGAGGGGAGAAAGGAGAGAAACTGAAGGAAGATGTGACTTCAGGGCTGGTGCAGGGGGGAGCATTATAGGACGTATGGCCAGGCTGGCTGGTGGAAGAGAAGGATGCAGCAGAGGCAGCTGATCAGATGATCATTAGGTGGAGTTGTTCAATACTGAATGTTGAATCCAGTTTAACTGAGCTCCTGGACTCCAAGCTATTTTTCTCCTTAACGGAAATTGATTCAATCTGAAAGAGGGTAGGAGTCTCATTCCACGATCAGCCCTTCTCAAAACAGGGCGGAAATGATTTTTTGGACCATATTCTCGTCACAGTCAGCCATTCTGCCCTCCCCATCATGAAAGTCAGAGTCATTTATGGCATAGAAAGAGGCTATTCAGCCCATCAAGTTCATGCCACTCTCCAGTGCCACTCCGACCCATAGTCCTGCAAGTTTATTTCCTTCAAGTGCACATCCATTTCAATGTGTAAATCTCAGCTCAACAAGGACTCAAACTTGGTTCTCCCAATTCAACACTTCAGAACTAAAAGATTTCTCTTATCTACTGATATAATTTTGCTCCCTCCAGACCCAGGAGTTAACTGCAGTTTCACACAACACTAAAAGAAATGAACATTGTTGACATGTATGTTCTTACATAATCTGTCAAGAACCATTTGAAAAGTAGGCAAAATAGGAGGTGGTAAGAATCAATTTATTGATTTTAGAACCAAAAAAAAAAAACTTTACATAACTATTTTGTTTCAAATTTTATTCTTCAACTTTTCTAAGTTAGTCTGTCCGACATAAACCTCTTTGACCTTGATATCAGAAGTTTATAGAATTCTACAAAAGTCAAGTGCCCAGCTCAAGCATCTTTTTTGCAGCAGTCAAGCTACAATGCAGAGAAATAAAATAGCCCCAGCAGGACTGTGTGCACACAGACACAGATCTGAGTTTCCAGAACATTCGCATTTTGTAAAGGAAGGACAGATAAGGAATTTAGATAAAATCTGCTCCAAGACTTGAAATTTGGCAAAGAGCAACTGCCCATAGATGAACATTGACAGACAACTCTATTATGTTAATCCCTCTCGCAATTGTGCATGTGTTTGGGTGGGGGGGGGAGGGGGTTCATAATGGGGATGGGACAGATTTCTAAATAAAATTTCTGTCAGTCTCACAGATAATACTTTGAGCCATAATATCTCATTTTTACTTTATGGTCTTGACTTTGGATTCATATTTCACCTAATCAGTATATCATGCAGAAGACTGTAAAAATACCAGTGAGAACTAGTTTCCCCTCACTCCCAAAACCTTTATATTGGCTAAGAAGATATGCACAAATCAAGAAATATTGAACAGAAGTCTTTGTGAGCTACAGTGAAAAGCTGTTAAGTCTCAGGCTATCTGGTGCCAAATTCAGATGTTAAAATAGTACCAGCTGTTCTCAGGGGAGTTCCAGCCTATGGTCTCTATTAGTGAGCTTTGTTTTGATTTCCCCGTGTATTATTTATAGTTAACAACTAGAGGAGAAGCTGACAGAGGTTTTCCCCTCTGCTGGGAAACAAGAACGTCACCAGCAACAGAATGTTCTACCAAGATACATAAAGGCATCATTCAGTGTGCTGCAGGATATTATGACTATATCCAGGGCAAACAAGCTATACAGAAAAAAGCCTGTTCAACAAGTGGAAATAATACACCTACTCACTCTGCTGTAGAAAGAGGAATTTATTTCTGGGTATTTATTACTTTCAGCCCCAGATGTGTTAAAATGGCAAAGAACACTTCTTTGCATCAAGTGGAAACATGCAGTTCACAGATTTCTTTCTTTAATTACAGGTGAACTGAAAAAACATCTTCAGTTAGTTTTACACTTCCCAGTAATACAACTGAAGCCAAATCAGTATCACTTCAGCATTTTGCAAGAACATTACAAGAATAGTCTCACTATTACCTTAGTTGCACACACATAGTAATAAAGTAAACATACCAACAAGGAACAGGCATTCAGCCTCTCAAACCTGTTCCACCATTCAATTAGATCATGGCTGATCTGTATCTCAACTCCATTTACCTGCCTTGGATCCAATTCAAATCAATGTGAAACCAACTTTCTAAACTTCAAATGATTTAAGTTTCTGATCTTACTCGTCTAACACTAGATATGGGAAGCTAGTGAGCACAGTTTTATACATGTAGCATAGTGGTACATTTTACTGGACTAATGCTCTGGAGACACGAGTTCAAATCCCACCACAGCATCTAGGGGAATTTAAGTTCAATTAATTAATAAATCTGGAATGCTAGGCTCATTATTATCATGAAATTACCAAATTGTTGTAAAAACCCATTTGGTTCAGCAATATCCTTCAGGGGAGGAGATCTGCCATCCTTACCTTACAGTAATGGGTTGACTCTTAACTGCTCTCTGAAATGGCCTAGCAAACCGCTAGTTGTATCAAACCACTACAGAAAAGTCAAAAAATAAAAACAGATGGACCACCCGGCATAGTCCTAGGCACACTCTGCCCAGTCAACCCTGCAAAAGTACTCCTCACAACTATCTAGGGATCTGTGCCAAAACTGGGAGAGGTGAACGACTGACATATTTACAGAATCATACCTTACAGCCAATGTCACAGACTCCTCCATCACCATCCCCGGTATGTCCTGTCGCACTGGCAGGGAAGATCACCAGAAATGGGGGCAAAATGGGATACAGTTGGGAGTAAGTGGTCCTGGGAGTCCTCAAAATTGACTCTGCACCCCATGAAGTCTCAGGTTAAACACGAGCAAGGAAACCTCCTGATTACCACCTACCACCCTCCCTCAGCTGATGAATCAGTGCTCCGCCATGTTGAACACCACTTGGAGGAAGCACTGAGGTAGTAAGGGAACAGAATGTACTCTGGATAGGGGATTTCTATGGCCAGCACCAAGAGTGGCTCGGTACCACCAGTACTGACCAAGCTGGCTGAGTCCTGAAGGACACATCTACAAGACTGGAACTGCAGCAGATGGTGAGAACCAAGAAGGAAAAACCTACTTGACCTCATTCTCACCAAACTGCCTGTTGCAGATGCATTTGTCCATGACAGTATTGGTAGGAGTGATCACTGCACAGTCCTTGTGGACACCATGTCACGTCTTCACACTGAGGACACCCTTCATTGTGTTGTGTGGCACTACCACCATGCTACATGGAATAGACTCAGAGCAGCTCGAAATTGGGCATCCATGAGGCACTATGTGATATATGCAGAATTGTATTCAACCACAACCTGTAACCTCATAGCCAAGCATATCCCTCACTCTACCATTACCATCAAGCCAGGGGACCAAACCTGGTTCAATGAAGAGTGCAGGAGAGCATGCCAAGAGCAGCACCAGACATATTTAAAACTGAGGTTCCAACCTGGTGAAGCTACAACACAGGCTTACATGCACGCTAAACAGAAGCTCTCGAGAAAGCCAAGTGATTCCACAACCAACGCATCAGACCAAAGCTCTGCAGTCCTGTCACATCCAGTTGTGAATAGTGGCGGACAATTAAACAACTAACTAGAGAAAGATGCTCCACAAACATTGCCACCCTGATAGATGGCAGAGACCAGTAGGTCAATGCAAAAGACAAGGGTGAAGCATTTGCAACCATGTTCAGCCATGTTCATCTGTGCCTCCTTCGGTCACCACCATTACAGATGCCAGTCTTTATTCAATTCGATTCTTTCCGTCCGATATCAACAAATGACCGAAGGCACGGATACAGCAAAGGCTATGTATCCTGACACTATCTCTCTGTAGTACTGAAGACTTGTGCTCCAGAACTAGCTGCACCCTTAGCCAAGCTGTTTCAGTACAGTTACAACACTGGCATCTATCCGACAATGTGAAAAACTACTCAGGTATGTCCTGTCCACAAAAAGGACAAATTCAATCAGGCCAATTGCTGGTCCATCAGTCTACTCTCAATCATAAGCAAAAAGATGGAAGGCATCTATGACAGTGCTATCAAGCCACACTTACTCAGCAACAACCTACTCACCAATCCTCAGTTTGGGTTCTGCCAGGGCCACTCAGCTCTAGACCTCATTACAGCCTTGGCACAAACATGGACAAAAGAGCTGAATTTCAGAGGTGAAGTAAGAGTGGCCGCCCTCGACATCAAAGCAGCAGTTGACCAGATGTGGAATCAAGAAGCACTAGCAAAATTGAGGTAATTGGTAATCAGGGTAAAACTCACCAATGGCTGAAGTCATGCTAAGCATAAATGAAGATGGTTATTGTGGTTATTGGAGGTCTATCATCTCAGCTCCAGGACATCACTGCAGGGGCTCCTCAGGATAGTGTCCTCAGCCCAATCATCTTTAGTTGTTTCATCAATGACCTTCCCACCAACATTAGGTCAGAAGTGGGGATGTTTGCTGATGATTGCACAGTGTTCAGTACCTTTTGCAACTCTTCAGATGCTGAAGTAGTCTGTACCCACATGCAGCAAGATCTGGACAACATTCAAGCTCGGGCTGATAAGTGACAAGTAACATTTGCAATACGCAACTGCCAGACAATGACCATCTCCAACAAGAGAGAATCTAACCATCCCCCCCTTGACATTCAGGGCCATTCTCATTGCTGAATCCCCTACCATCAACATCCTGGGGTGGTTACCATTGACTAGAAACTTAACTGGACCAACCATATAAATACTGCGGCCATAAGAGCAGGTCAGAGGCCGGGAATTCTGCAGCAAGAAACACCTCCCGAATCCCCAAAGCCTTTCTCCCATCTACAAAGCACAAGTCAGGAGTGTGATGGAATACTCTCCACTTGCCAGGATGAGTGCCACTCGAACAGTATTCAAGAAGCTCGATACCATCCAGAACAAAGTAGCTCGCCCGATTGGCACCCCATCCACCACCTTAAACATTCACCCCTTCCACCACCAGCGCACAGTGGCAGTGGTGTGTACTATCTACAAAATGCACTTCACCAAGCCTCCTTTGACAGCACCTTCTAAACCAGTGACCTCTACCACCTAGAATTACCAGGGCAGGAGACGCATGGAAACACCACAACCTTCAAATTCTCCAAGTCACATACTATCATAATTTGGAACTATAATCGCCATTCCTTCACTGTTGCAGTGTCAAAATCCTGGAGCTGCCTCCCTATACCCCAAGGACTGCATTAGGTGAAGGCGGCAGCTCAGCACTACCTTCTCAAGGGCAATTAGGGATGACATCCCAAGAGCACATTGAACAAAAGACTTAAGTACATGCCCAGAGCTGTGCTTTCTTCTGTTTTACTGCACGTACGTTGGGAATAGCTTCCAATATTCAGTATTGTATGGTAAACAACTCCTCCTCCTCCCAGTGTTCCAGTGAACATCAATGCAAGCTCAAGGAACAGCATCTCATTTACCAATTAGGCACACTACAGCCTGCCAGACTGAACATTGAGTTCAATAATTTCAGGCCCCTCATTTTATTTTTATTGTTATTTTTTCTTTTTTACAATTTTTTTTTTTTTTTGTTTACCTCATTTCGTCTTAGTTTCTACAGTTTGCTTACCCACTGTTTTTTTTCATGTTTGTACTTGCTGCTGTTCAATCTTCAGTCCGTTAACACCCTATCTGTACTAATGCTTTGTCTTTCAACACACCATTAACATATTGTTTGCCTTTGCTCCATGACCTCTTGGTCAGCTATGTGGCCTTGTCCAATCTACACCTTCTCCTTTGTTATCTCTTGCCCCACCCCCACCTCACTTGCTTATATCCTTTGACATTTCTAATATTTGCTAGTTCTGAAGGGTCACTGACCCGAAACATTAACTCTGCTTCTCTTTCCCCAGATGCTGCCAGACCTGCTGAGTGGTTCCAGCATTTCTTGTTTTTATTTCAGATTTCCAGCATCCACAGTATTTTGCTTTTATTACATGTATTTAGTAATTAACTATTTAATCATCAAATGCAGTTGTAACCATATTTAATTTGCCTAATCCACAGAAAAGTTTGGCAGAATCCCCAAATGTACAACCCAAATAAATGCATTTGAAATCAAAAGGAAAGGATGTGGGATTTCCAATTCATTCAACAGAACCATATGATTAGGGTAATTGCTAAGCTGCTTTTATATGAAACAAAAACAAAGTGCTGGCAATACTCAGCAGGTCTGGCAGCATCTGTGGAGAGAGAAGCAAAGTTAACGTTTCAGCAGCTGATGGGGACTAATGCCCCTCCAGATCCTCCTTCCGCTTCACTTCCCTCTGACCCCACCCCTTCTGATCTGACCCCTTGCCGTGTATTCACTATACCCTCTGACCTCCCCCTCTCTGATGCTGAGCGTTCTGTACTCAGCAAAGGTCTCAGTTTTATCCCCTTACGCCCCCACCTCAATGTATTTCGCGCTCGGCATGATGTTGAGCTCTTCTTCCGTCGCCTCCGCCTCCGCCTCCGGGCTCACTTCTTCGACCAGGAGTCCTCCCCCCGACCAGCAGACCCATTCACCCGCCTCCAGCATTCTCCCTCTACCTGGACCCCTCACCCTGGCCTCTTACCCGCTCTTGATCTCTTAATTGAAAACTGTCGGCGAGACATTGGTCGTCTCAATTTCTCTGCCCCCCTCACTCACTCTAACCTGTCCCCCTCTGAACTTGAGGCACTCCGTTCTCTCAGGTCTAACCCCGACATGGTCATCAAACCTGCAGACAAGGGTGGTGCTGTTGTTGTATGGCGTACCGACCTCTACCTTGCAGAAGCTCAACGCCAACTCACAGACACCTCTTCCTACCTCCCTCTGGACCATGACCCCACCACCGAACATCAAGCCACCGTCCAAAGGACTGTCACTGACCTCATCTCCTCTGGAGATCTTCCCTCTACAGCTTCCAACCTCATAGTCCCGCAACCCCGGACAGCCCGCTTCTACCTCCTTCCCAAAATCCACAAACGGGACTGTCCCGGCAGACCCATTGTGTCAGCCTGCTCCTGCCCAACTGAACTTATTTCTTCCTATCTAGACTCTATCTTTTCTCCGCTGGTCCAGTCTCTTCCCACCTACATCCGTGACTCTTCTGACGCCCTACGTCATTTTGACAATTTCCAGTTTCCTGGTCCCAACCGCCTCCTCTTCACTATGGACGTCCAATCGCTCTACACCTCCATCCCCCACCAGGATGGTTTGAGGGCTCTCCGCTTCTTCCTGGAACAGAGGCCCAACCAGTCCCCATCCACCACCACCCTCCTCCGCCTGGCTGAACTTGTTCTCACATTGAACAACTTCTCCTTCAACTCCATGCATTTCCTTCAAGTAAAAGGTGTCGCTATGGGTACCTGCATGGGTCCTAGTTATGCCTGTCTTTTTGTGGGATATGTCGAGCATTCTTTGTTCCAGTCCTACTCAGGCACCCCTCCCCCAACTCTTTTTCCGGTACATTGATGACTGTATCGGTGCCGCTTCCTGCTCCCGCCCCGAACTAGAAAACTATCAACTTTGCTTCCAATTTCCACCCTTCTCTCACCTTTACATGGTCCATCTCTGACACTTCCCTTCCCTTCCTCGACTTCTCTGTCTCCATCTCTGGGGATAGGTTGTCTACCAATATCCATTATAAGCCCACTGACTCCCACAGCTACCTCGACTACACTTCTTCACACCCTACCTCCTGTAAGGACTCCATTCCATTCTCCCAGTTTCTCCGTCTCCGACGCATCTGCTCTGATGATGCTACCTTCCATGACGGTGCTTCTGATATGACCTCCTTTTTCCTCAACCGAGGATTTCCCCCCACTGTGGTTGACAGGGCCCTCAACCGTGTCCGACCCATTCCCCGCACCTCTACCCTCACCCCTTCCCCTCCCTCCCAGAACCTTGACAGGGTTCCCCTTGTCCTCACTTTTCATCCCACCAGCCTCCATATCCAAAGGATCATCCTCCGCCATTTTCGCCACCTCCAGCGTGATGCCACTACCAGTCGCATCTTCCCCTCCCTTCCCCTGTCAGCATTCCGAAGGGATCGTTCCCTCCGCGACACCCTGATCCACTCCTCCATTACTCCCACCACCTCGTCCCCGTCCCAGGGCACCTTCCCTTGCAATCGCAGGAGGTGTAATACCTGCCCATTTACCTCCTCTCTCCTCACTATCCCAGGCCCCAAACACTCCTTTCAGGTGAAGCAGCGATTTACTTGTACTTCTTTCAATGTAGTATACTGTATTCGCTGCTCACAGTGTGGTCTCCTCTACATTGGGGAGACCAAGCGCAGACTGGGTGACCGCTTTGCGGAACATCTCCGCTCAGTCCGCAAGCAGGACCCTGAGCTTCCGGTTGCTTGCCATTTCAACACTCCCCCCTGCTCTCATGCTCACATCTCTGTCCTGGGATTGCTGCAGTGTTCCAGTGAACATCAACGCAAGCTCGAGGAACAGCATCTCATCTACCGATTAGGCACACTACAGCCTGCCGGACTGAACATTGAGTTCAATAATTTCAGAGCATGACAGCCCCCCACTTTACTTTCATTTTTAGTTATTTTTTCTTCCTTCTTTTTTGCATTCCTTTTTACATTTTTTACAATCTTTTTTTGCATTTATTTCATTTCATCTTAGTTTGTTCAGTTTGCTTACCCACTGTTTTTTTCAGGTTGTTTTTCTTCAGGTTTGCACTTGCTGATGTTCAATATTCAGTATATTCACACCTAATCTGTACTAATGCTTTGTCTTTCAACACACCATTAACATATTGTTTGCCTTTGCTCTGTGACCTTTTGGTCAGCTATGTGGCCTGGTCCAATCTGCACCTTCTCCTTTGTTATCTCTTGCCCAACCCCCACCTCACTTGTTTATAATCTGTGACTTTTCTAATATTTGTCAGTTCCGAAGAAGGGTCACTGACCCGAAACGTTAACTCTGCTTCTCTTTCCACAGATGCTGCCAGACCTGCTGAGTGAATCCAGCATTTCTTGTTTTTGTTGTTTCAGATTTCCAGCATCCGCAGTATTTTGCTTTTATTTTAACGTTTCAGGTCTGTGACCTTTCATCAGAACTGGCAAAGGTTAGAAAAGAATTAGGTTTTAAAGAAGTGAAGGGGAGGCGGTGGGGGAGAGAACAAAGGGGAAAGTGTTTGATAGGGCAGGACAGATTAAATAACAAAGCTGTCCTGGGACAAAGACAAAGTGTGTATTAATGCTTGTGGTGAAAGACAAAGCATTAGTCCAGAGAGAGTGTTAATAGCGGAACAATGTGCAGCTCTGACTACATGAAAAATAAAATATTTAAAAAGGGCTAGCCATGCTCTGAAGTTATTGAACTCAATGTTCAGTCCACAAGGCTGTAGAGTGCCTAATCAAAAGATCAGGTGCTGCTCCTCGAGCTTGCGTTGATGTTCACTGGGACACTGGAGCAGGCCAAAGACAGAAATGTTGGTATGAGAGCAGAGGGGTGTGTTGAAATAGCAAGCAACCGGAAGCTCGGGGTCATGCTTTCGGACTGAGCAGAGGTATTCAACAAAGCGTTTACCCAATCGGCGTCTGGTCTCCCCAACAAGAGGAGACCGTATTGTGAGCAGTGAATACAGTATACTAAATTGAAAGTAGAACAAGTAAATTGCTACTTCACCTGAAAGGAGTGTTTGGGGCCTTGGATAGTGAGGAGAGAGGAGGTAAAAGGGCAGGCATTACACCTGATTGCATGGGAAGGTGCCGTGGGAAGGGGACAAGGCGTCAGGGGTAATGGAGGTGTGGACTAGGGCGTCCTATAGTGCTTCTGTATGAACTCCGCCACACCATAAAGCACCAAAATATTTATGGCATTCCAATCGCCATTTTAAGTTTACATATTGTGTGCAGCTGGAAAAGTGAGTCAGCAATCACACTAAAAAGTTATCTGATCACTTATTATCTTTCCAACAGCAAATATTTAGCCTAATGGTTTAAACTGAATTGATGGTGTTCAATGGGAAAATCCTGCAGATTGTGGAACTCTGCATAGTTTCACTATATCAATTTCCCCATGGAAACTGAAGTATTTTTATGGGTTGGAATGAAAGATCATTTATCTTTTAGGAAGGGCAGATATACTGATACCCAACAGGACTACCGAACACTTACTCCAGCATTTAACAAAAATTGAGCTACAGGATTTGGCTGAAATACAAGAGTCTGAGGAGACAGCAATTTTCCCCTGCTCACTTTAAGTGATAATATTGAACATAACTTTCTGCTTGTTGCACTGCAAAGTAAGAGGGCACTCATCAGCAACCAAGGAAGCTCGGGTTTAGGGCCAAGGGGAAATCTATACGTATAGTTTTGTTTCAACGCACATATGTTCCACATATCAAGCATTCTACTTCAGATTTGTTCCTTTACATCAGACACTATAAATTATAAAACTCAAGTAATAGATTCCTCACTGAAATAATTATCAAAAGTTGAATGTTCTGAGCATATGCCTTACAGTGAGCTGCGTTACCCATTCACAGAGGAGTGACCCAGGGATGATAATGTGTGAATCAAAAAGGCTCTTTGCATTATTTGGCTGGGTCCATCTAATCAACATTCACTGAAGAACAGTTCACAAAAAAAAACAAGAAACACGATTTGGATATGTTAGATGCCAAGCCAGCATTTTTTTTTTTTAAAACTCTTCAACATTGAATTTGCAATAAGTTGCCAAAACACTATGCAGCTAGACTGTGGATTCACATCAATTGAATTGGAAGCTCCATAACTTATGAAGCAAATATCAGTCTGGGGATTTCTAACATTAGTGTAATTGGAAGCTGGTCAGCACATCTTTATACATATATTCAAGTTGTCAAGAAAACACGATATGCCAAATGAGAAACATTAATTCATCATTTAGAAACTTACATTAGACTTTTAATGGAGAAAATCTTAGTTAACTTAAAAAAAACTGGTAGCCAAGGTGGCCACCACAATTTGCATCTGAAACACCTTTGCACATTCCAAGACCAAATGGAGCCAGAAGTCTGAGAAGCCCTGGACCCAGAACAATGTGTTGCTCTGAGTAATTGAATTACATAGGATTGCTTCATTAGCATGGCAGTCAAAGCAATCTTGACACTTTGACTTTGAAAGAGCAAACCCCTCAGAGTGTAAATATTGGCAGCCTGGGGCGCCAATTCTGAACCTTGTATCTCATTAGGTTCCAGAGAATACCCTGAGGCAGTCATGTGACCGTCTGTCCATCTCTGGAAAAAAACTGGGAGTTTTGTTACACAGACAAGAGTCAAGCAGTAACTGAGTGTACAGAAGCAGAGAAGGCCGTGTGCCTCCCTTTCTCTATCTCTCTCCAGAAAACATAGTTTGAAAACCGTCTGCGACTGTGGACCCTCCAAGCCTACAGATTGCTAGAGAGCAGGGGAGGAGAGCTACTTACAAGACTGCCTCCAAGAAAACCCTGAGCAAAGCGGGTCAGCCACAAAGTGCACTTTGACTGGTCAAAAACTTCCAAGAATACAACTCCAGCCAGAAGATCATGAATCATCCTTAGACTATGTATTGAACTTGTATTTATTCTGCACTTTAATTCGACCAAATAAAACCTACTTTCCACTTTGTAATCTATTTGTGTGTATGTGTGATCCTCGTGTGAATGTGTGCGTGAATGTGTAGCATATTTTTTATTATTTTAGATTGGGTTTAGCTTGGGTATAATAAAGTTACCTCTGTTTTGTTTAAACTCAAGAAAACCTGTCCGATTGGTTCTATCATGATCACATTAAAAGGTAAAACACTCAGAGGTGATAAGCATAACCATTGTTTAAAAAGAATAAACTCTGTTGCAGTCAAGTAAGAGGAAGGGCAAGAGGGACGATTGTGACCCCCCCCCGCCCCGCCATCTGTACACATGCACAGAGTTACAAAACACTGGCATACATCCAAAACTGCTCGAATCACAAACCTAACTGGTTAAATCTGCATCTTACACTCCTGTACCAGCATACACCACCTAACAAAAAAATATATATAATTTGAAGTCATTCAAGTCCCCGGAGATTATACGGTTTAATAATACCTGATTTTCAATCGCTTTCCTGTTTTTGGGATCATTTACAATAGACAACTGTAACTCTGCCATTTTTTTCATTTTCCCATCCATGTCAATCTTCTGCATGAAGTTTTTGGTTTCATTTTTTAGTAGCTTGACTGTATCCTCTTTCCCATGCTGCTTTGCAAACACAGATGCACAGGCAGAGTGTATTGCTGTGACCCAGTTTTCGAGGTCAGTTTGGCTTGTAGCCTAAAAAAAAATCAGATCATTGTCAGAATACTTGGAAATTTAAAATATTAAGTTCTTGTAAAACATTGAAAATTATAGCAGCATTTCGGAAATATTCAAATTGATGAGTTCAACAAATAGGATAAATGTTAATAAGTTCAATCACTATCCATTACTCTTGCAAAACATCTTTACAAACTCGTGCATGGCTGTTCCTGAAATTGTTAGAGTGCTGAACATTGTTTTGCTCAACTCATTTGGAGACTTTGGGCGGACAACCAGATGAAGGCATTACAAGGAATTTGTAATTTACATTGGAAAGGCAAGGCTCCTTGATGTCTCAGCTGATCAAGGCCACAAACAACTACTTTATACAGATCAGGAATGTCCAAAATTTGATTCCTAGTCAATGCAGAGTTAAAAGATCTTAACCAAGATGTCAGTAGAAATGCAAGAATTGGCCACAGCTTCTACTTGAACTTTTGAATTGCTTCTATCACTATTGAGCTATCTTGTAAGTATTTGTGTGTGTGTAGACATCCAGTATAGCGAACTCTCAAAGCATACCATACCTTCTGTAGATTTATACTCTACTGACATGCCTACATGAACTACTTATTTAATGACATTATTATAAGGACATAGTACGCAATGTCTACAATTACTTTGTGATCCCTTTCTTAATCTCCCTGTAACAATGCAATCACATTCGTTGCATAATTGTGCCCACAGTTTTGCCTAACTTTTCATTAAATAGTGTCCTACATTTGCTGTTTGTATGGTCCTCCCTACTTCTTTTGGAAAATTTTGTTACGAAAGTGCTTCCATTTTTTGTTAATTTTTTTTCAGGACTTGTGTTTTAAAACAGGATGTGTCTTTTTTTTTTACAAAGTTCACTGAAAGGACACGAGATGTTGCTTGAAAACAATCTTTGCTGGAAATTATGTGCTTTAAGCTCAATAAACAACAGAAACCTTAGTGACCTGAGGGAAGAGGTTTATGGAGAAGCCACATGTCAAGGTTTATGGAGGTCAGGAGGTTGACTTTCTGTTTGGGATTTGGATATTGTTTTGGTTCAGTTCGGGTGTGAACAGTTTTGAAGACAGTTGGTGTTTTGCCTGCCAAGGAAAAAAGAAACCTCAGCTCATTTTGCCTGCATCTCTCCAAGAGACCCTGAGTGTGTGTCAGCTCCTCTTTCTTCCTGTCTTTGGGAAAACTCTGATTCAAGTGTGTGTTGGCCAAAACTCCTGATGCCACATGTCCTGGAAAGCCTACCAGACGATTTCCCAACAGCTCCAGACTGAATAACTTCTGAAAAAATCCCAGTGACTCGTCTCTGTATGCCAGACCAAAAGGAATAACTGACTTCCTTCTATATCTTTAAGAATTAACAAGTATTTGGCCAAAGTATTCATTTTTATTGTGTCTTTTTTTGTAACAGACCTCTGAAGAGAGAATTTGAGTGTGCGAGTGTGTGTGTGTGTGTGTGAGGGGGGGGGGGGGGGGGGAAAAGAGAAGAGGAGAAGAGAAGAGGTGGCAGTAGAATTTAAAAAGGGAACTTTCAAATTTCAATCTGTGTGTTAATGCTTTGCTGCGCTACTGGATAAGTCTCATTTAACAAACAGCAAAATTATCGGTTTATCAAAGAAACCTAGTTGGTGTATTTGATTCTGGAAGTAGAGTATATGATTACCTGCATCGATAACTAGGTAACCATCTAAATAGATATTGTGAGCTGTGGAGAAGTGGAACTAGAAAAGACAGCACACTCCTCCCACCTCAGTCATAACATATAATTGGGGGCTCTGTGCAGGATAAACCGATGCTGACAGCGTGCACTTGTAAGTGGGGTAATAATAATTGAAAAAAGAGAAAAAGTAAAAAATCAGGTTTCTTGTGTTTTAGCATGAAGTGTACACTACCAGAATGTCTTGGTTAGTTGCTACGACCTTTTTGGGGAAGGAGGGTATATCCCGAAGTGATTTAAGAAACTTAACCAAGGTTACACTAAAGGAATTGGCAGAACAGTTAGCATTAGAATTAAAACCAGGAGCAAAGAAAGCAGATATAATTGAGGTCAATAGCATAGCATTTGAAATTGGAAGGTAAATAATCAAACCAGATGGTTGTGCAGTTGAATTAGCTAAAATTCAGTTGCAGATGAGGCAGCTTGAACTTGACAAAAGAAAAACGAAGGATTATGGGGAGAAGGCAGGGGAATGGAACTGAAGGAGTTGCACTTTCAAAGAGCCAGTGTGGACACGGTGAGCCAAATGGCCTCCTTCTGCACTGTAATGATTCTGTGAAAAAGAAAAATTGGAAAAAACTTAAGCTTGAACTGGAAAGAGAATTGACAGTGAAAAAACATGAACTAGAATTTGAGAAAATGAAAGAAAGGGAATTCGAATTTTAAAAGATGGAACTAAGACAAAGGGGTTCTTTTAACTCCAGTGAAAATTTTGGTGGGAAGAGATCGGACACCAACCCAGGACCCAGTGCAGAGCTGTTCAAATTTGTACTAGCCCTCCCAAAGTTTGACGAAAGCGATGTCGAGGAATTTTCATTTCTTTTGAAAAGATAGCCAGACAGATAAAATGGCTGAAGGAAAGTTGGACACTGCTTATACAAAGCAGGTTGATGGGCAGAGCTCATGAAGTTTATGCCATGCTTTCCAAAGAGGCTTCTGCAAATTATGAGATGGCAAAAAAGGCCATTCGCGCTGCTTGTGTGTTGGTCCCTGAAGCGTACAGGCAAAAATTTCAGAACCTTCAGAGACAGCCTGGGCAGACCTATATAAAATTTCAGGGTAAAACAAATTAATTTTGATCGGTGGATGCGGGCACTAAAAGGTAGAGGCCGCGTATGAGAACCTTGGGGAATTAATTCTCCTGGAAGAATTTAAAAATTCACTCCGTTAGCAAGAAGCCATATAGAAAACCAGGAGGTTTCAACAGCCAGCAGAAAGCACAGATTACAAGCCCTAGCCCTTTGTCCATCACCCCCACAAACCAGAGAAGGATAGAAGGTGGGAGGGTGAAAGGAAGTCAAGTAGCAGAGGACAAAAGGACAGCTGGGAATGCCCCAGAATCTCCTCCTCAGGCTAGAAAGGAAGATGTTGAGGGTGGAAGCGAGGTCTGCAAGCTTAAGTGCTACCATTGTCACAAGGTCGGACACCTTCATGCAGAAATCTGCAAGTTGCGGGGTAAAACCATGGGACTTATTGGGGTGCACAATGCCAATGTAGAGAAAGGGGCCCTGACCAAGAGTATGACAGGTCGGGCTGTAGCTCTGACTGCAACTGTAAGGCCAAGTACAAAAACCGCTGAGAGTGCAGGGAACGGGAAGATACCAGAGTTACAGGGAATTCTTGTCAAAAGGAAAAGTAACTCCTTATCCCTCAAGTGAGACAGATACACCTATAGTAAGACTTGAGGATACAGGAACCGCCCAAACTCTTTTGCTGGGGAAAGGCATAACTTTTCCACCAGGGACTGCATTGAATGTCAAGGTTTTAGTGAATGGTATCGGCGGGGAGTACATACCCGTACCTTTGTAATGGGTGCACCTGGAGTGTGGCCTAATGTCTGGAACAGCAACAATGCAGTTGTCCATAGTTTGCCTGTAGACAGAGTTGACCTACTCCTGGGTAATAATTTGGCTGGAGCGAAGGTAGTAGTTTCTCCAGTGAAAAACCAAGTGAAGTTCAAGAGACAGAACAGTTTCAGGAAAAGGTTTCAGGAACTTTTCCCTCATGTGTAGTGACCCAACCATTGTCGGAAGTAAAATTGGCACCACAGACAGATAGCCAAATATCTGAAACTTTCTTTGGGAAATTGGATAATGCAAAGGAAATGTTTAAGTCTTCTCTGATTAAGGCTCAGCAAGTCAATCCAGAGTTAAATAAAGTGGCACAATCGGCTGTAACTGAAGCTGAGGCAAAGGGAGTTCTGGAAGGCTACTATATTAAAAATTGGATTCTGATGAAGTGGAGACCTCTTCACAGACCTGTGGATGAAGAATGGACAGTTGTTCATCAGAAAGTGGTACCGCCAAAGCATCACTGAGAAATATTAAAGGATAGTGCATGAAATTCTGATAGTGGGACATGTAGTGATCCAGAAGACCCAATCACATATGTCAATATTTTAATTGGCCAGGTCTTTCCAAGACCATGGTGCACTTTCGTTAAGAATGCCATATGTGCCAGATTATGGGAAAACCGCAACCTGCCATAAAACTAGCACCTCTAATTTCCATACCAGTTTTTGGAGAACCATTTAGTAGGGTGTTGGTAGACTGTGTAGAACCTTTACCAAAAACAAAAGCGGGACACCAATATATACTCACTATCATGGATATGGATACTCTGTTCCCAGAGGCCATTCCCTGGAGAACAATTTCTGCTACGGTGATGGTAGAGAAGTTAACCCAGTTCTTCACTAGCTACGGATTACCGATTTGAGATTCAGTCGGATCAAGATTCAAATTTTATATCTATGATTTTCCAGGAAGTTATGAATAATTTGGGTGTAACACAGTTAAAGTCTTCAGCATATCACCCACAGACACAAGGGGCTTTAGAAGGGTACCATCACACCCTCAAAACAATAAATCAGGGCATACGGTCATGAATATCCCCATGACTGGGATCAAAGGCTAGAAATTCTTTTGTTTGCCACTAGGGATTCACCTAATGAGTCTACCAGTTTTAGGCCTTTTGAATTATGGACATGAGATAAGAGGGCCTCTAAAACTAACCAAACGAAAGTTTTTAGAACAGCGGGACAAATCTTCTGTGCTAGGTTATGTACCCGTGTTCTGGAATCAGCTCACGAGAGCCTGCAAAGTGGCTTAACACCACCTGAAAGCTTCCCAAACAATCATGAAGAAATGGGCAGACAAGCATGCCAAGACCCAAATATTTCAACCAAGGGAATGAAATATTACTATTACTGCCCTTACAGGGTGAACCGCTGAAAGCACGGTTCAATGGTCCATATAAAGGGGTCAAAAGAATTGATAAAGTAAATTTGATTGATACCCTAGATCGCTGGAAAAAGAATCAGCTGTGTCATATCAATATCACTGCCGAGAGGAGGATAAGCAAGCACAGGTATGTCAGGTAGTAGGGACAATGAATGATGAAAGGGATAGAGAAGATGAAGCAGAAGGTGGCCTAGACAATTCTCAAATTGATCCCACTACTATCCAGCTAGCTAATACTGAATTGTTAGGGAGATTAGACGCTATGCTTTCATATTTAGATGAAAAACAAGGAGGACTAATAAGGCTACTCACAGCATTTAAAAGGAATCTGTAGAGAAGAAGCAGGATGTACAACCTTAGCCAAACATGATGTGGATGCAAGGGAACCCTTTCCTATAAAACAGCATCCTTATTGCTTAAGTCTAGAGAAACAGGCACAGCTAAAAGCAGAAATCCAACACATGCTGGAAAATTACCTAACTGAACCCAGTCAAAGCAGCTGCAGGTCCCCAGTCATGTTAATGCCTAAACTTGACTGTTCAACTAGATTCTGCATAGGCTACAGTCAATGCAGACAAAGGCAGATTCCTACCCAATTCCTCACTTGGAAGACTGTTGACAGAGTGGGCAGTACCACATTTCTTACAAAAATAGATTTGTTAAAGGAACCTGCCAGTATCCCTTTAACACCCCGTGCTAAAGAAATAGCCGCCTTTGTCACAATAGATGGTCTTTTCTAATGCCGAGTGATGCCATTCGGGCTAAAAAATTCCCCAGCACTTTTCAGAGACTAAATGAACCAAGTGGCAGCCAGTGTTCCTGTGTGGTTTAACTTGATGTGCTGGTATAGAGTGACACTGGGAACTAGAAACTCTGTTTAGAAAATTACAATTGGCTGAGTGATAAACCTTGCCAAAAGTGAAGTTGCATATAGCAGGGCAAGGCCAAGCATTGCCAAAAACAGTGAAAGTACAAGGATTGGTAGAGTTGCCTACCCCTAAGGCTAAGCAAGAAATCATGAGGTTTTTGGGGATTTGTGGTTTCTACCGCAAGTTTGTACCAAATATTAGTACTCAAGCTGCTCCACTGACATTTGCTACAAGAAAGCAAGCCAAGGTAGTGTGGTTAGGGGAGTGCCAAGCATCTTTTGAGAGACTGCAAGCCATTTTGATTAGTGAAACAGTGTTGACAGCTCCAAATTTCACTAAGCCCTTCAAGGTAGCAATTGATGCTAGTGACCTGGGGTTTCGTTGCAGTCCTGTTACAAGACGATGGCATAGAAAGGTCAGTGGGATACTTGTCCAAAAAGCTAAATGGACACCAAAAATGATATTCAACAGTGGAAGAAACAACCTTGGGTTTATTGCTAGCTCTTAAGCATTCTAAAGTCTATGTTCACCACGACTAGAGACACACTGGT
The DNA here is from genome assembly GCF_036365525.1 of Heterodontus francisci. Taxonomy (NCBI): domain Eukaryota; kingdom Metazoa; phylum Chordata; class Chondrichthyes; order Heterodontiformes; family Heterodontidae; genus Heterodontus; species Heterodontus francisci. Next base: position 50,832,926 of record NC_090383.1, read on the forward strand.
ATATACTGATCATAAACTCCTAGCTCTTCTGGTTTTTAAATTTTTCCACAAGGCCAGACTATTCCAATGGACTTTACTATTGCAACCTTATCACTTAAAAAGATTATTCACATTGCAAGGCAGCATAAAGTAATTGCAGATGCAGCGAGACTTCATTTTTGTGTGTGTCTGGGGAATTTAAAAAGGGAACTTTCATATTTCAATCTGTGCGTTAAGGTTTTGTTTTGTTACTGGATAAATCTCATTTGATTAACAAAATTATCAGTTTATTAAGAAACCTGGTTGATGTATTTTATTCTAGGATAAAGCGTTGAGTATATGATTGACCACATCGGTAACTGGGTAAACATTTAAATATATGTTGTGACCTGTGGAGAAGTGGAACTAGAAAAGACAGTGCACTCCTCCCTCCATGGTCATAACAATTTGACCTGCAGAAGATTCTCCAGTTCTTCCCAAAGCGATTGCCAGTGCAATTCCAGAGGTGGACACCCTATAAATAGTATTTTGGTAAAATGGTAATGCTTTGTGAGAAAGCCCATCATTACTTTGGTGGGGGTGGGGGGGCATACATGGTTGAATCCCACACAAACTTCACATGAATCCACTTTCACACATTTGCTGATGGATCTCAAACAGGAATCAAAATTTTGGTTGTTTTTTTTAATCCTACCTAGCCACAGTGCTGTAGTCAATTTAACTTTTACTGTAGGTGAGCCATCTTCTGAAACTGCTGCAAGTCCATGTGGTGAAAATACTCCACACAGTTAGAGAATTCCAGAATTTTGATGTAGTGACAATATATCTACAAGGCAGGATGGTGTGATTTGGAGGGGAACTTGCAGATGGTGTTTCCATGCACCTCCCGCCCTTGTCCTTTTAGGTGGTAGATGTCATGGATTTGGCAGGGAATGGCAACAAAGTCTTGGTGAGTTGATGCAGAGCAACTTGGAGATTATACAAACTGTTACCACTATGCACCAGTGGTGATGGGGTGCCAATCAAGCAGGCTGCTTTGCCCTGGATGGTTCAAACTTGTTGTTGGATCTGCACTCATCCATGCAAATGTGAGTATGCCTTGTAAATGGTGGAAAGGCTTTGGGGAGTCTGTTGGTGAGTTACTCGCTGCAGGATACCCAGCTTCTGACATGTTTGTGGCCACGGTATTTACGTAGCCAGTCCAGTTAAGTTTTGGTCAATGGCAGCCCTCAGGATGTTGATGATGGATGGCTCAGCAATGGTAATCCCATTGAAAGTCAAGGGCAGGTAGTTAGACTCTCTTGTTGGAGATGGTCATTGCCTGACACTTAAGTAGCAGCAAAATTTATACTATGCATCAGTCCAAGCCTGAATGTTATCCAGGTCTTGCTGCAGGCAGGCATGAACTGCTTCATTATCTGAGGAGTTAACAGTGGAACTGACCACAGTGTAATCATTAGTGAGCATTCCAATTACTGACCTTATGATGGAAGGAAGGTCCCTGATGAAACAACTGAAAATGATTGATTCCCATTGACTTCAAATTTACTAGGTTCCTTGATGTCACACTCAGTCAAATGCTGCCTTGATATCAAGGGCAATCATGCTCACCTGATCTCTGGAATTCAGCTCTTTTGTGCATGTTTGGTCCAAAGCTGCAATGAGGTCTGGACCCAAGTGGTCCTGGCAGAACCCAAACTGAACATCGGTGAGTGGATAATTGATAAGTGCCAATTGATAGGACTGTTTTGAACACCGTCCATCAGTTCCAGTGCAATTAGCTACTAGGCCATTAGAGGAACAGACAATTTTTTTTTTATAAAAGAACTTTAAAAGTATCAATATTAATTTCTTGTGCATCCATTTGTACGTGTTTTTGTTTGAAACATCAAATTCAAACCAGAAACACAATTGTGACTAAAAAATCAAATTGATATTAGATCAAAACAAAACAAAATAGGCAAAATAGAAACAATGTGAACAAAATGTAAACCTACACTGATTAAAATACCATAAGCACAAGGTGTTCGTTAATTTGACATTCACTGGCACTTAGTGTGCAAGGTTTAATGCACATACCAACTCCTAATGCAGAAATATTTAAAAGTTCAAGTGACAAACTCCACGGGGAAACAAAATAGCTTCCAGTTATGAATTTAAGAATTGCAATTTACAAAGGAGCATATTCTCTTAAAGTGCTTAACTTTTAAGACCAACCTACCCTTTATTTTGATATAGTCAACAGATTAATAGTCATGGATGACCCTTTCAAATCATTCTTACTTTCAATGCAACCATAATTATATTAAAGTTTATTGCAAACACATTTCAGTCAACTATTTTACAGTTGTGACTATCTGAAACTGTAGTGTAACATTCTGAAAACATATTACAAGATTTAGAAGGAACGAGGCACTATATTGAGAGAGAAGAGCTTTCCATTTGGCCTCCCTGGATTTTGTTTGTAACTATCCCAAATAAAGCAACACTTAATTATAAGTTGTGATCTCCCTTTCTAACTGATCCATAAAGCCATCTATTCACGAAGACCCTTAAGGTGTGTTTTGCATGAAAGCTGCTATGTAAACAAAAATTGTCGCTATTACATGCATTTTTTTTTTTGTTTTACATTCACCCTATGAATGCCAGCAGTAGTTCTTCTGTCCCTTATAGGTGGCCCTGTTGTAGTTTGGGTGAGCTACATTCCAAGTAAATTAAGAAAAACCTGGAATAAGACGACATCTCCAAAGGCATTACTAAGACAGAACACATTTTCTTTCTTGGGATGTTCCGGTACAGGCTGCACTATGCTATCTTCGGCAAACAGGGCATATCTAGCAACGCTGCTCTGCTCCATGAAGTTTTTCCCACTGGCCTCATAAAATAGCAGGGTACAACCTTTAAAAAGGGAAAAGAAAAAAAGTAATTATTGAGAGTTACCTGAAATGCCACTCGTACAAATTTGTTGTACATACCAATTGCACAAAAGTGCATCGAGGTAATCAACCTACTGTAGGCTCCTTGCCCTTATTTGGAAGTGATAATGTAATATTTGTTTAAGTTCCATGTTTCAATAGGTTCAGTTCAAACTCATTGTACACTGATCACTGAAATCCATTAATCAATGCTTGCATTTGAATAGCCATAGAATCAGTGTCATTACTAGATATGGGAATATTTTTGCTTTTTTTTTTTTTAAAACCATTGACCAAAGCAGAGAATAAATTTTTTCAATCATGGTAGTGTAACAGTAAGGGTTATAAGAGTATAAATGCAGAGCAGGACTAATTACAATTGATTGTTTAAACAGGTACTTTTAACTGAATTTAAATCAAACATAGCATCAAACATCCAAATATTTAACATCCAAATTAATTTATTGAGATGGCTGGGCAGGCGATGTGTTGCTGCTGTAGTATGTGGGAGCTGGTGGACGCCGGTGCGATCCACGGTGACCACATCTGCAGCAAATGTTGGCTGCTCGAGGACTTTCGGCTCAGAGATGATGAGCTCGAGTTCAAGCCGCAGACACTGCGACACATCAGGGAGGGGGAAAGAGTTACCTGGACACGGTTTCAGGAGACAGTCACACACCTTAGATCAATTACATCAAATTTGGACTGTGGTCAGGGACAGGAGGGTATGACTGCGAGTGAGGCGGGTATGAGGATCTAGAATTTAGTTTTGGAGGAGCCTCAGCCAGTGCCCTTATCCAATAGGTACGAGGTTCTTGCTCCAAGTGTGGACAGGGGCACAGACTGCAGGGAGCATGAGCGAGTGAACCATAGCACCGTGGTTCAGAATGCCATTCAAGTCGGGTGGGGGAGAAAAGTGAAATACAGTAGTAAGGGATAGCATAGTTAGGGGAATAGATACTGTTCTCTGCAGCAAAGACAGAGTTCCGAAGGCTGCGTTGCCTACCTGGTGCCAAGGTTAAGGACATCTCTTCTGGGCTGGAGAGGAACTTGGAGTGGGAGGGAAAAGATCCAGTTGTCGTGGTCCACGTAGGTACCAACGACATAGGTAGGACTAGGAAAGAAGTTCTGCTGAGGGACTATGAGCAGCTTGGGGCTAAATTAAAAAGCCAAACCTCAAAAGGTAATAATCTCCGGATTACTACCTGAGCCATGTGCAAATTGGCGTAGAGTGATTAGAGAGGTAAACGTGTGGCTCAAAGATTGGTGTGGGAGAAACGGGGTCCGATTCATGGGGCGCTGGCACCAGTACTGGGGAAGGAGAGAGCTGTTCTGTTGGGACGGGCTTCATTTGAACCATGCTGGGACCAGTGTCCTGGCGAACCTTATAACTAGGGCTGTAGATATGACTTTAAACTAATTACTGGAGTGGGGGGAGAGGGAGGGTTCAACTGAAGGAAAGTTGAAAAAAAATCAAAGTAACAAAAGACCAGAGGTGCAGGGTAGTGAAGAGGCAAATGGTAATCAAAGTGAGACAGGAAGGGGCAGAAAATACAAGCAGAAGAGTGCAGCAGAAATTAGAAAAACTGAGTAATAATGATAAAGAGTCAAAGCCTAAGGCTCTATCTGAATGCATGCAGCATTTGTAACAAGATAGATGAGTTGACGGCACAAACAGAAACAAGTGAATATGACTGGATACCTATTACAGACGCGGTTGCAGGGCAAGCAAGACTGGGAACTCAATATTCAAGGGTATTTGACGTTCCGTAAAAATAGGCAGAAAGGAAAAGGAGGAGGTAGCTATGTTAATAAAGAAAGGCATCAGTGCAGTGGTGAGTAGTGATATAGGTGCAAAAGATCGTGATGTGGAATCAGTTTGGGTAAAATAAAGAATAGCAGGGGGAAGAAGTCATGGGTGGGAATTGTCTACAGCCCCCCGAAGAGTTGCCTCACTGTAGGACAAAGTATAAATCGGGAAATAATGGAGGCGTGCAAGAAAGGCGCTACAATTGTCATGGGTGATTTTAATCTGCATATTGACTGGACAAATCAGATTAGCAGAGGTAACATGGAAGACGAATTTGTAAAATGCATCAGGGATTGTTACTTAGAGCAATAGGTTGCAGAACCTACCTGGGAACAGGCTATTTTAGATCTTGTAATGTGTAATGAGGTAGGATTAATAAGAAATATTGTAGTTAAGGATCCTCTCGGGGGTAGCAATTACAACATGGTAGAATTTCAAATTCAGTTTGAGGGCGAGCAACTCCGGTCTCAAACCAGCGTCCTCAACTTAAACAAGGGCAATTACAAAGATATGTAGAGAGCTATCTAAAGCGAGTGGGGAAAATAGACTAAGGATGTGCAGTGGATGAGCAGCAGCAGACATTTAAGCAGATATTTCATAACTCTCAGCAAAAATGTATCCCGGTCAAAAAGAAGGACACAATGAGAAGGATGAACCACCTGTGGTTAACAGAGATGGTCAAGGAAAGTATCCTATCAAAAACTAAGGCATACAAAGTGGAAAAAACTAGTCATAGGCCTGAGGATTGGGTTGTTTTTTTTTTTTTAGGAACCAGCAGCCGATGACTAAAAAGCTAATAAAGAGGGACAAAACTGATGAATGTAAATTGGCAAGAAATATTGAAACAAAGAGCTTCTACAGGTATATAAAAAGAATAGGTAAAGTGAGCGTGGGACCCTTGGAGGATGCAACTGGAGAATTGATAACAGGTAACAAGGAAATGGCAGATAACTTAAACCAATATTTTGCATCGGTCTTCACGGTGGATGACACTATAAACATCCCACAGATATCAGATAAGCAAGGAGCTAATGGGAGAAAAGATCTTGTAGCAGTCTCTATCACGAGGGACAAAGTATTTGACAAACTAATGGAACTAAAGGCAGACAAGTCGCCAGGACCTGCATCCAAGGGTTTTAAAGAAAGCGGCTGCAGAGATTGTGGAGGCATTGGTCGAGATATTCCATAACTCAAAGTTCCAGGAGGGTCCCAGCGGATTGGAAAACCACTAATACGATGTCCCTGTTCAAGGAGAGGAGGGAGACAAAAAGCAGGAAACTATAGGCCAGTCAGCCTAACATTGGTCGTTGAGAAAATGCTAGAGTCCATGATTAAGGAGGAAATAGCAGGACATTTAGAAAAGCTTAATGCATTCAAACAGTGTCAACATGGTTTTGTGAAAGGGAAATCACGTTTGACAAATTTGCCAGAGTTCTTTGAGGATATAACAAGCAGAGTTGATAAAGGGGAACCGAAAGATGTTTTATGTGTGGATTTCCACAAGGCATTTGATAAGATGCCACATAAAAGATTATTGTACCAGGATAGGAGCTCGCGGAAAGAGAGAGCGAGAGGTTGTGGGGGGGGGGGGGGGTGGGAGATGGGGGGGGGGGGGTGGGAGATTGGGGGGGGGGGGTGGGAGAGATGGGGGGGGGGGGTGGGAGAGATGGGGGGGGGGGGTGGGAGAGATGGGGGGGGGGGGGTGGGAGAGATGGGGGGGGGGGGTGGGAGATGGGGGGGGGGGTGGGAGATGGGGGGGGGGGTGGGAGATGGGGGGGGGGGTGGGAGATGGGGGGGGGGGGGTGGGAGATGGGGGGGGGGGTGGGAGATGGGGGGGGGGGTGGGAGATGGGGGGGGGGGTGGGAGAAGAGAGATGGGGGGGGGGGTGGGAGAAGAGAGATGGGGGGGGGGGTGGGAGAAGAGAGATGGGGGGGGGGGGTGGGAGAAGAGAGATGGGGGGGGGGGTGGGAGAAGAGAGATGGGGGGGGGGGTGGGAGAAGAGAGATGGGGGGGGGGGTGGGAGAAGAGAGATGGGGGGGGGGGGGTGGGAGAGAAGAGAGATGGAGATAGAGGATTAATGGGTCTTTTTCAGGTAGGAAAGACATAACTAGTGGAGTGCCACAAGGATCAGTCCTAGGGCCTCAATTATTTACTATCAATATTAATGACTTGGAGGAGGGGGAAGAGTATAATATATCCAAATTTGCTGACGATACAAAAATAGGTGGGAGGGCATGTTGTGATGAGGACATAAGGAATTTGCATGGGGATAGATATAGATAGGTTGAGGGAGTGGGCAAAAGCTTGGCAGATGGAATTTAATGTAGGAAAGTGTGAGGTCATGCACTTTGGTCAGATGAATCAAAAGGCGGACTATTACGTAAATGGAAAGACTCCATTAACGTGCAGCACAGAGGGATCTGGGTGTTCTTGTGTATGCAACACAAAGTTAGCATGCAGGTGCAGCAAGTAATTAAGGCGGCAAATGGAATTTTGGCCTTTATTGCTAGGGGTTGGAGTTTAAAAATAGGGAAGTCGTTACAACTGTACAGGGTGTTGGTGAGGCCGCACCTGGAGTATAGTGTACAGTTTTTGGTCCCCGTATTTAAGAAAGGATATACTGGCATGAAGGCAGTTCAAAACAGATACACTAGGCTGATTCCTGGGATGAAGGTGTTGTCTAATTGAGAACGGTAAACAGGTTAGGCCTTTACTCATCAGAGTTTAGAAGAATGAGTGCTGATCTTATGGAAACATACAGATTCTGAGGGGGCTGGACAGGGTAGACGTTGAGATGATTCCACTGGTGGGGGAATCTCGAACTAGGGACATAGTTACAGAATAAGGGGACACTCATTTAAAACTGAGATGCGAAGAAATTTCTTCTGAGGGTAGTGAATGTCTGTAATTCTCTACCCCAGAGAATTGTGGAGGCTAGATCACTGAAAGTATTTAAAGAGGAAGTGGATAGATTTTTGAAATATCGGGTAATTGAGGGCTAAGAGGAGCTGGCACGAAAGAGGTGAAGTCTGGGGCAGATCAGCCATGATTTTATTGAATGGCTGGGCAGGCTTGAGGGGCTGAATGGCCTACTCCTGCTCCTAATTCTTGTGTTATGTTCTTATAAGTGAGAAAATATAAGCAAAATACTGAAGATGCTGGAAATCTAATAAAAACAAGAAATGCTGGAAATACTCAGCAGGTCAGGCAGCATCTGTGGAAAGAGAAGCAGAATTAACATTTCAGGTCACAGAACACACACTTTGGGTCATGAAAGGTGCAAAATAAAAATAAGTTTTTTTCTTCCTTCAGTTGGTGCGACAAATATTTTTTCAATCCAGATGCCTTTGTCAATGCAATTGTCATTAGTCAATACTACTTTGACATTAAGTTGATAGCCTGTCTAATTTGTGGAGTTTGGATCCTCTATCCTGCAACTGTGATGGGACCCACATATTCAATTAAATCTCATACTGACTAGTCTGTAACCAGATGGTCTAAGTTTATACAAACAATCACATGGCAAGTTTAGAGGTCTAGGTTGCTCAGGTTGAAATTCACATTGGTATGAGTTTACCAGAGAGCACCAAAATGGTTTTGCGAAGGGCAACTCGCTTCTGCCTAATCACGTTGAATTTTTTTTGAGGTCACTAATAAGGTAGATAAGACAGTGTCAATGGATGTTATCCATTAGAGACTTCCAGAAGGCATTCAATAAGGTTCCACACAGGACATTATCAGCAAAGATCAGAGTGCACAGTCTTAGGAACAGTCTTTTGATTTGTGTCAGAAATTGGTTTGGGAGGCGAGAGAGAGAGGGGGGGATAACGGGCAAATACTCTAATTGGTAGGATAGGACAAGTGGTGTTTCCCAGGGATCTGTTCGGGAACTCATTTTTCCACTATATTTATGAATGACTTGGATAAATGAATACGGAATTGTATATCCAACTTTGCAGATGACACTAAGTTAGGAGGGACAGTAAGTAGTGCAGATGGGAGCAGGAAGTTCCAAAGGAATACAGACTGACTAGTTTAGTTTAGAGATACAGCACTGAAACAGGCCCTTCGGCCCACCGAGTCTGTGCCGACCATCAACCACCCATTTATACTAATCCTACACTAATCCCATATTCCTACCACATCCCCACCTGTCCCTATATTTCCCTACCACCTACCTATACTTGGGGCAATTTATAATGGCCAACTTACCTACCAACCTGCAAGTCTTTTGGCTTGTGGGAGGAAACCGGAGCACCCGGAGAATACCCACGCAGACACAGGGTGGGTTTTGCAAACTCCACACAGGCAGTACCCAGAATTGAACCTGGGTCGCTGGAGCTGTGAGGCTGCAGTGCTAACCACTGCGCCGCTAAAATGAGTGGACAAAGCAAATGGGAGTTCAATATCAGGAAGTATGAGGTCATCCATTTTGGACTGAAGAAAGATGGATTGGAGTATTTTCTAAATGGTCAGGAACTAGAAACTGTACAGGAGCAAAGAGTGTTGGCGGGGCTCTGGAATTCACTTTCTGAAAGGGCAGTAGAGGAGGAAGCCTCATCATAATTAAAATGTACTTAGATATGCACTTGAAGTGACGTAACTGGCCAACCTATAGACCAAGAGCGAGAAAGTGCAATTAGGCTGAATAACTTTCTCGGTCAGAACAGATACAAGGGCCCAAATGGCCGCCTTCTGTGCCATAAATTTCTCTGATTCTATGATAAAGCATACTTTGCATCAAATTTAGGCAGAGTGGTTTTAATGGGGAATTTTAACTTTCGTATAGATTGTGATAGGCAAACTAGCTCATGTCAGAAAAGTAGTGAATTTCTTCAGTGTGTTCAAGTTTTGTTTTCTGCAGCAGTACTTCCTGGAAGCAAGGGGGCAGGCCATATTAGATTTATTAACGGGTTACTAAACCAGACTTAGTTAGCAGCCTAATGGCGCATGAACAATTATCTTTGTGATTATAACATGATAGTGCTCAATGCATTATTTGAAAGGGAGAAACACAAAATAGCTACTCAGATTCTAGATTTAGGCAAAGCTGACCAAAGGACAAGACAGATATCCACAGTAAAAATGGGAAAGTCTGTTAATGGGCAAAAAGGTAGATGATCAGTAGGTGGTGTTCAAGAATGAGATACAGAATCAGTTTAAACCCTTAAGGAGCAAGAGCTCAACCTGTCCAAAAAAAGAGTCATTATGGATGACAAAAGTAGTAAGGAACAAGAAAAAGCACAAAAATCCAAAAACTTGCACAGATCTTGTAAATAGATAGCAAGAGCTACAAAAAGGGAGTAGGAAAGAAACTTGCAAGGCATATCAAAATCAAACATTTTTTCAATTAAGAGGGTGGTGGATAGGAGCAAAGTGGGCCCCTTGAAAGCTGATAACAGCGATACTGTCAATGAAAATAAGGAAATGGCGGACATACCATTACTGTGCATGTCAGTAATTACAGAAAAGGATAGCATGCCAAACATCCCAAGGAAACGGATATTGAATCGGGGAGGGGATTAACCAAAATCAACATAGGCAAAACAGTAATGCAAAAAATAAATGGCACTAAATAACGACAAACCCCGAAGACTAGATGGTTTCCATTCCAGGGTTTTAAAAAGGAAAATCAGCGAGAACATTGTTGATGCCTTACTTTCCAAGTTCTCTTGATTCAGGAATCATTCCTTTGGATTGGAAAATTGTGCATTTTAGTCCACTATTTAAGGTGAGGGGTGTTGGGGAGGGACGAGGGAATTATAGACCAGTTAGCCTATCATTGATTGCCAGGAAATTACTAGAGTTTATTAAGGATAGGGTGACTGTGCACCTTTAAAATATTCAGCTGATCAAAGAGCCAGTAAGGATTTGTAAAGGGTAGGTGATTCCTGATGAACCTGATTGAATTTTTTTGAAGAGGTGATGAAATAGTGGATAAGGGAATGTTTATGAATGTTATTTATATGGATTTCCAGAAGGCATTTGATAAAGCCCCTTGCAGATAGTCTTAGCTAAAGCTGAAGCTCTCAGAAGTGAAGGCAAATTATTGATCTGGTTAGGAAATTGGTTAAGCAACAGGAGATAGAGTGGGGATAATGGGCAGATACTCTAACTGATGTTAGGATGTGACTAGTGGTATCCCATAAGGATCTATGTTGGGACCTCAACTATTCACTGTATTTATTAATGACTTAGATAAAAGGCTAGAAAGCTACATATCTAAGTTTGTCAATGATACAAGGATATGAGACATTGTAAGCAATGTAGATGGAAGCATAAAATTATAGAAATATTAAAAGGTTAAGTAAATAGGTAGAACTGTGGCAAATGATTTTCAACATAGGTAAATGTGAGATCATCCATCTTGGATGTAAAAAAGGTATAAGAGTATATGGTGGAGCTCCAAAGAGACTTGGAGGGTCCAGGTACATATATTAAAATGTCATGAACAGTCACAAAAAATAATCAAAAAGGCTAATAAAATTCTGGCCTTTATAGCTAGCAAACTAGAATGCAAGCAGGTAGAGAATTATGCTACAGCTGTAGAGAGCCCTGGTTAGACCACACCTGGAGTACTGTAAGCAGTTCTGAGCACCACATCATAGACAGGAAAAATTGGACTTGGTTTGGGTTGGGTGGGCAGGGGGGGGTGGGGAGGAGGGAGAAAAGAGTCAGGAAATGCAGCCTAGCTTTACCAGAATGGCATCTGGACTCAGTTAAACAAAACAGGATTACACAAACTAGGGTTGTATTCCCTTGAATTTAGATTGTTAGGGTGTAATTTGAAAAAAAAGAGAGGAACTGATAGGGTAGAGAGAGAAATTATTTCTGCTTTTGGGGAGTCCATGACTAGGGGGCGCAGTCTAAAAATTAGAGCATAGAATTAGAATTAGAACATTACAGCGCAGTTCGACAGCATAGTTAGGAAACAATTCTACACGCAACAGTGGGTAAAAGTTTGGAACTCTTCCGCTAATGGCAATTGATGCTAGGTCAATTGTTAATTTTACATCTGATGTGGATAGATTTTGTTAACCAACGATATTAAGGGATATGGGTAAAGGCTTTTGGAATTAGGTCACAGATCAGCCATGATCTCATTGAATGGTGAAACAGGCTCAAGGGGATAAATGACCTACTCCTGGTCGTGTAAATCAAATGGCCTAAAGAGAAAGTCCATTATCAACCTTGAAAATCTAAAGGTAAATTAAAGAAATAAGACAGAAAATGATCGAAGTACTCAGTAGGTCTGGCAACATCTAGAGAGAGAAGCAGAGTCAATATCTCAGGTCTATGATCTTTTATTTGAACTAGGAAAAGTTAGAAATGTAACAGTTTAAGTAAGTGATATGGGGGAGGGTGGAAAACAAATAAAGGGAAAGTCTGTGATAAGGTGGAAGATAGGAGTGTCATACAGGACCCATGGGAGTGGTAAAGTGGCAAGAAAACAAAAAGGCTTGCTTGGAGGTGTGCCGAAACATGCAAAGAAAAGGAAACAAAATGGGGGCAGAGATTGCAGAACTCAATATAGAGTCCGGATGGCTATAAAATGCCTAATTGAAAAATGAGATACTGTTCCTCAAGCTTCTACCTCCCATCCCACCAGCCTCCGTATTCAACTGATCTTCTGCCATTTCCACCATGACTCCACCAAACATATCTTCCCCTTCCCTCCCCTTTCAGCATTCTGGAAGGACTGCTCCTTTTATGACACCCCCACCCCTTCCCATGGCACCTTTCTATGCAAGTACAGGAGATGCAACACCCGCCTCCTCTCTCCTCACCGTCCAAAACCTCAAACACTCCTTCCAAGTGAAATAGCGATTTACGTGTACTTTCAATTTAGTATACCCTATTCGCTGCTCACAATGCGGTCCCCTCTACATTGGGGAAATCAAATGCAGATTGGGTGACCACTTTGTGGAACACCTCAGTTCAGTCCGCATGCATGACCCTGAGCTACCAGTGGCCTGTCATTTTAATTCTCAACCTTGCTCTCACACTGACACGTCTGCCCACTGCAGTGTTCCAATGAAACTCAATGCAAGCTCAAGGAATATCATCTCATTGTTCAATTAGGCACTTTACAACCTTCTGAACTCAACATCGAGTTCAACAATTTCAGACTGTAATTTCTGCCCTCATTTTGTTTCCTTTTCTTTATATGTTTCAGCACATTTTGTTTCTTTTCTTGACCCATTACCACTGCCATTGGGTCTGCACAACTCTCTCCTGTCTTCCACCCTATCACAGACCTTCCTTTTGGTTCTTTGTCCCACCCTCCCCATATCACCTGCTAAAAATCTATTACATTTCTAACTTTTCCGAGTTCTAATGAAAAGTGATAGACCCGAAATGTTAACTCTGCTTCTCTCTCCATAAATGCTGCCAGACCTGCTGAGTATTACCAGAATTTTCTGTCTTTATTTCAAATTTCCAGCATCTGCAGTATTTTGCTCTTGTACTAGAGGTAAATTAGAGTACTGGAAGCTGCTTGGAACTACCAGCCAAATACTGCAAGATTAACCCAATTGAATTCCTGTAATCTCCATGAATCAGAAACCTCTATGGTCATCCCCTTGAGTCGAAAAAATCTTATGACATGACTGCCAGTAAATATCTTGGCACTTTGCTGAGCCAATGCTTCTCATTATTTACGATTTAGTTTTCACTTAGGATTTGTTATTTGGTCTTTACTAGTTCCAAAAAAGCCAGCATTGATAAATGTACAGGTCAGTGCATTATTCCAAATAAAACTTGATCAACCAGTTAACATACAAAGTTAGATTTTAGAAAGAACTTAATTACCCCACAATCTAATCCAATTGAAGTTTTAGATGAAGTAACAGAGAAGGTTGACGAAGGGAATGTGGTGGATATGGATTTTAGGAAAGCATTTGATTAGGTACCACATAAAAGGCTGGTTAACAAAATTGAGGCTCATGGAATAGGAGGGTCAGTGCCCAACTGGATAAAACATTGGCTTAAGGACAGAAAACAGCAAGTCGTAGTAATTGGCTGTTTTCAGACTGGACGATGGTAGACAGTGGTGTTCCCAGAGGGTCAGTGCTGGGACCACTGCTTTTGTTTTTGCTGTATATAAATGACTTGGATCTTGGAATACACAGAGTAGAATCTTAAAATTTGCTCATGCCACCAAACTTGGAGGTGTGGCAAACTGTGAGGATGATATGAACTGCATACAACAGGACTTGGATAGGCTAGTAGAATGGGCAGAGAGGTGACAGATGGAATTTAATACTGACAAGTGTGAGGTGATAACTTTAGGCAGCAGGAATAGGGAGGCAATATATACTTAATGGCACAGTTCTAAGTGTGTGCAGGGACAGAGGGACCTGGGGATTCATGTGTATCGGTGGCAGGTCATATTGAGAGAGTGGTGAGTAAAGTATGAGAGATCTTGGGCTTCATAAATAGAGGCATTAAGCACAAAAGCAGGAAAGATATGCTGAACCTTTATAAAGCTCTGGTTAGGCCCCAACTGGAGTATTGCGCCCAGTTCTGGTCACCACACTTCAGGAAGGATGTAAGGGCAAGAGAGGGTGTAAATGAGATTCACAAGAATGATTCCAGGGATGGGGGAAATTTAGTTCCAAGGTTAGGTTGGAAAAACTGTTTGCTCTCCTTAGAACAAAGGAGATTGAACAAAGATTTCAAAATGTACATTATGACAGGCTTAGATAAGTTAGACAAGGAAAAACTGTTCCCGTTAACTAATGGTACACGCACTAGGAGACACAGATTGAAGATTTTGGGCAAGAGATGCAAGGGAAACAAGGAACAACATTTTGTATGCAGCGGGTGGTAATGACCAGGAACACTCTGCCCACACTGTTGGTGGAAGCAGAGACAATGGCTTCAAAAGGAAATTGGATAGTCACTTGAAGGAAATAGACTTGCAGGGCTATGGGGATTGAGCGGGGGTGCTGGGGCTGTCTGAACAGCTCCATTGAGAGCTGACATGGACTTTATGAGCTGAATGGCCTCTTTCCATGCTGTAAATGATTGTGATTCGATCTATATTAAGTGAGGACCCTTAAATACTTCTGTAGTAAGTAATGCTGTGTAAGTTGCCTTTTAGTACTTAAAGTACAAGCCATTTTACAAGAAAAAGCTCCTACCTGTGCAAAATCATTATAGCTATGTCCTTAACTCTCTGAAAAAGGAGAGAGCAGAAACAAACATGCTTTTTGAAAAATATTAAGTAAAAATCTAGCTCCAAAAGGCTTTGAATGAGTTGAGACTTGACTTTTCACAGTTTACAAACACAGACACCAAGGGGAGTTGGTGGCATTGTGGTATTGTAGCAATCCAAAGACCCAGGCTAATGCCCTGGGGACACTGGTTTAAATCCCACCATGGCAGCTGGTGGAATTTAAATTCAATTAATTAGTTCAATTAATAAATATAAAAATCTGGAATTGAAAGCTAGTCTCAGTAATGGTGCCATGAAACTATTGATTGTTGTAAAAAACCATCTAGTGCACTAATGTCGTTTAGGGAAGAAAATCTGTTATCCTTACCTGGTCTGACCTATGTGACTCCAGACCCACAGCAATGTGGTTGACTCTTAACTGCTTTCCGAAACGGCCTAGCAAGCCACTAAGTTGTAGCAAACTGCTACAGAAAAGTCTTAATAGACTGCAGCAGTTCAAGAAGGCAGCTCACCACAACCATCACAAGGGCAATTAGAGATGGGCAACATAGACATCCTTGTCAGTGACATCCACATCCCATGAAAGAATATTTTGGATTTTTAAGAAAAAAAAAGGGCTGTAAGCCTTATATTGTACATTAGTGTGGCTTCTAAATATGAAATTGTAGACCTCAAGATAGTCTTACTATCCTACTATTCCACAGAAAACCAGTACATTAATCATGATTAATTAGAAAAGGAAAAAGGATCCAAATTCTGGTTCAATTAAACTGCGTCAACCACATGGCCATTCTATTAAGGCCAATTATCAGACTTCATCCAGAAGTTTAGTTTGCAACAGTTCTGAATACGACATATCAATTCTGTTTCTTTTAGGTGATTACCTTTAAGAGAAACCCAATATTGTTTCCACTTTCTGCGAGGTGCAAGTTCCAATTTCCGCTCCTTCTGATGTGTAATAAGAGGTTTAAAAGACAACCAACCAGCCTTTCGCACAAACCCTTGTTCTTTTTCATACAATAAATCCAGCTGTTCTAGTGAGCTGAAGGAATCACTGCTGGTTTCCTCACTTCCTGTAGACGGGTCTGCATTTTCGATTGACATATGACCCATTTCCAACTCTCGCATAAAATTCTCATAAATGCTCTGTCTCAGGACGTCATTGCCAACTGCATTGGTAGAATTACTTCTGGGTGGCAATGTATAGCTGGAGCCAGGTGACCACAATAAACTTGATACCTGGGAGGGAGAGCTGGTGTCTGCAGTCACGCCATCAATTCCACTGTCACAATATTCATTTATATCCTTGGATCTAGAGTCCTGCAAAATTGACAGGATTTTTACATGATTGCAGAAACACATTAAGAGCTAAACAGAAAATTTGCAAGTATACTATTCATTCAAATGTGATGAGATTCTCGATCACATCTTAGCATTGCTCACGTATAAAGCATAACCAAATATTTGTTTAGCATTATTTTTACATTGAGGTCTTCATCGCATGCTTTCTTTCATCGGACGGGGTATTGAGTACAAGAGTTGGCAGGTCATGTTACAGTTGTATAAGACTTTGGTTCGGCCACATTTGGAATAATGCATGCAGTTCTGGTCGCCACATTACCAAAAGGATGTAGATGCTTTGGAGAGGGTGTAGAGGAGGTTCCCCAGGATGTTGCCTTGTATGGAGGGCGCTAGCTATGAAGAGAGGTTGAGTAGATTAGGATTATTTTCATTAGAAAGACGAAGGTTGAGGGGGGGGACCTGATTGAGGTGTACAAAATCATGAGAGGTATAGACAGGGTGGATAGCAAGAAGCTTTTTCCCCCCCAGATTGGGGGATTCAATTACTAGGGGTCACGAGTTCAAAGTGAGAGGGGAAAAGTTTAGGGGGGATATGCGTGGAAAGTTCTTTACGCAGTGGGTGGTGGGTGCCTGGAACGCGTTGCCAGCGGAGGTGGTAGACGCGGGCACGATAGCGTCTTTTAAGATGTATCTAGACAGATACATGAATGGGCAGGAAGCAAAGAGATACAGACCCTTAGAAAATAGGCGACAGGTTTAGATAGAGGATCTGGATCGGCGCAGGTTTGGAGGGCCGAAGGGCCTGTTCCTGTGCTGTAATTTTCTTTGTTCTTTGTTCTAATGTACACAGACTGCCTTCTCCCATATGTGGAGAAAGTGAGGGAAAGCAGAATACAAGCAAACGTAAAATTAAATATTTGGGAATTGTTGCAGCACATATGATCAAATTTTAAAAGGCAAAACAATCCAACTATATAAAGAATTGATATATTTCAGGAATGGAAGGTTATCACTACCTGACCATGCTTATTATCCATCGTAACAGTAATATAGTCTTAGAATTAGACCACCCAAGGAAGCCATGAAAGAGCTATACAATTAGTCCCACTCCCCCAGTTCTTGCCCATATGTTTTTCTTTTTCAAGTAGATATCCAAATCTCTAGAAAGTTGCCACTGAACCATCTTCCACCATCCTATCAGGAATTGAATTTCAGATCGTAAGTTACTCCAGAAAAAAAATTCTCATCTCCCATCTTTTTGCCGATTGCCATTACCGACCCAGTGAAAACGGTTTCTCTTTTTTAACTCTATAAAAACCCTTCAGAGTTTTGAACACCTTCCCTTAACCTTCTCTGCTCCAAGCAGACCAACCTCAGGTTCCCTAACTTCTCCACATACTGAAGTCCTTTATCCCTGGTATCATTCTAGTAACTATCCTCTGCACCCTCTCCAAAGCCTTGACTGACTTCTTTAAGTGTGCAGCCCAGAATTGAATAGAATACTCCAGCTGAGGCTTTATTTGTGACTAATAAAGGTTTAGCACACCTTCCTTGCTTTTGTACTCTATGCCTCTATAAAGCCAAGAATCCCATATGCTACTGAAACATTAACCTGTCCTGCCACCTTCAAAGATATGTGTACATACACCCAGGTCTGTCTGATCCTGCAGCCCCTTTAAAATTGTACCATTTAGTTTATATTGCGTTGGTTGCTGCAACAATCAATTCCCTCTTAGCATTTTTCCGCTCCTGCATCAGGACATGAAAAATTTAAACTGATAAGGCAAGCAAGCAACCATTAAGCATGCAAGAACAGCCCAGTGTGACATGTACTCAGATATTCTCTCATTCACTGACAGAACCTGCATCGTACCATTCTGTGTCAAAGTTAGTTAACAAATCAATGCAATAATCGCTATTTGAATAATGCAACAATGCTAGAAGGAGCATTTTTTTTTGCATAAAATGATCATAACTACTGCTAATCCAAAGTTTCTTTCTGCATTAAATAAATGAAATCAGATAATTAGAATTAAACAATTTTGAATTAAGACTATTTGGAAACAACTATGCATCTACATTTTTACATTTATGAGATGTTAACAGAAATAAGAGCAATTCAACTAGGGCGGAACAGTGGCGCAGTGGCTAGCACCGCAGCCTCACAGCTCCAGCTGTGGGTTCGGTTGTGGGTACTGCCTGTGCGGAGTTTGCAAGTTCTCCCTGTGACCATGTGGGTTTCTGCCGGGTGCTTCGGTTTCCTCCCACAGCAAAGACTTGCAGGTTGATAGGTAAATTGCCCCTAGTGTAGGTAGGTGGTAGGAGAATGGTGGGGATGTGGTAGGGAATATGGGATTAATGTAGGATTAGTATAAATGGGTGGTTGTTGGTCAACACAGACTCAGTGGGCCAAAGGGCCTGTTTCAGTGCTCTAAGAGAGCCACAACACAGTTCAATGACGAATGATATCAATAAACCTCAAATGGAAAATTCACCAAAATTGTTTTTACCAGAGTCACTTCTATTCTGAATCTCTGGCAGGTAATAAAAGGTCTTTTCTGTGACTTGTTCATGAATTAGGATAAGTAGTGCCAAATATTTTTAAGTATAAAAGGGAGCTTTTTTTTTTTCACTTTTTGGTTAATTATTTTTCACTTTTTACTTAATTTTGTTGAAGATGCCTCCATATTTTGACAGAATTGTTGCTCAGAACCAGCAGGAAGTTTCACATTAAGTAAAGCAAAAATACATATTTAATTTTAAAACTAATTTTCATATAGAAAAAATGCTCATGTTACAGGGGGTCCGATGAATTTATTTTAATGTAAGGAGGCCTCAGAAACAAAAAGGTCCAGAACATTTCTTGTAGTGGGTTTAATGGCATAACCTCTTGAACCGACTGGTTCAATACGTGCCTCATTAAGTTTTGTACAAAACAGCCAGCCAGAATAACAAATCAATGCAAGCAGCGAACAATTGCATCTTAAATTGGAAAAGCAGGGACACCCAGAGGGAAAAGGAGGAGCAGCATTATTTGACATACAAACACCGATATTGGAGGAACTGGCAAGATCATCCGAACATCAGTGTCAAGTTTTTAAAGTTCATTGTAAAATTGATGGGAATGCTTACACAATTTAATGAGATAGAAATTTCAAACTCCCAGTGTGAACAGCACTCGCAAGGAATGATTCATTAAATTGCCTGTGATTTGCTGTCCTTCAATTTAAATGTCACACACCTACAACTTCCTGAGGTGTGCACCCAGGGAGTGCCTCTCCCCGCAGGGCAAAACTCCAATCACTGATGAGCCCAGTTGATCAGTTCTGGCCTACTTGATAAAATAGCTTTTAACAGGTCTTTCTTTCCCGATGCTGTCTGACTTTTTTGTTGCCCACCCCCAATTGCCCTCGAGAAGGTGGTAGTGAGCTGCCTTCTTGAACCGCTGCAGTCCATCTGGTATGAATATACCCACAGTGCTGTTAGGGAGGGAGTTCCAGGATTTTGATCCAATGACAGTGAAGGAACAGAGATATATTTTCATGTTAGGATGGTGTGTGGCTTGGAGGGGAAATTGCAGATGCTACTGTTCTCACGCGTCTGCTGCCCTTGTTCTTGCTGTGTTCACGATGTGTATTTCAGCATTTTCTGCCTTTATTTCATGTTTCCAGCATTTCCCCTTTTTCCTTTGATTCTTCTAATATGTAAAAAGACTGAAGTTGGATACTATGTACTTAAGTCTGTTGCAACAGCAATTCCTCAATACTTTAAGTTCCAAGTAATTGTTTTGTTATTTTAATGCTACTTTAAACTCAGTCATGAAAGGGAGCAATGCTTACCTATCCTTTGAGCTGCATGGTTTACGAGTAACATTAACTCTATTATTTTAAATCAAAAGCTTCAAATAGGATTATAGTGTATACTCCCCAGGATGTTCAATTCTGAAGTTCTGAGATGAGAAATTAACGAGGCACCGGGTACTGGCACAAAATAGGCAACACGAAGGGAACAAGTGCCCAAAGATGTCAAATGGAAACTGCGCCTTGGCCTTCAAGCTATCTGCACAAAACAAGCAATAAGGCATCCCAATGCAGCTTGCCTATCAGCCTTAGGAAATTTGGCCAGCTTCAACTCTGAGCAGGCCAACATGTAGATCCTGGGGTGGTGGTGGTGGCAGGCCTGGGCTGGCTCTATCCCACAATACTTTTGTGGAGCTCCTCTAGACACCACAAAATGCAAGCATTAAATAAAATGACAACTTAAGCTACAGTTGACCTGGATAAAACATCCTCCCACTTGATGACAATTTTGAGCAAGGTCTAAAACCAACGTTAAGACCCTGATTTGCAAATTCAAAATGCCAAACACCCATTTCAGGCAGGCAATCTCGATACTTTGTAAGTCACCAGCTTTCAATTTGGCAGCTGCCGCATTTTGGGGGAAACGGAGTGCAAGACATAGTGACCTGAAATTGGTCCACCCAAAAAATAGGCATGATGAAGAACAATTCTTCACCCAGCATCTCAAAAGAAGAAATCTATCTTCAACAATACTAATATATGGGGAAGAGCTACTTCAAACAATTTATATAATATTCCTACACAGAACTTTTTCAGGAACTGCTTATAATGCTACACCATGGAACATTTATCAACCAATCATCTATATTTGAGAAGTTTCGAACATCAATTTTTAGGCTGGATGGTAAATGTTTTTACTGCTGCAGCTCGCTTAAAATTCAAGATCATTGGATAAAAATCCCAAATATTTCAAGTCTAAAAATATAGGAAAGGCTTAAAAATGCAACTGAGCTATCAATTTAGAAAAAACTGTTTTGACCATGAAACCAAATATTAGAGCGATAATGTGCTTTTTAAAAATACCATTCTGGGTATGCTATCTAAAAGGACACAATCACAGTATGATGTTGGATTTTACTTAAAATACGTAGTGTTTCATCAATACTGCAAGTTATTGTTAATTAGGATTAGGAAACATGGCAAGGTTTACATTTCCAGGTGTATGCAGTTTTTTTCAAATCTATTTTGTTTTTTGATTATTGAGCTCCTACATTCTCAGGTTCTACTGAATTGAATTTTTGGATTATTAGCTTCAGAAGCGTCTGTAGATGACCGTAGCTGAACAGCAGAACTGGTTAGGTAATAAAATTCATGCTTTGATCAAGAATTCTACAAGCTGCAAATAAGAGTCCACTTTGTGCAACAGTGATCTGTGGAACACAGTGCAGGGTCCATCACAGGGATTTTAAACTACTTTCAAAATGTGGGAAGGTGAAATTTACCAAGATATTTTGCCAATAGGTATGAAAATTGTGGGTATAACCTCTACACCAATACAACTGATACATAGAATGAGCCATGAAGGAACAGAATACATTTTGCAGCTGATTAGCTTAAGAAAATATACTTCTGCCTCTAAATAAAATTAGAAACTAAAACTAGATCTAGCTTAAAAAATAAGTTTATTATAACTGGGAAATATTTATGTATCAAAATATCTGCATTCCAGTGTTCCCTTTGAATCAAGATTACATGTGAATGGTATGCAGCTGGTACATTGAAATTGTATGTTTAGATCAGATATGTGGTCGAGTTGCGAGGCTGATAGATCTTGCAGTTAAAATGCATATCAGATGGTCCTAGAACACAGTGAAACTTTTGACCCCCTGCTAATATTCCACATAAATCTTCCAGATCACACAAGCAATTAATTTATCAAGAGCAGGAAATACTCAACTATCCAGACCAGCTTGTTTAATAATCAACTGTCACATAACATCTGTGAAGTTAAACCTGGTGTGTAGAATCTGCAAAGTGGTGTTCCAAGAGCAGCAATTATTTTATTCGGTTACAACCCAAGCACACCATAGACAAATTTAGACATCCAAGGATAACTTCTTTGCAATGGGGAGACAGTTGCTTGTGGGTGGCAGCACTTTCCTGTTTGGGTGCAGAAAAGTGTCAAATATGAACAAGCTTGATATTTCAGCCATTGCATTCGCTCAAAAAAAAAGCTTTTACAACAGATTTTAGGAAAGGCTCCCTCCCACTACAATGGAGGACCAATAAGACAGAAGATAAACAAATGGCTTTTAACCTAAAAACATTAATTTCTTGAAAGGTAGATTCGAGCACATTAGAGAATAAAATTAAAGCAAAATTAAAATAGGACACAGATCAGGAACATCAGAATAAATAGCATTTAATAAGTATACTATTTGAAGTTAGAACAGTGTGGTAATTCTGAAATTTGTGTTTAGGTTTCCACTAAAAGAAAAAGGTTCCTCACCTGTAGTTTCCTCTTCTTTCTTGTAAGGCTGCCAGTCCAAGCACTTAAACGCCGCATTCGACTTTTTAAGGCAACCCTTGAGGAGCTAGCCTCAGAAAGGTTTTTGGGCTTTCGACATGGGAGTGTATAAGAGGTATATTGTATGGTGCCTCTATCCTCCTCATCTGATGGCACATTGATGCAGTTGGAGAAGTCACTTACAAACAAATTGTGAGGATTAAAAGCAGGGTTTCTGTAGCCATCTGAAAATTCATTCCCTGAGGGTGTGGAAGGTCCTACACCTGTATCACGGTACAGTGTTTGAAAAGAGAGAGATGATCTTTGGAAGAGTTGATCATTTGGTAAAATGCTTTCTGGACTTCTTGTCTCGGTAGTTTTCCCATTTGTGTAAGTTTTATCAAAATCACTGGCATAAGCACGATGTCCCCATGGCAATTCAGACCAGGAATATTCAGAGCTGATCGAGCTACCCTTGCTTGATTTTAATCTCTCCTCACCAAGCAGAACACTCTGGTCCATTATGTATCCTTTACTGGCATCAATCTGCACACCACTTTGTTTACTCAGGTCACATCCCATAACAGGGGAGTATCTCAAAAGCTGAACTGGCCCTTGGGATTCATCACAGGGTGGTTTACTACCACTACTGCCACCACCACTATGGAACTCAACCCTTAGGCCCCCATCAAATTTTCCCAGAGTTTTGATGAGAACCTTTGGACTGCTTTCTCCCTCCGGTTTTTTGGATTTAGTTATATTTTCAGGTAATCCATGTCCATTTAAGACATGTCCATTGTATTCCAGAGCTTCAGTGAGATTGTCTGTTTTGTCAAGATGAATGCAAGGGAAATGGTTTCCAGATAATAATTTATCATTCCTGTAGTCAAATTTCCCCAGGTAACCCGGATGGCATCTGGCATATGCATTATTACCCAAAGACTCGCACTGACGTGAAGCACCATTGAAAGAGTAACGCTGGTTACTTTTGTGCTGAGAAAGACAGTTTTTGCCCAGAGATCTCGCTTTGTAACTTATGTTGCTGCCACTATATCCCCAGCTGAAAGAAGAGCGTGACTTTTCATCCTTGGTATGGACACTTCGAATTTTAAGGGCGCATGATTTCTGCCTGCCGCCAGGCATCGACTTCCCCTCAATATTATTGCCTTTAGTACCTTGCAGATTGTACTGGCTGTCTGAATTGCCCATCTTGCACTGGAGAGAAAAAAAGCAGGAAACAGTTATGAGTCAGATCACTAAAAATGAACAGCAACTACAAATCAGTTTTACTACTCTGGAAATAGTTTTAAAATGTCCATTTTGAAGTCAGTCACAGCATGCAGTTATGTTAGCTGAATCACATTAGTTAATGCAGGAAAAACATCCTTCAATATCTTTGAATAAACACTTGACCAAGCTGTTTGTCGACAAATGCTATGAGTTGAATTACATTCCTAGAACTATGAAAACAAAATATAAATTGTATAGGCATGGTCGTACCATACTTGGCTTATGGTGTAGAAAGGACATTCTTAAAAGTTGCCTTCTCAGTACACAAGATTATATATAGTTCAGCCTTAATTACTTCACACTCACATGATTTACCCAAAGGTTCCAGGCTGAAATACAGTGGTAGACACCCTGACTTAACTACTGTAGATAGTGTAAATATATCCAGTTAGATATCTTGGGCCTGTCGCCCACGCTACCTCCTATTGCTGTCAACTTTTCTATTAAAAATTCTTATGATCACATTTATGGTGGAAGTGACTATTGAAACTCATTATTCCATCAGGCATTGGACTCATTCTCTCAAAATTTGTTAATAAATGGGAAAAAATTATTCTCAGCAGCTGCCATTTCTAATATGTAAAATAAGGATTTAAACTAAATCCCAAAAAATTGCATATTTCACAATAGCGCAATTACATTTATCCAGGTTGCCTTTTAATAGAATCATAGAATGGTTATAGCACAGAAAGAGGCCATTCGGCCCGCCATGTCTATGCTAGCTCTCTGGAAAAGCAACTCTGCTTGTCCCACCCGCCTGCCCCCTCCCCACGGCACAAGTTTTTTCCCTTCAGGTAATTATTCAATTCTTTTCTGAAAGCCATGATTGAATCTACCTCCACCACATTCTGGCTTCAAACCACTTGCTGTGCAAAACATTTATTCATGTTATCATTACTTCTTCTGGCAATCACCTAAAATCTGTGTCCTCTAGTTCTCAACCCTTCCACTAAAGGGAAAGGTTTCTCCTTTTCTACTCTGTCTAGACCCCTCATGATTTTGAGCATCTTATCAAATCTCTCCTCAACCTTCTCTTTTCTAAGGAGAACAACCCCACAGTTGCTGCAATCTATCCACATAACTGAAACCCCTCATCCTTGGAACCATTCTCATGAAACATTTCCACACCCTTTCTAAAAGCCTCCACATCCTTCCTAAAATGTGGTTCCCAGAATTGGACACATTACTCCAGATAAGGCTGAACCAGCATTTTACAAAGGCTTGTCACTTCCTTGCTTTTGATCTCAATGCCACTATTTGTAAAACACAGCATCCTATTTACCTTTGTAACCATTTTCTCAACCTGCCCTGTTACCTTCACCAATTTGTGCACAACTACCCCAGGACTCCTTCACCCCCTTTAGTATTGTATGTGGTCATTTATATTGGTTTTCATCATTCTTCCTACCAAAACTTATCACTTCACAGTTCTCCACATTAAATTTCATCCATGTGTCCACCTATTCCACCCGAGCATCTATGTCCTCTTGAAGTCCATCATCCTCCTCCTCACAGTTCACAATAGTTCTGAGTGTTGTGCTATTGGCAAATATTGAAATTCCATCCTGTACATCCCAGTCTAGGTAATTAATATATATCAAGAAGAGCAATGGTCTTTGTACTTGTAGTATTACTTGTTACATTGATGTGTGACCTATAGTAAGATTCCCAGGACAAGTAGTATCCAAAGAAAATGTCGGTTATTATAATAACTTAACTGGAAGAGAACACAGCTACTACAGGAGCACACCTACACATAGCTTACTCCATCAGGCTACACCAACAACTCCCTGGTCATGTGTGACATGACATCACTTCCTCTGGTGACTTTCACTCACAGCTTAAGATGGTCTGCTTAAGGTGGTCCCACAATAGCTCCCTTTTTACCAAAAATAAAAACATATGCACAATACACAATGATGTTGCAGTTCAGACTAACTATACAGGATAAAAGCAAAACATTATTTACAAGTAAGCAAGTTTAACACACTAACACGTGTGTTAGCTTATTCTTCCTGATCTCATCATAAACCTCTTCTCAAAGCAAAGCTCATCTCAATGACACAAGGGTACAATTCTAAAAGGGGTGCAGGAGCTGAGGGACCTGATTATATATGTGCATAAGTCATTGAAGGTGGCAGGTTGAGAGCATGGTTAATAAAGCAAACAGTATTCTGTATTAATAGTGGCATAGAGCACAAGAGCAAGGAAGTTATGTTGAACTTGCATTTACCACTAGTTCAGGCCTCAGCTGGAATATTGCGTCCAGTTCTGGGCGCTGCATTTAAGGAATGACGTGAAGGTATTGGAGAGTGTACAGAAAAGATTCACGAGCATGGTTCCAGGGATTAGGAACTTCAGTTATGAAGATAGATTGGAGAAGTTAGGACTGTTTTCCTTGAAGAGAAGGCTGAAGGGAGATATGATGGTGGTATTCAAAATCATGAGGGGTCTAGACAGAGTAGATAGGGAGAAACTTTCCACTCATGCAAGGATCGAGAACAAGAGGGCATAGATTTAAATTAATTGGTAAAAGCAGCAAAAGTGCAACTAGGGATAAAGCTATCTTAGATCTCGTATTGTGTCATGAAGCAGGGTTAATGAGCAATTTCACAGTAAAAGATCCACTGGGAAATAGTGATCATAATACCATTGAATTTCATGTTAACTTTGAAAGTGACACATTTCAATCACAAAGAATCTTAAACTTAAAGCCAATTACAAAAGATATGAGGGGAGAACTGGCTGCAGTTAATTGGGTAAACTGACTGGAAGGTATGGCGGTAAATGAACAGTGGGGAACATTTAAAGAAACAATTCAAAGGGTTCAACAAAAGTACATTCCATTCAAAAACAAAAAAAAAACTCGTCCAGAAAGACCCATCCGTGGCTCACTCAGGAAGTTGTGAGTATTAGACTAAAAGAAGAGGCTTACAGTGTTGCAAAAAACAGTAGCAAATCTGAGGATTGGGAGTGTTTTAGAAACCAGCAAAGGGCCACCAAAAAGTTGATAAGGGAAAAAATAGAATGGAGTAAACTAGCCAGCAATATAAAAACAGATTGCAAGAGCTTTTATAAGTACATAAAAAGAGCAGCTAGATGTTGGTTCCTTAGAGGCAGAGACAGGAGAAATTATCATGGGGAAAGAAATGGCAGAGGAATTGAACGAATATGTTGCGTCTGTCTTCACAGTAGAAGACACAAGTTCCATACCAGAAATAGGCAGCAACCTGGGGGCTAAAAAGAGTGAAGAAATTAAGGATATTGATATTAGCTGAGAAAAAGTATTGGAGAAACTTGAGACACTAAAATCTGACAAGTTCCCGGAACCAGATGGCCTACATCCTAGGATTCTAAAAGGTATAGCTGCAGAGATAGTGAATGCGCTGGCTAGATTTTCCAGAATTCCTTCAATTCAGGAATGGTCATGCCAAACTGGCAGTTGGCAAATCTTACACCAATTTTCAAGAAAGGAGGTAGAGAGAAAACAGGGAACTACAGCCAAGTTAGCCCAACATCAGTCGTTGGGAAGATCCTGGAAACTATCAAAGTAGTCTTAACATTGCACTTGGAAAAGCATAGTATGCGGAGAACAAGTCAACATGGTTTTACTAAAGGGAGATCCTGTTTGACAAATTTTTTAGAGTTTTTTGAGAATCTAACTAGTAAGGTAGATAAAGGGGAACCAGTAGACGTAGAATACCTGGATTTTCAAAAGGCATTTGATAAGGCGCCACATAAAAGATTAATAGGCAAGATAAGGGCTCAGTAATATAAAAGCAAAATACTGCGGATGCTGGAAATCTGAAACAAAAACAAGAAATGCTGGATTCACTCAGCAGGTCTGGCAGCATCTGTGGAAAGAGAAGCAGAGTTAACGTTTCGGGTCAGTGACCCTTCTTCGGAACTGACAAATATTAGAAAAGTCACAGATTATAAACAAGTGAGGTGGGGGTTGGGCAAGAGATAACAAAGGAGAAGGTGCAGATTGGACCAGGCCACATAGCTGACCAAAAGGTCACAGAGCAAAGGCAAACAATATGTTAATGGTGTTTTGAAAGACAAAGCATTAGTACAGATTAGGTGTGAATATACTGAATATAGAACATCAGCAAGTGCAAACCTGAAGAAAAACAACCTGAAAAAAAACAGTGGGTAAGCAAACTGAACAAACTAAGATGAAATGAAATAAATGCAAAAAATGTAAAAAGGAATGCAAAAAAGAAGGAAGAAAAAATAACTAAAAATGACAAAAAATGAAAGTAAAGTGGGGGGCTGTCATGCTCTGAAATTATTGAACTCAATGTTCAGTCCGGCAGGCTGTAGTGTGCCTAATCGGTAGATGAGATGCTGTTCCTCGAGCTTGCGTTGATGTTCACTGGAACACTGCAGCAATCCCAGGACAGAGATGTGAGCATGAGAGCAGGGGGGAGTGTTGAAATGGCAAGCAACCGGAAGCTCAGGGTCCTGCTTGCGGACTGAGCGGAGATGTTCCGCAAAGCGGTCACCCAGTCTGCGCTTGGTCTCCCCAATGTAGAGGAGACCACACTGTGAGCAGCGAATACAGTATAGTATTGCTCATAGTGTTGGGGGTAATATGCTGGAGTGGAATGATGATTGGTTGACAGGAAGTAGAGAGTGGGCATAAATGGGGCATTTCAAGTTGACAGGCAGTGAATGGGGTGCCGCAAGAATCAGTGCTGGGGCCTCAGCTATTTACACTCTATATTAATGACTTGGATGGAGAGACAGAATAATGTCTAAGTTTGCTGATGATACAAAACTTGGAAAGGTAAGCTGCAGGAAGGATATATAGAGGCTGCAAAGAGATAGAGACAGATTAAGTGAGTGGGCAACAAGATGGCAAATGAGTATAAAGTAGGGAAGAAGGTGAGAAACTTCTAAGTGTTATGTTCAGAGAAACTTAGGGGTACTTGTACAAGGAACACACAAAGTTAACATGCAGGTGCAGCAGGCCATTAGGAAGGCAAATGACATGTTGGCCTTTATTGCAAGGGGATTGGAGTACAAGAAGGAAGTCTTACTAAAATTGTACAGGACTTTGGTGAGACCGCACCTGGAATACTGTGTGCAGTTTTGGTCTCCACATTTAAGGGAGGATATACTTGCACTGGCAGTAGTGTAGCGGAGATTTACTAAATTAGTTCCTGGGTTGAGGGGGTGTTCTATGATGAGAGGCTGAGTAAATTGGGCCTATATTCTCTGGCGTTTAGAAGAATGACAGGCAATCTAATTGAGACATACAAGATTCTAAAAGGGCTTGATAGGGTAGAAGCTGAGAGATTGTACCCACTGATCAGCAAGTCTAGAATACGGGGACACAGTCTCAGAATAAAAGGTTCCAATCATTCAGGACTGAAATTAGGAGAAATTACGACACTCAAAGTGTTGTGAATCTTTGGAATTCTCTACCCAGAGGGTTGTGGATGCTCCATCATTGATGACCATTTAAGGCTGGGATAGAGCATGTTTTGGTCTCGCAGGGAATTGAGGGATATGGGGAGCGGGCAGGAAAGTGGAATTGAAGCCCAAGATCAGCCATGATTGTATTGAATGGTGGAGCAGGATCATGGGCCATATGGCCTACTTCTGCTACTATTTCTTGTGTTCTTGCAACATCGGGAAAAAAAATTTCCACGTAGCAAGTGGTTAAGGTCTGGAATACACTGCCAGAGAGAGTGTGGTGGAGGCAGATTCAATTGAATCATTCAAAAGGGGATCAGACGGTTATGAAAAAGGATGAATGTCCAGGATTACGGGGAGAAGGCAGGGAAATGGCAACAAGTTCTTTTTTGGAGAGCCAGTGCGGACATGGGCTGAATAACCTCCTTCTGCGCTGTAACAATTCTACGATTCCTCAGACTCTGGTAACTCAGATCTAAAGTTAGCAAGCTGTGCTCATAGCCGCTGTACATTCATCTTCAGACTGTATCTTTAAACGTGTCTGCAGTGCCACTGAGTTGTCACATGCAGTGTTGTCGTACAGTTCTCTTAGTTGACTTTGGTTCCATCTGAGAATTGCACCACTGGGTGTCTGGACCTCATACAAACTGGCCTGGTCGCATATCCTAGCGACCTCTGCAGGATACCAAGCTCCTGACATGTGATTGAGGACTCTGACCTTTCTTACCAATTTTGGTCCTGCTTGCCAGTTATATGATGCCTTCATCTTCCCTCATTTAGAAAGTAGATCCTTTACTGCGGAAAACTTAGAGATGACTGGGCAGGGTGTTTCTTACCTGCCTCCGAAACATCAATTGTGCAGGCGATGGTAAGCCCATGTCCAATGGAGCAGCTGGGAGGTGTAGCATTGCAACTTTGAGATTGTGTCCCATCTGCCTACACTTTAAAATTAGCGATTTGATGGTGCATCACGCGTTCAACCTTGCTGTTGGGACTTTGGATAAGGCGGAAAAGATGTCATGTGATGGACTCCCCACCCAGCCCAGAATGGTCTTCCTGCAAATTGTCGATTATTGGAGATAATTTCTTCCGGCACGCCAAATAGGCTCAACAGAGCACGGACCGTATCAGCAACCACTGCACTTGACGTATCTCGTAGCCGCCGGATATCAGAAACTTGAAGTAGTCCGTAACAAGTAAGAAATCACCACCTTAAACAGGAAATAAATCTGTCAATCTTTGCCCATAGATGTGAAGGTGTTTCATGTGGCATCAAAGGTTCTTTCTGTTTATTTGGTTGACAACTTTGACATGCGTCACAGGATTTTACCACCGTCTCAACATCACTATTGATCCTGGCCAGTCGACCGCCTCTCTGGCGAGGTGTCTGGTACATTTTCTCCTAAATGCCCTTGATGCAGTTGGATTGGGATATTAGATTGCAGAGCCTCAGGTATCAGAACTTGTTTCCCCAGTTTGCTCACTTCTTGATCCAGGAAACAGTTCCATCCATTGTTGAAACAGTGTAAATTCAGATGCTATGTCCAATGCCTTCCAATCCATAATTGGATACCTGAAATCATTTTCTGGACGAACCTGCTTTTTCAAAATATAGGCCTTTTTCACAGCTTTTCTTTTTAGCGGGCATAATTCTTTTACAGGCTCTCTGGCTTTACAGGTTTTCTGTCTCACAGGTACAGCTTTGTGTTTCCTTTCATAGAGAGGTTCATTTTTGCAGATGTCACGGTCCTGTGTTTTTTTTCCCTCCTTGGAAATATTGCCGTGCGCCTTAGAGACTGTAAAAGATCAGTGCATCTCCAAGGCAGAAAGTTCCGGATGCTCAGTGAGCCAGAGTGCATTCTGGTTGCCAAACAACAAACACGCAGAGAACATGAGATTCAATGTTGCAGTTTGACGTTTGAAAACTAGCTGGCAAAAACTGGTTTTAAGCAGACAGAGCTCAGACAATTTAAACTGAAGGGAAAAGAGCTGTGCTATTTCTCAAAATTCTACAAACTTTCAAGCCGAATTAATTCCATACAAAAGAAAAAGCTTTTTTCTTTCACTAATTATTTATATCTGCTGTGTTCATCACTGGAAAAAAAAAGTTTAATACTTCAGTAGCCAAACTGCTGAACCCCTAAGTTTGAGGGGACCCTTTTTGTCCAATGGACCTTGAAGACTGCAAGGGAATTTTGACTGTTGTATTGCGAGACCATTTGTCAGGAACGTAACTTACAAAGACTTGTTTATTTGTTTTATTTCTGATAAAAAGGTACTTATAAAATCTACATTCTTTCAAAACCTGAACCACTGCTAATTTTTAGTATATGTATGCAAATGCAGGAGTAAGATTTGAAAATAAGTTATAAGATCTTTAGATATTGATTTATCTTAGTAGTGTTTAAGATTTTAGTTTTTTTTTATAAATAGTTTATTTGTTGACATCTAAAGACACCTGGTTTGGTTCACTTCATTCGGGGGTTACTAGATTGTCAATTTGTCTACTTTTCTTCTCTGATTTGGAAAGCTTAAAGAAATATGATGCGACCTGTGGAGCGACGGGACTGAATTGACAGTGCATTGCTCCCACCGTAATCAGAACCATATATTTTGATTAGGGGCTTTGTCCTGAGCAGTGGTAACAGGCCTGCCCCTTTTAATAGTGAGGCAACAGCTTTCTTTGTTTATATAGCTTGTCCTTTCTCTTAAATGGAGCACACAGTTTTGTGTTCTCTGCAGAGAGCTGCAGCTTGTAGTACTGGCAACTGCCACAACCAGCCTTTTAGTGAACACTGGACCTCCAGTGGCGAGCTCTTCCCACTATTTTCAGTTTTGGCCCTGCTCAAGAAGGAAAAGCCAGGAAACTAAACGTCGTTATGGCTGTCGCAACGTTTCAAATTTTTCTGACCCACTGCCAGAATTAGTTGTAAACTCTAGAAAAAGTCCCTAGAAAATTACTGACTGTAGTCAGGGATTCAACACCTCCTGGGGTCCTGTCTGCAGTCCTAGCTTGCTGCACTGTTGTGCGGTCTCCTTGTCTCGGTGTTCATCAGAGGGGAAAAAAGAACCAACATTACCACGATGTAATATTTGGTGCTCTTCTGAAAAATATTTCCCAAACATTGCCACCACACAAGATTATTTGCTCCTTTGGTATGTGATTTATTGTAAGATTCACAGGACTACAGGGAATACCCAAAGAATGAGTGATTTTTAAAAAATTATAACTTATCCCCAAGTCAAAAACGAACCCTGCTGGGTAACTTTCTGAAGACAGATGCCTTCCAGTAAGGGTTTGTTCTTGGCACTCCTTGATTCTTCCAATAACTGTTGTTTACAAGCTTAGTCCAAAAGACCTTCTGATAACCTATTTTGTTTTTAAATGTTCCAGCATCCATGGAATCGTTCAGTTTTAACGCACAGATCCTCATAATTTAACCAAAAGAATGAAACCGCCCGCCCCCTTCCCATTCCGCCCCTCTCGCTTAAAGTTGTACAGAGTGGGAATGCTCAGCAGACAGTTGGTCAGTTTATTTTTTAAAGTTCGCAAGTCAGTTTCACAATTGACAGGTGCCAACAGATTCGGACTTTTCTGGCTGGTTCCAACTTGTTTTTAAAAGCCTGCCGGAAAACCCCGAATCTATCTGGAGTTGGAAAACAGCTATTCCCAATGTCAGCAGCTGTCAGCTGTGAAGCTGACCTGCGATCTTTTTCACAAGCCGGTTTGAAAGAAGCCAATGGAAAATCTCTCATCGCCAATCATGAACCCCTGGTGAGGATGAGGAGTGGTCCAGTACAGTTTTCATCCATGGGCCAGATCCTGTCCCACAGGCCATATGCTGGATAACCCTGGGTTAAACAGACAGCCTGTAATTTTTTGTGGTATATATTAATGATTTGGAAGCAAATATAGGTGGAATGATCAAGATGTTTGCAGACACAAAAACTGGCGGCATGGTTGGTCGCGAGGAGGATAGCTGTAGATTGATTGTAGGAAGATATCAATGGACTGGTCAGGTGGGCAGTAAAGTGGCAAATAGAATTTGACCCAAAGAGGTGTGAGGCAATGCATTTGGGGAGGCCAAACAAGGCAAAGGAATACACATAAATGGGAGGAGACTGAGAGGTGTAGAGGAAGTGAGGGAGCTTAAAGCATACGTCCACAGATCCCTGAAGGTAGGACAGGTCAATAGGCTGGTGAAGGTAGCATATGGAATCCTTTCCTTCATTAGCCAAGGCACAGAATATCCAGAGGAGGGAGGTTATGCTAGAACTATATAAAACATTAGTTAGGCCACAACTGGAGTACTGTGTGCATTTCTGGTCACCTTATTACAGAAAGGGTGTAATTACATTAGACAGGGTACAGAGGAGATTTATCAGGATATTGCCAGGACTGGTAAATTGCAGCTATGAGGAAAGATTGGATAGGCTGGGGTTGTTCTCCTTGGAAAAGCGGATGTTGAGGGGAGATTTGATTGAGATGTGCAAAATTCTGAGGGGCCTGGATGGGAAGGGCCTATTTACCTTAGCAGAGGGATCAGTGAAGAGGGGGCATAGATTTAAAGTGATTGGTAAAGGATTAAAAGGGGAGATAAGGAAAAAAAATTTTCACCCAAAGGGTAGTGGGGTCTGGAACACACTGCCTGAAAGGGTGGGAGAGGCAGAAAATCTCATCTCATTTAAAAGGTGCCTGGATGTGCACCTGAAGTGCCGAAATTTGCAGGGCTACGGACTAAATGCTGCAAAGTGGAATTAGGTTGGGTGGCTCTTTTTTTCGGCACAGACACGACAGACCATGTAGCCTTTTTCTGTGCCTTAAACCTTCTATGGTTGCTCTTTCCCTTTTCCATAGCTATTCTAAAACTTGACACTATGATCACTGTTCGCTAAATGTTCCCCTTCTGACACTTACCCACCTCATTCCCCAGAACCAGATTCAGCAATGTCTCCTCCCTTGTTGTGCTAGAAATAGACTGATCAAGAAAATTCTCAACACACTAAAGGCCTGCTACCCGACCCAAACCCGATGGGACCAGACAAGTCAGGTTCGGGTCAGGTCAAGTCAGGTCGCTCTTCCAGGTCTGTCTTTCAGGCTTGGGTTGGGTGCACACGGTACTAAATGGACTTGAAAGGTTGTTTAAAATGAAGATTGGAGCCACGAGGTCAGTGATTGTTTGGTCACGAGTTAAACAGAAACCCATGGAGTTGTGCCCAGACAGGTTGTGCCATCTGTACCAGTATCTGTATTTCTTAAAATGAACACAGCAATTATCTAGGCTCCTGCTTTACAGGTTGAAATACTTGCTGCAAGTTTATCCAGAGGAGTTGACATGCAGAGACCAGGAAGGTCCTGAATGATTATAAAATACAGTATTTATATTAAAAATATAAAATGATCAGGACTCTAGTCTACACACATCACACAGTACAGTATTGTATGTGTGTAGACTAGAATTCTGATCATTTAATATTTGTTATATAAATACTGTATCACCTTTCTTCTTCTTTGGCCTCCTTGTCTCAAGAGACAATGGGTAAGTGCCTGGAGGTGATCAGTGGTTTGTGAAGCAGTGCCTGGAATGGCTATAAAGGCCAATTCTAGAGTCAGACTCTTCCACAGGTGCTGCAGATAAAATTGGTTGTCCAGGCTATTACACAGTTGGCTCTCCCCTTGCGCTTTTTTCCTGCCAACTGCTAAGTCTCTTCAACTCGCCACTCTTTAGCAACGCCTTTATGGCTGTCCGCCAGCTCTGGCAATCACTGGCAACTGATACTTCATAATAATCAATCATTCAGGACCTTCCTGGTCTCTGCATCTCAGCTGCTCACTGGATAAACTTGCAGCAAGTAATTCAACCTGTGAAGGAGGGGTCTAGATAATGTTTAATAGTTTGAGCCTTCGAGCAATTGCTGTGTTTATTTTCAGCAATACAGATACTGGTACAGTGTGGCACAACCAGCCTGGGCACAACTCCATGGGTTTTGGTTTAACTCGTGACCACTGACTTTGTGACTCCAATCTTCATCTTTTTAAACAAACATTCAAGTCCAGTTTTTGTTGCTTATCTGCACAAACTAAAAGTGAAAAACAGATTCAGAATTGGAAGGTAGGTGGTCGTGTTGGGCTTGGGTTGTGGGGGGGTGTCGGGTGCAGGAAAAAAATGGAAGGACTCGGGCCGGGTTGGGCTTTCTTTCCAGACCCGAGCAGGCCTTTACAACACTCTTCAAAAAGACGTCCCCTCCCCCCTTTATAACCCCAGCCAGTAGGAGGATGATTAAAGTCCCCCACTATCACTACTCTATAGTTTTTGCATCTCTAATTTCCTTGCAAATTTACTCCTCTACATCATTCCCACTAGTTGGTGGCCTATGGAATATACCCAGTAGTGTAATGGGCAACTCTGGTTCTTCACTCCAACCAAATAGATTCTGTTTTTGACCACTCCAGAACATCCTCCCTCTCCAGCACTAATATTCTATATTCACTGCCACCCCTCCTCCTTTCTTTCCTTCCCTTTCTTTCCCGAGCACCTATGTAGCCAGGAAAATTTAGTACCCAGTTCTGCCCTTTTTTGAGTCAGATCCCTTTTATCGCCATGACATCATCTTCCCATGTGGCTATCTGTGCCTGCAGCTCACTAAGCTTATGCACCACGCTCCGTGCATTCACATACGTGCAATGTAGACCTAATTTAGATCTTACTGCATTTCCTCTTTCTCGGACCCCATTTAATACCTTACTATTTCTTACTCTAGTCTGGGCTCTCCCAATCTTACATGTACCTTATTTCTCCTCTAATGCTACATCCTGGTGCCCATCCCCTGCAAAGTTAGTTTAAACCCTGCCTAACAGCATTAGCAAACTGCCACTCAAGGACATTGGGCCCAGCTCTGAGGTGCAACCCATCCAGTCTGTACAGATCCTACCTCCCCCCAGAACTGGTCCCGATGTTCCAGAAATCCAAAGCCCTCCCTCCTGCACTCACACTCCAACTACACATTCATCTGCTATACCCCTATTTCTCTACTCAAGCTTATAGCACCGGAGATTACTACCTTTGAGGTACTGCTTGCTAGTCTGTTTCCTAGCTCCCTTTGATCTGCCTGCAGGATCTCATCCCTCTTTCTACCTATGCCATTCGTACCAATACAAACCACGACCTCTCGCTGTTTACCCTCCCCACCTCAGAGTGCGCTGCAGCCACTCTGACATCGTTGACCCCAGCACCAAGGAGGCAACACACCGTCCTAGATTCACATTAGCGGCCACAGAAACGCATGTCTGTTCCCCCAACTGTAGAATCCCCAATTTTCCTCCTGCCCCCCACTGTTCAGCTGAGTTTCCTGTGAACTTGGTTCCTCTGGGGAGTGCAGCCACTGCCACTCACCAGTATTCGGAACTTAATACCGGCTGGAGAGCAAGATGCACTTGGGGGACTCCTGCACCATTACCTGGTCTTCCTTGACTGTCTGGCGGTTACCCATTCTTTCTCTCCGTCTGCACTCAAGCTGCAGGGTGAACACATCCAGAATGTGCTCCCTGATGCACCAGTGACTCCAGCTGCTGCTCAAGCTGTGAAACCTGGGGCTCAAGCTCCTCCAGCTGTTGACACTTCCCGCACATGTGGTTGTCAAGGACATGAGAAGTGTCCTGGAGTTCCCACATGAAACAGGATGCACATTCCATGGGACAGAGATGCCCTACCAAGCCTCTATTTATTGGACTATTAACTAAGTTAAGAAAAACAAACTTAAGACTTAAAATAAACATTCACCATCTATTTACCAATCAGATCCTTCCTTTGTGCTGACATCACTTTATTTAATAGAAAGGTTAACTTAAATGTTTTACTTAACTCTTAATATTGCATATTTTTTCTTCCCAAAAGCTTAGGGCCCCTTTAGTCTTACCATCGCACTATTTAATTTTAACTTTATCCCCCAGACCTGATTGATTAAACACAGTTCGCAACTACTATATATTTTGTATATGGTTTAAGTTACGGTTTAGAACTTATGCTAATTAACTGATCTAGCTTACTTTATAAATTGATTGAATTAAAGGTTTATCTGTTGAGTCACCCCACGCGCATTGTGTTGTGACCTCACCATGCAACTTGTTTCCCTCCAGTTCAATTCCCAGACTGAGTTAGCCACACCTTCACTGACCGCTTTGCTTACAGCCTTGCCCCCTCCGACGACATTTAAGTGTTTGATTATGGGGAGGCTGCCACCTTCAAAGTGTGGATTTGGTGACTGTATTTTTTGTCCAGAGCTGACAACAGAATTTGGAATGTGCCGTCTGAGCATGTGTAGTGTACTAATTTCCCACAACACACAAGAACTAGTCTGCTACACTGAAGTATGGTCTTTTCCACTCCTAGCAGCAGTTTCTTATTTGTAGTTTTTCATAAATATTTGAAGAAAATTCAGATGACAAGTTTCAAAATCATCATGGAGGTAAAATTGAGAGTTTTTGCAATGCAACAGTTTCCTGAATGAAAACCTGTTGTTTTTTATTTGCATTGAGAGTGGGAGCTGCCTTCTTTTTCATGTAATGTTACTTCAATGTTCAAAGAAAATTGAATCTTGAAGCCATTTAATTGCCACCCCTGTGTTCTATTGGCAGTTAAGAAAGCCATACCTGTAAAAAAAATTCTAACATTTATGAGCGATGGACAGGGAGAGGGGGAGGGGGGGGGGGAGGGGGAGAGGGATGAAGACACAAATAGAAAAGGTATACAAGCTTTCCTCATTCCAATTTGATTTCAAAATAAAGTTGGGTGGTTGATGTTCGGCACAGACTCGGTGGGCCGAAGGGCCTGTTTCAGTGCTGTATCTCTAATCTAATCTGACAGAATGTTATGGTAGGATAGGAAAGGAAACTGGTTATAAATGAGGCGGCCTTGGGCATCCTCATATATGAAATGGGGGGGTGGGGGGGGGGGGGGAATGGATAGTTATCGGTGAGTCAAATGGGGGTGGAGCAAAGGGATGAGTGGGTAATTCAGAGGCAAGGTAGTGGAAAGGTGAAAGGAGTACAGGCCATAATTTGGTGGCGGGGGTGGTGTATGGTGGCAAAGAGTCAGTGAGGAGGACCATATTTTCCACATAATCCACACTCCAAATATAACATGCCACTATTGGTGACTGCTTTTCCCACCACACCATCCAATGAGAAGAAAAGAGGAAGCAGCAAAGAGGCAAGGTGAGAGAAGAGAAGA
Source organism: Heterodontus francisci (assembly GCF_036365525.1). Taxonomy (NCBI): domain Eukaryota; kingdom Metazoa; phylum Chordata; class Chondrichthyes; order Heterodontiformes; family Heterodontidae; genus Heterodontus; species Heterodontus francisci. Next base: position 50,871,362 of record NC_090383.1, read on the forward strand.
GTTAAAAAATACAGGAAGTAGAAAGAGAAAAGGGAGAGAGGGAGAGCACACGCATGTATGTAAGCACAAAACAAATACAATCAGCTGTGAGAAAAACAGAAAATGCTGGAAACACTCAGCAGGTCTGGCAGCATGCTGAGTATTTCCAGCATCCACAGTATTTTGCTTTTGTAAGAGAAAGACAATTATTAACCGACTATGAGCAATATTTTAGGAGACTGACTAGTAATAGAACAAAAATCTTACTTAGGCATAGACTTCCTGTTAACATTTTTCCGTGCCTACGTTCATAATGGAAACTGTCTACACAAACTTAATATGCTGTAAATTCATCGCCTCCCCCAAAGATACTGCATCATTGGCTGGAGTGCATAATTACACAGGGCTTTATGGAGAAAATATAAAAAGGACAAAGGCCCTGATATTTACTGGGGCAGGATTTGTAAGGTGGTGTTCTGGTCCCCAGAAGTACATGTTTCCCCAAATGCTATGGAGTTTTGACTCCTCAGCGCACGTTAACCTGTTCCCTGCCCAGAAGTCAGCCTGATTGGACAGGGAGTCAAGCCTGTCAATGGGAATAGCTGCAGAACAGGGAGCAGCCAAGGAACGGATAGGTTTACTGCTGCTTGGCTTGTCGATGACGAGGGGGTTGGGAGAATGGGATCCTAGTCAGCCAGGGTTAAACCTGGAAGAGATAAAAATATAAGACACAACTACAGTAGAATATTTAAATGAACAGCCCTGGGAGTAGATGGGTCTCCTGCCACGTCTCAGCTCTAACTGGATGTATACGGGTTGGGCTTGAGCTTTTTATTACAAGATCTACCCGACCCAAACCCACCCATTTTTGGGTGTTAAAATGACCTCCAAAGTGCCTGAAACAAACACAGAATACTGAAAATACTCAGCAAGACAGGCAGCATCTGTAAAGAAGGGAAAGTGTTAATGATTCAAGCACAGCCCTTCATCAGAACAAAATGTCTGACTTTAAAATGACTGAATCACATCAGTGTGCTTTGATCCAAATAATTCCGCCCCCCACCCCCAAGAGCCTCTAATCCCATTTCAACAAAACTACACTTGGTCTGGACTTCCCCCGTATAATGCCTTGAATAGTGACTAGTTTATTAAAATTTGATCCTAAAAATCGTGTTGTGTAATGGCACAAGATACTGTTCAGGTCTGCATCCTTGATTCCCCCAGAGGTCTTCTTGATCTCAGTTGCGTTATTACAGAGGCATGAAGCTTAGGCCAAACTTCTTCCCAGAGAAAAACAAAAGAGGGGAGTAGAACCTAATGCCACCACAGAGGTCAATTGGACAGAGGGCTGGCAAAAGCCTAGGTCATTATGCTCCTGCCAAGAGGGCAAACCAGTGTATAGCACAGAAAAATCTAACAGAGAAAGCAAGACAACAAACCTTGCTCACTTAAATGTCACATGACAACATAATTGACAATTATAACTTTAGAAATATTTAAAAGCTGATCAACTTGCTCCAACAGAATTCCACAGAGAGAAGCAAAAAATAACTTGGACAGATCTGTGAATGCTGGTCTGTGTACACTCAATAATTCAAATTCCTGTCCTGTTCCAAAAACTACTGAATCATTGTTATATCAACATTGGGCTCTGCTGTAGGTTTCATTTTCTTTGCAACAAGAAAAAGCCTTTACTATGCTCCATCATTTTCCTATTATCAACCAGTGGTTTTGATACTGAGCAAATGAGGCAATGTTACTGCTGTGAATTAATTCTCATACAACACTTATGACTTGCCACTGAAAGGATTTCATTTTCTTTTCTTTCCAATTTTCCCTCCCTACCCTACCTCAGGATTCCTGCTGGGCTACAGTTCCACAATGTCAACAGAATTCCAATACCTCATCCAAGTGGTTATTCGTCATGCACAAGTGGAGACCAAAGCTCAGTCAAGCCTGCTCCTGGATACACATGCACGTGACAGTTACTAGACAGGAAATTAAGAACTGAAAGAGGCCATTTGTTTCTTCTTCTGAACAAACTGACTGAGACCATTCAAAATACCTCCGTCAGTAGCTCTCTTCCTTTTGCTCCTCTTCGCAACTGAGCACCAAACTCAGTAAAAACTGGGTCTAAATCAGTCTAAACCTTTCTAGTCCAGATAGCTTGGTGTTATACCACCTGTTGCACTGATTTTCCCATCAGGAGGCAGTTAGGCATTGTACTTCTCAGTTTTCATGGAGAACCAATTTCAAGATCAAAAGGTTATCATTTAGGTTGGAAAAACTCCACTTAAATGCTTCTACTTTAACATAACTACAATCAACCATGTACAGCAGTCTTCTTTGGCCTCCTGGTCTCGAGAGACAATGGGTAAGCGTCTAGAGTGGCTATGAAGGCATGCGCCATGGAGAGGTCACTCCATAGTCGCCCCTCAGCGACCAAAACACAGAAGGCAGCAGTACAAACAGAAGAACACCAAACATCAGGTTTGGGATAAAAGCTTGTTTGCCATTCAAGTCTCTACAGAAGAACTAAGTCCTTACCTCTACAGTTGTTTCAAACCACCTTATTAAAATTTAGGAATGAAGTGTCTGTTCTCAACCCTGCTACTCAGAGCTTCCAACTTTAAACTACCCTTACCAGTAAGATAGCCATTGATGATCTTCCAGCAGTTACTGATCCCAAAACTGAACATGTCCTTGAAATCTAAAAGGACCCATGTCCAGCTTGCAGTGCAACTCCATTGAAGACATCTGGGAGCATATAGGATATATTTTTAAAAATCAGAATCAACCTGGTTTTAATTTGGTTTGTAGGTCAACACTAGAATAAAACAGGCAACAGTTTTGCAAAGTAAATCACCATGAAGTGAAGGATACACATAAATGGTTCCAAGTGTTTACACAATTATCTTTACATAACCATTCCAATTATATATCTCTAGTATTCAAGAGGAAGACTTGCTCCAAGTAAACTTGTTGCACACTTATCAGTTTAAAATCATATTTTGCCTATTTTCCCTTACATAAACAAAAAAAACATGGTTGTGGAAGTTCTATAATTTATAACATTCCTTCAGGCCTCAGGGCTCCAAAGTATTACAATTGTCCATGTTGTATGTTGTCTAACCTTCTAACTGGTAAGGCTTGCCAATACCCTCCCCCTAACCAAAAAAAACTTTGTTAACCTTTTACCCTAAACAAAAGGTCACAGTCTAGTGCACAGCTGGTAGATTTTACAAAGATTCTTAGATGTCACTAAATTGACAGTGTAAAACTGCATTATCTCTGGTGAGTATACAATGTCTGATGCAGAAAGCTCCCTAAAAACAAGCTTCTAACCATACCCATTCCTTGAATGAATTTGTACAAATTTCAACTTAAGTTGATTGAATAAATTCTGCCATTAGTTAGGATATGACTAATGAAGACTGCACAAAATTACATAACCTTTGAATACTGTAAGGAACAAAATGGTGCTTTATCTATTGTGTTACTTGAGCCACATGGCCGTTTACAAAATGAATTTTCTACTGTTGTATTATGACCGGGTGAGGAAGGGGTCTTAGGCTCCCCTCTTGGCCCTTTCCTGGTTGGGCCGTAACAGCATTTAACTTTTAAAATGCAGTGATTTTAGTTTAACCCCTCCGAGTCCTTGCTCACTGGTTCATTTACAATTACAATTAGAGAGCAGACAGGTTTTGTCAGGTTTCAACAAGACAGAAGTAAGTTTATTAGCCTTCTCACTCTAACTCGATTAAAATTACTAAACTACACGATACAACCACGTTAGCATGCATACAAGATAAACACATACACACAAATAGATACAGAGAGGGAGAAAGAATTAAAAGGGGGAAGTTTAAATAGCATTTGGCAATAAATAGAATTCAGTTACTGTCTTTCGGTAAAATCCTTGATTGGAGTGGAGGTCTTGGCAGTTCTCGCTGTGGCCCAGTGCACACTTTCAAACTTGTTTCTCTGGTACCACAGAGCTCAAGAGGTCCTCTGTCTTGAGGCTTAAGCTGCTTCCATGAGTCCCTGGGACTTTGCTGGAGAGACAGAAAGAGATAGGGAGAGACCTTCCTTCTCTTTCGTCTTCAAATTGCATCTGCTCCAACTTTTCTGAGAGGCAAAATTCAAACAGTTCCCTGTCTGGCCAGCAGGTAAGTCATTTAACCCGCTCTTTGAAACAGCATCTTCTGCGAAGGTAGTTGATTCTCTAAGTTCTCCAGCCACACTTGTTGGGGTATGGAGCTCTGGCTCTTACAAAGACAAAAGGAGGTTAATGATGATTGCCCAGACCAATCTTAATTGAATCAGTGAGCACTCTCATTCTCTCTCTATTCAACAGTGTGTCAGAATGCAAATGTGCAACCATGTTTCAGCTGTTCAACTCTTTTTTAAAAAAAAACAAGCTCTGTGCAATCTCCAGTAAAAGGGTTCAAGTAGTGTTCCATCTGACGAAATTAATGTGTTTGCATTTGGCAGGTGTGGTTTCCATCACAGTTGTTTAGTCTAGAGTTAAAACTGTCCAATTACTAGTGCCTTGCAATCCATGTTTAGAGTACATGTGTCTGATACAAGTATAATACTTGTGGTGGGGTTACCATTCTACAATCTCATGCAGGAGCTAAACAATTGTCAAACACTGTTACTACGCTGCTGAGGAAAATAAAAGTGCTTCATAGTTCTAACAAGCAAGTGATTTATTTTCATACCTATTGCAGCTGGTAGTAGTTTATTTTCATAGTTGAAAAATATCCCTATAGGAGGGACAATTCACCATTATAGTCCAATGCAGCTCGTATATTAATTATAGAGCACACAGACAAATTGGATTTTAATAAAACTGAAATTCTACAGGCAAGAACATAATGCCAATACTTCGTTGTAATTCAACAGGAATTTTGTTTTTGCCTTGGATCACATGGTCCCATTAAAAGAGCAATGAAGATTACATGCTTATAAAAGGGGGGGTATGCCTCAGATTTGTATTACTGAGCAAGTCAATATAAATAGCCACTAGTAATTGAAAACTAGTATCTCCATCTGGAATGTTTTATGATTAAATTCCAATTGCATGAAAAAATCTTAATTAACATTTGACAGTAGATATGTTGATAAAAAATAAAGGATGCTCAAAAATACAGGAACAGGACTCATATCCAGTCGAGAGATCACGTTAACCCATATTCACGATGCATTAGCTGGAAAGAAAGGGCAGAGACCACGGACTCTTGAAATGTATGGCGTTCAATACTTCCTGTGTGTGATACAAAGAGATATACATTGCACAATCACATCACAAAAGTATACCTTCTACGTCCCAGTTCATGCATGACCTAATTTTTAGGCCATGGACTTTCCAACCTAAAAGTGAGGAGACAGATAGGAAACTCATAGGTGGTGTATAAAATAATTAGTGTAGATAAGGTAAATCCAGAATTTTACATTAAATGCAACGGTACAAGAGGCAGAAGTTGAAAGTTACACAAATTTAGAGCTGATAAAATTCTTCACAACGCAGTGATCAACACATGGAAGATACTGGAGCCTAAAACTCAACTATTTGAGAAGTAGGTGTGTGCTGTGATGGAAAAAGAGTGGGTTCCTTCTGAATGTATTAGTTAAGGTGGACAGTGCTTATTTGGAGCACAGCCTGAACATTTTCAAAAAAGTATCAAATATGCATAAAAACCAATATATGTATTTAAAAGCACCATGTGATATGTAACAAATAAACTTTGAACTGTGCAAAAAATCCAAACTTGATGTCCATGAAATACTGCAATAAAAATGTTTTTGTATTTAGTACACCAAATATGTCAGAATTAATAAGTAAATGTCCCACTTCAGTCACATACTGCATCATTTTGATACAATGGTGTTTTAGCTCACATTTTTAATTACTCATAGCTTGGAACATTATTCTCTGGAGGGTTCCAATGTAACTGATTTAATCCCGCTGTCAAGTATTATGTCTGTTTTAGAATTCACAACTTATCCACACTGTAAATTTTACAAAATGCACATGCAGATGAGCCATGTGTTGAACTAACTAGAACATAAATTTAACTCAAAATTTGTAAGACAAATTTTCCCAGTTGACTAGCCAACTCTGCAATACCAAAAGCCAGAGTTAAATCTTCTGTCTAGATAGCAACTGCTTGTACTTCTTGAGGCTTCACATGGTAACTGAAATCATTTCAGCTTACTCCATCAAGTTCCTGATTGGACACCTACTTTAAAAACAGCAGATATATTCTCAACAAGATAGCGATAATACAAGTGGGACTGCTATTAACACAGGACTACAGCCAATTACTAACATTGATAAGTGCAACTAAAACAGTGTGTCTCTTCCTACCAGTTTTCTCTAAGTCAGAGGTACTGGTTGAAACATGGACCAAGTTTCCTTTTTGGTGTTTACCTTAGATTCACTGAACTACTACTACTACTATTCTTCTTTTCTTTTGGGCCTCCTTATCTCGAGAGACAATGGATACGCGCCTGGAGGTGGTCACTACTATTCAGAGTGTACATTATACTGCCATATTTTGTAAGCTTTTAGTCTTCTGGCTCTGTAACTGAAGATGTACAATGTAGGCATATGCTTAACTTTGTAGCATCATGGCATTTAACAAAGTGGTTAGGGATAACTGTACCAAGGAATGGTAATTGGTACCATATGTTGCTTGATGAACAGTGGTTAATGACCACCGGGATAGGACTCCCAACAGTCTCATGACTATGCAACCACTCAAGTCATGAAGCCCATAGTTACTCTGGATATTTTGCAATCCACAGATCAGACACAAAGAGGCAGATTTGTCTGCCAGAGAGACAGAGATACAACACTCGCTAAATAGCACCATGCAAAAGATAGACACAAAAACACATTTTTATAATTATCCTGCAAATATTAATGGTCAAGTGCCATAATAAACATCTACATAAGTCCTAACATTCAATTAAAAAAAAGCTTGATTGCAGGCCTAGCTGAAGGACAGATCATTTTTCTAAGACATGACAAAAGAATGGAGAGCTCAAGTTACAGATGAGGAAGGACATTTGAACCATATAACAAGAATATCAAGTCCCTCCTATTGCAGCATCCAATTGTTTCTTAAATGCTCCCAGGGATTTCAATGCCACTCCTTCATCGGGGAGTCTATTCTAGATATTGATTACTCCATTAGGATTTTCCAAGGGTTAGTCCGAAATTTACCTTTACTACTTTGAACTGTGTCACTTTCTCAATTTAATATTCTGGATTGACCTTTTCCAAGCTCTTCCATCTTATTGCACCTTTAAGATCACCTCTCAATTGTCTTTTTACAGGCTGAAAAGCCCAAGTTTCTCGAATTTTTCTTCAATACTCCTTCGACACTGGGGTCAGCTTGCTAGCTTTTCTCTGCATTGACTCCAGTACTTGGATGTAAGGTTCCCTCCAATTTATCTTCATTGTGCATGGTCTGTTTGTTGCACTGTACAGTCCCTTTAAGATTGCTGCTCAGCCATCCTTGGACACATTAAAAGGAATGTTAGTTGCGCGCAGCCTGTTTGTTGCACTGTGCGATACATTGTGGATTGCTGTGCAGCCGTGCAAGTTAGAAGGAACTTTGCTTGGATGTCTACTTTAATGCCTTGGCAACCAGACATAGACACAAGGTGCAGTCTAACCAGAACACAGGAAATAAGAGCAGGTGTAGGCCATTCAGCCCCTCATTCAACTAGATCACAGTTGATCTTCTCCCTCAACGCCATTTTCCCCCACTATCCCCATATCTTTTTTTTTTATTCATTCATGGGATGTGGGCGCTGGTCAGGCCAGCATTTATTGCCCATCCCTAATTGCTCGAGAAGGTGGTGGTGGGCTGCCTTCTTGAACCGCTGCAGTCCATGTGAGGTAGGTACACCCACAGTGCTGTTAGGAAGGGAGTTCCAGGATTTTGACCCAGCGACAGTGAAGGAATGGTGATATAGTTCCAAGTCAGTTTCCATGCATTTACTGTCCTTGTCCTTCTAGTTGGTAGAGGTCGCGGGTTTGGAAGGTGCTAAGGAGCCTTGGTGCGTTGCTGCAGTGCATCCTGTAGATGGTGCACACTGCTGCCACTGTGTGTCGGTGGTGGAGGGAGTGAATGTTTGTAGATGGGATGCCAATCAAGCATGCTGCTTTGTCCAGGATGGTGTCGAGCTTCTGGAGTGTTGGAGCTGCACCCATGCAGGCAAGTGGAGATTATTCCATCACACTCCTGACTTGTGCCTTGTAGATGGTGGACAGGCTTTGGGGAGTCAGGAGGGGAGTTACACGCTGCAGGATTCCTAACCTCTGACCTGCTCTTGTAGCCACGGTATTTATATGGCTACTCCAGTTCAGTTTCTGGTCATTGGTAGCCCCTAGGATGTTGATAGTGGGGGATTCAGCGATGATAATGCCATTGAATGTCAAGGGGAGATGGTTAGATTTTCGCTTGTTGGAGATGGTCATCGCCTGGCACTTGTGTGGCACAAATGTTACTTGCCACTTATCAGCCCAAGCCTGGATATTGTCCAGGTCTTGCTGCATTTCTACATGGACTGCTTCAGTATCTGAGGAGTCACCAATGGTGCTGAACATTATGCAATCAGCAGCGAACATCCCCACTTCTGACCTTATGATTGAAGGAAGGTCATTGAAGTAGCAGCTGAAGATGGTTGGGCCTAGGACACCACCCTGAGGAACTCCTGCATGATGTCCTGGAGCTCAGATGATTGACCAACAACCACAACCATCTTCCTTTGCACTAGGCATGCCTCCAACCAGCAGAGAGTTTTCCCCGATTCCCATTGACCTTAGTTTTGCTAGGGCTCCTTGATGCCATACTCGGTCAAATGCTGCCTTGATATCAAGAGCAGTCATTCTCACCTCACCTCTTGAGTTCAGCTCTTTTGTCCATGTTTGAACCAAGGCTGTAATGAGGTCAGGGGCTGAGTGACCCAGACGGAACCCAAACTGAGCGTGAATGAGCAGGTTATTGCTAAGCAAGTGTCACTTGATGGCACTGTTGATGACACCTTCCATCACTTTACTGATGGACAGTAGGCTGATGGGGCAGTAATTGGCTGGGTTGGACTTGTCCTGCTTTTTGTGTACAGGACATACCTGGGCAATTTTCCACATTGCAGGGTAGATGCCAGTGTTGTAACTGTACTGGAACAGCTTGGCTAGGGGTGCAGCAAGTTCTGGAGCACAGGTCTTCAGTACTATTGCTGGAATATTGTCAGGGCCCATAGCCTTTGATATCTTGAATATCTAGAAATCTATCAATCTCTGGCCTGAATACACTCAAATGGCTGAGCCTCCGCCGCCCTCTGGGCGAGAGAATTCCACAGATTCACCACCTCAGTGAAGAAATTCCTCCTCATCTCAGTCCTAACTGGCCTACCTCTTATTCAGAGACTGTGTCCCCTGATTCTGAAACCCCCAGCCAGGGAAAACATCCTTCCTGCATCTACCCTGTAAGAATTTTTATGCTTCAATGAAATCACCTCTCATTCGTCTAAACTCTAGACAATATACGCCCAGTCTCCTCAATTTCGCAAGACAATCCTGCCATCGCAGGAATCAGTCTGGTGAACCTTTGTTGCACTCCCTCTATGGCAAGTACATCTTCCTCAGGTAAGGAGACTAAAACTGTAGAGTGCTCCAGGTGCAGTCTCACTAAGGCTCTATACAATTGCAGTAAGACTTCTTTATTCCTGTGCTCAAATCCTCTTGCAATAAAGGCCAACATGTCATTTGCCTTCCTAATTGCTTGCTGCACCTACACATTAGCTTTCAGTACCTTATGAACAAGGACATCAGCACTTCCCAACCTCTCACCATTTAAGAAATACTCTGCATTTCTGTTTTTCCTACCAAAGCAGATAACTTCACATTTTTCCACCTTATATTTATAGCACTGTACCGTTTGATCACAACTTCCTCAAACCTTTATTCTACTGTTTTGGCTTTGTAGTTAAACTAGATGACACTATTGGAAGCCAAACACCGATGAGCTTCATTTATTTAGAGATACAGCACTGAAACAGGCCCTTCGGCCCGAGTCTGTGCCGACCAAGAACCACCCATTTATATTAACCCTGCAGTAATCCCATATTCCCTACCACCTACCTACCCTACACTAGGGGCAATTTACAATAGCCAATTGACCTATCACCTGCAAGTCTTTAGCGGTGGGAGGAAACCTGAGCACCCGACGAAAACCCATGCAGTCAGAGGGAGAACTTGCAAACTCCACACAGGCAGTACCCAGAATTGAACCTGGGTCCCTGCAGCTGAGAAACTGCAGTGCTAACCACTGCGCCACCCAATAAATTTTATAAATTTTCCTTTTCTAAAAAAAAACAAACTAATTTTTACCGTTAAAGAAATATTCTGAGCTGGTGCCTATTATTTTAGCTCCCCCACATTAATTTCTATCTGGTGTGCAATTAGCAGTAATTACTTCTAGTCGACTACATAATATATTAGACTTGCATCAATTGTACAAAGGTAATGGTTCACTGGGAACTTTTTCATTATTACTATGCCCACTATAAATGTCATACATCCAAATTGTTAAAACATTGAGAAGCAGCTTCAGTTTTAACTAGTTCATTCCAGATACTGGGAATAAAGACCCACGCTTTAGTTGAACATATTTCCCAGTATTTATGTTAAGCATATCAAAGTCAGAATTAGAGAAATTTTAACACAGGAAGATGTCATTTGGGTCCTTCATAATTTTGCTAGTTGCACCTCAGAGCTATCTATTTTGATCCCATTTAGATCTGAATTCCCTGCACCATTTAAGCATCTATAAAATGCTCTTTAACAATGTGAGTGACCTTGATTCAGCAGCAACTTCCAGTAATATAGTCTCAGCTCAAATAACAAAGACATATCTCCTAAACCTCCCACCCCCACCACCCTCCCCCCAAACATTATGCTTTCCGTACTGATCAAACATTTATGCCACCTTGTTACCAATTCGGTAGAAATCTTTCACCATTTACTTTCTCAGTTTCAAAATTGAGCACTTTTCTCAGATCCTTCTAATATTCTCTAACATGCAGTAGGGTTTTAAAAGGAGTAATGGATTGTAAGAATTGTCAAAAAAAAAATCCAAAATGGAATTAGATGATGGGAGAGAAACGATTTGCTTCTTCAAAGAGAATGGGAGAGCAAGTCAACCCACTCTTGTGCACTTAGCAGGTAATTATATAGAGTAGCTTAGTCAGAACTGGGAGTCAGTGACTTGATTTTTCAGTTCAGGAATGATGTATAGCTGGAGTAAGCACTGAGGAGGTTTAAACAGATGTAAATTTTAAAATCATTACAGACTCTTTAGATTATTCAGACTGACCCTACAGAAAGCATCCCCACTTCTAGAAAATAAGTATCAAGGGCAAAAATAACCAGTGTATTTATTTTTTAAATTTATAAATATAATAAGAGCAAAAGACTGTATATGCCAGAAATCTGAAATAAAAACAAAGTGCAGGAAATACCCAGCAGGTCAGGCAGCATCTGTGGAGAGAGAAGCAGAGGTAACATTTCAGGTCTAGTGACCTTTCATCAGAACTAACAAAGGCTAGAGAAGAATTAGGTTTTAAGCAAGTGAAGGGGGAGGGGGGTTGGTGGGGAAGAGAACAAAAGGGAAGGTGTGTGATAGGGCAGAGGGCAGGAGAGATTAAACAACAAAGCTGTCCTGGGACAAAGGCAAAGAGGGTGTTAATGCTTGTGGTAAAAGACAAAGCATTAGTCCAGAGAGTATGTTAATAGCAGAATAAAGAGCAGCTCTGTCTAAATGAAAAACAAGCACATGCTTAAAAAATATATTTTTTTTTATAAAAAGGCCAGCGATACTCAAGTTATTGAACTCAATGTTCAGTCCACAAAGCCTGCAGAGTGCCTAATCGAAAGATCAGGTGCTCTCCTCAATTTTGCATCAATATTCACTGGAACAGGTTGAAGACAGAAATATGGGCATGAGAGCAGGGGTGGATGTTGAAATGGCAAGCGACCAGAAGTGGTGAGAGAAGGGTGGAACTTGGAAGCAAAGCTGAAGTTTTCCAGTTCGAGGCAAGAGCAGGAAGCAGCACTGATCCAGTCATCCATGGACTGGAAAAAGAGATGAGGTATGGGGCCCAAGTAGGACTGGAACAAGGAATGTTCGACATATCCCGCAAAAAGGCAGGCATAACTAGAAACCATGCGGGTACCCACAATACCACCTTTTATTTGAAGTGAGTGGAATTGAAGGAGAAGTTGTTCAATCTAAGAACTAGTTCAACCAGGCGGAGGAGGGTGGGGGTGGATGGGGACTGGTTGGGCCTTTGCTCAAGGAAGAAGCAGAGAACCCTCAGACCGTCCTGGTGGGGGGTGGAGATGTTGAGAGATTGGACATCCATAATAATGAGGAAGCGGTTAGAGCCAGGAAACTGGAATTTATCAAAATGACACAGGGCATCTGAAGAGTCACGGATGTAGGTGGGAAGAGACTCACCTTTACACGGCCTATTTCCAAAACTTCCCTTCCTCAACCTCGGTCTCCATCTCTGGGGATAGGCTGTCTACTAATATTCATTATAGAGGCAACCGCATTGTGAGCAGCAAATACAGTATGCTAAATTGAAGGACGTACAAGTAAATTGCTGCTTCACCTGGAAGGAGTGTTTAGGGTCTTGGATGGTGAGATAAATGGTCAGGTATTATACCACATGCGATTGCATGGGAAGGGGATGAGGTGTCGGGGATGAGGTGTCGGGGGTAATGAAGTGGGCGGCACAGTGGCGCAGTGGTTAGCACTGCAGCCTCACAGCTCCAGGGACCCGGGTTCGATTCCGGGTACTGCCTGTGTGGAGTTTGCAAGTTCTCCGTGTCTGCGTGGGTTTTCTCCGGGTGCTCCGGTTTCCTCCCACAAGCCAAAAGACTTGCAGGTTGATAGGTAAATTGGCCATTATAAATTGTCACTAGTATAGGTAGGTGGTAGGGAAATATAGGGACAGGTGGGGATGTTTGGTAGGAGTATGGAATTAGTGTAGGATTAGTATAAATGGGTGGTTGATGTTCGGCACAGACTCGGTGGGCCGAAGGGCCTGTTTCAGTGCTGTATCTAATCTAAAAAAAAAGTCCACCGACTCCCACCTTGACTACACTTCTTCACACCGTTTCCTGCAAGAACTCCATCCCATTCTCCTAGCTTCTCCGCCTCCAACACATCTGCTCTGATGATGCAACCTTCCACAAGCGCTTCTGACATGCATTTCTTTTTCAACAGAGGATTCCCCCCACTGTGGTTGACAGGGCCCTCAACCATGTCTGACCCACTTTCCACACTTCTGCCCTCACCCCTTTCCCCCCCCCCCCCTCCCAGAACTGTGATAGGGTTCCTTGTCCTCACTTTCCACCCCACCAGCCTCCATATCCAAAGGATCATCCTCCGCCATCTCCAGCATGATGCCACCACCGAACACCTCTTCCCTTCCCCTCGCCTGTCAGCATTCCAAAGGGATCGTTCCCTCCGTGACACCCTAGTCCACTTCATTACCCCCGACACCTCATCCCCTTCCCATGCAATCGCTTGTGGTATAATACCTGACCATTTATCTCACCATCCAAGACCCTAAACACTCCTTCCAGGTGAAGCAGCAATTTACTTGTACGTCCTTCAATTTAGCATACTGTATTTGCTGCTCACAATGCGGTTGCCTCTATATTGGGGAGACCAAACAGATAGGGTGACTGCTTTGCAGAAAACCTCCCCTCAGTTCAAGAGCATGACCCCGAGCTTCTGGTTGCTGGCCATTTTAAGCCCCCACCCGCTGCTCTCATGCCCACATTTGTGTCTTTGGCCTGCTCCAGTGTTCCACTGAACATAAACGCAAGCTCGAGGAGCAGCACCTGATCTTTCGATTAGGCACTCTACAGCCTTGCCAACTGAACATCGAGTTCAATAACTTCAGAGCATGACTGGCCTTCTTGATATTTTATTTTTTAATCATGTGCCTATTTTTCATGTAGACAGAGCTGCTCATTATTCTGCTATTAAACACTCTCTCTGGACTAATGCTTTGTCTTTCACCTTACTCTTTGCCTTTATCCCAGGACAGCTTTGTTATTTAATCTCTCCTGCCCTCTGCCCCATCACTTGGCTTTCCTTTTGTTTTCTTCCCCAACAACCCCACCCTCCAACCCTTCACTTGCTCAAAACCTAATTCACTTCTAAACTTTGCCAGTCCTGATGAAAGGTAATAGACCCGAAATGTGAACTCTGCTTCTCTCTCCACAGATGCCACCTGACCTGGAGTATTTCCTCCACTTTCTGTACAAATATTATGACTTCTTCCAGCTGAAAGAAACACATCATGAATGAGTAAATCCAGAGACTTGAGCAAAAATAAAATCTATGCTGACACTCCAGTGCAGTATTAAGAGTGCCGTCTTTCAGAGGAGACGTTAAACCGAGGTTCTCTGAGGTAGGGGCAAATATCCCATGGTGCTATTTAAGATGAACAGGGGGAGTTAGAACTGGGGTGCTGGCCTATATTTAGCCCCCAACTAGCATCACAGAAACAGATTATCTGGTATTGATCACATTACTCTATGTGGGAGAATGCAGTGTTCAAATTGGCTGTCACATTTCCTACATTACAACAGTGACTACGCTCCAACAGTATTTTATTAGCTGTAAAGAGAGGGAGACGGAGGCAGAGGGGGTGGGGGGGAAGCGTACGAGAGCACGTGCAAAGGTGGTGTAGTGGCAATGTCAAAGGCCTAGTAATCCAGAGGCCCAAACTAATGCTCTGGTAACATGGGTTCAAATGCTACCAAGGCAGATGGTGAAATTTGAATTCAATTAATAAATCTGGAGGCTTTTTTAAAAATAAGTCTATGACAATGAAACCATTGTCGATTATTGTAAACACTCATCTGGTTCACTAATGTCCTTTAGGGGAGGAAATCTGTCGCTCTCACTGGTCTGGCCTACATGTGACTCCAGACAGACTACAATGTGGTTAACTCTTAACTGCCCTCTGAAGTGGCCTAGCAAGCCACTCAATTCAAGGGCAACTGGGGATGGACAATAAATGCTGGCCTAGACAGGGACGCCCATGTCCCATGAATGAATATAAAAGTGAGCGCGCTTGAGCAGCGACACAGTACGGATGCTACTTGTGCATTTTCAAAGCAGCAAGGAGTGACATCAGAGGACAGCAGGTAGGTGACTGATTGGTGAGTATTATTAGGTTTTTAAAACTAGGGCAGTAGTTTAAACTAGAACCAAGAAACTATAAAGTACTGTATTAAATTTATAGTTTAACTGGTTAGAAAGTCATTAATAACATTTCAACTGGGGTTAGTATAACTAAAGGAATTAGTATTAAAAGCATTAGCACAGAGCATGTCTAAAGGCATTAATTAAAATTGATAGTTTATATGAGGTATTAACTAGATCTATAAGAGGGAAGAGAGATTTTTACTCTGATCATGGAAGGGCAGTTTAGACCAGTTGCGTGCAAGAATTGCACCATGTGGGAACTTTAGGCCACTTCAAGCGTCTTAGGGAACCATGTGTAAAGGACAGCTGCAGTCACTGTGGAGCATCAGGGAGGATGAGTGTTTTCTGGATCGTACTTTCCAGGAGCTGGTCACCCCACAGGCAACGAGAGTTCAGGATAGCAGATGGGTGGCCATCTGGAAGAGGAGGTGGTGGCAGGAGATGCATGTGTCACTCTCAAACCAGGACTCAGCTCTGGAGACTGCTGGGAGCGAGAACACCTTTAAGGAGTGCAGTCCAGACCATGGTACCAATGGGTAAGGAGCTGCACAGGAGTGAACAAAAAGTACCATAGAAAAATTACAGCACAGAAGGAGTCCAGCCTGTTGGGTCCATGCTGGCTGAAAAAACTAGCCACCCAATCTAATTCCACCTTCCAGCACCTGGTCCATAGCCTTGCAGGTTACAGCACTTCAGGTGCAGGTCCAGTTACCTTTTAAAAGAATTGAGGGTTTTTTCTCCACCACCATTCCTGGCAGTGAATTCCAGACAACCACCACATGGGCGGCACAGTGGCGTAGTGGTTAGCACCGCTGCCTCACAGCTCCAGCGACCTGGGTTCAATACTGGGTACTGCCTGTGTGGAGTTTGCAAGTTCTCCCTGTGTCTGTGTGGGTTTCCTCCGGGTGCTCCGGTTTCCTCCCACATGCCAAAGACTTGCAGGTTGATAGGTAAATTGGCCATTATAAATTGTCACTAGTATAAGTAGGTGGTAGGGAAATATAGGGACAGGTGGGGATGTGGTAGAAATATGGGATTAGTGTAGGATTAGTATAAATGGGTGATGGTCGGCACAGACTCGGTGGGCCGAAGGGCCTGTTTCAGTGCTGTATCTCTAAATCTAAATCTCTGGGTGAAAAAGCTTTTCCACATGTCCCCTCTAATCCCTCTACCTTAAATCTGTGCTCCCTGGTAATTGACCTTTCCGCTAGGGGAAAACAGGTCATTCCTGTTGACTCTATCCAAGCCCTTCAATTTTGTGCACCTCATTTAAGTCAGCCCTCAGCCTCCTCTGTTCCAAAGAAAACCACCCTAGCCTATCCAATCTTTCGAACCCTGGCAACATTCTCGTAAATCTCCTCTGTACTCTCTCCAGCGCAATTCCTGTAGTATGGTGACCAGAACTGTACACAACACTCCAGCTGTGGCCTATGCAGTTCCAGCATTACATCCCTGCTTTTGTATTCTATACCTCAGCCAATAAAGGAAAGCATTCCATATGCCTTCTTCACCACTTTATCTACCTGTCATGCCACCTTTAGGGACCTGTGGACATGCACTCCAAGGTCTCTCAATTCTTCTACCGCTCTCAATATCCTTCCATTCATTGTGTATTCCCTCGCTTTATTTGCCCTCCAAGTGCATTATCACACACTTCTCTGGAGAAATGCAATTCTTATAGGAGATTCCATAGGGACCGACAGGCATTTCTGCAACCATTGAGTCCCGCATGGTGTGTTGCCTCCCTAGTGCCAGGGTAAAGGAAATCATGGAGAGGTGTAGAGTATTTTGCAGGGGGAAGGCAGTTAGCCAGAAGTTGTGGTACATAGCAGTACCAATGACAGAAACAGCTGTCCTATAGGAGCTTTGGAGGAAGTTATAAAGTAAGACTTCAAAAGGTAGTAATCTCTGCATCATCGCCACTGCCACCTGCTAGCCGAAATACAAACAGGAAGATAAGGAGGATCAATATGTGGCTTGAGCCGTGGTGCAGGAGGGAGAGCTTCAGAGCTGTGGACATTGGGATCAGTTTTACCACAGAAGGCACCAACTCAAAAGCGACAGTTTGCATCTCAGCAGGACTGGCTCGAATGTCCTTGGGGGAGGTTCATTAGTGTTGGGGAGGGTTTATCTAAATTATCTGGGGGATGGGCACCAGCATATAGAAGTAAAGAGGAATATGGTGCAGAATAGAGAGTATTGGATAGTACAAGAGAAGGATATAGTACTATATTAGGGGCAGACTAGGAAGAACTATGAGGAATAGAAAGACAGGTTTACAATGCATGTTTGTAAATGCACAAAGTGTGGTGAATAAGGTTGGTAAGCTACAAGCACAAATAGCCATATGGGAATATGATGTGGTGGCAATAACAGAAATGTGTATTAAAAATTGAGAACTGGGTGCTCAATATTCCAAAATACAAAGCGTTCAGAAAAGATAGGGAGGGAGAAAAAAGGAGGTGGGGTGGCAGTACTAATTAGGGAAGACATTGTAGTGTTGGAAAGAGAGGATTGCTTTGAGGGGGTAAAGACAGAATTGTTATGCTCACAAGTGCAGAGATAAAAATACAAAAAATAAACTGAAGAGTTTTTAAAAAGAACAATTTTAGAAAGACTGCTTTCAAAAAGATGGACAGTCACATGACAAATACCACCTCTTGCACTACAATACACATGCATATTGACTAGAACTAAAACCAGTTAACCCCATCTACTGAAAATGAGACAGCTTATCACACGTGGAGAGCTATTCACTAAGCTAAAACAAAGACACTCTCAGACTCTATGTCTCCAACTACCCTTCACAATAGAGTGTGAACAGCTCTAATATGATCAACATGGAGCCATCAAAAGCCTTTGTACCAGCCCATCAAGATCTGAGACCTAAAGTCATGTGGGCGAAACATTCAATGAGTTTACCTTTAAAAGGTAATCGTTTTGAAGAACAGAAGTCTTTCCAGCTCAGCCATCAAGTCAAAACTCAGTCTCTCTCCAACATCATCAACATGGAAAGCTATCTGGGGGTGGGGGTGGGGGGGGGGGGGGGGGGGAGGGGGCACACGGAGAAAGAGATGGACACAGAGAGAGGGGTTTTCCTGAAACAGACTTGTACACTTTGAACTCTTAACACCTCTTACCCTTTCCCTTTTATCTGTCTTCAAACGTGCATAAGTGTGCGAATGAGTGTGTGGGCGGTGTTGCCAACATTTCAAGTGATTATTTCTTCATATTTAAATTTTGTGTTTTAAACCTACAAGAAAACATGTCACTGCCTGTTTATTCAGCAAACAAAACACAGGGGCTGAAACATTAATAATAGAAAAACGATGTCTGTGGTCAGTTGGGGGTGAATAGTGGAAACCAGCCACGCCATCACCCACCTGGCCATAACGGAATCCATTCGGTTAGAGTTGAAAAGCAAAGAGGGGATGATCACGCTACTGGGGGTGTTCTGTAGGCCTCCATATAACGAGGGGGATAGAAGAGCAAATTTGCAGGAAAATCACAGATGTCCAAGAAGAGTGGTGATATTGGGGGTAAAGGCCTGCTACCCGACCCGAACCAGACAACATGCATCAGGTTCAGGTCGGGTTGCACTTCCGGGTCCGCCATTCAGGTTCAGGTCGGACACGCTTTAATCACAGTTAAGTGGCGCCGCTGTTAATTTAATTTTTGGACTCGAAAGATTTTTTTTTTTTTTTTTTTTAAAGTTATTTTAAGCTTGTGCAGATCAGCAACAGTGAAAAACGGAAGGTAAGTTAACTGATGGTCAGGCCAGGTGTGGGAATAAAAATGGAAGGACTCTGGCTCGGGTCGCATGCGGTTCTGTTGGGCTCGGGTCAGGTTTTTGTTTGCCGACCTGAGCAGGCCTTTAATTGGGGGGAACCTTAATTACCCAAATATCAATTGGAATATTTATTTATTTATTTATTTATTAATTAAAGAGTAAAGGGTAAGGAGGGGGAGGAATTTTTGAAATGTGTTCAGGAAAATCTCCTTGATCTGTATGGTTCTCAGCCCAATAGAAAGGAGGCATTGCTGGATCTGCTGCTGTGGAATGAGGCAGGCCAAGTGCACCACATGTCTTTGGGAGAACACTTGGGTAAGAGTGATCATAAGGTTTAGATCAGTAATGGACAAGAGCACGGAACAATCTAAAGTAGAACTTCTAAATTGGAAGAGGGTTAGTTTTAAATCTGATGAGTGGATCTAGCCAGGGTAAAATGGAACCAAAGATTGACCGGAAAAACTGTAATGGAACAATGGGTGATCATTAAAAGGAGATGATGTTTCAGGTACAGGCTAGGTACATTCCAACAAGGGTAACAGATAAGGGAACCATAGCCAGGGCTCCTTGGATGACAGAGAAAATTATGAAACAAACAAAAAAAAGGGTGTTAGGTGAATTCAAGAAAGAACCAGGGCAAATACAATAAAAATTGAGGAGGAAAGAGAAGAGGAAATGATGACAAACAGAATATGAAAATAGAATGGCAGTTAACATAAAAGGGAACCCTAAAATCATCTACAGGCATGTAAGTATTAAGCAGGTAGTTAAGAGGTGGGATGGAGATATTAGGGACGGAGGGTGTATGCACTTAGAGGTGCAGGGCATGGCTAGAATAATTAACATGAATAGGAGCAAGAGTAGGCCATTCGGCCCCTTGAGCCTGATCTGCTATTTAATACAATCACAGCTGATCTGATAGTGACCTTAACTCCACTTTCCGGTCTGCTGCCAATAGCCTTAGACTCACTTGTAGATCAAAAATCTGTCTAACTCAGCCTTGAATATATTCAATGACCCATTACTCTCTGGGGAATAGAATCCCAAAGTTTAAACTTTGGAAATTCCTGCTCATTTCAGTATTAAAAGGGAGACCCCCTTATTTTGAAACCATGCACCCCCCCAGTTCTAGATTCTCCTACAAGGGGTAACATGCTCTCAGCATCTACCCTGTCAAGCCCTCTCAGAATCTTACATGTTTCAATAAGATCACCCCTCATTCTTTTAAACTCCAATGAGTATAGGCCCAACATTTCCTCATAAGAGGACCCCTTCATCCCAGGAATAAGCCTAGTTAACCTTTTCTGAACTGCCTCCAATGCAAGTATAACCTTCCTTCAGTAAGGAGATCAAAATTGTATGCAGTACTCTAGGTGCAGTCTCAGCAATACCCTGTACAGTTGTTGCAAGACTGCCCTACTTTTATACTCCATCCCCCATGCTATAAATGCCAACATTCCATTTGCCTTCCTGATTACTTGCTGCACCTGCATGCTACCTTTTTGCGATTCATGTACAAGGACACCCAGAAATCTCTGCACCATAGCATTCTGCAGTATCTCACCCTGTGAATAATATTCTGATTTTCTATTCTTCCTATCAAAGTGAACAAGCTCACATTTTCCCACATTATACTTCATCTGCTAAATTTTACACACTCACTTGACCTATTTATATCTCTTTGCAGACACTGTTCTCCTCACAACTTGCTTTCCTACCTATCGTTGTATCGTCAGCAAATTTGGCTTCAATACACTTGGTTCCTTATCCAAGTCATTGTTATTGATTAATAGTTCATGTCCCAGCACAGATCCCTGCGGCACTTCATAAGTTACAGTCTGCCAACCTGAAGATGCCCCATTTATCCTGACTGTTAGCCAATCCTTTATCCATGCTACGATATTACCCCCAACCGCATAATGTGGCACCTTATTGAATGCCTTTTGGAAATCCAAATACACTACATCTACTGGCTCCCCTTTATCCACCCTGCTTATTACATCCTCAAGGAACTCCAATATATCTGTCAAACACAATTTCCTTTTCACAACACCATGTCAACTCTGCTGGATTACATTATGATTTTCTAAATATCCTGCTACTACATCTTTAATAATGGATTCTAGCATTTTTCCAATGATGTTAGGCTAACAGGCCTATAGTTTCCAGCTTTCTGTTCACCCATGCTCCCCCCAACTTTCTTGACTTGACAGGTCACATTTGCAGTTTTCCAGTCTGCTGGGACCTTTTCAGAATCTAGGGAATTCTGAAATATTACAACCAATGCATCCATTTCTTTTAAAACCCCAGGATGCAGGCAATACGGTCTTGGGGACCCATCAGCCTTTAGTCCCATTAGTTTTC
Source organism: Heterodontus francisci (assembly GCF_036365525.1). Lineage (NCBI taxonomy): Eukaryota > Metazoa > Chordata > Chondrichthyes > Heterodontiformes > Heterodontidae > Heterodontus > Heterodontus francisci. The sequence continues at coordinate 50,892,809 of NC_090383.1, forward strand.
CTGGTACTTTTTCTCTAGTGATAGCTTCAAGTTCCTCACTCCCTTTTGCCTCTTGATTTTCTACTGTTCTCGGGAAGCTTTTTGTGTCTTCTACTGTGAGAACAGATACAAAATACTTGTTCAAAGGCCGAAGCTTTATGTTGGGCGCCAGGCCTGAGAGCCACGCTATGATTTACGTGGCCCAGGCCCATTATTTTAAGATTTAGATTCTTTCCTACAGTGTAGCCGTTAGGGGGCCTATAAACTACTCCCACCAGTGACTTCTTTCCTTTACTATTTCTTACTTCCACCCAAACTGATGCTACATCTTGATCATCCGAGTCCAGATCACTTCTCATTACTGTACTTTGTATCAGTGTTTACTGAGGAAGATGATAAAATATTGGGAGCAGAGATGGTAGAGATAATGGATGGGGTGAAAATTGATAGGCAGGATACACTGGAAATGCTAACTATGCTTAAGAGTGGATAAGTCACCTGATCTGGATGCCTTGCATTCCAGGCTGCTAAAGTAAGTGGGTGTAGAGAAAGTGCGAGGGCTTGCCATAATCTTCCAATCTTCCCTCAATACGGGGGATTGGAGAGCGGCAAATTTGATACCCTTATTCAAGAAAGGGTGCAACGGCATTGCAAATAACTAAAAGCCAGTCAGTTTAACATATGTGATGGGTAAGCTTTTAGAAACAATCAATCAGGGGCAAAAAAAGAATTACCAGACACTTGGAGAGGTTTGAATTCATTAAGGACAGCCAGTACGGGTTTGTAAAAGGCACATCATGCTTGACTAATCTAACTGAATTTTCTGATGAAGTAACAGAGAAGGCTGTCAAAGGGAAAGTAACAGATGTTGTCTACATGGATTTTCCAAGAAAGCGGTCAGGCAAACCCCCCATCTGCCAAGATTGAGGCACACATGATTTCACCACATGAACATTAAAACTTAAAATTGCAAGCCCAACTGGAAAGACATTTGCACAGTAGCTAGCAGAGTTGGGACAAGGACCATGCCCTGACCCATTCAACCAACAAAGGACTTTTGATTACCAGACATTGAAAGTGGGGGGAGCTAGCATTCCAGGTTGACTGCTAAGACAGCAGATTCCACAAACACAGAAGAACTGGTCAGACCAGTTTTGAGTCACATGACTGCTGAGATTTGAACTTCCAACAAGGGATTTGAACTCAAAGCTCCTGACTCCAAGTTTGAGAAAACCTCTCTTGCCTGCTCATCTCCCAGGGAACTGAATCTTGTGAAAATATGGAGGAGACTTTTCTCGGAGGTTCATGTGAACAAGGTTTAAGAATACTGGCCCCCAACGAAAAGTATGACTATCTACAATCAAGTAAGCCTGAAGCACAGTAAAGAAACTCTTCTGAAATTGTCTCAAACCGTCCTCTACTATACTTTCCTCTCCTCTTTCCTGGCCCGATTTGCATGTGTATCGTGTGTGCATGCCAGCGTGGGTGCATCATACATCGGTAGGCATTAACCATATTAGAGTTCGAGTTTAAGGTTTCAAAAATTTCATTTTTCTTTAAACCTGAGAAAACCTGGTGTGTTGGTTTCTTTGCCTTATAATTGGAAAGCTGTGAACAAAGATTCACAAAAGGGGGAGCTCAAAACACTTTCTAAAAATAAAACCCCGTTACAATAAGATCAGGTAAAAGACAGCAAAAGACCCCTAGACACATTTTTCACCTGGTCGTAACAAACCGTTTGACAAAAGTACCACATAAAAGACTGGTTAACAAAATTGAGGCTCATCGAATAGGAGGATCAGTGCCAGCTTGGATAAAAAAATTGGCTTAAGGACAGAAAACAGCAAGTTGTGGTAAATGGTTGCTTTTCAGACTGGGGGATAGTAAACAGTGATGTTCAAGGTTCAATGCTAATACCAATGCTTTTTTTGATACAGGATATTGGAATAGAGTAAAATTTCAAAAATTGCTGATACTAATCAACTGAAACAGAACATATGTAGGCTAGCAGAATGGGCAAATGGAATTTAATACAGGAAAATGTGAGGTGATGCATTTTGGCAGAAGAGATAGGGAGAGGCAATATGAACTAAATGATTGTTCAAAGTGTGCAATGACAAAGGATGTTGTGGAATTTGACAAGAGGATTGGACACAAGGATTTGTAGCAGTGTTAGGCACTCCTGCAGTTAGTATGATTAAGTTGGGTGCAGTACTGGGTTTCCACAGCACTAGGAGGGACCACATTCTTGGAGATTAATTAACAGTGTTCCAGTTTTGGTCAGTGGTAACACCCCCACTCCAGGGACTTGAGCACATCACGTGGACTGACTCAGTGCAGTAATGGCAGAGGAAATGTAAAACAGAGACTCCATCTGCCCTCTCAAGGCCTGCTTAAAGAAAAATAAAAACAAAATGTGAACAGTTTGCGATCAGGACGCTGCAGGCAGACAGGCTGAGAGAAATCAGCAAACTGGTTTTCACAGAACAGTTACAAAATGCAATAGAACTTAGAGAACCAGAAATCACAAGGAAAGAAGCCAACTAGAGGCCAAGTAAGCATCTTTCTTTCTTTTTTTTCTTTTGGGCCTCCTTATCTCGAGAGAAAATGGATACGCGCCTGGAGGTGGTCAGTGGTTTGTGAAGCAGCGCCTGGAGTGGCTATAAAGGCCAATTCTCGAGTGACAGGCTTTTCCACAGGTGCTGCAGAGAAATGTGTTTGTCGGGGCTGTTGCACAGTTGGCTCTCCCCTTGCGCCTCTGTCTTTTTTCCCGCCAACTACTAAGTCTCTTCGACTCGCCACATTTTAGCCCCGTCTTTATGGCTGCCCGCCAGCTCTGGCGAACGCTGGCAACTGACTCCCACGACTTGTGATCTATGTCACAGGATTTCATGTCGCGTTTGCAGACGTCTTTAAAGCGGAGACATGGACGGCCGGTGGGTCTGATACCAGTGGCGAGCTCGCTGTACAATGTGTCTTTGGGGATCCTGCCATCTTCCATGCGGCTCACATGGCCAAGCCATCTCAAGCGCCGCTGACTCAGTAGTGTGTACAAGCTGGGGATGTTGGCCGCCTCGAGGACTTCTGTGTTGGAGATACAGTCCTGCCACCTGATGCCAAGTATTCTCCGGAGGCAGCGAAGATGGAATGAATTGAGACGTCGCTCTTGGCTGACATACGTTGTCCAGGCCTCGCTGCCATAGAGCATGGTACTGAGGACACAGACCTGATACACTCGGACTTTTGTGTTCCGTGTCAGTGCGCCATTTTCCCCACACTCTCTTGGCCAGTCTGGACATAGCAGTGGAAGCCTTTCCCATGCGCTTGTTGATTTCTGCATCTAGAGACAGGTTACTGGTGATAGTTGAGCCGAGGTAGGTGAACTCTTGAACCACTTCCAGAGCGTGGTCGCCAATATTGATGGATGGAGCATTTCTGACATCCTGCCCCATGATGTTTGTTTTCTTGAGGCTGATGGTTAGGCCAAATTCATTGGAGGCAGCCGCAAACCTGTCGATGAGACTCTGCAGGCACTCTTCAGTGTGAGATGTTAAAGCAGCATCGTCAGCAAAGAGGAGTTCCCTGATGAGGACTTTCCGTACTTTGGACTTCGCTCTTGGACGGGCAAGGTTGAACAACCTGCCCCCTGATCTTGTGTGGAGGAAAATTCCTTCTTCAGAGGACTTGAACGCATGTGAAAGCAGCAGGGAGAAGAAACTCCCAAAAAGTGTGGGTGCGAGAACACAGCCCTGTTTCACGCCACTCAGGATAGGAAAGGGCTCTGATGAGGAGCCACCATGTTGAATTGTGCCTTTCATATTGTCATGGAATGAGGTGATGATACTTCGTAGCTTTGGTGGGCATCCAATCTTTGCTAGTAGTCTGAAGAGACCACGTCTGCTGACGAGGTCAAAGGCTTTGGTGAGATCAATGAAAGCAATGTAGAGGGGCATCTGTTCACGGCATTTCTCCTGTATCTGACGAAGGGAGAACAGCATGTCAACGGTCGATCTCTCTGCACGAAAGCCACACTGTGCCTCAGGGTAGACGCGCTCGGCCAGCTTCTGGAGCCTGTTCAGAGCGACTCGAGCAAAGACTTTCCCCACAATGCTGAGCAGGGAGATTCCACGGTAGTTGTTGCAGTCACCGCGGTCACCTTTGTTTTTATAGAGGGTGATGATATTGGCATCGCGCACGTCCTGGGGTACTGCTCCCTCGTCCCAGCACAGGCATAGCAGTTCCTGTAGTGCTGAGAGTATAGCAGGCTTGGCACTCTTGATTATTTCAGGGGTAATGCTGTCCTTCCCAGGGGCTTTTCCACTGGCTAGAGAATCAATGGCATCACTGAGTTCTGATTTGGTTGGCTGTATGTCCAGCTCATCCATGACTGGTAGAGGCTGGGCTGCATTGAGGGCAGTCTCAGTGACAGCATTCTCCCTGGAGTACAGTTCTAGGTAGTGCTCAACCCAGCGGTCCATTTGTTTGTGTTGGTCAGTGATTATGTCCCCTGATTTAGATTTGAGGGGGGCGATCTTCTTGATGGTTGGCCCAAGAGCTCTCTTCATGCCATCATACATTCCTCTGATGTTTCCGGTGTCAGAGTCCAGCTGACTATGACTGCATAGGTGTTGCCAGTAGTCATTTGCGCAGCGCCTGGCTGTTCTTTGTGCAGTGCTTCTGGCTGCTTTAAGTGCTACGGATGTTAAATCGCTGGGGGCTTTCTTGTAGTTCAACAGCGCAATGCGCTTAGCGGCTATGACAGGTTCCAGCTCTTCATTATGAGATTGAAACCAGTCTGCATTTCTCTTCGCACTTTTGCCGTAGGTGGTCAAAGCTGACTCAGATGGCCTCTCTGATGTGGGCCCACTTGGTCTCAGCATCCCCTGTGGGAGTGTTTTGAAGGGCTGTTACAAGTGAAGTTAGAATTTTTTTTTTTTAAAAACAGCTGTGGGTGAGAAATTCTGCTAGTGTTGATGCGCGGGTGGCCCTTCTGCTTGGAATGATGCAACTTCTTTGGTCCGAGTCTAACCTTGCTGCACACCAGGGAGTGGTCGGTGTCGCAGTCTGCACTGTGGAAGCTGCGTGTGATTTGAACACTGTTTAAGGCGGCTCGCCTTGTGACAATGAGGTCTAGCTGGCGCAAACGACGCGATCTTGGGTGCCTCCATGAAACCTGGTGACAGGGTTTAGTGTGAAAGAACGAGTTGGTGATGCAGAGGTTATGATAGGTACACAACTCAAGCAGTCTCTGCCCGTTCTCATTCATCCTTCCAATGCCATAGCGCCCAAGGCAGGAGTGCCATGAGTCATGGTCGGCCCCAACCCTGGCATTAAAGTCCCCCAGCAGGAATAGGTGTTCGGTGTTGGGGATGCTGCTAATGATGTTATGGAGTTGCTCGTAGAACTGGTCTTTAGCTTCAGGAGGGGAGCAGAGCGTTGGAGCATAGATGCTGAGTAGGTGTACTGGACCAGAGGTGGTGAGCAGTCGGATGGACAGTATGCGTTCCGAGCCATTTGAGGGAGGCTCTATCATGCTGAGCAAGGAATTTCTGATGGCGAAGCCCACTCCATGCTGTCTTGATTCTTCAGGATCCCTGCCCTGCCAGAAGGAGGTGTAGTCTTGCTCTGCTAGAGATCCACTCGTGGGGAGGCGTGTCTCCTGAAGTGCTGCAATGTCTACATCGAGTCTACTGAGCTCGTTGTTAATGATGGCGGTCTTCCGAGAATCGTCGATTTGTGTAAGGTCTTCCGACAGGCCAGGACACATAGTTCTGACGTTCCAGCTTGCAAAGCGAAGGGCTGGTACCTTCTTTCCTTTTTTCGTGTTGTTTGGTGCGATGTATCAGTCCACCTTTCGGGCAATGACCCTGAGCTCCAAGCACCCATTGAAGCAGGTAGACTGTGGCGGGACAGAACCTTATTGACCGGGGGCTGCCCGGTTTGAGGCGGGCGGTAGCTGTCCAGTGAGGTGCAATGACCTCTCCCACCGACAAAGGCAACCCGTGGCGCCCAGTTTCTACGCCAATTTATCTGGACTTATAACCCGTAACTGCTGCCTTCTGTGTTGTGTCAGTCGCTGTGAGGCAATTATGGAGTGACCTCTCCATGGCGCATGCCTGGGCAAGTTTATGGAGGTTGCGAGTTGCCCAGTCGTCAAAACCCCCCTCTCGGCCTTTCTGGTGGGGTCCAAAGGAGTGCAGAGCATGACGTTTGGCACCGGTATGGCTGCAGGAACTGCCGGAAACATGCCAAAGGTGACACATGACCGCCTACGGGGTTCCACTCTGGATTTTCTGTTAGGGTTTACTCCCTTAGCCTTGGTCTCTCCCGAGACGCCCACAAGGCAGTGGGGCTGTTAGGGCCCCTACACAGGTGTAGGATGGTGCCTGTAGGTGGAGTGGAGGGAGGGGGGGTGCGAGGGGGAGCTGGGAAGGGGGCTGTAAGGGGGTGGGGGGGAAGATGGTGCGAGGGGGCGGGCGGGCTGGGACGGGGTTGTTGGGGGGTGAGCTGAGAGGGTGGAGCAGGGAGGGGGAAGGGGGGAAAAGGGGGGGGGGGAAAGCGGGTGCAGGTAATAAAAGGTCCCTAGTGCCCACCATCGACGTCCGGAAAGCTCATCCACGTCCTTCAGGAGGTGAAGCATCTTTTGGCAGACTTACAGAGGTGATTACATTCACTAAGGGTTTTTTTTTCCCAGTGGTTTAAATAAAGGCATGCAGCATTGCCGACAGTGCGCTGCAGATGCTCTCCGAGCCATCTCCCGCGGGCGCTTTGAAGTTGCGGCCGGGGGGCCGTTCGTGGATTTTTTGGGTGATCGGGGCACCTTTTGTCAAGACTTCTCTAGGGTCCCGCTGCTCCTTCTTCACCTCAATGGACTTGCCACATGCCGTGGCTGCAGACACTCTGGGCAGTGAAGACAGCAGGATCAGAGATTAAAGTATCGACAGCTGTGCTCGTCAGTTTCATCCGGATCAATTTCATTGAGAAAACAAAGAGCAGGTATGGCTGGGGGAGGGCAGTGGGCCCAGGAAACATACACTAAACTAACAGTTAGCTTTTAGTTAGGGCTAAAATGAACTGATTTGAAGAGCCATGGGGAGTTTAAACAGTTTAAGAGGGTAGATTGGGGGAGAAAACATTAGGAATGGGAGCAGATGGCCATGGATATCGTTGAACAGTAAGGGAGCTTCCTAGGGAGCTTCCAGCCCAGGAGAAGTAAGCATAAACCTCGACTAAAAGCATTACAAAGTGAGACTCCTGATGATGCAGGGATCATAAGCCGAAAGCTAAATACTAGGTTAAAAAAAATCTTTTCCTGTAATGTGCATACAATATTTAATACAACTTGTTTGAACTATTGGATGCATAGATGTAAAAATATGCATAGAATTATATATTGATGTAATTATGTGGGGAGGTGGGGGGGGGGGAAGATTGGAAAATTATTGGTCACTGTCTAGCAGTCAGTGCCTTAGGCCACAATATTGAAGTTTTCAGAGCAGATAAAGGCCACAAAAGGAGCCAGTCATGCGCTTGTGAAGTTAGATATACAACAGGTGGTTGGAAGGGTCGGCAGAATGTGCAGGTTGATTCGGATGAAATAGTGTGAGCCATAAAATGTTAGGAGTGTGGATGTGCAACATAGGGCTGTGACAAGACTGATAATGCTGATCAAGGCAGTAGCTGTAAAGTACAAGTTCAGGAGTTCAGCTTGACTGTCAGAGAAACGAGAGGGGTAAAAAAAAAAGGTACCTGGACCTGCACTTGAAGTGCTGTAACCTGCAAGGCTATGGACCAGGTGCTGGAAGGTGGGATTAGAATGGGCAGCAAGTTTTATTTTAGCCAGCATAGATGCTATGGGCTGAACAGCCTCTTTCTGTGCTGTAAGTTTTCTATGGTTGTAAGAAAATAGGGGACAATGGAGGACAACCAGGGGTTGCAGAGACCTGGACAGAAATTCTCTCATCCAAATTGTCAGATCCTATAACCCCTCATTCGTCCTGATGCAGTCATTTCCTCCTCCAGACCTCGAGCCACCACCCCTCACCCCTTAGTCCTGCAAGATTCATGCCAGACATTGCCAGATTCTGGACTCCATTCCCCAGATCCAAACACTGGAATTCCCTCCCCTTTTGTTGCCAGATCCTAGAAATCCACTCAAAGTGCCACTATATCCTGGAATCCTTGAAACTACTGAAGCGTATAATAAGGACTATTCGTCATTTGCATCAATGATTGAATTGTGCATGCGTGCCTCACTGAATATGATCAGAACTGGCCGGATAAATACCTCAAGTATGTCTATTGTTCATGTGCAGACTAATGAACAGAAGAATTTCTTCCCAAAAAAAGCATGCAGTCATTACCAAAAATGTTAACACAAAAACACTATCCTGCAGGCAAATTTTATTCCAGTTATTTAAACGGGTGATTTTCAGTATCCAGTATTCAGTTAAAATAAGTCTAATCTTCAAGATAAACTTTATGAAAACTGGGACAGTAGCACAGTGTTATTACTAGACTAGTATTCAGAGGCCCAGACAAATTCTCTGGAGATGAGTACAATTCCCACCATGGCAGCTGGAGGAATTAAAGTTAATGAATAAATAAATCTGGAATAAAAAGCTCGTCTCAGTAATAATCATGAGGCGACCAGAATATCATATAAACCCATCTGGTTCAGTAATGTCCTTCAGGGAAGGAAATCATGGACAAATGCAGTTTACTTAAGGAAAGCCAGCATGGGTTTAAGGGAAAATCAGGTTTAACTTTTTGAGGAGGTAATAGAGGGTTGATGAGGGCAATGCAGTTGATGTGGTGTACATGGACTTTCAAAAGGCATTTGATACAGTGACGCACAACAGACTTGTAAGAAAGCATCGCTCATGGAATAAAACATAGTTGCAACATGGATATGGAATTGGCAGAGTGACAGGATACAAAGTAGTGGTTAAATGGATGTTTCGGGGGCTGGGGGAAAGTTTGTAGTTGAGTTCCCCAGGGGTCAGTGTTGGGACTCTTGCTTTTCCTGACATATTAATGACCAAGACCTTGGTGTACAGAGCACAACTTCAAAGTTTGCAGATGATATGAAACTTGGAAGCATTATGAACTGTGAGGAGGATAGCGTAGAACTTCACAAGGACGTAGACAAGTTGGTGGAATGGGCAGACAGGTTGCAGATGAAATTCAATGCAGAGAAATGTGAAATGATGCATTTTGGTAGGAAGAACATGGAGATATAATATAGAATAAAGGGTACAATTCTAAAGGGGTGCAGGAGCAGAGAAACCTGGGTGTACATGTACATAAGTCATTGAAGGTGGCAGGACAGGTTGAGAGAGCAATTAATAAAGCGCACAGTATCCTGGGCTTTAATAGGGACATAGAATACAAGAGCAAGGAAGCTATGTTGAACTTGTATAAGACTAGTTCGGCCTCAGCTGGAATATGGTGTCCAGTTCTGGGTGCTGCACTTTAGGAAAGATGAAGTTATTGGTGATAGTGCAGAAAATATTCACGAAAAATGGTTCTAGGGATGAGGAACTTCAGGTATGAAGATATATTGGAGAAATTAGGATTGCTTTCCTTGGAAAGAAGGCAGAGAGATGATTTGATAGAGGTATTCAAAATCATGAGGGGTCTGGACAGAGTAGATAGAGAGAAACTGTTCCCACTCATGAAAGGATCGAGAACAAGGGCGCACAGATATAAAGTATTTGTTAAGAGAAGCAAAAGCGACATGAGGAAAATCTTTCATGCAGAGAGTGGTTAAGGTCTGGAATACACTGCCCAACAGTGTGGTGGAGGCAGGTTCAATTGGAGCATTCAGAAAGGAATTAGGCAGTTATATGAAAAGGATGTGCAGGGTTACAGGGAGAAAGCGGGGGAATGGAACGGAGTGAATTGCTCTTTCGAAGAGCCAGTACAGACATGGGCTGAATGGCCTCCTTCTGCACTGCAACAATTCTGTGTTTCAATGCCATCCCCAACACCTAAAGCAGTCACTATCCACACGCAGCAAGACTTGGACAACATCCAGGCTTCAGCTGATAAGTGGCAAGTCGCAGTCTAATTACACAACTGCCAGGCATTGACCATCTCCAAGAGAGAAGCTAACCATCTGCCCTTGACACATTCCACTGTTGAATCCCCAGCTTCAACATCCCACAAGTGGGGGCGGTTACCATTGAACAGAAACTTAACTGGACCAGCTATATGAATATTGTGGTTACAAAAGCAGGTCAGGAATCATGCAGAGAGTAACTCACCTCAAAGCACAAGTGAAGAGTGTGATGGAATACTCACCACTTGCCTGGATGAGTGCAGCTGCAACACTCGCTTGATCAGCATCCTATCCACCATCGGCACACTGTGTACCACCCACAAGATGCAGTGCAGCAACTCGCCAAAGCTCCTTTCAACAGCACCCTCTAAACTTGCGACCTCTACCATGTAGAAGGGTAAGGGCAGCAAAAGCATGCACCAGCAAGTTCCCCAAGTTACACAACATCCTGACTTGGAAATATATCACCACTCCTTTACAGTTGCTGGGCCAAAATCCTAGAACTCCCTCACTAGCAGCACTGGTTGTATCTACACCACTTGGTTCAATAGTTCAAGGCAGCAGCTCACCACCACCTCTCAAGGGCAGTTAGGGATGGGCAATGAAATGCTGGCCTTCCAACAGCGCTCACATCTCATGAATAAATAAAAGGGGCACATGAAAAGATTGATTTTTTTGAGAAAATAGTTACTTTCTTAAAGAAATTGGTAATTATCCTTGGTGCTCACACTAACCGAATTGATTCCTTACAATCACAATTTGATTCCCCATTTGCCTAAAGCAAGCTCGATAGTCATATGACAAGGTGCAACTATTTTCAGTTACATTGCAGCCAACAGTCTGTCCTTCACATCGAATGCAGATTTATTCCTTTCCACTTGCAATTCTTACACTTAACGTTCAAAAAGCAACTAGTACTGAGCAGCTGGTCCCTGCTAAACTGTACTACACTTAGAAAGTACACCAATAAAAGGGTGTACCTTGTCATAAGCTACTACAAAGACATGAAACAGCACTAAAAAAAGGAAGGACTTGCACATGTATAGCACTTTTCATAACCACTGGATGTCTCAAAGCGCTGTACAGCCATTGAAGTACTTTTCAAAATGTAGTCACTGTTGTAATGTAGGAAATGCAGCAGCAAATTTGCACACAATCAGATAATCTGTTTGTGTTGCTGATTGAAGGATAAATATTGGCTGGAACACCAGGGATAACTCTTCAAAATAGTGCCATGGGATCTTTTAGATCTACCGAAGGGATCAGACAGGGTCTCAATTTAACGCTTCATCTGAAAGACAGCACCTCCAACAGTGCAGTGCTCCCTCGGTACTGCACGGGAGTGTCAGCCTTGATTTTTGTGCTCAAGTCCTGGAGTGGAACTTGAAACTAGATTCTTGCAACTCAAGAGGTGAGAGTTCTACCAACTGAGCCAGACACACTCGTACAAGATTGTAAGAAAGCATGTCACAAAATCAAAAACTTTAACTATGAACATTCTGGCGACTAAAATGTTGCATTTGGGGTTTTGCTCAGCATCAAGTATTAGTCCCTTAAATATGCCCTCACTCCCTACAAAGCAAAGTATGACCTCACATGGTAACTAATGTACAAGCCCAGATATCACAAGCTCTCTTGTAACATGGAACAAATACCAGGCTTCAGCTGTAAACTATAGAACAGATTTGTTGCAAGAAGCATACAAAGTAGCAAAGAATACAACAGATTGCAGTAGTTTAAAGAACATCTTTTTGAACATGGAAATGTAACAGATGTGATCCTTTGCAAAAACTAGACCCAAAATAGACTCCATAGCAATTAACTTTGAGCAAGGATTTCTTTCCCCATCGACTCTCCAATCTGTCTCTTGATGGTTGAAGAACTAAAGTAATTGAAAATATGCTTCACAAGATGTACCACAAGCATTCGATATCGAAAGCTACATCTTTTTTTAATTCTCTGTTTCCGGCCCAACTGTAAGGGAAATCAAAAACCTAACTAAATATCTAATGAAGTTGCCATATATAATTAAGAATAACGGCAATATCTGCCGACACCCCGGGTAGTCCCTGAAATTTTCAACTAAAGTACACAAGTGTCAGACTTCACTCAGCTGCAGTACATTAGATCAGTGTACAAGGTATGTTCCAAAGACTTCAGCACATAGCCTAGGCTGACACTTCAGTATACACTGAGGGAGTGTTGCACTGTCAGTAGCACTGTCTTTTGAAAGTTAAATCATGACCCTATCTGCCCTCAGGTGGGTATAAAATATCCCATAGCACTATTTGAAAAACATGGAAGTTATCAGAATCATGGCCAATATTCATCCATCACTAAAAACACATTCTGGTAATTTATTTCATAGTTTTGTGGGATCTTAACGCACAAACTGACTGCCATATTTTGCCACATTACAGTGACTGCACTTTAAAAGTACATCATTGACCAAAGGGTTATCCTAAGGTCTTGAAATACACTATGTAAATAAAAGCACATTTATCTTAGCAAGTTTTGTGAACAGTATCTGTATGGATCTTGTGCGCTTCAAGCAGAGTCCTAGCTGAGCAGTAAACAAATATTTAAAATAATGCCATTTTCCAATATATAGATTTAAAAAATAGATTTAATTAGAATTATGACCAAACAATATTTAGTACATAGCAAAATGTGTTACAGAACCCTCAATAATCACACATTTAATCTTATTACAAGACCAGTAGTTTCAAGTGAACCAAATTAATTGGATTTGAATACACTAAATATATATTTTGAAATGATAAATGGCGTTAAAGTTGTATTCAAAACATCAAGTTTCTTTGTGCTTAAGCTGCATGATGTCATGAATGGACTTCTCCTGTCACTAGTTTCTACACAGTGTCAATATGAATTATTCCAGGTCATGAACAAGACTAGTTGCAAAGTCAAGTTACCTCTACTCTGCCTAAGTAACATATTTCTGAAGGTAGGGAACTCCCCCCACCCCACCCCCAACCCCTTCCTCTAGTTTCACTTCCTTACTGGAACCTCCCAATGCCACATACATCCCAAAACTAGAAGAGCAGGGCAGACAGCCACATCTTATGGCATGCCAATATGGCAGCAGATGGCACACAGCAGCAAGTCTCATTCTATTTTCCGCCCTCCTCATCTGGAGTCCATTCAGCATCTCCAGTTGTGCAGCTGGATCACAGACCAAGCCATTAATCCATGACCAGTCTGCTGTACTGCCATAAATCAAGATTAAACTGAGATTTTATAATCATTGTTTACATTATCAGCACTGCAAATATAATCTTGTTATAAGAAAATTACTGCAGGGTTATTTCAAGTACAACACAAACTGCAGTAATTGAGGGACTATAAATTATTTCATTTGCTTTGTTGCTGCACCACTAAATTTGGGATCAAAATAAAAGTGAAAGATGGATTCTTTCATGTAACCGAACCATCCCTTAGGAATTTATACAATGTTAAATTAATAAGGACACAGGTGCCATCTTAATAATGCACTGCAGGCAGCTTTTAGCCACTCATTAACTGATTCAGTGGTCCACTTAAAGTTAATGTGTAGGAAAGTAACATGCAAATAATCAAAAATAAGGAGTTTAATGGAGGAAGTCTGTCCCTACGATTTAATTTTATATCTTTCTTTACAATATATACTTTCAATGATCCTACATCTGCAGGAAGATTGACTAATTTTTAAAAATTTATTTACAGAAATTTTGGAACCAAAACAGTCTTTATATGTTTGTGAAAAAAGGTATTGAGTAGTGTGGAGGGGAGATCCAATATGAATCAAAGGAAGCAGTTTTGGGAGGCGGAGAAAAGACATTCGGGGGATTGGGGTAGAAGTGGAAGTAAAAATATTTAAAGCTCAATTTAGCAAAATAAACAAAATTAATATGGAATTATACTATACCATAGCAAGAAACAAAATGGCCTTTATCCACAATAATGTCTGGTAACTAGATTTTCAATTAAAATTTAACCAATTTAAGTGCACCAGCTTTCAGCTGATCAGCATTCATACAACAATTTTCATCTTTGAAGCCAGTTATTAAAAATATTTAATACATTCTAATATTAAGCTGTGAAATTAATTATAATCTGAATGCTGAATCTGAGTAAAGGAAAAACAGACTCCTGACTCACCACACTTATTGCCTTCACTTACACCTTGGCTCGCTCACAAAAGCAAAAATTCAAATTCATCTCCAGTTCTTCTAAAGGGAGCAAAATAGCATTAATTCCAATTTTAAAAACAGAAACCAACTAATCAAAATGGCTGAACATTTTTGAATCAGTTTATTTATTTATTTTTTTACATAACAGACAACTGCAGCACAAACCAGAAAACTCCAAATTTGGGAAACTAATCTCAACAACCAAGGTCAAATACAGCAAGGTAAAAAAAATAGGATATGTGATGGCAAACATTTGAAGCACTATTGCTAAAGCAATGCGTTACTCTTCACATACCCATGGTACTTTTTTTGCAAATTAGTAGCCAGAAAAGATACCCATTGTGAGGATATAGGCAAATAACAGGTATTTATGTTTAAAATGTCCTTTCACCGGTGAGATTTTACAAATCTAGTACCCAAGTATACAGTTGAGTTTAAGATTAGGTAATAATCCATTTGTTCAATTTTAAAGGCCTCATAAGCAGGTTGACATCACATGGAAAAGATTGCCATCATCCTCGAGAGATTCTTAGGTAGGCATTGGTCATCATGCTGCAGTATGCCAAGGACAATTTTTCATCCAGTAAATGGCACACAAGCAGTCAGACAGTCTGGGAACTTTTAATAGTTCTCGTGGGAGGTTTCTATCATCAGACACTAAAATTTACAGAAACTAAAACGGGACACTTTCCTTGGTGCCAAATCATGTAATTCTGGTCAAGTACATACTTCAAGTGGAATTTTATTTTTGACAGGCTTTTTGAGGACAGACATTAGACCCAAAGGCAATACTTACGGTCTTTGCCCATTACCTGGAACCTGAGAAATCTGAAGCTCTCCAGGGTGGCTGTGGGGATTAATTCAATAAGTACTATGGTACCAAATTGGTGACTGAGCACAATGCCTTAATGAGTATAGGATGTGAAACTCAATCTGAACTATTTATTTTCCAAGAGGTTTTTAACATTCCTGTGACATTAACAAAAAGCCGGAAACCACATCTTCTAGGTGATTGTACACATCAAGCCATGGTCCACTGAATAAGAGTTTAAGAACATACCAGCTTAGAGGTTCCACATAATTCCAACTCAAAATCTTATATCTGGGCAGAATCACACCGAATAACGTAAAACATCATGGAATTTTAAGCATAAAAGTTGTGCCCATATCATAATTACGCCAAATCCTTCAAGTTTTCAACAGTCTTCGTCTGAACCAGTCTCCGCCCACCAAATCAACCATGCCTCCAGATCAGAAAGGCAAGTTTTGCCATTTGCGTTTAGATTTTCAGATGCGCAAGCATCCATGGTAACATGAATCCAGCATTAATTACCTGACCAGCAGTCAATGGAGGCCAGGATCTGCCCTCATGCCACAGAAATCAATTAGTTTAAAAAGGTTGACAAATGGCTAATTTAACTGGCAATCCCGCGCTCTCATTACTCTAGCCTCTGCTGGATTGTATTAATTCAGAGATTTTGCCTTCAGATTTATGTTAATGAGTTTCCATCAAAACTTTTCACTTTGACAAAACTAGTGCAATGTCTGCCATGTTTTGCAGATTATGCCATAGGGCAACGCCAGGCTGGCAAGTTTCTCTCAATATATGACCTAATGCAGGAGGAAGGAAATTCCAGATGTTAACAATGGCATAAAATTCCCAATTATTAAAAGGATGTTTGAAAGAAGCCACTTTCTGTATCATGCATATGCTGAATTGTGTCCAATATGCATTCACAGTTTTCACCCTCCGGGAAACAATGGTAGCAAAAAAGGCAGGATGAGCTGGGGAGAAATGATAAGTGCTACATTTTAGTCAAATATTTAAATTATATTTTGAATGAGTGAAGGCTAGGTGATTTGAACAGCAAAGGAATTTCGAAGGTTATAATATTAAAAGCAGTGCCTTAATGCCACAAAAAAGTAGAGTTTTCTGACAGGAGGTATAGAATAAGACTTGCATTTATACAGCATCCTTCAAGCAATAAAGTACTTTTAAAAAGTGCAGTCACTGTTGTAATGTAGGAAAAGTGGCAGCCAATTTGTGTACAGCAAGCTCCCAAAAAACAGCAATGTGATAACAAGCAGATAATCTGTGTTTGCAATGATAGCAAGGGATAAATATTGGATAACTCCCTGGCTCTTCGAAATAGTGCCATGGAATCTTTTACATACACCTGAGAGAAAACTGAACCTCAGTCTAACGTCCATCAGAAATACGACAGCACTGATTCACTAGGATGGAGCCTGGTATGAGGAATCCCAAAACTTGAAATATTACAGCTATGAGAGAATGTTGAGGATTTGATAAAAGGTCAGAAAGTTACACAGCACATCTTTATTTGGGTTAGGCAACCTGTTCAGGGTGTCCAATGTGACCATTTTGCTGCCCAGTTTATATTGGACATCACAATCGTAGCCTTCACCAGAAGTCTCTGCAATTGTGGAGGAGCACTCGTGAGTAATTTGCACTATATGGTTTCAAGTGGCTCGTGGTCAGTCTCCACAGGAAAATGTTTCACGAACAAGGTGGTGTGAAACCTAAATGATAACACAAACCAGAGGTCAGGTTTCACGTTCGATGTTGGAATAATTGGATTGGGCTTGCGACAAACTCAATGCAGCGGCAACTGGCTTCCCTTCCTGCATGATGCAGGTATCTAATCCCTTCTGAGACGTGTCGACCTCGAGCACAGTCAGAGAGTCAGTTATACAGTACAGAAACAGTCCCTTCGGCCCGTGTTCATGCAGACCATTAAGCCTATCTATTCTAATCCCATTTTCCAGCACTTGGCCCATAGCTTTGTATGCTATGGTGTCTCTTTCGTCAGGTCATAATTCTGTAACACGCTGTCTTGACTTGACAGACCTAACTTTAAAGAACTCAAACACCTGCTGGTGGTCTTCCTACCACAAGTAAGGGGTATCTTTACGCAGCAGTCCCCCAAGTGGTGCTGCTCGCTCAGCAAAATAGGATATCTACAAAAAAGGTCAAAAAGTTGAACAGCCCTGGACGCCGCTGTAGGTCTTCCCAGTCTTGGGGAGTTGGCATGGCTCTTACATCTTTGATCTCATCTGGTTCTGGGCATTTACTTGTGGTGGAATATAAATCAACCTAAAGTTGATGTGCCCAATGTTGACCTCCCATTTCTTGCTATTAAAACACAAGGCCTTCACGACGAGCAGCCATTAGCAAATGCAAATTTCAGTCATGCTCTGCTTTGGTCTGCCCCATTACTGAAATATCCTTGGCTATACAGATACAGCCCAGGATATTTTCCGTTATCCTGTCCATGTATTATTGGAAAATGTCCTGGCTGACGCACAAACCAAACAGCAACTCCCGAATGGTTTTCTAAACATTGCGTAGCTGGGACTTCTTGGCTAAGTGGACAGACCAGTGGCCATGATTCGCGTCGAGCTTTGAAAAAGACTTAGAACGGGTAAACTTAGGATTCAGTTCCTCCAGGGTCATTTTATGCAGTCATCTCTTGGCTAAATTCAGTTGTTGCAGGTCTAAGCAAATCCTGAGACTGTCATCTTTCTTCAGCATGCAGATAATGGAGTTGCACCAATTGGAATGCTGGTGCACTCTGGATGATTCCATTGTGTTCCATTTCATCCAGCTCCACTTTAAGCTTCTCTTGAATGTGCACGCTGCACTTCCTTGGCATGTCGATAATAGGAATTGCCTCCCCTCACGTGGAATATGGCATCACCCTTAAAATCACCGATTGCATCAAACCTGTCTGGGTAAAAGTATTTTCAGGTCTCTAACTGACTCACTGCAATCCGTTTTGGTACGGTGCTGACTTCCTGTATTGTGACAATTCATAAATCTTGGCATACTGGAAGTCCTGTAATAACTGGTCCAGTTGGGTCTACAACATAAAATTTGTGGAAACCAGAGCTCCCACAGCTGCACTGGAAGGTTATCGTTCCAATGCACTTGACTGGAGAATCATTGTAGGCAGACAGCCTGTGGTGGGTCATACCACAGATTTCCATTTCTTTTTAAGTACATATCCTTCAGTATACGGATGGGCAGAATATTTGCACTTTCTCCTGAGCTCATACTTGCCACTCTTCCGCAGACATAGAATTCCAATAATGGCGAATGCCTCCGATTGTGTGCTAGCATTGACATGTTGATCCAAATTGACAATGTGGAATGCTTGCCTCTGTTCGTACAAGTGATCTGCGTCCTCCGAGCAATCAGTCTCCCTACTGACCTGATGTACCTGCTTGGATTTTTGTTGCATGTCGGCATTGTTGCCATCCTGTTTTGCAAACATTCTCCCTGCATCTGATCTGCCACCATTCCTGTGTGCAGTCTGAGCTCAGCCTTCTGCTCTGCCTTGTCCAATGTCCTTGCATGCCACTACTGGTTCTATTCCACTCGACAACTGAATTGGGTGAGTCAGGCCAAATTTGCCACAAGGCTTAGCCTTGGTCATCATACCAATTACTGTAGCTGTCCCCAACACTTATAGCTGTTGGCGCCCAGCCACGATGGCTGCAAATTTCATACGAACATACGAATTAGGAGAAGACCACTCAGCCCCTTCGAGCCTACTCTGCCATTCAAGATCATGGCTGATCCGATTGTAATCTTGACTCCACATTCCCGCCTACCCCCGATAACTTTTCACCCCCTTTATCAAGAATCTATCTACCTCTGCCTTAAAAATATTCAAAGATTCTGCTCCCACTGCCTTTTAAGAGAGTTCCAAAGACTCACGACCCTCAGAAAAAATTTCTCATCTCTGTCCTAAATGGGCAACCGTTATTTTTAAAACAGTGAATCCCCTAGTTCTAGATTCTCCCACAAGGGGAAACATCCTTTCCACATCCACCCGGTCAAGGCCCCGCGGGATCTTAAACGTTTCAATCAAGTCACCCCTTACTGTTCTAAACTCCAGCGGATACAAGCCTAGCCTGCCTCAAAAGACAACCCACCCATTCCAGGTATTGGTCTAGTAAACCTTCATTGAACTGCTTCCAACACATTTACATCCTTCCTTAAATAAGGAGACCAATACTGTGCACAGTACTCTAGATGTGATCTCACCAGTGCCCTGTGTAACTGAAGCATAACTACTTTTGTATTCAATTCCCCTAACAATAGCATTCTATTAGATTTCCTAATTACAAACTGTACCAGCATACTAACCTTTTGCGATTCATACACTAGGACACCCAGATCCCTCAGCATCTCAGCTCTGCAATCTCACCATTTAGATTATGCTTTTTTATTCTTCTTGCCAAAATGGACAATTTCACATTTCCCCACATTATACTCCATTTGCCAGATCTTTGCCCACTCACTTAACCCATCTATATCCTTTCATAGCCTCATGTCCCCTTCATAACTTATTTTCCTACCTATCTTTGTCTCATCAGCAAATTTAGCAACCATACCTTCGGTCCCTTCAACCAAGTCACTTATATAAATTGTAAAAGGTTGAGGCCCCAGCACTGATCTCTGTGGCACACCACTCGTTACATCTTGCCAACCAGAGAATGACCCATTTAT
The DNA here is from genome assembly GCF_036365525.1 of Heterodontus francisci. Taxonomy (NCBI): domain Eukaryota; kingdom Metazoa; phylum Chordata; class Chondrichthyes; order Heterodontiformes; family Heterodontidae; genus Heterodontus; species Heterodontus francisci. The sequence goes on from NC_090383.1 coordinate 50,912,577, forward strand.
GCCTACTGTTCCCTGTTAGGCAAGCCTATCTTCTATCCATGCCAATATTCATCATTAAGTAGTGCATCTATGGTGTGTCCTTTCTACTTTTCTAGCAGGTCTTCTTGAAAGACCTCTGTTGAGGTAGACACAATTACAAGCTCTATAACCAATTCTGACAACTAGTTACTGCAAAGTCGCGTTCTTGAGCTTTGTCTCGGCACCTTGAAACAAACTGGCCATTGGACTCATCTTGCCTTTGCCGGTAGGTTAAGCTCAAGCTTCTGCTCTCAGAAATTTACCTCCACCTCGCGTTGTTGCTCCAGGAATGCCCATAAACTTGCTAGGGTCCTTCTGAACCTTAGCTGACAATTCTGATGCATTGATCCATCGCAAGCCCACATTGCCCACTGTAATCTTGATTTTGGTAGCTTGTTTCTCTGGTTCGCTCACTTCTTGATCCAGGAAACAGTTCCAACCTTTGTCAAAACAGCTTGAATTCAAATGCCATGTTTGATGCCTTCCAATCTATAAATGGATATCAGAAAGCCATCGTCTCATGATTGTGCTTTTTATAAATATATAGGACTTTTTACAGGCTTTTTTCGCAGGTTCACTTTTTGCTTCCTTTGAAGACAGTTTTTTTTTTTGCAGACCTGCCCTTTAACAGCAAGAGACGACAGCTTTTATTATTCACGCAGCTTGTTTTTCTTAAACTGAGGTCACTTCATTATTTACACAGCTGTTTGATGTTATAAACTCAGCTTTTTCAAAAAACAGATTTTTTTTCTGAGAACTGTAGTTTGTAGTACCGGAAGCTGCCACAACCAGCCTTTTACTTTGTGCTGGACCTCCAGTGGCGCTGTCGGGTTCTTCCCACTCTCTTCAGCTTAGGCCCTGCCCATGACAAACAAATGGGAAAACTAAAACAGTAATGGTTTCAGCTTCTGCTTTGCAAATTTTTCAACCCATTGCAAGATTAATTGAGAGCTTCAAGCAAATTACTTTCTGTACTCAGAATTTCAACACCTCCCAGGATCCTATCTGTAGCCTAACTTGCTGCACCACTGTGGGGTCTCCTGCATCCTCAGGCACTCCAGGTAGGCAATCAGCTTTCATTTTGGTTTGATCTTAGTGTTCTTCAGAAAAAACAAACATTGCCACAATGTAATATTTGGTTGTCTTCAGAAATATATCCCAGATGTTGCCACCATGTAATATTACTCATTCCTTTGATATGTGAAGACTGACAGTAGTACAAGAAATAGCCAAAGAAAATATGGGTTTTATTATAATTTAACTAGAACACACAAAAAAACATCTAAACACATCTCACAATTCCCTGGTTATGTGTGACTTGACATCACTTCCTCTGGTGACCTTCACTTACAGCTCTTAAAGGTGATCTGCTCGTAAAGTCATTCCACAACAGACAAATGAGAACAGGACAACTGCCTGCGTGGAGAATAAACACCATCATGAACTGATTCAGTCAAACAGTCTATTCCAATGTTGTAATCTACCAGACGTAGAATTAAATTAACAGTTAGAATGCTCTTGTCTCCTTGAGGCTGGAGTAGGAGATCGGATAGCAATTTGTACTTTGAGCTTTCAAGGCAATGGTGACAGAAGTTAAAATTGTGAAGTGTTTTGTGTAGATTAAAAACTCAGACTCTCCCAATGACTGCGTAAACACGCTGCCAGAATTGTACAATTCAGCAAGGTTTAGTTCCTGCGCCATGAGGAAGTGGCTGATTTCAGTTGAGGCAGTGAAGGTATTTCAAGTGGCCCAAATACCCCTGGGCTAAGGATAGGAAAAACATTTGTAGGGTTCCTGCTCTTGAATAGCTGGGGACTCTTGCGACATGATGCTATAGGTTGGTTCAACAACCAATTTCCCCCATAGCTTGCCTGCATACAGCCTCTGGGCTAATACATGATAAATGGCTACTAGGGTGACATTTGTGGAACTGCAGCCCAGTATCAATTACTGCAGTCAGGAGATTAAAAAGTTGTGCATGTGGCCATGGGAGAAATCTAAATTCAGTGTTAAAAATACTTCCAATTTGGTAAGTGGTTTGTCCTTTCTATGGAGACCTTTTTCTCCTAATCTTGACAACAAACACCTTTTGAAGGCTTTTTCCTCAAAATCTAGGCAGTATTTGTTTCTCTTATGCAAGTTTGGCACATATCCAGAACGATTATACTGTGACATATCTAATATCCACAGCCACAGCATTCAAGGATCCCTGTGTTAACAATTTGGCTCTCGATACAATAAAAGCAAAATACTGCGGATGCTGGAAATCTGAAATAAAAACAAGAAATGCTGGAACCACTCAGCAGGTCTGGCAGCACTGACCCAAAATGTTAACTCTGCTTCTCTTTCCACAGATGCTGCCAGACCTGCGGAGTGGTTCCAGCATTTCTTGTTTTTATTTGGCTTTCTATACAGATGCTTCAATGGAAGAGCTTTAGCTAGCTGCAAAGCTCACCCACATGGTGATAGGCAAATTTTAACTGGTGCATCTGCAAACAACAATGGAGACTTGGTTAGTTCCTTCCTGGTATGTTATATGAAATCCTACAGTATTTATTAAATCTAATATTCACACCCAAATTGGCTGTCATCTCTCTTTGGCCTCCTTGTCTCAAGAGACAATGGGTATGTGCCTGTAGGTGGTCAGTGGTTTGTGAAGCATCGCCTGGAATGGCTATAAAGGCCAATTCTAGAGTGACATACTCTTTCACAGGTGCTACACAGATCAAGTTGCTTGTCGGGGCTGTTACACAGTTGGCTCTCCCCTTGCACTTCTGTCTTTTTTCCTGCCAACTGCTAAGTCTTTTCGACTTGCCACTCTTTAGCCCCGCCTTTATGGCTGTCCGCCAGCTCTGGCGATCGCTGGCAACTGACTCCCACGACTTGTGATCAATGTCACAGGACTTCATGTCACATTTGCAGACATCTTTAAAGCGGAAACATGGACAGCCAGTGGATCTGATACCAGTGAAGAGCTCGCTGTACAATGCGTCCTTGGGGATCCTGCCATCTTCCATGCGGCTCACATGGCCAAGCCAACTCAAGCGCCGCTGGCTCAGTAGGGTGTATCTGCTGGGGATGTTGGCCACCTCGAGGACTTCTGTGTTGGAGATACGGTCCTGCCACCTGATGCCAAGGATTCTCCGGAGGCAGCGAAGATGGAATGAATTGAGATATCGCTCTTGGCTGACATATGTTGTCCAGGCCTCGCTGCTGTAGAGCAAGGTGCTGAGGACACAGGCTTGATACACTCATATTTCCTACATTACAACAATGACTACACTTCATTGGATGTAAAGCATTTTGGAACATCCGGAGATCACGAAAGGTGTTATTATAAATAAGTTCGATCTATCACAGCACAAGACACTGTGTGGGGATAGGACCACTTTACTGTTACTACATTTAATCAGTTCCTCACATAGCATTGGAGACTATTTTTGAAAGAAAGAACCCCTGGATATCTGCAATGTGATATTGGAACCTGTGGGGAGACACGCATTATGACCAGTTACAAAAAAAGTTTCCTTTAATTGCCACAAGATTTGATTTTTTTTTTATTCTGAATTTTTAGCAAAATGTTAAGTCAGAACTCAAAAATTCACTGTACTAAAAATAATGTCTGTCCAGCATGCTGGAAACACGTGCAGTACTGTCAAAAGAAAAATAAAACATAGCTCATTCAAAAAGGGAACAAGACTGCCACCATTGCAACCAAAGGAACAGGAAAACAGAAACTAGAATGTGAGCACTGCGTAAATGGTGTGGGAGGTAGCACAAAGCCAAATAGAAATCTGGAAAATATCCTTCATTTTCCAGTCACCAGGTTACTCAATTTATGCATGGTATGTGTAGGACAATGAACAAGTGAAATATGATCCATTTCTCTAACTATAGGTTAGAGATATAATTAGTATAATAATGCTATACTTCAATATCTGTACTCTCCCATTGACTTGTTTGGTAAATGCTCTGCCAAATACAGTACTGTGCCGCACAGATCATAGTCTCCAGTTCAATTCCTGTGTTTTTATTGATCCTCAGCCAACACAGTAATGGAGAAATTAAAAGTGGATCAGCTATGCTTCCCGCTCCTGATTACACAGTGGGGGCCAGCAACTAGCAAAGTATACATATACAGACATCGGATTAGGCCCACATTTGAATAACCAGTCCCAAACTGATTTTCTTGGCTCACAAAGAAGAGTGACAACTTGGAGGACTGTCTAATGTGGATGAGTCAGAACCTTCAGATGAGGGGGAGGGAAAAAAAACCCCAGCAGAACTTAGAAAAGGCAATTAAAGCAGAATTTTCTTCCTTAAAATGAAAGAAAAGGTACATTTTCTTTGAAAAACACATGGGCTGTTCCTCTGCATCATTAATCCTTCAAACATTCATCATTGTAAAGATATAACTGGAGGCAGCCTAAACCAATAGAAACAAGTTTTAACATTGGTCAGAGCAGTAAACTGCACCCACCCATCTCGTCCAAAAGAGTACCATTAGTTAATAAGTCCTTAATGGACTTGAATTAGGCGACAGTTCTCAGGTCACTTACTAAATATGTGATTTAATATGAAACACTGCACATTTCATTTTATTCTAACCCATTGCCCAGAAAACCCCAGATTTTGCCTTGTGGAAAATACCAGACGGTACATCAATTTCCTCAGTATTCTAAAAAAAAAATTCATTAGTGAATGTCAAATCCACAACACACCTTCGGTCGCATGCTGACTACATTGGTATTATTTAACAACCAACCTGAATGTGTCAACATTAAATTGCCTTTGAAAACAACCAGCACCTGTTCAGTTCCATAACAAATACATATTGCAGTAAAATAAAATTTGCTGGTACCCTTCCTCAGTAGAATAGCTCAATGTTTTCAGAATTTAGGTCGCAATTCCTGTTGGGTTCACATAGAAAACACGCAGAGACACAGTTTGTCTGTAGGAAGTTTAAGACCATATTATCCAGTGCTTATGTGGATCGGCAAAACAGTATGAGTGAGGAAGCTCGATAGTTTTCTCTATTACCAATATTGCCCCTCCTTTACCTGCTAAAAAGAAAATGTCAATTTCTCTCGTCAATGCATGTGGGTAGGACACTGCACATCTAAGCACACAAGGGAATTACTAACAGTCAAGGGAGTTAATAAGCGACAGGTACTGGAGCTTGTACTTTGTTTTGCAGTTTCCAGTGGATCTGCCCTCTTTCTCCACCTCTGTCCTGTATAAAATTGGGCAGAGTCCATTTAAAGTAGGACACAAAAAGCTACATAAAAAGCTACAAATGCTGGGAAAATCATAACAAAAGTGATGGAAATACATAGGTCAGTCAGCATCGGTCATAGAATAGTTACTAAGTTTCAGATGTGTATGCTTAGACTGGCGTTCATATGCTGCATTTCATGGTACAGAAGGCAGGAAAAAGCAAAATCAAAACCTGTCTTTTCTGTTTTACAGATGCTGTCTACTCTCCTGTGTGTATAAATATCCAGCATTTTCCGTTTTTATACATTTTATATATGGAGTTGGATTACAGCTCAGTACCAAATGATTACATTGAGTGACTTCCAAATTTGTGTTAACTGACAGGAAACTTTGAATTGTGGTTTTGCACCCACCCTGATGAAATTATCCAAATTTATTTCAGTCAAAGCAAAGACTTTTGTCGTCTTCACTCTGAGCTACAGTTAAACTCAAGCCCCAAAAACAGTGTTCTTGTCCCTGCAACAGCTAACTCAGCTTGATATCTTAACCATATCAAAGACAGGTAATGGGCAAACTTATTTTTCCTGAAAAAAAACTAAATTTGTTCTGTATTTTTGATGGTAGCTAATTTTCATTTCTGACAAATCGAACAATGTATTGGGATGCAACCACAGACTTATAACCAACCCCTGGAAAAAAACAAATGCACTACTAATTACATTAATCTGGCACTTGATAGAGACAAACAAAATGACCATATTACTAAACAAGAACAAAATAATGCGGATGCTTGAAGTCTGAAATAAAAACAGCAAATGCTGTAAATACACAGGTCTGGCAACATCTGTTGAGAAAAACAACACAGTTGACGTTTCAGGTCGATTATCTTTTCGCTGCCACTTCTCTTCCAGGAATGCCCACCTTGAAGCAGCTCTGCTCTTCTCTCAAATGGAAATTCCATTGGTCTCTTATCTTGTGCATCCAGTTCTGAAGAAAGGTCATTGACCTTGAATATTAACTCTTTTTCTCTTCACAGATGCTGCCAGACCTGAGTATTTGACATTTTCTATTCTTATTTCACCAAAACACTAACTGTACATTCACACACCGCAAGCTTAGAGGCTGTGCAAAGCCGAAATTGCTTTGCACAGATTGCCAGCATAAATCAGGCATGAATGGCTAAACGAAATCTGAAGCTCTCCACTTGGTTCCAGTATCTGGTTAGACCCAGAGACTGCAGTCAGGCGACATTGTCAAGATAAAGTGAAACAGATGAAGTGTAACCAATGCACCCTCTATTTTTTCTGAGTTTGCAGGCAATTTGTCTCAGTGTACAGTCACCTCACACACCACCTACCCCTTCCTCGACCCCACCCAGACCTGCCAGAGAGCCACTGTCAGCATCTCAGCCAGCCCAAATTGGTCCAAGGGGAAACCGGTAACTGCCTCATGATGCCCATCAGATGCCCACAGCTAACCAGAATAATTCAAATTAAAGCCCAAGGACCAATTTTGAATGCGTCATAACCCTCTGGCAACACTACCTGTGCGCTAACAAATTTGGCTCCAAAATCCAGGCCCAACGGAAATCTCCCCCATTCTCACTTTCATCAATGGTACATGCAGACACACGATATACCATATACATTAATCCCAACAGAAATCCCAACATATGTTGACTAAAGTTTTGACGATTTTAACAAATTAAAAAAAGAGCAGTGACTTTCTTTTACTTCAACTATTTTGAATTCATGAATTTATATACATTCACCTGCGCCATTATTCGCAGCTGCAAGAAAATCAGCGCTCATTCAGGAAATTAGTAAATCGCCATAGAGTGGACTAGCGAGGAGAAATATGATCCATTTGTTTATGGTTTCAGGGAGGGTATTGACAGAGGTGCAAAAGTCCCAGAAAATTATGGTATCGTGTAATAAATATTCTAACATATCATAATTTCCTGGAACCTTTGCCGTGTAGAACAAGCCCAATGCTGTAGATGTAGCCTCCAGGAAATTCACAGCCAATGCCTGTGTTGTTGACGATTAGAATTTATTGCATTTGATTGAGTTCACAGAGCCACGAACAGAAAGCAGAACAAGAGACATTCTTCCCAAAGATCGGTGCTGTTCTTGCAAAGTGATTAGCTTCCATCAAATATGAATACAAATTTTTATTATGTATGGGTTGAGTCATAGGCTGGACTTTTACGCCACCCCAACAAGCAGGCTGGTGGGGGGTGGTGGTGGCGTAAAATGGAGCGAGAGGCTCCCCTGACCCATTTACGCCTCCACTTTCATCGGGGGCGAAAAACCCGCCCGCCCCAGGCCAATCAAGGCCCTTAAGTGGCCACAGGGTGCCCAATGGATGGCCACCCCCAGCACCCAATGTCCCCACCCCTCCCAACCAACCACCCTTACCTCGCCAGGGCCCGAATGATTGCCCCCGGCGAGGCAATCAAAACTTACCTTTCCTCCCGGCTCCACGTCTTCTCTTTGGCTGGGCTGCAATCTCAGCAGTGGCCACTGCTCCCGGGGGCACTGCTGGGACTAAGAGCTGCCGGCCCGCTGATTGGCTGGGAGCTCACTAAGGTGGGACTTCCTCTCTCAAGCAGGTGGATGTCCTGCGCCGGAACCATAAAATACGGAACCTATCCCCAGGTGAGGCGAAAACTTTTATGTCGATGACCAGCTCCCATCCACCCACCATAAAATTCTGGCCATAGAGTTATTGCAGCACAGGAGGCTGTTGAGTCCATGCAGCTCTGTTACAGCAATCAACTCAGTCCCATTCCCCATCCAATTTCCTCTTAAAATTGATTGACCATCTCCACTTCTACCATCCCCGTCAGCAGAGTTCCAGCTCATTACCAGTCGCTGCGTAACAAAGTTCTTCCTCACATACCAGCTGCATCTCTTGCCCAAAACCTTAAATCTGTGTCCCCTAGTTATTGTACCATCAGCTTTTCTTTATCTACCTTTTCAAAACTTGTCATAAACACATCTAATCTCCCCTCAAACTCCTTTGCTCCAAGGAGAACAATCCCACCAAAAATCCCTCATTCCTGGAACCATTCTGGTAAATCTCCTCTGTACCCTCTGAAGGACCCTTACATCCTTCATAAAGTGTGGGGTGGCCAGAATGGGATGCAATGTTCTAGACGTGGCCTAAAGAGAGCTCAAGGGTTCAGCATAACTTCCCTGCTTTTGTACTCAATACCTCTATTTATGAAGCCCAAGATGCCACATGCTTTGTTAACTACTCTCTCAATATGCCCTGCTGCCTTCAAAGATCTATGCATATGAAGTCCTAGGTCCCACTATCCTTGCGCATTCTTTCGAACTGTGCCATTAAGCCCATATTGCCTCTCCCTAGCCCTTCTGCCAAAATGGATCACCTCACACTTCTCCATTAAATTCCATCTGCCATTTCTCTGCCCATTCTGGTAACTTATATCCTGTTGCAGTCGATTGGTATCATCGGCACATGTTGAAATTTTATTCTGTTTTCCGATATCCAAGTCCTAGCAATGAGCCTTGGGGAACACCACTGTCCACCATCCTTCAGTCTGAAAAACACCCATTTGCCACGACTCATTGTTTTCTGTCCTTAAGCCAATTTTTTTTATCCAAGTTGACACTGACCCTTCTACTCCACGAGCCTCGATTTTGTTAACCAGCCTTCGATGTGGTACTTTGTCAATCACTTTCTTAAAATCCACATAGACAACATCCATTGCATTCCCTTCAACAACCTTGTTACTTCAAACAATTCATTAGATTAGTCAAGCACGATTTACCTGTTACAAATCTGTGCTGACTCTTAATTAACTCAAATCTAAGTGCCTGTTGATTTTTGTTTGTAAAACCTTACCCACCACTGATGTTCAATTAACTGGCCTGTAGTTGTGAAGAGTATCCTTACACCCTTTCTTGAATTCAAGTGTCACATTTGCCACTCCAATCCTCTGGCACCTCCCCTGTATCTAAGATTGGAAGATTATGGCAAGCCCTTCTACTAACTCCACCCGCACTTCCTTTAGCAACCTGGGATGCAAGCCATCCAGACCAGGCGACTTGTACACTAAGCCTTTCCAGTACATCCTGCCTATCAATTTTCACCCCATCCATTACCTCCATCATCTCTCCACCTGATATTTTGTCAGCAACCTCTTCCTTGGTTAAACACTGATGCCAAGTGCTCAAGTATTCTAGCCCTACCCTGCACCTCTGAGCATACATCACCCTATTAGTCCCCAGTAGGCCCCACTCTACCTCTTACTACCCGCTTATGATTTACATGCCGGTAGATGATATTTGGGTTCCCTTTTATGTTAACTGCCATTCTATTTTCATTCCCTTTGCTAGTCTATTCTTCCTCTTCACTTCCCCTCTCAACTTGGCCTGATTATCACTTGAATTTCACCTGACATGCATCGGTTTTTGTTTCTTGTATTCTGTATCTCCCTCGTCATTCAAGAAGCCCTGGCTTTGGTTCCCTTACCTTTTTTCCCCCCTTGTTGGACTGTACCTAGCCTGTTTCAATAAGATCACCTCTCATCCTTCTAAACTTCAATGAATACAGACCCAATCTGTCCAACTTTTCCCCACTACAAGATCCTCTCCAGCCAAGAGCAAATGTCCCGAACCCTGGCATCGGAAAAGCAACAGAGCTTTCTGGACTCTCGTTCTTGACCGCAGAGAATGGTCTATCCCCTTGACAATAATGTCCCCTACGATCACTACATTCCTATTTTTCCCACTTCTTGAATGGATTCCTTGACCATGGCACCGTGGTTAATCTGCTCATCCACCCTGCAGCCCCCGCTCTCATCCATACAAGCTGAAAAGAACCTCAAACCTGTTGGACAATTGCAAGGGCTGAGGCTCCTCCACTTCCGTCTTTTTGATCCCTTTACCTGCCTCACTTGCAGTCACACCCTCCGGTCCCTGACCACTGACCAAATCAGAAGACACTATCCTCTGAAGTGTGATTACCTGGACGCTTTGTTCCAGAAGGCAACTTTCTCCCTCCCTGATGCATCGCAATTTCTGTAGCTCGGCCTCCAGTTCACTGGCTGAGCGGAAGCTCCGAGCCACAGATGCATATTCCAGATACGTTTGCCATGGATCACACTGGCATCCACCAGCTCCCACATACTGCAGTCGCAACACAGCACCTGCCCTGCCATCCTGATTAGTTATCTCAAACTGTTTTGGTCTCGTCCCTTCCCACTGCTGCTACTCTTTTAAACTCTCTGGGTCGCGCGCTCTCTCCTATATTTGCCTCAACTACTTCTTGGGGTTGAGAGTTCCACATTACCACTCTTTGCGCAAGACATTTCTCCTGATTTCTTTATTGGATTTATTGGTGCCTCCCTTATATTTCTGGCTTAGTTTTGGTCTCCCCCACAAGTGAAAACATTCTATTATGTCTATACCATCAAATCCTTCATAATCTTACAAAGCTGACTGGGTCACCTCTCAGCTTTTTCTTTTCCAAAGAACCCCAGCCTTTTCAATCTAATCTCTTGGTTCTGGTATCATCCGAGTGAATTTCTTTTGCAAATTCTCCAGTTCTTCTACATCCTTTTTCGAATATGGAGACCAGAACTGTGCAGAGTACTCTAAATGTGGTCTACCAACTTTCTATACAAGTTTAACGTAAACTTTTTGCCTTTTGAATTCTATCACTCTAGAAATGAAACAGGAGTGCTGGCAATTCTTTTTAATGACCTTATTAACCTGTGCCACTACTTAGTGACTTGTGCATTTGTACTTCGAGATCCTTTTGCTCCTCTACTCCATTTAGGCTATTATCCAAGAAATATGCTGCCTCCTTATTCTTCCTACCAAAATGCACCCATCATATTTATATTGCTGCAGTCTTCCTCCTTACTAACCATACTCAATATGGTGTCATGTGCAAATTTTGGTATAATACTTCTGATTTCAGAATTCGAGTCATTCATGTAAATCAATAACAGTGAACAAAGAAGGAGGAAGAAGAAAGAACAGTACAGCACAGGAACAGGCCATTCGGCCCTCCAAGCCTGCACCGATCTTGATGCCTGCCTAAACTAAAACCTTCTGCACTTCCGGGGACCGTATCCCTCTATTCCCATCCTATTCATGTATTTGTCAAGATGTCTCTTAAACATCGCTATCGTACCTGCTTCCACCACCTCCCCCGGCAGGAAGTTCCAGGCACTCACCACCCTCTGTGTAAAGAACTTGCCTCGCACATCCCCTCTAAACTTTGCCCCTCTCACCTTAAACCTATGTCCCCTAGCAACGGGCTTCTCCACCCTGGGAAAAAGCTTCTGACTATCCACTCTGTCCATGCCGCTCATAACTTGGTAAACCTCTATCATGTCGCCCCTCCACCTCCGTCATTCCAGTGAAAACAATCTGAGTTTATCCAACCTCTCCTCATAGCTAATGCCCTCCAGACCAGGCAACATCCTGGTAAATCTCTTCTGTACCCTCTCCAAAGCCTCCACGTCCTTCTGGTAGTGTGGCGACCAGAATTACTCGCAATATTCTAAGTGTGGCCTAACTAAAGTTCTGTACAGCTGCAGCATGACTTTCCAATTTTTATACTCTATGCCCCGACCGATGAAGGCAAGCATGCCGTATGCCTTAGACTACCTTATCCACCTGCGTTGCCACTTTCACTGATCTGTGGATCTGTTTGCCCAGATCTCTCTGCCTGTCAATACTCCTAAGGGTTCTGCCATTTACTGTATACTTCCCACATGCATTAGACCTACCAAAATGCATTACCTCACATTTGTCCGGATTAAACTCCATCTGCCATTTCTCAGCCCAAGTCTCCAACTGATCTATATCCTGCTGTATCCTCTGACAATCCTCATCACTGTCCGCAACTCCACCAACCTTTGTCATCTGCAAACTTACTAATCAGACCAGCTACATTTTCCTCCAAATCATTTATATACGTTTCAAACAGCAAAGGTCCCAGCACTGATCCCTGCGGAACACCACTAGTCACATCCCTCCATTCAGAAAAACACCCTTCCACTGCTACCCTCTGTCTTCTATGACAGAGCCAGTTCTGTATCCATTTTGCCAGCTCACCTCTGATCCCGTGTGACTTCACCTTTTGTACCAGTCTGCCATGAGTGACCTTGTCAAAGGCTTTACTGAAGTCCATATAGATAACATCCACTGCCCTTCCTTCATCAATCATCTTCGTCACTTCCTCAAAAAACTCAATCAAATTAGTGAGACATGACCTCCCCTTCACAAAACCATGCTGTCTCTCGCTAATAAGTTTGTTTGTTTCCAAATGGGAGTAAATTCTGTCCCGAAGAAACCTCTAATAATTTCCCTGCCACTGACGTAAGGCTCACCGGCCTATAATTTCCTGGATTATCCTTGCTACCCTTCTTAAACAAAGGAACAACATTGGCTATTCTCCAGTCCTCTGGGACCTCACCTGTAGCCAATGAAGATGCAAAGATTTCTGTCAAGGTCAAACTGTTGTGCAATATGGTATTACAATTCAAAAACACCCTCAAAGTTTAGAACATAGAACAGTGCAGCATAGTACAGGCCCTTCGGCCCACGATGTTGAGCCTACCCTTTAACCTACTCTAAGATCAAACTACCTACATACCCTCCATTCTGCTATCAACCATGTACCTATCCAAGAGTCGTTTAAATGTCCCTAATGTATCTGCTTCTATTACCACCGCTGGCAGTGCATTCCACGCACCCACCACTCTGTGTAAAGAACCTACCTCATGGATCATTTCAATCAAGGTTTAATCATTTAATTTAAATAAAAATAAATTGCTGGAAATACTCAGCAGGTCTGGCAGGATCTGTGGAGAAAGAAACCGTTAATGTTTAAGCTCTCTGAACTTTCATCAGAACTGGCAAAAGTTAGAAATGCAATTGGCTTCGAATAAGTACAAGGGGGGGGGCGGGCGGGTGGGGAAGGGGTGAAGAACAAAAGGGAAGGTGTGCGGTAGGGCAGAGGGCAGGAGAGAGAGAGATTGACAGAAAGCACTCTCTTTGCCTTTTGTTCTGTGACAAGAGCTGAAGGGACCGTTCCCTTGGCAGCACCTTGGTCCACCCCTCCATCATCCCAGACACCTCGTTCCCTTCCCATGACACCTTCCTATGCAATCGCAGGAAATTCAAAACGTGCCGTTTTACCTCCCTTCTCCATTCAAGGCCCCAAACACTCCTTCCAGGTGAAGCAGCGATTTACTTGTACTTCTTTCAATTTGGTATACTGTATTCGCTGTTCACAATGCTGTATTCTTTACATTGGGGACACCAAACGCAGATTGGATGGTTGCTTTGCAGAACACCTCCACTCAGTCCGCAAGCATGATCCCGAGCTTCCAGTCACCAGTCATTTTAATTCACCACCCTGCTGTCATGCCGACATTTGTCCTTGGCCTGCTACAGTATTCCAATGAAGCTCAATGTAAACTTGAGGAACAGTGTCTCATCCTCCGATCAGGCACATTAGTCTTCCAGATTCAGTATTGAGTTCAGCTATTTGAGAGCGCGATTGACATTTTAATTATTTATTTACCTACCGTGTGCCTGTCAAACTTGTTTCTCGTGTTTTGGCTTTTGGACAGAGCTGTTAATTGTTCTGCTATTAATACTCTCTGGACTAATGCTTTGTCTTTTACTACAACTATTAGCACTCTCTTTGCCTTTTGTTCTGTGGCACCTGTTAATCTCTCCTGGCGTCTGCCCAATACACACTTTCCCATTTGTTGTTCTTCACACCTTCCCCCTTTCACTTGCTCAAAGCCCATTCATTACATTTCTAACTTTTGCCAGTTCTGATGAAAAGGTCACAGACTTGAAACATTAACTCCGCTTCTCTTCACAGATGCTGTCACACCCGTTGAGTATTTCCAGCACTGTTTTTATTTCAGATTTCCAGCATCTGCAGTATTTTGATTTTATTGTAATGTTTAATCATTTAAAAGCTGGAACCTTCAAACTTTTAACACATGCTAAATGTATTAGTACATCATATACAAGTTCATGAGTTGTTCAATATGACAGCCAATTTCCATCGTCTCCTGGGTTGGAAACTAACCGTAAAACTTGACATTTTAAAGATTTAAAATTAAATAGTAGGGCGGCGCAGTGGTTAGCACCGCAGCCTCACAGCTCCAGGAACCCGGGTTCGATGCTGGGTACTGCCTGTGCGGAGTTTGCAAGTTCTCCCTGTGTCTGCGTGGGTTTTCGCCGGGTGCTCCAGTTTCCTCCCACATCCAAAAGACTTGCAGGTTGATAGGTGAATTGGCCGTTGTAAATTGCCCCTAGTGTAGGGAGGTGATAGGGAATATGGGATTACTGTAGGGTTTGTATAAATGGGTGGTTGTTGGTCGGCACAGACTCGATGGGCCGAAGGGCCTGTTTCAGTGCTGTATCTCTAAATAAATAAATAGTAACAGAAGTTTCATTTAGCAATAGAAAGAATGAATGAACTTGCAATGTCAGCATATCCGAGTTGGGTTCATACATAGCCTTTCATGTCTAGTAAAGGTATAATTAGTCTTTTTAAAATATTGATATTAGAACTTCAAAAGAGAAATGCAATCATATGCTTTACATATTTAGGAAGCAGATACCTGCTACTTCCTCTCTTGGGACTGACCAAATATTCATCAGGACATGGACTCAAGTAGAAACTGGCCTCCAAGACTACTCAATGCACGCCTGGGTTATAGATATGACTGCACCTTTATCTGACTGCATCGAGGAATTTGCTGACATATGCTACATGCCATCAGATGTCTCTTGCCAGTTAAGAAATAGAACTTCTTCCCATGACACGCTTTCCCTAGAGTACTTTTATGTACATTGGACGTTCCTTCTATTATAATCGGTTAGTTTCTGAATCGATTCCTACAGTGATAACTGGGTTGAGATTTTTTTTTAAATTTAAACTTCAGGATACATCCTTGATGGATGCTGTTTAACCTCTATCTAGCACAAAAAAAACCTCAGGTTTAACTTCATTTGTTTGCATGTGTAACACTTTTTTTGGGGGTACAGCATGGTTTCATATACTGTTGGGTAATCTATGAACCAAATTCAAGTAAATTTTTCTGGTGGTTTGGTGGGAGTGCACTACCCAGGGTGGAATTGAGATAGGAGTTAGAAGTTCCCAGGTAGTGGCTGATTTCAACTTGGAAGCTAGAACTGACCTCAGCAGCTCAGGACTAGGAGGGGGAAGATTTAGTCAAGGTTTCTACTGCTGATTACTGCAGCCTTACACAGTTTGCAACTCATTGCATTTTCATGAAAATGCCTGTTCAAATAGCTAACAATATCCAGCTTTAATACCAAAGAACTAAAGCTGTGGAAAGTGCATAGGTAGACAATAGAGGGGCAAAATTAGGCTTTGCGGAGATGTTGGGTGACCTGTTGACACCCACTGTTCAGGTTTGCAAGTATAGCAACTTGGGTGAGGCAACAATGGGTGCCCAATGCCTGTAGGCCAGCATGAATGAGGTTGTGAAATGGGAATAGGGGTCAGAAGAGTTTTAAAAAATAAATCTGGTCAATTAGTCATTTAAATGCTTTCATAACATGGGCCAAAATTCAGCCTGTTGAAATGTTATCAGATGAAGCGTGAGCTTGCATTCCATTTCACCTTTGTAACCAAACACAGCATCTGAATTAGCTGCATTTCAGCTAGATATCATTCCAAAATTGGACAGAATTTGTTTCAAATGCAACTTATTCTAAATAGTCTAGAACCTTGATTCTATGTATAGTGTAATAAAAAAAAAATCAGAATATTCTAAGTAATACAGAAGAATGTTTTAAAAACAAACCAAAGGCAATTCAAAATGTGAACTTCTGAATCACAATTTGTAGTTCTTTGCTGAATAATGCAAAACAGCCAGTGTTAACAGCAAATTAAAGCTGTGGATCATGAGCAAATTCATGAAATGATTTAAATATACAATTATGTCAATCATAGGATGACTGGAGAACAAACAACATCCAGAGCTTTTATCTATGAAGAGCTCAATTGCCTTTTTATTTTAAAACCTCTTTGGTTTCCCACTGAGCTATTATATCCCGGTGTTCAGGCAGGAGACTGGGGTAAGATTTTGAATGCAGATTTCTGTATTTAATGTTGCTACATATTCACAGCTGCTGTTGGAGACCAGATTGTTTAGGGTGAATAATGTTTTTTCTTCCTTCTGCCTCTTTGCCCTCTTGAAAATAAGAGGGATGTCAGCTTTAAATTTATATTGGAATATTTTTAAACTAATTCTTATTACTTCCTTCTTTTCTTTAAGTAGAATTTGATATACTGAATGAGAGAGAGAGAAAAATGCAAAACTGTTCATTATACTTAGTCAAATAATCAACTTAACTCATGGATTAAGTAATTTTGATCTCTACAAACATGGTTTTGTGAAGGGGGTGGGGTGGTCAGAATATAAGATTGCATGGCACTGAAAATGGCCACTGCTTAAAGTAGTTATTCTGTACCGTTGTTACCAATGAATGAAGCACTTTCTGTACAAACCTTTGTTCATAAGAACACAAATAGGAGCAGAAATAGGCCATTCAGCCCCACAAGCCTGCCCCACCATTCAATAAGATAGTGGCTGATCTGTCCCAGGCCTCAACTCCTCTTCCAGGCCTCAACTCCTCTTCCAGGCCTGTTCCACATAACCCTTGACTCCGAGATTTTAAAAAATCTAAACTACCTCCTCAAATAAATTTAGTGATCTAGCCTCCACAACTCAGAATTCCAGAGATTCACCACCCTCTGAGAAAAGAAATTCCTTTGCATCTCAGTTTTAAACGTGTGACCCCCTTATCTTGTAACTATGTCCCCTAGCTCGAGATTCCCCCACCAGTGGAAACATCTTCTCAACATCTACCCTGTTAAGCCCCCTTAAAATCTTATATGTTTCTACAAGATCACCTCTCATTCCTCTAAACTCCAATGAATAAAGGCCTACTCTGTTTATCCTATTCTCGTTAAGACACAGGAATCAGCCTAGTCAACCTTTTCTGAACTGCCTCTAATGCTAGTATATCCTTCCTTAAATACGGGGACCAAAACTGTACGCAGTACTCCAGGCGTGGCCTCACCACACCCTGTACAGTTGTAGCAAGACTTTCCTATTTCTAAACTCTAACCACCTAGCAATATAGGCCAAAATTCCATTTGCCTTCCTAATTACTTGCTGCACCTGCATGCTAACTTTGCGTTTCATATACAACACCCAAATCCCTCTGTAATGCTGTATTTTGTATTCCTTCTCCATCTAACTAATCTGCCTTTTTATTCTTCCCAAAGTGGATGACCTCACTTTCCCACATTGAACTCCATCTGCCAAGTTTTTGCCCACTCACTTAACCCATCTAAATCCCTGCACAGATTCGGGTCCTCATCATAACATGCCTTCCCAACTATTTTTGTATAGTCAGCAAATTTGGATACACTACGCTCTATCCCTTCCTCGAAGTCATTAATATAGATAGTAAATAGTTGAGACCCTAGGACCGATCCTTGTGGCACCCCACTAGTTATGACTTTCCAATTTGAAAAAGACCCATTGATCCTGACACTTGTATTAGCCAATCCTCAATCCATGCCAACACATTACCCCCAATACCCTGAGCTCTTATTTTGTGCAGTAACCTTTTATGTGGCACCTTATTGAAGGCCTCTGAAAATCTAAGTACACGAAAATCTAAATACCCCTTTATCCACTCTGCTTGTTACATCCTCAAAGAACTCGAACAAATTTGTCAAACAGGATTTCCTTTTCAGAAAACCATGTTGACTCGGATTGCATTGTGTTTTTCTAAATGTCCTACTTCTTCCTTAATAATGGACACCAGCATTTTCCCAATGAGACGTTAAATTTGGTCTATAGTTTCCTGCTTTCTGTCTCCCTTCTTTCTTGAATAGGGGTGTCACATTAGCAGTTTTCCAATTTGCTAGTACCCTACCAAAATCCAGTGAGTTTTGGTATATTATGACCAATGCCTCCACTATCTCTGCAGCCACTTCCTTTAAAACCCTTGGATGCAGGCCATCAGGCCCTGGCGACTTGTCTGCCTTTAGTCCCAGTTTGTTAAGCACCTTCTCCCTCGTGATAAAGAGATTGTTACAAGTTCCTCCCTCCCATTTATACCCTGCTCATCTATTATTGTTGGCATGTTTTTAGTGTCGTCCACCATGAAGACTGATGCAAAATATTGGTTTAAGTTATCTGCCATTGCCCTGTCCCCTGTTATTAATTCCCCAGTCTCATCCTCTAAAGGGTCCCACACTTACTTTAGCTACTTTCCTTTTTATATACCCATAGAAGCTCTTACTGTTTGTTTTTATATTTCTTGCCAATTTACTCACAATTGTCTCTCTCTATTAGTTTTTTAGTTATCTGCTGCTGGTTTCTAAAAAAAAAATCCCAATCCTCTGACCTATCATGGGCCTTGGAAAAACTGCCCCCACAGAATTATCCATTATTTTATTTCTCCTTTCTTTGATCCACCATTGGCAACTATGCCATTAGCCACCATTCTCTGAAATACCCATCCCTCCTCCTTTACGTCACCCTCCTAGTATCACCACCTTTGGCTCAGCAACTTTTTTTTTTTTAAACTGTACCTTGGTGAAGTACCTTGATAGATTGTTCTATGTTAGTTAAAGATGCTATATAAATGTAAGTTATTTTTGCGATGGTTAAATGACTTGCAAGCTGCTAAAGACTACTGGAAATAAAACAAAACATTCACAATAGGCCTTGCTAAACAGATAGTCCCAATGGGGTGCTAACATGGACTGTCCTAAAGGGTCACTAACTGTGGCCTCCTGCCACCAGTGTTCCCTCCCACCTGCCAGCTAGGCTGTCCATTTGGCCAGCTGACAGGCAAGATGGAGAGCGACATGATGTTAATGAGGCCCTGGCATTAAGATTGGTAGGGCTTTTGCGTCCCCAGTTCTTTGGTCATTTTCAGCATCACTTGCTAATACTGGGGCCAATGCTTTAGTAACTGAATATGAATATTCTTCCTCGGCTACTCCATTTTTAATGCCCCATGTCCATAGCCCCCCATCCTACCTTTTTCGAAATGAAATCTGAGGTTCATAATGGCAGGATACGCTTTTGTAGATCAGAGTATCGCAGTGCGCAAGATGCCTTCCCCAAGTTCCTGTATTTTTTTTTTGGGTTGCCAGCATGAATATATGGTTTTGAAGCACAGGTAAAAACCCAGATGGTGTATTGAGCCTGTCCTGTACCACCACGGTGTCATTTATGCACCATCATCCACTTGATCCCTCAACTATACAATCCCCGAGTAAAAGCAATTGAACTCTAGGCAATTTTGTTAAATTCTGGAAAATTCTTTTCCAACCCCCTTGAATATAATCAAACAAATTCCAGGAGAGCACATGACTCAGACAAATCTCTTCCCAATACCCACCTAACTTCAATACCTAGTTACATTAGCCATACTAAGGAACTTTCCCAGCTCCATTTAGAATGTCTGCAGCAAACCGCCTAGTGGTAACTTGTCCCATAGATTGATAACTAAAGAGAAATGCCTCCTGGAAGCTGACCTAGTATTGTGTACAAAATCTATATTCATCTCTGGTCCTCCCTGACCAATTTAGCTCAAATTTCCTAGGAAATTAATATTTTCATTATTTTAAAGGCTTAAATCAAAAATAAATCAAAATGTACCCTTTTCTACAGCAAGAGTCAAGTTCACTATGCTAATTATGGCATTTAAACTAGGAATCAATCCAGTGGCCTCAAATGAATTGTTTCCAGGGCCTTCAACACCTACTAAATGAGGGGACCAAAAGTGAACTCAACATCCTTGCAATACATCCTAAATATATTTGTCAAAGCCTCATGACAATACTCCAATACCCTGTTCTTCTGCTCAATAAATTTGAGCATAGTGTATATATGCTTTGATATCTGCATTGCGAGCATGATATTTAACTATTAAATGACAACTGTCAAATGCAGGCGCATTTCACATTTTATCGAGATAGACCTGTAATCTATTTTCTCATCTAAGGTTCTTGTAACCACACACATCTTTGTATTATCTGGAAACATGTGGTCAATTATTCCCAGAACATCATGCAGATCATTGATAAAGTTGAAGTGCAACAGCCCCAACACCAAGATTTCTACAGGACGCAACAAATAACTTGGAAAAACATTCGCTCATGGGATGTGGATGTCGCTGGCTAGGCCAGTATTTATTGTCCATCCCTAATTGCCCTCGAGAAGGTGGTGGTGAGCTATCTACTTGAACTGTAGTCCTTGGGGTGTAGGTATCTCAACAGTGCTGTTAGGAATGGAGTTCCAGGATTTTGACCCAGCGGCATTGAAGGAATGGAGATATAGTTCCAAGTCAGGATGGCGTGTGACTTGGAAGGGAACTTTCCATGATGGCATGGTGGTGTTCCCATGCATCTGCTACCCTTGTCCTTCATGGTGATAGAGATTGCAGGTTTGGAAGGTGCTGTCAAAGGAGTCTTGGTGAGTTGCTGCAGTGCAGCAACTAATCCCCATGGAGAGCTACCATTAATAATAATCTGTCTACAAGAATGCAAACAGTTCCTTACCTAACCCAAAATCTGCCTACTAATCCTACAAGATTCAACATTATCTAGGAGCCTTTTGTGCCACAACTTGTCAAGACTTAGTGAAAAATCAAGATACACACCGTCAACCCTGCAACATGTATAATAAAAAACAAAGTGCTGGAAATACGCATGTCTGGCAGCATCTGGAGAGAGAAACAGTTAATGTTTCAGGTCTGTGACCTTTCATCAGAACTCTTGACATATGTACCCCGACCTGGTAGCTTCCTCAAAAAATTCAACTGTATTATCGTTAATAAAATTTTTAATTGCATTAGTTATCTGCGATTTAGTATTACTATTGGAGAGGTTGCAGAACAGTCAATAATTGACTATCTTTTGGTCCTATCCTTTAAGCTGGTCATAATGGGCCACAGATTCCCTATAGATGGCGCCAGATTCAAAGTCACATGAGAATAGGGGAAAATCAGCACTCTGGAGCCCATTTAATCTTCATGGGGAGCTTTTCTTGGCCAGCAACCTTCACTAAACCCCAAAATCCAGGCTCTTACAAAGTGACTGCACGCATATTCCTGCCTCCTCTGTTCAAAGATGTGTTAAAAAGATAGTACTATTCACATCTGTGAAGGCATATTTCTACATATGCACCAAGACTTCCTTGCAAACTCCTTGAGCTGGTTCAAATGACAATCATTGACAGAATAAAACTGAGTCAATCTGTCCATCCATATTGGGTCAAAAATTGTTTGCGTACATGAGTAGCCAGGTCTCATTTTAAATAGTGCATTTAAGGCCACTTGTAGGAAAAACAAAATGACATGTTCGGAGAAATTAGTGCTCCAAATTATGGTAGTGTGTCCCAATATAGTTCTAGAGCACAAAAAGCAAATTATAGAAGTTTAGCTATTTCTGATCAAGAGTTTTGTGTGCCCAGAGGAAAGTATTACCGGAGGTAACAAATAAGTCTACAGAAAAAAAAAGGTGTTTTCAACCTTGCATACAGATCAGGCATTATCTTGACAACAGTCCCAACTAACGAAAACATACTGGTCATCAATAGAATAGTTACTTTCTTTCCTTTATGGCCTCTTACCTTAGTTCCTATTAGTAGTAACATGGAGAATCACTTCATGCTCCAGCAACTGGGTTAAGATTGCCACCAGCTAAAATTTCACACCCAACCTTAAACATAACAGTCAGGAGACCTTTATCCCTAAAGAAACTCATTCTCAAAGATGTGAGGATAGTGATCCAATATACTGTGCCACCCAATTCTTTTGTACTCTTCACTCCTTCTAGCACTGGATCATTTCTTAATCATGTCAAAACATTTATAATACACTAAGAGTTTAAAGAACCTTCAAGGAGCAGCACTTGTGTTTTTATATGATTAGATTAGAGATACAGCACTGAAACAGGCCCTTCGGCCCACCGAGTCTGTGCCGACCATCAACCACCCATTTATACTAATCCTACACTAATCCCATATTCCTACCAAACATCCCCATCTGTCCCTATATTTCCCTACCACCTACCTATACTAGTGACAATTTATAATGGCCAATTTACCTACCAACCTGCAAGTCTTTTGGCTTGTGGGAGGAAACCGGAGCACCCGGAGAAAACCCACGCAGACACAGGGAGAACTTGCAAACTCCACACAGGCAGTGCCCAGAATCGAACCCGGGTCCCTGGAGCTGTGAGGCTGCAGTGCTAACCACTGCACCACTGTGCCGCCTTTTCTATAATAATTATTGAATACAATATGACAATACACTAATTTTATAAAGTTAATTGATATATCAGTAACCAAGTTCAAACAAACCAACCAATCAAGGAATCCAAGTCACCGGATTAATCTGCTTAATCCCCATTAAACAGCAATTGGAGTCATTTCCCAATTGCTTTAAAAAAAACATTGAGGAAGAGTGAGGTTAGAGGGGCAAACTGGAAGTACAAGCCTGGAATTACCCATATGGCAAGGTCTTGACTGCTCCATAAAGGGAAAAAAAAAATCAGAAAGGCAACCCACACTGGGCCACTATTGTTCACCTCCTAATGGAAATTTGCAGAGCAACATTGGTGTGGCCGAAGAATATGCATCCTTCTTTCATCTCAGTTTGGAGAGGGGGTGGAGAGTGTGGATAGCATGTGCTGAGAGCAGAATGGGGTGGTGGGTGGGGTGGCGAGGCTGCTGCCAGTGTTTTATTGCTTTTGTGAACTCTGAGCAATTGTCTTTCTACAATGAGTTCTATCCACATCTTCAATGATTTACTCATAATGGAAGACAAGTCCAGTGTTTTTTTGATGTGGTCATAATCTTCTTGTTGCAGCATTGATAATATTTAACCAGCCACACCAGCTTTCTCCCATTATGGCAAAACGCCGAGTTGCGTCTCCAATTACATCATCCTGGTACCCACTGTTCCTAACCATACTAGTACTCCTGACACACAATCACACTGAACGGTTTGAAGGCTAGGATAGACTTAACGTTCCTCCATCACAGCCACTCTTAGAAACTGCTACAAAATGGCAAGTGTATTTCAACTGCCTCAGGACTGTACTAAACTGCACCAAGTTTCAAAACAAACGGTTCCACGTTTAATCTTAGATTTCAGTAAATTAAGAATAGAATGCCTCAGTAATGGAAACCATCTCAGTGGCAGACTTGTTTTTCAAACTTGTGCTTTATGCAGTATCACCTTACTCAAATGATTCAGATGAAAAGGACATCGGCCTGAAATGCTAACTTTGTTTCTCCCTCTCTCCACAGATGCTGCCTGACCTGCTGAGAATTTGTGGCATTTTCTATTTTTAACTCAATGATTTGTGCTTTAATATTTAGTTTATTCTCAACACAATTATTTGTATGACTGGGAACACCATTTCAATTTATGATGTGCTAACAACTAAAGTTAAAGCAGCTTTCAAGAGGCTTTAATTTGTTTTATAAAATAAAAACTGTTTCATAAAAAGCAGCAATTCCGCTCATTGTGCGCTTACATTTCCAGCCCATCATTGGCTTGAGCATTTGGGAGCAATCTTAACTGGATTTGGGATGCACATTATGCTTAAGTATTAACATCCAGCAATGCAAAAGGTATTACATTCACCTCCATGCGCAATTCTTCTATCCTATTTCAAGAGCATGTCTAGGGGCATTGTCTATCTGAAATAAAAGCGACATTTTTTGGACGCTGATCCTCCTGTCTGCATTGAGTTTATCCATCAATTCTAAAAGGAAATTAGAGACAACTTTTTAATATGTTGACAGCCTCCTTCTCATCCAGGTACAAAGGCTAAATTGCACATGAACTTCAGCTCAAACACCCTTCTATAAAACTCAACCCAAAAGGAGAAAATAAATTTACACACAGATTATGGTCATAATATTGAGTTAGGCAAGTTTACACGTGACAGAGGTTCTAACACAGACTCTTGGTCAAGAACTGGGGTTGGAAAAAAACGACACTATGTTGATACCATAAGGCTCAAAGAAATCATCACTCCTGGAACATCCATGAGCAAGGCAATACTATGAACTAAATTTAAAGTATATATTGACACCACCAATGCACATCAGAAAATTACTGATGCATTGCACAATTTATCAGGTTCAATGGAAGAGGAAAAAAAACACCAGCACCTGCAATTTATCACTACATAATGGCAACGGGTAAGAAATTACTTCCCATATTCCAACAGGCAGACTCCGAATAATGACTAGATCACATAATAATCTGAAGGCAACTTGTTATCTCCTTATTAAAAGGTAGCCCAGTTACCATTTAAAAATGTGTGCGTGCATGCGTTTCATAAATCATGAAACTAATTTTTCCTTTGTGAACTGAAGAATTACAACAGCAAGGACTTTCTTTAAAAAAATCATGTAATCTTAAACAGTCACAAGTTGGAACATCATACTGCAACTATGCTGTTAAGTTGGAAGGGCATAATATTTGTCCATGCCAAAATCAATCTGTGTAGTATTTTCAGTACAAGAAAAATTACTTGTGCACTTTTACAAAATGCAACCTGCAACAAATTGTATTCGGCCATCACTCTCAATAAAATGTTATTCAAATATTTGCAAAGCATTGTAAAGAGAATTCAAACAGAATACTGGCTGCTGAACCAAAAGTCACTCAACATAGTCACTGACATCTCCCATAGGTGCTTCAATGTACAAAATATCCAATACACAGACACGCCATAGTCATTCAAACACCAGATCTACTTTCACAAAGTAAAAATATACATCCTCCATTGTTTTCAGGGTACTGAAACATTTAATTGATTTCTTTCACAAGTTAATTGTTCACAGGATACATTTTGACAATGTTAATAATCCTTGTGCAAGGATGTGCTGATGTTCTAAAGATCATCCTAAAAACACACCACATAAACCTTACAAAGCAATGCAAATGAAATTAGATAATTACCTGAAAAATCCAAAACAGACAGCATTAAACTAACAGTGCAAGCTGAGTTTGTTTTCAACGATTTATGCCATCACACTGGAAAATGTAGGGTGGAACTCAGTCCTCCTCCCTAGAGTGTTTTTGTATCGCCAAGTATTTGTGTGGCCAATCGATAGGAGGCTCAGCTACACACTCGTTGCCTGATCAGGTGTCTCAACAGCAGCACAGTACAATAATTAATAACTTCTGTACTCCTGACAAAAAGAAAATTTCCCAGGCAGAAAGAATGCTAATGTGATTGTATGGTTAAACATGGTGCCAAAAGTGCTGCTGCTCTTCCCCCTGCCCGCTAGCAATCTAACTGATGTCTGACCTACCTATTGATAAAGTAATGTACCCACATCATTGAGAGATAATCATTGCCCACAGCTGCTTGGCATTTTCCATAAAGCAATAGCATTCAGCAATTAAGACAAGATGCAAATGCACTGTTGTGCTGCAGATTACAAAAGGTGCCTGCAGAAGAGGGAAAACAATAATAAAGATGGGTATTTTATGGCTACAAATTTCATGCATGTGCCCAGCACTTTAGTGAACAATTAGTCAATGACCAATTACAAAGTCATTAGCGGAGAATAGCAGGTGTTTGCCAGTAAGTGAGCCAACAGCTTTGTCTCAATGAACAGAAATGCAAAAGACAGAAGTTCTGCCTGGCTTAGAGCAAACAAAAAGTGGGTTCACAAATCTTAGTGCTAATTTCAACACCCTTCAGTTTATCACTGGGGTATTCACTATACTGCCTAATCAGTTTAAAGCAAAGAAACCATTCATGTCATTTATACTGCAATGGGAATTTACATAAATTAAGAGATGCCTTCCAAAAGAGAAAATGAAGTACAATGGAGCAGAACACAAGAAGCTAGTGAAAAACTTAAATTTTCATGAAAGGTCAAAGCTAACTTGTTCATTCCAGTTCAGTTTATCTATATCGATATCGATATCGATATCGATATCGATATCGATATCGATATCGATATCGATATCTATATCGATATCTATATCGATATCTATATCGATATCTATATCGATATCTATATCGATATCTATATCGATATCTATATCTATCAATCATTTTAAAACTCTCAATTCCTTTGGAATCAACATGATTACAGCTGTACTGTGTGTGCAGCTGTAAATTTTCCTAGATCGAAGAAATACTGAAAGGGTTTGCAGTAAACAAATGATTAGCAACACAATCACTGGGCCTTCCAGACTATCCACAGTAATTAGACATTGAAGGAACACTATTAATAGCATGAAAACAAATTTCAGTATTATCCTCGAATACAGAAAGTTGTATATTCTGGTACCCATTCATGCAGAATAGAATTAGATGTTACCGATATACAGAAATTGTACCTACCTTTTAAAAAACATACTCTGCAATTAAACCGCCCATTTCAATAGTCTAGGCATCCACAGAGACGTACATCTACTCATAGTAACCTTTTAAAGTGCTTTTTAAAGAAAAACAGGACTTCACTTCCATTTTCCCCTCATGAATGAGCTGTGCAGTGCATTTTTTTTTTTTAAAGAGGCAATCTGCAACTCCGTCAGGCCCCTAAAGTCACTACAACTACTTCAACTGAAGGAAATTACCTCATGAAGGAATTTCAGAGCAAATTTAAATAAATACATTTCCTGAAATAATTTACCTGACCGTTATGCAAAGACCAACTCCATGCAAATTGCAGTGTGCTGGTACAAACCTGGCAAAGGGAGGGACGCAGTGGTTGGAAACAAACCGCGCAAGGACAATTAAAACATAAATGAATGTCAGACTAGTATTACCTTGAGCCTTTTGTCTCAAAACAGAACTCTGAAGCTTTGACCGATGCCTAGACATACTTAAATCAATGGACCCTGTCACATTTCATCTGTGCAACATGAAAAGGTGACTTTATAAAAATTGTGACTTGCACATTATGAAAGTTTTCCAGTAGTTTTGCCAGTTGTCTGGAAATTGTTTTATTCCACTTGGGTGAAAACCACCAGACGCGGACACATCTGATTTGTATTCTGCCAGTGAGTCAATCCTGGTATGAATACACATAACAAAGAGCTAATCATGGTCATGCTTCTAAAAAAGGAAATAATTCTTACATATTCCATACTAGAAAGACCTCTGCCAATGAATAAATTGAGGTTCTTACAGTACACTAGTCAATCATTTACAATTAGTCTTTCATGTTTCATCAGCATCCCAATTTTTGAAGTGCACGTTCTACTGCCCCACATCCATCAATGCAACCTCATGCAAAATCTAAAGTACACATGACATAACATTTTCCCAATCACTTTTGATGATTTCAGTCTAGCACATTCGTAACTATGATTCATGAGGAAGGTGCATGTTCTGCAAAGTTCTTTAAATAAATGCACATAACAGGATGGTCAGTTGTTAAGCATTTCTCTGACCTTGCCCCCACTCAGGAGCTCAGAGGTTATACAGAAACTGTGGGATAAGAGTGTGTAGGCTTAGTATCCTGAATATTGACACTTCCTGAATACTGACAAGTTAACATTAAAATTAAGTCAGTTTTATTTTTTATTTAATTTAATTTAGATATACAGCACTGAAACAGGCCCTTCGGCCCACCGAGTCTGTGCTGACCATCAACCACCCATTTATACTAATCCTACATTAATCCCATATTCCTACCACATCCCCACCTTCCCTCAATTCCCCTACCACCTACCTATACTAGGGACAATTTATAATCGCCAATTTACTCATCAACCTGCAAGTCTTTGGCTGCAGGAGGAAACCGGAGCACCCGGCGAAAACCCACGCTGTCACAGGGAGAACTTGCAAACTCCGCACAGGCAGTACCCAGAATTGAACCTGGGTCGCTGGAGCGGTGAGGCTGCGGTGCTAACCACTGCGCCACCCCAATTACCTGCAGGTTCTCTATACATGTGTAGATGCTATATTTCATGGTTGGTGTTCTTGACCTATCTGAACTAAAAGCTATCATAACTGTCTCAAAATATTAAAATACATTGTTTATTGTTGCAACTATAATAGAACCAGCACAATTCTGATGAAAACGGATGTAAACCTTTCATAAGTTGATTGCATTTCTAGCATTTTCTGATTTATTTTGAATTTCAGCCACTGACTTTTTTCCTCAACTGTAGTTACCACATGCAATGTTTCACACAAGCTGAAATGGAATGCATGGCAATATTGGGAGGGGGAAACTGGCAGGAGCAGTGAGCAATAAGCACTTTCAACATTTCTTTCATTCCAGTATCCATGGAAAATTTTAACGGCAATTTCAAATAGAAAAGCCCAGTGACTGATCAGGCCAAAACTGTTGTGTAACCTTCAACAGCTGTCATCCTTTTCACCAAGTTGCTTTCTAACATAGACCAATAGGTGTGAACAGCAGTGAGTGAAAGGAATGCCTTGTGTCCCTGATTCTGGGGCAATTAAAATTTGCTTTAAATGAACAAAACAGATTGAACAGATGTATGCCTGTTCAGAAATCCTCAAACTGCAGACAACAGCTTTGTTGTCAAATCCCTACCTACAAAACTAAAAGCACAATGGTGAACAATTACAAACAGCCATTTGATTAGATGGCAAGTAGGATTCAAATCCCAGAAGAGTCCTATGCCCTTATTAAACTCCATGCTATTTGTCAAGATGCCTCTCAAACGTAGTTATTGTACCTGCTTCCACCACCTCCCCCAGCAACAAGTTCCAGGCACTCACCACCCTCTGTGTAAAGAACTTGCCTCGCACATCCCCTCTAAACTTTGCCCCTCGCACCTTAAACCTATGTCCCCTAGCAACGGGCTCCTCCACCCTGGGAAAAAGCTTCTAACTATCCACTCTGTCCATGCCGCTTATAACTTTGCAAACCTCTATCATGTCGCCCCTCCACCTCCGTCGTTCCAGTGAAAACAATCTGAGTTTATCCAACCTCTCCTCATAGCTAATGCCCTCCAGACCAGGCAACATCCTGGTAAACCTCTTCTGTACCCTCTCCAAAGCCTCCACATCCTTCTGGTAGTGTGGCGACCAGAATTGCAAGCAATATTCTAAGTGTGACCTAACTAAAGTTCTGTACAGCTACAGCATGACTCGCCAATTTTTATACTCTATGCCCCGACCGATGAAGGCAAGCATGCCGTATGCCTTAGACTACCTTATCCACCTGCGTTGCCACTTTCAGTGACCTGTGGACCTGTACGCCCAGATCTCTCTGCCTGTCAATACTCCTAAGGGTTCTGCCATTTACTGTATACTTCTGACTTGCATTAGACCTTCCAAAATGCATTACCTCACATTTGTCCGGATTAAACTCCATCTGCCATTTCTCCGCCCAAGTCTCCAACCGATCTATATCCTGCTGTATCCTCTGACAATCCTCATCACTATCCACAACTCCACCAACCTTTGTGGCGTCCGCAAACTTAGTAATCAGACCAGCTACATTTTCCTCCAAATCATTTATATAAACTACAAACAGCAAAGGTCCCAGCACTGATCCCTGCGGAACACCACTAGTCACAGCCCTCCATTCAGAAAAGCACCCTTCCACTGCTACCCTCTGTCTTCTATGACCGTGCCAGTTCTGTATCATTTTGCCAGCTCCTCTGATCCCATGTGACTTCACCTTTTCTATCAGTCTGCCATGAGGGACCTTGTCAAAGGCTTTACTGAAGTCCATATGGATAACATCCACTGCCCTTCCTTAATCAATCATCTTCGTCACTTCCTCAAAAAACTCAATCAAATTAGTGAGACATGACCTCCCCTTCACAAAACCATGCTGCCTCTCACTAATAAGTTCATTTGTTTCCAAATGGGAGTAATTCCTGTCCCGAAGAATCCTCTCTAATAATTTCCCTACCACTGACGTAAGGCCAACTGGCCTATAATTTCCTGGATTATTCTTACCACCCTTCTTAAACAAAGGAACAACATTGGCTATTCTCCAGTCCTCTGGGACCTCACCTGTAGCCAATGAGGATGCAAAGATTTCTGTCAAGGCCCCAGCAATTTCTTCCCTTACCTCCCTCAGTATTCTGGGGTAGATCCCATCAGGCCCTGGGGACTTATCTACCTTAATGCTTTGCAAGACGCCCAACACCTCCTCCTTTTTGATAATGAGATGACTGAGACTATCTGCACTTCCTTCCCGACGCTCATCATACACCAAGTCCTTCTCCTTGGTGAATACTGATGCAAAGTACTCATTTAGTACCTCGCCCATTTCCTCTGGCTCCACACAGATTCCCTTCTCTGTCCTCAAGTGGGCCAACCCTTTCCCTGGTTACCTTCTTGCTCTTTATATACGTATAAAAAGCCTTGGGATTTTCCTTAATCCTGTTTGCCAATGACTTTTCATGACCCCTTTTAGCCCTCCTGACTCCTTGCTCAAGTTCCTTCCTACTGTCTTCATATTTCTCAAGGGATTAGTCTGTTCCTAGCCTTCCAGCCCTTACAAATGCTTCCTTTTTCTTTGACGAGGCTCACAATATCCCACGTTATCCAAAGTTCCCGAAACTTGCCAAACTTATCCTTCTTCCTCACAGGAACATGCTGGTCCTGGATTCTAATCAACTGACATTTGAAAGACTCCCACATGTCAGATGTTGATTTACCCTCAAACAGCCACCCCTAATCTAAATTCTTCAGTTCCTGCCTAATATTGTTATAATTAGCCTTCCCCCAATTTAGCACCTTCACCCGAGGACTACTCTTATCCTTATCCATAAGTACCTTAAAACTTATGGAATTATGGTCACTGTTCCCGAAATGCTCCCCTACTGAAACTTCGACCACCTGGCCGGGCTCATTCCCCAATACCAGGTCCAGTACGGCCCCATCCCTAGTTGGACTATCTACATATTGTTTCAAGAAGCCCTCCTGGATGCGCCTCACAAATTCTGCCCCATCCAAGCCCCTAGCACTGAGTCCCAGTCGATATAGGGGAAGTTAAAATCACCCACCACTACAACCCTGTTACCTTTACATCTTTCCAAAATCTATCTACATATCTGCTCCTCTACCTCCCGCTGGCTGTTGGGAGGCCTGTAGTAAACCCCCAACATCGTGACTGCACCCTTCCTATTCCTGAGCTCCACCCATATTGCCTCGCTGCATGACCCGTCCGAGGTGTCCTCCCGCAGTACAGCTGTGATATTCTCCTTAACCAGTAATGCAACTCCCCCACCCCTTTTACATCCCCCTCTATCCTGCCTGAAGCTTCTAAATCCTGGAACATTTAGCTGCCAATCCTGTCCTTCCCTCAACCAAGTCTCCGTAATAGCAACATCATAGTTCCAAGCTCTAAATTCACAGCCCAGGGCATTGAGGCTAATTGTATGTTTTAACAGCTGCCTGGGCAGAGATTAGCTGAATCAGTACAGACTGGAGATTGAACCCACAACTTTCAGTCCATTGTGGCTCAGTACCTTGGGCTGTCAGGGGAGCTCTAATTTCTCACTGTGCATCAGTTGACCTCCAATCCAGTACAGAAGCTCCACATTCCTAAAACTACAGTCAAAAATATAATTTACACTTCCTTCGCTCACTGACTTTTCAAGCTATGTTTAAACTAGCACTTTTAATTGACAGTTTTGTTACATAATTATATTCCACCCATATCAGGATTGTTGCTGCCTCTTCTGTATTCTTCTCAGCCACCTCGATCTTTTTGTCTTCAAAGGCTAAACAAAGTAGAATCTCTCTATTGAAAGAGTCTATTACATGCAGAGGAGGGTTTTACTTGACCCCTGCATGGCAACACAAGAACCCCATGTTCAAATACCTAAATCTCTGCAACATCTACAAGCATTTAAATCTCAGAGAAAAATGAGATTTCCAACATTGCCCAATCTACTTAGGGATAAGAAAGCCCACGTTTCTTAAAATGAGCGCTACAATAATACATGAATAATACAAAAAAAAGTGTGTCTTAATAGACTATTGCACACAGCATTTTATAAACAATGCATCAATTTACAGGCTATAAATACAGATTTTGTTACAAGTTTCTGAATACTGTCAGGACACACCAGTTTAAGTCATTTAAAATCCGTTTAACCATTGTTGTTACTATAACAAGAGGATAAGATATAGTGTTGATTGTGGCTTCTCAGTACTGCCAGCTATTATCTGCCTTGCTCTGCTACATGGAGCCCTGTCCAATATGCGTGGAACAGTCTCAATTACCCAAGCTCAGCTACAGAAGACGAGAAATAGGAGTAAGTCTTCCAGCCCTTCAAGCCTACTCCACTGACTGATTGTCTACCTCAACTCCACCTTCCTACACTATCCCCATATCCCTTGTTTCACTTAGTATCAAAAAATCTATTGATCTGTCTTGAATATTGTTAGTCATGTTGAGGGGGGTTTGGGTGGTTCCCACTGTTCAACTCCCACCTAAACACTTTTTTTGTTATTAGGGTTTAACCACTGTTCTATTTGTCAAACAAACAGAGGTTTTCTTGTAGGTTTAAAAGAGCGAATCAATGATTTATTGATCATTGCACCTTGAACAAATTGTCACAACTGTATCCACTTGTGCACAAACACCCCCCCCCCCCACCCCCACCCCACCCCAAGACACACGAGACAGATGGAGAGGAAAAGGGATAAGTGGCTTTCAGGTGAGGTATGGTTTCGAGGTTCACGGAAAACTCGAATTCTCTCAGAAGTCAAGTTCGCGTGGGTTGCATGCCTCCTTGGTTGAAAGTACACTTGAAGACCATGGATCACTTCTCATTCATTGCTGTACGAGTATAAATGTAGAATTCCACAGAAGGGATAGCAGCCCTTCTGTTTGCCAGATTTCTCCCAGCCCCCTCGCTGGAAAAGCTGGTGATGCTTTTTTTGGGTTTCTCCATCTTTGAGGGCTGCTACCTTGAAGGTCAAAAATAATTTCCCGCCCTTGTCTCTGATGGGAGATATGGACCTACCTCTGTGTGGTAACCAATGGTCCAGAATGTGGCTACTTCACATTTTGTTTTCGAAGAACCCATTCAATTCAAAAGTGTCTCTTTATGGGTCCAATTGACACCCATCAACCTAGTTAGGCATTCTTTGTTCTAAACAGACAGCATGGCCATGTTTGAATACATATGTGGCCATCTTTTGCAGCATTGCCCATTTTTAGAAGGCTGCGTTTGCTGACAATGCAACCACTAGGTGGCGCAGTACATGTGCAAATGCAGCCTGTTCCACTGAAACGTCACTGTTTGCAACATTCAGGCAGCTGCCAGGATTAAAGGTGGTGCTGCTCAACCTATCACAGAAAAACAACTTCAACCCAAAAATCCCCTCAAAAAGGTTGCCATCACCACCGCCATCCCACCCCCAACAATCCCCCACTTGCTCCTGCGCATGCACCAGTTATATAGTACCTAGTCATCTTAATTCACCTAAAGTGAATTACTTTAGGAGCAGTGACTGTCGTTTCTTGAACAAATATGGCAGGACACTAATGGACATTTTTTGGTTGATACTCAGAACTTTGCGCTAATACAGTGCAAAGTCTCATCAGAAGGACAGCACCTCTGACAGTGCTGCACACCCTGCGTAATTCAGTGAGGTTTCAGTGCCATGCTGCTCTCCAGCCACTCACTCCCTGTTCCCCAACACCACCCCCCAATCATGCTCTCCGGCCACTCACTTCCCGCTTTGCACCCCCCATCCCTCCAGAGGCTAGCTCTGGGCCACTCGCTCTTACATTGCCCAGTCACCCCTTGAAGCCCGCTTTGCTTCTTAGAGCAGTGCAGTGAGGAACGATCAAGCGTCGGAGAGCAACCAGAGAGCAGGATTGGGGGGGGGGGGGGGGGGTTTCCTGCACATGCGCCAGTTAGTCCTGGCGAGAGTAGGCTGCATATGCACAGCATCTCACTGAGCTCGAGATTATTTGCGCATGTGCGCAGCTTGGAGCACTCCGTTGACGTCAACAGGCCACTGCGTTGTCAGGAATCTGTTTTTAAAAAAGGTAAAGTCATTTTTTTTAAAAACTCTTCAGTTTGAGTCTTTTGTTATGGTCACACTTCTCGCATGTGTGACAATATACTCCATGATTACCCCAGACAGCTGTGGATGCTCAGAGAAATTCAAAGATTCATAACCCTTTGAATGCAGAAATTTCTCATCTCAATCCTCAATGGCCAACCCCTTACTGTGAGGCTATAACTCCAAGTTCTTCACATCCCAGCTGGGGGAAATATCCTCCCAGCATCTACCTTGCCAAGCCCCTTGAAAATTTTATGTTTCAATGAGATCACTCTCATTCTTCTAAACTCTATGGAATACAGTCACTCCTCATAGGAGGATTCCCTCATCCCAGGAAATCAGATTAGTAAACCGATGTTACACTCCATCGAAAGCAACAATGTCCTTCACATATATGTTTACAGTTGCCAAATAATATGCTGCAATAACTACTTCAAATTTACTTCCAAGATTAGTGGTTAAGGTGGAAACTATGTCTATATTCAAGATTAAATTGGATAAGGGGTTGAAGTGATACAAGAACAGGGTGGTTAAACATAACCAGAACTACTTGCTCATGTGGATGGTGTACAGCAACATGGACTGGTTAGGCCAAATGGCTTGTTCTGATGTTGTAACTTCTATGCAGTGACGTATCTGGTCTGCAAACTCCTGTGCACCTTGCTCTCTATAGCTTTCCTTTTAATTAAATTTAAAGCTGAGGAGACAGCAGCAGCATCCATGTAATTACAAGACCTTGATGATACACATGTTCTCTCCATTAATTAGCTGTAAATTGCTCTAAACAGGCATCATTCCATACATGTTTTCCTTCATGATTTAGTAAGTGGATACCTAAAATTGATTAGTACTACAGTGCAGTCCTGAGGTAATACAGCAGCGTGTCAGACAGAGGTGCAGTCTTTCAGGTCAAAGATTAAACTGAAACCCTATCTGTTTCAAGGTAAATGCAAAAAAAAAAAAATCACATGACACTATTTCAAGGATGAGCAGGAAGTTATCCCTAATTCCCTGGCAAATATTTATCCCTCTAGTCAACATCACAAAAACAGATCATCTGGGCATTATCACATTGCTGTTTATGGAAGTTTGTTGTGTGTTCATTGATTGCCACCTTTTCTACAACAGTGACTACAATTCAAAAGTATTTCAATGTCTGTAAAGCACTTTGGGACGACTGGAGATTGTGAAGAGCGCTATATAAATGCAAGTTCTTTCTTTTCCTTAGGTGAGTCTAGAATTTTTTTTTTTTTTTTAACACAGTCTTCCTGCTGTGGTCTCACCAAGGCTCAATAAAATTGTAGCAAGTCTTCTCGACTCTTATACTCCAATCCCTTTGTAATACAGGCTAACATACCATTTGCTTTCCTAATTTCTTGCTGTACCTGTATGTTAATTTTCTATGATTTGTACACAGGTACACTCAGGTTCCTTTCAATGCCAACATTTCCCAGTCTCACCATTCAAAAAATATTCTATTTTCCTATTTTTCCCTACCAAAGTGGAAAACCTAATTTCTCTGCATTATATTCCATTTGCCACATTCTTGCCATATCACAATCTGTTTAAATCCTTTCCCAGACTCGTGTCCTCCACACAGCTTACTTTTACAAGAAATGTGTAGCAACAAATTTGGATACATTGCATTCGACCCCTTCATTTAAAGTCATTGTTAAAGACTTTAAATAGCTGATGCCCAAGCACTGATCCTTGCAGTACCCTAGTTCTTATAGCCTGCCAATCCAAAAATGCCCTGTTAAGTCAGACATTGTTTTCTGTGCATTAATCAATCCACAATAATATATTACTCCCCAATCCTATGAGCCCTAATTTTGCATAATAAGCTTGTGTGGCAACTTATCAAATGTTTTTCAAAAATCCAAATACATTACATCCACTGGTTCACACTTATCCCCCTAAGTACAACCTCAAAGAACAAACAGATTTGTCAAACAGGATTTCCCTTTCATAGATCTGTGTTGACTCTGCTTAATCATATGGTTTTTTTTAATTAAAGTGTCCTGTTATTGCAT
Organism: Heterodontus francisci; assembly: GCF_036365525.1. Classification (NCBI taxonomy): domain Eukaryota; kingdom Metazoa; phylum Chordata; class Chondrichthyes; order Heterodontiformes; family Heterodontidae; genus Heterodontus; species Heterodontus francisci. The sequence continues at coordinate 50,948,934 of NC_090383.1, forward strand.
CCTTAATAGATTTTAACATTTTCCCTACCACTGATGCCAGGCTAACTGGCCTACAGTTTCCCCATTTTCTCTTTCTCTCCTTTCCTGAATAGCAGGATTATGCTTGCTACATTCCAATCCACCAGGACTATTCTAGAATCCAGGGAATTCTGATCAAAACAACGCATCCACTTTCTTTTCAGCTACCTATTTTAAAGATCTAGGATGTAGGCCATCAAGTCCAGGAGAATTGTCAGCTTTTAGTCCCATTAATTTCTTCAGTACTTTTTTTGTTTTTTTAAACTAATACAAACTTCTTTCAGTTCTTCAATTTCACTAGACACTTGGTTTCCACTAGTTCTGGATTTTCTTTGTCTCTTCTACCATGAAGACATATACAGAACTATTAATTTTATGCTTCTGCCCTTATTTTCCATTATAATTTTTCCTGTGTCTGCCTCTAAAGGATCCACATTTAAGTTTAATAATCTCTTTTTTACATACCTATAGAAGCTCTTCCAACCTGTTTTATGTCTCGTTAGTTTGCTCTCATTCTATTTCTCTATCAATTTCTTGGTCAGTCTTTGCTGAATTCTAAAATCCTCAGGTTTACTACTCTTTATGGCAACAGTATAAAGCTCTTCCTTTATTCTTATACTATCTTTAGTTTCTTGTGTTAGCCACGGTTGAAAAATTTTCCCATGGCACTTTTCTTCCTTAAGGGAATATATATATATATATATATATATATATATTGTGTATTATAAATTATTTAAATGTTTGTCATTGCTCATCTATCATACCTTTTAATCTAGATTCCCAATCTACCTTAGCCAACTCACCCCTCATACTTATAGTTTGCGGTGTTCAGATTCAAGACCCTAGTTTTGGTTTAGCTAAATTACTCTCAAACTCAATATAAAATTCCATCATTTTATGATCACTCTTCCCCAGAGGCTCTTTTACTACAAGGTTATTAATTAACCTTGCCTCATTGCACAAGAGTAAAACTAAAATAGCTGCTCTTTAGTTCGTTCCTCGACAAACTGGTCTAGAAAGCTACCTTCAGCACAATCCATGGACTCCTCCTCCACACTATTACTACAAATTTAGTTTGCCCAGCCCACAAGATTAAAGTCTCATGACTATTTCCCTTGTTACATACACTTCTAACTTCCCGATTTATTCTGTGCCTGAAACTACAACTGCTATTCAGGGATTTATAGACTAAGCCCTGAAGTGTTTTCTGCCCATTACTGTTTCTTAGCGCCACCCAAACTGATTCCCCATCTTGATTTTCTAGCCAAGATCCTTTGTCTTTATTTCATCCTTTATCAGGCTACCCCTCTTCCTTTTCCATTTTGCCTATCTCTTGTAAAAAGAGAAGTCCTGGAATATTTTGTTCCCAACTTTGGTCATTCTGCAACCATCTCTTTGTAATGGCAGAGATCAAACCCATTTATTTCTACTTGTGCTCTTAATTCAACAATTTTGTGCGAAGGGATGGAAGAAATAGGAGAAACTTGCATATAATAAAAAAAAGGTACTCACCTACATGAAGCAACAATTACTAGGTCAGCTCTGGAACCATAACTTGTGATTTCTTACAAGCCATCTCCTAGAAACTTGTATAGCTGACAGTACTTGTTAAATTTAGAAACTAAATTTGTAGATTTTGGCAATTTACCAAAATCACTAGATTAAATCCACATCATTAGCAAGCTGTTTTAGGTCTGCAATTTGTGCACAGGCACAAAAATGCTAAAAATGTTAGCCACAGCACACGTGGGACCAGATTAATGCACTTCTCAATAAATCCTGTATTTGGTTACATTTACTGATGTTATGAAGTTAGTATACCACTAAATCAAATACCTTTATCCTCGCAATGATGTGCAGTATCAAGAAAAATACCAAAATGAAATATGTTCCTTCAATATACTTGAAGATATATCCCTGCAACTCCTTGCCATTATTCAATTTTTTTCCAAAAAGCTGTTACTGGACTGTTGAGATTTTTAATTTAAAAAAGTGTAATGTGCCTATAAAGCCCCCAAACAGTGCATATGTTCAACCTGAGGAAACTTTTGTCAATACCAGAGGATCTGACAATGACATTGCTCAGATAGTCTAGGCTCTCAAGCACTGCTGAAATGTAGCTACTAACCTGGTTCTGTCTCTTTAAAGCCACTAGTTAAGTACTCCTTGTAGAGAAGTGATTTAAATAGGCAAATCAATATAACTGCAGCTGATTGTAATTTTCTTTTAAAAGATTATTTTCCATCTATAACAACGTGTCACATTCTGGATTAACAGACTGCACATTTATATAGTTCATGTACTAGATGCTAAGTTTCTAATCTCAGGCAAAGTATTTCAGAGGGTATTTTAGGATGAGTAGCAGGGTGGAGCACGCCAACAAGCCTACAATTATGCACTAGTAAATAGGCAGCTAAAAGACAAAACTATTGACCAGGGTCCATTTTCTAGGGAGGCAAGACATCCTTTTTTTTGTTAGTGGAGAACTGGGGCAGGAGAACAGAAATAAGAGGTTGAGAAATACCATCTGATTCCCTATGTGCCTAGTGGGGTAGCATATTCATGCAGAGTCCTGCAAACTTGTGAATACCAACAGCGATGGTCCAGCAGAGTATAATTTGCATTGCAGATTTATAGAAGTTACTTTATCTGGGGCTGAATGGATTAATAACTGGCAATTACAGTGAAAATGTTAACAGAACAAGAAGCCTGCAAAGCCTTACTTCAAGGACTCAAAAGTAGAATGTACTGATTGATGGAAAATAATTTTTTTTTCCCACTAGGATATGGTTCGACTGGTGCCAGTTAAATAGCCTGCTGACACTCATTGCCTGTTTGAAAAAAATGACAGAACGCCATCAAAACAGCCTGAGCATGTCCTCATTCAATTTCATGAGTGCCTTCACCTCCACAGTAGTAGACAGGGTAACGTCAGTGGATGTAGTTTATATGGACTTCAAGGCGGCAACATATAAGAGACTATTATTTAAAATGGAAGCTCATGGAATTGAAGGCGAAGGGACAATGGGTATGTACTCAAATTGGAAGGAAATGCCTTGTGGTGCCCCTACATGGGTCTGTGCTGGGGCCTGAATTATTCAAAATATTTAATTAATGACTAAGATAACAAAGTAGAGAGTCATATATTCAAGTTTGCTGATGACAAAAAGATTGGTGATATAATGCAGTCGTGTAGGCAAGAGCATAAAATGACTAAAAGACAGACATCGACAGAATAAATGAATGAGCAAAATTGTGGCAGATGGATTTCAATGCAGGCTAGTGTGAAGCCAACCAAAAAAAGTATCATTTAAAATGATGAAATGGCTAGGAACAGTGGAAGTCCAAATAGATTTTGGGGCTGTGTACACAGATTAAAATATAGTAGTCAGGTTCAAAAAAAAAAATCAAAAGGGTAATGAAAAGCAAGCCTTTACAACAAGGTTAGAATATAAAAGGGGAGTTAGTTTTGCAAGAGCATGCAAAGTCCTAGTTAGAGCACATCTGAAGTACTATGTACAGTTCTGGGCACCATACATTAGAAAAGATATACTGGCCTTGAAAGGAGTGCAGTACAGATTCACCAGAATGTCATCAGGGCTCTAAGGGTTAGATTGATGAGAAATTACATAAACTAGGCTTATATTCCCTGGAATATAGAAGGTTAAGGGGTTATTTGATGAAGGGCCTTTTTTTAAAATAAGAATTTTGAATGGAATTCATAGGGCAGTTAGCAAGTAACTTTTTCCACTGGTGGTGGATGTCTAAAACAAAAAAGGGGCAAAACCTTAAAATCAAAGCCACGCTATTCAGGAGAGTATTTAAGAGGGTGGTAGAAGTGTAAACTTTCTCCCACAAAAAGTAGATGTCAACTCACATAATTTAAAATCAGAGATTAATAGATTTTTGCTAGCCAAGGATACAATGGAATATGCAGCCAAGGCAGGTGAATGAAGTCCAGATAGAGAGCCATGATCTCACTTAATGGTGGCCTGAAAGGATGACTCCTGTTCCTAATATTAGAGTGCTGATATCAAGCAAACTGCTCCTACAAGTATCCTGAACGAAATTGGTTAACTCAGCACAAGCCTGGGATCTAATTCATATGGTACAGCTACTAACTGCCTTCATCAACAGAACTTTCAGGGAGCAGAATATACATCAAAAGAAACCAAGTACCTGCAATCTGCTAGGACTGCCAAAAAAAAGTAGAGAGTCACCTGTAAATAGATCAAAATTACCCCTATGGATACAATAATTAAATCATCTGAAAGGGGGAGACCTAATGTTTAGGCAGACAGGGAAAGAGAATTTGTTCACAAAAAGAACAAAAACAACAAAAAGTCAATTGGATACAAAGTGGACAACATTAACAAAAAGGATTCCAACAAAGTCAAGCATGGCCAACTTAATTGAGCTTTGGCAATCTGTGTTGTAATTTATGGTTCTCTACATGTAAATACCTCAATGTATTGATGAGTATAATGTTATAGGATACTCTAACCTTTCGCACTACCTACTTTAGGTCAGCATAAAAAAAAGTTATTGTACTTCAACTTTTAGTCAGGCAGACAGCTTGCAAAATACCTTTGTTTTTCCAGCTTGCCACAGCAGGGAAGCAAGTTGCCTCAGGATAGTCTGGTGAAAGAAATTTTCCATCCCTGCTATAGCTGCCTTTACTTCAGTAACAGCTTCAAAAGTAAAATGATTCTTCTGCTATGTAAGAAGTCCGTACTATTCTTAATTATAGAAGAGCTTTAACTGTCGGCTTAAAATTGCACTTGGGGGGAAAAAAGGGTTTGGGTGGTGTTCCTGCCAGATTAACCTTTGGGGAAAGATTATAAACTACTCAATTAGTTCCCACCCAAATAAACATAATTACCATTTGTTACAAAGAACCACAAAAGCAGATGGCACATCATTTTTTTCTGCTTTTGCAGGTCACCAAGTTATACAAGGAACTTTGGGGTTCATTTTAGATTCTTAGGACTATGATGACGACAACCATGACAACTTTACAAGGTGCTTTACAGGAGCAATTCTGAAACAAAATATGATACCAAGCCACATAAAAGATATTATGTTAAATGACCAAAAGTTTGGTCAAAAAAGGAGGTTTTTAAGGAGTGTCTTAAAAAGGTCAGAGGCTAGGAATCCTGCAGCGAGTAACTCCCCTCCTGACTCCCCAAAGCCTGTCCACCATCTACAAGGCACAAGCCAGGAGTGTGATGGAATACTCTCCACTTGCCTGGATGGGTGCAGCTCCAACAACACTCAAAAAGCTCGACACCATCCTGGAAAAAGCAACCTGATGGACTGGCACTCCATCCACAAACATTCACTCCCTCCGACGCACAGTGGCAGCAGTGTACCATCTACAAGATGCACTGCAGCAACGCACCGAGGCTCCTCAGACAGCACCTTCCAAACTCGCGACCTCTACTAACTAGAAGAACGGCAGCAAATGCGTGGGAACACCACCACCTGCAAGTTCCCCTCCAAGTCACACACCATCCTGACTTGGAACTATATCGCCATTCCTTCACTGTCACTGGGTCAAAATCCTGGAACTCGCTTCCTAACAGCACTGTGGGTGTACCTACCTCACATGGACTGCAGCGGTTCAAGAAGGCAGCTCACCACCACCTTCTCAAGGGCATTAAGGGATGGGTAATAAATGCTGGCATAGCTAGCGATGCCCACATCCCAAGAATGAGTTTTAAAAATTGCAGTGCTTAGGGCCTAGACAGCTAAAGACACAGCCACCACTGGTGGAGCGATTTAAATTGGGACTACTGATGAAGCTAGATGTAGATCAGCCCAGATATCAGAGAGTTGTGGGGCTGAATGGGATTACAGAAATAGGGAGGGATGAGACAATGGAGATTTGAAAGCAAGGATTAAGTTCTAAAATCAAGACATTGCTTGACCAGGAGCCAATGCAGGTCAGCAAGCACAGGGGTAATGGATGAATGGAACTTGATGTGAGTTAAGACATGGGGAGTAGAGTTTCAGATGATAGAATGTGGGAAACCAGCCAGGATTGCATTGGAATAGTCAAAACTAGAGGGACAAAGGCATGAATGAGGGTTTCAGCAGCAGATAAGCGGAGATGGGGTGGGGTGAAGTCAGGTGGTGTTAGAGGTAGAAATAGGTGGTCGTAGTGATGGCAGGAATGTGGTTAGAAGCTTATCCTAGAGTCAAATGACACCAAGGTTTCAAATAGTCTGCTTTAGTCACAGACAGTTGTCAGGGAGAGGGATGAAGTTGGTAGCTAAAGAAGGGAGTTTGGAGCAGGAACTGAAAACAATGGCTTTCGGTCTTACCAATATTTAATTGGAGGAAATTTCTGCTCATCCAGGATTGGACATCAGATAAGCAGTTTGATAATTTAATAGTGGAAGAGTCAAGAAAAGTAGTGGTGAGGTAGAGCTGGGTGCTGGCAACATATATGTGAAAACTGACTATGTGCTTTTGGATGATGTCACAGAGAGGCAGCATATAGATGAGAAACAGGAGGGGACCAAGGATAGATCCTTGGGAGACACTAGAGGTAATGGTACAGGAGCAGAAAGGGAAGCCATTGCAAGTGATACACTGGATACAATTAGATAGTTAAAAATGAAACCAGGTAAGAGCAATCCTACCCAGCTGGACAACAGTGGAGAAGTGTTGGAGGAGGATGGTGTGGTCAACTATGTCAGAGGCTGCAGGCAGGTCAAGAAGGATGAGGAATGAGAGTTTACCTTAGTCACAGTCACATAGGATGTCATTTGGGATACGATGAGTCGTTTTGGTACTATGGCAGGGACTGAATCTGACTGGAGGGATTCAAACATGGAGTCCCAGGAAAGATAGGCACAGATTTGGGATGCGACAACATAGTTAAGGACTTGAGAGGAAAGGGAAGTCAAAGATGAGGCATGAGTTTGCAAGGACAGTGGGGTCAAAGGTTGGCATTGAATAGTGCAGCACTGCCTTTTCTGGTATATATTAACTGGACTGGGTTGCACATGGCACAATTTCAAAGTGGGCAGATGACAAAACCTGGAAGTATAGTAAACATGGACTTAAAGAGGAACGGTGGGAGGGGCAGACATGTGGCAAATGAAATTTAATGCAAGGAAATTCAAAGATACATTTTGGTAGGAAAAAACAAGGAGATAAAATAAAACTAAAGGGTACAATTCTAAAGGAAGAACAGGAACAGAAGGGTATATGTGCACAAATCGTTGAAGGTGGCAGGGCAGGCCGAGGAAGTAGTTAAAAAGACATATGGAATCCTTAACTTTATAAATAGAAGCATAGAATACAAAAGCAAGGAAGTTATGTTGAATCTTTATGAAACACCGGCTTGGCTACAACTGGAGTGTTGCGTCCAGCTCTGGGTACCACACTTTAGGAAGGTTGTCAATGCTTTACAGAGAGTGCAAAAGAGATTTACTGGAATGATTCCAGGGATGGGGAGACTTCAATTATGTGGGTAGATTGGAAAAGTTGGGTTGTTTTCCTTAAAGAGAAGGTAGAGAGGGGAATTAATACAGGTGTTCAAAATGTTGAGGGGTCTAGAAAGAATAGATAAAAAGATATATGTTACCATTGGAGAAAGGGTCAAAAACTAGAGGACACAGATATGAGGTGATTGGCAAAAGAACTAAAAAGGTGACATGAGGAAAGACCTTTTTTTTAAAAAAAATGCAGCGAATGGTTACGATCTGGAATCCACTGCTCGAGAAGGGTGGTGAAGGCAGATTCAATCATGGCTTTCAAAAATGAATTGGATAAGCAGCTGAAGGGAAAAATTTTGCCGGGTTATGGGGAAAGGGCAGGGGAGTGGGACTGGCTAAACTGCTCTTGCAGTGAATTAGCACAGGATTCAATGGCAGGTGCAAAATGAGAAAACTGGATGAAACCAAAGATGACCATCAACAGCAAGAGAATAGTCTATATGATCAAACTTTAAGTGATTCTAAAAGAAAAATCACATTACTTTAAGATCTTATTAGGAGCTGATAAAATCTATATCAGAATAAATGAAGATTACTCATCAGAAATATTGTACATGTCTATCAAAGCCATAACTGCTGACATTTTAAATGTAATTCAGGAATACTGCCCTTTTGAAATACCTGCCAAAAGTATCCACAGCAAATAAAAGAAATGTCTGCATGTTAAGACAAAACATTTCTGAAGTTGTATGAAGAATTCCACCCTCCTCCACCCCTTGTTAAAATGGAGACTCTTGCCAGGATACAAGGGGGCATCAGTCCTTTGATACCTCACCCAAGTAGCCAGTCTTCACATATGACACTGGAGTACATGGAGGCCATTTGCCATCAGAGCAGAGCCCAATACTGTCCATACACATTTTGGAAAAGATTTGAAAACAATATATCTGGCTGATGTTCCCTCTCTCTTTAACCCAAGAATATTGCAAGTACACTGATCATCTTCCGCCTAGCCAAGGGCAGCCATCTGAGATCTGGGATCAAATCTGGAGTTTTTCTTGTCAGAACCACTACTATAGATCAACAGCACTCTGGGTTACTGGAACAATCTAGCAAATCTATCACCTCTTAGTAAATGGGAAGGATTTTTAATATCCAATTAAGCCAACAAGCAGAGAATGCTGGGAGCATTAGGTGATGAAACATTCACATTTCAAAGCCAAAGCTCAGCAAGAAAATGTTGGGCCCCATATAGAGACCTTATAACTTTTTTAAAAAACAAATTCAGTATGATTATATTTTGCAGCAGGATCGAGAAATTAGCCACTTAGTAACTCATCCTGGAACATTCCTTCAAGAAAAATGGCGCTTCAATTACATATGCAGAACAAGTTGGGGAGGGAGAAGGCAAATAATATCAATACAAACAACTATGTCTGCAGAAAAACAAATTTGTTACATTAGTCAACTTACAAACTAAATTTAGCACTGGTATTGCACAAAATATAGAAAGGTACCAAGTACAATGAAACATTTAGTCTTACAACCATAGGAAAACTTTCTAAAACACAGATCGTTGTCCTTAACTTAAAAAGTTCTTGGTCTTAATGATACAACACATCTACTTTATCAAAGAGTTTCCAAAAACAAAATATGGGCAAGATTTTTCAGCACACATGATGAGATAATTACCTTAATGGAAGTGGAGCCAGACGTCGTCCTCACGCCCACATGATCAACAGATGGCTCTAAAAGGTAAACACACAAATCAAATCACATCTCAAGTACTTAACTGAAACTGAAGTTAAAACAGTGATTTTACATCTTTAAAGGGCATTTGCAATCACTGAATTTCTCTTTAAAAACTCAAATAATTTTCTCCAGCTCGCTGCACAAATTCACCAAGGGATGCAGTACGGAATTATAGAAGGCAGAAAGGTTCTAGATTCATTCTATGCTGAGTTAGGCTAAGGATTCTCAACCTTTTTACTTGAGGCCTCTATCTCAGTTACACAAATTCCACATATTCCCTTAAACACAATATCAATAAATATTATATATATATATATTTTCAATTTACTTAATGTTGCTGGTGTTAGTTTTCTCTCTACCTTTCTTTCCTCACTGATTAATTTTCTGGCTACTTGTATTATCTTATGTAGCTTGGTGTCAAATTTTGTTTGATAATGTTCGTCTGAAGTGCCTTTAGATGTTATATTATGTTAAAAAGGTGCTATATAACTGAAAATAGTTCTTGAGGCTGCGGGCATTCCCAGAATTTTGCAGAGTATGGAGAAGGAAAGCTTGGTAACGAGAGCAGAACTGCTCCAGAAAAAAACAATTGGTTTAAATCCACTGAATTATCCAGCAGGTGTCATTGGTTATTTTGTGACTTTGCAAAGTTTGACTGTACTGAAAATAATTGCTCACCTTCAGAAACGTCAGCTTGTTGCTGCATTGGTTTCTGCAACTTTGAAACCTTCCCAACAGAATTTGAATTCTCAAATTGTTTTTAGAAGCCTCCTTTCTTGCTCCCAGAAATAATTTATTGAACACCGCTCGCTCTCAGAATCTGCCCGTCACTCAGAAGTTAACAGAAAAGATTGCCCAGAATCACCTTAATGGAAACCCAACTCAGTCACTAAGCGACAGCAGCTCCAGCCAATCCACTCCAAGAGAAACTGGGATGAAACCGAACGGACCACCTGGCATTGACCTAGGCACCAGAAATGACAACAGCAAACCCAGCCCCATCAACCCTGCAAAGTCCTCCTTACGAACATCTGGGGGCTTGTGCCAAAATTGGGAGAGCTGTCCCACAGACTATTAAAGCAACAGCCTGGCAGTCACATTCACGGAATCATGCCTTGCAATGTCCCAGCCACAACCATCACCATCCCTGGGTATGTCCTGTCTCACCAGCAGGACAGATCCACCAGAGGGGGCAGCACAGTGGTATATAGTCGGGAGGGAGTCGCCCTGGGAGTCCTCAACATTGACTCCAGACAACAAGAAGTCTCATGGCATCAGGTCAAACATGGGCAAGGAAACTACCTGCTAATTACCACCTACCACCCCTGCTCAGCTAATGAATCAGTGTTTCTCCATGTTGAACACCAGTTGGAAGAAGCACTGAGGGTAGTGAGGATACAATATACTCTGGATGGGGTCTTCAATGCCCATCGTCAAGAGTGGCTCGGTAGCACCACGACTAACCAAGCCCTAAAGGACATAACTGCAAGACTGGGTCTGCTGCAGGTGGTGAGGGAACCAAGAGGGAAAAACATATTTCACCTCGCCCTCACCAATCTACCTATCGCAGAATGCATCTGTCCATGAAAGCATTGGTAGGAATGACCACCACACAGTACTTGGAAACGAAGTTCATCTTCACACGGAGGGCACCCACCATAGTGTTGTGTGGCACTACCACCATTCTAAATGGGATAGATTTTGAACAGATCTTGCAATTCAAAACTAGGCATCCATGAGGCACTGTGGGTCAGCAGCACCAGAATTGTATTCAACCACAATCTGTAACCCCATGGCCCAACATAATCCCCCACTCTACCATTACAAATCAAGCTGGAGTATGAACCCTGGTTCAAATGAAGAGTGCAGGAGGGCATGCTGGGAGCATCACCAGGTATACCTAAAAATATGGTGTCAACCTGGTGAAGCAACAACCCAGAACTATTTGCATGTCAAATAGCAGAAGCATGTGATCGACAGGGCTAAGTGATCCCACAACCAACGGAGCAGATCTAAGCTTTGCAACAACGCCACATCCAGTCGTGAATGATGGTGGACAATTAAACAACTAATTGGAGGAGGCAGCTCCACAACCATCCTCATCCTAAACGATGGGGGAGCTCAGCACATCAGTGCAAAAGACAAGGCTGAAGCATTTGCATCCATCTTCAGCCAGTAGTGCTGGTGGATGATCCATCTCAGCCTCCTCCTGAAATCCCCAGCATCACAGATGCCAGTCTTCAGCAATCCAATTCACTCCACATATCAAGAACCAACTGAATGCACTGGATACTGCAAAGGCTATGGGCCCCAACAATATTCCAGCAATAGTACTGAAGAAGTGTTCTAGAACTAGCCATGCCCCCAGCCAAGCTGTTCCACTACAGCTACAACACTAGCATCTACCCAACAATGTGGAAAATTGCCCAGGTACGTCCTGTGCACAAAAAGCTCGACAAATCCAACCTGGCCAATTACCACCCCATCAGTCTACTCCAAATTATCAGCAAAGTGACGGAAGGGGTCATCAACAGTGCTATCAAGCAGCACTTGCTTAGCAGTAACCTGCTCACTGATGCACAGTTTGGGTTCTGCCAGGGCCACTCAACTTCTGACCTCATTCCAGCCTTGATGCAAACATGGACAAGACAGCTGAACTCCAGGGGAGGAGAGAGTGACTGCCCTCGACATCAAGGCAGCATTTGGCAGAGTATGGCATCAAGGAACCCTAGCAAAATTGAGTCAATGGAATCAGGGGAAAACTCTGCTGGTTGGAGTCATGCCTAGCACAAAGGAAGATGGCTGTGGTTGTTGGAGGTCAATCTGAGCTCCAGGACATCACTGCAGGAATTCCTCATGGTAGTGTCCTCAGCCCAAACATCTTCAGCTGCTTCAATGACTTTCCCTCCATTATAAAAGTCAGAAGTGGGGATGCTCACTGCTGATTGCACAATGTTCAGTACCATTTGTGACTTCAGACACTGAAGCAGCCAGTGTTCATATGCAGCAAGACCTGGACAACTTCCAGGCTTGGGCTAATAAGTGGCAAGTAACATTTGCACTGCACAAGTGCTAGACAATGACCATCTCCAACAAGAGAGAATCTAACCATCTCCCCTTGCATTCAATGGCATTACCATCGCTGAATCCCCTAACATCCTGGGGGTTACCATCCACCAGAAACTGAACTGGAGCAGCCACAATAAATACTGTGGCTACAACAACAACAACAACAACAACAACAACAACGTCAGAGACTAGGAATTCTGCAGCGAGTAACTCACCTCCTGACTCCCCAATGCCGGTCCACCATCTACAAGGCACAAGTCAGGATTGTAATGGGATACTCTCCACTTGCCTGGATGGGTGCAGCTCCAACATTCAAGAAGCTCAACACCATCCTGGACAAAGCAGCCCACTTGATTGGCACCCAATCCACCACCTTCAACATTCACTTCCTCCACCAATGTACAGTGGCAGCAGTGTGTACCATCTACAAGATGCACTGCAGCAAATCACCAAGGCTCCTTCGACAGCACCTTCCAAACCTGTGACCTCCATCACCTAGAAGGACAAGGGCAGCAGGAATATGGGAACACGTTTCCCTCTAAGCCAAACATTATCCAGACTTGGAACTATAATCGCTGTTTCTTCAGTCATTGGGTCAAAATCCTGGAATTCCCTTCCTAACAGCACTGTGGGTGTACCTGCACCCCCAAGGACTGCAGCTCAAGGAGGTAGCTCACCACCATCTTCTCAAGGGCAATGAGGGATATGCAATAAATGCTGGCCTAGCCAGCGACACCCATATTCCTCGAATGAATAAAAAAAAAATATTGTTTCCTCTTCTATATTACGGACCTCGACCTTGGTGTCCAGGACACAATTTCAAAGCTTGTGGATGATACAAAACTTGGAAGCATTGTGAACTGTGAGGAGGATACTATAGAACTGCAGAAGGACATAGGCAAATTGGTGAAATAAGCAGACGGGTGGCAAATGAAGTTCAATGTGGAGAAATGTGAAGTGACGCATTTGGTTAGGAAGAACATGGTGAGACAAAATAAAAGGGTACAATTCTCAAGGGGGTGCAGGAGCAGAGGGACCTGGGTGTATATGTGCACAAGTCATTGAAGGTGGCAGAACAGGTCGAGAGCACGGTTCATAAAGCATACAGTATCCTCAGCTTTATTAACTGGGGTACAAGAGCAAGGAGCTTTTATTGAACTTGAAGACACTAGTTTGGCCTCAGCTAGAGTTCTCTGTCCAGTTCTGGGCACTGTATTTTACGAAAGACGTGAGGGCATTGGAGAGAGTACAGCATAGATTCACGAGAATTAAGTTCCTCATCCTGCAATAGTTGATTTTTTTGCCATATTGAATAGATTCTAGAATGAATTCTAGGAAGTACAGAAGGTCAGAGGGATCTTGGTGTACTTGTCCATAGATCACTGAAGGCAGCAGCACAGGTAGATAAAAAGGTGGTTAGGAAGGCATATGGGATATTTGCCTTTCTCAGCCAAAGCACAGAATACAAGAGCATGGAGGTTATGATAGAGCTGTATAAAATGCTAGTTATGCCACAGCTGGAGCACAGTGTACAGTTTTGGGCACCACACTATGGGAAGGATGTGATTGCATTGGAGAGGGTGCAGAGGAGATTCACCAGGATGTTGCCTGGTCTGGAGTATTTCAGCTATGAAGAGAGACTGAAAAGGCTAGGGTAGTTTTCCTTAAAGCAGAGAAGGCTGCGGGGGGGTGCGGCGCGGGGGGACATGATTAAAAGGTATACAAAATTGTGAGGCATTGATATGTTAGATAGGAAGAAACTTTTTCCCTTAGCAGAGGGGTCAATAACGAGGGGGCGTAGATTTAAAAAGGTAAGGGGCAGGAGGTTTAGAGGGAATTTGAGGGAAAAAAATTTCACCCAGAGGGTGCCTGGAATCTGGAACGCACTGCCTGAAAAGGGGCGGTAGAGGCAGGAACCCTCAACAGCATTTAGATGAGCACTTGAAACGCCATAGCATACAAGGCAACAGGCCAAGTGCTGGAAAATGGGATTAGAATAGTTAGGTGCTTGATGGCCAGCACGGACATGATGGGGTCCAACGGCCTGTTTCTGTGCTGTATCACTAACTCTATCCCCGGAACCAGTTATGAAGATAGATTGGAGAAGTTAGGACTGTTTTCCTTTGAGAAAAGGCGGCTTAGAGGAGATTTGATAGCGGCATTCAAAATCATGAGTGGTCTGAACAGAGTAGATAGGGAGAAACTATTCCTACTTGTGGAAAGATAGAGAACAAAAGGGCACGGATTTAAAGTAATTAATAAAAATAGCAAAGTCGACATGAGGAAAAATGTTTTCATACAGCGAGTGGTTAAGATCTGGAATGCAGATTTGATAGAGGCAGGTTTAACTGCAGAATTCAAAAGGGAATTAGACTTTTGTATGAAAAGGAAGAACGTGCAGGGTTACAGGGAGAAGGTAGGGGAGTGGCATGAGGTGAATTGCCCATTTGGAGAGCTGGTGCAGACACAATGGGCCGAACGGCCACCTTCTGCACTAACGGTTCTGTGAAAATAACTGTCCCCTTACCACCCAGGGTCATAAAGGAATAGCCAATTTTAAAAAAAACTTGAAGGTTACTGGCACCCTCAGAAATACACCACAGTATAAATTATCACCCAGGAGAGGGGGTGAAAGAAATCTGAGTGGAGGGATGGGGTGGAGATTCAGTGAAGAGAGGAAAATAAAAGCTGACTGGTACGAGCAGGTGAGAAAGGTGTTTGGGGTCCCTTTTAGCCTTCACCTGGTTTTACTGTAACAGGATTTAAAACAGTGTTTTGAGCTCCCCCTTGGTGAATCTTTGTTCACTGCTTTCCAATTATAAAAGGCAAAGGAGTGAGCACAAACAGGCTTAGGTTTGAAGAAGTGAAAATTTTATTAAACTTAAACTCGAATTCAGTTAATGCCTACAGATACATGCTGCGTCGCACGCTAGCACGCATACGTGATACATGCAGAGACAGAAAAAAAAAAGAGGTTTGAGGCAATCTCTGAAGAGAGGTTTTTGTTACAGTGCTTTGAGCTCACTGTAGTCCTTGCTTGCAAGTTGATCTTGCTGTTTGTTGGGGCCCAGTATTCCTCGCAAACCGTGTTCACCGTAGGAGACTTTTCTCTTGGGGTGCATGTGTCTTCAATGGATTCTGAAGCTGGTGAGAAAGATAATAGCAGACAGGAGAGGTTGCAGCAAGCCAGTCTTTTCAGTCCAGGAGCAAACAGCTTTCTGCCAGTTCAAAGCTCTGTGGCAAGTTCAAATTCAAAAAAAAACAACTCAGGTTGCCCAGCAGGTCAGTCATGTGACTAGGGCTGTGATCATGTCCGTTTGCATATTCGGCCATCTTAGCAGTCAACCCGGAATGAGAGCGGCATGGACAGAGTGGATAATCAGAAGCTTTCTCCCAGGGTGGAAGAGTCAGTTACTAGGGGACATAGGTTTAAGGTGCGAGGGGCAAAATTTAGAGGGGATGTGCGAGGCAAGTTTTTTTTTTAAATTTACACAGAGGGTGGCGAGTGCCTGGAACTTGCTGCCAGGGGAGGTGGTGGAAGCAGGTACGATAGCGACGTTTAAGAGACATCTTGACAAATATATGAATAGGAAGGGAATAGAGGGATATGGGCCCCGGAAGTGCAGAAGGTGTTAGTTTCAGCAGGCATCAAGATCGGCGCAGGCTTGGAGGGCCGAATGGCCTGTTCCTGTGCTGTACTGTTCTTTGTTCTTTCTTTGTTCTTTTGCTCACAGATGCTGCTGGACTTGCCAAGTATTTCTAGTACTGTTATTTCAGATTTCCAGCATTCACAGTATTTTGCTTTTATTATTCGGTTTGTAATGCTGATTGAGGGAATATTGGCCAGGACACTGGGGTATCTCCCCTGCTCTTCTTCAAAATCATGGAATCATTTGCTTCTACTTGAGCGTGCAGACTGAGCCTCAGTTTAAAATCTCCCCTGAAAGACAGCATGCCCAACAGTGGAACACACCCCTAGTACTGCATTGGAGTACTAAGTTTAGATATTTGTGCTCAAGTCCTGGAGTGGGACTTGAACCCAGATCCTCTGAATCGGGGGTGGGGGGTTGAGAAAGAGTGCTATTCACTGAGTTTATACTGTTATGCCAGTGGAGTGAAAAGTCAGGTTTAAAATAGCTTCATGAAATTTAAAATTCCATCATGAAATTTTGTGCTTCTTCACAAACAATACTATGAGTTATCAGCAAAGTATGAAGAAACCTGGATATTTCCGCCTTGAATTGGAGACTATGATGATTTAGAGCAAAGAAATTAAAATGGTTATTTTTATAGATGATCATAAGAGTAAATGCCAACTTTAGGATTGGCCAGTCCTCCCAAGTGATCAACAGTTGGAATAGTATTTCAAGTATGGTGATGGAGCCAAAATAATTGAAATTATTGAAGAAACTATTGGATACTGTGACAGACACACTATCCGGTTAATTTTAAACCCCCAAAAAATGGGTGGCTTTAGGTTTAAGAAAGTTCAAACCCAAACCTAACCCACCAGCCTACAGTTGTAATGGAGTCAGGTGGGGAGTAGATGATCAACTCCCTAATCTCTCCAGCATTCAGCCCCCAACCCCAAATTGCTCAGGGCCCCACCCCACCCCCATCCCATTCTCTTGAGTCTCGACATCTCGCTCCCACCTTTACACTCCCAGGCTATGGCCTGGTGCTGCAGGCCTACCTTCAGTTGGTCTGTAGCTGAGAAACGGATTCCAGAAATTCAGCAGAACTGAGGAAAAGCCGCTCTTCTGCTAGACTGCCCCCATCCCCCTCCTCGTAAAATTTGGGGCTTGTATATCTTTGCTCAGCTACCCAACAACCCTAACTCTACTTGTACGGACAGTTGGGGCCACCCTCTCCACCCCAATGCGTGATCTGCTGACACAATCAAGACCCTTGCAAAGCCATGACCCATCACGCTATGCCTTTGTGGGTGAAAGAGCTGTTGACTTAGTTCCATTCCCTGCATCTTTTTGTATTTTTCCTTTATAAATGTGACAATTTCCCTTTAGAAGCTATTGTGGATTCTGTTTTCACCAATCTTCTTTGGGCCTCCTTATCTCGAGAGACAATGGATATGCGCCTGGAGGTGGTCAGTGGTTTGTGAAGCAGCGCCTGGAGTGGCTATAAAGGCCAATTCTGGAGTGACAGGCTCTTCCACAGGTGCTGCAGAGAAATTTGTTTGTCGTGGCTGTTGCACAGTTGGCTCTCCCCTTGCGCCTCTGTCTTTTTTCCTGCCAACTACTAAGTCTCTTCGACTCGCCACAATTTAGCCCTGTCTTTATGGCTGCCCGCCAGCTCTGGCGAATGCTGGCAACTGACTCCCACGACTTGTGATCAATGTCACACAATTTCATGTCGCGTTTGCAGACGTCTTTATAGCGGAGACATGGACGGCCGGTGGGTCTGCTACCAGTGGCGAGCTCGCTGTACAATGTGTCTTTGGGGATCCTGCCATCTTCCATGCGGCTCACATGGCCAAGCCATCTCAAGCGCCGCTGACTCAGTAGTGTGTATAAGCTGGGGGTGTTGGCCGCTTCAAGGACTTCTGTGTTGGAGATATAGTCCTGCCACCTGATGCCAAGTATTCTCCGAAGGCAGCGAAGATGGAATGAATTGAGACGTCGCTCTTGGCTGGCATACGTTGTCCAGGCCTCGCTGCAAGGTACTGAGGACACAGGCCTGATACACTCGGACTTTTGTGTTCCGTGTCAGTGTCAGTGCATGCAAAAAAAAAAAATCTACATGAAAATTTTTCTCTAATCTGTTTTGTCAATGATCTTAAATTTATACCTTTTGGTTATACTGACTTATTGACCAGTGAAAATACTTTTACCCTATTCATATTAAAAACCCCTCAATTTTGACAATCTCATCTACACCTTTTGTTCTAATTAAGATCTCTCAACTAAAGCCCATCATTGTTGTTCTACAAAAGTCAAAAGTAAAAAAAAAGTTAAATATCTGGTAAAAGGGCTTTTTAAAAAAAAAATATACACAAACTGATATTGTGCACTGCTGTGTATTAAAAGCAATTTGACCCTGGATTAAGCATTTTATTTCAATACAATTGCAACAGGAGAAACCACTGTCGCCTCCAACTCCTGGGTTAGCAGAAGCTGCACTCATATTGCCCTTTGATGTTCATCACGTACTTCCAAGCACTTGAGGTCACCTCAGAATACCAGTCCCGGCTCATACTCCCATCAGTGCTTTTCACTGGGATCCATCTGGTCAATATACACATGGGCTCATGAATCAGTATAGCTCAGCAGTAGCTGCAGGTGACCAACTGTTTGAAACCACAGGGGTAATGTAAATCAGGCTCAAGACCAGCTCAAGCTGACAAAAATCAATAGGTTTTGTGAGGCGACAATAAAAAGAGGAGATTTATTATGCAAAAATAAGCAGCATGAGGTACTAAGTACTTATTTACTTCTAGCAGGTTCTGTTTAACGGAGAACCAATTCTATGATGCTGAAATTAATCACTTTAAACTTCCATACTTAAACTCCATATATAAAAAGGCTGGTGCCCAATGCTCAATATTTTGCTTTTTCAGCAACTGAACGCAAAAGCAGCAGTCAAACTGGCTGACTACTCAATTTTCTACTTTATCTGAAATTATATTTATAATGATTCATTTGAAATTAATCAGGCCCCTACAAAACCGAAGTAATTACTTTCAACTGGCAATTTGGTATCTTCAAGGTTAATCATTCCCATATTAAATGCCCTAATTTGAAGCACAGCCTCCAGTGACAATTCAACTACGACTTTGTCCTGATCCAGCACACATGCTCTATCCCAGCTGCAATGAGAGATAATCAATGTACCATAAAGGGTTCAGATAAAACACTCAATTTAGGTCCAAAGCCTCAATTGATGCTCATTTATCATAGTATGACCCTGCTGAAAACTTAAACTGTTCACCTATCCCTCTAACTGTGGTACATAACTACAACCAATTCAGTCATATTAGGAAATATAGTCAGTCATGTCAGAAACACTGGCTTTCAGGAGAACAGTGTGGCTACTTGTGCTGTATATATTGGCAGGACCCAACTCCTGATTTATATTGCAACTTCAGCATTTCTAGCAACACTAAGTTGAATAAATGTACCTTTTTACCATAGCAATGCTGAGAAATCCCAGGTGGAAACTCAGACTCCACAAAAACTAAGTACTGCATGTTAGAATGGTCTTACATTTTGATATAGATTTATATTCTAAAATAAAAATCAAGCTGCCTGCAGTAGCGCGAGACTAGTTAATTATTTTGGTACATAAATTAAATCCATCAATATATCCAACACAAAGAACCATGCAACAGCAACAATTATCCAGATAAGGTTAGCATTTAAATGATTATTTCCCCCAACTAAGATCAATATTAAGAACCGTAAGTTAAGCTATTTCTAGAAAACACCAAACAGGATGCAAACAGATGAAAAAGCTCTAACCCTTCTCTGCAGGCGGTGATATTTATCTTTCAAACAGGAAGTTCCAACTACAACCAACCAATCAATTCCAATCTCTTCAGCCTCACAGTTCCCAGGAGAGGGATGTATTCAGTGGGTAGTGAATGGAGTTTGTGGCTCCTTCCCAATATTTAGATGTGGTGAGGCAGAGCGTGGCATCATTAGTGTACATGCAGAACCTGACGACATTGGGTTTTCAAATGATGTTGTGAAATAAGCTATGGATAGATCCTTGGGGTCTCCAGAGATAACATGAGAATGGGAATAAAAACCATTGCAAGTGATTTTCCTGACTAGAGCTGAATAGTTAACAATGGAGCCATGAAAGATCAGTCTCACCCAACTGGATGACAGAGAAAAGGTGTGGAGGAAGATGATGTGGTCAAGAATGAGGAGGGGGACTAGTTTATCACAGTTATAATCACAATGTGTGTCTTTGACAAGGGCCGAAATCTGATTAGAGGGATTCAAACAAGGATATGTGGGAGGGATGGACCCAGATTTAGGAGGCAATAACACATTCAAGGACTTGGAGATGGGGCTGTAGTTTGCAAGTACAGAGTGGGGCACGGGTGTGTTGTTTTTTTTTTTTTTGAGTAGAGGGCTGATAACAGATTTGAATGGGAGGGGAATAGTATCTGAAAGATGGAACCAACAGTATCAGCTATTGGGTGACAGCAAGGGAAGTTAGGTGGTCAGTAGTATGCTGGGGATAGTGTTGGGGGAGCAGGAGGTGAGTCTTGTGGACAAGATGAGCTCAGACAGGGCATGATGGGAGCTAGGAAAGAAAATAAAGATACAAGGCCAGTGCTAGGACATAGGGGAACCTTATGGGATGTTTGGCTTGATGGGCTGGGGAAGGGAGGAAAGCAGCAGAGCTGAACAGATCCTCATATCGGTGCTTCTCCAATTCTAGTCTCCTGCATATCCCTGATTTTCTTGGTACCACTGTTGACAGTCATGCCTTCAGCTACAGATGGAATTCCCTCCATCTCTCTCCTTTAGAATGCTCCTTAAAACCATGCTCTGAACAAGCTTTTAGTCACCTGTCCTAATGTCGCCTTGCATAGGTCAGTGTCAAATTTTGTTTGATACATCTGCTTCTGAAGTGCCTAGGGACATTTTACTACATCAAAACAGGTTATATAAAATGCATGTTTTTGTTGTCATTTGTTATTTGACCAAAAATAAAATATGTACTTCAGCCAAGTCATACCTTTTTTCTTACATTCAAAATACATAAAAGATAGTTTCATAATGCCACAGTGAATTACAGGGCATACCATTTGGAGACTAAAATGAGCTTGCACTTATATCACAACCGAAATGAAACCAGCAAAGTTTATCCCAAATTGGGGTCAGTTCAGGATTATTACACTGCACATCAGGAACTGGCTTTCAGCCACATTCAGTGTTCTTCTCGTCCATAATGTATAAGCGTGCAATACAAGGAGGCACAGATCAAACTGCATATGCAGCACACTAAGCCATTGTACTACAGTGCTGGGTGACTGATTTCAGTGACATTCATTAATGCTGCAGTCATAATGCACTGCTGGTCTGAGGCTAGTCACTGCATAGTTAAATTCTCAGGTACTAACACCCAGTTTGCTGCTAGCTGAGAACCAGAGTCATATGGTCAGGAGAGTTCGGAGTACAATTACAGATACACACTAAGCACCAGTGAGTGTTCCCCCAATGATTCCAGAATCAGAAATCTACTTGGATTTAGTTCTGTCACTTTACAGCAAAGCAGAAACAATTTCAGTAACAAAGCAAAGTGTCAAGTACCTCTATCACATCTATTTGTCCTTGAAGTAGATTTTTCTGTCGATGTCTCAGACAATAATTTGATAAGTCGGTCTTGGAAACCAGAAATCAAATACTGTAGATTAACTGTTATTCTGTGTCTTGAGGGTTTGCAGCAACAGGTAAATGAATATAATTTTGAAATGCTTTTCAAGGGTATACATAGAAATGAATTTAACATAAACCACTGATTAATACTGCACTGCTATAAAACCAGGAAGTGCTGGAAATACACATTAGGTTTATAACTGTTTGAAAGAGAAAAATAGGTTAATACTTAAGATGGAAGCCTTCATCAGAACTGGCATGGATCAGAGAGGTCTCCTCGGAAAGTGAAGTATCTGATAGAAGGTCCCAATGTTAACTGGTCTTTCTCTTTCAAATACAAATGGTTTGCTATTCATTTCCAGCATTCTGCTTTTGCTTCTAACTCCTGCAGTCATGTTAAAAATCCCTTCACATACATACTCCTTTTTACAGTACCAACTAAGTTGATGTTTCACGAATTCAGCAACCCTGGCTGATTTTCCCTCTTCAAACAGGGCACGGAGGCCAATTGTAGCAGTGTTGCTACTGTATCCACTTGGTTGACTAGCTCAGTAAATACTGGGTATTGAACCTACAACTTTCCTGATCTGCATAGTCCATTTACCTAGGTTGCAGTTATACTGCCAGTTATATATTTCGGCAAAGTGATTCTGGATGCACATCACTGCAAAATTAGCAGCACAATTCAGGAAACTACCAGCTGAGTTGAGGCGCCTCCTCCCTTAGCCCACCTCATACTGGCTTGAGCTTGTAGCTACTGCAATACAATCACAGCTCTTTGAGTTCAACCTGTGAGCTATCAGAGAAAAAGAACTAAACAATTTCCCACAGGCACACACTCATTTGAAACCAAGCATTTTAAAAAAAGGTATTATAACCTTTTGATTAATGTCAGAACAAAACAATGCACAGCTTGGAACTGAGCCTCAGGTAGGAAATCAAAATTCTGTTGGGAAAGGCTAAATGGCAAGGAATGAAGTTGCAGTTTAAATTACTTGTGTATTGCTTTACACAATCAAGTACAAATATTAAAATAGACAAATAAAGAGAACACCTTATACAGTAAAATTTCCATGCATTAACGGAACTGGGAGACTCTTACTTCCACTTTTCCTAAAATGTTGATTTAACTTGTTAGTCCAAATAAAAAAAGCAATAAGCAAACAGGAACCTCCACATTCACTTTCATTGTTTTCAACAATTGTTCCTTAAAGGAAGTCAGCACTCTAACTCAGTGACTCATTCTTCAATGAAAATCATTTCTGCGCTCAAGGACAATTAATATGCTCTTAAAATACACCATTACCAAACTCTCATTTTCAGATGTACACAAGAATTCAAATATATATTTAGCAGTGAAATGCAACTCAATTCCCCTCCCCAACCCAGCTCTTAACCTGAACCACATTACTGTGATAAAGAAGGGGGTAGAGGGAGTATCAGCAGGAGATAGTTACTTCCACAGCACTGTGACACACTACCCAGCAAATCAGACTTGACTGTTCTGTCCTGCATTGCCACTCCCCCTCCCAAAATGAGGGGGTGGGGGTGGGAATAGAACCCATCACTATACAGCACTGAAAATCACAGTTAGCTAATCCAATGAAAATACTCCAATTAATAAGTCTTAGAAAAAGGTACTGAGGCATTTATGTGCGACTAGCCATCCAAGGCCAATGGCCTTAGTTTTGGGTGCAGCCAAGCAATTTTGAAAGCAAAAAAAAAACCCGGGATGCTGGAAATCTGAAACAAAACCCAAAAATGCTAGAAACACAAAATCAGGTCAGGCAGTGCCAGTGGAGAACAAATAAGCTGATGTTGCAGGTGTGAACCTTTCATGACAGTTCTGAAGGGCCTCCTTCTTTATTGTTGGAATCAGGCAAAATAGGTATGCTTAAGAGTTCTGTACATGTACGCACTTAGTATGAGCATCCTGAACTGGCCTCTTCTGAATGGTTATATTTTAAGTGTACAGAACGTGCAGGCAGGAATATCCAGAGTATAAAACACTAAAAATCAACTCCAGATCAGTGGTGAGCTCACTGAATTGGAGCGGTAACTGAATTAACATGAAATCTAAGTAGTGCAAGACGACGTCCTACAGAGGGTCTTAGGCCACCTCTTTTTGGAGTCAGATCTGGCTTGTAAACCAGAACTGTACTACAACTTTGGCATCAAGTTGCTTTGTAATGATGCTAAAGTAGAACATGCATTCTATAACTAAGAGCTGATGGCACACAAGCTGTTATTGCCAAGTACACTCTGGGACTCCAAGGTATAAATTGATAGTAGTGTTTAGTCATGCAACATAAAACAAAAACAAACAATTTGTTTGCACAATACATGTTTGAGATTAAGAGATATCAGAGTTTCCTCTTTGGAGAATGCACTAGCTATGTTGCAAAGTGGATTGCTATTTGGAACAACATGCTCATAAGCAGGTGCTGATTACTACTAATATGCTATTGCTGTCCAGCACAATTGTGTCACTCAATATTTTAAACAAAGCCATTCATTATCACACTTCACACAGATCACATGAAATTGCTTCTTTGTTATAGCCATCTTCCAATTACAGATAGAATAATTACATTGTGTACCTTTTATTCCCTGCAATATTGGACACATCATTGTTAAGAGGCATAGATGTAACAGACAGATGTAGCCTGGATCGCTGATAAAGTTTAGCTTTAGGCAAATACAAAATTATATATATTGTGAAAACATTAACCTCCTTAGCCATCAATGCCAACTACAAGATTAGTGGCTATGCTCCTGCAGAGATGCATACAAGCCTATTTCACACTGGAGAGGAATCACTGACAGCAGCTTACAGATATTGGCAAAAGCCGAAGGAGTGGCTGTAAATGTGGAGTTATTGTAACTGGGCTCATGACTACAATTACCCAACAATTCTCAACTTACACTAAGTATGACGGCACAAAGCAAAAACCACTAGGGATCAGGGATAAAAGTACTACTGCAATGAGGGTGGGTTGGAACATATTATGGAGTGATTCCTTTGTAAGACCCCACCCACCAAATCTGTCTCATTACCAAGAAGGGTCACTGACCCGAAACGTTAACTCTGCTTCTCTTTCCACAGATGCTGCCAGACCTGCTGAGTGGTTCCAGCATCTGTTTTTATTTCTGTCTCATTACTGATTTGGCTATGCATAAAATTTCCATGTGCAAGATTTGATTAAATGCAATTGTTTAGAATTCATGAACAAACATACTACTTTAGTGGAAAGGATTTCACTCCCAGGACAAGTTTTCTTTCCTCTGTCTCTACTCTCGTCTATGTTTCAGTGTATGCCTCATCTAGGTGGGACCTTCCTCAATGTCAACAAGGTCTGCATCAGTGATGCTGAAAATACATTGCTGAGCTGTATGGTCGAGCTGAAAATTCAGTCCACTTGGGGTCCAGAGAAAAAAAAGAGAACATCTGTCCTCCTCACTGAGTTCAGCCAAATTTGTATGTCAAGGCTCGGCTGAAACTGAATAATTTACTTGCTTAACTTTAAAGTTCCTGATCACGTCAGACTCAAAAGGCAACATGAACAGCAGTGCAACGTTGGAGGATACGGTCATGCCTGTTCTGTGACATATTGGTCAAATATGAACTTCTACCTGAACGAAACCTCCATCCTTAGCTCTGCCCCCCTGCCTGACCAATGTGGCCCTAGCAACAGACATTTATATTCATTATCCAGTGGTTGGATGCGCTAGGCTCAATGCTTCCAAGAGACTATCTTGGTGTCTCCTGTAACTCCTGTTAAGTTTACTTTACAGGGTTGCTCTTTTTGTAGCTTTGTCCTCTTAACACTGAAACCACATTTATACTATGTTCCACTTCTAATAACGTGCATTTTACTTTGCACAAAAAAAAAAATTCAAATGATATAATAATTCAGTCTATCCAATTTTGAAGCTGTTGCTGCAGACTAACATTTTGCATTTCCTTTTTCAGTAATACTACACAGTTCTGTCCTCCAGTTGCATTGCCAAATTAAAAACACGACTAGTCCTCCAAGTCAAGCTGGGCCACAAGGTTCGAGACACTGCAAAGGCTGAAACACTTGCTGCTAGTCGTCATCTACTTCCAGCAATGAAAACTCTATGCTTACATTAGAATGGGGATTTAACTGGGAGACTGCATTCAGTCCGGATCATCTAAACATGAACAAAACACGATCCTAGAGGACCTCCATCCAGTTATAAATGAGACTTAAGAAAATGTTCAAAGCTGACCTGCAATATTTAAAATGGGCTTAAAGGGTTCGAAAGATACAATATCTAAAAGATGCACAATATCTAAAAGATGCACAAATTGTGAAAACATGGAATTTTAGTGAATTTTGCAAGTGAGAATGCTTCAAAATAGTGTCTGCAGAAATCACAGGTTACTACTCAATATATGATGTTTTGAAATGCTGCAGCTTCAAGTTATATATTACCAGACAAACAACTAGGCACCATAACCAGAGAATTATACTGCCTGTTGCACTTCTCTACACATCACATGGAGTTTAGCCAAGAAAGCTCGGTCAAGGTTCCCTGTAAGCTGTGCGAGTGCGCTGCCACAGTACAGGCTACAGCACCACAGAGCTACAGCTGGGCATGGCGAAGACTCAAGCTGCAGGCAAAGCAGTTCTACAGTACTGTTTAGTATTTCCACTGAAGGAAACCCAACCCACAGTAAACCAGAAGGATCCTTGAAAAGCAAGGGACATTAGAATGATGAATACTAAATTTCCCATCATGAATTGGAAGGCCAGAGATGTCCTATCCAAGTTTAAGCTTTTTCACCAGTGAACGGAATTATGTTTCTTGGATTTATCCATCGCTGAACCTGAACAGGTAGCAAAGATTAAAATAGCCATTGGAAATGAGGAACTCCATCGAATTAATACATCAGGTCTGTCCGATGAGTATTGAAATGACACGGTGAAACTCGAGAATACACTGGAAGATCAACTCCGCGTAAAGGTGAATTTCAGGATCTACTGTTGATATTCTTAGGCATTCAAATGCTGAGTTTGTAGGAGAGAATAACGGAATTAGTCATTGCTTCAACGCCAAAGCCTTCCAGAGACCTATTTGGAAAAAAAGGGCATGATATTGACACCTTGTTGAAAGACAGTAGGAAGCATGAAGCCATAGTGGCAGGAAGGCAACACTTGCAAGCATTGGGTGTGGCTACAAAGCAGCTAAGGCACCAAAACAGAATAAGTCCTGTGGGCAGTGCGGTCTCCTACACCAGCTGCAGAATTGTCGGGTGTTTTAGGACCACTGCAAGGCATGTGGCTTGATAGGGCATTGGGCTTGTCAGGTCAGGGAATCTGGCTGACTGGTCAGAGGCTACAATAAACCATGGTCAAATAAAAAACTGTGCACAGCATACTGGCAGCAACAAGGAGTGTGACAGAAGTCACTGCAAGCACAGACATATACAAGAGATCACTAACTGGATGGACCAGGTGGAAGATGCCATGGAGAAAGCTCTTCAACTTGAAAGCGAGCAGGCTTTCCACACTGTTAATGTGGCATGATGTGTGGATGCAATCACAGAGGTTTTGCTGCAATCAACATTATATATCTGCACAAGAATGGCAAACACACACTCAAAGCCAAGATAGACACCAGAGCTAGTGCCAACACTGTCATTAAGAATCTTAAAAGACATGCATCTTGACCGATGACAGTCAATGATACAGCCTACAATAGCCAGGTCGACCACTTACAAGTCACCAGTCCATTGTATTGGTATACGGCCATTTAAATGCAACTATGGCAAGTCTGTGTTGTCATCGCAAGTTTTTTTTTTACACGGTAGACACAAATGGTCCAACAGTGGCAGGATTACCAGTGTTTAGGGAGCTCAAATTGTGACCATGCACAGAATCAACAATGCACTATTAGTGGAAGAAAGTGTTTAAAAATGACCTGATCAAGTCACAGATGGGGGATTTCAGTTGCAAAGTTAGGTTGGAAAAGCTGGGGTTGTTCTTCTTAAAACAAAAAAAAAAAAGAGATTGAGGGGAGATTTAATAGACATGTTAAAGATGATGACAGGCTTAGATTAGTTAATGGGAACAGTTTTGTCTAACTTATGATACAAGTACTAGAGGACACAAGTTGCAGGTTTAGGGCAAGAGATGCCGAGGGCATCCGAGGAAGTCACAACCTTCGTCCAAACATAGCCAAAAGAGCTGAACTCTAGAGGTGGGTTGGAGTGACTGCCCTTGACATCAAGACAGCATTTGACCAAGTATGGCATTAAAAGAGTCCTAGCAAAACATGAACCAATGGGAACAGAGGAAAACTCTCCACTGGTTGGAGGCATACCTAGCACAAAGCAGGATGGTTGTGGTGTTGGAGTTCAATCATCTCAATCCGAGGACATCACTGCAGGGCATCCTCAGGGTAGTGTCCTAAGCCTCAAGTGCTTCATCAATGACCTTTCCTCCATCATAAAAGTCAGAAGTAGGGATATTCGATGACTGCACAATGTTAAGCACCATTCGTGACTCCTCAGATACTGAAGCAGCCAGTGTCCAAATGCAACAAGACCTGGACAACATCCAGGCTTGGACTGATGTGTGGTGGGAATGTTATTTGCCACGTAAGTGCCAGGCTTTTCCAACTCAAACAAGACAGAACCTAACTATCTCCCCTTGACATTCAATGACATTACCATTGCTGAATGCCCGAACATCTTGGGGGTGGGGGGTACCATTGACCAGAAACTGAACTGGACCAGCCACAAATGCTGTGGCTACAAGAGCAGGTCAGCGGCTCGGAATCCTGTGGCGAATAATTCACCTCTGGTCTCCCCAATGCCTGTCCATCTATAAAGATGGAAGTCAGGAGTGAGAAGGAATATTCTCCATTTGCCTGGACTGGTGCAGCTTCAACACTCAAGAAGTTCAACTCCATCCAGGACAAAGTAGTCTGCTCCATTGACACCCAAAACACCACCTTCAACATTCACTCCCTTCACCTTCCAAACCCACAACCTCTACCACCTAGAAGGACAAGAGAAGCAGATGCATGAGAACACCACCTGCAAGTTCCCCTCAAAGCCACACACCGTCCTGACCTGGAACTATATCACCACTCACTATTGCTGGGTCAAGATTCTAGAATTCCCTTCCCAACTGCACTGTTGGTGTACCTATGTCTGAAGGACTGCAGCACTTCAAGAGGGCAGCTCACAATCACCTTCTCAAGGGCAATTAGGGATGGGCAATAAATACTGGCCTAGCCAGTGATGCCCACAACCCATTAACGACTTAAAAAACAACTTTTTTTTTTTTTAAAACGCAGCAGGTTGTAATAACCTGGAACTTGCTACCCACAAGGGTGGTGGGAGCAGAGACAATGACTTCAGCAAGGAAATTGGACAGCCACTTGAAGAAAATAAACTTGCTGGGCTACAGCGATCAAGTGGGGGAGTAAGACTGACTGGTTAGCTCAGTGAAGAGCCAGTATTGACTTGATGGGCCAAATGGCCTTCTCCTGTTCCCTGAATGACCGACTTACAACTTAAGTACCCAGACAGGTTCGATGCTGTGATGAGTTTCAAAGACGGTGCTGTTTTGCATTGAAGAGAAAATGCACTTCCATCAATTGACCTACCTAGGAAGTGCAGTATACACACTTAGGAAAAGCTAAAGACTGAATTAGAGGATATGGAACGATATGGCAACATTCATAGTGTGCAACAACACACCAACTGATGTAGCTCCATCACTTGTGTACTGAAGAAAAAGATGGTACTGTTCAGGTATGTTTGGACCCAAGACATTTGAATCATGCACTTAAGAGGTACCCACATAAAATTCCAATATTGGAAGAATTAAACCCAAGATTTGCTGGGGCAAAGTTTTTCTCCAAATTAGATGGAGAAAATGGTTGTCGGTCAATGCATTTTTTGGAAGGATCACAGGAACTGACCATGTTTAGAGCACCATTTGGAAGGCATTGTTTCCAGAGATTACTATTGGCTTAGCTGCAAGTCACGATCTACTCCAGCAACATATGAACAGGATTACTGAAAATGTTCCAGGTTGTATATGGATAGCGGATGACATTGCAATTGGGGTACCACTAAGGAACAGCAATGATCAAAATCTTCATGTGTTGATGGAAATGGCTAGAAGAGAAGGTCTTGTTTTGAACACAAAGACACATTAATTTCTTCAGTTAGATCTATTCTAACACTGGGATACGCCCTGAGTGAAGGCATAAAATCTATGTTTACACCCCAAGACGGAGAAGATTTGCAACAATGCCGATGGTTATTCAATTTCTTAGCACCCTATGTATCCAAATTTGCTGAGAGGGGATTGTCATTGAGAGAACTGCTAAGAAAAGGTGTTCTGTTTTGGTGGCAAGAGGACCACCAATATGTATTTGCATCACTTAGGTAGTCATTGTCAGAGAAGACAAGTCTTCAACACTACAAGCCAAAAAAAGGAAACAGTCCTGGAAGTCGATGCGTCGCAGAAAGGGCTAGGAGCTGGCCTTATGCAGGAAGGGAAACTAATAGCATGTGGTTCAAAGAATCTCTCATCAACGCAAGCCAAATTACTCATACATAGAACTGGAGACAATTGCTCTAGTGTTTCGCATTATGAGGTTCCACATGTACCTTTTTGGCAAGTGGTTCATTGTGGAAACAGATCACAAGCAGTTAGAAATGATATGGAGTAAACCTCTGACAAGTATGCCACCTGGATTACAAAGGTTGCTAGTCAAAATCCAAGGATAGGACTGTGAAGTCCTTTATAAACCAGGGAACAGGATTGTTACATTAGACACATTGAGCAGACTACCCAATCTGAAGAAAATAGCGGATATTTCATTAGACCTACAAATTGACAGCATGAATATAGAGGTAAAAGACATACTTAATGTTGACTTGATGAACTTTGGACAGCACAAGTGCAACCAGCTTAAACAAGAAACAGTCAAAGATCCACTGCTGAAGGCATTGTAGCAAGTTATTGTCAATGGTTGGCCTAATACCATACAGGAGGTTCAAGACAACCTAAGCTCCTTTGGCCATATAGGGACAAGTTAGGTATCTCAAGGGAGGGTGCTGATTCCTCAGTCTCTTCAAGATATCTGTTGCAATTGCACCAGGGCCATGTGGGCATCAAGCAAATGAGATGCCTGGCAAGGGCATACTGGCCTGGGATCAACTATGATAGAGAGCCATGAGGATGTGCGAGACGTGCCAAGCGCATCAGCCAAACCAGCACAAAGAACCACTACACTTTCACAAAGTCCCATCGCACCTAGTTGAGGATTGCAATGGATCTGTTCACCATTCCTGGTGATTATTTCCTCTTAAATCAGATGACTTTTCAAAATTCCCAGACAGTTGAGGGTACATTGAACACATCTGGTTTTCAGAAGCTTGAATCAATTTTTCAGAAAGTATAAAAGCAGGGCTTTCTTAGTGCAGTTTGGTCTGCACTGAGAGCTGCTGAGTCTGGTGTGAAGGGTTAATTTCTATCTAAAGTCTAGTTTTTTTCTTCTATTTAGCAGTTAACTAAAAATTACTCTAAGTTGAGAAGTTTTATTCCAGCCTTAAAATAAGAGTATACAAGCTCTATGGGAGTAGCTGCAGCTAGTTATTTAGGTAGCTGGCTTAAACTGGTTTTCAGAAGCTTGAATCAGTTGTTTCAGAAAGTATAAAAGCAGGGCTTCCTCAGTACTGCTTTGTTGGGGGCACAGAGTGTAAAGTAGGAGTTTGGTGAGTGAGGGAGGTGATCCTTTCTTTTTCTACCTCTTTCAGCCTCCAGTAGCTGGTTAATAGTTCAGTACAGGGGAAGAAGCAGATTGGTGAGTTACTGGTAAGTTATTCTACTTATTCTAATAGTAACAAATAGTTTTTGAAATTACGGTACTCAGCCAAGTGAAAAGTACATCCTGCAGTATGTGGGATGTCATGGACGCACCATGTGTCCAAGATGAACACATCTGCAGGAAGCGTCACCAGCTTCAGAAGCTTGAGCTCTGGTTTCGGAACTCGAATAGCAGCTGGAGTCACTGTTCTGCATCTGCAAGGTGGAGGACTACATGGATAGCGAGGTGGTCACACCACAGGTTATGCACATGCAAGCAGAGAAGGAATGGGTGACCACCAGGCAGTTTAACAGAACCAGGCAGGTAATGCAGGAGTCCCAAGTCTATCTTGCTTGCCAATTGGTTTTCCATTTTGGATACTGGTGAGGCCAATGGTTCCTCAGGGGAGTGCAGCCACAGCAAAGTCTGGGTGGCTCAGCTGCACAGGAGGGAGGGAGGGAAGGAAGAGTGGAACAGCAATAGTGATAGGAGATTCAATAGTCAGGGGATCAGACAGGCGTTTCTGTGGCAGTAAACATGACTCCAGGATGGTGTGTTGCCTCCCTGGTGTCAGGGTCAAGTATGTCACAGAATGGCTGTAGGACATCCTTCCAGGGGAGGGTGAACAGCCAGAGGTCATGCTCCACATTGGTACCAATGACATAGGTAGGAAGAGGCAGGAGGTCCTGAAAGCAGATTTTAGGGAGTTAGAAGGAAATTAAAAAGCAGGACCTCAAGCAGTAATCTCAGGACTAGTCCCAGTGCCATGTGCAAGCGAGCATAGGAATGGGAGGATCGATTGATTGATTCATGTGGCTGGAGAATTGGTGCAGGAGGAGGGAATCAGATTTGAAATATTGGGACCGGTTCTGGGGCAGGTGGGACCTGTACAAGATGGACAGGCTACACCTCAACAGGACCAGAACTAGTATCCTTGCAATGAGATTTGCTAGTATTGTTGGGGAGAGTTTAAAAATAGCTTGTCAGGGGGATGCGAACCTGTGGGGTTTCTCAAATTGGAAGGAAGTAAAGCTGGTAACAGGAAGTAGAAAAGTAGCAAGCGACATTAAAAGGCAGGCAAAACAAAGGCGAGCATCAACTAGGTGTTCTTGTGCATGAAACAAAGTTAGCATGCAAGTGCAGCAATGAGTTAGGAAGGAAAACGGAATTTTGGCCTTTATTGCTCGGGGGTTGAGTTGAAAAATAGGGAAATCTTATTACAACTGTATAAAGGTGTTGGTGAGGCCACACCTGGAGTACTGTGTACAGTTTTGGTCCCCGTATTTAACGATATCTTGCCATTGGAGGCAGTTCAAAAGAGATTCACCAGACTGATTCCTTGGATGAAGGGGTTGACTTATTAAGAACAGCTAAACAGGTTAGCCCTTTATTCATTAGAGTTTAGAAGAATGAGGGGTGATCTTATTGAAACGTACAAGATTCTGAGGGGGCTTAATATGTTGAGATGTTCCCACTAGTGGGGGAATCTTGAACTAGGGGACAGTTACAGAATAAGGGGACACTCATTTAAAACGGAGATGCAAAGGAATTTCTTCTGAGGGTAGTGAATGCCTGGAATTCTCTACGCCAGAGCGCTGTGGAGGCTAGATCACTGAAAGTATTTAAAGAGGTAGATTTTTGAAATATTGGGAGCTGAGGGCTATGAGGAGCTGGCACAAAAGAGCAGTTGAGGTTTGGGGCAGATCAGCCATGATCTTATTGAATGGTGGGGCAGGCTTGAGGGGCCAAATGGTCTACTGCTGCTCCTATTTCTTATGTAGGCTTAGAATGCAGAATGTCAAGATGACAAGGTTAAGGGCACTCTACCTGAATGCACGCAACATTTGCAACAAGGTAGATGACTTAAAAAGGCACAAATAGAGGTAAATGGGTATGATCGAATTGCCATTATGGAAATGTGACTACAGGGTGACCAAGACTGGGAACTGATTAAAGGATATTCAACACTTAGGAAGGACAGGCAAAAAGGAAGAGGTGGTGTTGCAATAAGGGATGGGATCAGTACATCAGAAAGGAGGATCTCCGATCAGATAAACAAAATGTAGAATCTGTTTGGGTGGAGCCAAGATACAGCAAGGGCAGCAAACATTGGTAGTTGTTTATCGGCCAAGTAGTGGTAGTATGGGGCATGGTATTGATCACAAGATTAGAGAAGCATGTAGCATGGCTAATACAGAAATCATGGGTGACTTTTCAATCTGCATGTAGACTGGGTAAACCCAATGAGCACCAGTGTTGTGGAGGAGGTGTCTCTGGAGTGTATTTGGGATGGTTTTCTAGAGCAGCATATTGAGGAAACGACTAGAGAACAGGCTATTTTAGATCTAGCATTATATAATGAAAAAGGGTTAATTAATAATCTTCTGGTAAAGGAACCTTTGGGAGTGACCATTATATGTTTGAAAGTGATGTAGTTCAATCTGAAGCCAGGGTGTTAAATTTGAACAAAGGAAAAGGCGGCGGCAGGAGGGGCAAATTGGCTGAGGTGGATTGGGAAAATAAATTAAAAAGGTATGACAGTACATATGCAATGGATGGTCTTTAAAGAATTATTACATAGATTAAGCAACTATACATTGCTTCAAGGCACAACCCCCACCCCCCGCCCCCCCAATAAAGGCAGTCAACCGTGGATAACAAAGGAAGTTAAGGATTGTATATTAAAAGAAAATGCTTATAAAGTTGCCAAAAATAGTAGTAAACCTGAGGATTGGGAGGATTTTAGAATACAACAAAAAGAGGACCAAAAAACTGAAAGGGAGAATAGAATAGCAGAAAACATAAAAGTTGACTGCAAAAGCTTCTCTAGGTACAAAAAAAGGAAACGTTTGGCTAAGACAAACGTGGGTTCATTACGGGCAGAGTAAGCAGAATTTATAATAGGGAATAGAGAAATGGCAGAGAAGCTAAATGATTACTTTGTGTCAGTCTTCACTGAGGAAAATACAAGAAATCTCCCAGAATTAGAGATCCAAGGGATTATGGAGAACGAGGGATTGAAAGGAATTAGTATTAAGAAGGTTGTATTGGAGAAATTAATGGGGCTGCAGGTTAAGTCCCCAGGACTTGATATTCTACATCCCAGAGTGTTGAAAGAGGTAGCTATGAAGATAGTGGATGCATTGATAATCATCTTCCAAAATCCTATAGATTCTGAAATGGTTCCTGCAGATTGGAAGGTAGCAAATGTCACCATTATTTAAGGGAGGGAGAGAAAACAGGGAATTACAGACCTGTTAGCCTTACAGTCCAGTAGGCTGCCGAATGCCTAATTGGTAAATGAGGCGCTGTTCCTCAAGCTTGCATTGACGTTCACTGGAACACTGCAGCAAGCCCAGGACAGAGATGTGGGCATGAGAGCAGGGCGTGTGTTGAAATGGCAAGCAACAGGAAGCTCGGGGCCATGTTTTCGGACTGAGCGGAGGTGTTCTGCAAAGCAGTCACCCAATCTGTGTTTGGTCTCCCCAATGTAGAGGGGACTGCATTGTGAGCGAATACAGTATACTAAATTGAAAGTACAAGTAAAAATCGCTGCTTCACTTGAAAAGGAGTGTTTGGGGCCTTGGATAGCGAGGGGAGCAGAGATAAAAGGGGCAGGTATTACACCTCCTGCAATTGCATGGGAAGGTGCTGTGGGAAGGGGTCGAGGTGTCAAGGGTGATGGAGGGGTGGACCAAGGTATTGCAAAGGCAACAATCCCTTCGGAATGCTGACAGGGGAGGGGAAGATGCGTTTGATAGCGGCATCACGTTGGATGTGGAGGCTGGTAGGGTGGAAAGTGAGGATAAGGGGAACCCTGTCGCAGTCGTGGGAGGGAGGGGGAAGGGATGGGAAATGGGCCAGACAGTTGAGGGCCCTGTCAACCACAGTGGGGGGGGGTGGTGGGTGGGGAATCCTCGGTTGAGGAAAAAGGAAGACACATCAGAAGCGCTGTTGTGGAAAGTTGCATCAGAGCAGACGTGGAGATGGAGAATGAAATGGAGTCCTTACAGGAGGCAGGGTGTGAAGTGTAACCGAGGTAGCTGTGAGTCAGTGGGCTTATAATAATTAGTAGACAGCCTATCCCCAGGAGATGGGGACAGAGAAGTCAAGGAAGGGAAGGGAAGTGTCAGAGATGGACCAGGTAAAACAGTGAGAGAAGGGTGGAAATTGGAAGCAAAGTTGACAAAGTTTTCCAGTTCAGGGCGGGAGCAGGAAACGGCACCAATAGTCATCAATATACCAAAAAAGAGAGTTGGAGGGGGCCTGAATAAGACAGGATCAAGGAACGTCGGACATTTCCCACAAAAAGACAGGCATAACTAGGACTCATATGGGTACCCAGAGCAACACCTTTTACTTGAAGGAAGTGAGTGGAGTTGAAGGAGAAGTTGTTCAATGTGAGAACAAGTTCAGCCAGGTGGAGGAGGAGGAGGGTGGTGGTGGATGGGGACTGTTTGAGCCTCAGTTCAAGGATGATGAGAGCCTTCAGACCATCCTGGTGGGGGATGGAAATGTAGAGAGATTGTATTTGCTGCTCACAATGCAGTCTCCTCTACATTGGGGAGACCAATTCAGATTGGGTGACCGCTTTGCAGAACACCTCCACTCAGTCCAAAAACATGACCCCGAGCTTCCTGTCGCTTGCCATTTCAACGCACCCCCTGCTCTCATGCCCACATCTCTGTCCTGGGCTTGCTGCAGTGTTCCAGTGATCATCATCGCAAGCTCGAGGAACAGCAGCTAATTTACCAATTAGGCACTCTACAGCGTACCGGACTGAACATGGGGTCCAATAATTCCTCTGCCTAGCTTAACTTGTTCTCACATTCAACAACTTCTCCTTCAACTCCACTCACTTCCTTCTGACTAGGGGCCAAAAGGGGGGATTTACACATGGAGGCAGAGGTCATGGCTGATGTACTAAATGAGCACTTTGCAAATGTCTTTGCCAAGGAAGATGCTGCCAAAGTCATAGTCAAAGAGGAAGTAATTGAGACACTGGATGGGCTAAAAATTGATAGAGGTATTAGAAAGACTGCTGTACTTCAAGTTGATAAGTCACCTGGACCGGATCGGATGCATCCAAGGATACTGAGGGAAGTAACGGTGGAAATTGCAGAGGTACTGGCTATAATCTTCCAATCCTCCTTAGATATAGGTGCAGTTCCAGAGGGACAATTGCAAATGTTGCACCCTTGTTCAAAAAAAAAAAATGGTTTAAGGATAAGCCCAGCAACTATAGGACAGCTAATTTAACTTCAGTGGTGGGAAAGCATTTAGAAATAAATAGACAAAACTAAAGTCAATTAGACAAACGTGAAGTAATTAAGGAAAGCCAACAAGGATTTGTTAAGGGCAAATCATGTTTAAAGAATTTGGTTGAGTTTTTTGATGAGGGTAATGCTGTTTGTGGAATACATGAACTTAGAAAAGGCCTTTGATAAAGTGCCACATAACAGGTTTGTCAGCAGAGTTGAAGCCCATGAAATAACAGGGACAGTGGCAGCATGGATACAAAGTTGGCTGAGAGACAGGAAACAGTTGTAGTGAAGTGTTATTTTTTTCTGGACTGAAGGATGGTATATAGTGGGGGTTCTGCAGGTGTCAGTATTAGGACCACTGCTTTCTCGGATCTATATTATGACCTAAACTTGGGTGTGCAGGGCACCATTTCAAATTTTGATGACTCAAAACTTGGAAATATTGTGAACTGTGAGGAAGTCAGTGGTAAACTTCAATGGGACATAGGCTGGTGGAATGAGGGGACATGTGGCCAATGAAATTTAATGCAGAGAAATGTGAAGTGATACATTCTGTAGGATGAAAGGCAATATAAAATAAAATAAAATTCTAAAGATGGTGCAGGAGCAGACAGACCTGAGGTATATTTGCACAAATCATTGAAGGTGGCAGGGCATACAGGATCCTGGGCTTGATAAAATAGAGGCAGAGTGTACAAAAGCAAGGAAATTACAGTGAACTTTTATAAAACACTGATTTAGTCTCCACTGGAATATTGTATCCAATCTGGAACCCTACTTTAGAAAGGATGTGAAGGAATTGGAAAAGGTAGGGAAAAGTTTTACAAGAATGGTTCCAGATATGACACACTTCAGTTACAAGGACAGTTTGGTAAAGCTGGATCTGTTCTTTTCAGAAGGTTGAGAGGAGATCTGATAGAAAAGTCATGAGGGTTCTGGACCCAATATATAGGGAGCAACTGTTTCCATTGGTGGAAGGATCAAGAACCAGGAGGACACAGATTTAAGGCGAGTGGCAAAAAAAAAAACAAGTGACAAGAGGAAAAGCTTTAACACAGTGAAGGCCAGGATCTGGAACACACTGCCTAGAGTATGGCTGTGGCATATTTAGGACATAGAACAGTACAGCATAGTACAGGCCCTTTAGCCTACTCTAAGATCAAACTACCTACATACCCTTCATTCTACTATCATCCATATACCTATCCAAGAGTCGCTTAAATGTCCCTAATGGATCTGCTTCTACTACTACCGCTGACAGTGCATTCTATGCACCCACCACTCTGTGTAAAGAACCTACCTCTGACATCTCCCCTAAACCTTCCTCCAATCACCTTAAAATTATGCCCCCTGGTGATAGCTCTTTCCACCCTGGGAAAAAGTCTCTGGCTATCCACTCTATCTATGCCTCTCATCATCTTGTACCCCTCTATCAAGTCACCTCTCATCCTTCTTCGCTCCAATGAGAAAAGCCCTAGCTCCCTCAACCTTTCTTCATAAGACATGCCCTCCAGTCCAGGCAGCATCCTGGTAAATCTCCTCCGAACCCTCTCTAAAGCTTACACATCCTTCTTATAATGAGGCGACCAGAACTGAACACAATATTCCAAGTGCGGTCGAACCAGGGCTTTATAGAGCACCAGCATAACCTCGCGGCTCTTAAACTCAATCCCCCTGTTAATGAAAGCCAACAGCCCATACGCCTTAACAACCCTATCAACTTGGGTGGCAACTTTGAGGGATCTATGGGCGTGGACCCCAAGATCCCTCTGTTCCTCCACACTACCAAGAATCCTGTCTTTAAGCCTGTATTCTGCATTCAAATTCGACCTTCCAAAATGAATCACTTCACACTTTTCCAGGTTGAACTCCATCTGCCACTTCTCAGCCCAACTCTGCATCCTGTCAATGTCCCGTTGCAACCTACAACAGCCCTCCACACTATCCACAACTCCAGCAACCTTTGTGTCATTGGCAAACTTACTAACCCAGCCTTCCACTTCCTCATCCAAGTCATTTATAAAAATCACAAAGAGCAGAGGTCCCAGAACAGATCCCTGCGGACCACCACTGGTCACCGAGCTCCAGGCTGAATACTTTCCATCTACTACCACCCTCTGTCTTCCATGGGCCAGCCAATTCTGTATCCAGACAGCCAAATTTCCCTGTATCCCATGCCTCCTTACTTTCTGAATGAGCCTACCATGGGGAACCTTATCAAATGCCTTGCTAAAATCCATATACACCACATCCACTGCACTTCCTTCATCAATGTGTTTCGTCACATCCTCAAAGAATTTAATAAGGCTTGTGAGGCATGACCTGCCCCTCACAAAGCCATGCTGACTATCTCTAATCAAACTATGCTTTTCCAAATAATCATAAATCCTCTCAGAATCCTCTCCAATAATTTGCCCACCACCGACGTAAGACTGACTGGTCAGTAATTCCCAGGGTTATCCCTATTCCCTTTCTTGAACAACGGAATAACATTTGCCACCCTCCAATCATCTGGTACTACTCCAGTGGACAGTGAGGACGCAAAGATCATCGCTAAAGGTGCGGCAATCTCTTCCCTCGCTTCCCGTAATAACCTTGGGTATATCCCGTCTGGCCCCGGGGACTGATCTATCCTCATGTCTTTCAAAATTTCCAGCACATCCTCCTTCTTATCAACCTGTTCGAACATATCAGCCTGTTTCACGCTGTCCTCACAAACGTCCAAGTCCCTCTCACTAGTGAATACTGAAGCAAAGTATTCATTAAGGACCTCCTCTACCTCCAGGCACAAGTTCCCTCCACTATCCCTGATCAGCCCTACCCTCACTCTGGCCATCCTCTTGTTCCTTACATAAGTGTAGAACGCCTTGGGATTTTCCTTAATCCTACCCGCCAAGACTTTTTCATGTCCCCTTCTAGCTCTCCTAAGTCCATTCTTCAGTTCCTTCCTGGCTACCTTGTAACCCTCTAGAGCCCCGTCTAATCCTTGCTTCCTCAACGTTAAGTAAGCTTCCTTCTTCCTGTTGACTAGCTGTTCCACATCACTTGTCATCCAAGGTTCCTTCACCCTACCATCCCTTCCTTGCCTCATCGGGACAAACCTATCTAGCAGTCGCAGCAAGTGCTCCCTAAACAACCTCCATATTTCTGTCGTGCATTTCCGAGAACATCTGTTCCCAATTTAAGCTCCCCAGTTCCTGCCTAATAGCATTGTAATTCCCCCTCCCCCAATGTAATTGTGGCTTTCAAAATGAAATTGGATAATTATCTGAAGAGCTGTGCTGCTTTTGCAGAGAGCCATCAGACACAATGGGCTGAATGGTCTACTGTGCTGTAACCATTCTATGATTCTAAGAAGTGGTCAGAAGTTGGGTATTCTGCAGAGAGTGACCCACCTCCCAACTCCTCAAAGCCTTTTCACTAACCACAAGGCACAAGTCAGGAGTGATAGAATACTTTCTACCTGCTTGGAGGAGCACAACTCCAATACTCAAGAAGTTCAACACCATGTAGGACAAAGCAGCCCACTTGATTGGAACCTCATCCACCAACTTAAATATTCACTCCCTCCACCACCAGAGCAGTACAGCTATAATGTGCACCATACCGAACCGTCGTCGTCGCTAGGTCAAAATCCTGGAACTTCAGAGTTAACGGCGCTATGGAAGTACCTTCATCACATGGATTGCAGTGGTTCAACACCATTCTTTAAAAAGGCGAAAAAATTCTGGCCTTTCCAGCAATGCCCATCACCCATGAAAAGAATAAATTTAAAAATAAACTTTGACAAAGTGGGATCTGCCTAACCAAGAATGATTTCACTAATCTTGACATACATTTCCTACACTTGCATACTGACCTCTGCCCCAGAGAACTGAATGCCTGTACAACAAGATTTGATGCAAAGGACAATGCCCTATCTTATGGGGATTACTTTTGTTTAAAAATAATTGAATCGTACTGGTACAAGTTGCTTTCCTTTTACTTAGATTGTCAAAACATGTGCAAGGCTGAACTTCACTACATTTTCAGTGAGGCACACAACAAAATCTTGTTGCCCCATTCACTTGTCACAAACGCTTCTTCAATTAATGGAAGAAAAATTGGGCAGATTTTTCTACTGCCTTGTGCTGAGCAACCAATTTCCCCAAAGCCCAAGAGATCTTGTAGACCTATTCACAGATCCAGGAAAATCATCCGAGTTACATTTGTGGATTTGGGGTGAACTAATGTTTAATAGAAAGGCACAATTCTATTAAACATTAAAATTCAATATCTATAGAAGCATGGTTGAGAAAATCAATTACCTTTATAAAACAAACAGACTAGAAATGTTTTAAAAGGCAAGTTAAAAAGGTGAACAAGTTGCAGAGAATTTGGACTTGAATAAATGGAGCTTTAAAAAAAAAAAAATCATGCTTTCTTTCTTGACCCAGTTGAAACCATTTTGTTTACAAAGCAGAACAAGACTTAAAGTAAATTCTGAATGGTTTACCCGAAGTAAAACATTGGCTCAGAACTTCATGACTTAGTGTCGGGTTTGTTTTACATCACCAGGAAATTATGGTGTGGTATGGTGTAAACAATGTTGTAGCACACTTGCCTCAACTTCCTGGGACCTTCGCATCTCTGCCAATACCCTTGACGAAATCCTGCAAAATTGTATGGTTCTCCAGTCTAGTTGACAATTAATTTCATCACAGATAAATGTGTAATTACGTGATGATAGTAGTATAAGGGTTTGAAAGGGTTATTAGTGGGAGCTGTTACTCATACTGTCACAATGATGCGAGATCACGAGAGAAACTTGAAGGAAAAGCAGCATGGCATCAGTGAAGTTAGACATACTTGTGCAAAGCTGTATATAGTCCCTTAATATAATAAATTATTGTTTTAAAAAAACCCAACGACACAATAATCACTCCTAGGTAGATGAACCAACCATAGAGTCATACAGCTTAGAAACAGGCCCTTTGGCCCACTGCGTCCATGCCAACCATAATGCCCATCTATACTAATCCCACCTGCCTGCATTAATTCCATATCCCTCTATGCCTTGCTCATTCAAGTACCTGTCCAGATCCTCTTAAATGTTGCTACTATTGCTGCCTCCACCACCACCTCTGGCAGCTCATTCCAGATACCCACTATTCTTTGTGTGAAGAATTTACCCCTTTGATCCCCTTTAAACCTCCTCCCTCTCACCTTAAATCTATACCCTCTAGTTTTAGTCACCCTGACCATGGGAAGCAGACTTTGGCTATCTACCCTATTTATGCCTCTCAATTTTATATACCTCCATCATGTCCACTCTCAGCCTCCTTCACTCCAGGGAAAACAGACCCAGCCTATCCAATCTCTCTTTATAACTCAAGCCCTCCAAACCAGGCAACATCCTTGTGAATCTTTTCTGCACCCTCTCTAGCTTAATCACATCTTTCCTGTAGTGCAGTGACCAGAACTGCACACAGTACTCCAAGTGCGGCCTAACCAACGTTACGTACAACTGTAACATGACGTCCCAACTCTTGTACTCAATGCCTCGGGAGCATGCCAAATGCCTTCACCGCCCTGTCTACCTGTGTTGCCACTTTCAGGGAACTATGTACTTGCACCCCAAGGTCTCTCTGCTCAAGAACACTCCCCAGGGCCCTGCCAATCACTGTATATGTCCTGCCCTGGTTTAACTTCCCAAAATGCATCACTTCACACTGGCCTGCATTAAATTCCATTTGTCACTCCCTTGCCCACTTTCCTAGTTGATCTAGATGTACAACAGTGATGTCACTGCAACTTGTTCACCTTTTTAAACTTATGTTTTAAAACATTCTAGTCTGTTTTATGAAGGCAATTGATTTTCTCAACCATGCTTTTAAATGTTGAAATTCAAAATCTAATAGAATTGTGCCTATTAAATATTAGTTCACCCCAAATCCACAAATGTAACTAGGCTTTGGGGAAATTGGTTGCTATGGGATGCTGGATTTCTCCACCCCATATACATACATTTAGATTGTAACTCAAGTTTCTACATGCTTTTAACAGTTCACCCACAAATTTCATTAATGTTTCTTTCCTAGGGTCCAGTGCAGTGTGACAATGCGTGTGCAGACTGTGCTAGATACCAGACCGAAAAGCTAACAGGATAACAATTTGATTTTTATATCCCGCTCAGAAGAGTTACAAAACATCACTAGCATTAATATCAGTAAGACCTGGTGCTACTCAGAAGGAAGTAACATTTTGTGTGGTCACAAAGTTCTTACTGTGCTAAAAATCATGACTGATATTGTACTGTTTCCAATGTTCACAATAGGATTTAATTGGAATTTTCTTTA
Organism: Heterodontus francisci; assembly: GCF_036365525.1. NCBI lineage: Eukaryota > Metazoa > Chordata > Chondrichthyes > Heterodontiformes > Heterodontidae > Heterodontus > Heterodontus francisci. Next base: position 50,992,034 of record NC_090383.1, read on the forward strand.
AACACATTTTCAACAAAGCCAGTAATTTGATAAATTTGCAAGCTTACGTTACAATTGTGTCCACAAGAACTCAAAGATCTTCCAGCCTTTGGCCAGGGACCAGTACTCCATGGGCCCACCCCTGCCATGATGGAATTGGAAGCCTTAAATATCTATTGCTAATAGGAGCAGGAGTTGGCCATTCAGCCATGCAATTAGATCACGGCAGATTTGTATCTTAACTCCATCTTCCGTAACTTTTAATACCCTTGCCTAACAAAATGCTATCATTTTCAGCTTTGGAATTTTAAACAGCTTTTTGGGGCAGAGTTCCAAATTTCCACTGCCTTATGTGGAGAAGTGCTTCTTAACATCGCCAGGGAACCACCTAGTTCTAATTTTAAGACCCCTTGTTCTGAGAGAAAATAGTGTGCCTATACTCTATCAATTCCTTTAATTGTATTAAACACCTGAGTTTTGACAAAAGGTCATCCACCTGAAACGTTAACTGTTTCTCTCCCCCCAGGTGCTGTTCGACCTGCTGGGTATTTCCAACATTTTCTGCTTTTACCTCAATTAGATCACCCTTAAATCTTCTATACTTAAGGGAATACAAACCTAGTCTCATGTGGCAGAGGCAATGAAAATCATTTGATTCGCATGATCTCAATGTTCAAAAATCATTGGTTCAAAAGTAAACAAGTACTTTTCTCCTGAATATTCCAAATTAAACCTGCCAAACTAACAACTGCAGCAAGGCAGCAAGGTGATATTCCCTGCTAAGTATTGACATAATATGCAGCATAAATAAATGCAGCCATATTGCACTGTTGCCCTGGGTTTGAAAAGAAACCCTCACTAATTTAGCACTTGAAAGCTGGAAAATTCCTACTCAACCGGAGGAGAATGTAGACAAGATACAGGAATATGGCACTTACCCAAGATACTGAAGTAAAGTCATTGATGTAAAAATGAACAGGAATTCCTCCTTCCGACTGATTTTAGCAAATTATACCAAACAATCCAGAATAAAATCTATACACACATGCCCACAGAAATCTTAATCCAAGTGCAATGAGCTCCAGATTAATTTAACGTTTAATTCAAAGAAATCCATAGTACAAACCATTCTCACTGCCTCAGTATAGAAACTCTGTCCCACATATTTCTTTTCAAAAATTTTCGAATTACCTAATATTACAATCAACGTAGCTCAATTATGGTATAAAGATTTGGATTATAAATGAAAACAATGAATCCCTGATGGGCTAGATGAAATGAATGTTTGGCAAAGACCAACTTCAACTGTGCTTTTAGAAATTCCAAGCACATGCACGCCAAAATAGTCATGTGTCCTGCCCAGTAAAGGCTTGTCCTATTCATAACTTTAAACATGGACTGTAATCAGTACAGAACCTTCCTGAACTGAATTTCCTTTTCTTCAATAAGACAAAGTGGACAAAAATGCTGTGCAAGATGGCTGCAGAGGGCCAGGTGACTTCTGCAAGGCTGCCTTTGTTGCTAACACAATTAACAGGTGGCAGACTACTGGCACCTGCATAAGTGCATCAGCGACTGAAACGTCACTGTTTACAACATCTCAGGCAGCTGCCAGTAATAGAGATGGCATTGCTCAATTTGACACAAAAAATGCAAATTAAACCCAAATCTCCTCACCTTTCAATGGCTGCGATCGCCACCGCCCTCCCCAACAACATCCTGTGATTGCCGTCTCTATCACCACTTTCCCTTCCCTGCTGTCTCCCATGATCATGGCTTCTCTTCACCACTCCCTCCCATGCCCGTCTGCTTGCCGTACCCTCCCGACTGCTTGTTGCTCCATTCCATCCCCATTTGCTCCCGCTACCCACTAAACCCCCGACTCACCACTTCCCCCCCACCCGCCTGCATGCTTCCCTAGCTTGGTAGTCATATCATAACATGCTGACGTCGATGTGCACATACATGGATTCATACTGGCAAGTGTTCAGATGCACTGATGACATTGGTGATCACTCTGCTTCGCATTGTGTTGTCAGGAGAATCTGCTTTTGCAATTGAATGACCATGGGTGGAGTGCCTCCCTTGAATGAGCATAGCAAGATGAAACCATTTGTGGAATTCACACCTCCTATTGTTTATGGTCCTACCCAAAAGTCACTATCTATGGACTCCTAGACTCACTGTCTCCAAGCTCAAATATAAAGAGCTAAAAGAAACTTGTAGGTGTGAATGGCCACTATCCTTCTGTCATTGTGCAGCAATGGCTTCAAACCATTCTGGGTGGGCAACAGAAGTATTGATCAGGTGGTCACCTGACCAAAACTAATCACAGATAACAGATCTTATTACTCCAAGCACTGGTCAGTCTGCAAACCACCAGCTGCAGAGAAAGCTGAAAAAGGCAGTACCATCATGCCTTAAAGAACTGGAGGCTATAACATCTTAAAGTCTCCAAGCCTGTTCCTTTTCAAGTCCACTAGTACAGAAAACTGACCAGAGCAGACTACAAGCAATGAACTTCGTGACCTGCTGAAAATCCACCTCTTAGAAAGAATCATACAACGACTTCAATATAGGACTCCAGTTATCAAATCCACCTAACTAGACTTCAGGAGAGAAAATGCCTTCTTCACAGGGCCCGTAATATGCTTTCCAACCTCCCCCCCCCGCCCCCCAAAAAAGACGAGGCAAATCATGTGACTTACAAACTACTCCATTGTTTGTAATTTGTAAAAATGCATGTTCCTTTATAGAAGCTTTCTTTCGCGACTCTGGACGTGTTTGTGTGGCAAGTGAGTGACATTGTGTTAGACTTTTGGGGTAAACGTGTGAATAAAATAATCCTCTTTATTTAAACCCACTTAAAAAAAAAAGTGCTGCTGCTGGTTATTCAAATTAGCCATACACTCAAGGGTTAAGAAACACACAGGATTAGAGACAGTAAAAGGGAAGGGAACTGGGGTTTCAGTTCTCTCAATTGTCTGTAATACAGGATTCAACTGCACTTGACTTTCTCCTCTGGAGACCTGTCAATATGAACATGTTTTATAAATAGCTTATTTCATAATTGGACAAGGAATGGAAGGAAGGAATTGGATGAGGAAAGCAAGTATCCACAACCCTCGGAGGTAGAGAATTCCAAATATTCACAACCATTTGAGTGAAGTAAATTTCTCTGTCCTAAATGATCAGCCCCTTATCCAGAAACTTTGCCCCCATGTTTTAAATTCCTTGACCAGTGGAAACAATCTTGGTCTACCCTATCCAGCCCCTTCAGAATCTTGTGTGTTTCAATGAGCTCCCCTCTCATTCTTCTAAACTCGAGAATATAGGTCCAATTTACTCAACCTATCATAGGACAACCCCCTCATCCCAGGGACCAATATAGTGAACCTTCGCTGTACTGCCTCCAATGCAAATATATCCTCTCAAACGTAGAGACCAATGCACACAGTACTCCACATGCAGTCTCACCAAAATGGTGTACAATTGTAGAAATACTTCTTTATTCCCATAAGCCATTCCCCTTGCAATTAAGGCTAACATGCTATTTACCTTCCAAATTGCTTGTTGTACCTGCGTGTTAACTTTGTGTTCCTTGTACAAACACACAAGTCTCTGAACACTTACAAGTTTCACACCTTTTTAAAAAAAAAAAAATATTCTGCTTTTCTACTGTTACAACCAGGTGAGAAAGAGGTCTAGGGTTCCCCTTCAGCCTTCACTTGGCCTTACTGTAACAGGATATAATTTTAAACAGGTCATATTTTTAGCTCCTTCTTGGTGAATCTTTACCACTTTGCAATTATAAAGGCAAAGAAACCAGCATAACAGCTGCTCTCAGGTTTAAAGAAAAAAGTGAAATTTTATTAAACTTAAACTCTAATTCAGTGAACACCTATGGATACACGAAGTGCCCACGCTAGCATGCGCACACGATACACACATGCAGATAGAGACAGGAAGAAAACAGAAGAAATAAAGTGGAAAAGTTTGAGGCAATAATTGGAGGAGGTTTTTTGCATTATGGTTTTGTGAGCTCACTGTAGTGTTCTTTATTGCAGGTAGATCTTGCTTTCTGTTGAGCCCAGTATTATTCTTAAACCTTGTTCACTGTAGGAGACTTTTCTCTCTTGGGGTTCATGTGTCTTCAGTGGATTTGGAGTTCCGTGAGAAAGAGATGGAAGCATGCAGACAGGAGGCGCTGTGGCAAGCCAGCCAGGAGAGATCTTAGTCCAGGAGCATTCTGCCAAAACTGTTTGTACAAATTCAAAAAACTCAGGTTCCCCCAGCTCAGTCATGTGACTAGCTGGTTTGACTATATCCGTTTGTGTATTCGGCCATCTTAGCAGTCAACCTGGAATGAGAGCTCCCCTACCTTCAACATCTGGTGATCACAAGTCCATTGTGGGTTCAATGTGTCAGTGAATGATCCTTTGTCCTTTCCAAGCACTGTCTGTTAATATGCAAATGTCTTTCCAGCCAAGGGTGCACTGTGGGTTGAATGTGTCAGGGAATGGCTGCTTTGTCTTTCCAAACACGATCTGCAAATCCAGCCAAGATCTGGCAATTTATTTATTTATTTTAAAGCACGTCCTTTCTTCACTTCAACACAATTTGAAATTGAATGTCAATGTGGCGAAATTAATACGTTTCATACTTGGCAGGTGGCAGCCTGCATGACAAGAGTCTTACAACCAAAGTGAATAACTTCACATTTCCCTACATTATACTTCATCTGCCATCTTGCTGCCCATTTTGTAATCAGTTGAATTTTAAAATATCACCTTTGTAAGTTTTTGAACTAAAAGTCAAAAGAATCAGCTGTATATCATTAGTAGTGTAATCTGAAAACTTCTGATCGTATTAAAGTTAGGACCTGTGCAATTTACAGTTTCACACCAGGATTAGAAAGCTTTTTTGGGGTATAGGTTTTTTTTTTATAATTGCTGTGAAATATAGATAAGAATAAACAGCAAAAAACCAAGTTTGCATGTATGTACAGCATTGTGAAAAGGATTTTACAGAAGAGTAAAAGACAAACATTCTAAATGATTTCAGCTGCCAAGTCTATGTGATGCTTTCTTTGCATGGCGAGTGTTTTTTTGATGGGGGGTGCCGGGGAGGAGGAAATGCACACAGGACCGAGATCAAGGTTTATTTTTGAGAGGGAAATTGACAGCAGATTTTAAAAAAGGAGAGGGGGACAACACCGGAGACGAAACAGTTTACAATGTCGGCAAACAGGACGTTGGGTGATCAGTAGTTTAGTGGGATGATGATTGAGGGAGCAGGAGGTAGGTCTCATGGACAAGATGAGCTCAGAGTACCTAAGGGGAGAAACTAGAGAAAGATACAAGTTTAGGGCTAGGGCTGGGGGGGGGGGGGGGGGGTGCACGGGGGAAACATTTAGGATGTTTGGCCAGGTGGGGTAGTTGAGCGGGAGACACATGGTAGAGGTAGCTGTCACCAAGATTGCGACCATCCAATCAAAGATGTCCATGAGCTCCTCACACTTTTTGTTGGAGCAGGGTGGAGGGGACACGCAAGAGGGATTTAAGACAATGGTTTACAGTAAAGAAAAGCCAGGAGGTTATCTTTGCATTCCTGAATGATCCTGGAATAGTCAGCAGTTTTAGCAGGAGAGAGCAGGACTTGATGGTGTGGTCCAGCCAGATATGGCATTGGATGGCTAAACCCACCATATCCTTTCAAGTCTGTAGCTCTTGGACTTAAGGCAGCAGAGATTCGTGCTGTCTTAGTGGGAACAATAAGAGATTGATTTTTTATTGGAGACTAGGGCAAAGGTGGAGGTGAGGGGCGGTTGAGCAAATCAGTAGCTGCAAAAATGTTGTGGCGAAAAGAGGGCCAAAAGCCGGACAGCTGAGATTTTGCAAGTGCAGTTGTCAGTGAATAAGGATATACCCTGTGAATTACAAAAAGCACCACAAGTTGCTGGACAATTTGCACTAATCGGCCTGCCTTGCGAGAACGGTTCTCAACATATCCACGAGTTTCAAAAAAATACTGCATTTACGTGAATTGTCAATTTAACACACTGCAAAAAGTTAAGGCTAGCACACAGCAGCTCAAGTACTTATTTAGTGACTGGATTCATGTTCTTGACATGCCACTCCCACTTTTGTTTCTGAAATAGAATAATTGAATCTTTGGAGCCCTGTTCCGGAAACTTAATTTTGAAAAAAATTTCATTTTTTTTCTCCCATCTTTCTTTCCCTCTTCATATACCTTTCTGTACCTGATTTGACCCTAACCCACCCTACTTCATTCCCCATCATTCCTGTTCCTTTCTCAATCTTTAATCTCATTGGTTAAAAGAAGATACTTAGTCCCATTGTTCACAAGGTCATAAATGCCCCAAGATCAACTCTCAGTTCGAGCAGGTTATACGGCAAAAATTTGAACTGAAGGGTGAGGAAAATATTTTTAACTAATGGAACAGGCCACGAGATGCCCTGCTCCAGCAAAATCTGAGCCAATGATTAATACTGCGGTGCAGTTATATTATCACTTTTCTGACAGGACATTAGAATCTGTTCCCAACCTGACTGCAGTTAGAAACAATGTGGGAGGATTTATTTTATTTAGAGATACAGCACTGAAACAGGCCCTTTGGCCCACTGAGTCTGTGCCGATCATCAACCACCCATTTATACTAATCATACATTAATCCCATATTCCTACCACATCCCCACAATTCCCCTACCACCTACCTACACTAGGGGCAATTTATAATGGCCAATTTACCTATCAACCTGCAAGTCTTTGGCTGTGCGAGGAAACCAGAGCACCCGGCGAAAACCCACGCGGTCATAGGGAGAACTTGCAAACTCCGCACAGGCAGAACCCAGAATTGAACCTGGGTCGCTGGAGCTGTGAGGCTGCGGTGCTAACCACTGCGCCGCCCCAATTACCTGCAGGTTCTGATGTCAGGCTTATTTAAAAAAAACTCAACAGTATTCACTGGATCAAATGGCCACTATTAACTGAAGCAATGCTTATTTAAGTTTGAAAGTGTGGGCACTCCTGCATCCCTCGTTAATACATTTGCCCAGATTTTGTAGACAGCTGTGAAGTGACACCACTCACTGCTGACCTCAAAAAAGCTGCCAACGATCTAGCGATCTCTATGACGGATTTCCCTTTTCCAACACTAGTTTGAATCTGGCACCAAGTCAAGGGGATCTGCAAGCTTCCAGCAACAGTGATGGCAGCAATCAGGATAAATAGCCAATCACGTTGAAGTGTTCTCACAGGCAGCAAACCAAGGAGTAAAATGCAATTATCCTCTATTTTTAATTACATTTTGCAGAACAAATATATGGGATATACACATTGGATTAAGGTAGAAGTGCAAATGTGAAACATTTAAAAAATGTGGAATCAAGAGAAATGGGATTCTACAAATATATAAATACTTTTTTAGGCACAGGAAGGTTTTTCAGTCATAATTACATATTCTGTTAAAAACAGTTACACTTCATGCAACAAAGTGCAACTTTTTCAAGGGTTTTTACCATGAGACTAAGAGCATAAAAGGGCAAGTTATCAGCTTAGTGATTTTGAATTGACTGCATTGTGAGCCGGGACAAAATCTTCAACAGTGCACCCCACAGAGAAAATGTAGAATCACTGACAGCACCTTCTGGATTTCTGCATTTAACAGTGTATGTGCAGACCCCAGAAGTTGCTGTCAATTTGAGGAGTAATGACAAAGACTGTTGACAGTTTTGTCATCATTACTACTGCAAAATCTGGGCCATTGAAATATATCAATGCAGAGCAGTGTTCTGCGCAAGCACATCACACAGGAGCAGAGATGTGCTCAGGCATGTTGGCACACAGACGCAAAGTCCTCTCCTGACCAGGAGAGTCTGATTCATAATTGTGCAGCATAAACAATACACTAGCAGGTGAAAATCAATACTGTAATTACTGATCTAAGACAGCAGCTGCTGTAACCACAGATTAAGCATTTTGAAGAAAGTGCTGGAACATGAACTTTCAAAATGTGAAACACACCTGCACATTAATTTTATCATCTACCAGACTGAAGTAAATTAATCACCAAAGTTAGGGTGCTTGAACACTTGTCCACTAATAAAAAGGTGAGAATCATAGTAGTATTGCAGTAAATGTGTAGACCTATTAAGCATTGGTGCTGGTTGTGCTTATGGTCGCTTAGTAATGTGGATCCACAGTGATTGGGTGCAGATACAGAGATCAACTGAATGAAATGATCACCATAAGAAATAAAACCAAAATCTCCACCATTATACTGTTGAGTTCCAGGTTATTTATTATTGGAGTTAGCTTTTATGGATGGCCATGACATTTGTGGTCTTCGTGTTAACTACGAGCTGTGAAGTAATTCTTACTGCAAGCTAGGAAATAATCAACTAGCTAGCCATGCAATGTTAAAGTCGGTAATCGCAGATTGTTTTTGGTCAAAGTTTCAAGTTTTAAAAAGCAGCAGATCACAATAGATATGAATAGCATATGAAGTGGGATTCATGACTTTTTGCCTTGATACTCAATTAGTCTAACAAAGCTGTTATAGTAAGTTAAAACTTTAGGAATTGTTGTTTTTCATTAAACTCGAGGTGACCAACGCAGCGGAAGAAGTGATTAAAGTAGTGGACAGAGAATGTCTATGGATGTTATTTTTGTGGACTTCCAGAAGGCATTCGATAAAGTCTCTCAAAAAGACAATTAGCTTAAGATGGGGTTCATGGAATTGTGGGCAAATTATTGACCTTTATATGATAGAAACAGGGCTAAAATCTTTAAGTAGTTATGGTATACTGTGCTAGTTTTAAAATCTGTTCCTTTGTAATGCAAGTTTTAGGTTACATATGCTTTAAATCAAATTTTCACTGAAACAGTGTAGTGATCGGAGAAGATTTATAATATAAACCTGATGCCATGTTGTGTTTGTTACTTTGAAAAGGTGGCTCAGATATTTGAATCCTTCTTCCATAAGTCTGAGTATGCTATTGCCTTTTGTTATGCAGTCTTTATTTGAAATGACTGATCGATATCCTTAACGGAGGGTTGTTGCAGACTGCCAATAGAGTCCATTTTATCAATCACTCCACTCCAAGTATAACATTTAAAATCCGTACTTCCACCCTTTCAAGTCACTGTATAGCACTGTACTGTGCTGCAGAAGGTTTCTACAGGCACCTGCAGTACTCAGATATCTTGCCCAGCCACTTTTCAGGCTATTCGATCATTGCAGTGGAGCCCGATTCCTCGGTTGCCTGATGATGGCACATGAGCACTTTCCAGTAGGGACCTGGAAAGTGATTAGATGTAGGGACCTGGATTTATTTCTTGACCCTACTCATCCCAGGTGAACTGAATGCAAGTTCTTATTAGACAGCTGATCCTGCCAAGAGCTAAGTCAGCCCTGATCATGGAACAAAAATGGAAACTTCTTGATTCCTATGACTCAGTACCACACATTGTAGTATATTCACCAACTGAGTCAATACCACAGTGTGTAACATGAACTACTGAGCCACTGTGGAAATCTAACTCAAAACAATAAATAAGGCTCCAAATAAATTCAGTATATCTGCCAAATAAATCTGCCATGCTCAGTCCTTCCACCTGTAAGGTACTGAGCCCTAGTAAGAGGGTTGGAAACCATTCCTAATTTTAGTGTGAAATTTTTACTCAAAAGTAGATAGGATAGGATCTAATTTCTGTTTCTCCCTGCCTCAAAGAAACTTGTACACACCAAATTAAAAGCAATGTCCTAACAAATTCCCAATTACAGCAGGTACGATGAACCGAATGGCTGCCTTTTGTGCTATATGTCAGGCCATGTTCATCAAGATAGAGAATGACCACCTCTCCATGATATTCAGTGGCATTGCCATCAACATTGTGAGGGCCAGTGACCAGAAACGCAACTGGACCAGCCAAATTATTGGGGCTGGCTCTGGCCAGTGGAGTCCGAAAAGGTCAATTGCAAAAAAGTACTGTTCAGTTACAAGCCAACTGGAGGAGTTTATCAATCCCCTTTACTGTGCAGGTTACTGGGAATTCACAATCAGAAAAATTCAAGATCTGAAAACAGATCAGTACTGGTTACTTGGCAGGAAGCAGAGCTGAAAAAAAAAAAATCACACTGGTGTAGAGACAGGTGCTCTTCTGGGGTTTGAGGCAAGTTATGATTGAGGCAGTTACAATATTTAACCCATATACTGAAAAATGAAAAAAGCAGACATCCTCATCTTGAGTGCAAGAGGAAAAATATAAATTTATACAAAAAGTCAACCTCACAGCGGGAGTCAGGGCCAAGTGTAGTCTTCAGATGAAGCAGCATTAGGAGGCTGGAGAATATTTGAATGAGGGCGCAGAGATATAACATATTGTATTTTAAAATCATACATTCTGCTCTTGTTTTTACATTTCCATTATAAATTCCTATGTCCAACAGGTTTGAGGTTCTTTCAGCTTGTTTGGATGAGTGGGGGCTACAGGGTGGTTGAGCAATCTGACCATGGCACCATGATACAGGAAGCCATTCAAGTAGATGGCGAAAAAAAGGAATGTCGTGGTAGTTGGGGGACAGTACAGTTAGGGGGATTGACACTGTTCTCTGCAGCAGAGCGAGAGAGTCCAGCCGACTGCATTGCCTGCCTGGTGCCAGGGTCTGGACATCTGTTCACGGCTGGAGAACAACTTAGTGGAAGGGGGAGGATCCAGTTGTCATGGTCCATGGAGGTACCAACGACAGACAGGACAAGGAAAGAGGTTCCGCATAATCAGTATGAGAAACTAGGTGCTGAATTAAGCAGAACTTCAAAAAAGGTTCTCTGGATTATTACTTGAGCCATGTGCAAATTGGCATAGGGCAAAGATTAGAGAAGTTAACGCGTGGCTCAAAGACTGGTGTGGTAGAAGTTGGTTTGGATTGTGGGGCACTAGCACCAGTACTGGGGAAAGTGGTGGCTGTACCATTGGGATGGTCTACACTTGAACTGTGCTGGGGCTGGTGTTATAGCGAGTCACATAACTAGGGAAGTAGAGAGGGTTTTAAACGGAATAGTGGGGGCAAGGAATCAAATTTGAGAAGATATGGTGAATCAAGGAGTAGAGACAAGGCAAGAGAGAAAGGTATTAAATATGGGAAATGATAAACAGACCATACAAATCGATGAGTAAATCAAAAGACTAGAGGTTACAAAAATAAAAAAAGGGCAAAACTAAAGGCTTTGTATCTGAATTTGAAACAAAGCAGATGAACTGAAAGCACAACTAGATATAAATAAGTACGATCTGATAGCCATTACAGAGACGTGGCTGCAGGAAGACAGATTGGGACCTGAATATTGAAAGATACCTGGCATTTAGGAATGACAGGAAGCTAGGAAAAGGTGGAGGGGTAGCTCAGTTAATTAATGATGGTATTAGCGCAATACAGAGACATGACCTAAGTTCATGAGACCAGGATGTAGAAGCAGTTTGGGTGGAGATGAGAACTCAAAGGCAAAACAAAAAAAGTCACTTGTGGGAGTGGTGTACAGACCACCTAACATTAACCACACTGTAGGATGGGGTATAAAAGGAAGAAATAATGGCAGCTTGTCAGAAAGGTACGGAGAATACTTGGCACCAGGTGGCAGGACCGTATCTCCAACACAGAAGTCCTCGAGGCGGCCAACATCCCCAGCTTGTACACACTACTGAGTCAGCGGCGCTTGAGATGGCTTGGCCATGTGAGCCGCATGGAAGATGGCAGGATCCCCAAAGACACATTATACAGCGAGCTCGCCACTGGTATCAGACCCACCGGCCGTCCATGTCTCCGCTTTAAAGACGTCTGCAAACGCGACATGAAATCCTGCGACATTGATTACAGGTCGTGGGAGTCAGTTGCCAGCGTCCGCCAGTGATGGCGGGCAGCCATAAAGGCGGGGCTAAAGTGTGGCGAGTCGAAGAGACTTAGTAGTTGGCAGGAAAAAAGACAGAGGCGCAAGGGGAGAGCCAACTGTGTAACAGCCTCGACAAACAAATTTCTCTGCAGCACCTGTGGAAGAGCCAGTCACTCTAGAATTGGCCTTTATAGCCACTCCAGGCGCTTATTCATTGTCTTTCAAGATAAGGAGGCCAAAGACGACAACAACTACGGGGGATTTTAATCTACATATAGACTGGAAAAATAAAATGGGCAGAGGTAGCCGAGATGAGGAGTACATAATGTTTTCGTGATAATTTCTTGGAACAATACATCCTGGAGCCAGAGAGCAGGCAATACTAGACCTGGTACTGTGCAAAAAGATAGGATTAATTAATGACCTCAGAGTGAAGGCACCCCTAGGTAGCAGCATCACATAATTGAATTTTACATTCAGTTTGAGGGAGAGAAGAGTGGGTGCAAGACTAGTATTTTTAACTTAAATTAGGACAATTATGAGGGCATGAAAGCAGAGCTAGCTGAAGTGAACTGGCAAATTAGGTTAAGAGATAGGTCAATAGAGATGCAGTGGCAGACATTTAAGGGGATATTTCAGAATACACAAAATATAGATACATTTCAACCAGAAAGAAAAATTCTAAAAAGGTGGGACCCGCCATTCGTGGTTAACTAAAACAGTTAAAGATAGCATCAAACTTAAAGAAAAAGCCTATAATTGCATAAAGACGGGAGGCAAGTCAGAAGATTGGACAGAATATAAAAAACAGCGAAGAATGACAAAGATTGATAAGGACGGTAAAATTAGAGTATGAGAGAAAGCTGGCTAGAAATAAAGACAGATAGTAAGTTTATTTTTCTTTTTAAAATATCTATAGAAAGTGTTAAGTGAATGTTGGTCCGATAGAAAGAGTCTGGGGAATTAATAATGGATAATAAAGGAGATGACAGATGAATTGAACAGATATTTTGCATCGGTCTTCGCCACCGAAGATACAAATAACATCCCAGTATTAGCAGTAAGTTAGGAAATGGAAGGGAGGGAGGAACTCAAGAAAATTACAATCACCAGGGAAGTGGTACTGAACAAATTGTTGGAGCTGTGTGCTGAAAAGCCCGCAGGTCCTGATGGACTTCATCCTAGGGTTTTAAAAGAAGTGGCTAATGAGATAGTTGATGTGTTAGTCTTAATTTTCCTAAATTCCCTAGATTCGGAGAAGGTTCCAGTAGATTGGAACATGGCAAATGAGACAGAAAGCAGGAAACTACAGGCCAGCTAGCTTAACATCTATCTTAGGGAAAATGTTAGAAGCTATTAAAGATGCTACAGCGGGGTATTTAGAGAAATTGAAGGTAATCAGGCAGAGTCAACATGGTTTTGTGAAAGGGAAATCATGTTTAACCAATTTATTGGAGTTCTACTGAAGTAGTAACATGTGCTGTGGATAAAAGGGAACCAGTGGATATATTGTACTTAGATTTCCGGAAGGCATTTGATAAGGTGCCACATCAAAGGTTATTGAAGAAAATAAAACCTCATGGTGCAGGGGGTAACATATTGGCATGGATAGAAGATTAGCTAGCTAACAGGAAACAGTAGGCATAAATGGGTCATTTTCTGGTTGGCTAGACGTAATGAGGTGTGCCACAGGGATGTGTGCTGGGGTCTCATCTTTTACAATTTTATATAAATGACGTGGATGAAAGAACCAAAAGGTACGGTTGCTAAATTTGCTGATGACAAAGATCGGTCGGAAAGTAACTTGCAAAGAGGACACAAGGGGGCTACAAAGGGATACACAAAACCTACATAGGTTAGTGAGTGGGCAAAGATCTGACAAATGGAGTATAATTGGGAGTGTGTGAAATTGTCCACTTTGGCAGGCAGAATATAAACGTAGTATATTCTCTAAATGGTGAGAGTTTGCAGAGCTCTGAGATGCAGAGGGATCTGGGTGTCCTAGTGCATGAATCACAAAAGGTTAGTTTGCAGGTACAGCACGTAATTAGGAAAGCTAATAGAATGTTATTGTTTATCATGAGGGGAAGTGAATACAAAAGTAGGGAAGTTATGCTTCAGCTATACAGGGCATTGGTGAGACCACATCTGGAGCACTGTGTAGAGTACTGGTCTCCTTACTTAAGGAGAGATGTAAATGCGTTGGAGGCAGTACAGAGAAGGTTTACTAGACTAATACCTGGAACTGGCAGGCCATCTTACGGGGAAAGATTGGGCAGGCTAGGCTTGTATCTGCTTGAGTTTAGGAGAGTAAGAGGCGACTTGATTGAAACACAAGATCCTGAGGGGTCTTGACAGGGTGGATGTGGAATGGACATTTCCCCTTGTGGGAGTATCTAGAACTAGGGATCACTGTTTAAAAATAACGGGTAGTCCATTTAAAAAAGAAATGAGGAGAAATTTGATGGTAGTGAGTCTTTGGAATTCTCCCTCAAAAAGGGTGGTGGAAGCAGAGTCTTTGAATATTTTTAACGCAGAGGTAGAGGGATTCTTGATGAGCAAGGGGGTGAAAGGTTATCAGAGGTAGGTGGAAATGTGGAATAATCAGTTCAGCCATGAAATTATTGAATGGCAGAGCAGGCTCAAAGGGCCAAGTGGCCTACTCCTGCTCCTAATTCATATGTTCCTATGTCTGTATTTTTAAAGTTATTTATACAAACCGATCACCCAGTATTTACCACCTCCCACCAGTGGTGCTTCCACTGAAAGGATGGTGTAATTGCAGTAGTTTACATAAGTAGTTTTCACTATAAATATAGACAAGGAATTTATAATTAAAATCACCTGCAAAAAAAAAAACAGAAATGCATGTAAACATTTTATTTTTAACCTAGTCTATCTCCTGTGGTGCTGCACAGAGGAATCAAAACTAAGGCAAGTCTTCAGGTGAAGTAGGATTTAAGGGCAGAAGAGGAGTAGGCCAAGGCACATGGGTGTAATTTAGTGGTCATTTTAAACTCAGGCATTCTATACTTTTTTATATTTCCTATGTCTTGCTTATAATAGAAATTGTCCATATAAACTGGTCATGCTAAAATCACATCCTTTTACTTGTGTTGCAGTGGAGAGGGAAAAGATCAGGAGGAGATGGAATGAGAATGAATGAGGAAGAAGGGAGAAGACAGAGAGCGCAAGGGGGGGGCGGTGGGTTGGGAAGGTAAAAAAAAAGGATGGGTTGGCCAATTTTTCTGACCCTTCAGGGGAAGAGAAGCAGAGGGGTTGAAATTTTGGGAGAAAAAAAAATTTGAATCTAGCATGCTCTATTGTAGTTTGACAACTCAATATGTCATTAATCAATTTATTAAAATCAATGTATTCAGTTTATTGAATTAAAATTCACACCTGACCATTTAAAAAAAAGATTTAAAAACTTCAGTGAAGTTATCTACTCCAGTGGGTAAAATAAATAGAATATTTTTTGAATGATGTGACAAGAAATGTTTGCATTCAGGAAGGACCTGGGTGTCCTTGTACATGAAACAGAGTTCACAGGCAGATACAGCAAGCAATTAGGAAGGAAAATGGTATGTAAGTTTTGTTACAAAGGGATTGGAGAATATGAATAAAGAAGTCTTACAATTATATAGGGCACTGGTGAGACCACACCTGGAGTACTGTGTGCAGTTGTGGTTTCCTTACCCAAGGAAGGACATACTTGCCCTAGAGGGAATGCAACAGAAAAGGTTCACTAGACAGGTTGCTGGAGTGAGGGGTTGTTAGAGAAGGAGGAATTGAGACCCAAGTTCCTCGAGGTTTACAAGAATGAGGGTGATCTAATTGAAACAATATTCTTAAGGGGCTTGACAGGGTAGATGCTGAGAAAATGTTTCCCCTTGCTGAGGAATCTAGAACATGGTGTCACAGTCTCAGAGTAAGGGGTCAGCCATTTAGGGCTGAGAGGAGGATGAGAAGAAATTTCTTCATTCAAAAGGGGTGTGAATCTTTGGAATTCTCTGTCTAATGGCTCTAGGGTAAAGGTCAATAAATTTTTGGGTTCTAAGGGAATTAAGGGATATGGGAATTGAGGTAGATGATTAGCCATGATCTTGTTGAATAGCAGAGGAGGCTTGAAGGGCAAAATGGTCTCCATCTGCTCCTATTTATGCTCTTGATATCTTTCCCTCTAAATAGAGTAGAGATGTTGACATGCTCTGATCACAAGATGCTTAAAATGAGGAAGACCATTCAGCCTATAATATTTGGATCCAACTAGAGACACTGTACAGTCCCTCTATTGAAGCACCCAATTGGCTCTTGAATTATTCCAGGGTTTTTGCCATCTTTTACTAGTTTGAATCTATGGCCCTGATTTAAGATTTTAAATTAATATTCAAATTTAAACTTTTCTATACCTCTGATATAGCTCCAAGATCACCTCTGACATCTCATTGAGGCTTAAATGCATCTATGCTAGTCAACTCAAATGCTCCTTGTGGTAACAAGTTCTATATGCCAACTGTGCTGAGCAAAAAGATTCTCCTACAGTGATCTTTGGTTTCTGTTTTAGAAAATCAGTTCAGGCTCCCGTGACCAAGGGAAAAAAGGTGGAGCCCACTCCCACCTTTCTAGGAAGTACAGAATACATGGATTAGAAACCTCTTCTAACAGAATTCTGCGTCAGTCAGACGTCACTGAATGCACATAGACACCAAATTTGTGCAGAGAAACTGGAAGTAAATGAGCGTAGCTGGTCCCCACATTTGCTCTCAAAGTCAACAGGGTTAAACAGTTGACCCCAGAATCAGAACATTTTTTTTTCTTTTTAAATTAAAAAAAAAGAGAGGAGTCACCCTGCCTAGAATGGTTGGCCATTCACTCCACATTGAATTGCATTAGAAGGCAAGCATCAACTAGGTTTAGAATGCAGAATGTCAAGATTGGGCGGCACAGTGGCGCAGTGGTTAGCACCGCAGCCTCACAGCTCCAGCGACCCGGGTTCGATTCCGGGTACTGCCTGTGTGGAGTTTGCAAGTTCTCCCTGTGTCTGCGTGGGTTTTCTCCGGGTGCTCCGGTTTCCTCCCACAAGCCAAAAGACTTGCAGGTTAATAGGTAAATTGGCCATTATAAATTGTCACTAGTATAGGTAGGTGGTAGGGAAATATAGGGACAGGTGGGGATATTTGGTAGGAATATGGGATTAGTGTAGGATTAGTATAAATGGGTGTTTGATGTTCGGCACAGACTTGGTGGGGCCGAAGGGCCTGTTTCAGTGCTGTATCTCTAATCTAATCTAATCATGACAAGGTTAAGGGCACTCTACCTGAATGCACACCACATTCTCAACAAGGTAGATGATTTAAAAAGGCACAAATAGAGGTAAATGGTTATGATCTAATTGCCATTATGGAAACATGGCTACAGGGTGACCAAGACTGGAAACTGAATATTCAAGGATATTCGACATTTAAGGAGGACAGGCAAAAAGGAAAAAGGAGGTGGTGTTGTACTGATCCCATCCCTTTATTATCAGTACATTAGTAAGGGAGAATCTCAGATCAGAAGAACAAAATGTGGAATCTGTTTGGGTGGAGCTAAGATACAGCAAGGGGCAGCAAACATTGGTAGAAGTTGTTTATAGGCCAAGTAGTGGTAGTGTAGGGCATGGTAGTAATCAGGAAATTAAAGAAGCATGGATAATACACTAATTATGGGTGACTTTTCAATCTATAATGGGGAAGAGAGAAATGGCAGAGAAGCTAAATGATTACTTTGTGTCAGTCTTCATTGATGAAGATACAAGAAATCTCCCAGAATTAGAGATTCAAGATATTAGGGAGAATGAGGAATTGAAGGGAATTAGTGTTAGTAAGAAGGTTGTATTGGAGAAATTAATGGGGCTGAAGGTTGATAAGTCTCCAGGACCAGATATTCTACATTCCAGAGTGGTGAAAGAGGTAGCTATGAATATAGTGGATGCATTGGTGATCATCTTCCAAAATTCTACAGATTCTGGACTGGTTACTGCAGATTGGAAGGTAGCAAATGTCACCCCACTATTTAAGAAGGGAGGGAGAGAGAACAGAACTACAGACCTATTAGCCTTATATCAGTATTAGGGAAAATGCTAGAATCCATTCTAAAGGATGTGATAAATGGACACTTGGATAATAATGATCTGATTGGGCATAGTTAACATGCAGTATGAATGGGAAATCATGTTTGACGAGCCTGTTTGGAGTCTTTTGAGGATGTTACTAACAGAATTGATAAAGGGGAGTCAGTGGACCTAGTATACTTGGATTTTCAGAAGGCTTTTGATAAAGTCCCCCACAGGAGGTCGGTTATCAAAAATTAAAGCACATGGGATAAGTAAAATACTGGCATGGATTAAGGATTGGTTAACAGGCAGAAAACAGAATAGGAATAAACGGGTCATTCTCACGTTGGCAGGCTGAAACTAGTGGGGTACCGCAGGGATCAGTACTTGGGCCCCAGCTGTTCACAATATTTATCAATATTTGGACATGGAGACCAAATGTAATATTTCCAAGTTCACCGATGACACGAAACTAGATGGGAATGTGTGTTGTGAGGAATGCAAAGAGGCTTCAGGGGATTTGGACACAGTGAGTGGACAAGCACGTGGTAGATGGAATATAATGTGGAATAATGTGAAGTTATCCACTTTGGTAGGAGGAACAGATGTGCAGAGTAGTTCTTAAATGGTGAGATTAGAAAGTGTAGGTGTACAAAAGGGACCTGGGTGTCCTCATCAATAAGTCACTGATAGCTAACATGCAGCTGCAGCAAGCAATTAAGGCTAATGCATGTTAGCCTTTATCGCAAGAGGATTTGAGTACAGGAGTAGTGAAGTCTTGCTTCAATTGTATAGAACCTTGGTTAGACTGCACCTGGTGTATTGTGTGCAGTTTTGGTCCCCTTACCTTAGGAAGGATATTATTGCCATATAGAGGGAGTGCAATGAAGGTTTACCAGAATTGTTCCCAGGATGGTGGGACTGTCCAATGAAGAGAGGTTGGGGAAACTGGGCCTGTATTCTCTAGAGTTTTGAAGAATGAGGTGATCGTATTGAAACCTACAAAATACTTAAAGAGGTAGACAGGGTAGGTGCAGTTAAGAGGTTCCCCCTGGTTGGGGAGTCTAGAACCAGGGGACAATTTCAAAATAAGGGGGAAGCCACTCAGGACCGAGATGAAGAGAAACTTATTTACTCAGAGGGTTGAGCATCTTTGGAATTCGCTACCCCAGAGGGCTGTGGAAGCTCAGTCATTGAGTATGTTTAAACCAGAGATTGACATTTCTAAATACCAATGACAAAGGGATATGGGTATAGTGTGCGAAAAAGGCATTGAAGTAGACAATCAGCCATGATCATATTGAATGGCGGAGCAGGCTTGATGGGCTGAATGGCCTACTCCTGCTCCTATGTTCCTATGATAGTGGTAAATTGCCCTTTAAAAAACTTCCTTTGACATACTTTCTTTTAATATTTCTTCATGGGATTTTGGCTGGCAAAGCCAACATTTATTGCCCATTCCCTAGAACTATGTGGCTTGCTGGGCCAATTCTGAGGGCAGTTAAGAATCAACCACATCGTTGTGGGTCTGGAGTCATATAGCCCAGACCGGGTAAGCATGTCACGTTTCCCTCTCTAAAGGTCATTATATAAAAACCTAACTGGTTCACCAATCTGGTAATTTGTAATGGTGATCATGAAACTAACAGAATTTAAATTCCTCAGCTGCTGTGCTGGGATTTCAACTCGTGTCTCCAGATTAGTCCAGTGATTTAAACACTATGCTAATCGTGCACTTGTACATATCATACAGTGCATCTGCCTCAATTTTTTCTGGTTTAGTTTTAACAAAGTTTCAGAAAATGTTTCAACTAATTCAAAGTGTAAATTTTGGCACAAATCTACTAGTACCTGCGCATCTAAAGCTCAATTTGAACAGCCTCCTCAAATTACCATAATTAGCAGAAACCTTACCACTTTTATTTTGTTCTGGGGAAGTATCCAGTTTTATAGGCAGTGCCAACTTCAGCCAAAATGATTTTTAAACAGTGTTAAGGATTGGGAAAACTATTTATGTTGGACATAACTTGCATTTAAAATCTGATTTTTTGCACTGATTCAGCCCATTTCACACTGATACTAGCACAAACTCTATCCCACAGATTAAAAAGAAAAAAGATTGATAAATGTCAGGCTCATAATACAGTAGAGAATCAAGTAAAATACAAAAAGCACAGGGGTGAACTGAAAAAGAAAAATGAGGGGCAGAGTGCATATGGGAAAATAATGGGCAAGATAAAAGAACATATAAATAGTTAAAAGTCAGTGAAATGGACAGCGGGGCTGATTACAGCCCAAAAAATGGAGATCTTATTGTGCAAGTTAAGGTTATGAATACCTTATAAATGTCTTTACAAAAGAGGATGCTGTCAATATTGCCATAAAGGGGGTACTCGTGAAATCTAAATACTACAAATGCTGGAAAACTGAAACAGAAAATGCTGGAAATACTCAGCAGGATTGATAGCACATGTGGAGAAAGAAAGAGTTAACATTTCAGGGTTAAGACTTCACATCAACATCCAATCTAGTTTCAATTTTATCAGTTAAAGAGGTACTTAAAAGGGTGGCAACACTCAACGTAAAAAAAAACCACCAGCCCAGATGGTGTGCAACCTAGGTTTCTGAAGGAAACAAGAGTGGAAATAGATGTGGCTCGGACCACAATTTTACAATCTTCCTTGAAAACAGGACCAGCACCACAGAACTGGAGGATAGCAAATATTACATCCCTGCTCAAAAACTGGAGCGGGATAAACCCATTAGCTACAGGCCTGTCAGCCTATCAAAAACATTTAGAGATCATAATATGGGACAAGATGAATTCACACTTGAATAAACATGGGTTAATAAATGGAAGTTATCACGGATTTGTCAAAGGCAAGTGGTGTCTGACAAACTTGATTAAGTACTTTGATGTAACGGAGAGGGTCAATGAAGGTAGTGTGGCTGATATGGTGTATATGGACTTTCAAAAAGACATCTGATAAAGTATAACAGACTTTTTAGCAAAATTGAAGCCTATGGGATTAAAATTGCAGCATTAGTACAATATTGACTCAGACAGAAGACAGAGGGTAGTGGTGAATGTTTTTCAGATTGGAGGGAAATGTGCAATGGTGTCCCCCAGGTGGCCAGTACTAGGACCACTACACGGATATTAATAACCTCGACTTGGGTAGCAACATCATAATTTCAAAATTTGCAGAGGACATAAAACTCAGTTATGAACTTTGCAATATGATTTTAAAAATCAATTTTTGGAACAAAGTTTAAGATGGAGTCACAGAAGTCAGGTGACCTCACATCAACTCTGCTTACAGATAAGGCATAAATCTTGGTTACCAGGCCAGAGAACCCAGATCAAAGACTTTTTGGAAAAAGAGACTGCAGGGGTATGACACTTGAACAATGGATTTCACCCTCCCAGACTTTCAGATCGTAAACAAGGAGTCAGTGATTCTGAGGATACAAATGTGCATGGCAGCTGCTAACACCCAGAAACAATGGAAGGCTCAGGTGGCTCTGCTGAAGCCAGAGTTCTGAACTTTGCATATTGGAAAAGGACAATGAGCTATTGGCTTTTGATTCCAGATAAGTCTAACAGATTTTCTGAAGACAGACAGGCTGCAAGAAAGGAAGACAACCAGCGATGGCAGCCTCATGGGAGAGAGTGGGGGAACACCTGTTCTCAGGAAAAACTGATATAGCAGAAAACTGCAAAGACTTGAACAAGTTTTGAAAGTCAAGGTTCGCAGAGAAGTAAAAGACCAACAGGTTCACCAGGAAATCGCCTTATTCATGGAGGTCTAGGTCAAAAGTGCTCAGAGAAGTGAGCAGAAAGGACATTGACTTTAAAGGTCTGGGAGATCCAACCCATTGAAACTGGGAGGAATTTGGGACTTTTAACCACAAAAATTTCACCAAAGAGGACTGTGCAAGTGTGGTGCGAGTTCATGTGTTTTAGTAAGCAAAGAAAACACTTTTTTGTAATTTTGGTCATCAGCTGCTTAAAGTACTATTTACTGAATGGGGATTTATTTTCATTTAATTGTGAAACATGAAATCTTGTAATTCTTTAAATTGGTTGTTGGGGGGGGGGAAAAAAAAAAGAGAGGCAGTTGAATCTCGTATTTTAACATCAACAGTCTCACTGAGGTCGTAGCAGTCATAAACAGTGAGGAAAATAATAGACTTCAGAAAGATACAGACAAACCTTTGAAATGGGAAGACATAGGGCAGATGAAATGTAATGTAATGTAATGTAAAGTGTGAAGCAACACATATTGGAAGGAAGAATGTGGAGGCACAACATAAACTAAACAGCACAATTTCACAGAGGGTGCAGAGACAGAAAGACCTGGGGGTTCACATTCCCAAATCTTTCAAGGTGGCAGGCCAAGTTGACATGGCTTTTGAAGAAGCGTATGGGATCCTGGGCTTTATAAATAGAGGTTTAGAGTACAAAAGCAAGGAAGCTATGCAAAACCTTTAGAAATCACTGGTTAGACCTCTGCTGGAATGTCCATTTCTGGGCACCACACTTTAGGATGCTAAGGCCTTGGAGATGGAGGAGATGATCAGATTCATTAGAAGTGTACTAGGAAAGAAGGACAAAAGAACAGTGCTGCAGATGCTGTAAATCTGAAATAACAGAAAATGCTAAAAATACTTAATGCTGTACTAGCAAAGATCACTGAAATGTTAACAGTTTCTCTCTCCAGATGTTTGCTGAGAATTTCCAACATGTCTGTTTTTATACCAGGGATGAGTGATTTCAGTTACGTAGAGAGACTAGAGAAGAGTTGGTCTCAGAGCAGAGAAATGCAAGAGCTGTTCAAAATTATGGCTGGCTTGGATAAAGTCAATATGGAGAAACTTTTCATGGACAGGAACAGGTAACCAGAGAACATATTGGTGGGAAAAAAAGAGGGGAAGTGAGGAGACACAAGG
The DNA here is from genome assembly GCF_036365525.1 of Heterodontus francisci. Lineage (NCBI taxonomy): Eukaryota > Metazoa > Chordata > Chondrichthyes > Heterodontiformes > Heterodontidae > Heterodontus > Heterodontus francisci. Next base: position 51,014,975 of record NC_090383.1, read on the forward strand.
CACCTTGGACTGAATGACCTCCTATGCTGTATGATTCTATGACATGGTGGGGAACATGGCGGGCGGAGGGGGGGGGGGGGGGGGAGGAGTAGAAGTGGAGAGAAATAGCAGCTGCTTATAGTGATCTTAATATTTCAAGTCTGATGAAATTAATTATTAGTCTTATTCCAAACATATATTTTAAAAAAAAGGTACAGCCTGAGGAAAGTTAGTACAAGACAGTCAGAAATTACAGGTGACTGAATTACAGTAGTTTGTTTCAACAACATTTTATTAGGCTTCAGAGAATCTTCTGTGTCCATCTGAAGGATATTTTTCAATCTTGTACCTTTTAATTACAGGACAACTGTTTAAGTTAAAAACTATTGGAATTAACGCTGCAATAACTTTTAAACTTATTTTAAAGTTTTCACAGGAAAGTCCTAGTATATTTCATACATTGGTGTTACTTCTGCAGCACCACATTGGACGTCCATTACCACCATATAACTCCAACAAAAGGGATAAAATTAGTATAAGTCAGTCACCTGTAGAGATTTGATTACACTACTCATTTAGAGAAAGATGCACATACTCAACCAGCATGATCAGATAACATAGCAACACTGAGGAGTTTCTAAAAAGAAATGAGGCATTAAAAAAGGAACAAAAATGATATTAACACTGGTTGAGTGCACAGAATCAAAATAATGCAAACTGTTAAAAAACAAAGAATGGATTAGCAATCCCCTCCACCCAGCCTGTCAGCTGGATATACTGCGGTTGGCACCACTAACCAGGGTGGAATGTCAAATGTGACTGAACATAAATGAGGCTAATTTTAGAAATGAAGGATCATTATTCTTCATTACAAAGGTAAACGCTCCAGAACTTATAACACAGTTTAAAGTGAGTACATGAAACCTCTGACCTCTGCCATTACACAGGCAGACTGATCAACCTAAAAGTCAACTGAAGAGACATAATTAGCATTCATCTTTTCCAACCTGAAGTGAACAATGCAGTAGACAAATTCCATATTTCTTAACCCTGTATTCAGTAAACTAATGATTTTAATTACAGTTGAATTTTGTTTGATTTACAATCCACTGAAAATTAAAGCTCAAGCTGCTGCTTTCTAGGCTGACGTGTGATTGACATTTGTGTTGAATCTGTACTGGTTGGATAAATCTTCCTGTTCTCCTCCCCATGGAAACTCTCAAACGGGATTACACTGACCTTTGACAGGAACCAAGTCTGAATAATACATTAGCCTGAATTATGCTCAAGGCATTTAAATGGAAATCTGATTTGAGAGAAAATAATAAGATGGCACATGAGAACATTTAAGAATGCAGGAACAGTCAAGTAGATTCAAAGTCTTTCCATTATTTAACAAAGTGTCTGAATACCCAAAACACTTCTATATCTATACAGGTACTTCAAGCAACTAAATTATCTTTATATACCAGTTTTCCTCAGAACTAAATTTTATTTGGAGTTCTAAATATTTCAAGGCAAATTCAAACTAGAAACTAGTTCGAACTTTTCAGACTCAGGTTGTACACTGCAGCACTGTAGGTTTACTCTCTTAGATCACATCAGAGCAAGTCTGGCATTCATAGTCTAAGCAGAATCCTGGTCAGTCAGGGACATAAAAATGAATCCGAATATATACAAAAATGGACCACATAATAATCTTGACTCAGATGTGAACCATATCAGAGTATAACAATCAGTAACAGAACCGATGAAACTCAATTTAGTCTAGACTAATCTTATATTTTTTTTTTTAAAAAAGCATGCTGGGGATCCATAAGGAATGTAATGACGTTTTAAAATTACAAACACAGAACAGCATTACTGCCTGGAGCCCTGCTGGTTTAATGCAAGGTCGAGGGTTAACAGTCTTTAGGGACCATTGAAGGATGAGTACAATATTGTTCTGACTTGGGAGAGGAATTTTGTTGTTCTGCTAGATATATTGTTAATGGGATTACTAGGCAAATTCATTAGCATTGAAGAACAGCTGTTTTTCTGTCTTCTAGGGTTTGTATTAGCATTTCTTTTTAAAATGATTAATTTCTAATCCTTCAGTTACCCCAGGTGATAGTGCTTTTCTGACAACACACCTTACACAGCCAGTTAACATAAAATGATCTTTAATCTTTGAATAAGCCACCCCCCGTCTGTTGTAGAATGGATGGATTGAGCTTTTCCACATGGTTATTTAACTCTTCAGTCTGAATGGAAGTAACAATGCTGAAATCTAATGAAATAAAACAGAACTCTGTACTGTGAAAAGCATCCAATATGCACACTTGTGAAAGAGATAGATATATTTTTTAATGCCAAAGGGATCAAGGGATATGGGGAAAAAAAAGCAGGAACAGGGTACCGAATTAGACGATCAGCCATTCTTTTCTGAATGGCAGAGCAGGTCTGAAGGGCCGAATGGCCTACTCCTGCTCCTATTTTCTATGTTTCTATACTGGTGACTTTCCAATACTACCATGTAGTCATTTAAAGTGGTGAAAAGGAGTGCAAGCTAGAGCACTTCATGGCACAGAATTACCTCCTCCCCAAGATATTCCTTCTTGCTGAATAGCTGCTGAGAAACTGGGTTTTGATCTTAAAATATCAAGTGACCTATGCTAGAAATCTTGTTTACATATTAGGTAAGGACCTGATCTGGCTCAGCTATAATATCAAAGCGTCTGTGAACAGTCAAGATTCACATAAGAATGGAAACTTGGGTTGGTGCCACACCTTTGGAACTAACCGAGAGTTAGCATAGAAGGTGGCAGAATATTATGGAAGATAAATGACAGGGAAACAATACAAAGTCGGTTGAAAGATGATATTCTGGATTAGGATGTACAGTTGCCCACCTACAACCTCCTAGGATGGTGTGTGTGTGTGTTATGGCATTATACAGTCTACAGCATCCTGACATTCCAGCTGCTGAAAATACACTGCTATAAAGGCGGGGCTAAAGTGTGGCGAGTCAAAGAGACGTAGCAGTTGGCAGGAACAAAAAGACAGAAGCGCAAGGGGAGAGCCAATTGTGTAACAGCCCCGACAAACAATTTTTTCTGCAGCACCTGTGGAACAGTCTGTCACTCCAGGCGCTTACCCATTGTCTCTCGAGACAAGGAGGCCAAAGAAGAAGATAAGTAATAATGGTTTTCCATGGCATCAATGCTGCTGTAAAAATACTTGTTAAACATACACATATCCTATCTTGTTCAATGAGCACTACAGCTTCCTCATACTTTGACAATGCAACAGGCAAAATTGCTCAGGACACTAATTCAAAACAGCATTTCCTGACAACGCAGAGCGATTGCAGACGTCAGTGCATCCGAACGTTTGCCCGCTTGCTCGTATGGGTCTGCACATGCACACGTCTACGTCATCGCATAGCGTTAGATGTAATGATGTACAAGTGTTGCTTCAGCACTCAATGGCCATGATTGCCGCCTCAATACACTTCAACAGTACCCCACTCCCGCGAGCAATCGGGGACTTAATTGCCACTTCTCTTCCCCGCTCCCTCCCCCACCGCCAGCACCCCGCTCGCTCCCTCCCCCCAAGAAGGCAGGCGTGGGGAAAGAGAAGTGGCAATTGCGGGTGGGAGCAAGAAACAATACGGCGATTGAGGCAGTGATCGCTGGAGGGAGCAGGGAACAGAAGCGACGATCGAGAGTGAGCAGGTTACTGTTGGAGAGGTGTGGAGGTGGCGATCGCAGCCACTAAGGGTGCTTGGGTTTAATTTGTTTTGCATGTCAAATTTAGCAGCGCCATCGTTATTATTGGCAGCTGCCTAAGATTCTGTGAATTTTATTAAGGTGAGATACAATTTGGCAAATGTGGAGGAATTGGCGACTTAAAGGGAAATCCATGTCAGAGCAATGGGAGGCATTCAAGGAAAAGAGGGTTCAGAACAAATGTTTTCATTAAGAAAAAGGGTGGGACTCCCAAAGCTAGGCCCCCTCAGAAGTTAAAACAGAATACACTGTAGAATGAGACAAAAAAGGCGAAATGTATGCCAGGTGTCAAGAGCTCAAAACTGCAGAAAGTCTAGGAGTGAAATTGAAAAGGAAATTAGGAAAGCCAAGAGTATGAAAAAAATATGGGCAAGTAAAATAAAGGAAAACCCAAAAATGTTTTAAAAATACATAAAGACCAAGAGCTTAACTAAGAAAAAAAGTAGGGCCTATTAGAAACCAAAAGGTAACTTGTCTGTGGAGGCAAGGATGCATAATTTTTAATGAATACTTTGCATCCATTTTTAAATGAGGGAACAAAAGATATTCTAGTTAAGGAGCAATGTGAAATATTGGATGGGATAAACAGTGAGAGAAGAAATATTAGGTGTTTAGCATCCTTGAAAGTGGATAAATCACCAGGCCCAGATGAAATGTATCCTAGGCTAAGAAAAGCAAGGGAAGAGATACCAGAGGCTTCAACCATTATTTTCCCCTGCTTCCTGGCTGCAGGTGTGGTGCCGAAGGATTGGAAGACTGCTAACATACTGTTTGAAAAGATAGGAAGGGATAGTCCTAGTAAATATAGGCCTGTCAACCTAACCTCGGTGGTGGGTAAATTATTGAAAAAATCTGAGCAACAGAATAAATCATTTAAAAAAAGACACGGATTAATCAAGAGCAGTCAGCATGGATTTGTAAAGGGATGGTCATGTCTGATTAATAGTTAAATTTTGAGGTGACAAGGATGGCCAATGAGGGTTGTGCATTTGATGTGGCCTACATGGATTTTAGCAAGGTTTTTTTTTCCCCCCCCACAGGTCCCACATGCTAGCCTGGTTGGAAAATTAGAAGCTCGTGGTATTCAAAGGAAAATGGCAAGTTGGATCCAGATTTGGCTCAGCGGCAAGAAGCAAAGGGTAATGGTCGATGAGGGTTTTTGTGACTGGAAGGCTGTTTCCAATAGGGTTTTGCAGGCTACATGCCTTGCTTTTTGTGGTATGTATCAAATGATTAGCACTTGAATGCAAGGGGTATGATTAAGAAGTTTGCACACAACACAAAAATTTGCCATGTGGTTGATAATGTTATTACTGTGACTCTAGATTTGAAGAAAGTTGTAGACTGCAGCAAGATATCAATGAACTGGTCAGGTGAGCAGAAAAGTGGCAAATGGCATTCAATCCAGAGAAGTGTGAAGTAATTCATTTGAGGACAGCAAACAAGGCAAGGGAATACATAATAAAAACGGCAGAATACTGAGAAGTGTAGAGGAAGAGGGATCGTGGAGTGCATGAAGGACAGCAAGAGAAGGTTAAGCAATATATGGGATACTTTCCTTTATTGGAATAGAGTACAAGAACAGGGAGGTTATGCAAGAACTGCATAAAACACTAGTCAGACTGCAGCTAGACAGTACTGTGTACAGGTCTGGTCAACGCATTGCAGGAAGGAAGTGATTGCACTAAAGAGGGCGCAGAGTAGCTTTATGAGGATGTTGCAAGGAATGGAGAATTTTAGCAGCCTATGAGGAAAGATTGGATAGGCTAGTACTGTTTTCTTTGGAACAGAGGAGACTAATGGGAGTTTTAATTGAAGTGTATAAAATTGAGGGGCCTAAATAGATAGATAGATATATATAGATAGAGTGGATAGGAAGAACCAATTTCCCTTCGCAAGGAGGTCAATAGCCAGGGGGCATAGATCTAAAGTAACGGTAGAAGGATTAGAGGGAAATTGAGAATTGTTTTCACCCAGAGGGTTGTGTCAGTCTGGGACTTACTTCCCTGAAAGCATGGTAGAGGCATAACCCTTATTGCATTTAAATTTAAAATATTTGTAACACAGGGCTACAGACCAAAGGCTGGAAGGTAGGATTAAGCTGGATAGATCTTTGGCCAGTACAAACACACTGGGCTGAATGGCCATCCCCTGTACCATAAATTTTCTACATTCCTATGAATGATGTTTGCTGTCTTTCAGATGAAAGACTAAGCTGAGGCCTTGTCTACCTTCTCAGGTTAACATAAAACATTTTGTGGTATTATTCAATGAACAGAGGAGATCACCCTATTTCCTAGACAACAGTTATTCCTCAATCAAAATCACCAAAAGTAGGTATCTCATCATTTGTCAGTGTTGATTGTGGACCCTTGCTATGTGCAAATGGGCTGCCACATTTCCCCATGTCACAACAGATCACTCGATTGGTTGTGGCGTGTGTTGGGGTATTCGGAGGTCATTAAAAAGGAGTTATATAAATGCAAGTTCTTTCTAAATGAATACATGTCTTGTTCTTTTCCCTTTCAGATTAGCACGAAGAATCAGTCCCATAATCCAAAACTGGAATCACAGCGAGGACAGACTGGCTAGGGGTGATAGGTGCCCTTCCCCAAATTGTGAACCAGCTGGATTATTACAGGTTTGTCTGGTTTTTTTCTTCCCCCCCCCCCCACCACCACCCAATGCCAACCCCCAAATTAATCACAAGCACTGAATTAATTTTCACATCTTGCCATGGTACAATTGAGCTCAGAACCTCTGGGTTGCTAGTCCAGTACCAAAGTCATTAGACTACAATACTAGGCCTAATCACAGGTTTAAAATTGTACAAAACTTTAATTTTGAACCCATCCTTAAAATGAATCTGAAGTACAATTTAGGAAGCCAAAAAGGAAATGTTTTTTTTTTATTATTTAAAATGCACTAGGAATGCAACTTTTAAAAAAAATAAAAACTCTTTCATGGAACGTGGACATCACTGGCCAGGCCAGCATTTATTACCCATCCCTAACTGCCCATGAGAAGGTGGTGAGCTGCCTTCTTGAACTGCTGCAATCCATGTGATGTAGGTACACCCACAGTGCTGTCAGGAAGGGAGTTGCACGATTTTGACCCAGTGACGGAATGGCGACATAGTTCAAAGTCAGGATGATGTGTGGCTTGGAGGGGAACTTGCAAGTGGTGTTTGCATGCATCTGCTGCCCTTGTCCTTCTAGATGGTAGAGGTCACTGGTTTGGAAGGTGCTGTCGAAGGAGCCTTGGCCAGTTGCTGCAGTGCATCTTGTAGATAGTACACACTGCTGCCACTGTGTGTCACTGGTAGAGGCAGTGAATGTTGAAGATGGTGGATGGGGTGCCAATCAAGCGGGCTACTTTGTCCTGGACGGTGTCAAGCTTAGAGAAATGTGAACATGGAGTAGTAAAATACAGACTTCAGATCTACCTGTTGTACTCTTATTCAAGAACTGTTCTCTGAAAATAACTGACTCACTGTTCAATAGGTCATCATTCCAGTCCTCCCATTTCATCATTGAAGTAGTTACAACAGAAGGTTGTATTAAACAGATTTCTGAAGGGAATACAAATATAGAGTAAGAAGGAACTCCCATTCCTGCCCATACTGCAGGTGACATTACATGTGAGCAAAATCATCTGTTTGCATGGGTCACCATTAGGCAATCCAGAAAGGATGCAATATTGTCAGAGTCATAGAGAGATACAGCACCGAAACAGTCCCTTCGGCCCACCAACCATCCGACATTAATCCCATTTTCCCTCTCACATTACCACCTTCCCTCAATTCTCCTACCACCTACCTACACTGGGGGCAATTTTTACAATGGCCAATTTACCTATCAATCCACAAGTCTTTAGCATGTGGGAGGAAACCGGAGCACCTGGAGCAAACCCATGCGGTCACAGAGAGAACTTGCAAACTCCGCACAGGCAGTACCCAGAACCGAACCCGGGTCGCTGGAGCTGTGAGGCTGCAGTGCTAACCACTGGGGGCATATCGCACAGATTTTAGCATCTCCTGGGTAAACACTAACCCAACATCCAGACAGCATCATTCTTTTAAAGTTACTAGTTTTCCACTAGGTGGCAGATGGAATTGACATGTTTACAAAACAGACATGAACCAAATTCACAAAGACTAAAACATCTTAACTGAAATCTACAACCAAAGACCAAATTTTTAATTTATTAAAAAGATCTCAGAACATAATGTTGCTATATTGAAGCATGAAACCCCATACATCATTTAAGCATGTCAAAGCTCCAATGACACATAAAAATAACAAATTTTGAAGTTCATTCTATTTTGGTATGGCACATTACCGTACAGAGAACTTTTTGTTCAATTTCAGTTCAATTTACCTTACCTCTCTTGAATGTTTCATCTCATGCTGGATATAGCTCCACAGGAGCAGAAAGCCTTCAAATACGTCACCTAAAGTACTGTTCATGCCAGTTTTACCAATCTTGAGGATGTCCTCACCAAACATGTATACCTGATCACGTTCTAGCAGGGCAGCCATTGGTTGGCATTTGGAAATCCTACCCAGATCATTCTTTTCCCCCAGGCTATAAGGTTCCAGTTGGAGCACATCTGAAGTATTGTATACAGTACTGGGCACTGCATTTTGGAAAGAATATATTAGTCTTGGAAGGAGTGCAGTGCAGATTCACCAGAATGTTAGCAGATTATGAAGAGAGAGTCCATAAACTGGGCCTGTATTTACTGGAATATAGGTTATGGGTGATTTGAAAGAAGTTTTTAAGGATTATGAAAGCAATTTTTTTTAAAAAAAGAGATACAGCACTGAAACAGGCCCTTCGGCCCACCGAGTCTGTGCCGACCATCAAACACCCATTTATACTAATCCTACACTAATTCCATATTCCGACCACATCCTCACTAGTCCCTATATTTCCCTACCACCTACCTATACGAGGGGTAATTTATAACGGCCAATTTACCTATCAACCTGCAAGTCTTTGGCATGTGGGAGGAAACCAGAGCACCCGGAGGAAACCCACACAGACACAGGGAGAACTTGCAAACTCCACACAGGCAGTCCCCAGAACTGAACCCGGGTCGCTGGAGCTGTGAGGCTGCGGTGGAGAGGAGAGTTTCTTCCCCCCCCCCCCCCCCCACTGGTGGGGCAGTTTAGGATAAGTGGACACAACATTAAAATCACAACCAGGCCAATCAGGAGAGAAGTTAGGAAATACTTCTTCATGCAATGAATGATAATGTGTGGAACTCTCTTCCACATTAAAGCAATAGACACTAGCTCAATTAATATTAATTAATAGATTTGTTAGATAAGATTATAAAAGGATAGAGGGCCAATACAGATGGGTGGAGTTAAGATACCGATCAGCCATGATTACCACTGAATAGCGAAACAAGCTAAATGGTCCACTCCAGATCCTACGGCACTGAAGCCAACTGTTATGCCCCACTGGATCCGCTATCGCAGCGCAAATTAGGCATTAAACCCAAATTGCCCTAGCCCATATGGTTCACGATGGATTGCGTGCAGCCCCCAAACCCTCCTTTCATTCTCTGTTTCAGTGATGTCTTCAGGATGGTAACTAGGAACTTGAAAAACCATAATTCACCTGCCTACCCCCAGCATAACTAAAAATATATAACTGCAGTTTTTAAAATGCAGACTCCTTCATCAATAATGGGAGGAAAGACATGTCTGTCTGCAGCTTTCTGTTGAGAACGACTTTATTTTCGGCCAATGTAAGTTGTAGTTAACCGAAACAAAAAGTCTTGAACCGTTACTTGGCTCACCATGACAAAATCCAAAACAAAAATTCGTTAAAATGGTTTAACTATTTGAACTGCTTTAAGTCTGTGCCTATATATAGTCGCTTTGCAATCCAGCATTCCAACAAGGGAAAGAAATCATTATGTTTGGAACTGCTACAATAGGGAAGGATGTATCTGAAACAGAGAATATCACTTATACCTTTTTTTAAAAAAAAATACGCCCACGGAAAATAGCGTTTAAAGTTCAGACTACCACTTGAGAATCCCTAAACTGCTTGCTGGTTAGATCTTCCAGCACTACTCAATGCTATAATATAGATCTAATTGGAATAATGTGTCTTGATGTACTGCCACGTTATTCTCAGGGTAGGAATTTCCTCTCGGCACGCACCATGCAGAAAGCTCTGTCATTACATTACTGTCTTTGGCTCCAATCCGTCCAGTACCTTTAAAAAAAACATGTATAACGGGCCCTTTCAGCGAGTTTTCTTCCGTCTTTTCTTCATTTCACATTCACAACGCGGTCGGGGGAAAGAAAGAGGGTAGCGAGAGAGTTTGACAGGTTGGGAAAACTGGATTTGGGCATTCCAAACATCACAAAAAGTACAAGTGATTTTACAAAAATAAACTGCACTGATGAATATAAACTGTTTCCACCTCTGAAGGCACCACCCTCAATTCAAATAAAGAAAATTACAGGCACATTTTTTAAGATCACCAGCCCGTCAATTTGGAAAGACAATTACAGAGCAGAAAAAATACTCCAGTTCCAGGGAGTGCCTCCCATCCCCCACTTGGTGACCAAAGCCATCGCTCCTTCCCCAGGTAACGCCATGGCTTTCCGCTACTTTCACTTCTCGCTATTCCCACAGAAACACGGATTACTTGCCGGGAGTTGGTGTTGTTTTTGTCATTAAACGCCATACTTGTAACTCAAGTGGTAGTTCTACTGTGAGAAGGGAGCTTAGTGTCTAGCATCTACTTCAGAGACTCTCCCCAACACAACACAAAGCGACTCCGACTAGAGCTCAGATCTATTCACGCCTTCTCTTAATTGGGAATTACTGGCTTCAGTTAAAACGGTTCAGGCTGTCTAAAAAACAATGTACTCTCAAAAAGTTGAGAAAAAACAACGTACAGCTTCCAGAGGAACAGAGAAATCGGCATCCGACTGGAAAGGAACCCCACATTAACACAAAGGCAGTTTTTGAAAGCAAAGTCGACCAAGAGTCCAGTGTCAAACTTACCAGCTGCTGAAAACTTGCCTCCAGCTGACTTTCAGAAGAGGAAAACACGAAAGTTGTTCCTTTTATTCCTTTCATACAACGGCGAAATACATGCCTCATTCGACAATGCAGTCAGTAACCAGACAGCCACTCGCTTTCCAGCCTAACTTTTAACCCGCATTCACCAAAACTTCTCAACACTAAAAAGACTGCAGCCTCGGCACACGAGCGCATACCCGCACGCTCATTGGTGGCTCTGCACTGTCCATCAGGCAGATCCGCCACTGCCATTTGTTAATTGTCTCTCAATCCCGCCCTTATTGTATGGAACGTCACTTGCTGTGAGTACATCAGAGTTTTCACTAGAGGTAATTTTTGTTACTTCACTGATACGGAGTTTTAAATCAATTCATTGTAACTTGCAAAAACTGGCTGAATCAAACCAACTGGATGCCATTACCACTATTTTCTCACGTTTTTTGTTGTATGGATCTCTCCTGTGTCTCTACCCCAACCCCATTTGCAAATGCTTTTGTTCTTTTACATTTGTACATTACCTCACTGATGATCATTAATAGAATTAACATTTTTATCTAGCAATTCGCAGGTCATTTAATCAATTAACTACATCTTTATGATTGGTGTATCTCTTGATTCTCCTCTACTCCCCCATTTCCCTTCTTCAGTCCCAATGAAGTGTCCTGGCCTGTCTTCTCCTCACAGACCTGTTCTGTATTTCCAACATTTACTGTTTTTATTTCAGATTTGGACCCTATATGCTCTTCATCACAAAGACTCTCTACGTCTACCACCATTACATCACCCGCCTCAACCATATTTGCCACTAAAACCTATTTCTACCAACATTGCATATGAATTTATACATACGAACATAAGAATTGGGAGCAGAAGATCATGTCTGATCTGTTCTGTCTTGAATTCCACATTCCCATCTACCCCCTTTAACCCTTGATCCCCTTGCCCAACAAGAACCTATCTACCTCGGCCCTAAAAATATTCAATGACCCTGCCTCCACCACCTTCTGAGGCAGAGAGTTCCAAAGTCGCACAACCCTCTGAGAGAAAAATTGTCTCCTCAGTTCTGTCCTAAAAGGGTGACTCCTAATTTTAAAACAGTGCCCCCTAGTTCTGCACTCACCCACACGAGGAAACATCCTTTCCACATCCACCTTGTCAAGACCATTCAGAATCTTATATACTTCAATCAAGTCTCCTCTCACTCTTCTAAACTCCAGTGAAAACAAGCCCAGTCTGTCCAACCTTTCCTCATAAGACAACCCACTCATTCCAGTCATCACTCTGGTAATCCTCCTCTGAATCACCTCCAATGCATTGACATCCTTCCTTAAATAAGGAGAACAAAACTGTACGCAGTATTCGAGATGTGCTCTCACCAATGCCCTGTATAACTGAAGCATAACATCCTTACTTTTATTTTTAATTCCTATCGTAATAAAGGATAGCATTCCATTAGCCTTCTTTATGACCTGCTGTACCTGTATATTAACTTTTTGTGACTCATGCACTAGAACACCTAGATCCCTCTGCACCTCAGAATTCTGCAGTTGCTTTCTGTTTAAGTAATACGCTGCTTTTTTATTCTTCCTGCCAAAGTGAACAACTTGAGGTTTTCCCACATTATACTCCATCTGCCAGATTTCTGTCCACTCATTCAACCTATCTATATCGGTCTGCAACCTCTTTATGTCTTCTTCACAACATACCTTCCTACCTATCTTTGTGTCATCTGCAAATTTAGCTACAATGCCATTGCTCCCCTCATCTATGTCATTGATATACATTGTACATCACCCGCCTCAACCGTATTTGCCACTGAAACCCTTATCCATTGGCTTTGTCACCTTCCATCTCAGCTATTAAGATGCGCTCTGAGTCTATCCTTCACTCACTGCAAACTTCAGCTCACCCAAAATTCCACTACCTGTATCCTAAGTCCTTAATGAACTAATTTGGTTCCTGCTGCTCCAATGCCTTAAATTTGAAATTCTTGTCCCCATGTTTAATTCCTCTGTGGCCTCTTCCCTGCCTGTCTCTGTAACTCCCCATACCCTAAACTTTCCATTCCACTGACTCTAGCCTCTTGTCCATCTCACCATTGGCAGCCATGCCATCAGCATACTCTGGAATTCCCGCCCCTAAACCCCTCCAGTTCTTTCTCTTTTATTTCAGATTTCCAGCATCTACAGTATTTTGCTTTGGTTTCACATCTTTCCTTCTTTAAGACTCTCCTTAAAACCCATTCCTTTGACCAAGCTTTAGGCCAACCATCTTACTATCTCCTTCTTTGGTTTGATGTCCATTTATTTCCTTATGCCTCCGTAAAACACCTTGAGCCTTACTGCAACATTAAATGTGCTATTTAAATGCAAGTATTTTTGTTCCAGTATTTTCAGCTTTTCCTTAGTACTCCAATACTTACAGATTGATTTTATAACTTGGAACGATAAATAAAATGTTCCAGATTTGCTACCAATTTCAATTTACTTGGCATGCAAGAACTGAATGAAGAGAAAATGTTGGCACGTATCCAGTCATGAAAATACAAGGAAAGTGGAGTCAATCTGCTTAAATGTTGAAAGAGAATTACAGGGATTTCTCCCTAAGTGCTAGTATGGCACATTAATGAAATACATTGTGTAGTTTAAACAAATTAACTGAAAATGTTGGTAATTTATTTTGTAACTTGGTAGTGTAGTACCAATGGTAGCTGGATGCAAAGAAATTAGAATGCTTAAAATAATCCAAATGACATCAGTTGATAATGTGATGGTGAATGTCATGTAACTACCTTAAACATATTTTCTGGATAAAATTCCTCCTTTAACAAGAAAAGGCAGAATATTTCTCTCTGCAATGAATAACCCACAAACAAAATCATGTTATTGCAATTGTGTTAGTAGACCACTAATTACAAAGAAAGACAGGAACCCTTCCACTTTTTATTAACAGAGGAATTTCTTATTTGGTGGAAAAATGTAGTGGAGCTGGAATGTTATGTGTAAGAATATGAAAGACAGAAGGCCTATAATTAGCAGATTACATTCTAAATAGCTTGGCTTCAAAATTAGGCTCCATAGTGTCCATAGTTTCAGAGCCAAGGGCGCTATTTTGGTTCCAAAATGGCATCTGCACCATGCATGGATATTCCAATGAGGCATGCAGCGGACACCATTTTATGGAGGTCAGTAAAATGGGCATTGGGAGCATGCGCCAGAAATATGCCAAATAGGCAGATTGTGACATCAATCAGCGTGTAATGCTGATTTAACACCAGCAGTGCCATTTCAACATCACTGCTCCAGCTAACACTCTCTCTTAAACACACATATCAATATACATTCAGCAGGAGGAAGGACAGTCCACCAGTGCTACTCAAAGGGATCAGCAACTACCTTTAGTTTGCTGATTAATCTCTACTGCTGTGTCTGAGTTTGTAGAAGTGCTTGGTGGTTTGTAGAATGGGTGAAGTCGACAGGGAGTGGTACTGCATGTGGAGAATATCTTGATTTTGACTTCAAGAGCTCCTATCAGATCACTTGCACCCAGTTACCATCCCCCTTGGTCTGCAGCTTGGGAGGGAGATAGAGCAGAGGACAAGCTGCTTATAGAAGAAGGAGGAAGGGAAGAGAGCTCTCAGTAGGAGGCCTTAGTCAACCAGGGTCTTCCAGGAGCACTTCTCTTACCTTAACCTAACCCAGGAGCGATGCGTATGTTGACTCTGTTTAACTAAGGAGGTGCTCACAGGAATCTACCACCTCTTGCAGGCAGACCTGCAACTTTAATGCAGGGCAAGGATGGTGCTGCCAATGGCTGTGAAGGTGACCGTGGTCCTGAATTTCTTTGTATCGAGATCCTTCCAGGCTGGAGCAGGCGGTATTTGTAACATCTCCCAGTTCACCATCCATTGCTGCATGAGAGAGGTGATAGATACTCTATATGCCAGGAGAGGGGAGTACCTTGTATTCTTTCAAGCCAAAGAGAAGTAGGCAGAGCATGCCATGTGGCAATGCCAGGATAGAGTGCTTCCCCATTGAGCAGGCTGCCATTGACCACACAAATGTGGCTTTTCAGGCATCGCATCTAACTGCTGAGATGTACCACAAACACAAGGCTTACCATTCAATAAATGTGCAGTTGATATTGTCATGCACAACAGAAGTGCAATGATACAACAATCATGGACGACCTGTGAAGAAATATGAAAAACAGACTTTGTCTTTAAAAAATTAACCTTTATTTTAAAAAGTGAACAATGGTCCAAAATGACCACTGAAACAGTCAAACAGTCTGACAAAAACAAAGGGCAAGTTTTCAAAGCCAAAAGGTGTTAATGAAACCCATCTTACACCTATCCTAAAAATATTCCCGAATTGAATGTCATCTTCTGAAACAAAGGAGGTGTGATGTAGCCACATCCTGGGTCAATGTGCAATCACCATGGGGGAGAGAGGAGAATGTCTTCTACCAGGAGGTGAGAGGTGATACAACTTTACCTTAAAAAAAGACAGCCAAAGAGAGAGAGAGAGAGAGAGAGAAAGAGACTGACCCAGAAGATGAAGCTACTTGTAACAGCTTGAGTTCCAGCTAAGCCAGGAAGCACAGTGCCCTGCTGAAAAAATCCGACATCCATAGTACACAGCAGTGACAGCTAGCAATCAAGAGAGAAATCTACAATCATCCCAGGCCTATATCCATCTAGAACTTGATTCTCAGAGAATTCAACAAATTTATTGTAACCTTTCCCCCCACTAATCACAGAATCACAGAATTGTTACAGCACAGAAGGAGGCCATTCAGCCCATCGTGTCTGCACCAGCACTCCGAATGAGCAATTCACTTAGTGCCACATCCCGCCTTCTCCCTGTAACCCAGCATATTCCTTCTTTTCACAGTCTAATTCCCTTTTAAATGCTTCAATTGAACTTGCCTCCACCACACTCTCACGCACTGCATTCCAGACCTTATTTTTTCCTCATGTCACTTTTGCTTCTCTT
This sequence comes from Heterodontus francisci, assembly GCF_036365525.1. NCBI lineage: Eukaryota > Metazoa > Chordata > Chondrichthyes > Heterodontiformes > Heterodontidae > Heterodontus > Heterodontus francisci. The sequence continues at coordinate 51,030,777 of NC_090383.1, forward strand.
ACCCATTATTTTAAATCTGTGCCCACTTGTTCTCGAGCCTTTCATAAGTGGGAACAGTTTCTCCCTATTTACTCTGTCCAGACCCCTCATAATTTTGAATACCTCTACCAAATTTCCTCTCAGCCTTCTCTTCTCCAAGGAAAACAGTCCCAACTTCTCCAATCTATTTTCATAACTGAATTTCCTAATCCCTGGAATCATTCTTGTGAATCTTTTCTGCACCCTCTCTAATTACTTCCTAAAGTGCAATGCCCAGAACTGGATGCAATACTCCAGCTAAGGCCAAACTAGTGTCTTCTACAAGTTCTACATAACTTCCTTGCTCTTGTACTCTATGTCCCTATTAATAAATCCCAGGATACTGTATACTTTAATAACTGCTCTCTCAAACTGTCCTGCCACCTTCAATGACTTATGCACATATACACCCAGGTCTCTCTGCTCCTGCACCCCCTTTAGAATTGTACCCTTTATTTTATATTGTCTCTCCATGTTCTTTCTACCAAATGAATCACTTCACATTTCTTTGCATTGAACTTCATCTGCCACTTGTCTGCCCATTCCACTAACTTGTCTATGTCCTTTTGGAGTTCTGCACTACCTTCTTCACAGTTCACAATGCTTCCAAGTTTACTATCATCTGCACACTTTGAACTTGTTCCCTGTACACCAAGGTCTAGGTCATTAATATATATCAGGAAAAGCAAGGGTCCCAACACTGACCCCTGGGGAACTCCACTACAAACCTTCCTCTAGCCTGAAAAACATCCATTAACCACTGCACTTTGTTTTCTGTCACTCAGCCAATTCCATATCCATGTTGCTACTGTCCCATTTATTCCATGAGCTATAATTTTGCTTACAAGTCATGTGTGTCAAACGCCTTTTGGAAGTCCATATATACCACATCAACTGCATTACCCTCATCAACCCTCTCTGTTACCTCTTCAAAAAACTCCATCAAATTAGTTAAATATGATTTTCCCTTATGCTGGCTTTCTTTAATTAACTCGCATTTGTCCTTATGAGAATTAATTTTGTCCAGAATTAATCTTTCTAGAAGTTTCCCCACCACCAAAGTTAAACTAACTGGCCTGTAGTTACTGGGCTTATCTTTCCACCCTTTTTTGAACAAGGGTGTAATGTTTACAATTCTCCAATCCTCTGGCACCACCCCCGAGTCTAAGGAAGACTGAAAAATGATGGCCAGTGCCTCTACAATTTCCACTCTCACTTCCCTCAGTATCCGTGCTTGCATCTCATCCAGTGCTGGTGCGTGATCCGCTTTAAGTGCAGACAACCTATGTAAAATGTCCTCCTTATCAATTTTAAACCGTTCTATGTCTGAATTACCTCCTCTTTCAACATTGCCTGGGTTGCATCTTCTTCCTTGGTAAAGACCAATGCAAAGTATTCATTTAATACCTCAGCTATGCCCTTTCCTCCATGCGTAAACTCCCTTGTTGGTCCCTAATCGCCCCCACGCCTCCTTTTACCACCCTTCTACTATTTAAATATTTATAGAAAACATTGGGATTCCCTTTTATGTTAGCTGCCACTCTCTGTTCATACTCTCTCTTTGCTTCTCTTATTTGATTTTTCACTTTTTCTCTGAATCTTCTATATTCAATAGTATTCTCTACCTGGTATGTGTCATAAACACACTTCTTTTTTTATCTTAATCTCTATCTCTCTTGTTATCCAGGGAGCTTTGGATTTGTTTACCCTACCTTTCCCCTTCTATGGAACATACCTCAATTGTGCCCGAACTATCTCTTCTTTGATCATTATTCGGCTACCATTTTTCCTGCCAACCTTTGACTCCAATTTATTCATCCCAGATCTGTTCTTACCCCATTAAAGTTGGCCTTCCCCCAGTTAATTATTCTTACTCTGGATTGTTTTTTGTCCTTTTCCATAGTCAGCCTAAACTTTATGATACAATGATCACTGTCCCCTAAATTAAAAGCAAAATACTGCGGATGCTGGAAATCTGAAACAAAAACAAGAAATGCTAAATTCACTCAGCAGGTCTGGCAGCATCTGTGGAAAGAGAAGCAGAGTTAACGTTTCGGGTCAGTGACCCTTCTTCGGAACTGACAAATATTAGAAAAGTCACAGATTATAAACAAGTGAGGTGGGGGTTGGGCAAGAGATAACAAAGGAGAAGGTGCAGATTGGACCAGGCCACATAGCTGACCAAAAGGTCACGGAGCAAAGGCAAACAATATGTTAATGGTGTGTTGAAAGACAAAGCATTAGTACAGATTAGGTGTGAATATACTGAATATTGAACATCAGCAAGTGCAAACCTGAAGAAAAACAACCTGAAAAAAACAGTGGGTAAGCAAACTGAACAAACTAAGATGAAATGAAATAAATGCAAAAAAAGATTGTAAAAAATGTAAAAAGGAATGCAAAAAAAAAAAAGGAAGAAAAAGTAACTAAAAATGACTAAAAATGAAAGTAAAGTGGGGGGCTGTCATGCTCTGAAATCATTGAACTCAATGTTCAGTCCGGCAGGCTGTAGTGTGCCTAATCGGTAGATGAGATGCTGTTCCTCGAGCTTGCGTTGATGTTCACTGGAACACTGCAGCAATCCCAGGACAGAGATGTGAGCATGAGAGCAGGGGGGAGTGTTGAAATGGCAAGCAACCAGAAGCTCAGGGTCCTGCTTGCGGACTGAGCGGAGATGTTCCGCAAAGCGGTCACCCAGTCTGCGCTTGGTCTCCCCAATGTAGAGGAGACCACACTGTGAGCAGCGAATACAGTATACTACATTGAAAGAAGTACAAGTAAATCGCTGCTTCACCTGAAAGGAGTGTTTGGGGCCTGGGATAGTGAGGAGAGAGGAGGTAAATGGGCAGGTATTACACCTCCTGCGATTGCAAGGGAAGGTGCCCTGGGACGGGGACGAGGTGGTGGGGGTAATGGAGGAGTGGACCAGGGTGTCGCGGAGGGAACGATCCCTTCGGAATGCTGACAGGGGAAGGGAGGGGAAGATGCGACTGGTAGTGGCATCACGCTGGAGGTGGCGAAAATGGCGGAGGATGATCCTTTGGATATGGAGGCTGGTGGGATGAAAAGTGAGGACAAGGGGAACCCTGTCACGGTTCTGGGAGGGAGGGGAAGGGGTGAGGGTAGAGGTGCGGGGAATGGGTCGGACACGGTTGAGGGCCCTGTCAACCACAGTGGGGGGAAATCCTCGTTTGAGGAAAAAGGAGGTCATATCAGAAGCACCGTCATGGAAGGTAGCATCATCAGAGCAGATGCGTCGGAGACGGAGAAACTGGGAGAATGGAATGGAGTCCTTACAGGAGGTAGGGTGTGAAGAAGTGTAGTCGAGGTAGCTGTGGGAGTCAGTGGGCTGCAGTCAAGCCTGTGATCTGTGGCCTTGAAAGTGATAAGCCTGTGTTCTGATATAACACAACAGCACAGCGCATATCAGAACTTTATGCGCAAAGGAAAAATGACTTATTTTGTGTCCCAGGCACCAGACAAGGTGATAACCATCCTCAGGGATAACAGTTGTTTTCAGACCCTACTGGGAGCCAAACTGACAGAAATGCAACTGGAAAGCAGAACAAATCCCACGGTATTAGTAAAAGGGCTTATTGGCAAATGCTTGAAAGTTCCCTTAGTTAATATTTACCTACAGAGTAAGCTGGTCACTGGGGTAGTGACAGTCGGAATCATTCAGAGCTTACCCATGCAGGAGGTAGACCTATTGCTGGGTAATGACTTAGCAGGAAGCACAATATTGTACACAGAGGCTCCAGAGCAGTCCACGGAAACTGGAGAAACTGAGGGGAGAAAACAAACTTAGCACAACTGCAGAGGGCTGGGGAAGTCCCAAAAATGTCACAGGGGGGCAATAGAGCCAGAAGAATTTAAAAGGGCCCGGATAGAGCCAAAAAGATTGAAAGAAGCTAAGATAATAGCCGCAAAAGCTGAAAGAAAAGCAACTGAGATATGGTTAGCTGAAAACTTTTTTAAAGATTTCAATAGGGGCAAGGAAAGTTCCCAAACAGTAAAGCCAAGACTGAAAGAGATGCCTCACCTAGTTGAAATGCCACAGTGGCGTGCAGCAGAAGCTTGACAAACACCTGGAAGCAGTAGTGTCCCAGAGGAGATGGGGCAGATTAGGGAAACATCTATCTCTGAAGTAAAGGAAGGTAACATACCCTAAAGTGAACCACACTTGTGAAAATCACAAGAGACTGAAAAGTGAGGTCAGCATGAATCTACCCACTGAAGAAGCACACAATCAGGTTCCAAATCCAAAACTAATCAAACCCAACTATTTAGTGTCAGAACTCAGCAAAAACAAGGGGCAGGAAGAAATCCCTGATGCTTCACAGGGGCTAAAAAACAATGTATTACCCACTATCATCCTAGAAATAAGAACTATCAATGAGTCAGAATTTGTGTGGTGGAAGCGGTAGTTAAGGGGTTAAAACTTGTACAAATAGGGAACCTCACAATGAGTAGTAACGGAAATTTGCATATTACAAGCTTTACTAGCAGTCACATGGTCCTGGACATTAACATTCCTAAAGTAGTACAAACTGGTGTGAGAGAAACTACAACCCCCTTTGACAACACGTAACCAAAAGAAATGCAATTTTTTGATGGTACGCCATCCAATGGAAGGATGATGAAAAAAATGTAGGCTGGAAGCCTGAGGAGTGAATGAAATGAATATGTACAGTGGTGTGACCCTAAACTGTCTTACTGTTTCTTTTTCCCTCTTTCTGAACCCCCCCCAAAAAACCCCATAAAAATAATATTCCAAGGAATTTCATTTTTCTCTTTTGGGGGCGGTGTCATGCACAACTGAAGTGTGATGATACAACAATCACAGACTAACTCTGAAGAATTATGTAAAACAGGCTTTGTCTTTTAAAAAATTAACCTTTACTTTTAAAGAGTGGACAATGGTCCAAAATGGCCACTGTAGGAAAAGGGATTGGCCTTTTGTGTATTCAAACAGTCCGACAGAAACAAAGGACAAATCTTCAAAGGCAAAATATGTTAATGAAACCCATCTTACACCTATCCTAAAAACATTCCAGAATTGAATGTCTTCTTCTGAAACAAAGGAGGTGTGAAGTAGCCACATCCTGGGCCAATGTGCAATCACCATGGGGGAGAGAGGAGAATGTCTTCTACTAGGAGGTGAGAGGTGACACAGTTTTACCTTAAAAAAAAGACAGCTAGAGAGAGAGAAAGAGACTGATCCAGAAGATGAAGCTAATTGTAACAGCTTGAGTTCCAGCCAAGCTGGGAAGCACAGTGCCCTGCTGATAAAATATGACATTTACAGTATACAGCAGTGAGAGCCAGAAGTAACCCACAATCTTCAACAGAACCTTCAATCACGAGAAAAATCTACAATCATCTCAGGCCTACATCCATCTGGAACTTGATTCTCAAAAAAATTCAGCAGGTTTACCATACTCTTTCCCCCACTAAAAACCACCTTCCTCCTTCCCTTCTCTATCTGTTTCTTTGTGTGTGTGTGTGTGTGTGTGTTGAGCGAATGCGTGAGTGGATAGTGGATGCGGTTACCACAATTTTGGGATAAGGTGTATTGATCAATAAACAATTGACTTTCTGTTTTTAAAACCTGCAAGAAAACCTGTTATTTGAAAAATAAAATACCAAAGGGCGAGACTCTTAATACAAATACACTTGCTGCGGTTAGGTGGGGATTTGAACAGTGGGAACCACCCATGTCATACCATGTGGCTGCAATAGTATGCACAGCACATCAGTAAATGCTTGTTATCCTGGAAGCAGACAGCAAAAGAGAGAAGACTGTCAGTGAATGTGGTGCAATGTGTTTGGGTAATGTGCCTATCATTGTTGAAGAGCTGGCAGTATGTGCCAGCTGAGAGATGTGAGTGTGAGGCTTGCAGCTGTGCTATGTGTGTCTTTTGGGCCTCCTTATCTCGAGAGACAATGGATACGCGCCTGGAGGTGGTCAGTGGTTTGTGAAGCAGCGCCTGGAGTGGCTATAAAGGCCAATTCTGGAGTAACAGGCTCTTCCACAGGTGCTGCAGAGAAATTTGTTTGTTGGGGCTGTTGCACAGTTGGCTCTCCCCTTGCGCCTCTGTCTTTTTTCCTGCCAACTACTAAGTCTCTTCGACTCGCCACAATTTAGCCCTGACTTTATGGCTGCCCGCCAGCTCTGGCGAATGCTGGCAACTGACTCCCACGACTTGTGATCAATGTCACACGATTTCATGTCGCGTTTGCAGACGTCTTTATAACGGAGACATGGACGGCCGGTGGGTCTGATACCAGTGGCGAGCTCGCTGTACAATGTGTCTTTGGGGATCCTGCCATCTTCCATGCGGCTCACATGGCCAAGCCATCTCAAGCGCCGCTGACTCAGTAGTGTGTATAAGCTGGGGATGTTGGCCGCTTCAAGGACTTCTGTGTTGGAGATATAGTCCTGCCACCTGATGCCAAGTATTCTCCGAAGGCAGCGAAGATGGAATGAATTGAGACGTCGCTCTTGGCTGGCATACGTTGTCCAGGCCTCGCTGCCGTAGAGCAAGGTACTGAGAACACAGGCCTGATACACTCGGACTTTTGTGTTCCGTGTCAGCATGAGATAAGGCCATGACTGTTAGGTATGAGTCATTCTTGACCGAGAATATTTGTAGGTGAGTGAAGGTGGGGTGGCAAAAGGAGGCTAGTGGTTCATTTGTAAGTATATGGCATTTGAGCATGCATTCACTGCCCTTGACGACTCATGTGAGGTTATCAGACATCTATCAGTACTGCATCCAGGTCCTCAGGGTTGGACTGCTTGTATTGACAGCAATAGTTATCTACGCCCATTGCCTTCTCAGTGTCTGTCTGGTGGGCCATCTGGCCCTCTTGTACACCTCCTGAACCAAAGCCTCCAAATCTGCATCAGAGAAACATGGAACATGCTCTCTATCCTGTTGCACCATTTTCACTCTTTCTGTTGGTCAAACAGTGTTCCCCAGTCACTTCCAGCACCTGCTGCTGCCAGAATACACCTCCCCTTTAAGAGGTGCAGCTGACTTAAGTAGTGCAGGCTAGCTTTCAGTAGTGCTAACCTCGCAAGAAATTGAACCCCCCGCTGAGGCATGCAGTCACTCAGCAGCACATGTCGTGCTGGCCTGCACGCACTGATCATTTAAATTAGCAGACAGCATGAACGAAGTTTGCATGTTGCCGGCATCACAACAAATGGGACTTACTTGGAGATACTACTTTCAACGTAGTCCTATGTTCATTTAATTGCCTGTAAAATAAAAACATACATTTTAGTTCAGGAGCAGGAAATTTGAACTTTCTTGCTTGTATCGAATTTAGGTTCATCCCAGGGGCTGATTTTACACAGAATCATTTTCAAGCTTTCTCCCTGTATTCTGTTATAATTTTCTTCAAGTGACTATCCAGTACCTGTTTGAATGCTATAAACTTGTGATAAAGCATTCTATATCCAGTTAACGCTTGGTGAAGTTTCTTCTAATCTTCATCTAGTGCTTCTGCTATGGTCATAATTTCTTGTCTTTATTTATAGGATCACTTTGTGAAATGAATCTCTCCTAGTACTTGACTCTACATGTGATAAACTCACTCAGCAGCTCATGTCATTCTTGCCACTAATGGGCAAGAAGGTCCCTTTAACAGCTTTATTTATAGGGCTCATGTACTCCATACAGGTTCGTGGCTGGTTTGTCCATTTAAGGTGCAGAATAACCTCCGGGCATTTTTTTTTTTTGCCTATTTCCTGCCTTCTGCAACTGATTTGTGGCATACAGGCTTCCCCAAGATCCAAGGTGTCATTGACTACTCACATTGTCTTGAGTGCTCCCCTGGAATCTTTCTGAGTAGAAAGATATTCCACTCCCTCAGTGTCCAGCTTGTTTGCAACCACAGGCAGTGCTTAGTGCAGGTCTGTGCCTGGTTTCCTGGAAGCAGTCATAATTCATTTTTCCTGTGCCAGTCATCTGTGCCACCTTTATTCAAACCAGGCCATCAAGTCACAGGCGGACTACAGGGCAAGAAGGGGCACAATTGCCAAGCTGGTGTACAAGAGCCATGTCACCACCAGAAATATAATGGAGCAGATCTAGTGTCCTCAAGCAACACATCTGTTGCCTAGCTCGTTTGAGAGGAGTTCTGCAGTACATTCCAGACTGTTTTTCCCATTTGTGGTCATGTGCTGCACACTGCATAACTTTGTGCTGATGAATGACCAGCTCTTACCGCCAACTTGTCAACAAGAAATTCAAGAGGAGAAATAGGAAAACCAGCAGGAAGAGGCATCAACCACCAGTGCCCTAGCTGCCAGAGCTCTAAAAGAGCAGTTCATCTAAGAAGGCTTCACATCAACCATCCCTCCTATTCCCAATACAGCAGCACTCCTGCAATCCTTATCACCACCATTGTTACTATCACTATCCAATTGTTTTCCTTTAGCCCATCTCTATGTGTCCTGCCTTTACTTCACTACAAATATTAACACCAACACCAAATGCAGAGAATAAAAATTCAAAGTGATTCCTTCTGCACATGCATACCCCATTTTGGGCATTGCATGTGCACGTGATTGGTCACGCCCATGCAACTGCCCAGCTTCTGGATTGCCAACTGGAGAGGAAACTGGAAGTGGGGCCCACCTGCTAAACACATTGGTTCCCGAGCCTCGATCCTGAAACAAATATGGATCTGAGGCCTTGTTTGGTAGACAGCAAGAATCAGGAACCACTTACAAGGGGCCTGATAAGCAGCAGCAGCTGCTTACCTCCAGGTTTGGCAAGGCAATGTAGCAGGCTCGGAAACAACGTGTTTCGGCAGGCCCCACTTCAAGCAGCAAGCTCCAGGCAAGGCAGATTCAGGCTTCAGAAGAAGGAGACCAGAAGTAGCGCCTGCCTGCCGAAGCATGTTGTTCCCATGCCCGAGCCTGTTACATTGCTTTGCCAAGTTTGGAGCCTGAAGCCTGGAGCCTGAAGCTGCCTTGCTTGCCTGAAGCCAGCTGCCTAAAGTGGGGCCTACTGAAGCATGTTCCCGAACCTGTCATGTTGCCTTGCCAAGTCTGGAGTCTGAGGCAGGCAGCTGCTGATGAAGCTGCACATCTCTAACTGGTGGTATGGTATTATCCATGCTACAGTCCAGAGAGTAGCTGTAATGCACTCATACATTTAATGGTGTCTTGTGCTGCTTATCAGGCCACTTGTAAGTAGTTCCTGGTTCTTGTTATCTACCGAGTGAGGCCTCAGATCCACATTTGTAAGTTTTCTAATAACAGTAGCTATCCTCTTTGTGAGAGAGGCAGATAAGCAACATCTTTCTGAAATTGATGTGGCTCCATTATGACACATCTGTCAATGGTAGTTTAAGATCACCTCAATCCTGAGTGGAGGACTCAGTAATCCAACATTTGAGCCATGGGCAGAAAATCAGGGACCGAAATGAATGGGTGGAAAGTCATGTGCTGGAGCAGTAGAAAACTCCCAACCATAGTCTTGGAATTTAATACCATCAAGCCAGGTGATCAACCTTAGTGTAATGAGGAGTATGGAAAAGCATGCCAGGAGCAGCACCAGGCGTACCTGCAAATGAGGTGCCAACTGTGTGAAGCTGCAGCACAAGACAATATGTATGCTGAATCATAGAATCTTACAGCATAGCAGGTCACAACTGTGACAGCCTTTTGAAAGAGCTGTCCAATTTAGTCCCACACCCTAGCTTTTTTCCCCATAACCCAGCAAATTAGTTTTCTTCAAGAACATGTCAAACATTCTCACCCCACACACACGCAGCCCATACAGACATACTGCTAATGCTAACTATAGATTCCATTTGTCCATTCTACCATTTCACCGTCCTCACACAATTTGCACCTTCCTCAGTTAGACTGTTCAATCACAGAAGCACTGGAAGCTCTGAAGCCCACTTGCCCATCTGGCCAATTACACATTGCAGAGAACATTGAATTACTCTACAGCTGACAGAATCAAATTACGCATTCCAAACAAACTACTGGGTGTGTCTTGTCCTCCAAGGTGACCAATTAGAAATCTGGTTCAACCCACTCTTATTGCAAATAAATATGACCATAAAAATGAATTCAACAACTCAATTCCATCTGTAGATAATAATTGACGGAAATAATTACGAATCATCCTTGTGCAACTCTTCATTGCCTGCATGTATGCTTCTTTACATATCCTAGTGCTCCTACAAAGTTTTTCCTCCATGGCTGCAGTTTGGGAGGTGGAAGCCTGCTGAGCTCCCATTGAGAACATTTCAGATGGCAATGGTGGGCGATCTCAAGCAGCTGTCAGCCTTGAGGGCTGGCTGCAGACTGCAATGCCTCACGTTGGCCAGGACAGTTTTGCCCAGCTGGCTGTGTGACAATCACAAGGGTACTGACAGAATGAGTTGTGTGGAACAGTCGTACTGTTGGCCTGAGAGATGGCAGGAGGTGCCCCTGCCATGGAGTCAAGATCACTTGCCTGGAAACGTATCTCAGCACTCCTACAGCTCTTTTTCACAAGAATAGAGTGCGGGCGTGATGTAATGCTCTGGAAACTCCTGTCAATATTGGCCTCAAAACCAAAATGGCTGCAATTTAAGCCTCCATTGTAGCAGTGTAAACTGTCAGAGACTGTCAGCGTTGTCAGCAGAGGTTCCATCATGGTGGATGCCTTTGTCATCTTCATGGAGCTAACCACTAGCTCTACATTGGACAAGATACTTTCCTTTCTCTGACACAAGTTGGAGCAGGCTATCTCCATGCTCTCAGCCACTGGAAGGCTGCCCACTGCATGCATCTAACATTTCCTGGTATGTGCCCATCAGCCTTCTTCGGTAGCCTAAGCCCTTGAAGTTTGCATCTGAGTCCATTGTAATAGAGTTAGTATGAGATCTCAGCCTCCTCCAAGCTGGTGCCTGTGATATTCTATATCTCCGCACTAGCTCCTGCACACTTGAGGTCAACACGTTAAGACCTCTCCCCTAGCCTAGGCACTAAAATACCCGTGGTTCAAGTCTTTAAGCTGGCACTTACTAGGGTCAGATCAAGTGACGCCTCATGTTCTGGAAGGGTGGCCTTCTTTTCCTGAAGTGGCACAGGGACGTTGACATTTTCAGTATCTGAAATGAAAGAGAGGGGCAAGGCTTATCTTTTAGTGTGAAGGAAGAGCCAGGCAATATGAATGGCTAATGAAAGCAGCTGCAGTTTATCGTTCAGAGTGTGTCGGGTGAGATAGAAGTAAAAGGGGAAAAGAAGATAAGTTCTGAAGAAACCCTTTGTGACATCTCCTCCAACATTGGCACTCACCATGGCCATGGCTCTCCCCTGCCCATAATGGCCAACATTCTTTTTCTCCAGTCATGGCTTCCTACTGCATATTGTACGTGACCTTCTCCTGCGACAAGGAAGGGGGTGTGTTAGTGATAAACATATGAGGTATTCTGAGAAAGTGCATGCTGTGCAGCATGACTTGGACAATATTCAAGCTTGGGCTGATAAGTGGTAAATAACATTAATGCCAGGTGATGACCATCTCCAACAAGAGAGAGTTTAACCATCTCCCCTTGACATTCAACAGGATTCCTACCATTGAGTCCCTCACCATCAACATACTGGGGGCGTGGGGGGTCACCATTGACTAGAAACTTAACTGGACCAGTCACATAAATACTATGACTACAAGAGCAGTTCATGGACTAGGTATTCTATGGTGAGTAAAACACCTCCTGACTCCCCAGAGCCTTTCCATCATCTACAAGGCACAAGTCAGGAATGTGAAGGAGTATTCTCCAATTGCCCGGAAGAGTGCAGCTCCAACAACCCTCAAGAAGCTCAACAACATCCAGGACAAAGCAGCCCACTTGATTGCCACCCCATTCACCACATTAAATATTCCCTCCTCCATCATCGGTGCACTATGGCTGCATCAACAAGATGCGCTGCAGCAACTCACCAAGGCTTCTTTGACAACACCTTCAAAACCTGTAATTTCTACTGCCAAGAAGAACAAGGGCAGCAGGCAAATAGGAACACCACCACCTGCAAGTTCTCTTCCAAGTCACACACGATCCTGACTTGGAACTATATCACCTTCCTTCACTGCCGCAGGGTCAAAATCCTGCAACTCCCTCCCTCACAGCAGTGTGAGTGTACCTACACCACATGGACTGCAGAGTTCAAGAAGGAGGTTCACCACTACCTTCTCAATGGCAATTAGGGATGGGCAATAAATTCTGGAATGCATGAGTGGATGTGGTTGCAGCAATTTCAGGATAAGGCGTATTGATCATTAAACAATTGATTTTCTGTTTCTAAACCTACAAAAAAACTTGTCACTGTCTGTTCATTTGACAAATAAAACACCAAAAGGGGTTAAACCCGAATAACAAAACGCACTTGCTGCGGTCAGGTGGGGAGTTGACCAGTGGGAACCACACACATCTCACCATGTGACCGTAACAGGCCTACTCCTGCTCCTATTCACATGTTCTTATGATGAAGAGAGACCATCCCTCGCTCTAACACTTGCAGCTGTCAGGTCAGAGACTGTCACTGTGTGTACTTTAGAGGATAGAATAAAGGAGGGAACGGCATATGGTGAGATAGCAGGCACAAGTGCACAGATGTGAGGGTGGGGGCAAGAACAGCACAGGTGCTAGGCTGGAGGGTGAGGCCGCCACAAGTTCTGCTGCAGAGGAGTCATATGAGGACTTTGATGGCCTAGGCTACAGAAGAAGGCTGATAGGAATATACAACCAAATCCTTGGTGCACTGAAAAGCCTGTCAGAAAGCCTGCACACAATGTCAAGCAGCATGGAGGCATCCAGCTCCAACTTGGCACAGGGCTTTGTGCAGAGCTTGAAGCTTACCTATTCCAATGTGGAAGTGGCCACCTCCATCAGCACCTGTGGAACCCAGTATGGTGCAACGTTTGATGACTAATTTTGCAGCTTCCATTACAGCACAAACAGCTTCCATTGCATTACAAAAGCTTCCATCGACTGCTCCCTTAGAGTCACAGACTGCAGCTTTGGAAGCTCAGACTTCTGCCTTGGAAGCTCAGACTGCTGTTATCATGGCTCTGGGTACCATTATTGAAAGGGGCTTCCAGGGCATCACAGCAGTCCATCAATATTTTCTCAAACAGACCACCAGAATTGTTGAGGTGCTGCCCTGGGAGAGTGGCAGTGGCTCCAAAAAACAGAAGCATTCCTCTTTCAGTATGACGGCGTACCTGCTCCTACTCCAGCCACTTGGCCAGTGCCATTACTGTTGTCTGTCAGTCAGCCAGCCCAGACTGTGGCAGCCCACGCCGAGATGGTGCAGCCTGAAGCCTTACCCTCTCGGGTCAGAGCTACTCAAGGTCATCCTCCAAGGCCATCTGCAGTGTCCTGAATTGAAGGTTAGCAGACTTCCACCTCCGAAGTGGCAGCCACTGGGGAAGCAACTTGTAGGAGTATTAGATTAGGCACACAGAAGAGAGGCACTAAAGGAATGCACAAGGGTAATCAGTTCACTGTTGTTATGTTGATGTCATGAGTATTTTAGTAAGTGATGATTTGATTGCGCCTTTGGTACCAGTTTTTATGTCTGAAGTTGTGAGGGAGGAACCAATAAGTGTTGTCAGAAAGAGGATGATGTGATAGCTATTGAAAGAATAAAAGTAAGAACTATGAGCGTGAATGGGAAGATGTAGTTGAGGTTATTGGAATAGCTCTTGAATTACCTGATCACAAAGAGCCCTAGAAGAAAGGGGTTGTCTGTATTGCAACCAGCTTTCCTCCTCCTCCACTTGCTCTTCCTCCTCTTCATGCCCCTCCTCCTCAGCTTGTCACCTGATAGGCAGTGGCTAGGTCCATGCCCTCATAATGGCCAGGTTGTGAAGCATGTAGCAAACTACCATAAATCTGGATACCCACTCAGCTGAGCATTGCAGGGCTCCTCGTGAGCAGTCCAGGCAGCAGAAGCATTGTTTGAGGATGTCAGTGGTCTATTCCAAAGATGTTCCTGGTGGCAGAATGGCTCTCATTGTAGGCCTATTATGCAGATGTTCGTGGATTCCATACAGGAGTCATCACCCATGTGATGAGGGGATATCCCTTGTTGCCTAGTAGCCAGCCTTTAACTTGCAGTGCTGGTTTGAATACAGATGGCACAGAAACTGCCGCAGAATGAATGAGTCATAGTTGCTGTCAGGAAAGCAGGCATTTACCTGCATGATGTGTTGTCTGTGGTCGCAATCCAGCTGCACATTGAAGGAGTGGAATCCCTTTCTGTTGATTAACAATGAGGAGTTGGCATGAGGAGACCACAAGGTAATTTATGTGTAGGCAGTGTCACCCTGCAGCAAGGGAAGGCCTGCAATGTGTGCAAGATCTTGTGCTCTCTCAACCTACTTGTCTCTAGAAGGAAAGAAAATAAAGAAATCTAAGAATAATATTCGATACATCGCTTTCAATATCCAGACAATCTGCCCCCAAAGCAATTTTAAAAGCTAATCGAATGTTAGGATTGTTATGACTTTAGTGAGACCGTTAAAATTTTAAAAAGAGGTATGAACTCCCCAGACCAATTTAAAGAAATACACGACAAGATTTCATGTTTTAAGACTTTTACTATAACTAAACTAAAAATCAACATTAACTAAACAGTACTTTGCAAGTAGCTAATGCACTAAATTACAGAGAAGGGTATTTCCCTTTAACTTATTAAAACACTTGAAAACCCCACCCTACATTTACACGTTACACAGTGTCCTCATTGAAGTGATATCTTTGAAGTAAAAGTCCCAAACTCCTCCCAGTTGCAATGGGTTGAATCATCCTGTCTTTCTCAAAGTCAATGTCCTTTTCGCTCACTTCTTCCGAGCACTTTTGCCCTGGCTATCTGTAAATAAAGCGAGCTCTGGTGACCCCATTGGTCTTTTTCCCTCTGCAAACCTCAGCTTTTCAATTGCGTTCAAATCTTAGGAGCCTTTCACAGTATCAGTGTACTGATAGCAGATGTTTTCTTTCTTTCTTCTGAGGCTGCCGCTGCTGGTCTTTGTGTCTTCCAGTCTTCCTTACAACCTGTTGAATTTATCCAGAATCGAAAGTCAATAGCCACTTGCGTTCTCCAATATGCAGAATCCACAAGTCTGGCCAGAGCAGAACTCCCAAGCCTTCCTTTGTTTCCAGGTGTTAAAAATTTCAACTTGAGTTTGCACCTTCAGAGCTCCTGGCTCCCTGTTTACGATATGAGAGTCTGGGAGAGCGAAACCCATTATTCTTCAGGTATTACAGCCTTGCATTCTGCTTTCAAAAGCATCTTTGATCTGGGTTCATTGTTCACATGGTAATCAAAATCCCTGTCTTGTCTCTAGGTAGAGCTGGTGTGAGGTCACACATCTCCTTGAATCCTTCTTACACTAGATTAAAAGTCACAGGTTTTAAAAACATAATCATACTACAAAGTCCAGTGTTCATAACAGGATGTAAAGCCTAAACAGAGATTACAAGTGAACACAAGTTATTTCGTAACTTTACAATTCACTCGTCAGACCACAGTTAGAATACTATGTTTATTACTTAGTTATAATACTGGTTCCAAGGTTTGACTGGGCGATAAGAATAAATTCCACAAGCTTAAATTATACAGTCTAGAAAGAAGGTAGTTAAGGAGGAGACCTAATTGAAATTTATGAAATTTTAAATTTTTTTTATATTTGTTCGTGGGATGTGGGTATCGCTGGCAAGGCCAGCATTTATTGCCCATCCCTAATTTCCCTTGAGAAGGTGATGGTGAGCTTCTTGAACTGCTGCAGTCCTTGGGATGTAGGTACACCCACAGTGCTGTTTGGAAGGGAGTTCCAGATTTTGACCCAGCAATAGTGAAGGAACGGCGATATAGTTCCAGACAGCATGGTGTGTGGCTTGGAGGGGAACTTGCAGGTGGTGATGTTCCCATGCATCTGCTGCCCTTGTCCTTCTAGGTGGTAGAGGTCACTGGTTTGGAAGGTGCTGTCAAAGGAACCTTGGTGAGCTGCTGCAGTGCACCTTGCAGATGCTACACACTGTGCGTCAGTGGTGAAGGGAATGAATGTTGAAGATGATGGATAGAGTGCCAATCAAGCGGGCTGCTTTGTCCTGGATGCTGTTGAGCTTCTTGAGTGTTTTTGGAGCTGCACCCACCCAGGCAAGTGGAGTGTATTCCATCACACTCCTGACTTGTGCCTTGTAGATAGTGGACAGGCATTGAGGAGAAAGGAGGTTTGTAACCCGCCACAGAAATCCGAGCCTCTGACCTGCTCTTGTAGCCACAGCATTTATGTGGCTGGCTCAGTTCAGTTTCTGGTCAATGATAACCCCAAGGATGTTGATAGAGGGAGATTCAGCAATGGTAATGCCATTGGACATCATGGGGATAGTTAGGTTGTCTCTTGTTGGAGACAGTCATTGCTTGGCACTTGTGTGGCTTGAATGTTAAGTTGTTTATATTTAAGACTTTCAGAATAAAAGACTCAGATCACAGTGAACTATTTAAAGAGGACAAAATAACATCATAAGTGTAATTTAGACCATAAGAACTAGGAGCAGGAGTAGGCAATTCAGCCCCTCGGGCCTGCTCAACCATTCAATACGATCATGGCTGATCTCATTTCAGCCTCAACTCCACTTACCTGCCCGTTCTCCATAACCCTTCAACCCAATACTAATTAAAAATCTGTCTATCTCCTCCTTAAATTTACTCAATGTCCCGGCATCCACCGCACTCTGGGGTAGTGAATTCCATAGACTCACGACCCTTTGAGAGAAGTAATTTTTCCTCATTTCTGTTTTAAATCTGCTACCCCTTACCTTAAAACTATGACCTCTCATTCTAGATAGCCCCACCAGAGGAAACTCCTCTGTACATCTACTTTGTCAATCCCCTTAATCATCTTATATACCTCAATTAGATCTCCTCTCATTCTTCTAAACTCCAGAGAGTAAAGGCCTAAACTGCTCAATCTCTCTTCATAAGACAAGCCCCCCCATCTCTGGAATCAATCTAGTGAACCTCCTCTGAACTACCTCCAATGCAACTACATCCCTCCTCAAGTAAGGGGACCAAAACTGTACGCAATACTCCAGGTGCAGTCTCACGAGTGCTTTGTACAGTTGCAGCAACATTTCCCTACTTTTATACTCTATTACTTTAGCAATAAATGCCAAAATTCCATTTGCCTTCCTCATTACCTGCTGCACCTGCATACTAGTTTTCTGCGATTCATGCACATGGACACCCAGATCCCTCTGCACTAAAGCACTCTAAAGTTCCTCTCCTTTCAGATAATAATTTGCCTTTCATTCTTCCGACCAAAATGGATAACCTCACACTTATCCACATTAAACTCCATCTGTCAATTTTTGGCTCATTCACCTAACCTATCCATATCCATTTGTAAATTTCTTATTTCTTTATTGCAACTTACTATCCCACCTATTTTATTATCATATGCAAATTTGGCTATAGTACCTTCTATCCCTGCATCCAAGTCATTAATATAGATTGTAAATAGTTGGGGCCCAAGGACCGAACCCTGTGGCACCCCACTAGTTACATTTTGCCAACCAGAAAAGGACCCATTTATCCCAACTCTCTGTTTTCTGTTGGTTAGGCAATCCTCTATCCAAGCTAATAAATTGCCCCAACCCCATGTGATCTTACCTTGTGTATTGACCTTTTGTGCGGCACCTTATCAAATGCCTTCCAGAAATCCAGATATACTACATCTACAGGAACCCCATTATCCACTTTACCTGTTACATCTTTGAAGAACTCTAGCAAATTAGTCAAGCACGATTTACTCTTCATAAAACCATGCTGACTCTGATGGATTGCGTTTTGACTTTCTAAATGTCCTGTTATTACTTCCTTAATAATGGATTCTAACAATTTCCCAACGACAGATGTTAAACTAACTCGTCTATAGTTTGCTACTTTCTGCCACCCTCCCTTTTTGAATCAGGGTGTTATATTAACTTTTTTCCAATCCACTGGAACCTTCCCCGCATCCAGGGAATTTTGGAATATTATAACCAATGGATCCATTATCTCCACTGCCACTTCCTTTAAGACCCTAGGATGTAGGCCATCAGGCCCTGGGGATTTGTCTGCCTTCAAACCCAATAGTTTGCTCAGTACTTTTTCCCTAGTGATGATTGTTCTAAGTTCCTCCATTTCTATAACCTCTGCATTACCTGTTACTATTGGGATGGTACTAGTGTCCTCCACTGTGAAAACTGAGGCAAAATATTGATTTAGTGTCTCCACCATTTCTGTGTTACCCACTATTAACTTCCCAGTTGCATCCTCCAAGGGACCAACATTCACTTTAGCTACTCTCTTCCCTTTTATATACTTGTAGAAGCTTTTGCTATCCATTTTTATATTTTGTGCTAGTTTTCTTTCATAATTTACCTTTGCTCTTTTTATTACTTTTTAGTAACTCTTTGTTGATCTTTAAAAGTTTCCCAATCTTCCAGCCTGCCACTGGCTTTTGCAATATGGTATGCCTTAGTTGTTGTCTTTATGTTATCCTTAACTTCCTTGCTTAGCCACGGATCTTTTTCCCCCTCTTAGAATCTTTCTTCCTCTCTGGAATATATTTTAGTTGGGAGGAATTGAATATCTCCTTAAATATCTGCCACTGCTCATCAACTGTCCTAACTTTTAGTCTTCCTGCCCAGTCCACTAGGCCAAATCTGTCTTCATGCCTATGTAATTCCCTTTGTTTAACTCCAGAAGGCTTGTGTGGGTTGCCAGTTTCTCGTCCTCAAACTGAATTTGAAATTCTAGCATTCTATGATCACTCTTCCCTAGAGGATCCTTAGCTATGAGATCATGAATTAATCCCACCTCATCACATAATACCAAATCTAGAATAACCTGTTCCCTGGTTGGTTCCACAACAGATTGCTCCAAAAAACAATCTCTAATACATTCAATGAACTCTCCCTCGAGGCTACCCTTGCCAATTTGATTAATCCAGTCTATATGCATATTAAAATCACCCATGGCTATTGCCATACCTTTCTTACAAGCCCCCAGTATTTCCTGGTTTATACTGTGCCCCACTGCGGAACTAATGTTTGGGGACCTATAGATTACTCCTACCAGGGACTTCTTTCCCTAGCTATTTCTTATTTCTACCCAGACTGATTCTACGTCTTGATCTCCAGTGCCTATATCATTTTTCACTACAGCACTGATCTCTTCCTTCACTAACAAAGCTACACGACCTCCTTTTCCTTCCTGCCTATCCTTCCGAAATACTGAGTACCCTTGGATATTCAATTCCCAAACCTGGTTTCCCTGTAACCACGTCTCAGTAATCGCCACTAAATCATACCCATTCATCTCTGTTTGCACTGTTAACTCATTAATTTTATTCCGAATGCTTCGTGCATTCATATACAAAGCCTTTAAGTTTGTTCTATTATCAAATTTCCCTACTCTTGTACGATTCCTTGGTGCAATATGACGTTCACACTTTCTGTCCCTACCTTTTATTTTCTGGTAACAATCAGCCTCATCACTAACCTGCACTCCTACCTTCTCTTTTAACTTTGACTTCCTAATTTAATTACTCTTTTTAGTGCACCTATTCTGATTAATGGGTTTAAATGAGAGATAAATTAAACTTTGTTTATTATTTCAAAATACAGCAAGAAAACAAGATCAGAGGACATGATGGAAAAAATGAGGAGTAAATTTAAAAGTTAACAGGAAAAGTACTCTACAAAAAGTGATAACATTTGGAATAAGCTTCATTAGGGTTATTCAAAATGCCATTTGATATCATGATAGGAAAGTTAAAATAATAGATGGATGAACTTTAATAAGATGAAAGAACTTTACTCAACTTTTACTTTTCTTACGTAGATATTGCTATTGACCCATTACCACCTTCTCAAGGGCAACTAGGGTTGATTTTGCACTGCTGGCGATGCCCACATCCTGTGAATGAAAAAATGCTTATAAGAAGAAGCATGTGACTGTCCCCAACACAAGGAATTAAGACTAAAGTAACCACGAAATAAAAATGCTTTTTTCATACTTTTAATGCTGAATATTTAAAAGAAATGTATTTTTAGTACTATGTCTGAAACTGATGGTAGGTTGTTAAAAACTTTTTAGTCTTGCAGAATAAAAGACTCATCACTGAACTATTTAAAGAGGACAAAATAGGATAATTCTTGGGATTTATTAACTTTTTAGAGCAACCTATTCTGATTTATGGGTTTAAAGAATTTTACTGCAAAATTTGGATGCAGAATACCCATTCTTTTGGTGCTACGAGTTGCCTTAGAGGTCCAAAAGGGTGTGCACACACTCCTGGTGCAAGTCACAATCATTGCCATATTGGTGAGGGTGTCAGTGTGTACTCAGTGAGTGTCCACCAGAAGTATGCAGAGTAGAAAGATCTTCACATCAGTCAGCATGTAATGCTGATTTGACACCAGCAATGGAATTTTGGAGCTTAGTGCTCCAGCCAACGTCGTCTCTTAATCATACAAGGTTGAACATGTGTTCAGCAACAGGAACAGCACGCAAGTAACACTATTTAAAGGGATCATCAACTACTTTCAGGTTGGTTGCTGATTGTTTTCTATTGTTTGTTGCTGCAATTGTACAAGAGTTTGGTGATTTCTAGAGTTCTTTAAAGTTGCTAAAATCTACAGGGAGTGGTTTGGCTGGTGCTGAAGGACTTGGTCCTGATTTCAAGGCCTCAGCACAAACCATTTGTTCCTAGATATGGATGCAGTAGTAGCCATTCCCCTTGAGAATGTGCACTGGGAGAATGACTAGAGAGCAAGCAGTGCAGGGAAAACTGTTAGAAGATGGAGGAGGGGAAGTGGAGCCTCAGCAGGAGGCCAGACTCTCCCAGCGGGTTCAGGGAGCAAGTCCTCTACCAGAACCTTAGCAGGAATAATATGATACATCTACGCTTCACTAGGGACATCCTCACTGTAATCTGCCACAAGTGCAACCTCAAAGAAGGTTGAGGACTTCATTGCCAGTGGCTGTGAGGGTGACCATAAGGTTTTATGTGTCAGGTTCCTTCGAGGCTGGAGCTGGAGACATTTGCAACATCTTGCAGTTTGCTGATCACTGTTGTGCTGCGAAGACACTGATGCTCTCTATTCAAACAAAGCTGACTACATTTCATTCTCTCTTGCCAGAGAGCAACAGGCAGAGCAAGCATGTGGCTTTGCAAAGATTACAGGCTTCCCCATGTGCAGGGTGCCATTGATTGCACGCTCATTGCTTTGCATATGCTGCATGTTGCTTTGCTTGTGCTGCATGTCAATTCTGAGATATATCACAACCAAAAGGGATTCCACACTCTCACTATCCAACTGGTGTGTGATCATACACAGTGAATCATGCAGGTCCATGCTCAATGGCCTGGCAGCAGTCATGGTGCCTTCTCTGTTGCAGTCCACTGTGCCATCTGCATTTGAGTCACCATTACAAACCAAAGGGTGACTACTGGACAACAAGGGCTATCCACTGACCACATGACTGATGCCACTGGTGCTCAACCCATGCACACATGGGCAGATGCATACAATGAAAGCGGTGATGGCACACAAAATGTGACAGAGCAGACCATAGACATGCTGGAACAATGCTTCCATTGCCTGGACCACTCTGGAGTAAAGGCCTGCTACCCGTACCGAACCCAACGGGACCCGACGACATGCGTTGGGTTCGGGTCGTGTTGGGCCCCTCTTGCAGGTCTGGCTTTCGGACTCGGGTCGGGTCGGGCAGGGTCCGGGTTGGCCAAGTTCGGGTCGGGCTGGACACACACAGTAAGTGCTCTGCTGGTAAGTATTAAAATGTAAAAACTTACCTGAGCTGGGAGTCCGGGACATCAAGCAGGGAAACTGAGTCTGCGCAGTAAGCGAGTGACGTCCCTATGATGTCATCACGCACATGCTGCAGCTTCCTGGAGGTTCCAAGTCGGAAGGTCAGTAAAGGGATGGTCGGGTCGGGCTCGGGTTGGGTTGGGTTGGGTTGGGTTGGGTTGGGTCGGGCTCGGGTCCGCTATAGTACGGTCGGGTTCTTTTTCCCCGACCTGAGCAGGCCTTTACTCTGGATGAGCCCTGCTACACTCGGCAGAGTGGGTGTCAAGAAACATGCTCGCCTGCTGCATGCTCCACACCCTTACCATCATGCAGGCACAGCGCTTGTCACCAGCTATACGGTGAGCAGGTGAGAAGCAGGAAGAGGAGGAGGAGGAGGAGGAAGATGACGAGGAAGAGGGAGGGAGCTGGCAACCTATACAGCCCCTTTCTGGTCGAGCTGTCCATGAACACTCATCCGACTTCAATACCAGTAAACACAACACCAATTCCCCATTCACCAACAGTCACATGCTCTTTACCTTTCCTCTGTAACTGACCATGACAGTATCTGCCTGCCCACAATGCAAAAATAAAAACCTACACAAAAACAAACATTACAAATCAAATTTATAAGTCACACCATGCCATATTACATACAAACATCCGAATAATCACCTTTCATCAGAACTTGAGTTCTGATGAAAGGTCACAGACCTGAAACATTAACTCTGTTTGTCTCTCCACAGATGCTGCCAGATCTGCTGTGTATTTTCAGCACTTTCTGTTTTTATTTCAGATTTCCAGCATCTGGGGTATTTTGCTTTTATATTATCCAGCTAATCACCCTTGTCTTAGAGCCTGTTTTTCATGTGCTTTTGTCTGTCCTAGTGCTCCTATGCAGTGCTACCCCAATATGGTTGGCAGAAGACTATTGACTTTCATTGGGGGAGACTACAGATGGCTTTGGTGGTTGTCCCCAGGCAGCTCTGGACACAGAAGGCACGGCCTTGCACTGCACCATCTGAGCATCAATGATAGCATTGTGGGCTGCAAGCTGACAGGTAACAGCAAAAGGACTGGGGGAGTGACAGTGGTGGGAGGATGAATGCCTTCATCCTGAGAGAGGACAGCAGGTCTGTGCTGCATGGAGCAGTGCCACTCCTCTGGCTGATGCCTCAGCAATGCCAGTAATCTGTTAGTGGACAGATTGCTGGGCTGCTGTGACACCCTGCAAGCCCCTTTGAACAGTGATATCTGCAGACATGATGGCGGCAAGCTGACCTTGCTTGACTTCAGACTGAGCTTCCACTGCAGCACCCAGATGTTGGGTGACTTTTGCTTCTGCTGCAATGGTAGCTGAGACATTGACCATTGGATGCTGCTAATGGAGGAATGAAGTTGGCCACTCATTCCATGCTGCAAAGGATGGGCTCCGAGCACTGCACAAAGCCCTGTGCAAAGTTGGAGATGCACACTTCCATCATTCTTGACAGTGACCGCAGGCTTTCTGGCAGGCCTTCCAAAGCACCAAACATGTCTGTGTGCATATCCATCAGCTTTCTTCTGTAACTTGCCCCATCGAAGTGCTCATCTGAGTCCTTTTCAACAGAACCCGTGTGCAACCTTGCCCTCTGGGGAGCTGGCATCTGCCCTGGCTGCAGGACACTCATGCCTGGTGTCTCACCACATGCATACCCCATCTCTGAGCTTTCCTTTGGAGGGCACGCAGTGTCTGTATCTGAGTTGGTGTGAGTGTAGATCAAGTGATGCTGGTTCTTCAATATCACTGTCTTCGTGCTCTTCCACCTGTTGCTCTTCCACCAGTGCCTGGCCAGCTTGCAGTTCTTGGATATCTGAAAGGAGAAAGGCACAAGGGTAGGGTTGTGGTGAGGGGTGTGCAGCAAATAAGAGGTGCACGCTTACACCAACTACAACTTCTAAGTCATGGTGGAAAAGTGGGATGTGAGAAGGTGGATTAGGTATGAGCATTCCATTATCTTCTTTTTTTCAACCTCAATGCTGACTATGGCCTCAGCAATGTCTGCCCCAATGATGGCGGGCACTGTCTCCTCCATAGGGTAAGGACATGCAGCCATGCCTGTCTCCTGCTGGTTAGGCGCTGCTGCCTCTGGTTGTACGCCAGCTTGACGTGATTTGCAAGAGAGCGGGAAGAGTGTCAGTGAGTTTGATGCAAAACGTTTGGGTGATATGGCTGCCATGGTTGAATTGCTGGCAGTGTGATCAAGATGCGAGATGTGCGTGTGAGGCTTTAAGTAGTGCTAAGTATATAAGGGTGAGGTGAAGCCTGATTAATAGAGATTTTTGGTAGGTGAGTGATATGGTTATGGTGCATTCAGCAGTATCTGAGGCTAGTGGTGCAATTGGTGGGATATGCAGGAGACTAGAACTAGGGGACACAGTTTAAAAATTAGGGATCTCCCATTTAAGACGGAGATGAGGAGAAATCTTTTTCTCTCAGAGGGTCGTTAGTCTGTGGAATTCGCTTCCCCAGAGAGCAGTGGAGGCTGAGTTAGATAGATTCTTGATTGACAACGGAGTCAAAGGTTATAGCAGGTAGACAGGAAAGTAGAGATGAGGCCACAATCAGATCAGCCATGATCTTATTAAATGGCAGAGCAGGCTCGAAGGGCTGAATAGCCTAGTCCTGCTCCTAATTCGTATGTTTGTATGTTCGTATGTATCAGCATGAGGAAGAGGAGGAGGATGAAGAGGGTGAGGAAGTGGAGGAGAAGGAAGCACAATTGGAAATGGAGGAACAGGAAGAGGAAGGCAGATTACAACATTGGCAGCCCTTTCTGCCCAAACTCTATATGATCAAACAATTCATGAGCAATAATAGTAACTTCAACCCATATCTCCTGATTTACCAACAATCCCACACTCTTTACCTTTCCTCTATCACTGGCCATAACATCGTCCTCTTTCCAACAACACAAAGCTGAAAAGCACAAGAAAGTGCATATTCCGATCCAAATTTATAAATTCAATCATCAGATAATACATATAAAAGTAAGATTATTATTATTCTGCATTTGTTTAGTTCCTGTCTTACATGTCCTATCTGTCTATCCTAGTTCTCCTACAAGATGCTTCCCCAGTGGCTGCAGCATGGGTGTTGGAAGGCTGCTGACCTTCAATTGAGAAGACTGCAGATGGAATGGGAGGGTGACCTCAAGAACCTCTGGCCTTAGATGGCCTGGCTTCAGACTGCAGCGTCTTGGCCTGGGCTGCAGCAATCTAGACTTGTTGGCTGACAGGCAAAAGGCACTGGTGGGGCTGGATTTTGTATCGGAGGTGGGGCTCCTGGCACCAGGCTGAAAAGGTGGGGGGAACCCCTTCCTTCTCTGCACTTTTTCAGCTCCCCGGAGCGATCCTCCAGTCTTTTGGGGTCAACGTTTAAGGAGGTGGGATCCCTGTCCCTTTAAAGACTTTATATGGATGGGAATCCTGCCGTCAAGAGCTGTGGGCCAATCACAGTACCGGCAGCTCAGCAGTGTCGTCGGTGTGACCGGGAGTTGTGCCCACTGCCGGTACTGCAGAGGCCTCAGATCCAGATCCAGCAGTGGTACCCTGGAGAAGTGGTAGGTGAGGCAGGGTAACCAGGGCCAGTTCGGAAGGCCCCCGCGAGAGGGGGTGGGGGGGTGGTCCTTCAGTTCAGGGGGAGGGGGTTCCTAGGAGGAACAGTTTTTCCCAGGGGGGGGGGGGGGTCCTTCATGGGCCACAAATTGCCCATGAAGGAGGGATGCCCCCACCAAGCCCGCAGGGAGGGCACCTTGTTTCACAAGAAATCCTCGCGCGGTGGAGCCCCCCTCCCCCCACGCCCCCCCTCACCCCCACTGCTGGTATGATCCCAGTGGCGGCAGCGAGGCCCTTAATTGGCTGTCAATAGGCCACATAAGGGCCTCAATTGGCCTCTGGGTGGGAAGGTCGTCATTGGCCTATCCCACCCCTGGGAGAATCAGAATCAGGAATCCCAGTGTTGGGTACTGTGGCAGGCAAGAATGCCCCGATTATCTGCTCCCCCCCACCCACCGTGAAACCTGCTGTCGGGATGAGAACAAGATCCGGCCAATGGAATGGCAGGGGTGGGAGCAAGAATGCTGTCAACTTGAGAAAAGACAGCAGGTTTGTGCTTGATGGAGCCACTGCTATCCCTTGGGGTGGCACCTCAGCAATCCTACTGATCTGTTGAATCCTACTGATCTGTTGGAGAAAGGATTGTTAAACTACTGTGATACTGGAAGCCCCTTTGAACTCTGGCATCCAGAGCCATGATGGCAACAGTCTGAGACTTATATGGCAGCAGTCTAAGCTTCCACTACAGCACTGAGACCTTTGATGGAAGCTGTTTGTTCTGAAATTCAAGCTGTGACATTGGCAGTCAGATACTACGTCATGGTAGGTTCCACAGGTGTGATGATGGTGATAACCACCTCTTCCCTGTTGGAAAGGATGGGCTCCAAGCTCTGCACAAAGCCCTGTATTAAGTTTGTGCTGGACTCCTCCAAGCTACTTGATATTGAGCGCAGACTTTCTTGCAGGCTTTCCATACACCAAGCATTTGGTTATGTATACTTCTTCTGTAGCCTTGCCCATCAAAGTCCTCATTTGGCTTCTCTGTAGCAGAACTGGTGAGCTGGCACCAATGCTATCCTTCTCCACCACCCTGACTCCTTGTGCCCAGTGTCTCACCATGTGCAGAGCCCCCCTCTATCCAAGCCTTTAAAATACATGCCACATCAACCTCTCAGCTGGTGTCTCAAGTATAAGATTGAATGATGGTATCTCTTCATCTTCACTGTTTTCTTCCTGTTCCTCCTCTGACTGGGAAAGTTCTAGTTCTTTGGTATCTGAAATGAATAAGGGAGAAGGGTGGGTTGCAGTGAGGGGAGAAGTAAATAAGAAGTGTGTGATTACGCTATCTGCAGTTTGTGAATTAGAGAAGATTGAGGGATAATGTTACAGTTCTAGTAAGAAAGGATAAACTAGATGGTCTAGGACTGATTATATTTGGATTGACTTGAGGAACAGAGGGGGAGCTGTTACATTGTTGGGAGTTTTTTGTAGAGCTCCAAACGTGAGAAGGAGATAAAAGAGCAAATTTGTCAGCAAATTTCAAAGGTGTGTAACAAAATTAAAGTAGTGATATTAGGAGACTTTAATTATCCTAATATCAATTAGGAAAACATAGGGTTCAGGGTAAGGGAAGGAGAGGAAATATCTGATAAGGCACAGGAGAACTTTCTTGATCAATATGTCTCCTGTCCAACAAGGAAGGAAGCAATGTTGGATCTGGCTCTGGCTCTGGGAAATGAAGTAGGGCAAGTGGAGCATGTTACAGTAGGTGACCATCTATCTAACAATGAACGCAACATAATTTGGTTGAAAGTAATTATGGAGACCAGAAAATGTCAAAGAAAAAAATGCTCAATTGGGGAAGAGCTATTTTCAAAGAAGGGACCTAGCACCAGTAGATTGGAAAAGGCGGTTGTAGGGTAAAGCAGAAATGGAGCAATTAAGGGCATTCATGGAAGATATCTTTCAGGTGTAAACTAGACATATTCCTTTGAAGGAAAAAGGTAGAGCATCCAAATGTCATGTGCCCTTGATGACAAGGGAAATAAAACTTCAAAATATAATTGATAGAGGAGACTTACAGCAAATGTCAGGAGCATGATTCGGTTAATAACCAGGAAGATTATGGGAAGTACAGGAGGTATTGAAAAAGTTAATATGGGAAGCAAAAGGAGGTACAACAAAAGGTAAGCAGACAACAGTAAAGCGAACCCTAAAATATTTTATAAACGCATAGAGTGTAAGCAATTAGTGAGGGAAGAATTTGGGCCTATTAGGGACCCAATGGGAAATGTTCATGTAGATGCAGAAGACATGGCTAAAGTACGAAATGAGTATTTAGCATGTCTTCACAAAGTAAATGGATGATGTGAAGGTTACACTAAAAGAGGAGAGGGAAGTTAAGGACAGGATAGTAATAGGTGGAGAGACATACCAAAAGGATTAGCATTACTGGAAGTTGGTAAGGCAGCTGGCCCAGATGGAATGCATCCTAGGTTTTCCACAGTAAACTGGGCACATCTGTTAATGGGCAAAAATGACAAAAGATCAATGGTAGGTGTTCAAAAAAGAATTTAATGTCATATAGAACCAGTTTATACCATAAGGGGCAAGAGCTCTAATTGCCAACAAAGACAACTATGGACAACTAAAGAAGTAAGAGACAACAGAAAAGAAAAAGAAAAAGTATACAAAAATGCAAAACTAGCATAGAACCTGGTTAAAAAGATACAAAGAACAGCAAAGGCTGACAAAATAGATAGTAACAGCTACAAAAAAGAAGTATAAAAAGAAACTTGCAAGGGATATCAAAATCAACACAATTCTTTTTACAAATTCTATAATTATATTAGGAAAAGGAGATAGTCAGGAGCATTGTGGACCCCTTGAAAACTGATAAAGGTGATATTGTCAATGAAAATAAGAAAATGGCAGACATGCTGAAAAATTACTTTACTTCTGTATTTACAGTAGAGGAAGAAGTCAGCATGCCGGAAATCCCAAAGAAACTAATATAGAATCAGGGATGGGGCACACGGAAATTAATAAAAAGAAAATAACTTTAATGAAGAAAATAATGGCACTAAAGAGTGACAAACTCTCAGGATCAGATGGTTTCCATCTCAAGGTTTTAAAGGAAGTAGGTGAGAACATTGCAGATGCCCTAACTACAATCTTCCTGAGTTCTCTCAATTTGGGAACCATTCCTTTAGATTGGAAAATAAGAAAGGCGAGAGAGGGAAACCAAGGAATTATAAACCAGTTAGCCTAACATCTTTTGTTGGGAAATTGCTAGAGTCTATAATTAAGGATAAAGTGAAAGAACACCTTGAAAATTTTCAGCTGATCAGAGAGAAACAGCATGGATTTATAAAGGGTATGTCATGCCTGACAAACATGATTGAATTTTTTGAAGAGATGACTAAAGTAGTGGACAGGGATGGAGCAGGGATGTTATCTATATGGACTTCTGGAAGGCCCTGGAAATCCCTCATAAGAGACTGTTAGCTAAAATCAAAGCTCATGGAATTAAAGGCAAATTATTGACTTGGTTAGGAAATTGGCTGAGCGGCAGTTGACAAAGAGAAGGGATCATGGGCAAGTACTCAAATTGGCAGGATATGACTCATGGTTAGAATCATAGAATCAGAGAGTGGTTAAAGTGCAGAAGGAGGCCATGTGGCCTGTCATGTCCATGCTGGCTCTCTGCAAAAGCAAAGCAGCCAGTCCCATTCCCCAGTTCTTTTCCCACAACTCATACCTCACATTCATAGCCTCACCTGACACACAAACATACTTAGCACTGTTGCAAACCTTACGCCCATATCGTTCAGCCTGCCCACACTGCCTGCAATTCAGCTAAGATAGGCACATCACCCAAACACATTGCAACAGACTCAGTGATACACTTTCCTTTCTCTTGCAAGATCAAGTGGCACAAAACCGTAGGCAGCCACACCTAACTGAAGTGGGGGAAAGGCATGGCTGCATGTCCTCATTCCAATGGAGGAGACGGTGCTGGCAAACTTTGGGGGGACCATGATGGAGGCTGTGGCCAGCTGCGGGGCTGAAACCTAAAAGGTCACAGTATGTTACTACCAAATCCACCTTCACACATCCCACATCCCACAATATCTGCTAATATACAAGTTCAGATGGTGTAAGCAGCACCTCTTGCTTCCCCCAGCTTTCTTCGCCGCAAGCCACTCTTGTGCCTTTATCCTTTCAGATACCCAAGAACTGCCACCTGGTCAAGCATTGGTGCATGAGGGTGAAATGCAAAAGGAACAAGGACCTGACGATGAAGAAATACCATCACTCAATCTCACACACACACAACCTCCAGCTCAGAAACTGGCACTGCATGAACTTTAGAGGAAGCGTAGAGGTGGGATCAGTCCGTGGTGAGTCAACGGGCACAAGTGGTCTGCAGTCAGGGCAGGGGAAAGGGTAGCACAGGTGTCAGCTCCCCAGAGGGTGAGATTGGGACTAAATTCTGCAGCAGAGGACTCAGGTAAGGACTTCGATGAGGCGATGTATAGAAAAAGATTGATGGGCTTGGTGCACTGGCAGACCTGCCAGAAAACCTGCTAACACTGTCAAACAGCATGGAAGAGTCTGGCACCAACCTGGCACAGGGCATTGCACAGAGCTGGAGCCCATTCTTTCTGGGGTGGAAGTGGTGGCCAACTCCATTACAGCACTTGCAGATCCAACCATGATGCAACGTCTGATGGCTGATGGCTTCCATTGCAGCATATTTTCTTACTAATTTTCTGCCTTCTATTTCCAGCTTTGCTTCTCTCCCTTCTGAATCTACACTCAGGTTCCCACCTTCCTGGCAAGCTAATATAAACCCTCCCCAACAGCAATAGCAAACCTCTACACATCATTGGTCTTGGCCCTGTTGAGGTGCAACCTTATACAGGACCCACTGCACCAAGAACTGATCCTAATGCCCCAAGAATCTAAGTCCTTCCTTCCTGCACCATCTTTCCATATTCACATATGTATATGGAGAAGGAGTAGGCCAGTTGGCCCCTTGAGTCTGCTCTGCCATTCTGTAAGATCATGGCTGATCTGTTTGTGGACTCAACTCCACTTTCCTGTCTACCCTCGATATCCTATGACTCCCTTGTTTGTCAAAAATCTGTCTACCTATGCCTTAAAAACATTCAATGCTTTCTGTCTTCTTTCTTTCTTGAATAGCAAAGTTACATTTGCTATTTTCCAATCTGATGGGACCTTTCCAGAATCTGGGAAATTTTGGAAAATTAAAACCAATATATCCACTATCTCAGCAGCCACTTCTTTTTATGACCCGAGTGTGAAGTCCATCAGGACTTGGGAAGTTGCCAACTTTTGGTTCTAATAATTTTCTCAGTAGCCTTTCCCTGGTGATGGTAATTGTTTTAAGTTCCTCCCGCCCTTTCAACTCTTGATTCACAATTATTTCTGGGATGTTATTTGTATCATCTACAGTGAAGACAGATGCAAAAATCTGTTCAATTCCTCAGCCATTTCCTTATTTTCCATTATTAACTCCACAGACTCACTTTACTTACTCTTTTCCTTTTTAAGTACCTGTGGAAACTCTTACTATCCATTTTTATATTTCTAGCTAGCTTCCTCTCGTACTCTAATTTCGCTCTCCAGCTGTACATTCTTCTGCAGTATCTTCCTATTTCTGTACTCACCAGCGCATGGCACTGGGTGTAATCCAGTTATTACTACCTTTGAACTCCTGCTTATTAATTTATTTCCTAACTCCCTAAAATCTGCCTGTAGGACCTCATCCCACCTATTTCATCAGTACTGATATGAACCACGACTGTTCATCCTCTCCGCTCAGAATGTTCTGCAGCTGCTCAGTGACATCCTTGACCCTGGCACTGGGGAGGGAACATATCATCCTGGAATCACACCTGCAGCCCCAGAAACACCTGCAGCCCCTAACTATTGAATCCCCTATTACTATTGCTTTTCCCTCCTTCCTCCTCACTGCCCCGCCACCACCGCCACCACCCCCCCCCCCCCCTCCCCACCCTGGCCACACAGCTGAGCCACCCATTGCACCATGGACAGGCTCTGGCTGTACTTCCTAATGGAGCCCTTGCCCTCACCAGTATTCAGAAGTGAATATCAGTTAGAGAGCAAGATGCACTTAGGGACCTGCCTGGTCCTTGTTGTCTGTCTGGAAGTCACCCATTCCCTCTCTGCCTGCACATTCTTAAACTGCAGAGTTACCACCTCCAGAAACATGTTATCCACATAGCTCTCAGTCTCATGAATGCACTGCAGTGACTCCAGCTGCGGATCAAGCTCTGAAATCAGGAGATTGAGGTCTTCCAGCTGATGACACTTTCTCCACATCTTGGGCGATATTTTATGCTCTCCATGTGGCGCATTTGAAGGTGGGGTGGGCATTTAATTGGGTGGGATGATGGCAGATGGGTATCCTGCCACCTTCCCACTTCCACTCCGATGGTCCATGACGGGAAGGCCCAACTGAGGCCCTTAAGTGGGCAATTAATGCCCACCATCACCAGGGAAAGGGTACTGAGAAAATAATTAGAACTAAAAGTTGACAACTCCCCAAGTCCTGATGGACTTCATCCTAGGGTCTTAAAAGAAGTGGCTGCTGAGATAGTGGATGCATTGGTTTTAATTTCCCAAAATTCCCCAGATTCTGGAAAGGTCCCATCAGATTGGAAAATAGCAAATGTAACTTCGCTATTCAAGAAAGAAAGAAGACAGAAAGCAGGAAACTAAGGCCAGTTAGCTTAACATCGGTCATAGGGAAAATGCTGGAATCTATTATTAAGGAGGTTAGAGCAGGTCATTTAGAAAATCTCATTGCAAACAGGCAGAGTCAACATGGTTTTGTGAAAGGGAAATAGTTGACTAATTTATTAGAGTTCTTCGAGGAAGTAACAAGCAATGTGGATAAAGGGGAACCTGTGGATGTGGTGTAATTGAATTTCCTGAAGGCATTTGAAAAGGTGTCACATCAAAGGTTACTGAACAAAATAAGTGCCCAAGGTGTAGGGGGGAGCATATTAGCATGGATAGAGGATTGGTATTAACCCAGCGGCAGGTGGGCCAGTTGCCATGCGGGGAGCACAACATGCAAACTCTAATTGGCTGGCAGTTCTTGGCTGGTGGGACCTCTCGTCCATGGGGTCCTGATCCCAGGGATGGCTGCGCTGGCCTCTCAAGTAGTTCATGATATGACGGGCCTTCCCCAAAGGAGGCAACGCGGGTCTCCCACCAGCGCTCCAACTAGAGGCCAAGAGCCCTGTCACCTGCATAAACTTCCCCCCTTGGTTGCCCAGGACACGAGAAGTGTCCTGAAGTTCCCTCATGGCACAGGATGTGCATTCAACAGAACTGAGGTGCCCTGCCGTGCCTCTATTTATTAGACTTCTATCTAAACTTACCAGAAATAAACTTAAGACTTGTCTCTGATATGGCCAAGAAAGAACACTCAACAGCTACTCATTAATTAGCTCCTTCCCTTGTGCTGATGGCACTTCAGGTGTTTTTTACCTCTCTTCTTGCACTCCCTAATCTCCGGACTCTTCTGATTGAGGCCTATCTCAGGGACCCACTATTTATAACTCTCCGGCTGCTCTGCTGCTCTGCCCCCAAACTCTGTCAGGTCTGCGCTCCCTTCCCAAAGTTCTCTCTAATTTTTTGTTGTTGTGAGTGACCTGTTCATTTAAATGCACAATACCTTTAAATTTTTTTACGCAGCTGTGATCTTAAGTCGACCAACTTGTGAGTAGCTTGCACGGTACCTTCCGAGTTGCTGCACCTTGGAGGGAAAATTCCCCTTACCTTTGGACTCTGCAATTTATTTCTTAGAAATTGACCTCTAAAAGGCTGAGATATGCTTTCACTGACTCCACTCTTGCTATCACTGCTCCTTTCGACTTCATCAACGATTAACAACTCTGCAAAGCACCAAGCACTTCTACACACACAGATAGATCTAGTAGAAATTAATAAGCAAATAGCCTGAGAGTGTTTGATGATCCCTTTAAATAGTGCTCCTTCTGGGTCTTTCCTGTTGCTGAACATGTGCTCTGTTGAGTGTATTTAAGAGAGAGTGTTAGCTGGAGTGGCAAGGTTGAAAATGGTAGCGTTTTTTCTTTGTAATTAGTACCATACTAACAAAATTGCAGTAATCTGTTTTCTATTTGTGGGTTATTCATTACACAGAGAAATATTCTCCCATTTACTGTTAAAGGAGGAATTTTACCCAGAAAATATGGTTAAGGTTGTTCCATGACATTCTCCTTTACATTATCAACTGGTGACATTTAAATTATTGTAAGCATTTTAATTTTTTTTGTTTCTAGCTACCATTGGTACTATACTACCAAATTACAAAACAAATTACCAACATTTTCAGTTAATTTGCTTAAACAGCACAATTTATTATATTATTATACCATACTAGCTCTTTGGCCGAAATTCCTATAATTCTTTTAACTTATCAGCACATTGCCTCCACATTCCTTGTATTTTCATGACTAACACATGTTGACATCTTCTCTTCATTCAGTGCTTGCATGACAAGTAGAGTGAAAGCACAGTAATTCTGGAACATTTTAGTTGCCATTCCAAGTTAGAAAATCGAACTGTGAGTATCGGAATACAAAGGAAAAACATAAAATACACTGCAAAGCCGAAATATGTAGCCTGGGAATTTTAACTCACCTTTATGCCAGATCAACTACTGAAAGAAGCAACATTGCTCCAAATTAGTTGGGATTTTTATCCAGTGCGCTACACAGCTACCAAGAACATCAAACATAGATTAACCAACTTCCAGATATATATTATTACTGAAAACCCTGAGTTGATATTCCTCACAGAGACATGGTTTGGATTTTCAGTCTGGGATCAGGAACCTGATGCCTGGATCATTTCTCGGTCCCGACCCTGCTTCGCATCAATGTCAGTGACGTGATGCGATTTTCAAATAGAAAGGGCCTAACTGGCCTGGGTTGAGTTTGGCACCAATTAGAGGTGCAGAAAGTGACCTGGAGGCAGGACACAGTAACCGATGGCCTTTTGAAAAGGCAAATGGCAGTTATGACTTTCTTCAAGGGAGCAACAGGGTGCTCAGAGAAGCAGTAGGGTGCTCAACACCAAGGTTCTCCGATACCTCCCTTGAGGCTTTAACCAATGCAGTGGCAGACAGGAGAGAGATCTTCTTCACGATGTCTGAAAGAAGAAGCATTCCTAGAGACACAAAGAGAGCCTGGATGGAGGTGGCAACGGAGGCCAGCAGCTGAGGTATAAAGATTCAATGACCTGATAAGGTCTGGAAAGGTGAGTAGCAAGCGACACCTGGGCAACAGGTCTTCAATTCTGTATACACCAGCATATGCAGATGAGCTGAGCAGACTGAATGCCCATAGTTCTCCCTAACATTACCAAATCAAGTGTACAGTTGCATCACTGAGACGTGAGCAACCTTCACATATAAAGAACAAAGAACAGTACAGCACAGGAACAGGCCATTCGGCCCTCCAAGCCTGTGCCGATCTTGATGTCCGCCTAAACTAAAACCTTCTGCACTTCTGGGGCCCATATCCCTCTATTCCCTTCCTATTCATGTATTTGTCAAGATGCCTCTTAAACATCGCTATCGTACCTGCTTCCACCACCTCCCCCGGCAGCAAGTTCCAGGCACTCACCACCCTCTGTGTAAAGAATTTGCCTTGCACATCCCCTCTAAACTTTGCCCCTCGCACCTTAAACCTATGTCCCCTAGTAACTGACTCTTCCACCCTGAAAGAAGACTCTTCCACCTTGAAATATGGGGCAGGATGCATGTAATAATAATTCTTTATGCTTTCGATCAGAGTTGTGTGTTATTATTGCTTGATGTCAAAAGGAAAATAGAGGTTGTTCTTGGGTGGGGGCTGGGGTGGAGCCAGAGAGGCCTGGGTTTGCTGTGGTGCCGTGGTCTGTGATGTGGGAGAATGTTGGTGGTGGAGACCCCATTCTCAATGGTTCTGGTTGGCAATGGATTCTTCAGATGTATGTGCTTGCAGGATGATTTCTCTCTGATGGAGGGTGAGTTACAGAGTCATCTGTCATAAGGGCTGAAAGGCGCTCAAGAGAACTATTGCTGAATTAGCATGGCCCTTGCGGCCGTGCCAGCCTGCCGATCGCCATGAGGCCTGAGACAGCCTCCGCGGTAAACCTCCAATGCCAGGGCACTGGACATCTCTTGAGTACCCCTTTGTCCTCCTCTTCCTTTCTTCTTCCTCCTCTCCGTCTTCCTCCGAGGATGAGTGGCATACTAGGTCCTCCTTGTCATCCAGCTCCAGGCCTCTTTGTATGGTCATGTGCAGCGCAGTGCAGATGACCACAATATGAGACACGCTGGCTGTCTCCTAATGGAGGGCACCACCTGACCAGTCAAGGCAACAGAAGCACATCTTCAAGATGCCAATGGTCTGTTCAATGCAGCGTCATGCTAGGAGAGGGCTCTGGTTGTAGCACTTCTCTGCATCCATGTCTAGGTGCCGGATGAGTGTCAGGAGCCACCTCCTTGTTCCTTACCTGCACAAGCTTAAAATAACTGTAACAAAACCACCTTTAAAGTCCAAAAAGTAAATTAACATTAGAGTCACTTACCTGAAGTGCTGATAGAGTGTGTCCGATCCGGCCCAGCCCAGCCCGAGCCCGAATGCCGGACCCGGAAGTGCGACCCGACCTGACCCAAAGCCGACACATGTCGTCAGGTCCCATTGGGTTCGGGTCGGGTAGCAGGCCTTTAGAATGAGAGGTACTCTTATTGAAACATATAAGATCCTGAGGATAGAGTGGATAGTGGAAAGATGTTTCCTCTTGTAGAGGACACTAGAACAAGGAGACACAGTTTAATAATAAGAGAGATGAGGAGAATTTTTTTCCCAAAGGGTCGTTCATCTGTGGAATTCTCTTCACCAGAAAGCAGTGGAGGCTGGGTCATTGAATTTGTTCAAGGCTGAGTTACTTAGATTTTTGATAGACAAGGGAGCCAGGGATTGTGGGGGGCAGACAGGAAAGTGGAGTTGAGATCACAACCAGACCAGCCATGATCTTATCGAATGGCAGAGCAGGTTCAAAGGGCCGAATGGCCTACTCCTGCTCCTAAGTCCTATGTTCCTATGTAAAAGGTTTCCACCCATTGAATGTACAGCTGGCCTGTGACCACAGGAAGTGCATCTTGCAGTTCTGCGCTTGGTTCCTGTGCAGCTGTCTTGATTCCTTTATTTCTTGTGAGTCCCAAGTGCCACACCTCTTCAGGTCAGCATCCAGACCCAAGGAACAAAGTGAAAAACGGAAGGTAGGTTAACTGATGGTCTGGTTGGGTCGGGTCATGTGTGGGAAAAAATGGAAGGACTCGGGCCAGGTCGGGCGTGGGGTCGGATGGGGTTCTGTCAGACTCAGGTCGGGTCTCATTTGCAGACCCGAGCAGGCCTTTATCTCATTCTTCTAAACTCCAATGGGTATAGGTCCAACCTGTTCAACCTTTCTTCAGAAGATAAGCCCTTCATCTGATATTCGATAAGATGCCACATAAAAGTTTAATAGGCAAGATAAGGCTCATGGTGTTGGGGGTAATATGTTAGCATGGATAGAGGATTGGTTAACAGACAGGAAGCAGAGAGTGGGCATAAATGGGGTATTTTCAAGTTGGCAGGCAGTGAATAGTGGGGTACCGCAAGGTGGGGCCTCAGTTATTTACACTGTATTAATGACTTGGATTTAGAGACAGAGAGTAATGTATCTAAGTTTTCTGATGATACAAAGCTCGGTGGAAAGGTAAGCTGCAGGGAGGACATAAAGAGGCTGCAAGGAGATATAGACAGGTTAAGTGAGTGGGCAACAAAATGGCAAATGGAGTATAATGTAGGGAAGTGTGAAGTTATTCACTTTGGTCATAAAAATAGAAAAGCAGAATATTTTTAAACGTGGTAAGTGTTGATGTTCAGAGAGACTTGGGTGTGCTCGAAAAAGGGATGCACAAAGTTAACATGCAGGTGTAGCAGGCTATTAGGAAGGCAAATGGCATGTTGGCCTTTATTGCAAAGGGATTGGAGTACAGGAATAAAGAAGTCTTTCTAAAATTGTACAGGGTGTTGATGAGACCAAACCTGGAATACTGTGTGCAGTTTTGGTCTCCACATTTAAGAAAGGATACACTTGCACTGGAGACGGTGCAGCGAAGATTTACTAAATTGTTCCCCAGGATGAGGGGGTTGTCCTATGGTGAGCGGCTGAGTGAATTGGACCTATATTCTCTGGAGTTTAGAAGAATGAGAGGCGATCTAATTGAGACATACAAGATTCTGAAAGGGCCTGTTAGGATAGAAGCTGAGAGATTGTTTCCACTGGTTGGGAATCTAGAACGTGGGGGCACAGTCTCAGGATAAGGGGCCAATTATTCAGGACTGAGATGAGGAGAAATTACGAACTCAAAGGGTTGTGACTCTTTGGAATTCTCTACCCCAGATGGATGCTCCATCGTTGAATATATTTAAGGCTAGGATGGATAGATTTTTGGTCTCGTAGGGATTCAAGGGATATGGGGAGGGGGCAGGAAAGTGGAATTGAAGCCCAAGATCAGACATGATTGTATTGAATGGCGGAGCAAGCTCAATCGGCTATATGGTCTACTCCTGCTCCTATTTCTTGTGTTTTTGTGTTCATATCCGGAATTAGTCGAGTGAACCTTCTCTGAACTGCTTCTAACACAATTATATCCTTTTTCAAATATGGAGAACAAAACTGTATACGGTACTTCAGACATGGTCTCACCAAGGTCCTGTACAGCCCTAGCAAAACCTCCCTACTTTTATACTCGATTCCCCTTACAATAAATGCCAACATTCCATTTGTCTTCCTAGTCACTGGCTGGACCTGCATACTAACCTTTGTGATTCTTGTACCA
Organism: Heterodontus francisci; assembly: GCF_036365525.1. Classification (NCBI taxonomy): domain Eukaryota; kingdom Metazoa; phylum Chordata; class Chondrichthyes; order Heterodontiformes; family Heterodontidae; genus Heterodontus; species Heterodontus francisci. The sequence continues at coordinate 51,069,238 of NC_090383.1, forward strand.
GGACATCCAGATCCCTCTGTACCACTGCATTCTATAATCTCTTTCCATTTAAACAGTATACAGCTTTTCTATTCTTCCTGCCAAAGTGGACATGTTCACATTTTCCCACATTATACTCCATCTGCCATTTTTTTGCCCACTCACTTAACCTATCTATATGCTTTTGTAGACTCATTACCTCCTCTTGACAACTTACTTTCCTTTCTCTCTTGGTTTCATCGGCAAATTTAGTTACTACATATTCGGTCCCTTCATTCAAGTCATTGATATAAATTGTAAATAGCACTGATCCCTGTGGCACTCCACTAGTTACAGTTTGCCAACTCGGAGAAGACCTATTTATCCCTACTCGCTGCTTCCTGTTAGCTAACCAGCCCTTTATCCATGCTAATATGTTACCCGCTATACCAGGGTTGTTCAACATATGGCCCGTGGGTTAGGATCCGGCCCGCCAAAAGTTTCCATCCGGCCTGTAGATATATTTCAGAGATGATAAATTTCCCATTGGCTTCATCTTCCAGACTGGCTTTTAAAAAAATCACAAGTCAGTTTCACAGCTGACAGGTGCTGGGAGCAGGAACAATGGTTTCTGAACTTTGGAGAGCTCTGGAGTTTTCTGGCAGGCTTTTAAAAAAATCGGAACCCACCGGAAGCACAGGTCATTGTGGATCAGAGCACAGATGTCCGAGACCATCTGCCAGGATAGGTGCAGTCTCATATGGCACTGGCACTCTGTCTTTTTCAGGTAGCTGACTCATGGGTGGTACAGCCAATGACTTGGATAGCATCTTCTTGGCCTTGCAGCCCCTCACTGTGCTCCTCCAGCCTCCTCCTGACTAAGAAGATGCATCTGCTGAAGCTTCCTCGCTACTCTGTCCAATGTCAGAGTAGCCTGCTCCTATGCCGACTCCCTCAGCTGGTGCTCATATGTTCACCAGGGCTTCCTCTACTAACCTATGCTGCCCCAGTGATGCCAGCAGCCTCATATCCCTCTCCAGATTCCTCCCACTCACTGCTCACAAATGCAAGCCTCTCAGCTCCAGCAATGCCAACTCTGTGCCACTGGTTGAGAAGCTGAGCATTAATCTCCGCTTCTTAAGTTGTTGACTAATGCATCCATAAGCCCTCATGGCATCCAGTGTCTTGACAACATCTGCACCCTGACATGTCCCAGACACCATGTTTTCCCCATGCCTCCTGATTGAAAATTTCAAACTGTTCCTCTGAAGCCTTTCAATGAGTACAGCTTCAAGCTCTATAGCCAATTAATTAGAGGTGTGTGGGTTTCCGGCTCCCCCCACCCACTGCGCTCCCTTTGAAAATCGCATTGCATTCCGGAGGCAGCAGGCTCCAGTGATGCCTTCCAGGAATGCGATCTTCAATGCCCACCTTCGCCATCATGGACAATTAAAAATCAAGCCCATGGCTGGGTCTCGACGATGGGTCTAAATTTAACATACATGGCATATATTGTGGAAGGAATATAATCTGTGTATTAGGGGAGGAAAAGTTAAGGAAGGAGTGTTAAAAAAGTAATAAACAAGTCTCTGTGAGATTGTCAGTTGATGGAATTTCCCGTCGAATCGATGGATGAGTCAAGTGGTTGTCAGTTAAGTTCTGCATGGTTACAGAATTAACTGCACAGCAGAGTATCCAGTACTAAGTACTGTCAGCAAGACGGGGCATTCACAGAGGTGCTAGGGCTTGATGATTATAAACCCCCACCGCCCTCCAATCCATCAAGTTATTATGTATAATAAATATATAAAAAATATACAAAAAGGGCAGAAAAAGACCAGCTGCTTCATCAACACTGTCAGAAACCAACCACAAGGTGTAACCCATCCAAACCATTAAAATTATAATGTCTCACCCTGTCCACAGCCTCATATTCACCTTAGATAGGTAAAAAAAATTCTCTGACAATTGCTAGTTTTTAAGAAAAATAATCCTTTTGATTGCATATGTAGGTATGTTTGAAAAGGTATTATCAAAATTTGATTCTGTATCATATGTAACTTTTTTTGGCAATTTAATTGCCACCACATCCATACCTCGAGAAGGCAGAGGAACAATTTAGCGGATTTTCCTGTACCTATCATTTTTAGGCACAAGTATTGAAAAATAGTAGTTTCATTTACAGGTCTTCAAGTAAAAGATAAATTATATTCCAGTTTTTACATAATACAAGCAAAATTTATAAAGCATTACTATTAAATATTTATAAATTATAATATACATAGCAAGCTTAGTGATACTTTATACCGATCCTGTGCTGGAAACATCTACATGACCTACCTCAGAGGAAAGTGCCACTTCAGTCACAACAGCATTTTGACTTGTCCTTCAAACCCATCCAGCTAACCATCAGATGACGCAGTGGAGCTTTCATTGGCAAGAAAGTGACCAGTGCACCTTTCAAATGATTACAGAGTTAGTCTGCTTGGCTACCCACATACAATCCTATTTTATGATGTATTGGAGCCGAACAATGTCATTGTGTCGTTTATATGTATAAATACATATTGGACTTCCAAGTCTTATGAGTTGTCTCTGTCTCTGGCAGTCTTCAGATATAAGGCAGGTGGTTGAAGTCTATAACTTTTAGCTGTTGTGGCTAATATGGTACTTTCTGTCTGACAGGTGGAATGACAGATGACCTGCGTTAGTTTCCATGCTGACCCCTGCTGGAAATGCTTTCCTTCCAATATGTATTCTGGCAACATTGCATCCGATAAACTTTTGGACTCACTGCTTTCTCCCTGCTTAGAATCTTCGGAATCCTCTTCCTCAACAGAAACCATGATGGGTTCTCACCTGGAGAGATGCTGATTTCTTAAGATATAGGAAAATTATCTGTGAAGGTATGAAATAAAAAATATGAAATAATGCACTTGTTTTTTAAATATAGATATATTTCTTTGTCCTTCCTAATGGTGAGGGCTATTGAATGCTGGGAATGGAAAAGCTTTACTCATTGCACGCTATGAGCATTTGTTACTCCCAAGTCAAATATAGCAAAAACATAATGTAGTAAAACATTCCAAGGTGTTTCACAGGAGTGTTGTCAGAAAAACATATATCGAATCATATGAGGAAATATTGGGACAGGTGAGAAAATGCTTGGATAAAATGGTAGGTTTTAAGGAGGTTCTTAAAGGAGAAGAGAAAGGTGGAGAGGCGGAGAGGTTTAGTGAAAGAATGGCAGGGCTTGGGGCCTAGACAGCAAAACGTACTGCCGTTAATGGTGGGCTGAAGGAAACCAGGGATGCACAAGAGGCTGTAATTGGAAGAATGCAAAACTCTAAGAAGGTTGTAGGGCTGGAGGAAATTACAGAACAAGGGAGGGATGAGGCAATAGAGGGTTGTGAACATAAGGATGAAATTTAAAACTTGAGGCTCGCTAGACGGGGAGCCATTGTAGGCCAGTGAGCACAGGAGTGATGGCTGAACAGGACTTGTTTCAAGATAGGATACAGGCAACAGAGATTTTGATAAACGGAAATTTTAATTAGGTTGAAACTTCCCAACCTCACTTCCCAAAGATTCCAATGGCAGCAAACAGAAGAGATTTTCATCCCATTAGACTTAATTGGATGTGAATATTGGTCCTAGATGTGAAAGAGCTGTGGCTAAGAAATCCCTTTATGCTGCATCCATTTTTTGGGGGAGAAATTGGGGCTTAATCTGTGCTGGAGGTATGCGCGTGTGTCATATTGATTTGAACACCCTTTACCTGAAAGATAAGTTACTACTATTAAAATATTCAAATCACGGTTCCTTGTTTTTTTTAGGATTCATTTGTGATATTGGTCTGTGGAAGTGCCAGATTCGCCACTCCAAACTTTTTCCAGCCAAACAGTGGAGATGCAGACTTCACGAGTGCTAAAGGGATCCTCACCTTTACTCAGATCAGTTGCTGGCTTGTTGCCTTAGGCTGCTAATGGTCTTGTGGGCTTTGTTTTGGCTATATTGACTATCAAAGCAGTGAGTTTAGAGTTCTTAGAAGAATTTTTTGGAGAAGTCTTTTGTTTCCCTTGACCACTATTATTTTTCTCATGGGTGCTTTGCTGGGTCTGTCTTTCTGACTGGAGTTGGAGGAGGAGCAAAAGTAGGAGGAAGAATTGACAGGCCAGGAAATGCTAGGAAGAGAGACCAGAGGAAGAGAGTGCACAGGAGACCCTATCCACTGTGTGTTTCAGGAATTAATTTTCCAACCTCAACCTCAAAATCCCAGGGCAATTGAATCAGCAGCTCTTGCAACTAGTTTGTGTCTTTAAAATCATTTCCTATTCAATGCTAACAAGGTGCACCTCCCCATTAAAAAGCACATGCTTCCTTTAAATGGCACATGGATGCCCAATTTCCATCATCTCCATCAGGCAAGCAGCTAATTATTTTGTCTCTTTTAATGTAATGAGGAAGGAGAATCCATATGGCATGGTCTTTGTGTCCACGTGAATGAATATATGCAAAACACACATTAAAGCCTGGCTCCGGTATAAAATTAAAACCTGACCCGGGCCCGACCCAACAACAGCCAACCCAAACCCGACCCCGGCCCGAGTCCTTTAATTATTTTTAATGCCTGATCCGGCCCGAAAATAACAATCATATTTTTGAAACAGAAAAAGATCATAGACTAAAACAAAAACAATATGAAACAAAATAGTACAGTCCAGCTGACCCGAGCGCTGGACGCTGAATACAGACCCGAACCCGACACATGTAGTCGGGTTTGGTCGGGTTCGAGTCAGGTATCCAGGCTTTAGCACACATTACGTGCGCTAATAAGGGCATGAACCAATTTCTCAATCAATGTGTTAACCCAGTGTGCCAGGCTATCTCCCAGATAGTTAATTTGTCTTTTGAAAGGCTATAACTGTGATCTGAAATATTTAAAGATAATAAATTTGATCTGAAAATCTATTTCCTATTAAAAGGTTATGAACCACAGATACTAGAGTACAAGAGCATCAGGAATTTTGATGTAATGCAATATAAACTAATATCATTATCTATTTAATTATATTATATTAGATTTGAGCATATAGTAATGAGAAGATAACATAATATGGGGGTAATAACACAATCCCACACTCCCAATGGATCAGGAATACAGATAAAGCATTGTAGTCCTGGTTTTCTGATTAACACTTCAGGTGAGCAGAGCTTTCCATTGGGAGCATGGGATTGTGGAATTATCCTTTAAATGTACGAAGGAAACAAACTTACAAGATTTACAAGGTAAATATTATTGGGAAAAATGAGGATTTGGCCTCGAGCAGTGCAATTGTACGCAACAACATAGGAATGAGCATCTGCCTCTCATTTTAGTGGCAGCTATGTGTCAGCATAAGTGGTACAAGGCAACCAAATATTGGGTTAGAAATTGGACCTCATTGTGCCCATTTTACTGTGTAAAACAGGCATAATGAGGGTCAAATTTGCACCTAGGCAAGATCGCCTGAAAGACACCTGACCTGAAATTGGTTTACGTAATTTTTCAGATGCCCCTAATGGCCACCTGAGACAGCTGTTTAACCCCTGAGGCCTAATGCTTGTTTTAGAACCCTCTGCCAAATGGGACGGCTTGGAGAAAGTCAGATGCGAGCCAGTCACGAGCCTGCTCCGTAGAGAATTCATTAATGGCCACTGCAGCACAAAGAATGGCTGACACCAAAGGTTAATTTTAAAAAAAGAATTATAAAAAACATTCCATGGAATGAGTTTGGCAGCTAACACACTCCCTGGGAGTGGAGGGTTCGGTGGATAGGGTTCAAATGCAGGATACTCCTTGATTGACAATACACATGTACAGTACGACATCAGGAGAACAGGAACTTCACTGGAACAAAATGTGACTTTGCTAAAATGTGGGAAAAGCTCTTTCGCGACACTAAGTGTTGTGGAGCATATGAGATTCCCTTTGTCATAAAAACTCAACATCATGCAACGGTAAGTCCTGTCTTATACATAATGGCCAGTCATTTCAAGGCCTGCAGAGCTTTCCTGGAGCAATAACAAAATCAAAATGCACCAATGAAATCAATCCAAATGACCACCCTGTAATAGACCTTGTAACTCATTCAGCACTTTAGCCAGAATTGTAACCTTTCTCATGATACAGCAATTTTCTGATACTTGACCAACAATAAAGAGAAAGACTATATTAAAAGAAACTTTGATATGAGACCGCCTTTTATCCTGCAGGTAAATTATTATTTGTACCTCACACAAAGCAGGCTGAAATTTTAACCTTAGGATAATTTTCCTCCAAATCAGCAGTTAGAAATTTGGAGACTATAAATTGAGTGGTATAGAGTCATAGAGAAATACAGCACTGAAACAAGCCCTTTGGCTCACTGAGTCTGTGCCGACCAACAACCACCCATTTATACGAATCCCATATTCCCTACCACATCCCCACCATTCTCCTACCACCTACTTACATTAGGGGCAATTTACAATAGCCAATTTACCTATCAACCCACAAGTCTTTGGCTGTGGAAGGAAACCAGAGCACCTGGTGGAAACCCACACGGTCACAGGGAGAACTTACAAACTCCGCACAGGCAGTACCCAGAACCGAACCCGGGTCGCTGGAGTTGTGAGGCTGCAGTGCTAACCACTGCGCCACTGTGCTGCCCTATAATTATCTTGAAGCTAATAGAGTTATGGTCACTGGTCCCAAAGTGCTCCCCCACTGACAGATCAACCACCTGTCCAGCCTCATTTCCCAAGAGGAGGTCGAGTGTAGCCCCTTCTCTAGTAGGGCCATCCACATACTGCTTCAGAAAACTATCCTGGACACACTTAAATTCTTCCCCATCTGATCCCTTAGCACTAAGGCAGTCCCAGTCAATATTAGGGAAGTTAAAATCACCTACTATTACAACCCTATAATTCCTACACCTATCTGTGATTTCCCTACATATATGCTCCTCCAATTCCCTCTGACTATTGGGGGGGCCTATAGTATAATCCCATCAAAGTGATCACCCCTTTCTTATTTCTAAGTTCTACCCATATGGCCTTGCTGGACATTCCCCCCAGGATATCCTATTTATTGCCCACCCATTTAAGAGTCAACCACATTGCTGTGGGTCTGGTCTCATGTAGGCCAAATGGGTTTTTAACAACAATTGACAATGGTTTCATGATCACCATTAGACTAGCTTTTTAATCCCAGATTTATTAATTAAAATCACATTTCAACATCTGCCATTGGATTTGTACTCTTGTCCCCAAATCATTAGCTTGAACTCTGAATTACTAGACCAGTGACATTACCACTATACCACCACCTTCCCTATTTTTAATACCTGCCTCATGGGCTGCTGAGGCTGTTTTAAAAACTTGACCTGATTGAGTTGTAACAGGCTTTGAAATAATAAAATAAATACAGTAGATTTCAGAATGACTTCATAGTGACTGAACTCAAGGACTGGGGCATCTTAGATTCATGGTGATTCTTTTGAAAAAATAAAGAACCTGCTAATCTAAATCTTTATAAACTATATTTACCAGTTGCCAATATTGTAATACCACTGGGTACTCATTTATTTTAAATTAGTTATCTGGGCTAATATTTTAATATTGGTGACATTCAGGCAAAATTCTGAATGGAAGTAGGAGGAGCACATTTTTTGAACTTCCAACTCCACGTGAAGTGGGCTGACTCCATCCTCATTTCCAGGGTCTGCCCCACTTAAGTATTACAAAGTCTGTGTTCCTGCTCTTTACACTGCTGCTGCTCTATGTTCCTGCACTTTACAAAGAACAACAAAGAACAAAGAACGGTACAGCACAGGAACAGGCCATTCGGCCCTCCAAGCCTGCGCCGATCTTGATGCCTGCCTAAACTAACACCTTCTGCACTTCCGGGGCCCATATCCCTCTATTCCCTTCCTATTCATATATTTGTCAAGATGTCTCTTAAACGTCGCTATCGTATCTGCTTCCACCACCTCCCCTGGCAGCAAGTTCCAGGCACTCACCACCACCTAAAAAACTTGCCTCGCACATTCTCTCTAAACTTTGCCCCTCGCACCTTAAACCTATGTCCCCTAGTAACTGACTCTTCCACCCTGGGAAAAAGCTTCTGACTATCCACTCTGTCCATGCCGCTCATAACTTTGTAAACCTCTATCGTGTTGCCCCTCCACCTCCGTCGTTCCAGTGAAAACAATCAGAGTTTTTCCAACCTCTCCTCATAGCTAATGCCCTCCAGACCAGGCAACATCCTGGTAAACCTCATCTGTACCCTCTCCAAAGCCTCCACGTCCTTCTGGTAGTTGTCAACAGGCAGTGTTTCTTCATGCTCCAGTGATGCAGAAGAAGAGTTTGACGTTGTCATTACTGAGAAGCACAGGTTGGCAGTGGGGAGCATTGCCAAGGGGAGATCTCCAAGGACCAGAACCTACTCGCAGACTCTAGCCAGCATCAAACATTGCAGTCTTGAAACCCAGCAACAGCACAACAATGACGCGCCTTCACTTCTGCTCTCAAGAGAACCGCCAGCACCACAACGAGCCAGAATGGACAAGTACCTCCACGAGGCCAAGTACTCCTCCCCCAACAAGTCCTTGACCTTGAGTCCCAGGACTTCAGATGTGGAGGATGAGGAGAGGCACAGGACATACAATGTCCTGAAGAGGCAGAGGAGGAATGAGTTGAAGTATTGTCTGTTGGCTCTTCAAGGTGAGGTCGGAACTTTCCAAGATGCCAAAGCCTCAAAAGTTGTCATCTTGAGAAAAGCAACAGAGTATATTAGCAGGCTCGAGGCAGAGCAACAGAAACTGAATGCAGAGAGGGAGAAACTTTGGAAAGAAGAGCAACAGATGAGACGCAAATACCTGAGCAAGAGTTGTCAAACCACCAAGACGATATATGGACTTTTAAGCCTCTGTACGTAAATTTCACAATTCCTATCCTTATACCTGTAAATTTTATTATCGTATAACCAATTTTGATGTTATCTAATTTTATGTGTTTTTTACTTGTAGCTTACGAGACTTATCTTTGGAAAGAATGGGGATGTTGTATGATCGCCTTAAGAGTGATCTCCCTTTAAAATCTTGGTATGCTAATCAGCTCAGTACCAGGACATAGTCTTGTGACTTGAAGCCAGAGTCACTCTGCAACTATAACACCTAGAGGAAGGTTCTGTAAATAGTTGGCTCTATACTGTATATAATAGTTTAGCTGTAATAAACCTGTTTGAGATCTTCAGCATAACTGGACTCCACACATCTCATTTATATTGCATCAGACAACATAAAGAACTCATTACAGTAGTGCCGTGTGTTTCTTCCAGAGATTTGCAAGAGCAAATCTACAATGTGAAATCTTACAATGGCTACAAAGATGAAATCCGCATTTACTTTATAGTCACATATAATTCGCTGTGCTTTCAGTCATGAAATCCAGGTAATGCAGATTGTCAAATACGGACAGTGTTGGGGTGTGTGCATGGCAGGCCATTTATCTTTGTGCAGTGAATGCAAGAGAGCCATTTTGTCTCATACACTAATGCAAGGGTAGTTTGGTCTGCTTAAACCTTACAGGAGAAGTTATTGCAGGAATGAAGCACCCCACGAAATGTGTATTTGTTTCTTCCACTTGCCATTATTACTTTTGATGACTTCTGTGTGATTGTGCCTGCGGAACACCAATCTGGATCCTGATCATAGAATCATAGAATGTCTACATCACAGAAGGAGGCCACTCGGCCCATCGTGTCTATGCCGGCTCTCTGCAAGAGCAACTCATCTAGTCCCACTGCTTGGCTTTTTCCCTGTAGTTCTGCAACTTTTTTCTCTTCAGATAATTGTCCAATTCTTTTTTGAAGGCCTTGATTGAATCTGCCTCCATGACACTTTCAGGCAGAGCATTTCAGATCCTAATCACTTGCTGTGTCAAAAGGTTTTCCTCATGTTGCCTCTGGTTCTTTTGCCAATCACCTTAAATCAGTGTCCTCTAGTTCTGGATCCTTCGGCAAATCTTTCTCCCTATTTACTCTGCCCAACCCCCTCATGATTTTGAACACCTCTATCAAATCTCCTTTTAATCTACTCTTCTCCAATGAGAACAGGCCCAACTTCTCCAACCTATCCATGTAACTGAAGTTCCTCATCCCTGGAACCATTCTCGTGAATCTTTTTTGCATCCTCTCCAATGCTTGAACATCCTTCCTATAGTGTAGTTCCCAGAACTGGAGACAATACTCCAGCTGAGAATGAACCAGTGTTTTATACAGTTTTATCTAACTTCCTTGTTCTTGTACTTGTCATGCCCAGAAAAGACATATCAAATTCCTAACTTTAAAGGTGCAAACTTTATTCAATGTGGATGCATTCAAATTGACGTTTCTTTTAAAAAAGTGGACAATGTGTTGCAAAGATGACCACTGAAGGTTGGATGACCTGGCCTGTGAATTTATAAACTGCCTCACTGTCATAAAAGGACAAAAGGATACATTCCAGGCTGTTAACTACACCTATCCTGAAACCATCAAGAAACATTCCTGAATTGAATGGTTTTCTTCTGAGACAAAGAAGGTGTGAAGTAGCCACATCATAATAGAATAGTATCCATCCAGATATCCATAGATAGCCATGGATGCCACATCCTGGTTCATTGTTTGGTCACACTAGGGGAGAAGGTCATGTGTCAAATAATAGAAATGCTAACGTGATGAATTTTTACCTTAAAAGGCAACCCTCTGGAGAGAGAAGAAGAGATCAAACAACATCACAGAAAGCAGTCCAGCCAAAGGCTGTGGAAAGAAGTCCAGCCAGACAAGAAAAGAGCCCTGCTGCTAATTCTATGCTTCAACTTGTTGCAGCAGAGAACTAAAAGTGACCACCACCTCCAGTCTGAAGTCTTAACCACCAGAAATCTACACCACTTCAACAGGTTCACGACTACAAACACCCAGGCCTGCACCTTTAAAAAAGACTGTCCTTCCGAGATGATTCAACAGGTTTACCGTAAACCACGAACATCTACTTCACTTTAAATCACTTACCCTTTTCCCTCTCTAACTATCTATTCTTGTCTATGCAATGTGGGTGAATGCGTGTGACTGGTGTTGTGAGCATTTCTGGAATCATGTAAAAATAAATAGCTATCCTTTGTATAACCTATGAGAAAATTGTCATTTGTCTGTTTATTTGACCCGAAAAAAAACCTCATCATTTGAAGCAAAACACGATTGCGGTCAGTTGGGAAGTGAACAATGGGAACCACACATACCCCTTACCACCTGTCTGTAACATAGTTTCCACCAATATTTATAAATCCCAGGATCCTGTTTGCTTTATTCACCACCTTCTCAACCTCCCCTGCTACCTTCAATGATTTGTGCACATGTACCCCCTAGTACCTCTACTCCTGCATCCCCTTTGGAACTGTACCCTTTAATTTATGTTGCCTCTTCTTATTCTTTCTACTAAAATGAATCACTTCACACTTTTCTGCGTTAAATTTCATCTGCTACTTGTCCACCCACCCATTCCACCAGCCTGTCTATGTCCTCTTGAAGTTTATCACTATCCTCCTTACAGTTCACCCTGTACACCCAAATCTGGGTCATTAATATATATCAAGAAAAGCAGCAGTTTCAGCACTAGCCCCTGGGGATTCCCCTTTTATACCTTCCTCCAGTCTGAAAAACTTCACCAGTACTCTCTGTTTTCTGTCACTCAGCCAATTTTGTATCCATGCTGCTACTGTCCCTTTAATTCCATGGGCTCTAACTTTGCTGAGAGGCCTATTATGTGGCACTTTGTCAAATGCCTTTTGGAAGTCCATGTACACCACATCAACTGCATTACCCTCATCAACCCTTTTGTTGCCTCATCAAAAAACTCACGCTAGTTAGCTAAACACGATTTGCCCTGAATAAAATCCATGCTGGCTTTCCTTAATTAACCCACATTTGTCCAAATGACTGTTAATTTGGCCCAAATTATTGATTCTAAAAGTTTTCCCACCACCAACAGACCTGTAGTTGCTGAGTTTATCCTTACACCCTTTTTTGAACAAGTTGTAACATTTGCAATTCTCCAGTCCTCTGGCGCCACTCCTGTAACTAAGGAGGATTGGAAGATTATTGCCAGTGCCTCCGCAATTTCCACCCTTGCTTCTTTCACTATCTTTGGATGCATCTCATCCGATCCGAGTGACTTATCAATTTTAAGGACAGCTAGTCTTTCTAATACCACCTCTATCAATTTTTAGCCCATCCAGTGTCTCAACTAACTCCTCTTTCACCTTGACTTGGGCAGCATCTTCTTCCTTAGTAAAGACTGATGCAAAGTACTCATTTAGTACCTCAGCCATGTCCCCTGACTCCATGTGTAAATCCCCTTTTAGGTCCCTAATCAGATCTCACTCCATTGAAGTTGGCTCTCCCCCGATTAATTATCTTTACTCTGTATTGCCCCTTGTCCTTTTCCATAGCCAACCTAAACCTTATGATACTGTGATCACTGTCCCCCAAATGCTCCCCTACTACCACTTGATTCACTTGAACCACCTCATTCCCCAGAACCAGATCCAGCAGTGTCTCCTTGCTCATTGGACTGGAAACATACTGACATAGAAAAATCTCCCGAACACACTCAGGAAACTCTTGCCCCTCTTTGCCCTTGACACTATTACTATCCCAGTCTATATTAGGATAATTAAAGTCCCTCATTGTAACTACTCTGTAATTCTTGCACCTCTCCATTATTTCCTTGCAAATTTGTTCCTCTATATCCTTTCCCACTGTTTGGTGGCTTATAGAAAACACCCAGCAATGTAATGGTACCTCTTTTGGTTCTTAGTTCTAAGCAAATGGATTCTGTCCTTGATCCCTCCAGGACATCCTCTCTCTCCAACACAATAATGTTCTCTTTAATCAATACTGCTACCCCTTCTCCTCCCCTAGCTTTCCTAAACACCTTGGGCTGGATTTTATAATCTCGCCACCCCATGTGGGCCACATGCCATAGAGCAGTCGCAATCTTCCGTGTGGTGGTTCATTTGCATCCCTGGGGCTGGCCCCCCTCTCTGGATCATGTGGAGGGGATGGGCTGTCCGTCGCCGGCAATGGCGTCAGCAGCCTGTGCGCAGGCGCTGATGCCATTTTTGAACAGCTGTCAGCCCTACCGGCTAATTTAAATATTTAAATGTAAATTGAATTAAAATAAATAACTATATCTCTTTTGCCTCTCTCTCACCTCCCCAATAACAAGTAAATTTATTATTTGGCCTTTCCACCCAAAACACTTATTTTACCATCTGACCTTTCCCGCTAGACTGCACAAACTTTCAACTACAACCCTTCCCACTATCCCCTACACCCATGATGCTAAGTTGACCCCGCTCCCCCGCCCCAACACTGATAAACTTACCTTCCGCCCTTCCCCACCAGTGTTGCGCCTTGTTTCTCCGGACAGGGATCGGAAGGTGCGAGAGTGCCGGCCGCCGGGCTGAAGATCGCAGTGGGACATCGGGTGGCAACATGAGCTTAATTAAATCAATCACGTTAATTTAAATATTCAAATTGGGGTCCCATCGCCAAGCAGTAGGGGAGCCACCACGAGGCTAGGCCGCTGCCGGTACTATCAGGCCAGGCCCTCCCGGTGTCGGGGTGCGTGGCGGCCCTCTCCCAGAGACATTTTCCGGCACCACCCCCCCCCGCCAAAAAACCTGATGTCAGGAGGTTGGTAAAATCCAGTCCCTTGTATCCAGGAATATTTAGTACCCAGTCCTGCCCTTTTTTGAGCCAGGTCTCCATTATTGCCACAACATCATATTTCCACCTGGCTATTTGTGCCTGCAGCTCACCAATCTTATTTACCACACTCTGCACATTCATATACACACACATTAAAGCTAATTGCGATCTTATTACATATCCTCTTACTCTGACCCCATCTAATATCTTACTCTTTTCTACTCCAGTGTTATCTGTCTCTCCCAAATCTGTACCTCTGTGTTTAACTCTCTAATATTGCCTACTGGTTCCCACACCCCTGCCGAGCTAGTTTAAACCCTACCCAATAGCACTTGCAAATCACTTGGCAAGGACATTGGTCCTGGCTCTGTTGAGGCACGATCTGTCCAGACTGTACAGGTCCCATCTACCCCAGAACTGGTCCAGTGTCCCAGGAATCTGAAGCCCTCCCTCCTGCACCATTTCGCTGGCCATGCATTTATCTGCTCTATCCTCCTATTTCTATACACTGGCATGTGGTACTGGGAGTAATCCAGAGATTACTACCTTTGAAATCATGCTTGCTAATTTCTTTCATGCTCCCTAAACTCTTCCTGCAGGACCTCATCCCTCTTTCTACCTATGTTGTTGGTACTGATATGGACCATGACCGCTAGATGTTCACCCTACCCCCTCAGAATGCACTACCCCTGCACTGACGATCAAGATGGTAACGGCTATGCCCAACCTATCACATTTTGATGTGCACTCTGAGCCTTCATATTTTTTTTATTCGTTCATGGGATGTGGGCGTCACTGGCCAGTCCAGCATTTATTGTCCATCCCTAATTGCCCTTGAGAAGGTGGTGTTGAGCTGCGTTCTTGAACCACTGCAGTCCTTGGGGTGTCAGTACATCCACAGTGCTGTTAGGAAGGGAGTTCCAGGATTTTGACCCAGCGACAGTGAAAGAACAGCGACATAGTTCCAAGCCAGGATGGGTGTGCAGCTTGGAGGGGAACTTGCAGGTGGTGGTGTTCCCATGCATCTGCTTCTGGTGGAGGTCACGGGTTTGGAAGGTGCTGTCGAAGGAGCCTTGGTGAGTTGTTGCAGTGCATCTTGTAGATGGTACACACTGCTGCCACTGTGCATCAGTGGTGAAGGGAGTGAATGTTGAAGGTGATAGATGGGGTGCCAATCAAGTAGGCTACTTTGTCTTGGATGGTGTCGAGCTTCTTGAGTGTCATTCGAGCTGCACCCATCCAGGCAAGTAGAGAGCATTTCATCACACTCCTCATTTGTGCCTTGTAAATAGTAGACAGGCATTGGGGAAACAGGAGGTGAGTTACTCACCGCAGAATTCCCAGCCTTGACCAGCTCTTGTAGCCACAGTATTTATGTGGCTGGTCAAGTTCAATTTCTGGTCAATAGTAACCCCCAGGATGAAGATTAAGCGATGGTAATGCCATTGAACATTAAGGGAAGATGGTTAGATTCGGTCTTGTTTGAGATGGTCATTGCCTGGCACTTGTGTGGCGTGAATGTTACTTGCCACTTATCAGCCCAAGCCTGGATGTTGTCCAGGTCTTGCTGCATCTGGACTCAGGCTGCTTCATTATCTGAGGAGTCACGAATGGTGCTGAACATTGTGCAATCATCAGTGAAATCCCCACTTCTGACCTTATGATGGAGGGAAGGTCATTGATGAAGCAGCTGAAGATGGTTGGGCCTAGGACACTATCCTGAGGAACTCCTGCAGTGATGTCCTGCAGCTCAGATGATTGACCTCCAACAACCACGACCATCTTCCTTTGTGCTAGGTATGATTCCAACCAGCGAAGAGTTTTTCCCCTGATTCCCATTGACTCCAGTTTTGCTGGGGCTCCTTGATGGCAGTCACTCTCACCTCACCTCTGGGTTCAGCTCTTTTGTCCATGTTTGGACAAAGGCTGTAATGAGGTCAGGGGCTGAGTGGCCCTGATGGAACACAAACTGACCATCAATGAGCAGGTTCTTCCTGAGCAAGTGCCTCTTGATAGCACTGTCGACAACCCCTTCCATGTATTCCCTTGTTGGCAGAAATGGCTATGTCAATTTGAGGGCACGATGGTAGGCTTTGGAATCACCAACGATAAGAGAAAAAAGGCCTTACTTCTCCAATGCGGAGGTGAAGAATTGGAAAATATTTCTGAGACACTTAGCCTGCACAGGACGACTGACTCAGCAAAAATTGCACTAACAATTTATTTCACACCCAAGAACAATGCAATATATGAAACAATTATTTTCCAGTGAACCAAGCAAGAAGTAAATGAGACAATTGATCAATATTTCACATAATTGAGACAACTGGCAATCAAATGTGACTTTGGTGATGTTGCACATGTTGAGTGGTACATCAAAACGCCAATAATGAAGGTCGCCTCTCTAGCCAAATATGTAGAGAAGTACTCAAGAAAGACAGAAAGCTGTCAGAGCTTCTGGCATTAGCAAGATCACCATCCCTTTCAAAGTCCAGAGCTGCTGAAGCTAAGACTGCCAACAGTAGCTGCCACATTTCAAGCTCAACTCTTGTGAACAGTGTTCACTGTTTATTTGCCAGACAACCACCTGCAAAGCAACGATAGCAATATCGCAAACAGGATCATGATTTGTCTAAGCAATGCTCCACTGTGGCGGTACTTATCCACATCAGACAGTATGCCCTCCTGCTGGAAAGCGGTGTAAAGCTTGTGGGAAACTTAAACACTTTGCTTGCATTTGCCACTCATCAGCAAAATCAACTGTTAAGACCAAAACTACCAAAAGGGTGCCACCTATGTACCACACCAAAAGGGTGAAAGAATGTAGCCAAAGTAGAGATAGATGACTCTGAATATACCTCTGTGCTCTCCTCTGGACACAGCCACCAGCCACATGTGACAGTGACCATTGGCTGCTCGAAAGTAGACGCTCTCATAGATGCAAGAGCATCTGTCAACGTCACGGGAGATAAAAGGTTCAACAAACCTCAGGACTGCCCCATCCTTTGCAAACCAGGGAATGCAAAAATCTTCCCCTACAACAGTAACAAACCACTGAAATGTCTTGGGATTTTTGAAACGCCAGTCATATTCAAAGAATGAATGCAATATTCTGTCATATCTGGAGAAAGTGACATGCTCATCAGTTTCCACTCAGCAACAGATCTGTGCATGATCTCAGTCACATGTGCAGTTCCTACATATACCAACAACATTCTTGAACTGTATGTTGACTGTTTCACAGGTTCGGCAAACTGAAGGGTGATACATGCAAGTTGCACGTAGATCCCAAGGTCCACCCAGTTATGTGCCAACATAGACGAATAACGTTTCATGCCAGAAAGCAGACAAAGAAGGAACTTCAGTACTTGCTTGACCTCGACATCATTGAGAATGTTATGGATGAACCCATCCCTCACCCATATAAGTTGTCAAGAAACCCAAGAGCGAGAACAAGATCAGAAACTATTTTGTTATTGGAAAATTTAAATTGTGACTTTGGTGAAACATCAAAGGAAATAGCTTTTCTTTATCTACTCCATCAAATCATGTGATCATTATAAACACCTTGATCAGATCACTGCTCAATCATCTATATTCTAGGTTTAGAAGCCAAGTTTATTCAACCTGCTGTCATCATTTAAATCTTCAAGCTAAGGTATCAGACTAATGAATCTGCATGTAACCTCCTCCAATGCCAACATATCCTTCTGATGAAAGGTCACTGACCTGAAACTTTAACTCTGCTTCCCTGTCCACAGATGCTGCCAGACCTGCTGAGTATTTCCAGCACTTTTTGTTTTTATATCCTTCACTGGATACTGGTGCCCAACAGTGTGGCCCTGACACGCCCAGTGCCTTGTGAAAGATACACCCCATGTACTAATTATGCAAATGGGTCGATCGTTCATTATCCGGGGAGGTCGGCCACAGGGACACATAGTGGCTGCATAGTGCCATCACTGAGAGGTGTATCACTTGAGCTGAAATATTGGCTCTGTCATTTGTTATTAAATTTGTCCTGGCCTACTATTTTCTGGAACGTGGATAGTATTGAAAGACATGTGACCAATGTCAGAGAATGGGTAAACCAGAGATCAAACTAACCCATTATTAACAAAATCTTTTAAAAGGTCTGGCATGGATATAGGGGAACCACAGCCTGTCAACTGAGGCTGATGTATACTGGACACTGATGCTGGTAGATCCATCCATATCTCCAGCTGGGGGAAGTACTTAATTCAAGGCAGCTGTAGCTGCCAATGACCAGGCTATGCTTTCAGAAGAAATTTTCTTTATCTGGAGTATGATTTTTATGTCCCAGTTAATCTTATAACTATGGAAACATAAGCCAAGTTTGCACTCCCCATACCATCCTCAAAGAAACAGACAGGCAGAGATGTTCAACAGGATATGAAGGGCATGTGACACATATATTCTGAGCAGAATTCCCATGACTGGGATCAAACATTGATAATAGCTGTTGGTTGGATATGAGTAAGTATCATAATTGAGCTACTATACCATGCCAAAAAAACAAGCCATTATCATTGATTAAAGAAGAATTGGTGAGGAAATTCCACTGATGAGGATGGATGGTGGTGAAGTATGTGTTTAAGTTGAGTGATGATTTGACATAATTATCACTGAGAAAAATCTAAAGCAATGAAAAGTCTACAGAAATGATAGCAAGACTGTAATATTAGAACTTGGGAACACCCAGCAAACCAGAGAGTGCCGTTTCTAATCATAGTGCAGCGTACATGGTAACCTAGAGAATGAGCTAAAGCTAACTAACAGCTTGGCCAAAGCTGACAAAGCCCCAGCAAAGCAACCTTGAAAATAGGCTTTTTGACACAAGGGAGATTTTAATACCTCCTGTCTGGTAAAATTGAGGTGTTGGTGCCCCAGAAATGAGAACATACCACCCCCTTTCTGCTATTGCTGTGTCTACTGGAATCCTCCTGTAGGCTTCCCACTGAGTCAAGTGGTTGGCCTTTTAATATGAATTGGGATTCTATGATTTACATAGGATCCTGTTTACCATTTTGGAACAGTACTGGCTGGAGTATGTACCACATATGATCGGCACTGGTGGTCCAGTCGAAGAGAAGCCCACAGCTCAGTTATACTTTACTTGTGTGGGGTCAGGGGAAGCAGTAGTGCTCCTCCAAGCTCCACAAAATCCACCTAGGCTGCTTAGGATCCCCCTCACCCTACAGATCAGATGCCCCCACTGACCTACATTCTTCCAGCCCAGAGTGCCTGTTTTTCACCCACAGCCTGCTGGTCATATGGTAATACTCAGCCATCAACATGGAGAGGACCAGGAGGACTACACCTTGCATTCCGACTCCTGCTCCTCCTGGCCCCCAAGAAAATCACACCCATAGGTATATCCCACTAACTGTCCACCTGAGGTCTGTGTTAACTGTGTATTAATTAGGTGTTTAATTGTATTCAGGCAGTGGCATTAACTGGGATTCATCTGTGCTCATATATATAGGAGCATGCTGTAATTGTGGTTGTTGGGTTGGAGGTGTGTGATATGTAATGTGTGTCTCTAAATAAAAGATTTTAAGTATATAAAGATGAGTCTCCATTTCTACACTACACTGTCTGGCTATCTAAGTTGCAACAGTTTGCACCACAGGTAAATCCATCTCATTAGGACAAGTGGATGAACCCTAATTGAGACATGGGGAAGTTTTAATTGAAGCTCCAGGCACACCTGACATTTGATTACATATGTCAATTGGAAAATGCAAAGAGAACAAAGGTGCATCTTGCAGCAATGGTGAGTATAGAAATTACTGAACAATAATGTGAGATTTACTTTCTACAGAGCTTTGGGAGTATATGTGTTAAATGAGTTATTGATCTCTCATTACAATAAAGAATAGCAGAATGTTAAACAAGCAATGTAAGTGTTCGTCTGCTATTATCACCAACAGTAATTTCTATGGGGAGTTTTTGTTTGGTGTGCTAATTGGTGAGGTGGCAGGTGTTGTGAATTGGCTGCCTGCTCGATCACACCGGAGAAAGGTCTGAAGTAACTTGGTGCTTGGGCCTTATTAGTATGCAGCCAGTGTGGTCCAAGGGCTGACTGGACACTCCAAGACAGCTTGCCAGTTTGGGAGGGTCAGATTAGTCAGTGCCAATATCAAGCTAACTGACAGTCTGGACCTAGGGGGAAGGAAGCAATACTGGGGTTGGGGATGAACACATAGTGCTAGAGTATTTTTTATGGGGCCAGGAGGGCTCCTGATCCACCTGGCCCCACAAAATTAAGACAAAGTGTTTTGGAGTGGCCTGCAGCAGTCCTTTTAGGCCTGTTGGTTAGGTTGCTCTATGTCATGGGACCAAGGGTGTGGCAAACACTCCACCCACAGGTACACAAAAAATGGGTTGGGGTCCTTCAATGGCACTGGAGCCCAATTTAAATATTGAAGTAAGGCTCCAGCTTGTTTCAGTCAAGGGTTTGGCAACACATTTTGAGGCCAACTTATAAAATGATTCAGGTGGGCCTTAGGAACTCAATGGGCAGGACTTGTTTTATAAAATTTTCATTTTCCTACCTCTCTGTTTTCCAGTGTAAACATAGTGGTAGAAATGTGAAAATTACCCCACTAGTCTATGTTACTCTTTTGAACTTATAAAGATCTATTTTTCTCTACTAGAAATAAAATTCATTGCAGACTGCAATCATTTAAAAGAAAAAGTGATTTTAAAAAATATGGTTTCCACAAATAGGCATAAGGAAATGAATTTTGTGGTCTCAGATGTACCTGACTCTGTCATCTTGGAGCAGCAATCTATAATACTTTTATTATTAATTAATGTCACTCCACAATATTTTCCTGTGGATGTTGGCTGCTCCAGTGGAGGTGGTACAGATTCTCCCTGATGACTGTACATGAACAAAGGAGCTTCTCTTACATGTGATTAAACTAACTGAAAAATAAGCCCTGATTTCAATCCCCTACAAGAATAGGGCATGCATGGGGTTAGAATCTTGGCAGACAGGCTCTCACCAGAGCCATGCTGTGCATACGATCTGTGCCATTTTTACAGGTGCACCTAGGGTACCATGTGAGATGCTCACCCCAGACAGGTAGGCCCCACAAAGAATCCTTGGGGCTCCCCTGGCTTGGACTACCCCCCACCACCACCTCCACTTATCTTACTGAGGACTGTTTCTGTGTGGCCTCCTCCTGACTCCTGTTCACTGGCCTGATGCCATTGTTCAGGTGAGAGCTGGGACTGGCCTGTATAAATGAGTTAAATGGGAGTTAAAATTGTCTTGGCTTCATATTTGTTCAAAGTCCAAGTTTTAAATTCAAAATCAAAATGTCACTGTTTATGCTGAGCACATGTTTTTTTTTAGTGAAATAGGAATGTTGATTTTTGAATACTGGAATGTGAAAAGGAGGATGGGGTGGCTTTTTTATTTATTTGTAAACATCATTCTTCAATTTTGAGGGTGAGAACAGACTTGCTTCTATACTTTAGTCAATGATGCTGCATAACCAGCTGATGGGAAGTCCACAAAGTTAACCTGCCCGCCAATTTTTCATCCTGCCTTGGAGAGGTACTTGGCCTTCCCAACATTAAAAACACACTGAGGGAATCTGTGTGATAGCAACATTCTTACATAGTTAATAAATTAATGAGAAACATTATGCTTCTCTCTCATGACTTTCCTGATAATTTTATAATGGATGTGACTGAGTGTCTACATACAGTAGCTCAACATTCAGCTGTTTAAATCATTGCTTTTGTTTCTATGCAAAAGCTGTGGGAGATGAGCAGCTCAGTAAGTAGCAGTTTAATGTGTTGGTTTTATTGCAAGAAAAGATGTTCTCTTTGTAATACAGCCTTTTCACTCTAATGTTGGTGATATGATATATAATCCACATTTTTTATTCAATGACATTTATTAGAGATTAAAGAGATTCTATATCAAAATTGGCATAACTCATTCAAGGTTACTTTGAGTCCCCCACTAATTCAAAAGTATAAAGCATTTCTATTGGTTAAATAGGTCAACTTTTTATTTCTTTATGAGCTAAAGTATATTTCAGGGCATTCAAGTTAAACAAACTTACTGGGGGAAAAAAGTTCTATGACCCATTCTGGGTGCAGCAGGAACAGGGTTTATTTCAGAATTGTTTTTTGTGGCCAATAGATTCAATTGCCCATATTTGTATGTTCAGAAAATAAATTGTACCATAGGATAGGCCTTTTACACACAGCTGTTTTTTTCACCATTACAGCTGATTGAGAGACTTCAGGAGCACAAAGGCAGGTTAGTAGAGTAGGTAGGTGTAATATTACTTGTTCCTGTGATATGCAAACGATTGTAAGTAGAGGTGGTGATGTAGTGGTAATGTCACTGGATTAGTAATCCAGAGCCCAAGCTAATGCTCTGGGGACATGGGTTTGAATCCCACCACGGCAGATGGTGGAATTTGAATTCAATTAATAAATCTGGAATTAAAAAACCTAGTTTAGTGGTGACCGTGAAACCATTGTTGATAGTTGTAAAAACCCATCTGGTTCACTAATGTCCTTTAGGGAAGAAAATCTGTTGTCCTTACCTGGTCTGGCCTACATGTGACTCCAGACCCACAGCAATGTGGTTGACTCTGAAATGGCTGAGCAAGCCACTCCGTTCAAGGGCAATTAGGGATGGGGAATAAATGCTTGCCTAGCCAGGGATGTCCCCATCCCATGAGCTACAAGTAATATCCAAAGAAAATGTGGGTTTTTATTATAGCTTAACATATATATACACAAACAGTTACTGCACATCTAAACACATCTTACTCTGTCGGGCTACATCCGCAACTCCATGGTCATGTGTGACATGACATCACTTTCTTTGATGACCTTCGCTTACAGCTTCTTAAGGTCATCCCACAACATCCCCTTTTTTTTTCAAAGATAAAAACATATGTACAATATACAATGATGTTGCAGTTCAGACTAACTATACATAATTAAAACAAAACATTATTTACAAGTGAGTACATTTAACACTCTCTAAAATGTAGAGGAGGCTTGCTTATTCGTCCTGATCTTGTTATCATAAACCTCTTCCCAGAGCAGAGCTCATCTTGATGACTCCTCTGAGACTCTGGTGACTCAGAACTCTGTTGACATGTTCTTCCTCTGTGCTCATAGACTCTGTACATTCACCTTCAGATGTTGTCTTTGAATGTGCCCGCGATGCCAGAGGATTGTCACATGTAGTGTTGTCATACAGTTCTCTGAGTTGACTTCGGTTCCATCTGAGAATTGCACCATTGGGTGTCTGAATCGGTAGCATATCCTAGCAACCTCTGCAGGATACTATGTTCCCGACGCATGATCAAGAACTCTGACCTTCTGTTCTACTTGCATGCGAGCTATTTCCGGTCCTGCTTGCCTGTCATACGATGCCTTCCTCTTCCCTTGTTTAGAAAACTTGGAAAAATTATGACTGGCAACATCACCAATCATGGGCAATCCCTCTGGCCTCTGGGAACTTGTAAAGAATTGAAGTGTGAGGAGAGACTCCTGGTCATATCGCCTCTGCGTGTCAAGATTCCCAGCCTTTATGTCGTCCTTTACATGGACCGACCTGATACACTGACCTGGATATTTTCTACCATCTTTGATGCATTACTGACTTCATGTATTGTGATAATCCATAAATCTCGGCATACTGGAAGTCCTGCAACAGCTGGTCTAGTTGTGTCTACAATATAAAATATTTGTGGTGGCCATTCAGAGCTCCCATCGCTGCACTGCGAAGGTATCAGTCTAAAGCAATTGATTGAAGAACCATTGTAGGCAATCAGCCTAGCTGTGGTGTGTCGTACCATAGATTTCCACTTCTTTAAATACATGTCCTTCAGTATACAGATGGGCAGAATATTTGCACTTGCTCTGGTGTAAGTTTTTACTCTGAGCTTATGCTTGCCACTTTTCTGCGGTCATATAATCCCAATCAGGGCAAATACCTCAGATTGCATAATCGTTTTGACATGTTGATCAAAATTGACTGTGAAGTGCTTGCTCACTGTCCGCATAAGTGCACTCCTCGTCCATGTCCTCCTGAGGATCTATCTCTGTTCTGACTTGATGTACCTGCTTGGGTTTTTGTGCATTGGCATACCTCTTGTTGCATTTGCCATCCTGTCTTGCAAATGTTCTCTCTGTATGTGATCTGCCACCATTCCTATGTGCAGTATCTGAACGCTGCCTTCTGCACTGCCTTGCCCAATGTCTTCGCATGCCACAAGCTTTGCACTGGTCCTGGTATGCCAGACAAATGCAAATTGGGTGAGCCAGGCCACATTTGCCACAAGGCTTAGCAGACGTCTGAGCTTTGGTTATCATACCAATTGCTGTAGCCGCTCCCAACACTTGTAAATGTTTGTGCCCAGCCATGATGGCTTCAAATTTCCTTCCATCATTAAGTAGTGTATCTTTGCTATGCCCTTTCTTTTTTTTCTAGTAGGTCTTTTTGAAAGGCCTCTATTGGGTTAGATCTGATTACTAGCTCTATATTCCATTCTGACAATTCAATATCTGTGAAGTTACAATATTGAGCTTTGTTTCGGCACCTTGTAACAAACTGGTCAATGGACTCATCTTGCCTTTGCCGGTAGGTCATTAAGCTAAAGCCTCTGCTCTCAGAGATTTACCTTCACCTTGAGTTGCTGCTCCAGGAATATCCATATCTTGCTAGGATCCTTCTGATCCTCAGCTGATAATCCTTATGTGTTGATCCACTGCAGGCCCTCGTTGCCCAGTGCAATCTTAATCTTGATAGCTTATTTCTCTGATTCGTTCAAATCTTGATCCAGGAAACAGTTTGAATTCAGACACTATGTCCGACACCTTCTAATCTATAACTGGATATCTGAAGGCCATTGTCTTAATTATTCTGCTTTTTCATAAATATAGGACTTTTTACAGGTTTTCTTTTTCACTGGCACACTACTTTTTTTCTTGTTCAGACAGATTTGTTTTCTGCAGGCCTGCCCCTTTAAGAGTGAGACTACTTTTTTCTAAACAGAGAGAGCAGTTCTTTGCTTACACAGGCTGGCTCATTTTTTTTTAAACTGAGCTCCCTTTTAATACTGAGTTTTCTTTTTCTTTGCAGAGCTACTACACCTTACAGTACTGGCAGATGCCACAGCTAGCCTTTTGCTTTGTACTGGGCCTCCACTGGTGCCGTTGGGTTCTTCCCTCTCTTTTCGGCTTAGGCCCTGCCCATGAACCAGAAGCCCATAAAACAGTAATGGCTTCAGCTACTGCTTTTCAAATTTTTCGACCCACTGCCAGATTAGTTGAAAGTTCTGATCTCCTGGCAAATTGCCTGTTGTATTCAGAGTTTCAGCACTTCCCAGGGTTCTTTTTGTAGCCTAGCTTGCTGAACTGTTGTGGGCTCTCCTGCCAACTGCTCTCCAGGATTTTCAACCACTTCAGGTATGCAACCTGCTGCTCTTTGTTCTCTCTTTGTGTGTTCTTCAGAAAAAATCCAACATTGCCATGATGTAATATTGGTGGTCTTCAGAAACAAAATCCCAAACGTTGCCACCATGTAATATTACTTGTTCCTTTGATATGTGAACTATTGTAAGACTCACAGGGTTACAAGTAATATCCAAAGAAAATGTGGGTTTTTATTATACCTTAACTATATACAGCACAAGCCGCAGCTAAACCCATATCATTCTGTTTGGTTAAACCCACAACTCCCTGATCATGTGTGACGCAACATCACTTCTTCCAGTGACCTTCACTTACAGCTTCTTACAGTGGTTCACTCTTAAGGTCATCTCATAACAGCAGGCAGAGTGCAGTTGCAATTTAATGCAGAGAAGCGTATGGAAGGGAAAGGAGAAAAAATCCGAACTAAATGGTAAAAATGTTAATGGCACAATATTAAGTCCCAGATCATATGAAAGTGGGGGGTGCTGGAGGCGGGTGGGGGGAGCAGAGGGGTGGAGGTTGAAATCCTGTCAAGTATTTACTCACTTGTTCTTTTCTGGCTTCACCACTTTAACAGAAGAATTCTGTTCACACAGCAAGGCCCTTACAACAGGCATGTACTTATGTAGCAAAATCTCCATTTGATCTCAAGAGTGCAGTGGAACAAAATTTTAGACATCAAAATCTCTTGTGATCTCTCACATTTTTAGACACATATCTTGGATGAGGTGTGCCTGATTTGAGTACCAAATTGTAAAGGATCTATTGTGACAGATTGAAGTTCACTGACTCGATTCACTGAAGCTAAACAATGGGATTGTTTTACGAATGAGAAACGTAAGATCATAAGACAAAATAGCCTCAAGGAGAGAAAACATTAAATAAGATGAAGCTTCTATGATAATATGAAGGTTTGGACAAAAGACCTAATTTGGTAAGCTTTCTTCATAAACCTTGACAACAGGGGAAGCTTAAAAGCAGATTTCCCAAACACACTGTAGGTTAAGTGAACTCAGGTGAACTTCAGTTTGAGGATCCGATTCCATAAACTGCAATTAGCCTCAATATTGTTGGAGTATCACAATTAATTACTTGCAATTGTTGTTAGAGTGGAGTATTTTCTATATGCTGATCATATCTGCCGCAATGGATAGAAAACGTTCATGTAACAGATCGCTCTTTTCAAAAGCCAAGCTACAGTACAGAGGATACAGCCACTAAAGAAGAACTAGAGGTGAATCAAAATGGAGCTCTAACTCCAATTTCTTTCACCATCTGATTTCATATTCTTTTTCCTGTCAGATGATTCATATGAATGGTGAGAAACAGAAGGATCGGGGGAATGCCTGCAGGATTGTCCACTTGTTGAAGGATGCAAGACCTTCAAGAGTTGTGGATTGAACACCTCACATTCTACAACCATTTTGGAAACAACAAAGAGGAATTCTGCACTGTTTGTGATGAGTTGAATCGTGTATTTGTTGTGTGTCCAACGATTGGCTGTAGGTCTTTCTCTGAAAGAATTGGATCCATATACTCCAGTGAGGGAGACATCATTAGCAGAGTGAAAGACAGTGAGGGGGCTCAGTAAATTTAACTTTTTAGGACTTATTTCCCTTTGAATGCTATGCTTAGAGACAAAGAGTAATTGTGAAAATGGAGCATTGGTGAGGTGATGTTGAAAGACATAGGAATAGGAGTAGACCATTTGGCCCTCAAGCCTTTTTCACCATTCAGTTAGATCAGGGCTGATCCGCATCTTGACTCCATTTACCTGCCTTGGTTCCATATCCCTTAATATGCTGAACCAACAAAAATTGATCTAGCTCAGTCTTGAATTTTGATTTGACCTAACCTCAACAATTTTTTTTGGTGGAAAGAGTTCCAGATTTCCATGACTCTCGTTTTATGAAGAAGTGCTTCCTAACATCATCCCTGAATGGCCTAGTTCTAATTTGAAGGTTTTCCCCCACAGGAAGAAATAGTTCCTCTCTATGTACCCTGTAAAATCTTTTAATCATTTTAAACACCTCAATGAGATCACCCTTTAATCTTCTATACTCGATGGAATACGAGCCTAATTTATGCAACTCGGCTTTATAATTTAACCCTTTCAACCCCAGTATTATTCTGGTGAATCTGTGCTGTATCTTCTCCAAGGCCAATATAACCTTCCTGAAGAGTGGTGCCAAGAACTGAACACAGTATTCCAAATGCGGTCTAACTACAGCTTTATGCAACTGTCGCCTAACTTCCATACCTTTGTATTCCAGCCCATTGAGATAAAGGCTAATATCCCATTAGCATTGTATCTGTCCATTACCTTTTAATAATTTCTGTACATGGACCCTTAAATCTCTGTTCCTCCGCAGTTCCTAACTTCTCACCATTTGATCTATCTTTCTTGGGTCCAAAGTGGATGATCTCACACTTACCCATATTGAACTGCATCTGCTACAGTTTTGCCTGCTCGCTTAATTTATCAATGTCCCTTTGCAACTTTCCACTCCAATCTACACTACATACCTTGCCGTCTAGCTTAGTGTTGTCAGCAAACTTCAATATATGGCTCCCTATTCCTTCATCTAAATCATTGATAAATATAGTGAAAAGCTGAGGCCTCAATATGCATCCATGAGGGAACACCATGAGTTACATCCTGCCAAATGGAGTTCATATCCATTATACCTACAATCTGTCTCCTACCTACTAACCAATTTTCCTACCCATGAAAATAGGATCCCTTCAATTCTATGCATTTTTATTTTTGCTAAAAGTCTCTTTTATGTGGAACCTTCTAAAATCAAATCCTTCTTAGACTGGGCCCTCAGCCCCCTGTGTTATTAAGGGAATTGGCCAAGCTTTCCACACCCACTGCTAACCAGTGACTCCTGCTGGAAAGAGCACTTGTATGGGCTTTGGGGGTGAGGATGGGACCACACTTGGCTATGATGCATTCCATGGTCAATCTACCTGCGGACTCTCTCTCAAATGGGCGGCACAGTGGCGCAGTGGTTAGCACCGCAGCCTCACAGCTACAGGGACCCGAGTTCAATTCTGGGTACTGCCTGTGCGGAGTTTGCAAGTTCTCCCTGTGACCGTATGGGTTTTCGCCGGGTGCTCCGGTTTCCTCCCACAGCCAAAGACTTGCAGGTTGATAGGTAAATTGGCCATTGTAAATTGCCCCTAGTGTAGGTAGGTGGTAGGGAATATGGGATTACTGTAGGGTTAGTATAAATGGGTGGTTCTTGGTCGGCACAGACTCGGTGGGCTGAAGGGTCTGTTTCAGTGCTGTATCTCTAAATAAAAAAATAAAAATAAATGGTGAATGATCATTGGTGTTGGCAGTCAGTTTCCAGTGAGGAGTTGGCTCCTTCAAAAGTGGAGATGTATTAAAAATGAGCTGTATTTAATTCTCTTCTGGAAGTCCATATTAGTAACATTATGATGATACAAGGAAAATGGTTGTGGTTGTTGTAGGCCAATCATCTCAGCACCAGGACATCACTTCAGGAGTTCCTTCGGGCAACATTCTCGACCCAAATATCTTTAGCTGCTTCACCAATGGCCTTCCTTCCATCATAAGGTCAGAAGTAGGGATGCTCGCTGATGATTGCAGTGTTCAGTACCATTCACAACTCCTCAGATAATGAAGCAGTCCATGTCCAAACGCAGAAAGACCTAGGCAATTCAGACTTGGGCTAAGAAGTGACAAATAACATTTGTGCCACACAAGTGCCAGGCAAAGTCCATTTCTAACAAGAGAGAATCTAACCATCTGCCCTCGATTTTTAATGGCATTGCTATCACTGAGTCCCCACCATAAATATCCTGAGAGTCACCATTGGCCAGAAACCTAACTTGACCGGCTACACAAATACTTGGCTGAATTTTATAAGCCCCCCGATGTTGGGGGTTGTGGCGGGGAGCCTGGAAAATATTTCCGGGAGAGGCGCGCCATGCTCCCTGATGCTGGGAAGGCCCTGCCCCATTTTACTGGCGGCAGCAGGACCTCAGTACAGCCCCCCACCACTTGGCGGCACCCCAATTAACAGATGTAAAGCGCTACTTAGCTTGCCAGATTATGCAATCCGCTGCCTCTCACTGCACAGTTCCGCATTTTTCGGTGAACGGGCAGCTGTCACGTGCCATCCCATTCACGAATGAGAAAAGCCGGCAGGACAGCAGAAGTAGAAGTCATCAGTTACAGTGCAGGTAAGTCTGGATAGATGGGTCTCAACTCTGCATACTTGAAGGGAGGGAGGGGATGGTATTTCTGGGGCCACAACTCTGCAGGCTTGAAGGCAGTTGGGAGGGCGGCTGGTATTAGTAGAGAAATGGTGTTGGGGAAATTGATGGAATTGAAGGCTGATAAATCCCCAGGGCCTGATGGTATGCATCCCAGAGTACTTAAGGAAGTGGCCCAAGAAATAGGCTGCATTGGTGGTCATCTTCCAAGATTCTATAGACTCTGGAACAGTTCCTACAGATTGGAAGATAGCTAATGTAACCCCACTATTTAAAAAGGGAGGTAGAGAGAAAGCAGGGAATTATAGAGCAGTCAGCCTGATGTCGGTAGTGGGGAAAATTCTAGAGTCCATTATCAAAGATTTTATAGCAGAGCACTTAGAGAACAGTGGTAGAATCGGACAGAGTCAGCATGGATTTACGAAAGGGAAATCATGCTTGACAAATCTACTAGAATTCTTCGAGGATGTAACTAGTAGAGTTGATGAGGGGGTGTCAGTGGATGTGGTTTATTTGGACTTTCAGAAGGCTTTCGACAAAGTCCCACATCAGAGATTAGCATGTAAAATTAAAGCGCATGGGATTGGGGGTAGTGTATTGCGATGGATAGAAAATTGGTTGTTAGAGAGGAAACAAAGAGTAGGGATAAATGGGTCTTTTTCCGAATGGCAGGCAGTGACTAGTGGGGTATCGCAGGGATCGGTGCTAGTACCCCAGCTATTCACAATATACATTAATGATTTAGATGAAGGAACTAAATGTAACATCTCCAAATTTGCAGATGACACAAAACTGGGTGGGAGGGTGACTTGTGAGGAGGATGCAGAGAGACTTCAGGGTGATTTGGACAAGTTGAGTGAGTGGGCTAATGCATGGCAGATGCAGTATAATGTGGATAAATGTGAGGTTATCCACTTTGGTAGCAAAAACAGGAAGCCAGATTATTATCTGAACGGCTAATAAACTGAGAGAGGGGAATATGCAGCGAGACCTAGGTGTTCTCGTACACCAGTCGCTGAAGGTAAGCATGCAGGTCCAACAGGCAGTAAAAAAGGCAAGTGGTATGTTGGCCTTAATAGCAAGAGGATTCAAGTACAGGAGCAGGGATGTCTTGCTGCAATTATACAGAGCCTTGGTGAGGCCACACCTGGAATATTGTGTGCAGTTTTGGCCTCCTTATCTGAGGAAGGATGTTCTTGCTATAGAGGGAGTGCAGCGAAGATTTACCAGACTGATTCCTGGGATGGTGGGATGACGTATGAGGAAAGATTGAGTCAGTTAGGATTATATTCGCTGGAGTTCAGAAGAGTGAGGGGGGATCTCATAGAAACCTATAAAATTCTAACAGGACTTGACAGGGTAGATGCAGGAAGGATGTCCCCGATGGTGGGGGAGTCCAGAACCAGGGGTCATAGTCTAAAGATACGGGGTAAACCTTTCAAGACTGAGATGAGGAGAGAATTCTTCATCCAGAGAGTGGTGAGCCTGTGGAATTCACTACCACAGAAAGCAGTTGAGGCCAAAACATTGTACGTTTTTAAGAAGGAGTTAGATATAGCTCTTGGGTCTAAAGGGATCAAAGGATATGGGGTGAAAGAGGGAAGAGGCTACTGAGTTGGATGATCAGCCATGATCATAATGAATGGCAGAGCAGGCTCGAAGGGCCGAATGGCCTACTCCTGCTCCTATTTTCTATGTTTCTATGTATTCCTGGGGGCACAGCTCTACAGGCATGAAGGGAGGTAGTGCATACCCTCCCTCCATAAACAGTAGCTGCTTGGTGCCATTTTTGTTTGTGTCAGTGAAGGGGCAATGGCAGTCCAGTCACCCTGTGGGGAGGGTGCCAGAAACGGTAGGCATGTAAAGGTTATCTGGCTGGTGGGGCATTTGATGCAGCTGTTACAATCTTAATGTGGTCATGCTGTGCCGCTCCTAGTGGGAGTGAAGACGGACAATGCCATGCCATGCCACATAGTTGATGCCTGATGTACCAGTCAACATTAATAGCTGTCCTGTTAGTAACCTTCGAAGAAGTGAAGGAACCGAGTTAAATTGTCACTTGGAGATGGGTCTGGTTCATTCTATATTATTTGATCCGCTTCTACTGAGGATCCGTATGCGCCGCAGGTAAAACCAGCAGGCAGGTGCAGCCCACGTTGAGGCCGCTGGTCATAAGCAGCAGCTGCCCCCAAGAGAGCTCGCCTCTACAGATTGTTGCGCGTCTACAGGTCCCGTATGACATATCAGCAAATGTCTGAGCTCCAGTGTCAGAGGTGACTGCGGATGTCGAAAGAGGCGGTGACACATCTCTGTGCCCTGCTCAACGATGACTTGCAGCCCATGGGCCGTGGACATCCTCTGCCTGTGGCCCTCAAAGTGACAGCAGCTCTTAACTTTTATGCCTCTGCATCATTTCAGGGGCCCACCAGAGACCTTTGTGGGGTTACTCAGTCAGCAGTGCACCACTGCATCAGGGAGGTCACCGATGCCCTGTATCGGAGGGCTGGTGACTATATCCAATTCACAATGGACCCTGGGAGCCAGGCCCAGAGGGCCACCGGTTTCAGTTCCATCGCAGGATTCCCACAGGTGCAAGGGGTCATAGACTACATCCATGTGGCCATCAAGGCTCCCACCGGGCGACCAGTTGCATAAGTAAACCATAAGGGCTCAATGTACAGTTAGTATGTGATCACTCTAACTGCTTTATGCATATCTGTGGCTGCTTTCCAGGGAGCTGCCATGATGCTTTCAACCTGTGCCAGTGCTATCTGGCGCTGCTGTACACTGAACTGGTTCAGATAGAGGGGTGGTTTCTTGGATACAAGGGCTAGTCTTGCAGACATGGCTTCTGACTCCAGTGAGACACGCCACCACTGCTGCAGAGGAAAGATACAACGCCAGCCATGGAGATACAAGAGCCACTATTGAGCAGGCGATCAGCATGCTGAAAATCTGCTTCCGCTGCCTACGTAGATCGGGTGGTGCCCTGCAGTATGAGCCGGAAAGGGTAGCTTGTATCGTTGCTGTTTGCTGTGCTCTGTACAACTACATACTCAATAGCGGGCAGGCCTTGCAGCATGAGGACAGACGTGAGCAGGACTCCTCCTCAGATGATGAGGATGCTGAGGACTTACAGCAGGAAAGGCGCACGGGAAGACAACAGCATCCAGGTTGCGCATGCAGGGCGAGCAGCAAGCAGGAGATGCACAGCAGTGCCTTATTGATCAAAGGTTCTCCACACCATAGGAACCACCATGGGCTCTGCACGCCACACAGCACCCTCATTCACCTGTTGTGCAGCAGTCCGCATCTGCAACATCTTTGTCCACCATTACTGGCAGCAGCAGACTGAGCCATTGTCCATGTTACTGCATCCGTGGAGATACACAAGAGTAATACTGATATGACAATGATGTTATTCCATACACTGGCAGTTCTGAAAGGCCAATGATGTGATGGGAGGAGACACGATCGGTACATGCTGGCAAACTTTATTCACACAGTAAAAGCAACACACAAGTTAGTGAAGAAGATTTAGAGATTGAACTTTTTACAATGTTGTGTCACCCATGCAGACCCATTTGTGTCACAGTAGTTTTTGGAAACGTTTGTGGATGCTCCTTCACGGTGCCACTTATGTGCTAGCAGTCTGACTGGAGGAGGGCTGCTGATCAGATTGTCCTTTGGCTGTGGATGACTTTGACGGTTGCCCTTTGTGCGCACGAGGCCTGGAGAGCCCCAGCTGGTTGGGGGAATGGTCGTTCACCCTCTTCTGGCATTGGACCCTTTGACGCCGGATGGCCCCACGGCTATTCTCTGCCACCTCCAGCCAGGCTGCCTTGGTCAGGCGGGAGGGCCTCTTCTTACCATCGCTGCAGAAAACGACCTCCCACCTTGCCCGCACAGACTGGAGGAGAGTGAGCAGGGAGGCATCACTGAATCGTGGGGCCACCATAGAGCACGCCTCTGCCAACTTCAGTTTTTGGTCTGTCCTTTTTAAATGCAAAGGTTATTCCACAGTGGAACTGCTCTAACTTCTGGCTGCAAAGTTTTTTTGCACATTGTTTTAAAACTAATCAGGACTAGTGAGGAAATCCGTGCTGTTGTCCTGGTTTTTCATCTCTGACAGCTAGACACAGATATACATGTTCACATATACTTTGCTTCTGCACCAGTTGATCATAATTATTGATGTCATATTTCAGGTTTGCATTGCAGCTAGAAGAGAAACATAATTTCCTGGTTCTTTGAGATTCCAAATGCATATCAGTCTGCGGCTTTTCACATTCAGGAAATTAAAAGGCCATAGTATGTAGATATTATTAAATTATGCTTTTATTTCTGAGAGTGTATTTGCCTTTTATGATACAATTCAGTCTCACTTGCTGGTATGTGCAAAAGTAAGATTTTTCACCCAGCTGCAGCAAGCCTACAAGAACAAATGTTACACTTGAGCGGAAGAAGAGAATCTCAACTGCACAGGACACTGGGACAAAGTAGAGTAAGTATGTGGCAGAAAAGCAGAAAATGCTGGAGAAATTCAGCAAGTCTGGCAGATCTGT
The DNA here is from genome assembly GCF_036365525.1 of Heterodontus francisci. Lineage (NCBI taxonomy): Eukaryota > Metazoa > Chordata > Chondrichthyes > Heterodontiformes > Heterodontidae > Heterodontus > Heterodontus francisci. Next base: position 51,103,270 of record NC_090383.1, read on the forward strand.
GGAGAGAGAAACAGAGTTAAACCTGCAGTTCTGATGAAAGGTCACAGTGGGTGGCACAGTGGCGCAGTGGTTAGCACCGCAGCCTCACAGCTCCAGCGACCCGGGTTCAATTCCGGGTACTGCCTGTGTGGAGTTTGCAAGTTCTCCCTGTGTCTGCGTGGGTTTCCTCCGGGTGCTCCGGTTTCCTCCCACATGCCAAAGACTTGCAGGTTGATAGGTAAATTGGCCATTAGAAATTGCCCCTAGTATAGGTAGGTGGTAGGGAAATATATAGGGATAGGTGGGGATGTGATAGGAATATGGGATTAGTGTAGGATTAGTGTAAACGGGTGGTTGATGGTCGGCACAGACTCGGTGGGCCGAAGGGCCTGTTTCAGTGCTGTATCTCTAAACTAAACTAAACTAAACCTAAAAGTTAACTCTGCTGCCCTCTCTACGGATGCTGCCAGACCTGCTGAGTATTTCCAGCACTTTCTGCTGTTCTGCCAGATTGCCAGCATCCACAGTATTCTGTGCTGAGGCAAGTATTTGGCAGCTGTCAGGAAGCCGGTGCTGGGGCACTTTAAATAGGGTCCCAGCACCTGCTCCTCAGCTGAGCCAATGCTGATCACGGCGCCAGATGTCTTGCCCTCCATCACATAATTTGGTGGGGAGGGGGGGAACGTGCATCGCCATGAGGATAATGAGCCACTGCGCTGAATATCGCGGTGGCTCTGCAATGGGCGGTCCACTTCAAAGCACGCCGTTGCGATTAGCGGTATGCTCGTAAAATCCAGCCCACTGTGTCTACAAGAGCAGCTAAGAGGTTGAGTAGCTCTAAACAGGCTCCAGAAGCTGGCCGAGCGCGTCTACCCTGAGGCACGGTGTGGCTTTCGTGCAGAGAGATCAACCGTTGACATGCTGTTCTCCCTTCGTTAGATACAGGAGAAATGCCGTGAACAACAGATGCCCCTCTACATTGCTTTCATTGATCTCACCAAAGCCTTTGACCTCGTCAGCAGACGTGGTCTCTTCAGACTACTAGAAAAGATCGGATGTCCACCAAAGCTACTAAGTATCATCACCTCATTCCATGACAATATGAAAGGCACAATTCAACATGGTGGCTCCTCATCAGAGCCCTTTCCTATCCTGAGTGGTGTGAAACAGGGCTGTGTTCTCGCACCCACACTTTTTGGGATTTTCTTCTCCCTACTGCTCTCACATGCGTTCAAGTCCTCGGAAGAAGGAATTTTCCTCCACACAAGATCAGGGGACAGGTTGTTCAACCTTGCCCGTCCAAGAGCGAAGTCCAAAGTACGGAAAGTCCTCATCAGGGAACTCCTCTTTGCTGACGATGCTGCTTTAACATCTCACACTGAAGAGTGCCTGCAGAGTCTCATCGACAGGTTTGCGGCTGCCTGCAATGAATTTGGCCTAAACATCAGCCTCGAGAAAACGAACATCATGGGGCAGGAGGTCAGAAATGCTCCATCCATCAATATTGGCGACCACGCTCTGGAAGTGGTTCAAGAGTTCACCTACCTAGGCTCAACTATCACCAGTAACCTGTCTCTAGATGCAGAAATCAACAAGCGCATGGGAAAGGCTTCCACTGCTATGTCCAGACTGGCCAAGAAAGTGTGGGAAAATGGCGCACTGACACGGAACACAAAAGTCCGTGTGTATCAAGCCTGTGTCCTCAGTACCTTGCTCTATGGCAGCGAGGCCTGGACAACGTATGTCAGCCAAGAGCGACGTCTCAATTCATTCCATCTTCGCTGCCTCCGGAGAATACTTGGCATCAGGTGGCAGGACCGTATCTCCAAGGCAGAAGTCCTCGAGGCGGCCAACATCCCCAGCTTATACACACTACTGAGTCAGCGGCGCTTGAGATGGCTTGGCCATGTGAGCCGCATGGAAGATGGCAGGATCTCCAAAGACACATTGTACAACGAACTCGCCACTGGTATCACACCCATCGGCCGTCCATGTCTCCGCTTTAAAGACGTCTGCAAACGCGACATGAAATCCTGTGACATTGATCACAAGTCGTGGGAGTCAGTTGCCAGCGTTTGCCAGAGCTGGCGGGCAGCCATAAAGGCGGGGCTAAAGTGTGGCGAGTCGAAGAGACTCAGCAGTTGGCAGGAAAAAAGACAGAGGCGCAAGGGAAGAGCCAACTGTGTAACAGCCCCGACAATCAAATTTAGCTGCAGCACCTGTGGAAGAGCCTGTCACTCTAGAATTGGCCTTTACAGCCACTCCAGGCGCTGCTCCACACACCACTGAACACCTCCAGGCGCTTACCCATTGTCTCTCGAGATAAGGAGGCCAAAGAAGAGTCTGTGCGAGTAACTCCCCTCCTGACCTGAAGCCTTTCCACCATCTACAAGACAAATGTCAGGAGTATGATGGAATACTCCCCACCTGCCTGGATGACTGCAGCTCCAGCAACATTCAAGAAGCTTGACACATCCAGGACAAAGCCGTTTGCTTGATCAGCACTCTATCCATCACCTTAAACATTCAGTCCCTCCACTACCAGCACACTGTGGTTGCCGTACATACCATCTACACGATGGACTGCAGCAATGCGCTAAGGCTTCTTTGACAGCACCTTTCAAACCTGTGACCTCTACCACCTAGAAGAACAAGGGCAGCAGAGTTTTTAAAAAAAATCTTTATCTACTATATTAGTAACCTCATCAAAAATCTATCTAGATTCATTAGACATGGCTTGCCCTATACAAATTCATGCTGGCTCTCTCTGATCAGTTCATGTTTGCTCAAGTGCTCAGTCACACTGTCCCTAATAACAGTAACTTCTCCACAATGGATATTAAACTAGCTGAGGAGAAGGCCTGTTACAAGGGCTGCCAGACACTTAGCTGAAAAATATTTGCATACTAACAGTCAGTGCTTGTGGAGACAAAAGGACTATTCCCTGACTCATTCAACCCACAATGGATTTTGATCACCAGACATTGAAGGTGTCAGGAAGAGCATTCCAGAGACTGCTAAGGTGATACAATCCACAAAAGCCAGGACTGGTTAAACCAGCTGGTCACATGACTAACTGGCTGGTCCAGGGTTTTTTGAACTAGCCACAAAGTTTTTGAACTCAGAAAGACTGTGTGCTCCTGGAGTGAGAAGACCTCTCCTGTCTGCTCCCATCTCTTTCTCACAAGCCTCTGGACACACTGAGGACACATGAACTTCAAGAGAGAAAAGTCTCCTACATGGAACAAGGTTTAAGAAGAATACTGGGCCCCAACGAAAAGCAAGACCTACCTACAATCAAGGACTTTACAGTGAGCTCTAAGAACAGTAACCAAAACCATCTTCAGATATTGCCTCAAACTTTTCCACTTTATTTCTTCTGCTCTTTTCTGTCTCTATCTGCATGTGTGTATCGCGTATGCATACTAGCGTGGGTGCGTCGCCTATCCATAGGCGTTAACTGAATTAGAGTTTAAGTTTAATAAAGTTTCACCATTTTTTTTCTTTAACCCTAAGAAAACCTGTTTGGCTCGTTTCTTTGCCTTATAGTTGGAAGTTAGTGAACAAAGATTCACTAAGGAGGAGCTAACAAAAAACGGTGTGTTCAAAATTCAACCTTGTTACGGTAAAAGCAGATGAAGGCTGACAGGGAACCCTAGACCCCTTTCTCACCTAGTCGTAACAGACATTTAGGGGCTACCATCCTGGATTTTACCCACAGACAAACAAGAGAAATTGGAAGTGGGAAACCAAATTGTTTCCAATCAAAAAAGAGCAAGATTTCAATACAGGTTTTCTTGTGGTTGTGTGTGCATGAATACTAATATGTCTGCAACTGAAGCTAGTAGCTCCCCAAGCCAGGTGAAGTAACTTGGGATAAGAGCAAAGCACTGTCTATGGAGGAGCTGAGAAAAATGGCCGAGCAGTGTGGGATCACTGTCCGTGCCTAAGCTAGAAAGACTGAACTCCTAAAACTAGTGGCTAACCACTTTTCCCTTGAATTTGAAGAAATAGAAACAGGGTTAGAAGCAGACTCCAATCGGGTATTGTTAGCAAAGATACACTTGGAACAGAGGAAACTTGAATTTGGGGAAAGGGAAAAAGATTGAGACAGGAGAAGGAGAAAGAAAAAGCCTTCCAGAAGGAATGTGAAGAAAAAAAGAGAGGAGAGAAAAAAAGCAAGAGAGGAGAAAGAAAGGGAGAGATAGGAGAGAGAAAGAACCTTCCAGAAAGCATGTGAAGAAAGCGAGCTTAGATGACTTGAGTTAACTAGGGGGGGCGAAAGAGTAACCCCAGTGAAAACATGGCCAATATGGAGGAGTGTAATTCAGGGCTGGGTATAGAATTGTTAAAACTATCTCAACAGATCCCAAAATTCAATGAGGAAGATGTGGAAGCGTTTTTTGTGTCCTTTGAGAAACTGGCAAGGCAGCTAAAATGGCCAGCTGAGACCAGACCTCTTTTATTACAAAGCAAGATAACTGGAAAAGCACATTCAGTTTATTCCCTTTTTCCAGACAAGAGTTCATCAAATTATGAACTGGCAAAAAAATGTTATCCTCGGGGCATATAAAATTCGTACCCGAAGCCCATCGCCAAAAGTTTAGAACCCTCAGAAGCTAGCTAATCAAACTTATCTGCAGTTTGAAAGAAGTAAACAGCTGGGTTTTGACCGGTGGTTGAGGCCTTTTAAAGTACAACTCGGCTATGAGAATCTCAGAGAAGTAATTCTGTTAGAGGAATTTAAGCACTCTCTCCCACTCTCCATAAAGACCCATGTAGAGGAGCAGCGGGCTCAGAGAGCCTGGCAAGCAGCCGTTCTGGCTGATAAGTTTGCTTCAATCTATAAGTTGGTTTCCCAGGGGCAAACCCTTCCTAATTAGCCCCACAAATCTGAAAAGGACAAAGGATGGGAAGGTAATAGGAGCCCAAGTAGTCCTGGAACAGAAAGAATAGCAGGAGTCACAAGGGGCCCTCCCCTAGCCAAAAGGAAAGCGCTGCGAACAAGAGTGAGACCCGGAGACCTGTGTGCTTCCATTGTAATAAGACAGGTCATTTAAAAGCTGACTGCTGGAAACTAAAGGGAAAACCTGTAGGATTGATCAGGGCACACCTGCTCAGTGAAGGAGAGAACCTGATGGAAAGCACAGCAGAACAAGCTGTGGCTTTAACTGCAGTAAGAGTGAGATCCAGGAAGCTTACTACTGCAAGTGCAGGAAAATTTAATACGATTCCTGAAGGTTATCAGGGTTTTGTGTTTGAAGGGAAAGTAACCCCATACCCCTCAAGGGGGGCAAGCAAGCCCATAGTAATCCTCAGGGACACAGGGGCCACTAGATCCCTTTTACTGGGAAAAGGCCTGACCTTTCCCCCAGAGAGTGCAGTGAACACCAAAGTGGTGGTGAATGGTATTGGAGGGCAGCGTCTGCCTGTACCTTTTCTCTGAGTGCACGTGTAGTACGACCTAGTTTTGGAACCGGTGACCGTAGGGATTGTCCCTAGTTTGCCTGTGGATGGTGTTGACCTGCTCCGAGGTAATGATCTGGCAGGGATGAAGGTGGTATCCCCACCACCAACCCCCCCTCCCTCCAGTAGTGAAAGAAAGACCACAGGAGATCAGAGAGACAGGGCAGTGGCAAGAGGGTCCCCTGCAGTTTCCCTGAATGTGTAATGAATTAGGCCATGATCAAACCAGCTCCCTCAGAAGGGACGCATTGGCACTGCAGGCAAATGACCATGAGGGCTGTCTGTCCGAGACTTTCTTTGGGAAGTTAGAAGACCCAGGGAGTGAATTAAATAAATTTTCCCGAGCTGAGGCTCAGCGAGCTGACTCAGTGTTGCAAGAGTTAGCACAGGCTGCCCAACCTGAAAGTGAAGCAGAGGTCCCTGACCCTGATTGCTACAATTTAAAGAATGAGGGACTGATGAGGAAATGGAGTTCTCCTCACAGACCTGAGAAGAAGGAGTGGACAGTAATTCACCAGTTAGTGGTGTTGCATAGGTACCGGAGAGAAATATTAAGAAGGGCCCAAGAGACTACAGTGGCTGTACATGCCGGTATACGAAAGACCAAAGACCACATAAGACTAGCGAAAACTCCACAAAGATTGGTGGAGTACTGCAGGAGTTGCCACATGTGCCAGGTTGAGGGGAAACCCCAACCCACAATGAAACCTGCACCCCTAGATCCTGTACTGGTGTTAGGAGGACTCTCCAGCAGAGGGCTGGTAAACTGTGGGACCCCCGCCGAGAACAAAAGGGGACAGGCATGCACAAGGATAGCAAAAGGTTAGAAAGGGAAGGGGAAAAAGCAACCAAGAGGGCAAGTTAACAGAAGTCCAGGAGGAATCCCGGATGAAAACCCCAACTGTCCGGTCAGCCAACCCCGAAAAATTTGAAAAGTTAGAACCCATATCCACCTATGTAAATGCAAACACTAGAAATACCCCACCAGAGTTGCTAACAGCATTTATAGGAACCTGCAGAAACAAAGAAAGACCTCCTAGGGGGCAGAGAAACAGTGAGGGTGATGCCTCGCCTAGTCGAAGTGCCACATGGGAGTGCAGTAGAGTCTGCACAAATACCTGCAGGCAGGTGTGTCCCAGAGGACTAAGGGAAGATTAGCAAAAAATCCTCTCTCATAGTCAGAAAAAAAGAAACCATCCATCCCCTGAAGTCAAAAGCCTTTGCATGACTCAGCAAAGCAAAGCAAAGAGTTCAGGATAGCCCCGCCCACAACTGACTCCCTTGGAAAAAAAAAATTTCAACACAGGGCTAATTAAACCTAACCCCTCAACCTGGCACATGTGGCAACTCCTGCAGTACTCCACCACATCTTTGTGGAGTTTTGGCCAGTCAAACTGCTGTCTTCTGTGGGCTTTGGTCTTTCGTATACTGGCATGTACAGCCACTGTAGTCTCGAGGGCCTTTCTTAATATTTCTCTTCGGTACCTCTGCTACCAAGAAAAGACAAGCTGTAATAAGTCTTAGGATTTATGAATGAATGTGAATGACTGAGAGAGACAGAGAGATGCATGCTTTTTCCTGTATCTTATATTTTCTCTCTCGACCCTTTTTCATGAAATGCGCTTTTCTCAAATCATATTTCATTCCACTGGGTGTGGAGGTGTCATGCAGGCCCCCACCTGCCAAGAATGAGGCATATTAATTTTGTCAGATGAACATTGATTTTTAAACTTGCCAGGAAGAAGAGAAGGCCTGTTACAAGGGCTGGCAGACAATTTTTTTTTTTAGTTTAGTTTAGAGATACAGCACTGAAACAGGCCCTTCGGCCCACCGAGTCTGTGCCGACCATCAACCACCCAGGGTTGTAATCTCTGGATTACTCCCTGTGCCACATGCCAGTGAGGCTAGAAATAGGAAGATAGTGCAGCTAAACACGTGGCTGAGCAGCTGGTGTAGAAGGGAGGGTTTCAGATATCTGGACCATTGGGCTCTCTTCAGGGACAGATGGGACCTGTACAAGAAGGACAGGTTGCATCTAAACTGGAATGGCACTAATATCCTGGCTGCAAGGTTTGCTAGCATCACTCGGGAGGGTTTAAACTAGTGTGGCAGGGGGGTGGGAACCAGAGCAGTAGGACAGCTAGTGAAGTAAATGAGGAGGACATAGTAAATAAGGCCAGTAGGACTAAGAGGAAGAGCAGGCAGGGAGATGTTGCTGAACACAGCGGGACTGGTGGTCTGAAGTGCATTTGTTTCAATACGAGAAGTATAACAGGTAAGACAGATGAACTTAGAGCTTGGGTTAGTACATGGAAATATGATGTTGCTATTACAGAGACTTGGTTGAGGGAAGGGCAGGATTGGCAGCTAAATGTTCCAGGCTTTAGAAGCTTCAGGCGGGATAGAGGGGGATGTAAAAGGGGTGGGGGAGTTGCATTACTGGTTAAGGAGAATATCACAGCTGTACTGCGGGAGGACACCTCAGAGAGGTCATGCAGCGAGGCAATATGGGTAGAGCTCAGGAATAGGAAGGGTGCAGTTGGGGGTTTACTACAGGCCTCCCAACAGCCAGCGGGAGGTAGAGGAGCAGATATGTAGACCGATTTTGGAAAGATGTAAAGGTAACAGGGTTGTAGTGGTGGGTGATTTTAACTTCCCCAATATTGACTGGGACTCACTTAGTGCTAGGGGCTTGGATGGGGCAGAACTTGTGAGCAGCATCCAGGAGGGCTTCTTGAAACAGTATGTAGATAGTCCAACTAGGGATGGGGCCGTACTGGACCTGGTATTGGGGAATGAGCCCGGCCAGGTGGTCGAAGTTTCAGTGGGGGAGCATTTCGGGAACAGTGACCATAATTCCATAAGTTTTAAGGTACTTGTGGATAAGGATAAGAGTAGTCCTCGGGTGAAGGTGCTAAATTGGGGGAAGGCTAATTATAACAATATTAGGCAGGAACTGAAGAATTTAGATTGGGGGCGGCTGTTTGAGGGTAAATCAACATCTGACATGTGGGAGTCTTTCAAACGTCAGCTGATTAGAATCCAGGACCAGCATGTTCCTGTGAGGAAGAAAGACAAGTTTGGCAAGTTTCGGGAAGCTTGGATAACACGGGATATTGTGAGCCCAGTCAAAAAGAAAAAGGAAGCATTTGTAAGGGCTGGAAGGCTAGGAACAGATCAAGCACTTGAGGAATTCAAAGACAGTAGGAAGGAACTTAAGCAAGGAGTTAGGAGGGCTAAAAGGGGTCATGAAAAGTCATTGGCGAACAGGATTAAGGAAAATCCCAAGGCTTTTTATACATATATAAAGAGCAAGAGGGTAACCAGGGAAAGGGTTGGCCCACTCAAGGACAGAGATGGGAATCTATGCGTGGAGCCAGAGGAAATGGGTGAGGTGCTAAATGAGTACTTTGCATCAGTATTCACAAAGGAGAAGGACTTGGTGGATGATGAGCCTAGGGAAGGGAGTGCAGATAGTCTCAGTCATCTCATTATCAAAAAGGAGGAGGTGTTGGGTGTCTTGCAAAGCATTAAGGTAGATAAGTCCCCAGGGCCTGATGGGATCTACCCTAAAATACTGAGGGAGGCAAGGGAAGAAATTGCTGGGGCCTTGACAGAAATCTTTGCATCCTCATTTGCTACAGGTGAGGTCCCAGAGGACTGGAGAATAGCCAATGTTGTTCCTTTGTTTAAGAAGGGTGGTAAGAATAATCCAGGAAATTATATAGGCCGGTGAGCCTTACGTCAGTGGTAGGGAAACTATTAGAGAGGATTCTTCAGGACAGGATTTACTCCCATTTGGAAACAAATGAACTTATTAGCGGGAGACAGCACGGTTTTGTGAAGGGGAGGTCGTGTCTTACTAATTTGATTGAGTTTTTTGAGGAAGTGACGAAGATGATTGATGAGGGAAGGGCGGTGGATGTTGTCTATATGGACTTTAGTAAAGCCTTTGATAAGGTCCCGCATGGTAGACTGGTGCAAAAGGTGAAGTCACACGGGATCAGAGGTGAGCTGGCAAGATGGATAAAGAACTGGCTCAGTCACAGAAGACAGAGGGTAACAGTGGATGGGTGTTTTTCTGAATGGAGGGCTGTGACTAGTGGTGTTCCGCAGGGATCAGTGCTGGGACCTTTGCTGTTTGCTGGTCTGATTAGTAAGTTTGCGGACGACACAAAGGTTGGTGGAGTTGCGGATAATGATGAGGATTGTCAGAGGATACAGCAGGATATAGATCGGTTGGAGACTTGGGCGGAGTAATGGCAGATGGAGTTTAATCTGGACAAATGTGAGGTAATGCATTTTGGAAGGTCTAATGCAGGTGGGAGGTATACAGTAAATGGCAGAACCCTTAGGAGTATTGACAGGCAGAGAGATCTGGGCATACAGGTCCACAGGTCACTGAAAGTGGCAACGCAGGTGGATAAGGTAGTCAAGAAAGCATACGGCATGCTTACCTTCATCGGTCGGGGCATAGAACATAAAAATTGGCAAGTCATGTGGCAGCTGTACAGAACCTTAGTTAGGCCACACTTAGAATATTGCGTGCAATTCTGTTTGCCACACTACCAGAAGGACGTGGAGGCTTTGGAGAGGGTACAAAGGAGGTTTACCAGGATGTTGCCTGGTCTGGAGGGCATTTGCTATGACGAGAGGTTGGATAAACTCGGATTGTTTTCACTGGAACGACGGAGGTGGAGGGGCGACATGATAGAGGTTTACAAAGTTATAAGCGGCATGGACAGAGTGGATAGTCAGAAGCTTTTTCCCAGGGTGGAAGAGTCAGTTACTAGGGGACATAGGTTTAAGGTGTGAGGGGCAAAGTTTAGAGGGGATGTGCGAGGCAAGTTTTTTTACACAGAGGGTGGTGAGTGCCTGGAACTTGCTGCCAGGGGAGGTGGTGGAAGCAGATACGATAGCGACGTTTAAGAGACATCTTGACAAATATATGAATAGGAAGGGAATAGAGGGATATGGGCCCCGGAATTACAGAAGGTGTTAGTTTAGGCAGGCATCAAGTTCGGCGCAGGCTTGGAGGGCCGAATGGCCTGTTCCTGTGCTGTACTGTTCTTTGTTCTTTGTTCACCCATTTATACTAATCCTACATTAATCCCATGTTCCCTAGCACATCCCCACCTGTCCCTCTCACCTACCTATACTAGGGGCAATTTATAATGGCCAGTTTACCTATCAACCTGCAAGTCTTTTGGCTTGTGGGAGGAAACCGGAGCACCCGGAGAAAACCCACGCAGACACAGGGAGAACTTGCAAACTCCACACAGGCAGTACCCAGAATTGAACCCGGGTCCCTGGAGCTGTGAGGCTGCGGTGCTAACCACTGAACCACTGTGCCGCCCCTAACAATATTTGCATACTAACAGACAGTGCTTGTGGAGACAAAATGACCATTCCCTGACACATTCAACCCACAATGGATTTTGAGCATCAGACATTGAAGGTGTAACGAAGAGCAATCCAGAGACTGCTAAGGTGATACAATCCACAAAAGCCAGGACTGGTTAAACCAGCTGGTCACATGACTAACTGGCTGGTCCAGGGTTTCTGAACTAGCCACAAAGTTTTTGAACTCAGAAAGACTGTGTGCTCCTGGAGTGAGAAGACCTCTCCTGTCTGCTCCCATCTCTTTCTCACAAGCCTCTGGACACACTGAGGACACATGAACTCCAAGAGAGAAAAGTCTCCTACATGGAACAAGGTTTAAGAAGAATACTGGGCCCCAACGAAAAGCAAGACCTACCTACAATCAAGGATTTTACAGTGAGCTCGAAGAACAGTAACCAAAACCATCTTCAGATATTGCCTCAAACTTTTCCACTTTATTTCTTCTGCTCTTTTCTGTCTCTATCTGCATGTGTATTGTGTACGCATGCTAGTGTGGGTACGTCGCGTATCCGTAGACGTTAACCGAATTAGAGTTTAAGCTTAATAAAGTTCAACCTTCTTTTCTTTAACCTTAAGAAAACCTGTTTGGCTCGTTTCTTTGCCTTATAATTGGAAGTTAGTGAACAAGGATTTACTAAGGAGGAGCCAAAAAAAACGGTGTGTTTAAAATTAAACTCTGTTACGGTAAGAGCAGGTGAAGGCTGAGAGGGAACCCTAGACCCCTTTTGCACCTGGTCATAACAGCAATTACATAAGTACACCTTTTGCCCTATAGGCCTTGCATTGTATCAAATCCTCCTTTGAATACCTCCCACTATGCATCTGCAGTTTTACATGTTAACAGTTCTGTCCAGTTTACTGTGGTCAATTTCTGTCTCATCCCTTCAAAGTTAGTCTTACCTAAATTTAAAATCTTGGTTTGTGGCTCACCTTTCTCCCTTGCAGACATAATATTGAATGGTCACTGTTAGCTAGGTGTTCCCTTACCATTAAGAGTATTGACTAATTCTGGCTCGTTATACAAAACTAAATCTAGTATGGTCTATCCTTTTGGTTCAGGAATATATTGTTGTAGAAAAGTGTCTAAAATACACTCAAGAAATTATCTGCCTTTGGGACTTGAGCTGTTCTGCTTCTCTCAGTCTACGAGAAAACTAAAATCTCCCATTTTTACCAGTCTGATTTTGCAACAAGCTTCCCTGATCTCTGTATTTTTGCATCCTCCTACTTTATCACTGCTATCAGGAGACCTGTAGACAACTCACACCATCTTTTTCACAATTCTATCCAGGGAGTTTCTATTGCCTGCTCACCCTTACTGATATTTCTTCCTTCCAATGCTGTAATAGTGTCTTTAATAAAAAGACAATTTCGATTGACCCCAAACCCACCCCCTCTTTTTATACTCGCTTGCCTGATACCCTATGGCCAAATATTGGTTACAAACATATGAAAATGTAGGACAGGAAAAGTGCCATTGGTCCATTCTGTTGTCCCATATAATTGTAATGCCTTGTGCATCATAATACAGGCACTCCTCATCCAGCCTGAACTATTTAATCTCTTGGGAGAGGCAAAAAAGTTAAAAACTCAGGTCAATTACAGAAAAATTCCTCCCTGATTTCTTTTGGCGAACAAAACTAATCCAAGAGATGAGAGATGCATTGTGAAGACATTAGCTTACTTTGTGTGCACTGAATCTCGAGTGCTTTTAGATGAAGATCTTACAACAAAAATACTATGATTGAGATCGCAGATATGCTGTTTGATAATGCAAAGAGTTGTTCTTTCAATTAAGTTGTTCAAAGATTGAACTCCAAAAAGGTTTGTACCTCATTTGAGGAACAGTAGAACTGTCAAAATTAGAAACGTTAGCCCTCTTGGCCAAACTGATCCCAATAAGTTATGCGGGAAGGAGCCACCTAATTTGGAGACCCTTGGGGGTTGCCTCCATTCAACTTGGGATCCTATGTCTAAAAGTATGAGGTCTTATTGCAATGTTGCTTACCTCCATTACTATAGTTGGTCAGAAATAGGGAAGAAATTAACTGTTAGTTATTGCTGAGGTATGATTGGTGGAATGCTCAGCTGCATAAGCAGTTTCTTTCAATTTTATCTTGTCCCAGTTCACTGTCACCAGTGAGGCAGAGAGTTGCAAAATAGACCCTGGAGAGAAAAGCTTCATGTTTTTCAAAGTTGTCATCATTGGAAGATTTTTATATAATTTCCCCCATCCACCATTCTCCTTTGTTCTCATCTCCACTTCTGAAGGCAGCCACTTATCCTGGGATTTAAGGACTTATTCCAGGGAGCCAAACTTGCAGGAAGAATAAGTAGGAGAATCCAGTCACACGTTGTAGCCCTAACTCCAATCCAGCTGCCTTAGCAGCTTGGAATTACTTCTATAGTTCAATTGGTAATTGTCTCTCAACTCAAATCCCTTCTGATCGCAGGTACTTTATCCACGTGGCCAATATTCTTGTGTCAGTCTAGACAGTGAATGCCAGCAGGTTCAGGAGGAGGAGCTGAAACACAGCCACTGGGTTCAGTTGTAGGGGTCACATTGGTGCTTCATTTCAGGTGATTAATTTGGCACAGGTCAGGGATCAAACTTGAGATGTTTCTGGTCTGAATGATGCAGCACGCATCACCTGTTGCAGTCGTCCACTGAGCTATCAGGAGGGCAACAAAAATAATTTTACGTTAGTTTTGATGTTTTCAGTTGGTTGTGCAACCTTTTCAGCAAAGTAATTCAATAATTCATAAACTAAAAGTAATCTAAAAAAACATTTCAATGTGGAGAATGTTGATAGAAAAATAGGAGCAGGAGTAGGCCATTCGGCCCTTCGAGCCTGTTCTGCCATTCAATACGATCATGACTGATCATCCAAACTCTGTATCCTGTTCCTGCTTTCTCCCCGTATCCCTTGATCCCATTAGCCCTAAGAACTATATCTAACTCTTTCTTGAATATGTTTAATGATTTGGCCTCAACTGCGTTGTGTGGTAGAGAATTCCGCAGGTTCACCACTCTCTGGGTGAAGAAATCTCTCCTCATCTCAGTCCTAAATGGCTTACCCCTTACCCTTAGACTGTGACCCCTGGTCCTGGACTCCCCCACCATCAGGAACATCCTTCCTGCATCTAGTCTGTCCAGTCCTGTTAGAATTTTGTCGGTTTCTGTGAGATCCCCTCTCATTCTTCTAAACTCTAGTGAATACAAGCCTAATCGACCCAATCTCTCTTCATATGTCAGTTCTGCCATCCCAGGAATCAGTCTGGTGAACCTTCGCTGCACTCCCTCCATAGCAAGAACATCCTTTCTTCAACCAAAACTGCATACAATACCCAAGGTGTGGTCTCACCAAGGCCTTGTATAATTGCAGCAAGACATCCCTGCTCCTGTACTTGAATCCTCTCGCTATGAAGGCCAACATACCATTTGCCTTCTTAACTGCCTGCTGCAGCTGCATGCTTACTTTCAGTGACTGGTGCACAAGGACACCCAGGTCTCGTTGCACCTCCTCCCCCTTTCCCAATCTATCACCGTTCAGATAATCTGCCTTCCAGTTTTTGCCACCAAAGTGGATAACCTCACATTTATCCATATTATACTGCATCTGCCATGTATTTGCCCACTCACTCAACCTGTCCAAATCACACTGGAGCTTCTTTGCATCCTCCTCACAGCTCACACTCCCACCCAACTTTGTGTTGTCTGCAAACTTGGATATATTACATTTAATTCCTCATCTATATCATTAATATATATTGTGAATAGCTGGGGTCCTAGCACTGATCCCTGCGGTACCCTACTAGTCACTGCCTGCCACTCGGAAAAAGATCCGTTTATTTCTACTCTTTGTTTCCTGTCTGCCAACCAGTTCTCTATCCATGTCAGTACCTTACCCCCAATCCCATGTGCTTTAATTTTGCATGCTAATCTCTTATGTGGGACCTTATCGAAAGCCTTCGGAAAGTCCAAATACACCACATCCACTGGTTCTCCCTTACTATTCTACTAGTTACATCCTCAAAAAATTCTAGAAGATTTGGCAAGCCTTTCGTAAATCCATGTTGACTTTGTCCGATCCTGTCACTATTTTCCAAGTGCTCTGCTATTACATCTTTTATAATGGGCTCTCGCGTTTTCCCCACTTCTGATGTCAGGCTAACTGGTCTATAATTCCCTGTTTTCTCTCTACCTCCTCTTTTAAATAGTGGGGCTACATTAGCTACCCTCCAATCCAATGGAACTGTTCCAGAGTCTATAGAATTTTGAAAAATGACCAGCAATGCATCTACTATTTCTAGGGTCACTTCCTTAAGTACTCTGGGATGTAGATTATCAGGCCCTGGGGATTTATCAGCCTTCAATCCTGCTAATTTCCCTAACACCATTTCCCTACTAATAGTGATTTCATATAGTTCCTCCTTCTCACTAGACCCGATGTTCCCCAACATTTCTGGGAGGGAATTTGTGTCCTCCTTTGTGAAGACAGAACCAAAGTATATATTTAATTGGTCTGCCATTTCTTTGTTCCCCATTATAAATTCCCCCGTTTCTGACTGTAAGGGACCCACATTTGTCTTCACATATCTATAGAAGCTTTTACAGTCAGTTTTTATGTTCTCTGCAAGCTTACTCTCATACTCTACTTTCCCCTTCTTAATCAATCCCTTTGTCCTCCTTTGCTGAATTCTAAACTGCTCCCAATCCTCAGATTTGCTGCTTGTTCTGCTTGGATCTAATACTATCCCTAATGTCTTTTGTAAGTCACAGTTGAGCCACCCTTCCTGTTTTATTTTTGTGCCAGACAGGAATGAACAATTGTTGTAATTCATCCATGCACTCTTTAATTGCTAGCCATTGCCTATACACTGTCAACCCTTTAAGTGACGTTCCCCAATCCATCATAGTCAACTCATGCCTCAAACCTTCATAGTTTCCTTTATTTAGATTCAGGACCCTAGTCTTGGAATCAACTCTCTCACTCTCCATCTTAATGAAGAATTCTATCATGTTATGATCACTCTTCCCCCAAGGGACCCCACACAACAAGATTGTTAACTAATCATTTCTCATTACACAATACCCAGTCGAGGATGGCCTATTCTCTAGTTGGTTCCTCAACGTATTGGTCCAAAAAGCCATCACGTACACACTCCAGGATTTCCTCCTCTACAGTATTATTGCTAATTTGTTTACCCAATCTATATGTAGATTAAATTCACCCATAATTATAGTTGTACCCTTATTGTATGCGTCTCTAATTTCCTGTTTAATGCCATCCTCTACATCACCACTGCTGTTTGGGGGTCTATATACAACCCCACCAATGTTTTCTGCCCCTGTTGTGTCTGAGCCAGAAGGTTGTAGGTTCACCACGTATTTAAGCATGGAGGGCTAGCACTTCAGTGCAGTGCTGAAGCAGTGGTGTCTTTCAGATAAGACATTAAAATAAGACCATGACTGACACCTACTTAGGTGTCACTATTTGAAGAACAGGGATTTCTCCTCATGTTCCGGCCAACATTCTTTCCTCAACCAACACCAGAGGCAAGTTATTTGGTTGTACATACATCCATTTACATAGTCATAGAACCATAGAATAGTTGTAGTACAAAAGGAGACCATTCAACCCTTCAAGTCTGCATCAGCTTTCTGCAAGACCAATTCAGCTAGTCCCAGTCCCCTGCCCTTTCCCTGTAGCCCTCCATTTTTTTAAAATCTCAGGTGCTTATCCAGTTCCCTTTTGAAAGCCACAATTGAATCTGCCTCCAACACATTCTCAGGCAGTGCAGTCCAGATCCTAACATCTTGCTGCATAAATAAATGTTTCCTCATGCCGCTGTTGGTTCTTTTGCCAATCACCTTGAATCTGTGCCCTCTGGTTCTCGATCTTCCGCCAAAGGGAACAGTTTCTCTCTACTGTCAAGGCCCCTCGTGATTTTGAACACTGCTATCAAATCTCCTCTCAAACTTCTCTCCTCTAAGTGAACAAGCCCAGCCTCTCCAATCTATCCTCATAACTGAAGTCCCTCTTTCCTGGAACCATTCTGATAAATCTTTTCTGCACCCTCTCTAAAACGTTCACATCCTCCCTAAAGTTTGGTGCTCAGAACTGGACACAGTACTCTAGTTGAGATTGAACCAGTGCTTTATAAAGGTTCACCTTAACTTCCTTGCTTTTGTACTCAATGCCTTGAGTTGTAAAGTCCAGGATCCCATATGCCTTTATAATCACTTTCTCAACTTGCCCTGCAACCTTCAATGATTTGTGTACATATGCCCCCAGGTCCCTCTGTTTCTGCACCTCCTTTAGAATTGTATCCATTGGTGTATATTGCCTCTCCTCATTTTTCTGACAAAAATGTATCACTTCATTTTTCTCTGCATTAAATTTCATCTGTCTATGTCCTCTTGAAGTCTATCACCATCCTCCTCACAGTTCACAATACCTCCAAATTTTGTGTCATTTTTAGATTTTGAAATTGTGCCCTGCACACCTAAGTCTAAGTCATTAATATATATCAAGAAAAGCAGTGGTCCCTGGGGAACCCCACTGTGTACCTTCCTGCAGTCTGAAAAACAACCGTTCAACACTAATCTTTGTTTCCTGTCACTCAGCCAACTTCGTACCCATGCTGCCACTATGTGCCACTTTCTCAAATGCCTTTTGGAAGTCCATATCCACCATATTAACAGCATTACTCTCATCAACCCTCTCTGCTCCCTCACAAAAAACTCAATCAAATCCTTGCTGACTTTCCTTAATTAGTTTACTTGTGTCCCAGCGACTGTTAATTTTATCTTGGCTTATTGGCTGGAATTTTACATTAGGCGGGAGGCCCTTAATTGGCCTTGGGTGGGACTTGCGCCCCTCTGAAGCAGGACGTCCCACCTCCAAGAGCTGCCGGCCAATCAGCAGGCTAGCAGCTCTCAGTCCCAGCAGCGCCAGCGGAACCAGGGTTGATCTCCCTGCTTGATGGTAATGGTAGAGTGGGGGATATGCCAGGTCATGAGGTTACAGATTGTGGTTGAGTACAATTCTTCTGCTGCTGATGGCCAAAGTGCCTCATGTATGCCCAATTTTAAGTTGCTAGATCTGTTCGATTTACCATGGTGGTAGTGCCACAGAACATAATGGTGGATACCCTCAATGTGAAGAGGGGACTTTGTCTTCACAAGGACTGTGCAGTGCTCACTCCTGCCAATACTGAAATGGACAGATGCATCTGCGACAGGTAGATTGGTGATAACGAGATTAAGTAGGTTTTTCCCTCTTGGTTCCCTCACCACCTACCGCCGACCCAGTCTAGCAGCTATGCCCTTTAGTACTTGGCCAGCTCAGTCAGTAGTGGTGTTACCGAGCCACTCTTGATGATGGACATTGAAGTCATCTACTCAGAGTACATTTTGAGCCCTTGCTACCCTCAATGCTGCTTCCAATTGGTGTTCAACATGGGGAGAAGCACTGATTCATCAGCCGAGCCACAGCTCTCCCAACTTTGGCACAAGCCCCCAGATAAGGAGGACTATGCAGGGTTGACAGGGCTGGGTTTGCCGTTGTCATTTCCGGTGCCTAGGTCAATGCCGGGTGGTCTGTCTGGTTTCATTCCTTTTCTTAGACTTTGTAGCAGTTTGATACAACTGAGTGGCTTGCTAGGCTATTTCAGAGGGCATTTAAGAGTCAATCACATTACTGTGTGTCTGGACCAGGTAAGGACAGCAGATTTCCAACCCTAAAGGACATTCGTAAACCAGATGCGTTTTTACAATAATTGACAATGGTTTCATGGTCACCACTAAACTAGCTTTTTTAATTCCAGATTTATTAATTGAATTCAAATTCCACCATCTGCCTTGTTGCGATTCTAACCCATGTCCCCAAAACATTGGCCTGGGGCTCTAGTCCAGTGACATTACCACTAGGCCTCACCTCCCCCATGTAGTACCCAGTCCTGCCCTCTTTTGAGCCAGTATATCATTATCGCCACCACATCATATTCCCATGTGGCTGTTTTCGCCTGCACTCTCCATGCATTTACATTCATGCACTGTAAACCTGAATTAGATCTTTCTGTATGTCCTCTTATTCTGACCCCACCTAATAACTTACTATTTCTAGTGCTTCCTATCTCTCCCAATCCTTTGTACACCTTGTTTATCCTTCCTAATGCGACATGCTGATCCTATCCCCCTGTCAAGTTAGTTTAAATTCTCCCCAACAGCAGTAGCAAACCATCCCATGAAGACATTGGTCCTGGCCCTCTTGAGGTGCAACCCATCCGTTCTGTACAGGTCTCACCTCCCGCAGAACTGCTCCTAATGTCCCAGGAATCATTAGTGCGTGGCACCGGAAGTAATCCGGAGACTACTACCTTTGAGGTTCTGCTTACTAGTCTCTTTCCTAGCTTCCTAAAATCTGCCTGCAGGACCTCATCCCTCTTTCCACCTATGTCCTCAGTACTGTTATGGACCACGACCTCTGGCTGTTCACTTTTCTCTCTGAGGGCTCAGTGACATCCTTGACCCTGGCACCAGGCAACATACCATCCTGGTTTCACGTCTGCGCTCGCAGAACTGCCTGTCTGTTCCCCTAACTATAGAATCCCCTATCACTATTGCTTTCCCATTCTTCCTCCTGCCTCCTTTTACAGCTGAGCCACATGGTACCGAGATCATGACACTGGCTGCACTTCCCAGAGGAACCATCAGTCTCACCGATATTCCAAATTGAATACTGGTTGGAGAGCGAGATGCACTCGGGGACTCCTGCACTATCTGCCTGGTCATCCTTGACTTCATGGCAGTCACCTGTTGCCTGTCTGCCTGCACACCCTTAAAGAGTGGGATGATCACCTCCAGATATGTGCTATCCATGAGAGAGACTGGCAGCCTTGTGGATGGACTGTGGTGACACCAGCTGCTACTTAAGCTCCAAAACCCAGAACTCAAGCTCCTCCAACTGACAACACTTCCTGTCGATGTGGTTCCGAACACAAGAAACATCCTGGAGGTTACACATGACACAGGATGTGCCTTCCACGGGACTAAGATATTCTGCCATACCACTATTTTTTAAACTAACTAAACTTAACAGAAATAACTAAAGACTTATGAAAGACATTTGAACATACATACAAACAGATGAATTAGGAACAGAAGTAGGCCATTCGGCTCCTCTAGCCTGCTCCGCCATTCAATAGGATCATGGCTGATTTGTGTGTCTTGAATTCCACACTCACTTCTACCCCTGATAACCTTTGAATCCCTTGCTTAACAAGAATCTATCTACCCCTGCCTTAAAATTATTCAATGACCCTGCCTTCACCACCTTCTGAGGCAGAGAATTCCAAAGTCTCACAACCCTCTGAGAGAAAAAATTTCTCCTCATCTCTGTCCTTAAAGGGCGACGCCTAATTTTGAAACACTGCCCCGTAGTTCTGCACTCACCGATAAGAGGAAACATCCTTTCCATATCCACATTGTCAAGACCTTTCAGGATCTTATATACTTCAATCAAGTTTCCCCTCACTGTTCTAAACTCCAGTGAAAACAAGCCCAGTCTGTCCAACCTTTCCTCATAAGACAACCCGCTCATTCCAGGTGTCAATCTAACAAACCTCCTCTGAACCGCCTCCAATGCATTCACATCCTTCCTTAAATAAGGAGACCAAAACTGCACACAATATTCGAGATGTGGTCTCACCAATGCTCTGTATAACTGAAGCGTAACATTCCTTCTTTTATTTTCAATTCCTCTCGTAATAAAGGATAGCATTCCATTAGCCTTCTTTATTACTTGCCGTACCTATATACTAACTTTTTGTGATTCATGCATTAGAACACCTAGATCCCTCTGCACCTCGGAGTTCTGCAGTCGATCTCTGTTTAAGTAGTACTCTGCTTTTTAAATCTTCCTGCCGAAGTGAACAACTTCACATTTTCCCACGTTATACTCCATCTGCCAGATGTTTGCCCATTCACTCAACCTATCTATATCGGTCTGCAAGCTCCTTATATCCTCTTCACAACATATATCTAGTTTATTGATTTAAGAAAGTAATAGTAACAGATTCAGAGCTCTAAGTTTGATGCACCTCCCTACTCTAAATAGCAAAAGTAGAGCAGCAATACTCACCATCCAGCCACCTACCTGTTGTCCTGTGATGCTACTCCTTGACTTTTTGTTGATTTACTCTTCACTTTTGAATCCTGCAATGCTCTGGTCTCTGCTGCCGCCACCACACTACTATCCTGTGACTTCACTCCTTCATTTTTTTGTTGATTTGTTCTCGCAATGCTCTCTCTCTATTTTTCTCTCTTTCTGTCTGCTGCTCCTCTCAGCTCCGCTGTGCTGTACGGCCTCCTGATGTTCTCACAGCGTGTGCTCTCTCTGTGTGCCACTCTTTTTATTTCTGCTGTGCTTTTGGGCCTCCCTCTGTTCTCACAGTGGTCTCGCTCTCTCTCTCCGTCACTCCTTTGATCTCCGCTATGCTGTCAGGCCTCCTGCTTTTTTCACAGTGCTCTCTCTCTCTCTCTCTTGGCTGCTTCTTTGATCTTTGCTGTGAGATTGAACCTCCTGCTGTTTTCACAGTGCTCTCTCTCTGATGCTCCTTTTATCTCTGCTTGCTCTGTTACTGTTTGCATAGCTTTCCTGCAGGCAAATTGGCTGCTGTATTTGCCTATAAAATATGACTGCACTTCAAAAGTAATTCATTGGCTGTAAAACACTTTGGGATGCCCCGGGCTGTTCTTTCTTAAGTCAAGATGAAGATAAAAAGGCAAAAAGTCAAACAAACAATTACAAAACAGCCAAGATATTAAGGGCTTTTGGTTCTGATAAAATGTTATTGACCCGAAACGTTAACTCTGTTTCTCTCTCCACAGATGCTGCCTGACCTGCTGAGTATTTCCAGTATTTCCTGCTTTTATTTAAGATTTTAAGGATATTATTTACTATGATATCAACAAGGGTCACTAATGTCAGTAAGAAGAGTGGTACACCATGTAAGATATTTTTCAAATCCATCTGTAGAACAACAGAGGCCCATTAAGAATCCATGTGCTGTGGTGTTACTTTTCACTTGCTGTGGTCATTTCACCATGGTGTTTCTTTTCACCACACAATAAATTCCTTGACCCCAGGCAATGCAATCATGTATTTCTACTCCCTTCTTTGGCCTCCTTATCTTGAGAGACACTGGGTAAGTGCCTGGAGGTGGTCAGTGGTGTGTGGAGCAGTGCCTGGAGTGGCTATAAAGGCCAATTCTAGAGTGACAGGCTCTTCCACAGGTGCTGCAGAGAAATTTGTTTGTCGGGGCTGTTACACAGTTGGCTCTCCCCTTGCGCCTCTGTCGTTTTTCCTGCCAACTGCTAAGTCTCTTCAACTCGCCACACTTTAGTCCCGCCTTTATGGCTGCCCGCCAGCTCTGGCGAACGCTGGCAACTGACTCCCATGACTTGTGATCAATGTCACAGGATTTCATGTCGCGTTTGCAGACGTCTTTAAAGCGGAGACATGGACGGCCGGTGGGTCTGATACCAGTGGCGAGCTTGCTGTACAATGTGTCTTTGGGGATCCTGCCATCTTCCATGCGGCTCACATGGCCAAGCCATCTCAGGCGCCGCTGACTCAGTAGTGTGTATAAGCTGGGGATGTTGGCCCCCTCGAGGACTTCTGTGTTGGGGATACGGTCCTGCCACCTGATGCCAAGTATTCTCCGGAGGCAGCGAAGATGGAATGAATTGAGACATCGCTCTTGGCTGACATACGTTGTCCAGGCCTCGCTGCCATAGAGCAAGGTACTGAGAACACAGGCTTGATACACTCGGACTTTTGTGTTCCGTGTCAGTGCGCCATTTTCCCACACTTTCTTGGCCAGTCTGGACATAGCAGTGGAAGCCTTTCCCATGCGCTTGTTGATTTCTGCATCTAGAGACAGGTTACTGGTGATAGTTGAGCCTAGGTAGGTGAACTCTTGAACCACTTCCAGAGCGTGGTCGCCAATATTGATGGATGGAGCATTTCTGACCTCCTGCCCCATGATGTTCGTTTTCTCGAGGCTGATGTTTAGGCCAAATTCATTGCAGGCAGCCGCAAACCTGTCGATGAGACTCTGCAGGCACTCTTCAGTGTGAGATGTTAAAGCAGCATAGTCAGCAAAGAGGAGTTCCCTGATGAGGACTTTCCGTACTTTGGACTTCGTTCTTGGACGGGCAAGGTTGAACAACCTGTCCCCTGATCTTGTGTGAAGGAAAATTCCTTCTTCCGAGGACTTGAACGCATGTGAAAGCAGCAGGGAGAAGAAAATCCCAAAAAGTGTGGGTGCGAGAACACAGCCCTGTTTCACGCCACTCAGGATAGGATCACTTATCTATTAATAATCACTTTTCTGAATGCAGTACAGCAAGCAAAAAAGAGAGAATGTCTATTTTTCTTTTCAATCAATGACCAATTCACAAAATTACAAAAATGCATTGGTTTTAAACTTGTGATCCTGAAGAGTGTGAATTTGTTAGCAGGTTATTAATTCTGAAGGAAAAGAGGCAATAATATCCTTTTCTTAAAAGTGAATCGGAATGCACTAATTGGACCTCCGCTGCCATGTGGTGGTGTTTTACAATACTTCATGGATCTTTTTGTTGCCATTTAACTGAAAACTCAAAAAGGAATTTTAGTCATCAGTTATGAAGAACTGTTCAGTACATACATTAGATATTGTTTTAAGCCTGAGCCTCAGTCACAGAAAATTTGGAATAAATAAGTGCACAATGCTCTCAGAACTGTTTAGAAGTCTAGAAATAAATAAATATTTTAAAAGTGAGCAATGTTCACTAACATCTCCCGAGTAAACAAGCGATCAACAGAGAAGGTCTAAACATGAAGAGGATAAGGAGTACCTATTTGGTCATCTCATTGCATTCATATCATAATATATATTCAGAATCAAACTATTTAGAATTCATATTGGAAGATGTGGTAAAAGGAATAAAGAGAAAAAACATGCTACAGTAGTAAAGCAGTTACAGTGAATGTATTTTAATGTTACATCCTGTAACATCTATCAATATACTTTCCAGTTCAGTACTAGGGAATGCTGGACTGTCAGAGATGTCATCTTTTAATAAGATGTTAAACCGAGGTCCCACTGTATTTTGTAGAAGAACTCTCCACAGTGTCCTGGCCAGTATTTAACCCTCAGTCGATATCACTAAAAACATATTATCTGGTCATCATCACAGTGCTTTTGTGGGAGCTTGTTGGGTGCAAATAGGCTTCTGTGTTTTCTACAGTACAGAAGTTCTTTATTGGTTATTAAGTATTGTGGGATATCTTGAGGTCATGAAAAGTCTGACATAAATGTGCTGTGACTGCAGGCACAGCGTCTGGGGTCTGAGCCTAAACACAGTCCCGCTCCTCCCCACCCACTAAAGCCACACATGCGCACCAAATGTTGCAGCCATGCATGTGCTTGGACCCTGCGGCCTGAAGCACATTTCCTTTTTTGCAACCATTTTCTATCAGCTCTCTGCTTGCCTGGAGAAAGTCAGGAAATCAGAGGGAGACCGAAGATCAGAACGGGTAGAGGACAAAAAACCAGAAGGGAGACAGGAGATAGAAAGGGCCAGTGGACAAAAGATCGGAGGGGGTACAGTGTGATCAGAGATTGGTGGGGTGGGACAAGAGATTGGAAGAGGGAGAGGACAAAAGATTGGAGGGGGACAGATGATTGGAGGGGGGACAGGAGTTTGGGGAGGGAGGACAGGGGATCGGGGGGAGAAATGACAAAAGATTGGATGGGGACAGATGATCGTGGGGGGAGGGAGATCGGGGTGAGAGTGACAGGAGATTGGAGGGACAGGAGGGCAGGGGGTACAGGAGATCAGTGGAGATAGAGATTGTGGGTACAGGAGATCATGTGGGGTAAGTAGATCGGAGGGGTGAACAGGAGATCGGAAGGGGGTCAGGAGAGTGGAAGTGCGGCAGGTGATCATGGGGGGAGGCTAACAGGTGAGCGAAGGCGGAGAGAAAAGAGATTGAGGGGGGTACAGGAGATCGGAGAGAACAGGAAATCGGAGGGTTTTATGGGAGATTGGAAGGGTTAAAGGAGTTCAGGGGACCAGGAGACCAAAGGGGATGTTACTGGAGACTGGATGGGGGGCAAGAAATCGGGGATGGAGGGATAGGAGATTGGGGAAGGTGACAGGAGATCAGAGCAGGAGCAGAGTGAGAATAGTGGGGGTGGGAAGGATGTGATCCAGCCTAAAAGTGAAGGCGGATGAGACGGAGAACGTGATCCAGATGGGAAGAGAGATCCCATTTTCACCTCTCTGTTTGACCTGGATCACATTCTTCTCACCACCTCCTTTACACCTGCACCATGTTCTCCCTCTCCTCACTCCCACCACCCTCCCACCACCAGTTCTAGATCATGCTCTTGACCATGAATGGAATGAGTTGATTTCTCAGAATGCCCGGTGCTTGTGCAGCACGTGGCATCTTTGGACTGGGAAAAATCTGGAAGTCAATGACACTGTCACTATTCACTTCATAATGTTAAAGGTGACCCCCCCCCCCCCCCCGCCAACTACCCATCTCCACACTTACTACCCTATAAACCTATTAACAATTGGTGATCTACATACAATGCCCCATCAGTAACTGCATAAATCACTCACTGGGAAGGATTGGAGTAATGGGCTTGTCAGTGGCTTTTTAACTAATCCATCTAGCATCCCACTTTCAGATTTCCCAACCAAATAGAGCGGCAGGCATGATGACGACCTGCACCTGACTGTTGAAGATTCACTATTTAAAGGGACTCTGTGAGGGTCAGCATGGGAAATATCCTACAACTATCAAGAGAGAGCCAGCTACTTGACTGGTGGAGTGTCAATGAGGGAAGGCTGCAGCACAGTTCTCGGATGCATCCCTGGACATCATGATATGGGCTGTAAGGGCACACAGGGAGATTCTGTTTTCAGCAGACATGAGGAAGAAGCCTGCCTTGGAGACCAAGCAGGAGTGCTGGAAGTGGCAGAGAAGGTGAACAGCAGGAATATGGTCCCTCGCTCCTGAATGCAGTGCCTCAAGAGGTTCAATGATCTCATCAGGGCAGGAAAGGTGAGTCACATTCAACCCCTCAGTCTGACTTCCCCAGTCTTCTCCCGTATAACATCTCACCAACACAGCTAGCAGGTGGACCCTTCATCTCTTTCAAGGCACATCCTCACATCCCCCTCTGACCAACCACAATTGACATCCATCCTCATCTTATTGTCATGTCACCCCATCCCCTACAATGACTCTCCACAAATATTGTTCTTCCATCCTCTCAACACATTCCATTCTTCACACTCATAACTTTTTTTTTTCTCTCCTTGCAGGAGAAGAGAACACAGAACATCAAGGAGTGGCAGAGAAGTGGGGTGGCCTTCCAGTCATTTCTACCCTGATCTCTGTAGAGGAGGTCGCACTGGAGATAAGCAGAGCCTCAGCATACATGGCCATTGGAGATGGAGAGATGGAGGTCTCCCAGCTACCTGGCGACAGAATTAGATATCACACAGCCACATGGCACACAATACTCGCTCTTGTTGACTTGATGTCAGCAGGCAATGAAAAATGATGAACTACACAATGAATACTGAGAACCCTTTTACCTTGTCAGTTCTAATGCATGTCTTTCATGTCCCACAGGTCCTGCAAGCAACCCTCAGGAGCTGGTGCCAGAGGAGGATGAAGAGTCCACATAAGGAGGAGCAGCACTGAGGAAGCACCATTACGTGACTAATGCACACCTTCCACCAACTCAGATACACACACTTCGGTGGGGCTTCTAAGACAGGTAGTTGGATTGTCACATGGTGAGGTGCATACATGTGAACAGGAGCAGGTGCTGGAGACAGGGACAGCAGTGGAGAGTCCCTGTCAGATGGCACAGGACACTCCAAACTCTGCTCAGCTAGACATAGATGCTGAGCCTTGGGGGTCATCAATGAAGACTATTCTGGAACAACAACAGAAAATGTGTAAGGTTCTGTCAGCATTTTCAGAGGCACTGGGCACGACTGCAGAGAAATTGGAGGAGTTCATCTCCACCATGAGTGTCATTATGTCTCAGGCATTTTCACTGATGTCTACAGCCATGGAAAAAGTGGATACCTGTATGGAGAATCAAATGCGACAATTGAATGCATGCTGGCCTTGACCAATGGCCTGCACATTTGGTCTGCCAGTTTAAGCAGGATTGAGGAAAGCCTCGTCTTGACTATTCAGCGCCTCACTGAAGTGCAGCAAAGTGATCTCCAGCTCTTGGCTAGGAGGGATGTTCAAGTGAACCATGAGAGGGAAGATGGAGACGGGGGACATGGAAGTGGAGACTCTGCTCAAAGTGTTTCCAATCCTCCCCCTTGCCCATTCCAGTCAGAGTCCCACATGCTACCTCCTGTCCCAGTGGCTGAGGCTTCCCCTCCCATGGTGCAGGTGCGACAGTCTTTGGCGGGGCCCTCACAGGCTCCAAAACCCAGAGGATATCAGCCAAAAACATCTGGGCAGTTGAAGAACGGGAACGAGCAGCCTGCCTCTAGCTCTGCTGAAGCAACAGAGGTAATGCCATGTAGGAGTAATAGGAAAAGGAAGAAAAGGAATTTGTAGTTGCAGAAGGATAATCACTTGTCTGTTTAACACTGTGTTAAATTGTCACTTTTATGTTCAATGTTTCCGAATTATAAACTATATTTCAAAATTCCATTGTCCATTCCTCTCTGCTGTTGCCTGCTGCCTGCCAAGTGGTCTTCTGCCTTGAGGAAAATGGTACAAGAGTAGAAGATGAACAATAGGTGTCAGTGCAACTACTTTGTGCTGAGGTTAGGATGGAGGTGGGGGGCAGGCTGCACACTGGATTCAGCATTGGTATGCCAGATGGCTGCACTGCCTCAGATTAGCTGAAGCATGCCTGAATAGGTCTGTCATGGGTATTTTGGACAGCTAAGTGAGCAGCTGCAGGTACCCTGGCCACATCAGCCTCCACCACCACCTGTTCCTCCTGTTGCTCCTCTTCCTCCTCTGAAGATGGAGAGTGCTTACCACCTTCCTCCTCTGGCGGCTCCAGTCCTCTCTGCTAAGCTGTGTTGTGCGAGGTGCAGTATGCCATTATCATTCTGGACATCCTTGCTGGCGCAGACTGAAGGGTGCCTCCAGATCAGTCCAGGCACTTGAATCGCATCTTCAGCATGCTGATGGCTCACTTGTGCTCATGTGGCTTTGACTGTATCTTTCCTGGGTGTCAGTCATAGGGCTCCTCACAGGTGTCATCAGCATGTCCTTAGAGGGTAGCCCTTGTCTCTGAGGACCCATCCACTGACTCAGCTTGGAAGTGCATATATCTGTGGGAGAGTTGACTGAAGGCATCCTGGCAGGTACCTGGGTATCTTGCACAGACATGCATGATAATCTTTCGGTGGCTGCATACCAGCTGAAAATTAATGGATTAAAATCCCCTTTGATGATGAATACTCATGGTTGACCTGAGGGCACATTGATTGCCACATATGTGCAATCTATGACTCCCTGTACCTGTGAGAATCCAGCCACTGTAGCAAATCTGAGAGCCCTCTTATTTTGATTGGCCTCATCAGTAGTGAAATGGGCGTAAGTGGTGGCCCTGGCAAATATGGCATCTGTCACCTGGGAGATGCAGGTGAGCTAATAAAAACAAGAAATGCTGGAACCACTCAGCAGGTCTGGCAGCATCTGTGGAAAGAGAAGCAGAGTTAACGTTTCGGGTCAGTGACCCTTCGGGAAGCAGAGTTAACGTTTCGGGTCAGTACCCTTCTTCGGGTCACTGACCCGAAATGTTAACTCTGCTTCTCTTTCCACAGATGCTGCCAGACCTGCTGAGTGGTTCCAGCATTTCTTGTTTTTATTTCAGATTTCCAGCATCCGCAGTATTTTGCTTTTATATTAGATGCAGGTGAGCAGCAGATTGTGAAATCCTGCAGCTGTCACCAGTAGATCCCTGGAAGGAGCTGGAGGCAAAGAAATTCACGGCTGTGATGCCTTGGCGGTCACTGGCAATGTGTGCCCACCGGCTGCATTGGAAGGAGGTCTTCTTCCAGGAGGCTGCAAATGTCAGCAACGATCTGATGTGAGAGTCTGAGCCTCCTGACGCAATGTTGCTTAGTCATGTCCGGAAAATTAATCCTCTGCCTGAAAACCCTGTATATTGTCTCCAGCAAGCTGGAGCTCTGCGTTCATCCCCACTGTGGAGTAGCAAGGGGCTGAGGTGAAGACTGCTGCTGCTGGTGCTGCTGGTGGTGCTGGTGCTGGCGCTACTGCTGCTGCCGCTGGTGCTGCTGGTGGTGGTGCTGGCGCTGCTGCTACTGCCGCTGGTGCTGGTATTGCTGCTGCTGGTGGTGGTGCTTCTGCTGCTGGCGCTGCTGTTGGCACTGGCGCTGCTCCTTCTCTTGTTTGTCATCAGATGTTGAGATGCATAAGCTGCTCCCATGCTGCAGTGAAGGTTCACAGCTGGAATTCTTTTTTTATTATTCGTTTGTGAGATGTGAGTATCGCTGGCAAGGCCAGCATTTAATACCAATACCTAATTGCCCTTGAGAAGGTGCTGGTGAGCCACCTTCTTGAACCTCTGCAGTCCATGAGGTGTTGGCACACTCACAGTGCTGTTAGGAAGGGAGTTCCAGGATTTTGACCCAGTGCCAGTGAAGGAATGGCAATATAGTTCCAAGTCAGAATGGTGTGTGACTTGGAGGGGAACTTGCAGGTGGTGGTGTTCCCATGCATCTGCTGCCCTTGTTCTTCTAGGTGGTAGAGGTCACGGGTTTGGAAGGTGCTGTCGCTGGAATCTTGGTGAGAAGTCGATGGTACACACTGCTGCCACTGTGTGCCGGTGGTGGAGGGAGTGAATATTCAAGATGGTGAATGGGGTGCCAATCAAGTAGGCTGCTTTGTCCTGGATGATAACAAGCTTCTTGAGTGTTGTTGGAGCTGCACAAATCCAGGCAAGTAGAGAGTATTCCATCACACTCCTGACTTGTGCCTTGTAGATGGTGGACCAGCTGTGGGGAGTCAGGAGGTGAGTTACTTGCCACAAAATTTCAGCCTCTAACCTGTTGTTTTAGGCACAGTATTCATGTGGTTATAATAAAAGCAAAATACTGCAAATGCTGGAAATCTGAAATAAAAACAAGAAATGCTGGAAATACTCAGCAGGTCTGGCAGCACCTGTGGAGAGAGAAGCAGAGTTAACATTTCAGGTCAGTGACCTTTCATCAGAACTGCTGACAGTTTGCCATGTGGGGCCTTGTCAAAAGTCTTGCTAAAATCCGTGTAAGCTATATCAAATGTGCTACCCTCATCGACACTCCTTGTTACCTCCTCAAAAAATTCGATCAAGTTCTCAGACACAGCTACCAAATCCATGCTGTCCTTGATTAAGCCATGTCTTTCTAAATGATGACTAATACTGTCTGTCAGAAAGTTTTTCCAATAATTTTCCCATTACCAAGCTTAGGCTGACTGGCCTGTAATTACTCTGTCTATCCGTTCCTCCCTTTTTAGATAATGGTACAACATTAGCAGTCCATCAGTCCTCCGGCACTATGCCTGAAGGCAGACGTGGTTGGAAAATGATGGCCAGAGCCTCCCTTGCTTCTCTTAGCAACTTAGAATATATTTCATCTGGGCCTGGCGGTTTATCCACTTTTAAAGATGCTAAACTCCTTAATATTTCCTTTCTCACTATACTTATCCTACTAAGTATTTCACAATCCTCCTCCATAACTATAGTGTCCACATTGGCCCCCTCTTTTGTGAAGACAAAGGCAAAGTATTTCATTAAGAATCGTGCCCACCTCCACACACAGGTTACCTTTTTGGTCTCGAATCACCTCTATTCTTTCTTTAGTTATCCTCTTGCTCTTTATGTATTTATAAAACTTCTTTTGGTTTTCCTTAATTTTACTTGCCTGCATTTTTTCATATACTCTCTTCGCTTTCCTAATTTCCTTTTTGATTTCATCCCTGCTCTTTCTATGCTCCACTAGGCTTTCTGCAGTTTTGAGCTTTCGGTATCTAACATAAGCTTCTGTTTTTTGCCTATCTACCCTGTATGCTCTTTGACATTCGGAAGTCTAGATTTGGGCGTCCCATTCTTTTGCTTTGTGGGAACATATTTGTTCTGAACTCTCTGTATTGCCTCTGTGAATGCCTCCCATTGCTCTGACACTGATTTACCTTCAAGTAACTGTTTCCAGTCTACATTTGCCAAGTCACATCTCAACTTAGTAAAACTGGCCTTTCCCCAATTTAAAACTTTTACTCTTGGTCTATCTTTATCCTTTTCCATAACTACTCTAAATCTGAGAGAATTATGATCACCACCACTAAAATGTTCTCCCAATGATACCCCTTCCAACTGCCCAATTTCATCCCCTAAAACTAAGTGCAGAACTGTCCCTTTTCTTGTGGGTTTGCCACGTACTAGCTAAAAAAAAGTTCTCTGAAAGCATTTTAAGAATTCTGCACCCTCTATACCACTTACATTGATTTTATCCCAGTTAATATCAGGGTAGTTGAAATCCCCTACTGTTACTACCCAATTGTTTCTACACTTCTCAGCAATTTGCCTACATATTTGCTCATTATCTCCCCCTGACTGTTTGAGGGTCTATAATATAATCCCGGCAGTGTGATTGTCCCCTTTTTTGTTCCTCAGTTCAATTTATATGGCCTCATTTTATGCTCTATTTAGCATATTATTCCTACTCACAGCTATGATTGTTTCTTCAACCAATATTGCTACTCCCCCTCCTTTTTTATCCCCCTCTCTATCCTGTCTGTAAACCTTGTAACTAGGAATGTTGAGCTGTCATTTCTGCCTATCTTTAAGCCATGTTTTAGTAATGGATATGATATCATGCTTCCAAATGTCTATCAGTGCCCTCAACTCATCTGCCTTATTCACTAGACTCCTTGCATTGACATATGTACTGCTAATCACTGAACAACTCTTTTGTTGTCCATTTTTTAGTCTTTGTTTCCTCTGTCTTCTATATTTGCTTACTAATTTTCTGCCTTCCATTTCCAGCTTTGCTTCTCTCCCTTCTGAATCTACGGTCCTCACTACCATCCCTCATACCTTTGAATACCTCTATTAAGTTTCCTCTTAATACCTAGAACTGTACTCCAGGGAGAATGCTGTCACTGAGACTGCCCTCAATGCAGCCCAGCCTCTACCAGTCATGGATGAGCTGGACATACAGCCAACCAAATCGGAACTCAGTGATGCCATTGATTCCCTAGCCAGCGGAAAAGCCCCTGGGAAGGACAGCATTACCCCTGAAATAATCAAGAGTGCCAAGCCTGCTATACTCTCAGCACTACATGAACTGCTATGCCTGTGCTGGGACGAGGGAGCAGTACCCCAGGACATGCGCGATGCCAACATCATCACCCTCTATAAAAACAAAGGTGACCGCGGTGACTGCAACAACTACCGTGGAATCTCCCTGCTCAGCATAGTGGGGAAAGTCTTTGCTCGAGTCGCTCTGAACAGGCTCCAGAAGCTGGCCGAGCGCGTCTACCCTGAGGCACAGTGTGGCTTTCGTGCAGAGAGATCGACTATTGACATGCTGTTCTCCCTTCGTCAGATACAGGAGAAATGCCGTGAACAACAGATGCCCCTCTACATTGCTTTCATTGATCTCACCAAAGCCTTTGACCTCGTCAGCAGACGTGGTCTCTTCAGACTACTAGAAAAGATCGGATGTCCACCAAAGCTACTAAGTATCATCACCTCATTCCATGACAATATGAAAGGCACAATTCAACATGGTGGCTCCTCATCAGAGCCCTTTCCTATCCTGAGTGGTGTGAAACAGGGCTGTGTTCTCGCACCCACACTTTTTGGGATTTTCTTCTCCCTGCTGCTTTCACATGCGTTCAAATCCTCTGAAGAAGGAATTTTCCTCCACACAAGATCAGGGGGCAGGTTGTTCAACCTTGCCCGTCTAAGAGCGAAGTCCAAAGTACGGAAAGTCCTCATCAGAGAACTCCTCTTTGCTGACGATGCTGCTTTAACATCTCACACTGAAGAATGCCTGCAGAGTCTCATCGACAGGTTTGCGTCTGCCTGCAATGAATTTGGCCTAGCCATCAGCCTCAAGAAAACGAACATCATGGGGCAGGATGTCAGAAATGCTCCATCCATCAATATTGGCGACCACGCTCTGGAAGTGGTTCAAGAGTTCACCTACCTAGGCTCAACTATCACCAGTAACCTGTCTCTAGATGCAGAAATCAACAAGCGCATGGGTAAGGCTTCCACTGCTATGTCCAGACTGGCCAAGAGAGTGTGGGAAAATGGCGCACTGACACGGAACACAAAAGTCCGAGTGTATCAGGCCTGTGTCCTCAGTACCTTGCTCTACGGCAGCGAGGCCTGGACAACGTATGCCAGCCAAGAGCGACGTCTCAATTCATTCCATCTTCGCTGCCTTCGGAGAATACTTGGCATCAGGTGGCAGGACTATATCTCCAACACAGAAGTCCTTGAAGCGGCCAACACCCCCAGCTTATACACACTACTGAGTCAGCGGCGCTTGAGATGGCTTGGCCATGTGAGCCGCATGGAAGATGGCAGGATCCCCAAAGACACATTGTACAGCGAGCTCGCCACTGGTATCAGACCCACCGGCCGTCCATGTCTCCGTTATAAAGACGTCTGCAAACGCGACATGAAATCGTGTGACATTGATCACAAGTCGTGGGAGTCAGTTGCCAGCATTCGCCAGAGCTGGCGGGCAGCCATAAAGACAGGGCTAAATTGTGGCGAGTCGAAGAGACTTAGTAGTTGGCAGGAAAAAAGACAGAGGCGCAAGGGGAGAGCCAACTGTGCAACAGCCCCAACAAACAAATTTCTCTGCAGCACCTGTGGAAGAGCCTGTCACTCCAGAATTGGCCTTTATAGCCACTCCAGGCGCTGCTTCACAAACCACTGACCACCTCCAGGCGCGTATCCATTGTCTCTCGAGATAAGGAGGCCCAAAAGAAACCTTCTCTGCTCTAAGAACAATCCAGGGTTCTCCAATTTCTCCACATACTGAAAACCCTCATCCATGGTATCTTCCTGGTAAACCTCCTCTCTACTTTCACCAGGGCCTTGTCATCCTTCCTGAAACGTGATGCCGAGAATTATACACAATACTCCAGTTGACGCCTAAACAAGGATTTGTAAAGCTTTAGCATAATTTCTTTGTTTTTGTAATCAATGCTCCTATTTACGAAGTCAAATATCCCATGTGCTTTCTTAACCACCTTATCAGCTTGCCCTGTCACCTTCAAAGATTTGTGCATATGCACCCTCAAATCCCCCTATTCTTGCACCCTCTCAAAATAGTACACTTTTGCTTATACTGTCTCTGCATGTTGTTTCTCCCACTTCACACTTACCTGAATTAAATGCATCTGCCATCTATCTATGCTCCCCTGAAGCCTTCTACTATCCTGTTCACTATTTATTATGTTGCCAAGTTTTGTATCGGCATTAAACTTCAAAATTGTATTCCCTATACACAAGTCCAGGTTATTCATATATAACAAGAAAAGTATTGGTCCTAATACCCACTCTGGGGGTCCCCAGAGCATCCTTCTCTCCAGTAAGAACAACAGCCATTCCCCACTACTCTCTGTCTCCTATCCTTAGCCAATTTCATATCTAAGTTACCACCATTCCTTTAATGCCACATGGTTCTATTTTCTGAAAAAATCTGTTATGAGCTTATTTAATCAAATGCCTTTTGAAAGTACATCTATACAACACTGACTGCACTACCTTCATCAACCCACGCTATTGCTTCATCAGATAACTCAATCAGGTTAATCAGACATAATTTGTTTTTAACAAATCTGTGCTGGCTGCCCCTTATTAAGCCGTGCCTCTCCAAGTGAGAATTAATTTTGTCCTTGTCAACAGTCACTAGTGGTTTCCCCACCACAAACATTAGACTGATTGACCTGTTGTTACTAACTTTATTCCTCTCTCCTCTTTTGCATAATAACATTTGTAATTCTCCAGTCCTCTAGAACCACTCCAATGTTCAAGGAGAATTAGAGATTGTGGTCAGAGCTTAAGCTATCTCCATAAAACTTCCCTCAGCAGCCTAAGATGCATCCCATCTGGACTGGGTGGACTTGTCACTAAACAGTGGAAGCAGTATGATATAGACAGAATAAAGCAATCCCACAACCAATGGATCAAATCTAAGCTCCATAATCCTGCATGGACAATTAAACAAGTAACCAGAGGAGGAGGCTGCATGAACATCCCTATCCTCAACAATGGCAGAGCTGAACACATGAGCTCAGAAGACAAGGCTGATGCATTCACAACTGTCTTCAGCCAGAAGTGTTGAGTAGATGATCCATCTTGGCCTCTTTCTAAAGTCTATTTTCAACCAGCTTCAGCCAGATGTGCCAAGTACATGATCCATCTTGGCCTTCTTCTAAGGTCCATCACCATCGCAGATCCCAGTCTTCAGTCAATTTGATCCACTCCTTGTGTTCTCAAGGAACAGCTGAGATCACTGGATACAGCAAATGCTACTGCTGCCGACAACATCCCAGCCATAGTGCTGAAAACCTGTGCTCTGGAACTAGCCACACCTCTAGCCAATCTGTTCCAGTACAGCTACTGGTATTTACCCGACAAAGTGGAAAATTGTCCAGGTATGTTCAGTCCAATGTTCCCAGTAAGCTGTGCCTTGCCTTGCAACATGGAAGGCACTGCACAGGCCATTCATAAGCTGTCTCCTTTAAGTTACCACGCGTGCATGGCTGTGCAAAAAAATGTAAAGGTACCAGGCATTGAAATGTAGCAAGATCTGAACAACATTCAGTCTTAGGCTGATAAGTGGCAAGTAACATTCGCGTCACACAAGTGCCAAGAAATGAACATTTCTAACAAGAGAGAATCTAAGCACCTCCCCTTAACATTCAATAGTATTACCATCATCAATCCCTCCACCATCAACATCCTGAGGATCACTATTGACCAGAAACTTGGTTTCCAGAAACCAGGCATATAAATACTGTGGCTACCAGAGCACAGGCTGGGTATTCTGTGGCAAGTGACGCAGCTTTTAATTCTCCAATGCCTTTCCACCATCTACAAGGCACATGTCAGGACCGTGATGGAATTTTCCCCACTTGCCTGGATGAATGCAATTCCAACACTTAAGAAGCTTGACACCATCCAGGACAAAACAGCCTGCTTGATTAGCACCCTATCCACAATCTTAAACGTTCACTCCCTCCACCAATGGTGCACAATGGCTGCAGTGTATACCAACTACAAGATGCACTGCAACTCAGCAAGGCTTGTTCAACAGCACCCCCCAACCTGCAATCTCTATTACCTAGAAGGACAAGGGCAGCAGGTACATAGGAGCACACAAGATCCAGGTTTTCCTCTACGTCACATCATCCTGACATGGGCATATATTGCTGTTACTTCCTCGTCACTGGGTCAAAATCCTGCAACTCCCTATCTAATAGTACTATGATAGCGCCTTCACCACACGGACTGGAGTGGTTCAAAAAGGTAGCCCCCTACCACCATTTCAAGGACAACTAGGGATAGGCAATAAATGCTGGCCTTGCCTGCATCCAAGAGAATGATATACATACATGCATGACATTGCATTTATGTGTTATTTGCTCAACTCGACTAGTCCAATTTTCAGAATTTTCAGAATATTTCAGAATTTCAGTATCTGCAGTATTCTACTTTTCACAATAAACAGTCACACTTGTAATCCTTCAGCATAATTTCAGGTTTTTGTAACTATTCTGAAATGTTTAATAGTGCCAAAGAACCTTCATTTTCAGTTTTAGATCTAATCTGGTGGAATGTGTTTTTAGTAACGTATTATAACACAAAACCATGTTCAAAAAACAAAATAATTCATACAATATGGGGGCAATTTTCTGAGATCAGGATGTCCTTGTCAAGCACATTGTAAAATGGCAGGTGCAGTGCCCATGAATCCCCCCAGTAGGGTTAATGGATGGATAATTGTGATTTTCCAGTTTTCATGCCAGCGGGCGAGATTCTCACTTTGCTAAGTAGGACTGCTGTTGGCAATATGTGGTGTCGTCAATTAAACACCAAAAAAATAATTTTTACCTCAGGTTTGCTGAGTCCTAAATGAGACAGCAGTTCACCCATTGCAGCAGTATTTACATAATATACCACAACTTACATAGGTTAAATATTACACACCGAGCTGATCCTGAAAGATACAGCCCTCACAGATATATTTGTTAAACCATTTACCTACCACTTTACAGTAAGCAAATACATTTGTTCTTCCCTCCACAGAACCTCTTATTCCCAGATATCTACATTTTTTGCTATACTTTTTGAAGCCTTTGCTTAGGTTGTCTCATGATCCATCAGCACTTTGATTTTACAATTCTCGCCCTCATGTTGAAGTCCATTCAATGGCCTCACCCCTTTCTATTTGAATTCCAGCACTGTGCGTTCTCTGAAATCAATAGTGTTAGCTTTGTTTTTCTCTTCCCTTCCTTTAAATCATCCTCTGTTTTTTCAGTCATTTATATGATAATTAATTTCTTTTCTCCCATTTAGTGAATTTATAGATCTTGTTGAAACTGTCTTTAGAATGGTACTAAAAACAGAAAGTGCTGGAAATACTCAGCAGGTCAGGCAGCATATGTGGAGAGAGAAGCAGAGTTAACGTTTCAGGTCTGTGGTCCTTTGGTGTTTTGGGTCCGGGGGGTGGATTGGGAGGCGGGGCGGCACTTAATCGGGCACCCTGTGCCCAACTGCCATGCCCCCGCCCTGGGGCACGGAAAGGCCAGCAGCTATCGCTAGGCAGCCTTTCCCGTCCCCAGCACACCTGCTTGCCACAGGTAAAATACCCATGGAGGTGGGTGAGGGCCCTTAAGTGGCTGTTAAGTGACCACTTAAGGGTCTTGATTGGCCTCGGGCAGGCGGGTCATTTCCCACCCCCCGCCCCCCCGCCTGACCTCCATAAACTTGTCCAGAGGCGGAATCGGGGCGGGTAGACCGCCCGGAGTCTGCTGCTCAATTTTACGCCGCTCCCACGCTACCATCCGACCCGCTGGGGCGGCGTAAAATTCCGGCCATGGTCTACTTGGCCCACCTCACTACCCAGCAACCAAATCCAGCAATGCCTCCTTTCTAGTTGGACCAAAAACATACTGATCAAGGAAAGAAAGTTCTCCTGAATACATTTTAGAAATTCCTTCCCCTCCTTACCCTTTACTCTAAGATTAACCCAATTGATATTTGGGTAATTAAAGTCCTCCACTATCACCACTCTATAGTTCTTGCACATCACTGTGATTTCTCTGCAGATTTGCTCTTCTATCTCTCTCTCACTATTTGAAGGCCTATAGAATACCCCCAGTAGCGCGATCATACCTTTTTTGCTTCTCAACGCTAACCAAATGGATTCTGTCTTTGCCCCCTCAAAGACATCCTCCCTTTCGAAAACTACAATGTCTTCCCTAATCAGTACTGCCAACCCACCTCCCTTTTTCCCTTCTACATCTTTTCTGAACACTTTGTACCTTGAATAATAAGCGCCCAGTCCATTTTTAACATTTTGAAACCATGTTTCCATTATTGCCACTACATCATATTCCCATATGTCTTTTTGTGCTTGTAGCTCACCAACCTTATTCACCACACTTTGTGCATATACAAACATGCATTGTAAATTTGACTTTATATTCCTTGTAGTCCTTCTTAATCTGCTCCTATTTAATATGGTACTACTTCCTTCTCTACTACTATCCAACACTCTCACTCCTATGTGCACCTTATTCCTCTTTTCTACTCCTATATGCTGGTACCCATCCCTCTGCCAACTTAGGTTAAACCCTCCCCAACCACACTCGTGAACTTCCCCATGAGGACATTGGTTCCAGGCCTGTTGAGGTGCAATCAATCCCTTTTGATTAGGTGCCTCCTGCCCCAGAACTGGCCCCAATGTCCCAAGAATCTGAAGCCCTCCCTCCTGCACCATGCCTCAAGCCATGCATTGATCTTCCCTATTTCTACTCTCACTAGCGTGTGGCACTGGGAATAATCCAGAGACTTCGAACTTCGAGATCCCACTTTTTAACTTCCTTCCTAGCTCCTGAAAATCTGACTGTAGGACCTCAATACCTGCTCTATGTCGTTGGTACTGATGTGTACCATAACTTCTGGTTCATTCCCTTCCCCCGAAGATATTTTGCACCCTCTTCCTGATGTCCTTTACCCTGGCACCAGGGAGGCAACACACCATGCGGTTCTCATGATGACAGTTACAGAAATGCGTGTCTGTCCGCCTAACTATGGAATCTCCTTTAACAACTGCATTTCTACTCTTTGCTGTTCCCCCCCTGTGCCATGGTCTGGACTGCACTCCTTCAAGGTGCCGTCACTGCCATCAGTCTCCAAAGCTGAGTACCGATTTGAGAGTGGCACACACCCCAAAGACTCCTGCACCTCCTGTCCCTTACTAGTCTTCCAGATGGCCACCCACCTACTATCTTGAACTTTCACTGCCTTTGGGGTGACCACCTCCTGGAATGTATGATCCAGGAAAGAGTCATCCTCCTTGATACGCTGCAGTGACTCCAGCTGCCCCTCAAGCTCAGAAATCCTGAGCTCAAGCTCAAGCAGCTGAAGGCACTTCCTATACACACGGTAGAGGAAAGCTACAAAAACATGTTAAGCATTTCCTTGCTAATTTCTAGCCTATAGTTTGGAAAAGTCTAAGCATTTTAAAAATTATTCACTCACAGGATGTAGATGATGCTGGCAAGGCCACATTTATTGCCTATCCCTAGGTTTTCAGACAAGGCCTTATTCTTGAAGCCTTACAGTCCTTGTGGTGATGGTACTCCCACAAAATAAACAATAGTTATTTATAGATATACAATGATAAAGTCTAGTAAAGAGCGTTAATGCATACACAAACATGACCCAAAAAGTGTTGCCTATATCCCTGCCTTGAAGTAAATTGTCTGATGCTAGTTATCACAGAGGCTTTGATGAAGACAGTAACACTAGTCCCAGGCCATATTCGTATTGCTTTCTCTTGCTACCTGTGTGCACATAAATGGTGCATACATAGAAAACACAGCTGTAGTTCTGGAATTGCTTGGCATTGCTGGTAAGCTGAACTTTCAGATTAGCTTTTTTTCTCTTTTCTACAACTGCCAGCTTCTGGTTTTCAAAATGTGCCACTCCTTTGAAAAGGGGAGCACATCAACCTGTCCAGTTCATGGCACATTTCAAAATCTCCGTTGGCACAGTTGATCATATTCTGCATGAGAAGGTCCTTGAATTGTTTGTTTACATTTTCCCTCTTTGAGTCATCTGTTTTGGAAGCTGATCCACCTCCACTTACACCATATGGCTGATCCCACAAAGTTGCACTCTGATGAGCATCGCATTAATGCTTATGCCAAAATGTCAGTGCTAGGTACTTTGTAATACCATCTGACATTCATAATCACTTGAACTGTTATATGTCAGCCTTGGCCCAATGGTAGTACACTTGCTTCTGAGCTAGTAGGTTGTGGGTTCAAGCTTCACTCTAGTGACTTCAGACACTAAGCTGACACTGTGGTACTTAGGGCGCGCTTCACTGTTTGAGGTTCTGTTTTTCAGATGAGACATTAAACCAATGCCCTGTCTGCTCTCTCATGTGGATGCAAAAGATCCCATGTTACTATTTGAAGAAGAGAAGGATCGTTCTCCTGGTGTGCTGGCCAACCTTTATCCCTCGACCAACATTACTAAAGCATTTATCTCACTGTTCTTTGTGAGACCTTGCTCTGTACAAATTACGCTGCAGCATGTCCTTGTATTGCACCAGTGACTATACTTCAAAAATACATCGATGATTAGGAAACACGTTAGGACATTGTGAGGTGGTTGAAAGGTGCTGAATAGACACAAGTTCCTTTTTTCAATTAAGTTTTTGATATGCTTTCTTAAGCAGGTGGAAGACTTACAGTTGTACAAAACAATGGCTGCTTGATATACTTTGAGCTTGGCTTGTATCAAGAACTCACTTCCTTTGATGCCTGAGGGATGCAACTGGCAACCTTTTGGCTGAACGTGCTATAGTTTGTGATGACGCTGCTCAGGTGTGCAAGCGATTTGATCATGTTTAGTTTAGTTTAGTTTAGAGATACAGCACTGAAACAGGCCCTTCGGCCCACCGAGTCTGTGCCGACCATCAACCACCCATTTATACTAACCCTATACTAATTCCATATTCCTACCACATTCCCACCTGTCCCGATATTTCCCTACCACCTACCTATACTAGGGGCAATTTATAATGGCCAATTTACCTATCAACCTGCAAGTCTTTGGCATGTGGGAGGAAACCGGAGCACCCGGAGGAAACCCACGCAGACACAGGGAGAACTTGCAAACTCCACACAGGCAGTACCCAGAATTGAACCTGGGTTGCTGGAGCTGTGAGGCTGCGGTGCTAACCACTGCGCCACTGTGCCGCCCCAACTGGGTTCTGTTAATGATGGCTTTTGGCAGAACATGTAGGTGATGACTTTTTGTGGTTCATACAGTTTTGACAATTTTGGTTGATGCATAACCCTGTTTCTTTGATTATTAGGCTGTAACTGGTCAACTGAACTGGAGGTTTCCCTCCATGAGTACTTTGAGAGCACACTACAAACATGCTAACTCATAGACTATTTCCAACCTCATTTTGGTGTTCACATGACATTGACTGCAGTTGAATATTTGGTGGGAGGAGTTGTATGATTGCTTTAAGAGTGATGTCCCTTTAAGAACTCAGTATGCTAATAAGCTAAATACCAGGATGTAGTCATGTGTGTACAAGCCATGGTCACTCTGCACTGCAACACCCTGAACATAGGTTCTGTATTAATTTGCTCTGTATTGTATATATTAGTTTTAGCTGTTAATAAACCTTCTAGAGATCTTCAAGAAACTGGAATCCATGTACCTCATTGTGTTGTTTAAGATAACACAAAGAAATGCATGATCTGGTGGCAGCAGTGGGATACAGTGATGATTGCTTGAATACCATCGGGTGAAACAGCAAACAAGATTTAAAAGCAGTACCAGAAGTCAGAAGTTCCCGTAGTACAGAAAACAGAAGAAAATACGGCTTGCTTACTCTACAAATTGTGAGTATATTTGAGCTGGGCAAGTCCGGGCAAGCAGCCAGCTGAGCCAGGAGTCCTACGCTGAACAAAGAAAAAGCTCGCCAAAATTCAAAGAAAAAAAAGAGTGGGCTGTACCTGGGAACAGCACAGAGTCAATAGAATAAGTTTTAAACCAAGTTTTCAGTTACAAGTAGAAAAGTCATCATAAGTACAGTGCTGAAGGCACACACAGAGCTAACCAAAATGAAATATAAAGCAGAAAGCATAGCAGATACATTGCTGGAGGTGCATACAGAGTATCTTTATAGCAACTGGATGACTGAAACATCCTTGCATATCCATAGTGTCCGAAAAAGGCAAAAGAGCAGCAGAAGGATGGATATCAAATTTCCCAGCATGAACTGGAAGGCCATTGATATCCTATCTGAGTTCAAACTTTTTAAACAAAGAATGCAGTTATGCTTCATAGACCAAGCTGTTGCAGAACCAAAGAAGCAGGCGGTGAAAATACTGATAGCAGCTGGAAATGAGGGGTTATACAGAATCAATACCTCTGGCCTATCTGAAGAGGACCAGAAAGATCCCACAAAGATATGCAAAGTGCTAGAAAATCATCTCCAGGTAAGAGTGAATTTTAGAATTCATTGCCTGGAATTGATGTCCTACAGGCAACAGCCACAGGAATCAATAGATCA
Source organism: Heterodontus francisci (assembly GCF_036365525.1). Lineage (NCBI taxonomy): Eukaryota > Metazoa > Chordata > Chondrichthyes > Heterodontiformes > Heterodontidae > Heterodontus > Heterodontus francisci. The sequence continues at coordinate 51,146,051 of NC_090383.1, forward strand.
ATTCGTCAGCAGATATCGTAGTAAGGGCAACAAATGTGATTTTTCAGAAACTGAGCTGTTGGAGTGAATAATGGAGCCGGTGATAGTCTCAATACCTATTGAAGCATTTCAAAAAGATCTCTTGGGGAAAAGGAAAGGTCACAGCATTGATGTACTGCTAAAAGATGGCAGGAAATACGAAGCCATTGCAGCTGGACAACAGCATCTGCAAGTACTAGGTGAAGCTCACAGTATCGGCATGGTAACCGGGTCACAAAAAGCAAGCAAGCTGTGTGGTAAGTGTGGTTTGTCCCACTCACTGCGAAATTGTGCTGCATTTCTAGATCTGTGCAAGGCACTCAGTGCAAAAGGACACTGGACCCGCCTATGCAAGGAATCTGGCTCCAAAGACACAGCCAGAAGTCACAATAGGACACAAACAAACAGAAGACAGGCGCAGCAGCATGGCAACAGCAGCAAGCACAGTGTCAAAGCCCTGTGTAAATGCAAGCCAATACATGATGTCCACAGCATGATAGACCTGAGACAAGACTCAGAGTGAAGTGATTCTCAGCCAGAAGATGAGCAGGCGTTTCACAATGTGAGCCTGACACATTGCGTTGATGAAGTCAAACAACTGGAAGCGTTTGCTGCTATTTTCCTTCATGTGCCCAAAGAAAGTTGGCAAACACACACTTGGGACTAAGATTGACACGGGAGCTAGTGCAGATATCCTACCAGTCCGAATCCTGAACAATATGTACCGTGGTCATTGGAAATTAATAATACAACCGACAACTGCAAAGTTAACTGTGTACAATGGGTCACCTATCCCTTGCACTGGCACATCAACAATGCATGCAGCTATGGCAAGTCAGCATGGAAACCACAAATATTTTACCTGGTAGACACGAGTGGACCAACAGTGGCAAGACTACCAGCGTGTACAGACCTCAACATTGTGACTATACACGCGATCACTTGTTACAGCAGAAGAGACAAAGGGTACCACATTACCCTACATCTAACGGTCGTAACGAGCGAATGTTTCGCACAGTTAAATCACTTATTCTGAAGTGTAGGACAACGAAACAAGCTTTTAGTGTTGCCATGTTACACCTCAGTGTTACACCTATGGATATGGACTTACTGTCACCAGCAGAGATCATGTTTGGCAGACATGTGGGAATGATTCTGCCAAGCCATCATCTGTCCAAGTTCTCTGAGATACAGGAGATACTGCTCCAAAAACAAGGGAGAATGAAGATTGTGCATGACCGACATGCAGGGGTGGAACGACCTCAGCTATACGTCGGACAAAAGGTCAGGGTCATACACCCCACAATAAGAACATGGTTACCCGCAGAGGCATCCAAAGTATGCAGTGAGCCTAGGTCTTAGGAGGTTACAACATCGAATGGAGCAGTGTTGAGGAGGAACCGAAGCCAATTAAGAGAAGTGTGCAATACCCTAATTGCGCAGAGGGGACTCGAAAGAACACACTCCAATGGGGGTGTGACGGAACAACAGGACAACAACCAACACATTGACATCATGTCTGCAAACTAAGAACAGCCAAGGGTGAAATCCACATCCCCAGAAGGTTATACCGTAACAAGATCTGGAAGAGTTGTCAAACCACCGAAACAATATATGTACTCTTAAGCTTCTGCACTTGCAAATTTCGCAATCTCTATCTTTCTTCTTGCAAATTTTATAATCTCTATCCCTAACAGATGCGAGTTCTGTTAGACCACAATCCCCATTATGTAAGTAAAGGCCCCAAATAAATTGAGTGCCAAGATGAATCCCTGCCTGATACTATTTGAGGTGGAGTAGTCTTAGAATTTGGCACTATTGATGGTCAAATTTTGTTGACTGGGTGAGCTTAGATAGCACCTCAAGAGGCACTTTTGATGGTGCTATAAGTCTCAGTCATCAGGTACAAATCTTTATTCTACTCCTGGCATTTCTCCCATGCCAGGCATGCCACAAAAACCATGTTGATCAACCATCACTTCGCACAGCTGAGTCCCAGATAGAACAAAGTGTGTCACATTGATGAGTTGTCAGTTCAGAAGAAATTCTGTTAGAATCTTGCCAGTAACTGATAAAACAACGATTCTGTGATAACTTCCAGATTCAGCAAAAACCTGCATTTATATAGCACATTTAACATAGTGCAAATTTTGTGTTTTTTCTATCTAACAGACAAAAGACTTATTTTACACAGATTGTACTATTTTAGACTCCATTTCCAGTGCCACTGCTCAGACATAAGATGGGAAATACTCAAGATAGGGAGAAAATCCAGCCCTTAGCTGAAAACTACTTTTCCATCAGCCCAAATGGCTGTAAATTGCACTCTGGATTTGTACTATATCTATGCCTTGTCACTGTTTTTTTTCATTCATTGGCAAAAATCTATTTATGAGTGGACTCTGTTCCCTCAAAAGTCCAAGAAGTGATTGTTTTTTTTTGCTAGAGATGATTTATCAAACATTGTTAACTCAAATGGGTACTTACCCCGGATGAGTTACATGCATCCATATTTCTACTGTAAATATAGAAGCATATGTGCCTAAGCAATTTAGGAATGTACAGGATGAGAATAATCCATTGAAGTCCCTCTAGTCAGTCTCAAATTTTGAAAATCATCATGCATTATGTTGTCTCTCACATCTGCTCATTACATTGCCTGCTATAAGTAATGCATATTACAACTCATACTCAGGAAAGACTGAACAAGCTGAGACTCTTTACTCTTGAAAAGAGAAGACTGAGGGGTGCTGATAGAGGTCTTTAAATGTAGATAGGATATACATACAGAAGATGTTTCCCCTGCAGTGCAGACCAAAATTAGGGGCCATAAATATATTAATAAATCAAAGTCATTAATAAATCCAATGTGGAATTCATGAAAAAAATTCTTTACTCAGAGTGGTGAGAATGTTCGACTCACTAATTCTATGTAATACTTGTTTTTTTGCTTATTTGTACCTTCTGAGAAAATTGATGAATTATAGATGGATTTGAATCAGAAGAATTTACCCTTATTTCTGCCCTTGTACATGGTGGGTTGGGGTAGGAGGGGAGGGGGGAGGTACACTGTAGTCAAGGTTACTATAAAGTTGGTGAAATTTTAGATTTTTTAAAAGTGATAAAGGTAACAATTTAACATAAAAGCCACAGTAATAAATAAATCCCTCAGTGGGTGAGTGTTCCAGTAACTCTTGTGGTAGTATATTGCACTTCCAATCTGATAGTTCTAGCATGACTGGACACTCAGTATTAACTAAGCCGCATGGGGTGAGCTCTGACACCACACAGCTTAGCTGACAGATGCACCTCTTCCCGAATGTAACTAAATACTGTCAGCAATCCAATGCTACAACACGTTGGACAATCATAATGGTACCCATGAGGGTTTCTGCAGTCAAACTCATCTTCCCCCCTCCCACTAAGTTGGGGAATAGTGTGGTGATCTGGGAGCTACAAAATGAAGGTAGAATGGAAAAAGTCACTACAGGAAAAGTATATTTTTTAAATGGTGTTCTTCGATATGGCTGGTATTATTTTGTTAGTTGCGTGATTCTGCATAGAAATGTATGGCAGGCAGCCCAGACAGTAACAATTAAGTGCAATGTAAACATCATCACAAGAATACCAGGAACAGAACTATTAACAAAAGTAGTACCATCTGTATAGAAGTTATGCAAAAATCTGTCTGAAGCAACAGTAAAAACATCGTGCGAGATTTTAGTAAATGTTACAAATCACTGATTTAAAAAAAAAACTAGAACAAAATTTTGATTTTACTATGTAGTTTCATATTGCCCTCTGGCAATGTAAGAAAATTGGAAAATATACATAACAGATAATGAGGACTGGGCTTTCAATCCTGTTCTTACGTAAACCATCATCTTCGAGCTCCTTTTTAAAGAGTTAACTGCTGTTGGAATCCAGCAGCTGATGATGGAGGTTGTTTTACCAATATAGAAGGCTGAACTCTCACCTTAAGTTTTACCAGTTCTCAGCTGGGTTCTCTGGTGGAGCACCATAGGGCAGCTGATTACTCCATTTTGTGGACATCCTACAAAATATGTATTTTTCACTTTTTACTCTAATGTTCTCTTCTAAATAGGATGGTGGGAGAATGTGGACTGTAAATATTCCACCACCATTGTTAATGTTATCATGTAGCTGGCCAGTAGGAAGTGCAGTTAGTTAATGTGAGGATTTCCATCTAACAGACCAGTCAAGCACAGGCAAAATTAATCAAACTGTGCAAGAAAGTTAGAAACAGGCCTTCAACTGAAAATGCCCTCTTTGAGAGTCAAGCACTGAATTGCTCCAACTACAAGCATCTTCCAAAATATGTAAATTTACTACCATCTAACAAGAGAAACAAACAATAATCTGTCAGTGCCCAGTGATGATAATCAAGGGCTTCATGTTGTAAGTTGTATTTTCTTGTAAGCGAGCATCCTAATAAGTTGTGAACATGAAGAATATATGAGTGGAAAGGTTGCCTGGTTTAGTGTCAATGCCAGTCAGCCTTTTGTTCCTAAATATTGATAACTGGCCCCTATATAAGAGGTGGAAGTGTGAAAATAGCTATTGACAATAGAAAACAGCATACGTTGTTCTGCAAAACTCAGTTTCTCATTAAAGCATTTCAAAGATTCCCTCTCAGTAGTTGTACATGCAGACACCCACAATACAATTCAGATCTCTGGTACGGGCTATGTGTACATAACCTGCAATAAACAGACATCAATCAGATGAGTTTTGAAAAGTAAACATACTATCTGAATATTATTGTTTTGGCATTATGCTCTCAGAAAAATGTTAACCCTGAATTTGTGGAATAAGTTTAATTTAAACAACCAGTACAATTATATACTTGAAAAGGAAAAGCTTGCAGGGCTAGGAGGAAAGGGCAGAAGAGTAAGACCAACTGATAGCTCTTTCAAAGAGCCAGCACAGACATGGTGGGCCAAATGGCCACCTTCTCTGCTATATGTTTCTATCAATTATTGCAAATAGTGCTATTAGAGTTAATCATAAATTTTGGTAAAAATGACTGAGAATCTGTTCTCCTGATGGCTCAGTGCTTTTCTTCAAAGTATTTATTATTTTCTCCTTTTATTTGTGATCTGTCTGTGCCACATGACATCCTCAAATGAGAGGACATCCAACTGCAAGTTATCTGTCAATGCAGATCTGTCACCAACTGCTAGATCACACAACAGTGAGCCAGCGCGACTCCCTTTTCAATTTTCCCGATTGCTTCCATGTGACATGTCTCACAGCAACTTTACTGATCAGGATTTTCAATGTATGAGAGGGCCTGGGATGAGCTTTTAATTTTTTTAAAATCTTCCCTGATGGCTCAATTCATTGAAGGCCTGAGTTGCACAGATCAGAAGATTCAATCTTCTGTTTAATCTTAGATATCTGATCTCAACTGGGGTTAGGGTAAGGGTGTTACAATTGGCCTTAGCATCCCTATCATCAGTAGGGTGTCATGGGAAGCTGGTGCTGCCCCAAAGCAAGGAGAACTGAGAGACTCACCCTTGTTCTCAAGTATCCTTGAAGGTAGCAGGAATCTAAGGGCAGGCCATTCACTGGACACTCCTGCACAAAGTCACTAATTCTCAGGAAAATGAAATGGGAAGTAGGGAACACCATGCCACACCTCATTTACATGGTTGTGATAGGCTTACAGATGCAGGCTTAGCTACAGAACCTTCAACCCCTTCACCCACTTCCGTAAGGAAGTCACTGAAATTCTGGGATAAAACAAAAGGTGAAGACATCCAGCAAAACAGATCTCTGACATTTTCATCTGGGGAATGGGCATGCACCACAGGAAAGGGTTGGTAAATTCTAACCTCGTGTGGATGAAAGTTGAACCATAACAGGATCTGGCTTGTCTGTGGTGCTCCCCTAGTTGAATTTTCAGAACTTACTGACAAGGCTTACACATGGAGTGTGGCCACTTGGGCAAGGCATCAGAAAACAACTAGCATCTGTGGAGGCTGAGAATTCTCATGAAAGGTCAGCGACCTGAAAGGTTAACTCTGTTGCTCTCTCCATTTATGCTGCCAGACCTGCTGAGTATTTCCAGCACTTTCAATTTTTATTTCAGGAAGAGGATGCATTGTACAGATGTCAGGTTGATAATATAAATGAGAACCAGGCTGACTATAGAAAGTTCAAAGGGGGAAGTGGAAAAAAAATAAGAGAGGCAAAGAGAGAGTATGAAAAGAGACTGGGAGCTAATATAAAAAGGAATCCAAAAGTTTTCTATAGGCATATAGATAGTAAAAGGGTAGTAAGAGGCGGGAGGGGCGTTGATTAAGGACCAAAATGGGGATGTATACATGGAGTCAGAGGGCATGCTTGAGGTACTAAATTAATACTTTGCATCTGTATTTACCAAGGAAGAAGATGCTACTGAAATCATAGTGAAAGAGGAGATAGTTGAGACACTGGATGGGCCAACAATTGATAAAGAGGAAATATTTGGAAGGCTGGCTGCACTTAAAGCTGCTAAGTCATCAGTACTGGATGGGATGCATCCAAGGATACTGAGGGAAGTGAGGGAGGAAATTGCAGAGGCATTGGCAATAATCTTCTAATCCTCCTTAGATACGGGGCTGGTGCTAGAGGACTGGACCATTGCAAATGTTAAACCTTTGTTCAAAAAAGAGTGTAAAGATAAATCCAGCAACTAATTATGTGTAGATTAATTAAGGAAAGCTATCACGGATTTGTTAAAGACAAATCATGTTTAACTAACTTGACTGATGAGGCAACAGGAAAGGCTCATGAGGTAATGAGTTGATATGGTGTACATGGACTTCCAAAAGGCATTTGATAAAATGCCACATTGTCAGCTTGCCAGCAAAATTGAAGCTTGTGGAATAAAAGGGACAGTGGTAGCATGGATATGAAGTTGGCTGAGTAACAGGAGACAGGGAGTCGTGGTGAATGGTTGTTTTTTGGACTGGAGGAAGGTAGACAGTGGGGATCCCCAGGGATTGATGCTCGGAGCTCTGCTTTTCTTCATATACATTAAAGACATCGACTTGTGTGTATAGGGCACAATTTCAAAATTTGCAGATGGCACAAAAATTGGAAGTATTGCGAACTGTGAGGAGGATGGTGATCGACTTCAAGAGGACACAGATAGGCTGATAGAATGGGCAGACACATGGCAGAGGAATTTAATGCAGAGAAATGTGAAGTGATATGGTTTGGTAGGAAGAATAAGGAGGCAATATAAAATAAAGGATGGAATTCCAAAGGGTGTGCAGGAACAGAGACCTAGGGGTATATGTGCACAAATCATTGAAGGTAGCAGAGGAGGTTGAGAAGGCGGTTAATAAACAGGATCCTGGGATTTATATAGGGGAAGCGGTGGCATTGTCACTAGACTAGTAACCCAGAGACCTAGGGTATTGCTCTGGGGGCATGGGTTCAAACCCCACCATAGCAGAAGGTGGAATATTAATTCAATTAATAAATCTGGAATTAAAAGCTAGTCTAATGATAGCCATGAAACCATCTGGTTCCCTAATGTCCTTTAGGGAAGGATATCTGCTGTCCTTACCTGGTCTGGCTTACAAGTGACTCCAGACCCACAGCAATGTGGTTGATTCTTACATGCCCTCTGAAATGGCCTAGCAAGCCACTCAGTTGTATCAAACCACTACCAAGTCAATAAAATATGAAACAAGACGGACCACCCGACATCGACCTTGGCACTGGAAATGACAACGGCAAACCCAGCCCTGTTGACCCTGCAAAGTCCTCATTACTAATATCTGGGGGCTGTGCCAAAGGTGGGAGAGCTGTTCCACAGACTAGTCAAGCAACACCCTGACATAGTCATACTCACCGAATCATACCTTACCCTGACACCACCATCACCATCCCCGGGTATGTCCTGTCCCACCGGCAGGACAGACCCAGTAGCGGTGGTGGCACAGTGGTACACAGTCGGGAGGGAGTTGCCCTGGGAGTCCTCAACATTGACTCCCGTCCCCATGACGTCTCACGTTATCAGTTCAAACATGAGCAAGGAAACCTCCTGCTGATTACCATCTACCGCACCCACCCCCAGCTGATGAATCAATACTCCTCCATGTTTAACACTACCTGGAGGAAGCACTGAGGGTGGCAAGGGTGCAGAATGTGCAGAAAGGGCGGCACAGTGGCGCAGTGGTTAGCACCGCAGCCTCACAGCTCCAGGGACCCGGGTTCAATTCTGGGTACTGCCTGTGTGGAGTTTGCAAGTTCTCCCTGTGTCTGTGTGGGTTTCCTCCGGGTGCTCCGGTTTCCTCCCACATGCCAAAGACTTGCAGGTTGATAGGTAAATTGGCTATTATAAATTGCCCCTAGTATAGGTAGGTGGTAGGGAAATATAGGGATAGATGGGGATGTGATAGGAATATGGAATTAGTGTAGGATTAGCATAAATGGGTGGTTGATGATCGGCACAGACTCGGTGGGCCGAAGGGCCTGTTTCAGTGCTGTATCTCTAAATAAAAATAAAAAATGTACTCTGGGTGGGGGAACTTCAATGTCCGTCACCAAGAGTGGCTCGGTAGCACCACTACTGGCAGAGTCCTAAAGGACATAGATGCTAGACTGGGTCTGCGGCAGGTGTGAGGGAACCAACAAGAGGGAAAAACATACTTGACCTTGTCCTCACCCATCTGCCTGCCGCAGATGTATCTGTCCATGACAGTATTGGTAGGAGTGACCACCACCCAGTCCTTGTGGAGACAAAGTCCCCTCTTCACATTGAGGATCCCCTCCATCATGTTGTGTGGCACGACCACTGTGCTAAATGGGATAGATTTAGAACAGATCTAGCAAAGCAGAACTTGGCATCTATGAGGCGCTGTGGGCCATCAGCAGCAGCAGCAGAATTGTGTTCGACCACAATCTGTAACCTCATGGCCCGGCATATCCCCCACTCTACCATTACCATCAAGCCAGGGGATCAATCCTTATTCAATGAAGAGGGCAGGAGGGCATGTCAGGAACAGCACAGGCATACCTCAAAATGAGGTGTCAACCTGGTGAAGCTACAACCCAGAACTACTTGCATATCGAACAGCGTAAGCAGCATGTGATAGACAGAACTAAGCGATCCCACAACCAACGGATCAGATCCAAGCTCTGCGGTCCTGCCACATCCAATTATGAATGGTGGTGGACAATTAAACAACTGACAGGAGGAGGTGGCTCCACAAATATCCCCATCCTTAATGATGGGGGTGCCCAGCACATCAGTGCAAAAGATAAGACTGAAGCATTCGCAATACTCCTCAAGAAACGACTGAAGGCACTGGATACTGACAACATTCCGGCAATAGTACTGAAGACTTGTGCTCCAGAGCTTGCCATGCCCCTAGCCAAGCTGTTCCAGTACAGCTACAACTCTCGCATCTACCTGGCAATGTGGAAAATTGTCCAGCTATGTCCTGTACACAAAAAGCAGGACCAATCCAACCCAGCCAACTACCACCCCATCCGTCTACTCTGAATCATCAGTAAAGTGATGGAAGGCGTCATCGACAGTGCTATCAAGTGGCATTTGCTTAGCAATAACTTGCTTGGTGTCACTCAGTTTGGGTTCCGCCAGGGCAACTCAGCTCCTGACCTCATTACAGCCTTGGTTCAAACATAGACAAAAGAGCTGAACTCAAGAGGTGAGGTGAGAGTGACTGCCCTTGACATTAAGGCAGCATTTGACTGAGTATGGCATCAAGGAGCCCTAGCAAAACTGGAGTCAATGGGAATCAGGGGGGAAACTCTCTGCTGGTTGGAGTCGTACCTAGCGTAAAGGAAAATGATTGCGGTTGTTGGACATCAATCATCTCAGTTCCAGGACATCACTGCAGAAGTTCCTCAGGGTAGTGTCCTAGGCCCAACCATCAATAATGCTGCTTCATCAATAATCTTCCTTCGATCATAAGGTCAGAAGTGAGGATGTTCGCACAATGTTCAGCACCATTTGCGACTCCTCAGATACTGAAGCAGTGCAGAAATGCAGCAAGACCTGGACAATATCCAGGCTTGAGCTGATAAGTGGCAAGTAACAGTCATGCCACACAAAGTGCCAGGCAATGACCATCTCCAACAAGACAGAATCTAACCATCTCCCCAGGACAGTCAATGGCATTACGATCACTGAATCCCCACTATCAAAATCCTGGGGGTTACTATTGTCCAGAAACTGGAATATCCATATAAATACTGTGGCTACAAGAACAGGTCAGAAGCTAGGAATCCTGCAGCAAGTAACTCACCTCCTGACTCCCCAAAGCCTGTACACCATCTACAAGGCACAAGTCAGGAGTGTGATGGCATACTCTTCACTTGCCTGGATGTGTGTGCAGCTCCAACAACACTCAAGAAGCTCAACACCATCCAGGACAAAGCAGCCGACTTGATTGGCACCCCATCCACAAACATGCACTCCCAGCACCACCGATGCACAGTGACTGCAGTGTGTACCATCCACAAGATGCACTGCAGCAACACACCAAGTCTCCTTCGACAGCACCTTCCAAACCTGCGACCTCTACCACCTAGAAGGACAAGGGCAGCTGTTGCATGGGAACACCACCACCTGCAAGTTCCCCTCCAAGCCACACACCATCCTGACTTGGAATTATATTGCTGTTACTTCACTGTCGCTGGGTCAAAATCCTGGAACACACTTCCTGACAGCACTGTGGGTGTACCTACCCCATATGGACTGCAGTGGTTCAAGAAGGCAGCTCACCACCAGCTTCTCAAGGGCAATTAGGGATGGGCAATAAATGCTGGCCTTGTCAGCAATGCCCATATCTCATGAACAAATAAAAAAAAACTATTGAAGGTGGCAGGGCCGCTTGAGATATCTGTTAAAAAGACATATGGGATCCTGGGTTTTATAAATAGAGGCATGAAGTACAATTGCAAGTAATGATGAACCTTTGTAAAACACTGGTTCAGCCTCAACTGGAGTATTGTGTCCAATTCTGGACACCGCACTTTGGAAGAATGTGAAGGCTTTGGAGAGAGTGCAAAAAAGATTTGAGAATGGTTCCAGGGATGAGGGACTTCAGTTACATGGATAGATTGGAGAAGCTGGAGCTGCTCTCCTTCGAGAAGTGAAGGCTGAGAGGTGGCTTGATAGAGTGTTCAAACTCCTGAGGGGTCTAGACAGAGTAGATAGACAGAAACTGTTCCTATTGTTGGAAGGGTTGAGAACCAGAGGGCAGTGATATAAGATGAATGGCAAAAGAACCAACCGCAACACGAGGAAAAACATTTTGACACAATGAGTGGTTAGGATCTAGAATGCACTGCTTGAGAATGTGGTTCAGGCAGATTCATTTGTAGCTTTCAAAAGGGAATTGTATAAGCAACTAAAGGGAAAGAGTTTGCAGGGCTACAGGAAAAGGGTTGGGGAGTGGGACTAGCCAATTTGCTGTTGCAGAGAGCAGGCATGGGCACCACAGGCCAAATGGCTTCCTTCTATGCTGTAATCATTCATGATTCTATAGGTCATCCCTTTCAAGAGAAAAGAAATCCAGGCTGTTCATCCTTTCTTGATAGGCATAACCTTGCAGTTCTTGTACCAGCCTTGTAAATCTTTTTTGCATCCTCTCAAGTGCCTATATATCCCTTTTTTAAAAATGGTGACCAGAACTGTCTCCAAGTGTGATCTAACCTAGGTTCGTACAAATATAGTAAAACTTCTCTACTTTTTAATTCAAACCATCTAGAAATAAAATGTAGTGCTCGGCTTGCATTTGTTATGGCCTTATTAATTTTCATCCCAATTTTTAGTGATTTGTGCATTTGTACTCCCAAATCCTTTTGCTCCTCTACCTCATTTAGATTTTTTATTTTCCAAGCCTGGAGGTAGTTTTAGAGTTAGAGAGGGACAAGATCATGGAATATTTGAACATGAGGATGAGAATTTTAAAATGGATGCCTTGGTGGACTGAGAATAAAGTTAGGTCAGAGAGCACAAGTGAATGGCACTTGCTGTGGTCTAGGATACAAGCAGCAGAATTTTGGATGAGCTCCAGTTAATGGAGGGTGGCAGATGTGAGCTTGGCCAGGAAAGCATTGGAATAGTTAAAACTGGAGGTAACAAAAGCATTGCTGAAATATTCAGAAACATATGGGCTGAGGCAGGAGAAGAGCTGGGCATTTTTGTGATGGAGAGAATGTAGGATTGGAAGGCCAGGCCAGGGCCAAATAGTATGCAGAGGTTGGTTTAGCCTGAAACTACGGCCAGGGAGATGGAAATGGTGGCAGGATTCAATGACAATGGCTTTGGACTTCTCAGTGTTTAACTGGAGGAAATATCAACACATTCAGACTGGATGCCAAACATTCAGACTGGATGCCAAACAAGCAGCATGACAAATCAAAGACAGTGGAGGGGTTGAGAGGTGACGTGAGCTGGAGCTGAGTGTCATCATCATACATGTGGAACCGGACCTTGTGTCTTCAGATGATGTCGGCAAGGTACAGCATGTAGAGTCATAGAGTCATTATGTCACAGAAGGAGGCCATTTGCCCCATTAAGTCCATGCCAGCTCTCTGTAGAGAAATCCAGTCAGTCACATTCCCCTGCGCAATCCCCATAGCCCGACCAGTTTATTTCTCTCAAGTGCCTATCCAATTTCCTTTCAAAATCATTGATTATCTTCGCTTCCACCATGCTCATAAGTAGCGAGTACCACTCGCTGCGTAGCAAAAGTTCTACTGCACATTCCCCCTGCATCTCTTGCCCAAATCTGTGTCCCCTAGTCCCTGTACCATCAGCTAATGGGAACAGCTTTTATTTGTCTACCTTGTCTAAACCTAATCATGTACATCTCTATCAAATCTTCCCTTAACCTTTTTTGCTCCAAGGAGAACAACCCCAGCTTCTCCAACCTAACCTTGTAACTAAAATCCTGCATCCCTGGAATCATTCAGGTAACTCTCCTCTGCACCCTCACAAGGACCCTCACATTCCTAAAGTGTGGCGACCAGAACTGGACACAATACTCTATTTATGGCCTAACCAGAGCTTTATAAAGGTTTAGCATAACTTCCCTGCTTTTGTACTCAGTGCCTCTATTTATGAAGTCCAAGATCCCATATGCTTTTCTAACTACTCTTTCAATATGTCCTGCCACCATTAAAGATCTATGCACAGGTCCCTCTGTCCCTGTGCACTCTTAAGAACTGTGCTATTAAGTCTATATTGCCTCTCCCTATCCTTTCTGCCAAAATGCAACACCTCACACTTCTCTACACTAAATTCCATCTCCCACTTGTCTGCGCATTCTGCTGGCTTATCTATGTCCTGCTGCAGTCGATTGGTATTATCCTCACTGTTTGACACACCTCCAAGTCTGGTATCATAGGCAAATTTTGAAATTTAACTCTGTATTCCAATATCCAAGTTATTTATACACATCAAAAAAGTAATGGTCCCAGTACTGAGCCTTGGGGAACACCACTGTTTACTTTCCTCCAATCTGAAAAACAACCATTTACCATGAATCGCTGTTTTCATCCTTAAGCCATTTTTTATCCAAGCTGACACTGATTCCATGAGCCTCAATTTTATTATGTGCCTTTTATGTGGGTATTTTGTCAAACACTTTCTTTAAATCCATATAGACAACTTCACTGCATTCCTTTCATCAATCTTCTCTGTTACTTCATCAAAGAATTCAATTAGATTAGTCAAGCACAATCTATCTTTCACAAATCTGTGCTGGCTCTCCTTAATTAACTCAAACTTCTCCAAACCCCTGTTGATTTTTTTTCCCCGAGTATTGTTTCTAAAACCATACCCACCACTGATATTATGGTTACTAGAAATGTCCTTACACCCTTTCTTGAATTACACTCCCCAATCCTCTGGCACCTCACTCATATCAAAGGAAGATTGGAAGATTATGGTAAGCCCTTCTGCTATCCCCACCCCAACTTCTTTTCGCAATCTTGGATGCAAGCCATCTGGACCAGGCGACTTAGCCACTCTCAGCACAGTCAGCCTTTCCAGTACATAGATGAGGAATAAGAGAGCCAAGGGTAAATGCTTGGGGCACTGCAGAGGAAATGGTGTGGGGGTGGGAACAGAAGTCACTGTAGGAGATAGCTGATCAAGAGTATACTATGATCCGAGTAAGTTTAAAAATACTGTTTGTAATAAATGAAACTGTAATTTAAATGCAAAGCTCCACTAATTAAGAAGATATACCAGCCTGTCTCCACCTCAGCTGAAAGTGCAGGGGGAGCACCACATAGGAGCATCCGTAACAGAGTTAAGAAAAGCACCTAGCTGCACTTGAGGGTCACGGATAATTTACTTATCTGGATGTTAAATTTTCTTTCCAGTGTGCACCTCAATAAATTTTTCACTCAATGTTCCTGCTTCTCATTATAATTCTTGGTGCCCGGTATGATCACATCTATACCCTTTCTCCCTCAAGGGGCTGGAAGCGGTGGACTAAGCCAAGTCTATGAGCTCCTCAGCCTTGCCACTATGTGATGTGCACCTGGGTGATGCTCAGCCAAATGAAGGAGGTGACAGCAGAGCTGATTCAAGTTTAGTTTAGTTTTAGTTTAGAGATACAGCACTGAAACAGGCCCTTCGGCCCACCGAGTCTGTGCCGACCATCAACCACCCATTTATACTAATGCTACACTAATCCCATATTCCTACCACATCCCCACCTGTCCCTATATTTCCCTACTACCTAACTACACTAGGGGCAATTGCTAATGGCCAATTTACCTATCAACCTGCAAGTCTTTGGCATGTGGGAGGAAACCGGAGCACCCGGAGGAAACCCACGCAAACACAGGGAGAACTTGCAAACTCCACACAGGCAGTACCCAGAATTGAACCCGGGTCACTGGAGCTGTGAGGCTGCGGTGCTAACCACTGCACCACTGTGCCGCCCAAGATAAGGCTTTATTCAAATCTTTCTGAAAGGGCACAAGGATCTCAGGAAACATCTCTGTATGAGGGTGGTGCCTTGCCTGTGGTCCAAGGGGTTCCTCTTCTTGCATTGCCTGGTCAGCTGGCTCCTCTACATCCTCACTGTTGGAGGAGGCATTGCAATCACTGATGTCCTCATTGTTCAAAGCCTCCCCCTCTGCAGTGCTAGATTGCACAGTACACAACAGACGGTACTCGAGTCCCTCGCTGGGGCGTACTGAAGGGCTCTACTGGATCGATCAAGATACCTTAATAACATCTTCAGATGGTCGCTTGGATTGATCTGTGGCAGGTGTTGTACCTCTCCTCTGCATCCGTGCGTGGGGTCCTCACAGGCGTGAGTAGCCATGTCTTTAGTGGGTAAACTTGTCTACCAGAATTCATCCTTGAAGGCTTATGGGGGTCCGAAAAAGCTGTGGCACCTGGGACTGGTGAAGTACATAGGTGTCATTGCTGCTTTCCGGGAACCTTGCACACACCTGTAGGGTCCTCTTTCAGTGGTCACAGACTAGTTGAAAATTTGGCAATTGGAAACCCTTCCTGTTGATGAAGGCACTGGCTGGTCCGGGGGAGCCTTGATGGCCACATGCGTGCAGTCAATGACACCTTGCAGCTGGGGGAATCCAGCGATGGACCCAAACCCAATGGTCCTCTCCACCTGACTCTCCATATCAGTGCGGTATTACATATAGTCACCGGCCCTCTTGAACATGGCATTGGTCATTTCTTTGATGTACCAAAGGGCTGCAGACTGGGAAATCTCACACATGCCCCCAGTGGATTTCTGGAAGGAGCTGGAGGCGTTGAAGCTGAATGCCATGTTGATCATTAGCGTCACTGGGGGCATTGGGTGTCCACTAATCCCCTTGGGTCTCAGCTTGTCTTGCAGCATGGCGCAGAGATCACTAACAGCCTCTGGAGAGCTGCAGTATTTGCAGACACTGCTGCTTGGACATTTGCAGAAGGTTCAGTGTCAGGTGGTAGACTCTCAACTGGGGATTGTCTCTTCTGTGCACACGTGGCTGTTGACATGCCCCTCTGCCCCCTTCTGTGCCGGGACCACCCTGAGGCTGGCCCTCTTGATGTTTGTGACGTTGGTGATGTGCCCCCACCAGAGCCTGCACCTACCTCCCTCTGAGCTGCCCCTCTTCTTCAACTGGGTCATGAGGCCTCTGAATCCTAGGTCTTTCAACAAGCTGAATCCCTCACCATCGCCCCATCCCCCCACCCCAATGTGCCCGAGTCCTCACTTCCAGGCAGGTGCCATTGCCCCTATGTAACCCTGACCACAGCCTGCTCACCCCACTTCTGCTGACATCTGCCACTGTCCTTTGCACATAGTATTTCCTGCCACCACATGGTGGCTTTTCCAATGGCTTTGTTGGACAGCCAGTACTTATCCCCCACTTCCTTGCTGTCCCCCGCCTCACTGGTGCCTCATTTCACTCTGGTCCCTGTGCACTGCTGATAAAATTGATATGTCCCATAAAATTATAGTTAATTAGCCTTTTAAATACCTCAATTTGTGGCCTGCCACCTAAAAGTCTGTCCTCCATGGTTCCCACTACTGGTAAAATTCGGATGCGATGTCATGATGTCGGACTTCTGTCCAAACGCGGTCCACTCTGATTTTATGCCCCTCTCTGCCTCAGATCTCGTACTTAGTGGGCCAGTAAAATTCCAGCCAACGTTTCAGGTCGATGACCTTTCATCTGAACTATCTTTCTGATGAAAGGCCATTGAAGCGAAAGGCTAACTCTTTTATTCTCCACAGATATATACACAGCTCTTGTTTGTAGGTAATACAAAATGCACCGAATGCTTTTTCTGGATAAGGTGGTGTAAATTTATTTAGCATATGAGAGTTCTGAGCATTAAATATGTTATAACATCATCAGTGGTTTTAATCGTGTCAAAGACCTTAAGAACAAAGCTGAAGTGGCTTTTGGCAGTTATCTGACCCTCAGATCGAATTAAACCTTCTTACAAATTCCCAGTCATACTTTAGTATTTTTATAATATTTGTAATTTTCCCACTGCTTTATTAAATCTTCTTCATTTTGAATTTTTCATCCAAGCTCATGCCTTGTATTAGCACTAATTTCTCTCATTCTTAGCAATTTTTGCTGCTCACGCAGTGACATGAAGAGGATTTTAAACAGTTCAATATAAAAAAAAGTGTATTCCCCATTCTGTGCATATTGTAAGTTTGAAATGAGGTCAGATTCTAAATAATTCTGATTTTGTGGCTTCTTCTGGATTGGTTTTCAGATTTTTTTAGTCAGCTCTAATATGGGTAGACTCCCAGTTTGTTTATTCTCAATATACTCTGAATTATCCTCAGGGCACTGGCTCACAACAACTGAATAAGTCATGTTCAATTTTATTACATGGAATTCCATGATATTTAGCAGTGTTTTGAGAATTGCATTCTGTGGGAACAGAAAACCAGTGGCCTCAATTATAAATGCAAAAGGCCAGCTATTTCCAGTAATTAGAGCCATTGGCTTATTGCACTGAATAATCAAACTCTTTTTATTACATGAGCTTCGAGAATCTTTACCAATGTTTTGAGATCACAATCAGCAATTTAATCCGTACACCAGCCAGTGGTTTGATATGTTCTGTGGATGAAGGCAATTACCCCATGTGGCTACATTACAAATTAAGTCTACAGTGTCGTTTAAACTGGTTTGACATTACCCTTAGAGCGATACTTGCATCACTGGTTCCCAACGCACAGATTGCCTGCAGACAATCCCAATGTTAACTTACTGGATTCACAAAGACTGGGACCTCCTAGCTGGTCTTAGTGAATCTGGTGAGTTTACTTTGGGGTAGCTGCTGACTGCGTGACAGCTGTGCATCTGGAACTGGTAGTGTCAGTATACTAAGATGAATGCAAAGACAGCTTCAATGTTGGCCCTGAGGTGACCACAACTTCACTGGACTGAAGTTTCACTTTATCTACTGGTTGTCATTCTGCCAGTTTATGCATAGCAATACATTTTTCACAACTCATCTCTCAATAGGCATCAAAATCCAGGACGGAATCTTACCAACTTAGTCCCTGCCACAACAGCGGGACCATTTTCGGGTTTGGAACCCAACTCCCTGAACAGCACGCCTGACTGTTGCTCAGAATAAACCAATTGTCATCCCACCTCCGGGCACCCTGATTAATTGGGGGGGAGGAGTAGGATGACATGCCCATTCTGTCAAAGGAAAGATTTTTAATTAAAGGGACCACAGAATGGGTAAGAAAAGCTCACAAGCACTTGGATTTTTCAGGCTTCAGCAGCCACAGGAATGGAGGCCTGGGAAGGCTGCTCCCCATGTCTCTCACTCTTACCTGGAGGTCCTGCTAAGAGATCTGAGAGGCTGCAGTGAGGTGAGCTCTCAAAAGGACGGGATGAAGAGGACAACCTCTTCAACCAAGCAGACATGGATGGAAGTGACTGAGGAAGTCAGCAGCAGAAATGTGGTCCCTCCAACCTGGAGACAGTGCACCAAGAGAATCCAGGACCTCAGGAGGGCATGACAGTTGAGTTGCATAACACTTTAAGGTGCCAAGACCCACTCTCCGACTTGGCCATCATTTTCCTACACAGAACCCCTCAGGTCAACACACCTTGCAGCTCCACTCACTCCTCTCTCTCCAGGCACTTCACATCCCCAGCTTAGCAGCCAACACTCACCCTCACCCTCAGTTTAATGGCCTCTCACACCCATGGTTCACAGTCACCCTCCACAAATACTGTCTGTTCCACCACTGCACACAATCCATTACAAACACGCACATATCCCTACTTTCTCTCCCTGCAGAAGACAGCACACAACTTGGAAAGAAGTAGAGAGGCAGGGGTGGCCCTCCAGTGACAGGTACCTTGTCAGTTACTGTCAATGTGTGCCCACCTGCTCTACTGTATAGTTTCAGGGGGCTGCAAATGCCAGCAGCTACCTGCCGTGAAAGCCTAAGCCTCCTGAGTCACTGGTATTCAGACATGTTGAGAGAGCTAATTCTCTGCCTATAGACTTCCTTCCAGGATCTCGGTGTCCATCCCATCTGCCCTGTGGAGGGGTATGTGGCTGAGAAGGCAGCTGCTGCTGCTGCTGGCGTTGCTCCTGCTGCTGCTGGAGCTGTTGGTGGTGGTGTGGCCTCACATTTGAGTCAGCAGAGGTGGAAGATGGAGCTGCATAAGCTGCTCCCATGCAATGTTGAAGGCAGCCGGGGAGTGTCGCTGCAGTTGACTGAAATGTTAGACAGGTGAAGTGCCTTCCAAGAAGTTGGCAATCACCTGTTAAGCAGTGAAAGCACTCTTTGAGAGAAGAAGTGCTTTGAACAGCAGTCTCTCAATGGCTGTGGCTGAAGCTCTTGAGTGTAACTGATCAAAGCCTTCCCAGCTTGTCAGTTGCACTGAAGAAACTCTTCCCTCTGTGCAGTCACCTTGGTGACCCTGGCAAGTTGCTGACAGGTTGGGAAACATGTTCAATGGCTGGGAAATTCAGGATTCAGGGATAAAGGACCTCATAACTGGCATCTTAACAACCTCAAATTACTTACCCGGCAGATCCAAGGAGGTTCTCCGCCCTACTTCGATTCCGCCCGGGGAAAGTCAGAAGAGGGTGGGATCATGTTGGGATCCCGAGCTGACATCAATTTCTGGGAGCTCCCCACCCCGCTCCTCCCCGAACCTGCCTCCAATAACCTTGAAAAATTATGCCTTGAGTCTGATTGTTACATATCTCTAGAGCCCTAAGAACGTCTACAATATGTGATCTTTCTTTGGCTTCCAAGAGACACAGTGGCAGAAAGAACCTTTGACAACATAATCTCCTGAGAAAAATGCAATTCAGAGATGCAATTAAATTTGAGGCATAAATCATAGAATGGAGCTTAAGGTATAGAAATATTGCCATTATATGCATCAGTGCAAATATTTCCCAGGTGGGTATTGATGTGAAGTAGTCATATAACATGAGACTGTTTTTTTTATTCTGCATGGTTGGAGAGTTAACTGCATAGTAGAGTATCATGCAGTAAGTACTGACAACAAGTCTGGCCATTCAAAGTTAGTTAATCCCCCTATCCATCTGGAGAGATTTTTTTATTTGTTCATGGGATGTGGGCATCTCTGGTAAGGCCAGCATTTATTACCCATCCCTAATTGCCCTTGAGAAGGTGTGGTGAGCTGCTTTCCTGAACCACTGCAGTGCATGTGGTGTAGGTACACCCAAAGTACTGTTAGGAAGGGGAGTTACAGGACTTTGAACCAGTGACAGTGAAGGAACGGTGATAAAGTTCCAAGTCAGGATGGTGTGCGACTTGGAGGAGATCTTGCAGGTGGTGGTGTTCCCATGTGTCTGCTGCCCTTGTCCTTCTACATGGTAGAGGTTGCGAATTTTGAAGGTGCTGTCGAAGGAGGCTTGGCGAGTTGCTGCAGTGCATCTTGTAGATGGTACACACCACTGCCACTGTGCGCCAATGGTGGAGGGAGTGACTGTTGAAGATGGTGGATGGGGTGCCAATCAAGCAGCCTACTTTGTCCTGGATGGCGTTGAGCTTCTTGAGTATTGTGAGAACTGACTCTTCCAGGCAAATGGAGAGTATTTCATCAAACTCCTGACTTAGTGCCTTGTGGATGGGGAACAGGCTTTGGGGATTCAGGGGGTGAGTTACTCGCCACAGAATTCCCAGCCTCTGACCTGCTCTTGTAGCCACAGTATTTATATGGCTACCCCAGTGAAATTTATGGTCAATGGTAACCCCTAGGATGTTGATGGGGGATTCAGCAATGGTAATGCCATTAAATGCCAAGGGAGACAGTTCAATTCTCTCTTGTTGAAGATGATCATTGCCTGGCACTTATGTGGCACGAATGTTACTTGCCACTTATCAGCCCAAGCCTGAATGTTGTCCAGGTCTTGCTGCATGCGGGCACGGACTGTTTCAGTATCTGAGGAGTTGCAAATTCTACTGAACACTGTGCAATCAACAGTGAACATCCCCATTTCTGACCTTATATTGGAGGGAAGGCCATTGATGAAACAGCTGAAGATTGGTGGGCCTAGGACACTGCCCTGAGGAACTCCTGCAGCGATGTCCTGGTGCTGAGATGATTGGCTTCCATCAACCACAACCATATTCCTTTCTACTAGGTGTGACTCCAATATGTGCAGATCTTTCCCCTGATTATCATTGACTTTAATTTTGCTAGGGCTCCTTGATGCCTAACTCAGTCAAATGCTGCCTAGATTTCAAGGGCAGTCACTCTCATCTCACCTCTAAAATTCAGCTCTTTTGTCCATGTTTGGACCAAGGCTGTAATGAGGTCTGGAGCTGAGTTGCCCTGACGGAACCCAAACTAAGCATCAGTGAGCCAGTTGTTGCTGAATGAATGCCGATTGATGGCACTGTCGACGATACCTTCCATCAGTTAGCTGATGAGGCGGTAATTGGCCAGATTGGATTTGTCCTGCTTTTTGTGGACAGGACATACCTGGACAATTTTCCACATTGTTGGGTGTTGTACCTGTGTTGTAGATGCACTGGAACAGTTTGGCTAACGACGCAGCTAGTTCTGGAGCCCAAGTCTTCAGTACTACAGCCGGGATGTTGTCAGGGCCCATAGCCTTTGCAGTATCCAGTGCCTTCAGCCGTTTCTTGATATCATGTGGAGTGAATCGAATTGTCTGAAGACTGGCAACTATGATGGTGGGGACTTCAGGAGGAAGCCGGAATGGATCATCCACTCAGCACTTTTGGCTGAAGATGGTTGCAAATGCTTGAGTCATGCCTTTTGTACTGATGTGGCTCTGCCATCATTCAGGATGGGGATATTTTTGGAGCCTCCTTCTCCGGTTAGTTGTTTAATTGTCCGCCACCATTCAGGATTCAATGTGGCAGGACTGCAGGGCTTTGATTTTGTCCACTGGTTGTGGGATCGTTTTGCTCTGTCTATAGAATGCTGCTTTCACTGTTTAGCATGCAAGTATTCTTGTGTTGTAGCTTTACCAGGTTGGCACCTCATTTTCAGGTATGCCTGGCATTGCTCCTGGCTTGTTCTCCTACACTTCTCGTTGAACCAGGGTTGGTGCCCTGGTTTGATGGTAATGGCAGAGTGAGGGATATGCCAGGCCATGATGTTACAGATTGTGGTTGAATACAATTCTGCTGATAATCCACAGTGCCTCATGGATGCCCAGTTTTGAGCTGCTGGATCTGTTCTGGGTCTCTTCTGGTTTTATTCTTATTTGACTTTTCTGTAGTGGTTTGATATAACTGAGTCACCTGCTAGGCCAATTAAGAGTCAATCACATTGCTGTGGGTCTGGAATCTTATGTAGGCCAGATGGGATAAGGTCGCCTGAAAGGCACTAGTAAACCAGATGGGTTTTAATGTCAATCCAGTCGTTCCATGATCATTATTAATGAGACCAACATTTTATTCCAGATTTATTAATTAATTACATCCAAATTCCCCCAGCTGCCATGGTGGGATTTGAACAAATGTCTCCAGAGCATTAGTCTGGGCCTCAGGATTACTAGTTTAGTAACATTACCACTATGCTCCAGCCCCTTTCTTGTGTGCAGTCAAGCCAGAAGATAGGAGACATCCTTCAGGAGGCTTCAAAGTTTGGACAACCTGAGAACTTTGAACGGTATGTTTATAGCTTTTTAAATGTTTGAATAAAATGTACCATTCCCACTTCTTCCCCTAACATTAAAAATTAGTCTATGAGAAGAATTCTGGCGTGTCAACTGCCAACTGTATATTAGTTGTGTTTAATTGTATGCAGGTGGTGACATTAACTGGTGAGTCACTTGTGCCCCTATAAATAGACATAGACTAAAACTGTAGTTGTTGGATTAGGAGGTGCATGCTTGTAATTTATAACTTGATAAATAAATGCTTACAAAAGTGTGTAAATATTGGCTCCAATTCTATCATTCACCAACTGGCTTTCTGGGATATAACATTAAGTACACATATGCAGAGCTCTTTTGTCACTAACCTCACCATGCCCTATTAGCGATATACTTTCAGTGGTATAACTCTGGATCACTGACTGAGCATTGCACTTCACGGGTACTGGTCTGAGACCTGCTGCAGTATAACTTCAGTCTTCTTTAAAAAAAACTATTCATTCTTGGTATGCGGGCATTGCTGGTAAAGCCAGCATTGATTGCCCATCCCTGATTGCCGTTGAGAAGGTGATGGTGAGTATTTTCCTGAACTACTGCAGTCCATGTGGTGAAGGTACTCACACAGTAGGAAGTTCAGGATTTTGCCCCAGAGACGATGAAGGGACTGTGATATAAGTCCAAGCCATAATTGTGTATGACTTGGTGGGTAACCTGGAGATGGTAGTGTTCCCATACACCTGCTACTCTGTTCCTTCTAGGTGGCGAAGGTCGCATGGTTGCTGCCATGTATCCTATAGGCTGTACATACAGAAGATACTGTGCACTGATGGTGAAGGGAGTGGATGTTTCAGGTAGTGGTTGGGCTGCTGATCAAGTGGACTACTTTGCCCTGGATGGTGTCAAGAAGCTTGATTGTTGTTGCAGCTGCACCCATCCAGGTAAGTGGAGAGAATTCCATCATACTCCTGACTTATGCCTTTTTGGACAGGCTTTGGAGAGTCAGGAGGTGAGTCACTCGCCACAGAATTCCCAGCCTCTGACCCGTTCCAGTAGACACGGCATTTACGTGGCTGCTCCAGTTGAGATTCTGGTCAATAGTGACCCCGGGATGTTGATGGTGGGAGATTTGGCGATGATGATGCCATTGAATATTAAGGGAAGGTGTTTGGAAGCTCTCTTATCGGAGATTGTCATTGTCTGGCACTTGTGTCACGCAAATTTTACATGCCACTTTTAAACCGAAGCCTGAATGTTGTCCAGGTCATTCTGCATGCGGGTACGGACTGCTTCAGTGCCAGAATAATTGCAAATGAAACTGAACACTGTGCAATCATCAGTGAACATCTTAATGCTGACATTATGATGGAGGAAAATAATTAACTAGGACTCTGACCTGAGGAACTCCTGCAGCAATGTTCTCAGGCTGAGATGATTGGCCTCCAACAATCACAAGCATCTTCGTTTCTGCTAGGTATAACTCCAACCAGTAGAAAATTTTCCCCCAATCCCCCAATCCCCAGTGACTCCGGTTTTATTAGGGTTCCCTAGTGCCACACTCGATTGTATGCTGCCTTGATGTCAAGGACAGTTACTCTCACCTCTGGAATTCAGCTCTTTTGTCCATGTTTGGACCAGGGCTGCAGTGAAGTCTGGAGCTGAGTGGTCCTAGTGGAACACAAACTGAGCATGGATGAGCATGTTATTGCTGAGTAAGCATCACTTAATAGCACTGCTCGTTCAATCACTTTGCTGATGATTGAGAGCAGGCAAATTGGATTTGTCCTGTTTTTTGTGGATAGGACATACCTGGGAAATTTTACAGATTGCTGGGTAGATGCCAGCATTGTAACTATACAGGAACAGCTTGGCTAGATGTGCAGCTAGTTCTGGAGTACAGGTCTTCAGCACTACAGCTGGGATGTTGTCTGGACCAGTGCACTCAATCATTTCTTGATATCACGTGGAGTGAATCAATTTGGATGGAGACTAACATAAAAGAATCAGGAGCTCAGAGATTGGCAAATCCTGATTTTGTGTGTCTACTGGCAAGACTTTACGTCAGTGAGATTATTCCCAGGTAGATAATTTTTACCATATTAAATCTACTCTAAGTGGACAAATGTTCAACTTATCTTTAACAGTTTGAGAACTGCTACACTTCCTTGGGCAAAGGATAACTAAAGTGACCTTGCTCAGATCTTCTGGAGAATTCTGGGCACATAAGTAAACTGGAAGAAGTGATGTTCTTTCCCAATAGGAGAGTAATGACAATCACTGCTCTACAGCTTGAGTTCTTGAAGTAATTGTTGAAGTTCACTAACAAGTCCATTATTCTATCAACAATGATCTTCTCATATTTCCAATCATGTTATTACCTACTTCAGCCAAATACTGAGCTAACATGAGCAAGTGATCAGCTTTTATATACAAAATAAAAATAACATAGACTATCTTTGTAATTCTTATCCCATTTATGACTTAAGCTATTTTAATACATGTGATGGATGGAACAACTGAAATTATTGCCATTTTATCTGATTTTTTAATTCTTTCATGGGATGTGGGCATCACTGGCAAGGCCAGCATTTGTTGCCCATCCCTAATTGCCCTTGAACTGAGTGGCATGCTAGGCCATTTCAGAGAACAGTTAAGAGTCAACCACATTGCCGTGTGTCTGGAATCACATGTAGGCCAGACCGGGTAAGGACAGCAGATTTCCTTCCCTAAAGAATGTTAGTGAACCAGATGGTTTTTATCACAATCGATGATAGTTTCATGCCACCATTACAGAGACTGGCTTTCAATTCCAGATTTCTATTAATTAATTAATTGAATTTAAATTCCACCAGCTGCTATGGTGGGATTTGAATCTGTGTCCCCATGGAATTAGCTTGGGCCTCTGGATTATTTGTCCAGTGACATTACCATTACACCACTAGCTCTCCATATTAATTAAAGTTAAACCTATTTACTTTGAAAGCAGTTGATGATTTAGTCCCTCCCTCTCTGATAACCTGTAGACCTGAGATGCCTGCTTAATGTTGTGCCATGTTACAGACAGGTGGTAAGTGGCATGGGGGGCTTCAATTTTTCACCTCCCAACTGACTGCAATTGTGTTTTGTTAAAAATGGTGTGTTAGTCCCTGAGGGCTTTTAGGGTCAAATAAACAGACAAATGACAGGTTTTCTCATAGGTTTTTTTAAAAAAGGAAGACAACCATTTATTTTTTTTTAAATTCCCAAATTGGTCGCAACCTTCACCCACTCACACATTCACACACATATGCACCCACAAGAATCGTTAGATAGAGAGAAAAGGATAGGATGCAATTTGAAGTCCAAGGTGATATAGGAGCTAACACAACTTTATCAACTTTGCTTCCAATTTCCACTCTTCTCTCACCTTTACATGGTCCATCTCTGACACTTCCCTTCCCTTCCTCGACTTCTCTGTCTCCATCTCTGGGGATAGGTTGTCTACCAATATCCATTATAAGCCCACTGACTCCCACAGCTACCTCGACTACACTTCTTCACACCCTACCTCCTGTAAGGACTCCATTCCATTCTCCCAGTTTCTCCGTCTCCGACGCATCTGCTCTGATGATGCTACCTTCAATGACGGTGCTTCTGATATGACTTTTTTCCTCAACCGAGGATTTCCCCCCACTGTGGTTGACAGGGCCCTCAACCGTGTCCGACCCATTCCCCTCCCTCCCAGAACCGTGACAGGGTTCCCCTTGTCCTCACTTTTCATCCCACCAGCCTCCATATCCAAAGGATCATCCTCCGCCATTTTCGCCACCTCCAGCGTGATGCCACTACCAGTCGCATCTTCCCCTCCCTTCCCCTGTCAGCATTCTGAAGGGATCATTCCCTCCGCGACACCCTGGTCCACTCCTCCATTACTCCCACCACCTCGTCCCCGTCCCAAGGCACCTTCCCCTGCAATCGCAGGAGGTGTAATACCTGCCCATTTACCTCCTCTCTCCTCACTATCCCAGGCCCCAAACACTCCTTTCAGGTGAAACAGCGATTTACTTGTACTTCTTTCAATGTAGTATACTGTATTCGCTGCTCAGTGTGGTCTCCTCTACATTGGGGAGACCAAGCGCAGACTGGGTGACCGCTTTGCGGAACATCTCCGCTCAGTCCGCAAGCAGGACCCTGAGCTTCCGGTTGCTTGCCATTTCAACACTCCCCCCTGCTCTCATGCTCACATCTCTGTCCTGGGATTGCTGCAGTGTTCCAGTGAACATCAACGCAAGCTCGAGGAACAGCATCTCATCTACCGATTAGGCACACTACAGCCTGCCGGACTGAACATTGAGTTCAATAATTTCAGAGCATGACAGCCCCCCATTTTACTTTCATTTTTAGTTATTTTTTCTTCCTTTTTTTTACATTCCTTTTTACATTTTTTACAATCTTTTTTTGCATTTATTTCATTTCATCTTAGTTTGTTCAGTTTGCTTACCCACTGTTTTTTTCAGGTTGTTTTTCTTCAGGTTTGCACTTGCTGCTGTTCAATATTCAGTGTATTCACACCTAATCTGTACTAATGCTTTGTCTTTCAACACACCATTAACATATTGTTTGCCTTTGCTCCGTGACCTTTTGGTCAGCTATGTGGCCTGGTCCAATCTGCACCTTCTCCTTTGTTATCTCTTGCCCCACCCCCACCTCACTTGTTTATAATCTGTGACTTTTCTAATATTTGTCGTTCCGAAGAAGGGTCACTGACCCGAAACGTTAACTCTGCTTCTCTTTCCACAGATGCTGCCAGACCTGCTGAGTGATTCCAGCATTTCTTGTTTTTGTTTCAGATTTCCAGCATCCACAGTATTTTGCTTTTATTATTGTGATATAGGAGCTCGTGGCTTACAGAACATTGCTAAGTCTTCTCAGGAGTTTACCTTCACAGATGGAGAGTCTCAAAGTCATTTTGTAATTTCTTTGCTGCATTGGTTGTTCAGTTCTTGTTCAGCACGGTTCTTCTGCTTAGCTGGATCTCTCTCACAGCCTCTGGCTGGAAACTGGTTTTCTGTGGTCTTGGCTTGATCGCCCCCTCTCTCTCCAGAGGGTTATCTTTTAAGATCAAAACCCATCACATTCGACTTTCTATTAGGTAACACATTGCCCTCTCCCATGGTTTGACCACACAATGGACCAGGATATAGAAACCATGGCTATCTATTGATGTCTGAATGGGGAACATACTGTTATAATGGTAGTATATCACACCTATTCATTTCAGTTTGGGTTGTGAGTCAGTCTATCTCCAGAATCGTTTGTTAATGCATTCATGTAGATAGAAGTCATCATTATGCAAATGTGCTCCTTTCAATTTCAATGGATCTCCCCAGAGTTATTTCTGACAAGGTGAACGAATTTCATCCTCAACATGCGGAGGTGTGTATTTCCAGTACAGGAGGGGTCACGTGACTGGAACTCCATTTTGTCTGTGGTACAAATGTCCATGTTCTTGTGGTTCAGTTTAACAGTTGACATTTTATTTTCATAATTTCTCCAATTCATTATTTCATCATGGCTCCTTCCAAGCATGACAGTCAATTACAGCCATCTCAGTTGACATCAGTGGTTGCGTAGTGCTATTTGAATCTGTGATACGAATAGATCTGTGCTCCACCATCTCTCTATTGATCACATTCATGAAGGTAAAACTTCCACTAATCTGCATTGGTGAAGCAGGTTCTAAATAGGATAACCTGCTATTCTAGGATCAAACTCACCCTGGTGAGGATACATAGAATAAAGCTTGGCAAGAAATCATGACATGAGTCAGTTCATGGCTGAAACTCCTTGATGGGAAATAATAATAAGATCTGGTCATCCAGCAGATATTCTTATTGCATATACTGCACAAATATGTTAATGAAAGGATACAACAATTACAGAGCTTTTGATTATGATAATAGGTAAAATAAAACAAAGCAACCATAAAGCAGCATCTATATATGGCAGAGTTGGAGACAATAATGTAACCTCAAACATAAATTTGTTAATGGGAACAGCCCAGTTATCCGATCTAATTTGTGCTGTACAAAAATAATGGTCCAAATTTTGCTGAAGCAGGACATTGAATGGAATCTACCATTAGTTAGACTTCCCCTTGTAGGTTTACGTTTTTAAGTTTTTTATGCAGCAAGCTGCTGCAAGTGCGGGCTGATAACACAGTAGTGAGAGAAACCAGGCATCTAAGACCTGAGTGAACAGGGCAAGCAACTGTGTATCTCTTAACCAACTAGATTGAAGGATTGTGAAAAACAGCACAAGGACTGAGAAGGAAGAGAAAATTAGAGTGGGTGAATTTAAAGAAAAAGAAATAAAGAGAGAAAAAGAAAGACTGGATTAAGCGAGAGAGAAAAAAATGACAGAAAGGGAAAGTAATAAAAATTTTTAAATCTGCAACACAATTAAAACCTGAAGGAATGAGACTCTACACTTGTAATAGTTAATTTTCAGTATCGGAGAGATTGTTTAGTAGCACTTAACATTCATCATATTTTTAAAAGGGTTCTTATACCGGAATGGACAAGACTTAATTTTCTGTAATAAAAACAGAAAGTGCTGGAAATACTCAGTAGATCAGGCAGAATCCGTGGAGTGAGAAGCAGAGTTAACGTTTCAGGACTGTGACCATTCATCAGAAATGGCAACGGTTAGAAAAGAATAAGGTTTTAAGCAAGTGATTGGGGTGGGGAGGGGTTCGGGGTGGTGGGAAAGAGAACAAAAGGGGAGGTGTGTGATAGGGTAGAGGGTAGGAAAGATTAAATAACAAAGCTGTCCTGGGACATAGGCAAAGAGTGTGTTAATGCTTGTGGTGAAAGACAAAGCATTAGTCCAGAGAGAGTGTTAATAGCGGAATAATGAGTACGTCTGTCTACATGAAAAACAGGCACATGGTTAAAAAATAAAATATATAAAAAAAGACCAGTCATGCTCTGAAGTTATTGAACTCAATGTTCAGTCCACAAGGCTGTAGAGTGCTTAATCGAAAGATCAGGTGCTGCTGCTCAAGCTTGCGTTGATGTTCACTGGAACACTGGAGCAGGCCAAAGACAGAAATGTTGGTGTGAGAGCAAGGGCAGTGTTGAAATGGCAAGCGACCGGAAGCTCGGGGTCATGCTTTCGGACTGAGCGGAGGAGTTCCTCCGAGGTCTCAGATGCCTGGTTTCCCTCACTGCCGTGTTATCAGTCCACACTTTCAGCAACTTGCCGCACAAAAAACTTAAAAACGTAAACCTGCAAGGGGAAATCTAACTAATGGTAGATTCCATTCAATGTCCTGCTTCAGCAAAATTTGGACCACTATTTTTCTGTGTCAAGTTTAATTTGCATCTACCGTGCAAATACAGCAACTTCAGACCATTCAATGCATTTCAATGGTTAGGCAGACAGCAAGATGCTGTTTTTGTGAAGCGAATGGCAGAGCAATGCAACTGGGAGAGCAAATTTTGGACATTTGAGTTTAACAAGGGCGGCACAGTGGCGCAGTGATTAGCACCGCAGCCTCACAGCTCCAGCGACCCGGGTTCAATTCTGGGTACTGCCTGCGCAGAGTTTGCAAGTTCTCCCTGTGACTGTGTGGGTTTTTGCCGGGTGCTCCGGTTTCCTCCCACAGCCAAATACTTGCAGGTTGATAGGTAAATTGGCCATTATAAATTGCCCCTAGTATAGGTAGGGGAAGGTGGGGATGTGAGAGGGTAATGGGATTAATGTAGGATGAGTATAACTGGGTGGTTGATGGTCGGCACAGACTCAGTGGGCTGAAGGGCCTGTTTCAGTGCTGTATCTCTAAATAAATGTAGCTTTTATTTGCCTAAACTTGTTGAATCATTAATCCATAAATAACAGCTAGCACCATTAGCTTCACCGTTATTTTGACAGCTGAATCAGAGCCTTTGAATGAGGAAGAAACATTGCTTTTGCTAGTCAGGAAACTGGTGGTCAGGAAAATACTCTACCTGCTTTATTTTGTTTATATTGCTTTACAAAGCATACTGTGCTTTACGTTATGTTTATTTCACTAACATCTCAGCCTCCGCCTGAGGTCCCCAGCATCACAGGTACCAGTCTTCAGCCAATTCGATTCATTCCATATGATATCAAGAAATGGCTGAAGGCACTAGATACAGCAAAGGCTATGGGCCCTGACATCATCTGGGCTGTAATACTGAAGACATGGTCCAGAACTAGCCATGCCCAGTACAAGCTGTTCCAGTACAGCTATAACATAGGCATCTATCTGACGATGTGGAAAACTGCCCAGTATGTCCTGTCCACAAAAAGCAGGACAAATCCAATCCAGCTAATTACTGCCTCATCAGCCTACTCTAAATCAGTAAAGTGCTGGAAGGTGTCAATGACAGTGCTATCAAGCCCCTCACTGCCCTTTACACGACTTCTATCCTAGTCTATGTTTGGATAATTAAAGTCCTCCATTATAACTACCCTATAATTTTTGCACCTACGAACATACAAATTAGGAGCAGAAGTAGGCTATTCGGCCCCTCTAGCCTGCTCCGCCATTCAATAGAAGACAAATGTAGGTCCCTTACAGTCAGAAACAGGGGAATTTATTATGGGGAACAAAGAAATGACTGACCAACTAAATGCATACTTTGGTTCTGTCTTCACAAGGGAGGACACAAATATCATACCAGAAGTGTTGGAGAACACAGGGCTTAGTGAGAGAGAGGAACTGAAGGAAATCAGTATTAGTAGAGAAATGGTGTTGGGGAAATTGATGGGATTGAAGGCCGATAAATCCCCAGGGCCTGATGGTATGCATCCCAGAGTACTTAAGGAAGTGGCCCTAGAAATAGTGGGTGGTCATCTTCCAAGATTCTATTGACTCTGGAACAGTTCCTACAGATTGGAGGGTAGCTAATGTAACCCCACTATTTAAAAATGGAGGTAGAGAGAAAGCAGGGAATTATAGACCAGTCAGCCTGACGTCGTTGGGTGGACAATTCTAGAGTCCATTATCAAAGATTTTATAGCAGAGCACTTGGAGGACAGTGGTAGAATCGGACATAGTCAGCATGGATTTACAAAACGGAAATCATTCTTGACAAATCTACTAGAATTCTTCGAGGATGTAATTAGTAGAGTTGATGAGGGGGAGCCAGTGGATGTGGTTTATTTGGACTTTCAGAAGGCTTTCGACAAAGTCCCACATTGCGCAAAAATTAAAGCGCATGGGATTGGGGGTAGTGTATTGTGATGGATAGAAAATTGGTTGGCAGACAGGAAACAAAGAGTAGGGATAAATTGATCTTTTTCCGAATGGCAGGCAGTAACTAGTGGGGTAAGGCAGGGATTGGTGCTA
The DNA here is from genome assembly GCF_036365525.1 of Heterodontus francisci. NCBI lineage: Eukaryota > Metazoa > Chordata > Chondrichthyes > Heterodontiformes > Heterodontidae > Heterodontus > Heterodontus francisci. The sequence continues at coordinate 51,178,063 of NC_090383.1, forward strand.
GCTATTCACAATATATATTAATGATTTAGATGAGGGAACTAAATGTAATATCTCCAAATTTGCAGATGACACAAAACTGGGTGGGAGGGTGAGTTGTGAGGAGGATGCAGAGAGGCTTCAGGGTGATTTGGACAAGTTGAGTGAGTGGGCTAATGCATGGCAGATGCAGTATAATTTGGATAAATGTGAGGTTATCCACTTTGGTAGCAAAAACAGGAAGGCAGATTATTATCTGACTAGCTATAAACTGAGAGAGGGGAATATGCAGCGAGGCCTAGGTGTTCTCGTACACCGTAAGCATGCAGGTGCAAACAGGCGGTAAAAAAGGCAAATGGTATGTTGGCCTTCATGGCAAGAGGATTCAAGTACAGGAGCAGGGATATCTTGCTGCAATTATACAGGGCCTTGGTGAGGTCACACCTGGAATATTTTGTGCAGTTTTGGTCTCCTTATCTGAGGAAGGATGTTCTTGCTATAGGGGGAGTGCAGCGAAGATTTACCAGACTGATTCTTGGGATGGCGGGACTGACGTATGAGGACAGATTGAGTCAGTTAGGATTATATTTGCTGGAGTTCAGAAGAGTGAGGGGGGATCTGATAGAAACCTATAAAATTCTAACAGGACTTGACAGGGTAGATGCAGGAAGGATGTTCCCGATGGTGGGGGAGTCCAGAACCAGGGGTCATTGTCTCAGGATACCGGGTAAACCTTTCAGGACTGAGATGAGGAGAAATTTCTGCACCCAGAGAGTGGTGAGCCTGTGGAATTCGCTACCACAGAAAGCAGTTGAGGCCAAAACATCGCATGTTTTCACGAAGGAGTTAGATATAGCTCTTGGGTCTAAAGGGATCAAAGGGTATGGGGCGAAAGTGGGAACAGGTTACTGAGTTGGATGATCAGCCATGATCATAATGAATGCCGGAGGAGGCTCAAAGGACCGAATGGCCTAATCCTGCTCCTATTTTCTATTTTTCAATAAGATCATGGCTGATCTGTTTGTGTCTCAAATTCCACACTCCCATTTTACCCCGATAACCTTTATTCTTAGAGTGTGTTCAGGAATATTTTCCACAGGAGTATGTTTCTAGTCCAACAAGAAAGGAGGCACAGCTAGACCTGGTTCTTGGGAATGAGGTGGGCCAAGTGGATCAAGTGTTAGCAGGAGAACATTTAGGGGGATAGTGATCATTATACCATAAGGTTTAAACTGACTATGGAAAAGGACAAAAAACAATTCAGACTAAGAATAATTGTGTTTCAAATTCCACATTCCCATCTTACCCCTATAACCTTTGATTCCCTTGCCTAACAAGAATCTATTTACCCCTGCCTTTAAAATATTCAATGATTCTGCCTTCACCACCTTCTGAGGCAGAGAGTTCCAAAGTCGCACAACCCTCTGAGAGAAAAAATTTCTCCTCATCTCTGTCCTAAAAGGGCAACCCCTAATTTTAAAACACTGCCCCCTAGTTCTGGACTCACCCACAAGACCCATCCTTTCCACATCCACCTTGTCAAGATCGTTCAGGATCTTACATACTTCAATCAAGTCTCCCCTCACTCTTCTAAACTCTGGTGAAAACAAGCCCAGTCTGTCCAACCTTTCTTCATAAGACAACCCGCTCGTTCCAGGTATCAATCTAGTAAACCTCCTCTGACCCGCCTCCAACGTATCTGCATCCTTCCTTAAATACAGTATTCGCGATGCGGTCTCACCAATGCTCTGGATAACTGAAGCATAACATCCTTACTTTTATTTTCAATTCCTCTCGTAATAAAGGATAGTATTCCATTAGTCTTCTTTATTACTTGCTGTACCTGCATACTAACTTTTTGTGACTCATGCACTAGAACACCTAGATCCCTCTGCACCTCAGAATTCTGCAGTTGTTCTCTGCTTAAGTAATACTCTGCTTTGTTATTCTTCCTGTAATTTCCTGGCAAATTTGTTCCTCTATCTCCTTCCCACTAGTTGGTGGCCTATAGATAACACCAAGCAATGGAACGGTACCCTTTTTGTTCCTCAGCTCTAGCCAAATGATGGGAACACCACCACCTGCAAGTTCTCCTCCAAGCCATAGACCATCCTGACTTGGAACTATATCGCTGTTCCTTCACTGTCACTGGGTCAAAAATGTGGAACTCCCTTCCTAACAGCACTGTGGGTGTACCTACACCACGTGCACTGCAGCGGTCTAGAAGGGCAATAGGGATGGGCAACAAATGCTGGCCTTGCCAGCGACGCTCACACCCCATGAACGAATATAAAAAGAACATTGTTATGTGGGGTACTTTATCAATACAACAACGACTGTTTGTGTGACTTATCAATTCATGTTTACGAAGTAATTAATTGTCAAGTGTTTTCAAAACCAGCTATTTGTGGTATAGTAATATACAATATTTACACTGAAAATGTATTTAAAATCCAAAATCCAATGGCCTGGATTTTGCGGTCAAAATAATGATGAGAGTATCAGTGTTCACCATTGTGATGGAGTAAATCAGACTGCAATTTCCAGTGACTGCACATGCATAGTTAAATGCGGAAATCAGAAAGTTGCTAATTTTCTCTGCTCCTCCACAAGCTTTGCTACATCGGCACCTTGCCAAGAATCTTGGCAGTAAAACTACTTATACACTGGATAACCCCTAAACAGACCAGAAACAATTGGGGCATGCTCATTCAAGTGCAATTGAATTTTTAATGTTATGATAAGTCTTAAATACTGCCAAACAACCTGTCACTAAAAATTTACTTTTCCAAAAGTGGACTCATTCCTTCAGAATTTAATTGTTATCAAAAAAAATGTTTTCCTATCTATCTCTTTTATCTCTCTCTCTCAATCTCTTCTCTCTTTCCCTCCATTTGTTTTGCTTTCTGTACATGATTTTTCATTGAATTTAGCATTCCAACTTTTACTTCCTGGTTTAAACTCTGTGTGACTCAGTCAGGATTCTTCAATCAGATTGTTTGAAGAGACATTCTGTGGCTTGCCCTGTTCACACAGGTCCCAGATCTCCTGTGGAGGGTGGCTCACTGAAATGGCTCTCTAATTACTGTAGGTTTCCATGCAAAAGCCCGCTAAACGTCTGTAAGCAGATGTCGGTGTTACGAACGATGGGAACAGTTTGCTGCTGACTGCAAAATCCGGTCCAACGTTTGCTTGATAAAGATAAGGCAATTTAGAATGAGTGATTCATCTGGAAGTAGCACTGTGCATTAGAAGATCTATTTAGTGCTATACTGGGTCTATGTATCAGCAAGTGTCATTTGAACAAAATCAGAGTGAAATAATGTTCAAAATATAACTCTCCCACAAAACATTGGTACTATTCTACTGTTCAACTCTAAGGAAACAGAATGCTTTGATTGAATATCTGGGTTATCTTTACATTTACTTAGAGTTTGCAAACTATCATTCCATCCATAATCTGGCCAATACAGAAGTCAAATAAACACTGCATTCTGGGGCACTCATACTGCTGTTGGTAAACCTAATGGTTTATGCTGAAGAAATATTGTATAAAACTCAGTTATAGTCCAGAGTGTAAGGTGTTAAACTGTGTTTTCAGCTGTTATGTTAAACTTTATGGATGCGAGTTTAAAAAAACTGTGCAGATTTATCCAACAAGCCTTTGAGCAGCAGGTCAGACTGACGGGCCAACATGAAAATCCATACTTAGTCCTCAGCTGTTTTTTGTCCACTTTTATCACAGTTGTCTAGTTACTAAATTGTCAATCTTGAATGACTCATATTCAAGAATTCATGCAATCTCTGCTGATTTTCCAGATTTTCTTGATGTTAAATAAAAAATATAAGAAAAAAAGGATGAAAAAGGGTTCATTGCTGAAGTTCATCCCTCACATTGCCAACTGTACCATCATAACAGCAAACTACACTTTAGAATATCCCCAACGTTTTCCTCAATTATCCTGCATGGCAGATTAATGCAAATTGAAGCAAAGAAGTTGTACCAGATAATTGGATTGAAATTTACTTTCCACTAACCTCCATTAATGTCTTTCGGCTCTACTTCTCTGCTTTACTTTGAAGTGATAATCTATGAATAATTTATCCATATTATTTAATATTTTATACACTTTGATGAAGTTCACCTCTTAACCTCCTCACCAGACTTTAAAGCTCAGAGTTTCTAACTTTCCCCAGTAAAATTAGGACCAGTTCTGTTCACCTTCACTGTACCTGTATATTTCTATTGTAGTGTGCTCACAAAATTAACTGTGAGTGGAGAAAGTTAGACTTGCACTTGCCCATAGACTTTCTATGGGCTTTTGTACGGCAAGTTGCTGTCAGCCAAACATCCAAATGGTGCAGTGCCCTCTACAGGGCATTTGAGGCCTATGTGAACACGACAAGCGACTGTGTATCTTCTTAACCAATCAGATTGAAGAATTGCAAATAATTATCAGGAAGTGTAGATTAGAATAGTGGATTCAGTGTCAAATCAGATACAGAAAGCAAAATAAAGAGACAGAAAGAAAGATTTGCTTCAGAGAGTGAGTTAAAGCAACAAAAAGAAAAAGTAAAAAGAAAGTATTTACATTTTTAAAAAATCTCCAACAATAATTAAAATCTGAAGTAATGAAAGTCCACATTTGTAAAAGGTAATTATCAGTGCCAGAGAGACTGCTTGGCTGCAAATAAGACTTACTATGCCACTAAAAGGGTACTGAGACAGGAACAAATGAGGCCTAACTTTTTGTGGTGAGTTTAATCTGTATCTACAATATCATAAAGGAACGTCATGCCATTCAATGCATTTGAATGGGCAGCCAGGCAGTGATATGACATTTTCATACAGCTTCCGGAGAAGCAGCGCATCTTGGACAGCAACTTCCAGATTTTCACCTTTAATTGCACATCTCCACTAGCCGGAAGTTGGTGTCTGATTTGTGCGAAAATAATGGTGAGCACAGTTAACCGCATTATTATTTTCATAGCAGAATTTGGCTCAATAACTTTCTGCCAAAAATATTTAGTCTTGCAAGATGAGTTAATTTCAAGCAGCACAAATATTTATCTTTAATTACAAAACAACACATTTTATGTTATTGGCATACTTGTCAAGCTGGAAAATTGGGTAAAGCTAACCTAAAATGTCAAAAAACCTAACAAGGCCCCAGAAAATCTGACAGTGCAAAAATGAGCCTTTTGACACGTGATGCCAAGAACTTAGACTGAAACTATAGTGGGACACAGGTTTGTAATAATTTAAGTTGTAGGTAGGCCCAATGTTCATTTGCTCTGATTCTGGAGGAAAACATGAACTGCATTGTAGTTCAATTTGCAGCATTGGTGTATTTAAAACTTACTGAGGAGACAGGAGGCCTGAAGACATGAGATTTATTTCCATGGTGACCTGGGGTCTTCCCAGAAAAATTTAAATTTGTTGCATTTTGTGACTATAATTCTGCCTTTCAAGCCAAAAATAATTTCTATTGGAAGGGCTTCAGACTTCAGTGCAAAATGCATTGGCCTAGATTTTCTGATTGTAAGTGTGATGATTACTCTTTTAAAATGGCATTGTAATTGGAAAACCTGGGCACTCATGTGAATTTGTGTACTGAAATCTTTCACCTTGGCTGGATTTTGTGCTGGAGGTGGGACTCCGGTGCCAGGCCGAAAAGGTGGGGGGAACTCTGCCTTTTCGCGTGCCCTTGGACTGATCCTCCAGTCTTTTTAAATCAAGGTTTCAGGAGGTGTGATCCCCGTCCCTTTAAAGTTGGAGATCCCGCCTTCAAGAATTGCTGGTACTGCACAGACCTCGGATGCAAGCCCAGCGCTGGAATCCTGGAACAGAGGTAGGTGAGGCGGGGTTGCTGGGGCCAGCCTGGAAGGCTCCGGCAAGGGAGGGTGGTCATGCAGTCCTGGGGGAGGAGGGCCCCGCGGGGGGAAACTGTTACTGGTGGGGGTCATTCGTGGGCCACAAATTGACAACGAAGGAAGGACCCCTCCCCCCAAGCCCGCAGGGAGGGCGCCTTGTTGTTGCAAGGCATCCTCCCCCCCCGCCGCTGGTACTATCCCAGCGGCGGTGGGAAGAGGCCCTTAATTGGTCATTGATAGGTTACTTAAGGGCCTCTGAGCGGGAAGGCCATCGTCACCACCAACAATAATCCCAGTTCTATATGTTCAAAACAAAAGTGTCTTACTATCACACCTGTCTGTCCTTGTCCTCTAACCCATGGCAGCCGAAAGGGTTATTGCACTGAACAAATTTAACAATGTTCAATAAACAAATTATATTTTGAAGTACCTTCAAAAGTATATGGAGGAGTCAATATCACTGAAACAAAACGTTAATTCTGGCAATGGGTCACAACCAAACATTAACTAGTTTTTCCCTCTTTAGATGCAGACTTATCTACTGTGCATTTCCAACATTTTCTAACACAGGAAGCTGAAGCTCGTGCTGGTGATGATAACCTATGAATACTTAATGTGCTTGCCTGACATTGCTCTGTCTGGTTCTTTAACCTAGTTAAAATAAATTAGTTAATTCCCTCCATTAAAATAGTGTCAAAGTCATTTGAACATGTTAAACATTAGCTGCTATTATCAACCAGCAGTAATTTCTGCCTATATTTCTCCTTTGACTGTCAAAAAAGTTAATTTCTTTGTATGCAGATACAAACTTCTGCACTAAGTAAAACTAAAATGCTCAAAACCATAGTTTGTAGGAATAGGAGTTTGAAATTTCTGCAGACCTGACTGCCTCCAGTCTGCAGTTGACAACCTATTGATTGATGATTAATACATTCCTCACATTTTCCCATGATTGTTAACCCCACTAATGTGGATGATGTAGACTCACTGCACCACCTTCTCAAGGGCAACTAGGAATGAGCAATAAATACTGGCCTTGCAAGCGATGCTCATTTTTTGAGAATGAATAAAAAAATTCAGCAACTGCAGGGACGGGGAAACTCAAATAAAGCCAATTCATGTATTTACAGAAGAAACAAACCTTTTATCTCAAAAACATTTACAACTAGTCATGTTAATTGTATATTAATTGGGTGTTTAATTGTATCCAAGTGGTGGGAATTAACTGTGTTCCTATATAGAAACAGACTGAAACTGTGTGGGTTGGGTTGAGGAGGTGCATCTTTGTGATGTGTGTCTCTGTAAATAAAAGTGTGTAAAGGTATAAAGACTAGGCTCCAGTTCTATCCTTCACCACTTGACTATTTGAAGTGTAACTGTCATGGAGAAAATAAATCTTCTTGTAAAATGCTGTTCGGGCATGCTACAGAATGTTCCTTTGAGGAAGATGTAAACCTTTTAAAAGCTGCATTTTAGCAGCCCACTTGTTATATAGAATCTTTTCAGGAACAAACACTTTTTAACTCCCTCAAAACCACTTAAACAGATGACATCGGGCCATGTTACAAACCTAATTGTAACTCTCAGAAAATACAGCTCATCTGAAAACACTTCTGCCTGTGATTTATGCAGAGCTAACATTGGGAATAGGTAACAATTGATTGCTTCAAACAGCCTTCTGTCCCATCATCCAACCAAGTGGATCAGTTGGTACTGACATCCACTAATATCAGTATAAAATCTCATTATTCTTGTAAAATATTGACAAGTTGACACATGGCTTAAAACGCCGATGTAGTCTTAAAAAGGTGACAGTTGGAGTGTGCATATTTGGGCTTTCTTTCAATTAAGGACGCACACATGCAATAACAACAACTTGTTTTTGTACAATGCTTTTAATGTTGTAAAGCATCCCAAGGCACTTCACACGAGCATTATCACTGCTCTGAAACATTCAGCCACATAGGAGATATTAGAACAGGTGATCAAAAGCTTGGTCAAAACAGTAGCTTTTAAGAAGCATCTTAAAGGAAGAGAGGTGGAGAGACAGAGAGGTTTAGGGAGTGAATTCCAGAGCAGAGAACTCAGGCATCTGAAGGAATGGCCATCAATGGTGGAGCAATGAAAATCAGGAATGTGCAAGAAGCCAGAATTGAGTTGGAGGGTTGTAAGGGTGAAGGGGTTAAAGAGATAGGGAGCGGGCGAAGAATTTGAAAACAAGGATGAGAATTTTAAAATGAAATTAGTGCCGGACTTGGAGCCAATGTAGGTCAATGAACACAGGGAGGGTTATATTGTGGTGAGGAGTACTATATACAAGCTTCATAAAGACTTGCAGTTGATAGGTAAATTGGCTGTTATAAATTGCCCCTAGTCGAGGTAGGTGGTCGGGGAATATAAGGACAGGTGGGGATGTTGTAGGAATTTGGGATTAGTGTAGGATTAGTATAGATGGGTGGTTGATGTTCGGCACAGACTCGGCAGGCCGAAGTGCCTGTTTCAGTGCTGTTTCTCTAAAAAAAATATGAATAGTAGGAAAAATTCCATAGATTTTTCTACTTGAAGTGCAAATTCTGTTGTAGTAAAGTTGCCACTTTCCTTGTCTTTGTTGTTTTTTTAGTTTAAAAACCTGTAATTTTGCAATACAGAAGCAAAATATTGCGGATGTTGTTATTTTTCAATGTTTGCTAGGCCAGTCAGGTGCGAAGTACATTGCAGAATTTGTTATTTGGTGGATCTATAGCTCACCAAGGTGAGGAATATTAATACAAAAGCAAAATACTGCAGATGCTGGAAATCTGAAATAAAACAGAAAATGCTGGAAATACTCAGCAGGTCTGGCAGCATCTGTAGAGAGAGAAGCAGAGTTAATGTTTCGGATTGATGACCTTTCATTAGAACTGGGAAAGTTAGAAGTGTAATAGGTTTTTACAGAATCACAGAATTGTTACAGCACAGAAGGAGGCCATTCGGCCAATCGCGTCTGCACTGGCTCTCCGAATGAGCAATTCACGTAGTGTCACACCCCTGCCTGCTACCCATAACCCTGCACCTTCTTCCTTTTCATATAACAGTCTAATTTCCTTTTGAATGCTTCAATTGAACCTGCCTCCACCACACTCTCAGGCTATGCATTCCAGACCTTAACCACTCGGTGTGTGAAAAAGTTTTTCCTCATGTCACTCTTGCTTCTTTTAACAATTACTTTAAATCTGTGCCCTCTCATTCTTAATCCTTTCATGAGTGGGAACAGTTTCTCTCTATCTACTCTGTCCAGGCCCCTCATGATTTTGAATACCTCTATTAAATCACCTCTCAGCCTTCTCTTCTCCAAGGAGAACAGTCCCAACTTCTCCAATCTATCTTCATAACTGAAGTTCCTAATCCCTGGAATCGTTCTCGTGAATGTTTTCTGTACTCTCTCCAATCCCCTCACCTCCTTCCTAAAGTGCGGTGCCCAGACTGGACCCAATACTCCAGCTGAGGCCGAACTAGTGTCTTATACAAGTTCAACATAACCTCCTTGCTCTTGTACTCTATGCCCCTATTAATAAAGTCCATGATACTGTATGCTTTATTAACTGCTCTCTCAACCTGTCCTGCCACCTTCAATGACTTATGCACATATACACCCAGTTCCCTCTGCTCCTGCACCCCATTTAGAATTGTACCCTTTATTTTATATTGTCTCTCCATGTTCTTCCTACCAAAATGCATCACTTCACATTTCTCTGCATTGAACTTCATCTGCCACCTGTCCGCCCATTCCATCAACTTGTCTATGTCCTTTTGAAGTTCTACACTAACTTCCTCACATTTCCCAATGCTTCCAAGTTTCGTATCATCCGCAAACTTTGAAATTGTGCCCTGTACACCAAGGTCTAGGTCATTAATATATATCAGGAAGATTAAGCAAATGAAAAGGAAAGGGTGGGAAATAGAACAAAAGGGAAGGTCTGTTACAGGGTGGAAGATAGGAGAGATTAAATGACAAAAGGGTTCATGGTGCAAGGCGAAAGGAAGTGATAATGGGACAAGTAAAGAAGCAAAAAATGTGTCTAGAGGAGGTGTGAATGGCAGAATGATGTACAGTAGCCATCCGAAAGCCAAAACAAGGGAAAAACAAGTTAAAACTAAACCCTGTAAAGAAAATGGAAACAAAATGGGGGCAGAGGTTACGGTCTGAAACTGGTAAAATCACTTTGAGTCTGGAAGGCTGTAAAATCCCTAATTGAACGACGAGGTGCAGTTCCTTGAGCTTACGTCGCACTTCAAAGGATCACTGAAGGACAGAGAGGTCAGCGTGAGAGCAAGGTGGAGAATTAAAATGACAGGGGTCTGGAAGCTTGGGACCATGCTTGCGGACTTAACTGTATGGAAGATTGCATCGTCAGAACAGATGAGACGGAGAAGGGGAAACTGGGAGAACGGAATGGAGTACTTACAGAAAAGTGGGTGTGGCACAAACTTTCCCGAACTGTCGAGGGCAGCGCAGTGGTTAGCACCGCAGCCTCACAGCTCCAGCGACCTGGGTTCAATTCTGGGTACTGCCTGTGTGGAGTTTGCAAGTTCTCCCTGTGTCTGCGTGGGTTTCCTCCGGGTGCTCCGGTTTCCTCCCACATGCCAAAGACTTGCAGGTTGATAGGTAAATTGGCCATTATAAATTGCCCCTAGTATAGGTAGGTGGTAGAGGAATTGAGGGAAGTTGGGGGTGTGGTAGGAATATGGGATTAGTGTAGGATTAGTATAAATGGGTGGTTGATGGTCGGCACAGACTTGGTGGGCCGAAGGGCCTGTTTCAGTGCTGTATAACTAAAAAAACTAAAACAAGTACTGAACCACCCTGGACAGTCAAGTGCAATTCTGAACTTCCCCGAACCGTCAAGTGTAATACTGAACTTCCCCGGACTGCCGAGTGTTTAATCTTCTGTTTTAAGCCTATGAGAAAACCTGTCACTGTCTGTTTATCCGCCGAACAAAACACAGGGGCTGGAACACTAATTTAAACACTGTCTGTGGTCAGTTGGAACAGTGGAAACCAGCCACGTCATCACCCACCTGGCCATAACATCCTGGAATGTCGTTTGTAATACTGAACTGTTGAGTGTAGTTTTCGTTTTTAGAGATACAGCACTGAAACAGGCCCTTCGGCCCACCGAGTCTGTGCCGACCATCAACCACCCATTTACACTAACCCTACACTAATTCCATATTCCTACCACATCCCCACCTGTCCCTGTATTTCCCTACCACCTACCTCTACTGGGGGCAATTTATAATGGCCAATTAACCTATCAACCTGCAAGTCTTCGGCATGTGGGAGGAAACCGGAGCACCCGGAGGAAACCCACGCAGACACAGGGAGAACTTGCAAACTCCACACAGGCAGTACCCAGAATTGAACCCGGGTCGCTGGAGCTGTGAGGCTGCGGTGCTAACCACTGCGCCACTGTGCCGTTGTGTAGTTCTGAAATACCCCGGAAAGTCAAGTGTAGTTCTGAAATGCCCCGGAATGTCACGTGTAACATTGATTGCCCCCAGACTGTCGAGTGTGCCCCTGACGTTCCCCGGATTGTCGAGTGTAGTTCTGGACTTTCCTGGAATGTCAAGTGTAATACTGAACTTACCAGTAGTGTCGAGTCTTGTACTGAAATTCCGCGGAATTTCGAGTGGCGTACTGAACTTCCCTGGACTGTCGAGAGCAGAACTGAACTTCTCCGAAATGTCAAGAGTAATACTGAACATCCCCAGAATGTCCAGAGTAATGCTGAACATCCCGAGAATATCCAGTGTAATACTGAATTTCCCCGGATTGTCAACAGTAGAACTGAACTTCCCCAGAATGTTGAGAGTAATACAGAACGTCTACAGAATGTCGAGAGTAGAACTGAACTACCCAGATTTTCGAGTGTAATACTGAACTTCCCTCGAATATCAAGTGTAATATGAACTACCCCGTGGTGTCACGTGTAGTACTGAAATTCCCCAGCTTGTCGAGTGTAATATTGAACTTCCGCAGAATGTCGAGTGTAATACTGAACTTCCCTGGAATCTCGAAAGTAATACTGATATTCCACGGAATGTCTAGATTAGAACTGAACTTCCCTCGAATGTCGAGAGTAATACAGAACTTCCCCAGAATGTCAAGAGTAGAACTGAACTTCCCCAGAATGTCAAGTGTAATACTGAACTTCCCTGTAGTATTGAGTGTAGTACTGAAATTCCGCGGAATTTCGAGTGTTGTACCGAACTTCCCCAGACTGGCAAATGTAATACTCTCAGTGTCCTTTCGATGACACTGAGAGGTCTTGTTTGAAAACAACATTTGCTGGAAGTCACCTGTCTTCAGATAAATACCCAGCAGGGGCTTTTTGACTTTGGGGGGGGGGGGGGGGGGGTGTTTACAAAGAAGTGACAGGTCAAGATTTATATCGGGTCAGGAGGCTTGACTCTTGAGATATTGTTTTTGGTTTTGCTTTGGACAGTGTGTTGGGGTGTGAACTGTTCTGAAGGCATTTGGAGAAATCCAGCCAAGAGTGCAGTCACCATCTGCACCTTCTTCCATCTCTTTGAGAACTTCCTGAGAATCAAGGATAAGAAATCGAGAACCTGATGCTGCATTTCTCCTGAGAACCCTGCCAGAAACCCATGTTGTCACATTTCTCCTGGAAAGCCTGCCAAACTGATCCTCAACGTCGCCTGAAAAGAACTGTTCTAGAAAGATCTCAGTGACAGCCATCTACACGTATTTGGGACGCCAAACCAAAAAGGGATAACTGACATCTTTCCACATTTACTCTTTTTTCTACAAGAATTAGCATGTATTCGGCCAAAGTATTCGATTTGTCTTTTCTTTTTGTAACCGAGCTCTAAAGAGAAAATCTCTATTTTTTTCTGTGTGTGTGTGTGAGAGGGCTAAGGTAAAAGGGAACTTTCATATTTCACTCTGTATGTTAATGCTTTGCTTTGTTACTGGCTATGTCTTGTTTTATGAAGAACTGATAGTCAAGTTGTTTATTGGAGAGGCCTGGTTGATGTGTTTTATTCTGGGATAAAGAGTACAGTCTATGATCGACCGTATCGGTAACTGGGTAAACATTTAAGTGTATGTTATGACCTGTGGAGAAGTTGAACAAGAGAGGACGGTGCACTCTTCCCATCTCAGTCGGAACACCTGGACTGTCGAGAGTAAAACGGAACTTCTCCGGATTGTCACGTGGATTGCTGAACTTCCCTGGTATACTGACTATTGTATTGAACTTCCCCGGAATGTCAAGTGTAATACTGAAATTGCCCGGAATTTCGAGTGTAGAACTGAACCTCCCTGAAATGTGCAGTGTAATACTGAACTTTCCCAGACTGTCAAGAGTAGTTCTGAAATTACCCAGAATGTTGATTATTGTAATGAACTTCCCCAAACTGTCGAGTGTAGAACTGCACTTCCCCGTAATGTTGAAGGTAATACTGAACTTCTCCAGATTGTTGAGTGGATTGCTGAACTTCTCCGAAATGTCTAGAGTAGTTCTGAACTTGTCCAGAATGTCAGGTGTAGTACTGAACTTCCCCGGAATTTCGAGTGTAGTACTGAATCACCACGGAATATCAACTGTAATAATGAAATTCCCTGGAATGTCCAGTGTAATACTGAACTTCCCTGGACTGTCAACAGTAGAACTAAACTTCCCCGGAATGTCAAGTGCAGAACTGAACTTCCCTGGAATATCAAGTGCAATATTAAGCTTGCCAGGAAGCATCCAAATAAAAGCTGCCAACAAAAGCCTGCAGCCCACACTGAGGGCTGGATTTTGTACAGGAGGCGGGACTCACGGCGCCGGGCCAAATAGGCAGGGGGAAGCCCCATCTCTACATTTTTTCATACCCTCGAGCGATCCTCCAGTCTTTGTGGTCAAAGTTTAAGGAGGCAGGATCCCCATCCCTTTAAAGACTTAATTGGGGTGGGGATCATGCCCCAAAGTGCTGCTGGTCAATCACAGGGCTGGCAGCTCAGCAGCGCCACCAGGAGCGGTGATACCGCAAAAGCCTCGGACCCAGGCCCAGCGCTGGAACCCTGGACCAGAGGTGGTGAGGTGGGGTTGCCGGGGCTCGTCCTGAAGGTCCTGGTGGGGTGGTTGGGGGGGGTTGGTGGTCATTTGGTCCAGGGGGAGGGGTATCCTGGGGGGATCCTCATTTTCCAAGGTGTCCTCCCCATGTGGCGGAGGCCCCCCCTCCGCTGCTGGTAAGATCCAAGTGGCGGCAGGAAAAGGCCCGTATTTGGCCTCTAGGCGGGAAGGTCGTCGTGGCCTATCCTGACCCCAGGAGAATCAGAACTGGAATTCCCGGCGCGGGTTCTGTGGCAGGAATTCTGCCCCGACTCTCGGCCTCTGCTGCCACGAAACCCGCCATCAGGATGGGAACAAAATCCCGCCCTCACTCTTCTATTTCCCAGCTCAAATAGCTCGACTAGCAATCAGTATTTGATGTGGTTCAGAGGAGTTGCCTGTAGCCTTGCTTTCAAGTGCAAACAGTCCCTCTTTTCACAGTCTGAATGTTACACAAATTCTCCAGGGAGAATTCATAGAAATTATTGTTGTGAACTTTAGACCAGTGCCTCCTGGTTTATTATGTAAGAAAACAACTTTACACGTTTTTTATATATATATTAAGTTTTTAATACAACATAGTCTTCTTGCATATCAGGATCTATGTTCAATTTCCTCTTCCCATCCTCACTGGTGCGCAAAGAACTTAAATAGTTAAAGGAAGATTTAGGAGTGCTGAATATTAAGTTCACACGTCTCTGACTTTAGTGCTAAACTGAACACTGACCTGAAATAACATTTTATTAGAACAATATGTGCTACCATGCTGGCTGTTCATGAGCTCAGAAATACAAAAGTGCTGTCCTGTGGGAAGACACTGTATTGTTTTAATCATTTATTCATTTCAGGTCAGTGTTCAGCTCTGCACTGAAAGTGGGGTACTTAGGATCCAGCACTCCCATGAAATTACTTTAACTGACACAGTGTTCTGAACTAAGTATGGGAATACTATATAATCTTACATAATTTGTAGAGGAATGGAAGTTTTTTGTCAGCTTTTTGTGGAAAACCTGTTTTAATCTGGGTAAAATTCTGCCTTAAGCTGATCACCTGAAGAACTAGGCTCCGTGTGTAAAAAAGATTCAAACACCTTATTCGATGGTTACGTATTCTTTCAAATGCATTCCATTATTCCAACAGTTAGCCCGAGCACAAAACATAATTTCATTGATTTGAAAGTAAGCCTGGTTTGAAAGTGAATGAAATACCCAGCCAAAAGAATTTAAAAAAAAATAATTCTTGAGTTTGAGAGGGGGGGTGGGGGTGGGTCGTTGGCAAGGCCAGCATTTTTTTCCCATCCCTAGTTGCCCTGAAAAGGTAGTGTTGAGCCTTCTAGTAGTTTGATACAAATGAGTGGCTACTCGGCCACTTCAGAAGGCAGTTCAATCAGCCACGGTGGCATGAGACTGGTGTCACATATAAACCAGACCAGGTAAGGATGACAGGTTTTCTTCTCCAAAGCATATTAGTGAACCAGTTTGGTTTTTATGATAATCCAATAACTTCATGGTCACTTTTACTGACACCAGTATTTTATTTCCAGATTTTGAAAAACTGAGTTCAAATTCTCAAACTGCTGTGGTGGCATAGAAACAGGCCATTCGACCCATCAAGTCCATACACCAGTGTTTTTCTCCATATGGAACACAGAAATTGCTAGGCAAAAAAGACCACAGTCTGTCTAGTTTGCCTTCAACCATCCTGGCGGTTGTATGTTACAACAATATTGGAGTTGTTGACTGATCGTGAAAATCAATCTCTGTCAATTAGTCTGCAAATGACCCAGACCTGATGCGAGAAATACCCCAATAGTGGAACGTTTTGGGAACCATGGGTCCAAAGTCACTTGTTCCTCCCAAACATGCTATATTTAACACACCATGTCTCAAATTACTCATATACTGTATTATAAAATGTTATTTTCTGAAAATCTTTCCAATTCGCATCTGAACAAATCTACATTTGCTGCCTCCCGAGGGAACCTGCTTCAAAGAGTGACCATTCATTGAGATTAATGTGGAGACAGGAACAGAGCAGGGTGGGGGTTGCTCTTAAGAGGCGACAAATGAGCAACATTGTTGGACGCATGGGAATGCCCAATTTCACGATGCAATTTTACCTCAACGACATAAAGCCCCAGTTTGCAGATACAGTGGAGGAGGTGGTTTTGAGTTTGCTACCTTGGTTTGGAAGGAGTAAGAGCGTAGTTATGGAAGAAAATCTGGGCCCAGATTTAATGAGGCGTCCCTGATTGTACTGCTGGATGCAGCAGGAGCCAGAAAGGAGGTCCTCTATCAGAGCAGAAAGGAAAAGAAACTTGCAGGCACCACAAGGAAGCTGTGCTGGAGGTGGCCCAAGACATCAGAAGCATCATAATGAGGACATGGATCCAGTGGAGGAAGTGTTTTAATGACCTAACCTGATCAGGAAATGAGCAAAGTTGCATCCGGTAAACAACCCCAATCACCCTGTCTTGCCAACCAATAACCATTCATATCACTCCTCACACCCACTTCATTTTTAGCAGCACCCATCATTCTGTTTCAATCCATGTCCTCCCCTCCCCCTTCCTCCATCCACCACTGCCACTCACCCACATCCTCATTCAATCTGACACCATTTCAGCCTTCCCGATTCACAGCACAGGGCCCTAAATGGCACCTGCAACATGTTCCTCAAAGGCATGCCAACGCCACTCGTGATACATCTGCTTGATTGTTACCCTAATTGAAAGCACTCCATTCATTGTCTTATAGCCACTTCTAGATCTGTTGTGCCCTTTGCAGGAGAAGAAAGCACAGAATACAAGCGAGAGTGCGAGGATTGAGGTGGACTCCCATAGATCGTGGAGCTCACCACAGCGGAACAGGAGGCATTGGAATATTTTATTTATTTCTTATGTTCTTATTAGAAAAGTTCAACGATTGCTTTTAACTGGACAGAAATACTATTATCTTCACACTGACGGACATTATACCAGTTTACTCAACATTTCGTCAATCACGAAAGAAAGGCCAGATGCTGTTTTTTGAATAAATTACTTATTTCACCATTGCAGTAATGGGCAGTTAACAACAGTTAAAGACCCTAAAGACTCACTTAAAGGGGCAGCGAGAAAAATGCAGGTTGTGGAAAAACGAACTAACAGAATCATTTCAGAAGATGGCTTTAAATCTCTTGTATAAAACAGAAAAATTGATGCTACATTTGCATTTGGTCTCACATCTTTACAGATAAGATTTCTTGGTTTAGCACTCCTTACTAATTCATGACAAGTCAAAATAATCTTTCACTATCCACCCTCTCAAACACTTCCAAAGTGAACACTTCTATTATAGCCCTCCTTAAAACCTTAGCTCCAGTGAATACAGTCCTAGATTTACAAGTCTCTCATCCTAACTGCATCCTTTCAGTCCTGATATTATCCAAGACAACAAACTTTACATTTACCGAAGTTAAACACATTTGCCACAATATCTGTCCATGTCCTCCCTAAGTCTTCTGCATTCCTCCTTAATTTGCTATGCCCCTAATTTGGCAAATTTGATATTAATCTGCACCAGCCCATCATTTGTATATATGGAATACAAGAGATGATGCCAACACAGATCTCCGATATAAACACCACATCATGATGATCCATAAAATATTTATTTAGGCCGGAATTTTACCTGTCCCAGCGGGGTCCGGGAGGCGGAAGCGGGTGCCAAAGGTGCTCCCGCTCCATGTTCAACTGACCAATTAGCGTCTTGGCGGTGGATTATTGATCAGAAAAGCCACATGTGGGCGGGAAGGTCAGAATCGCCGGGGTGGGGCAAGAGCCGGAAGGAGGTGCTGAAAGCCATTTAAAAGGGCTGTCAGCAGTTTTAGTGGCTCTGAGAAGGCTGCTTGCTTCTCAGAGGATGGTGGCAGGAGCAAGAGTTGAACATCAGACAGATACTGGGCTGAGGGGAACAAGAGCTGTCCTTTCAATTAAAGGGATGATCCACCGTCAATTTCAAATAAATCTACCTGAGACCAGATCTTGGAGGATCAGAACCCGCTTGCAGTAATGTCAGAGAGAGCCAACCGCATGTCCCCAAGGTTCAGAGATGACTCCCTACATGTCTTCCTCCAGGTGGTTGAGGCAAGGCGGGAGGTACTCTTCCCAACATACAGAAGAGACCTCCCCAGATTACCAAGAAGGCATAGATGGAGGTTGAGGAGGAGGTCAGCAGCCGGGGTGTAGTCAGGAGGACATGGATCCAGTGCCGCAACAGGTCAATAACCTGCTCTGCTCTGCCAGGGTAAGGGACATGTCTCAGTCCTCGTTGCCTTGTACTCATCTGGGTGGGTAACCAGGTGTTGATGCTGCAAAGTGGAAGCCATCCATCTGGAGTGAATGGCTGCAGCCGTCATGGACCATATGCCGGGCACATCTGAGCCGCACAATGGACCAGAAGTGTGCCAACCGTACAATTGAATGGCAATGGTCCTAGAGGCAGCACAAGGGATGAATGGGTGCTCCTTCAGGTCAAGTAACTGAACTGATTGTTTTGTGTCTCTTCAGGAGAAGAGGGCCCAGAATGCTTGAGATAGGGCACGGACCTGCCAATGTAGCATTTCTCACCAGTGTGGAGGAGGAGATATTGTTGCTTGCTGGGGAGGATGGAAGCTGTTCATTTGCTGATGGTGATGCTGCAGCACCTGGCCAGAAGGGTGAGTTCCCCAGACTGTGGGCAGGGGGAGTTCAAACTCACAGACATGTGGCCACACTGCACTCTGTGACATGTCCTTCAGTCCGAGTGTCACTCGCACCTGATCATTCTGTTTTCCCCTGCAGGTGAAGCACAGCAGCGGCCAGGCGATGTCTCCAGGGCCCATCCGTCAACCTCTGAGGAGGAGGAGGGAACCTCAGAGGGTGCAGCGTCACATCCTTTCCCAGCACCAAGCACCAGCTCAGATACAGTCACCTCGGTTGGGCTGGTTGCGTCTTCGGAATCGTGATCACAATCTGGTGGCAGCTCTGCACAAATGCCGGACCAGCTGCCACGGGCAGTATCAGCCAATGCCTCTGACACTCGGAGGACTGTGAGAGGCCAGGCCAGTGCTGAGCCCCATGCTGATGAAGAGCCTCTGAGGGCATCCATTCGGTGGGAGATGCTGCAGGTGAAGCATGAGGTGTGTGGAGATCTGGCGGAGTTACCAGGGACGATGCGTGCTCTGGCTCGGACTTTGGAGGTTTCCTTCCAGGCCATGAGTTCAGCACAGTTCCTGACACCTGCGTGACTGGTTTCCTCCACTGACAGACTGGTGTCTGCAGTGGAGGGCCCGATCCAGCAGGCCATCCAAAGCCTGCCGGAGATGCGCAGAGACCTGCAAACCCTCACAGAGACACTGAACTCTATGCAGCAATACCTCTGCGAGATATCGACGAGGCTCCTGCGGTATCCTATAGGTGCTCATCCCCCTGAGGTCTGCAGGTGGCCCAATTGAGCCTCGTGAGGGCACAAGGATGAACAGCTACATGCATCTGGGAGTTCCCTTCAGCACGCTCTTGATGCATACAGCGGCTCCTTGTACCCTCTGCCAGTGACGCTAGCACCTCAGAATCCCAGGATAACCGTGGTTGGTCCTAAGACTGCTCAGGGTCACCTCAACATGCCGAGGCCCTCATGGCCTCAGGCAGTCACAGGCCGCCCGCCAAGGTCATCCCAAGCCACGGGGCATCCTGAACAGCTACCTGCCTCTGCTGTAGCTGGCAGTGAGGGGTCATTGGCACGTGTGAGCACTCGCAAACGTTTTAAGAAATCACATTAACTGCACTTAGGGTTCACTGGTGCGATTTAGAATTATGTTAATTTTTGTTCAACTGTCCGCAAAGCTTATTAAATTTCTCACTTGGCTTGGCACAGTGGCGCAGTGGTTAGCACTGCAGCCTCACAGCTGCAGCGACCCGGATTCGATTCTGGGCACTGCCTGTGTGGAGTTTGCAAGTTCTCCCTGTGTCTGCGTGGGTTTTCTCTGGGTGCTCCGGTTTCCTCCCACAGCCAAAAAACTTGCAGGTTGGTAAGTAAATTGGCCATTATAAATTGTCCCTAGTATAGGTAGGTGGCAGGGAAATATAGGGACAGGTGGGGATGTGGTAGGAATATGGGATTAGTGTAGGATTAGTATAAATGGGTGGTTGATGGTCGGCACAGACTCGGTGGGCTGAAGGGCCTGTTTCAGTGCTGTATCTCTAAATAAAAATAAAAAAAATAAAAAATGTTATCTGTCTCGAGTCATGGATGATGTATGAAGCGATCTTTTAGTTTAGTTTAGTTTAGAGATACAGCACTGAAACAGGCCCTTCGGCCCACCGAGTCTGTGCCGACCATCAACCACCCATTTACACTAATCCTACACTAATCCCATATTCTTACCACATCCCCACCTGTCCCTATACTTCCCTACCACCTACCTATACTAGGGGCAATTTATAATGGCCAATTTACCTACCAACCTGCAAGTCTTTTGGCTTGTGGGAGGAAACCGGAGCACCCGGAGAAAACCCACGCAGACACAGGGAGAACTTGCAAAATCCACACAGGCAGTACCCAGAATTGAACCCGGGTCACTGGAGCTGTAAGGCTGCGGTGCTAACCACTGCGCCACTGTGCCGCCCCATGAGATGCAGGGAGGTTCCACATTGGGCCATGGTGTATTAGATGGAAAGGTGGACCTTTGCAGCTGAGATTAGTGCCTGCAGGTGAGTGCTTTTGCGCTTCCAGAACATGTGAATGTCTGAATTCAGATTGACGTGTCCGTCGCTGGCATACTACATGGGTCATGAACCTCCGGTCAGGTGAAATGCCTGAGTATTAGAGCCTTCCGAGCCTCCCTTGCATCCAACTCCTGCAAACCTTCAACTGCTTCCCCCAGATTTATTTATTTATTTAGAGATACGGCACCAAAACAGGCCCTTCGGCCCACCGAGTCTGTGCCGACCAACAACCACCCATTTATACTAATCCTACATTAACCCCATATTCTCTACCACATCCCCACCAGTCTCCTACCACCTCCCTCGACTAGGGGCAATTTATAATGGCCAATTTACCTATCAACCTGCAAGGCTTTGGCTGTGGGAGGAAACCGGAGTACCCGGCGGAAACCCACGCAGACACAGGGAGAACTTGCAAACTCCGCACAGGCATTACCCAGAACTGAACCCGGGTCACTGGAGCTGTGAGGCTGCGGTGCTAACCACTGCGCCACCCATATTCAGGTGGCTGTGCCCTCTCCTCCTCCTCCTCAACCCCTTCACCCTCCTCGTCTGAGGATGCCTCATGCTGAACAATTTCCTCAGCATCCAGGGCCTCCCCCCTCTGCAGCACCAGGTTATGTAAGGTGCAGCAGACAACAGCAATGCGAGATATCCTTGCTGGTGAATACTGAAGGGCACCACCTGAGCGATCAAGGCACCTAAATCTCATCTTCAGAAGACCTATGGTCTGCTCAATGGTGACTCTGGTGGTTGCATGGTTCGCATTGTAACGTTCCTCTGCTTCATTCCGTGGGTTCCTCACAGGTGTCATCAGCCATGTCTTCAGCAGGTAACCCCTGTCGCCAAGTATCCATCCTTGCAGGTACTCAGTGTCCAAAAAGTGCTAGCACCTGGGAGCTCTGGAGAATGAATGCGTCATGACTGCTTCCTGGATAACGAGCACACACCTGCAAATTACTCTTACGGTGGTCACAGACAAGTTGCACATTCACTGAGTGAAACCCCTTTTGATTAATGAAGGCCCCTGACAGACCTGTAGGTGCTCTAATGGCCACATGTGTACAGTCAATCACGCCTTGGACCATGGGGAACCCAGTGATGGCGCTGAAGCCTCTGGCTCTCTCGGCCTGACTGGCGGAGAATGTCTGGAACTTGATGAACTGGTTGGCACGCCTGAATATGGCATCAGTTACCACCTCAATGCAGTGCTGCACTGATGATTGTTAGATTCCACACATGTCTCCTGTGGAAGCCTGGAATGAGTCTGATGCACAGAATTTCAGAGCGACTGTGACCTTTAGTGCCACCAGCATTAGACGGCCACCCATCCTGTTGGTGCTGACCTCCGCTGCCATTAACTCACACAGAGATGTGACAGTATCTCCGGACAGGCGCAGTCTTCTACGGCACTGGCGCTCTGACATCTGCAGAAAGCTCAGCTGCTGCCAGTACACCCTGCCCCCTAGGTAGACTCGTGTCCACACAGGTGTTTGCTCCCGGTGCACTCTGTGGCCTTCTGCCCCTCCCCCATAACGAGGCTGCAGTTGGCCAGCAGGTCACTGATTTCCCTGGCCACTTGTCCCCTTGTCCCTCCTTGTGCCGTTCTCTTCCATGCTAGAGGATCCACCTCCAGAGTGGACAATGCCCATGGCTGCAGAGTCCCTAAGATATACTGGGAACGGCTATTTGCTGCCTGCTGCAAGGACAGGCACTCGCAAACCCCCTCCCCTACCTGGGATAAATCACTTATGCTATGGCCCCACCAGGAGTTTTACTCACTCAGCTGAGCCCTGGTGAGCCAGCAATATCAGCCCCGACCTTGCAATTAACTCACAAATAAAACAGACAGAAATGAAAATTCAAGTACCTCCAACTCCTTCACTGACACAGCAGTTGCCTCTCTTTTAAAGCTGCCGGGTTTGAGATGCCCCCCCTTTGACCTGTTTGCACCACGTAAAATCAAATGGCTGACGTAAGATGGTTGTCTATTGCCTTTTCAATTACTTCAATTGGCCCTTAATTGCTTTAAATTGGACGGCGAGCAGTGCCTCCATCTCGTCCGCCGTCCGTAAAATGGAGATTCAGCATACTGACATCGGGGGCCCGACCCGACATCATCGCCCGCCATTTTCGCTTCAGCTGCCTCCGAGGACCCCTGATTTGACAAGGTAAAATTCCGGCCTTAGTCTTATACTTTCCTTTCAATCCTTCAGCCATCCCTCCATTTGTGCGACTACTTTATCCTTCAACCCAGGTGCTTTAATCTATGCAACATGTTTTCATGTGCACTTTATCAAATGCTTTTTGAAAATCTAAATATTATTGGCTTTAAGTTTTATGAACCCTTTTATTACAAGTTCCTCTTTAATTTTTGTATGTATCAGTGATTCTTTTTAGATTTAGAGATACAGCACTGAAACAGGCCCTTCGGCCCACCGAGTCTGTGCCGACCATCAACCACCCATTTATACTAATCCTACACTAATCCCATATTCCTACCACATCCCCACCTGTCCCTATATTTGCCTACCACCTACCTATACTAGGGGCAATTTATAATGGCCAATTTACCTATCAACCCACAAATCTTTGGCATGTGGGAGGAAACCGGAGCACCCGGAGGAAACCCACGCACACACAGGGAGAACTTGCAAACTCCACACAGGCAGTACCCAGAATTGAACCCGGGTCACTGGAGCTGTGAGGCTGCGGTGTTAACCACTGTGCCACCCTATTCTTATTCCTGATATTATCCTAGTAAATCGACATTGAAGATTTTCAATCAGCATCATTTCTATAAAAGATACCCAAAACTCAGGAAGTCTCCTACACTTAAACTCCAAGCCAGTTTTACATTTGCCTCTTCATAATGTCAATATATGTAGCGAGTTCAAGCTTTTTGTCTTTGCTGCTTGCACAGATGCATGTTATGGAGCCATTTAAATTTTAAAGTTTGTGTTCCTATTAATTACCGCATATCTCAAGTTACTGACACTAACAGATCTTGGATTCATCCACCAATGAGGCAGTGACAACAACTTGCATTTATGTAGCACTTTTAACGGTGTAAAACATCCCAAGGCATTTCACAGGGCTATTATCAAACAACATTTGACACCAAGCCACAAAGGTGATATTAGGAGAGATGAGCAAAAGCTTAGTCAAAGAGGTAGGTTTTAAGGATCATCTTAAAGGAGGAGAAAGGCAGAGAGTTTAGGGAGGGAATTCCAGTGCATAGGGCCTCGGCAGCTGAAGACATGGCCACCAATGGTGCAGTAATTAAAACTGGAGATGCACAAGAGGCTAGAATTGGAGGACCACAAAAATCTGAGAGTTATAGGGCTGCTGGAGGAAGTTGCAGTTATAGGGAAAGGGTGTGACCATGGAGGGATTTGAAAACAAGGAGGAGAATTTTAAAATTGATGTGGTACCATACCAGGAGACAATATAGGTCAGTGAGCACTGGGATGACGGGTGAACTTGTCTTGGCACTTCCCAAACCTCCAAAAACTGAAAAAATGAACCAGCCAGTGAGAAATGTTAGCATGAGAATGACTGATCTTCATGTGTCAGATTGGCAGTGGTTGGAGCTGCAAGCGTTCCATGAACCATGGCTTAGATACCTTAAATCTCTTAGATCTCTTAAAATTGGTATTTATTTGTTGTTACATTAAATATAGCAACATGCACATATGGACTGCATAAAACTAAATTGTGCTGTCACACATATTGACTGCATAAAACTA
The DNA here is from genome assembly GCF_036365525.1 of Heterodontus francisci. Classification (NCBI taxonomy): domain Eukaryota; kingdom Metazoa; phylum Chordata; class Chondrichthyes; order Heterodontiformes; family Heterodontidae; genus Heterodontus; species Heterodontus francisci. The sequence continues at coordinate 51,202,506 of NC_090383.1, forward strand.
AACTCCACTGTCACACATATTGACAGTAGAAAACTAAACTTCACTGTCACACATATTGACAGTATAAAACTAAATTCCACTGTCACACATACTAACTGCATAAAACTAAACTCCACTGTCACAGGGGAGGCGGTGGCGTAGTGGTATTGTCACTGGACTAGTAACCCAGAGACCCAGGGTATAGCTCTGGGGATATGGGTTCAAATCCCACCATAGCAGAAGATGGAATTTGAATTCAATGAATAAATCTGGAATTAAAAAAACAAAAGCTAGTCTAATGGCCATCTAATGATGGCCATCAAACCATTGTTGTAAAACCCCATCTGGTTCACTAATGTCCTTTAGGGAAGGTCTGGCCTACATGTGACTCCAGACCCACAGGAATGTGGTTCACTCTTGCCCTCTGAAATGGCCAAGCAAGGCACTCAGTTGTATCTAACCGCTACGAAGTTAATAAAAAGGAATGAAACTGGACGGACCACCCGGCATCGACCTAGGCACTGGAAACGACAACGGCAAACCCCGCCCTGTCGACCCTGCAAAGTCCTCCTTACTAACATCTGGGGGCTTGTGCCAAAGTGGGGAGAGCTGTCCCACAGACTAGTCAAGCAACAGCCTGACATAGTCATACTCACGGAATCATACCTGACAATGTCCCAGACACTGCCATCACCATCCCCAGGTATGTCCTGTCCCACCGGCAGGACAGACCCAGCAGAGGTGGTGGCACAGTGGTATACAGTCGGGAGGGAGTTGCCCTGGGAGTCCTCAACATTGACTCCAGACAACATGAAGTCTCATGGCATCAGGTCAAACATGGGCAAGGAAACCTCCTGCTGATTACCACCTACTGCCCTCCCTCAGCTGATGAGTCAGTACTTGGAGGAAGCACTGAGGGTGGCAAGAGTGCAGAATGTACTCTGAGTGGGGGACTTAAATGTCCATCACCAAGAGTGGCTCGGTAGCACCACTACTGACCGAGCTGGCTGAGTCCTAAAGGACATAGCTGTGGCAGGTGGTGAGGGAACCAACAAGAGGGAAAAACATACTTGACCTTGTCCTCACCAATCTGCCTGCCGCAGATGCATCTGTTCATGACAGTACTGGTAGGAGTGACCACCACATAGTCCTTGTGGAGAGGAAGTCCCGCCTTCATATTGAGGATAGTGTCCACCATGTTGTGTGGCACGATCATCGTGCAAAATGGGATAGATTTTGAACAGATCTAGCAATACAAAACTGGGCATCCATGAGGCGCTGTGGGCTATCAGCAGCAGCAGAATTGTACTCAACCACAATCTATAACCTCATGGCCCGGCATAACCCCACTCTACCATTATCATCAAGCCAGGAGACCAACATTGGTTCAATGAAGAGTGCAAGAAGGTATGCCAGGTGCAGCACCAGGCATACCTCAAAATGAGGTGTCAACCTGGTGAAACTACAACAGAGGACTACTTGCGTGCCAAACTGCGTAAGCAGCATGCAATAGACAGAGCTAAGCGATCCCATAACCAACAGATCAGATCTAAGCTCTGTAGTCTTGCCACATCCAGCCGTGAATGGTAGTGGACAATTAAACAACTAACTGGAGGAGGTGGCTCCACAGATATCCCCATCCTCAATGACGGAGGAGCCCAGCACATCAGTGCAAAAGATAAGGCTGAAGCATTTGCAACAATCTTCAGCCAGAAGTGCCGAGTTGATGATCCATCTCGGCCTCCTCCTGAAGTCCCAGCATCACAGATGCCAGACTTCAGCCAATTCGATTCACTCTGCATGATATCAAGAAACGACTGAAGGCACTGGATACCACAAAGGCTATGGGCCGACAATATTCCGACAATAGTACTGAAGACCTGTGCTCCAGAACTTGCCGCACCCCTAGCCAAGCTGTTCCAGTACAGCTACAACACTGGCATCTACCCGGCAATGTGGAAAATTACCCAGGTATGTCCTGTATACAAAAAGCAGGACAAGTCCAACCCGGCCAATTACTGCCCCATCAGTCTACTCTCAATCATCAGTAAAGTGATGGAAGGTGTAATCAACAGTGCCATCAAGCAGCACTTGATTAGTAATAACCTGCTCAGTGATGATCAGTTTGGGTTCCGGCAGGGCCACTCAGCTCCTGACCACATTACAGCCTTGGTTCAAACATGGACAAAAGAGCTGAACTCAAGAGGTGAGGTGAGAGTGACTGCCCTTGACATCAAGGCAGCATTTGACCAAGTATGGCATCAAGGAGCCCTAACAAAACTGAAGTCAATGGGAATCAGGGGGAAAACTCTCCACTGGTTGGAGTCATACCTAGCGCAAAGGAAGATGGTTGTGGTTGTTGGAGGTCAATCATCTCAGCTCTAGGACATCAGTGCAGCAGTTCCTCAGCATAGTGTCCGAGGCCCAACCATCTTCAGCTGCTTCACTAATGACCTTCAATCATAAGGTCAGAAGTGGGATGTTCGCTGATGATTGCACAATATTCAGCACCATTCGCGACTCCTCAGATACTGAAGCAGTCCGTGTGGAAATGCAGCAAGACTTGGACAATATCCAGGCTTCGGCTGATAAGTAGCAAGTAACAGTCGTGCCACACAAGTGCCAGGCAATGACCATGTCGAACAAGAGAGAATCTAACCATCTCCCCTTGACATTCAATAGCATTACCATCACTAAATCCCCCATTATCAACATCCTAGGGGCTACCATTGACCAGAAACTGAACTGGAGTAGCCATATAAATACCATGGTTACAAGAGCAGGTCAGAGGTTAGGAATCCTGCGGCGAGTAACTCATCTCCTGACTCCCCAAAGCCTATCCACCAGCACAAGTCAAGAGTGTGATGGAATACCTCCACTTGCCTGGATGGGTGCAGCTCCAAAAAGACTCAAGAAGCTCGACACCATCCAGCACAAAGCAGCCCACTTGATTGGCACCCCATCCACAAACATTCACTTGCTCCACGACCGACGCACAGTGGCAGCAGTGTGTACCATATACAAGATGCACTGCAGCAACGCAACAAGGTTCCTTAGACAGCACCTTCCAAACCCGCGACCTCGACCAACTAGTAGGACAAGGGCAACAAATGCATGGGAACACCTGCAAGTTCCCCTCCAAGTCACATAGCATTCTGACTTGGAACTATATCGCCATTCCTTCACTGTCACTGGGTCAAAATCCTGGAACTCACTTCCTAACAGCACTGTAGGTATGCCTACCTCACATGGACTACAGCAGATCAAGAAGGCAGCTCACCACCACGTTCTCAAGAGCAATTAGGGATGGGCAATAAATGCTGGCCAACCCAGCGTGGCCCACATCCCATGACAGTACAAAACTGAACTCCACTGTCACACATACTCACTGTGTAAACCTAAACACCTCTGTCACACATACTGACAGTATAAAACTAAACTCCACTGTCACAAATACTGACTGCATAAAACTAAATTCTACCATCACACAGACTGACTGTATAAAACTAAACACCCCTGTCACACATACAGACTGTATAAAACTAAATTCTATTGTCACACATGTTCTTTGGCCTCTTTGTCTCGAGAGACAATGGGTAAGCGCCTGGAGGTGGTCAGTGGTTTGTGAAGCAGCGCCTGGAGTGGCGAGAAGGCCAATTCTAGAGTGACAGACTCTTCCACAGGTGCTGCAGATAAAATTGGTTGTTGGGGCTGTTACACAGTTGGCTCTCCCCTTGCGCTGCTGTCTTTTTTCCTGCCAACTGCTAAGTCTCTTCAACTCGCCACACTTTAGCCCTGCCTTTATGGCTGCCCGCCAGCTCTGGCGATCACTGGCAACTGACTCCCACGACTTGTGATCAATGTCACAGGACTTAATGTCACGTTTGCAGACGTCTTTAAAGCGGAGACATGGACGGCCAGTGGGTCTGATACCAGTGATGAGCTCGCTGTACCATGCGTCCTTGGGGATCCTGCCATCTTCCATGCGGCTCACATGGCCAAGCCATTTCAAGCGCCGCTGGCTCAGTAGGGTGTATATGCTGGGGATGTAGGCCGCCTCGAGGACTTCTGAGTTGGAGATGCAGTCCTGCCACCTGATGCCAAGGATTCTCCGGAGGCAGCGAAGATGGAATGAATTGAAACATCGTTCTTGGCTGATATATGTTGTCCAGGCCTCGCTGCCGTACAGCAAGGTACTGAGGACACAGGCTTGATACACTTGGACTTTTGTGTTCTGTGTCAGTGCGCCATTTTCCCACACTCTCTTGGCCAGTCTGGACATAGCAGTGGAAGCCTTTCCCATGCGCTTGCTAATTTCTGCATCGAGAGACAGGTTACTGGTGATAGTTGAGCCGAGGAAGGTGAACTCTTGAATCACTTCCAGAGCGTGGTCTGATGGATGGAGCATTTCTGATGCCCTGTCCCATGATGTTTGTTTTCTTGAGGCTGATGGTTAGACCAAATTCGTTGCAGGCACTCTTCAGTGTGAGATGTTAATGCAACATTGTCAGCAAAGAGGAGTTCCCTGATGAGGACTTCCCGTACTTTTATTTTTATTTTATTTGGAGATACAGCACTGAAACAGGCCCTTCGGCGCACCGAGTCTGTGCTGACCATCAACCACCCATTTATACTAATCCTACACTAATTCCATATTCCTACCACATCCCCACCTCTCCCTATATTTCCCTACCACCTACCTAGACTAGGGGCAATTTATAATAGCCAATTTACCTATCAACCTGCAAGTCTTTGGCATGTGGGAGGAAACCGGAGCACCCGGAGGAAACCCACGCAGACACAGGGAGAACTTGCAAACTCCACACAGGCAGTACCAAGAATTGAACCCGGGTCGCTGGAGCTGTGAGGCTGCAGTGCTAACCACTGCGCCGCCCAGTCTTTGGTCTTCGCTCTTAGACGGGCAAGGTTGAACAACCTGCCACCTGATCTTGTGTGGAGGAAAATTCCTTCTTCTGAAGACTTGAACGCATGTGAGAGCAGCAGGGAGAAGATGATCCCAAACAGTGTAGGCGCGAGAACACAGCCCTGTTTCACGCCATTCAGGATAGGTGTATTTACACCTAATCTGTACTAATGCTTTGTCTTTCAACACACCATTAACATATTGTTTGCCTTTGCTCCGTGACCTTTTGGTCAGCTATGTGGCCTGGTCCAATCTAGACCTCCTTTGTTATCTCTTGCCCCACCCCCACCTCACTTGCTTATAACCTGTGACTTTTCTAATATTTGTCAGTTCCGATGAAGGGTCACTGACCCGAAACGTTAACTCTGCTTCTCTTTCCACAGATGCTGCCAGACCTGCTGAGTGATTCCAGAATTTCTTGTTTTTATTTCATCCATCACACATACTGACTGCATAAAACTAACTTTGAACAATTACACATACTGACTGTAGAAAACTAACCAGTGTCACACATACTGACTGCAGAAAACAAAAGTCAAATGTCACACACACTATGTAAAATTAAACTCCTCTGTCACATATACCGACACAGTAGAAACTAAACTCCACAGTGATAAAAAACAGACTGTATAAAACTAAAACTCGAGTGTCACACATACTGACTGGATAAAACTAAACACCCGTCACACATACTGACTGTATAAAACTAAACACCACTGTCACATATAGTGACTGTATAAAACTAAAATCCAGTGTCAAAAATACTGACTGTATAAAACTAAACTCATCTATCACACATACTGACTGCATAAAACTAACTTCTACGATTACACATACTGACTGTAGAAAACTAACCACTGTCACACATACTGACTGTAGAAAACAAAATTCAAATGTCACACACACTGTGTAAAATTAAACTCCTCTGTCACACACATTTGACTCAACAGAAACTAAACTCCACTGTCACGTATACAGACTGTATAAAACTAAACACCACTGGCACAGATAGTGACAATATAAAACCAAACACCCGTCACACAGTGACTGCAAAAAACAAAACTCCACTGGCAGACATGCTAACGCTATTGAACTAAACTCCACTGTCACACATACTGACTGCATAAATCTAAATTCTACTGTCACACATACTGACTGTATAAAACAAAACACTACGGTCACACATACTGACTGTCGACAACAAAGCTCCACTGTCACACATACTGACTGTATAAATCTAAACACCACTGTCATGTATACTGATTGTATAAAACTAAACTTCACTGTCACATATACTGACTGTATAAAACTAAACTCCAGTGTCACACATACTGACTGTATAAAACTAAACTCCACTTGACATATAGTGACTGTATAAAACTAAATTGCAGAATCACATATACTGACTGTATAAAACTAAACACCACTCTCACAAAAACTGAGTGTATAAATCTAAATTCTGTCACACGTAATGACTGCATAAAACTAAACTCCACTGTCTCACATATTGACGGCATAAAACTAAATTCGATCACACATACTGACTGTATAAAACTAATCTGCACTGCCACACACACTGACTGCATACATCTAAATACTACCATCACACATAAAGACAGTACAAAAATAAATTACACTGTCACACATACTGACTGAAAAAACTAAACTCCACCCTCAGATACTGACTATATCAAACTAAACGCCACTGTCACACATACTGACTGCAAAAAACTAAATTCTACTGTCACACTTACTGACTGTATAAAACTAAACTCCACTGGGGCACACACTGACTGGATAAAACTAAACTCCTTTGTCATACATACTGACTGTACAAAACTAAACACCCCTCACACATAGTGACTGCATAAAACTAAACTTCACTGTCACATACTGACTATTTCAAACTAAACTCCACGGTCACACATACTGACTGTATAAAACCAAACACCCGTCACACATACTGACTGTATAAAACTAAACACCACTGTCACAGATAGTGACTGTATAAAACTAAAATCCAGTGTCAAAAATACTGACTGTATAAACCTAAAATCATCTATCACACATACTGACTGCATAAAACAAAATTCAAATGTCACACACACTGTGCAAAATTAAACTCCTCAGTCACACATACTGACTCAGTAGAAACTAAACTCCACTGTCATAAAAACAGACTGCATAAAACTAAACACCACTGGCACATATAGTGACAATATAAAACCAAACAACCGTCACACATAGTGACTGCATAAAAAAACTCCACTGGCACACATATTAACGGTATTGAACTAAACTCCACTTGACATATACTGACTGTATAAAACTAAATTCCAGTGTCACATATCCTGACTGGATAAAACTAAACTCCACTGTCACACATACTGACTGTATAAAACTGAACACCCGTCACACATACTGACTGTATAAATCTAAACACCACTGTCATGTATACTGATTGTATAAAACTAAACTCCACTGTCACATATACTGACTGTATAAAACTAAACTCCAGTGTCACACATACTGACTGTATAAAACTAAATTCAATTGTCACACATACTGACTATATAAAATTATACTCCAGTGTCAGACATACTGACTGTATAAAACTAAACTCCACTGTCACACTTACTGACTGTTTAAAACTAAACTCCACTGTCACACTTACTGACTGTTTAAAACTAAACTCCACTGTCACACATACTGACTGTATAAAACTAAACTCCTTTGTCACACATACTGACTGTATAATACTAAACTCCCGTCACCCATAGTGACTGCCTACAACTAAACTCCACTGTCACATACTGACTGTTTCAAACCAAATTCCACTCTCACATATACTGACTGTATGAAACTAAACATCACTCTCAAGCATACTGACTGCATAAAACAAAATTATAATGTCACACATACTGACTGGAGAAAACTAACCAGTGTTAGACACACTGACTGCATAAAATTAAACTCCAATGTCACACATATTGACTACGTAAAGCTAAACTCCAGTGTCACACATACTGACTGTATTAAACTAAACTCCACTTGACATATACTGACTGTATAAAACTAAATTCCAGTGTCATACATACAGACTGGATAAAACTAAACCTTACTATCACACATATTGACTGTATAAAACTAAACTCCACTGTCACATATACTGACTGTATAAATCTAAACTCCAGTGTAATACATACTGACTGTATAAAACTAAACACCTTTGTCACACATACTGACTGTATAATACTAAACTCCCGTCACACATAGTGACTGCATACAACTAAACTCCACTGTCACATACTGACTGTTTCAAACTAAACTCCTCTCACATGTACTGACTGTATAAAACTAAACCCATCTATCACACATAAAGACGGTATAAAACTAAACTCCTCTGTCACACATACTAACTGAATAAAACCAAACTCCCGTCACACATAGTGACTGCCTACAACTAAACTCCACTGTCACATACTGACTGTTTCAAACCAAATTCCACTCTCACATATACTGACTGTATGAAACTAAACATCATTCTCAAGCATACTGACTGCATAAAACTAAATTCTAATGTCACATATACTGACTGTAGAAAACTAACCAGTGTTAGACACACTGACTGTATAAAATTAAACTCCAATGTCACACATATTGACTACATAAAGCTAAACTCCAGTGTCTCACACACTGACTGTATTAAACTAAACTCCACTTGACATAAACAAAAACAAGAAATGCTGGATTCACTCAGCAGGTCTGGCAGCATCTGTGGAAAGAGAAGCAGAGTTAACGTTTCGGGTCAGTGACCCTTCTTCGGAACTAACTTCTACGATAACACTGGCACACATACTGACTGGATAAAACCAAACACCCGTCACACAGTGACTGCATAAAACAAAACTCCAGTGGCAGACATGCTAACGGTATTGAACTAAACTCCACTGTCACACATACTGACTGCATAAATCTAAATTCTACTGTCACACATACTGACTGTATAAAACTAAACACTACGGTCACACATACTGACTGTCTACAACAAAACTCCACTGTCACATATACTGACCGTATAAAACTAAACTCCAGTGTCACGCATAGTGACTGTATAAAACTACACTCAACTGTCACACATACTGACTGCATAAATCTAAATTCTAAATCCACTTGACATATACTGACTGTATAAAACTAAACTCCAGTGTCACATATACTGACTGGAAAAAAACAAACTCCACTGTCACATATAGTGACTGTGTAAAACTAAAATCCAGTGTCAAAAATACTGACTGTATAAAACTAAACTCATCTATCACACATACTGACTGCATAAAACTAACTTCTACGATTACACATACTGACTGTAGAAAACAAAATTCAAACGTAACACACACAGTGAAAAAATTAAACTCCTCTGTCACAAACATTTGACTCAATAGAAACTAAACTCCACTGTCACGTATACAGACGGCATAAAACTAAATAACACTGGCACACATACTGACTGGATAAAACCAAACACCCGTCACACAGTGACTGCATAAAACAAAACTCCAGTGGCAGACATGCTAACGGTATTGAACTAAACTCCACTGTCACACATACTGACTGCATAAATCTAAATTCTACTGTCACACATACTGACTGTATAAAACTAAACACTACGGTCACACATACTGACTGTCTACAACAAAACTCCACTGTCACATATACTGACCGTATAAAACTAAACTCCAGTGTCACGCATAGTGACTGTATAAAACTACACTCAACTGTCACACATACTGACTGCATAAATCTAAATTCTACTGTCACACTTACTGACTGTATAAAACTAAACTCCTTTGTCACACATACTGACTGTATAATACTAAACTCCCGTCACCCAGTGACTGCATACAACTAAACTCCACTGTCACATACTGACTGTTTCAAACTAAACTCATCTCACATATACTGATTGTATAAAACTAAACTCCTGTCACATGTACTGACTGTATAAAACTAAACCCATCTATCACACATAAAGACGGTATAAAACTAAACTCCTTTGTCACACATACTGACTGAATAAAACTAAACTCCCGTCACACATAGTGACTGCCCACAACTAAACTCCACTGTCACATACTGACTGTTTCAAACCAAATTCCACTCTCACATATACTGACTGTATGAAACCAAACATCACTCTCAAGCATACTGACTGCATAAAACTAAATTCTAATGTCACACATACTGACTGTAGAAAACTAACCAGTGTTAGACACACTGACTGTATAAAATTAAATTCCAATGTCACACATATTGACTACGTAAAGCTAAACTCCAGTGTCACACATACTGACTGTATTAAACTAAACTCCACTTGACATATACTGACTGTATAAAACTAAATTCCAGTGTCATACATACAGACTGGATAAAACTAAACCTTACTATCACACATATTGACTATATAAAACTAAACTCCACTGTCACATATACTGACTGTATAAAACTAAACTCCAGTGTCATACATACTGACTGTAGAAAACTAAATTCAACTGTCACACATACTGACTATATAAAACTAAACTCGTGTCACACATACTGACTGTATAAAACTAAATTCAACTATCACACATACTGACTGTATAAAACTAAACTCCACTTGACATATACTGACTGTATAAAACTAAACTCGTGTCATACATACTGACTGTATAAAACTAAATTCAACTGTCACACATACTGACTGTATAAAACTAAACTCCACTTGACATATAGTGACTGTATAAAAGTAAACTCCTTTGTCACACATATTGACTGTATAAAACTAAACACCCGTCACACATACTGACTGTATAAATCTAAACACCACTGTCACACATACTGACTATATAAAACTAAACTCGTGTCACACATACTGACTGTATAAAACTAAACTCCACTGTCACATATAGTGACTGTGTAAAACTAAAATCCAGTGTCAAAAATACTGACTGTATAAAACTAAACTCATCTATCACACATACTGACTGCATAAAACTAACTTCTACGATTACACATACTGACTGTAGAAAACAAAATTCAAATGTCACACACACAGTGAAAAAATTAAACTCCTCTGTCACACACATTTGACTCAATAGAAACTAAACACCACTGTCACGTATACAGACTGTATAAAACTAAAAAACACTGGCACATATAGTGACAATATAAAACCAAACACCCGTCACACAGTGACTGCATAAAACAAAACTCCAGTGGCAGACATGCTAACGGTATTGAACTAAACTTCACTGTCACACATACTGACTGTATAAAACTAAACACTACGGTCACACATACTGACTGTCTACAACAAAACTCCACTGTCACATATACTGACCGTAAAAAACTAAACTCCAGTGTCACGCATAGCGACTGTATAAAACTACACTCAACTGTCACACATACTGACTGCATAAATCTAAATTCTACTGTCACACTTACTGACTGTATAAAACTAAACTCCACTGTCACACATACTGACTGTATAAAACTAAACTCCTTTGTCACACATACTGACTGTATAATACTAAACTCCCATCACACATAGTGACTGCATACAACTAAACTCCACTGTCACATACTGACTGTTTCAAACTAAACTCATCTCACATATACTGATTGTATAAAACTAAACTCCTGTCACATGTACTGACTGTATAAAACTAAACCCATCTATCACACAGAAAGACGGTATAAAACTAAACTCCTTTGTCACACATACTGACTGAATAAAACTAAACTCCACTTGACATATACTGACTGTATAAAACTAAACTCCACGGTCACACATACTGACTGTATAAAACTAAACACCACTGTCACATATAGTGACTGTGTAAAACTAAAATCCAGTGTCAAAAATACTGACTGTATAAAACTAAACTCATCGATCACACATACTGACTGCATAAAACTAACTTCTACGATTACACATACTGACTGTAGAAAACAAAATTCAAATGTCACACACACAGTGAAAAAATTAAACTCCTCTGTCACACACATTTGACTCAATAGAAACTAAACTCCACTGTCACATATACAGACTGTATAAAACTAAAAAACACTGGCACATATAGTGACAATATAAAACCAAACACCCGTCACACAATGACTGCATAAAACAAAACTCCAGTGGCAGACATGCTAACGGTATTGAACTAAACTCCACTGTCACACATACTGACTGCATAAATCTAAATTCTACTGTCACACATACTGACTGTATAAAACTAAACACTACGGTCACACATACTGACTGTCTACAACAAAACTCCACTGTCACATATACTGACCGTATAAAACTAAACTCCAGTGCCACGCATAGTGACTGTATAAAACTACACTCAACTGTCACACATACTGACTGCATAAATCTAAATTCTACTGTCATACTTACTGACTGTATAAAACAAACTTCTACGATTACACATACTGACTGTAGAAAACTAACCACTTTCACACATACAGGCTGTAGAAAACAAAATTCAAATGTCACACGTACTGACTGTCTGCAACAAAACTCCACTGTCACTTATACTGACCGTGTAAAACTAAACTCCACTCTCACATATACTGATTGTATAAAACTAAACTCCCATCACACATACTGACTGCATAAAACTATAAACACCTGTCACACATAGTGACTGCATACAACTAAACTCCACTGTCACATACTGACTGTTTCAAACCAAATTCCACTCTCACATTTACTGACTGTATGAAACTAAACATCACTCTCAAGCATACTGACTGCATAAAACTGAATTCAAATGTCACACATACTGACTGCATAAATCTAAATTCTACTGTCACACATACTGACTGTATAAAACTGAACACTACGGTCACACATACTGACTGTCTACAACAAAACTCCACTGTCACATATACTGACCGTATAAAACTAAACTCCAGTGCCACGCATAGTGACTGTATAAAACTACACTCAACTGTCACACATACTGACTGCATAAAACTGAATTCCAATGTCACACATGCTGACTACATATAGCTAAACTCCAGTGTCACACATACTGACTGGATAAAATTAAACTCCAATGTCACACATATTGACTACATAAAGCTAAACTCCAGTGTCACACATACTGACTGTATTAAATTAAACTCCACTTGACATATACTGACTGTATAAAACTAAATTCCAGTGTCACATATACTGACTGTATAAAACTAAATTCTATTATCACACATACTGACAGTATAAAAATAAATTAGTGTCACAGATACTGACTGTATAAAACTAAACTCCTTTGTCACACGTACAGACTGTATAAAACTAAACTCCACTCTCAGATACTGACTATATCAAACTAAACGCCCGTCACACATACTGACTTCATAAAACTAAATTCGATTGTCACACATAGTGACTGTATAAAACAAAACTCCAGTGTCACATATACTGACTGTATAAAACTAAACTCAACTGTCACCCATACTGACTGCATAAATCTAAATTCTACTGTCCCACTTACTGACAGTATAAAACTAAACTGCCGTCACACATAGTGACTGCATACAACTAAACTCCACTGTCACATACTGACTGTTTCAAACTAAACTCCACTCTCACATATACTGATTGTATAACGCTCAGTTCCAGTCACACATACTGACTGCATAAAATTAAACACCACTGTCTCATATACTGATTGGATAAAACTAAACTCCACTGTCACACATACTAACTGTATAAAAGTAAACCCATCTATCACACTTACTGACTGTATAAAACTAAACTCCCGTCACATATAGTGACTGCATAAAACTAAACACCACTGTCACGTATACTGATTGCATAAAACTAAACTCCACCGTAACACATACTGACTGTATAAAACTAAACATCACTCTCAAGCATACTGACTGCATAAAACTAAATTCCAGTGTCACATATACTGACTATATAAAACTAAACTCCACGGTCATACATACTGACTGGATAAAACTAAACTCCACTGTCACACATACTGACTGAATAAACTAAATTCAACTGTCACACATACTGACTATATAAAACTAAACTCCTCTGTCACACATACTGACTGCATAAATCTAATTTCTACTGTCACACATCCTGACTGCATAAAACTAAAGTCCACTGTCACATTTACTGACCGTATAAAACGAAACACCCCTGTCACACATATTGACTGTATAAAACTAACTGCACTGTCACATACTGACTATATCAAACTAAACTCCACTGTCACACATAGTGACGGTATAAAACGAAACCCAAATGTCACACACATTGACTGCATAAAACTAAACTCCTCTGTCACACGTACAGACTGTATAAAACTTAACCCAACTGTCACACATATTGACTGTATAAAACTAAACACCACTCTCACAAATAGTGACTGTATAAATCTAAATTCAGTCACACATACTGACTGCAAAAAACTAAACTCCAGTGTCACACATATTGACGGCATAAAACTAAATTCTATCACACATACTGACTGTATAAAACTAATATGCACTGCCACACATACTTACTGCATAAATCTAAATTCCAGTGCCACACGTACTGACTGTATAAAACTAAACTCCACTGTCACATTTACTGACCATATAAAACTAAACACACATACATTCAATACTGAATGCAAAAAACTAACTGCACTGTCACATGCTGACTATATCAAACTAAACTCCAGTGTCACACATACTGACTGTATAAAACTAAACACCACTGTCACATATAGTGACTGGATAAAACTAAAATCCAGTGTCAAAAATACTGACTGTATAAAATTAAACTCATCTATCACACATACTGACTGCATAAAACTAACTTCTACGATTACACATCCTAACTGTAGAAAACAAAATTCAAATGTCACACACACAGTGAAAAAATTAAACTCCTCTGTCACACACATTTGACTCAATAGAAACTAAACTCCACTGTCACGTATACAGACTGTATAAAACTAAAAAACACTGGCACATATAGTGACAATATAAAACCAAACACCCGTCTCACAGTGACTGCATAAAACAAAACTCCACTGGCAGACATGCTAACGGTATTGAACTAAACTCCACTGTCACACATACTGACTGCATAAATCTAAATTCTACTGTCACACATACTGACTGTATAAAACTAAACACTACGGTCACACATACTGACTGTCTACAACAAAACTCCACTGTCACATATACTGACCGTATAAAACTAAACTCCAGTGTCACATATATTGACTGTATAAAACTAAACTCCAGTTTCAAAAATACTGACTGTATAAAACTAAACTCATCTATCACACATACTGACTGCATAAAACTAACTTCTACGATTACACATACTGACTGGAGAAAACTAACCACTTTCACACATACTGACTGTAGAAAACAAAATTCAAATGTCACACACACTGTGTAAAATTAAACTCCTCTGTCACACACATTTGACTCAATAGAAACTAAACTCCACTGTCACGTATACAGACTGTATAAAACTAAACACCACTGGCACATATAGTGACAATATGAAACCAAACACCCGTCACACAGTGACTGCATAAAACAAAACTCCACTGGCAGACAAACTAATGGTATTGAACTAAACTCCACTGTCACACATACTGACTGTATAAATCTAAATTCTACTGTCAAACATACTGACTGTATAAAACTAAACACTACAGTCACACATACTGACTGTCTACAACAAAGCTCCACTGTCACATATACTGACCATATAAAACTAAACTCCAGTGACACACATAGTGACTGAATAAAACTAAACTCCACTATCACACATACTGACTGTATAAAACTAAACTCCACTATCACGCATACTGACTGTATAAAACTAAACTCCACTATCACACATACTGACTGTATAAAACTAAACTCCACTGTCACACATACTGACTATATAAAACTAAACACCAGTGTGACACATACTGACTGTATAAAACTAAACTCCACTTGATATACACTGTCTGTATAGAACTAAATTCCAGTGTCACATATACTGACTGTAAAAAAACTAAACCCCACGGTCACACATACTGACTGTATAAAACTAAACTCCTTTGTCACACATATTGACTATATACAACTAAACTCCCGTCACACATACTGACTGTATAAAACTAAACACCACTGTCATGTATACTGATTGTATAAAACTAAACTCCACTGTCACATATACTGATTGTATAAATCCAAACTCCACTGTAACACATTCTTTCTTTTGGGCCTCCTTATCTCGAGAGACAATGGATACGCGCCTGGAGGTGGTCAGTGGTTTGTGAAGCAGCGCCTGGAGTGGCTATAAAGGCCAATTCTGGAGTGACAGGCTCTTCCACAGGTGCCGCAGAGAAATTTGTTTGTTGGGGCTGTTGCACAGTTGGCTCTCCCCTTGCGCCTCTGTCTTTTTTCCTGCCAACTACTAAGTCTCTTCGACTCGCCACAATTTAGCCCTGTCTTTATGGCTGCCCGCCAGCTCTGGCGAATGCTGGCAACTGACTCCCACGACTTGTGATCAATGTCACACGATTTCATGTCACGTTTGCAGACGTCTTTATAACGGAGACATGGACGGCCGGTGGGTCTGATACCAGTGGCGAGCTCGCTGTACAATGTGTCTTTGGGGATCCTGCCATCTTCCATGCGGCTCACATGGCCAAGCCATCTCAAGCGCCGCTGACTCAGTAGTGTGTATAAGCTGGGGGTGTTGGCCGCTTCAAGGACTTCTGTGTTGGAGATATAGTCCTGTAACACATACTGACTGTATAAAACAGAACCCATCTATCAAACATAAAGACTGTATAAAACTAAACTCCTTTGTCACACATACTGAATGTATAAAACTAAACTCCCGTCAGTCATAGTGACTGCATCAAACTAAATTCCACTCTCACAAATACTGACTGTATGAAACTAAACATCACTCTCAAGCATACTGACAGCATAAAACTAAATTCAAATGTCACACACACTGACTGCATAAAACAAAACTCCACTGTCACATTTACTGACCATATAAAACTAAACACACAAACTGAATGCAAAAAACTAACTGCATTGTCACATACTGACTATATCAAACTAAACTCCAGTGTCACACATACTGACTGTATTAAACTAAACTCCACTTGACATATACTGACTGTATAAAACTAAATTCCAGTGTCACATACACTGACTGGATAAAACAAAACTCCACTGTCATACATACAGACTGGATAAAACTAAACCTCACTATCACACATACTGACGGTATAAAACTAAATTCCAGTGTCACACATACTGACTGTATAAAACTAAACTCCACGGTCACATATACTGACTGTATAAAACTAAACTCCACTGTCACACATAATGACTGGATTAAACCAAACTCCACTGTCATACATACAGATTGGATCAAACTAAACGTTACTTTCACACATACTGACTGTATAAAACTAAATTCCACTATCACACATACTGACTGTATAAAACTAAATTCAACTGTCACACATACTGACTAAATAAAACTAAACTCCAGTGTCACACATACTGACTGTATAAAACTAAACTCCACTTGACATATACTGACTGTATAAAACTAAATTCCAGTGTCACATATACTGACTGTAGAAAACTAAACTCCACTGTCACACATACTGACTGTATAAAACTAAACACCACTGTCATGTATACTGATTGTATAAAACTAAATTCAACTGTCGCACACACTGAACATATAAAACTAAACTCCAGTGTCAAACATACTGACTGTACAAAACTCAACTCCTTTGTCACACGTACTGACTGTATCAAACGAAACTCCACTGTCACACATACTGACTGGATAAAACTAAACTCCACTGTCATATATACAGACTGTATAAAACGAAATTCAACTGTCACACGCAATGACTAAATAAAACGAAACTCCAGTGTCACACATACTGACTGTATAAAACTAAACTCCTTTGTCACACATACTGACTGTATAAAACTAAACTCCCGTTACACATACTGACTGTATAAAACGAAACACCACTGTCATGTATACTGATTGTATAAAACTAAACTCCACGGTCACATATACTGACTGTATAAAACTAAACTCCACTGTCACACATACTGACTGTATAAAACTAAATTCAACTGTCACACACACTGACTACATAAAACTAAAGTCTACTGTCACACATACTGACTGTATAAAACTAAATTCAACTGTCACACACACTGACTGTACAAAACTAAATTCCAGTGTCACACATACAGACTGGGTAAAACTAAACCGAACTATCACACATACTGACTGTATAAAACTAAACTCCACTGTCACATATTCTGACATGTCTAAAACTAAACTCCACTGTCACACATACTGACTGTATAAAACTAAATTCAAATGTCACACACAATGACTGCATAAAACAAAAGTCCACTGCCACATTTACTGACCATATAAAACTAAACACCCCAGTCACACATACTGAATGCAAAAAACTAACTGCACTGTCACATACTGATTATATCAAACTAAACTCCAGTGTCACACATACTGACTGTATAAAACTAAACACCACTGTCACATATAGTGACCGGATAAAACTAAAATCCAGTGTCACATATACTGACTGTATAAAACTAAACTCCACGGTCACACATACTGACGGGATAAAACTAAACTCCACTGTCATACATAAAGACTGGATAAAACTAAACCTAACTATCACACATACTGACTGTATAAAACTAAACTCCACTGTCACACATACTGACTGTATAAAACTAAACTCCACTCTCACATATACTGATTGTATAAAACTAAACTCCCGTCACACAGACTGACTGCATAAAACTAAACACCACTGTCATGTATACTGATTGTATAAATCCAAACTCCACTGTCACACATACTGACTGTATATAACTAAACCCATCTATCAAACATAAAGACTGTATAAAACTAAACTCCTATGTCACACATACTGACTGTATAAAACTAAACTCCCATCACTCAGAGTGACTGCATACAACTAAACTCCACTGTCACATACTGACTGTATCAAACTAAATTCCACTCTCACAAATACTGACTGTATGAAACGAAACATCACTCTCAAGCATACTGACTGCATAAAACTAAATTCTAATGTCACACATACTGACTGTATAAAACTAAACACCACTGTCATGTATACTGATTGTATAAAACTAAACTCCACTGTCACATATACTGACTGTATAAAACTAAACTCCACTGTCAAATATACTGACTGTATAAAACTAAATTCAACTGTCACACACACTGACTACATAAAACTAAATTCAACTGTCACACACACTGACTACATAAAACTAAACTCCACCGTCACACATACTGACTGCATAAAACTAAATTCAACTGTCACACACACTGACGACATAAAACTAAACTCCAATTGACATATACTGACTGTATAAAAGTAAATTCCAGTGTCACATAAACTGACTGTGTAAAACTAAACTCCACGGTCACACATACTGACTGGATAAAACTAAACTCCACTGTCATACATACAGACTGGGTAAAACTAAACCTAACTATCACACACACTGACTGCATAAAACAAAACTCCACTGTCACATTTACTGACCATATAAAACTAAACAACCCAGTCACACATACTGAATGCAAAAAACTAACTGCACTGTCACATATTGACTATATCAAACTAAACTCCAGTGTCACACATACTGGCTGTATTAAACTAAACTCCACTTGACATATACTGACTGTTTCAAACCAAACTCCACTGTCACACACACTGACTACATAAAACTAAAGTCCACTGTCACACATACTGACCGTATAAAACTAAATTCAACTGTCACACACACTGACTGTACAAAACTAAATTCCAGTGTCACACATACAGACTGGGTAAAACTAAACCGAACTATCACACATACTGACTGTATAAAACTAAACTCCACTGTCACATATTCTGACATGTCTAAAACTAAACTCCACTGTCACACACACTGACTGCATAAAAGAAAACTCCACTGTCACATTTACTGACCATATAAAACTAAACAACCCAGTCACACATACTGAATGCAAAAAACTAACTGCACTGTCACACATTGACTATATCAAACTAAACTCCAGTGTCACACATACTGGCTGTATTAAACTAAACTCCACTTGACATATACTGACTGTTTCAAACTAAACTCCAGTGTCACACATACTGACTGTATAAAACTAAACTCCACTCTCACATATACTGATTGTATAAATCCAAACTCCACTGTCACACATACTGACTGTATAAAACTAAACCCATCTGTCAAACATAAAGCCTGTATGAAACTAAACTCCTTTGTCACACATACTGACTGTATAAAACTAAATTCCCGTCACTCATAGTAACTGCATACAACTAAACTCCACTGTCACATACTGACTGTATCAAATTAAATTCCACTCTCACATATACTGACTGTATGAAACTAAACATCACTCTCAAGCATACTGACTGCATAAAACTAAATTCTAATGTCACACATACTGACTGTAGAAAACTAACCAGTGTCAGACATATTGACTGTATAAAATTAAACTCCAATGTCACACATATTGACTACATAAAGCTAAACTCCAGTGTCACACATACTGACTGTATTAAACTAAACTCCACTTGACATATACTGACTGTATAAAACTAAATTCCAGTGTCACATATACAGACTGGAAAAAACCAAACTCCACTGTCATACATCCAGACTGGATAAAACTAAACTCCACTATCACACATATTTACTAAATAAAACTAAACTCCCGTCACACATACTGACTGTATAAAACTGAACACCACTGTCATGTATACTGATTGTATAAAACTAAACTCCACTGTCACACATACTGACTGTATAACACTGAAGTCCAGCGTCACATATACTGACTGTATAAAACTAAATTCAAATGTCACACACACTGACTGCATAAAACAAAACTCCACTGTCACATTTACTGACCATATAAAACTAAACACACATACTGAATGCAAAAAACTTAACTGCATTGTCACATACTGACTATATCAAACTAAACTCCAGTGTCACACATACTGACTGTATTAAACTAAACTCCACTTGACATATACTGACTGTATGAAACTAAATTCCAGTGTCACATATACTGACTGGATAAAACCAAACTCCACTGTCATACATACAGACTGGATAAAACTAAACCTTACTATCACACATACTGACTGTATAAAACTAAATTCCAGTGTCACACATACTGACTGCATAAAACAAAACTCCACTGTCACACATACTGACTGTATAAAACCAAACTCCACTGTCACACATACTGACTGTATAAAACGAAATTCAACTGTCACACATACTGACTAAATAAAACCAAACTCCACTGTCATACATACAGACTGGATAAAACTAAACTCCTTTATCACACATACTGACTGTATAAAACTAAATTCCAGTGTCACACATACTGACTGTATAAAACCAAACTCCACTGTCACACATACTGACTGTATAAAACGAAATTCAACTGTCACACATACTGACTAAATAAAACCAAACTCCACTGTCATACATACAGACTGGATAAAACTAAACTCCTTTATCACACATACTGACTGTATAAAACTAAATTCCAGTGTCACACATACTGACTGTATAAAACTAAATTCCAGTGTCACACATACTGACTGTATAAAACTAAACTCCTTTGTCACACATATTGACTAAATAAAACTAAACTCCCATCACACATACTGACTGTATAAAACTAAACACCACTGTCATGTATACTGATTGTATAAAACTAAACTCCACTGTCACACATACTGACTGTATAAAACTGAAGTCCAGTGTCACATATACTGACTGTATAAAACTAAATTCAAATGTCACACACACTGACTGCATAAAACAAAACTCCACTGTCACATTTACTGACCATATAAAACTAAACACACATACTGAATGCAAAAAACTAACTGCATTGTCACATACTGACTATATCAAACTAAACTCCAGTGTCACACATACTGACTGTATAAAACAAAACTCCACTGTCACACATACTGACTGTATAAAACCAAACTCCACTGTCACACATACTGACTGTATAAAACGAAATTCAACTGTCACATATACTGACTGTATAAAACTAAATTCCACGGTCACATATACTGACTGTATAAAACAAAACTCCACTGTCACACATACTGACTGGATAAAACTAAACCTTACTATCACACATACTGACTGTATAAAACTAAACACCACTGTAATGTATACTGATTGTATAAAACTAAATTCAACTGTCACACACACTGACTATATAAAACTAAACTCCAGTGTCACACATACTGACTGTTTAAAACGAAACACCTTTGTCACACGTACTGACTGTATCAAACTAAACTCCACTGTTACACATACTGACTGGAAAACTAAACTCCAGTGTCACACATAGTGACTGTATAAAATTAAACACCAATCTCACACATACTGACTGGATAAAACGAAACACCACTGTCACACATACTGACAGTATAAAACTAAACTCCAATGCCACGTACCGACTACTTAAATCTAAAATCTACTGTCACACATACTGACTGTATAAAACTTAACACCACTGTCATGTATACTGACTGTCTAAAACTAAACTCCATTGCCACACATACTGACTGCATACAATAAAACTCCACTGGAACACATACTGATTGGATAAAACTAAACACCACTGTCACGTATACTGACAATATAAAATAAACACCCATCACACTAAGTGCCTGCATAAAACGAAACTCCACTGTCACACATACAGACAGAATCAAACTAAATTCCAGACAGACATGCTGACCGTATAAAACGAAACTCCACTGTCACACATACTGACTGTATAAAACTAAACTCCACTGTCACACATACTAACTGTATAAAAAGAAGCTCCACTGTCACACATACTGACTGCATAAAACTAAACACCACTGTCACATATACTGACTGTATAAAACTAAACTCAACTGTCACATACTGACGATATCAAACTAAACTCCAGTCACAGATACTGACTATGTCAAACTAAACACCACTGTCACATACACTGACTATTTAAAACTAAACTCCACTGTCACACATCCTGACAGTATAAAACTGAACTCCACTGTCACACATACTGGCTGTATAAAACTAAACACCCGTCACACATAGTGACCGCATAAAAGTAAACACAAGTGTCACACATACTGACTGTAGAAAACTAACCACTGTCACACATACTGACTGTAGAAAATTAAACTCCACTGTCGCATGTACTGACTGTATAAAACTAAACTCCATTGTCAAACATATTGACTGGATAAACCTAATCACCAATGTCACACATACTGACCGTATAAAACTAAACACCACTGTCACACATACCAACTGTATAAAAAGAAACTCCCCTGTCACACATATGACTGCATGAATCTAAATTCTGCTGTCACACATACTGACTGTACAAAACTAAACTCCACTGTCATGTATACTGACTGTCGAAAACTAAACACCACTGTCATATAGACTGACTGTATAAAACTAAACACCACTGTCACATATACTGACTTTATAAAACTCAACTCCACTGTCACACATACTGACCGTATAAAACTAAACACCACTATCACACATACTGACTGTATCAAACTAAACTCCACTGTCACACATACTGACCGTATAAAACTAAACACCACTGTCACATATACTGACTTTATAAAACTCAACTCCACTGTCACACATACTTACTGCATAAAACAAAACTCCACTGTCACACATACTGACTGTATAAAACTAAACTCCACTCTCAGATACTGACTTTATCAAACTAAACGCCACTGTCACACATACTGACTGTATAAAACTAAACTCCACTTTCACACAGACTGACTGTATAAAACTAAACTCCTTTGTCATACATACTAACTGTATAGAACTAAACACCACGGTCACGTATACTGACTCTAAAAAGCTAACCACCACTGTCACATATACTGACTGTATAAAACTAAACTAGAGTGTCCCACATACTGACGATATCAAACTAAACTCCAGTCACACATACTGACTATATCAATCTAAACACCTCAGTCACATACACTGACTATTTAAAACTAAAGTCCACTGTCACACATCCTGACTGCATCAAACTAAACAGCACTGTCACACATACTGACTGGAAAAAACTAAACTCCTTTGTCACACATACTGTCCTTATAAAACTAAACTCCACTGTCACCCATACTTACTGTATAAAACAAAACACCACTGTCACACATACTGACTGCATAAATCCAAATTCTACCGTCACACATACTGACTGCATAAAACTAACCTCCACTGTCACAAATACTGACTATTTAAAACTAAACTCCACTGTCACACATCCTGACAGTATAAAACTGAACAGCACTATCACACATACTAAACATCCGTCACACACAGTGACTGCGTAAAACTAAACTCAAGTGTCACACATGCTGATTGTAGATAACTCACCACTGTCACACATACTGACTATTTCAAACTAAACTCCACTGTGACGTATACTGCCTGTATAAAGCTAAACACCACTGTCACATATACGGACTGTGTGAAAGTAAACTCCACAGTCCCATATACTGACTATAAAACTAAATTCAACTATCACACATACTGACTGTATAAAACTAAACTCCAGTGTCACACACACTGACTGTATAAAACTAAACACCACTCTGACACATGTGTACTGCATAAATCTAAATTCTTCTGTCACACATACTGACTGTAGAAAACTAACCACTGTCACACAAACTGACTGTATAAAACTAAATTCCACTGTCATACACACTAACTGTATAAAACTAAACTCCTCTGTCACACATACTGACTGTATAAAACTAAACTTCAGTGTCACACATACTGACTGTATAAAACTAAACTCCACTGTTACAAATACTAACAGTAAAAAACTAAACTCCACTGTCACACATACTGACCGTATAAAACGAAACACCACTGTCACACATACTGACTGTATCAAACTAAACTCCACTGTTACACATACTCACTGTATAAAACTAAACTTCACTGTCACACATACTGACTGTATCAAACTAAACACCACTGTCACATATACAGACTGTATACAACTAAACTCCACTGTCACATATACTGACTGTATAAAACTAAAATCCACTGTCACACATACTGACTGTATAAAACTAAACTGCACTGTCACACATACTGACTATATAAAACTAAACACCACTCTCACACACACTGATTGGAGAAAACTAACCTCCACTGTCACACACACTGACTGCATAAAACTAAACACCATTGTCACATATACTGACTGTATAAAACTAAACACCATTGTCACATATACTGACTGTATAAAACTAAACACCACTGTCACATATACTGACTTTATAAAACTCAACTCCACTGTCACGCATACTGACTGTATAAAACTAAACTAAAGTGTCACACATACTGACTGTATATATCTAAACACCCTTCACACATAGTGACTGCATGAAACTAAACACCACTGTCACATGCTGACTATATCAAGCTAAACTCCACTGTCACACATACTGACTGGACAAAACTAAACTCCACTGTTACAAATACTAACAGTAAAAAACTAAACTCCACTGTCACAAATACTGACTGGAAAAAACTAAACTCCTTTGTCACACATACTTACTGTATAAAACAAAACTCCACTGTCACACATACTGACTGCATAAATCTAAATTCTACCGTCACACATACTGACTGCATAAAACTAACCTCCACTGTCACAAATACTGACTATTTAAAACTAAACTCCACTGTCATACATCCTGACAGTATAAAACTGAACAGCACTATCACACATACTAAACATCCGTCACACATAGTGACTGCGTAAAACTAAACTCAAAAGGCACACATGCTGACTGGAGATAACTCACCACTGTCACAAATACTGACTATTTCAAACTAAACTCCACTGTCACGTATACTGCCTGTATAAAACTAAACACCACTGTCACATATACTGACTAGATCAAACTAAACTTCAGGGCCACACATACTAACTGTATAAAACTAAACTACACTGTCACATATACGGACTGTGTAAAACTAAACTCCACAGTCCCATATACTGACTATAAAACTAAACTCAATTATCACACATACTGACTGTACAAAACTAACCTCCAGTGTCACACACACTACTGTATAAAACTAAACACCACTCTGACACATGTGTACTGCATAAATCTAAATTCTTCTGTCACCCATACTGACTGTAGAAAACTAACCACTGTCACATATACTGACTATATCAAACTAAACTTCAGGGTCAAACATACTAACTGTATAAAACTAAACTCCACAGTCCCATATACTGACTATAAAACTAAACTCAATTATCACACAAACTGACTGTATAGAACTAAATTCCACTGTCATACACACTGACTGTATAAAACTAAACTCCTCTGTCACACATACTGACTGTATAAAACTAAACTTCAGTGTCACACATACTGACTGTATATATCTAAACACCCTTCACACATAGTGACTGCATGAAACTAAACGCCACTGTCACATGCCGACTACATCAAGCTAAACACCACTGTCACACATACTGACTGGAAAAAACTAAACTCCACTGTTAGAAATACTAACAGTAAAAAACTAAACACCACTGTCACAAATACTGAGTGTATAAAACTAAACACCACAGCCACGCATATTGACTGTATAAACTAAACTCCTCTGTCACACATACTGACTATAAAACTAAACTCCACTGTCACGCATACTGACTGGATAAAACTCAACTCCGCTGTCACACACACTGACCGTATAAAACTAAACTCCACTGTCACAAATATTAACTGTATAAAAAGAAACTCCCCTGTCACACAAATGACTGCATGAATTTAAATTCTGCTGTCACACACACTGTACAAAACCAAACGCCACTGTCATGTATACTGACTGTATAAAACTGAACACCACTGTCACATATACTGACTGTGTAAAACTAAACACCACTGTCACATATACTGACTGTGTAAAACTAAACACCACTGTCACATATACTGACTGTAAAACAAAACACCACTGTCACATATACTGACTGTGTAAAACTAAACACCACTGTCACATATACTGACTGTGTAAAACTAAACACCACTGTCACATATACTGACTGTGTAAAACTAAACACCACTGTCACATATACTGACTGTGTAAAACTAAACACCACTGTCACACATACTGACTGGATAAAACTAAAAACCACTGTCACATATACTGACTGGATAAAACTAAAAACCACTGTCACATATACTGACTGGATAAAACTAAAAACCACTGTCATGTATACTGACTGTGTAAAACTAAACACCACTGTCACATATACTGACTGTATAAAACTAAACTCCACTGTCATGTATACTGACTGTGTAGAACTAAACACCACTGTCACATATACTGATTGTATAAAACTAAACACCACTGTCATGGATACTGACTGTGTAAAACTAAACACCACTGTCACATATACTGACTGTATAAAACTAAACTCCACTGTCATGTATACTGACTGTGTAAAACTAAACACCACTGTCACATATACTGATTGTATAAAACTAAACACCACTGTCACATATACTGTCTCTATCAAACTAAACTCCACTGTCACACATACTGCCTGCATAAAACTAAACACCACTGTCACATATACTGACTGGATAAAACTAAAAACCACTGTCACATATACTGACTGTATAAAACTAAACTCCACTGTCATGGATACTGACTGTGTAAAACTAAACACCACTGTCACATATACTGATTGTATAAAACGAAACACCACAGTCACATATACTGACTTTATAAAACTAAACACCACTGTCATGGATACTGACTGTGTAAAACTAAACACCACTGTCACATATACTGACTGTATAAAACTAAACTCCACTGTCACATATACTGACTGTGTAAAACTAAACACCACTGTCACATATACTGATTGTATAAAACTAAACACCACTGTCACATATACTGACTGTGTAAAACTAAACACCACTGTCACATATACTGATTGTATAAAACGTAACACCACTGTCACATATACTGACTTTATAAAACTAAACACCACTGTCACACATACTGTCTCCATCAAACTAAACTCCACTGTCACACATACTGCCTGCATAAAACTAAACACCACTGTCACGTATACTGACTGTGTAAAACTAAACACCACTGTCACATATACTGACTGTGTAAAACTAAACACCACTGTCACACATACTGACTGTATAAAACTAAACTCCACTGTCACACATACTGACTGTATAAAGCTAAACTCCACTGTCACACATACTGACTGTATCAAACTAAACACCACTGTCACATATACTGACTGTATAAAACTAAACTCCACTGTCACATATACTGACTGTATCAAACTAAACACCACTGTCACATATACTGACTGTATAAAACTAAACTCCACTGTCACATATACTGACTGTATAAAACTAAACTCCACTGTCACATATACTGACTGTATAAAACTAAACTCCACTGTCACATATACTGACTTTATAAAACTAAACACCATTGTCACACATAATGACTGTATCAAACTAAACAGCACTGTCACACATACTGACTGGAAGAAACTAAACTCCTTTGTCACACATACTGACCATATAAAACTTAACTCCACTGTCACTCATACTTACTGTATAAAACTAACCTCCACTGTCACAAATACTGACTATTTAAAACTAAACTCCACTGTCATACATCCTGACAGTATAAAACTGAACAGCACTATCACACATACTAAACATCCGTCACACATAGTGACTGCGTAAAACTAAACTCAAGTGTCACACATGCTGACTGGAGATAACTCACCACTGTCACACAAACTGACTATTTCAAACTAAACTCCACTGTCACGTATACTGCCTGTATAAAACTAAACACCACTGTCCCATATACTGACTATAAAACTAAACTCAACTATCACACAGACTGACTGTACAAAACTAAACTCCAGTGTCACACACACTGACTGTATAAAACTAAACACCACTCTGACACGTGTACTGCATAAATCTAAATTCTTCTGTCACCCATACTGACTGTAGATAACTAACCACTGTCACACAAACTGACTATATAGAACTAAATTCCACTGTCATACACACTAACTGTATAAAACTAAACTTCAGTGTCACACATACTGACTGTATAAAACTAAACTTCAGTGTCACACATACTGACTGTATATATCTAAACACCCTTCACACATAGTGACTGCATGAAACTAAACTCCACTGTCACATGCTGACTACATCAAGCTAAACGCCACTGTCACACATACTGACTGGAAAAAACTAAACTCCACTGTTATAAATACTAACAGTAAAAAACTAAACTCCACTGTCACAAATTCTGAGTGCATAAAACTAAACACCACAGCCACGCATATTGACTGCATAAAACTCAACTCCGCTGTCACACACACTGACCGTAT
Source organism: Heterodontus francisci (assembly GCF_036365525.1). Classification (NCBI taxonomy): domain Eukaryota; kingdom Metazoa; phylum Chordata; class Chondrichthyes; order Heterodontiformes; family Heterodontidae; genus Heterodontus; species Heterodontus francisci. Next base: position 51,232,079 of record NC_090383.1, read on the forward strand.
AAAACTAACCTCCACTGTCACAAATACTAACTGTATAAAAAGAAACTCCCCTGTCACACATATGACTGCATGAATTTAAATTCTGCTGTCACACATACTGACTGTACAAAACCAAACGCCACTGTCATGTATACTGACTGTATAAAACTGAACACCACTGTCACATATACTGACTGTGTAAAACTAAACACCACTGTCACACATACTGACTGGATAAAACTAAAAACCACTGTCACATATACTGACTGGATAAAACTAAAAACCACTGTCACATATACTGACTGGATAAAACTAAAAACCACTGTCATGTATACTGACTGTGTAAAACTAAACACCACTGTCACATATACTGACTGTATAAAACTAAACTCCACTGTCATGTATACTGACTGTGTAGAACTAAACACCACTGTCACATATACTGATTGTATAAAACTAAACACCACTGTCATGGATACTGACTGTGTAAAACTAAACACCACTGTCACATATACTGACTGTATAAAACTAAACTCCACTGTCATGTATACTGACTGTGTAAAACTAAACACCACTGTCACATATACTGATTGTATAAAACTAAACACCACTGTCACATATACTGTCTCTATCAAACTAAACTCCACTGTCACACATACTGCCTGCATAAAACTAAACACCACTGTCACATATACTGACTGGATAAAACTAAAAACCACTGTCACATATACTGACTGTATAAAACTAAACTCCACTGTCATGGATACTGACTGTGTAAAACTAAACACCACTGTCACATATACTGATTGTATAAAACGAAACACCACAGTCACATATACTGACTTTATAAAACTAAACACCACTGTCATGGATACTGACTGTGTAAAACTAAACACCACTGTCACATATACTGACTGTATAAAACTAAACTCCACTGTCACATATACTGACTGTGTAAAACTAAACACCACTGTCACATATACTGATTGTATAAAACTAAACACCACTGTCACATATACTGACTGGATAAAACTAAAAACCACTGTCACACATACTGTCTCCATCAAACTAAACTCCACTGTCACACATACTGCCTGCATAAAACTAAACACCACTGTCACGTATACTGACTGTGTAAAACTAAACACCACTGTCACATATACTGATTGTATAAAACGAAACACCACAGTCACATATACTGACTTTATAAAACTAAACACCACTGTCATGGATACTGACTGTGTAAAACTAAACACCACTGTCACATATACTGACTGTATAAAACTAAACTCCACTGTCACATATACTGACTGTGTAAAACTAAACACCACTGTCACATATACTGATTGTATAAAACGTAACACCACTGTCACATATACTGACTTTATAAAACTAAACACCACTGTCACACATACTGTCTCCATCAAACTAAACTCCACTGTCACACATACTGCCTGCATAAAACTAAACACCACTGTCACGTATACTGACTGTGTAAAACTAAACACCACTGTCACATATACTGACTGTGTAAAACTAAACACCACTGTCACATATACTGACTGTATAAAACTAAACTCCACTGTCACACATACTGACTGTATAAAGCTAAACTCCACTGTCACACATACTGACTGTATCAAACTAAACACCACTGTCACATATACTGACTGTATAAAACTAAACTCCACTGTCACATATACTGACTGTATCAAACTAAACACCACTGTCACATATACTGACTGTATAAAACTAAACTCCACTGTCACATATACTGACTGTATAAAACTAAACTCCACTGTCACATATACTGACTGTATAAAACTAAACTCCACTGTCACATATACTGACTTTATAAAACTAAACACCATTGTCACACATAATGACTGTATCAAACTAAACAGCACTGTCACACATACTGACTGGAAGAAACTAAACTCCTTTGTCACACATACTGACCATATAAAACTTAACTCCACTGTCACTCATACTTACTGTATAAAACTAACCTCCACTGTCACAAATACTGACTATTTAAAACTAAACTCCACTGTCATACATCCTGACAGTATAAAACTGAACAGCACTATCACACATACTAAACATCCGTCACACATAGTGACTGCGTAAAACTAAACTCAAGTGTCACACATGCTGACTGGAGATAACTCACCACTGTCACACAAACTGACTATTTCAAACTAAACTCCACTGTCACGTATACTGCCTGTATAAAACTAAACACCACTGTCCCATATACTGACTATAAAACTAAACTCAACTATCACACAGACTGACTGTACAAAACTAAACTCCAGTGTCACACACACTGACTGTATAAAACTAAACACCACTCTGACACGTGTACTGCATAAATCTAAATTCTTCTGTCACCCATACTGACTGTAGATAACTAACCACTGTCACACAAACTGACTATATAGAACTAAATTCCACTGTCATACACACTAACTGTATAAAACTAAACTTCAGTGTCACACATACTGACTGTATAAAACTAAACTTCAGTGTCACACATACTGACTGTATATATCTAAACACCCTTCACACATAGTGACTGCATGAAACTAAACTCCACTGTCACATGCTGACTACATCAAGCTAAACGCCACTGTCACACATACTGACTGGAAAAAACTAAACTCCACTGTTATAAATACTAACAGTAAAAAACTAAACTCCACTGTCACAAATTCTGAGTGCATAAAACTAAACACCACAGCCACGCATATTGACTGCATAAAACTCAACTCCGCTGTCACACACACTGACCGTATAAAACTAACCTCCACTGTCACAAATACTAACTGTATAAAAAGAAACTCCCCTGTCACACATATGACTGCATGAATTTAAATTCTGCTGTCACACATACTGACTGTACAAAACCAAACGCCACTGTCATGTATACTGACTGTATAAAACTGAACACCACTGTCACATATACTGACTGTGTAAAACTAAACACCACTGTCACATAGACTGACTGTGTAAAACTAAACACCATTGTCACATATACTGATTGTATAAAACTAAACACCACTGTCACATATACTGACTTTATAAAACTCAAGTCCACTGTCACACATACTGACCGTATAAAACTAAACACCACTGTCACACATACTGTCTCTATCAAACTAAACTCCACTGTCACACATACTGCCTGCATAAAACTAAAAACCACTGTCACATATACTGACTGTATAAAACTAAACTCCACTGTCACACATACTGACTGTATAAAGCTAAACTCCACTGTCACACATACTGACTGTATCAAACTAAACACCACTGTCACATATACTGACTGTATAAAACTAAACTCCACTGTCACAAATACTGACTGTATAAAACTAAACCCCACTGTCACACATACTGACTGTATAAAACTATACTCCACTGTCACACCTACTGACTGTATCAAACTAAACACCACTGTCACATATACTGACTTTATAAAACTCAACTCCACTGTCACACATACTGACCGTATAAAACTAAACTCCACTGTCACACATACTGACTGTATCAAACTAAACAGCACTGTCACACATACTGACTGGAAAAAACTAAACACCCGTCACACACAGTCACTGCATAAAACTAAACTCCACTGTCACACATACAGTGAGCATCAATCTAAATTCCACTGTCAGTTATACTGACTGTATAAAATGAAACTCCATCAAACATACTAACTGTATAAAACTATACTCCACTATCACACATATTGACGGCATAAATCTAACTTCTACTATCACACTTACTGACTGTATAAAACTAAACTCCAGTGTCACACGTACTGACTATAAAACTAAACACATCTATCACACATACCGACTGGATAAAACTAAATTCTACTTTCACACATACTGACTGGATAAAACTAAATACCGCTTTCACACATAGTGACTGCATAAAACTAAACTCCACTCTCACACATACTGCCTGGATAAAACTAAACACCACTGTCACACATACTGCCTGGATAAAACAAAACATCACTGTCACACATACTGACCGTATAAAACAAAACTCCACTGCCACACATACTAACTGTATAAAACGAAACTCCACTGTCACACATACAGACTGCATAAATCTAAATTCTACCGTCACACATACTGACTGCTCAAACTAACCTGCACTGTCACACATACTAAACATCCGTCACACATAGTGACTGCGTAAAACTAAACTCAAGTGTCACACATGCTGACTGTAGTTAACTCACCACTGTCACACATACTGACTATTTCAAACTAAACTCCACTGTCACGTATACAGACTGCATGAAACTAAACACCACTGTCACATATACTGACTATATCAAACTAAACTTCAGGGTCACACATACTGCCTGCATAAAACTAAACACCACTCTCACACATACTGCCTGGATAAAACAAAACATCACTGTCACATATACTGACTGTATAAAACTAAATTCCACTGCCACACATACTGGCTGGATAAAACTAAACTCCACTGTTCCAAATACTAACAGTAAAAAACTAAACTCCACTGTCACACATACTGACTATATCAAACTAAACACCACTGTCACACAAACTGACTATATAAAACTAAACTCCACTGTCACACATACTGACTGGATAAAACTAAACTCCACTGTTCCAAATACTAACAGTAAAAAACTAAACTCCACTGTCACACATACTGACTATATCAAACTAAACACCACTGTCACACATACTGACTATATAAAACTAAACTCCACTGTCACACATACTGACTATATAAAACTAAACACCACTGTCACACATACTGACTATATAAAACTAAACACCACTGTCACACATACTGACTATATAAAACTAAACTCCACTGTCACACATACTGACTATATAAAACTAAACACCACTGTCACACATACTGACTATATAAAACTAAACTCCACTGTCAGACATACTGACTGTATAAAACCAAACTCCACTGTCACACATACTGACTGTATAAAACCAAACTCCACTGTCACACATACTGACTGGATAAAACTAAACTCCACTGTTCCAAATACTAACAGTAAAAAACTAAACTCCACTGTCACAAATACTGACTGTATAAAACTAAACACTACGGTCACACATACTGACTGTCTACAACAAAACTCCACTGTCACATATACTGACCGTATAAAACTAAACTCCAGTGTCACATATATTGACTGTATAAAACTAAACTCCAGTTTCAAAAATACTGACTGTTTAAAACTAAACTCATCTATCACACATACTACCTGCATAAAACTAAACACCACTGTCACATATACTGACTGGATAAAACTAAACACCACTGTCACATATACTGACTGTATAAAACTAAACTCCACTGTCATGTATACTGACTGTGTAAAACTAAACACCACTGTCACATATACTGATTGTATAAAACTAAACACCACTGTCACATATACTGTCTCTATCAAACTAAACTCCACTGTCACACATACTGCCTGCATAAAACTAAACACCACTGTCACATATACTGACTGGATAAAACTAAAAACCACTGTCACATATACTGACTGTATAAAACTAAACTCCACTGTCATGGATACTGACTGTGTAAAACTAAACACCACTGTCACATATACTGATTGTATAAAACGAAACACCACAGTCACATATACTGACTTTATAAAACTAAACACCACTGTCATGGATACTGACTGTGTAAAACTAAACACCACTGTCACATATACTGACTGTATAAAACTAAACTCCACTGTCACATATACTGACTGTGTAAAACTAAACACCACTGTCACATATACTGATTGTATAAAACTAAACACCACTGTCACATATACTGACTGGATAAAACTAAAAACCACTGTCACACATACTGTCTCCATCAAACTAAACTCCACTGTCACACATACTGCCTGCATAAAACTAAACACCACTGTCACGTATACTGACTGTGTAAAACTAAACACCACTGTCACATATACTGATTGTATAAAACGAAACACCACAGTCACATATACTGACTTTATAAAACTAAACACCACTGTCATGGATACTGACTGTGTAAAACTAAACACCACTGTCACATATACTGACTGTATAAAACTAAACTCCACTGTCACATATACTGACTGTGTAAAACTAAACACCACTGTCACATATACTGATTGTATAAAACGTAACACCACTGTCACATATACTGACTTTATAAAACTAAACACCACTGTCACACATACTGTCTCCATCAAACTAAACTCCACTGTCACACATACTGCCTGCATAAAACTAAACACCACTGTCACGTATACTGACTGTGTAAAACTAAACACCACTGTCACATATACTGACTGTGTAAAACTAAACACCACTGTCACATATACTGACTGTATAAAACTAAACTCCACTGTCACACATACTGACTGTATAAAGCTAAACTCCACTGTCACACATACTGACTGTATCAAACTAAACACCACTGTCACATATACTGACTGTATAAAACTAAACTCCACTGTCACATATACTGACTGTATCAAACTAAACACCACTGTCACATATACTGACTGTATAAAACTAAACTCCACTGTCACATATACTGACTGTATAAAACTAAACTCCACTGTCACATATACTGACTGTATAAAACTAAACTCCACTGTCACATATACTGACTTTATAAAACTAAACACCATTGTCACACATAATGACTGTATCAAACTAAACAGCACTGTCACACATACTGACTGGAAGAAACTAAACTCCTTTGTCACACATACTGACCATATAAAACTTAACTCCACTGTCACTCATACTTACTGTATAAAACTAACCTCCACTGTCACAAATACTGACTATTTAAAACTAAACTCCACTGTCATACATCCTGACAGTATAAAACTGAACAGCACTATCACACATACTAAACATCCGTCACACATAGTGACTGCGTAAAACTAAACTCAAGTGTCACACATGCTGACTGGAGATAACTCACCACTGTCACACAAACTGACTATTTCAAACTAAACTCCACTGTCACGTATACTGCCTGTATAAAACTAAACACCACTGTCCCATATACTGACTATAAAACTAAACTCAACTATCACACAGACTGACTGTACAAAACTAAACTCCAGTGTCACACACACTGACTGTATAAAACTAAACACCACTCTGACACGTGTACTGCATAAATCTAAATTCTTCTGTCACCCATACTGACTGTAGATAACTAACCACTGTCACACAAACTGACTATATAGAACTAAATTCCACTGTCATACACACTAACTGTATAAAACTAAACTTCAGTGTCACACATACTGACTGTATAAAACTAAACTTCAGTGTCACACATACTGACTGTATATATCTAAACACCCTTCACACATAGTGACTGCATGAAACTAAACTCCACTGTCACATGCTGACTACATCAAGCTAAACGCCACTGTCACACATACTGACTGGAAAAAACTAAACTCCACTGTTATAAATACTAACAGTAAAAAACTAAACTCCACTGTCACAAATTCTGAGTGCATAAAACTAAACACCACAGCCACGCATATTGACTGCATAAAACTCAACTCCGCTGTCACACACACTGACCGTATAAAACTAACCTCCACTGTCACAAATACTAACTGTATAAAAAGAAACTCCCCTGTCACACATATGACTGCATGAATTTAAATTCTGCTGTCACACATACTGACTGTACAAAACCAAACGCCACTGTCATGTATACTGACTGTATAAAACTGAACACCACTGTCACATATACTGACTGTGTAAAACTAAACACCACTGTCACATAGACTGACTGTGTAAAACTAAACACCATTGTCACATATACTGATTGTATAAAACTAAACACCACTGTCACATATACTGACTTTATAAAACTCAAGTCCACTGTCACACATACTGACTGTATAAAACTAAACACCACTGTCACACATACTGTCTCTATCAAACTAAACACCACTGTCACATATACTGACTGTATAAAACTAAACTCCACTGTCACAAATACTGACTGTATAAAACTAAACCCCACTGTCACACATACTGACTGTATAAAACTATACTCCACTGTCACACCTACTGACTGTATCAAACTAAACACCACTGTCACATATACTGACTTTATAAAACTCAACTCCACTGTCACACATACTGACCGTATAAAACTAAACTCCACTGTCACACATACTGACTGTATCAAACTAAACAGCACTGTCACACATACTGACTGGAAAAAACTAAACACCCGTCACACACAGTCACTGCATAAAACTAAACTCCACTGTCACACATACAGTGAGCATCAATCTAAATTCCACTGTCAGTTATACTGACTGTATAAAATGAAACTCCATCAAACATACTAACTGTATAAAACTATACTCCACTATCACACATATTGACGGCATAAATCTAACTTCTACTATCACACTTACTGACTGTATAAAACTAAACTCCAGTGTCACACGTACTGACTATAAAACTAAACACATCTATCACACATACCGACTGGATAAAACTAAATTCTACTTTCACACATACTGACTGGATAAAACTAAATACCGCTTTCACACATAGTGACTGCATAAAACTAAACTCCACTCTCACACATACTGCCTGGATAAAACTAAACACCACTGTCACACATACTGCCTGGATAAAACAAAACATCACTGTCACACATACTGACCGTATAAAACAAAACTCCACTGCCACACATACTAACTGTATAAAACGAAACTCCACTGTCACACATACAGACTGCATAAATCTAAATTCTACCGTCACACATACTGACTGCTCAAACTAACCTGCACTGTCACACATACTAAACATCCGTCACACATAGTGACTGCGTAAAACTAAACTCAAGTGTCACACATGCTGACTGTAGTTAACTCACCACTGTCACACATACTGACTATTTCAAACTAAACTCCACTGTCACGTATACAGACTGCATGAAACTAAACACCACTGTCACATATACTGACTATATCAAACTAAACTTCAGGGTCACACATACTGCCTGCATAAAACTAAACACCACTCTCACACATACTGCCTGGATAAAACTAAACACCACTGTCACACATACTGCCTGGATAAAACAAAACATCACTGTCACATATACTGACTGTATAAAACTAAATTCCACTGCCACACATACTGGCTGGATAAAACTAAACTCCACTGTTCCAAATACTAACAGTAAAAAACTAAACTCCACTGTCACACATACTGACTATATCAAACTAAACACCACTGTCACACAAACTGACTATATAAAACTAAACTCCACTGTCACACATACTGACTGGATAAAACTAAACTCCACTGTTCCAAATACTAACAGTAAAAAACTAAACTCCACTGTCACACATACTGACTATATCAAACTAAACACCACTGTCACACATACTGACTATATAAAACTAAACTCCACTGTCACACATACTGACTATATAAAACTAAACACCACTGTCACACATACTGACTATATAAAACTAAACACCACTGTCACACATACTGACTATATAAAACTAAACTCCACTGTCACACATACTGACTATATAAAACTAAACACCACTGTCACACATACTGACTATATAAAACTAAACTCCACTGTCACACATACTGACTGTATAAAACCAAACTCCACTGTCACACATACTGACTGGATAAAACTAAACTCCACTGTTCCAAATACTAACAGTAAAAAACTAAACTCCACTGTCACAAATACTGACTGTATAAAACTAAACACTACGGTCACACATACTGACTGTCTACAACAAAACTCCACTGTCACATATACTGACCGTATAAAACTAAACTCCAGTGTCACATATATTGACTGTATAAAACTAAACTCCAGTTTCAAAAATACTGACTGTTTAAAACTAAACTCATCTATCACACATACTACCTGCATAAAACTAAACACCACTGTCACATATACTGACTGGATAAAACTAAAAACCACTGTCACATATACTGATTGTATAAAACGAAACACCACTGTCACATATACTGACTTTATAAAACTAAACACCACTGTCACACATACTGTCTCTATCAAACTAAACTCCACTGTCACACATACTGCCTGCATAAAACTAAACACCACTGTCACGTATACTGACTGTGTAAAACTAAACACCACTGTCACATATACTGACTGTGTAAAACTAAACTCCACTGTCACACATACTGACTGTATAAAACTAAACTCCACTCTCACATATACTGATTGTATAAATCCAAACTCCACTGTCACACATACTGACTGTATAAAACTAAACCCATCTGTCAAACATAAAGCCTGTATGAAACTAAACTCCTTTGTCACACATACTGACTGTATAAAACTAAATTCCCGTCACTCATAGTAACTGCATACAACTAAACTCCACTGTCACATACTGACTGTATCAAATTAAATTCCACTCTCACATATACTGACTGTATGAAACTAAACATCACTCTCAAGCATACTGACTGCATAAAACTAAATTCTAATGTCACACATACTGACTGTAGAAAACTAACCAGTGTCAGACATATTGACTGTATAAAATTAAACTCCAATGTCACACATATTGACTACATAAAGCTAAACTCCAGTGTCACACATACTGACTGTATTAAACTAAACTCCACTTGACATATACTGACTGTATAAAACTAAATTCCAGTGTCACATATACAGACTGGAAAAAACCAAACTCCACTGTCATACATCCAGACTGGATAAAACTAAACTCCACTATCACACATATTTACTAAATAAAACTAAACTCCCGTCACACATACTGACTGTATAAAACTGAACACCACTGTCATGTATACTGATTGTATAAAACTAAACTCCACTGTCACACATACTGACTGTATAACACTGAAGTCCAGCGTCACATATACTGACTGTATAAAACTTAATTCAAATGTCACACACACTGACTGCATAAAACAAAACTCCACTGTCACATTTACTGACCATATAAAACTAAACACACATACTGAATGCAAAAAACTTAACTGCATTGTCACATACTGACTATATCAAACTAAACACCAGTGTCACACATACTGACTGTATTAAACTAAACTCCACTTGACATATACTGACTGTATGAAACTAAATTCCAGTGTCACATATACTGACTGGATAAAACCAAACTCCACTGTCATACATACAGACTGGATAAAACTAAACCTTACTATCACACATACTGACTGTATAAAACTAAATTCCAGTGTCACACATACTGACTGTATAAAACAAAACTCCACTGTCACACATACTGACTGTATAAAACCAAACTCCACTGTCACACATACTGACTGTATAAAACGAAATTCAACTGTAACACATACTGACTAAATAAAACCAAACTCCACTGTCATACATACAGACTGGATAAAACTAAACTCCTTTATCACACATACTGACTGTATAAAACTAAATTCCAGTGTCACACATACTGACTGTATAAAACCAAACTCCACTGTCACACATACTGACTGTATAAAACGAAATTCAACTGTCACACATACTGACTAAATAAAACCAAACTCCACTGTCATACATACAGACTGGATAAAACTAAACTCCTTTATCACACATACTGACTGTATAAAACTAAATTCCAGTGCCACACATACTGACTGTATAAAACTAAATTCCAGTGTCACACATACTGACTGTATAAAACTAAACTCCTTTGTCACACATATTGACTAAATAAAACTAAACTCCCATCACACATACTGACTGTATAAAACTAAACACCACTGTCATGTATACTGATTGTATAAAACTAAACTCCACTGTCACACATACTGACTGTATAAAACTGAAGTCCAGTGTCACATATACTGACTGTATAAAACTAAATTCAAATGTCACACACACTGACTGCATAAAACAAAACTCCACTGTCACATTTACTGACCATATAAAACTAAACACACATACTGAATGCAAAAAACTAACTGCATTGTCACATACTGACTATATCAAACTAAACTCCAGTGTCACACATACTGACTGTATAAAACAAAACTCCACTGTCACACATACTGACTGTATAAAACCAAACTCCACTGTCACACATACTGACTGTATAAAACGAAATTCAACTGTCACATATACTGACTGTATAAAACTAAATTCCACGGTCACATATACTGACTGTATAAAACAAAACTCCACTGTCACACATACTGACTGGATAAAACTAAACCTTACTATCACACATACTGACTGTATAAAACTAAACACCACTGTAATGTATACTGATTGTATAAAACTAAATTCAACTGTCACACACACTGACTATATAAAACTAAACTCCAGTGTCACCCATACTGACTGTTTAAAACGAAACACCTTTGTCACACGTACTGACTGTATCAAACTAAACTCCACTGTTACACATACTGACTGGAAAACTAAACTCCAGTGTCACACATAGTGACTGTATAAAATTAAACACCAATCTCACACATACTGACTGGATAAAACGAAACACCACTGTCACACATACTGACAGTATAAAACTAAACTCCAATGCCACGTACCGACTACTTAAATCTAAAATCTACTGTCACACATACTGACTGTATAAAACTTAACACCACTGTCATGTATACTGACTGTCTAAAACTAAACTCCATTGCCACACATACTGACTGCATACAATAAAACTCCACTGGAACACATACTGATTGGATAAAACTAAACACCACTGTCACGTATACTGACAATATAAAATAAACACCCGTCACACTAAGTGCCTGCATAAAACGAAACTCCACTGTCACACATACAGACAGAATCAAACTAAATTCCAGACAGACATGCTGACCGTATAAAACGAAACTCCACTGTCACACATACTGACTGTATAAAACTAAACTCCACTGTCACACATACAGACAGAATCAAACTAAATTCCAGACAGACATGCTGACCGTATAAAATGAAACTCCACTGTCACACATACTGACTGTATAAAACTAAACTCCACTGTCACACATACTAACTGTATAAAAAGAAGCTCCACTGTCACACATACTGACTGCATAAAACTAAACACCACTGTCACATATACTGACTGTATAAAACTAAACTCAACTGTCACATACTGACGATATCAAACTAAACTCCAGTCACAGATACTGACTATGTCAAACTAAACACCACTGTCACATACACTGACTATTTAAAACTAAACTCCACTGTCACACATCCTGACAGTATAAAACTGAACTCCACTGTCACACATACTGGCTGTATAAAACTAAACACCCGTCACACATAGTGACCGCATAAAAGTAAACACAAGTGTCACACATACTGACTGTAGAAAACTAACCACTGTCACACATACTGACTGTAGAAAATTAAACTCCACTGTCGCATGTACTGACTGTATAAAACTAAACTCCATTGTCAAACATATTAACTGGATAAACCTAATCACCAATGTCACACATACTGACCGTATAAAACTAAACACCACTGTCACACATACCAACTGTATAAAAAGAAACTCCCCTGTCACACATATGACTGCATGAATCTAAATTCCGCTGTCACACATACTGACTGTACAAAACTAAACTCCACTGTCATGTATACTGACTGTCGAAAACTAAACACCACTGTCATATAGACTGACTGTATAAAACTAAACACCACTGTCACATATACTGACTTTATAAAACTCAACTCCACTGTCACACATACTGACCGTATAAAACTAAACACCACTATCACACATACTGACTGTATCAAACTAAACTCCACTGTCACACATACTGACCGTATAAAACTAAACACCACTGTCACATATACTGACTGTATAAAACTAAACTCCACTCTCAGATACTGACTTTATCAAACTAAACGCCACTGTCACACATACTGACTGTATAAAACTAAACTCCACTTTCACACAGACTGACTGTATAAAACTAAACTCCTTTGTCATACATACTAACTGTATAGAACTAAACACCACGGTCACGTATACTGACTCTAAAAAGCTAACCACCACTGTCACATATACTGACTGTATAAAACTAAACTAGAGTGTCCCACATACTGACGATATCAAACTAAACTCCAGTCACACATACTGACTATATCAATCTAAACACCTCAGTCACATACACTGACTATTTAAAACTAAAGTCCACTGTCACACATCCTGACTGCATCAAACTAAACAGCACTGTCACACATACTGACTGGAAAAAACTAAACTCCTTTGTCTCACATACTGTCCTTATAAAACTAAACTCCACTGTCACCCATACTTACTGTATAAAACAAAACTCCACTGTCACACATACTGACTGCATAAATCCAAATTCTACCGTCACACATACTGACTGCATAAAACTAACCTTCACTGTCACAAATACTGACTATTTAAAACTAAACTCCACTGTCACACATCCTGACAGTATAAAACTGAACAGCACTATCACACATACTAAACATCCGTCACACACAGTGACTGCGTAAAACTAAACTCAAGTGTCACACATGCTGATTGTAGATAACTCACCACTGTCACACATACTGACTATTTCAAACTAAACTCCACTGTGACGTATACTGCCTGTATAAAGCTAAACACCACTGTCACATATACGGACTGTGTGAAAGTAAACTCCACAGTCCCATATACTGACTATAAAACTAAATTCAACTATCACACATACTGACTGTATAAAACTAAACTCCAGTGTCACACACACTGACTGTATAAAACTAAACATCACTCTGACACATGTGTACTGCATAAATCTAAATTCTTCTGTCACACATACTGACTGTAGAAAACTAACCACTGTCACACAAACTGACTGTATAAAACTAAATTCCACTGTCATACACACTAACTGTATAAAACTAAACTCCTCTGTCACACATACTGACTGTATAAAACTAAACTTCAGTGTCACACATACTGACTGTATAAAACTAAACTCCACTGTTACAAATACTAACAGTAAAAAACTAAACTCCACTGTCACACATACTGACCGTATAAAACGAAACACCACTGTCACACATACTGACTGTATCAAACTAAACTCCACTGTTACACATACTCACTGTATAAAACTAAACTTCACCGTCACACATACTGACTGTATCAAACTAAACACCACTGTCACATATACAGACTGTATACAACTAAACTCCACTGTCACATATACTGACTGTATAAAACTAAAATCCACTGTCACACATACTGACTGTATAAAACTAAACTGCACTGTCACACATACTGACTATATAAAACTAAACACCACTCTCACACACACTGATTGGAGAAAACTAACCTCCACTGTCACACACACTGACTGCATAAAACTAAACACCATTGTCACATATACTGACTGTATAAAACTAAACACCATTGTCACATATACTGACTGTATAAAACTAAACACCACTGTCACATATACTGACTTTATAAAACTCAACTCCACTGTCACGCATACTGACTGTATAAAACTAAACTAAAGTGTCACACATACTGACTGTATATATCTAAACACCCTTCACACATAGTGACTGCATGAAACTAAACACCACTGTCACATGCTGACTATATCAAGCTAAACTCCACTGTCACACATACTGACTGGACAAAACTAAACTCCACTGTTACAAATACTAACAGTAAAAAACTAAACTCCACTGTCACAAATACTGACTGGAAAAAACTAAACTCCTTTGTCACACATACTTACTGTATAAAACAAAACTCCACTGTCACACATACTGACTGCATAAATCTAAATTCTACCGTCACACATACTGACTGCATAAAACTAACCTCCACTGTCACAAATACTGACTATTTAAAACTAAACTCCACTGTCATACATCCTGACAGTATAAAACTGAACAGCACTATCACACATACTAAACATCCGTCACACATAGTGACTGCGTAAAACTAAACTCAAAAGGCACACATGCTGACTGGAGATAACTCACCACTGTCACAAATACTGACTATTTCAAACTAAACTCCACTGTCACGTATACTGCCTGTATAAAACTAAACACCACTGTCACATATACTGACTAGATCAAACTAAACTTCAGGGCCACACATACTAACTGTATAAAACTAAACTACACTGTCACATATACGGACTGTGTAAAACTAAACTCCACAGTCCCATATACTGACTATAAAACTAAACTCAATTATCACACATACTGACTGTACAAAACTAACCTCCAGTGTCACACACACTACTGTATAAAACTAAACACCACTCTGACACATGTGTACTGCATAAATCTAAATTCTTCTGTCACCCATACTGACTGTAGAAAACTAACCACTGTCACATATACTGACTATATCAAACTAAACTTCAGGGTCAAACATACTAACTGTATAAAACTAAACTCCACAGTCCCATATACTGACTATAAAACTAAACTCAATTATCACACAAACTGACTGTATAGAACTAAATTCCACTGTCATACACACTGACTGTATAAAACTAAACTCCTCTGTCACACATACTGACTGTATAAAACTAAACTTCAGTGTCACACATACTGACTGTATATATCTAAACACCCTTCACACATAGTGACTGCATGAAACTAAACGCCACTGTCACATGCCGACTACATCAAGCTAAACACCACTGTCACACATACTGACTGGAAAAAACTAAACTCCACTGTTAGAAATACTAACAGTAAAAAACTAAACACCACTGTCACAAATACTGAGTGTATAAAACTAAACACCACAGCCACGCATATTGACTGTATAAACTAAACTCCTCTGTCACACATACTGACTATAAAACTAAACTCCACTGTCACGCATACTGACTGGATAAAACTCAACTCCGCTGTCACACACACTGACCGTATAAAACTAAACTCCACTGTCACAAATATTAACTGTATAAAAAGAAACTCCCCTGTCACACAAATGACTGCATGAATTTAAATTCTGCTGTCACACACACTGTACAAAACCAAACGCCACTGTCATGTATACTGACTGTATAAAACTGAACACCACTGTCACATATACTGACTGTGTAAAACTAAACACCACTGTCACATATACTGACTGTGTAAAACTAAACACCACTGTCACATATACTGACTGTAAAACAAAACACCACTGTCACATATACTGACTGTGTAAAACTAAACACCACTGTCACATATACTGACTGTGTAAAACTAAACACCACTGTCACACATACTGACTGGATAAAACTAAAAACCACTGTCACATATACTGACTGGATAAAACTAAAAACCACTGTCACATATACTGACTGGATAAAACTAAAAACCACTGTCATGTATACTGACTGTGTAAAACTAAACACCACTGTCACATATACTGACTGTATAAAACTAAACTCCACTGTCATGTATACTGACTGTGTAGAACTAAACACCACTGTCACATATACTGATTGTATAAAACTAAACACCACTGTCATGGATACTGACTGTGTAAAACTAAACACCACTGTCACATATACTGACTGTATAAAACTAAACTCCACTGTCATGTATACTGACTGTGTAAAACTAAACACCACTGTCACATATACTGATTGTATAAAACTAAACACCACTGTCACATATACTGTCTCTATCAAACTAAACTCCACTGTCACACATACTGCCTGCATAAAACTAAACACCACTGTCACATATACTGACTGGATAAAACTAAAAACCACTGTCACATATACTGACTGTATAAAACTAAACTCCACTGTCATGGATACTGACTGTGTAAAACTAAACACCACTGTCACATATACTGATTGTATAAAACGAAACACCACAGTCACATATACTGACTTTATAAAACTAAACACCACTGTCATGGATACTGACTGTGTAAAACTAAACACCACTGTCACATATACTGACTGTATAAAACTAAACTCCACTGTCACATATACTGACTGTGTAAAACTAAACACCACTGTCACATATACTGATTGTATAAAACTAAACACCACTGTCACATATACTGACTGGATAAAACTAAAAACCACTGTCACATATACTGATTGTATAAAACGTAACACCACTGTCACATATACTGACTTTATAAAACTAAACACCACTGTCACACATACTGTCTCCATCAAACTAAACTCCACTGTCACACATACTGCCTGCATAAAACTAAACACCACTGTCACGTATACTGACTGTGTAAAACTAAACACCACTGTCACATATACTGACTGTGTAAAACTAAACACCACTGTCACATATACTGACTGTATAAAACTAAACTCCACTGTCACACATACTGACTGTATAAAGCTAAACTCCACTGTCACACATACTGACTGTATCAAACTAAACACCACTGTCACATATACTGACTGTATAAAACTAAACTCCACTGTCACATATACTGACTGTATCAAACTAAACACCACTGTCACATATACTGACTGTATAAAACTAAACTCCACTGTCACATATACTGACTGTATAAAACTAAACTCCACTGTCACATATACTGACTGTATAAAACTAAACTCCACTGTCACATGTACTGACTGTATCAAACTAAACACCACTGTCACATATACTGATTGTATAAAACTAAACATCACTGTCACATATACAGACTTTATAAAACTAAACACCATTGTCACATATACTGATTGTATAAAACTAAACACCACTGTCACATATACTGACTGTGTAAAACTAAACACCATTGTCACATATACTGATTGTATAAAACTAAACACCACTGTCACATATACTGACTTTATAAAACTAAACACCATTGTCACACATAATGACTGTATCAAACTAAACAGCACTGTCACACATACTGACTGGAAGAAACTAAACTCCTTTGTCACACATACTGACCATATAAAACTTAACTCCACTGTCACTCATACTTACTGTATAAAACTAACCTCCACTGTCACA
The DNA here is from genome assembly GCF_036365525.1 of Heterodontus francisci. Classification (NCBI taxonomy): domain Eukaryota; kingdom Metazoa; phylum Chordata; class Chondrichthyes; order Heterodontiformes; family Heterodontidae; genus Heterodontus; species Heterodontus francisci. The sequence continues at coordinate 51,251,114 of NC_090383.1, forward strand.
AATACTGACTATTTAAAACTAAACTCCACTGTCATACATCCTGACAGTATAAAACTGAACAGCACTATCACACATACTAAACATCCGTCACACATAGTGACTGCGTAAAACTAAACTCAAGTGTCACACATGCTGACTGGAGATAACTCACCACTGTCACACAAACTGACTATTTCAAACTAAACTCCACTGTCACGTATACTGCCTGTATAAAACTAAACACCACTGTCCCATATACTGACTATAAAACTAAACTCAACTATCACACAGACTGACTGTACAAAACTAAACTCCAGTGTCACACACACTGACTGTATAAAACTAAACACCACTCTGACACGTGTACTGCATAAATCTAAATTCTTCTGTCACCCATACTGACTGTAGATAACTAACCACTGTCACACAAACTGACTATATAGAACTAAATTCCACTGTCATACACACTAACTGTATAAAACTAAACTTCAGTGTCACACATACTGACTGTATAAAACTAAACTTCAGTGTCACACATACTGACTGTATATATCTAAACACCCTTCAAACATAGTGACTGCATGAAACTAAACTCCACTGTCACATGCTGACTACATCAAGCTAAACGCCACTGTCACACATACTGACTGGAAAAAACTAAACTCCACTGTTATAAATACTAACAGTAAAAAACTAAACTCCACTGTCACAAATTCTGAGTGCATAAAACTAAACACCACAGCCACGCATATTGACTGCATAAAACTCAACTCCGCTGTCACACACACTGACCGTATAAAACTAACCTCCACTGTCACAAATACTAACTGTATAAAAAGAAACTCCCCTGTCACACATATGACTGCATGAATTTAAATTCTGCTGTCACACATACTGACTGTACAAAACCAAACGCCACTGTCATGTATACTGACTGTATAAAACTGAACACCACTGTCACATATACTGACTGTGTAAAACTAAACACCACTGTCACATAGACTGACTGTGTAAAACTAAACACCATTGTCACATATACTGATTGTATAAAACTAAACACCACTGTCACACATACTGACTTTATAAAACTCAAGTCCACTGTCACACATACTGACCGTATAAAACTAAACACCACTGTCACACATACTGTCTCTATCAAACTAAACTCCACTGTCACACATACTGCCTGCATAAAACTAAAAACCACTGTCACATATACTGACTGTATAAAACTAAACTCCACTGTCACACATACTGACTGTATTAAGCTAAACTCCACTGTCACACATACTGACTGTATCAAACTAAACACCACTGTCACATATACTGACTGTATAAAACTAAACTCCACTGTCACAAATACTGACTGTATAAAACTAAACCCCACTGTCACACATACTGACTGTATAAAACTATACTCCACTGTCACACCTACTGACTGTATCAAACTAAACACCACTGTCACATATACTGACTTTATAAAACTCAACTCCACTGTCACACATACTGACCGTATAAAACTAAACTCCACTGTCACACATACTGACTGTATCAAACTAAACAGCACTGTCACACATACTGACTGGAAAAAACTAAACACCCGTCACACACAGTCACTGCATAAAACTAAACTCCACTGTCACACATACAGTGAGCATCAATCTAAATTCCACTGTCAGTTATACTGACTGTATAAAATGAAACTCCATCAAACATACTAACTGTATAAAACTATACTCCACTATCACACATATTGACGGCATAAATCTAACTTCTACTATCACACTTACTGACTGTATAAAACTAAACTCCAGTGTCACACGTACTGACTATAAAACTAAACACATCTATCACACATACCGACTGGATAAAACTAAATTCTACTTTCACACATACTGACTGGATAAAACTAAATACCGCTTTCACACATAGTGACTGCATAAAACTAAACTCCACTCTCACACATACTGCCTGGATAAAACTAAACACCACTGTCACACATACTGCCTGGATAAAACAAAACATCACTGTCACACATACTGACCGTATAAAACAAAACTCCACTGCCACACATACTAACTGTATAAAACGAAACTCCACTGTCACACATACAGACTGCATAAATCTAAATTCTACCGTCACACATACTGACTGCTCAAACTAACCTGCACTGTCACACATACTAAACATCCGTCACACATAGTGACTGCGTAAAACTAAACTCAAGTGTCACACATGCTGACTGTAGTTAACTCACCACTGTCACACATACTGACTATTTCAAACTAAACTCCACTGTCACGTATACAGACTGCATGAAACTAAACACCACTGTCACATATACTGACTATATCAAACTAAACTTCAGGGTCACACATACTGCCTGCATAAAACTAAACACCACTGTCACACATACTGCCTGGATAAAACAAAACATCACTGTCACATATACTGACTGTATAAAACTAAATTCCACTGCCACACATACTGGCTGGATAAAACTAAACTCCACTGTTCCAAATACTAACAGTAAAAAACTAAACTCCACTGTCACACATACTGACTATATCAAACTAAACACCACTGTCACACAAACTGACTATATAAAACTAAACTCCACTGTCACACATACTGACTGGATAAAACTAAACTCCACTGTTCCAAATACTAACAGTAAAAAACTAAACTCCACTGTCACACATACTGACTATATCAAACTAAACACCACTGTCACACATACTGACTATATAAAACTAAACTCCACTGTCACACATACTGACTATATAAAACTAAACACCACTGTCACACATACTGACTATATAAAACTAAACTCCACTGTCACACATACTGACTATATAAAACTAAACACCCTGTCACACATACTGACTATATAAAACTAAACTCCACTGTCACACATACTGACTGTATAAAACCAAACTCCACTGTCACACATACTGACTGGATAAAACTAAACTCCACTGTTCCAAATACTAACAGTAAAAAACTAAACTCCACTGTCACAAATACTGACTGTATAAAACTAAACACTACGGTCACACATACTGACTGTCTACAACAAAACTCCACTGTCACATATACTGACCGTATAAAACTAAACTCCAGTGTCACATATATTGACTGTATAAAACTAAACTCCAGTTTCAAAAATACTGACTGTTTAAAACTAAACTCATCTATCACACATACTACCTGCATAAAACTAAACACCACTGTCACATATACTGACTGGATAAAACTAAAAACCACTGTCACATATACTGATTGTATAAAACGAAACACCACTGTCACATATACTGACTTTATAAAACTAAACACCACTGTCACACATACTGTCTCTATCAAACTAAACTCCACTGTCACACATACTGCCTGCATAAAACTAAACACCACTGTCACATATACTGACTGTGTAAAACTAAACACCACTGTCACATATACTGACTGTATAAAACTAAACTCCACTGTCACACATACTGACTGTATTAAGCTAAACTCCACTGTCACACATACTGACTGTATCAAACTAAACACCACTGTCACACATACTGCCTGGAGAAAACAAAACACCACTCTCACACATACTGACTGGAGAAAGCTAATCTCCACTGTCACACACACTGACTGCCTAAAACTAAACACCATTGTCACATGTACTGACTGTATAAAACTAAACACCACTGTCACATATACTGACTTTATAAAACTCAACTCCACTGTCACACATACTGACCGTATAAAACTAAACTCCACTGTCACACATACTGACTGTATCAAACTAAACAGCACTGTCACACATACTGACTGGAAAAAACTAAACACCCGTCACACACAGTCACTGCATAAAACTAAACTCCACTGTCACACATACAGTGAGCATCAATCTAAATTCCACTGTCAGTTATACTGACTGTATAAAATGAAACTCCATCAAACATACTAACTGTATAAAACTATACTCCACTATCACACATATTGACGGCATAAATCTAACTTCTACTATCACACTTACTGACTGTATAAAACTAAACTCCAGTGTCACACGTACTGACTATAAAACTAAACACATCTATCACACATACCGACTGGATAAAACTAAATTCTACTTTCACACATACTGACTGGATAAAACTAAATACCGCTTTCACACATAGTGACTGCATAAAACTAAACTCCACTCTCACACATACTGCCTGGATAAAACTAAACACCACTGTCACACATACTGCCTGGATAAAACAAAACATCACTGTCACACATACTGACCGTATAAAACAAAACTCCACTGCCACACATACTAACTGTATAAAACGAAACTCCACTGTCACACATACAGACTGCATAAATCTAAATTCTACCGTCACACATACTGACTGCTCAAACTAACCTGCACTGTCACACATACTAAACATCCGTCACACATAGTGACTGCGTAAAACTAAACTCAAGTGTCACACATGCTGACTGTAGTTAACTCACCACTGTCACACATACTGACTATTTCAAACTAAACTCCACTGTCACGTATACAGACTGCATGAAACTAAACACCACTGTCACATATACTGACTATATCAAACTAAACTTCAGGGTCACACATACTAACTGTATAAAACTAAACTACGCTGTCACATATACGGACTGTGTAAAACTAAACTCCACAGTCCCATATACTGACTATAAAACTAAACTCAACTATCACACAGACTGACTGTACAAAACTAAACTCCAGTGTCACACACACTGACTGTATAAAACTAAACACCACTCTGACACGTGTACTGCATAAATCTAAATTCTTCTGTCACCCATACTGACTGTAGATAACTAACCACTGTCACACAAACTGACTATATAGAACTAAATTCCACTGTCATACACACTAACTGTATAAAACTAAACTTCAGTGTCACACATACTGACTGTATAAAACTAAACTTCAGTGTCACACATACTGACTGTATATATCTAAACACCCTTCACACATAGTGACTGCATGAAACTAAACTCCACTGTCACATGCTGACTACATCAAGCTAAACGCCACTGTCACACATACTGACTGGAAAAAACTAAACTCCACTGTTACAAATACTAACAGTAAAAAACTAAACTCCACTGTCACAAATACTGAGTGTATAAAACTAAACACCACAGCCACGCATATTGACTGCATAAAACTCAACTCCGCTGTCACACACACTGACCGTATAAAACTAACCTCCACTGTCACAAATACTAACTGTATAAAAAGAAACTCCCCTGTCACACATATGACTGCATGAATTTAAATTCTGCTGTCACACATACTGACTGTACAAAACCAAACGCCACTGTCATGTATACTGACTGTATAAAACTGAACACCACTGTCACATATACTGACTGTGTAAAACTAAACACCACTGTCACATAGACTGATTGCATAAAACTAAACACCACTGTCACATATACTGACTTTATAAAACTCAACTCCACTGTCACACATACTGACCGTATAAAACTAAACACCACTGTCACACATACTGTCTCTATCAAACTAAACTCCACTGTCACACATACTGCCTGCATAAAACTAAAAACCACTGTCACATATACTGACTGTATCAAACTAAACTCCACTGTCACACATACTGACTGTATAAAGCTAAACTCCACTGTCACACATACTGACTGTATCAAACTAAACACCACTGTCACATATACTGACTGTATAAAACTAAACTCCACTGTCACATATACTGACTGTATAAAACGAAACCCCACTGTCACACATACTGACTGTATAAAACTATACTCCACTGTCACACATACTGACTGTATCAAACTGAACACCACTGTCACACATACTGCCTGGAGAAAACAAAACACCACTCTCACACATACTGACTGGAGAAAGCTAATCTCCACTGTCACACACACTGACTGCCTAAAACTAAACACCACTGTCACATATACTGACTTTATAAAACTCAACTCCACTGTCCCACATACTGACCGTATAAAACTAAACTCCACTGTCACACATACTGACTGTATCAAACTAAACAGCACTGTCACACATACTGACTGGAAAAAACTAAACACCCGTCACACACAGTCACTGCATAAAACTAAACTCCACTGTCACACATACAGTGAGCATCAATCTAAATTCCACTGTCAGTTATACTGACTGTATAAAATGAAACTCCATCAAACATACTAACTGTATAAAACTATACTCCACTATCACACATATTGACGGCATAAATCTAACTTCTACTATCACACTTACTGACTGTATAAAACTAAACTCCAGTGTCACACGTACTGACTATAAAACTAAACACATCTATCACACATACCGACTGGATAAAACTAAATTCTACTTTCACACATACTGACTGGATAAAACTAAACACCACTGTCACACATACTGCCTGGATAAAACAAAACATCACTGTCACATATACTGCCTGGATAAAACTAAACACCACTGTCACACATACTGCCTGGATAAAACAAAACATCACTGTCACACATACTGACCGTATAAAACAAAACTCCACTGCCACACATACTAACTGTATAAAACGAAACTCCACTGTCACACATACAGACTGCATAAATCTAAATTCTACCGTCACACATACTGATTGCTCAAACTAACCTGCACTGTCACACATACTAAACATCCGTCACACATAGTGACTGCGTAAAACTAAACTCAAGTGTCGCACATGCTGACTGTAGTTAACTCACCACTGTCACACATACTGACTATTTCAAACTAAACTTCAGGGTCACACATACTGCCTGCATAAAACTAAACACCACTCTCACACATACTGCCTGGATAAAACTAAACACCACTGTCACACATACTGCCTGGATAAAACAAAACATCACTGTCACATATACTGACTGTATAAAACTAAACTCCACTGTCACACATACTGACTGGATAAAACTAAACTCCACTGTTCCAAATTCTTTCTTTTTTTCTTTTGGGCCTCCTTATCTCGAGAGACAATGGATACGCGCCTGGAGGTGGTCAGTGGTTTGTGAAGCAGCGCCTGGAGTGGCTATAAAGGCCAATTCTGTTCCAAATACTAACAGTAAAAAACTAAACTCCACTGTCACACATACTGACTATATCAAACTAAACACCACTGTCACACATACTGACTATATAAAACTAAACTCCACTGTCACACATACTGACTATATAAAACTAAACACCACTGTCACACATACTGACTGTTTAAAATTAAACTCCACTGTCACGCATACTGACTGTATAAAACCAAACTCCACTGTCACGCATACTGACTGTATAAAACCAAACTCCACTGTCACACATACTGACTATATCAAACTAAACACCACTGTCACACATACTGACTATAAAAAACGAAACTCCACTGTCACATATACTGACTATATAAAACTAAACACCACTGTCACTCATACTGACTATATAAAACTAAACACCACTGTCACACATACTGACTGTATAAAACTAAACTCCACTGTCACGCATACTGACTGTATAAAACTAAACTCCACTGTCACACATACTGACTTTATAAAACCAAACTCCACTGTCACACATACTGACTATATCAAACTAAACACCACTGTCACACATACTGACTTTAAAAAACGAAACTCCACTGTCACATATACTGACTATATCAAACTAAACTTCAGGCTCACACATATTGACTGTATAAAACTAAACTCCTCTGTCACACATACTGACTGTATAAAACTAAACTTCAGTGTCACACATACTGACTGTATAAATCTAAACACCCTTCACACACAGTGACTGCATGAAACTAAACACCACTGTCACATGCTGACTACATCAAGCTAAACTCCACTGTCACACATACTGACTGGATAAAACAAAACTCCACTGTCACAAATTCTGACAGTAAAAAACGAAACTCCACTGTCTCATATACTGACTGTATCATACTAAACTTCAGGCTCACACATACTGACTGTCTAAAACTAAACACCACTGTCACACATACTGACTATATAAAACTAAACACCACTGTCACACATACTGACTGGATAAAACTAAACTCCACTGTTACAAATACTAACAGTAAAAAACTAAACTCCACTGTCTCATATACTGACTGTATCATACCAAACTTCAGGCTCACACATACTGACTGTATAAAACTAAACACCACTGTCACACATACTGACTCTATCAAACTAAACTCCACTGTCACACATACTGACCGTATAAAACTAAACTTCAGTGTCACACATACTGACTGTATAAAACTAAACACCACTGTCACATGCTGACTACATCAAGCTAAATGCCACTGTCACACATACTGACTGTATAAAACTAAACTCCACTGTTACAAATACTAACAGTAAAAAACTAAACTCCACTGTCACAAATACTGACTGTAAAAAACGAAACTCCACTGTCACACATACTGACTGGATAAAACTAAACTCCACTGTTACAAATACTAACAGTAAAAAGCTAAACTCCACTGTCACAAATACTGACTGTAAAAAACGAAACTCCAATGTCACATATACTGACTATATCAAACTAAACTTCAGGCTCACATATACTGACTGTATAAAACTAAACACCACTGTCACACATACTGACTATATAAAACTAAACACCACTGTCACACATACTGACTGTAAAAAACTAAACTCCACTGTCACACATACTGACTATATAAAACTAAACTCCACTGTCACAAATACTGACTGTAAAAAACGAAACTCCACTGTCACATATACTGACTATATCAAACTAAACTTCAGGCTCACATATACTGACTGGATAAAACGAAACTCCACTATCACATATACTGACTATATCAAACTAAACTTCAGGCTCACACATACTGACTGTATAAAACTAAACACCACTGTTACGCATACTGACTATAAAACCTAGCTCCTCTGTCACACGTACTGACTGTATAAAACTAAACATCAGTGTCACACAAACTGACTGTATAAATCTAAACACCCTTCACACATTATGACTGCATAAAACTGAACACCACTGTCACATGCTGACTATATCAAGCTAAACACCACTGTCACACATACTGACTGTATAAAACTAAACTCCACTGTCACACATACCGACTGCATAAAACTAAACTCCACTGTCACACATACTGACTGCACAGAACTAAACTCCACTGTCACATGCTGAGTATATCAATCTAAACACCCCTTTGACACAAAATGACTGTAGCAAACCAAACTCTACTGTCACGCATACTGACTGTATAAAACTGAACTCCTCTGTCACACATACTGACTATAAAACTAAACTCCACTGTCACGCATACTGACTGGATAAATCAAAACTCGACTGTCACACATACTAACTGTAAAAAACGAAACTCCACTGTCACACATACAGACTGCATAAATCTAAATTCTACCGTCACACATACTGACTGTATAAAACTGAACAACACTATCACACATACTGACTGTGTAAAACTAAACACTCGTCACACATAGTGACTGCGTAAAACTAAACTCAAGTGTAACACATGCTGACTGTAGATAACTCACCACTGTCACACATACTGACTATTTCAAACTAAACTCCACTGTCACGTATACAGACTGCATGAAACTAAACACCACTGTCACATATACTGACTATTTCAAACTAAACTCCACTGTCACGTATACTGACTGTATAAAACTAAACACCACTGTCACTATATACTGACTATATGAAACTAAACTTCAGGCTCACACATACTGACTGTATAAAACTAAACTCCAGTGTCACACATACTGACTATATAAAACTAAACACCACTCTGACACATACGTACTGCATAAATCTAAATTCTACTGTCACACATACTAACTGTATAAAACTAAACTCCTCTGTCACACATACTGACTGTATAAAACGAAACACCATTGTCACGCATACTGACTATATAAAACTAAACTCCACTGTCACACATACTGACTGGATAAAACTAAACTCCACTGTCACACATACTGACTGTATAAAACTAAACTCCACTGTCACGCATACTGACTGTATAAAACTAAACTCCACTGTCACACATACTAACTGTATAAAACTAAACTCCTCTGTCACACATACTGACTGTATAAAACGAAACACCATTGTCACGCATACTGACTATAAAACTAAACTCCTCTGTCACACATACTGACTGTATAAAACTAAACTTCAGTATCACACATACTGACTGTATAAATCTAAACACCCTTCACACATAGTGACTGCATAAAACTAAACTTCACTGTCACACATACTGACTGCATAGAACTAAACTCCACTGTCACATGCTGAGTATATCAAGCTAAAAACCACTGTCACTCATACTGACTGTATAAAACTAAACTCCACTGTCACACGTACTGACTGTATAAAACTAAACTCCACTGTCACACGTACTGACTGCATAAAACTAAACACCACTGTCACACATACTGACTGTATAAAATTAAACACCACTGTCACACATACTGACTATATAAAACTAAACTCCACTGTCACACATACTGACTGGATAAAACTAAACTCCACTGTCACACATACTGACTGTATAAAACTAAACTCCACTGTCACGCATACTGACTGTATAAAACTAAACTCCACTGTCACACATACTGACTATATCAAACTAAACACCACTGTCACACATACTGACAATAAAAAACGAAACTCCACTGTCACATATACTGACTATATCAAACTAAACTTCAGGCTCACACATATTGACTGTATAAAACTAAACTCCTCTGTCACACATACTGACTGTATAAAACTAAACTTCAGTGTCACACATACTGACTGTATAAATCTAAACACCCTTCACACATAGTGACTGCATGAAACTAAACACCACTGTCACACATACTGACTGGATAAAACTAAACTCCACTGTTACAAATACTAACAGTAAAAAACTAAACTCCACTGTCACAAATTCTGACAGTAAAAAACGAAACTCCACTGTCTCATATACTGACTGTATCATACCAAACTTCAGGCTCACACATACTGACTGTATAAAACTAAACACCACTGTCACACATACTGACTCTATCAAACTAAACTCCACTGTCACACATTCTGACCGTATAAAACTAAACTTCAGTGTCACACATACTGACTGTATAAAACTAAACACCACTGTCACATGCTGACTACATCAAGCTAAATGCCACTGTCACACATATTGACTGTATAAAACTAAACTCCACTGTTACAAATACTAACAGTAAAAAACTAAACTCCACTGTCACAAATACTGACTGTAAAAAACGAAACTCCAATGTCACATATACTGACTATATAAAACTAAACTCCACTGTCACACATACTGACTGTAAAAAACAAAACTCCACAGTCACACATACTGACTGGATAAAACTAAACTCCACTGTTACAAATACTAACAGTAAAAAGCTAAACTCCACTGTCACAAATACTGACTGTAAAAAACGAAACTCCAATGTCACATATACTGACTATATAAAACTAAACTCCACTGTCACACATACTGACTGTAAAAAACTAAACTCCACTGTCACACATACTGACTATATAAAACTAAACTCCACTGTCACAAATACTGACTGTAAAAAACGAAACTCCACTGTCACATATACTGACTATATCAAACTAAACTTCAGGCTCACATATACTGACTGTATAAAACTAAACACCACTGTCACACATACTGACTATATAAAACTAAACACCACTGTCACACATACTGACTGTAAAAAACTAAACACCACTGTCACACATACTGACTGTAAAAAACTAAACACCACTGTCACACATACTGACTGTAAAAAACTAAACTCCACTGTCACACATACTGACTGGATAAAACGAAACTCCACTGTCACATATACTGACTATATCAAACTAAACTTCAGGCTCACACATACTGACTGTATAAAACTAAACACCACTGTTACGCATACTGACTATAAAACCTAGCTCCTCTGTCACACGTACTGACTGTATAAAACTAAACATCAGTGTCACACATACTGACTGTATAAATCTAAACACCCTTCACACATTGTGACTGCATAAAACTGAACACCACTGTCACATGCTGACTATATCAAGCTAAACGCCACTGTCACACATACTGACTGTATAAAACTAAACTCCACTGTCACACATACCGACTGCATAAAACTAAACTCCACTGTCACACATACTGACTGCACAGAACTAAACTCCACTGTCACATGCTGAGTATATCAATCTAAACACCCCTTTGACACAAAATGACTGTAGCAAACCAAACTCTACTGTCACTCATACTGACTGTATAAAACTAAACTCCACTGTCACACATACTGACTGTATAAAAATAAACTCCTCTGTCACACATACTGACTATAAAACTAAACTCCACTGTCACACATACTGACTGTATAAAACTAAACTCCACTGTCACACATACCGACTGCATAAAACTAAACTCCACTGTCACACATACTGACTGCATAAAACTAAACACCACTGTCACACGTACTGACTGCATAAAACTAAATACCCCTTTCACACATACTGACTGTATAAAACTAAACTCCTGTAACACATACTGACTGTATAAAGCTAAACACTACTATCACGCATACTGACTGTATAAAACTGAACTCCTCTGTCACACATACTGACTATAAAACTAAACTCCACTGTCACGCATACTGACTGGATAAATCAAAACTCGACTGTCACACATACTAACTGTAAAAAACGAAACTCCACTGTCACACATACAGACTGCATAAATCTAAATTCTACCGTCACACATACTGACTGCATAAAACTGAACAACACTATCACACAAACTGACTGTATAAAACTAAACACTCGTCATACATAGTGACTGCGTAAAACTAAACTCAAGTGTAACACATGCTGACTGTAGATAACTCACCAATGTCACACATACTGACTATTTCAAACTAAACTCCACTGTCACGTATACTGACTGTATAAAACTAAACACCACTGTCACTATATACTGACTATATCAAACTAAACTTCAGGCTCACACATACTGACTGTATAAAACTAACCACCACTGTCACATATACTGACTGTATAAAACTAAACACCACTGTCACGCATACTGACTGTATAAAACTAAACTCCAGTGTCACACATACTGACTATATAAAATTAAACACCACTCTGACACATACGTACTGCATAAATCTAAATTCTGTCACACATACTAACTGTATAAAACTAAACTCCTCTGTCACACATACTGACTGTATAAAACGAAACACCATTGTCACGCATACTGACTATAAAACTAAACTCCTCTGTCACACATACTGACTGTATAAAACTAAACTTCAGTATCACACATACTGACTGTATAAATCTAAACACCCTTCACACATAGTGACTGCATAAAACTGAACAACACTGTCACATGCTGACTATATCAAGCTAAACGCCACTGTCACACATACTAACTGTATAAAACTAACCTCCACTGTCACACATACCGACTGCATAAAACTAAACTTCACTGTCACACATACTGACTGCATAGAACTAAACTCCACTGTCACATGCTGAGTATATCAAGCTAAAAACCACTGTCACTCATACTGACTGTATAAAACTAAACTCCACTGTCACACATACTGACTGTATAAAACTAACCACCACTGTCACACATACTGACTGTATAGAACTAAACACCACTGTCACGCATACTGACTGTATAAAACTGAACTCCTCTGTCACACATACTGACTATAAAACTAAACTCCACTGTCACGCATACTGACTGGATAAATCAAAACTCGACTGTCACACATACTAACTGTAAAAAACGAAACTCCACTGTCACACATACAGACTGCATAAATCTAAATTCTACCGTCACACATACTGACTGTATAAAACTGAACAACACTATCACACATACTGACTGTATAAAACTAAACACTCGTCACACATAGTGACTGCGTAAAACTAAACTCAAGTGTAACACATGCTGACTGTAGATAACTCACCACTGTCACACATACTGACTATTTCAAACTAAACTCCACTGTCACGTATACTGAAAGTATAAAACTAAACACCACTGTCACTATATACTGACTATATGAAACTAAACTTCAGGCTCACACATACTGACTGTATAAAACTAAACTCCAGTGTCACACATACTGACTATATAAAACTAAACACCACTCTGACACATACGTACTGCATAAATCTAAATTCTACTGTCACACATACTAACTGTATAAAACTAAACTCCTCTGTCACACATACTGACTGTATAAAACGAAACACCATTGTCACGCATACTGACTATAAAACTAAACTCCTCTGTCACACATACTGACTGTATAAAACTAAACTTCAGTATCACACATACTGACTGTATAAATCTAAACACCCTTCACACATAGTGACTGCATAAAACTAAACTTCACTGTCACACATACTGACTGCATAGAACTAAACTCCACTGTCACATGCTGAGTATATCAAGCTAAAAACCACTGTCACTCATACTGACTGTATAAAACTAAACTCCACTGTCACACGTACTGACTGTATAAAACTAAACTCCACTGTCACACGTACTGACTGCATAAAACTAAACTCCACTGTCACATGCTGACTATATCAAGCTAAACACCACTGTCACACATACTGACTATATAAAACTAAACTCCACTGTCACACATACTGACTGGATAAAACTAAACTCCACTGTCACACATACTGACTGTATAAAACTGAACTCCTCTGTCACACATACTAACTATAAAACTAAACTCCACTGTCACGCATACTGACTGTTTAAAACAAAACTCCTCTGTCACACATACTGACTGTATAAAACTAAACTCCACTGTCATACATACTGACTGTATAAAACTAAACTCTACTGTCACAAATACCGACTGTATAAAACTAAACACCACTGTCACGCATACTGACTGTATAAAACTGAACTCCTCTGTCACACATACTGACTATAAAACTAAACTCCACTGTCACGCATACTGACTATATAAAACTAAACTCCACTGTCACACATACTGACTGTATAAAACTAAACACCACTGTCACACATACTGACTGTATATAACTAAACTCCAACGTCACACATACTGACTGTATAAAACTAAACTCCACTGTCACACATGCTGACTGTATAAAACTAAACACCACTGTCACACATACTGACTGTCTAAAACTAAACTCCACTGTCACACATACTGACTGTCTAAAACTAAACTCCACTGTCACACATGCTGACTGCATAAAACTAAACTTCACTGTCACATATACTGACTGTATATAACTAAACTCCAACGTCACACATACTGACTGTATAAAACTAAACTCCACTGTCACACATGCTGACTGTATAAAACTAAACACCACTGTCACACATACTGACTGTCTAAAACTAAACTCCACTGTCACACATACTGACTGTCTAAAACTAAACTCCACTGTCACACATGCTGACTGCATAAAACTAAACTTCACTGTCACATATACTGACTGTATAGAACTAAACACCACTGTCACGCATACTGACTGTATAAAACTGAACTCCTCTGTCACACATACTGACTATAAAACTAAACTCCACTGTCACGCATACTGACTGGATAAATCAAAACTCGACTGTCACACATACTAACTGTAAAAAACGAAACTCCACTGTCACACATACAGACTGCATAAATCTAAATTCTACCGTCACACATACTGACTGTATAAAACTGAACAACACTATCACACATACTGACTGTATAAAACTAAACACTCGTCACACATAGTGACTGCGTAAAACTAAACTCAAGTGTAACACATGCTGACTGTAGATAACTCACCACTGTCACACATACTGACTATTTCAAACTAAACTCCACTGTCACGTATACTGAAAGTATAAAACTAAACACCACTGTCACTATATACTGACTATATGAAACTAAACTTCAGGCTCACACATACTGACTGTATAAAACTAAACTCCAGTGTCACACATACTGACTATATAAAACTAAACACCACTCTGACACATACGTACTGCATAAATCTAAATTCTACTGTCACACATACTAACTGTATAAAACTAAACTCCTCTGTCACACATACTGACTGTATAAAACGAAACACCATTGTCACGCATACTGACTATAAAACTAAACTCCTCTGTCACACATACTGACTGTATAAAACTAAACTTCAGTATCACACATACTGACTGTATAAATCTAAACACCCTTCACACATAGTGACTGCATAAAACTAAACTTCACTGTCACACATACTGACTGCATAGAACTAAACTCCACTGTCACATGCTGAGTATATCAAGCTAAAAACCACTGTCACTCATACTGACTGTATAAAACTAAACTCCACTGTCACACGTACTGACTGTATAAAACTAAACTCCACTGTCACACGTACTGACTGCATAAAACTAAACTCCACTGTCACATGCTGACTATATCAAGCTAAACACCACTGTCACACATACTGACTGTATAAAACTAAACACCACTGTCACACATACTGACTGTATAAAACTAAACACCACTGTCACACATACTGACTATATAAAACTAAACTCCACTGTCACACATACTGACTGGATAAAACTAAACTCCACTGTCACACATACTGACTGTATAAAACTGAACTCCTCTGTCACACATACTAACTATAAAACTAAACTCCACTGTCACGCATACTGACTGTTTAAAACAAAACTCCTCTGTCACACATACTGACTGTATAAAACTAAACTCCACTGTCATACATACTGACTGTATAAAACTAAACTCTACTGTCACAAATACCGACTGTATAAAACTAAACACCACTGTCACGCATACTGACTGTATAAAACTGAACTCCTCTGTCACACATACTGACTATAAAACTAAACTCCACTGTCACGCATACTGACTATATAAAACTAAACTCCACTGTCACACATACTGACTGTATAAAACTAAACACCACTGTCACACATACTGACTGTATATAACTAAACTCCAACGTCACACATACTGACTGTATAAAACTAAACTCCACTGTCACACATGCTGACTGTATAAAACTAAACACCACTGTCACACATACTGACTGTCTAAAACTAAACTCCACTGTCACACATACTGACTGTCTAAAACTAAACTCCACTGTCACACATGCTGACTGCATAAAACTAAACTTCACTGTCACATATACTGACTGTATATAACTAAACTCCAACGTCACACATACTGACTGTATAAAACTAAACTCCACTGTCACACATGCTGACTGTATAAAACTAAACACCACTGTCACACATACTGACTGTCTAAAACTAAACTCCACTGTCACACATACTGACTGTCTAAAACTAAACTCCACTGTCACACATGCTGACTGCATAAAACTAAACTTCACTGTCACATATACTGACTGTACAAAACTAAACTCCACTGTTTGAAATAGTGACTGTATAAAACCTCTGTTGGAACATGGGGTAAAGGAAGCAGCAGATCTGCACCTGGGAATTTAAAACAATAGCTTAACTGGAATGTAGCTGGGAACTTTAAAGGTTAGCTGAACACACAGCAAAAGATACGTTATTGCAAGATATGGTATTTGTTTAATTGCACTGTAATTTACTGAATAGGGCAGCGACTGGGCGTTGAAAAGCCTGCCAAAGAGAGGGCCTTTGGCTGTTGAAGTTTTAAATCAAGAGAGGGTTGTTAAAGATGTAGCTGCCCCTTTGCAATTTTTACATAAAGCCAGAGAGATAGGGGGTGAGAACAGGCAGATAAGGGGAATGCATTGTGCGGGTTTTGGGGTCAGTCTGCCAATGAGGTAAACGCTGGCAGATTCAACGCTGGCTACATGTAGGAAACATTATGTGCTTTGAAAATCAGTACTGTAAGAGCATGCATGCTTACATGTGCTGTATTCTATTTGTATACCTGACCTGCTTGTAAAATGCTTGCTTTGCTGAAGAAATCAAGGTATTGAACCTCTGAGCATTGTCTATTTTTGGCACGAGTTAAAGGAAAGCATCTATCTTTTTACCGAGATTTTAGTGAGCCACCACGGCCTGAACTTACAGCTTTTTGTTTTGAAAACCAGGGAGTTATCAGCATTGGACTGAAGTCAACACTCATCCATTAAGAATTCAATCACAAGCAAGCTCTGGGACAGGAGGTGGACTATTTCCACCATCCGCAACGTATGGTGACAGCTAAAGGCCGGCTCGGGTCTGCAAATGAAACCTGACCCGTGCCCGACAGAACCACATCTGACCCGAGCCCGAGTCCTTTCATTTTTTCCCGCGCCTGACCTAACCCAACCATCAGGTAACCTCGCTTCCGTTTTTCACTTTGTTGCTTATCTGCACAAGCTTAAAAAAACTGCAAGTAAACAACCTTTCAAGTCCAAAAAGTACATTAACATTGGAGCCACGTACCGGAGATGTCTGACCCGGCCCGAGCCCGAATGCCGGACCTGGAAGAGCGACCCAACCCGAACCCAACACGTCATCGCGTCCCGTCAGGTTCGGGTTGGGTAGCCATGCTCTAGTGACAGCAACACTGCAGGGCCCAGGAAAAGGAACCTATATAGATGTGAGTAGTGCCTAATTCACTAGGGAAGTGAAAGAAATACAAAGTTGTATGGTGCTGTAATGTGACAGTGGAGGGAGCCATTGTACAAATCATACAGACCTCAAACCTTATAAGTATAATGCAAAAGGGGAAACGCAGGAAAAAAATATAGGGGAAACTGATCATAAGAATATACATAGGAACACAAGAAATAGGAGCAGGAGTAAGCCATTCAGCCCCTTGAGCCTGCTCCGCCTTTCAATAAGATCATGGCTGATCTGATTGTGGCCTAAACTCCACTTTCCTGCCTGCCCCCCATAACCCTTGACTCACTTGTAGATCAAAAATCTAACTCAGCCTTGAATATATTCAATGACCTAACTTCCATTGCTCTCTGGGGAACAGAATTCCAAAGATTAATGACCCTCTGAGAGAAGAAATTCCTCCTCATCTCCATCTTGAAAGGGAGATCTTTTATTCTGAAACTATGCCCTCTCGTTCTAGATTCCTCCACGAGGGGAAACATGCTCTCAGCACCTACCCTGTCAAGCACCCTCAAAAGCTCTGGGAACTCAGCAAATCAAGGAAAAAAGCAGGGTGCTAAAGAACCAAAATAAGTTGCTCAGATGACAGTTCAAATGGTGAAACAAAAACTTAGAAGTTGAAACTGTCACTGAAGCTGCAGTTAATGGTGCCAGGTTCTGTGCCAAGAAAAATGAGACATGAGAATTACTGAGTGAAAGGAAACTTAAAGGATGCTGGAATTTCAGTTGATGTGAAATTGTGGAAGTTCTTGACTATGAATTTATGAGAAGTTACAACATTTCTTTTGTTTACAAGTCTGTCTTTAAAAAGTGAACGTGTGATTGTTTTGATTGTCAGCACCACCCTTGACATGTGCACAAGGCTAAAAGCCGTTTAACCTCTTGTGGTCTTATTTTGGATGTTAGTAAGGACATAGGCTGCTTTAAGTTTATTAATTCTTTTCTCTAAGTATTTGTACACATGTATTAATTTTGAGGGACTTTAGTCATGTTTTTGAGATTGGTGGCAGCCATAAAAGAGCGGGAGAGAGGAGGACCCAAAGACCGGCAGCCACAAAAGAGCTGGCCTGTTAAGGCCACCAGAGTAGAACGACTGCGTTCTGAGCGAAAAATCAATGTGACATCACAGGAAAACAGGTAGTTGATTGGTTGGTGAGATTTTCGTAGTAATTAGATTCTATTCAGTAATAGTAGTAAAGCTTAATAGATTGGTTGGTGAGTATTTCCTATTAATTAATTAATCAAATATTTAAAACACGATAAAGATGGCAAGGCAGGTGGTGTTGCAGCTGCAGTAGGTGGGAGCTTCTGTACACCAGTGTGATCCAGGGTAAGTGCGTCTGCAGTAAGTGTATGCGGCTCGAGGAGCTTTGGCTCAGAGTCAGTGAGCTGGAGGCAGAGCTACAGAAACTGTGATGCATCAGGAAGAGGGAAAGTTACCTGGACACTTTATACCAGGAGGCGGTTACACCCCTTAGGATAGGGTCTTCTGATTTGGTCAGTGGCCAGGGACAGGAGAGAGTGGCTGCAGCTGAGGCATGGAAAGGGACCCAGAGTCCAGGAGCCTCAGCCTTTGTGACTGCAACAGGTTTGAGGTTCTTTCAGCTTGTTTGGATGAGATTGGGGCTGCAGGGTGGATGAGCTAACTGACCATGGCACTGTGGTACAGGAAGCCATTCAAGTTGGGCGAGCAAAAAGGAATGTAGTGGTAGTAGGGGACAGTATAGTGAGAGGGATTGACACTGTTCTCTGCAGCAAAGAGCGAGAGTCTAGAAGGCTGTGTTGCCAGCCCAGTGCCAGGGAGCAGAACCTCAAAGTAATAATCTCTGGATTATTACCTGAGCCATGTGCAAATTGGCATAGGACAAATAAGATTAGAGAAATGAATGTGTGGCTCAAAGACTGGTGTGGTAGAAATGAGTTCTGGTTCATGGGACATTGGCACCATGCGGGGGCTGTATCGTTGGAACCGTCTACACCTGAACTGTGCTGGGGCTGGTGTTCTAGCAAGCCGCAGAACCAGGGAAGTAGAGACAGTTTTAAACTAAATAGTGGGGGGCAAGGGATCAAATTTGGGAAGATGTAGTAAATCAAAGAGTAGAAAAAGGGCAAGAGAAAGGTATTAATATGGGAACTGATAAACAGACCTTGACAGTAAGGGACAGACAGTACAAATCTAAGAGTAAATCAGCAGTCAAGACTAGACGTTACAAAAATAACAAAAGGACAAAACTAAAGGCTCTGTACTTGAATGTGCCTAGCATTCGAAACAAAACAGATGAACTGATAGCGCAAATAGAAATAAAGTAGTACGATCTGATTGCCATTACAGATTCATGGCTGCAGGATGGCATAGATTGGGACCTGAATATTGAAGGGTACGTGACATTTAGGAAGGACAGGAAGCTAGGAAAAGGTGGAGGGGTGCTCTGTTAATTAATAATGGGATTAGCACATTAGAGAGGGATGACCTAAATTCAGGAAACCAGGATGTAGAAGCGGTTTAGGTAGAGATGAGAAATGATAAAGGCAAGAAGTCACTCATGGGAGTGGTGTACAGGCCCCCGAGCAGTAACCACATGGTAGGACAGGGTATAAAGGAAGAAATAATGGCAACTTGTCAGAAAGGTACAGTAATGATCATGGGGAATTTTAATCTACATATAGACTGGAAGAATCAGATGGGCAAAGATAGCATAGATGAGGAGTTCACAGAATGTTTTTGGGATAGTTTCTTAGAACAGCACATTCTGGAGCCAACCAGAGAGCAGGCTATTCTAGACCTGGTGTTGTGCAATGAGATAGGATTAACTGATGACCTCATAGTGAAGGCACCTCTAGGTAGCAGTGATCATAATACGATTGAATTTTATATTCAGTTTGAGGGAAGAGAAGAATGGGTCCAAGACTAGTATTTTAAACTTAAATAAGGGCAATTATGAGGGCATGAAAGCAGAGCTAGCTAAAGTGAATTGGTAAATCAGGTTAAGGGATAGGTTAACAGAGATGTAATGGCAGACATTTAAGGGGATATTTCAGAATACACAGAATAGATACATTCCAAAGAGAAAGATAAATTCCAAGGGGAGGAATCACTATCTGTGGTTAGCTAAAAAAGTTAAAGATGGTATCAAACTTAAAGAAAAAACATTTAATTGTGCAAAGATGGTTGGCAGATCAGAAGATTAGACAGAATATAAAAAATAGCATAGAATGACTAAAAGATTGATAAGGAGGAAAAAAATAGAGTATGAGAGAAAGCCAGCTAGAAATATAAAAACAGATAGTAAGAGTTTCTATAAATATTTAAAAAAGAAAAGTTAACAAAGTGAGCTTTGGTCTGATAGAAAGTGAGTCTGGGGAATTAATAAGAGAAAATATGATGGCAGATGAATTGAAGAGGTATTTTGCATCAGTCTTCACTACAGAGGATACAAATAACATCCCAGAAATAGCTGTAAATCAAGAAATGGAAAGGGAGGGATGAACTCAAGAAAATTACAATCACCAGGGAGGTGATACTGAGCAAATTGTTGGAGCTGCGGGCTGACAAGTTTTAATTTTCCAAACTTCTAGGGGAAGGTTCCATTTGATTGGAAAAGAGCGAATGTAACTCCTTTATTCAAAAAGGGAGACAGAAAGCAGGAAACTACAGGCCAATTAGGCCTGTCTTAGGGAAAATGTTAGCAGCTATTATTAAAAAATGTTATAGCAGGGCACTTGGAAAAATTCAAGGTAATCAGGCACAGTCAACATGCTTTTGTGAAAGGGAAATCATATTTACCCAATTTATTGGAGTTCTTTGAAGAAGCGACATGTGCTGTGGATAAAGGGGAACCAGTGGATGTACTGTACTTAGATTTGCAGGTGGCATTTGATAAGGTGCCACATCAAAGGTTATTGTGGAAAATAAAAGCTCATAGGGTAGGGGGTAACATTTTGGCATGGACAGAAGATTGGCTAGCTAACAGGAAACAGAGAGTAGGCATAAATGGGTCATTTTCTGGTTGGCAAGATGTAACGAGTGGTGTGCCGCAGGGATCAGTGCTGGGGCCTCAACTTTTTACAATTTATATAAATGACTTGACTGAAGGGACCAAAGGTATGGTTGCTAAATTTGCTGATGACACAAAGATAGGTAGGAAAGTAAGTTGTGAAGAGGACATAAGGAGGCTACAGAGGGATATAGATATGTTAAGTGAGTGGGCAAAGATCTGGCAAATGGAGTATAATGTGGGAAAATGTGAAATTGTGCATTTTGGCAGGAAGAATAAAAAAGCATATTATTTAAATGGCGAGAGATTGCAGAGCTCCGAGATGCAGAGGGATCTGGGTGTCCTAGTGCATGTATCGCAAAAGGTTAGTATGCAGATTTAAGTAATTAGGAAAGCTAATAGAATGTCCTCATTTATTGCGAGGGGAATTGAATACAAAAGTAGGGAGGTTATGCTTCAGTTATACAGGGCATTGGTGAGACCACATCTGCAGTACTGTGTACAGTATTCGTCTCCTTATTTAAGGAAGGATGTAAATGCCTTGCAAGCAGATCAGAGGAGGTTACGAGACTTATATGTGGAATGGACGGGTTGTCTTGTGAGGAATATTTGGACATGCTAGACTTGTATCCGCTGAAGTTTAGAAGTGTAAGAGGTGACTTGATTGTAACATATAAGATTCCAAGGGGTCTTGACGGGGTGAATGTGGAAAGGATATTTCTTTCCCCTTGTAGGAGAATCTAGAACTCGGGGTAATTGTTTAAAAATAAGGGGTCGCCCATTTAAGACAGAGATGAGGAGAAATCCTTTCTCTGAGGGTCTTGAGTCTTTGGAACTCTCTACCTCAAAATGCAGTGGAAGCAGAGTCTTTAAATATTTTTAAGGCAGAAGTAGATTCTTGATAAGCAAGAGGGTGGAAGGTTATCGGGGGTAGGCTGGAATGTGGAGTTGAGGTTAGAATCAGATCAGCCATGATCTTATTGAATGGCAGAGCCGACTTGAGGGGCTGAGTGGCCTACTGCTGCTCCTAATTGGTATGTTCGTATGTTGAACTGACTTAAACCATGGAAATATTCCTTGTGCCTGTCACCTGGAAATATCACAAATATTGGAACTTTGAGTTCATAACTCATTACGGGGATTCAATATTTCTGAGTTGTGTGAATGTGCTTGTGTGTTCATTTCAGTTTAAGATTGTGCACCCATAAGTGGGAAAACTTTAAATTACATTTTAAGTTAAAAGATACTAGTGGGGATTTATTTTGATTAAAGCTTACTTGTGCAACTGTGAAAACAGTGTGTTAGATCAATCTGAACTTTTCAAAGCATTTTGTTTTAATTGCTGTACAGCTAAAAATTGCTATTGCTTTATGAATGACTGCCTCTTATGTGCTCAGTATGACCCCAGGCCCAGAGTTAAAACAACTTCTGGCCATGCCAAGTATCCATGGCCTATGGAGAAATTTTCAGATTGATTACATTGGCCCGTTTCACAGAACTCAGAAGAGTAACCAATACGTCTTGGTTATAATTGACTGCAACAGACATCAGATTGTAAATTGGTTTGTGAGAAAAAGCATTAAATTAATCTATGATGGAGTTAAGGAGGAGAAAGGGTATGATTCTGTCCCTTCTCTACTGTTAAAGGCTGCAAGATTCCAGTGTAGTCTCTTTAACAAGCCAATGTGAATGTTTTGGTGCCACTTTTGAGAGAGAGAGAGAGAAAGAAAGAAAGACTGCTTTTCTTCGAAATAGGACAATGGGATCTTTTATGTTCGTTTGCGATGGCAGCTGGGGCCTCGGTTTAATGTCTCATTCGAAAGATGGCACCTCCGATTGTACTGAGGGAGTGCTGCACTATGTTACAAAGGATTTTTTGTGTAACTGTGCAAGCTAACTTTTTCTTCAGTTATATTACAGTCATTTGGAAAGGCGCTTGAAGAACAAAAAGATAACCTTTTTTGTAAGCATGTGCTATTTTGTTTTATCTATTCTGTGTTATGTTAGCTAATAAAATATTGATCTGAATTAAATTGGAATTATTGAGGTTAACTAAACTATTAAATTGTGAAACACAGACTATTACTGTGGTCAAGTGAAATTCTGGTTATTATTTTAAATTATTAATGTCTCTAATTCTGAATGTGCGACTATCATAAAATTGGCCGTTCTGAATTTCTTAAATGTTAACTGATTTGGATTGGAATTTTAAGACATTTGAGGTGATGCTGTTTGTTTAATTATTCTGGCAGCACTGGAAAATCTTGGAGTTGGAAATTTTTTCAAAAAATGCCAAAAGCTTAAAAGGAATTGGAGTTTAATCTGACAAATGCTGTCTTCCCTGACAAGAATGTGTTTAAAATTAATCCAGAATTTAATTGTATTAGGATCTTTGTGCAACTGTTGAAGGTTCAAAACCTTAAAGAAAAAGTAAAATGGAGTTTGGCTCCTTTTCCTTTGGCAATGTTTTTAAAAAGAAATTATGTGAAGTGATGAAAGTACGTACTCTGACAACATCTCGCTTCATCTTCTTATAAACATGCAAAGTCAATCCTTTTCGCTGACAGCTTTTTAAAAAATTCACCACATAACAAATTTTGTATCGCTGAATGTAAGGCTATATATTGCACATTATTACATTTCTTAACTTAGAGTTGATATTTCCCCATGGTGACAGAAGAATTTATAAATTAACCCCTTGGGCTCTTAGCCACAATCGATTCTCTGTTTTCTTTTTCTTTTAAATAGCTGGCCACTGCATGAATACTGATGGTGCAGCAAGAGATCCAGCATTTTTAAGAATTTATCTGACAATATCGGCAGACATCAAATATCACGGCATGGAGACAATTTGGACTGAAGGCTTTGCTTATAAAAATTCAGACCGAACCCATTCAGGGTCATTTGTTATCTTCCGGGATAGAGTGCTCGAAAAGTGGAGGATGGAAGTTACACCCAAACTAACCGCAAGCACTTCTGTCTAATGTAAAAACACCATGTAAAACCACCAAGCTTGGGCATCACTTTCTTCTGAAATTGGAACTGATAAACTGATATGAGTCGCTATTTCAAGCATTCAAAGGGAAAATTGACCTGATGTTAAAAGGGGATATTAAATGGTCATTGAAATAAATTGGTTGAAATCAGTCTAGATAGTCCTGCTCATTGCCATGCATCAGGGAAGAAAAATTTTAGGAAAATAAAACTGAACATTGACAAAACCTGTCAGTCCACCGGTACTGCTATTTGGATTTGGGATCATTTTGAACTAATAAAATGGACTCATGCAGAATATATCAAGTTATTTTGGGGAAATAAAAGGACTTCTAAAATAAGGAAAAAAACTAACAAATGGTCCAAATGGGAATGTTTGATTTTTGTTTTAATAATATTATGAGAATATTGTATTGGATATTAAGTTCCTCCAGGACTCATGAATGAGATGGTATGGTAATTAATGGGAGGTTCCACTTAGGATGCAAAATAGAATCAGGAAAATTACACCACCAAATAGGAAGGTTTCTAAAATAATTTTCTTAACTGAATTGGAATACATCATCTGGGCACAATTCAATAAAATATCAATCAGGTATTAATGTACATTCTCGTGGAAGTCAGGAAATTGCCGTTAAGAATAATAAATTGATAATTTTCTCTTGGACATGTTTGCGTACTTGTGCACAAACCTCAAGAAAACTATATATTTTTTTTGCCTTGGGTAGTGGCCAGGCTTCGAGACCATACATGGGGGAAGATGAACAAAGATCTCCATACACACACCTGATCTTTTGGATGAGAACACCTGAAAGTTCAAGAATTTATCAGATGGCATGTGTGGCATGATATTGGAATACTGGTGTGTGTACACAAATGTGATTTGCTATGAAGGAAGCAACTAGAATGCAGAATTTGGTGAATGTGCACTGAGGAACATGTCTCAGATATGTTCAGTTACTTGACAACAGCACAACATGAAGTAGTTAATGTGGCTCAGTAGAGTGAGACAACTTTTTAAAATGAAGGCACTGGCACATACCTCATAGAGAAACTGACTTTGAAACAATCAGGATAGAGTTAAACACACTGGTACCCGTCAGAAGGATTAAAATTAAAGTGGAATGAGCTAGAATTTGGATTGTGACAATTGAGGACTAGGGAGAAACAATACTTCACATAAATTAGCCATAAAATGGATACAGGTAAAGGGAGAGCTGGAGAATCTTTTAAGTCCATGATTTATTGATGGTATGGTAAAGTATAGCTTTCTGTACACTGTATTGTGATTTTCTTTGCCTGTTGCATGATGTGCTGCTTTACACGCATGCTTGGTTGACAATGTTCTGCAGGGCCACCTGCAGAAGGATAAGGAATAAGATTGAGTAAAGGGTTGGAGGTAGCTTTTCCCCTTAGGGCAGGGACTGTAAGAATATAAGCTTAGGAGTGTATTTAGAGGGACTAGGCTTAAAAGGTTTCAATAACCACAGCTTTGGCTGGAATTACTGATCTTCAATTTAACTCTAGGTCTTCAAATTAACTGTATCTCTTATTAGTCCAAGATGTAGTCAGTGTTCTCTCTAAACTGTGCAAGTGCACGGTCCCACAACAATCTGGAACGTACCGCACAGGGAACAAACAGGTTGCGTACAATGTTCTCTTTAAGATATGTACATGTGCGGCCATCTCAAAGGGAGATGCAGTGTAGCAAGTAGGCCATCCACAGGAAAGAGAAATTACATGAAACATTGGATGCAGTGATCCGTATTAACCAACTCGCCTTCTCAGTATTAAAGCTTTGGTACGTTGCACTTTATTATAAAGTTTGCTAGACCACAGTTTTGTTTTCTGCTTTAATTAGAAATGGTAATGAGAATGCCTTTCAAGTTAGGATTTCCTTACAGCTGGAATGGTTGTTTTATTTTTTTATTTTATTTAGAGATACAGCACTGAAACAGGCCCTTCGGCCCACCAAGTTTGTGCCGACCAAGAACCACCCATTTATACTAACCCTACAGTAATCCCATATTCCCTACCATCTACCTACACTGGGGGCAATTTACAATGGCCAATTTACCTATTACCTGCAAGTCTTTGGCTGTGGGAGGAAACCGGAGCACCCGGTGAAAACCCACGCGGTCACAGGGAGAACTTGCAAACTCCACACAGGCAGTACCCAGAATTGAACCTGGGTCCCTGGAGCTGTGAGGTTGCGGTGCTAACCACTGCGCCGCTGCTAAGCTGTCATTTGGCAAAAAAAGGCGCAGATTATAAAAAAAAACTTAAAATTGGGGTATGCTGGAAAATGGGCTGAGAGGTACTTGGGAAGATAAAAAAATTAGCTTAACAGGAAGGTAGCTGGGAAGTTTAAAAGCTAGCTTAACATATAGACCAAGATGCATTACTGCAAGGTAAGTTGTTTGTTTAATTAAAACTATAATATGATGAATAAGGCAGCGACTGGACCTTGAGAAGTCTGCTAGAAAGGAGGCCTTTGGCTGTGAAAGTTTGAAAGGCAGAAGTTATTCAGCCCCTTTGCAATTTTCACATAAAAACAAAAGACAGATAAGGGAAAAGGCAATGTGTAGAACAACCTGGGCTTTGGAGTCAGTCTGCGAACTGAAAAATTACTAAATAGGGAACTCTGTGAGCTCAGGTGGCAGAAGAAAGCCAATCAAGTAAATAGAGGCAGATTCAAACAGTTACATTTAGAAGGGTATAAAAGGAGACATTTTGTGCTTTGGAAAATCAGTACAGCGAGAGCATAAATGCTTGGATGTGCCCTATTCTATCCGTATAGCTGTTTTGCATGTAAATTGCCTTCCTTGTTGAAGGAAGAAGTAAAGGCATTAAACCTGACAGCACTGACATTTTTTGGCACTACTTAAGTAAAAAGAAAACATCCATCTTTTTACTGACAACTCCATTGTCACACATACTGACGGTATAAAACCGAACTCCAATGTCACAAACTGACTGCATAAAACTAAACTTCACTGTCACAAACACTGACTAGAAAACTGAACTCCAGTGTCACAAACTGACCGTATAAAACTAAACTTCACTGTCACAGATACTGACTATATAAAATTAAACTCCACAGTCACAAACCGACTGCATAATATTAAACTGTGTCCATTTTTAATACTTCCATTTCTCCATTGCAGATCTTTGGCTCAATTTCCTATCTTTCACTACCAGTGCTCATTTTTTCTGTTGTCATGGTGCCCACACTTTGAATTAAGTGACGAATATGAATTGTTTTAAGTTGCTAGATCAGGATTAGAAAAGGGTCTGCAAACAATAACTAAGAATGAAGGAAGCAGTCTTTTATTAACATACTCCAATACTGTAATACACTTTGTTTTACAGAGAAGTAACACTCCTGTAGATATTATGAACATAAATCAGCAACAATACCATTTCTAATTAATGATAGATCAAATACATATTCTTATATAGTAACATTGCAGTGCCATGATTAGGATTTCAGTGAATTGCAATAATGGAACTGTGACATTGTATTATTTTGTCCACTTTTATGGTGAAAATATCCAGCAGTACAATTATCAATTGTATCATACCAAACTTGGGTTGTGTCTTGGAAAGAGCATTTTGAACTGTATAACGTTAGTGTCAAGTACTGCTGGTCACACACCTGTGACTGGTGGTGACAGAAAATAACTTGAGGTGGTCAATTCATGGTAACATACTGCAGTGTAACATAAGAGCTCATTAACACTAGTGAAATATTTCCTAAACTGTACTGATATCAATACCTTGAATAGTGACAACTCTGTGAATATTAGTTAAATTTACAAATTTATTGAATTCTCATTTTCTGAGTTTGCTTTTCATCCCCTGGCCATGTTCAATTTTCAGAAGTCCAATATTGGATCCTGAGAATAAAAGACGGACAAAAATATTTGTTGAGTAAGGGCACCCTTCCTTTTTCTGCCTGCCCTGAAACTAGTATTTATTAATTGTGCAGCACCAACACATTTATTTAGCATTTCAGCTGTTTTAGCCATTGCCTTGCACCTCTCCATGGCAAAGCAGAGTTCTGGAAATTTACTTTTCAGCTCTATTCCCAAACCACCATCCCCCCACTTCTCAGATTTAGTGCACAGTGGTTGCAACTCTGCATCCACTCTTTCCATCACCAAACACTTGTATTTTAAACATGTATTTTATATATTTTTATATATTTTGTTAAAACAGTGGGCAGAGAAACATCATGCAAATGTGTTAGTGCATTTATTTACTAATATCACAATGTGACTTCACTGTCTCCTTTTCAGAGTGTTTTGTTAGAATGCTAGTCATCCGAAAGTGAGTAGTTGGATCTGAGTGGAAATGATATTGATCTTCACGAGTTATTATTGACAAAATGATTAATTTGAGAAATTAATTTTTGGCAAACATTCATGCAAACCTCTTCCTGATTTTACCTCCCTGTGGGGAAGTGCTAAACCACAATGACACAACTTGGATCAGGGATTCAGCAGCATATCCACTGCTTTGTGGTATCACGTGCTGGTTCTCCAGTACCCCACACCAACATGTAAATTCTCACCAGACACATTTTCTCATGGACAGCACACAGGCAAATCTTCGCTCCCTGTAGGCTGGTGTGTGATGTTATGTGCAAATTATCTGTTAATGTGGTACGTCCGGAGTAAACAAGAAACTCCATGTGGTGATAAATTCACTGGAAACAGTATGACACCTAGTACTCTTCAGACTTTCTGACTGACTTACAAATAAGACTCTAACAATGTTATCTCTCTAGCTATAAACTAAAAATCACTTATTTAATACTAAACACATGCAAGATTAAACATACCGGATAACAGTAAAAGAAAAATTGATTACTTGCTAGTGCTTTAAGATTGTTTCCAAAATAGTATATAGCTGGAAACATTGATAATTCAAAACACGTGACTGTGAGGAATAGGTTATATGAAATCAAATATTCATAAATTGTCTCCATCATTAGTTAGCTGCCCTGTGAAGCAGCAATTCATTCAGGAACACTGAACTGGGACAAAGGGTGTTTAAGGGTACCAATCAAAATTAAATACAGCTGTTGATTTTGGTAGGGTTCAAAAACAACTGGTGGCCTGATGGGATTTCCTGATAATATGGCACAGATTTCACTGTCAAAGTGATGGTGAGGCTAATGGTGCTCAAATGGTACAGCAACGTCAGGTGAGGAACAGATGCACATTTAAATGCCAATATCCAAAAATACGCTTTGAGATGCACCATTAACTTTGTGAACATGGCAGTTTGCTTTTTGCTTCCCCAATGAAATACACTGAATGGTGCTGTATTTGTGTGGTAGATATAAGCTAAACTCACCAAAGAAAATTAAGTTATCGTAACAAATCTAAGCGCCATTTAACGTGATAGGTTAGATTAATGGTGCTACTTATGCCATGCTCTTCTACATTTTTCATTGATTGTACTGCTTGGTGATAGAAGAGTGAGGGAAATACCAGGCTACGAGGTTACAGATTGTGGAGGAATACAATTCTGCTGCTGCTGATGACTCAGTGCCTCATAGATGGCCTGTTTTGAGTTGCTAGATCTGTTCTTAATCTATCCCATTTAGTATAGTGTGAGTAGAGGGTATCTTCAGTGTGAAGACATGACTTTGTCTCCACAAGAACTGTACGGCAATCACTCCTACCAATACTGCCACGGACTGATACATCTGCAGTGGGTAGACTGGTGAGGACAAGGTCAAGTAGGCTATTTGCACGTTGTCTCTCTTACAGAATATCTGTCATGGTATATTCTGTGACCTTGCTACCCTCAGGGATTCTGGATCTGCAGTAAATGGTGAGAACTTAGAGGGCCACTACCTCCTCCTTGTATACCACTGTGCCCTCACCTCCAATGGGTCGGTCCTGCTGGTGGAACAGGGCGTATCCAGGGATGGTGATGGATGTGTGTGGGATGTTGGCTGATAGGTATGATTCTGTGAATATTTCAGACTATTGCTTGACTAGTCTGTGGTGTAGCTCTCCCAAGATGTTAGTGAGGAGGATTTGTAAGATCGACTGGGGTAGGTATGCTTTCATCGGGCGGAATCTTTTGCCCTTAGGCTATGAGCGTGAATCAGGGCCATTTCTGGGTTCTGACTTTGCTCTGCCTGTTAGGGCATCCACCTGGGAGATCTTCCCAGAGATGGTCAATTAAAAGGCCGCCTTCGGGTCCGCCATCCAATTAAGGGCAGCAGGTAGGTTCCTGAGGCTGCAGGCTCGATCAGAGGGCCAGCAGCCTTGGAAGGATGGAAGACCCACCGGCAGAGCGAGGCGCTGCCACTGTCGAAAGAGGAACACGAAGACACCTCCATCATGAGGTGCCCTCTGAAGAGGTACAGGACGGCCGCAGCTCTGGTGGGGTATTAAAACAGGTGGCCTTGTAGGCCACCCCACCTCCCCCCCCCCCCAGGCCAACCACCAAAAAGCCACCTCCAGGCAACTGCTGGGCTTGGCCCTCAGCAGGGGGGCCCAGGAAGACCTACCACCAGAAAGATCCTGGTGGCATGCCCAATCAGCCCACATATGGGCACTTAATTATGCAGATTGACTACACACTGCTGCCGATGGGTAGCCTCTCCGGGTGCTGACCCGCCTCCAGGAAGATTGCTCGGAGGCAGGAACGCATTGGGCTGCTGACTCGATACACCTTTCTCTGGAATTCCTCCCAGTCAGACCTTGAAGCCTGCCCTCGCAGGACCAGAAAGATTACGCCCATCATGTCTGATGCCTAGGTCACAGGCAAGTGGCTCGTTTGGTTTTATTCTTATTCTTTTTTGTAGCGGTTTGATACAACTGAGTGGTTTGTCTACCATGCTAGCATGGGACCAGAGTCACATATAGCTGGATTGAGAAAGAATTTTTTCTTTTATTCGCTCGGGGGACGTGGGCGTCGCTGGCTATGCCAGCATTTATTGCCCATCCCTAATTGCCCATGAGAAGGTGGTGGTGAGCTGCCTTCTTGAACTGCTGCAGTCCTTGGTGTGTAGGTACACCCACAGTGCTGTTCGAAAGGGAGTTCCAGGATTTTGACCCAGCAACAGTGAAGGAGCAGCAATATTGTTCCAGGTCAGGATGGTGTGTGGCTTGGAGGGGAACTTGCTGGTGGTGGTGTTCCCATGCATCTGCTGCCTTTGTTTTTCTAGGTGGTAGAGATCATAGATTTGGAAGGTGCTGTCGAAGGAGTCTTGGTGAGTTGCTGCAGCACATCTTGTAGATGGTACACACTGCTACCACTTTGCATCGGTGGTGGAGGGAGTGAATGTTGAAGATGGTGGATGGGGTGCCAATCAAGCAAACTGTTTTGTCCTGGATGGTGTCGAGCCTCTTAAGTATTGTTGGAGCTGCACCCATCCAGACTTATGCCTTGTAGGGGAGTCAGGAGGTGAGTTACTCGCTGCAGAATTCCCAGCTTCTGACCTGCTCTTGTAGCCACAGCGTGTGTGTGGCTGGTCCAGTTGTTTCTGGTTAATGGTGACCCCCAGGATGTTGATAGTGGGGGATTCAGCACTGATAATGCCATTGAACATCAAGGGGAGATCGTTAGGTTCTCTCATTTGAGATGGTCATTGCCTGGCACTTGTGTGGCACGAATGTTATTTGCCACTTTTCAGCTCAAGCCTGGATGTTGTCCAGGTCTTGCTGCATATGGACACGGACTGCTTCAGTATGAGGAGTCGCGAATGGTGCTGAACATTGTGCAATCAGCGGAGGGAAGGTCATTGATGAAGCAGCTGAAGATGGTTGGGCCTAGGACACTACCCAGAGGAACTCCTACAGTGATATCCTGGGACTGAGATGACTGACCTCCAACAACCACAAACATCTTCCTTTGTGCTAGGTATGACTCTAACCAGTGGAGATTTTCCCCCCAATTCCCATTGACTCCAGTTTTGCTAGGACTCCTTGATGCTATATTCAGTCAAATGCTGCCTTGATGTCAAGGGCAGTCACTCCAACCCACCTCTAGAGTTCAGCTCTTTTGTCCATGTTTGGGCCAAGGCTGTAATGAAGTCAGGAGCTGAGTGGCCCTGACAGAACTCAAACTGAATGTCAGATAGCAGGTTATTGCTTAGCAAGTGCCGCTTGAGACACTGTCAACGACCCCTTCCATCACTTTGCTGATGATTGGGAGTGAACTGATAGGGTGATAATTGGTCAGGTCGGATTTGTCCTGAATGACATGTTTTCCTCCCTAAAGGATAATAATGAACTAGTTAGGTTTTTAATGACAATCGAACAGCTTCATTGTCATTTTTGCTGACACCAGTTTATTTCCAGATTTGAAAAAAAAAAGCAGGGATTTAAACTCATGATTCTGAATTACAAATCCAGTTACAACCACTACACACCTCCTTATTGCAAAGGTGGAATCTTTTCCTACTCATGTGGGTTCTTCTTCTTTTTCTTTTGGGCCTCCTTATCTCGAGAGACAATGGATACGCGCCTGGAGGTGGTCAGTGGTTTGTGAAGCAGCGCCTGGAGTGGCTATAAAGGCCAATTCTGGAGTGACAGGCTCTTCCACAGGTGCTGCAGAGAAATTTGTTTGTTGGGGCTGTTGCACAGTTGGCTCTCCCCTTGCGCCTCTGTCTTTTTTCCTGCCAACTACTAAGTCTCTTCGACTCGCCACAATTTAGCCCTGTCTTTATGGCTGCCCGCCAGCTCTGGCGAATGCTGGCAACTGACTCCCACGACTTGTGATCAATGTCACACGATTTCATGTCGCGTTTGCAGACGTCTTTATAACGGAGACATGGACGGCCAGTGGGTCTGATACCAGTGGCGAGCTCGCTGTACAATGTGTCTTTGGGGATCCTGCCATCTTCCATGCGGCTCACATGGCCAAGCCATCTCAAGCGCCGCTGACTCAGTAGTGTGTATAAGCTGGGGATGTTGGCCGCTTCAAGGACTTCTGTGTTGGAGATATAGTCCTGCCACCTGATGCCAAGTATTCTCCGAAGGCAGCGAAGATGGAATGAATTGAGACGTCGCTCTTGGCTGGCATACGTTGTCCAGGCCTCGCTGCCGTAGAGCAAGGTACTGAGGACACAGGCCTGATACACTCGGACTTTTGTGTTCCGTGTCAGTGCGCCATTTTCCCACACTCTCTTGGCCAGTCTGAACATAGCAGTGGAAGCCTTACCCATGCGCTTGTTGATTTCTGCATCTAGAGACAGGTTACTGGTGATAGTTGAGCCTAGGTAGGTGAACTCTTGAACCACTTCCAGAGCGTGGTCGCCAATATTGATGGATGGAGCATTTCTGACATCCTGCCCCATGATGTTCGTTTTCTTGAGGCTGATGGTTAGGCCAAATTCATTGCAGGCAGACGCAAACCTGTCGATGAGACTCTGCAGGCATTCTTCAGTGTGAGATGTTAAAGCAGCATCGTCAGCAAAGAGGAGTTCTCTGATGAGGACTTTCCGTACTTTGGACTTCGCTCTTAGACGGGCAAGGTTGAACAACCTGCCCCCTGATCTTGTGTGGAGGAAAATTCCTTCTTCAGAGGATTTGAACGCATGTGAAAGCAGCAGGGAGAAGAAAATCCCAAAAAGTGTGGGTGCGAGAACACAGCCCTGTTTCACACCACTCAGGATAGGAAAGGGCTCTGATGAGGAGCCACCATGTTGAATTGTGCCTTTCATATTGTCATGGAATGAGGTGATGATACTTAGTAGCTTTGGTGGACATCCGATCTTTTCTAGTAGTCTGAAGAGACCACGTCTGCTGACGAGGTCAAAGGCTTTGGTGAGATCAATGAAAGCAATGTAGAGGGGCATCTGTTGTTCACGGCATTTCTCCTGTATCTGACGAAGGGAGAACAGCATGTCAATAGTCGATCTCTCTGCACGAAAGCCACACTGTGCCTCAGGGTAGACGCGCTCGGCCAGCTTCTGGAGCCTGTTCAGAGCGACTCGAGCAAAGACTTTCCCCACTATGCTGAGCAGGGAGATTCCACGGTAGTTGTTGCAGTCACCGCGGTCACCTTTGTTTTTATAGAGGGTGATGATGTTGGCATCGCGCATGTCCTGGGGTACTGCTCCCTCGTCCCAGCACAGGCATAGCAGTTCATGTAGTGCTGAGAGTATAGCAGGCTTGGCACTCTTGATTATTTCAGGGGTAATGCTGTCCTTCCCAGGGGCTTTTCCGCTGGCTAGGGAATCAATGGCATCACTGAGTTCCGATTTGGTTGGCTGTATGTCCAGCTCATCCATGACTGGTAGAGGCTGGGCTGCATTGAGGGCAGTCTCAGTGACAGCATTCTCCCTGGAGTACAGTTCTAGGTAGTGCTCAACCCAGCGGTCCATCTGTTTGCGTTGGTCAGTGATTATGTCCCCCGATTTAGATTTGAGGGGGGTGATCTTCTTGATGGTTGGCCCAAGAGCTCTCTTCATGCCATCATACATTCCTCTGATGTTTCCGGTGTCTGAGGCCAGCTGAATATGGCTGCATAGGTGTTGCCAGTAGTCGTTTGCGCAACGCCTAGCTGTTCTTTGTGCAGTACTTCTGGCTGCTTTAAGTGCTGCGGATGTTAAATCGCTGGGGGCTTTCTTGTAGTTCAAAAGTGCAATGTGGGTTCTAGCATTATGTAAAGCACACAGGAACACGTGTGCAATTTGTAACCTCTCGGACTTTCAGAAATCCTGCCACTCTGTAAAATTGCAGTTTTCTCATGCTTGTCATTTGTACATGGCAAGATGAAATTGCTTGCTCATGCAACCAAGGCATCGAGCACTTGCTTTATACATCTATGGACAGTGAATTAGTTTAGGCTAATGACTTTCCTCAGTGCTGGAATATCAGTTGACGCATAAAAGTAAAGCAAGCGTGACTTCGACAGAGAAAGTACAGATATACAAATTACAGCTCAAGGCAGACTTGAAAGAATGCAGTCAGAAGTGCCCCCGATTAACTAATTCAGAGGTAGTGGTGAGAAGGACCCTCCCTGTCAGATCCTTCATGCACACACAGAGTCTCAGCGCTACTGCACACTGACCTCGAGGTGGCTGTGGTGGGAAAGAAACCGTCTCCCACCTCCTTCTGGAATGTGCCTTTGCAAAGGAGCTCTGGAAAGAGATACAGTGGTTTTTGTTGAGGTTCATCCCAAGCAGCTCCGTAACACAGGACTCTGTGCTCTACAGGTTGTTCCCAGGGACACACACTGAAACAAACATCAACTCAGCGAAAGATGTTCGTTGGTTTACCCAAAACTCATTGGTCTTCCAGTGCAAAGAGCTGTCCACGATCGAATGTTGCAGACTGGCACATTCCAAGGTCCAGGACTACGTGCTGATGGATGCACCAAAGCTTGGGGCAGCGGCTGCAAAGGCTGAACAAGGAAAGGCCACAGTCTAAGGCCCTCCTGCCATAGCACACCAAGGGGCTGGCACCCCTGTAAAACCCCTCAGGATGTATGCACCAG
Organism: Heterodontus francisci; assembly: GCF_036365525.1. NCBI lineage: Eukaryota > Metazoa > Chordata > Chondrichthyes > Heterodontiformes > Heterodontidae > Heterodontus > Heterodontus francisci. The sequence goes on from NC_090383.1 coordinate 51,288,285, forward strand.
ATAGTGTTTGACATGAAATGTATATTGTAAATATGTCCTGTAAATTTAAGTGTAGTGAAGCACCTCAGTGCCACATACTGTATTCGAAGAAATTGAATAGTTTTTCACTATGTAATGTCAAATTTGAACTGCTATATAATGTACTTATACAAATTTTAATAAAGTACATTTTTTGGAAAAGAACTGATTCAGAGGTAGTGCGATATGCAGAGTATATGTGCAAAAGGGACATTTTACAGTTCCTCAATTATTCAGACTATTTTGCAGTGGGAGGCTCCCTCAGTAAATGGTAGGTTAATATTTAAAGCAGTTTTCAGGGCAGAAAAGCTAGATGTGAATGTCTGTATCCAGCTTTATAGCATCTATTACAAAACATTGTCAAATCTATACAAAATCAGTTAGGCTACAGTACTGAAACTGTTTGGAACCTTGGTGTCATACTTAACTCCGAAATGAGCTCCCAGCCACATACATCACTAAGACAGCCTATTTCCACCTCTGTAACATCACCTGACTCCACTCATGCCTCAGCTCATCTGCTGCTGAAACGCTCATCCACGTCTTTATTACCTCTGGATTTGGCTATCCCAACACACTCCCATTCGGCCTCCCACATTCTACCCTCCGTAAACTTGAGGCCATCCAAGACTCGGCTGCCCATGTCCTTATATCAAAACTTGTTCACCCATTATGAACCTACATTGGCTCCTGGTCAAGCAATGCCTCGATTTTAAATTCTCATCTTGTTTTCAAATCCCATCATGGTCTTGTCCCTCCCTATCTCTGTAATCTCCTCCAGCCCCACAACCCTCCAAGTTGTCTGCACTCCTTTAATTCTGGCCTCTTGAGCATCCCTGATTTTAATTCTAACATTGGTGGCCCTGCCTCATTCTTCGGCTTCTCTACCTCTCTTTCCTCCTTTATGACGCTCCTTAAAACCCATCTCTAAAGACAGACAGTAAAAGCTTCTACAAAAATCTAAAAAGAGAAAGAGTAGCTAAACTAAGTGGTCGTTTAGAGGACGAGTCTGGAGAATTAATAATGGGAAACAAGGAAATGGCAGAGACTTTGAACAAGTATTTTGTTCACAGTAGAAGACACAAAAAGCATCCCAAGAATAGTAGAAAATCAAGAGGCAAAAGGGAGGGGAGAACTTGTTGAAACTATCACTATAGAAAAAGTACTAGGAGAACTAACGGGGACTCAAGACTGACAAGTTCCCCGAACCTGATGGAATGCATCCTCGGGTAGTGGATGCATTGGTTGTAATCTTCCAAAATTGCTAGATTCTGGAAAGGTCCCTAGTGGATTGAAAATCTGCAAATGTAACACCTCTATTCAAGAAAGGAGACAGAAAGCTGGAAACTATGGGCCAGTTAGCTTAACATCGGTCATTGGGAAAATGCTAGAATCTATTATTAAGGAAGTAGGAGGACATTTAGAAAATCATAATAAAACCATGTTGACTCTGCTTGATTGTATGAAAGGGAAAGACTGGCCGAAATTTTACGCCGCCCCAGCGGGTCGGATGGTGGTGTGGGGGCGGCGTGAAATTGAGCAGCAGGCTCCGGGAGGCCTACCAGCCCCGATTCCGCCTCCGTACAAGTTTACGGCGGTCAGGTGGGGCGGATGGGAAATGACCCACCGAAGGCCAATCAAGACCCTTAAGTGGCTACTTAAGGGCCCTCACCTGCCTCCATAGGCATTTTATCCGTGGCAAGCAGGTGTGCTAGGGACGTGAAAGGTCGCCCAGCCACAGCTGCCAGCCTTTCCGAACCCTGGGGGGTATGGCAGTCGAGCACAGGGTGCCCGACTGAGGGCCGCCCCCGCCTCCCAACCCATCCCTGGGACCCAAGACACACCCACTCCCCCCAAAGGACCACTCCAGCCTCACCAGGGAAGGACCGATCCCCTTGGTGAGGCATGCCCCTACTTACCTTCCTTTCTCAATCCATGGCGTCGGCTGGACTGCAGTCCCAACACTGGCCACCGCTCCCAGTGGCGCTGCTGGGACTAAGAGCTGCTGACCCGCTGATTGGCTGGCAGCTCAATTAGGCGGGACCTCCTCCCTCAAACGGGTGGAAGTCCTGCCTCGGGACAATCAAAGCCTGGGAATCTGTAAAATAAGGGACGATCCCCAGGCTAGGCGGAAGCGGGTTCGCCACGGACTTGCACGTTGGAGTCTGGCTCCCATCCATCCACTGTAAAAATCCAGCCATTGTTTGACAAATGTATCAGAGTTCTTCGAGGATGTAAGAAGCAGGGTGGATAAAGAAGAACCAGTCAATGTAGTGTATTTTGATTTCCAAAAGGCATTTGATTAGGTGCCACATAAAAGGTTACTACACAAGACAAGAGTTCATAGTGCTGGGGGTAATATTATTAGCATGAATAGAGGATTGGCAAACTAATAAGAAAGAGTCCCCCAACAGGGACATTTTCAGGTTGGCAAACGCAGGGTGCCACAGGGATCAGTGCTGGGGCCTCAACTATTTATAATATATATTAATGATTTGGATGAAGGGACAGTGTGTATTGTAGCCAAACTTGCTGATAATACAATGATAGATGTAAGACAAGTGGTGAGGAGGACACAAAGAATCTGCAAAGGGATCTGGATTGGTTAAGTAAGTGAGCAAACAATTTGGCAGATGGAGTATAATGTGGGAAAATGTGAGGTTGTCCACTTTGGCGGGAAGAATACAGAAGCAGAATATCATTTAAATGGAAAGAGACTGCAGTATGCTGCGGTACAGAGGGATCTGGGTCTCCTTGTACATGAAACACAAAAAATACGTATGCAGGTACAGCAAGTAATTAGGAAGGCAAATGGAATGCTGGCCTTGGGGATTGGAGTATAAAAGTAGGGAAGTCTTGATATAATTGTAGAAGGCATTGGTGAGACTGCACTTAGTACTGTGCACAGTTTTGGTCTCCTTATTTAAGGAGGGATATACTTGCATTGGAAGCAGTTCAGAGAAGATTCACTAGGCTGATTCCTGGGATGAAGGTTTTCTTATGAGGAAAGTTTGAGCAGGGTGGGCCTATACGCATTGGAGTTCAGAAGAATGAGAGCTGATCTTATTGAAACATAATATTTTGAGGGGGCTGAGAATGTTTCCCCTCGTGGGGGAATCCAGAACTGGACAGCACAGTTTTAAAATAAGAGGTCTCCCATTAAAGATGGAGATGAGGAGAAATATCTTCTCTCAGAGGATCATTAATCATTAGAATTCTCTTCTTCTGACAGCAGTGGAGGCTGGGCCATTTAATATATGCAAGTCTGATCTACACAGATTTTTGATCTACAGGGGAGCCAAGGGTTATGGCGGGCTGGCAGGAAAGTGCAGTTAAGACCACAATCAGATCAGCCACGATCTTACTGAACAGCGGAGCAGGCTCAAGGGGCCAGATGGCCTACTCCTACTCCTATTTTGTATGTTCTTTTTGATCAGGCTTTTGGCCATCTGACCTAATATCTCCTTATGTGGCTCAGTATCAAATTTTACTTGATAATACTCCTGTGAACTTGGGACATTTTATTACATTAAAGGTGGTATATAAATACAAGTTGTTGCTGTAATTCAGAGATAAAAATGCCAAGACAGACAGAGTTTATATTTTGTGATGAATCCAACCTCTGCTTGCCAATATAATTAATTTACTAATACCTTCTTGAGGACAGTTTGTCCAATGTTGTGGCCTACATTCAGAGTTTAAAAATATCAAAATAAAAAAAAATTCTGAACAAACATATCGTGTATCTGATTTGCAACAGTTCTCTACATCCAGTTCAAAGGACTATAACATGCTGGAGCTCTAATAACCTAGGGTTAGAATTTGATTTTCAGCTAAAGTGTCATTTATTACAAACAAGAAAACTCAATAGCATCACATTAGCAGTCTGCTTGAAGTGGACCTGTATTAATTTATAAAATATTAATTATGTTAAAACATTAACAACTAATTCAATGTTTCTGATGAAACCCAATGCCATTATTTGGGTTCCATATTCAAACTCAAAGAAAATGAGTGCAGCTCTCTTGCTCAGTGACAGCTAACTAACAGATATTATAAATTAAGTCATTGTGCATGTGCATACATACTTGGTTCAATGGGTGTGGAGCTGAGAGTAGGAACAGCAGGTGACAAAAAGGCCAATGTTACATATGAGGGTGCGATGGGAAGTATGTTCAACTTGGGCAGAGGGGAGGCTTGGGGAGTAGACATCTGTCAGTTGATATTTATTAACAAAGCAGTTTTAAGAATTACATTTTCCAAGGTTGTAGCCTATATTCTGATGCATAATTCTTCCAAACAGAAATGGTGGCACGGGTGTAGAAGACACTGAATAACATGCTAACTGTTCACCTAAATGGATAATTGCAAATGTGTCTGGAATGCAGAGTGTACACTTTCATTACCTTAGTGTTTACAGCAACAGAAGAGGCTTCCCAAAGATATGAATGAAAGTGATTTCTATTATATTGGCCCAGAATTTGGTAACCTTTTGGTAGGAGCCATGGAGCAGGGAAAGTGGGCAGAAAATAAATATTTGAAATAACAAAAGATTCAAATTTAGCCCGACTATCAGCCACATTTTATGTGAATTCTGTAACCTTTAGTCAGCCTAGTACACAAGCAACCTAGTGCAGGAAAACAAAATGATGTAGTTTTTCTTACTATTTGACCTTGCATTCCTATTAACTTTAGTGTTTAGTACAGCAAGTTGGCAATGGAAAACTGATCTGCAGACTATTATCTCAATCCTAATGCTCAAAACCTAATCTTCTCCAAGTGTATGGTGAATCCTCCTCGGAAGTGTCAATTTTTCTTTAAACTGCATGATCAGCTTTATTTAATCCATTGCAGTATAAATCTTCTGCCACCCGAGGGCGATGATACACTGCATAAATTGCAGAAAGCACGCTGGCGCCATGCAGTGGCAGAAAATCAGTACATTAAGTACATCAGGTCACTTCATACTGCCACTTAAGACTATAAAATGTAAGTGTAAGCTCAGTGAATTAAAAAAAAACAAGTTTCAGATGTCACTAGATTGCCTGAGGTATGGTATAATACATCTGCTCTCTCTGAACCCCACTACCTACAAACCACACACCCCCATTAATGAAATATGTTAACAATTTACTGCACAACAATGTGGTGAGATGCAGTGTACTGCAATGGTTTCCTAAGGTGGAGCAATGGAAGTGCCAACAAATACTGACACACTCCTGGGGACTGCACCAACCCCCACCTCATAACTTCTGAGTGACAACTACCCAAAGAAAAACAGTGCTCTCATTGCAGAAAACATGCTTGATCAGCATACACCAACAAAAATAATGTTCTACATCAACAATTACAGAAATCTGATGAGCTTCCCATCTATTGGAATGCAATGAAAAAAAATACCTACAGACAGTGTAACACTGAATCAGCCTATATTGTTAATTGGTCTCATATTATATGGGAACAATGAAATGGCCAACATTGGGAGTACATGAGCAAAAACACTGAAGGAAAATAAACTACATGACTGGCTTATAGGGATATAATTTCCAAAATATACAAGGGGATAAAAAGTACTATCTACATAACGAACCCAATAAAACTAGCACTGAGGTGAAAAATTAACTGCTTACAGAAGTCAAATATTTCTGGTTGTGTGGTCCTGATCTGGGAGTTTTTAAAATGATGCTAAGTTAGGCAGCAGAGCAAGTTGTGTGCATAGAGTAGAAAGTTGCAAAGTGATGTAGGTGGACTAAGTGCATGGGCAAAACTGGCAGATGGAGTTCAATGTGGAATAGTTACGACTGGCAGTCTATGTGACTAACCGTGCTGCCTTATGCCTCCTCTACCTGTCTGTAGCCTTTTACAGTTGACCACAGCACCCTCTTCTAATGCCTCTGCTTCACTGTGTTGCTCAGTGGGACTGTCCTCACTGGTTCCACTCTTAACTATCAAGATATAGCCAGAGAATCTCCTCCTGTCCCTGCACTATATCTGGAGACCCTCATGATCTATCCTTGGCCCTCTCTTCTTGCTCATCTACATGACCCTCAGCAAAATCATCTGAAAATACATCAGATTCCACGTATATGCTGACGACACCCAGAGTGACCTCACCGCCACCACCTCGCTTGAACCCTCCACTGTCTGTGCTCTGAAACTGCTTGCCCAACATCCAGTCCTGGATGAGTAGAAATTTCCTCGAATTAATATTGGGAAAGCCAAATCCATTGTCTACAGACCCCACCACATACTCCATACCATAACTGACAATTCCATCCCTCTCCCTGCCCAGTCACAGGCTGAATCAGACTGCTCACAATCTCTGCATCCTTTTGGATCCTGAGTTGAGCTTCCAACCTCATATTCTCTCTATCATAAAAACGACCTACTTCCTCCTCCATAATATCGCCAGTCTCTGCCCCTGCCCCAGCTCATCTGCCGCTGAGACCCTCATACATGCTTTTGTTATCTCCAGACTCAACTATTCCAATGCTCTCTTGGACAGCCTCTCATTTTCCACCCTTCATAATATTAAGCTTATCTAAAACTCTGCTGCCTGTTTCCTAACTATCAAGTTCACTTACACATCACCCGTACTTGCAGACATACACTGGCTCCCAGTGCCCCAATATCCCCATTTTAAAATTCTCATTCTCATGTTTAAATCCATCCATGGCTTATTTTTGTAAACTCCACCAGCCCTTGTCCCCCCAGAACTCTCTGATCTTCCAAGTCTGGCTTTTCGCATCTTCAGCTGTCTAGGCACCAAGCTTAAATGCCCTCCCTAAACTTCTTCGCTTCCATCTCTCACTTGCCTTAAACCTGATTTCTTGACTAAGCTTTTGGTCACCTGTTGTAATAGATGTCAATTTTGTCTAATTATGCTCCTATGAAGCTTCTTGGGATGCTTTACTGTGCTAAAGGCACTATATAAATGCAAGTTGTTGTTGAAATGTGAGGGCACCCACTTAAGATGGGAGAAAGACAAATCAGAATATTAATGCCGAGACACTAAGAGCAGAGACAGAGCAATGGGATTTGGGTCTCCAGGTACACAAATCATAGCAAACCAGTAAACAGGTACAAAAAGTAATCAAAAAGGCTAATGGAATGCAGGCTGTCTCAAGGGGTTGGAATACAAGTGAGGAACTTATGCTTCAGTTGTACCGAGTCTTGGTCAGACCCCAAATGGAGTACTGCATTCAGTTTCACAAACCTCATGAAACATATTTTGAAGAACAGATTCACAAAAATGATATCAGCGTTTAAATGGTTAAATTATGGTGACAGGTTGCATAAACTTTGTAAACCCTTGAGTTTAAAAGGTTGCGAGGTGCTCTAATTGAAGTTTTAAAAAAAAATTATAAGGAGAGATACTATTTCCTCTGATGAGGGAGTGCAGAATATTGGGGGGTGGGGTGGGTGGTGCATAATCTTAAATTAGAGCTCAGTTGTTCAGGAAGTAAGTCAGGAAGCACTTTTCCATATTTGGAATTTCTCTCTTGCAAAGGACTGTGGATGCTAAATGAATTGAAATTGCCAGGCAGTAGATCACTACATTTTTGTTAGGTAAGGGTATCAGGGGCTCTGGAACAAAGGTGGGTAAATGGAGTTAAGGTACATTGTTAGACAAGATCTAACTGAATGATAGCACCAGTTCTAGGGATGAATGATCCATTCCTGCCCCTATGTTACATATGATGTTGTGGGCAGGGCAACACTTCAGGATACTGGGAATCGATTATACCTTGTGCTCAAAGATATTTGACATGATCCTGCTGAGGATTTTAAATCGTATAAAGGAAGTCCAACAAATTGAGTGAGAATTCAGTGGACATTTAGTAGTTCTAGGTCACCAGCAACTCATTTTTAAAATCAACAGTTTGCTGAAGGAATGTTAAGCATCATTTACTAAGAAAATCCAATGGAAGTATTTTTATGATGTGTTAGCAGACTTACAGGGAATATTTATGGTACTCAACAAGATGCATGGATAAAGCTAATTTAAGTAAAGCTCCACCCCCGCCCATCACAAACCTCATTCTGTATCATCTACAGGGTACAAATTTTGAGGGACACAGAAAAGTGGACCATAGGTCCTGCACCCAGTCCCTCTGTGATCAGAGTCAGCGACCAGGCACAGGTGCACTGGACAATCACTATTGTTTTGTTAACACTTTTCCTTTTGGACCTCTCTCTATTGCGTACTACTTTAGCTGTCTGTTTTAGTGACCTATCATTTTTATTAGAACATTTCTGTTTTTTTAAACCAGATTTTCTCACATAAATCTCAGATTGTTTCCTTCCCTCATCACACTTGTATCAATATCACTCCATCGCTTTCCAACTAACAACTTTCGGGCATTCACTGCTTGCACTCAAAACATCATTACTAACCAGTCTCAGTAAATGTACAGCCCCTTCCCATTCAATATTGTACTTCATGGAGCCCAATGATTGTGTAGAAAATCGAAATTGAATCTCAATTTCTCCAGCCAGTCCCGTTATACCTTCTGTGTCCAGAAGATTTTTAAAACCTTGTGCTATCTTTATGGTTATCATGGATATAGATGGATATTCAAAGGAGGATCAAAAATTGATCACTATTAAATTCTCAGCAGCTTTAATTGAAGAAATCCTTACCATCAGCCTGGGAAAGTATTATAAGCTGCTTCCTTTGACTGTAATTGCATTTGTTTGTTACTCTGCACTTCTACAAATACAAATGTAAGGAACATAATCCCGGTCCCTTCTGAAATGACAGATAAATCCTAGTTGGTTGGCGGCATAATGCTAATTTATTATACTGCCTGTGTAACTGGTCAAAGTACAGAAAAGGGAGTGAAGCACTGAAGCCAGTGTTAATCATTTTACATTTATATTTTTAATACCAGTAACCACTACACTTTTGATACTATAGTGGATGAATCATCTTGCCATCCTTAACTGAGCAAAGGGTCAATTCAAACACTGAATGTAAAAACACTGTTCCGCCGAAAGGACATCGACCGGAAACGTTAACTGTTTCTCTCTCCACAGATGCTGCTAGAGCGGCTGAGTATTTCCAGCACTTCCTGTTTTTACTTCAGGTTTTCAGCATCTGCAGCATTTTGCTTTTATTACTGAATGTACTACATCTCATATAAGCTTCATAAATTCTATTCCTCCTTATTTGATAAATGCTCGAGAAGACATAACCAGAGTAGCACACTAACGCAAACCTTCTGGTTTCTGCCCCCGAATCCAACCATTTTGGAACTTGATTGGTGGTAGAACTTGAACAGTGACATTCCTGCAGATCTAGCTTCCTTTCTCAAGCCCAACTCCAGTAATAGAAAATCTGCCTGAAATGTACAGACCACAACACACTCAAGCCAACAAGATGCATCTCCCCTGCACTCACACTACCTGCCCCCGCACCCCCAATCTATAATGGAACCCATACTGCTCCCACTACAAAAATGGAATTAAGCAACTGTGAAATATATGCCAGTAAGAGCATGCTTTTGCCTGAAACTGGGAAAATGTCAAACGTTCTGAACCCTATCCTGAAGACCTATAACAAGTCCCCTCTCATGAAATTCACATGCCCCTTGCGGATGTAGAAGCTGATATGTAACAAAACCACCATTTGGTATATTGTAAGAGTGACCCTTGCCGAAAACAGCTAGAAAAGTTGTCATATCTCGTCTGCCCTGGACCTAAAACTGTTAAATTACTATACAGAAATGAAAAATCATGCTGTCAATATACCTTTCTGTAAATGTGTGTGGAGAACATACTATGTCTATGCAAAACCAAATCATTGTACGATTTTCCATTTTGTTAAAAAATTTATATCTTGACTGCTAATTGCAAAACGTGAGCCACTTTTCCTGTTTGAACTTGTAATCCACATACTATAATTAGTCTGTTGAAATAAAATGTTTATATTAAAAAAAAGCTAAAAGCCTTCATGTTCTATTTCTAATAAAGAAGTAGTTACATTTAATTTATATAGACTTTCATAAATAAATCAGGAACTAAGAGCTTCAAGTTGGGAATTTAAAAAATGTTGGAAACTTGGTGATATAAAACCTTTCGAAGCTTTGTGCAACAACTCATACAAAGCAGACCTGCTCTGTCCTGCATTTCCACTGGTCAGAGCTAAAAACTGAAAATATAATAATGGACGATTTAATTGAGCAGATGCTGACTTTTGACCTCTGGGACTGGGTTTAAATCCAGTCTAGACTGATGAATTGTAAACATGCTCTGCCTTCAGACTATAAATAGGGTTGAGCACTTTGCAGGAAGCAAAATGAGACTAGAGGATGGCTGAGTGGGAAACAGAAAAGTGTCACACTTGTGCAATAAGTGAACATCTAACAGTCCTAAAGTTAATTTAAGAGTGCTTGAAGCCAATACTGGGGGTTTAATTGGAAGTATTCCATTCTCCAGTAACAACTCAAAAAAAAGTTTAAAAATTGCAGGCACGTTTTTAAAGTTTTACCAAAAACATTGATTTTACTAAACGTGTTTAATATAAGATTAACATAGTGCTGTTAAACAAGAAACCACCCGTTACTAGCAGTATCTTTTGGGAAAGAGATCATAATCCCACACCCTTCCCTTCTCGATGGAGTGGGAAAACCTTAATGATCAAAAGGATTTATAAATATCACAGACCTCACACAATTAATAGAGAGACTAACTGTAAAAGTAATTTCATTTGTTTAAAAGACTCTAGCAGAATTCAATTACCATTTTAAATGTAGAAAAATATTCTCCAAAATTGATCACAGATTTCATTCCTGTTGTTCCTTCCCTTCCTATTTATTATTCCCAGGGAGGAAGGTAAAACAATCTCGGATAGTAATAGCTTGCATCCTTATACAGAAATACAACTGGGATTCTGGAAGTTCACAAGATTGCTTTCCTCATGCAATTTTGAAATCATTTGGAAGAACTAAAAAAAAAATTAGTTGATTAACTTGATTCCTGAGGAAATCCAGCTCAACATTATTTTAATTTAGTGTTCTTCTCTGTATAAGCATAGTCTGCTCTTGTTTAATAAGTATAAAGACCATGAAAGAAAAATTGGATAAGGCCGGTAATTTGATGCAGGTATGGTGATGTGTAATTAACTCATGCCCCTACTCGCAGTGATGCTGCTAATTTAAATGATAGTAACGTGTAGTTCAGCGCCAAGCACTGCTGAGTGACTGTAAAGGGCCCAAGTTCTTGCAATGCCAGCACCATTTAAATCTAGCCTGCACTACTTAAAACCAACCTGCACTTATAGGAGAGGTGCATTCTAGTTGCAGCAGTTGCTGGACTGGTTAAAGAGGAATTTATGAGCAGAGAGAGGAGTTGAAATGGTGCAACAGGGGAAGGCAGTGGGGGCAGGTAGCTGCCATGATCAATGCAAGCAGTATAGCCCCAAGGACCTGGATGCACTGCCGCAAAATGTTCAATGACTTCACACGAGCCGTCAAGGTTACTGACTGCATTTTCACATGCCATATTCATACAAGTGAACCACTAGCCTCACACACTGCTCCATTCACCACATCTCCTTCACTCACCTACCAGAAGTTTCCATCAAGAACGACTCATCCAATATTCATAGCCTCACCTCCCCCTTAGCACTGTTACAAGCCTCACTTACATCTTTCAGCTTGCACACAGCCAGCTATTCAACTGTGACAGGCAGTTCACCCGAACACATTCACTTCCCTCGCTTGCAGGACCAGGTGGTCCATAATTGAAGGCAGCAGCACCTAACTGGCAGGGGACAGGCATGGTTGCATGTCCTCAAACCCACAGAAGACAGTGCTGGTAGTCATTTGTGCAGCCACGACTGAGGCCATGGTCAACAGAAGGGCTAAAACTGGAGGATGTCAGTATGTTCCTACCTAATCCACCTTGTCACATTATATTTCCCCCTTATCCCATTGTCTCTTCTGATTTAAAAGCTGCTGATGGTGTAAGCATGCACGTCTTTCTTACCTCACCTTCCCGCACCCAAAACCTAACCTTGCGCCAAAGAACTACCAGCTGGTCAAGAACTGGTGTGGGAACTTGAAGTCCAAAAAGGCAAGAGACTGAAGAAGAATAAACATCGCTCGACTTCAAATTTGCAAACACCAGCTCAGATACAGGCACTGCGCGAATTTTAGAGGGTAGCATGGAGGCCATGAGATATGCTGATTGTCTCCTCTCTTCCTCCTCTTGAGCTGCTCATCGTACGCCTGGTGGCAAGGGCTGTGCCCTCATGATGGCTAGGTTGTGAAGGATACAGCATACCACCACGAATCGGGACACGTGCTCCAGTGAGTACAGGATGACTCCTTCAGACCTGTCTAGACAGTGGAACTGTTGCTTCAGCACCTCAATGCTCTGCTCTATGATGCTTCGTGCAGCAGCATGACTCTCACTGTATGCATGCTGGTCACATGTGGTTGGATTGCAGAGCTGAGCCATGAGCCAGCTGTAAAATGGATAGTCTTGCTTACCAGCAGCCACCATCTGATTTAACATGGTGGTTCAAAGGCTGAAGGAACAGCAGAGTGGCACAGAATGAAAGCATCATGACTGATAGTGGGCATTCACCAGCATGATATCCTTAGCATGGTCACACACCAACTGCACAACTGTGCACGATAACCTTTGCAGGTGAGGTATATCCCAGCATTGAAATGCAGTGCCTGCAAAGCCACGTGTGCAGTTGATGATACCCTGCACCATGGGGAAGCCTGCTATCCAGGCAGATCACGTGCACACTCTGCCGGCTTCTCGCTCTTCAGAGAGAACTCCCCTCTCCTAGCATTAAGAGCAAACTGGGAGATGGTACATATATTGCTTTCTCCAACCCTGAAGGACCCCGATGCTAAGTAATTCAGGACCATGGTCAGCTTCACAGCCACTGGCAGCTTAGCTCTTTCCCTGCTCTCAGGTTGCAGGTCTGGTTGCAAGAGGTGACAGAGTTCTGTGAGAATGTCCTTTGTAAATCACAGGCGATGCTGCTGAAAGCATGTTCAGCTGTGTGTTTAAGAGAGTGCATTAGCTGAGTGGTGAGATCAAAAACGGCAGCACTGGCGTCAAATCTGCGTTACACATGACGGATGTTACAATTTACTTACTCTGCATAATTCTGGGGCACGCTCTTAATGTCCATGCTAACGCCCTCACCAAGATGGCGTTTGGTGCAGGCCACAACAGAAATGTGTGCTTGTGGCACAGATATCATTTTGCTATCAAAATGGCACCCATAGCACCAAAACTACAGAGCACAATTCTGTGGCCCGCATCATTTTAGACAGAATTGTAGCTATTACTAACTGTATGAAAAAAGAGGTTTAGAATAATAAGATTCAACAAAAAGTCTAGCACCTGAATTATAAATAGTACTGAATATTCAAAGATATAATTATAAGTCTGGAATATTTACAATACAGAAGGGCAAACAATGATATACTAAACCTGATAGCTTGCTCATTGCACTCCTTGCAACAAGGCATCAGTGGCAGTAGCAGTGTGGGGTACACAGTCTAACTCCGCACATGGGTATTTCTGGCGAATCTTGTTGCTTACTGGTGCGCAAGCTCAATAATATGGTCCACTTTCTAGCAATCTCCTAAACACATAATAGGAGCAGATGTAGGCCAAACGGCTCCTCAAGACTGCTCTGCTATCCAATACGATCTTGGCTGAACTTCTGCATTAACTCTATTCTTCGACTCTCTTCTCATAGCCCTTCATTCCCTCAGTTTCCAAAAATCAATCTCAGTTTTGAACCTTCCCAAAATATAAACAAACATCAATACCAGTTGTGTAGTTCCATAACCTTGAGGTCCTACATCACAATCAGAAAATGCTGGAAAAGATAATGAACATGATGGTAATGTAGAGATTTTTTAAAAAAGGAAAAACTGTAAATGCTAGAAACAGTAGCAAAATCACAATTTCTCTTTAAATGCTGGTAAACCTGTGCATTTTACTGTTTCCTGTTTTAAGTTTGAAGCATTTGTAGTTTTAAATTTTTTAAAAAATCATGTATAACAATAACTTCTATCATTCTTTCATCTACATCAAGCTTCTAATGCCTATATCGAGTAGATACATAGACTTAAAAATTTTTATACTGTAAATAATTAAAAGAGCATCCTTCAGTGAGTCTGAGATACCAATTAAATCACGGAATTGGGCTTTTGTTATTATAAGGACAGCAGGTGAATTATTTGCTGGTGTCTCACTGAGTGAATGCCCTGCTCCCAGGCTCCGGCACCAGTGTTCTTCACTCAGCTGTTAGAAGGGACAAGTTACTTTCTTCTCAGCATGCAGACACCTGAGCCTATGCCCTTCCATTCTAGGTGTTCCAATGTACTACCCTAAACTCTTCATTCTTCAATATTTCTTCTAAGCAAATTTCTCCCAATGTGTGAAAACCTGAATCTGCTTTATTTTCTTTTTGTTAAGCACAGTAAATGTCACATTAACCATCCTCAAATTACATTTGAACAAAAGTTTCAACTACAGCACTGAATTCCACGTTTTTAAGTTAGAATTCTAGGTAGGGCACATGCTAACAATTCTTAATATCTCTTTTTGAAATAGAGATTAAGTAAACAGATCCACCTCAAAAAAATCTTTAAATTGTCACAGGATTGTTTACTTAATGGAAAAGAAAATAACTGATCTATTCCTCAAAAAACTGCATTAACTGTCAATACACTGACCAGCTGCACAATTAAAACCTCAAACACTAATTGGAAAGTACAACTGTGGAAAAGTTCACAAATTGAACTGATTGATAGAACATTGATCTGTACATACAGATCCAAGATTCAAAGCAGTAAGTTAAATCAGAAGACTCTGGCTCCCAAAATGTTATAAACATAAATAACTTCTAATACCTCAAGAGGATTACATTTTAGGGTGAAACTGGTATTAAATCTACCTCTGTCAGTAGTGTCACCAATACACATAGATGGGTTGACCATTTAATCTTCATGAATCCCTGAACTTTGCGCCATTTATCCATCAAGTTAATTAAGACACAAGCATCTATCTTTTAACTAGAGGAAACAAACTTTTAGGGCATTACCTTGCCGTCTAACATGTTACAAATTTATGATGGCTAAAGCAGATGTGAAAAAGACTTGACCAAACTTCATAAAATAGTCAATGTGCCATTGAACTGGCAATCAATTACTTTGCCCAGAACACAATTTTCTTTTTTACATTCAACTGTGAAAAACACTGGGTCCTAGCCATCCAATTTACTTTCTTTTCATTCTTTACCGATCATGACTAAATGTTTCAAACAACAAAATAATTATGGAGATTTACACTTCAACAGGTCATAGCTGTGCAGGTCAGCACTTTCCTCCCAACCAAAAGGTTGAAAGTTCAAGTTCAAACACCTGCTTTATTCAAGCTCATTTTACATCAGTTGGACCACTAGGGGGAATACTTCATGAAAGCAAGAGTCTCATCTCAAGGGAAGGAAAATCTGACATCACCCATCTTGCTCCTCCTGTTACTTGACCGTAGAGTGGTATAGAGCAAATGGCTCCCCAGCTCTGGATCCCAGCTTGTCTCATGCTCTTACTTACAAGATGCATGCCAGGGAAAAAAGGGATGGTGAGGTTAAAAAGAAATTCTAAAGAGCAAATCTTAGCTCCTACAATATTTTGTTGCTCTGAACTCCTGCTCCCATTCCTACTTAGGTATTTTCTTAATGTATTTCCTGATGCCAAATCAAATCTCGTATGCATTTTTTGATGGCACCTTTCCTTTGCAAAAAAAAACAGATGAACTGAAGATCACAACATTATCAAACAAACGTTTTATTAGCATCTAAAAACAGAATGCACCCAACATTCAAATGATTTCTTTTTCAGCCAATACTCACTGCAGTACGAGGGACAAATCACAAACATTTATTCTGGGGATTAACAGAGACCAGACTGTAAGAGGATTTAAAATGTCTTTTTTTTTTTACAAACAGAAAAGTATTACAATTTTTTTCTACACCTCAGTACTGCACTGCTCACTGTGAATGGGCTAGGCGCTTGCTGTCAACAGGATAAAACATAAAACAATAACTCATTTTCATCAAAGCATTAAATTTAAATACTGTAGCAGCTTCAGGGGATGGAAAAATGCAGATTATGCCCTATTTTTTCAAGTATTACTGTAACCACTTGTATTCCATCCCACCCGCAACAGCTACAAGTTTACCTTTCTTCCATAGGAAGGTCAATTTAAAATTTTTTTTTGGCAAGCTAATATAATCTTTCTCAAATTAAAAGAAATGTGGGAGTTCTGGCCTCTAAGCATGAAAAAAAAATGTCGTTACCTACCGTGTTCAACTAAAGAACAACAGTCTGTACAGGTCAGTTGTACACATTAACTTCAGTTATTAGAGTGAAAGATGTACATCGGATTAAATTGTCTCGCAGACAACAGTGACTTTTCTCAAGTTCCAGTCAACCATTTTGTCCACTGCAGATGACCACCTATACAAAATACCGTCATACTATATGACGATTATGTCCCCTCAGTGTCTGTGTTTTCGGTTACAGGTTGATTTTCTAAGTCATCCTTCTCCTCACTTTCATCTGATGGAGATGCAAGGTTCACAGACACTTCTGGGTCATTGTTTGCAAGCTCCTTGTTTGGCGGCTGGCTGTTTGTTTCTGAGAAATCACCATTTACCCGAGGCCTATCGTCAGGTTTTTGGTGATCGGTGGTCCCTTGAAAATAGTCAAATCTATGCCGAGGAGGAACCCAGTGATCTTGCTCTCTGTCTCTCCCAAAACGGCTGCCATTTACATCTCGGCGGAAGCCAAAATCTCGGTCATCACGATCTCTCTGACGTTCCCAAGGCCTGCTGCGATCATCAAGATCCCTATGTGTTTCCTGGTCAAAACCTCGGTTCCACACTGGACCACTTCTGCCATCAAACCTGAAATTTCTTCCGCCAAACCTTTCATGATCATCATGAAAACTTTTAGGGCCGCCAAAGGGCACAGCACGACGCTCACGCTCATCAAAATCTCTAGAGCCCCATCTTTGGTCAGGACCAAATCCAAATTGATCCCGTCTTCCAAGATTCTCGCTGTTATCCACTGGTGGGAAGCGATAATCCCGGTCACCTTCTTGTTGCATGCTGTCTCGCTGAAAAGAATTATCATTTCCAGCAGATCTTCTTTCATCTCCTGTACCTTGGCTTGCATTAGTATTGCTGTCAACACTGGGGACTCCAGATCTTGTAAATGCTCCTTCAAGCCTATTGTAAGAACTTCCTGGTGGGAAGGGAGCTCTGGACCCTGACTGAAGAGGTCCGTCAATTGATAATGAAGGGGGCATATTTGGCTGAGGTGGCATCAGCAATGGAAACCGCTGCCCTGGTGAGGGTGGCATAATTCCTGGGCGCACGTCCAGTGAGAGCACTCCAGGTATCCTTGGTCCAACCATACTTGGTGGAGGCAAATTTGGTAGTCCTGGTGCAGGTGTTGATGGTTGCATCCCCATAACAGGACCACTAGAAACTGTACTTTGAGTTCCTGCAATAATAAGAAATCACAATAAATAAGATGCTCATACACAGGTGTATACAGTAATTCAGTAATCACAACATAAGAGTACATATAAATCTATTACAGTATTAAATTATTACTGTACATGTTTAAAAACAAAATATTCTGCAAGTCCTCAGAGAAATCCTTCAAGATGACTTCCACTTAGCTGCAGAAATGGATGTTAACGAGGTAAGAAAATATAGTCCGCTTTCACATTTAGAAAATACGTTCTATACAACCGTTGCACACTTGGGTTGTGGCGGAAGAAAAGGGTTTCTGTTCATTTTCCCTTGTATCAAATATTATTTGCTTGCTGAAGGAGCAAGCAACTTGCACTCAGATATTAGCCATGCCACTTTGCAGTGGGCAACTTGGTGGTAGTGCAGGCTGATCTCATCTTCAAATTTCCCTTCATCAGGGAAAGCTCTGGTTGCTACTTTAGGATTACGAGATTGGTTAGTTTGCTGACTGATGAGCTAGTATCGTTCCACACCATGACACAGTACATTGATGAACAAATGCATGACAATCAGGCCACTTGTCACCCACTTTTTAATTACAATAAAATCTATGTATTACAACTTATATCAGTTGTCCTAGTGAGGTAGGGTCATTGAACTGGGAATCAAACTTTCCTGAGACCCCATTAATATAAATCCATGACTGGACTTGGACCTTAACTATTGAAATATACCTTCTTTAACGTGCTGTAATTAACCAACCCCAAGATGAAATGAAGCAACTACAAGAAACTACTGTATCCTCCCATAAAAACTGTAGCTTTGGATGTGCTATACTGAGAACATTAAACTGCAAATGCCTATGATGCAGCTGAGTTAAAAGAAATCTTCAAGCAGAATAAAATGATCCCAGTGTAGTTTAACTCATACTCCATATTGGCACAGTTGCTAATTTTCCACAAGATGCCAGTTTACTGAAATACTAAAAGCCAGAATTATTAATTAACATCTATGTCTCATTATTTCAATCAAATGTAAAGTTAATAGATTTTATATTTTGGAATAAAATATTTCGACTCCTCTATACTACTACAATACTGCAATTAAACCAAAACATTACGCCTTAAGAATCAGACTACTGCATACAGTTACGGCAAAAAGAAATACCTAATGTTACAGCTAAGGAATACAGAAATTCCCCATTTCAAAATGAAAAGGTAAGATGTGTATCTGCAAAGCAGCAATATTTTCTTTCCAATCTAAATCAGACTCACAGTGTTTTGTATAACTAACCGTCACCACAGAATGCAAACTTCATTAAAATGCCAATTATCATTGTGGAAAATGAAAGAAAATGCTGAAAATATTAAGTGTATTAACACAAGATAAACTTGCTACTGTTACTAAAGTGGTGTATAAATATTTCAACAAAATTTACATACCTGGCCCAGATGTAGGTGTTGTTTCGGATGACGACGTTTGGTTGACCGTGCGTGATGTTCCCAAGTCATTTGATCCAACTGGACCAGTTGAGAGGGGCTGTGCGCCAATTGGATTAAACATACCCCCTGGTGGAATACCAGGAGTTGGGAGACTGCTGTGGCCAGAGCCTATATGTGAAAGTAGGTTCCCAAACGGGGAATCCTTTGTACTGTCTTGGGTGTTGGAAAGAGGTGGGCAAACTAGAGCTGCAAAATAATTTTTTTGTACTATTAGCTAATTTTAGACAACAAACTTAAAAACAATCTTCAAATAATTTCAGAACAATCGAGTTCATAGCAACAGCCCAGAGTGTATGCATTCAGTTGTTTTCAACAAATAGAATGGCATATGAACATACAAATTAGGAGCAGGAGGCAGGCCACTCGGCCCCTCAAGCCTGCTCCGCCATTCAATAAGATCATGGTTGATCTGTAACCTCGACTCCACATTTCAGCCTACCCCTGATAACCTTTCAACCCCCTGCTTTGCAAGAATCTATCTACCTCTGCCTTAAAAATATTAAGACTCTACTTCCACTGCCTTTTAAGGAAGAGTTCCAAAGACGACCCTCAGAGAAAAAAATTCTCATGTGTCTTAAATGGGCGACCCCTTATTTTTAAATAGTGACCCAAGTTCTGGACTCCCTGACAAGAGGAAACGGGGTAAACCTTTCAGGACTGAGATGAGGAGAAATTTCTTCACCCAGAGAGTGGTGAGCCTGTGGAATTCGCTACCACAGAAAGCAGTTGAGGACAAAACATTGCATGTTTTCAAGAAGGAGTTAGATATAGCTCTTGGGTCTAAAGGGATCAAAGAGTATGGGGCGAAAGCGGGAACAGGTTACTGAGTTGGATGATCAGTTATGATCATAATGAATGCCGGAGCAGGCTTGAAGGGCCGAATGGCCTACTCCTGCTCCTATTTTCTATGTTTCTATGAAACATCCTTTCCACATACACCGTGTCAAGACCCCTCAGGATCTTGTATGTTTCAATCAAGTCTCCTCTTACTCTCCTAAACTCCAGCAGATACAAGCCTAGCCTGTCCAACCTTTCCTCATGAGACAACCCGCCCATTCCAGGTATTAGTCTAGTAAACCTTCTCTGAACGGCTTCCAATGCATTTACATCCTTCATTAAATAGGGAGACCAATACTGTACACAGTACTGCAAATGTGGTCTCACCAATGCCCTGTATAACTGAAGCATAACCTCCCTACTTTTGTAATCAATTCTCCTCACAATTAACGATAACATTCTATTAGCTTTCCTAATTACTTGCTGAATCTGCATACTAACCCTTTGCGATTCATGCACTAGGACACCCAGATCCCTCTACATCTCAGAGCTCTGCAATCTCTCACCATTTAGATAATATGCTTCATTTTTATTCTGCCTGCCAAAATGGACAATTTCACATTTTCCCACGCTATACTCCATTTGCCACATCTTTGCCCACTCACTTAACCTATATATATCCCTTTGCAGCCATCTTATGTCCTCTTCACAACTTACTTTCCTACCTACCTTTGTGCCATCAGCAAATTTAGCAACCGTACCTTCGGTCCCTTCATCCAAGTCATTTATATAAATGGTAAAAAGTTGAGGCCCCAGCACTGACCTGTGGCACACCACTTGTTACATCTTGCCAACCAGGAAATGACCCATTTATGCCTCTGTTTCCTATTAGCTAGCCAATCTTCTTTCTATGCCAATATGTTGCCCCCTGCACCATGAGCTTTTATTTTCCACAATAACCTTTGATGTAGCACCTTATCAAATGTCTTCTGGAAATCTAAGTACAGTACATCTACCGGTTCCCCTTTATCCACAGTGCATGTTATTTCTTCAAAGAACTCCAAAATTAGTTAAACATGATTTCCCTTTTACAAAACCATGTTGACCCTGCCTGATTACCTTGAATTTTTCTAAATGCCCTGCTACAATATTTTTAATAATAGCTAACATTTTCCCTAAGACAGATGGTAAGCTAACTGGCTGTCGTTTCATGGTTTCTGTCTCCCTCCCTTTTTGAATAAAGGAATTACAATGGCTATTTTCCAATGTAATGGAACCTTCACAGAATCTAGGGATATTTAGAAAATTAAAACCAACGCATTAAATTAACTATTGCACTAGCCACTTCTTTCAGGATCCTAGGATGAAGTCCATCAGGATCCAGGGACTTGTCCGTCCGCAGCTCCAACTATTTGCTCAGTACCACTTCCCTGGTGACTATAATTTTGAGTTCCTCCCTCCCTTCCATTTCCTGATTTACAGCTATTTCTGGGATGTTACTTGCACCCTCTGTAGTGAAGACAGATGCAAAACACCTGCTCAATGCATCTGCCATCTCCTTATACATTACAATCCAAATCTACTTTGTCTTAAGTTTATTTTTAATCAACCTTATATAATCTGATGCAACAGCCATTAAAATCGAAATTTATACAAAGCAACGTTAAATAATCTAATTATACTCACACGTTTGTACTGGAGGAATAGAAGGCCCAATAACTGGAGGTGGAACAACTGGGGGTGGTGGTAGGTAACCTGCAAGTAGGATTAAAAGTAGCCCTTCAGTTTTGCAAATTATAATTTATTTTTCTTCAACTAAATCAAAGTAAGATCTATTAGATTAGTTTAACTAAACATTAATATAAACAATTTAGTTAAAACAAATATTGTACACTAAAGGACTCAAACTGTGCAAATTCAACCAAGTAACTATAATGAACCATTTCAGATTTTGTGTTGTTTTTGTAAAGCAAATACAATTCAAGTGAAGACAGGCACGTACAAATGATCTAACATCTGTTACACTTATAATCTGAGTGTCGAGGCATTCGTAATGACTAAGAACATAAAAAATAGCAGCAGCAGTAGGCCATTCAGTCCCTCAAGCCTGCCCCGCCATTCAATTAGATCATGGCTGATCTGTCCCAGCCTCAACTCCTCTTTCGGGCCTGCTCTGCCTAACCCTCGACTCCCCGAGATTTCAAAAATCTATCTACCTCCTCCTTAAATACATTTAGTGACCTAGCCTCCACACCTCTCTGAGGCAGAGAATTCCAGAGATTCACCACCCTCTGAGAGAAGAAATTCGTTCGCATCTCAGTTTCAAATGTGTGCCCCCTTATTCTGTAACTATGTCCCCTAGTTTGAGATCCCCCACTAGTGGAAACATCTTCTCAACATCTACCCTGTTAAGCCCCCTTAAAATCTTATATGTTTCTATAAGATCAACGCTCATTCTTCCTAACTCCAATGAATAAAGGCCTAACCTGTTTAGCCATTCTTGACAAGACAACCCCTTCATCCCAGGAATCAGCCTAGTGAACGTTTTCTGAACTGCCTCCAGTGCTAGCATATCCTTCTTTAAATACGGGGACCAAAACTGTACGCAGTACTCCAGGTGTGGCCTCACCAACACCCTGTACAGTTGTAACAAGACTTCCCTATTTCTAAACTTTAACCCCCGAGCAATAAAGGCCAAAATTCCATTTGCCTTCCTAATTACTTGCTGCACCTGCATGCTTACTTTTTGTGTTTCATGCACAAGAACACCCAGATCCCTCTGTACTGCAGTATTTTGTAGTCTTTCTCCATCTAAATAATGACTAGTTATATATGCTTTATCTACCTTAGCATTTATTAAAGATGTGCTAAAATAAATATTTCTGCACACAAAAGGAACACGAACAATAGTCTTTAACTCTCCTTCCCTCATTTGAAAGTTATTGTTTTGGATGGTGACACTTTCCTGTATGGAAGGCTCAACCTTTGTGTGTGTGGGGAGATATGGGAGGCTTGCATTTCTGCATAATCTTATATTCACCAATAGTTGGCCTCCAACTCCAAAAGTATAGGCATTTCCTTCTTCAGAGGGCAGAATATGCTTTGTGACATGTAATGAGAGCCAACTGCACCTCTAGCAGTTGTAGTTGACTACAGACCTACAGTTCCATTGTATAGTCAACAGGAATGACTATGATTATTTAGCATATCATGTTTTTGATCAATTTAAAGTAAAATAATTTCCCTCCAATTAACTCATACTACAATGTAAATTGTAATAAAACAGAATAATTACTGGCATGATCAGCAGCAAAATATCAAAAAGCATCAACAAATAAGAAAAAAATTGTGACCAATTTATAATCCATGATTCTTCAACTCTGATTGTGCTTACCATCAGCAAACTGATCACCTAAAATTCAGTGCATGACAACTTGGGTAAGAACAACAACAGACAATTATAATGATCCAGAAAATGCTGCAAATACACAGCAGGATAGTTAGCATCTGGAAAGAGGAAATAATGGTCATGACAGTTCAAAAGTGTGTGCTCTTGAACAAACAAAAAGGTCAACACCATTGGCTTAGACCGTCACCAATGCTGAGGCTCAATTGTTGATGTGTTCTTTCACTTCTGAGTGCTGGCAGATTCACCGTGCTCCTATCTACTATTTTAATTTCTGATTTGCTGCAGTTACAGCTCATCTCCCTACCCTGCCCCCGGCCCCACCCCTGCTCCCCCCCATACTTTTACTATTCCTCCCCATTTCCATGTCTTTCTGTTTGGGGCTCTCTAGTGTCTTTTCATCCTCCACTATTCCCACATTCTTTCATCCTTGAATCCATTATCTTTACTTCACTGATAATCTTTTACACGCCAGCTAATAATTTTCCATTAAGCAGTCTGCAGGTCAATGCACTTCATTTACCCCCTCTGTGATTGGCACATCTGATTTCCCCACCCTATTCCATAAACCAATACATTTACAAACGGTTGCAGTACTGCCAGTGTGTCGATAAATGAGCTACAGTCTCATCAAAGGTGTCAAATTATTTTGAGGTCAAAATTGTTGGAATTCTGTCATTGCTAAGGGCCAGACATCAACGTGATCATCAAATACCATGGCAAAATCTTTGATTGATACACATTATCAAGTTTTATCAAATATAACAGCAGCATGCGCTGTATTGAGTTTATCAGTATAAAAAGGCCACAATTAAAAATTCCTCAAAGATTGTTACAAATTTAAGGGTTATTAAAGCATTATTAAAATTTGTTATAGTGGCATGGCAAATTGAACTTCCAACACAAAGTACCAGCAGTGCAGGTTGAGGGTTACTTCCTCAATTCCGCAAATGGTGAACTGTCAATCTCAACCATGTTGCTGCAGCATGGTTGTTATTGTTATAAAATATAGCTTACAAAATTTATAATGGTGGGGAAATCAAGCACAAGTAGATCACAACTTAATTTGAATGAGTTTAGTATGGGGAAGCAAAACTGCACATAAAAGAGCTAAAAACAGACCATATCTTGTACCTGGAGGCGGTTGTGAAGGATTAAAACTATGACGCAAGAATGGAGGTGGTGGAATGGCTGGGTTGAAGCCTGGAGGAGGTATGGACATTGACACAGGAAAGGCTGGTGGCTGCACCATACCAATTGCTGAAACAGTTGGAGTCACTGGGATCTGAAAACAAATTACAATTCATTGTGCAAAGAATGGAAGTTTTGTTCCTTATACACGTGCGACTAATTTAAAAAATACCCGAGATTCACAAAATTAAGGATTACTTGAACTTGTTATTTGCAAAGTGCAAGGCACACTGAGAGCATTACCCTCAGAATAAGCCTTTTTCTTTAAGTGCCGTCACCATTTACGGCAGTTGTATCCAAGTTTTAACATACAACCTGTCGGTGTATTTAAATTTTTGCTCCGGCAAACAGGCTCTCAATCAGTAAATAATGGGATGCCAACTTTATAAGGTCACTATGGGATAAGTTAAAAACTCAAGTTGACAGAAAGTACAATTTAATTGAGTATACATTGATTTACATAATGGGGCAAACTCACTGAAATTATGTCCCCACGTTTAACTTGAAGCCTGACAGCATGTTACAATAGACCAGAGTGCACTCCAGCAGCATGATGTTATATATGCTGGAACTATAGATGCACATAGTATTCTATAGCACGCGATATTAACATAAAAAGTCACTAAACATATTAAAGGAGAAACCAAGTGAAGGAGAATATCTTGTATAAAGTACTTCATGTCTATATAATTTCAAAATTCCCTCCAAGTAGATACTTCCAACAAATAAAGTACCACTTTTTTGGCTTATTTTCCCTTCCATATAGCCCTGACATTTCAAACCTCCTTTCATATATAGTTGTTCAACAAGTGTCAGCTGTGACTCTGTGGCAGCACTCTTGCCATTGAGTCAAAAAGTTATGGTTTCAAGTCCCGTTCCAGAGACTTGAGCACACAATCTAGACTAACGCTCCAGCGCAGGCCAACACTCCAGGAAGTGCTACATTGTCACTGGTGCAGTCATTTGAATGGCATGTTAAACAAGAGACCCTGTGGATGTAAAACATCCATGGTACTATTTCCAAGAAGAGCAAGGGAGTTCTCCGCAGTGTTTTGGGCAATATTTATCTCTCAACCAACATGAATAAAAAACAGATTATCTGGTCATTATCACACTACTGTTTGAGACACCTTGGCTGCTGCGTTTTGTGCATTGCAACAGGCACTACACTTGAACGGTACATTGACTGTAAAGCTCTTTGGATTGTCCTGAGATTGTGAAAGGCACTATATAAATGCAAATCTTTCTTTCTCCTATAATGAATTACACATTAGTCTTAGAGCAGATTCTCAAACAAACCCAAAAGTCAATTGTTTGGACAGCTTGGATGCTATTTTAGAAGCGTCCAAGATGAGAAAAAAGTAGCTATTGCTCATGCTTCACCAGTAATAGGTTTTCCTGGTACATGCATTTTCAGACTGGCAGTACCAACTTCAGCAATTTGTTGCTCCCAGGTGCAAGGGAAAACCTGAGGTGACAATTCCACAGAGGCATAATGGGTAATCGTATCAATGATAACTCCAAGGTAATTTTGAAATTACATACATAAATGACAGCTGCACTTTACACTCAAATTAATACCCTTTACATACACCTTCATTAACAGTAGAATTTAGTTTCCAATTTTGACGAATCATTGAAGTTGTGAGGCTTTTCTTATTCAATGAATAAACCTACATTCTCTATTTGCTTGTGCACCAAAATAATGCATACGATTAAGATAGCAAATTTTATGGAAAGAATAACACAAATCCATGAAAGTGTTAATTTCTAAATATTAAATAACGCTGTTACCTGGACAGGCAGCATAGTGACAGCTTGAGTGAATGTCTCCCCTTGTGATGTTGGTTGAGTGTTATCAGTAGTTACAGTTTGGAGTACACTCTCCTTTACAGACTCAGAGGTCCTAGATTCCCACTCTGAAATACAATGTTAGAATGTTATTATTAATAGATTACAGAATGTCTCACTGTAATTTATAGTGCACAAATTATTTTTACACACATTTTACATTACTTTTAACTTCCCCCTTTTCTGCTTGTAAGATTTTGTTGCTGCTTACCGTTTGCTGTGTTAAGAAATTAAGCAGAAAACAATTTCAAGCAATTTACAAGTAACATTATGAACAAAAAACTAGCAATTTTAACAGCACTCTCAAATATCACTCTGATCCAAAGTTGCAAGGGGATGTTACAAAGATCATCCAATAACTAGGCAAAAATTAGAAAGAAATGTGAACTGCATGGCTCTCTATTGTGTACAATCTACCTCAGCTAGGTTATTGGGGACTGAGGTAAAGTGGGAATTCTTATTACAGACTAGATTCTTCCTCAAGGAGATAGGTTAGAAAAAGAAATGATGCAGTGGTAGCTGCCTGATCACATCTTAGGAATTGTGCTCGCAGCAGTGGAAGTTTAAGAATAAATAACACAAAAGAAAATGAGATGAACCTTTTCAGAGCTGCAATTAATGCTCAGAGGTATGTGCACTGTTTGCAAGAACTACTGACATGTAACCTGGTCACATATAGCACACAACTACGGCAATCTTGAGACATATTTTTGTTTGTTTGTTGGAAATCTGATTTTTGTTTTTGCAAGTTGCCCCAGCTTCAAAGTGGAGGCTGGGCATCAGCTAGAAGATGAATAAAATCTCGTAAAATGTTTTCATGTGAGAAAACATTTCAATAAGTTATGAGGTTTTCCTCACTCATGATATAAACCTTATCCTTCATTATAAATTCCCTGGATCTGACAACGTGTATCCAGGGTTTTAAAAGAGATTTCTGCAGAGATAGTGGATGCATAGATTTTGATCTTCCAGAATTCCTTAGATTCTAGAACAGTTCCCAAGGATTGGAAGGTAACATACATAACACCCAATTATTTAAGAAAAGAGGAAGAGAGAAAACTGCAAACTATTAGCCTAATGTCAGTAGTAGGTAAAATGCTAGCATCTATTAGGAATGTGCTAACAGGACACTTAGAAAATCATAACATGGTACTGCAGAGACGACACAGATTTATGAAAGTCTGAGTGTGTCAGAGAGTGTCAGAGAGTGTCTGAGTGTGTCTGAGTGTGTCTGAGAGTGTCTGAGAGTGTCAGAGAGTGTCAGAGAGTGTCAGAGAGTGTCAGAGAGTGTCAGAGAGTGATAGAGATTGTCAGAGAGTGATAGAGATTGTCAGAGTGTGTCAGGGAGTGTCAGAGTGTATCAGAGAGTGTCAGATAGTGATAGGGAGTGTCAGTGAGTGTCAGAGGGTGATAGAGAGTGGTGGAGAGTGTCTGAGAGTGTCTGAAAGTGTCAGAGAGTGCCAGAGAGTAATAGAGAGAGATGTTTTTGTTTATGAAAGGGAAGTCGTGTTTAACAAAATTGTTATCCTTTTTGAGGACACAACTAGTAGGGTGGATAAGGCAGAACCAGGGGATGCAGTGTATTTAGATTTTTAGAAAGCACTTGATAAGGTACCACAAAGAGGCTATTACACAAAATTAGGACTCGCAGGATTGGGGACAATATATGGATTGAGGATTGGTTAATGGACAGAAAGTAGAGAACAGGAATATACGAGACATTTTCGGATTGGCAGGCTGTAACTAGTGGTGTACTGTAAGGATGAGTACTTGGGCCTCAGCTCTTTACAATCTATATTAATGATTTAGATGAAGAGACTGAGTGTAACGTACCCAAGTTAAATTTGCAGATGATACAAAGTTAGGTGGGGAAGGAAGTGGTGAAGAGGATGCAAAGGGGCTGCAGAGAGATATGGACAGGTTTGGTGAATGGGCAAGAACATGGCAGATGGAATGCGATCTGGCAAAGTGTGATGTTATCCACTTTGGTAGGAAAAATAGAAAAGGAGAAAGTTTTTTGAATAGTGACAGACTGGGAAATGTTTGCATTCTGAGGGACAAGTGTCTTTGCACTTGAATCACAGAAAGATAACCTAAAGATACTGCAAGCAATTAGGAAGGCTATATTAGGTATTTTTAAAAATGAGTTTATGGGTATGTGGGTGTCGCTGGCCAGGCCAGCATTTATTGCCCATCCCTAATTGCCCATGAGAAGGTGGTGGTGAGATGCCTTCTTGAACCGCTGCAGTCCACGTGGGGTAGGTACGCCCACAGTGCTGTTACGTTGGGAGTTCTAGGACTTTGACCCAGCGACAGTGAAGGAATGGCGATATAGTTCCAAGTCAGGATGGTGTGTGGCTTGGAAGGGAACTTGCAGGTGGTGGTGTTCCCATGCATCTGCTGCCCTTGTCCTTCTAGGTGGTAGAGGTTGCGGGTTTGGAAGATGCTGTTTAAGGAGTCTTGGTGCTTTGCTGCAGTGCATCTCGTAGATGGTACACACTGCTGCCATTGTGCGTCAGTGGTGGAGGGAGTGAATGTTTGTGGATGGGGTGCCAGTCAAGTGGGCTGCTTTGTCCTGGATGGTGTCGAGCTTCTTGAGTGTTGTTGCAGCTGCACCCATCCAGACAAGCGGAGAATATTCCATCACACTCCTGACTTGTGCCTTGTAGATGGTGGACAGGCTTTGGGGAGTCAGGTGGTGAGTTACTCGCCACATGATTCTTCGCCTCTGACCTACTCTTGCAGCCATGGTATTGATATGGCTACTCCAATTCAGTTAGCCTTTGCTACAAAGGAATTGGAGTAAAGAAGTCTTACAACAATTATACAGGGTATTGGTGAAGCCACACCTGGAGTACTGTGTAATAAAAGCTGTTTTAGTCTCCTTATTCAAGTACCGATACACTTTCCCTCAAGGGAGTGCAACAAAAGTTCACTGGACTGGTTCCTGGGGTTAGGGGATTGCCCTAGGAGGAGAGATTAAGTAGACTAAGCTTTTATTTCCTGTAGTTTAGGAGAGGTGACCTAAATGAAACATATAAAAGGCTCAACAAGGTAGATGCTGACAAAATGTTTCTCTTGGCTGGAGAATCTAGAACACAGGGTCACAGACTCAAAATAAAGGGTCGGCCATTTACAACTGAGATGAGAAGAAATGTCTTCGCTCCATGGTTGTAGATCTCTGGAATTCTCTAGCCCAGAAAACTGTGGGTGCTCAGTCATTGAGTATATTCAGGACAGCTTGATAGATTTTTAAGTGCTAAGGGAATTGAGGGATATGGGAACAGTGCAGGAAGGTGGAGTTGAGCCATGATCTTGTTGAATGGCACAGGAGGCTCAAAAGCCCAAATGGCCTACTCCTGCTCCTATTTCCAACATGCTGGATTCTCCCTGCCCCTCCTGCGGCGAAGACACTATTGTAGTTAGGTAAAAATCTAGTTCCAACTTTTGGATGGATACCATTTTAACAAAATCTTACAACCTACGCTTCTAGAAAAGGATCCAAACAGGAGAAACTGTTTAAATCAGTTCTTAAATATAAAGGCAGATACATATAAAACAATTTTTTTGCATTTTATTCAGTAGTCCATTAAATAAAAATGTGTAATGTTTCTTTTATACTAGATTGCCCATAGCACTGTTCAAGATGAGTTTTAAGGATTTGCCTACCTATTTTCATGTTATAGAGAGTATCATGGTTCTATGTGTTCCTTCCCTATTTTTGCTCAGATTTTTGGTTCCTCATCTTTTTGTTTATGCTCGTCTCTTCTGCTTTTCTTTGTCATGTTTAGATTGTTTCAGCCCATTTCTCTTGGATGGGAGTGGTAGGCCAGTTTTTGGGTGGCAGGGTACAGGTGAGGGATTGGCCATGGCCACAAGCTGACTTTAAACTGGTGAGCTTCAGGTTGCAGGAATGATCCAGTGCAGCATACTGGTATAGGAGCAGATCAGGGCCAAAAAGCTAAGGTTTGGAGGTTTGAAATAAAAACAGAAAGTGCTGGAAATACTCAGCAGGTCAGGCAGCATCTGTGGTGAGAGCAGAGTTAACGTTTCAGGTCTGTGACCTTTCATCAGAACGCTCTGATGAAAGGTCACAGACCTGAAACGTTAACTCTGCTTCTCTCACCACAGATGCTGCCTGACCTGCTGAGTATTTCCAGCACTTTCTGTTTTTATTTCAGATTTCAAGCATCTGCAGTATTTTGCTTTTATTTTATGGTTTGGAGCTTGGTGTTTTACAGCATGGTGCCAAATTGTTACCCAGATTGGAGACAGACATTGTCTTGGAAGTTATATTTAAACGCACCATACATATGTAGATTAAACAGGCTCGACTTCAGAGAAAAGCGTGCTACCAACAGAGCTTATTGTATACAAACCTCTTAATAAAACTGAAAACACAAAGAACAGACAATCTCTTCAAATAAAACAGGCAGGAAAAATAAAACCTGCATCAAAGACCTTTGATAATCTACTAAAATACAATGACGACCTCATACCACTATTAACAGTTTCCTGATCGATCATGCCTCCTTCTGAGAAGCCTTCTAAATCATCCAATTTCAATTTTTCCCATGGAATATATGTGACTCCAAGGTCCACATCCCAAAACTGCTTATATTCAGGTTTCACACCTTTGTTTAAAGCCCAAGCAATCTGAAGAGAGAAGAGAAAGCAGATTAAACAATAGTACCAAGACGTTTGAGAAAGGAGTATGATTAGATTAGAGATACAGCACTGAAACAGGCCCTTCGGCCCACCGAGTCTGTGCCGACCATCAACCACCCATTTATACTAATCCTACAGAGTATAAAGGTACAAAGTTCATCACTGCATTTTGGTACTCTTTTCCTTCCTTAATTAAGTACCATTTTAGTTTGTATATTTAATACTGTTTTACAAAATATTCCTGGACTACTTAAAATAATATGGCATGAGCACAGTAAACACTGATTTATTTAAGTAACTTTCCCTTGACAAGTGATCCGAAACTATTCCCTGACAATTGTTGAGCAGGTAAATTGATTCAAGGGTTGTCCCAGTTGTACCAATGTATTACTTAACTGTTTGGGGAGCAATACAGAACTATGACTGAATACCATGGGATAGATTGAATTAATCACCCGTGGCGAGTTTTTGCGAATTGCACAGGCCTACTGGGAGACTATTCAAATTAAGCTTTTTTTTGGTAAAAAATAAAGGAAGGGCACGAACAGGCACCGTTTAAAAGTTTGTAAATTTTTTTTTTTAAATTACTAAGCAAGTATTTGCTCACAGGTGGTGGACTTGACACGCTATAATTGTGATGAACTAATTTCAGCTGTATTAATAAAACTGCATCAGGTTACCACATTTAACATATCAAGGAATACTTTTTAATGTAAGAAAAAATAAACAATTATGTTCTAAACGCTACCCAATTGCACTGATTCATGGGAGTTTGTGATTATGCAAATATGTTTGAGCTGAAACTTGAACCATAAAATCAATTCAGAAGACTAATACAATTTTGAGTGCAACTTCTATCTGGATTGCCAATTGTGCCAAATGCAAAAACTCTATCCCCACATTTAACTACCAATCTATTTTGCGTTTCTTGGAGCCATCGGACCATGCCATTTTGACATATTTTGCTTCAGTTTGTCTGTCTTCTTCTTCTATCTCTCTCAATTCTTTTCACTTTTCCTATTTTACTCTGCTGTTTTTATCCCTCACCAATTTATCTGCAACCATGTATGGAAAGAAACAGTAGTAGTGGGAAACAGTAGTAGGGTCAGAGGCAGCAGCAGCTGCTGTATCTGCAACTTGCTAGAAAGGTAAGCTGGATGGTAGGTGTAATCTGAGAGGCATCTGGTGCTGTTCATAGCCTGTTGGAGTTAACAGTGCTCTAACACTCAGCCATGGCCTCTTTAAGGCCCAACTTCAACTCTGTCTCCTACTTCCAGGACAAAGCAATATTTAGTGAGATGAAAAATGTTTGTTGAAAATATACCCCTCTTCAGAACTTGCTGGCAGGGAACAAAAAATGTTACCAATGAAGAAGTCTCTCCCGCTAAGAGTCTCATCCAGCAAATCCATTCAAGCACAGAGCCTTTACCCTCAAAATAAACTCTGTCATTGAACAAAATAAACTCTCCTACCCAATAGCGATCTT
This sequence comes from Heterodontus francisci, assembly GCF_036365525.1. Lineage (NCBI taxonomy): Eukaryota > Metazoa > Chordata > Chondrichthyes > Heterodontiformes > Heterodontidae > Heterodontus > Heterodontus francisci. The sequence goes on from NC_090383.1 coordinate 51,320,714, forward strand.
AAATCTAAGCAAGAAAACACTTTTTTCTCTGAAATAAAATCACGTGGAGCAGATCTACCACCAGAGCACAGTGGACATGGAACTGCTTTTCTCCTTCAGTAGCACCTGCCTCAGGAATCCTCGAACCTCCACTCTATGCTTTTCCCTTTCTTGAATATGCAGACAATCCAAATCAAAAATGCAAAAAACTACCCACACAACAACCACAATAAACAAATTGAAGTCTTTCCTTTTGTCACTAGTCAAATGGAACCAGTGTGTAGTTTGTTCAGAGTTTAAACTCACCTTAATAATTTTGGACCCCATTTTAAAGGATCCAGTGCTTAGCTTCTGAAGAGCACGAAAAGCATCCTGCCGATGAACCATGCAAACATATGCACATCCTCGAGGAGGTATCATCTAAAAGAGATATACAGTAATTTAAAAAAACCTCCATCTTTATTCAAACCAGTTATGTTTCACACTAATGGAATATCCAACCCTGAAGTAATGGGAGTGGATCACATTAATGAGATACCATCCCTGAAGTACTGTGAAGTACCACATAATAAATTCATTGGCAAAATTGAAGCCCATGATTTAAAAGGGGTAGTCGGGGTGTAGATATAAGATTGGCTAAGATAGAAAACATATAGTAGTTCTGACTGTAGGGAAGTGTCACCCACAGGTCAGTATTAGGCCCAGCGCTGTTTATGGTATATATTATGACCTGGACTTGGATATGCAAGGAATAATTTCAAAGTTTGCAGATGACACAAAACTCAAATATAGTAAATAATGAGGAGAATAGTAACAGACTTCAGGTGGACATAGACTGGTGAAATGGGCAGAAAAATGGCAAATGAAATTTAATGCAGAGAAGTGTGAAGTAACGTATGGTAAGTAAAATGAGGAGAGGCAAAATAAATTAAATGAGTATTGCTGAAAAAAGACATGCTGTCAAAGCTTTTCGTCTTGCACTCATCAGGATAGACGCAAGAATGCCAAATTTCAAGGGGAGCAACAATTTATACTGCATGAGAAAAGGGTGCTGATTGGTTTGCAAATTACCTCTGATTGGTTGAGGCATTGCCATGGAGAATATATATACTGTATATATTCAAACGCAGGGACCTGTCCTCTGCAGGCAAAAGGAACATGTCCAAGTGTTGTGCCTTTTTTTAATTAAACAAAAGTGTGGGGGACAATAGTTCCCTGGTGCATTCTCCATGGCAATGCTTCGACCACAGTCGACTTGCCAACCAATCAGCACCCTTTTCTCATGCAGCATAAATTGCTGCTCCCCTTGAAATTTAGCATTCTTGCTTCTGTCCTGATGCATGCAAGATAAAATGCTTTGTCAGCATGTCTCTTTTTTCAGAAATACTCACGTTCTGTACTACCAAGCAACTATAAATTATATAGTACAATTTTAAAGGGGTTGCAGTAACAGAGGGATCTGGGGGTGTACGTTCAGAAATCTTTTAAGGTGGCAGGATAAGTTGTGAAGGCGATTAAAAAAGCATATGGGAACCTTTCTTCATAAAGGGAGCCATAAGGAAGTTATGCCAAGCCTTTACAAATTCACTGGTTAGACCCTGGATGGAGTAGTGTGTCCACTTCTGGGCGCCATACCTTAGGAAGGCTGTCAAGGCCCAAGAGTGGGTGTAGAGGAGATTTATTAGAATGATACCAGGGTTATGTGGAGAGTTTAGAGAAGCTGAGGAGATTTAATAGAGGTGTTTTGACAGAGTAAGTAAGGAGAAACTGTTTCCAATGGCAGAACGATCAGTTACCAGAGGACACAGATTTAAGGTAATTGGCAAAAGGAACAGAAGTGAGATGTGGATTTTCTTTTTAAAATACGAGTTATGATGACATGGAATGCACTGCCTCAAAGGGTCGTGGAAGGAGGTTTATTTATTTTCAAAAGGGAATTGGATAAATACTTGAAATGGAATAATTTGCAAGTCTATGGGGAAATGCAGCGGATTGGAACTCATTGGGATAGGACTTTTAAAGAGTTAGCACAGCCAACATGGACCTTCTGTGTTGTACCATTATATGATTCTATGCAGAGCAACACAGGCTACATTTCTGAATGGCGCCTCAAGGAACTGATTTCCCTAATTTACCTTGACTTTTTTTTTCTTTGGCCTCCTTATCTCGAGAGACAATGGGTAAGTGCCTGGAGATGGTCAATGGTGTGTGGAGCAGCGCCTGGAGTGGCTATAAAGGCCAATTCTAGAGTGACAGGCTCTTCCACAGGTGCTGCAGAAAAATGTGTTTGTCGGGGCTGTTACACAGTTGGCTCTCCCCTTGCGCCTCTGTCTTTTTTCCTGCCAACTGCTACGTCTCTTTGACCCGCCACACTTTATGGCTGCCCGCCAGCTCTGGCGAACGCTGGCAACTGACTCCCACGACTTGTGATCAATGTCATAGGACTTCATGTCGCGTTTGCAGACGTTTTTAAAGCGGAGACATGGACGGCCGGTGGGTCTGATACCAGTGGTGAGCTCGCTGTACATTGTGTCTTTGGGGATCCTGCCATCTTCCATGCGGCTCACATGGCCAAGCCATCACCTTGACTAATGCTTAGGTATTCGAGTGCATGCATCTCCAGGATAGTTTGTGCAATTTTTTTTAAATTGAAGGTTTTACCTCAGATACATATATTACTTTATATAACACAGTAATGATCTAGATATACAAGGAGTTTTTTTAAAAATTACATTAACATTGTATACACATAATCCAGATAAGAAAAACAGCTCTAAAAATATATTATTTTGAGTCTGTCACCTTTTATTTCTATCTGTTCTTCATTCATCAAGTTTACCCAGTTCCCAAAGACTCATTGCTCTATCAGCCATTTTTGACAACAGGCCTGTAACTCTTACAATTTGTTTGCCTATCAACTTAAAGCTGGTTTGAAATCTTGAATTTTCAGCCAAGCAGGAGGAAGACCAATGAAGTTTAATTTGATCAAAACTGGTCAAATTTCTGCCTTTTCTGGGCAACTGCAATTACTGAGATCTACAAAAGAGACTTGCCAGTGGACCAGGTAGGGGAAATTTTCCATAATAGATCATCCTGTAAAAGTTGTATGGACCAGAAACTAAAAACCAATAAATGTAAAATCAATTATGCTATTAAACGTCTTGCACGTGTGCCTATTATTAAAAACATCCTGCCTTCAAATTCTGTCCACTGCAGAGGAGCAGCATGGAACATATATTTGGAAAAGTAATGAATGAAAAACTCATTTACAGCAGGGCATCAAGAGTCAGTGAAGGAACAGTCACATCTTGTGTTTTTCCAGCTGGTTGACAAAATTGCCTGGGAATACCAAAACTGCACCTCTAACATTGCAGCACTCCCTCAGTACTGCCCTGAAGGGTCATCCTGGATTATGTGCTGGGCCAGAATTTAACGGAGGCGGTGGTCCCACCTACTGGCTAGAAAGCTGGGGGTGAGCCCACCTCCGCTGGGCCTGGATGCCACTCTGCTATTTTGTGTGGCTAAGGCAATTAGTTACCTGCTGTCATGGCTTCCTCCGCTCTGAGGCAGGATGTCCTGCCTCCAAGAGCTGCCAGCCAATCAGCAGGCTGGCAGTTCTTCAGTCCCAGCATGCCACCAGAAGTGGTGGCCGCTGCAGGGACGGCACCCAGCATGAAGAGGCACGATGGATGCCGTCTTTGGAACAGGTTAAGTGGGGTTGGAGCTTGCCAGTGCCAAGCCCCGGTTGAAAGGTGGGGGGGGGGGGGGGGTTGTTTCAGCAGGGGTGGCCTGTGCTGCTGGAAGGGCCCTCGTTGGGGTACAGGGTGCCCGTTCAGGACGTCACCCCACCAGGGGGCTGCCCGTCCGCCACTGGTAAAATACTAGTGGCAGTGGCCTTTAATTGGCCACCTAAGGGCTTCAAATGGCCCAAAGGTGGGTGAGTCGCCTGCCAGCTCCCTTGCAGCTTGTAAGATAGCTGCAGGGGTGGGTAGGCAACTGGCTCGGCACGCCATGCCATCCTGCACGATTTTACGTACCCCTGCCGCCTGGGTGGATGGGGTGGGGGGCTGTAAAGTTCTGGTTTTGGAGGCAAACCCAAAATCTTCTGACTCTGCAACAAGAGTATTACCACTGAGTTATGGGGACACATTTCATGAGCAACGTAATGATCCTATTACTCCTACTTGGCTGCTTAAGAGAAAAATGTTATAATTTGGTCAGTTATAATTCACCAGCTAGTGAGAAAAAAAATCAATCTACCAGCTAGTGCACAAATATTAATTTTACCATTGGATGACTTTATTAATCTTCAGCGAACTAAACACTCAGTGTGGGTACAAAAATCTGGAAGTAAAATGTTAAATGATATTTACACACTGCTACAAATACATCAATCAATACTCACATTTATTGATTCAATCTGGCCGAATTCCTCAAAGAGATTAGTTATATCTTGTTGTGTTGCCTTTTTGTCTACCTGACCAACCCATAGTGTGGTACTGCATACTGAAGTACAAGCATGAAATAAACAAAAAGAATGTAAAAAAATTCACAATGTACATAAAAAGCAGACAACGTTACAGCATTCACTTAACATAATAGGAATAGACATGAAACTGGAGGGTAAGTTTCAAGGCAACAAGTTGGAACATGATCTAAAGATCTGTATTTGTATTTGTGTGATGAAAAGAAAGATTTGTATGAAACTTTTCAGGACCCCAGGATGTCCCAAAGCACTTTAGAGCCAATCAGGTACTTGCAAAGTTTAGTCACTGTTGTAATATAGAAAATGTGTCAGCCAAGGTTCTACGAACAGCAATGTCATAATGACCATGTTTTAGTGATGTTGAGGGATAAATATTGGTCAGGTCAAAGAAAATCTCCCCTGCTCTTATTCAAAACCGTGCCATGGTTCTTTTATGCCCACTTGAGAGCGGTTTAATGTCTCATCCGAAGGATGGCACCTCTGACAATGCAGCACTCCCATTGGTACTGCACTGGAGTGTGGATAAGTCTCTGGGGTGAGACATGAACTGACAATCTTCTGACTCAAGGTGAGAGTGCTACTATGAGATTTCGCTGATACCTGGGAGAGATCTTTGACATTGACCCAGGGAATCCATGTCTATGGCTTTAATGTCCTTTCTACAATGGGGTGCCCAAAGTACTCTCACTTTGGCCTAATCACTTTTTTTAATGTCTGCCTTCATTTACCTGGTGTCTCACTTCCAAGAAATAATGTATTAGAACTACTGTTTATCCACATATTTAAGGGCCTTTTGAGTATATGCTTCCATTCTCTGTTTCTCGTCCCAAAATTGCAACATTCAAAAATGCATCTGGCATCACTATAACCATTCCACTACCATGTTTAAGTTGCTCTGGATTGTTATACAGTCCTCCTGGCTTATTGCCAACCCTCCTATTTTGTGTCATTAGCAAATTTCATAGCCCCTCTGTTCAATTCCAAATTATTACACATACAACAACTTGCATTTCGTAAAACATCCTAAGATGCTATATAGGGACCATATAAGGAAATAACAAAGCAGATGACCAAAAACTTGGTCGAAAAGGTAGATTTTAAGCAGCGTCTTAAAGGAGAGAAGTATAGAGACAAAGAGGTTAGGGGAGGGAATTCCAGAGCTTAGGGCCTCAGCAGCTGAATGCAAGGCCACTTATGAAGCCAAAAACATCAGAGATGCACAAGAGGCCAGAATTGGAAGTGCAGAGATCTCGGAGGATTAAACAGGAACCTGTCTGCTCTCTTGGGTGGGCGCAATAGATCCCATGACACTGTCGAAGAAGAAGAGGGGTCTTATCCCCAGTGTCCTGGTCAATATTTATCCCTCAATCAACATCACACAACAACTTATCTGGTCATTACCACATTGCCGTTTGTGGGAGCTTGCTTGTGTGCAAACTGACTGTCATGTTTCCTACATTACAACAGTGACTACACTTCAAAAGTACTTAATTGTCTGTAAAGTGCTTTAGGAGATCCTGTGGTCATGAATGGTGCTATATAAATGCAGGTCTTTCTTTCATAACTGATGATTATAATTATAATTAATTATAATCATAATTAAGGAAATTGCTGTCCATCTGTCAACACAAGAATAAGTCTAAAGTCACAAGTAAAAAGCCTCAACTACAACAGTTCCTTTCGGCTTTAAATCTGTTCTACTGAGCTAAAAAAATGTAACTGGCATCCCATATTAACTACCTTTAACTGTATAAAGAATAGAAATAAGATAAGAAATAATACATTTATTTAATCTAACATTCACCCAACAGCATACATTATTCCTTGTTCCAAGTCATGGACTTTTCTTCAGCTAGCTACTAAAACGTATGCAACATTGTCATCTAATAGAAATTGCAAACTAGCCAGTGTTGTGGCTAAGGCTACACCATTTTAATCACATGCATTAATTATTGTAGAAAATGCCCTACAACATTCAAACAAAAGTAAACATGCTTCATGTGTATATTTACTTAAAAAACATCTACCATTTCGTAATGAAGAAAGTAAAGCAGTCATAATGATCAGAAAACACTCATACTTGCTTTTCACCTCACCATTTTAGCAACACATAAAATGTACTTGCGATATGTCATGCGAATATAAGTAATGAGATCACATGCCCAATGATAAAATCTATTACTCATTCTGATTTACTAACTAGAAATGCAATCAGGCAGATTTGGATTTCCAATTAGCCATATCTGCCTAGTAAATAAGGTATGAACAACACTGGTATACAAGTGTCACACCAGGATTGAGAAATCACTTCAGTTGCCCTTCTCTTGGTGGCAAAGCTAAGATTAACAAAGCTTTCCTCTCATAGTCGTTCTCTTGCAGCATACCGGTTTACCAATATGTTGTGTCATGGCATTTTAATGAATAGATCCATTCATTTACAGTATAATTTCAATAAAATACAAATTAAAAATTATCTTTGCAACTTTGCATTCCTGTCCTTTTTTAAAAATCTGCAAAAATGTTAGGAGTTTTGTATTAATGGACAGGCTCTTTAGAATGGACTAATTGATGCAATGCTGTCTGATACAAACAATTGTCTGTTGTATCATGAGTACTACTGCCATACACTCATATGGAGCTGGGCAAGACTGGGGTGCTGTGAACTATTAACATAAATGGAGCAACAATGCAGTTCAGTATCTCTGGATAATTCTGCCCAGAACAAAGAGTATGCTACATGTGTAGCCTGCTGTATTATAATCAATTTCTGTCCTAAAGGTGCATAAAAAAAGCAAATCTTTGCTACACACTCAATCACGTTCAAAAACATAAGGAAATGAATCCTTACATACCGCTAAGTGTCTTAGAACGGACAGGTGGGAGACCCTTTTTCTGGCGTTCCTTTTCACGTTCCCTTGCTCTTCGTTCACTTGAGTAAGATCGAGACGACTTCCTTTTTCTTTCTTTTGACCTTGAGCGAGAACGTTTCCGATGCTTGCGTTTACGAGACCCTGATCTGGATCTGGACCTTTTCTTTCGTGGTGATCTAATGAAAAATTACACAAAACTTAACAAAAGTTTCCAGTATTAGGTTTAATGTCTTGCAATTTGCAGTGAATTAGCTATAAAAATATTTTAATTAACATTTGAAATGAACTGCCTCAAACAAGAGTAATGGGGGAGGCGGTGGCGTAGTAGTATTGTCATGGGACTAGTAAACCAGAGACCAAGGGTACTACTCTGGGGACACGGGTTCAAATCACACCATGGCAGAAGGTGGAATTTGAAATCAATTAATAAAAATCTGGAATTAAAAGCAGGACTAATGATGGCCATTAAACCACTGTCGACTGTTGTAAAAACCCATCTGGTTCACCAATGTCCTTTAGGGAAGGAAATCTGCTGTCCTTACCTGCTCTGGCCTACATGTGACTCCAGACCCACAGCAATGTGGTTGACTCTTACCAATGCCCTCTGAACTGGCCCAACAAGCCACGCAGTTGTATCAAACCACTACAAAGTTAATAAGGAACGAAACCGGACGGATCACCCGGCAGTGACCTGCAAAGTCCTCCTTACTAACATCTGGGGGCTTGTGCCAAAGGTGGGAGAGCTGTCGCACAGACTAATCAAGCAGCAGCACGACACAGTCGTACTCTCAGATTCAGACCTTACAGACAATGCCCCAGAAATCACCATTTGCCGGGGTATGCCCTGTTCCACCGGCAGGACAGACCCAGCAGAGGTGGCGGCACAATGATATACAGTCGGGAAGGAGTTGCCCTGGGAGTCCTCAATATTGACTCCAGACCCCATGAAGTCTTATGCCATCAGGTCAAACATGGGTAAGGAAACCTCCTGATTACCACCTACTGCCCCAACCCTTCCTCCTCAGCTGATATATCAGTACTCCTCCATGTTGAACAGCACTTGGAGAAAGCACTGAGGGTGGCAAGGGCACAGAATGGACTCTGGGCAGGGGACTTCAATGTCGATCTCCAAGAATGGCTTGGTAGCACCATTACTGACCAAGGTGGCAGAGTCCTAAAGGACATAGCTGCTAGACAGGGTCTGAGGCAGGTGGTGAGGGAACCAACAAGAGGGAAAAGCATACTTGGCCTCATCCTCACCAATCTGCCTGTCGCAGATGCATCTGTCCATGACAGTATTGGTAGGAGTGCACAGTCCTTGTCGAGAACATGTCCCATCTTCACATTGAGGATATCCTCAATCATGTTGTGTGGCACTACCACCGTGCTAAATGGGATAGATTTAGAACAGCTCTAGCAGTGCAAAACCGGGCATCCATGTGGCGCTATGGGCCTTCAGCAGCAGCAGAATTGTACTCAACCACAATCTGTAAACTCATGGTCTTCATATCCCCCACTCTATCATTACCATCAAGCCTGGTTCAATGAAGAATGCAGGAGGGCATACCAGGAGCAGCACACCAGGAATACCTCAAAATGAGGTGTCAACCTGATGAAGTTACAACCCAGGACTACTCGTGTGCCAAACAGCATGCGAAAGGCAGAACTAAGCGATCCCACAACCACCGATCAAATCCAAGCTCTGCAGTCCTGCCACATCCAGTCATGAATGGTGGTGGACAATTATACAACTAACTGGAGGAGGTGGCTCCACAAATAGCCCCATCCTCAACGATAGAGGAGCCCAGCACATCAGTGCGAAAGATAAGGCTGAAGCATTTGCAAAATTCTTCAGCCTGACGTGCCGAGCAGACAATCCAACGCGGCCTCCTCCTGAAGTCCCCAGCATCACGATGCCATTCTTCAGCCAATTCGATTCATTCCATGTGTTATCAATAAACGACTGAAGGCACTGGATACTGCAAAGGCTATGGGCCCGGACAACATTCCAGCAATAGTACTGAAGACCTGTGCTCCAGACGCGGCCCTAGCCGAGCTGTTCCAGTATAGCTACAATATTGCCCGGGTAGGTTCTGTACGCAAAAAGCATGACAAATCTAACCTGGCCAATTACCACCCCATCAGTTTACTCTTGATCATCAGTAAAGTGATGGAAGGGGTTGTCGACAATGCTATCATGTGACACTTGCTTAGCAATAACCTGTTCAGTGACGCTCAGTTTGGGTTCCGCCAGGGCCACTCAGCTCCTGACCTCATTATAGTCTTGGTTCAAACATGGACAAAAGAGCTTAACTCAACAGGTGAAGTGAGAGTGACTGCCCTTGACATCAAGGCAGCATGTGACTGAGCATGGCATCAAGGAGCCCTAGCAAAATTGGAGTCAATGGAAATCAGGGGGAAAAACTCTCTGCTGGTTGGAGTCATACTCCGGGCAAAGGAAGATGTTGTGGTTGTTGGAGGTCAATCATCTCAGCCCCAGGACATCACTGCAGGAGTTCCTCAGGGTAGTGTCCTAGGCCCAATCATCTTCAGCTGCTTCATGAATGACCTTGCTTCAATCATAAGGTCAGAAGTGGGGATGTTTGCTGATGATTGCACAATGTTCAGCACTATTCACGACTCCTCAGATACTGAAGCAGTCCATGTAGAAATACAGCAAGACCTGGACAATATCCAAACTTGGGCTGATAAGTGGCAAGTAACATTCGCGCTACACAAGTGCCAGGCAATGACTATCTCAAACGAGAGAGAATCTATCCATCTCCCCTCGACATTCAATGGCATTACGATCACTGAATTCCCCACTATCAACATTCTGCGGGGTGATACCATTGACCAGAAACTGAACTGGAGTAGCCATATAAATACCATGGCTACAAGAGCAGGTCAGAGGCTAGGAATCCTGCAGCAAGTAACTCACCTCCTGACTCCTCAAAGCCTGTCCACCATCTACAAGGCACAAGTCAGGAGTGTGATGGAATACTCTCCATTTGCCTGGATGGGTGCAGCTACAACAACACTCAAGAAGCTTGACACCATCCAGCACAAAGCAGCCCGCTTGATTGGCACCTAATCCACAAACATTCACTCGCTCCACCACCGACGCAGTGGCAGCAGTGTGTACCATCTACAAGATGCACTGCAGCAACGCACCAAGGCTCCTCAGACAGCACCTTCCAAACCCGAGACCTCCACCACCTCGATGGACAAGGGCAGCAAATGCATGGGAACACCACCACCTGCAAGTTCTCCTCCAAGCCGCACACTATCCTGACTTGGAACTATATTGCTGTTCCTTCACTGTCGCTGGGTCAAAATCCCGGAACTCCCTTCCTGACAGCACTGTGGGATGTACTACCCCACATGGACTGCAGCAGTTCAAGAAGGCGGCTCTCCACCACCTTCTCAATGGCAATTAGGGATGGGGAATAAATGCTGTCCTAGCCAGCGATGTCCACATCCCATGAAAGAACATAAAATACTGCACCTTGAACGAGATCTTGAGCGTGTCCGAGATCTTGAACGTACTAACGGTTTCTTTTCTTCACGCTGAAAGATTTCTTCTTCAATAAGGTCCTGACCTTCGGGTGCATCAATATCCATATCCTGAATAACCCAAGGAATCATTAAAAACAAAGATAGCAATTAATTCAAGGGTCAACAAAGTATGGACCTTTTATAGTACATCTGATTCTGTGTCAAGTGACGAAGAGCAACTGCTCTGAAAATTATCATTGAATGGCACCAAATGTAGCAAATCCGAGCCAAGTACAATGCATTTTCTCGTTCCAACCACTGCTTGTATTTGCTGACATAAGCATGCTTGTTTATGAATAGGTACATACAGTAGTGCTCACATTTTCCAAATAGTTGACAAGGATTAGTGCCCATTGAAACTTGCCTAACAATGTTTACCCAATGAATCTGCAGGACCCTTCTCTACACCATTTCCTCTCTGCAAAATGGTACAGAATGGCAAAAGGTAGTAAAAATAAATGTTACTTAATGCCAACATGTAATTACCAGGCAATAAATTCATGAGGCATTCAGGTGACATAGTTCAAGTGGCTTTTGATGTACTTGAGATCCTGGGACTATTTCCACTGTAGCAGAGTTGTTATATTTGTGGGTATTTTTAAGTCTTCTTACCCAAGATTATTTTTGACTCTCATATCTTAGATCACACTCATGGGTGAGTTCCCACAACCTAATTTTTCCAGACTATCATATTTTGTCTTGAGATCGTGCAAGGATTCAGTGATGCGCTTGGGTAAATAAAGAGCAACCCCTGTTCGGTACTGGACTATCTCATGCCTGCTAAAGGACCCACTTGCAGCCTTCGAAAGCACTACAGTATTACAGCAGATCTTATCTCGAAGTTCAAAATACGAAACATTCAGTGCACAAATGATAAGCAAGTAACTGAACAGTGATATTTAATATTTATAATGTGGATGCATATGAAATTAATCAACTAACTGCCTTTCTCAAGTGTTTTTAAAGTGAACGTTTCTTAGAGAGAGGGGTGTTTCCAGAGGACTGGAGAACTGCAAATGTTACACCCATGTTCAAAAAAAGGTGCAAGGATAAACCCAGCAACTACAGGCCAGTCAGTTTAATCTCAGTGGCGGGAAAGCTTTTCGAAATGATAATTCAGGCAAAATTAAGAGTCATCTGGACAAATGTGGATTAGTTAAGGAAAACCAGCATAGATTTGTTGATGGCAAATCGTGTTTAACTAATTAATTTTTTTTTATTCAGAGATACAGCACTGAAACAGGCCCTTCGGCCCACCGAGTCTGTGCCGACCATCAACCACCCATTTATACTAATCCTACATTAATCCCATATTCCTACCAAATCCCCACCTTCCTTCAATTCCCCTACTACCTACCTATAACTAGGGGCAATTTATAATGGCCAATTTACCTATCAACCTGCAAGTCTTTGGCTGTGGGAGGAAACCGGAGCACCCGGCAAAAACCCACGCGGTCACAGTGAGAACTTGCAAACTCCGCACAGGCAGTACCCAGAATTGAACCCGGGTCGCTGGAGCTGTGAGGCTGCGGTGCTAACCACTGCGCCGCCCAACTTGATTGAGTTTTTCGATGAAGTGGCAGAGAGGGTTGATGAGGGCAATGTGGTTGATGTGATGTACATGGACTTCGAAAAAGTATTTAATAAAGTGTCACATAACAGACTTGTCGGCAAAGTTGAAGACCATGGAATAAAAGGGACAGCGGCAGGATGGATACAAAGTTAGCTGAGTGACAGGAAACAGGGACACATGAACGAACAGCTGTTTTTCAGACTTGAGGAAGTGGGGGTTCCCCAGGGGTTGGTATTGGGACCACTGCTTTTCTTGATTTATATTAATGACCTAGACAAGGGTGTGCAGGGCACGATTTCAAAATCTGCAGATGACCCAAAAGTTGGAAGTATTGTGACCGGACAGGAGGATAGTGATAGACTTCAAGAGGACATAAGACAGACTGGTGGAATGGGTAGACACATGGCAGATGAAATTTAATGCAGAGAAGTGTGAAGTGATACATTTTGGTATGAAGAACGAGGAAAGGCAATACAAAATAAAGGATACAATTCTAAAAGGGTTGCAAGAGCAGAGGGACTAGGGGTATATGTGCACAAATTGCTGAAAGTGGCAGGGCAGGTCGAGAAAGTAGTTAATAAGGCACATGGGACCCTAGCCTTTAGAAATAGAGGCATAGAGTACAAAAGCAAGGAAGTTATGAACCAACTTTATAAAACATTGGTTCGGCCTCAACTGGAATAGTGTGTCCAATTCTGGGTACCACACTTTAGGAAGGATGTGAAGGCATTGGAGAGGGTGCAGAAAAGATTTACGAGAATGGTTCTGGGGATGAGGCTTCAGTTAAGAGGACAGATCGGTGAAGCTGGGGCTGTTTTACATACAGAAGGTTGAGAGCAGACTTGATAGAGATGTTTAAAATCAAGAGGGGTCTAGACAGAGTAGATAATGAGAAACTCTTCCCATTGGTGGAAGGGTGGAGAACCAAAGGACCGAAAGCAAAAGAACCAGAGGTGACATGAGGAAAAACTTTTTTACGCAGCGAGTGGTTACGATCTGAAATGCACTGCCTGAGAGTGTGATGGAGGTAGATTCAATTGTGGCTTTCAAAGGGAATTGGATAATTATCTAAAGAGAAAAACTCTGAGGGCTACAGGGAAAAGAGTGGGACTAGCTGAGCTGCTCTTCAAGAGCCGACACGAACACAGTGGGTCCAATGGCTTCCTTCTGCTCTGTAACCATTCTATGATTTTATGAACTGCCCGATTCAAGCCAATTTCTTTATGCAGCGAATTTTTGGAGCATGGCATGCTTTATCACAGGGAACAGTTGAGCCTGAGATCATTGCATCTTTTAAGGGATGAGTTTATAAAAAATTGAAGCAGAGGAAGATACAAGGCTGGGGGAGGGAGACAACAGTGGATTAGTTATTAGCAAAGAGTTGACAGATGACAGGACAAATAGCCTCCTTCTACACTTTAAACTTTAATAGATGAAATTAATGCTCAGAACTCACTCGTATTTAAAAAAAACATGGATTGATGAGGCAGTTATATTTAATTTCCATTTCTCTTATTCAACATTTGTCAAGATAAACAGTGACAGCCAGGATCTCCTAAGAGATCCTGAATAATTAACAAATGCGATGCAACCACTCAAAGAGTGATATTAACAGAGCTTGAAAGTAATTATATACCTTTTTAAGTTTTGTTATTACAGAACAAAATGCAAAGCTGTACTGGCTGTAATCTCTCGGATTCAACAAAAAAGTCAAACACTTTTTCATCAAGGTATACACCAAATCCGAGGCTGACTGCCATATTCAACATATTCTGTAGCAGTAAAAATTGTCTCTCTACCTGTTGCTGTTGCTCAAGAGGATCCTCCATTCTGATCTCTGGTTCTTGTTGTTGATGGTGAGTGCTGCTCTGGGAAGGGGTCACTGACTGTTCAGACCCAAAACTTACCTCCTGATTGTCCAAAGTTGTATTCTGCAAAATAAAGTATTTCATAAATACAAATTTGTACACTAAGGTAGTGGAACGCTTTTGATTACCAAAATACAGTATGTACAGATTATCTTTACTAGGATAAAAACAAGGTCCTTTTTATGTAAATGTCCAACCATTATTATTTACAGAACAAATAACAGTCGCTTTTTGACACAAGTATGCACAAGTGATAAAGCTACGTATTCCAAACAATTAAGGACACCATAAATATCTGTAATTTATCGCACAATTCCCAAATTGTCCATAATGTATAAAAAGAATTGCCCTTCCTACTTCATGCAGGCGAGTTATGGTGAGTTAATTGCAAAACCATTAAGTTGGTTAGTGAAAGGCATATTGTTAGAAGCACAAATCAACGGCCCCATCAAAACAACAAAATTTAGAGAAAATTATTGTGCATGTTCTGACTTAGAAATATGTTATTTATGGGCTACAAGATAAGGCTAGCTTGTAGATATACTGTAAAGGAAACAAAATACTCAGTGAATCACCTTTATATCTTCATATTCTGAACAAGAAAGTTCTAATACTGAATGTTACTTTTAAATACAATCTTTGTAGCTAAATTGCTGCAAATGTGCCTCAAAAGTAAACTCCACTATTACAGGTAACTGGGAACAGGCAAAAAAGAAATGGTCTGAGAATGTTATGTAGGCTGGCAACAGAAATGGAGAGAAGTGTACCTATGCTTCATAGATTATGAGAAATCATTTGATAATGAAGCATGAATGATGATTTGCAAAGCTTTGGATTCAATGGCAAAGACATACAGCATATACTACAAATCTTTATAATGTGGTGCCATTGAAAAAATACTTATTTTGAAAATATTTTGTGTTTTATCAAGATCCAAACATACACACATGAAAAAGTACCTCTAATTCTACATACTAAATTAAAATACAAGTGCAGAAATAAACTGCTTCAAGGCATATATTAAGAGACACAAGCTGCACAGTCATCACTTCAAAGGTACGATATTTCCTCAGAGTCTTTGTTGCAAACTGCACTAGTACAACAATTTGTCTCAATTATATTTACAATTATCTTTCATGCCTCTGCCTTTACCTGCTGTGTCTGCTGTTGTTCCATTAGCTGATGCCGAAGCTGTTCAAAGTTTTGCTGCTGGAATTGCTCAGCCAGCTGCTGAAAAAGTGATGTGTTCATGGTCTCAGTTACAAGAGGTCTGTAAATCAAAGAAGTAACCATTTACCATGGTCAAGCAAACAACAGTACTTCCAGAAGAGCTGGAAAAAATTAATGCTGATCATCTTCATAGCTTTCAAAACAAAACACTGGATATTTGAACAGTAGCATATTTTGTTCTTTTTTGAACTGGACACCCATTTTAAAAAATTACATTAGGACAGTACACGCTTACCATTAGAAAATTACAATGAACCAAGTTGCATTTCTCTGCAGATGATCATCAACATTATGCAAGACAACTTGTTTTGCTAAAAATCACATAAGCATTAGAAAACGCTGTTCTTAACTGAAATTACTATTAGAATTCCCCCCTCCAAATAGGCAATATTTCTTAAAATTAAAGATTTGCAACTTCCCTATGGCTGTTTGGTAAATGCAATCATAGTGTTACAAAAAGAACAAAGAAAATTACAGCACAGGAACAGGCCCTTCGGCCCTCCAAGCCTGCGCAGATCCAGATCCTCTATCTAAACCTGTCGCCTATTTTCTAAGGGTCTGTATCTCTTTGCTTCCTGCCCATTCATGTATCTGTCTAGATACATCTTAAAAGACGCTATCGTGCCCGCGTCCACCACCTCCGCTGGCAACGCGTTCCAGGCACCCACCACCCTCTGCGTAAAGAACTTTCCACACATATCCCCCCTAAACTTTTCCCCTCTCACTTTGAACTCGTGACCCCTAGTAATTGAATCCCCCACTCTGGGGAAAAAGCTTCTTGCTATCCACCCTGTCTATACCTCTCATGAGTTTGTACACCTCAATCAGGTCCCCCCTCAACCTCCGTCTTTCTAATGAAAATAATCCTAATCTACTCAACCTCTCTTCATAGCTAGCGCCCTCCATACCAGGCAACATCCTGGTGAACCTCCTCTGCACCCTCTCCAAAGCAGCTACATCCTTTTGGTAATGTGGCGACCAGAACTGCACGCAGTATTCCAAATGTGGCCGAACCAAAGTCTTATACAACTGTAACATGACCTGCCAACTCTTGTACTCAAATACCCCATCCGATGAAGGAAAGCATGCCGTATGCCTTCTTGACCACTCTATTGACCTGCGTTGCCACCTTCAGGGAACAATGGACCTGAACACCCAAATCTCTCTGTACATCAATTTTCCCCAGGACTTTTCCATTTATTGTATAGTTCACTCTTGAATTGGATCTTCCAAAATGCATCACCTCGCATTTGCCCTGATTGAACTCCATCTGCCATTTCTCTGCCCAACTCTCCAATCTATCTATATTCTGCTGTATTCTCTGACAGTCCCCTTCACTATCTGCTACTCCACCAATCTTAGTGTCGTCTGCAAACTTGCTAATCAGACCACCTATACTTTCCTGCAAATCATTTATGTATATCACAAACAACAGTGGTCCCAGCACGGATCCCTGTGGAACACTAAAATAAAAGCAAAATACTGCGGATGCTGGAAATCTGAAACATGTTGTATCAAGTAATACAAACCAATAAAATGCAGCTCTGTGCTGAGTTAACTAACAAGTTGGGGTGATAGCAAGTGCGCTACAATTGGGTCTTAAAATGATTTTAAAGGGAAAAACAACTATGCTATGTTTCAAGGACCTCTTCTGTTAAATATGGGTGTTTACAACCGCTCTGAGGGTTGCTAATCATGGCTTATGCCAAGATATTAATATAGGGCAAGGCGAGGAGGTAGGCCCCAAGAACTATCTTAGCCGGTACAGGGATTGAAACAGTGCTGTTGGGGTTATTCTGCATCACATTCTAGCCAACTGAGCTACCTGAGACATGTTTACATCAGCTTGACCATAATGCCCCAGAGGCTCAAACAACAAAGGAGCACTCACTATCAGTAAAGCACTAGACTGCTCCTGTTACCTGTGGGAACTATAGCCTGATATCAATCACTGCCCTTTGGGAGGGAGAAAACCAGGATAAATTATTCTAAATATAAAAAGTAATGTGCAGATTGGAAATACAACATGCTCCCAACAGCAACACAGTAATCCAGAGACAAAAACAAGAAATGCTGGATTCACTCAGCAGGTCTGGCAGCATCTGTGGAAAGAGAAGCAGAGTTAACGTTAACTCTGCTTCTCTTTCCACAGATGCTGCCAGACCTGCTGAGTGAATCCAGCATTTCTTGTTTTTGTTTCAGATTTCCAGCATCCGCAGTATTTTGCTTTTATTACAGTAATCCAGAGGCCTAGGCTAAAGCAGCTGGTGAAATTTAAATTTAATTAATTAATAAAAATCTGGAATTGAAAGCTAGTCTCGGTAATGGTGCCATGAAACTATCAATTGTTGTAAAAACCCATCTAGTTCACTAATTTTTTTTTAGGGAAGGAAATCTGCTGCCCTAACCTGGTCTGGCCTCCATGTGACTCCAGACCCACAGCAATGTGGTTGACTCGTAACTGCCCTCTGAAATCGCCTAGCAAGCCACTCAGTTGTCAAGGGTAATTAGGGATGGGCAACAAATGCTAGCCTTGCGACAGTCACATCCCATGAAATGAATTTTTAAAAAATGTGCTACAAGCGAGTAGCATTTCACTTTGCACCAATTCTTCCTCCTGTAACCATTGTTTTTCCTGATGTGCTTTGAGGAATGGCATGCAATGGAGGCTCTGAGAGGAAAGAAGAAACAATGTAGAACCATAATGTGACAAGAAGAGTTGAATAACTGAAACCTAGATGTTCTAATTACTCATATTTTTGCTTGCTAAGCATAGCTTAAAAATAGTGTCAGTTTTACAGAGTTTAAGTAACTTCTGAAGATACAGAATGACAGGCAGCACATTAATGTAAGAAGGTACTGATCACCAGGTGCTCTATTAAGGCGAACAGTTTCCAAATACCGTTTTGATCAGCTGGGAACTGGCTTACTCTTGCTTCAGCTTCTCTTCTGTAATATTTGATGACTTCAAAATCAAGTATGTTATGACCTCCTAATGCAACAGTGTATATAGTAGGAGCTCTTACTACATACACTATTAGCAGAACTGCTAAAGATTAAATAATGTTTAGTCAAGAATGCTTTAATTCCAATTTATTTTCAACAAAAAATTGACATGCCAGGAATGCTGACAAAAACCCCTTCCAAACACAAATATTTCAATAATTGTAACAGTAAGTGTTATAATAAGAGTATCGGCACAGAGCAGAACTAGAGATACTCTAGATTGTTTAAAAGGGGACATATAGAGGTTTTTTTAGATCATGGATGGGCAGTTGTGACCTGTTGCTTGCAATTTCTGCACCATGTGGGAACTTCGGGACACTTCATGTGTCTTGAGTGACCACACGTGTAGGAAGTATCTCCAGCTGCTTCAGCTTGAGCTCAGGATCTACGAGCTTGCGGGGCAGCTGGAATCACTGCAGTGCATCAGGAAGCAGGAGTGTTTCCTGGATTGTATGTTACAGGAGATGGTCACCCCACAGGTAGTAAGAGTTCAGGATAGTAGGTGGGTGGCCATCAGGAAGGGTAGGAAGAGGCAGTAAGTGCAGGAGTCTTTGGGGTGTGCGCCACTCTCAAACAGATACTCAGCTTTGGAGACTGCTGGGAGTGGTGAGACCTCGAAGGAGTGCAGTCCAGACCATGGCACCAATGGGCATGGGACTATAGAGGAGGGAGCAGCAAAGTGAAGAAATGCAGTTGTTATAGGTGATTCCATAGTCAGGGGCACAAATAGGCATTTCTGTAACCACATGGTGTGTTGCCTCCCTGGTGCCAGGGTAAAGGACATTACTGAGAGGGTGCAGAATATTCTGCAGGGGGAAGGGAGTGAGCCAGAGGTTGTGGTACATGTTGGTACTAATGACACAGCATGCACAGGTATTGAGGTCCCACAGTCAGATTTTCAGGAGCTACGGAGGAAGTCGAAGAGAAGGACCTCAAAGCTAGTAATCTCTAGTTTACTCCTACTGCCACGCGCTAGTGAGAGTAGAAACAGAAAGATAGGGAGGATCAATGTGTGTCTTGAAGCATGGTATAGGAGGGAATGCTTCAGATTCTTGGGGCATTGGGACCAGTTCTGGAGCAGCAGGCACCTATTCAAAATGGACAGGTTGCACCACAACAGGACAGGGACCAATATCCTTGAAGGGAGATTCACTAGTGTGGTTGGGGAGGGTTTAAACTAAATTGGCAGGGGGGGGGGGGTGGGGGGAGTGGACACAAGCATACAGAAATAGAAAAGACGAATAAGATGCATAATGTGAGGATGTTAGACAGTACTGGAGAAGGGAGTAGTTCTGTATTAGATGGGAGCGGACTGAGAAGGACTACGAGGAATGCAAAGACAGGATTACAATGCAGGTGCGTAAACGCACAAGTATGGTGAATGAGGTTGGTGAGCTACAAGCACAAATAGCAGTATGGGAATATGATGTAGTAGCAATAAAGGAAATGTGGCTTAAAAATGGCGAGAACCGGGTGCTTATTATACAAGAATATAAAGTCACAGAGTCGTACAGCATAGAAACAGGCCCTTCGGCCCACCGTGTCCATGCCGACCATAATGCCTATCTATACTAATCCCACCTGCCTGCATTAATTCCATATCCCTCTATGCCTTGCTCATTCAAGTACCTGTCCAGATGCCTCTTAAATGTCTCTACTGTTCCTGCCTCCATCACCTCCTCAGGCAGCTCATTCCAGATACCCACTATTCCTTGTGTGTAAAATTTACCCCTTTGATCCCCTTTAAACCTCCTCCCTATCACCTTAAATCTATGCCCTCTAGTTTTAGTCACCCCGTCCATGGGAAACAGAGTCTGGCTATCTACCCCATCTATGCCTCTCATAATTTTATATACCTCCATCATGTCCCCTCTCAGCCTCCTTCGCTTCAGGGAAAACAGACCCAGCCTATCCAATCTCTCTTTATAACTCAAGCCCTCCAAACCAGGCAACATCCTTGTGAATCTTTTCTGCACCCTCTCTAGCTTAATCACATCTTTCCTGTTGTGTGGCGACCAGAACTGCACACAGTACTCCAAATGCGGCCTAACCAGCGTTATGTACAACTGTAACATGACGTCCCAACTCTTGTACTCAATGCCTCAGCCGATGAAGGTAAGCATGCCATACGCCTTCTTCACCACCCTGTCTACCTGTGTTGCCACTTTCAGGGAACTATGTACTTGCACCCCAAGGTCTCTCTGCTCAACAACACTCCCCAGGGCCCTGCCATTCACTGTATAGGTCCTGACCTGGTTTAACTTCCCAAAATGCATCACTTCGCACTTGTCTGCATTAAATTCCATTTGCCAATCCCTTGCCCACTTTCCCAGTTTATCTATATCCTGTTGTAACCTTAGACAACCTTCTTCACTGTCCACTTAACCACCAATTTTGGCGTCATCTGCAAACTTACTAATCATGCCCCGGACATTGACATCCAAGTCATTAATATATATGACAAACAGAGGGCCCAGCACCGATCCCTGCGGCACACCACTGGTCACCAGCCTCCAATCTGAAAAACAACCCTCCACTACCACCCTCTGCCTCCTATCGCCAAGCCAATTTTGTATCCAATTGGCTAGTTCACCCTGGATCCCATGTGTTCGAACCTTCTGGACCAGCCTACCATGCGGAACCTTGTCAAAGGCCTTGCTAAAGTCCATGTAGACAACGTCCATCGCCCTGCCCTCGTCAATCCTCGGTCTCCTCCTCAAAAAACTCAATCAAAGTGTTCAGAAAAGATAGAGAAGGTAAAAAAGGAGGTGGGGTGGCAGCTCTGATTAGGGAAGACATTGTAGTGTTGTAAAGGGAGAATATCCTTGAGGGGGCAAGGACAGAATCCATTTGGTTAGAGTTGAGAAGCAGTGAGATAGAGGAGCAAATCTGCAGGGAAATCACAGAGATGTGCAAGAACTATAGAGTGGTGACAATGGGCGACTTTAATTACCCAAATAGCGATTGGGGTGATTCTAAACTAAAGGGTAGGGAGGGGGAGAATTTCTGAATTGTGTTCAGGAGGACTTCCTTGATCAGTATGTTCTCAGCCCAGCTAGATCTGGTGCTGGGAAATGAGGTGGGCCAAGTCGACCAAGTTTCTGTCAGGGAGCACTTGGGCAAAAGTGATCATATCATAAGATTCAGACTAGTAATGCAGAAAAGCATGGAACGAAATAAGGTAGAATGTCTTGATTGGAAGAGGGCTAATTTCAACGCGATGAGAAGAAATCTAGCCAGGGTAAAATGGAACTAAAGAGCAACAGGAAGAGCTGTATCAGAACAATGGGTCATCTTTAAGGAAGAAATGCTTCAGGTGCAGGCTAAGTACATTTCAATAAGGACGAAAGGTAAAGGAACCAAAAACAGGACTCCTTGGATGACGAGGGAGATAGAGACTATGATGAAAAAAAAAGAATTCAAGTGAGAACCAGACCATATACAATAAGTTGAGAGAGGAAGTGAAGAGGAAAATATGACTGGCAAAGAGACAACATAAGACTAGGATGGCAGTCAACATAAAAAAGAACTCAAAAATCTACTACCGGCATGTAAAAACTAAGAGGGGAATAAGAGGCGGAGTGGGACCTTTTAAGGACAAAGAGGGTGATATATGCTTAGAGGCACAGGGCAAGGCTAATATACTTAATGAGTACTTTATATCAGTGTTTACTGAGGAAGTGGAATCTGAAAATATCGGTGGAAGGGGAGAGTGTAGAGGCAATAGATAGGGTAAAAATTGAGGGGAAAGGTACTTAAAAAGTGCTTAGGGTAGATAAGTCACCTGATCCAGATGGCTTGCATCTCAGGTTGCTAAAGAAAGTAGGGATGGAGACAGTGGAAGGGCTTGCCATAATCTCCATAGGTGCCAGAGGATTGGAGAGTGGCAAATGTGATACCCTTATTCAAGAAAGGGTGGTATGACCTGGAATTCACTGCTAACAATGGTGGTGGAAGCAGAGACAATTAATGACTTCAAGAGGAAGTTGGATGGCCACTTGAAGGAAAGAGACTTGCAGGGCTACAGTGATCGAGTGGAGGAATGGGACTCACTGGATAGCTCTGTGGAGAGTTGACATGGATTCGATGGGCTGAATGGCCTACTGTGCCATAAATGACTCCGTGATTCAATGTCACATTCTGAATGTTCTACATAGATTCCAATCTCAAGGCATGCATTTCAGTGATATCAGAACTGATGAATGTGGAGTGCAAGTGACAGAAATATAGAGCATCCAAATCGAGTCAGAAAACTATTATAAGTAAAGTTTGTGATTGACATATGAAGGGTCACCCTTATGGTTCCAGGAGAAAGCCACAATCCCTACCCACCTCCTCTTGCTTATGCCCAGCAAAACTTCTATGAAGATCATAATGGAAATGCTAAGGAATAAGATTACCAAAGATGAGATCCAGGGATCCATGGCAATCAGGAGGTGGACAATGTAACTCAAGATCTTTAATTTCCAATGTCGATTGTTGGAAACTTTATATTTTCCAATGACTGTGCTGTGTGCATCAATGAATGAAGCACTGAAATTTATTCAATATTAGCAGCATATTTACTTATATCAAATTAAAATATAACTAAGTTCTGTTCAAAGATTTCAGAAGCAAGATATACACTGGCTCACAACTGGGGGGAAATAACATTCATAAATCAGACAACTTCTTACAGCTGGGATGCGGATGTTTCTTTCTTAGTTTCGTCCGAATGATCATGTTCTTCATCATATTCAAATCTGTCAAGGAGTTTCTGCAGCAAAACATACAAACCTAATTCAGTATTTCACAACCAGTTGATTCAATAACAGTGTTCGCCAACCTAGCCCTGTCTTTAATACATCCTGCTTTAATTGTAATGGTTACTTCCTTCAGAATCAGAGATTTCTTCAAAAGCAGAAATGCATTTAACTTATTGCGGTACATCCTTCACCCTACAGTTTGCTGGCAATGACAGCCTGATTCTGGAGACAGTATTGCCAAGAAAATGAATCAACATTGCTGTTGCTAAAGATTCCAAGACCCAAAGTAGTTTTTTTTCATCTCTGGAAGCACCAGAACCATCCATCTCTACTTACTGTAAATATAAATGTTACAGCAACTTTTAGATAATTTAGTTAAATGTGACAAGATGCAGTTCACAGATTTTTAGCCAAACTGGAACTTTGAAACAACTGTAGTTGCACCTGCGCTGGGAATCACAGGATGGATTCTACACATCTGGACAAATAGAGCACCATTTCTTCTCGATGTTGTTTGCAATTTGACGGGGACACAAATAAGGTGACCACTACTACCAGGAAGGAGAATAGTCATCATCTTCATTGCCTTCATCAGCCTGTGCAGTAATAAGTTTTTTGGTTGTCAGCATGCATAAGACAAGAAAACAAGGATTTGCAGCAATTAAACATATAGGGGGAGAAATTTGTTTCTGTAGCTTTTGCTTTTTAAATGTACTTTTCTCTTACCCCCAAGACCACTCTCTTCCATCATCATGCCTCCTTCTACTTCTCCACTCTCAGGTACACTCTGTCCTCCCAATTCCCTATCCCAACCCTTGAATACTTCACAACCTTCCTGTTCTTTTGTTGCTGTCCCAGGCTTCACTCGTCTTAACTAAGGCTACAGCTTCCCTCTATGTCTCTCTCAGCATCCTCCAAAGGGCACATCAAGACACTCGGCGCTACCTCATTATGAGCAGCAAGCCTAATTGTCCCATCTCACTCTCACATTGACCTCCTTGCCCAGTGTGCCTGATGACAATTTCCTTCCTGTCCAACTCACCCCTTCCACTGATGACCCTATGGACTCTCCTCTCACTATTCCTCTCAGCATCTCCTTCCAGAATGTCCATTCGTTTGTGAAAAAGGCCCTTGGCATCCATGAACTTATTGTGAATGATTGCTCCTCTGCCACTTTCTCCTCCTTTGAGCATCTCACCTTGTTCCACCCTTCTCACCTCTCATGCAAAACCATCATTCTGTACGATAAAAATTTTCTCACTGAGATACCCTTCACTGTTTCCTCTCAGCCTCTGCACTGAGTGACTTCAAATCTCAACCTCAACTCATCGCGTTCTCTCTCCTGAGTTCCCTGCCCTCTTATCCTCTCTAAATCTCTCCCTCCACGTAAAACCCCCCAGCCCATATTCAGGGCCATCTACTTGAGCTCGCCTTCTCATGTGGTCTTGCTAGTCCCTTTGTATCAATCACAGATAAGGAAATCTCCGATCACTTCCTTGTATCACTCTCCATCCATAACCCCCTTCTGCAGCCCAACCTTACTCCCTTCTGTATCTGCCCCTGAAAAAAATAATCCATTCACTTACAATTGCACATTCAAAATCCCAACTGTCTAGCCTTTGGGCCTGCTTTCACCACAACATTTCAGCAGCTACTGATTTGCTCAACATTACCCTCACTTCCATCTTTGATGCCCTAGTCCCAATAAAACAGTAACTCTCTCTCACCCTGGCCATTCCCCAAGGTACGGCCCTCATCTCCACTCCCTAAGTCCAAGAACGCAGTCTTGAAAGGATACAGCAGATTAGATCTGACTGGCCAACATAAAGCAATATCAGGTTCCGCTCTCATCTGCTAAAACTGACAGTACTGAAACAACTCATCAAAATCCCAGGTGACATCCTGTGCGTCTGTGACAAAGGTAAAGGGTTCTTCCTTGTCCTCCCCGACCTGTCTACCACCTTTGACACAGCTGACCACACCATCCTCCTCCAACCCCTCTCCATCACTGCTCAGCTGGGTGGGACTGCACTCACCTAGTTCCATTATCATCTGGAAATACAGGAGCAGCAGTAGGCTGTTCAGCCCATCGAGCCTGCTCCGCCTTCAATTAGATCATGGCTGATTATGTACCTCAACACCAGTTTCCCGCACTGTCCCCATATCCCTTGATGTCATTAGTATCCAGATATCTATCGATCTCTGTTCTGAACATGCTTGATGATTGAGCTTCCCCAGCCCTCTAGGAGTAGAGAATTCCAAAGACTCATCACCCTTTGAATAAAGAAATTCCTCATCTCAATTTTAAATGGCATACCCCTATTCTGAAATGATATCCCCTGTTCTAGACCCACCAGCCAGCGGAAACATCTTACCTACATCCACCCTGCCACGCCCTGTAAGAGTTTTCTAAGTTTCAATGAGATAACCTCTCATTCTTCAGAACTCTAGAGAATACAGGCCAAGTTTCCTCAATCTCTTCTCACAAGACAATTCCACCATCCCAGGGATTAGTCTAGTGAACCTCCTTTGCACTCCCTCTAGGGCAAGTATATCCTTCCTTCGATGAGACGACCAAAACGGTACACCATACTCCAGGTGCAGTCTCACCAAGGCTCTATACAATTGCAGCAAGACTTCTTTACTCTTGTACCCAAATCCCCTTGCAATGAAGGCCAACATACCATTTGCCTTCCTAATTGCTTGCTGCACCTGCATACTAGCATTTAGTGTCTCATGAACAAAGACACCCAGGTCCCTTTGGACATCAACACTTCCCAACCTCATACTATTTAATAAATACTCTTATCTTTTTGTTTGTTCTACCATTTGTTCTTGCCCATTCATTTAACCTGTCCAGGTCCCCTTTTAGCCTCCTTACATCCCGCCTATTTTGTGTCATCAGCAAATTTGGAAATGTTGCATGTGGTCCCCACATTCAAATCATTTATATAGATTGTAAACAGCTGTGACCCCAGCACTGATCCTTGCAGTACCCCACTAGAAACAGCCTGCCATCCTGAGAATGACCTGTTTATTCCTACTCTGTTTTCTGTCTGTTAACCAATCCCATTTGCTCTAATTTTGTTTACTAACCTCCTGTGTGGGACCTTATCAAAAGCCTTCTGAAAATCCAGTTACACCACATCCACCGGTTTTCTATGCTACAAATAATATCCTCAAAAAAACTCCAACAGGTTTGTCAAACATGATTTCTCTTTCATAAAGCCATGTTGACTCTGCCCAATCATATTATTTTCTAAGTGTCTAGTTATCACATCCTTTATAATAGATTCTAATATTTTCCCGACTACTGACGTCAAACTAACAGGTCTGTAGTTCCCCGTTTTCTCTCTCCCTCCTTTCTTAAATAGTGGGGTTGGTTACATTTGTTACTTTCTAGTCTGCAGGAACTTTTCCAGAATCGACAGAATTTTGAAAGATAACCACCAATGCATTCACTATCACTATAGTCACCTCCTTCAACACTCTGGGATGTAACTCATCTGGTCTAGGGGATTTAGTAACTTTCAATCCAGTTAATTTTTCGAGTACTACCTCTTTATTAATACTAATTTCTTTCAGTTCCTTATTTTCACAAGTCCCTTAGTTCCCTAGCAATTCTGGGAGATTTTCTGTATGTTCCTCCAGGAAGACAGACACAAAGTAATTGTTTAGTTTTTCCGCCATTTCCCTATTTTTCATTATAAATTCTCTGTTTCTGCCTGTAATGGACACACATTTGTCTTTGCTAATTTTTTCCTTTTCACGTACCTAAAGAAGCTTTAGCAGTCCGCCTTTATATTTCTCCACAGCTTGCATTCATATCCTCCTTTCCCTTTCTTGGTCAGTTTCTTGGTCATCCTTTGCTGGATCCTAAATTACTCCCAATCCTCGGGTTTACCACATTTTCTGGCAACCTTATAAGCCACTTCTTTTAATCTAATGCAATCTTTAACTTCTTTTGTTAGCCACGATTGATTCATCTTTCTTGTTGGGTTTTAGGGTCTTAGAGCAATGTATATTTGTTGTAGGTCATGTAATACTACTTTAAGTACTAGCCATTGCCTATCTATCAAATGTTTTAGTGTATTTTCCCAATCCACCATAGCCAACTTGCCCCTCACATCTTCATAGTTTGCTTTGTTCAGATTTAAGACCCTAGTTTCAGAAAGAACTACATCACTTTCAAACTTAATGTAAAATTATTTCATATTATGGTCATCTATCCTTATCTATCTAATCTTGGCCAGAGTATCACTTGCAATGGCTTCTCTTGCCACCCCCTCACCACTACCTCTGGTGTCCCTCAAAGATCTATCCTTGGCCCCCTATTTCTCATCTACATGCTGCCCTTTGGTGACATCATCCTAAAGCAGAGTGGTAATTTTGACACATACAGTGACAACACCCAGGCTCCACTCACCACCACCTCTCTCGTTTCCTCCACTGTTGCTAAATTATCAGACTGCCTATCTGACATCCAGTATTGGATGAGTAGAAATTTCCTCCGATTAAATATTGGGAGGACAGAAGCCATTGTTTTGGGTCCCCGTTCCAAACTCTGTTCCCTAGCTGCCGACTCCTAGCAACAGTCTGTTTGCAACTTTGGTGTCACACTTGACCCCACAATGAGCTTCCGAGCACGTAGTCACACCATCACTAAGTCTGCCTATTTGCACAGCTGTAACATTGCCGGACTTCGCCCGTCTCAGCTCTTCTCCTGCTGAAACCCTCATTCATGCCTTTACAATCTTTGGACTTGACTATTCCAATACACTCCTGGCTGGCCTCCCAAATTCTACCCTCCGTAAGCTTGAGGTCATCCAAAACTCTGCTGTCTGTGTCTTAACATTGCACCAAGCCCCTATTATCTATCACCCCTGTGCTTACAGACTTACATTGGCTCCCTGTCAAGCAAAGTCTTGACTCTAAAATTCTTATCCTTTTCAAATCCCTCCATGGTCTCTGTAATCTTGTCCAGCCCCACAACCCTCAGATATCTGCTCTCATCTAACTCTGGTTTCAAGCATCCCCAATTTCAATCGCTCCACCATTGGTGGCCGTGCTCTCAGTTGCCTCGGCCCTAAGCTCTGGAATTTGCTTCTCTACCTCACTTTCCTCCTTTAAGACATTCCTTAAAGTCTACCACTTTGACCAAGAGTTGGTGACCTAACATCCCTTATGTGGCTTGGTGTCATATTTTGTTTTACAATGCTCCTTTTGGTATGTTTTATTACATTAAAGGCGCTATACAAATAAAATCTGCTGCTGTTGTAGCACCACTAAGCAGGTTTACTTTGATTCCCCAGGGATGGTCAGTGCCTCTGGCCATTGCCTGCCCCCGGGAAATCAAGGTAAATGCGTGTTATGTCGCGTGAACAAATTTCTCTGCCATAAGATTTAGTCTGAAATTTTGAATCAATACTCAGGAACCATTTATTGTTGTGGAAATTTATACAAGGTGAAGGATGTTAGAAATGGCATACTTCTGGTACTTCACATCCATACTATACAGTTCCATTTCAAATATAATGTAGGCTTGATGAAAAGTAAAACTCCTCTAACCTACCTTAAATGGAGTCAAGCACTGCCTAATAAACAAGTGTAAATTTTTCCAATTCTCACTTTATCTACCCTTATTTGTAACAATCTTGATTGTTGATTCTTTCCTTTTCTCATCAACTCTCTTAGAAGACTCAAATACCTGTCTGTGAAGGCTTTAGAGAAAACCTAGAAGATTTGAAAATACTCCCAAAACAGTTAACTGGGACGCTTATAAAAACATGCGTGCTTAATTCAAAGGGAGCTGCAAGTAACATCTGACTAAGTCACACAATGGGACACTTTCTTTTGCCTATTTTACTAGTGTATTTTTGAAAAAAGAGGCTATATTTAAATCCCCAATATTAATTGCTCCACCATTGGTTGCCAAGCCTTCAGTTGCCTAGGCCCTAAGCTCAAGAATTTCCTCCCTAAAACCCTCTGTCTCTCCACCTCTCTTTCCTCCTTTAAGACACTGCTCAACACCTACCTCTTTGATAAAGCTTTTGACCAGTTGCCCTAATATCTGCTTACATGGCTTGGTAGCGAATTTTGCTTTATAATGTTCCTGCGAAGCTCCATGGATGTTTTAGCGAGTTTGAGGTGCTATAACAATAAAAGCTGTTGTTGTTCTAACTGAGTCTATCAATCTGTGGCACAATTTGAGCAGGGTCATGCCCAAGAGGCAGAAATGTAGGTTTCTGTAGTGGTTCTATGTCTAAGAAAAATGTGTTGAAGCATTCACCAAGGCAGAGAAAGTGAACAGAAGAGAGGAAAGACAATATGGATAGGTGCAGCAAAAAGCCAAATGGGTGGGAATAGAGAGAGCTTATTTTGGACAGTTCCAAAGGCCCCAGAAGTAAGACGACAGTGATGTTGGGACAGAATTCCAGAAAATAGGGGCTAGTAACTGAAAGATGGAACATTGGTCCGAAGCCATTCTGAGTTCCTGCGCAGGCCGCATACAAGTCGGCCCCTTTGTTATTGTGCATGCACGGCCACTCAAAAAAATTTAAAGGGGCCACGGATTTAAACAAATTGCCCGAACATGCCAAAGAAAATTTACAAAGTACGTTATTTCTGACAGTGAACCACAGAGAATGGTCAGCAAGTAGTAATCTGATGCCATATAGCTGGAGCATATGGCTGGAGAAAATCAACCAAAATGGGTGGAGCTAGCCAAGGAAGGATTTGAAGATAATATTTTTGAAGTTGAGGTTCAGTTAAAGGGGAAATACCATTTTCTAAAAGTATCTCCCAATTGGCAATTTATAAAATACAGAAATAAAACAAATGGCATCCAATTTTTTTTTTAAGAGCTGACAAATACAATCCTATAAGATGCAATTATAGATCAATCACAACACCAAAGCTAGGTTGTGTAGATAAAAGAAAATGCCCATTTAACAATCATTTTATTCAGTCGTGGCTCAGTTGGGAGCATTCTCACCTCTGAGTCACAAGATTGTGGGTTCAAGTCCTACTCCAGGACATGAGAACAACAATCTGGACTCCAGTGCAGTACTATGGGTGTGCTACTCTGTCAGAGGTGCTGCTGTTTGGATGAAACACTAAACTGCCTGCCTGCTCGGGGTGGACGTAAAAGATCCCATGGCACTATTTTGAAGAAGAGCAGGTGCCCTGGCCAATATTTATCCCTCAACCAACATCACAAAAAACAGAATATCTGGGCGTTATCACATTGCTGTTTGACAGAGATCGCTGTGCAAAAATTAGCTGCTGAGTTTCCTACATTACAACAGTACCCTCACTTCAAAAGTACTTCAAAAGCTGAAAACACTTTGCGACGTCTGGTGGTCGTGATAGGCGTGATATAAATTTTAAGTCTTTCTTTACATAATACTGCGGCAGCAAACATTTCTTGCAAGTTGCACAATATTCAACCCCAACAATGGAATTTAATCAATAAAAACAGAAAATGCTGGAAATACTCAGCAGGTCTGGCAGCATCTGTGGAGAGAAACAGAGTCAATGTTTTAGGTCTGATGAAACGTCACAGACCTGAAATGTTAACTCTGTCCCTCTCTCCACAGATGCTGCCAGACCTGCTGAGTATTTCCAGCATTTTCAGTTTTTATTTCAGATTTCCAGCATCCACAGTACTTTGCTTTTGCAATAATGAAATTCAAGTGCTCAATTCCTGCCAGCGGAAGGTGCTGTGGAGAAAAACACCATCACACAATATTGCCCTGATTAAGGGTAGGCTGTACAACCTGCAGCTTTGAGATCACCTGCAGGTTCGAATTCATGGCTATATGGCCCTTGAAGTCAACGAAACTAAGCCCCATTTGGGATTAGTAATTTCCTGGCCTGAAGCTTTGTAAAGGGTGATTTCTAGCACAGCTCCATTACAGGTTGATAGATTGGTTAGTACTAGCAACTTGAGATGAGCAAATTATTGGAAACGTGGGTTGAAACTTTATATGTGGCTGTCAAGCTTCAGCAAAACGAGATAACAGAGATGGGGAGGGGCGCGGCCATGGAGGGATTTGAAAGCAAGAATAAGAATTTTAACATCAAGACATTGCTTGACTGGGAGCCAATGTTGGTCAGCGTGCACAGGGGTGATAGGTGAACGGATGCAAGTTAAGACACAGGCAGTAGAGTTTTGGATGACCTCAAGTTTAAGGAGGGTAGAATGCGAGACACCAGCCAGGAGTGCATTGGAA
Organism: Heterodontus francisci; assembly: GCF_036365525.1. NCBI lineage: Eukaryota > Metazoa > Chordata > Chondrichthyes > Heterodontiformes > Heterodontidae > Heterodontus > Heterodontus francisci. Next base: position 51,352,263 of record NC_090383.1, read on the forward strand.
TAGTCAAGTCCAGAGGCAAGAATGGCATGAATGATGGTTTCAGTAGCACATGAGCTGAGACGGGGCGAAGTCGTGGAAATAGATGGGTCTTCATTTTGGTGCGAATATGTGGTTGGAAGCTCATCCTGGGGTCAAATGTGACACCAAGGTCACGAACAGACTGGTTTAATCACAGACTGTTGCCAGGGAGCGGGATGGAGTCGGTAGCTGGGGAACAGAGTTTGAGTGGGGACCCAAAGCAATGGCTTCAGTCTTCCCAATATTTAATTGAAGGAAATTTCTGCTCAATCAGTATTGGATGTCTGATAATTCAGCAACAGTGGAGGAGTCAAGAGAGGTGGTGGTGAGGTAGAGCTGGGTGTCATCAGTATACATGCGAAAGCCATTGCAAGTGATGCGCTGGATACAATTACAGAGGCAAGAATAGAACCAGGTGAGAGCAGTCCTACCCAGTTGAACGACATTGAATAGGAGTTGGAAGAGGATGGTGTGGTCAACTGTATCAAAGGCTACAGGCAGGTTGAGAAGGACGAGTGGGGAAAGTTTACCTTTGTCAGTTATGATACATCCATCAAGGTGTTTATACTCTGCATGAGCCTTCTCCCACCCTTTTTCATCTAACACCATCAACATATCCTTGTATTCCTTTCTCCCGCATGCGTTTATCTAGCTTCCCCGTAAATGCATCTATGCTGGTTGCCTTAACTACTCCTTGTGATAGTGAGTTCCGCATTCTAACCACTCTCTCGGTGAAGTCTCTCCTTACTTCCATATTTGATTTATTAGTGACCATTTTACATTTTTATGGCCCCTAAGTTTGGTCTCACTCAAGTAGAAAGACCTTCTCTATGCCCACCCTATCAAACTCTTTCATAATCTTGAAGACCTCTATCAGGTCACCCCTCAGTCTTCTCTTTTTTTTTTAGAAAAAAGACCCCCAACCTATCTTATCTTCCTAAGAGGTATAATCTCATAGGTCTGGCATCTTCCTGGTGGATCCTTTTGCACCTTCCCCAGCACCTCTATATCCTTTGTATAAAATGGAGACGAGATGCTTCACTTACTGGACATTTTAAATGTAGCATTCTTTCATTATCTCTGTAACCGAAGTGCATCCATCATAGTACCTTATTAAAATTGAGTCGCTGTTCCAGTGGATTGAGTGTATTAGCTGTTGCAGCCGCTGTCAGCTGAGCTGTAAGGGCCTGTAGTTGGACCACAAGCCCAGCATCGAGAGCCTGAAGCAGAGAGGGCTGAGGTTTTTGCTGCTGCATCTGAAGATTCTGCACCAACTGCTGGAGCTAGAGACAAAGAATAAATGAGAACACAACTGTTTACATATGGAAGTATAGGATTCACACGACAAATATTCATCTCTCTTCTGTAACATGTGCACAACTGTATGACAGTGGGAATAAAGTCAAATAAACTGATGGCAAGCCTTTGCCATAAAATCTGCGAAGTGTGGGAAGTATTAAAATTTCAGTTTCATGGCAGATTTAAAACTAAATGATCAGGATAAGATGGTGGTACTTATTTGAACTAACACACATTAAATAGAATCATCAAAGTCAGGTAAATACATAGGACTTTTTATACTGGGCATTCCTGTATATGAGCTCGTCAGTGTGTGGAGGCAGTAAATATTTTTCCTACAGCAAGAGCTGAAAATTAGACGAAAAGTCTCTCTAAATCATGTCTGTGCATTAACAGGTCCTTATTAAGCAACACTGGGAGAGAGCTGGGAGCAGGGCACCTGTGTATGTCTCAAGCAAAGGACAATATCGTGTATAAGGAGAGCAGAAGAAAATGAGCATTATTAAGTCCTATTATGTTAGTATACCACAGTGCAGAAAGTTTTCAAATAAACATAACCCTGGACAATTCATAAGTATTATCTGCAATGATTAGACTTTGCTTTTCTACAATACATTATTATTAGAGCATAAACACGGTTTTCCAAATAAATAGTCCTACCCAACATAGTTTTGCCAAGCCTAAATGAGCCCTCAGAAAACAAAAAAAAGGTAATCAATATAGTAATAGTCACAACATTTTGAGTTTTCAGTGCAGTGAAAGAGTGAGAACTAAGAAACAAAAACTAGAGATGGTCAATTTTGAAAAAACGTCTGCACCCAAAGCATTAATGCCCACCAATGGTGCCTGATCGGCACTTTCAGCTTTCTTTCAGATTTCCAGCAACTGCAGTATACTGCTTCTTGTTTTTAAAACAGCTGATCAAGGTTTGCCTTCTGGGAAAGCATAAAATACTTTAAACATTTACTTTGTTTGAATTTTAGCCAACCTGACAATTATACACATAAAGATCTTCTTTCCAAGCAGAAAAAAATCAGCATAAACTGTTTAACCCAAGTATAACTCCAATTAATAACTGCAAACTCAATTTGTTACTTGGATCCTTGGGAACAGAGTATAAACTAGGTGGAGTTGTAATAACACTTCCATCACTCAACTCCTCCTCTCAACACAGAAACCGAGACAAACATTTATACTTTAGTACATGCATGAGCAACATAGAGACGAAGGGCTCGACTTAAAAAAAGGCTCCAAATGTAAGTAAACTATTTTTAATGTGTCAGAAGATCTGCAGTTGTACCAGCAATTATCAATACATACAAAATTGGCAAATGTCATACCTGTTGACCCTGGGGACTCTGGAGAAGCTGTGCCACAGCAGCAATTGTGTCTGTGCTAGATAGCTGAGAGATGGAGGCCCACGCATCAGGTAAATTCTGCATCACATTAGCTGGAGTAGCAGGCGTGGCTGGAGTTCCTGGAAAATAAAACATGTGCTACTATACAAATTTAAACAAAGCATCATCTTCGCATGAAATGTAGGAACTGACTTCCTGCATTGAATGAACCATCTGCATACACAAATAATAAATAATCAGCATACTGAGGCAATGTGGTCTCACCCGTAACGTACTGAATGCACCTTTTGAGTTCCATAAGTTTGGAACTCTTATTTTTAAGTGAAGGATGACATTTCTTAATTAACCTAATTGAATAGATACTCTTGGAAACAATAAACCCTCAAGAGTTCCATCAAGAAAGGAGCAGAGTTTATGAAAAGGTAGGAACATTTGTACTGACAACTTCAAAACACTCTTAGTACAAAGGTAAGGGACCTAATGAGACATAGGATGATTGAGACAAATCACACATCATACCTGGTATGATGCAAGTTAACACACACCTATCCTGTGTAGTAGGCTATGAATTAAATGGAATACATATACTGCTTAAGGTCAATTTTCTCCTTTTCTGACAATGCAAACTATATCAGACTTCAATTGGCATTTTACCAAATAAAATCAGATCGGATTTTACAGGAGCTGCATATGGAAACTTCACATGCGCAACTCTTGGATCAAAATTAATCAAACTTGCATTTTAAATAGTAATCATGACTTCTGCACTCATATGACAGGCATATCACTTTACGGTCACACAGATCACTATTCCATAATGAACTTGGATATGTCTTAAAAGGTTCATTTATGCATCTATAACCTAAACTGTATTTATTTAGCATCTTTCAATTCCTCAGGATTAACTGCCAAGGATTAAAGCAATTAACTGCCAAAGAAGTATTTGTTTACTGCTAACTGGCAGTCAATAGATAAGGTACCATAAAGAGCAATAAAGACCAAATAATCCATTTTAGTGGTCGGTTGAGGGATAAATGTTGGATTGGACACTGGGAAAATTTGCCTGTTTCTTCTTCAAATGAAACTGCAGACAGGGCGCTGGTTTAAACAGCTCCCCTGAAAGACTCTGCAGCACATTCATTACTAAATTGAACCATCAGCCCAGGGTAAGTACTTAAGTCTCTGGAATAGGGTTTGAATCTATGAACTGATGACTAAGATGAGAATGTTACCACTGAGGCAACGTTACAAAGAATTTACAACAAAATCAGCTGTTGTTACACAAGGTCCATTTAGTACCTCAATCCCATTCCACCATTCATTCAGATCATGGTAGATCTGTATCTTAACTCCATCTATGCACCCCGGTTCCATAACCCTTAATACTCTTGCCTAACAAAAATCTATAAACCACAGTTTTAAAATTTTCAGTTGAACTAGCCCCAACAGCTAATTGGGGAACGAGTATTCCAGATTCCCTCCACACTGTGAGATCAATTCCTTTAATCATATTAAGCACTTCAATTCGATCACCCCTTAATCTTTTATACTCAAGGTATTACAAGATGAGTTGAAGCCAATGGTTCTCACTTTTGTGGTTGAAGGACCCCTTTTCAAATGGATCAGTAATACAAGAACACATGAAATAGGAGCAGGAGGAGACCATATGGCCCATCGAGCCGGCTCTGCCATTCAATACGATCATGGCTCACCTTAGGCTTCAACTCCACTTTCCCACCCACTCGCCATATCCTTCGATTCCGAGAGACCAAAAATCTGTCTAGCCCAGCCTTAAATGTATTCAACTATGGAGCATCCACAACCATCTGGGGTAGAAAATTCCAAAGATTAAAGTAATTTCTCCGATCAGTCCTAAATGAGTGGCCCCCTTATCCCAAGACTGTGCCTGCAAGTTTTAGATTCCCTAACCAGCAGAAATAATCTCTCAGCAACTACCCTATCCATCCCCTTCAGAATCTTGTATGTTTCAATGAGATCGCCTCTCATTCTTCTAAACTCCAGAGAATACAGGCCCAATTTACTCAGCCTCTCATCATAGGACAACCACTTCATCCCAAAGACCAATTTAGTGAACCTTCGCTGTTATCGCCTCCAATGCAAATATATCCTTTCTTAAAGGAAACGACAAAAACTGCACAAAGTACTCCAGATGTGGTCTCCCCAAAACCCTGTACAACTGGAGCAAGACTTCTTTATTCCTGTACTCCAATCCCCTTGTAATAAAGGTCAACATGCCATTTGCCTTCCTAATTGCTTGCTGTACCTGCATGCTGACCTTTGGTGTTCCTTGTGCAAGCACACCCAAGTCTCTTTGAACACAGACACTTACAAGTTTCACACCTTTTAAAAAAAATATTGTGACGACTGAGGCGGGAGGAGTGCACTGTTTTTCTAGTTCCACTTCTCCACAGGTCACAACATATATTTACATTTTTTCCCAGTTACCAATATGGTCAATCATAGACTCTATTTTTATTCTGGAATGAAATACACCAAGTTTCTTTAATAAACTACAAAATTATCAGATTATAAAAAAGACAATCAGTAATGAAGCAAAACATTAACAGATTTAAATATAAAAGTTCCCTTTTTACCTTATCCCTCCGCCCCCGCAACCCCCCACCCCCACCCACACACAACGGTTAACCGGAGAGAAAAGAGATTTACTCTTTAGAACTGTATTACAAAAAAAAAGGCCAAAAAATGTCAAATACTTGCTAATTCTTGAAGAAATTAAAACAGAAGATATGGAAAGATGTCAGATGTCCTTTGTTTTGGTTTGCCTGCCCCAAATACTCGTAGACAGCCATCACTGGGATCTTCCTAGAACAGTTCTTGGCAGGCAATGCTGAAGATCAATTTCAGCATGCTTTCCAAGAAAAATGCAGGAACAGTTTCAGTCTGTTTCTTACTCTTGCTTCTCAAAGAGATGGAAAACTGGTAGAACTTTTCAAAGAGCTGGAACAAGCCGAGGTGGGGTTTGCTCCCTTGGCAAGTTTTCTCCAGCTGTCTTTTTAACACTGTCCACACCCCCCAAACTCACTGTCCAAAGCGAAACCAAAGACAATGTCACAAGAGTCAAGCCTCCTGACCCCTATAAATCTTGATCTATCACTTCTTTGTAACCATCTTTCCCCAAGTCAAAAAAAGTCTGCTGGGTAATTATCTGAAGATAGGTGCCTTCCAGTAAGGGCTTATTTTTTTAAGCACTCCTTGATTCTTCCAGTAACTGTTGTTTACAGTCAAAAAGATCTTCTGATGACCTCTTAAAAAAATGTTGCAGCATCCTTTTCAGTTTCAACACATAAATCCACAAAATTTTACAAAAAAAAGGCGCATTCGGAACATCTCCACCCTTGGAGGAATGAAACATCATTTTTAAATGCGTTTCATTAAAGTGTGGGGAAAAAAATAGAAGATAAAACATTTTAAAACACATTTTCACACTCATACTCATTCACCATTTACCATTTACCTGTAGCTAATACAGTTCTGCTTTGTAGCATCTGTGTACTCGTAACTTAAAGCAAAGTTAAATTCCAGATAAAGCCTCTGCAATTATATTATTTTTGCCCGCAACATGGATAATCTTTAAGTGATAAGGTTGCAATAGTAAACTCCATTGAAATAGCTCCGCATAAAGGTTTTTGAATTTTTCCACAAAGGCTAGGAAGTTCTGATCAGTATATACCAGTCTCTCTCTCGACTCGTGACAGACATGGGTTTCTTTTTTCCACTGTTGAATATCTTTTTTGGTGTTGATTTAGCTTTTTGGAGAAGAATCGCATTGGCCTTTCTATACCTGATTCATTGTCTTGTAACAGGACTGCATCAACCCCCAGGTCACTAGCATCAGTTGCTACCTTGAAGGGCTCAGTGAAATTGGGAGCAACCAACACTGGTTCATTAATCAAAATGGCTTTTAGCCTCTCAAAAGATGCGTGCAACTCCCCTGACCACACTACTTTGTTTTTTTTTCTGTCAGCGGAGCAGCTATATTACTAAAATTTGGTACAAACTTGTGGTACAAACTGCACATCCCCAAAAACCTCATGAATTCTCGCTTAGTCTTAGGGGTAGGGAGCTCCACCAATGCTTGTACTTTCGCTGTTCATGGCAATGTTTGCCTTGCCCTACTATATGCCCGAGATAGGTTACTCTCACTTTAGCAAATTCACTTTTGACAAGGTTTATTACTAAATCAGCAAATTGTAATTTTCTAAGCAGAGCTTCTAGTTGTTCTAACTGGTCCTTCCAAGTGTCCCTGTATACTAGCACATCATCAAGGTAAACCACAGAGTTACGAACACTGGCTACCACTTAGTTCATTAGTCTCTGAAAAGTGGCTGGGCATTTTTTAACCTGAATGGTATCACTCAGCATTGGAAAAGACTGTTTGAGGTAACAAAGGCCGATATTTCTTTAGCTCGGGGTGTTAAAGGAACCTGCCAGTATCCCTTGAACAAATCTATTTTGGTAAGAAAAGTAGCATTGCCCACTCTACCAACACGGTCTTGCAAGTGATGAATTGGGTAGGAGACTGTCTTTGTTAGTGCATTAACCTTTCTGTAGTTGAACCAGCTGCTTTGACTGGGTTCAATTAGGTGGTTTCCCAGCATGCATTGGATTTCTGCTTTTACCTGGGCCTGTTTCTCTGGACTTAAGCGATAAGGATGCTGTTTTATTAGGAAGCAATTCCCCTACATCCACATCATGTGTGGCTAAGGTTGTACATCCTGGCCTGTCCCTACAAACTCTCTTAAATGCTGCGAGTATCCTTGTTAGGTCTTCTTGTTGTTCTGCATCTAAATATGAAAGCATAGTGTCCAATCTCTCTAACAATTTAGTACTAGCTAACTGGATAGCAGGAGGTTCAATTTGAGAATTGTCTAGGCCTCCTTCTGCCTCATCTTCACGATCTCTTTCACCTTCACTGTCCCGACTACCTGACATATCTGTGCTTGCTCATCCTCCTCCCTGCAGGAACATGGTTTCAACATATTGATATGACACAGTCGATTCTTTTTCTGGCAATCTGGGGTGTCAATCAAGTAATTTACTTTACCAATTCTTTTGACCACTTTATATGGACCACTGAACTGTGCTTTCAGTGGTTCACCCTGTAAAGGCAATAATACTAACACTTCATCCCCTGGTTGAAATTTTTGGGTCTTGGCATGCTTGTCTGCCTATTTCTTAATAGTTGTTTGAGAAGCTTTAAGGTGTTCCTAAGCCACTTTGCAAGCTCTCGTGAACGGTTCCCAGAACATGGATACATAATCTAGCATGGAAGATTTGTCCCTCTGTTCTAAAATCCTTTCTTTAATTAGTTTTAGAGGACCTCTTATCTTATGTCCATAATCTAATTCAAAAGGACTAAAACCAGTAGACTCATTAGGCGAATCCCTAGTGGCAAACAAAAGAAATCCTAGTCCTTTATCGCAATCGTGGGGATATTCATGACAATATGCCCTAATCATAGTTTTGAGGGTCTGATGGTAACTTTCTAAAGCTCCCTGTGTCTGTGGATGGTATGCTGAAAACTTTAACGGTGTTATACCGAAATTACCCATAAATTCCTGAAAAACTTTAGACATGAAACTGGAACCTTGATCCGACTGAATCTCAAATCGGTAATCCATACCTAGTGAAGAATTGGGTTAACTTGGTAAATTGGCCATTATAAATTGCCCCTAGTATAGGTAGGTGGTAGGGGAATATAGGGACAGGTGGGGATGTGGTAGGAATATGGGATTCGTGTAGGATTAGTATAAATAGGTGGTTGATGGTCGGCACAGACTCGGTGGGCCGAAGGGCCTGTTTCAGTGCTGTATCTCTAAATATAAAATATAATATAAACCTTCCCAAAACCTTAGCAGAAATTGTCAAGGGAATGGCCTCTGGGAACCGAATAGCCATATGCATGATAGTGAGAATATATTGGTGTCCCACTTTTGTTTTTGGTAAAGGTGCCACAGTCTACCAAAACCCTGCTAAACTGTACCCTAAAAACTGGTGTGAAATTAGGTTTTATGGCAGGTTGCAGTTTTCCCACAATCTGGCACTTATGGCACGTTTTACAAAATTGCACCATGTCCTTGGAAAGACCTGGCCAAAAAAAATGTTGACCTATACGTGATTGGGTCTTCCGGATCCCCACATGTCCCGCTATAGAAATTTCATGGGCTATCCTTAATATTTCCTGGCGATATTTGGACAGTACCACTATCTGGTGAACAACCGCCCATTATTCATCAGCAGGTCAATGAGGAGGTTTCTACTTCCTCATCAGAATCCCATTTTTAATATAATATCCTTCCGGAACTCCCTTTGCCTCAGCTTCAGTTAGAGCTGATTGCACCACATCATTTAACTCTGGCTCGGCTTGCTGAACCTTGATCAGAGAAGGCTCATTAAACATTTTCTTTGGATTATCCAAATCCCCAAAGAAAGTTTCAGATATTCGACTATCTGACAGTGGTGCCTATTTTACCTTTGACAATGGAATTTGTTTTGCCATTGCTTGGATCACTACACATGAAGGAAAAATTCCTGCAACTATTCTGTCTCTTTAACTTCACTTGGTTTTTCCGTGACTATTGGAGAAACTATTACCTTCGCTCGGGCCAAATCATTCCCAAGGAGCAGGTCACCTTCGTCTACTAGCAAACTATGGACAACTCCTAGCTACTGTTCCAGACATTGTCACACTCTAGGTGCACCTAATATAAAGGTAGAGACTCCCCGTCAATATCGTTCACTAAATCCTTGGCATTCAGTGCCCTCTCTGGTGGAAAAGTTATGCCTTTCCCCAGCAAATGAGTTTGGGTGGCTCCTGTATCCCCAAATTTAACTATAGGTTTACCTAACTCACTTGATGGATAAGGAGTTACTTTTCCTTTTGACAAGAATTCCCTATAACCCACAGGTATCTTATTCATGTCTCCTGCACTCACAGTGGTTTTGGTATTTGGCCTTACAGCTGCAGTCAGAGCTACAGCCTGATCTGTTGTACTCTCGTTCAGGGTCCCTTTCTCTGCATTGGCTTTGTGCACCTCAAAAAGTCCCATGGGTTTACCCTGCAACTTCCAGCATTCTGCATGAGGCTGTCCCACCTTGTGACAATGGTAACACTTAGGCTTGCGGACCTCACTTCCAACCTCAGTTTCTTCCTTTCTGGTCTGAGGAAATTATCCTGGGGCATTTCCAGCTGTCGCTTCTTGTCCCTGGCTACTTGCCTTTCTTTCACCTCCCACCTTCTATCCTTCTCGAGTTTGTGGGGGTGATATACAACAGGTTTGGGCTTATAAACAAGCCCGTAATCATCAGAAATTTACGCTGCCTGTCTGGCCGCTGAACCCTTCTGGTTCTCTACATGAGTTCTTACTAACCTAGGAAGTGATTTTTTAAATTCTTCTTTCTATGAGAATTAGTTCCCAAAAGCCTCATGCCTTTAGTGCCCGCATCCAATGATCAAAATTAATTTGCTTTACCCTCTCAAATTCTATACAAGTCTGCTGAGACAATCTCCGGAGATTCCAAGGTTTCTGCAGGTAAGCTTCAGGGACCAACTCATACGCAGCGTTTTTGCCATCTCATAATCTGCAGAAGCCTCCTCAGAAAGCACGTCATAAACTTCATGAGCTCTGCTTTGCATAAGCAGTGTCCAGCTTTCCTTCGGCCACTTCATCTATTTCGCTATCTTTTGAAAAGAAATTAAAAATGCCTCTACGTCCCTTTCCTCAAAGTTCGGGAGGGCTTGCAAAAATTTAAACAGCTCTCCATTGGGTCCTGGGCTGGAGCCAGATCTTTTCTCACCAAAACTTTCACAGGAGTCAAGACCACCCCTTTGTCTTAATTCCATCTTTTTAACTTCTCTTTCCCTTCCTTCTCTTTCCCTTTGAAATGCTCTCTCTTTTCCAAATGCAAGCTTCTTCATTATCAATTCTCTTTCAAGCTCAAGTTTTTTCTATTCTATTGCTTTTTCTTTTTCCTGGCGAAGCTTAAGTTTTTCCATTTCCTGCAGAAGCTGCTTCATCTGTAACTGAATTTTAGTTAATTCAACTGCACTACCCTCTGTTTGTCTCCTTCTTCCAATTTCAAATGGTGTGCCACTACTTCAATTATGTCTGCTTGCTTAGCTCCTGATTTTAATTCTAACACTAACAGTCCTGCCAAATCCTTTAGTTTAACCTTGCTTATCCCAAAACATGCAGGGATACATCCTCCTTCCCCAGAAAGGCCACAGCAACTGATAAAGACACTCCGGTAGAGTAAACTTTAATCTACTGCACAAGAAACCTGTATTTAAAAAAAAACTTTTCCTCTTTTCCATTGTTATTACCCCACTTACAATTGTACGTCGTCGACGTTGGGTTATCCCGCAAACAGCCCACAATTATATGTTACAGCTGAGGCGGGAGGAGTGCACTGTTTTTCAAGTTCCACTTCTCCACAGGACACAACATATATTTCTATTTTTTCCCCAGTTACCGACACAGTCAATCAGTCTTTTTTTTAAACCCCAGAATAAAATACACCAACCAGGTTTCTTTAATAAACAAAATTATCAGTTTATTATACAAGACATAACCAGTAATGAAGCAAAACATTAACACAGATTGAAATATAAAAGTTCCCTTTTTACCTTAGCCCCTCTCTCACCCACACACACACACACAGGTTAGCGGAAAAAATATTTACTCTTTAGAGCTTTATTACAAAAAACAACTGGCAAAAAAAGGGATACTTTGGTTAAATACTTGCTAATTCTGGAAGAAAATAAAAGAGAAGATATGGAAAGATGTCAGATGTCCTTTGTTTTGGTTTGCCATCCCAAATACGCATGGATTGCTGTCACTGGAATCTTCCTAGAACAGTTCTTGTCAGGCGATGTTGAAGATCAGTTTGGGCAGGCTTTCCAGGAAAAATGCAGCAATAGTTTCAGTCTGTTTCTTACGCATGCTTCTTAAAGAGATGGAAAACTGGCAAGCTTTTCAAAAAGCTCAAACAAGCTGAGGTGGTGTTTGCTCCCTTGGCAAGTTTTTTTCTACTGTCTTTTTAACACTGTCCACACCTCCCAACTCACTGTCCAAAGCAAAACCAAAGACAATGTCACAAGAGTCAAATCTCCTGACCCCTATAAATCTTGACCTGTCACTTCTTTGTGAACATCTTTCCCCAAGTCAAAAAAAACCTCTGCTGGGTTTTTATCTGCAGACAAGTGCCTTCCAATAAGGGCTCGTTTTTAGCACTCCTTGATTCTTCCAGTAACTGTTGTTTACAAGCTCAGTTCAAAAGACCTTCTGCTGACCTCTTTAAAAAAAAAAGGTTCCAGCATCTATGGAGTCCTTTTCAGTTTTAACACATAAATCCTCATAATTTAACAAAAAGGAAGCATTCATAATATTCAGTTTTTATATTCCTACAACCAAAAATTAATAACTTCATACTTCCCTACAATATACTCCATCTGCCATCTAGTTACCCAATTAATCTGTTTGCATCTCTTTGCAGCCTCTGTGTCCTCCCCACAGCTTATCTTTCCACCTACCTTTGTATCATCAGCAAACTTAGATACATTACTCTGTCTCTCCATCTAAGTCATTAATATAGATTGTAAATAGTTGAGGCCTCAGCACTAATCCTTGCAGCACTCCTCTATTTACTGTCTGTCAGCTTGAAAATGCTCCATTTATGCCCACTCTTTGCTTCCTGTCCATTAACCAATCCTCCATCCATGCTATTAAATTACCTCAACTCCATGAGCTCTTATCTTGCCTATTAACCTTTTCTGTGGCATCTTATTGAATGCCTTTTGGAAATTCAGGTATACTACATCTATTGGTACCCCTATAAATACCCTACTAGTTACATCCTCAGAGAACTCTAATAAATTTGTCAAACAGAATTTCTTTTTAATAAAATCATGATGACTTGTTCTAATCATACTGTGCTTTTCTAAGTGCATCGTTAAGACTTCCTTAATAATTTTCCTCCACACAAGATCAGGGGGCAGGTTGTTCAAGCGAAGACCAAAGTACGGAAAGTCCTCATCAGGGAACTCCCCTTTGCTGACGATGCTGCTTTAACATCTCACACTGAAGAGTGTCTGCAGAGTCTCATCGACAGGTTTGCGGCTGCCTGCAACAAATTTGGCCTAATCATCAGCCTCAAGAAAACGAACATCATGGGACAGGACGTCAGAAATGCTCCATCCATCAATATCGGCGACCACGCTCTGGAAGTGGTTCAAGAGTTCACCTACCTTGGCTCAACTATCACCAGTAATCTGTTTCTCGATGCAGAAATCAACAAGCGCATGGGAAAGGGTTCCACTGCTATGTCCAGACTGGCCAAGAGTGTGGGAAAATGGCGCACTGACACGGAACACAAAAGTCCGAGTGCATCAAGCCTGTGTCCTCAGTACCTTGCTCTATGGCAGCGAGGCCTGGACAACGTATGTCAGCCAAGAGCGACGTCTCAATTCATTCCATCTTTGCTGCCTCCGAAGAATCCTTGGCATCAGGTGGCAGGACCGTATCTCCAACACAGAAGTCCTCGAGGCGGCCAACATCCCCAGCTTACACACACTACTGAGTCAGCGGCACTTGAGATGGCTTGGCCATGTAAGCCGCATGGAAGATGGCAGGATCCCCAAAGACACATTGTACGGCGAGCTCGCCACTGGTATCAGTCCCACCGGCCGTCTATGTCTCCGCTTTAAAGACGTCTGCAAACGTGACATGAAGTCCTGTGACATTGATCACAAGTCGTGGGAGTCAGTTGCCAGTGATCGCCAGAGCTGGCGGGCAACCATAAAGGCGGGGCTAAAGTGTGGCGAGTCGAAGAGACTTAGCAGTTGGCAGGAAAAAAGACAGAGAGCAAGGGGAGAGCCAACTGTGTAACAGCCCCGACAAACTATCTTTTCTGCAGCACCTGTGGAAGAGTCTGTCACTCTAGAATTGGCCTTTTTAGCCACTCCAGGCGTTGCGTCACACACCACTGACCACCTCCAGGCACTTACCCATTGTCTCTCAAGACAAGGAGGCCAAAGAGAGAGAGAAATAACAGATTCCAGCATTTTCCCAACAACCGGCATTAGGCTAACTGGCCTGTCATTCACCGTTTCCTCTCTCCCTCCTTTCTTGAAAAGTGGTGTAACATTTGCCAACTTCTAATTTGATGCAACCTTTCCTGAATCTAAGGAATTTTGGAAAATCATAGCTAACACATCCACTATCTCTGCAGCTATCTCTTTTAGAACCCTCGGGTGTCGGCCACCAGGTTCCGAGGATTTATCAGATTTTAGTTCCTTATCTTCCTCCATAAGTTTTCTCTGCTGATATTAATTTCCTTAATTTCTCATTCTTTTCAGCCCCTAGGTTACCATCTATTTCTGGTATGAACCTTGTGCCTTCTACTGTGAAGACAGACACAAAATGCCTCTGCCATTTTCTCATTATCCATGATAATTTCACCTGTCTCTGCTTCGAAGGGACCAATGTTTACTTTAGCTATTGTCTTCCTTTTTATATACCTATTATATTACTGGCCAGTTTACTCTCATTCTATTTTTTCCTTTTATCAACTTTTTGGTGGCCCTTTGCTGGTTTCTAAAACACTCCCAATCCTCAGACTTGCTATTCTCTTTTGCAACTCTTTTGGTAGAAGTATTCAAAATGATGAGGGGTCTGGACAGAGTAGATAGGGAGAAACTATTCCCACTCATGAAAGGATTGAGAATGAGGGGGCATAGATTTAAAGTAATGGGTAAGAGAAGCAAAAGTGACATAAGGAAAAACTTTTTCAAGCAGCAAGTGGTTAAGGTCTGGAATGCACTGCCTGAGAGTGTGGTGGAGGTAGGTTCAATTGAAGCATTCAAAAGGGAACTAGATTGTTATATGAAAAGGAAGAGTGTGCAAGGTTATGCGGAGAAGACGGGGGAATGGCATTAGCTAAATTACTCTTTTGGAGAGCCAGTGTAGACACGATGGGCCGAATAGCCTCCTTCTGCACTGTAACAATTCTGTGATTCCGCAACATTGTAAGCCTCTTCTTTTAAACCTTAACTTCCTTAATGAGCCATGGATGGGTCTTTCTCGCTCAGTTTTTTTTTTTCAATGGAATGTATTTTTGTTGAACATTTTGAATTGTTTCTTTAAAGGTTTCCCACTGTTCATTTACTGCCGTGCCTTTTAGTCTATTTACCCAATTTACCGTAGACAGTTCTCCCCTCATTCCTATGTAATTGGCTTTGTTTAAGTTTAAGATCCTTGTTTGTAATTGGAGTGTGTCATTTTCAAACTTAACTTTCAAGCTTGATCACGGACCCCCATGCAAATTATATTACTATATAATACTCATAATATGAAAGTGCTGCATGCAAAGAGTGTTTTAATAAGGCTTTGAAGAAAAAGGGTATTTACCTACAGACACGAGATGGGTACACCTGCTTCTCAACGCAGTCTATCCTTGGTAGGAGACTGAGGAGAACAGAGCACGGAGAAAGCACTTGGGGAGAAGAGGGAGAGCTAGAGTCAGAGGAGTATGGAGAAAGCACTTGGGGCACAGAGGGACAGCAGTAGCCCAGGGGAAATAGAACACGAGAGAAAGCACTGGGGTGGTTGGGAGGCAGTGGCAAACGAAGAGTATACTGATCTCTGCAACTGGTCTTCATAATTTAACCCTTTTAGCCCTGGTAGCATTCTGATCAATCTGCACTGCACCCACTCCAAGGCCAATATATCTACAAAGTGATTCTTGACACCGCAGCCGGCCGGTGACGTCATCCGACTGCGCCAACCTGCGCACATGGGCTCCTGCTATCTGCACGTGTGCTGCGTTCCACATTGCCAGGTTGGCACATGCGCAGACGATGTCATTGCGTAACTTGCCAGGACTGGTTCACGCAAGGGCAGATGACGTCATCGTATAACGCGGGAGAGAGAGCAAGCAGAGAGGGCGCGGGGCGGGGGGGGGGCAGTGGCGAGGAGGTAGCAGCCGAAGACCTTGGTGGCGGCGGGTGCACTCTACTCCTCCCCCACCCCAGCTCTCTCCGGCCATTCCCCCGCTGCCCAATATCTCTGGCCATTGTGTGCTGCCATGTGTTTACATTGCCTTTGTGTGATTATTTGAGCAGCGCCATCTTTAGTTCTGGCAGCTGCCTGAACGTCACTTAACTGTGACGTTTTACTTCAGCAGGCTGCACTTGCGCATGTGCCAGTGCAGCAACACCTAGTGGTTGCGTTGTCAGCAAACGCAGCCATATATCTATCCCCCCTGGGGTGTGGTGTTCAGAACTGAACGCAGTATTCTAAATGGGGTCTTACCAAAGCTTTAGATAACTAATATAATTTCCACCCCTTTGTATTGCAGCCCCCTCTAAATAAAGGCCAACTAACTTTTAAAAATGTTT
The DNA here is from genome assembly GCF_036365525.1 of Heterodontus francisci. Taxonomy (NCBI): domain Eukaryota; kingdom Metazoa; phylum Chordata; class Chondrichthyes; order Heterodontiformes; family Heterodontidae; genus Heterodontus; species Heterodontus francisci. The sequence continues at coordinate 51,368,376 of NC_090383.1, forward strand.
TTGTACCTGTTCACTAGCTTTTAGTACTTGATCATCTGTTCCTTTCTCCCCCATTTATCTAGCTTCCTGTTCACGGCATCTATTCTATTCACCACTACCACTCCATGTGGTACTGAATTCCACATTCTCACCATTCTATGAGTGAAGAAGTTTCTCCTGAATTTCATATTGGATTTATTAGTGACTATCTTATATTTTATGGTCCCTAGTAGTTTTGGATTTCCTGTTAAGTGGAAACACTTGTCTATGTCTATCCTAGGTTGACACTTGTAGACATCTATTGCAAATTTGAGTTTGGAGGAGATTTAATATGCTCAGACTTTCAGATATTTATACAGTAGCGAACTTAAATTTTCAGAGTGACTCCTGACAATGCAGTCCATTGCCGACATCATCAGAGCATTCCCAGCTTCGCACATGCGCAAAACAGACTCTTGCTGTCAGTCTGGTGCTGTGCATGCGCAGCCTACGTCAGCACCCAACTTGCCAGGACTAATTCGTGCATGTTTGCGAAAATGTCACCCCATTATGCAATGTCTGCTCGCCACTCGCTCCCTGCTTCACCACCCCCCTCCCCCACCACCACGACCTGTGGCCCACTCGCTCCCTACATCGCCACTTCTCCTCTCCCCCACCCCGACCAGCCGCTCACTCCCCGCTTCACCACCCCCCCCCACCTACCCGGACGTGTCGGCCACTCACTCCCCGCCTCGCCACTTCTTCCCCATCTGCTCCCTGCGATTGCCCCCTCTCTTTCCCGCACAGAGGAAGCAAGGGGAGGAAGACTGTGAGCAGGCAGGAGCAAGGAGCAGAAGCAGCGAGGTGAGTGGGGGAAAAGCAGCGAGTGGCCGAGGGGGTGAGAAGTGGCGAGCGTACGGGTGCAGGAGGCAGCAGCAAAGAGAAGTGTGGGAGCGGGTTACTGTTGGGGGGGGGGGGGGGGGGGGTGTTAAGAGGTAGCGCTCACAGCCACTGGGAATTTGAGTTTCATTTGCTTTTGTGATAAATTGAGCAGCGCCACCTTTACTACTGGCAGCTGCCAAAAATGTCACAAGCTGCATTTCTGCATGTGCAAGTACTGCGCCACCTCCTGGTTGCACTGTCAGCAAATGCAGCCTAAAATTTTACAAGGAAACATTTATTTCTGTTTACAGTTCCAAGAATATCAAATGACTAACTTTTCTTTTAAAAAGCGTATGCAGGCAAATGCACAGTGTGAAGTGATATAAAGTCATTCAGGTTAGAAAGATTCCATGTTCGATCTCTGATCTGTACTGATTTAACCAATTTCAGCCAGCTAGTAGTGTGATTACTATAGTTGGTGTCAACATGCCCAAAGTAGGGAAGTAATTGAAAAATATACAAACACTACATGTTTCCCCATTCCTGGTGCCAGCAAATGTCCCTTGCTAGAAATGGGTGCATTTGAGTTGTTGTGCAAGGATAGGATCAGGCTTGGCTGTGATATCCAACTGACATTCAATGTCCATGGTACCATATTAAGAATGCCATGAAATACCAGACATCATTGCTCAGCAGAAATCATCAGTTGCAGGAATGCAAGAATAAGTGGAGAAAAAAATGGCACTGAGAAGAAATATCTATACTAATTCATCTCTCACTTAGAGTTTGTTTCCCATGCTTTCTGTCTCCCTCTTTTCTCCATGTCCCCACCACACACACAAATGCACACACACAACCATAGTGCCTCAGTCTGGCTATAGCAATTTCTTATCTACATGCTTGCCCTTTCCTTTGTCTTCTACCTTGTATAAAGCATCTATTCTCTGTGCACCTTTTGCATTACTTTACTATTAATTTGTACTTGTTACCTATTTAAGCTCAATAGCATGTCAACATTTACTGGGCATAACCTGCTGAGTAAAAACAGAAAGTGCTGGAAATATTAAACATTTATTGGGTTGGAGACAAGTATTGTGCTAAGGTCATCAGGACCCACTAAATCAGGCACAGCTTGAAGAATGGCTGAGAGGGTGCAAGGGAAATGGTAGGTCTGGGGCATGAAATACACAGTACAACAACATTTCTTTCCACAGTTAATAGAATTATACAATTAATATAATTCTAAACTTGAATACAGGAAGTACAGTGGAGAACTGAAAAAGGAAACAGGAGGGGCCAAGAGAATGCACAGTAGATTAGCAGGTAACCTAAGAGGGAACACAAAAGTGTTTTATAAATATACAAATAGCTAACAGGTAGTCAAAGAAAGGGTGGGCCCGATAAGGAACCAAAAAAACAGATCCTCCTGTATTCGGCAGAGGGTATGGCATCTGTCTTCACTAAAGAACAAAAGCTTGCATTTACATTACAGCTTTAACGCAGTAAAAGTCCTGAGGTGCTTTGCAGCAGTATTATCAGGAAAAATTTGACACATAAGGAGTTATTAGTGTCACGGTCCTGTAGTTTTTTTTCTGGGAATATGCGGTTTGCCTTTAAGGCTTGCAAAGGATCAGTACTGCTTTAAGAACCAGCAAGCCTCAGGAGCAAGAGAAAATGCATTTTCGGTTGCCATTGGATACAACCATTTGGAGACTGCGATTCAAAGGGTGCTTTCTCGCTACCATGGATACAGCCACTTGGAGTGAGTATCAAGCGATACATTTGTTACAATTTAATTTTGAACTGGCTTTTGAGTTGAATAAAGTTTGTTCTAACACACACAAACATACAGCTGGTGTTAGCACCTGAAAAAAGAGCTCTCAACCATTTAAACTGAAGGAAGAGAATTTTAGTCTGTTTAATTATCTCTCACAATTCTAAAGAAAAAGTCAAGCCAAAACAGAGATCTCTTTTAATTTAAAGTGAAGGAAGGGAAGTTAGACTGTGACAATCTTTTATCCCTCAAAAACTCAAGTCAGATTGATTCTATTGAAAGTGTTCGCAAGTTGTTGTTTGTTGAAATCTATCACTGAAGGAGGAAGCATCACTTACTGCTGGAGTTAGATTAGAGACTGTTCTACTGTGGAAGAACCTTTTTTCCCCATCGGACGGCTCTGAAGACTTCAAGCAACATTGGACTGTAAATTTGCAAGGACTCTAATTTTTTCTATTTCAAATGTTGTTTATATCTTCAGTGTTTAAGAATTTAGTTTTTTTTAATTAAACAGTTAATTTGTTGATTTAAAGACACCTAGTTTGGTTAGCCTCATTCGGGGGTTAATAGATAGTACATTTTTGGTTGGGTCTTTCTTTAATTTGGAAAGTTTAAAATGATATGTTAGGCGATCTGTGAAGGGACGGGATTGAATTAACAGTGCGTTTCTCCCACCACAATCAGAATCGTATATTTTGATTGGAGGCTTGGACTGGAGTGGTCATTCGTAACATTAGGAAAGATGACCAAAAGCTTGATCAAAGAGGTAGGTTTTAAGGAACGTCTTAAACGAAGAGAGGTAGCGAGGCAGAGAGTTTTAAGGAGGCAATTCCGAAGCTTAGGGCATAGGCAGCTAAAACCAATCATGGGGCAATTAAAATCGGGTTGTGTGCAAGAGGCCAGAACTAGAAGAGCAAGGAAATCTTGGAGGGTTGTAGAGCTGGAAGAAGTTACAGAGACAGGGAGAGGACAGATGGAATTTGAAAACAAGGATGAGAATTTAAAAATTGACGCACTGCTGGACCAGGAGCCGATGTCAGTCAATGGAATTTTGGATGAGCTTAAGTTTATGCAGGGTGGAAGATGAGAGGCTGGGCAGCCAAGCGTTGAAACTGTCAAGCCCAGTGAAAGGGGAGGATGCTGCCAGTGTTATAGTAAAGCAGGAGGTAATAGAGACATTGGATAGGATAAAAATAGAAGTAATCAAAGTAGTAAAGTCACCCAATCCAGATGGGATGCATCTTAAGTTGCTCAGGGAAGTTAATGAAGAAGATAGTGGAGGCGCTGGTCATAAACTTCCACTGCTCCTTAGATATGGGAGCTGTGCCGAGGACTGGAGGATTGCAAATATTACATCCCTATTCACAAAAGGATAAGGGGATAAACCCGACAATTATAGGCCAGTCAATTTAACCTCAGTGGTGGGGATTCTTCACTTCAAAAAAACATGGGTTAATACAAATTACAGCTGCATGCATTTCTTAAAGGCAAATCATGTTTGTCTGACTTGATTGAGGTCTTTGATGTAGTAATGGAGAGGGTTGCTGAAGGTAGCATGGTGTGTTGGTGTTGTGTATATGGACTTTCAAAAGGTGTTTAGCAAATTACCAAGTAAGAGTCTTGTTAGCAAAATTGAAGCCCATGGGATTAAACAGGCAGTAGCAGCACGGATACAAAATTGAGAGAGACAGAGAGTAGTACTTAATGTTTGATTTTTACAGGAGGGAGATATACAGTGGTGTCCCCCAGGGGTCAGTATTGGGCCCACTGCTCTTTAGTATTATATTTCATTTAGGTATAGAGTGCAGAATTTCAAAGCTTACAGATGACACGAAACTTGGAAATGTGTCAAGCAGCAAGGAGGATAGTAACAGACTTCAGAAGGACATAGACTAGTGAAATGGGCAGCCAACTGATGGATGCAATTTAATGCAGAGAAGTGTAAGGTGCTGTATTTCAGTAGGAAGAATGGGGAGAGGCAATATAAATTAAATGATACCATTTTAAAAGGGGTGCAGTAACAAAAAGACCCGAGGGTGTCTTTTAAACTGTTGCTTTACAGATAAATACAGATTTTCAATTTATCAAATCACCACTATATCAAGAGCCTCTGAACAAGCAGTGGAACCATCAATAAGATTTTGTAAGATTTCATTTACAAGAAGTAAAATGGGAAAGGTAGCCAAACCACAGCTTACAAGGGAAATTAGAGATAGCATTAGATCCAAGGAAGAGGCATATAAATTTGCCAGGAAAAACAACAGACCTGAGGATTGGGAGCAGTTTAGAATTCAGCAAAGGAGGGCTTAGGGATTGATTAAGAAGGGGAAAATAGAGTATGAGAGCAAGCTTGCGGGGATCATAAAAACTGACTGTAAAAGTTTCTACAGGTACGTGAAGAGAAATGTAGGTCCCTTACGGTCAGAAACAGGGGAATTTATTATGGGGAATAAAGAAATGGATCCTTTGGTTCTGCCTTCACAAAGGGGGACACAAATGTCATACCAGAAATGTTGGGGAACACAGGGCTTAGTGATAGAGAGGAACTGAAAGAAATCAGTATTCGTAGAGAAATAGTGTTGGGGAAATTGATGGGATTGAAGGCCTATAAATCCCCAGGGCCTGATGGTATGCATCCCAGAGTACTTAAGGAAGTGGCCCTAGAAATGGTGGATGCATTGGTGGTCATCTTCCAAGATTCTATAAACTCGAACAGTTAATACAGATTGGAGGGTAGCTAATGTAACCCCACTATTTAAAAAGGGAGGTAGAGAGAAAGCAGGGAATTATAGACCAGTCAGCCTGACGTTGATAATGGGAAAAATTCTAGAGTCCATTATCAAAGATTTTATAGCAGAGCACTTGGAGAACAGCGGTAGTAAAATCGGGCAGAATCAGCATGGATTTACGAAAGGGAAATCATGCTTGATAAATCTACTAGAATTCTTCGAGGATGTAATTAGTACAGTTGATGAGGGGGAGCCAGCAGATGTGGTTTATTTGGACTTTCAGAAGGCTTTCGACAAAGTCCCACGTAAGAGATTTGCGTGTAACATTAAAACACACGGGATTGGGGGTAGTGTATTGCAATGGATAGAAAATTGGTTGGCAGACAGGAAACAAAGAGTAGGGATAAATGGGTCTTTTTCTGAATGGCAGGCAGTGACTAGTGGGGTACCGCAGGGATTGGTGCTAGGACCCCAGCTATTCACAATAAACATTAATGATTTAGATGAGGGAACTAAATGCAATATCTCCAAATTTGCAAATGACACAAAACTGGGTGTGAGGGTGAGTTGTGAGGAGGATGCAGGGTGATTTGGACAAGTTGAGTGAGTGGGCTAATGCATGGCAGATGCAGTATAATGTGGATAAATGTGAGGTTATCCACTTTGGTAGCAAAATAGGGAGGCAGATTATTGTCTGAACTGCTATAAACTGAGAGGGTGGAATATGCAGCGAGACCTGGGTGTTCTCGTACACCAGTCGCTGAAGGTAAGCATGCAGGTGCAACAGGCGGTAGGTAAAAAAGGCAAATGGTATGTCGGCCTTCATAGCGAAAGGATTCGAGTACAGGAGCAGGGATGTCTTGCTACAATTATACAGGGCCTTGGTGAGGCCATATCTGGAATATTGTGTGCAGTTTTGGTCTCCTTATCTGAGGAAGGATGTTCTTGCTACAGAGGGAGTGCAGCGAAGGTTTACCAGACTGATTCTTGGGATGGTGGGACTGACAAAGGAGGAGAGATTGAGTCGGTTAGGATTATATTCGCTGGAGTTCAGAAGAGTGAGGGGGGATCTCAGAAACCTATAAAATTCTAATAGGACTTGACAGGTAGATGCAGGAAGGATGTTCCCAATGGTGGGGGAGTCCAGAACCAGGGGTCATAGTCTAAGGATACCGGGTAAACCTTTCAGGACTGAGATGAGGAAAATGTCTTCACCCAGAGAGTGGTGAGCCTGTGGAATTCACTACCATAGAAAACAGTTGAGGCCAAAATATTGTATGTTTTCCAGAAGGAGTTAGATATAGCTCTTGGGTCTAAAGGCATCAAAGGGTATGGGGCGAAAGCGGGAACAGGCTACTGAGTTGGATGATCAGCCATGATCACAGTGAATGGCGGAGCAGGCTCGAAGGGCCTACTCCTGCTCCTATTTTCTATGTTTCTATTTATGTCTGACTTGAAAACCACTGAATTTTGAAAGATTCGTTCATTGCTTCTGTCTTTGGTCTCAAACTCAAGACAATAACAGTAGTATATTAAGCACTTTAGCCACCATGTGACATGAATTACTTCTAAAAGGTGATTTTTTTTGTGTGCTCAAGGTGAGAGATATTGGTACTTGGGCACAGAACATTTCCTTCACTTCCAGCACCTAGTGTCAGCAATGATAACTCTTATATTGGTCAAATGCAAAATAAAACTCCTTCCACTGTGCACCAAAGTGCCTTACCTTCCATTTCGGAAGAGAAGTGTGCATTTCACCATTCTGAATATATCTACCCCAATACATAATAGTGGTTTCCTATATTTGTCTAGACCTCCTATGGCCCTGATTTAAAGAGATCTTCCCTCTGTGTAAACTACCATGGAACTCCAGATGTTATAAAGGGAAATATAACTGATCTCTCTGCCTTCTCTAAATGCATTTTAGTGAAGGTCATGTTTCAATGGGAGATATGATGCAAGTATTCACTTCATTACTTTAATTCAGAATTGCTGGTTATAGGCAGCTGAGAAGAAGTGTGTACTCCCCGTAATGTGACATCATGCATCAGGAATGCTGCTCCAATTCCCTGTACCAATTCATGGCATAACTGGAGGGTGACTCATAATTGTAAAATAATAAAACTGGATAACCAGTGGTAACTGAGAAACCCAAATGCTCCATCAAACCACACACACAAAGATCTCATTGAAGCTGCTCAAATTCATTCACAGGTAATCTTACGGCCAGCATCAGAGTGTCTCATCCCATCTGTTGGCACTGTTTTTAAAGCCTAGGTTACAAAAGCAAAACCATGGGATTGCAATGATGACCATTGCATCATATTACTCTTATTCTGTTGATACTTCTGTTTTGCCCTGTGCATGCCAGTTCTGGTATTGACTGAGAGGGGCAGTGAGTCATATCACTGAATCACAAGGAAGAACTCAGACAGCATAGAGTGTACAGGTCTTTTCCTTTCAATGTGTGTCAGAATTCAGACACAATCCCTTAAATCACCACTGAGCCAATAATAAGGAACTTGCGTTTACTTTTAATATCTTCAGGATATCCCAAAACACTTCACAACCAAGTAATTACATTTGAAATGTAGTCACCATTGTTTTCTATACAAATGTGGTAGCCAATTTGCACACAAGGCCCCACAAACAGCGAAAAGACAAATGATCAGTTAATGTGTTTTTGGTTGATAGTTAAATGTTGGACAAGCCAGGACTTTGTTTAATGCCTCATCCAAAAGACAATGTAGCAAAATCACCATCAAAAGAAGGGTGGAAGGGGTTAGGCAAAATATTCTTATGTAGAAAGTTGTTGGGATATGAAACAGTAATAAAAGAAACCTCATAAAAGGGAAGTTGATAAATTTGATTTTTTTTAAGGAAAAAAGGTCTGGGAAAAGGAATGGGATAACTCTTTCAGAGAGCTGGCACAGACACAATGGCCCAAATGACCCATTTCTGTGCTGTAAAATTCTGTGTCTACTTCAAGGTTAGTCTGAAGAGACTACCTACAGTATGTCATTTCACAGAGAGAGGAAAGACCTGATATGAATAATCGAGCTTCACAAGTTCACGATAAAATTCCTGTACAGTGATGTTATGAAGTACCACAGGAAACCTGCATTACACTTTTGCTAAAAATTAATGTTCAAACACTCTTGTTGCCAACTATCACTTGTCAAAAGTTTGTTTGCGCAATCTGTTTCTGCAGCCTTCACTTCAGAGACAGACTCAAACAGACACCGGCCAAAAGAGAATATGAAAAAGTGTTAAAATAACTTTTGTAAAATAGAAGCAAAATACTACGGATGCTGGAAATCTGAAATAAAAACAAGAAATGCTGGAAATACTCAGCAAGTCTGGCAGCATCTGTGGAGAGGGAAGCAGAGTTAACGTTTCGGGTCAGTGACCCTTCTTCGGAACTCTTTTGGAAAATAGAACCGGGCCACAATACAGATTCAATGTGAAAAGTGGAAAGGATATTTAAGGAGCTAAGATAGGAACATAGGAAATAGGAGTAGGCCATTTGGCCCTTCAAGCTTGCTCTGCCATTCAACTAGATCATGGCTGATGATCTATCTCAACTCCATTTTCCCCACACCATCCCCATATCCCTTGATGCCCTAAATATCTAGAAATCTATCGATCTCTGTTTTGAATACACTCAATGACTGAGCCTCCACAACCCGCTGGGGTAGAGAATTCCAAACATTCACCACCCACTGAGTGAAGAAATTTCTCAGATGATGGAAATAAGAGTATAGATGCACAAGAATATGATGTAGAACAATTGTTAGATAATCTACAAAAAAGTGCTTTCAAAACATTTGCATAACTCAAGATGGGTAAATCATTGGGTTCTGATGGCATGTAACCCAGGTTCTTGAAGCCAGAGAGGGGACAGCACAAGCCCTAATCACAGCTTTTAACCCTTACATATGTAAATTATCACAGTGGGCAGGAGGGAAACCAACATAACTCTCTATACATAAGGGGAGAGAAGGGTAACCAGTTAACTATAAACCAGTTAGTCGAACATCAATTGGGGAGGAATGTAACAGCATGAACGCAAAGTAAGTTGATGTGCAGAAAACAAAGTTAGGTTTTTGTGCTAATTGTGTGGATAATTTGAACTTGGATAAGAAGTATGTATTTCTAATTTATCCATAACACAATAGGAGGACTTTAGGGAGACATAGGTTATGGAATTGGCAAACTTGTGGCAGACAGAACTTCATGCAGAAAAGTGAGAGCTGATATACTGGAAGAAGGAATACAAGGAAAAAGAGCATACACTCAAGGAATGATGTTGAACTGTAAGAAAAAAACTGAGAGGCAGGATTTCAAATATACAAGTGTCATGCTCCCAGAGGGAACAGTGATGAAATATGAAATGAACTGGAAGTAGTATGAAACAAAAGTCAACTGTTGAACTGAACCACAAGAAAATGCTACAGACAAAATACAGTAGGTCAGGTGACCCCTCCTATACTGTCAATAAACGTATCTGTCTGTTGAGGACCAAACCCATTATCTGTGTCCATATTAGCTTTGGAGAAAACACATTGAAATGTAAAGCAGCTCATTCTAAGCAAACAACTCCTATCTTTAGGAAAGGAGCTATCAAAGACCTTTGCAGACAGACTGACTCCGCAGCCAAGATTAAAATAATAGGTGTGAAGTAGCACCTATTCATCAGAATGGATTACATTCAGATGCCATCATGGAACAATGGTTCTATATCCTGGAACACCATGAATCACCCCAGGGGAGAGAGCTCTTAGTCACCTGACTGACACCCGAACCGTGACAAGTTTCTACCTTAAAAGGTATCCCTATCTGGAGAGAACAGCAGAACAGCCAGAGTATGTCTTTTCCAGCAGAACAGCTAGGAGTCAGTTCCAGCTAAGCAGGTGTCGTGCTGACAACATCTTCTAACTACTGCAGCAGGGAAATTGCAAGGCAACTTTGGAACTCCCCATCTGCGAAAGTGAACCAGGAATTTCACCATGGACTTTGGATAGAGGTTTAACCACAAGGAACCTGCAACACTTTATCTTTTTCAGGTCAACGAACATTCAGGCCTGCACTGATGAAAGATTTCCTCCCAAAAAGCTTCTAACGGTTTTCTTAAAACAATGAACTCTAACTGCACGCTACCAGTCTATTCTCTACCTTTTCTTGTGTGTGTGTGTGTGTGTGTGTGTGTGTGAATGCGTGAGTGGGAGAGGTTATGAACATTTTTTGGTTATTGTGTAAAAAATAAACTTTTTTTAAAAAACCTACGAGAAAACCTGTCATTTGTCTATTTATTTGACCCTTAAAAACACTCAGGGACTAAAGCACTATTTTTAAAACACTATCTGCAGTCAGTTGAGAGGTGACAAGAGGTCACACCCACACCACTTCTCCCCTGTCATAACACAGGCCGAAAAATGAGATTGTTCCTTCAAACACGTGCACAGTGGGCATGCTCATGTGAGGGCATGGACCACGTGAAATTGGTGCTGATAACATTATTGTGTGTCAGTGATATCTGCACTGCCTGCTGGCTGCACATCTGTTTTGGGGCAGTTAGGGTGGGGTGGAGGGAGTAGAAATTGGGTGTCTGACACAGTAACTGCCTGTAATTGCAAGGTCATTGTGGCCCTTAACTTATACTACACAAGGTCATTGCGGGTTTTAGGAGGGGACATCAGCGACATCTCCAAATTTTCCTCTTAAAGGAGTGGTGCACTATGACTGTAGGCAGTAGGGAAATGTTGAAAAGTGCAAGAGATCCAGAGAGGGTATCCAGTCTGATGCAACATTGGGAGGCCCTGGTCCAGGGATATGGCAGAAGAAGGAAAGCACTCCAGGCAACATCTCTGCCGCCAGCAGGAGGAGGTTGCTAAGGAAGTCAAAGCGAGAAGCTTAGCTTCTAGGGCATGGTTGCAACTTGAAAGAAGTTTGGTGAACTCACCAGAGTTGTCAAGGTAAGAATCCTATCGTACAAATCAAGTATTCACTCATCAAACCTGCACCACCGCTGCTCACATTCCCCTCCCCTGCTTCCTTTCGCTCTGCTCCAATCACGGCACCACTTCAATACACCTCCTACTCACACACTGCATCCCCAATTCTCAGCTCTCCACAACTCACATCTTGCACACATCTGTACTATTTGACAATGACAGGCACATTCTCAAAACAGTTCACAAGGCTGCCACTAACACACTACCTTGATGCTTGCAGGAGGTCTCTCTCGCACACACACACACAATCACACACTCTAGCAAATGGCGACTAGAAAAGCCAGAGGTTGCCTGGACACACTCGCCTTACTCAAGAAGGATATGTGTCACATCATAAGCAGAAGGTGAGTCATGGCAGTGGTGTCATGACAAGTGGCATCGCTGGAGGCAATGACACGCAGGGTATCTCCACACCGTATCCTCTTTTACTCTTTTCACTTTATAAACGTTGCATGATGAACTGAAGCTACTTTTAGCAGCCACTCATCTCTTTCTGCTTTTCTTTCACACCAAAGGTAACCCATATCTTTCTCCTTCATTCCAGTTGCCGACTATATCAAGGCCCGTGCTAGTTCAGGAAGAGGAGCACAGCCTTCCGGCAGATGCAGCATCACTCAATATGATCACAGCAAGCATCATCTCAAATTAAGGCAACATATATACCTAAGTGGGTAAATTAGAGCAATGGTTCTTAACGTGGTGAATGGCCAGGCACAAATGTGCAGGAGCAATGACAAGGGGTAAGACACCATAGGTGGGAGGACGAGATCACATTCTAAACCTGCTGCAGAGGAATCAGACGCAAATTTCGAGGGACCAGCCGACTGAAGAAGGCTGGTGGGTATAAATGCTAGGTGTACTGGGAAGCCTGTGAATGAACTAGCGAAAAATGCCCGAGAGTCAAGAGGAGCCCAGCTCCAACTTGTGTCACGGATTCGTATAGAGTATCCAAACCAAACCATTCTGTCCAACATGAAGAAGTGGTCAGTGTACGAACACAATAATGGCACCCACCATCATGGGAGTCTCTTCTGACAGCTCACACTGCAGACATGGAAGCCCAGATGTCAGCCACCTTAACTCTGGAGGGCAGCACTGAAAGGGACTTCCAAAGTGCCACATCACTCTTGCACTCTGTTCTCATGCTTAGCCACAGGATTTCTGACACACAGCCCAGGAGAGTCACACTGGCTCTATTGGAGAGGCATCTTCTGTCTTCTCAGGACAGCAGCGCACCCATGTCCCTGCCACCCACTCTGCCAGTCCCAGTCAGTACCATACAGCCAGTTGGATCAGACTTTCCGATCTACAGTTTGTAGCTGAACCGACTGATCATCCACTTGTATCAAACAATTAAATGTTCTTTCATGAATTCTCTTACTTTTAAAATATCTACTGCCTGCCAGCTTTTAGGATTGTGTGAGAAACGTGAGAGCAGCCTGAAATGAGTTCCCAGAACATGCAGGCCCAAAGTAAAGACCTGTCTAAACAAATTCAGCTTTAATCATCACAAAGATGGTTGCTGTGGGAAAAAGGAAAATTTCACTTGTAACCACTGAGGAACCCCATCTGAGGGTGAGGTTAAGGTGTACTACTGTGCAGAGCAATTGTCACATTTGGCCTGTTCTGAAGTTCATTTTGATAATGGGTGAAAAGCGTAGAAAAAATGGTCCACTGCCCAGCAATGGACATTGCTCACCTTGAAAACCACAAATATAAAAAAATATAGAATACTGCAATTTATTTGTAGCATTGAAGAGACAACCATTAACTTGCATTCAAACCAAAGCATCAAAACTCCGAACATTATTTTAAAGAAAGGACTGCATTTTTTTTTAAAAAGATAATTTTCATTTTAGTAAAGATTAATACAATCCTTGCACTGTGCCTTTGCCATCAGTTCTATGCCACCTATTCTGGTACCAAAGTCACTTTTTTAATGTTTCAAGTATTAGCAACATGGATTTTTGATTGTGTCTTTTACATGGAAAACTTCCCAGGCGCTTCAGATGAGAAGCAGACCATCAAGCAGTAGAGAAAATGCCAGAAGGGATGACCGAAAACAAGGTCAAAAACATAAATTTTGAGGAGGCTATTAAAAGACAAGAGAAGAGGCAAGCCAGAGCAGTTTAAGGAGTGAATTTCAGAGAGTAGATATTGGTGACACAGAGAAAAGTGGACTGAAGGTTGGATTGTGGGAGAAAAGCACACTTGCATGGGTCTCATAGGATTGTGAAATACACCACCTACCCCAAAAGCTATGTGAATATACACCAGAAAAATATGTTCTATGTCTGCAATACTGTGATAACAGTAGTTATACTCCACCAGTGCTAAGAGTTTAGTTTTGGTGGTGGAATGAACATTCTTCACAGTCATTTTTGTTACAGCTATGTCAAGAAAATAAATATGCTAAGATATTTTCATCCTGTTCAACCTAGGAACTAAGGAACATAGGAATTTCTGGACAAAGTAAAGACCAAGGTTGATCTACTTCATCTTCTACTATTCTGGTAGCTGCATGCTACAACAATAATGCTGTTGAGTACTAATTATGGCAAATGGTCTCTATTAATTAGTCTACAACAAGGTCAAGACATGGGGCAGGAACACACACTAATGGTTAAAGCTGAGAATCATAGGTTCAAAGTCACCCATTTCTCTCAAACATTCTACACTTAGCACAGGTCATGTCTCAGATTGCTAATATATTGTATTCCAAAAGATTATTTTCCAAAAGAAATCTATCTAATTTGGATTTCAGTGGATTTTCCAAAAGAAATCTATCTAATTTGGATTTGAATAGATTTTCCAAAAGAAATCTATCTAATTAGGATTTGAATGGATTAACAATTCCTACTTTGACTGCCTCCCTAGGGAGCCTGTTCCACAGATCCACCACTTGGGAAGTAAACAAATAAATTGTTTACTAACATATGGGCAACAAGACCCAAGAAAGGACTCTCTGGTCGATCCAGCCTATCCCACACAACTGTGATACCATCACAATATATACAGTTTCCATTCCACCCAAAACCACAAGACCCTGGAAGAGGCTAAAAACTAGATAAAAACCCAGGCTAATTTAGGGACACAAATCTGGGAAATTTCTTTCCAACCTTCCAAGGCAATTGAAATTAGTCCAGGAGATCTAGCCCTGATAATTCTATGTAGCACCTACTTTGAATTGATCTCTACCTAGCCAGAAACAGGGACAACTCTCACTGGAAGGAATTCAACTAATTGGTATCCACCTACGAACCGGCAGCCTGTTCCACAGGTCCATAATTTTCTGGTGAAAGAACTACTTCCTGACATCTAACCAAGATCTGACCTTGTTTCACTTAAAATTGTGACCCCCTGTTCCCCCTGCCCGAATTAATTGGAACAAATTTTCAATGCAAACACAACCTATTCCCTTCATCGTCTTATACACCTCGACCAGATCACCACTAAGTCTATGCTTCTATAGTCACAGGAATGGGAGTAAGCCATTCAGCCCCTCAAGCCTGCCAGCTAATTGATGAGATTATGGCTGATCTGTATCCTAACTCCATCTATCTGCCGTGGCTCCATATCCCTTAATGCTAATCGTTCCTACATTACAACAGTGACTACACTTCAAAAGTACTTCATTGGCTATAAGGTACTTTAAGATGTCCAGTGATTGCGAAAAGCGCTATATAAATGCAAGTCTTTCTTTTTTTGGAGCAAGAAATCGATCAATCTCAGATATAAAATTAATTGAACTACCATTTATTACTTTTTGTGGGAAAGAGTTTCACGGTTGTACCACCCTTTGCATGAAGTGCTTCATGACTTCTCCCCTGAATGTCCTGGCTCTGATTTTAAGGTCATATCCCCATGTCCTAGACTCTCCCACCAGCAGAAAATGTTATTTACCCTATCAATTCTTTTCAAAATCTTAAAAACCTGAATCAAATCACCAAAATCTATCCAAGTCATTGTTGGAATTTCACTTGCTCAAGCATTTATGCCTTTTGGAGGACAGAGTTCCAGGCTTACACTGCCCTGTGTGTGAACAAATGTTTCCCGACTTCACTCTTGAATGGCTTAGTTCTAATTTTACAATTATGCCCCATTGTTCTGGATCTACCCTATTCAGTCTCTTGTAAACACAACATTACTCCATCAGATCAATACTCAACCCGATAAACTCAAGGGAATACAAGCCAAGTTTATGCAACTTGTTCTCAATTAACCCTTTAAGGTGCTGAGGAATCAGGATCATGGGGGCATAGTCTCAGGATAAGGGGATGATCATTTAGGATTGGGATGGAGAATTTTCTGCACTCAAAGGGTTGTGAATCTTTGGAATTCCCTAACCAGAGGGTTGTGGAAGCTCCATCATTGAAAATATTTAAAGCTGAGATTTGATTTTTAACGAAAAAGCATATAATTATGCAAAAATGAGTGGCAGGTCAGATGATTGGTCAGAATATAAAGAACGGCAGAGAATGACTAAAAGGTTAATCAGGAGAAATAAATTAGAATATGACAGGAAATGTAAAAACGGATAGCAAGAGTTTCTACAGATATTTAAAAAGGAAAAAAGAAAGTAAAATGAGTGTTAGTCCTCTAGAGAGTGAGAATGGGGAGTTAATCGCAGATATTAACAGATGAAATGAATAAAAATTTTGCTTCTATCTTCACTATAGAGGATACAAAAAACATTGGTAGGAATGTAGGATTAGTATAAATGGGTGGTTGATGTTCGGCACAGACTCGGTGGGCCGAAGGGCCTGTTTCAGTGCTGTATCTCTAATCTAATCTAATAACTGTAAAGCAGGAGGTGGAAGGAAGAGAGGAACTTGGTGAAATTCCAATGACCAGGGAAGTGGTACTGAGCAAACTGATGGAGCGCTGGGCTGACAAGTCTCCGGGTCCTGAAGAACTTTATCCTAGGGTCCTAAAAGAGGTGGCCAATGAGGTAGTATTTGCATTGGTGTTAATATTTCAAAATTCGCTGGATTCTGGAAACATTCCATCAGACTGGAAAGTAGCAAATATAACCCCTTTATTCCAAGAAGGGTGGGAGGCAGAAAACAAGTAACTATAGACCAGTTAGTTTGATGTCTATCATGGGGAAGGTGTAAGAATCGATCATTAAGGTGGTTATAGCTGCTGGATTTGTGAAAGGGAAATCATATTTACCCAATTTATTGGAGTTCTTTGAAGGAGTAACATGCACTGTGGATAAAGGGAAGCCCGTTGACGTACTGTTCTTGGATTTCCAGAAGGCATCTGACAAGGTGCCACATAAAAGGTTATTGCGCAAAGTAGGAGCTCATGGTGAAGAGGGTAACATACTAACATGGCTGGCAGAAAACAGAGTATGCATAAATGGGTCCTTTTCTGAGTGGCAGGATGTGACAAGTGGAGTCCCGCAGGGGTCTGTGCTGGGGCCTCAACTTTTTACAATTTATATCAATGACTTAGATGAGGGGAGTGGTGGCATGGTAGCTAAATTTTAGATGACACAAAGATAGGTAGGAAAGTATGTTGTGAAGAGGACTTAAGGAGGTTGCAGACCGATATAGATAGGTTGAGTGAGTGGGCAAAAATCTGGCAGATGAAGTATTATGTTGGAAAATGTGACGTTGTTAACTTTGGCGGGAAGAATAAAAAAAGCAGAGTTTTACTTAAACGGAGAACGACTGCAGAATTCCAGGGTTCGGAGGGATCTAGGTATTCTAATGCATGAGTAATAAAGAGTTAGTATGCAGGCACAGCAAGTAATAAAGGCGGCAAATGGAATGCTTTCCTTTATTACAAAAGGAATTGAAAATAAAAGTAAGGATGTTATGCTTCAGTTACACAGGGCACTGGTGAGACCACATCTCAAATACTGTGTGCAGTTTTGGTCTCCTTATTTCAGGAAGGATGTAAATGCATTGGAGGTGGTTTTCTAGATTGATTCCTGGAATGAGCGGGCTGTTTTATGAGGAAAGGTTGGGCAGACTGGACTTGTTTTCACTGGAGTTTAGAAGTGGAAGGGAGACTTGATTGAAGAATACAAGATCCTGAACAGTCTTGACAAGGTGGATGTGGACAGGATGTTTCCTCTTGTGGGTGGGTCCAGAACTAGGGGGCACTGTTTTAAAATTAGGGGTTGCCCTTTTCGGAGAGAGATGAGGAGAAATATTTTCTTTCAGAGGGTTGTGCGACTTTGGAACTCTCTGCCTCAGAAGGTGGTGGAGGCGGGGTCATTGAATATTTTTAAGGCGGAGGTAGACAGATTTATTTTTTATTTTTATTTATTTTATTATTTAGAGATACAGCACTGAAACAGGCCCTTCAGCCCACCGAGTCTATGCTGACCAACAGCCACCCATTTATACTAATCCTACATTAACCCCATATTCACCCCATATAACCCACAATTCCCCTACCACCTACGTACACTAGGGGCAATTTACAATGGCCAATTTACCTATCACCTGCAAGTCTTTGGCTGTGGGAGGAAACCGGAGCACCCGGCGAAAACCCACGCAGTCACAGGGAGAACTTGCAAACTCCGCACAGGCAGTACCCAGAATTGAACCCGGGTCGCTGGAGCTGTGAGGCTGCGGTGCTAACCACTGTGCCACTGTTCTGCCACCACTGCGCCAATGTTCTGCGAGTCTTGTTAGGCAAGGGAATCAAAGGTTAGCGGGGGTAGATGGGAGCGTGGAATTCGAAACATAAACAGATCAGCCATGATCTTACTGAATGGCAGAGTAGGCTCGAGCGGCAAAATGGCCTACTTCTGCTCCTAATTCATATGGTCACTCAGGGAATCAAGGGATATGGAGAGTGGGCAGGAAAATGGAGTTGAGACAGATGATCAGCAATGATCATATTGAATGATGGAGCAGGCTCGAGCAGCAGTATGGTCTATTTCTTATGCCCTTACGTAAAGCTCCAGTATCCCTTCCAAGACCACTACATCCTTACTGAGGTGTGGTGCCAAGCAGGCTCTGTACAACTGAACCATTGCTTCCTCAGTTTTGCATTCCAAACCCCGTAAGAGAGACACCAGCGTTCCATTAATCTTGTTGATTATGTACGTACTTGTGCATTAGCATTTAGTGATTTGTGCACATATACACTGAAATCCCTCTGGTCCTTTACAGCTCCTGTTAAGAAAATATTGCAATATGCATTTCACAGATCTTCCACTCAGCAGAGTTTTTGCTGCACCTGAGGGAAGTCCTGTGCTTCAACAGCAGTGGGGAATAATCCCGAGCTTTGGTAGCATTAAGAAATGCTCCTGTAATTTGGCAGAGTGGGCCTAGAGCTCTACAGTTTGATAATCTGAGGCCTCTGCCCATGTTACCTAGCCATTGGACCATTAGCTGCATTTTCAAAATGCTAAGCTGCTGCAAATGGCTCCTACTGGATCATCTTTGTGGCTTTGTTTTGTATTTTTCAAAATTAATGCTGTGGGAGCTAGAGGCTGTAAACCAACATTGCAGAAGTCAACTGTGGCTAAACTTGCAAACATTAGGAAACGAAGGTGATACATAGGGTTCCTCTGGCAAAAGATTTCAGTTGTGATGTTGCATAGAAAGGGCTGAAGGAGAAATGGCAGTAAGCAGAAATTCACATGGGTAATCAGATATTAAGTAGCATTTGCTCTCCCAGCCAAAAGTCTCCTCCATGCATTCCCCATCCCCATACCATCAGATCCCATCAAATACTCCCCTACCTCACACCAGTTTGACTGCTCTCCTCTCAATGTTACCTTTTAAGGACAACAGTATTATACCATGTAATGAACAATATATTATTCTGCCAGTGATAAGTAAACAGAGCTTCAGGCCAGAGTTTAATTTCTGTTCGGTGAGGAAACTACCAACCAGAAAATGCCTGTAAATATCTGGCTGCAGGTCAACGCAGCCATCATCAAATGATTGCGGCACAGTGGCGCAGTGGTTAGCACCGCAGCCTCACAGCTCCAGCGACCCGGGTTCAATTCTGGGTACTGCCTCTGTGGAGTTTGCAAGTTCTCCGTGTCTGCGTGGGTTTTCTCCGGGTGCTCCGGTTTCCTCTCACAGCCAAAAGACTTGCAGGTTGATAGGTAAATTGGCCATTATAAATTGTCCCTAGTATAGGTAGGTGGTAGGGAAATATAGGGACAGGTGGGGATGTGGTAGGAATATGGGATTAGTGTAGGATTAGAATAAATGGGTGGTTGATGGTCGGCACAGACTCGGTGGGCCGAAGGGCCTGTTTCAGTGCTGTATCTCTAAACTAAACTAATCATGACCCAAACACACCTTTGAGGGGATTTTTTTTTAAATTATGAAATAAAAAGCCAGTTGCAACTGCTCTATGACGACATTCTTGATTAGTTATATGGTTGCCAGCAGTAGCAGTTACAACAAACCAAAGGAGACATTTTTCTATCACGTTTCCCCAAGAACATTCACAATGCACAAAACCAATGAACAGTTACAATAGAAATAGTTACATGCTCAATAATGATTGAATAAAATAGAATCCCACCAAATACCCATCTCTACACTTGGCTTGCCTTTACCAGCACAATCCAGAGTTCTCGTAACCAAATGTTAATTAGATTGGTCATATGATTAGCTACAAAGAGTGAGATTACAGGAAAGTGAATATGGAATGGTCATTATTGGCCAATGAGATTGCTCAAAGGGGGCATGCCTTTTTTGAATAACATGTAGATGAATACAAGAGGAACCATGGGACGAGTGAGACATATCCCACAGATTCTTTTTATGTATCTGTTGCACATTAAGCATATGTTAAATAATATGTTCAGATCAGTATTCATTTGAATTTGAAATACTGATACGCAGATTACACTGTGGTTCCAGTGGTTTCACTGTGAACCATATTTTCTTATCTGTTCTCCATGATTGCATTATCTCCTGGAAGTACAAGAAATATCATGGGAATGACTATATCACACATACATATACTTGTCAGCCTGCCTGACAAGTTTGCCTAGTCACAGGAAGTTAATGAAAGAAATTACAGCATGTGCACAAAGATGCGAATAAAAGGAAATTCTAATAGATTCAAACCCCAAATTATTTCCATATTACACTAAAACCATATATATTCTTTTAAGCTACAGTTGCAAGACTGCTACCTGGTGTGTTGCTGCTCACAGTCGCTGCAGTACTGGCAATAGCAGGGGTAACAGAGGGTGGAGGAATCCCTGCTGCCAGGTCCAGAAGTGGCTGTATGATTTCACTTTTGAAAACTCCATTCTTCTGCCACAAGTTCAGTACCCGCACTACTTTGCTCTGTAAAACACATATAGATCAGCCATTAAACTGTGCTAATAACCATGAGCAGTTTAGATACTTCACACACTGAAATATTCGCAAAATTCCTCAAAAAATGAATTGAAACCTTGAAGAAACCTGGTCATCTGTCTGTCATAAGCTTCAGTGAAAATTGCTTACCTGTAGTAGGAATGTTCTTCCCAAGGTTTAACCTTCCCACATTGAAGAGTCTCTCTAAGCTGTCAGATCAAGGAAGTAATGTTTTGCAAGAGCAAACAAACCGCTCGAGACAGATGCTGCATCAACTCAAGATTAAGCGTCTGCACATTGGCTCAGAAATACAATACAGTAGCCAGACTGCTCGAAACCAAATATGCATTCCAGAAGACAAATGGTGTTCACCTAACTTGATTGTTAACTCACAAAAAAAATCAGAGCGGGTTGGAGGGTAATGCAGTTGATGTGGTTTACATTGACTTCCAAAAGATGTTTGATAAAGTGCATTCTAGCAAAGCTGAAGCCAATGAAATAAAAGTAACAGAGGCAGCAGGGGTACAAAGTTGACTGAGTGCCAAGAAACAGACAGTAATGGTGAATGGTTGTTTTTTAGACTGGAGAAAGGTATACAATAGGGTTCTCCAAGTGTCAGTACAAGGACCACTGCTTTTCTTGATTTTATTTTACACATTCATGGAAGTTGAGTGCCGTCGGCAAGGCCACCATTTATTGCCCATCCCTAATTGGGAAGATGATGAGCTGCCTTCCTGAACTGCAGTCGGCCATGTGATGTCGGCACACCCACAGTAATGTTAGGGAGGGAGTTGCAGGATTTTGCCCCAGTGACTAAAGGAGCAGTGACATAGTTCCAAGTCAGGATGATGTGCAAGTGGGAGCGGAACTTGCAGGTGCTGCTCTTCCCATTTGTCTGCTGTCCTTGTTCTTCTAAGTGGTAGAGGTCATGGGTTGGGAAGGTGCTGTCGAAGGAGCTTTGGCGAGTTGCTGCAGTGCATCTTGTAGATGGTACACACTGCTGCAACTGTGCGTCAGTGGTGGAAGGAGTGAATGTTCAAGGTAGCAGATGGGGTGCTAATCAAACGGGCTGCTTCATCCGGGATGGTGTCGAGCTTCTCGAGTGTTGTTGGAGCTGCACTCATCCAGGCAAGTGGAGAGTACTGCATCACATTTTTGGTTGTTTTCCTTAGAAGAAAAGGTTGAGAGGATATTTGATAGAGGTGCTCAGAATCATGAGGGTCTGACAGAGTAGATAGAAACTATTCCCATTGGTGGAAGATTCGAGAACCTGAGGATGCCGATTTAAGGTGATCAGCAAAAGAACCAATGGTGACATGAGGAAAAACTTTTTTTTTTTTAAAAACATCGCAAGTGGTTAGGATCTAGAATGCAATGCCTGAGAATGTGGTGGAGGCAGATTCAATCGTAGCTTTCAAAGGGGAATTGAATAAGCAACTGAAGGAAAAAATTTGTAGGGCTATGGGGAATGAACAGGGGAGTGGGACCAGCTGACTTGTTCTTGCAGAGAGCTGACACAGTCACGATGGATTGAATGGCATCTTTCCGTGCTGTATCATTCTATGATTCTATATGGTCAGGACCATATTTAGTGTCCTGGCCATTCTCAGTCGGCAACTCAATCTCAAAACGGCCAGGAGGACAGTAACTTTAAAATGTCATGTTGCAGCAGCAGGGAGTTGCATGCCCTTACTTTACATCACAAGCTCCAATATATGAAGGAGTGAGATGCAGGAGAGCTGGGCAGTGGCCTTTTTCCGTAGCTCTTCAAATTTTCTCTCTTCAGATAATTGCTCAATTCTTTTGAAAGTCACCACTTAATCTGCCTGCACCACACTCTCAGGCAGTGCATTCCAGATCTTAACAACTCGCTGCATTAAAAAGTTTTTCATGTCGCCATTACTTCTTTTGCCACTCATCTTAAATCAGTTCCCACTAGTTCTTGATCCTTCCACCATCAGGAACAAGTTTCTCCCTATCTACTCTGTCCAGACCTCTCATGATTTTGAACACCTCTATCAAATCTCTTCTTAATCTCTAAAGAGAGCAACCCTAGATTCTCCAATCTATCCACATAACTGAAGGTCCTCATTCCTGGAACCATTCTCGTGAATCTTTTCTGCACCCTCTCTAATGCCTTCACATCCTTCCGAAAGCACAAACTGAACACAATACTCCAATTGAGTCCAAACCAGTATTTCATACAGGTTTACCATAACTTCCTTGCTTTTGTACTTTATGCCTTTATTTATAAAGCCCAGGATCCCGTATGCTTTATAAACCGCTTTCTCAACCTGCCCTGCCACCTTCAATGATGTATGCACATATACCCCGAGATCCCTCTGCCCCTGCACACCCTTTAGAAGTGTACACTTTATTTTATAGTGCCTCTCCTCATTCTTCTTACCAAAGTGGATCACTTCACACTTCTCTACACTAAATTTCATTTACCACTCGTCTGCCCATTCCACCAGCCTGTCTCTGTCTTCTTGAAGTTTACCACTATCCTCCTCACAGTTCACAATACTTCCAAGTTTTGTGTCATCCATAAATGTTGAAATTGTGTCCTATATGCACAAGTCCAGGTCATTAATATACATCAGGAAAAGCAGGGGTCTTAACAATGACCCCTGGGGAACCCCACTGTACACCTTCCTCTAGTCTGAAAAACCACCATTCACCACGATACTGTTTCTTGCCACTCAGCCAATTTCGTATCCATGCTGCTATTGTCTCTTTCATTCCATGGGTTTCAACTATGCTGACAAGTCTATTATGTGGCACTTTATCAAATGCCTTTTGGAAGTCCATGTACACATCAACGCTCTGTTACCTCATCACAAAACTCAAATGAGTTAAACACAATTTTCCCTTAACAAATCTGGGCTGGCTTTAATTAATCCACATTTGTCTCCACCACAGAGGTTAAACTGACTGGCCTGTAGTTGCGGGCTTATCCTTACACCCTTTCTTGAACAAGGGTGCAACATTTGTAATTCTCCAGTCTTTTGGCACCATCCCTGTATCTAAGGAGGTTTGGAAGATTATGGCCAGTGTCTCCACAATATGTACCTTTTCTTTCATCAATATCATTGGATGCATCTCATTCGGACCTGGTGACATCAACTTTAAGTACAGCCAACCTATCTAATATCTGCTCTTTATCAATTTTTAACACATGCAGTGTCTCAACTACCTCCTTTTGCACTATGATTTGTGCAGCATCTTCATCCTTAGGAAAGACAGATGCAAAGTACTCATTTAGTACCTCAGCCATGCCCACTGCCCCCATATGTAAATCCCCTTTTAGGTCCCCAAGAGGCCCCACTCCTCCTTTTACCACTATTTTACTATTTATATTCCTGTGGAAGACTTTTGGATTCCCTTTTATGTTAGCTGCCAGTCTCTTCTCATACTCTCTCTTTTCCACTCTTATTTCCTTTTTCACTCCCCCTCTGAACTTTCTGTATTCAGCTTCATTCTCACTTATATTATCCACCTGACATCTGTCATATGCACCCTTTTTCTGCTTCATCTTACTCACTCTCTCTCTTTCGTCATCCAGGGAGCTCTGAATTTGTTTCCTCTACCTTTCCCCCTCGTGGGAATGTACCTCGACTGTACCCGAACTATCTCCTTTTTAAAAGGCAGCTATTGTTCCATTACAGGCCTGCCAGCCAATCTTTGATTCCAATTTACTTGGGACAGATCCGTTTTCACTCAATGAAGTTGGCCCTCCTTTAATTAATTACTTTTACCCTGGATTGCTCCTTGCCCTTTTCCCTCGCCAACCTAAACCTTATGATCACAGCCCCTTTCAGTGCTCCCCTACTAAGACTTGATTCACTTGACCCACCTCATTCTTGAGAACCAGATCCAGCAATGCCTCCTTCCTTGTTGGACTGGAAACATACTGATGTAGAAAATTCTCCTGAACACACTCTGGAAACTCTTGCCCCTCTCTGCCCTTTGCACTATTACTATCCCAGTCTGTATTAGGATAACTTACAATCCCCCATTATAACGGTTCCATAATTCTTGCACCTCCAATTTCCTTGCAAATCGGCTCCTCTATTATCTTTCCCACTAGCTGGCGGCCTATAGAATACACCCAGCAATGTAATGATTCCTCTATTGTTTCTTAGCTCTAACCACACTGATTCTTGTTGACCCCTTTAGGACATTCTCTCTTCAGCACTGTAAAATTATCCTTAATCAATCCTGCACCCCTGCTCCTTTCTTTCCTGAACACTTTGAATCCAGGAATATTTAGCACCCAGTCCTGTCCGTTTTTGAGAAAGGTCTCTATTATCGCCATGACATATTTCCATATGGCTGTGTCTGCAGCTCACCAACCTTATTTCCCACACTCCGCGCAACCACCTGCATTCGCAGTAAACCTAATTTAGATCTTATTTCATTCCCTTACTCTGACCCCAACTAATACCTTACTATTTCCTACTCTAGTGCTAGCTGTCTCTCTCAATTCTTTGTGCAACTTGCTTTTCCTCTCTTACATTATCTCCTGGCTCCCACATCCCTGCCAAGTTAATTTAAACCCTCCCCAATAGCACTAGCAAATAGACCCACAAGGACATTGGTCCCAGTTCTGTTAAGATGCAAAGCATCTGGCTCGCACAGGTTCCATCTCCCCTAGAAAAGTCCCAATGTCCCAAGAACCTAAAGTTCTCCCTCCTGCCACGCATTCATCTGTTCTATCCTCCTATTTTTATACTCACTAGCACGTGGCACTGGGAGTAATCTGGAGATTACTACCTTTGAGGTACTGCTGGCTAGTTTCTTCCCTAGCTCCCAAAACTCTGCCTGCAGGACCTCATCTCTCTTTCTCCCTATGTCATTGATACCAATATGGACCGCTGGTTGTTCACCATTCCCCCTTAAGAGTGCTCTGTATTCCCTCAGTGACATCCTGGGAGGCAATATTCTACTGTAGGACTGGAAAAACTAATTGGAGCTAGCATGGCACATACAGGACTCATCTTTAAATCGAATCAATGCAGATTTCAAGCAGTTGGCAGGTACCCCTAAGCACAATGAAGACCTATATATTTTTGTACAAATGGGATTTAATATTCCGCTGCAGAGATAAGGTGTTGGACCTCCAACCCAGAAATTGGTAAACACTGCATCTGTTATATGCTTAAAAATGAGCAAAATGCATACAAATTTTTACTCCAATGTACCCAAACAGCTTCGGCTGAATGTGGCTGACATCATGTGCTAGGCTGCTGGATCAGGCCCACCATGTCAATGGAGTTTGATAACCAGTTTCTAAACTCTAACATACCCCTTCTCCACCCCAGGATTTACCTTCAGGCCTGTCTATTGAACCTAGATCCCCAGAAGGGAAGTAATGCAGGCATTGCACACATTGAAGGTGGTGCTTGGCATGGGTAGGAGGGAATGCAGAAGTCAGGAACACTAGTCTAAAGATTCTTTTTTCAATACTTAAAGGTGCCTACTGGAAGCCAGAGTTCTCCACTCTTGCTCAATTTGTTTGAGAAAATGGTAAGTGACTAGATTTTATAACTTGCAATTGGAATTTAAAAGTGTACAAATTAGCTTGATCAGAGCAGACTCGAATTATATTTAATTAAATGGTCCGTTTACTTCATACATTTTTGCTTGTACCCCTCACTTGTGGTTTTAGCTCAGGTACTTTTGTGATTCAACAGAATGGCTGAAATCAAGGAAGGGGGAGGGAGAAGAATAAAATGTACATTAGATTTGTTCCAAAAGATGAAATTATTTGGGAGCCTCAAGTCTTTGTGCAGGGAACATATTACAAAATTCTGAGCCGAAGCCACCTACGGCTAGGGGTTCAGACTGCAGCTACTAGCATTGGCTTTAGACTGCAACTAATTTGCCATGATTGCACTATAAATAGCTTTTAAAACTGGGGACTTCTTTTATGGGAACAGAAGGTTCAAGGGGAAATCCAATAGAAATTTCGAAATTTTAAGAGGCTTTGAGGTGGAACAGTGAAAGATTTGTTTCAACTGCTGTCAAATCAGTAACAATGGAGACATAGACTGAGAATTACCACAAGAAGAATGTGGAGAAAAATTAGAAGAATTTTTTTTTTCCACAGAGGATTATTAGAACATGGAATGCTTCACCACAATGAGCTAACGAGGCCATTTAAAATGGAACTGGAAAGGTATTTGAAAAGAAACCATATGAAAGGACAGACGAGCGAGTAAGTAACTGGGATTAGGGTAGATAGGCAGCTTCTGTGCAGAGAGGCACAGAGGTAACATTTTAGGTCAATGACCTTTCATCAGATCTCAATGGAATCGATGAACAGTCATCCGCCTAAAACATCAACTTCACCGATACTGCCTGACCTGCGGAGTGTTTCCAGAATTTCCTGGTTTTATTTCAGATTTCCAACATCTGCAGTATTTTGCTTTAGTTTTAGAGTAGAATATAGCGGAAGCTTGAGAGAAAGTTATTTGTATCTTAATTAGTAGTTATGTTTCCTCTTCCCAACAGCCACCATTCCAAATAATACTAAAGGTGCTTCTAGGAAACTGATTATATTTAGAATTTATCTAATGGTTTCATGGATAAATGCACCACCAGGTACAGTAATAAATTGCAGATTAGGAACAGCCAAGGTTTGATGACAAAAAAGTACAAAGATTTTCAGATTTATCCCATATATAGAAAAAACTGCTTTCATGAAATACCTAAAGTAATTGAGTACACATTTACACTATTTAAGGAATTATCATCTTGGCAGCACGTTGCATCAAGTTATGAAGTGTTAGGATGTGGGTTCATGTTGTGCTCCCCAATCTTGCCAATCACAACTGCACAGTTGTGTGGTACCAGCAACTGACAGTTAAAAGCTTTCCCACAGTAAGGAGAATCGGAGTACCATCCCAGACTCTCTTGCACATTTTATCAACAGTTCAGAGTGGCACTGGCAGAGGTCTAGCAGCAACTTGCTCACTTTCCTTCAAAAATGCAGATGGTACACAGCATAGCAGCATGAAAGAAAAGAAACTACTGTGCCCTTACTAAAATTGTATAAAATGTATATAAGCTTATGCCATTTTTTTGGCGGTGGGCCAAGGTGGCAGAGGGGTAAATCAGCACTCTAGCCCAGCCCGTGAAGCACTGCTGTACTGAGAACCATTTTTCTTGAATTACAAAGGATAAACATTAGTCTCTACCCCATGTAAATAGATGTTATATTTTAACTAAGTTACTATGTATGCAATGATTCAAATTGTATTAATTTTAGGCCACATTACATACCATGATTTATTGAAAGTTGTTCTGTTTTATGCATTTTTCAGATTTCTCTTCAGCCGTATAAAAATACGCATGAGTAAACACCAACGTGCACTGTTATACTTTATACATTTTGCGGCAAAACAGTCTATTTTCTCCACTCTTCTACTTCTGATTGTTTTAAAAAATAGAAATACTATACAGTTGTTTTCTGCCATCCTTCCCACCTTTAGTGTAATTTGCCTACAGACATCAGCACCTTTATCAGTACCATGCTCTGATTATCTGGTCCGAGGTCCAGAATTTGTCACTTTTAGTTTCCCACTTTTTGAAATTCACCTTTCTCCAAGTTGCTGATTGCTGTAATCAGGAACCCAGTTGAAAATTAGTAAAACTCAAATTATGCTCAGCAAATTGAAAGATTAACAAAAACTTAAGATTCAAATTCTAAATTATCTAGGCTACAGCTACTGGGCTGTATTTGATAAATAAATGGATCAGCTTGTATGGTTCAATTAAAAAAAAATACCAGAATTCGCTAAGTTCAGATGGTAATAATAATATGCCCTCTAAAAAATCTAATTATTTTATTACAGTGTATTAAATCAGTATATATTAAACAGACTGGAAGGAAACCACATACCTTGTCATCAGCAGGACATTTGTACAAGTTTTGGAAAGTTGTATTGATGTTCTTGCAAAATCTGGGAGCAAATACATCCTTTTCTGGACCAAACTGATGACGAGACTGACGCACAATTGAGTCGATAACATACAGCCCTGGGACTTTGTATTCTGGTTTACACTGTGAATATACATTTAAATACAAATGAAGCACTTTAAGATGATGCCCAATTTACTTAGGAATTTTATAGTTACCGGCAATGCCGATGTGCATAATACAAAAGTGTCAGGAGTGGCATGATGTGGATTTAAGTCCACAGCTCCCTAGATGTCACCCATGTTAGCTGCTAGCTTAGGTCCAATACTTTCCAAAAAGGAGCAAAAATCAGAAAGCAAATCACAGTATAGATTCCCACAAGCAGTTGAAAAGTAAGAGACCCTTCAGATCAAATCACCTGTCCTCTTGGCTGGAGATTTTAAAACGAAGAGAAAAAATCCAATTGAGGGAGATGGTGGTGTAGTAGTAATGCCAATGGACCAGTAATCCTGGGGACACAGGTTCAAGTCCCACTGTGACAGCAGGTAGAAAAAATCAAAAGACTGTTCAAAAATACTAACACTTCAACAGCAAATGAATAGAACAAAGTAGATTAAATTGGAAAAGCTTATTTTAAAAAACTGTCTTTCAAGCCACTGAAGGCCAGCAATAATACAGTGCTGCTGCTGATCACATCATCTTTTTGTTCTTATATATAAGGATTTTTTTCCTGCATCATGATGATACCATATCAGTGATTTGGTGTCATTCCAGAGCAACAAAATTCTATTTTTAGCATCTACAATGTTTCTGCAGTAACTGTTCAAAAATGTTATGCGCCTGTCTCAAAACATTAATGCATAGTGATTAGAGATTTTGTTGAAAGAACTACCACTGCCTAACACTTGGATTTGCAGACCAGTCATAGTCAAGTAAACCACAGGTTGCAGCATAACAGAAATGGGTAGATAGGTTACGAATATGGACAAAAATAATTTTAAGTTCTGGTCATCCAAACAGAGGAAACAACAGATTTTGGCAAATTTTGCCATGCTTGTAAAGTATATACTAGAACATTTGTTAAGTTTGACTGCAATGGGACATTACAATTTTAAATTCATGTTATTCTAAATATAACTAAATTGACTGTGGCATTGCTCTTGTGATAGTCCAGAGCTCATCACTATATCTGTGTGTTTCTGAATATATACGCTGTACACATTTTCAGTTTTGGTGCTCAGCACCTATTAATTTTTTCTTCCTTGCTAGTTCTTTTTCCCCTTTTTTAACTCACTATCCCTTTGTGTCTCAGTCCTTAACATTCATGTTTGCATTTGTTTCTTACATTTACATTTTATAAAACAATAATTGATTGAGCCCAATTTTAAACTGGAGAAGAAACTTCTCAAAGAATTAAGTGAAATGAAAAAGTCTCATCACAAAACAGCTTAAACTAAGATTAAAAGGGCAAAATAGAGGCGTTGTAGACCAAAGTCATCAAGATTCGGCAAAGATTAGATGCCACGGCTGCACATCTATGTTCACAGAAAAGTAAAATTACAGGAAAATAAACGAAGTTGCAAGCTTGATGAAAATGAGCTTCAGGCCTCTAAGACACAGGAAGGCCCCAGGAAACAAACACCAATATAAGAATATGAAACTGCATACTGATCCAATAATTTTAGGGAAAACTGCTACACTTTTAGGTTTGCTACAAAAGAAAGACTTGCACTTACATAGCACCCTGCACAACTCAGGACACCCGAAGCACTCTACAGCCAATGAAGTACTTTTGAAGTGTAGTCACTGTTGTACAATTGGAAACGTGGCAACTAATTTGCGTACAGCAAGATCTCACAAATAGGAATGCAATAATGACTGAATAATCTGTTTTATTGATGCTGGTTGAGGGATTATCCAAGAGCACTGGGGAGAATTAATCATCTTCAAAATAGTATTGCAATTCTTTTATACGTATAAAACGTTATTTATAGGGCTATATTTATTAAGCCAGACAGAGTAACAAGCAATAATATGAAAGCAAAATACTGCGGATGCTGGAAATCTGAAATAAAAATAAGAAATGCTGGAAATACTCAGGTCTGGCAGCATCTGTGGAGAGAGAAGCAGAGTTAACATTTCAGGTCAGTGACCCTTCTTCAGAACTGGCAAATATTAGAAATGTGAAAGGTTATAAGCAAGTAAAGCAGGGGTGGGGCAAGAGATAACAAAAAGAGGTGTAGATAGGACAAGGTCACAGAATAGCTGACCAGAAGGTCATGGAGAAAAGGCAATCAATATGTTAATGGTGTGTTGAAAGACAAAGCATTAGCACAGATAGGGTGTTAACGGACTGAAAATTGAACAGTCGCAAGTACAAACATGAAAAAAAAAGTGGGTAAGCAAACTGAACAAACTAAGATGAAATAAAATAAAGCAAACACAAAAAAAATATAAAAAAGAGTAACAAGCAATCTGACTGGTCAAAACTCACTTTACAAATTAGTCCCTTTCTGAGGGATTTTTGATCAATATTTTAACAAATTGGCATGATTAAGTTGCATATTTGAGCAAAGGTATGACATTTAACTTGTGACAGCCGAACTGAAGAACTGAGAACGACATTGAGTCATTCACACTTCAAATATTGAAAATAGAAAAATATTAAATTCTATACTTTTCTGATTCAGATTTCTTCCACCATACATAATGTACGTTGGCTCTGCTTACAGGGTTTTGCAGGATCTACTGTTGCAAGGGAGCAGAATGCGCCTGACTGTTGAACGGGATTTCCCCTGAGACAGTCAAGTAAATTTTTTGATTGGGTTTCTGAAAGGTATATATTTTCCTTACCAACTCCAGCTGGGTAGATAAATGCATACCAGTATTACATAAATATATATCTGTGATATGAAAGACCAGTCTTCTATCTTCACTTTCTATTGGGCAAAGGCCAAGAATTTTTTTTTTCCTTATTTGTCCCTTTCCTTCCTTAAACAATTTTGCAGCAGTATTCAGTGTTGGACATTTTAAATTCAACCATATCACTCCAAAATTGAATGACATATAGGTTTTCACAAGTTGCTACTGGCTATGTCCATAATTCAAACTACTATTATTCATAAACGTAACTAAAAGTTGCAACTTCTATAACAAATTAGAATACACATTGCTATATTAAAAATCTTCTGTATATATTTCCTGTGCCAACTTTTCCATTATAAATTCCATGTCAATATTCAAAATGGAAATTGCACGTCTTCTTATAATTACAACTTTTACCCCAGTTGTGACATTGTAACACCTCAATTTTGTGTCTCCCATCTCCTCAGCTGTACTCAAAGAAACTCCTATTCTGCAACTGTACACTTTGCCAAAATATAAAAATTTAATTTATGACTTTAAACTGGAGACAGAGTTCAATTTGTGCGCCCTATCCCCGGCCTCTAACCAATTCATCTACTAAATGCTGCTCAAGGTCTTGACTCCCCCGTCTGGAGCACTATGGGAGATTGACGGATACAAGGTAAAAAGATCTGCCCCAAGTTATTCCGTATGTCAGTTGTTTCTATAGCTGTTGTCAAGAAAACACTATGCTAAATGAGAAATATTAATTCATCAGTTGGAAATTACATTAGACTCTTAATGGAGAAAATCCTACAGTTAACTTTAAAAAAAAAAATTGTCAGCCAAGATGGCCACCACAATTTGTATCTGAAACACCTTTGCACATTCCAAGGCCCAACCTAAGCCAGAAGTCTGAGAAGCCCTGGACCCAGAACAATGACTTGCTCTGATTAACTGAATTACATAGGATTGCTTCATTAGCACATCAGTCAAGGCAATTGACTTTGAAAGAGCAAACCCCTCCGTGTGTTAATATTGGCATCCGGGGGCCTGTGGTGCCAATTCTGAACCTTGTATCTCATTAGAGGGTTCCAGAGAATACCCTGAGGCAGTCATGTGACTGTCTGTCCATCTCTGAAAAAACTGGGAGTTTTGTTACACAGACAACAGACAAGCAGTAACTGAGTGTGCAGAAGTAGAGAAGGCTGTGTGCCTCTCTTTCTCTCTCTTCAGAAAACATTAAGTTTGAAAACCATCTGCAACTGTGGACTTGCCAAGCCTACAGACATCTACAGCCAGAGACCAGGGGAAGAGAGCCACCTACAATTCTGCCTCCAAGAAAACCCTGAGCAAAGAGGGCTAGCCACAAAGTGCACTTTGACCAACCAAAGACTCGAAAAATACAACTCCAGCTGGAAGACCACCGAATCATCCAACCTCATACTGTGTATTTAACTTTTATTTATTCTGGACTTAAATCCAACCAAAAATCCTACTTTCCATTTTGTAATCTACTTGTGTGAGAGAGATCCTGGTATGAATGTGTGTGTCAATGTGTAGCTTATTTACTATTTTAGATTGAATTTAGCTTGTTGAGTATAATAAACTTACCTCTTTTTTGTTTAAACTCAAGAAAATCTGTCCGATTGGTTCTTTCACAAACACATTAAAGGTAAAAGGTAAAACACTCAGAGGTGGTGAGCACAACCAGTTTAAAAGGAATAAACCCTGTTGCGGTCAAATAAGAGGAAGGGCAAGAGGGGCAACTGTGACACCCTCCTCACCTTGGCCGTAACACTGTATATGTGCATGGTGCTTTCACTATGCTTGCTGCCGATGATCAGCTAGTATACATTGTACATATTTAACTATCAAAGTTCCCCAAGAAAAAGTTTTTTTGCTCAGCTCTGAAGATATATTGTGGTTACTGCTAAAAAATTGTCTGAAAATTTCTGTTCTCTGTAATTTTCTATTCGATGGGGCAGGACTGATGATGCACGTGGTCGGCATGTACACGCACATTATGAAGCAGCAGTGCACCATGCAGCATACTGTTATAGGCATCAAAAGAGGCATTCAAACTTATTTACTTAAGCAAACAGGCTAACTGATTTGTCTCGAGGTACTGTGCTCAGGAAAACCAGGTGATATGTAGTCATAGGAACTGGAGTAGGCCATTCAGTCCCTTGAGCCTGTTCAGCCAGTCAATAAGATCATGGTTGATTTCTACCTTAACGCCAGTTTGCATAGGAACCATTGGCATTGTTAGTACTAGGAATGAGGTTCTCCTGAGGGAGTTTGAGGACATAGCATACAAATTAAAAAGCAGAACCTCAAAGGTAATAACCTCTAGATTACTACCTGAGCCACGTGCAAATTGATAAAGGGTAAATCAGATCAGAGTGTTGAATGCATGGCTCAAAAAGTGCTGAGATACAGGGGGTTTAACTCATGGCGCACTGGCATCAGTACTGTGGAAAGACAGTTCCACTTAAACTGTGCTGGGACCAGTGTCCTCGTGAATCAAATACCTAGGGCTGTGGATAGAGCTACAAACGTAAAAAAAAATTCAGGGGCATGGGTGGGAAGAGGGGAAGCGGTGAGAGGGTTCAGTTTGGGGGAAATTTATTCCTCTAAAAAGATAAGTAAAAGCCATAGAGAAGAGTGGTGATTTGGGTAAACATAAGCAGAGCCAACAGGAAGGGACAGAGTGTTTAACTGTAAAAGTGGACTAGGGAATAATCAGGGAAAAATGGGAAAATGTTTAAATTAAAGGCCCTTTATCTGAATGCATGAATTATTTTTAATAAGATAGATAAATTAACAGCACAAATAGAGATAAATAGGTTTGATCTAATAACTGGGTACTTGGCATTTAGAAAAGACAAACAAAATGGAAAAGGGGGAAGATTGGGTTGGGGGCTGAGGGAGTGGTTGGTGTTGTGCTTAGGTAGGTAGCCCTGATAATAAAGACAGTAGCAAGGAAGGATCTTGGCTCAGATCAGGAAGTAGAATCAGCATGGGTGGAGATAAGAAATAACAA
The DNA here is from genome assembly GCF_036365525.1 of Heterodontus francisci. Classification (NCBI taxonomy): domain Eukaryota; kingdom Metazoa; phylum Chordata; class Chondrichthyes; order Heterodontiformes; family Heterodontidae; genus Heterodontus; species Heterodontus francisci. The sequence goes on from NC_090383.1 coordinate 51,402,846, forward strand.
GGGGCTGAAAACATTGCTGGACTTAGTTCTACCATCTTCCCACAACAGATGATAGGCAAGTAAGCCTACAAGTTCCTAGTTTATCCATTCTTAAATAATGCAGTGACATTGACAATTTTCCAATCCAAAAGGGACAATTCCTAAATCAGGTGAGTTTTCAGAGGTCATGACAAGAGCATTTACAATTTCCTCACCTACTTCTTCGAATACTTTGGGTGGAAATCACCAATCTTGGAGATTTGTCTACCATATGCCTCATTATATTCTCTATTACTATTTTATTACTTGTATTAAGTCTAGTAAGCTCCTCCCCTTGATTTATTTTTAATTTTCCTACTATTTCAGATATTTTATCCTCATCCTCTCTCACGAAGACTGATACAATATAAGTGTTTAGCAAGTCTGCCATTTGTCATAGATTACAGAATCATAGAATGGCCTTCTGTGCTGTAACCATTCAGCTCGTCGTGCCTGCACCTGCTCTTTGCAAGAGCAACTCAGCTAGTACCACTCCCTCGCCTTTTCCCCATAGCTCTGCAAATCTTTCTCTTCAGATAATTAACCAATACCCTTTTGAAAGCCAAAACTGAATTGGCCTCCACCACACTCTCAGGCAGTGCATTCCAGATCCTAATCTGTTGGTTCTGTTGCCATTCACCTTAAAACGGTGCCCTCTGGTTCTCGATATTTCTGCCAACGTGAACAGTTTCTCCCTATCTACTCTGTCCACCCCTCTAAAGATTTTCACACAAAGAATAGTGGGTATCTGGAATGAGCTGCCTGAGGTGGTGGTGAAGGCAGGAACAGTAGCAACATTTAAGAGGCATCTGGACAGGTACTTGAATGAGCAAGGCATAGAGGGATTTGCAATTAATGTAGACAGGTGGGATTAGTATAGATAGCCAATCTGGTCGGCATGGACGCGGTGGGCTGAAGGGCCTGCTGCTATGCTGTACGACTCTATGACCTCCATCAAATGGTCTCTCAACCTTTTCTTCTTTGAGAACAACCCCAGATTTTCCAATCTATCTACATAACTGAAGTCCCTCATAACTGGAACCATTCTTGCAAATCTTTTCTGCACCCTCTCTCATGCCTTCACTTTCTTCCTAAAATGCAGTGCCCAGAATGGGACACAATATTCCAGTTAAGGCCAAACCAGGTTTTACAAGCTCACATTTCCCACATTATACTCTGTCTGCCAAATTTTTGTCCACTCAATCATCCTATTGCTCAATGATTGAGCTTCCACAGCCCTCTGGGGAAGAGAATTCCAAAGATTCACCACTCTCTTGAAGAAATTCCTCCTCATCTCAGTCCTAAATGGCCAACCTCTTGTTCTGAGTCTCTGTCCCCTAGTTCTAGACTCAACAGCCAGGAAAAACATCCTTTCTACATCTACCTGTCATGCCCTGTAAGAATTTTGTAAGTTTCAATGAGATTACCTCTCATTCTTCAAAACTCGAGAGAATACCGGCCCCAGTTTCCTCAATCTCTCCTCATAAGACAATCCCACCATCCCAGGGATTAGTCTGGTGAACCTCCACTGCACTCCCTCTCTGGCAAGTATATCCTTCCTTGGATAAGGAGACCAAAAGGGTACACAATACTCTTGGATGTAAATTGTGCGATTTCATGGAGGGAGAGGGGAAGGGGCTTGTTAGGGTTACTTGTTAGAGCCTCTGCTCAGGGATAGCAGCAAACAACCCCACTGCCTTGTGGCAGTCTCGGGAAAGACCAAGGCTAAGGGAGTAAACCCCAACAGAAAATCAAGAGCATAACCCCTAAGGCAGTCATGTGTGACCCTTGGCATGTATCCGGCAGTTCCCGCAGCCATATGGGTGCCAAACATCATGCTCTACACTCATCTGGAACCTACTAGGAAGGCCGAGAAGGGGGTTTTGACACTTAGGCAACTCACAACCTCCATACATTCTGCCCAGGCATGCGCCATGGAGAGGTCACTCCATAGTCGCCTCACAGCGACCAAAACAACACGGAAGGCAGCAGTTACCGGTTATAAGTCCAGCTCAATGGGCGTAGAGATTGGGCGGCATGGGTTGCCTTTGTCAGTGGGAGAGGTCATCGCTACCGTCCTCCTCAAGGCAGGCAGTCCCCGGTCAAAAAGGTTCTGTCCCGCCACAGTCCACCTGCCTCAATGGGTGCTTGGAGTTCAGAGCCATTGCCCGACAAGTGGACTGTAACACTGCACCACACAGCACGACAAAAGCAAGCTGCAAGCTGGAACGTCAGAACTATATGTCCTGGCCTGTCGGAAGACCTTACACAAATCAACGACTCTCGGAAGACCGCCATCATTAACAACGAGCTCAGTAGACTCAATGTGGACATTGCAGCACTTCAGGAGACACGTCTCCCTGCGAGCGGATCTCTAAGAGAGTAAGACTACACCTTCTACTGGCACGGTAGGGATCCTGAAGAACCAAGACAGCATGGAGTGGGCTTCGCCATCAGAAACTCTTTGCTCAGCATGTTAGAGCCACCTTCAAATGGCTCGGAATGCATACTGTCCATCCGACTGCTCACCGCCTCTGGCCCAGCACACCTACTCAGCATCTATGCTCCAACACTCTGCTCCCCACCTGAAGTTAAAGACCAGTTCTACGAGGAACTCCATAATATCATTAATAGCATTCCTAATACCGAACATTTGTTCCTGCTGGGGGACTTTAACGCCAGGGTTGGGGCTGATAATGACTCATGGCCCTCCTTCCTTGGGTGCTATGGCATTGGAAGGATGAATGAGAATGGACAGAGACTGCTGGAGTTGTGTACCTATCACAACCTCTGCATCACCAACTCATTCTTTCATATTAAACCCTGTCGCCAGGTTTCATGGAGACACCCAAGATCACGTCGTTGGCACCAGCTGGACCTCAGCATCACAAGGCAAGCCTCTATAAACAGTGTTCAAATCACACGCAGTTTCCAGAGTGAGGACTGCGACACCGACCACTCCCCGGTGTGCAGCAAAGTTAGACTCAGACCAAAGAAGTTACATCACTCCAAGCAGAAGGGCCGCCCACGCATCAACACTAGCAGAATTTCTTATCCACAGCTGTTAAATAAGTTTCTAAATTCACTTGAAAAAGCCATTCAAAACACTCCTGCAAGGGATGCAGAGATGAAGTGGGCTCACATCAGAGACGCCATCTATGAGTCAGTAATGACCACCTTTGGCAAACGTGAGAAGCAGAATGCAGACTGGTTTCAATCTCATTTTGAAGAGCTGGAACCTGTCATAGCCGCTAAGCGCACTGCACTGTTGAACTACAAGAAAGCCCCAAGCGAGTTAACATCCGTAGCACTTAAAGCAGCCAGAAGCACTGCACAAAGAACAGCCAGGTGCTGTGCAAATGACTACTGACAACACCAATGCAGTTGTATTCAGCTGGCCTCCGACACCAGAAACATCAGAGGAATGTATGATGGCATTAAGAGAGCTTTTGGGCCAACCATCAAGAAGATCGCCCCCCCACAAGTCTAAATCAGGGGTAACAATCACTGACCAACGCAAGCAAATGGACTACTGGGTGGAGCACTACCTAGAACTGTACTTCGGGGAAAATGCTGTCACTGAGACCGCCCTCAATGCAGCCCAGTCTCTGCCAGTCATGGATGAGCTGGACGAACAGCCAACAAAATCGGAACTCAGTGATGCCATTGATTCTCTAGCTGGTGGAAAAGCCCCTGGAAAGGATGGCATCACCCCTGAAATAATCAAGAGTGCCAAGTGTGCTATACTCTCAGCACTCTATGAACTGCTTTGCCTCTGCTGGGATGAGGGAGCAGTACCACAGGACATGCGTGATGCCAATATCATTACCCTCTATAAGAACAAGGGTGACAGCAGTGACTGCAACAACTACCGTGGAATCTCCCTGCTCAGCATAGTGGGGAAAGGCCTCGCTCGGGTCGTTTTAAACAGACTCCAGAAGCTGGCTGACCATGTCTACCCTGAGGCACAGTGTGGCTTTCGAGCAGAGAGATCCACCATTGACATGCTGTTCTCCCTTTGCCAGCTACAGGAGAAATGCCGCGAACAACAGATGCCCCTCTACGTTGCTTTCATAGATCGTACCAAAGCCTTTGACCTCGTCAGCAGACATAGCCTCTTCAGACTACAGGCAAAGATCGGATGTCCACCAAAGCTACTAAGCATCATCACAATATGAAAGGCACAATTCAGCATAGCGGTGCATTAGATCCCTTTCCTATCCTGAGTGGTGTGAAACAGGGTTGTGTTTTCGCACCCACACTGTTTGGGATCTTCTTCTCACATGCATTTAAGTCTTCAGAAGAAGGAATTTTCCGCCACACAAGATCAGATGGCAGGTTGTTCAACGTTGCCCGGCTAAGAGCGAAGACCAAAGTGCAGAAAATCCTCATCAGGGAACTCCTCTTTGCTGACAATGCTGCATTAACATCCCACACAGAAGAGTGTCTGCAGAGTCTCATCGACAGGTTTGCGGCTGCCTGCAGCGAATTTGGCCTAACCATCAGCCTCAAGAAAACGATCATGGGACAGGACATCAGAAATGCTCCATCCATCAATATCGGCGACCACACTCTGGAAGTGGTTCAAGAGTTCATCTTCCTCGGCTCAACTATCACCAGAAACCTGTCTCTCGATGCAGAAATCAACAAGCGCATGGGAAAAGCGTCCACTGCTATGTCCAGACTGGCCAAGAGAGTGTGGGAAAATGGCATACTGACACAGAAGTCCGAGTGTTTCAAGCCTGTGTCCTCAATACCTTGCTCTATGACAGCGAGGCCTGGACAATGTACGCCAGCCAAGAGTGACATCTTAACTCATTCCATCATCACTGCCTTCGGAGAATCCTTGGCATCAGGTGGCAGGACCGTATCTCCAGCGCAGAAGTCCTCAAGGCGGCCAACATCCCCAGCATATACACCCTACTGAGCCAGCTGCGCTTGAGATGGCTTGGCCATGTGAGCCACATGCAAGATGGCAGGATCCCCAATGACACACTGTACAGTGAGCTCGTCACTGGTATCAGACCCACTGGCTGTCCATGTCTCCGTTTTAAAGACGTCTGCAAACGTGACATGATGTCCTGTGACATTGACCACAAGTCATGGGAGTCAGTTGCCAGTGATCGCCAGAGCTGGCGGACAGCCATAAAGGCGGGGCTAAAGAGTGGCAAGTCAAAGAGACTTAGCGGTTGGCAGGAAAAAAGACAGAAGAACAAGGAGAGAGCCAATTGTGTAACAGCCCCGACAACCAATTTTACCTGCAGCGCCTGTGGAAGAGTCTGTCACTCTAGAATTGGCCTTTAAAGCCACTCCAAGCGCTGCTTCACAAACCACTGACCACCTCCAGGCGCTTACCCATTGTCTCTCGAGACAAGGAGGCTGAAGGAGGAAAAAAAAGGTTCACTATAACATCCTTGCTTTTGTACTCTTTGTCTCTATTTATAAAGCCCAGGATCTCGTATGCCTTTTCAACCCCTTTCTCAACCTGCCCTGCCACCTTCAACGATTGGTGCACATATACCCCCAGGTCCCTCCACTCCTGCACCCCCTTTAGAATTGTATCCTTTATTTTATACTGCTTCTTCTCATTCTTCCTCCCAAAATGTATCACTTAACAGAATTACCACTTTTAAACCATAGGTCACTGGCAGCCACTGCTCAAACTGCTCCTGTATGGTACCTCAACCCTCTCTTCTGACTGCCCCCTCCTGCAAGACCGATCTGCATCTGTCATAGCTCTTCTGACTTCATGGTGATTTTCATTCCTGGTTGCTACCTGTTGATTGAATACGTTCCCTACCTATTCTGGTGCGATTTGTTGCTAATTTAGGAATGTGATTTGAGTATAAAGAGATGTGATGGTCAAAATGAGATTTACAAAATCACTATCTAGTGGGCATTTCATGTTACTTCACACAGAAATTGATTGCCTGTGATTACATTAACATTCAAGTAAACATGACAAAATTTACTGCATTAACTAGGATTTTTTTATTAATTGGAATATATTAGCTAAAACGAAAGAAAATTTTTCAGATCTCCTATCCGACAAAAGCTAATGGCATCTCCATTTGATTTCCACTGTAAAGCAACACATGCAGATACGTTAAAGTACATTAAAATATTTACCATGAACACATATTACAGATGAGAACTCAAAAAATGTACTGGATAGAAGAGTTTGCACCCAACAAAACTTTATTTACACACACGCAAATATGCACATAAATGCACTTATATTTATTCATACCCACCTGCATATATACATACATGCACACACATGCTGCCGTGCAATTATAGAAATTGTCTGACCTACAAAAGTTGCTGGAAGAATGAGTCAATAGTGGCATGGCTATCGTCTTGCTACATGCTGGGTAGTTTTAATGGAGATTTTAACTTTCATGTACCTTAGGATACGCAGACTAGCACATGCCAGAAAGACAGTGACTATGTTGAGCGTGTCCGGGTTTAGTTTTCTGCAACATGTCCCAGAACCATGCCACACTACATCTAGTAACGAGCAATGAGCCAGATTTAGTTAACAGCCAAATGGTGCATGAACATTTATTGAATAGCGATCATAATATGATCGGAGTTCAATGTACTACTAGAAAAGGAGAAACATGAAACAGCTACTAACATTCCAGATTTAGGTAAGGCTGACTTCAAAGAGATGAAACGGAGATAGTAAACTGGGATAATCTGTTAATGGGTAAAACGATAGAAAATCTGTGGAAGGTGTTCAAAAAAGAATTGTGATACAAAAACAGCTTATACCTCTACAGGACAAGAGTTCTAGTTGCCAAAAGACAGCCATGGACAACTAAAGCAGTAAGACACAACATGAAACTAAAAAAAAAAGCACACAAAATTTATAAAATGGCACGGATCCAGGCAATTGGGAAGGATACAAAGAACAGAGAAGGATGACAAAACAGACAGTGAAAGCATCAAAAAGGGAATATGAAACCTGCAAGGGATATAAAATCAACACAAAAAACTTTTATAATTTAATTAGGAAAAATAGGGTGGTCAAAAGCAATTTGGCCCCTTGAAAACTGATAATGGTGATGTTGTCAATGAAAATAAAGAAATGATGGACATGCTGAATCTTTGCATCATTGTTGACAGTGGAGGAAGAGTTCAGCATCCCAGGGAAATTATTACTGAATCATGGACAGCAAGATAAAAGTAATGGCAAAACTAATGGTACTAAAGAGAAAAAATTCCAAGGACCAGGTGACTTCCATCCCAGGATTTTAAAAGTCGGTGAGAACACTGCAGGTGCCAGAACCATAATCTTCCAAAGTTCTCTCGATTCAGGAGCCATTCTTTAGATTGGAAAATTGCACATATCAGTCAGCTATTTCAGAAAGGTGAGAGAGGGAATCCAGGGAATTATAGACCATTTAGCCTAACATCTGTTGTCAGGAAACTGCTAGAGTCTATAATTAAGGATAGAGCGACTGAACACCTTGAAATTTTCAGCTAATCAAAGACAGCCAGCATGAATTTATAAAGGATGTCACGCCTGACAAATCTGATTGAATTTTTTGAAGAGGTGACTAAAGTAGTGGACATGGAAATGTCTATGGATGTTATTTTTATGGATTTCCAGAAGGCATTTGACTAAGTCCCTCACAAGAGACTATTAGCTAAAGTTGAAGACCATGGAATTGAAGGCAAATTATTGACATGGTTAGGAAACTAGCTGAGCGGGAGGAGACAGTAGGGATAATGGGCAGATAATTGGCAGGATGTGACTTGTGGGATTGTAAGGATCAATGTTGGGGCTTCAACTATTCACTGTATTCACTAATGACTTAGACAATGGCATAGAAAGCAACACATCCAAGTTTGCAGATGACACAAAGATAGTCAGCATTGCAAGCAGTGCAGATGGAAGCATAAAACTGAAAAGAGACATTGATAGATAAGTGAATGGACAAAACCGTGACAAATGGATTTCAAGGTAGGCAGATGTTAGGTCATCCACTTTGGACCTAAAAAGCTGATCACAGAACAGGGTACTTTCTGGATAGTGAAAAGCTGGAAACAGTAGAGGTCCAGAAAGACTAGGGGGTCCAGGCACAAAGATCATTAAAATGTCATGAACAGGCACAGAAAATAATCAAAAAGGCTAATGGAATTCTGATCTTTAAAAACCACACCTGGAATGCTGTGAGCAGTTCTAAGCACCACACTCTAGAAGGATGTACTGGCTTTGGAGAGAGTCTAGTGCAGATTAACCATAATGATACCTGGACTCCAAGGGTTAAATTAAAAGGAGAGATTACATAAACTGGGGTTGTATTCTCCGGAATTTAGAAAGTTAAGGGCCGATTTGATGGAAGTTTTCAAGATATTAAGGGGAACAGATATGGTTGACTGGCAGAAACTATTTCTGCTAGTTGGGGAGTCTAGGACTGGGGGGCATGGTGAAAAAAATGGAGACAGATCTTTCAGCAATGAAATTAGGAAACGGGTAGAAGTTTAGAACTCTCTTTTGCAAACAGCCATTGATGCTAAATCAATTGTTAATTTTAAAACTGAGATTGGCAGATTTTTGCTAGCCAAAGATATCAACGGATCAGGGGTAAAGCTGGATACTTAAAGTTAGGTTGCAGATTAGCCACGATCTCACTGAATAGCGGAACTGGTTTGAGGGGCTAAATGGCCTATTCCAGTTCGGATATTCCTTAATCAATGAGATTTCAAGATCGAGAAAGAAAGAGGAATAATGTCGAAGGAAATTAGGTAAATTACAGAAAAAGACAGAGGGAATGAAAGATTGGTTTGAGAGAGAGAATAAGAGACATAAAGTAAAAACAAAACATTTTTTTAAATTTCTAAGAACTATTTACCACTTGTGGAAATGAGACTCCACTCTTTCAATTGTCCCTTTTCTGGACCAGACAGGTTGAGTGGCATTGCAGGAACATAAATCTGGTCATTAAAAAGGTACTTTTAACTGTTGCCTACTCGCCCAAACTTTCAGCGGTGGGTTTAGTTGGCAATTAATGTGCAAATGCAGCAATTTCTTGAAACTCACGATGAGATTGAAGGCCACCTGTCATTTTCGTTAGGTGAACGGCAGAGCGTCACAAATCATCCAGCAACTTGCGGCATGCGCATTAAACTTGCATTTATTGTAGCAGCAAAATCTGGACCATTATGTTACATTACATGGAGTGTGGGAGACATGACAACAACTGAAAATAGCCCACGGTTTGCTATACCAAGGGATCAGTCGCCAAGGCCAGGATGGAATTAAATACACCAAGCATGTTGCAAGTACAAATATTTTCTCACTAAAAAAAATGCACTCATTTTAAAAAGATGAATCCCACTTACACACAACAGCTTGAACAGATGATTGTTACAAAGTCTACTGCAACAGGAATCGGTTTTATTCCAATATCTTTGGTAATTAATTTTAGGGAAAAAAAACTTACAAAAATATTGTTGTTCAAGAGGTGCTCAAAATCAGATTTTCAGAATGCACAAAATTCTGACTGTCCTGCTCCTGCAGCGTATTCCTTATTCTTAGAAAGAAAAACGCATACATGCAGCAATGATATTTACTTTAGTATCCTTCCCATCAAATACAGTACCTCAAGGGGGCTACTATCGTTCGTACATGGAGGATAACTCAATGAAGAAAAGCATCAGGTCACCGATCTTCACTATGGCCTCATCTGCAGCTTGAAGTTTATCCTCTGCATCAGATAGTCATCAATAACAACGACAGCAACAACAGGTATGGGTAGCATAATGGTAATGTTACTGGACTAGTAAGGCAGATCCTGGATGAATGATCCAGAGACATGAGGGCAAATTCCACCATGACAGGCGGAGAATTTAAACTAATTAATTAATCAAATTGGGAATAAAAAGGTAGTATGATGGCCAAGAAATTACAAGATTGTGGTAAAAACCCATCTGGTTCACCTTTTTCCTATATAGAAGGAAATCTGCCAGTCCAGTCTATATACAACTTCAGATCCACAGCAAAGTGGTTGATTCTTAACTGGCCTCTGAAATGGCTGAGCAAGGCACTCAGTTGAATCAAACAACTATAGGAAACAAGAATAAAAAAAACTCGATGGACTAGAAAGCATCAACCTAGGCACCGGGCATGACAAAGGCACACCCAGCCAAGCCGACCCTGCAGAGTGCTCCTCAGTCACACCTGGGCATTTGTACCAAAATTTGGAGAGCTATCCCAGACATTTCATATCACGCAACAGCCTGACTTGGTCATACTCACAAAATCATACCTCTCAGCCAATGTCCCAGAGTCCTCCTTCACCATCCCTGGTCATGTCCTGTCCATGTCCCACCAGCAAGACAGACCCATCAGTGGTGGCGGCATAGTGGTATACAGGCAGGAGGGAGTGCCGCTGGGAATCCTCAACATTGACTTCAGATCCCATTAAGTGTCATGGCATTACGTCAAAGTTAGGCAAGAAAACATCCTGCTGATTACTACCTACTGCCCTCCCTCAGTACTCCTTCATGTTGAACACTACTTGGAAGAAGCATTAAGGATAGCAAGGGAACAGAATATACTCTGGGCGGGGGACTTCAACCAAGAGTGGCTCGACAGCAGCATTATTAACCGACCAGGCTGAGTCCTGATGGACATATCTGCCAGACTGGCTTGCAGCACATGGTGAGAACATCAACGCAAGGGAAAAATCTACTTGACCTCATCCTCACCAATCTACCTGCTGCAGATGCATCTGCCCATGGCAGCATTGGTAGGCATGATCACCGCACAGTCCTTGTAGAAACTAAGCCCCATCTTCATACTGAGGATACCCTCCATCATGTTGTATGGCACTACCATCACACTAAATGGGATAGATTCCAAACAGATTTTGCAGCTCAAAACGGGGCATCCAAGAGGTGCTGAAAGCCATCAGTCACAGCAGAATTGTATTACACCACAATCTGTAACCGCATGGCCCGGTATATCCCTCACTCCACCACTACCATCAAGCTGGAGGACCAGTGTTGGTTTTGAGGAGTGTAGAAGAGCATATCAGGAGCAGCCCTAGGCATACCTAAAAATGAGGTGCCATGTGAAGCTACAACATAGGACTAAATGCATGCTGAACAGTGGAAGCAGCATAGACGTAGCTAAGCAATCCCACAACCAACAAATGAGATCAAAGCTCTGTAGTCCTGATACAGCCAATTGTGAATGATGGTGCACAAATAACCAACTAACAGGAGTAGCAGACTCCATGAACATCTCCATCCTCAAGGATGGCAGAGCCGAACATGTGCGTGCCACATACAAGTGAGCGAGAGGTGGGTCTCGTGGGCAAGATGAGCTTGGAGAGGACATATGGGGAGATAGAAGAGAAACTAGAGAAAGATGTTATTTCAAGGTTAGATCATGAGGAAACTTTAGAAGTTTTGTCCAATGGGCTAGGGAAGGGAGGAATGCAGCAAAGGCAGCTGTTCAGATGGTTTCAATTATAGTGGCAAAGAAGTCCATGAGCTGCTTGCACTTGTTATTAGAGGTGAGGGTGGAGGATTCAGATAGACAGCTTGCAATAAAGAAGCCAGATATTATCTTTGCATTCCATGATGATCGTGGAATAGTGAGCAGCTTTGGAAAATGAGAACAGGACCCTATAGCACTTACTGTGACCTAGCCAGACCAGGCAGTGAATGGCCAAGTCAGTTGTCTTCCACATCCTTTCAAGTCTGCATTCCTTGGACTTAAGGGAGTGGAGATGATGGCTGTACCAGGGGTGAAACAGGAAAGTGGCTTTAATGGGGATTAAGGCATCAAAGCTGGAGGGTGGAGTCAACTGAACAACTGGAATCAAAGCAAGTATTATTTTGCAAAGTTCAGCATACAATAGCCTGAGAAATTAGGCTTGCACTACCATTTTGTTAGCCATAACAGTGGTATTCCCACCCTTCTTTCTATATGTCTTTATGCCTTCACTCCCAAGTTTCTACCTCCCTTGATCTACACATAATTATCCTCTGTCCTTATAAATCTACAACTACAGAACACGCATTTTTTTCCAATAAAAAGAGCATGCAGATGAACTGTAATTACACAAAGAATATAATTTCAAAACTACCAAGATCCAAGTACCCAAACAGTGCAGTAGAACAACCTATGTATCGGGAAGCTAAACTTCATAAAACATACCAGACCAAAGGTACCCAATATAATTTTCTGCCACATATTTGCCCTCTATTTATGCAAGGAAAATGCTCGTGTTAAAAATTGCAAGTCCATTTGTAATTTGATGAAAGGCTTCTCAAGGATTTTTTTGAAAAATAGAATAAATCAAAACAATGTTCAGCAAAGCTTCATATGAATGTCTTGCTGACTGATTCTAAGGCAACACTTTATTTGTTCGGAAAATGTGGGCATCGCTGGCTAGGCCAGCATTTATTGCCCACCCCCAAGTGCCTTTGAGAAGGTGATGGTGAGCTGTCTTCTTGAACTGCTGCAGTCACTGGGGTGTAAGTACACCCACAGTGCTGTTAGGAAGCAGGTTCCAGGATTTTGACCCAGTGACAGTGAATGCATGGCGATATAATTCCAAGTCAGGATGGTGTGTGGCTTGGAGGAAAACTTGCATGTGGTGCTGTTCCCATGCATCTGCTGCCCTTGTCCTTGTAGATGGTAGAGGTCGCAGGTCTGGAAGGTGCTGTCAAAGGAGCCTTGGTGAGTTGTTGCAGTGCATCTTGTATATGATACACATTGCTGCCATTGTGCATTGGTGGTGGAGGGAGTAAATGCTGCAGATGGGAATGGGGTGCCAATCAAGCAGACTGCTTTGTCCTGGATAGTGTCGAGCTTCTTGAGTGTTGTTGGAGCTGCACCCATTCAGGCACGAGTTTGTAACTGGCCCCAAGACTCATCCGAAATTGGGCCTCAGACTTAATTTTAATAACTGCGGCAAGCACTGGTGCCTGAGGCAACATATCCAACGTAGAGGATCAAATTTGGGCCTGCTACATTGCTTTTGGTGGGCGGAAGCAAATGCAGGAGGGTCGATCAGAGGCCAACAGTAGTGTTTTGGAGCCGAGGAAGAGACACTTACCTGACCATTTCTTCAGCAGCCTTCAGCAGTTCCTGTGAGGTCCACTGTAGAACTACAATAACTAGTCGTGAGTTTGCATGGTGCATACACTACCCAGTTTTGCAAGTAGTTTGCAGAAAGGTTCTGACAGAGGCACATGATCCTCCTTTGCACACTTAAATTTATCCAACTCTGATTTCAAGCAGACACCAAGAACACCTAAAAGCACTGAGAACCAACATGGCAGTGGCTATATCACCACTGGAGATTAGATGCTTCTTAAACTTCAGAAAACAGCAAGGCAAACACTTAGGAACATAGGAGGAGTAGGCCATTCAGCCCATCAAGCCTGCCCCACCATTCAATATGATCATGGCTGATCATGCACTTCAATGCCTTTTTCCCACACTATCCTCATGTCCCCTTACGTCATTTGTATTTAGAAATCTATCCATCACTGCTTTAAACATACTCAATGACTGAGCTTCCACAGCCCTCTGGGGTGGAGAATTCCAAAGATTCACAACGCTCTGAGCAAAGAAATTTCTCCTCACTTCTGTGGCTTCTCCCTTATTTTGAAATTGTGTCCCCTGGTTCTAGACTCCCAAACTAGGGGAAACATCTTAGTTGCATCCACCCGGTCTATCCCTTTAAGTATTTTGTAGGTTTCAATGAGATCACCTTTCATTCTTCGAAGCTCTGGAGAATTCAGGCCCAGTTTCCCCAATCTCTCTTCATAGGACAGTCCCGCCATCCCTGGAACAAGTCTGATGAACCTTTCCCTCTATGGCAATAACATCCTTCCTAAGGTAAGGGGACCAAAACTGCACACAGTATTCCAGGTGCAGTCTAATCAAGGTTCTGTACAATTGAAGCAAGACTTCACTACTCCTGTACTCAAATCCTCTTGCGATAAAGGCTAACATACCATTAGCCTTCTTAATTGCTTGCTGCACCTGCATGTTAGCTTTCAGTGACTTATTGACAAGGACACCCAGGTCCCTTTGTACATCTATACTTTCTAATCTCTTACCATTTAAGAAATACTCTGCACATCTATTCCTCCGAACAAAGTGCATAACCTCAAATTTTTCCACATTATATTTCATCTGCCACATTCTTGCCCTCTCACTAAATCTGTCCAAATCCCCTTGAAGCTGCTTTGCATCTTCCTCACAACACATATTCCCACCTAGTTTTGTGTCACCCACGAACTTGGAAATACTACATTTGGTCCCCACATCTAAATCATTGATATATATTGTGAACAGCTGGGGCCCAAGCACTGATCTCTGCAGTACCCCACTAGTCACAGCCTGCCAACGCAACAATGACCCGTTCATTCCTATGCTCTGCTTTCTGCCCGTTAACCAATCCTTAATCCATGCCAGTGTATCACCTTCTACCCCATATGCTTTAATTTTGCGAACCAACCTCCTGCGGGAGACTATCAAAAGCTGGAAGATGGTCTGCGCTAAAAACTGGTAAACAATTCAACAGTAAATCGAAGAGCGAGCAGAAACAATGACAGACAGCATAACGATAGTAAATGCAGGCTCAAGGATCCTCATTGTGTTGTAGAAGTGTTTCTGTTCTTCAATTTGTTTGAAGACTTGTGGTTGAGGATTGTGGAGATGAATTCATTTGGGACTCAGGTGATTCCATGGATGCGGGACTTTGTTTTTTTTTTATATAAAGAAAAAGGCAAGTGGAATGACTTGAGCTTTCTGTAGACAGCAGCAGCCTGGGTGAATGGGGGGGGGGGGGGGGGAAAGAGATGCGGAAGTTGTTTTTGGATTTGTGGTGGTCAAGTGTTGGTTTCGTTTTGAATAATGTTTCGAGTCAGTTGGGTTTATAGCCTGCTGAGAGAAATACCCAGCTCATTTTTTCTCCACCACTCTGAGAAACCCTGCAAATCTAGTGTGTGATAGCTGAAACCCCCCAATGCCGCATTTCTCCTGGAAAGCCTGCCAGATTAATTCTTGACGCCGCCTGAAAAGAATTGCTCCAGAAAGATCCAGTGACAGCCGTCTATGCTTATTTGGGACGCCAGGATAAAGGGACAATGGATATCATTCCATATCTTCTCCTTTGCCTTCAAGGATTACCAAGTATTTGGCCAAACTATTCTTGTTTGCATTTTTTTGTAAAAAGATCTCTGCAGAGAAAATTTCTTTACTTTTTCTTTAACCAGTGTGTGTGTGTTAGGCAAAGGTAGAAGGGAATTTTTAATTTCAATCTGTGTTAATGCTTTGCAGCTTTACTGAATAAGTCTTGTTTAATAATAAATTGATAATTTTGCTCTTTATTAAAGAAACCTGGTTGGTGGATTTTATTCTGGAATTATAAAAAAAAGAGTATATAATTGGCCGTATCGGTAATTGGGTAAACATTTAAATATATGTCGTGACATGTGGAGAAGTGGAACGAAAGTAAGTGCACTCCTCTCACCTCGATCGGAACATATAATTGGGGGCTCTGTGCAGCATAATCCAAAGCCCACGACATGCAATTGTAAGTGGGGTAATAATAACTGAAAAGGGGAAAAGGAAAACACCAGGTTTCTTATACATTACAGTAAAGTTTACACTACCGGAATGGGTTTGTCAGTTGCCATGACCTTTCTGGGGAGGGAGCACTTATCCCTGAATGATTTCAAAAGCCTAACCAAGACTAGGCTAAAAGAATTGGCAGAAAAGTTGAGAGTTAGACTTAAAATCAGGGGCTAAGAAAGCAGACATAATTGAGGTAATAGCAAAGCATTTGAAACTGGAAGGAAAAAAAAGTAATTCTGATAATTCAGTTACAGATGAAACAGCTTGAACAGGAAAGTGAATTAGAAACGGAAAAACTTGAGCTTTAACAGGAAAATGAAAAAACTTGAACTACAATTTCAAAAAGAGAGAGAAAAGACACAGGAGAAAGAAAAAGGGAGCAAGAAAGGGTATTCGAATTAAAAAAGCTAGAACTGAAAAAACAGGGTGGTCTCGACCTCGATGAAAATTATGGTGAGCTAAGAACTGACTCCAGCCAAGGACCCAGTGGAGAGCCGTATAGATTTGTCAAGCCCTCCCGAGGTTTGAGGAAAGGGACGTAGAGGCATTTTTCACTTCTTCTGAAAAGAAAGCTATAAAGATGAAGTGGCCGAAGGAACGCTGATGCAAATCGGGTTGATGGGCAGAGCTCAAGAAGTTTATGCCATGCTTTCCGAGGAGGCTTCTGCAAATTATGAGATGGCAAAAAAGGCTATTCTCACTGCACATGAGTTAGTGCCTGAAGCTTACAGGCAGAAATTTCAGAACCTCCGTAAACAGTCTGGGCAGACTTATATAGAATTTGAGAGGACAAAACAAATTAAATTTGATCGTTGGATGCGGGCACTAAAGGTAGAGGCCATGTAGGAGACCCTTCGAGAAATAATTGTTCTGGAAGAATTTAAAAATTCACTCCCTTCGTTAGAAAAAATCCACATAGAGAACCAGAAGGTTTCAACAGCCAGACAGGCAGTTGAGATCACTGAGGATTCCGAAATTGTTTACAAGTCCAAACTCTTTTTCTATCACCCCCACAAACCCGAGAAGGATAAAAGATGGGAGGCGGAAAGGCAGGCAAGTAGCCAGGGACAAGAAGGTATGGCTGGGAACGCCCTGGGATCTACTTCTCAGGCCAGAAAGGAAGATGCTGAGGGTGGAAGTGAGGTCCGAAAGCCGAAGTGTTATCACTGCCACAAGGTGGGACACCTTCCGGCAAAATGTTGGAAGTTGCGGGGTTAACCCATAGGACTTATCGGGGTCCACAAGGCCAATGCAGAGAAACGGGCCCTGACAGAGTACGACAGATCAGGCTATAGCTCTGACTGCAGCTGTCAGGCCAAGTACAAAAACTGCTGAGCGTCGAGGGACATGAACAAGATAAGAGTGTTATAGGGAATTCTTATCAAAAGGAAAAGTAACTCTTTATCCCTCAAGTGAGGCAGATAAACCTATAGTTATACTTAGGGACACAGGAGCCACCCAAACCCTTTTCCTGGGGAAAGCCATAACTTTTCCACCAAAGAGCACACTGAATGCCATAGTTTTAGTGCATGGTATCAGCGGGGAGTATATACCTGTACCTTTGTATCAGATTCACCTGGAATGTGACCGAATGTCTAAAATGATAACGAGAGGAGTTGGCCATAGTTTGCCAGTAGACGGAGTTGACCTATACCTGGGGAATGATTTGACTAGAGCGAAGGTGGTAGCTTCTCCTGTAGTCACAGGAAGACCAAGTGAAGACAAAGAGACAGAGCATTTGCAAAAAAAAGGTTCCAGGAATTTGTCCCTCGTGTAGTGACTCGAGCAATGGCTAAACAAGTTCCAATGGCGGAGGTCAAACTGGCACCTCAGACTGATAGCCGAAAGTCTGAAACTTTCTTTGGGGATTTGGATAATCTGAAGGAAATGTTAAATAAGTCTTCTCTGATCAAGGTTCAGCAAGCCGATCCAGAGTTAAATAAAGTGACACAATCGGCTCTAACTGAAACTGAAGCAAAGGGAGTTCCGGAAGGCTACGATATTAAAAATAGGATTCTGATGAGGGAGTGAAGACCTCCTCACAGACCTGTGGACGAAGAATGGACGGTAGTTCATCGGAGAGTGGCACCGCCCAAGTATCGGCGGGAAATATTAAGGATAACCCATGAAATTCCTATGGCGGGACATGTGGGGATCCGGAAAACCCAATCACATACAAGTCCACATTTTTACTGGCCAGGTCTTTCCAAGGACGTGGTGCAGTTTTGTAAAACGTGCCAGACATGCCAGATTGTGGGAAACCCGCAACCTGCCATAAAACTGGCACCTCGGATTCCCATACCAGTTTTTAGGGAACCATTTAGTAGGGTGTTGGTAGACTGTGTGGGACCTTTACCAAAAACGGGACATCAATATATATACTCACTATTATGGATATGGCTTCTCAATTCCCAGAGGCCAATATCTTGAGGACAATTTCTGCTTAGATAGTGACAGAAAAATTAACTCAGTTCTTCACTAGATATGGATTATCGATTGAGATCCAGTTGGTTCAAGGTTTCAATTTTATGTCTAAAATTTTTCAGTAAGTTGAGTAATCCGGGCATTACACAGTTAAAGTCTTCAGCCTACCAACCACAGACACAAGGGGCTTTAGAAAGGTACCATCAGACCCTCAAAACTATGATCAGGGAATACTGTCATGAATATCCCCATGATTGGAATTTCTTTTGTTTGCCTCTCGTGATTCACCTAATGAGTCGACCAGTTTTAGTCCTTTTGAATTAGTTTATGGACATGAGGTAAGAGGTCCTCTAAAACTAATCAAAGAAAAGTTTTTAGAACAGAGGGACGAATCTTCCATGTTAGATTATGTATCCGTGTTCCGTGAACGTCTCATGAGAGACTGCAAAGTGGCTCAGGAAAAAGCCAAAAGTGACGTCACAGAAGAGCTGCAAGGTGATTGGTTGGTGAGTCACTGCTGTTAGGGAATAGCTCTAAATAGCTGGGTAAGTATCTCAGGTAAGAAAAGTTTAAAGTTTCTTTCAAATATACTAGGTAGTTTTTTTGGGGGGAGTTCTGTAGTAACGAGGACCAGGGAAGAAGGGCCCTAGAGTAACTGATATTATTGGACATTAAGATCTTCCAGAAGGTTTAATTTAATTTAAAGGGTTAAGTCATGGCAGGAGAGCTCAAAGCTGTGGTGTGCTCCTCGTGCTCCATGTCCAAAGCCGGGAACATTTCCAGTACCCGGGACCAGCATGTGTGCAGGAAGTGTGTCCAGCTGCAGCTCCTGGAAGCCCGGGTTTCGGAGCTGGAGCGGCAGCTGGGGACACTGTGGAGCATCCACGAGGCGGAAAGGATCGGGGATAGCACGCATAAGGAGGTGGTCACACCGCAGGCTCAGACCCTACGGACAGGAGGGGAATGGGTGACCACCAGGCAGAGCAAGAGGACTAGGCAGGCAGTTCAGGAATCTCCTGTGGCTATTCCCCTGCAAAACAGGTATACTGCTTTGGACACTGTTGGGGGGAATGGCCTCTCAGGGGAAAGCAGCAACAGCCCAATTCGTTGCACCACGGTTGGCTCTGCTGCACAGGGGAGGAGTAAAAAGTGTGGGAATGCAATAGTTATAGGGGATTCAATTGTAAGGGGAATAGACAGGAGTTTCTGTGGCTGCCAAAGAGACTCCAGGATGGTATGTTGCCTCCCTGGTGCTAGGGTCAAGGATGTCTCATGGATGATGGCATAGTAAGTCATATATCCAAATTTGCTGATGATACAAAGTTAGGCGGCATTGTACGCAGTCTAGATGATAGCATAAAATTGCAAAGAGATATTGACAGACTAGGTTAGTGGACAAAACTGTGGCAGATGGATTTCAATGCGGGCAAGTGTGAGGTTATCCATTTTGGACCAAAAAAGGATAGAGCAGGGTACTTTCGAAATGGGAAGAGGTTAAGTACAGTGGATGTCCAAAGAGACTTGGGGGTTCAGGTGCATAGATCTTTAAAATGCCATGAGCAAGTGCAGAAAATAATCAAAAAGGCTAATGGAATGCTAGCCTTTATATCTAGAGGATTGCAGTATAAAGACACAGAGGTTATGCTGCAGCTGTACAAAACCCTGGTTAGACCCCACTTGGAGTACTGTGAGCAGTTCTGGGCACCACACCTTAGGAAGGATATATTGGCCTTGGAGGGAGTGGAGCGCAACACAGGCTTACAAGAATGATACCTGGACTACAGGGGTTAAGTTACGAGGAGAGATTACACAAATTAGGCCTGTTTTCGCTAGAATTTAGAAGGTTAAGGGGTGATCTGATTGAAGTCTTCATGATATCCACAGGAAAAGACAGGCTAGTTAAAGATAAACTATTTCCACTGGTTGGAGATTCTAAAACTAGGGGGCATAGTCTAAAAATTAGGACCAGACCGTTCAGGAGAGATGTTAGGAAGCACTTCTTTGGTAGAGAGTTGGAACTCTCTCCCACAAACAGCAGTTGAAGCTGGAACAGTTGTTAATTTTAAATCTGAGATAGACAGATTTTTGTTAAGCAAAGATATTAAGGGATATGGGCCAAAGGCAGGTATATGGAGTTAGACCGCGGATCAGCCATGATCTCATTGAATGGCAGGACAGGCTCAAGGGGCTGAATGGCCTACTCCTGTTCCTATCTTCCTATGTCTCAGAGTGCTTACAGGACATTCTGAAGGGGGAGGGTGAACAGCCAGTGGTCGTGGTACATATTGGCACAAATGACATAGGTTAAAAAAAAGGATGAGGTCCTAAAAGCAGAATATAGGGAGTAGGAAGTAAGTTGAAAAGTAGGACCTCAAAGGTAGTGATCTCAGAATTACTACCAGTGCCACGTGCTAGTCAGAGCAGAAATAGAAGGATATATCGGATGACTACGTGGCTGAAGAGATGGCGTGAGGGGGAGGGTTTTAGATTCGTGGAGCATTGGGACCAGTTCTGGGGGAGGTGGGACCAGTACAAACTGGACGGGTTACATCTGGGCAGGACCGTGACTGATGTCCTGGGGGAGTATTTGCTAGACTGGTTGGGGAAGGTTTAAACTAAAATGGCAGGGGTATGGAAACCTTTGCAAGGAGTCCGAGGAGGGGGATCAAAGACAAGAACAAAAGACAGTAAGGGGAATAAGAAAAGTGATAGGCAGAGAAATCAAGGGCCAGAATCAAACAGGGCCACAGTGAAAAATAGTGGGAAGAGGACA
This sequence comes from Heterodontus francisci, assembly GCF_036365525.1. Lineage (NCBI taxonomy): Eukaryota > Metazoa > Chordata > Chondrichthyes > Heterodontiformes > Heterodontidae > Heterodontus > Heterodontus francisci. Next base: position 51,423,680 of record NC_090383.1, read on the forward strand.
AGTAATGTTAAAAAGACAAGCTTTAAGGCTTTGTGCCTTAACGTGCGGAGCATTTGCAATAACGTGGATGAAGAATCGTGCAAATAGATGTAAACGGGTACGATATAGTCAGGATTACGGAGACAACGCTGCAAGGTGACCAGGGATGGGAAATGAACATCCAGGGATATTCAGTATTTAGGAAGGACAGACAAAAAGCAAAAGGCAGTGGAGTTGCATTGCTGGTTAAAGAGGAAATTAACGCAATAGTGAGGAAAGATATTAGCTCTGACGATGTAGAATCTGCATTGGTAGAGCAGAGAAACACTAAGTGGCAAAAAATGTTAGTGGGGGTTGTATATAGAGCCCCAAACTGTAGTGGTGATGTTGGGAATGGCATTAAACAGGAAATTAAAGACGCATGCGATAAAGGAACATCTGTAATTATGGGTGACCTTAATCTGCATATAGATTGGGCAAATCAAATTAGTTAATACTGTAGAGGAGGAATTTTTGGATGGTTTTCTGGACCAATACGTTGAGGAACCAACTAGAGAACAGACCATCCTAGACTGGGTATTGTGTAATGAGAGGGGAATAACTGACAATCTAGTGGTGTGAGACCCCTTGGGGATGAGCGACCATAATATGATAGAATTCTTCAAGATGGAGAGTGACGTAGCTGATTCTGAGACAAGGGACCTGAATCTTAGTAAAGGAAAATACGAAGGCATGAGGCGCGAGTTGGCCATGTCGGATTGGGAAACATTACTTAAAGAAATGATGGTGGATAGATAATGGCAAACATTTAAAGAGCGCATGGATGAACTGCAACAATTGTTTATCCCCGTCTGGCGTAAAAGTAAAACGGGAAAGGTAGCCAAACCATGGCCTCAAGGGAAATTAGAGATAGCATTAGATCCAAGGAAGAGGCATATAAATTTGCCAGGAAAAACAACAGACCTGAGGATTGGGAGCAGTTTAGAATTCAGCAAAGGAGGACCAAGGGATTGATTAAGAAGGGGAAAACAGAGTACGAGAGCAAGCTTGCAGGGAACATAAAAACTAAAAGTAAAATTTTCTATAGGTATGTGAAGAGAAAAAGATTGAAGACAAATGTAGGTCCCTTACAGTCAGAAACAGGGGAATTTATTATGGGGAATAAAGAAATGGCTGACCAACTAAATGCATACTTTGATTCTGTCCTCACAAAGGGCGGCACAGTGGCGCAGTAGTTAGCACCGCAGCCTCACAGCTCCAGCGACCCGGGTTCAATTCTGGGTACTGCCTCTGTGGAGTTTGCAAGTTCTCCCTGTGTCTACGTGGGTTTCCTCCCACATGCCAAAGACTTGCTGCTTGATAGGTTAATTGGCCATTGTAAATTGCCCCTAGTGTAGGTAGGTGGTAGGGAAATATAGGGACAGGTGGGGATGTGGTAGGAATATGGAATTAGTGTTGGATTAGTATAAATGGGTGGTTGATAGTCGGCACAGACTCGGTGGGTTGAAGGGCCTGTTTCAGTGCTGTATCACTAAACTAAACTAAACTAAACTAAGAAAGGAGGACACAACTATCATACCAGAAATGTTGGGGAACACAGGGCTTAGTGAGAAAGAAATCAGTATCAGTAGAGAAATGGTGTTGGGGAAAATTGATGGGATTGAAGCCAGATAAATCCCCAGGGCCTGATGGTATGCATCACAGAGTACTTAAGGAAGTGGCCCTAGAAACAGTGGATGCATTGGTGGTCATCTTCCAAGATTCTATAGACACTGGAACAGTTCCTACAGATTGGAGGGTAGCTAATATAACCCCACTATTTAAAAAGGGAGGTAGAGAGAAAGCAGGGAATTATAGATCAGTCAGCCTGACGTTGATAATGGGGAAAATTCTAGAGTCCATTATCAAAGATTTTATAGCAGAGCACTTGGAGAAGAGTGGTAGAATCGGGCAGAATCAGCATGGATTTATGAAAGGGAAATCATGCTGGACAAATCTACTAGAATTCTTCAAGGATGTAACTAGTAGAGTTGATGAGGGGGCGCCAGTGGATGTGGTTTATTTGGACTTGCAGAAGGCTTTTGACAAAGTCCCAAATAAGAGATTAGCATGTAAAATTAAAGCACATGGGATTGGGGGTAGTGTATTGCGATGGATAGAAAACTGGTTGGCGGACAGGAAACAAAGAGTAGGGATAAATGAGTCTTTTTCCGAATGGCAGGCAGTGACTAGTGGGGTACCACAGGGGTCGGTGCTCGGACCCCAGCTATTCACAATATATATTAATGATTTAGATGAGGGAACTAAATGTACTATCTCCAAATTTGCAGATGACACAAAACCGGGTGGGAAGGTGAGTTGTGAGGAGGATGCAGAGAAGCTTCAGGGTGATTTGGACAAGTTGAGTGAGTGGGCTAATGCAGTATAATGTGGATAAATGTGAGGTTATCCACTTTGAAGCAAAAACAGGAAGGCAGATTATCTGAAACGCTATAAACTGAGAGGGGAATATGCAGCGAGACCTGGGTGTTCTCATACACCAGTTGCTGAAAGTAAGCATGCAGGTGCAACAGGCGGTAAAAAGGTAAATGGTATGTTGGCCTTCATAGCGAGAGGATTCAAGTACAGAAGCAGGGATGTCTTGCTACAATTATACAGGGCCTTGGTGAGGCCACACCTGGAATATTGTGTGCAGTTTTGGTCTCCTTATCTGAGGAAGAATGTTCTTGCTATAGAGGGTGTGCAGCCAAGGTTTACCAGACTGATTCCTGGGATGGCGGAACTGACGTATGAAGAGAAATTGAGTCGGTTAGGACTCTATTCGTTGGAGTTCAGAGGAGTGAGGGGGGATCTCATAGAAACCTATAAAATTTTAACAGGACTTGACAGGGTAGATGCAGAAAGGATGTTCCCGATGGTGGGGGAGTCTAGAACCAGGGGTCATAGTCTAAGGATACCGAGTAAACCTTTCAGGACTGGGAGATGGAGAAATTTCTTCACCCAGAGAGTGGTGAGCCTGTGGAATTCACTACCATAGAAAGCAGTTGAGGTCAAAACATCGCATATTTTCAAGGAGAAGTTATATATAGCTCTTGGGTCTAAAAGGATCAAACAGTATGGGGCGAAAGCCGGAACAGGCTACTGAGTTGGATGATCAGCCATGATCATAATGAATGGCGGAGCAGGCTCGAAGGGCCGAATGGCCTACTCCTGCTCCTATTTTCTATGTTTCTATGAACCAAATATCCGGTTAGTTAATACTGAATTGTTAGGGAGACTAGACACTATGCTTTCGTATTTAGATGCAGAACAACGAGAAGACCCAACAAGGCTACTCACAGCATTTAAAGCAATCTGCACTGATAAACCAGGATGTACGACCTTAGCCATACATGATGTGGATGGAGAGGAACAGCATCCTTATCGCTTAAGTCCAGTGAAATCCAATTTTTTTTTATTCATTCATGGGACGTGGCATCGCTGGCTAAGCTAGCATTTACTGCCCATCCCTAATTGCCCTTGAGAAGGTGGTGGTGAGCTGCCTTCCTGAACCGCTGCAGTCCAGGTGAGGTAGGTACACGCACAGTGCTGTCAGGAAGGGAGTTCCAGGATTTTGACCCAGCGACAGTGAAGGAATGGCGATATAGTTCCAAGTCAGGATGGTGTGAGACTTGGACAGGAACGTGCAGGTGGTGATGTTCCCATGCATCTGCTGCTCTTGTCCATCAAGGTGGTAGAGGTCTCGGGTTTGGAAGGTGCTGTCTAAGGAGCCTTGGTGCATTGCTGCAGTACATCTTGTAGATGGTACACACTGCTGCCACTGTGTGTCGGTGGTGGAGGGAGTGAATGTTTGTTGATGGGGTGCCAATCAAGCAGGCTGCTTTGTCCTGGATGGTGTCGAGCTTCTTGAGTGCTGTTGGAGCTGCACCCATCCAGGCAAGTGGAGAGTATTCCATCACACTCCTGACTTGTGCCTTGTAGATGGTGGACAGGCTCTGGGGAGTCAGGAAGTGAGTTACTGGCCACAGGATTCCTAGGCTCTGGCCTGCTCATGTAGCCACGGTATTTATATGGCTACTCCAGTTCAGTTTCTGGTCAATGGTAGCCCCTAGGATGTTGATAGTGGGGGATTCAGCGATGGTAGTGCCACTGAGTGTCAAGGGGAGATGGTTAGATTCTCTCTTGTTGGAGATGGTCATTGCCTGGCACAAATGTTACTTGCCACTTATAAGCCCAAGCCCGGATATTGTCCAGGTCTTGCTGCATTTCTACACGGACTGCTTCAGTATTTGAGGAATCGCGAATGGTGCTGAACATTGTACAATCATCAATGAACATCCCCACTTCTGACCTTATGATTGAAGGAAGGTCATTGATGAAGCAGCTGAAGATGGTTGGGCCTAGGACACCACCCTGAGGAACTCCTGCAGTGATGTCCTGGAGCTCAGATGATTGACCTCCAACAACCACAGTGGGGCGGCACAGTGGCGCAGTGGTTAGCACTGCAGCCTCACAGCTCCAGGGACCCGGGTTCGATTCTGGGCACTGCCTGTGTGGAGTTTGCAAGTTCTCCCTGTGTCTGCGTGGGTTTTCTCCGGGTGCTCCGGTTTCCTCCCACAAGCCAAAAGACTTGCAGGTTGGTAGGTAAATTGGCCATTATAAATTGTCACTAGTGTAGGTAGGTGGTAGGGAAATATAGGGACAGATGGGGATGTTTGGTAGGAATGTAGGATTAGTATAAATGGGTGGTTGATGGTCGGCACAGACTCGGTGGGCCGAAGGGCCTGTTTCAGTGCTGTATCTCTAATCTAATCTAACCACAGAAATAAAAGAGAGTATATAATTGGCCACATCGGTAACTGGCTAAACATTTAAATATATGTTGTGACCTGTGGAGAAGTGGAACTAGAGAAAGACAGTGCACTCCTCCCGCCTCGGTCATAACAATTATAAGACAGAAAATAGGCAGTCCCGTCCACCATGTTAAACCAATGCAAACTGTACCAAATACAAAGTCCGGGACTATTAACCTTTATGCTGGAGGGTTGGAGAGGCGGGTAGGAGCTAGCCTTACACAGACTCCTTGGTACATTTCTCTCTAATGAATTCAGACAAACTATTTAGTTTTGTAAGATAGGCTGAATGTGAATATATATAGGTAGATATAGATGTATGTGCATTCGAGGGCTAGCATGGTATTGGGATGTATCAATTGAACCATCCAGCACACATCAAAGGACACCGCTCTGTCACCATTCAGACCTCATCTAAAGTACTGTGCCCTGTTTTGGTCCCCCCACATTTATTTATTTTGTTTATTTAGAGATACAGCACTGAAACAGGCCCTTCGGCCCACCGAGTCTATGCCAACCAAGAACCACCCATTTATACTAACCCCCTATATACTAATCCCCTATTCCCTACCACCTACATACACTAGGGGCGATTTATAATGGCCAATTTACCTATCACCTGCAAGTCTTTTGCAGTGGGAGGAAACTGGAGCCCCCGACGAAAACCCACGTGGTCACAGGGAGAACTTGCAAACTCCGCACAGGCAGTACCCAGAATTGAACCCGGATCCCTGGAGCTGTGAGGCTGCGGTGTTAACCACTGCGCCGCCCAAAAAGTGGCCTTGCAAATGGTCCAAAAGAGAATTAAGAGAATTGTTACGACCAGGTGAGTAAAAGCTCTATGGTTCCCTTTCAGCCTTCACCTGGTCTTACTGTAACAGGGTTTAATTTTAAACAAACTGTGTTTTTAGCTCCCCCTTGGTGAATCCTTGTTCACCGCTTTCCAATTATAAGGCAGAGAAACCAGCACAAACAGGCTTTCTTAGATTTAAAGAAGAAAAGTTGAAATTTATTAAACTTAAACTCTAATTCAGTTAACGCCTACGGATACACAGCACGCCCACTCGAGCATGCATTTACAATACACACATACAGATAGCGACAAAAAGAGAAGAAAAAGAAAGTGGAAAAGTTTGAGGCAATTTCTGAAGACGGTTTTCTGTTACTGTGCTTCAAGTAGAGTCCTTGATTGTAGGTAGATCTTGCTTTTCGTTGGGGCCCAGTATTATTCTTAAACCTCGTTCGCTGTAGAAGACTTTTCTCTCTTGGGGTTCATGTGTCTTCAGTGGATTCAGAGGCTTGAGAGAAAGAGATGGGAGCAGACAGGAGATAGATCTTCAGTCCAGGAGCAAACAGCTTTCTGCCCAAACTGTTTGTACAAATTCAAAAAACTCAGGTTGCCAGTTTGTGTATTCGGCCATCTTAGCAGTCAACCTGGAATGCGAGCTCCCACACCTTCAACATCTGGTGATCACAAGTCCATTGTGGGTTGAATGTCAAGGAACACTGCCTGTTAATATGCAAATATATTTTCCATCTATTCAACAAGTCCTCCTCTCATACCAGTAACAGTTTAAAATCAAAGTTCATGACAAAATTAATGTGCCTCATTCTTGGCAGGTGGGGGCCTAGCATGACAGAATGATTCCTAGCTTAAGGAACTTCAGCCACTCAGATAGGCTCAAGAACCTTGGTCTATTTACTCCACCAGTGAAGATTTAGATGTGCCCTGACAAAGGCTTATAAAGTAATTAGAGGGCTGGATAGCGTGCCCATTGATGGATTATTCGAGTTTAACATGTTAGGGAAGACCAAAGGACACAAGTTTAAACTATGTAAGAGTAGGAACAGACCTATTACTCTTCTTTTCACAGAGAGTAGTGAGCTGCTGGAACACATTGCTGGTTGGTGTGGCGAATGCTGACCATCTGTATGACTTCATGAGGGAGCTGGACCGGTTCTCGACTGGGCAGAGATTTTATCACATTGGCAATAAGTGTCTATAACTAAAACTAGGTCCACGTGATCGCAGCTGATTTTGATCACCCAAGGGGTTGGAGCGGAATTTCCAGAGTATTTTTCTCCTTTTGGCCCTGGATTTCTTCTGCTATTTTTGCCTCTCCGAGGAGATTACAGGGCTGCAGGGTTTGGGTTTAGTCATGATGCTGCAGCAATCATGAATGTGGGGCAAGCTTGATCGACTAGCTGGTCTTTTCCTGCTCATCAGTTTCATATGTTCACAAATGCTATAGCCACCAAGCAGCATTAATGCTTGTGCCTAAAGTATGATCTCTGTGCTCTCACCCGAGGCACATACACCTGTTCTTTGCAGCAGGAGCACTGCACAAATCTGGTAACGGTCTGTGTCTGGCGCTGAGACCTGATCATCTGCAAGTTTGGAGGAGCACAAGTATTTGGACCATATGGAAAGAATTGGCATTGGGAGTGAGATAAGTGGGCATGTGGTGACGAGGAACACCTTCAAAGGGAAGGAAGACAAAGTTGTTCGGGAAGTGTAGGGGCAGATGAACCAGTTATGAGGATTTGAAGCCAGAAAAAGAGATCTGAGAGGAGAGAAACTGAGTATCAACCAATAACCGGATAAATTCAAATATTAATTAAATCACATTTAATATTTCATCAATTTGTAGCATTTAGTCAAGCAGCTTACTTATTGAAGCTGTTAATTAATGACACCTATTACTGCCCAAATACCCAGCACACTGCCAATAAAACCCTATATGCCAACTGGGACATATTAATTTCAACGGTTGAAAACTTACCGTTAACTTTTAACAGGAAAAATCCTACAAATTAACTTTAAAAAAAAACTAGCAGCCAAGATGGCCACTGCAACTTACATTTGAAACACTAGGAGATTGGACTGGAGAGAAAGAGTCTAACAAGAAAGCCAGGCAGAACAATGTTTTGGTTAACTGAGTAGATTAGTCAGATGATCCTAGTTAGTGAGCCATTCAAAGTCATCTTGCGGCATTCATAAGTGGCGATATCCCTCCAGGTGGTGCACACTGGTAACCCCACCTAAGAGGAATTTTGGGTTTTAGACTTTGGACCTCATTAACAACAAAGAGGATTGATAGAACCATGTGACTGCTTGCTCATCTCTGAAGAAACTGGAGGTTTTGTCACACAGACAGCAGACAGGCAGTAACTGAGTATCCAGCAACGAAGCAGGCGTCTGCTCCCGTGTCTCTCTCTCTCTTCCCAGAAAATATCAAGAACCAGCTGTGATTGGAGGATGCTCCAACCCTACAGACTGTTACAGCCAGCAACCAGGGGAAGAGAATCAACTACCGATTCTGCCTTCAGGAAAACTCTGAGCAAAGCAAGCCAACCGAAGCACACTTTGACCAGCGAGGACTTCAAGAATACAGGTTCAGCCGAGGACTACTGGATTTATAGACTGTATTTAAGTTCCATTTATTCTGGGCTTTAATCCAACCACCAAATCTGTTTTCCTCTGTAATATATTTGTGTGTGTGTGATTCCCGTGTGAGCATGTGCAAGAATGTAGTGTGTGTTTTTGGTATTTTAAATCAGGTTGGAGCAATAAGTATAATAAACTTACCTCTTTCTTGTTCAAACTCAAGAAAACCTGTCCAATTGGTTCTTTTGCGATCACATTACAGGAAAAAGGTAAAACACTCACTGAGGTGGTAAGCACAACGACTGTTTTTAAAAAGAAAGAAACCCTGTTGCGGTCAAACAAGAGGAAGGGCGAAAGGGGAGCCTGAGACCCCCTCCTCACCTGGCTGTTAACAACACTGTAAGCAGTAATGCTGTAATTGCTATAATAGAAACGGAAAATGGTCATTACTTTTTGGCAATTGCCTGATTTAAACATTGATATCTTAAGTGGTGTAAAACACACACGCATGCACTCCTGTATATTTGATCTATCAGTATTTCAAGGCAGCATGCAACAATCAAACACAGTTTGTGTGAAGCATGATTCCATACTCCAAAACAAATGGAAATTGTTCCAGGCCCAAAAACCTTTATTGATTAATGATATAAAGCAGGCAAGTGCAACAGGCAAGTCCAGGTGCCTTATGTTGGTACACCAAACATTAAGTTGTGATATTTCTGCATGATGTCCAAAACTAAATATACTCAGCAATCTGAAATAACAAATGTGAGCAATATGGCAAGAGCCCAGCTCAATGAGGGACCTGGAATACTGATGGGTGATAGGATTAAAAAAGGGTATTAAACGAACAAGCAGGACAAAAAAAGTGAAAGGACCTCAGGCCTCTAAAACGTGCCTCAAAAATTGATCAAGATATATGATCAAAGTTTCATCTATTGTAAAAGGAGTTACTAACACACAAATATACCAAGCACCCGATTGAGCACTGAAGTTCTGTACATCAATCATGAACTCTATATAAATTCTTACCCTTTGAATAAACTTTTCCACGCTCTGTACCACATGTTTGTAGAACTGCAATGTAAAAGAAAAAATATTATATCTTTGAAGGTGGCAGGACAGGTCAACAAAGTAGTTAATAAAGCATATAGGATCCTGGGCTTTATACAGGCATGAAGTACAAAAGCCAGGAAATTATGCTAAACCTATATAAAACACTAACAGAAAACAATGTAAATACTCATCAGGTCTGGCAGCATCTGTGGAGAATTAACGTTTCAGGTCATTGACCTTTCATCAGGACAGGAAAAAGTTAGAGATGTAGCATGTTTGAGCAAGTACAGAGGTGGGGCATGATGGGGGAAGCTAACAAAAGGGAAGGTCTATGATAGGGTGGAAGGCCAGAGAGACAAAATGACAAAAGGGATGATGGTGTAAGGCAAAGTGAGATGGTAATGGGACAAGTAAGGAATAATAGATGAGTCCAGAGGTGTAAATGGGAAAGACAAAATCACCAAGAGCTGCTATCCAAAAAATAAATAGGGGTAGAGGTTACAATCTGAAATTGTTGAACGCTGAAAGCTGTAAAGTGCCCAATTGAAAGATAAGGTGTTTTCTCTCGAGTTTCTGTTCAGCTTCATTGGAACAAAGTACAAGGCGCTCGACAGTGAGGTCAGAGTGGGAGTGGGGCAGAGAATTAAAATGACAAGCGTGACCTTGAGCTTCCGGTCACCTGCTGACTGAATGACACCTAATCTGCGTTTGATCTTTCCAATGTAGGAGGAGACCTCATCGCGAGCAGCGAATACAGTATATTAAAGTGACAGAAGTATAAGTAAATCACTGTTTCACCTGAAACGTGTGTTGGCCTTGGACTGCAAGAAGGGAGGATGTAAACAGCAGAGATTACAGCTCCTGCGCTTACATGGGTAGGTGCCATGGAAAGGGGAAGGAGTGTTAGGGCTCACTGAGGAGTGGACCAGGATGTTGTGGAGGGAACTGTTCCATCAGAATGCTGAAAGGAGAGGGGAGGGGAAAGATGTATTTGGTGGTGGAATCAAACTGGAGGAGGTGGAAATGGCTGAGAATGATCCATTGAATTATGGAAGCTGGTGGAGTAAGAGGTGAAGACAAGGAGAACCCTATTGTGACTCTGGGAGGTGGAGAAGGGATGAGAGCAGAAGTACGGGGATTAGAATGGTCACAGTCTGGGGTGTGGGGGCGATCCTCGGCTGAGGAAAAGGGTAGACACATCTGAAGCACTGGTAGAACAAGACACGACGGAGACGGAGGAACTGGGAGATGGAATACAGTCCTTACAGGAACCGAGGTGGGAGAAAGAGAAATCAAGGTAGCTGTGGGAGTCAGTGGTCTCATAGTGGATATTAGTAGATTGTCTACATTTCTATGGATAGGCTGAGAAGTCAAGGAAGGAAGGTAAGAGTTGGAGATGGACCATATGAAGGTGAGGGAAAGAGAAAATTGGAAACAAACTCAATGAAATTTTCCAGTTTGGGGTGAACGACACTGATACAGTCATTAACGTACAGGAAAAAAGGTGAGGGAGAGGGCCTGATTAGGACTGAAACAAAGAATGGTGGAAACAGATTCAATAGTAGCTATCAAGAGGGAATTGGATAAATACTTAAATGAGGAAAAAAAAATGCAGGGATGTCAGAAAAGACCCAGGCAGCAGGATTAACTGGACTGCTCTTCAAAAGAGCTGACACAGACTAGATGGGCCGAATGGTCTCCTTCTGTGCTATTCTATAAAAAGCAAACAAACAGAATAACAATGATTCCAATTCAGGAAGATAAAAGGCTGCAGCCTCTCAGGCATGTGCTCTATACAATTCCTGGCAGCTGCTGATGGTGTTCCCATGGGACAAGCTGGCTGAGCCAGGGAATCTGAAACTAAATCAACTAAAGAATTGGGCCTGGACAACAACTATTTCATCAATTTGATGCCAGTTTTAACGAGATTATCTTTTAAAGTCAAAAATGTCAAATACGTTGCCATTGCTCTCGAACAAGGTAGGAGCAAATTAGGTAGCACTGAGTAAATCTTCAAGATAGATGGAGAAGGTCAGAGGTCAAGCCTTTGCCTGCCCAGCTGGCTGGAAAAGAGTTTCCAATACATACAATATAGCCACACATCATGCTGTTGTATGACCAGATATTGGGCAATAAAGGTAAACTCCTGATCATGAAGCCTGTTTACAGGAGTGACTAGTGACACTGAATGAGATATCTAGCATAGACCCAGAATTAGTGAAACAATAATGCTGTAATAAGACAAGAATGAACTTGAGTTTTTGTGATGCTTCAATTTAAATAAGTACATAATCAGCATGCTAAACAAAACTAAACATTCTAAATAATTGGTACTTTATGAAAGTTCAAAGGTATCTCTGTCTTAAATATTTTATTAGAAGCAGAGAAACATAAATAGAATCAGATTGAACATCATATTGTCAAACTGTCCCATGCCAGGCGTCACTACTGGCCAACATTCATTGCAACCACTGACTGTAAAGCACAGCTACTTCTGTTAAACTACTTTATACAAGCGATTCCTTATTTTCTGTGTGTTAAAAATTTGAAGGGAGATCCATGTGGCATTCAGTGCCAGTTACTACTGAAGCAATGGCACTCAACTGGGACAGCACTGGGCCGATGGAAAATGCAAGCACAAGGGGAAGACAATCAATTTGCTAGCTGATATGGATGGAGCAGGCCGAGATTCCAAGCAGATATGCCATGGACAGAGTCAGGGTTAACAAACTCGGGGATTGCTCAAGTCTTGACCACTGTTAAGATTTCAGTGCAAGAGTGTTTAAAGCCTTACGTCTGGCTGGGTGTTAATGCTGGTAAGATACTGGGTAGCAAATAGCGTGGAATAACAGTTGAGAATGAGTTTTTTTCAAGACATTACATAATCCCAACTGAGATGAATCACTGATGAACATATGAATTAGGAGTAGGCCACTCGGCCCTTCGAGCCTGCTCTGTCATTCAATAAGTTCATGCCTGAACTGATTACTCTATATTTCCACCTACTCCCGATAACCTTCCACCCCCTTGCTGATCAAGAATCTATCTACCTCTGCCTTAAAAATATTGAAAGACTTTGCTTGCACCACCTGTTGAGGAAGAGAGTTTCAAAGACTCTCAACCCTCAGAGAAAAAATCTCTCCTCATCTCGGTCTTAAATGGCCGACCCCTTATTTTTAAAGTGACTCCTAGTTCAAGATTCTTCCAAAAGAGGAAACATCCTTTCCGCATCCACCTTGTCAAGACCCCTCAGGATCTGATGTGATTCAATCAAGTCGCCTCTTACTCTTCTAAATTCCAGCAGATACAAGCCTAGCCTGTCCAACCCTTCCTCATAAGACAGCCCGCCCATTCCAGGTATTAGTCTCGTAAACCTTCTCTGTACTGCCTCCAACGCACTTACATCCTTCCTTAAATAATGAGACCAGTACTCTATACAGTACTCCAGATGTGGTCTCACCAATGCCCTGTATAGCTGAAGCATAACCACCCTACTTTTGTATTCAATTCCCCTTGCGATAAATAATAACATTCTATTAGCTTTCCTAATTACGTGCTTTACCTGCATACTAACCTTTTGCGATTCATGCACTAGGACACCCAGATCCCTCTGCAATCTCTCACCATTTAGATAATATGCTTCTTTTTTATTCTTCTTGCCAAAGTGGACAATTTCGCACTTTCCCACATTATACTCCATTTGCCTGGTCTTTGCCCACTCAGTTAACCTACATTCCTTTGTAGTCCCCTTATGACCCTTCACAAGTTACTTTCCTACCTATCTTTGTGGCATCAACAAAGTTAGCAACCATACCTTCGGTCCTTTCATCTAAGTCATTTATATAAATTGTAAAAAGTTAAGGCCCCAGCACTGATCCCTGTGTCACACCACTCGTGCCAACCAGAGAATGACCCATTTATGCCTACTCTCTGTTTCCTGTTAGCTAACCAATCTTCTATCGATGCCAATATGTTACCCCCTACACCATGAGCTTTTATTTTCTGCAATAACCTTTGATGTGACACTTTATCAAATGCCTTCTGGAAATCTAAGTACAATACATCCACCTGTTCCCCTTTATCCACAGCACATGTAACTCCCACAAAGAACTCCAATAAATTGGTTAAACATGATTTCCCTTCAACAAAACCATTTTGACTCTGCCTGATTACAAAGAACAAAGAAAATTACAGCACAGGAACAGGCCCTTCGGCCCTCCAAGCCTGCGCCGATCCAGATCCTCTATCTAAACATGTCGCCTAGTTTCTAAGGGTCTGCATCTCTTTGCTTCCTGCCCATTCATGTATCTGTCTAGATACATCTTAAAAGACGCTATCGTGCCCGCGTCTACCACCTCCGCTGGCAACGCGTTCCAGGCACCACCACCCTCTGCGTAAAGAACTTTCCACGCATATCCCCCCTAAACTTCATTTACCATTTACCATGAATTTTTCTAAGTGCCTTGCTATACCATCTTTAATAATAGCTTCTAACATTTTCCCTATGACAGATGTTCAGCTAACTGGCCTGTAGTTTCCTGCTTTCTGTCTCCCTCCATTTTTGAATAAAGGAGTTACATTCGCTATTTTCCAATCTAACAGAACCTTCCCTGAATCTAGGGAATTTTGGAAAATTAAAACTAACGCATCAACTATCTCACTAGCCACTTCTTTTAACACCCTAGGATGAAGTCCATCAGGACCCGGGGACTTCTGAGCCCACAGCTCCAACAATCTGTTCAGTACCACTTCCCTGGTGATTATAATTTTCTTGAGTTCCTCCCTCCCTTCCATTTCCTGACTTACAGCTAATACTGGGACGTTACTTGTACCTTCAATAGTGAAGATCGATGCAAAATATCTGTTTAATTCATCTGCCATCTTCTTATTATCCATTCATTCCCCAGACTCACTTTTTATAGGACCATGCTCACTTTGTTAACTTTTCTTTTTTAAATATCTATAGAAACTCTTACTATGTCTTCGTATTTCTAGCTAGGTTTCCCTCGTATTCTAATTTTACCTTCCTTATCAATCTTTTAGTCATTCTTTGCTGTTTTTTATATTTTGTCAAATCTTATGACCTGCCTCCCATCTTTGCGCAATTATAGGCTTTTTCTTCAAGTCTGACACTAGCTTTAACTGTTTAACCATGGACGGCAGGTCCCACCCTTGGAATTTATCTTTCTCGTTGAAATGTATCTATTCTGTGTATTCTGAAAAATCCCCTTAAATGTCTGCCACTACATCTCTATTGACCTATCCCTTAACCTGATTTGCCAGCTCACTTTAACTAGCTCTGCTTTCATGCCCTCATAATTGTCCATGCAAGACATGATCATGTGAGTCATGGGTTGAGCAGTGAGCCTTTAAAGAATATATAAGGATTAACGCTCGAGTATATCCTTAGCGGGAACCTAGGAACAACTTTCGAAGGCAGGACCGAGTCCGGAGGCTCAGTGATCAACCGTGATGACAGACTGATCACCTCTGCATTGACGGGTAATATCTTGTACAAGAAGTGAGACTTGTACTTATTTGGTGTCTAAATAAAACTGTTGTACTAAACTTCTCCTTGTCATATGTTTGTATTCCGGTGTCTGGTGCCTCGGAGTTTGACATAACTGGAAAAGGAGTCAATCTTCCCATCCAGAGTTAAATTAGGCACAACAATAGTGACTGAATAAGTCAAATTTGATATTTATTAAATGGTATTCTGGGGTATCTTATTTTGTTGTGGGATTAAATTCCACAACTCTGTCCACTATTCTACAGAAATTGGAAATGACGGGTATCTAATTTGTATTATTTGATTTACACATAGATATACTTAATTTTCATTCCTTACAATTTTAAGGCTGTTATATAAGATGGCATACAAGATGCACCAGATAAAGGTGGATAACTGATATTTCAGGATACAGGAGAAGTAGAGTGGAATTTAGAAAAAAATTTGACAGATGGGTGAAGTTTCACTCCAAGTTCCCCATAGGGTTTGACCACACTCCTGCTACAACCAGGTTATGCCAGTTCAATGTTTACTGCATCAGTTTCTGGTCACCTTGCAAGGAGTGAAACCGCTGCCTACTTCTTAACGTAAGCAGGTGGAGCCAGGGACCCAACACCAGGAGTTCCTGCCCTCAACTGAGAAGGGACCCGACATAACACTGTTGTCAATTCAAGTAGAAATGAGGGTTAGAGGTCTCCAGAGGTGCAGAAATGTGACCCACCGGGGAGCCTAGGCCAGAAAAATTGTGTTAGACATTATGTTCTGAGTTTTGCATGGAATGGTCGAGTACAGTCAGTACTCTGCCTATTGTGAACCGCTGGAGGGACGTGTTTCTTGATACGATGATGTTAACGTTATAGGTTAGATGCAATTCTGCGATTGGACAGCACTTACTGCACAATCCCTAGTATGCTAAGAATTACATTGACAATCAATATAAGGTCAGTCGGGCTTGCAATGCGGCTTACTCATGCTTGCTCGAAGCTACATACGTTCATATGTAGGGACCCGTCCTCTGCAGGAATATGTCCAGGCGTGTGCCTTTTTTGAATTAAACAAAGCCTGGGGAGCAATAACTCCCTGGTACATTCTCCGTGGCAACGCCTCGACCAGAGTCAAATTGCCAACCAATCAGCACCCCTTTTCTCATGCAGTATAAATTGTTGCTCCCCTTGAAATTTGGCATTCTTGTATCTGTCCTAACGAGTGCAAGACGAAAAGCTTCGACAGCATGTCTTTTTTTCAGCAATAAAAGACATGCATTAATATAGCAACTTATTACCGAGAAATATACTTTTTCTGCATTCCTTAACTATCTGGATACATCTTTGAGGTCTACAATGAGTATACTGATGAATTATCGGAGGTTACATCATCATATTCAACTTTTTCTTCAGACTGAAAAGTGAAAGATCTTCAAGCCAAAGATTGGTTGGAAACCTCCTGGAATTATCAACTAGCCATTGAGACCCAATTTGTCAATCCTCTTTACACAGAGGCATCAAGGGTCAAATGTTCCAAATGTTCAACTGTTTCATAAAATCATTCCTTGTGCTCTTGTGGTTTAAGTGGAAGCCATATGAGCTTAAAAAAGGGACCCTAGTGGCCCCCAACAGACCCTTAGACAAACAAGGAAGTTGACAACCACTATTATGCCCTTGGACCATTCTGCAAAGCTGCCTGATACAATGTGTTCTGATGAAAGGTCATCAACCTGAAGCGTTAACTCTGTTTCTCTCTCCACTGATGCTGGCAGACCTGCTGAGTATTTCCAGCACTTTGTTTTTATTTCAGATTTCCAGCATCTGCAGTATTTTATTTTTAAACTAATACATTTTGGTGCTTGATCTAGAACTTGGAGCCAAAACTATTCCCGATCAAGGAGTCAGAATTCAAGGCTCCAAAGCAAAGGGGATCAAACTTGACATCCTGAAAGTATTTAGTTAGAAGAGTATGCAAGGTTAGAAATTCTGGGTTATCAGTACACCCTGGAAGCATTGTCTGCCGTTAACAGCTGTTTAGGAGAAAGTGTTATCATGCATACTTGAAATTTGGCCTTATAACTATCTATAACTGTAATGCCCAAGTATTTTTTATTTATTCATTTCATGGGATGTGGGCGTCACTGACAAGGCCAGAATTTGTTGCCCATTCCTAATTGCCCTTGACAACTGAGTGGCTTGCTAGGCCATTTCAGAGGGCAGTTACAAGTCAACTACATTGCTGTGGATCTGGAGTCACATGTAGGCCAGACCAGGCAAGGACAGATTTCCTTCCCTAAAGGACATTAGTGAACCAGATGGGTTTTACAACAATTGATAAGTTTCATGGCACCATTACTGAGACTAGCTTTCAATCCAGATTTTTATTAATTAATTACATTTAAATTCCACCAGCTGCTGTGATGGGATTTGAACCCATGTCCTCAGGGCATTAGCCTGGGCCCCTGGATTATTAGGTCAGTGACATTACCAATATGCGACCGTCTCTCCATTTTGCTGTTATGAGTCCCTTAGATGCATTTTACGAGCCTTGTGGGCCACAAAAACAGTTTAAACCACAGTTCCTATTCATTTGCACATCTCAGGCTGGGGATACTCAGACTGAGGTTTTACAACATAGGGTTTATCTATCAAAGAGACAAGTACTAAGAACAGCATGTTCTAAATCTCCAGCCCCAAAGATCAGTGCTAAAAACAATCCAAGCCTCCAGGTCCGCAGAATGTGAAAAGAGCAGAACAGCAAAGAAATTAAAGCATAAAATGAACCTAAATTTCCTAGACTTTAGGGGCCCAATTCATGAAACACAGAGAACATACAGTCCACAAAATCATTATGGACATCACAGGACTGAAGAAACACAAGTCTGGATAGACAAATTAGACATTGAAAAGCAGAATATATGGGAACGTAGGTCAGTACTGATGACTTGGTGAAGGTAGAAAACAGCAAGAACTGAAATAAAAAACCTGGTTTTTGCGGCAGTTAAAGCCATTAACTAAACAGAAGATGTGATCAAATTATATTGCAACATATAATTCAGTAACACTTCTATCCAAGAATACGTCTGTTTTAAAGCAAAGGACAAATCAATTTTAAAATTTACCTTAATAGACTTGATTGCCGCCTTGGTCACCTGGTTCATTTTAGCCCTGGAGATAGGTGGTTTATACTCATTTAATGAGTACAACTAAAAAGAAAGACGACAAACTGTGAGAATTGGGAAACAAACATTCTTCAACTAAACAAATGCCACAACTTACTTCAGGGTTCCCATACTTCTGAGAATCCTTGAATTTTGTATAAATAACCAGTATAGGGCAACAGTAAGAAAAATAAGGAGAGCTGGTAACCTACAATGAACGAAGACAACTACATTAATATAAAAGCAAAATACTGCAGATGCTGGAAATCTGAAATAAAAACAAGAAATGTTGGAAATACTCAGCAGGTCTTGCAGCATCTGTGGAGAGAGCAGAGTTAACGTTTTAGGTCAGTGACCCTTCTTCGGAACACAACTACATGATGTGTTCCAGTGCCCCATAACAGGTTGCAGTGATTATAAACTCAAGAATTGGTAAAAGAGGCACAAATGACATGAGGAAAAACTTTTTCACATAGCGAGCCCAAGTGTGGGGTGGAGGCAGGTTCAATTGAGGCGTTCAAAAGGGAATTAGACTGTTATATGAAAAGGAAGAACGTGCAGGGTTACGGGAAGGTGTGGGAGTGGCACTAGGTAAATTGCTCATTTGGAGAACCGGTGCAGACACGATGGGCCGAATGGCCTCCTTCTGCACTGTAACAATTCTGTGATTCTGTGCCATGGCAGATCACATGTAACTGAACGGACACCATTTGTGATCTAAACAAGCCAATTGCCAATGCACGGGGCCTGTTGTGGAACTCACATTTACAGAATAATAAAGTATGCTTGCTTAAAGCAAGTACGACCATTTGAATTTCTGTGCTACTGAACTAAATGGTCATCAAAAATATATTTTCATATTTTTCCTAGCGTTTCTGCATTTAGTAGGTTCAAAGCAAAATAAAAACAGCCCAGAAATTTAGAAACAACTGTATAATTTCTACAGAATACAAGAATAAAATTTGGCATCACTACTTACTTTTTCCTGCTTACCCCTTTCCACCACCACTAAACAATACATTTTGAAAACATTCTTCATTCACTAAAGAGGTACACTTTGTATGTGAAAAAACAGGTGCACAAGGTCAAACAACTCCAATTTTCTCTGCAAAGGAGGCACTAAAATGCCTTTGATAGCCAACTTTCCAAATAGAAGCACAGATATTGACTAAATTAAGTTAGAGATTAGACATTCAACCAGAGACAATAAAGGCAATTGCCACAGTTGTAAAGTGAATATATAAATCTCTTCAATAAGAGCAAGATTTAAAAAATATACTCGTGCTCAAACACAAATTCTCCATCAAGGTGAGCAGCTGACCTATTCTCCGGCCACTGCCAATCCCACAATGTCACCAGATGCAGATACATGCAAGGATGCTACGAGATAAATTCCCTTGCAATGACAGAGCTTAGTTGTGAGTCAACATCCTACCACTCCCTCGTGTAGAACTTTACAAGTTAATTTCAAGCAAAAAGTATTATGCCATGTGCAAAATAATACTTTTCATTTATAATAAAAACAAGAAATGCTGGAATCACTCAGCAGGTCTGGCAGCATCTGTGGAAAGATGAGCAGAGTTAACGTTTCGGGTCAGTGACCCTTCTTCGGAATGAATACTTTTCATTTTGCAGGTTGAAGTTACATTCCACTTTTTGCTGCTGGTTTTCTTTACAGAAGTCAAGGAACACAGATTACATTTATACTGATCCACATTTAAAAATATTAATACAAGTAATTATATTTAAATGTTGATAAAGTATTAACAGGAGTTTAGCTATGCCACTTTTACTGTTCATATTTCTGATTCAAATTCATATTTCTTGCGAATCTGCACTTACAATCACAGGCGCAATGAGTTATTTACACTAATTTTGGAAGTAGAATTTCCAGATTTCCCCTTTTAATTTTCAAAGCACGAGATTCACATCAAAACTAGTAGAAATTAATGTTATCAATCTCCTTTAGACTGAATGAACACTCAACATGTGCATTGGGCAAGTGATTTAGTAGCAGATAAAGCTACCTAGGAATGCCTTTAAATGTAACAATATTGATCAGCAAATATACGGAAAACACGCTTTATTTAATTTTTTTGATGTGAATATATGCACATATTAATAAAACTGAAGACAGCCATGCTGAAGCATGTTAAATTATAAACACATTCAGCCTCCAGCAATCCCCCATGAGCTACCTATGGCCTGAATGTAGGATAGAATTCCCGTGAACGTTACTCCTACCTTAATCTCAAATGATGCATCCTCTACATCACTGTAGAGATACCAATTTGCTGCACTAAGAGATAGAGTTTTTCATTGAAATCTTGTTTTCCACATTTAAATGCCTCCTCCAGTTCCCAAATCAAATTACAGTTTGGAAAACTAATGAAACACTGAGAAAATTCAGATTGCCAGATTTTTACAGAAAATGTGTATGTATTAAATGTAGCACTGTGGTATCTCCGTCAGTATGATAACTTCAACAGCCCTCCTGTGGTCTTTTTGTGATGCTACATGACAGCTGGGGAATTTAAATTTAATCACTTAAATAAATCCGAAATAAAAAGCTAATGTCAGTAATGGAGTCCATGAAACTACCAGATTGTTGTAAAAACCCATCTGGTTCATGAATGCCTATTAGGAAAGGAAATCTGCTGTCCTTATCGAGTCTGGCCTATGTGACTCAAGATCCAAAGCAATGTCGTCGACTTGTAACTACCCTCTGAAATGGTCTAGCAATTTCAAAAGACTAAGAGTAAAATTTAATGGGCCACCCTGCATCGACCTAGGTACCGGATTCAGACACAAAAAAGGCACAACCAGCCTAGTTAACCCTGCAAAACTCTCCTCACTAACATCTGCAAAGTCGGAAAGTTGTTCCACAAACTAGTCTTTGTCAACACCAGCTCCCAATCACAGACTAACGAGGGCAATAGGTGCAAGGGAACGCCACCATTTACAAGTTCCCTTCTAAGTCACGCATCACCCTGACTCAAACATATTGCTGTTCCTTCATCGTCACTGGATCAAAATCCTGGAACTCTCTAATCTAACAGCACTGTGGGAGTACCTTTGTCAAATGGACTGCAGTGGTTCAAAAAGGAAGCTCATCACCACCTTCTCAAAGGCATTTAAGAATGGACAGTAAATGCTGGCATTGCACCCATATCCTGTGACTCAATTTAAAATAAGTATTATGTGGTGTGGACCCATGCCCATTAGAAACTGCCCAAACTAATTTCTCATATGGCCTTTTGAAATGGAGAGAGAGATGGCTTTCATCTAATCAGTCTGAGCTGGATTCAAATCCAGACCTGAGCTAAGCAGTATTCCGAAGAAGTGTCACTGACCCGAAACGTTAACTCTGCTTCTCTTTCCACAGATGCTGCCAGACCTGAGTGGTTCCAGCATTTCTTGTTTTTATTTCAGATTTCCAGCATCCGCAGTATTTTGCTTTTATTATCTGAGCTAAACAGTGTTCAAAACTAATGTGCCACTGAGACCCTCTCAGGACAGCACTTTTTCTAAACCTGTGGGACCACTTTTAGGTCATTCTGACAAAAGATATAGACTAAGCCTGCAGACATCAGACAAGTGAAGACCTACTTAAGTCGTTATGGGTACGAATGTGAACATAGTATTTTACTGAAAGAAAAGATATGCATCTGCATAGTGCTTTATCACAGCTCTCAAACATTTCAAAGATCTTCTTGTAAGGAATTATATTAAACCTTTACAATAACAATGAAATCATTTAAAGATGAGAGCAAAAATTAGTTCCAACAATATCTTAATCATTATTTGCTGATCTTACCATATACTAATCCAGACTCAATCCAAGGGTGGGCAATATAAAAAGATTTCACTGGCTGAGGAAATATCAAAAACTGGTGGCTCTGTTGGCTTTTCAATTTGTTGTGAAGTAAATCAGTCATTGGAATATGTTTTTAATTTCTGGACGAGCAAATACTTGAGTAAAACGAAGTGGTGAGAATGACAAACATTGGTGTAACCATGAAATGGCCACAGCAAACTGAAACGCCAGTAGTATCAAACTGTTAATCAAAGATGTTAGTGCAGAATCAACATCTTCGGTGGAAAAGACCAATTAATCAAAGGCTCAATTAATATAGCTACCTCAAATCTCAGACGTTAAGTCAGTCCATCTCAGGAAAACATTATCTTTGCTACAGAGCTAGGTTGCATTAACATTAATGTCTCCGTTCAAGGGTGGGGGGGGGGGGGAAAGAGAGAAAAGGGAACTAAAAGTCAGTTAGCCAGTAATAAGAAAAATGCTAGAACCTATTATTAAAGATGTACTAACAGGGCATTTGGAAAACCACAATGTTAGGGAGAGTCAACATGGTTTTATAAAAGGGAAATTGTGTTTGACAAATCGATTAAGAGTTTTTTGAGGGTGTAACTAGTGCGATAGATAAGGGGGAATTTGTGGGCTACGACATCCATCAACTCATGTGCTGCTGAAACCTGCTCCACCACTGGCAGCTATCCCTTCAGCTGCTGAGGTCCTAAGCACTGGAACTCCCTCCCTTTAGTCCTTTGCCCCACTACCTCCTTATATAGCTTGGTCAAATTTTGTTTGATAACTCTCCTGTGAAGCATCTGGGATCGCTTCACTCCATTAAAGCACTGCATAAATGCAAGTTGTAGTATATTTGGATTTTCAGAAGGCATTTGATAACGTGCCAAGCGAGAGGTTGTTGCACTGGTGCACGGAGTGTGAAGAAGGGAGGTTGGAAAGTGAGTGAATTTTTAGGGTTAATCTCTCAAGACTAGTTTTTGCTTTTTGTTTACATCTAGCAATTAATTGAGATTCCTGTTTCAGTTAAGGGGTAAGTTAGTATACCCCTGTTTAAAATTGCAAGAAACCCAACACTCAGTAGTTGTAGCTAGTTAATTAGGTCGCTAGCTTAAACTGGTTTCAAAGCTCGAGCAGAGCTGACAGCATTGTTTTCAGAGTATAAATTCAGGGGACTCAGTGCTACTTGTCTGCACTGAATGCTGCTGGAGGGCAGTGTGAAGAAGGGAATTTGGCAATTGAGGGAGCTTGGTAAAGAGGGGAACTAAATTAAGAAAAAAACATATTTGACTGCACAAAGTGTAAAGTGGGAGTTTACCTTTTTCCAGCCTCTAGTAGCTGCCTCTCTCTTCGGTATGGGGGAAACAGCTGATTGTTGAGTAACTGATAAGTTCCTTTACTTCTCATTGTAATAAAAAGTTTTTAAAGTTACGTTATGGCAGGTCAGCTCAGCCAAGTGGAATGTACGTCCTGCGGTATGTGGGAAGTCATGGATGCACGTGTCCTAGATGAACACATCTGCAGTAAGTGTCATCGGCTACAGAAGCTTGAGCTCTGGCTTTTGGAACTTGAGCGGCAGCTAGAGTCACTGTTGTGCATCCACGAGTCAGAGGACTACATGGCTAGCACATTTAGGGCACTGGTCACACCGCAGGTTAGGAGCATGCAGGCAGAGGGGGAATAGGTGACTACTAGGCAATCTAAGAGAACCAGGCAGGCAATGCAGGAGTCCCCAGAGTCTATCTTGCTTGCTAATGGGTTTTCCATTTTGGATACTGGTGAGAGCAATGGTTCCTTGGGGGAGTGCAGCCAGAGCAAAGTCCATGGCACCACGGGTGGTTCAGTTGCACAGGAGGGAAGGAAGAAGAATGGAAGAGCAATAGTGATAGGGAATTCAATAGTCAGGGGCTCACAGGCGTTTCCGCGGCAGTAAATGTGACTCCAGATGGTGTGTTGCCTCCCTGGTTCCAGGGTCAAGGATGTCACAGCGCGGCTGCAGGACATCCTTCTGGGGAAGGGTGAACAGCCAGAAGTCGTGGTCCAAATGGGTACCAATGACATACGTAGGAAGAGGGATGAGGTCCTGAAAGCAGATTTTAGAGAGTTAGGAAGGAAATTAAAAAGCAGGACCTCCAAAACAGTAATCTCAGGATTACTTCCAATGTCATGTGCTAGTGAGCATTGGAGTAGGAGGATTGATCGATTGAACATGTGACTGGAGAACTGGTGTAAGAGGGTGTCGATTTCTGAGGCATTGGGACCAGTTCTGGGGCAGGTGGGACCTGTACAAGATGGACAGGCTACACCTGAACAGGACCAGAACTAACATCCTCACAGGGAGATTTGCTAGTGCTGTTGGGGAGGGTTTAAAGTAGCTTGTCGGGGGATGGGAACCTGAGGGGTAGCTCAATTGGAAGGAAGTAAAGCTGGAAGGAGGTAGAAAAGTAGCAAGGGACATTAGAAGGTGGGCGAAACAAAGGCGAGCATCAACTAGGTTTAGAATGCAGAATGTCAAGACGACAGGGTTAAGGGCACTCTACCTGAATGCACGCAGCATTTGCAGCAAGGTAAATGACTTAAAGGCCCAAATAGAGGTAAATGGGTATGATCTAATTGCCATAACGGAAACATGGCTACAGGGTGACCAAGACTGGGAACTAAATATTCAAGGATATTCGACATTTAGGACGGACAGGCAAAAAGGAAAAGGAGGTGGTGTTGTGCTGATAATAAGGGATGAGATCAGAACATTAGTAAGGGAGGATCTCAGATCGGTAGAACAAAATGTGAAATCTGTTTGGGTGGAGCTAAGGAACAGCAAGGGGCAGCAAACATTAGTGGGAGTTATTTATAGGCCTCAAACAGTAGTGGTAGTGTGGGGTATGGTATTAATCAGGAGATTAGATAAGCATGTAGCATGGCTAATATAGTAATCATGGGTGTCTTCAATCTGCATATAGACTAATTAAACCTAATGAGCACTAATGCTGTGGGAGACGTGTTTCTCGAGTGTGTTAGGGATGGTTTTCTAGAACAGTATTTTGAGGAACCGACTAGAGAACAAGCTATTTTAGATCTAACATTATGTACTGAGAAAGTGCTAATTAATAATCTTCTTGTAAAAGAACCTTTAGGGATAAGTGACCATAATATGATAGAATTTTACATTATGTTTGAAAGTGAGGTAGTTCAATCTGAAGCCAGGGTGTTAAGTTTGAACAAAGGAAATTATGAAGGTATGAGGAGCAAACTGGCTGAGGTGGATTGGAAAATACATGAAAAGTACATAGTCTTTAGAGAAATATTACATTGTTTACAACATTCCTTCAAGGCACAAAAACCCCAAAAGTAAAGACAGTCAACTGTGGATAACAAAGGAAGTTAAGGATTGTATAAGATTAAAAGAAAAGGCCTATAAAGTTGCCAGAAATAATAGTAAACCTGAGGATTGGGAGGATTTTAGAATACAGCAAAGGAGGACCAAGAAACTGATAAAGGGAGAACAGAATATGAATGTAAGCTAGCAAAAAATATAAAAGCGGACTGTAAAAGTTTCTACAGGTACGTAAAAAGAAAATGTTTGGCGAAGACAAATGTGGATCTATTACAGGCAGAGTCAGGAGAATTTATAATGGGGAATAGAGAAATGGCAGAGAAGCTAAATGATTACTTTGTATCAGTCTTCACTGATGAAGATACAAGAAATCTCCCAGAATGAGATATCCAATGGATTCAGGAGAATGAGGAATTGAAAAAAATTATTAATAAGAAGGTTGTATTGGAGAAATTAATGGGGCTGAAGGCTTATATGTCCGCAGGACTTGACATTCTACATCCAAGAGTGTTGAAAGAGGTAGCTATGGAGACAATGGATGCATTGGTGATCATCTTCCAAAATTCTATACATTCTGGAGCGGTTCCTGCAGATTGGAAAGTCTCAAATGTCACCCCACTATTTAAGAAGGGAGGGAGAGAGAAAACAAGTAGTTATAGACCTGTTAGCCTTATACTAGTCGTTGGGAAAATGCTAGAATCTATTCTAAAGGATGTGATAAGTGGACACTTGGATAATAATCATCTGATTGGGCATAGTCAACATGGATTTATGAATGGGAAATCATGTTTGACGAACCTGTTCGAGTTTTTTGAGAATATTACTAACAGAATTGAGAAAGGGGAGTCTGTGGATGTGGTATACTTGGATTTTCAGAAGGCTTTTGATAAAGTTCCCCACAGGAGATTGGTTAACAAAATTAAAACACATAGGACAGGAGGTAATATACTGGCATGGTTTAAGGATTGTTTAACAGGCAGAAAGCAGAGAGTAGGAATAAACAAGTCATTTTCGCATTGGCAGGCTGTGACTAGTGGGGTACCGCAGGGATCGGTGCTTGGGCCCCAGCTGTTCACAACATACATCAACGATGTGGATATGGGGACCAAATGTAGTATTTCCAAGTTCACGGATGACACAAAACTAGGTGGGAATGTGTGTTGTGAGGAAGATGCAAAGCAGCTTCAAGGGGATTTGGACAGACTTAGTGAATGGGCAAGAACATGGCAGATGGAATTCAGTGTGGGAAAATTTGAGGTTATCCACTTTGGTAGGAGGAACAGATGAGCAGAGTATTTCTTAAATGGTCAGAGATTAGAAAGTGTAGATGTACAAAGGGACATGGGTGTCCTCGTCAATAAGTCACTGAAGGCTAATATGCAGGTACAGCTCATGGTAAGTTAGCCTTTATCGCAAGAGGATTTGGAAACAGTAGTGAAGACTTGCTTCAATTGTATGGAACCTTGCTTAGACCACACCTGGAGTACTGCGTGCAGTTTTGGTCCCCTTACCTTAGGAAGGATATTATTGCCATAAAGGAAGTGCAACAAAGGTTCATCAGACTTGTTCCAGGGATGGCAGGACTGTCCTATGGAGAGAGATTGGGGAAAACTGCGCCTGTATTCTCTAGAGTTTCGAAGAATGAAAGGTGATCTCATTGAAACCTACAAAATACTTAAAGGAATAGACAGGGTAGATGCAGCCAAGATGTTTCCTCTGGCTGGGGAGTCTAGAACCAGGGGACACAATTTCAAAATAAGGGGAAGTCACTTAGGCCAGAGATGAGGAGAAATTTCTTTACTCAGTGGGTTGTGAATCTTTGGAATTCTCTACTTCAGAGGGCTGTGGAAGCTCAGTATGTTTAAAGCACAGATTTATAAACACAATTGACATAAGGGGATGTGAGGATAGTGTGAGAAAAAGGCAGTGAATTGGAAGATCAGCCATGATCGTATTGAATGGCGGGACAGGCTTGATGGACTGAATGGCTTACTCCTGCTCCTACATTCCTATAAAATTAGGGCTCACGAGATTGAGGGAAATATATTAGCATGGATTAGGAATTGGTTAACAGACAGAAAATAGTGAGTAGGAACAAACAGGTATTTGAGTGGGCAGGCTGTAACTAGCAGGGCACCACAAAGATCAGTGCTCAAGTCTCAGCTATTTACAATCTACATTAATGACTTAAGATAAGCAGGCCAAGTATAATGTATCCAGGTTTGCTGACGATACAAAACTCGGTGCGAAGATACAAAGAAGCATCAAAGCAGTTAAATCATGGGGTAAGAAGGTAGCAGATGGTGTATAATGTGGTGATGTGCTAAATTATCCACTTTGGTAGGAAGAATGGAAAAGCCATAATTTTTAAACAAGGCTGAGAGGTTAGTAAATGCCAATATTTAAAGGGTTTTGAGTTTCCTTATACATGAATCACAGAACGGGCGGCACAGTGGCGCAGCGGTTAGCACCGCAGCCTCACAGCTCCAGCAACCCAGGTTCGGTTCTGGGGACTGCCTGTGCGGAGTTTGCAAGTTCTCCCTGTGACTGCATGGGTTTCCGCCGGGTGCTCTGGTTTCCTCCCACAGCCAAAGACTTGCAGGTTGATAGGTAAATTGGCCATTGTGAATTGCCCCTAGTGTAGGTCGGTGGTAGGAGAATTGAGGGAAGGTGGGGATGTGGTAGGGGACATGGGATTAGTATAAATGGGTGGGTGATGGTCGGCACAGACTCGGTGGGCCGAAGGGCCTGTTTCAGTGCTGTATCTCTCTATGACTACGAACGTTAACATGCAGGTACAGCAAGGTGCCTAGTATGATAACCTTCCTGGCAAGGGGGTTGGAATAGAAGAGTAAGAAAGTTTTGCTGCAGTTATACAGGGCATTGGTGAGATCACACCTGGAGTACTGCGTACAGTATTTGTCTCCTTACCTATGGAAGAATATACATGCCTTGGAGGTGATGCAACAAAGATTCACTAGATTGATTCCTGGGTTGTGGGGGCTGTCTTTTGAAGGGATTGAGTAGAATCAGAAGTGATGTCAATGAAATGTATAAACAGTTTTTTTAAAGAGGGTTTGCCAGGGTAGACGTTGAGAGGCTGTTCCTTAACCCAAGAGTCGAGAACTAGGGGTCATAGTCTCAGGATAAGGGGTTGGCCATTTAGGAATGAGGAGATATTGCTAGACTCAGAGGATGGCGAATCTTTGGAATTATTTACCGCAGAGAGCTATGGATGTTCAGTCAATGAGTACATTCAACACTGAGATGGATTGACTTCTAGGCTCTAAGGGAATATGTGGATAAGGTAGCAAAGTGGAGTTGATGTAGAAGTACAGCCACGATCTAACTGAATGGCAGAGCAGGCTCGCTGGGACATATGGCATACTCCTGTTCCTATTTTTTATGTATTCCAATATAACATTAAGCAACCTAGGCCTTATGAGTATCAATATACCCTCTAATTTTTTTTCTGCAGTGCACGGGCTCATCAACTTTTTTTGCCATCCGTGCACGCACGTTAATTTAAAGGGGCTGACTTGTGCACAGCCTGCGTGAGAGCTTTCGGGTTGCTTCGAGGGAACATTGGTGAGAATTCTGTACAAATATATCTTTTGTCTGCTCATTTTGACATGGGTCTTCTTTCTAAGTCAATTTATTTTCCCTAAACCAGTATATGTGGATTTTGGTCATTTTTTATGATGTTAATTGCATACCAATTAAAGATCTTGTTTGCCCAGGCTTACAAGGTGGCAATACTCCACCATCAAGCCTTGGCCCCTCTAGAATATCCTCTCTCTTCAGCACTGTAATATTCACCCAGCTCTTTAAGCCTAGATGAGTAAGCTATGAATTGTTCTCGTAACTCTGATCTGAAACTTTTCCAAGGACACTATACCATGTAAAAGGGACCAAAACTAGGCAGAGTACTCCAGACATGATCTGATGACAGAATGGTGACCGTTGATTTGTATTGAAACTTTCTATTAGTACAACATAATACCCAGTTTGCTTTGGCGGCAGCTGCTTTGTGTTGGTCATGAACCTTCACCAATTTGTCAACAATATCATCCAGACCATTTTCTCTCACCTGATTTCAATATCACTCCCTGTAAGTAACAAGTGCATTCTGTGTCAGTCCTACCTACGTACATAAATGACACTGCATATGTACATTCCATAAAGCATATAAATCTTTTTGCAGACTATTATACTCCTCTACTTTAACCTTGAACACATTTTAGTAACATCAGCAAACTTACTGGCCACACCCCAGCACTGGTTATCAAGATATGTTTCAACCCAATGCTGTGCAGATTCCTGTGTTTTTCTATTCGTTCGGGGGATGTGGGCATCGCTGGCTAGGCCAGCATTTATTGCCCATCCATAATTGCTTGAGAACGTGGTGGTGAGCTGCCTTCTTTAACTGCTGCAGTCCTTGGGGTGTAGGTACACCCACAGTGCTGTTGGGGAGTTCCGGGATCTTGACCCAGCAACAATGAAGGAACCGCGATATAGTTCCAAGTCAGGATGGTGCGTGGCTTGGAGGCGAACTTGCAGATGGTGGTGTTCCCATGCATCTGCTGCCCTTATCCTTCCAGGTGGTAGAGGTCACAGGTTTGGAAGAGGCTGTCGAAGGAGCCTTGGTGAGTTGCTGCAGTGCATCTTGTAGATGGTACACACTGCTGCACCTGTGGCAGAGGCGATGGAGGGAGTGAATGTTGAAGGTGGTGGATGGGGTGCCAGACAGGCTACTTTGTCCTGGATGGTGTCGAGCTTCTGGAGTGTTGTTGGAGCTGCACCTATCCAGGCAAGTGGAGAGTACTCCATCACACTCCTGACTTCTGCCTTGTAGTGGACAGGCACTGGGGAGGCAGGTGGTGAGTTACTCGCTGCAGAATTCTCAGCCTCTGACCTACTCTTGCAGCCACAACATTTATGTGGCTGGTCCAGTTCAGTTTCTGGTCAATGGTGACCCCCAAGACATTGACAGTGGGGGTTTCAATGATGGTTATGCCATTGAATGTCAAGGGGAGATGGTTAGATTCTCTCTTCTTTGAGATGATCATTGCCTGGCACCTAAGTGGCAAGCAACATTCGCGCCACAGATCAACCCAAACCTGGATGTTATCCAGGTCTTGCTGCATATGGACATGGGCTGCTTCAGTAGCTGAGGCGTCGCTAACGGTACTGTGCAATCATCAGCGAACATCCCCACTTCTGACCGTATGTTGGAGGGAAGATCATTGAAGAAGCAGCTGAAGATGGTTGGGCTGAGGATACTACCCTGAGGAGCTCCTGCAGTAATGTCCTGGGACCTCCAACAACCACAACCATTTTCCTTTGTGCTTGGTATGACTCCAACCAGTGGAGAGTTTTCCCGATTCCCACTGACTCCAGTTTTGCTAAGGTTCCTTGATGCCATACTCAGTCAAATGCTGCCTTGACGTCAAGGACAGTCACTCTCATCTCACCTCTGGAGTTCAGCTCCTTTGTCCATGTTTGGACCAAGGCTGTAATGAGGTCAGGAGCACCCACACTGAGCATCAGTGATTGATAGCACTGTCATCACTTTGTTGATTATCAAGAGTAGACTGATAGGATGGTAATATGCCGGGTTGGATCTGTCCTGCTTTTCAGGCACAGGACATACCCGAGCAATTTTCCACATTGCTGCGTAGATGTCAGTGTTGTAGCTGTACTGGAACAGCTTGGCTATGGACGCGGCTAATTCTGGAGCACAAGTCTTCAGTACTATTGCCGGAATGTTGTCAGGGCCCATAGCCGATGCAGTATCCAATGCGACTGAAGAGTCGTTTCCTGATAGCACATGGAGTGAATCAAACTGGCTGAAGACTGGCATCTGTGATGCTGGGGACCTCAGGAGGAGGCAAAGATGGATCATCCACTCTGCACTTCTGGCTGAAGATGGCTGCAAACGCTTCAGCCTTTTCTTTTGCACGGATGTCCTGGGCTCCCCCATCGTTGAGGATGGGAATGTTTGTGAAGCCTCCTCCTCCTGTCAGTTGTTTAATTGTCCACCACCACTCACGACTGGATGTAGCAGAACTGCAGAGCTTAGATCTGATCTGTTCATTGTGGGAGCGCTTAGCCCTATCTATTGTATGCTGCATGGTTGAGTGGGGAATATGCCAGACCATGAGACTACAGATTGTGGTCGAGTACAATTCTGCTACTGCTGATGGTCCATAGCACCTCATGGATGTCCCGTTTTGAGTTGCTAGATCTGTTCAAATCTATCCCATTTAGCATGGTGGTATTGCCACACAACACGATGGTGGGTACCCTCGGTATGGACTGGACTTCGCCTCCACAAGGACTGTGCGGCGGTCACTCCTACCAACACTGTCATGGACTAATGCACCTGCGACAGGTAGCCTGGTGAGGATGAAGTCAAGTAGGATTTTCCCTCTTGTTGGTTCCCTCACCACCTGTCACAGACCCATTCCAGCAGCTATGTTCAAGGTGATGCTACTAGTAATGTGCTTCACACCTGATCCACAATCTTTTGACTGCAACTTTTTGGATGTTGAATTGGAGCCAATTCCTAATTCAGCATATCAAATTCCCACTCATACAAGTGGACTCTATCTTATTAAGTAATACAGTGGGAGGTACCTTATCACAACCTTTCTTAAAGTTCATGTCGGCAATGTCAACTGGATTATCCTCATCCACCAACCTAGTCATTTCTTTGAAAAACAATCAGGTTTGTAAGGTATGACCATCCCATCCATCTCTTTCCATTTACTCATAGAAAATGAGTATTTCACGTGACTCCATTTCTTTCCCAGTGATCATAAAGGGCACCCCTTATGATCCCTTCAAGCATCTTCCTTATGATGGATATTAGGATAATGGGTCTACAGTTCCTTGGTTCTGATTTGTCCCTTTTTGAAAAGCTGCACTACATGAGCTACCTTCCAATTTAGGAGAACTTTCAGAGTTAACTTGGTTCTGCACTTAAAAGCAAATAAGCGCTTGTCTGAATTTCAGTTTTTTCACAATGTAGATTCAATGTGCCTCTTAAATGACAAATTATGAAACGTCAGTTACATGCACGCTGTTTAAATGCTGGAATCGGAGTGGCGGTATTATTGAGCCCAGAATTCCTCCACGAGTTCCAGATCTGGTGGACTACCAGGTAGGAGCATTTCCCCTCAGTGGTTCAGAAAGCCAGATGGTCATCTGAGCTACTTGCACTGTTTGTATCTCTTAGTATCCAATTTTAGAAATTGAGGACTGGGTGAAACTTTCTACCTGCCCATAATGGGAGAGAGAAAACAATGAGACAAAAGAATGCAATCAAACACAAGTTATCAGCTGGAATTTTACCACCCATCCCCTCCCCACGCCCCCAAATTCATGGAGGACGGCAGGGGTGCCATGCCCATCACCTAACCATCCTCGCTGCCATCAGCGGCAGGCGTGGTGGCAGGTGACTTGCCTGCCCTTAAGCCTACTCCCCACCGTCCCTGGTATTTTACCGATGGCAGATGGGTACTTCAGCACCTGAGGAGGCTGTTCAGTAATACCTTAGGGACTGTCGGCGGGGGGGCCTCCTGATCAGGCACCCTGTGCCCCACGGAGGGCCACCCCCCTCCCACTCCCCCTCCCCCCAGTAGCACAGGCTGCTCCTCGATGCTGGTTTGGCTGAACCGAACTTGTGCAGCTCAGTTTGAGGATTGAAACTGGTGCCTTTCTGGACATTAGGACTTGATACAACGCTACAGAGTGCATATATCCATAAAGCAACTGAGGGATCTTCCACTCATTTACCTACAGCATAAATTACAAAATTAAAAGATGATATGAAACAAATACACTGAATTACACCAGTCACTAAAGCAACTCTCAGCATCTAGCTTGGTTGTTAATTATTCACTTGGATTTTTAAAAAAGTTGCAACTAACATTTCAGCTTTAGGAATTAAATGACTAGCTTTGAGGTTTAATAAAAATGAGCAACAACTAAAAAGTCTGGTCTTAAAAGTTGTCAGAGTGTTTTCACTTAGTACTTCCTATGTCTATATTTTTGCCTCGGAAGGAAATGGAAAATTTTAGCTTTTGTTTCTTTGTCATGTACTTCGAGCAGTTTTGAAACTGCATCCCCAAAACTTGAAGATTTCCCAAGATTCAGATACATTTATTTTGACGTTCTGATAACCACAACACAACATACAGTAGAAGGATCTTAAATTAGAAACACCTCTATAATGAGAAAAGTGAGCCTTTTATCCATTTATTGAAAGGATGCATGCTGATTTCAATTGATAATAACTAAACTTCCAAGTTCCAAAAATTAAAATCAAACATCAATAGATTTTCATCAGGATACATAAATGTCAGCTGGGCTCATTAGGCAGTATTGAGCTTCTGTATGATAATAACTGGAGATTGTGCAAAATGAACTGAGACAATCATATTAAATATAATGGCTCATAAAAAAAATTAACATTTCTTGTAAAATGCCACAATATTTGATTTAACTGCCTGTAATTTAAGAGCTTGCATCCATAAACTCTTCCAGTGTTCCAGTTCTCAGAAGGAGAAATGTAGTCATTAACCTGGAAATCTGTGAACCAGAATTAGCCATAGCACCCGAGTTGCATTACATGTTTTGTAATTTGTGCTATGGAATTTTGTAGTCTTTCAGAACAAACAAGGCCTTTACTTAACATCTTGACCAATGGACAGCGTCTCCATGAGTAATGTGACTGTAATATTGTAGTAAACTGTCACTAGTGGGTACAAGTTTGGGTTCTGAACCTAAAACTTGCTGACTCAGAGTTGGAAAGCATGGCTATCTAACACAGCAATACATAAATAATTATCATTCCCACTTGTAGTGAGTCAGCTGACTGGGGTCTATTGTATCAGTTTGTCCAAGTATCTCCCATGGTGTTGCTCAAGGATTTGTATCGACTTTATATCTGCTCCAGTGCTACTTGTGGCTGGTGCTGAACTTGGTGTGACAGCATAATGCTTGGATACAAGGCGGTATTTTGGGACTTTTTTGTGTGTGAACAGGTGCCTTGGGTTTAATCAAGCAGGAAATGTCATGGCAGTAGTGTCTCCTTTTTTGAAGAAAAATTGATTAGTGAATCAGAAAATTTAGAAAGCATAGAACATTTTGGTAAATGGTGTTTTGGTTGTTTTGTGGAACAAGAATGAAGCAACCAACCAATCAAAAGCAGAAATTCTCATGCACGTTTTAAAAATTAATTCTCGGGTTATGGGCGTCACTGACAAGGTCAGCATTTATTGCCCACCCCTAGTTGCTCTGGAGGTCTGCGTGCGCCTCCTTGAACCACTGCAATCCGTGTGAGGAAGGTACTCCCACAGTGGAGTTCCAGGATTTTGAGGCAGCGACAACAAAGGAATTGCAATACACGATTGGATTCACAAGAATCGTACCAGAATTAAGTGGTTATACCTAGATTCACAAGGATGGTAACAGACCTGAGATGTCATGCCTATCATGGAACACTAAACAGACTGGGCCTCTTTTCTCTCAAAAAGGCTGTGAGGAGTGACCCAATAGACATCTTTAAGATTATGAAAGCGTTTGCTAGGATAGTATAAGAGGTGCTTTCGCTTGTGGGAGACCAAACCAAAGGGCCATAAATATAAGATAATCACCAATAAATCCAATAGGGAATTCAGGAGAAACCTGTTTACCAGAGAGTGGTTAGAATATGGAAATTACTACAAGTAGTTGAAGCAACTACCATAGATGCATTTAAGGGAAAGTTAAATCAATAAATGAGGGAGAAAAGAATAGAAGGTTACAGTAATCGGGTTAGATAAAGGAGACTCGTATGCAGCATAAATAGGAGAGACAGGATTTATATGCATTTGGAAAGGCATGGTCTGATTAGGGATAGTCAGCATGGCTGTGTGCGTGGGCAATCATGTCTCACGAATTTGATTGAGTTTTTCGAGGAGGTGACCAAGAGGATTGACAAGGGCAGGGCGATGGACATTGTCTACATGGAATTCAGCAAGGCCTTTGACATGGTCCCGCATGGTAGGCTGGTCCAGAAGGTTCGAACACATGTGATCCAGGGTGAGCTAGCCAATTGAATACAAAATTGGCTTGGTGATATGAGGCAGAGGGTGGTACTGGAGGGTTGTTTTTCAGATTAGAGGCCAGTGACCAGTGCTGTGCCGCAGGGATCGGGTGCTGGGCCCTCTGTTGTTTGTCATATATATTAATGACTTGGATGTGAATGTAGGGGGCATGATTAGTAAGGTTGCAGATGACACCAAAATTGGTGGTATAGTGGACAGTGAAGAAGGTTGTCTAAGGTTACAATAGGATATAGATAAACTGGGAAAGTGGGCAAGGGATTGGCAAATGGAATTTAATGCAGACAAGTGCGAAGTGATGCATTTTGGGAAGTTAAACCAGGCAGGACATATACAGTGAATGGCAGGGCCCTGGGGAGTGTTGTTGAGCAGAGAGACCTTGGGTGCAAGTACATAGTTCCCTGAAAGTGGCAACACAGGTAGACAGGGTGGTGAAGAAGGCGTATGGCATGCTGTCCAGTTTACATCAGGTTACAGTAAACTTCAAACTGGCTTAGTTCTGGATGATGCACCCTATCATACAATGGCAAAGTACTGTTGCTGAGTACACTGTTGCTCAGCAACAGTAAGCGGACCAGAATTTCCAAAATTCGGTTCTGTAGATTTGAAATCAAAGAATGGAACATACGAATTAGGAGGAGTAGGCCACGCGGCCCTCTGAGCCTGCTCCACCATTCAATAAGTTCATGGCTGAACTGATTACTCCACATTTCCACCTACCCCCGATAACCTTCGACTCCCCCCCACCCTTGCTTATCCTGTTCTTTTTTGCCAATTCTTTTTCTATTATTTCAACTTTTTCCAAATTTCTAATTAATATTCCCAATTCTAATTCTTTGCCACTTTTTTTACATTTTTAAATATCACATTTAACTATTTTCATGGGTTCTTTGGGATTCATTCATTATTTAAGTTTGGCTGAATGCTTTCTGGTTTTGCAGGTGATCAGTAGCTAACGATTGAAGTAGTTATGTCAAATTAAAGCAAATATGCAAGCAAGAAATAACAAAAGTTGTGATCGTAGAAATATTTTGTTAGATTAAGTAGGATAGAATAGGAAGAAAAGAGATGAGATGATATAGAAATAAAATGTTGGAACTGAATGCCTTGTCCCCATAGCCCAGCCAGCAAAGATAATGCGAATTGTAGTACTTAGCCATTTTTGACCAGAAAACCCCAGAATCAATTCTAGTTTCTGAAGGAGTTAGCTGATTTAAGTAGTTGTGATAATGTGGTGCTGCTGACCACAGTGTTCTGAGATAGAGTGAAACAATCAGCTAATGTTATTGCTGCTGATCATGATCCTGCCGCCCTTGCTGCCAAGTGCACGAGTACATGTGTTGTGAAAAATGTCAGTGTCCAAGTTACTTGGCTAGTTCCATAACCCAGTACCCTGCCATGTTTCAGCACCTTCAGGATTGGATTGTGTATATCTTATGGCAGTAATAAAACTGCTAACATCTAAATATTATAACAATTCGCTTCTTGTCTGAGAAGCATTATTACTGTACTGAATGGCTGACTCATACGAACACACAAACATACAAATTAGAAGCAGGAGTAGGCCGCTCGAGCCTGCTCTGCCATTCAACAAGATCATGGCTGATCTGATTATAACCTCAACTGCACATTCCCGCCTACCTCCAATAACCTTTCACCCCTTTGCTCATCAAGAATTTATCTACCTCTGCCTTAAAAATATTCAAATATTCTGCTTCCACCTTTTGAGGAAGTTCCAAAGACTCATGACCCTCTGAGAAAAAATTTCCCTTCATCTCTGTCTTAAATTGGTGACCCCTCATTTTTAAACAGTGACCCCTGGTTCTAGATTCTCCTATATGGGGAAAAATCCTTTCCACATCCACCCTGTCAAGACCCCTCAGGATCTTATATGTTTCAATCAAGTTGCCTTTTACTCTTCTCCTACGTCACCCTGTCAACCCTCACGGCCCACCTTGCTTCTTTGGGTTATGCAGAAAACGATCGAACATGGGAGCGAGTGGCCAAGATGATGGAAGCAGCAGGGCCTGGAGTAAGCGGCTGGAGAGGGGTGGGGGGGGTGAAGAGAGAAGCGGGGAGCAAGCAAGCAGCCAGAGAGCAGGCTGGGGAGGTGGGAAGCGAGCAGCGGGGTACAATCGGCCAAGGGGAGTTGGGGGGGGGGGGGGGGGGGGGGGGGAGCAGTGGGAGGTCAAGAGCGAGCAGCTGGAGAGCGGGGTGGGGAAAGCGCTGAGTGAGTGGCTAAGGGAAGGAAGTGGGGAGCGAGTGGCGAGAAGATGGGCGCAGGAGGGAGCGGCAAAGAGAAGCGCAATGGCAGGACGGAGCGGGAGACTGTTAGGGGTGGGATGGAGGTAGCAATGGCAGACATTGAGGGAATTTTCGGGTTGAATTTGTTTTTGTAATAAATTAAGCAGCGCCGTCTTTAATCCTGGCAGATGCCTGAAACGTCACAGTGACGTTTCAGTGCAAGAGGCTGCATTTGCAGATGTGCTAATACTGCGCCACCTAGTGGTTGCGTTGTCAGCAAATGCAGCCGTTGGAGGCCGAGCTGCAGACGCTGTAATGCGTCAGGGAGGGGGAAAGTTATCTGGACACTTTGTTCCAGAAGGCAGTCACACCCCTTAGGATAGGGTCATCTGTTTTGGTCAGAGACAGCAGGATGCGACTGCGAGTCAGGCAGCTAAGAGGAGCAAGAAGGTGGGAGTGGAAGAGCCTCAGCCCTTGCAATTGAGCAACAAGTTTGAGGTTCTTGCAGCTTGTATGGACAAGAGCGAGGACTGTAGTGTGGATGAGCAGACTGACCATGGCACTATGGTACAGGAAGCTGTTCAAGCGAGGGGAGCAAAAATGAAAGTAGTGGTAGTAGGGGACAATATAGTGAGGGGGATTGACACTGTTCTCTGCAGCAAAGAGCAAGTCTCCAGAAGGCTGCGTTGCCTGCCCGATGCCAGGGTTTGGGACATCTGCTCAGGGCTGGAGAAGAACTTACAGTGGGAGGGGGAGGATCCTGTCATCATGGTCCATGTAGTAGAGGCCTGCTACCCAACCCGAACCCGACGACACGTGGCGGGCTCAGGTCAGGTAGGGCCCATCTTCCGGGCTCGGGTCGGGTTGGGCTGGACACGCACGGTAAGTCCTCTGCTGGTAAGTATTAAAAATTAAAAATAAAAACTTACCTGAGCTGGGAGTCCGGGACAAAACGGAGTCTGTGCAGTGAACAAGTGACATCCCTATGACGTCATCGCGCATGCGCTGCAGCTTCTTGCAGGTTCGGTGTCAGGAAGGTAAGTAAAGTTTTTATTTCAGATTTCCACATCTGCAGTATTTTGCTTTTACTGAAGGAAGGATATACTTGCCTTTGAGGCAATACAGCGAAGATTCAGTAGATTGGTTTCTGGGATGAGAGGATAGTCCCATGATGAGAGGCCGAGTAAATTGGACTTATACTCTGGAGTTTAGAATAGAGATGATCTCATTGAAACATACA
The DNA here is from genome assembly GCF_036365525.1 of Heterodontus francisci. Classification (NCBI taxonomy): domain Eukaryota; kingdom Metazoa; phylum Chordata; class Chondrichthyes; order Heterodontiformes; family Heterodontidae; genus Heterodontus; species Heterodontus francisci. Next base: position 51,462,363 of record NC_090383.1, read on the forward strand.
AGATTCCGAAGGGCTTGACAGAGTAAACAGAGATTGTTTTTCCTGGATGGGGAATCTAGAACATGTGGGCACAGACTCAGGAAAAGGGGTTGATCATTGAATACTGAGGTCAGGAAAAATTTCTTCACTCAAAGGGTTGTGAATCTTTAGTATTCTCTACCCTGGGGCATTGTGGATGCTCCATCATTGAGTATATTCAAGGCTGGGATAGATTTTAGATGTCTCAGGGAAGCAGGCAGGAAAGTGGAGTTTTGGCAGATTAACAATGATCACACTGAACGGTAGAGCAGGCTTGAGGGACCATATTGTATACTCCTGCTACTGTTTATGTTCTTACAATTTTATACACTTCAATTAAATCACCACTCAGCCTCCCCTATTCCAAAGAAAACTATCCCAGCCTATCCAATCTTTCGTAATTGCTAAAATTCTTCATTGCTGGCAATTTCCTCATAAATCTCCTCTGTACTCTCTCCAGTGCAATCGAATACTTCCTGCGACGAGGTGACCAGAATTGTACACAGTACCCTAGCTATGGTCTAACTCGTGTTTTACCCAGTTCTAGCGTAATCTCACGCCTCATGCTCTCCGAATTGTTGAATGAAGAAAAGTATTACTTATGCCTTCTTGACCACCTTATTTATCTGTCCTGCTACCTTCAGGGATCGGTGGACATGCACTCCATGGTCCCTCTGTTCCTCTACACTTCTCAGAATCCTACCATTTATTGAGTATTTCCTTGACTTGTTTGTCCTCTCCAAATGCATTACCTTACACATCTCCAGATTGAATTCCATTTGCCACTTTTCTGCCCACCTGACTGGTCCAAATTCCTGCAGTCTACAGCTTTTTTCCTGCATATCCAATTTTTGTATCATCTGCAAACTTCTTAACCATGCAACCTACATTTATGTCTAAGTCACTGACATATACCACGAACAGCAAGGGACTGACTACTGAGTCCTGTAGAACCCCACAGGAAATCACCTTCCAGTCGCAAAAACACCAGTCAACAATTACCTTTGTTTCTTGCCAGTGAGCCAATTTTGGATCCAACTTGCCACTTTCCTTCCTTTGGATCCCATGAGCTTTTAATTTTCTGACCAGTCTGCCACATGGGACCTTGTCAAAAGCCTTGCTAAAATCCATGTAGACTACAAACATGCTACCTTCACTGAATTTTTTTAAAGGAAGTAACAAGGAGGGTCAATCAAGTTAGTCAGACATGGCCTTCCTTTAACAAATTCATGCCGACTGCCCTTGATTAATCTGTCTTTCTAAATGACTATTTATCTCTCAACTTTTTTTCCCAATAATTTGCCCATCACCAAAGTTAGGCTGACTGGCCTGTAATTACCTGGGCTATCCCTTTCTCCCTTTTTAAACAGCAGTACAACATTAGCAGTCCTCCAGTCTCATGCCTGTAGCCAAAACAGATTGGGAAATGATGGTCAGAGCTACCACTATTTCTGTTCCCTTGCTTTCCTTATCAGCTTGGGATACATTGCTTCCAGGCCTGGTGACTTATCTTCTTTCAAGCATGATAAACACCTTTATTATTTCCTCCCTATGCTTACCCTATTCAATATTTTACACTCTGCCTCAACTACACTATTTGCTTTGTGCCCCGCTTTTGTGAAAGCAGACACAAAGTATTAAGAACCATGCCCACATCTTGTGTCGTGTTATTTCAAGCACACAAACTTGAACTGGAAAGTAAGAGAGCCTCAGGACAATGAAATAAAGCCAGTAAATATTGGAAACACTCAGCAGGTCAAGCAACATCCGTGGAGAGAGAAACAAAGTTACCGTTTTAGGTCAACAACCTTTAATCAGAACAATCAGTTTGTTTGGTGAGGGAATTGTGTAAGATAATCAAAGCCTAACTGCTATTTGGACTCCAAATCAAAATCAAGAAGGAACTTTGTCAAGTGTGACTGCTAAAGTTATTTTAATTCATAAGCTACCCATATTTTCAGTCCTGTGTAAATAAGGGATATTCTGCTGATGGAGAAGTTCTTCCATACTTCCAAATAACTTTCCTTTTAGAAGGATACCTGGATGCATTTGCACAACTTGAGCCAGTGCAACACAGTAATTGTCCACCGGACTGCGGTTTTTTTAATATGGCACTATTCACAGGAAGTCAGAGAATCCACTATACCACATAAAACATAATGGAGTAGTTTCTACTTATTCATGCGAGCAAGATCAGCGCAATCTGTGTGGAATTGGCCGAACCGATGCAAATGATCGAAGAGTTTTAAACAAGTGAGTTTTACCCAAAACCAATTATGTTTGTGTTTTCCACAATCTGTTGCGTTCAAGATTCAACTTGCCTACATTAGGTTCTGCCCACAAAATCCCAAGTGCAAAATGCAAGATTCTGTCAAATGTACTGGCTTGGTAACGCTCTTCTAATCAAAGAACAAAGAACAGTACAGCACAGCACAGGAACAGGCCATTCGGCCCTCCAAGCCTGCGCCGATCTTGATGCCTGCCTAAACTAAAGACTTGCAGGTTGATAGGTAAATTGGCCATTATAAATTGCCCCTAGTATAGGTAGGTGGTAGGGAAATATAGGGACAGGTGGGGATGTGGTATATGGAATTAGTATAGGGTTAGTATAAATGGGTGGTTGATGGGCGGCACAGACTCGGTGGGCTGAAGGGCCTGTTTCAGTGCTGTATCTCTAAACTAAACTAAAGCCTTCTGCACTTCTGGGGTCCGTATCCCTCTATTCCCATCCTATTCATGTATTTGTCAAGATGCCTAATCGTATTTGTTCTAATAGGTGAACAGGCAGTGGTAGGCACGTTTTAATAACTTTCCTATCAAAAAATTTCATTTTCTAAGAAACTGATTAGTGTACAGCAATGAAACTATTAAATAGTTCAGTATTTTTTTTTTACAAAAAGCCATCTTTATTGATTTTAAATTAGGGTTACTCTCTCATGTGGAGGACTGGACACACCCTTATTGAAAAAGCTTGTTTTTGCTGATAGACCCAGTTTCACCTGTATTAACAAAAGTGCACCAGGTTACCACTCAAATAAATCAAGGACTGCTTTTCACTGGAAAAAAAAAAGCCGTATTCTATTACATTGTCCAATTGCACTGGCTCATGGAAGATTTACATTTACGTTTATGAATTTTAGCGCAAACTTGAACTGCAGCCTAATGTGTAATTTCAAGCATTTTGGGCACAAACTGCCAATTACAGCCAAAGCAGAAACTCTACCACAATGTACTATGTTACTGCTAAAGACTAAAAGCATTTCTTTAAGTAGATAAAGTAGTTACTATTAAGTGAACACTGGCAGAGTTGATTAAAAAGTTAATTGATATTCAAGCTCGAGATCAATTACATTGGCTTTCTTTGTAGTTTCAATTAAAAGCCGGAGATATTGTGGCATTGGTAATTTTCTGGATATAGAAAATGACCATCTTTGTTTCTGTTTTAACAATGTGAGATACAGAAATTTGCATCACAAATTTGAAGGGTGATAGAAGAGTGCATGCATACATAAAGAATTTATATATATACTCAATTTACAATAGCATATTTAATCATCATTCAATACACGATATCTAAAAGCAAATGTTAGGATACCAAACATCCTAAGCACTGCTGCAACCTATCCTCAGTAGTCTGACACTTTTAAAAGCCAGTATTGAAACTGCAAGTGATGAACTTGGAATACTGTATGAAATATTATATACTTACATTAAGTTGTTTCCAGATCAGCTGCAAGTGAAAAAAAATGTAAATACTTTGTCTTCAAAGACAAAGCTTGTGTCAATGTTAAGATCTTTGTGAAACTTATAATGACTATAAATATGACACTGAAATGGTATAATGCCAAACTGAGAAGACAGAAAAAGACAACTGTCAAAATTAATTCCCAAAATGTATATAGTCTTTTTCTCCAGAAAGGCATCTCAGTTTTAAAAAAATTTCGTTATTTTTAAATTGATAATGTGGAACTCTCCACTGTAATTAATATTCCAGACATAAAAATCTTCAACACAATCTAGAATTGCATATTGTCTGAAATACAGCATATCGTTTATAGTGGTAAATGAGAGCTGAAGCAGAGAAGAGCATGTTAGTCAAAACATTCACCTCCATTTTGCACTATAAACATTAGCGACTACACAGAAATCCATTTGCCAGTTCATAAATACAAATAGCGGAGGCCCCAACACGGAAACCTGTGGGACACCACCAGTCACATCCTGCTAATTTGACTACCTGCCCGTTATCTCTACACTCTGGGTGACAGAAGACAATTTCCTAACCAGGTCAATAATTTGGCCTCAGTTCCATGAGGTTCAACTTTAACTAACAGTGTCTTCTGAGAAACTTTATTGAATGCCTTCTAGATGTCGTTATAAATAACATCCACAGATATTCCTCTGCACACTACAGACAAAAATGCAATCAAGATTATCAGGCATGACCTCCCCTTTACAAATTCATGCTGGCTCTCTTATGATCAGCTGAAAATATTCAAGCTGTTCAGACACCCTGTCCTTAGTTACAGTAATTTCCTGACAACAGATGTTAAGCTAACTGGTCTGTAATTCCCTGGTTCACCCTGCTCTCCCAACACTTCACCTTTCTTAAATGGTGGAGTGACATGTGCAATTTTCCAATCTAACGGAATGGTTCCTGAATCGAAAGAACTCAAAAGATTAAAGTTACAGCATCTGCAATGTTCTCACCGACTTGCTTTAAAACCCGGAAACCATCAAGTCCTGGGGATTAGTAACTCTTCATTTTCTTCATTACTGCTAATTTGGTTACATTAATTATGGTGAGTCCCCGGGTAATGTTCCCAGTAAGCTGCATGGCCGGGCAGCAGCCTGAAAGGTACCGCTCAGGCCTTGTTCTGGGATAAACAATGCATTTGTGCGGCCGTGCAAAAAAATTTAAATGGATCGTGCACTAAAAGAAAAGCCACGCAGAGCAACTAAATTTCAAAGGGAACATTGGCTCCAGCCCCAATTCATAATTCGTTTCCTCAGGGTGTCCTCTACAACAACAGCTTCTATTTATATACCGCCTTTAAGTAATCATACTCCTCCGAAGCACCTTGGAACGTATTATGAAGCAAAACTGAACACTGACCCACATAAGGCAATATTAGAGATTACCAAAAGCTTGATCAAAGAGGTAGGTTTAAGGAGTGTCTTAAAAGGAGGAAAGAGAGGCAGAGGTGTCACGGAGGGAATTCCATAGCTTCGGGCCTAGGCAGCTGAAGGCATGGCCACCAATGGTGGAGCGATTAAAATCAATGATGCACAAGAGGTCAGAATTAGAGGAATGCAGATATTTTGGAGGGTTGTGGGGCGGCAGGAAATTACAGAGGTGGCAGGGGTGAGGCCATGGAGGACTTAAAAACAAGGATGAGAATTTTAAAATTGAGGTGTTGCTTGACCAGAAGCCAATGTGTGTAAGTTAGCAAGCGTAGGTGTAATGGGTGAATGGGACTTGGTACGAGTTAGGTCACGGGCAGCAGAGTTTCGGATGACCTCAAGTTTAATTAGGCTAGAACTTTGGAAGCTGACCAGAGTGTGTCCAAATAGTCAAGTGCAGAGGTAACAAAACATGAATGAGGGTTTTAGCAGAAGATGAGCAGAGGCAGGAGCGGAGTTGGGCAATGGTAGAGGTGAAAATAGGGAGTCTGAGTAATGATGCGGATATGTGGTCAGAAGCTCTTTTCGGGGTCAAATACAACACCAAGGTTGCGAACAGTCTGGTTCAGCCTCAGGCAGGAAGAGGGATTGAGTCAGTGACTAGGAAACAGAATTCGTCGAGGGGACCAAAGACAGTGGCTTCGGTCTTCCCAATATTTAACTGGAAGAAACTTCTGCTCATCCAGTACTGGATGTCAGACAAGCCACCTGATAATTTAGCCACTGTAGAGGAATCCAAAGAGGGGGTGGTGAGGTAGAGCTGGCTGTAATCAGCGTACATGTGAAAACTAACGCTGTGCTTTTGGATGATGTTGCCAAGGGGCAGCATGTAGATCAGAAATAAAAGGGAGCCAAGGATAGGTCGATAGGGGACACCAGAGTTAACGGTGCGGGAAGAGGAAGAAGAAAATTCTAACCCACTGCTTCACTCAGTCACTCTCCAGGGTAGCAGGTAATATTTCTGTTCTTGACCTAAAGAAAGCTTCCTTTAGGGGAAAGCAATTTGACCTCAAGTCAGATGTCTAAGTTTTTATGCTGCTTTCAAGCATAATAAAGCAAGTTTGAAGGACCTTATATTTGGAAACTACATTGATAGTAACTTGTAGCAGAAGTCAGAAATCAAAAGTAAAATTAAGTATTGCCAGTAAACAAGCTTCAGCTTGCATTCTTGCCCCCTCCAATAAGGAGCTACTTTATTTTATTCATACTCTGGATGTGGGCTTTGCTAGCAAGGAAGTACAGAGGGGCACAGATTTCAGGTGATTGGTAGAAGGATTAAAGGGAACATGATGAAAAACTTATTCACCCAGAGGGTGGTGAGTGTCTGGAATTCACTGCCCGGATCGGTTGTGGAGGCAGAAACCCTCAACTCTTTTAAAAGGTACCTGGACATTCACCTGAAGTGCTGTAACCTGCAAAGTTATAGACCAGGTGCTGGAAGGTGAGATTAGATTGAGCAGCTAGTTTTTTCAGCCAGAACAGACACAATGGGCTGAATGGCCTCCTTCTGTGCCGTAACCTTTCTATGGTACCCATACCACGTTGCCCTCGAACAGTGGTGGTGAGCCACCTTCTTGACTTGCTGCACTCTGTGTGGTGAAGGTACTTCTACAATGCTCTTAGGGTAGGGAGTTTCAGGATCTTGACCCTGCAATGAAGAATAGACAGCGATATATGTCCTAATCGCTAAGGTGTAAGGCTTGGAAGGGAACTTGCAAGTGATGGTGTTCCCATCCTGTGGATAGTACACACTGCAGAACTGGTGGGGCGATGGCGCAGGGAGTGGATGTTTAAGCTGGTTGATGGGGTGACAAGTAGGCTGCTTTGTCCTGGTTGGTGTTGAGCTTAAATGTTGATGCAGTTGCACCCATCCAGGTGAGTGGAAAGTATTCTATCACACTCCTGGCATGAGTCTTGCAGGTGGTGGGGAGGCTTTAGCAAGTCAGGAAATGAGGCACTCAGAATCTTACAGCACAAAAGGGGGCTATTCAGCCCATCTTTGAAAGAGCTATTCAATTAATCACACCTTCTGTTCTTTCCCCACAGACCAGCAATTTTCACCCTTTTAAGTGTTTATTGAATTCCCTTTTTACAATTATCATAAATTGCTACATTAAAAAATTCTCATCACTCCCACTGGCTGTTTTGCCAATATTAAATGAGTCCTCTCATTACCAACACTTCAGTAGAAAGTTTCTTATTTACTCTCTCAAAACCCGTCATGATTTTGAAATCCTCTATTACATTTCCCATTAACCTTCTCTAGTCTCTCCGCTTCACTTACATGCATCATAAGCCTCCTTTCTCACGGTTCATATTAATCTCTATACTTTCAGTCATCCAGGGAGCTCTTCCTTTTCCCCCTGTGAAACGTATCTAGTCTGTACCCAATATCTCCTCCTTGAAGGCCTCCCATAGCTCATTCACTGTTTTACCTGCCAATCTGATTTCAATCCACTGGGGCCAGATCCCCCTTCAACTCGCTGAATTTAACTCTTCTCCAGTTATGTATTTTCACTTTTTATTGTGCCTTGCCCTTTTCCATAACTACTCCAAACCTAATGATAGTGATATAATGACTAATGATAGCGATCACTGTTACCCCAAATGCTTCCCCATTGAAATATGCTCAATTGCCCCACTTCATTCCCCAGAACCAGATCCTCGTTGGGCAGGAAACATACTAATCAAGAAAGTCCTATGGTACACATTTCAGGAATTCCTCCCTCGCTTTGCCAATTACACAGTTATTTTCCCAATCTATATTGGGATCAATGAAGTTCCCCATTATCACTACTCTATAGCTCTTGCATCTTTCTGAAATTTGCCTAAAGATTTTCCCCTCTAGTTTCTCCCCTCTATTTGGGGGGGTTATAGTGTATTAGTGTAGCAGTGTATTAGTTCGTCTTTTGCTCCTTATTTCTAACCAAATAGATTTTTTGAACCCTTAATAGATCATCCCTTTTCAGTGCTCCTCCAGCCCCTCAACCTTCCAAGATAGCTCCGCTCCTCTAATTCTGACCTCTGATTTTAATTGCTCCACCATTGGTGACCGCGCCTTCAGTTGCCTAGACCCCAAGCTTCGGAATACTCTCCCTACACCTCTCTGCCTCGCTTTCCTCTTTTAAGACACTCCTTAAAACAGACCTCTTTGACCAAGCTTTTGCTCATCTGACCCAATATCTCCTTTTGTGGCTCAGTGGCATACTTTGTTTTATAATGTCCCTGTAAAGCACCGTGGGACGTTTCATTACATTAAAGGCACTATGTAAATACAAGTTGTTGTTACAGAATCTTCGATATGTACTGCCACCAGCTTCTTTTTTCCTTCCTTATCTTTCCTGAATGCTTTATAGCCACGAATATTAAATTCCCAACTCTCCCCTGTTTGAGCCACGACTCCATTATATCATAATCACTATGGGCAATTTATGCCTGCAACTCACCAACCATACTTACCATGCTCCATGCATTTATGCACATACACTCCAAATTCATGCTAATATGCCTTGCAATTCCCCCGTCTGATCCCTCCTATTGCTGAACTACTCTATATTCTTATGTAGTTTGTCTCTCCCAAGTGCACCTGGTTTCTCTTTTTTTAAATATTTCATCCACCTCCATCCCTCCCACCAAATTAGCAAAATATCAAGACTCTAATCTATTCTAGTAGCCACAGCATTTTTGTAGCTGGTCCAGTTGTATTTCGGGTTAATAGTGAGCACCAGAATGTTGATGGTAGGGGATTCTGCCACTGAATATTGTGGGGAAGTGGTTAGACTTTCTCGCCGTTGATGTATCACACAAATGTCAGGCATAATCAAACATTATTTGCCACTATAAGCCCAAGCATCGTTGGTGTCCAGGTCTTGCTGTGTGCAAGCTGATGTTATTCAGGTCAAACATACAGATTGAATTAAGAACTGCATTAACTTGCATGATCCAAGTAAATTGAACAGTTTTAAACCTAAAGCTATTACCATACTACCAGTGGCTCAATTGAGCTAAACTATACTTTTTGACTGCATAAAGATCTAGACTACAAATTGGATGAAATACCCTTTGAAAAAGCACCTGGAACATACGAAAGGTGTTGGAACTATATTTAAAGATAAACTTACTCCTGACAATGCAGCCCAACATCAACATCATCAGAGCACTCCCAGCTTCACACATGTGCAGAACGGACCCTTGCTGTCAGTACGGTGTTGCGCATACGCAACCTATGTCGGCACCCGGCTTGCCAGGACTAATTCGCGCATGTGCACGAAAATGTCATCACGTACTGCACTGTCTGGTCATCGCTCGCTCCCCACCTCGCCACTTCTTCCCCCTTGGCTGCTGGCTCCACCCCCCCCCCCTACCTGTGGGCCACCTGCTCCCCACCTTGCCACTTCCTCCCCGCTCCCTCTTACACTCACCCGCAATCGCCACCTTTCTTTCCCATGGGGGGGGGGGGGGGAGAAAGAGTGAGAGTGACAAGATAGGCTGGGGAGGGGAGGGAGACTGTAGACTGCAAGTGGGACGGAGCAGGAGTAAGTGGGGAGCAGAGGCAGCGCAGGGGGATGAAACGACGAGACCGGGAGTGAGTGGCCCACAGGTGGTTGGGGCAGGGGGGGGGGGGGGGGGGGTGAAGCGGGGAGCGAGTGGCTGAGGGGGGAGAAGTGGCGAGGCATGGAGCAAGCCGCAAGCACACGGGAAGGCAGCGACAAAGAGAAGCGCGATGGCAGGAGGGAGCAGGGTACTGTTGGGGGTGGGATGGAGGTGGCGATCGCAGCCACTGTGGGCATTTGGGTTTCATTTGTTTTTGTGATAAATTGAACAGCGCCATCTTTACTACTGGTAGCTGGCAAAAACATCGCAGGGCATGAGGCTGCATTTGTGTATGTGCAAGTACTGCGCCACCTAGTGGTTGTGTTGTCAGCAAAAGAAGCCATTTAAAGAGTGGAGCTTAAATACAGACTGCATGAGCAGACAATACAAATACAGCCTGTATATTTATGGTTTTCTAATTGCATAAGTGACAATGAGGCTTACTGGAAGCAATGATACGGAGGCAGTTTGAAACAACCATTCCTAAAAGTGATCAAGGAAGCTTTTTTTCAAATTGCCAAAAATTTTCACATTTCATATCAAGAAATGTTCAAAAACAAGGTTCATTACAATAACAAAAACTCATTATTAAACCATAGTTAAAGATGGTGTTCTGACAGCAGAATCGCTTTGTTGTGATTCCAGTATCAATAAAGTACAAGCATAAAAATGTACAATTATTTATTTAAAATATTGAGAAATTCACCTGGGGGTTCAGTGAGTTTATCTGGTGACAGTAAGCTGTATGTCTCAGATTCAATCTAGTCTATGCTCCTGCCAGAGTAGTGGAATACTCCTTATTGTCACTCAGCTAGGGAAGAGAAAACCAATTAGTGTCTGCTTCCACTAACCCCTGCTCGGCGTTTGTACGTTTCATATGTGCACACAATTTGTGACAACCTCCAGTCTTACAATTCTGCTACGGTTCAAAGTTGAATAATGGTTAATTGACTGAGGTGCTGGAGGGTGACTAGTGCCCTTTGAACCATGTGCCAGCTAGGAATGAATGGCTTAAAGAGAAGTGGGGAGAATATTGGCAAAAGGAAAAAGAAAACAAACATAAGTAGACAATTATCACAAGATTTAGGTCATGGAGTCAGTTGTGAATCCCTTGTTCACACCCAGCTTTTCAGCGCAGAAGCTGACAATCACCAACATCATATTTTGATGAAGTAACAGAGGTTGATGAAGGGAATGCAATGGATGCTATTTATATGGATTTTAAGAAAGCATTTGACAAAGTACACATAAAATGCTGGTTCACAAAATTGAGGCTCACAGGAGGGTCAGTGTCAGCTTGGAAATAGCTTAAGACCAGAAAACAGCATGTCGTAGTAAATGGCTGTTTTTCAGACTGGAGGATGGTAGAAAGTGCTGTTTTCCAAGGGTCAGTGGTGGGACCACTGCTCTCTTTGATATACATAAATGGCTTGGATATTGGAATGCAGAGTAAAATTTCAAAATTTGCCAATGATGCCAAACTTGGAGGTGAGCCAAATAGCGAAGATGATACCAATTGACTGCAACAGGACATAGACTAGCAGAATGGGCAAACAAGTGGCAGATGGGATTTAGTACAGAAATGTGAGGTGATGCATTTTGGCAGAAGGAATAGAGAGGGGAAATATACACTTAATGACACCGTTCTAAAGAGTGTGCAGGGACAGAGGGACCTGGGGGTGCATGTGCATCAATCCTTGAAGGTGACAGGACATATTGAGAAAGTAGTTAGCAAAGCATATGAGATCTTGGGCTTCATAAAACAAAATATAGACTGCAAAAGCAGAGACATTATGCTGAATCTTTATAAAGCTTTGTTTAGGCCAAAACTAAAGTCAGAAATGGGAATGTTCGCTGATGATTGTACAATGTTCAGTACCATTCGAAAAAATCCTGGAATTCCCTCCCTAACAACACTGTGGGTGCACAAAATGTACTCTGGGTGCGGGACCTCAATGTCCATCACCAAGAGTGGCTCGGTAGCACCACTACTGACTCAGCTGGCTGACTCCTAAAGGGCATAACTGCTAGACTGGCTCTGCAGCGGGTGGCGAAGGAACCAACAAGGAAAAACCAACTTGACTTCATCCTCACCAATCTACCTGTCGCAGATGCATCAGTCCATGACAGTACTGGTAGGAGTGACCACCGCACAGTCCTTGTGGAGACAAAGTCTCCCCTTCACATTGAGGATATCCTCCATCGTGTTGTGTGGCACTACCACCATGCTAAATGGAATAGATTTAGAACAGATCTAGCAACTCAAAACTGGGAATCCATAAAGCTCTATGGGCCATCAGCAGCAGCAGCAGTATTCAACCACAATAAGTAACCTCATGGTCCAGCATATCCCCCACTCTACCATTACCATCAAGCTGGGGGACCAACCCTGGTTCAATGAAGAGTGCAGGAGAGCATGCCAGGAGCAGCACCAGGCATACCTCAAAATGAGAGGTCAACCTGGTGAAGCTACAACATGGGACTACTTGCTTGTCAATAAGCGGAAGCAGATGCAACAGACAGGAATAAGCGATCCCACAACGGAATGAATCAGATCTAAACTCTGCAGTCCTGCCACATCTAGTCATGAATGGTGGTGGACAATTAAACAACTGACAGGGGGAGGAGGCTTCACAAACATCCCCATCCTCAACGTTGGGGGGAGCCCAGCACATCTGAGCAGAAGACGAGGCTGAAGCATTTGCATCCACCTTCAGTAGAAGTTTCGAGTGGAAGATCCATCTTGGCCTCCTCCTGATGTCACCAGCATCACAGATGCCAATCTTCAGCCAATTCGATTCACTCCATGTGATACGGCTGAAGGTACTGGATACTGCAAAGGCTATGGGCCCTGACAACATTCCGGTAATCATACTGAAGACGTGCTCCTGAACTAGCCGCGCCCCTAGCCAAGCTGTTCCAGTACAGCTACAACACTGGCATCTACCCAGCAATGTGGAAAATTGTCCAGGTATGGCCTGTGCACAAAAAAGCAGGACAAATCCAACACAGCCAATTACTGCTGCATCAGTCTACTCCTGATCATCAGCAAAGTGATGGAAGGGGTCATCGACAATGTTATCAAGCTGCACTTGCTCAGCAATAACCTGTCCATTGACGCTCAGTTTGGGTTCCGTCAGAGCTACTCAGCTCCTGACCTCATTAAAGCCTTGGGCCAAACATGAATAAAGGAGCTGAACTCCAGGAGGTGGGATTTTCGATTGTCTCCTTTACCTTGTTCACCTTCATTGCTTTCTATTTCCCTCCTGGTGTTTGATAAGGTGTCTACCAAAACTCGTTTTCACAGCCACATCTCCTTCCTCAGTGACTGTCTCCGGCTCCGACTTATTCCACATGGATTCCATCTGCAGTTTCACCCATCATGCTTTGAATCCACCCAAGATCACAGGTATCTCCGAGAAATACAACGTGCCTCGGACTGCTACTCTCACCGCATCCTGAGATCCACACTCAGTGCTATGCGCCGCCACATGCATACACTGGACCTCTCTCTCCAGCAGCACCGCCTCACCTTATCTCAAAGCTGTTCCACTCCGCAGTTTCATTTCATCTTTCGTCTAATCCGGCGCATTAACAAAAAACTTTTTTTCTTCCTTTCAGGCGTTAAGGAACGCAAGCTCCAGCAGCTGATGGGGACTAATGCCCCTCCAGATCCTCCTTCCGCTTCACTTCCCTCTGACCCCACCCCTTCTGATCTGACCCCTTGCCGTGTATGCACTATACCCTCTGACCTCCCCCTCTCTGATGCTGAACGTTCTGTACTCAGCAAAGGTCTCAGTTTTATCCCCTTACGCCCCCACCTCAATGAATTTCGCGCTCGGCATGATGTTGAGCTCTTCTTCCGTCGCCTCCGCCTCCGGGCTCACTTCTTTGACCAGGAGTCCTCCCCCCGCCCAGCAGACCCATTCACCCGCCTCCGGCATTCTCCCTCTACCTGGACCCCTCCCCCTGGCCTCTTACCCGCTCTTGATCTCTTCACTGAAAACTATCGGCGAGACATTGGTCATCTCAATTTCTCTGCCCCCCTCACTCACTCTAACCTGTCCCCCTCTGAACTTGAGGCACTCCGTTCTCTCAGGTCTAACCCCGACATGGTCATCGAACCTGCAGACAAGGGTGGTGCTGTTGTCGTATGGCGTACCGACCTCTACCTCGCAGAAGCTCAACGCCAACTCAGACACTTCTTCCTACCTCACTCTGGATCATGACCCCACCACCGAACATCAAGCCACCGTCCAAAGTACTGTCACTGACCTCATCTCCTCTGGAGATCTTCCCTCCACAGCTCATAGTCCTGCAACCCTGGACAGCCCGCTTCTACCTCCTTCCCAAAATCCACAAACGGGACTGTCCCAGCAGACCCATTGTGGCAGCCTGCTCCTGCCCCACTGAACTTATTTCTTCCTATCTTGACTCTATATCTTTTCTCCGCTGGTCCAGTCTCTTCCCACCTACATCCATGACTCTTCTGACGCCCTATGTCATTTTGACAATTTCCAGTTTCCTGGTCCCAACCGCCTCCTCTTCACTATGGACGTCCAATCGCTCTACACCTCCATCCCCCACCAGGATGGTTTGAGGGCTCTCTGCTTCTTCATGGAACAGAGACCCAACCAGTCCTCATCCACCACCACCCTCCTCCGCCTGACTGAACTTGTTCTCACATTTAACAACTTCTCCTTCAACTCCACGCACTTCCTTCAAGTAAAAGGTGTCGCTTTGGGTACCCGCATGGATCCTAGTTATGCCTGTCTTTTTGTGGGATATGTCGAGCATTCTTTGTTCCAGTCCTACTCAGGCCCCCTCCCCCAACTCTTTTTCCGGTACATTGATGACTGTATCGGTGCCGTTTCCTGCTCCCGCCCCGAACTGGAAAACTTTACTTTCAATTTCCACCCTTCTCTCACCTTTGCATGGTCCATCTCTGACACTTCCCTTCCCTTCCTCGACTTCTCTGTCTCCATCTCTCGGGATAGGTTGTCTACTAATATCCATTATAAGCCCACCGACTCCCACAGCTACCTCGACTACACTTCTTCACACCCTACCTCCTGTAAGGACTCCATTTCATTCTCCCAGTTTCTCCGTCTCCGACGCATCTGCTCTGATGATGCTACCTTCCATGACGGTGCTTCTGATATGACCTCCTTTTTCCTCAACTGAGGATTTCCCCCCCACTGTGGTTGACAAGGCCCTCAACTGTGTCCGGCCCATTTCCTGCACCTCTACCCTCACCCCCGTCCCCTCCCTCCCAGAACCATGACAGGGTTCCCCTTGTCCTCACTTTCCACCCATCAGCCTCCATATCCAAAGGATCATCCTCCGCCATTTCCGCCACCTCCAGCGTGATGCCACTACCAAACGCATCTTCCCCTCCCTTCCCCTGTCAGCATTCCGAAGCGATCGTTCCCTCCGCGACACCCTGGTCCACTCCTCCATTAACCCCACCACCTCGTCCCCGTCCCATGGCACCTTCCCCTGCAATTGCAGGAGGTGTAATACCTGCCCATCTACCTCCTCTCTATCCCAGGCCCCAAACACTCCTTTCAGGTGAAGCAGCGATTTACTAGTACTTCTTTCAACGTAGTATACTGTATTCGCAGCTCACAATGTGGTCTCCTCTACATTGGGGAGACCAAGCGCAGACTGTCACAGGGTATCAGCAAGTGAGGTTCTAGTTATGCCTGTCTTTGCGGAACATCTCCGCTCAATCCGCAAGCAGGACCCTGAGCTTCCGGTTGCTTGCCATTTCAGCACTCCCCCCTGCTCTCATGCTCACATCTCTGTCCTGGGATTGCTGCAGTGTTCCAGTGAACATCAACGCAAGCTCAAGGAACAGCATCTCATCTACTGATTAGGCACACTACAGCCTGCCGGACTGAACATTGAGTTCAATAATTTCAGAGCAGGACAGCCCCCCATTTTACTTTCATTTTTAGTTATTTTTTATTTTTTCATTTTTTACAATTTTTTTTTGCATTTATTTCATTTCATCTTTCTTGCTTATAACCTGTGACTTTTCTAATATTTGTCAGTTCCAAAGAAGGGTCACTGACACGAAACGTTAACTCTGCTTCCCTTTTCACAGATGCTGCCAGACCTGCTGAGTGGTTCCAGCATTTCTTGTTTTTATTTCAGATTTCCAGCATCCGCAGTATTTTGCTTTTATTTAAGTGAGGTGAGAGTGACTGCCCTTGACGACAAGGCAGCATTTTACTGAGTATGTCATCAAGGAACCCTAGCAAAACTAGAGTCAATGGGAATCGGGGAAAACTCTCCACTGGTTGGAGTCATACCAAGCACAAAGGAAGATGGCTGTGGTTGTTGGAGGTCAATCATCTCAGTCCCAGGATATTACTGCAGGAGTGCCTCAGGGTAGTGTCCCAAGCCAAATCATCTTCAGCTGCTTCATCAATGACCTTCCCTCCATCTTAAGGTCAGAAGTGGGGATGTTTGCCGACGATTGCACAATGTTCAGCACCATTCGCGACTCCTCAGATACTGAAGCAGCAAATGTCCATATGCAGCAAGACCTGGACAACATCCAGGCTTGGGCTGATCTGTGGCGTGAATGTTGCTTGCCACTTAAGTGCCAGGCAATGATCATCTCCAAGAAGAGAGAATCTAACCATCTCCCCTTGACATTCAATGGCATTACCATCGCTGAATCCCCCACTATCAACATCCTGGGGGTTAAAGGCCTGCTACCTCATCCGATCCCGACAGGACCCGACATTTGTCGGGTCACTCTTCCGGGTCCGGCCTTCAGGCTTGGGTCGGGCCGTGCTCGGGTCCAGGTCGGACACACACAGCAAGAATTGCAGGTAAGTGTTAAAAGTTAAAAACATACCTGAGCTGGGAGTCCGGGACGTCAAAGAAGGAAACTCTGAGTCTGCGCAGTGAGCTTCTCTATGACGACATCACGCTCATGCTGCAGCTTCCTGAAGATTGGGAGTCGGATCGGAAGTAAAGGGAACATTCAGGTGGTCGGGTCGGGTTGGGTCAGGCTCGGGGAAAATGGAGGGACTTGGGGCGGATCAGACTCGGGTCCGATGTGGTTCCGTCGGATTCAGGACGGGTTTTTTTTGCGACTCGAGCAGGCCTTTACAGGGAGTGACCATTGACCAGAAACTGAACTGGACCAGCCACATAAATACTGTGGCTACAAGAGCAGGTCAGAGGCTGGGAATTCTGCAGCGAGTAACTCACCTCCCGCTTCCCCAATGCCTGTCCACCATCTACAAGGCACAAGTCAGGAGTGTGACAGAATACTCTCCACTTGCCTGGATGGGTGCAGCTCCAACAACACTCAAGAAGCTTGACACCATCTATGACAAAGCAACCCACTTGATTGGCACCCCATTCCCACCTTCAACATTCACTCCCTCCACCACCGACACACAGTGGCAGCAGTGTGTACCATCTACAAGATCCACCGCAGTTACTCACCAAGGTCCCCTAGACAGTACTTTCCAAACCCGCGACCTCTACCACCTAGAAGGACAAGGGCAGCAGATGCATGGGCCCACCACCTGCAATTTCCCCTCCAAATCACACACCATCCTGACTTGGAACTATATCACCGTTCCTTCATTGTCGCTTGGTCAAAATCCTGGAACTCCCTTCTTAACAGCACTGTTAGGATATCAACACCCCAAGGACTGCAGCGGTTCAAGAAGGCAGCTCACCACCACCTTCTCAAGAGCAATTAGGAAGGGGCAACAAATGCTGGCCTTGCCCACATCCCACAAAACGAATACAAAAAGTGAAGTTTTGCGTCCAGTTCTAGTCATCACATTTAGGAAGGATATGAGGGTCCTTGAGAAGGTGCAGAGGAGATTTGCCCAAATGGTTCCAGGGTTGAGGGATTTCAGCAACAATGTAAGGTTGGAGAAGGTGGGGTCAGTCTCCTTGGAGTAAAGGAGATGGAGGAGAGATTTGATAGCGACGTCCAAAATTGTGACAGGTTTAGATAAGGCAAAGAAAAGCTGTTCCCAGTAGGATCGTACAAGGATTAGGGGACACAGATTTAAAGTTTTCGGCAAGGAATGCGGGGGGGGGGGGGGGGGGGGGGGTATGTGAAGAAATTATTTACGCAGCGAGTGGTAATGACCTGGGGCTCATTGTCTATGAAGGTGGTGAAAGCATAGACGATCAATGATTTCGAGTGGAAATTGAATGAGCACTTGAATTAAATAAACTTGCAGGGCCACAAAGATACAGCAAGGGACTGGAACTGACTGGATTGCTCTAACAAGAGCCGGCACAGACTCAACAGAGTGAATTATCTCCTCCTTTGCTGTAATGACTCTATGACATACGAGTATAAAACCAATGTGTGCATGTCTGGGTTGGGGAAAATTAAGCAGTGGAAAGTCTGCCTTCAACAATTTTCTTTATATATCTAAAGTCTGCACCCTCTTGCCCATTCCCTCTCCTACCAACTTCTCTTCGCTAGTCTCTATGGGCGCACAACTACTGTGTCTAAAAGAATAGGTATGTAGCCTTCTCCCAACTCAACCCCATTCCTAGTTTGGGTGAAATACAAAATATCTACTTGAACTAATATTTTGCAGTACTCTAGGCAAAAGTCTCTCCCTCAGTCTCCTCCACCTTGGAAGCAATATTCCTAACATAGGGTGATAGAAGTTTGGAACTCTCTTCCACAAACCACAATTGATGCTAGATCGATTGTTAATTTTAAATCTGAGATTGATAGATTTTTGTTAACCAAATGTATGAAGGGATATTGGGCAACGGTGAGGATATGGAGTTAGATCTGCCCTGATTTCAGCGAATGGCAGAACAGGCTCAAATAGCTAAATGGTCTCCTCCTAATCCTATGTTCCAACATATTCTGTTTAGTTCAGTTAAAATTGACTCTGTTGGTTTCATCCTTGCCCAAGTCAGAAACTTGTGGCTTTAAGCAGGATTTGACTGCATAATCTAAAACAATATAAGATAATCAGAGGGTTAGATAGGGTGGATAGTGAGCGTCTTTTTCCTCGGATGGTGATGGCAAACACGAGGGGACATAACTTCCAAGTTGAGGGGTGATAGATATAGGACAGATGTCAGAGGTAGTTTCTTTACTCAGAGAGTAGTAAGGGCGTGGAATGCCCTGCCTGCAGCAGTAGTAGATTCGCCAACTTTAAGGGCATTTAAGTGGTCATTGGATAGACATATGGATGAAAATGGAATAGTGTAGGTCAGATGGTTTCACAGGTCGGCGCAACATCGAGGGCCGAAGGGCCTGTACTGCGCTGTAATGTTCTAATTCTAATTCTAATACTCCAGAGCACGAGTGCATAAATCTAGGTTAACATTCGTGTAGAGATGCAGGAGAGCTGCATTGTCAAAGTCTCCATCCTTCAGATTAGACGTGAAATCGAAACCCCATCTGTCACAGTGGCCATTTAAAGATCCTATGGTACTATTCAGAGAATAGTTCTTTTGCCCTAGCCAGAATTCCATTCACAACCACCACTACTAAATACAAATTGACTGATTACTTATCATGTGTGGAATCATGCAAAATGGTTGTCGCACTTGCCTAAATAAATGATCACTGTATTTCAAAGTGCCTGAGGTGCTTCAGTGCTATACAAATGCAAGTTTTTTTTTCCTTTTTTGGCATTAGTTACTTTGAAACACAGTAATGATTACACTTTCATAAATGCTCTCATTTACATAGCAGGATTCCATAAGTTTAAATTCAGATCATACATCAAGTAGCACTTTTCTGTCTGACTGCAAACATGTTTCTGTCAAGCAATAAGCGCCACAAAAATTGAATAATGATCACTAAATAAACATTACAATCAATTCAATTTGAAATGACTAAAAAATGAACCTGTAACACATTAAGGTGCTATCTCTGAATGCCACAAAACCGACTGCACTATGATTTCCTCAGGAAGGACAGGGAAACTGAAAATTGAGTAGCAACAATATTGGCATGGGACACTTATTACAACATTAGAAAGAGAGGATTGGCAGGAAGGGTGAGAAGGCAATAGAAACTCTGGGTAGAACTGACAAACAGAAAAGGATGCAAAACTTTGTTGGGAGTTGTTTGTAGACCATCAGTTAGCAGTGATAAAGAAGTGGATACATAAACACAGAGATCAGAGAAGCTTGCTGCAAAATCATAGACTGGGGGAAGTAAACAGCTCGAGTCCCAAAGGCAGTGAATTTCATGAGTGTATTTGGGACAGTTTTCATCACTAGATTTAGTGATGAATAATGAACCAGAATTAGTCAATAATCTAGAGGTGAGGAAACACCTAGCCAACAGTGGCCATAATATGATGGAATTTGATGTTGGATTTGTGAGAAGGGCAAGTCACAAAACAAGGTTTTAGATTTAAATAAGGCTGACTATGGAGCGATGGGGCAGCAATTCACCACAGTAAACTGGGCAGAACTAGTATTAACTGTTAAAGCTACAGATCACCAGTGGGAGGCTCAAAAAAAGCATTTGGTAGAATACAAGACCTGGACCACGCATTTTATAAGTTGGAGAATGAGAAAAGAGAATTCTCAGTGGACTAATGGACAGCTAATGTGATCCCTATAGTTAAAAAGGTAAGTGGAACAAAGGGAACAAGTACATGGAACTATAGGCCTATAGCTTAAAACTGGTGCTAGGAACAATAACAGAATCTTTACTCAAAGATGTCATTGAATAACATCTAGAAACCAAAAATAGAGAGAGTAGTCAACATGGTTTTCAAAAGGTAAAGCTACCCTTCAGCAACCTTATTGAATTCGTGGAGTAACAAAGAGTAGACAAGGGTAACAAAGTAGCTGCGACATATCTGGATTTTCAAAGGACATTCGATAAGGTCATAGTAGATATATCATAGACTCATGACTAAGGTCAGAACATGTGGAGCCAAGGGACAAGTAGCAGATCAGATAACAATCGGACTACAAAACAGGAGGAGTTAAGGGTAGCTTCTCAGACTGGCAAAAGGTGGGAAAGTAGTGTTCTACTGGGATCAGCACTGAGACCACTGTTGCTCATAATTTACAATAAATATGTGGGCTGGGAAATTGGAAGTACATTTTCAAGATTTGCAGGTGACACCAAATTGGGATTATAGTTAACACAAAAGAAAGAATGCGACAAAGTATAAGATGACATTAATAAACTTCAAGAATGGGCATGTAACTGGCAAATTAATTTCAATATAAAAGGTGTGAGGTGGTACATTCTGGTAGGAAGAATTAAGAGGCCAGATACAGCTTGGATAAGAGTCTAAATGGGTAGTGGAGCAAAGGGGTATACACTCACAAATCACTGACGCAGGTTAATAAGGTCATTCCCAAAAAAAAGCAACCCAAGCACTGATGTGCATGTCTAGAAGGATAGAATGGACAAGCAGAAAAGTTATGTTAAACTTATATAGATTCTTTGTTCGACTACACTTGAGCAGTGAACAGTTCTGGTCTCCATATTATAAAAAAGATAGAGGGGCACTGGAGAAGATGCAAATAAGATTTATACGGATCAGAGCAGAGACGAGAGGATATACTTATCAGGAAAAGCTAAACGGGTTGGGGCTCTTTTCTTGAGAAAAGCTAAAGCTGAGGGGTAGCTCGGTAAAGGTCTTCAAGATCATGAAAAGGTTTGATAGGGTAGACTTAGAGAAAATGTTTCCATATTTCAGCTATGAAGAGAGACTGGATCGGCTGACGTCGTTTTCCTTAGAGCAGAGAAGGCTTAGGGGGGACCTGATTGAGGTATACTAAATTATGAGGGGCATACATAGATAGGAAGAAACTTTTTCCCTTAGCGCAGGTGTCAATAACCAGGGAGCATAGAATTAAGGTAAGGGGCAGGAGATTTAGAGGGTATTCGAGGAAAGAAAATTCACCCAGAGGGTAGCTGGAATCTGGAACACACTGCCTGAAGGGGTGGTAGAAGCAGGAACCTTCACAACATTTAAGAAGTATTTAGATGAGCACTTGAAACGCCATAGCATACAAGACTACAGGCCAAGTGCTGGAAAATGGGATTAGAATAGAGGCTTGATGGCCGGCGCGGACACGGTGGGCCGAAGGGCCTGTTTCTGTGCTGTATGACTCTATAACTTGAGAGAATCCAAAACTAGAGGTCATAAATATGATAGTCACGAATAAATCCAATAGGAAATGCAGGAGAAACTTTACACAAAGATGACAGAAATGTGAAATTCTCTACCACAAGGTGCAATTGACGCAACTAGCATGGATGCATTTAAGCAGAAGCCAGATAAGCATTTGAAGGAGAAAGGAATAGAAGTATATGGTGATGGGGTTAGATGAAAAGGGGTGGAAAAAGCCTCATGAGCACCATAAATGCCAGTTAGGCCAAATAGCCTGTTTATGTGCTGTGGACCCAAAGCACATACCCCTAAATGGCAAGCGTTCTACCTGTGTAATTAAACAACCTTGGTCAATGAGGGAAGTGAAAGATGATATAAAATTAAAAGAGCTTTTATGAAAGCAAACAGTAGTAGAGATCCCACTGACCAGGAGAAATAAAGACAGCAAAGGGAGGCTAAGCAAGTAGCAAGAGCAGCAAGAAAGGAATACAAGAAAAGCTCGTAAAGTATATCAAGAACACTAAAGATTTTTATAAATGTATTAAAAGATAGAGGTTAACTAAGGGCAATGTGGCCCCATTAATGAAGGGCGCAGGTGATATTGTAATTGGAAATCAGAAAATGGCAGACTTACTAAATAGTGCCTTTGTATCAGTCTTCGCAATAGATGGTAAGGATAAACTACCAGAGATACAAGGAAAACTAAAAATAAATCCATGGAAGGAACTAACTCAATTAAATACAAGTTTTAAAATAACGCAATGGAGAAACAAATGAGATTAAAGATAGACAAATCTCCAGGACACAATAGTTTCCACCCCATGATTTTAAATGAAATAGGTGAGGAAATTATCTCTCGATTCAAAAATTACTCCCTTGGATTAGATTGCCAAATTCGCTCCAGTTGATAGGAGAAATAAACTAGGAAACTATAGGCCTATTAGTCTAATGTCCATTGTGGGAAGTTATTAGAATATATTATTAGGGGCAGAGCGACTGAGCATTTGAACAAATATGAACTGATTAGAGAGAGCCAGCATGGATTTGTAAAGGTTAACATGTCTATCAAACCTAGTTGAATTTTTGAGGTCATAGATGTGATAGATAGGGAGTGTCTATGGATTTTATTTATATGGACCTCCAGAAAGCATGTGAAAAGGTTCCACATGAGACTGGTAATAAAAATGAGAGCATGTGGAACAGAAGGCATCCTACTGGCTTGGGTAGGGAATTGGTTAAGAGATAGAAGGCAGAGAATAGGGATAATAGGTATATATTCAAATTGGCAGAATGGGACTAGTGGTGTCCCCAAAGGATCTGTCCCAGGGTCTCAGCTTTTCATTATATTTATAAATGACTTGGCTAAAGGAATATATCCAAGTCTGCAGACAACACTAAGCTAGGTGCGCTGCAGATGGTACAAATGGGATTTGAAAGATGCAAAGAGACATTGATAAATTAAGAGTGGGCAAACCATTGGTAGATGATGTTCAATGTAGGAAAGTGTGAGGTCATCCACTCTGGACCCAAGGAAGATAGATTAGAGTATTTTCTAAATACAAGAAGCTAGGACGAGCAAAGAGATTTAGGATCCAAGTACAGAAATCAGTAAAAGCTGGTAGTTAGCTAAAAACAAAATTTAAAAAATAACGCAACATCGGTCTTTATCTCAAGAGGTCTTGAATATAAAGGAGTAGAAACTTTATTACAACTATACAGAGCTCTGGTTAGACCTCATCTGGAGTACAGCCTTATACAAGAAGCTAGGACGAGCAAAGAGATTTAGGATCCAAGTACAGAAATCAGTAAAAGCTGGTAGTTAGCTAAAAACAAAATTTAAAAAATAACGCAACATCGGTCTTTATCTCAAGAGGTCTTGAATATAAAGGAGTAGAAACTTTATTACAACTATACAGAGCTCTGGTTAGACCTCATCTGGAGTACAGCCTTCAGTTTTAGGCACCACACCTCAAAGTTTATATTGGCCTTGGAGAGGGTACAACACAGGTTCAACAGAATAACATCGGGGCTAAAACGCTTAAAATTACAAAGAGGTTGCATAAACCTGTATTCCCTTCAATATAGAAGATTAAGGGGTGATCTAATTGCGATGCTTTTGATCATCAAAAAAGTTCATTACGGAGAACAGAGAAACTACTGCCTTTGGTAGAGGAGTTCAGAAAAAGGGCATAATCTTAAAATTAGAACTAGGCTGTTCAGGAATGATGTCAGAAAGCACTTCTTCAGACAGATAGCGGAAATCTGGAATACTCCCCTCCAAAAAAGTTGTTGAGGCTAGGTCATTTGAAATTTTCAGAATATTGATCGATTTTTATTATGCAAGGATACCACGACAAGCATGTGGAGTTAAGATACAGCAGAGCAGGCTTGAAAGCTGAATGACCTGCCCAGTTTCTATGTTCCCAGTCTCAAGACAAACAACATTCGCAAGTCGATTCCTGTGAAAACGGAAAAAAAAATCAAAGCCAAAGCTTCCGAAAACCAATCTCATGCACATCCCAGATGTCAGTATGGAGTAGTACAAGAGCAAGTTACTCACCTTGATCGAGGCAAGGCACAAAGCACCTTCAATTTTCTAGTTTGAATAACTATAGACATTTATGGACCTAATTTTCCAAATTATCATCCAAATATACATATGTGCAGTAAAACACCAAGGCACACTATTGTCCAAATGACCTGTTTTAACGCTTTAATATTCTGTGATCCAAAGTTCACAGGGTGAAAGTTAGAATTGGACATTCCCACTGAGTATTTAGAAAACATCACATTATGCTTCTGATTAATCTTTCTGGCTTCCTCTACAATACCACAGCACCTGGCCAGATTTCATTCATACAGAATGTGATCAGTTTATTTAAAATGCCATCCAGTTTCAGTTCATGTGGTAAGTGAAATTAAATTGTCAGACCAACTTAAGAAACAAACACTGAAATTTCCTTTCCTGCAGAAACAAACAAGTTTCAGGTCAAGCTTTAATACATGTCAGCTGTGGCTCAGCCGACAACACTCTCACCTCCGCACCAGAAGGTTGTGGATTCAATTAGCTGCAATGTCAATGGGGCAGATGTGGCATGCTGCTCCAAAATGTGTAGTCCAAGACAAATTTCCAAATTAAATAACCAGCCATATCATTACACTGTAAACTTGTGTGCGAATTTGCACAAATACAAAGTGCTTTCTTCAGCACAGAAAGCCCAACTCTAGCTGTCTGCAAAGGACTGAGTCATACGTCAAGAAAACACAATACGCCAAATGAGGAATTTTCATTCATTGGTTGGAAACTTACATTAATCTTTTAATGAAAAAATCCTACAATTAACTTTTACAAAACTGACAACCAAGATGGCCACTGCAATTTGCATCTGAAATACCAGAAGATCGAATCGGAGACATAAGTCTAACAAGAAGCCCTGCCAGGACAATGCTTTGGCTAACTGAGATTATCCAGATCACCCTCGTCAGCAGGACATTCAAAGTCATCTTGAGGCATTCATGAATGGAGACATCCCTCCAGGGGGTAAACAATGACAATACCACTTGAGAGGGGCTTTGGGTGTAGATTTTGGACCTCATTAAAAGCAAAGGGGATTGAGAGAACCATGTAACCGTCTCCCCAGGCTGTGTAAAACTGGGAATTTTGTTACGCACAGAAAGACGAGCAGTAACTGAAACTGAGCAGCAGCAGAAGGCTGTGTGCCTCCTTTTCTCTCTCTCTCTCTCCAGAAAACATCAAGTTTGAAAACCGTCCGCAATGTGGATCCTCCAAGCCTACAGATTGCTACAGCCAGGGTCGGGGGGGGAAAGAGAGCAACCCATCAGTCTGCCTGCAAGAAGACCCTGAGCAAAGCGGGCAAGCCACAAAATACACTTTGACTAGCCAACGACTTTCAAGAATACAATACCAGCCAGAAGACCACCGGATCATCCAAACTCAGACTGTGTATTAAACTTTTATTTGTTCTGGACGTTAATTCAACCAAAAAACCTACTTTCCACTTTGTAGCCTATTTGTGTGTGTGTGTGTGTGTGTGTGTAATCCTCGTGTGACTGTGTGCGTGAAAGTGTAGCATTTTTTAAAATTATTTTTAGATTGGGTTTAGCTTGTTGAGTATAATTAACTTACCTCTTTCTTGTTTAAAAACAAAAAAACCTGCCCGATTGGTTCTTTCACCACCACATTAAAGAAGGGACGGGGGACGGGGGGAGGGGAGGGAAGGGAAGGGACGGGGGGAGGGGAGGGGAGGGAAGGGACGGGGGGAGGGGAGGGGAGGGAAGGGACGGGGGGAGGGGAGGGGAGGGAAGGGACGGGGGGAGGGGAGGGGAGGGAAGGGACGGGGGGAGGGGAGGGGAGGGAAGGGACGGGGGGAGGGGAGGGGAGGGAAGGGACGGGGGGAGGGGAGGGGAGGGAAGGGACGGGGGGAGGGGAGGGGAGGGAAGGGACGGGGGGAGGGAGGGGAGGGAAGGGACGAGGGGAGGGGAGGGAAGGGACGGGGGGAGGGGAGGGGAGGGAAGGGACGGGGGGAGGGGAGGGGAGGGAAGGGACGGGGGGAGGGGAGGGGAGGGAAGGGACGGGGGGAGGGGAGGGGAGGGAAGGGACGGGGGGAGGGGAGGGAAGGGACGGGGGGAGGGAAGGGAAGGGACGGGGGGAGGGAAGGGAAGGGACGGGGGGAGGGAAGGGAAGGGACGGGGGGAGGGAAGGGAAGGGACGGGGGGAGGGAAGGGAAGGGACGGGGGGAGGGAAGGGAAGGGACGGGGGGAGGGAAGGGAAGGGACGGGGGGAGGGAAGGGAAGGGACGGGGGGAGGGAAGGGAAGGGACGGGGGGAGGGAAGGGACGGGACGGGGGGAGGGAAGGGACGGGACGGGGGGAGGGAAGGGACGGGACGGGGGGAGGGAAGGGACGGGACGGGGGGAGGGAAGGGACGGGACGGGGGGAGGGAAGGGACGGGACGGGGGGAGGGAAGGGACGGGACGGGGGGAGGGAAGGGACGGGACGGGGGGAGGGAAGGGACGGGACGGGGGGAGGGAAGGGACGGGACGGGGGGAGGGAAGGGACGGGACGGGGGGAGGGAAGGGACGGGACGGGGGGAGGGAAGGGACGGGACGGGGGGAGGGAAGGGACGGGACGGGGGGAGGGAAGGGACGGGACGGGGGGAGGGAAGGGACGGGACGGGGGGAGGGAAGGGACGGGACGGGGGGAGGGAAGGGACGGGACGGGGGGAGGGAAGGGACGGGACGGGGGGAGGGAAGGGACGGGACGGGGGGAGGGAAGGGACGGGACGGGGGAGGGAAGGGACGGGACGGGACGGGGGGAGGGAAGGGACGGGACGGGGGGAGGGAAGGGACGGGACGGGGGGAGGGAAGGGACGGGACGGGGGGAGGGAAGGGACGGGACGGGGGGAGGGAAGGGACGGGACGGGGGGAGGGAAGGGACGGGACGGGGGAGGGAAGGGACGGGACGGGGGGAGGGAAGGGACGGGACGGGGGGAGGGAAGGGACGGGACGGGGGAGGGAAGGGACGGGACGGGGGGAGGGAAGGGACGGGACGGGGGGAGGGAAGGGACGGGACGGGGGGAGGGAAGGGACGGGACGGGGGGAGGGAAGGGACGGGACGGGGGGAGGGAAGGGACGGGACGGGGGGAGGGAAGGGACGGGACGGGGGGAGGGAAGGGACGGGACGGGGGGAGGGAAGGGACGGGACGGGGGGAGGGAAGGGACGGGACGGGGGGAGGGAAGGGACGGGACGGGGGGAGGGAAGGGACGGGACGGGGGGAGGGAAGGGACGGGACGGGGGGAGGGAAGGGACGGGACGGGGGGAGGGAAGGGACGGGACGGGGGGAGGGAAGGGACGGGACGGGGGGAGGGAAGGGACGGGACGGGGGGAGGGAAGGGACGGGACGGGGGGAGGGAAGGGACGGGACGGGGGGAGGGAAGGGACGGGACGGGGGGAGGGAAGGGACGGGACGGGGGGAGGGAAGGGACGGGACGGGGGGAGGGAAGGGACGGGACGGGGGGAGGGAAGGGACGGGACGGGGGGAGGGAAGGGACGGGACGGGGGGAGGGAAGGGACGGGACGGGGGGAGGGAAGGGACGGGACGGGGGGAGGGAAGGGACGGGACGGGGGGAGGGAAGGGACGGGACGGGGGGAGGGAAGGGACGGGACGGGGGGAGGGAAGGGACGGGACGGGGGGAGGGAAGGGACGGGACGGGGGGAGGGAAGGGACGGGACGGGGGGAGGGAAGGGACGGGACGGGGGAGGGAAGGGACGGGACGGGGGGAGGGAAGGGACGGGACGGGGGGAGGGAAGGGACGGGACGGGGGGAGGGAAGGGACGGGACGGGGGGAGGGAAGGGACGGGACGGGGGGAGGGAAGGGACGGGACGGGGGGAGGGAAGGGACGGGACGGGGGGAGGGAAGGGACGGGACGGGGGGAGGGAAGGGACGGGACGGGGGGAGGGAAGGGACGGGACGGGGGGAGGGAAGGGACGGGACGGGGGGAGGGAAGGGACGGGACGGGGGGAGGGAAGGGACGGGACGGGGGGAGGGAAGGGACGGGACGGGGGGAGGGAAGGGACGGGACGGGGGGAGGGAAGGGACGGGACGGGGGGAGGGAAGGGACGGGACGGGGGGAGGGAAGGGACGGGACGGGGGGAGGGAAGGGACGGGACGGGGGGAGGGAAGGGACGGGACGGGGGGAGGGAAGGGACGGGACGGGGGGAGGGAAGGGACGGGACGGGGGGAGGGAAGGGACGGGACGGGGGGAGGGAAGGGACGGGACGGGGGGAGGGAAGGGACGGGACGGGGGGAGGGAAGGGACGGGACGGGGGAGGGAAGGGACGGGACGGGGGGAGGGAAGGGACGGGACGGGGGGAGGGAAGGGACGGGACGGGGGGAGGGAAGGGACGGGACGGGGGGAGGGAAGGGACGGGACGGGGGGAGGGAAGGGACGGGACGGGGGGAGGGAAGGGACGGGACGGGGGGAGGGAAGGGACGGGACGGGGGGAGGGAAGGGACGGGGGGAGGGAAGGGACGGGGGGGGGGGGAAGGGACCGGGGGGGGGGGGAGGGACGGGACGGGGGGAGGGGAGGGGGGGGGGGGAGGGACCGGGGGGGGGGGAGGGACCGGGGGGGGGGGGGGGGGGGAGGGACCAGGGGGGGGGGGGGGGGGGGGGGAGGACCAGGGGGGGGGGGGGGGGGGGGGGGAGAGGGAAGGGACGGGGGGGGAGGGAAGGGAAGGGACGGGGGGAGGGAAGGGACGGGACGGGGGGAGGGAAGGGAAGGGACGGGGGGAGGGAAGGGAAGGGACGGGGGGAGGGAAGGGAAGGGACGGGGGGGGGGGAGAGGGAAGGGACGGGGGGGGGGAGAGGGAAGGGACGGGGGGGGGGGGAGAGGGAAGGGACGGGGGGGGGGGGAGGAGGGAAGGGACGGGGGGGGGGGGGGGGAGGGAAGGGACGGCGGGGGGGGAGGGAAGGGACGGGGGGGGGGGGAGGGAAGGGACGGGGGGGGGGGGAGGGAAGGGACGGGGGGGGGGGGGGAGGGAAGGGACGGGGGGGGGGGGGGGGAGGGAAGGGACGGGGGGGGGGGGGGAGGGAAGGGACGGGGGGGGGGGGGGGGGAGGGAAGGGACGGGGGGGGGGGGGAGGGAAGGGACGGGGGGGGGGGGGGGGGGAGGGAAGGGACGGGGGGGGGGGGGGGAGGGAAGGGACGGGGGGGGGGGGAGGGAAGGGACGGGGGGGGGGGGGGGGAGGGAAGGGACGGGGGGGGGGGGGGGAGGGAAGGGAGGGGGGGGGGGGGAGGGAAGGGAGGGGGGGGGGGGGGGAGGGAAGGGAGGGACGGGGGAGGGACCAGGGGGGGGGGGGGGGGGGAGGGACCAGGGGGAGGGGGGGGGGGGGAGGGAAGGGACGGGGGAGAGGGGGGGGGAGAGAGAGGGAAGGGACGTGGGAGGGGGGGGGGGGAGGGAAGGGACGTGGGGGGGGGGGGAAGGGACGTGGGGGGGGGGGGGAGGGAGGAGAGAAGGGAAGGGACGGGGGGGGGAGGGAGGGTGGAGGAGAGAGAGAGCTTTCCAGATGGAGAACAGAGAGCTACAATGGCTTGAATTAACTGAGAGAGCAGCACGCCTAGTGAAAGCCCGGCTAGTGAGGAAGCTACCCCTAGCTCAGGACTGTGCTGAGCTCAAAACTCTCCCAATTGATTCCAAAGTTCCATGAAAAGCTTGAAATGGCAGACAGAGAGCTGGACTGTGTTGCTACAAAACAAGTTAACAGAAAAAGCCATGAGGTTTATTCACTGTTGCCAGATAAAAGTTCATCAAATGAGCTAGTACTAGAAACATACCGCCAGAAATTCCAAACTCTCCGAAAACAGTCTGACCAAACTTACCACAAGTTTGAAAGAGTTAAGTAGCTTGCTTTTCATCAGTCGATATGGGTACTTAAAGTACAGCCCACATATGAAAACTTCAGAGAGGTGATCTTTCTCGAAGATTTTAAAAACAGTGGCGCAGTGGTTAGCACTGCAGCCTCACAACTCCAGCGACCCGGGTTCAATTCTGGGTACTGCCTGTGTGGAGTTTGCAAGTTCTCCCTGTGTCTGCGTGGGTTTCCTCCGGGTGCTCCGGTTTCCTCCCACAGCCAAAAGACTTGCAGGTTGATAGGTAAATTGGCCATTATAAATTGCCCCTAGTATAGGTAGGTGGTAGGGGAATATAAAGACAGGTGAGGATGTGGTAGGAATAGGAGATTAGTGTAGGATTAGTATAAATGGGTGGTTAATGGTCGGCACAGACTTGGTGGGCCGAAGGGCCTGTTTCAGTGCTGTATCTCTAAATCTAAAAAAACTCACCTCCCCTTTCTATTAAAACCCCACATAAAGGAACAAATGATTCCAAGAGCTATGCAGACCACAATTCTGGCTAATGAATTTACCCTTGTACACAAGCCCTTACTCCAAGGGAAACCCTTCCCTAGTCACCCCAGCAAAGCATAAAAGGTGAGGGTGATAGGAGCCTGAGCAGCCCTGGACGAGAATGGAAAGCTGGACACACGGGGGCCCTCCTCCAGCCAAAAAAGATGGTAATGAGAGCAGGAGAGAGACCCAAAGACCTGTGTGTTTCCACTGTAACGAGGCAAGTCACCTTCGAGCTGACTGCTGGAAATTATGGGGAAAACCTGTAGGATAAATCAGGGCACATCTGACCAGTGCAGGAGAAGGGGCCCTGATGGAAAGCACTGCAGAGCAGGCTGTGGCTTTAACTGCGGCAGTAAGACCCAGTAAACCTACTGCTGTGGGTGCGGGAAAATTACTGGTCGAGAGAGCTTACTATGCACAAATTGGCTGCCACATTTCCTACATTACAACAGTGACTACACTTTACAAGTATTTCTTGGCTGTAAAGCACTTTGGGATGTGCTGTGGTGCGAATGGTGCTATCTAACTCCAAATGCAAGTCTTTCATATCCCACTAATTTGCCCAATGCTCAAGGTAGTGTGCAGAATGCAACATGCCCCATGTCTGCCAGCAATGTAGTAGCTACAAAAAGTGCTGCAATACTTCCATAAATATCTGTACTGACACTCTGGGGGAACTTTCCGAACCCTCATGCCACTGGCGAGCCATCGTATTTATAAGATTGCAGGTGTTCTGTCCAGTTTTCTGCCCATTAATGTCAATGGACACAAAATCACAGGCAAAGCACCAATAATTTTATGCCATCTTCGGCATGCAGGGCCTCAATGTTCCAAACCACCGCGCCCCACACCCCCCCCCCAACCCCAAGTCCGACCCTTACAATGCCATTTAACACTCCGAAGACACAGATGTCTGGTTTGAGAGTGATAGATTAAATGATGCTATGAAGTCTTTTATCCACCCGTACAAAAAACTTGGGTGCTGGACTGCACATCAGAAAATTCATAACTTAGCCACGTACTCTTCCATAGTTTCCAGCGTCTGTGAGTACAGCAGTAAGCACTAGGTCTAAAGACTTACCTAAAACTCAGTAACAGACTTGTGAAATCTGCAACCTTGAATAAAGCCACAATTCCTACAGATTGCTGAAGACAGTGGAATCCAGCTTGTTCTTCCTGATTTTCAGCAAACCCCCAAAGGCCCAACTTAAGAACCACTATCAGTGAGATTTCTTTTATTGTGCTCACGAGAATCCCCTTTTCTGTGGATAGAAACCACAACTGAGGCTCTGCAAGTAGAATCAAACAGAATACTATTCATCGTCCTCAGTGAGGCAACTCCAAGGCAAGTCAATGGTTCCTGGCACAGATCACCAAGATCATTACAGACTTCCCACCCTCGACTACAGTAACTTTTAGGAATCCCTGAATAACACTCATGCCTGCTGCCCTGCCATTAGCTGGGCAGCAGTGCAAAATTCACTTGCTCTCATCAAAGTGATTCATTAAGGTTGTCTATCCACGCAGCACACTCCCACCATTTTTTTCAAACTCCAGCAGAAAGCAACTCAGTGTCTTTCCAGAACACGAGTGTGCCAATATGGGCAAGCTTGGACCTAGTTGTGGAATTCTGTTGATCAGAAGTGACATGGCTTGTGCAAAAAGGATAAGCAATTTCCTTGATTTAGGGAGGGAAAAGTTTTATAAGAATTAGATTTCCTATTATGAACTTTTGAAATATCCTCAACAAAGTAGTTATTTTATCCCTTAGATAATATCCCTAATGACACTTCATTAAACAGTGACTCAAGTGCGCATAAAATACTTCTAAATGTCACAAACTTTAATTTACTTTGCTGATACTTTGGCAAATAATGTACAGAATAGCACTGCTGCATCTTCCCTTTAACATAATTTCTATTTACATTGAACTGAGAAAACTTAACAGATCCATTAACTTTATCTACTATTTTACTTTATTAAACTCAAGAGCCACCATTGGTGATAAAGGTATATCTCCTCCTCCTCGAAGGAAACTGATTGATTTGTTTTTCTAAACACAGCTGCAAGCTAGTGAATAAAAATGGCAAAGAAACGAGAAAACACTATAAAGGATGTCAAAAACTTGGCTTCACGGCTCTGCAGCATTAGCATCGCTTCAATTAAGGAGCCCAGGAAATGCATTCCACTGGCAAACTCCATCCCGCGGGCGGGCGGGCAGGCATGAAATTAGAGAGCAGGGCCCAGGGCCGCACTCAACAGAAATGCGCAGACCAGGCCCTGTGGAAGAGGCACCATCAGCGCCTGCCGGAGAGGTCACTCAGAGCCCAAACCTGGTTAACGCATTCAATGTTCGCCCTCCCCCGGACCGGTTGCCGTTTATTTATAACAGGCCCCCGGGCTCGACGGAATTTCCGTTACCGGGGGGTTAGAGAAAGAGAGGAGCGAGGCCTGGTTTCTCTTTCCTTCCCACCCCCCCGGTAACATTTCACCGTAACATTGAGTAACACCACACCCTCTGGGGGCGGTTACCGAGGATACGCGCTTCCCACCGGTGTAACCGCACTGCCCATGACTCCAGGCCCCGTTTACAGGCCTGGTTGCCCCGGTTATCGCGATGATTTTTCGCGGCAACGACTCACTCGAGAGGCCGGCTTCTGCTCGAGGCCCCACTCCCTCCGCCCGTTACCCTCCCGCGGCCCTGCCACCAACCGCCTGCGCCGCTAAGAAATCCATCCTCCTCCCCTCCCCCTCAACCAAACACCACGGCTCATACAGACCTCGTTATTAAAGGCTTTGACGGCCTCCATGGCTCGGCGCTTTCACTCGTTTCTTTCGGATGTTAAGGGGTAGGACGGCCGTCGCTGCTGGCAGAAGTCGAGGCGATGGAGCTTGGGGCTCAACACTGAGTCAGGCGCGGCAACAACGGCCGCGCTTCACTCATCTTACCGCGGTGCAGGAGGGAGCCAATATGGCGGCGGGCGCAGAGAGTGGATCTGGAGCGGACAATCGCAGCGTCTCTGCAGAGGCAGGGAGGGAGAGCGCTCACACACACCCAGAGACACCTAGCGGCCACAGCCTGCAATAACACACAACCTCCACAGCACCGCACCTCACATCACGTTAATGTTCATCCACTGGATGAGATAACATCAATCTCTTCAAAAAAATACCCTCCACACATTTTAGTCCACAAAAAAAATCAATAGACAGTCAGTGGCTGCAACTGCGAACAAAATTCGGTACACCAACACTTCTGGAAGGAACCAGCACAACATCTCTTGTATCAACGGGGGAATGTTCGAAGTCAAAATTTATGTCAGATAAAATAGTGAGACACATCCTCACTGCATTTAAAGCACAGATTCTATCCTCCCCTAACCCCTTGAGATGCATCAAAAGAAACCCCATATAAAAGTTTTTTTAGATCTGTTCTTTCTTACTGTCCGGAAATTTGGATCAACTGAAAGATATACTGCTGATTTGCAACTATCACTGTTATGGCACTCACTCATTTTGGTTTAATATCCTTACCAGTTGATGTATCAGCCTTCAAGTTGGCAAAACTCTACGGGGTTGAATTTCCTCAGGGGTTCTCCCAATCATCTGCCGCAACTTGGGTAGAAACATTCGTGGATACCGAAGGGTGAATTTTTGCTTGTCTACTATAACCTATGCAGAAGAGCTCCAGAAAACTCTGAAAAATACAGCTCTTCCACTAAGTTACCGTGAATGAACAAGAGAAACCCACAGAAATTCAAACCATTTTTCATGGCATTCCCATGAATCTACTGCTGAAATTATGATGGACAATTAGGAGAGACACAGCAGATATTCACCCCATATTGCTATTCAGTGTGGCTACTACCAGCACGTTTCCCATATTAACATAGTAGAATCAGACAGCACAGAAGGAGGCCATTTGGTCCATCGTGTCTGGGTTAGCTCTTTGAAAGAGTTATCGAATTAGTCTCTTTCCCCTGTTCTTTCCCTGTACCCCTGATTTTTTAAGCATTTATCTACATCCCTTTTGAAAGTTACTATTGAATCCACTTCCATTACCCTTTCAGACAATGCATAGCAGATAATCACAACTCACCGAGTAAAAAAATTTCTACTCATCTCCCCCTGGCTGTTTTGACAATTATCTTAATTCTGTGCCCCCTGGTCACTGACCCTCCTGCCAGTGGAAACAGTTTATCCCTCTCTACCCTATCAAAACCCTTCATAATTTTGAACACCTCGATTAAATCTTCCCTTAACATTCTTTGCTCAAAGGAGAACAATCCCAGATTCTCCAGTCACTCCTCATAACTGAATTACCTCATCCCTGATACCATTCTGGCGAATCTCCCCAGTGCCCACCTCCAAGGCCTTGACATCCTTTCTAAAGTGTGGTGTTCAGAATTGACAATAATACTCTTGCTGAGGGCTAACAATCTAATATCACTGAGTGCAAACTTATTCAGTGCAACTCAATGATTGCAAACTCTTTTTAGTTTCAAAAAGCTATTTATTTTGTCATTGTTACTTTTTCAAAATAAATATATATATATTTAAATTAATTTACAGTTAATGTGACTTCTACTAACCATAAACATCACTCACAGTATCTACTCACATTGACAGCTCAGGGAGTAAGAGATTACAAAAGTATCAGAATTTCTACAGCACAAACACATAAAAACAGTGATTATAATAATAAAAACACCAACTGAAACAGCCTCAGATGGCTTGGCCATGTGAGCCGCATGGAAAATGGCAGGATCCCCAAAGACACATTGTACAGCGAGCTCATCACTGGTATCAGACCCACTGGCCATCCTTGTCTCCACTTTAAAAATGTCTGCAAACGCGACATGAAGTCCTGTGACATTGATCACAAGTCGTGGGAGTCAGTTGCCAGCGATCGCCAGAGCTGGCGGGCAACCATAAAGGCGGGGCTAAAGCGTGGCGAG
The DNA here is from genome assembly GCF_036365525.1 of Heterodontus francisci. Lineage (NCBI taxonomy): Eukaryota > Metazoa > Chordata > Chondrichthyes > Heterodontiformes > Heterodontidae > Heterodontus > Heterodontus francisci. The sequence continues at coordinate 51,498,156 of NC_090383.1, forward strand.
TCCAAGAGACTTAGCAGTTGACAGGAAAAAAGACAGAAGCGCAAGGAGAGAACCAACTGTGTAACAGCCCCGACAACCAATTTTATCTGCAGCACCTGTGGAAGAGTCTGTCACTCTAGAATTGGCCTTTATAGCCACTCCAGGTGCTGCTTCACAAACCACTGACCATCTCCAGGCGCTTACCCATTGTCTCTCGAGACAAGGAGGCCAAAGAAGAAGAAGAAGAAGAAAAATACCAACTGAAACAGCCTGTGGTCCCAATGCTGATTTCTATGTGGGCTTGCTGAGTTATAGCAACTTGGAAATATTATATTGGCCCATATTTTTCTGCCAAAATAATGGCAAGTTTAATGTGCATGCCAGTATTAATGTATAAATCATCCAGCAACTTGTGGCAAGGAAGAAATTCACCATGAAATGTGAATCAGTATTTCTGTTGCTGGCTACTATTTGCCACTCTGCCATTATTATCCTTGCAGCTCACCCTCAACCTCCCTGTGAGTTTCAAGAAATTGCTGCATTTGCACATTAATTGCACATTGAACAGTGAATACCTTTTTAATGGGGAGATTTATGTTCCTGCAATGCCAATCAACCTCTCCAGCTCAGACAGGGAACAATTTAAACTGTGGAGTCTCATTCCTACAGTAGTAAATCGCTGTTAGAGATTTTTTTAAAGTTAAAATTCAGTATTTTATATATTTTGTTCTTACTTTTCCTTTCTTTTTTCTATCTCTTAATCCAATCATTTTTCCCTTTCTTTATGATTCTTTCTGTTGATTTTAATTCACCTTATTTGCTCCTTTGTCATTCCTCTGCTTCTTCCTCCATCTCATTGGTTAAGGAGATACACTTTTGGTCCCATTGTTCACCAAGGTCCCAGGTGTCTCATTGCATCATTATCAGCTCATACTTCCAGCAACTTACAAGCAAAATATATTTCACCTGAAGGGTGAGGGAAAGAGTCTAACATGGCAGAATCAGGGCCATTACAAATTTACAATATAAGGTATTGTTATAAATTCCTAATTATTGATGCAATATACAAATATAGGAATAGGAGTAGGCCATTCAGCCCCTCAAGTCTGTTCTGCCATTTAATTAGATCATGACTAATCTGTACCTCAACTGCATTTACCTACCTTTCATCTGTAATCATGTAAAAATCCTTACCTAACAAAAATCTTTTTTGTTTGGCATTTATTTGTTTATGTGAGCATCACTGGCAAGGCCAGCATTTGTTGTCCATCCCTAATTGCCCTTCAGAAGGTGGTGGTGAGCCGTCTTCTTGAACTGCTACAGACCATGTTGTGTTGGTACACCTTTTAAGACTGGAGCTCCAGGATTTTGGCCCAGCAACAGTGAAGGAACAGTAATATAGTTCCAAGTCAGGATGGTTTGTGGCTTGGAGGGGAACTTGCAGGTAGTGGTGTTCCCATGCTTCTGCTCCTTATCCTTCTAGGAGGTAGAGTTTGGCAGGTGCTCTCGAAGGAGCCATGGCGAGTTGCTGCAGTGCATCTTGTAGATGGTTACACACTGCTGCCACAGTATGCTGGTTGGAAGGAGCGAATATTTCAGGTCATGGATAGGGTGCCAATCAAGCAGACTGCTTTGTCTTGGATTCTGCCGAGCTTTTTGAATGTTGTTGCAGCTGCACTCATCCAGGCAAGTGGAGAGTATTCCATCACGCTCCTGACTTGTGCCTTGTAGATGGCGGACAGGCTTTGGGGAGTCAGGCGGTGAATTACTCATTGCAGAATTCCCAGCCTCTGACCTCCTCTTGAAGCCACCATAATTATATGGCTGGTCCAGTTAATGGTAACCCCCAGGTTGTTGATGGTGTGGGGATTCAGCGATGATAATGCTGTTGAACATCAAGAGGAAATGGTTGGATTGGAGATGGTCATTGCCTGCCACTTGTGTGCCACTTATCAGCCCAACCCTTAACTTTGTCCAGGTCTTGCGGCCTGCGGGCAAGGATTGCTTCAGTATCTGAGGAGTTGTGAATGGTGCTTTGTGCAATCATCAGCGAAATCCCCACTTCTGACCTTATGGTGGAGGGAAAGTTATTGATGAAGCAGCTGAAGATGGTTGGGCCTAGGACACTACCCTGAGGAACTCTGGCAGCGATGTCCTGGGGCTGAGATGATTGCCCACCAACAACCATAACCAACATGGTGCCACTTAGTTATTTTCTATAATTTCTTAGAACATAAGAACATAAAAAAAATAGGAGCAGGAATAGGTTATATGATCCCTCCAGCCTGCTCTGCCATCCAATGAGATCATGGCTGATCTTCTACCTCAACTCCACTTTCCTGCCCTATCTCAATATCCCTTGATTCCTTTCTTCTCCGTGTACACCTTTGAATTCTCACATTTCAGCGACATATTGCTACTGGAATATTGACCTTTATCTCAAAGATGCTGGAAGACAAGTGGGAAGAAGTTCCACTTCAGTTGTACAGAGCCCTGGTCAAATCCCCTTTACTGCATTCAGTTTCAGATACTGAATCTCAGAAAGGATATTGACCTTGAAGTGCATACAGAATGATACAAAGGTTTACTGGGTTAACATATGAGGACAGATTGTATAAATTTGATTTTTATTCATTTGAGTTTAGATGTTTCGGGGTGATCCAATTGAGGTTTAAAACAATAAAATGATTTGATAGGGCAGATACAGGGAAACTCTTCCCTCTGATGGTGGACTCCAGAACAAGGGGGCACAATCTTAAAATTAGAGTTAGGCCTATTCACATAAAGGATACTAGAAATCTAGAACACTCTGCCCAAAAGGTTGTGGATACTTGATGAATTGAAACTGAACTCAACAGAAATCAAGACAGCATTTGACTGAGTATGGCATCAAGGAGCCCTAGCCAATTGAAGTCAATGGGAATCAGGGGGAAAATTCTCCACTGGTTGGAGTCATACCCAGCACAAAGAAAGATGGTTATGGTTGTTGGAGGCCAATTATCTCAGCCCCAGGACATTGCTGCAGAGGTTCCGCAGGGTCATGTCCTAGGCCAAACCATCTTCATTTGCTTCATCACAAGGTCAGAAGTGGGGATGTTTGCTGATGATTATACGATGTTCAGTACCATTCGCAACTCCTCAGACACTGAAGCAGTCCGTGTCCACATGAGCAAGACCTGTACAACATTCAGGCTTGGGCAGATAAGTGGCAAGTAACATTCATGCCACACATGTGCCAGGCAATGAAGATCTCTAAGAGAGACTCTAACCATCTCTCCTTGACATTCAACGGCATTTCCATCACTGAATCCCCCACTATCAACATCCTGGGGTTACCATTGACCAGAAACTGAACTGGACCAGCCACATAAATACTGTGGCTACAAGAGCAGGTCAGAGGTTGGGAATTCTGTGGTGAGTAAGCCACCTCCTGACTCCCCAAAGCCTGTCCACCATCTACAAGGTACAAGTCAGGAGTGTGATGGAATACTCTCCACTTGCCTGGATGAGTGCAGTTCCAACAACACTCAAGAAGCTCGACACCATCCAGGACAAAGCAACCCTCTTGATTGGGTACCCCATCCACCACTTAAACATTCACTCCCTCCACTACCAACGTGCAGTGGCAGCAGTGGGTGCCATAATCAAGAGGCACTGCAGCAACTCACCACGCCTCCTTTGACAGCACCTTCCAAACCCGCGACCTCTTTCACCTAGAAGGACAAGGGCATGGGACACCACCATCTGAAAGTTCTCCTCCAAGCCACACACCATCCTGACTTGGAAATATATTGCCGTTCCTTCACTATCATTGGATCAAAATCCTGGAACTCCCTCTCTAACAGCACTGTGGGTGTACCCGCACTGGATGGACTGCAGCGGTTAAAGAAGGCAACTCACCACCATCTTTTCAAGGGCAATTAGCAATGGGCAACAAATACTGGCCTTGCCAGTGACACCCACATCCCATGAAAGAATAAAAAAAAGCTAGGTTGCAGATCCGCTGTGATCTCATTGAATGGCAGAACAGACTCAAGGGGCTCACTTTTCTAAATGTGTGAAATGAATTCCTGTTCTTATGTTCCTACATTCCTATTGGTACAGGAGCAAGAACAGGAAGAAGAGGCTGATGATGAAGAAACACCGTCACTCACTCTCACACTCGCAGCCACCTGCTCTGGTGCTTACTCAGTGCACTTTAGAGGGTAGCTTGCATGTGGTGAGACAACTGGCACGAGTGGCCTGCAAACAGGGCAGAGAGAAAAAATAGCTTAGATACCAGCTTGCCAGAGGGCAAGGTAGCTCATAAGTTCTGGAGCAGCGTACAGAAATTCTTGGTGTATTTGCAGGCCTGCCAGAAAGCCTACAGTCACTGTCAAGGAGCATAGAGGAGCCTGGCACCAAATACTGCACAGAGCTTGGACCCCAACTCAGCTTGTGGCATGCAAGCTCAGACAGCTGCCTTCATGGCTTCGGATACCAGTGTTCAAAGAGGCAGTCCAGCAATCTATCTTCCAATACATTGCTAGGATTGGTGCAGCGCATCCCCTAGGATGTAGCAGTGGCTCCCTGAAGCATGAACCTACGGTCCTCTCAGAATGGCAGCATTTGTCCTCCCACCATTGCCACTCTGCCAGTACACTTGCTGTTTGTCAACCAGCCAGCCCAGACTGCTGTCACCAATGCCAAGGTAGTGCAGTCAAAAGCCAAGCATTCTACAGTTAGAGCACCATAATGTCATCCTGCAAGGCCATCTGCAGTCTCCCCCACTGAAAGTCAGCAGACTTTCACCAGCCATGCTGCAGCCACTGGGTAACACTATGTGGGAGCACTAGTACAGGTAAAGGCACTTCAGAGGCACAAAGGGATGCACCAGGGTGATTAGTTGACGTTTGTATGGAATATTGGATGGCTTTATTGATAAAGTTGGTTTGAAATGTTTGTTTTGTGGTTTCAACATTGTGGACAAGAGAACACTGTGATAGCAACAGAGGAAAGGGAAGGTGTGGAACTGTTGCTGAAAGAAGAAATTGAGTTATATTCACTGGTATGGCAGTCAGATGAACTGATCACAGACAGCATGGCCAGAAAGGAGATTTGCTGGTAGAGAGGGAATGGGTGATCGCCAGACAGACAAGGAGGACCAGGCAAATAGTGCAGGAGTCTCATGAGTACATTTCATTCTCTAACCAGTACTGAAAACTGGTGAGGCCGATGGTTCTTCTGGCAGAGCCAAGGCCACAGCACCATGGGTGAATCAGCTGTACAGGCGTTGGGGGCGAGCAGAAAGGTCAGGAAAGCAACAGTGATAGAGGAATCAATAGTTAGGGAAACTGCGGCCTAAGGTGTGACTATGGTATGATGTTTCCCTGGTGCCAGAGTCAAATATGTCACTGAGCTTCTGCAGAACATTCTGAGGGGGAGGGTGAACAGAGAGATCAGGATCCATATCAGTGCCAATGACTTAGGTAGAAAGAGAGATGATGTCCAGAACACAGATTTTAGGGAATGAGGAAAGAAATTAAAAAGCAGGACCTCAAAGTTAGTAATCTCTGGATTACTCCTGGTTCCATGTGCTATTGAGTACAGAAATACGACGATACAGCAGCTGAATGCATGGCTGGAGAGATGATGCAGGAGGGAGGTTTTTAGATTCTTGGGGCATTGGGACCAATTCTAGGGGAGGTGGATCTGTATAGTCAAATGGGTTGCACCTATACAGGGCCGGGACAAATATCATGGTGGGGAGGTTTACTAGTGCTATTGGGGAGGGTTTAAACTAACTTGGCAGTGGGATGGGAACCTGAGCATTGATTCAGAAGGGAGGAAAGCAAATTTGGAAATGGAAGACAGAAAATTAGTGAGTGAGTGTAGAAGGCAGAGGAAGTTTGACAGAGGTGGAAGGAGTGCACTGTTTATTTTAGCACCACTTCTCCACAGGTCACAAAATATCTTAAAAATTTTCCCACTTACAGATACAGTCAATCATATTTTTCCTAGAAATGAACACACTAACCAGGTTTCTTTACTGAACAATAAAATTATCAGTTTATTATAAAACAAGTCTTCGCTAGTAATGAAGTAAAACTTAAACACACAGATCAAAATTTTAAAGTTCCCTTTTTACCTTAATCCCTTCACACTCACACACACAGATACACCAGTTAACCAAAAAAAATAAAAGGGATCTTTTTAAATTCAGATCACTGTTACGGACAAAAAAAAACTTGGGCAGAATACTTGCTCATTTTTTGAAGAAAACAACAGATGGGATATGTTGTTCCAAGACTGGCATACAGTCTAACTTCTCAGTACACGTAGGCAGGTCACTGAGATCTTTCAGAACAGTTTCTTTCAGGTGGCGTTGAGAAGTAATTTAGCAGGCTTTCTTCAAATATAGGAAACAAGATGTAATAAAAGCAAAATACTGCAGATGCTGGAAATCTGAAATAAAAACAAGACATGTTGGAAATACTCAGCAGATCTGGCAGCATCTGTGGAGAGAGAAGCAGAGTTAACATTCCAGGTCAGTGATCTTTCATCAGAACTGTCAGCACTGTAATCTCATGGGCCATTCGTAATATTTCTCTCTGGTACCTCTGTGGCACCACTACCTGATGAACCACTGTCCACTCTTTGCTCTAACTCCATTTCCTCATCAGTACCTCATTATTTAAATAATAGCAATCAGGGAATCCCTCTGCTTCAATTTAAGGCTGGGCAGCCTGTGCTAACTCTCTCAGTACTGGGTCTGCTTGCTGAGCCTCAGTTAGGGAAGATCCATTTAATCCATTCCCTGGGTCCTCTAACTTTCCAAAGAAAGTTTCAGATAGACAGACCTCATGGTCATCTGTCTGCAGTGCCAATTCAGTCTCCTCTGGAGAAGTTAGTTTGGTCATGGCCCGATTCACTACATATTTAGGGGAACTGTAGGGGACCGTCTCCTGCCACTGCCATGTCTCTCTGACCGCGTGCGGTCTCTTGTTCACTGCTGGAGAAGCTACCACCTTCTCCTCTGCCAGATCATTAGCTAGGAGCAGGTCAACCCTGTCCACAGGCAAACTAGGGACAATCCCTATGGTCACCGGTCCCAAAACTAGGTCGCACTCCAAGTGCACCCGGTGTAAAGGTTTGGGCGTACACTGTCCTCCAATACCATTCACCACCATTCTTTTATTTACTGCATTCTCTGGGGAAAAGGTCAGGCCTTTTCCTAGTAAAAGGGATCTCGTGGCTCCTGTGTCCCTGAGGATTACTATGGGCTTGTTTGTCCCACTTGAGGGGTATAGGGTTACTCTAACTTCAGACACAAAATCCTAATAACCTTCAGGAATCCTATTAAAGTTCCCTGCACCCAAAGCAGTAGGTTTTTGGGCCTTGCTACTGCTGCAGTTAAAGCCACAGCTTGTTCTGCTGTGCTTTCCATCAGGGTCCTTTCTTCTTCACTGAGCGGGTGTGCCCTGATTAATCCTACAGGTTTTCCTTTTAGTTTCCAGCAGTCAGCTCTTAGATGACTGGCCTTATTACAATGGAAGCACGTAGGTCTCCTGGTCTCACACCTACTTACAGCACCTTCCTTTTTGGCTGGAGGAAGGCCCCCTGAGTGTCTTGCTTTTCTCTCTCTCCCAGGACTGCTTGGGCTCCTATCACCTTCCCACCCTTTGTCCTTTTTGGATTTGTTGGGGTGACTAGAAAAAGTTTTCCCCTGGGGAAGCGACTTGTATATTAGAGCAAACTCATCAGCCAGAACTGTGGCTTGCCCCGCTCTATGCACTTTTTTTCCTCCACATGGGTCTTTATGGATAGGGGGAGAGAGTTTTTAAATTCCTCTAGCAGAGTTACCTCTCTGAGGTTTTAATAGCTGGGCTGCACTTTAAGAGCACTCAACCACTGGTCAAAAGCTTACTTCTCTCAAACCCCAAGTAAGTTTGATCAACTTTCTGCCCGAGGGTTTGAGACTTTTTGTGGTAGGTTTCCGGTACTAGGTCATATGCCCCAAGGATAGCATTTTTCATCAGTTCATAATTTGATGAACTCTCATCTGGCAACAGGGAATAAACCACATGGGCTTTTCTTCTTTGTTTACTTTGCACCAGAAGAGTCCAGCTCTCAGCCGGTCACTTTAACTGCCTTGCAAGTTTTTCAAAAGATACCAAAAATGCTTCCACATCTTGCTCATTGAATTTTGGAATCAATTGGGAAATTTTTTTTAATTCCGTACACAGCACGGCACTTGCATTTTCCGTGCTTTCACTGCAGTTACTCTGTCGCTCCCTAGCTAACTCAAGCCGCCTCAGCTCTCTTTTCTCCCGTTCCTTCTGGAAGTTTCTTTCTCTCTCTCTCTCTCTCTCTCTCTCTCCTGTCTTTCTCTCTCTTTCTCTTCCAATTCAAGTTTCCTCTGTTCCAATTGTATCTTTGGTGGCAATACCCTGTCAGATTCAAGGGAAAAATGGTTGGCCATTCGTCTTAGGAGTTCTGATTTCTTAGCCTTGCCACTGTCATGGTCCTGTAGTTTTTTTTTGTCCTGGGAATATGTGGTGTGTCTTTAAGGCTGGAAAGGAGCCGTACTGCTTTAAGAACCAGCAAGCCTCAGGAGTTAGAGAAAATGTATTTTGGTTGCCGTTGGATATAACCACATGGAGAGGGAACCAACCAGCTTCAGAGAATGCATCCTGGTTTCCCGGCAACAGCCATTCAGGGACCCAGGACCGGATATACAATGCTATAATTCAATTTTGAACTGGCTTTTTAGTTGAAGACCATCTGTTCTAACAGAGAACACAGACAGACAGCTGATGTTAGCACCTGAAAGAAGAGTTCTCTGCCATTTAAACTGAAGGAAGAGAAGAGAATTTTGTCTGTTTAATTACTATTATCTCTCAAAATTCTAAAAAAAGTCAAGCCAAAACAGAGTTGTTAATTTAAATCCATCACTGAAGAAGGAAAGCATCACTTACTGCTGGAATTAGACTACAGACTGTTCTACTGTTGAAGTATCTTTTTTCCCCATCGACCGGCTATGAGGACTTCAAGCAACATTGGACAGTGAATTTGCAAGGACTCTAATTTTTTCTATTTTAAATGTTGTTTATGTCTTAGTAGTGTGTAAGAATTTAGTTTTTCTAATTAAACAGTTAATTTGTTGATTTAAAGACACCGGGTTTGGTTATCCTCATTCAGGGGTGAATAGATGGTATAATTTGGCTGTGTCTTTCTTTAATTTGGAAAGTTTAAAATGATATGTTAGGGGATCTGTGGAGGGATGGGATTGAATTAACAATGCGTTTCTCCCACCACAATCAGAATCGTATATTTTGATTGGGGGCTTTGACTGGAGCGGTTGGTCAAAGCACCACGCAAAGTGATCCCATACTGCTCAGCCATATTTCTAAACTCCTCCATAGACAGTGCCTTTAACTTATGCAACGTTACTTCATCCTGGCTTGGGAGTTACTGGCTTTGTTCGCGGACATGTTAGTATTCTTGCACACGCAACCATAAGAAAACCTGTATTGAAATCTTTTTTCTTTTTGATTGGGATCAATTTGACTTCCCACTTCCAATTTCTCATTTGTCTGTGGGTCCAATCCGGGATGTTAGCCCCCAGATTTCTGTTATGACCAGGTGAGGCAGAAGTCTGGAGCTCTCCTCTCAGCCTTTCCCTGGTTTGGCCATAACAGGGTTTAACTTTTAAAACAGTGTTTTTAGCTTTCCCTCAGTGTGTCCTTGCTCACTGCTCTCTAATTGTAATTGCAACGAAATCAACCAGACAGGGTTTCTCAGATGCCACCTTCCAAACAGAGCCCTCCAATTGTTCCAAGTGAGGAATTGGGTCGGAGTCTGTCTTTGTTACTGCATTAACTTTTCTGTAGTCTATACAGAGTCTAGTTGAACAGTCAGGTTTAGGCAATAATACTACTGGTGAACTCCAGCTGCTTTGACTGGGTTCTATTAGGTGGTTTTCCAACATGTATTGGACTTCTGCTTTTACCTGGGCCTGTTTCTCTGGACTTAAGTGGTAAGGATGCTGTTTTATAGGAATGGATTCTCCTATATCCACATTGTGTGTGGCTAAGGTTGTACATCCTTGCTTATTCCTACAGACTCTTTTAAATGCTATGAGTAGCCTTGTGAGGTCTTCTTGTTGGTCTGCATCTAAATATGCCAGCAGAGTGTCAAGTCTCCCTAACAATTCAGTATTAGCTAAACGGATAGTCAGAAGTTCAATTTGAGAATTGTCTAGGCCTCCTTCTGCCTTATCCTCACTATGCCTTTCATCCTTCACTGTCCCTACTACCTGACATACCTCTGCTTGCTTATCCTCTTCCCCGTGATAATATTGTTTTATCATATTGATATGACACAGCCGATTCTTTTTCCGGCGATCTGCGGTGTCAATTAACTTACTTCACCAGTTCTCTTGACCACTTTAAATGGACCGCTGAACTGTGTTTTCAACATTTCACCCTGTAAAGGCAGTAATACTAACACTTCATCCCCTGGTTGAAATGTTCGGATCTTACGTTGCTTCTCTGCCCATTTCTTCCTAGTTGTTTGGGAAGCTTTAAGGTGTTCCTGAGCCACTTTGCAAGCTCTCATGAGCCGTTCCTGGAGTAAGGATACATAATTTAGCACAGAAGATTCATCCCTTTGTTCCAAAAACCTTTCTTTAATTAGTTATAGAGGACCTCTTATCTCATGTCCATAAACTAATTCAAAAGGACTAAAACCTGTAGATTCATTAGGTAAATCCCCAGTAGCAAACAAAAGAAATTCTAGCCCTTTATCCCAATCATGGGGATATTCATGATAGTATGCCCTGATCATTGTTTTGAGGGTCTCTTGGTACCTCTCTAAAGCTCCTCATGTCTGTGGGTTGTATGCTGAAGACTTTAACTGTGTTATACTCAAGTTACCTCTAACTTCCTGAAAAGTTTTCCACACAAAGTTGGAACCTTAATCTGACTGAACCTCAATCGGTAATCCATTTCTCGTGAAGAACTGGGTTAACTTCTCTACCACAACCTAAGCTGAAATTGTTCTCAAGGGAATGGCCTCTGGAAACCAAGTAGGCAATAACCATGATAGTGAGTATATATTGGTGTCCCGCTTTTGTTTTCGGTAAGTCTACCAACACCTTACTAAATGGTTCCCCAATAACTGATATGGGAATTAGGTGTGCCAGTTTTATAGCAGGTGGTGGTTTTCCCACAATCTGGCACATATGGCACGTTTTACAAAACTGCACCACGTCCTTGGAAAGACCTGGCCAGTAAAAATGTTGATTTATACGTGATTTGGTCTTCCAGCTCCCCACATGTCCTGCTACAGGAATTTCATGCGCTATCCTTAGTAGTTTATGGTGAGACTTTCGTGGTACCACTATCTGATGAACTACCATCCATTTTTCGTCCGCAGGTCTGTGAGGAGGTCTCCACTTCCTCATCAGAATCCCATTTTTAATATAATAGCCTTCTAGAACTTCTGTTCGAGCTGATTGTGCCACTTTATTTAACTCTGGATCGGCATGCTGAGCTGTGATCAGAGAAGACTAATTAAACATTTCCTTTGGATTATCCAAATTCCCAAAGAAAGTTTCAGATATTCAACTATCCGACAGTGGTGCCAATTTTACTTCTGACAATGGAACTTGTTTCACCATTGCTCGGGTTACTACACACGAAGGAAAAATTCCTGGAACTTTTTCCTGCAACTGTTTTGTCTCTTTAACTTCACTTGGTTTTTCCGTGACTACTGGTGAAACTACTACTTTCACTCTGGCCAAATCATTCCCCAGGAGTAGGTCAACTCTGTCTACTGGCAAACTATAGACAACTCCTATGGTTACCGTTCCAGACATTAGATCACACTTTAGATACACCCGATACCAAGGTACAGGCATATACTCCCCACCAATACCATTCACTAAAACTTTAGCTTTCATTGCGCTCTCTGGTGGAATATTATGCCTTTCCCCAGCAAAAGAGCTTAGGTGGCTCCTGTATCCTTAAGTATAACTATAGGTTTGTCTGCCTCACTTGAGGGATAAGGAGTTACTTCTCCTTTCGACAAGAATTCCCTATAACTCTCAGGTATCTTGTTCACAATTCCTGCACTCACAGTGGTTTTTGTACTTGGCCTTACAGCTGAAGTCATTGCTACAGCCTGATCTGCTGTACTCTCAATCAGGGCCCTTCACTGCTTTGGCTTTGTGGACCCCAAGAAGTCCCTTAGGTTTACCCTGCAACATCCAGCATTCTGCATGAGAATATCCCAACTTGTGAAAATAGTAACACTTAGGCTTGCGGACCTCACTTCCAGACTCAGCATATTCCTTTCTGGCATAAGGAGGAGATCCCAGGGTGTTCCCAGCTGTCCCTTCTTTTTCCCTGCTACCTGCCTTCCTATCACCCTTCCACCTTCTATCCTTCTCAGGTTTGTGGGGGTGACAGACAAAGGGTTTGGGATTTTACACAAGCTCATAATCATTAACAATTTCTGCTGCCAGTCTGGCCTTTGACACCTTCTGGTTTTCTACATGGATTCTTACTAACGGAGGGAGTGAATTTTTAAATTCTTCCAGCAGAATTAATTCCCTACGGTTCCATCTTAAGTGCCTGTATACAATTATCAAAATTAATTTGTTTTACCCTCTCAAATTCTATATAAGTCTGCCCAGACAATCTCCGGAGGTTCCAAAATTTCTGTCAGTAAGCTTCAAGGACTAAAACATACGCAGCGAGAATAGCCTTTTTTGCCATCTCATAATCTGCAGAAGCGTCCTCAGAAAGCATAGCATAAAAGTCATGAGCTCTGCCCATCAACCTGCTATGCATAAGCAGTGTCCAGCCTTTTTTCGGCCACTTCATCTGTTTGGCTTTCTTTTCAAAAGAAATGAAAAATGTCTCTACGTCTCTTTCCTCAAACTTAGGGAGGGTTTGCACCAATTTAAACAGCTCTCCACTGGGTCCTGAGTCGAAGACAGACCTTTCCCCACCAGAACTTTCACTGGAGTCAAGACCACTCTTTTGTCTTAGTTCCATCTTTTAAAATTCAAATTCCTTTTCTTCAAGTTCAAGTCTTTTCATTGTCAATTCTTTTTTAAGTTCAAGTTTTTTCAATTCTTTTTCCTGCTCAAGCTCAAGCTGCCTCATCTGTAACTGAATTTTAGTTAATTCAACTGCACCACCCTCTGGTTTACTTTCTTCTGCTTCCAATTTCAAATGTTGTGCTATTACTTCAATTATGTCTGTTTTCTTAGCTCCAGGTTGTAACTCTAATGCCAACAGGTCTGAAAAATCCTTTAGTTTAACTTTGGTTAAGTATCTCAAATAATTCAGGGATACATCCTCCTTCCCCAAAAAAGTAACAGAAACTATTAAAGACATTCTGCTGGTGTAAACTTTACTCTATGGTACAAGAAACACGGTTCGTTTTTTTCTTTTTCAATTACAATTACAACCCCACTTACAATTGTATGTCATCGGTGTTGGATTTATCCCAGCAAAAGTGAGCCCCCAATTAATATGTTACAACCGAGACAGGAGGAGTGCACTCTTTATTTTAATCCCACTTCTCCACAGGTCACAACATATTATCTTAAAAATTTTCCCAATTACTCATATACTCTATTTTCCCCCAGAAATTAACACACTAACCAGGTTTATTTACTGAACAACCAAATTATCAGTTTATTATAAAATAAGTCTTAGCTAGTAATGAAGTGAAACATACGGATCAAAATTTTAAAGTTCCCTTTTAACCTTAGTCCCTACACACACACACACACACACACACACACACACACACACACACACACACACACACACACACACACATTAACCAAAAAAAAAGGGAGTTTATAAATTCAGATCTCTGTTACAGACAAAAAAAGCTTGGCCAGATTGCTTGCTCATTTTTTGAAGAAAACAGCAAATGAGATATGTTGTTCCAAAACTGGCATATAGTTTAACTTCTGAGTACACATAGGCAGGTCACTGAGATCTTTTAGAACAGTTTTTTAAAGCAGCGTTGAGAAGTAATTTAGCAGGTATTACGACCAGGTGAGAAAGATGTCTAGGGGTCCCTTTCAGCCTTCACTTGGTCTTACTGTAACAGGGTTTTATTTTTTAACACACCATGTTTTGAGCTCCCCCTTGGTGAATCCTTGTTCACCGCTTTCCAATTATAAGGCAAGAAATGAGCACAAACAGGCTTTCTCAGGTTTAAAGAAGAAAAATGAAATTTTATTAATCTTACACTCTAATTCGGTTAACGCCTACCGCTAGCATGCATACGCGATACACACATGTGGTGACAGAAAAGAACAGAAGAAAATAAAGTGGAAAAATTTGAGGCAATCTCTGAAGGGGGTTTGTTACTGTGCTTCGACCTCGCTGTAGAGTCCTTGTTTGTAGGTGGATCTTCCTTCTCGTTGGGGCCCAGTATTCTTCTTAAACCTTGTTCACTGTAGGAGACTTTTCTCTCTTGGGGTTCATGTGTCTTCAATGGGTATTGGAGTTCTGTGAGAAAGAGATGGAAGCAGACAGGAGAGACTGCGGTGAGGCAGCCACGAGAGGTCTTTTCACTCCAGGAGCAAGCAGCTTTCTGAGTTCAAATTCTCTATAGCCAATTTAAAACTGTCAGTTCAAAACACTGCAACAGCCAGTTAGTCTTGTGACTAAACTGGTCTAACCACATCTTCTGTGTATTGGGGAGCCTGGACCGGTTCCTTTGTTCCAACACTGTCTGCTAGTATGCAAAAATGTCTTTCTGGCGAGGGGCCTAGCAGTTCCTTGTGATAGGCTCTCTTTTCTTCCCAGCAACAATTTTAAGTTTAATGTGCATGTGGTGAAATTAATCTGCCTCATTCTTGGCAGGTAGGGGCCTGCACGACACAGGCTTTCTTCAAAGACAGGAAACAAGATGAATTGACAAAATGGACTTCTCAGGGTCCTTCAGAGATGCTGGAAAGCGAGCTGGGTTGTGGTCTTCTCTCCTTTCTAAACTTCCTCAGCAGACTTGACTTTATCAGCCACTCACTACAGAAGGTAAAACACACACTGACACATAACCAAAAGGCTTGTAAGTTTTCTGTCCATCCCAGGTGCTCTCTGCTGCTGTTGGGCTTGTCTAATCAAGGTGCGCTTGTCACTTCTCTGCCCTTGTTACCAGGGTATCTGTTCTAACTTTAACATGAGTCATGTGACAACCAGTAACACTGTTGCCAATCTGGTTCCTTCAAGGTCCTCTTTATGGCTTTCTTTTTAAAAGACTGGTGCAACATTTATTCAGTTTAACTATAAATTCCTTTAAAAATATTTTAACAAATACAGAACCACTTTCATAACAATGGTCAGACAGGTTGCACTTATACAGGGCCAGGACCAAAATCATGGTGGGGAGGTTTGCTAGTGCTATTTGAGATGGTTTAAATTAACTTGGCAGCGGGATGGGAACCTGAGCATAGATTCAGAAGAGAAGCAAGGCTGGAAATGGAAGGCTGAAAATTGGTTAGTGTAGAAGGCAGAGGAAGCAAAGGCTATAAAATAGACAATAAAGAAATTGTTCATTGATTAGTGGTATATACTTAAAGCAAAGAGTCTCATGAATAAGGCAGATGAGCTGAGGGCACAGATGGATACTTGGAAGTATGATGTCATAGCTATGACTGAAACATGGCTTAAAGAAGGGCAGGAAAGACAGCTCAACATTTCTGGTTACAGGGTTTTTTGATAGGACAGAGAGTGGGATAGAAAAGGAGGAGGTATTCACAAGATTGGTTAAACAATCACAGCTGTGAGGAGGGATGATCTGCTAGAAGGAGCATCAAGTAAAGCCTTTTGAGTTGAATAGAAGAACAAAAAAGGGACAATCACACTTCTGAGAGTATACTATAGACTCCCAAATAGTCAGAGTGAGATAGAAGAGCAAATATGTAAGCAAATTGCTGAGAAGTGCAGAGGCAATAGGGCAGCAATAACAGGGCATTTCAACTACCCTAATACTAACTGAGATCAGAGTAAAAGGTGTAGCGGGTGCAAAATTCTTAAAACGCATTTAGATCTTCTTTAGCCAGTGTGTAGCAAGGCCAACAAGGGAAGGGACAGTTAAGAACATAGGAATATAAGAGCACAAGAAGTATGAGCAGGAGTAGACCATTTGGCCCTTCGAGCCTGTTCCACCATTCAATAAGATCATGGATGATCTTCTACCTCATCTCCACCTTCTTGCACTATCCCATATCCCTTAATTCCCTGAGTACCCAAAAACCTGTCAACCTCTGTCTTGAATCTACTCAATAACATGAGCATCCACAGCTCTCTGGGGAGGGAGTTCAAAAGATTCACAACCCCTTGACTGAAGAAAGTTGTGCTCATCACAGCCTAAATGGCTGACCCCTTATTCTGAGGTTGTGGCCCCATGTTCAAGATTCCACAGAAAGGGGAAATATTTTCTCAGCATATACCTTGTCAAGACTCTTAAGAATTTATATGTTTCAATGAGATCACCTCTCATTCTTCTAAACTCCAGGGAATATATGCCTAGTGTACAAAATCCCTCCTTACAGGTCAATCCCCTCATCCCAAGAACCAGTTGCACTCCCCCTAGGGTAAGTATGTCTGTACTTAGGTAAGGAGACCAAAATTGCATACAGTACTCCAGGTGTGGCCTCACTAATGTCCTATATAATTGTTACAAGACTTCTTTACTCTTTTAATCCAATCCCTTTACAACAAAAGCTAACAAGCTATTTGCCTTTCTAATTGCTTATATGTTAACTTTTTGTGATTCATGTACAGGTTCCTCCAAATGCAAACAGTCTATCACCATTCAAAATATTTCTGCTTTTTTACTTTTCCTACCAAAGTGAATAACTTCACACTTTGCCACATTGTATTCCATCTGCCATGTTCTTGCCCACACATCTAATGGGCTGGATTTTATAGCCCCCCGAGGCAGGGTCAGAGGCAGGGGGGGCCCATAGAATTGCCACAATAGGCAGGGGGCAGAGGGCCTGTCGCCTTCCTGTTGCCAAATGATTTTTTCGGGGACAGGATAGGCCGATGATGGCCTTTCCGCCCAAAGGCCAATCAAGGCCCTTAAGTAACCTATTAACAGCCACTTAAGGGCCTCTTCCCCCCACCACTGGGATTTAACCAGCGGCATTGGGTACCTCCGTCAGGCGGGGAGATTGCCCAGTAATACGAGGCGCCCTCCCTGTGGGCGTGGGGTTGTTACTTCTCCCTGGGCAATCTGTGATCCACAGAGGACCTCCACCAGGAAAACTCAAACCCCCTGGACCCCCCTCCCCTGCACTACATGCCCACTCTCCCAGCCCCCTCACCAGGACCTTTGGAAATGGCCCTGACGACCCTGGCTCGCTAATCTGAGATCCAGGTCTCCAGCGCTGGGCCTGGGGCCAAGGCCTCTGCAGTACCGGCAGTGGCCACCGCTCCCAGTGGAATTGCCAATACTGCTGAGTTGCCAGCGCTGTGATTAGCCTCCTTTTCCTTTTGCAGATCTCTTCTAAAAGTTAAACATCCCGGAATATTTAGTTCCCACTTTGCAACCACATCTCCATAATGGCTGTTAGATCAAACCTCTTTATTTCTATCTGTGCTACTAATTCATCTAATTTGTTGCAAATGCTTCACGTGCTCAGTTACAGTGTCTTTAGCTTTGACTTTTTTCTTATTTTCCCTGATGTTACTTCAGTCACTAATGCCCTATAACCTTTGTTACACTCACTGTCCCTTCCTGATTCACTCTGCTTATTATTACCCAAAACGCTGCTCTGCTTTAAAGCCTTCACATTTCCTTTGCTGCTGTTGAATTTTTCCTTTTCTGCATGCTCCCACTGCTCCCCCTTTATTAGTTTAAAGCTCTCTTTACTGCCTTAGTTATTTGATTTGCCAGGACACTGGCCCCAGTTTAGTTTAAGTGGAGCCCGTCCAAATGGAACATCTCCCTCTTTCCCCAGTACTGGTGTCAGTGGCCCATGGAGCGAAACACCTGCCTCCCACACAACCCCTTCAGCCATGCATTTAACCTTCTAATCTGTTATCCCTCTGCAATTAATGCGTGGAGCAGGTAACAATCCAGTGATTATTACTTCTGATGTTCTGCTTTTTAATTTGGACCCTAACTCCTCAAACTCTCTCAGCAGAACATCATTCCTATTTCTACCTATGATGTTGGTTCCTACATGGACCACAGCAACTGGATCCTCTTGCTCCCATTCCATTTTTTCTCCAGCCACGAGGAGATGACTTCAACCCTGGCACCAGGCAGGCAGCACACCTTCAGAGCTCTGGGTCGCAGCTGCAGAGAACAGTATCTGTTCCCCTGACTATACTGTCCCCCATCACTATCACATTCATTTTCACTCCCCCCAATTGAATGGCATTCTGAACTATGTTGCTGTGGTCAGTTTGCCCTTCCACCTTTGTTCTCATCCACACAGGTAGTAAGTACCTCATGCCTATTGGTCAACGTCAAGGGCTGAGGCTCCTCCATCACTATGCCCTGGATTCCCATAATTGTCTGACTCACAGTCATAGCTGCCTCTTCCTGACCATTGACCAACTCTAAAGTTCTACTTTAGCCTAAGGAGTGTGACTGCTTCCTGGATCAAGTATCCAGGTAAATGTCTCCCTCCCTGATGCCCTGCAATATCAAAAGCTCAGACTCCATTCCAACAACTCTGAGTCAAAGTTCCTTGAGCTGCAGACACATACCACAGAAATGGTTGTCCGGGATTGCAATGTTCTCCACAAATTCCCACGTGCTGCAGTTATGGCACATCACCTACCTCCCATGTCTATCTAACCTTATTTATTTATTTATTGATTAGTTAATTATTTACTAATTTAGTGAACTAACGTAATAGCAAGTTACTGTTTCCTAGCTTCGAGAGTAAAGAAAAACACTCACCAGCTACTGCAGGTAAAATAAAAATAAAAAGCAGCATCTCCTTCCCCCTCTGCATCGAATTCCCACTTGCTCCAAATTCCTGACTTTACAACTCTGTTAACAATACAGTCAGATCTGTGATCATTCAGTGATCCACACTGTGGTCTTTGTTTTAGGGAATGAAGCTAGGCAAGTGGAAGGGGTGTCAATGGTTCGAGCATTTTGGTGCTGGTAATTATAATTCAGTTAGATTTAGCTTAGTTATGAAAAAGGTCAAAAGTAGACCACAATTTAAAGTTTTAACTTGGGGAAATTTACCAAGTTTTACTAAGCTGATCTGTGATTCAATAAAAATGGACTGGAAACAGAGACTTAAAGGTAAATTAGTGTCAGAGCAGTGGGACGCAGTCAAGGAGGAGATAAAGAGGGTTCAGAACAAATATATTCCCACAAAGAAAATGTTTGTGACTTCCAAATCTAGACCCTCAGATGTCAAAGAGCATGCAGTTTAGGATAAGGCAAAAAAGGGAAGCTTATGTCAGATATTGAGAACTCAATATTGCTGAAAACCTAGAGGAGCACAGAAAGTGCAGGGGTGAAATTAAAAAGGAAATTAGGAAAGCAAAGAGGGCATGTAAAGATACTGGCAAATAAAATCAAGGACAACCTGAAGGTGTTTTAGAAATACATAAAGAGCAATAGGATAACTAAGAAGAGCATAGGGCTGATTAGAGGCCACAAAGGAAACATGTGTGGAGATGGTAGATGTGGGAATTGTTTTTAATAAATACTTTGTGCCTTCAAGAAAGAGGAGGAATGATGCAGACACTGTAGTTAAGGAGGAGGAGTGTGAAATATTGGATGGGATAGACATACTGAGAGAGGAAATATTAAGGGGTTTAACATCTTTAAAAGTAGATAAATCACAAGCCCTGGATAAAATCTACCACAGGCTGCTAAGAAAAGCAAGAGAGGAAATAACAGAGGCCCTGACCATCATTTTCCAACCCTTTCTGGCTACAGGCATGATGCCAGAAGACTGGAGCACTGCTAACGTTGTACCATTGTTTAAAAGGGAAGGAAGGAATAGAGCAAGCAATTACAGTCAGCCTAAACTCAGTGGTGGGCAAATTATTGGAAAAAATTCTGAGAAACGGTATTAATCCATCATTTAGAAGGTCACAAATAAATCAATGCTAGTCAGCATCGATTTGTTATGGGATGTTCGCGTCTAATTAACGTGATTGAATTTTTTGAGCAGGTAACAAGGAAGATCGATGTTTGATTTTAGCATGTTTGATGTAGTCTACATGGATTTTAGCAAAGTTTTCGACAGGGTCCCACGTGGCAGACTGGTCAGAAAAGCAGAAGCGCATGGGATCCAAGGGAAAGTGGCAATTGGATTAAAAATTGTCTCAGTGGCAGGAAGCAAAGAATAATTGTCGACAGTTTTTTTGTCAGGAAAGCTGCTTCCAGTGGGGTTTCGCAGCGCTCAGTACTATGTCAACGATATAGACTTCAAATGTAGGGGGCATGATTAAGAAATTTGCAGATGATACAAAAATTGGTCATGTGGTTGATAGTGAGGAAGAAAGCTGTAGACTGTAGGAAGATATCAGGTGGGCAGAAAAGTGGCAAATCAAATTTTCTTCAGAGCAATGCATTTGGGGAGGCAAGAGAATACACAATAGATGGTAGGATACTGAGAAGTGTAGAGGTGCAGGGGGACCTTGGAGTTTACGTCCACAGATCCCTGAAGGTAGCAGGACAGGAAGATAAGGTGGTTAAGAAGGCATAGGGGATGTTTTCTTTCTGAAGCCTAGAATATAAGAGCAGGGAGGTTATGCTAGAACTATATAAAACACGAGCTGGGCCACAGCTAGAGTCGTCGATACAGTTCTAGTCATTGCATTACAAGAAGGAAGTGATCTCACTAGAGAAGGTACAGAGGAGATTTACAAGGATGTTACCAGGAATGGAGAATATTAGCTATAAAGAAACATTGAATAGGCTGGGGTTGTTTTCTTTAGAGTGTAGGAGGCTGAGGAGAGATTTAGTGGAGGTGTATAAAATTATGAGGGGCCTAGACAAAGTGGAAAAGAAGGATCTATTTCCCTTAGTAGAGAGAGGTCAATAACCAGGGGCATAGATTTAAAGTAATTGGCCAGAGGATTAGAGGAGAGTTGAGGGGAATTCTTTTCACCCAGAGACTGGTGGGGAACTGGAACTCACTGCCTGAAAGGGTAGTAGGGGCAGAAACCCTCACTGCATTTAAAAAGTACTCGGATATGTACTTGAGGTGCTGTAACCTACAAGGCTGTGGACCGAGAGCCAGAAAGTAGGATGAGGCTAGCTTTTTCAGCTAGCACAACAAGAGGGGCCAAATGGCCTCCTTCAGTGCCATAAAACTTCAATGTTTCTATGTTTCTTCCCTTCCTCCTCTTCCTCTTCCTCAGCTGCTTGCTGTATACATATTGGCAAAGACTGTGCTCTCACAAAGGCGAGGTTGTGCAGAAAGCAGCAGACAACAACAAATCCTGGGCATGTGCTCTGGAGAGTACTGCAGGGCTCCTCAGAGGCACCCAGGAAGTGGAAGCATTGCTTAAGCACTCCAGTGATCTGCTTGATGACATATTGTGTGGCAGTATGGCTCTCGTTATATGCATGCTGCCTATGTGTGAGTGGGTTCCACACAGGAATCATGAGCCAGTGGTCAGTAGATAGCTCTTGTCACCCAACAAACACCCTCTGGTTTCTTGTGGTGGCTCAAATGTTGATACAGCAGAATGGCATGGTATAAAGTCATCATGACTGCTGTGACGATATGGGCATTGACCGGACATGATGCGCTGAGTAAGGTCACACTCCACCAGGACACTGAGGGAATTAAATAATTTTTCTTGTGGGACATCTCTGAAGGTACATGTGGTACCTGTAAAGCGTCTGCAGTTAATGGCACCCTATACCATAGGGAAGGCCCCTATCCAGAAGAAGCCACTTGCTCGCTCCTGGAGAGAGAAGGCAATGTATTCCCCTCTCTTTGCATACAAAGTGTCAGTGCTTATACAGGAGTGAATGATGCAAGATGTTGATCATGTCACCTGCTCCAGCCAGGAAGGAGCCTGCGCAAAGAAGTTCATGGCCATGGTCACCTTTTCAACCACTGGCAGTGCCGTCTTTGCCCTGCAGTTCTGCATGTAGCTTATAGCAGATTTCAGTGAGCAATGACTTCGCAAAGTGGAGATGTTGCACTGTTCCTTGCTGAGGTTGAAGTAGGAGAATTGCTTCCTGAAGAGCCTGTGTGGATATGGCCTCCTGCTGAGAGCCTTTCTCCCCCTCCTTCTCCTACTTCTTGAGTAATTTGTCCTCCCCATTGTCACCGCTGGTCATTCTCCATGTCATGTTACAGGCCACAGGGGGAGAAATTACAGCACCCGTGACTTGGAGCAAGTGGTCTGAGCAGAACCTTGAAGTCAGAACCAATGACTTCACCAAGTCTACACCACTCCCTGTAGATTTCATCAACTTCAACTAACAGTACTAACCTCCAAACACTTCCACTAACTCAGCAGCAGAAATTAATCAACATCTAATCTGAAAGTAGGTGATGCTCCCTTTAAATAACCCCGGCGGAGTGTCCTTCCTGTTGCTGGATGCATGTTCAGCTGTGCAACGTTAAGACAAGGCATTAGCTGGAGCATTCCAGTCGAAAACAGCGTCGCTGGAGTCAAATCAGTATTACAAGCTGACTGATGTTACAATCGGCCTACTCTGCATTCCTCGGGCAGAATTTTGTGCAGCCGTTTGAAGCGGAAATGGTGGCGAGGAGGAATGGAGAATCATGTTGGAAGCATCTGTCCAGAAATCCAGCATTGTGACATCAGTTCTGGATTTAGTCAGTGGCGGGAAAGCACCAAGGCGGCATTGTTGCCCCAACACAATGGGAATCTATTTTAAATTGCTGAGCAGTTAAATGTAATGCATTTGCATCTAATTCACACCAATTTAATGGTGGGCTTGTAATTCAGTGGACGGCAGGCGGCACTCATGTACCTTAGATTTCATCACCATTAAAAGTTGGTGGCCCTGAGGCGAGGCTTCAGTGCTGTGATGGGTAGGCAGCCATGAACAGTGCTGCATAGGAGAAGTAGGGGGTGCGGAGGCCGTTGCTGGACTGTAGTGCTGTGCGCTTTGCAAGGGGGGGGGGTCGGGATCTGGGGGTCTCTGCAAGGAGGTTCATTGGTTTTGCCCATAATGCTGGATGAGAGGGATGGCTATCAGTAAGGCTGGACAATGAGGGCCATCAAGGATTCTTCCAGGAGAAGTTGCAAAAGTTCAATTCACAGGGCCGGAATGTCTCTGCATGTACAACGCTCAGAAGGCCCATAGGGCACATGGCATAGGTCTCATGCATCCTGTTTCTTTGGGCCTCCGTGGTGTGATGCAGCACCTTCAATGGAGGGAGGGCCAAGAGGCAGCTGTGCCTGCCCGTGAAGCTCCATGACAAGAATAGCAGCAGGCGGCCATGCCACGAAGGGCCCAACTGTGCCACAGAATGTACCGGACTCAAATCAGATACCTCCAAATGTCCGAGCGGCATTGCCAGAGAAGACTATGCCTCTCCAGAGAGGCCATCACCAAATCATGGGCCCTGCTGCAGGACGTGTTGCAACCTATGCAATTTGAGGGTCACCCTATGCCAGTGGCCCGAAAGATCATAGTGGCACTAGACTTTTACATGTCTGGATCATTCCAAAGATCTACCTAGGACATGTGTGGGGTCTCACAGGCAGCAGCCCAGTGCTGCATTAAGGAGGTGACCAATGCCCTGTTCAAGAGGGCCGGCAATTATGTGCACTACTGGATCGATCCTGACAGTCAGGCCAAGTGGGCCATTGGATGTGGGGCCATCACTGAATTTCCACAGGTGCAAGGTGTGATGGATTGCACACATGTGGCCATCAAGGCTCCAATGGAGCAGCCAGCCACCTTCATCAACAGGAAGGGCTTCCATTCTATCAACGGTCAACTGTTCAGCAACAACCAAAAGTATTTCCCGCAGGTGTGTGTCCTCTTCCTGGGAAGCAGGCACGATGCCTACGTACTTCGACATTCCCAGGTGCCACAGCTTTTCATGCCCCTCTGCTCATCTTCAGGGTTGGATTCACAGGGACAAGGGCTACCCATTGAAAACATGACTACTGACACCTGTGAGAAAACCTCACAATGCAGGGGAGGAGAGGTACAACAATTGCCATGGCTCCACCCAAGCTACCGTTGAAGAGGCCATTAGGCTGTTGAAGATGAAATTCCACTGCCTCGATCGATCCGTTGGAGCCCTGCAGTATGTTCCAGTGAGGGTCTCGTGTATCATGGTGGTCTACTGTGCTTTGTACAATCTAGCGCTGCAGAGAGGGGAGGCCTTACATGACAATGAGATTCTTGAGCAACACTCCTCTATTGATGAGCAGGACATGGAGGAGGAAAAGGAGCAAGCAGCATTGGATGTTGAAGCCCTTGCACTAGAGGCCAGGCAGAATGAGCAACGTGCCAAGGAGGCAAGTGACAATCTCATAATCACCAGCTTCCAGTCACCCTTATGTCCACTCACAGAGAAACCAATAAAGTCTGACCTCAATGCATGTAGTTTGTCACCTCCTTTCCATTTATGTTCGGTGCCTAGTGCCCAACTGAAACACGCTCTAATGTGCATGGGAGATCATATTCAAATGAGGGCTGTGCTTACATTGACTTTCCACTAACGGCGAAGGGTGAAGTCAGCAGTTCACAATTAAGGCATGATAGAATAATCACTTTTACACAATGAATGTTAATGGTTTGAACAAAAAAACTTTACATGCAGCATCACATCTCAGATATCAAACACCCATGAGCTCCTATGTTTGTCTGGGTGCTTTTCTTTTTACATTTGCGAGTGCTTCTACAAGGTGTGAACCCATTGCTAGCAGCTGGTCTGGAGGCAGGCTGCTGATCACGCTGCCCCTTGGCCTGTGATGAAGGCCCCAGCTGCATGAGGGTTACCTGCACTGGTGCTGCAGCAGGTGGAGTTGGGCTCACTGGCGGAGGGGCTGAGGAGTCACTGTCCACACTCAGAGCACCCTGAGGGGAGTCCCTAGATGTGGCGGTCAGCCTCTCCTCCTCTCTTTCAAGGCTCACTTGAACCTCCCTGCTGACCAGAGAATGACGAGGAGCTGGAGAAGACTCCAGGCACCTCAACTTTCCCTCACCTTGCCACTGCTGCATCGAGCTCATGGCCAAGACAATGGTGTGCAGGTCTGTATGCAGTTATGGGATTTGGCTCTCCATGAGGGTTGCCAACCTCTTGATGGAGGAAGCCATGTGCTCACATGGCAGCACTCAGCATGGATGGACTCCTCCTCCGTCAGCAATGCCCCTGGAATCTCCACCAGATATTGCCTTTCCTCTCTCTACAACTCCAGCATACCCTGTGCTGTCGACACCAGAGGTTCATCATCAGCTGGGGGCTCAGCGCAGGCCCGGCCACCCACAGTCCTCCGACTGTCAGAGGCCTTGGTTGTCTCAGCCTCAGTCAGCTGGAAGCGCACGTGTGTGGTGCTCTCACCAGCTTGTGACCCTAATTCTACAGGGGAGCATAAACCCACCGAGATGAAAGTATCTGCACTGGTGGAAGGTGCAGAAGAGTCATGGGACAGTGCATCCTCTGAGTTGTCATCCTCCTCACAGGTGGATGTCTGGCCCCCTTCGGGCTGAGTCTGCTGTAGACATCAACCTGCATGAGAGAAAACAAACATGTGTAGGTTAGGCTGTGCAGATCCCCTCTTGCAACCATACGTGTTCTGGGTCTCCAGGAGTGAACTGTATGTCAGTGGAAGCAAATCCTTACTCTTTTGCATGGGGACTCCAGTCTCTCCATCAGAGATAGTGCGACCGCCCTGGGTCCCGGCCAGTTCTAAAGCTTGTTCCTCTGCTGTGCTGAGAGGCCGAGGTTCCGGTATGCCTCCAGCTGATCGGGCTGTCTCGCTCTTGTTGTGGGCCCTCTTGTCCTGGAAGTGGAAAGATGGAGATAGTCAAACTTTGCAGAGAGATCAACATGACAGTTCTGCTAGCGCCAGTCCCTCGTCCCTTAGTGGGGTATCACATACAGCTCATGCTGCTGCCTGCTCTTCGAAGAGCTAATGGAGGTAAGCTGTGAAAGAAGGTGACCTGTGGCCGAGATGCAGGCATGCATCTGTTAGGATGAGGTGAAGCCTGACATCCTCTGCCAGCACAGTTGTAGTGCCTGCCTCCCCAAGTCCCACATCCTCCTGTCTAGGTACTTGCTATCCCTAAAAAGGAGCGAGTTATGGAGCAATCACTTTGGCAGAATGAACAAGGTCATTGACCCTCTTCCTGCACTGGACACATTTGCATTGGGTGACCTCATGGCTGACCGCCTCAGTGATCTCCATCCAGGCTTGCTTGGTCAGGTGGGAGGACCTCTTCTTGCCTTCGCAGGGGAAGAGGACCTCCGGAGGACCTCTTCTTGCCTTCGCTGGGGAAGAGGACCTCCCATCTTTCCCTTGCAGTCTGGAGGAGAATCTGCAGGGAGGCATTGCTGAACTGTAGGGCAACCCTGTTTATTGCTTGACATGGCCCCTCTTAGCTTCCGGAGAGCTCCTGGACTTCTGAGTCCTTGGTCAGCAGCACAGCAGTTCAGCAGCAGAGGGACTCCATGCATGGATGGGGTGTGGGGGGTGGGGGGTGGTCGGCAGCACTGCAGTTCAGCAGCACAACAGAAGAAATGGCAAAACTTTATTAAACACAAAGCAGCAGCACAGTCAGTAAGTGATGCATTAATTTAAGCAGGACTGGCAGGGCTTTAAAGATGGCAGCAGAACCTGCGTTGTCTCCGCTGAAGACCCATTGGTGCCTCACCGCTCAGCCCCTGACACATGATTGGCCGGGACCCGGACTTCCATTATGATACTTGGCTATCTGTTGCTTGATCGTGGTGGGACGGCCACACGTGATAAGAGGCGACAGTGCCCGCTTCTAGGTCCGCTGCTGGGACCTGCAACGGGTTAACTAAATTCTGCCCTTCTAGTGTATGTTCCCAGTGCCTGCGCTAATGACCTTCGCAAAATGGCACCTGGTGGGACCCACATCAGAAGTGTGTATGTGTGGCATGGGCACCATTTTGGACCTGAAAAGACACCCATAACACCAAAAGTATAGATCCTATGCATCTGAGTTTTGTGGCATCTGTCTACCTCTTATTTTCAAAAAATCAATCTGTTTAACTGTGGCTTCAGTCTTCTCCAAAACGGTCTTTACTGGTATTTTCATTGTTGTGAGGAACACTGTAAATTGTTTGTATTGTTTTACTGCTCCTGGACTAATGACAGATGTGCTGGACAGAATGTGCTTTGCCAAAGCTTTCATTTCATGGTCTCCTGCTTTAGTAAAATGCCAAGTCCACAGTATTCAGTACTTTCTAACCTTCCCAATTCTTTAAAAATAGAGGGATATTGGGAAAGGAGTTGAATTAGCCAAAGACACAATTACAGCAATGGAACGAAAAGACATCAGTAACAGTCAACAGTAGGTAGAAACCAGTAGAAGTAAGGCACAATAAAGGATGCAAGACTCTGGTGGAGTCTACAGAGCTCCTGATAGTAAGATGTAATGAGGGAGATGTATAAATATGGCAATCAGGCAAGCAGGTAGCTGAAAGAATGGGCTGGATTTTACCAGCCCTTTGGGGACGGGCTGGGAGGTGGAAAGACTGGCAAAATAGCACAGAAAGGCATCAGTTGCCGTGCCCTTCGTCTTCCCACTGCCATGCCAACTTGCTAGTGACAGGGAAGGTGACAGATGGCCTGCCCCCCCAGAAGCTAAATTGAACCACTTAAGTGGCCAATTAAGAGCTTTTCCCCATCTCTACTGTCATTTTACCAGTGCCTGGGGGTGCCATCCGCTGCATGGGGAGACCTCCAGTTAACCCCTTGCGGCCTCCAGGCGGTCTCTTGGGGCGGGAGGTGCCTCCTTTCCGGGCAGTCTTTGGCCCACAGTGGGACCCCCCAGCATTGGCAACGACCGCCCCCATGACAACAGCACTGCCTGCCCTCAGCAGCCCAAACCCCACTCTCACCAGGGCCTGCCTGACTGGCCCCAGGGCCCCCAAACCCCACTTACCTGCCTTTGTGGGCGCACAGCTATTATTATTCGCGTCCTCATCCTGAAGGTGCAAACTCAGCAGTGGCCACCGCTAGCGGTGGCGCTGCTGAGGTTGCTGAATTGCTGGTGCCCTGATTGGATGGCAGCTCTCGGGGACAGGCTGTCATCCTTAAGTAAAGTAATTGTGAAATGTGATAGTCATGTTGGAAAACAAACAACCCCTTATGGCATCCAACCATTTGTTGTGACCAACACAAAAGGATCAATGATCACTGTTAAGCATGATTCACAAGAAACACATCATTCTTCAAAGCACTGAAAACACCACTCACAAGCATTGAATCCAATTTCAATATTGACACCTCTGGTGAAGAACATAAGTTCACCCAATGTCAGATGATATCCTACTCGAGCGAAAACGACCACCATACTTAAGTGGCTATGTTACAAAGTGAACTATTTATGTTTAAGTTTATTGTTTACACTTTTGGAAACAAACCATTGAAACATGCTATGTCTCTCATTTACTAAGAAGGGGAGGGATGGAGTGTTTTGAGAATCGCATTGTACATATTGCTCACTTCAGGTTACAGTGGTGCAGTGGCTAGCACTGTAGCCTCACAGCTCCAGCAACCTGGGTTCAGTTCTGGGTACTGCCTGTGTGGAGTTTGCAAGCTCTCCCTGTGACTGTGTGGGTTTCCTCCACATATGAGATCAGATGTGATTATAATGGTGAGCTCATTTCGAACATTGTGAAGACCTTGTAATATGTGAACAATTTTGTTTGTAAATGCTTTCTCGATCACATCTTTCCAGTTTTGTAATTCCATGGACTTCATACATATGCCTCATCTTGTTCCATTACTTCTTTGATGTCAGCTCGTTTTAGCTACTTTGGCGTTGCATTTATGCTTACCTAGTTAAGATGTCTTCCTACATGCCAAAGACTTGTGGGTTGATAGGTAAATTGGCCATTGTAAAAAAAAATTGCCCCTAGTGTAGGTAGGTGGTAGGAGAATTGATGGAAGGTGGGGATGTGAGAGGGAAAATAAGATTAGTATAAATGGGTGGTTGATAGTCAGCATGGACATGGTGGGCTGAAGGGCCTGTTTCAGTGCTGTATCTCTCTATGACATGAGGGAGCTGATAGAGAAAGTAAAACATAATAAAGAAGACTCCATTGTGTTCAACAGCCTGCTACCTCTGTCTCAGTCTTTTCCTCATATTTCTTATTTAAGTCAGCTAAACCTCACTCCAGACCTGAGACATCACACGCTGCCATACCTTCATTGGCCCTGAAATAAACAGGGAGGTGAGGAAAGAGCAGGGAAGTGCATGGTCCTGGAGGTATTTCGGACATCTTGAGAGGATCATGAAGATTTGACATTATGGTTGCTTGACATGGCAATCACTGATTGATTTTGTGCCCTACCATGCGGTCAATTTCTTGGAACCATAGCTTTTCCTAAGGAGCTGTTAGATCTTGACTATTCCCTAGTGTCCTTCATGTGCTATATCAAAAACACATTCCCTCAATGAATGTGGAATGACAATACAGTTGTTGTGTAATATGAGATCAGATGTGATTATAATGGTGAGCTCATTTCGAACATTGTGAAGATCTTGTAATATGTGAACAATTTTGTTTGTAGATGCTTTCTCGATCACATCTTTCCAGTTTTGTAATTCCATAGACTTCATACATATGCCTCATCTTGTTCTGTTACTTCTTTGATGTCAGCTAGTTTTAGCTACTTTGGCATTGCATTTATGCTTACCTAGTTAAGATGTTGTTCAGCAGCCTTTTCCTCATGACCAGTAGGACAGATTGTCGACAACGGATGTCGTGAAAGGTAGTCCGCTGGGTTGAGCTTGCCTGACTGATACTGAACATGGAACTCATACTCTTGTAGTTTGAGTATCCAACGTTCTACTCGAGTGGCTGGTTGCTATGTGGTTTGTTGAACAAGCTGGTGTATGATTGGTTATTACTTTAAACTCGCTTCCAGAGATGTAGAGATGAAAGTGTAAGATACAACATGTGATTGAGAGTGCTTCTCTGTCTGTTTGTCAATAACGTTGCTCTGCAGGCATTAACGATCTGCTTGCTATCGCAACAATTGATGGGTTACCTGTCTTGTCTTTCTGTACGAGAACTGCACCTTAGCCAACCAGGCTTGCATCCATGACTAGCTGGCTAGTTTTCTCAAGGTCGAAATAGGCATTTGTGCAACTTGCTGACAGAAGTTGCAAGTCAAATGTCATTTGATCTGGTGTACTGCCTGTTTCTGTTATTTAGTCCATTCCCATTTGGTGGTATCTTTTGTCAGATTGAGTAGGGGGTCAGATAGCATAGCGAGGTCAGGAATGAAACGACTGCAGTATGTGACGAGTCCTAGCAGACTCTGAACCTTTGCATGTTTGTAGGATCGGGAATATTTTCAATAGCTTCAAGTTTCTGTTGTTATGAAAGTGCTTCCAATTTTTAAATATTTTTGAGGACTCATGTTTTAGAATTGTGGCAATGGATTCATTTAAGACTGAAGGGATTCCATGGATGTGTTTTTTTTTAAAAAGGTCACTGAAAGGACACTTGGGATTAAAAAAAAATACAATTACTGGAAGAGTCAAGAAGTGCTAAATAAACACCAGAAGCCTTGCTGGCTATTGAAGATGCTTACAGAAAAGCTTTGGTTTATGGTGTTCAGGAGGTTTTGACTTTCTGGTTGGGGTGTGGACTGTTTTGAATATCATTTGTGGGTAAGCCTGCTAAAAGAGAAGCACCCAACTCATGTTTTCTCCAACTCTCTGAGAAGCCCTGAAAAATCCAGTGTGTGATAGCTAAAATCCCTGATGCTGCATTTCTCCTGAGAAGCTTCTGGAAGACTTCCTCTTGACATCTTCTGAACTAACTGCTTCTGAAATAATCCCAGTGACCAATCTATGTGTACTCAGATGCCAGACTGTATGCTATCTGGAACATAACATATCTTATCCTTTTTCTTCAAGAATTAACAAGTACTTTGTCAAAAGCATCTTTACTTTCCGTGTGTGTGTGTATGTGTGTGTGTGTGTATTTAGAAGGGAATATATATATTTACTGTCATATTTCAAAGTGTGTGTTCAAGCTTTACATCTTTATTGACTAAGTCTTGTTTTATAATAAATTAATAGTTTTGATTTTTATTCTGAAATAAAAAGTAGAGTATGTAATTGGCTGAATCAGTAACTGGGTACATATTTAAATATATGTTGTGACCTATGGAGAAGAGGAACAAGAGAAAGACAGTGCATTCCTCCCGCCTCGGTCATAACATGCAATTGGGGACTTGTCTGGGATACCCAAAGCCAACGATGTGCAATTGTAAGTTGGGTAATAATAATTGAAAAGGGGAAAAGGAAAACACCAGATTTCTTATGCATTAGAGTAAAGTTTACACTACCAGAATGGCTTTGTCAGTTGCTACAGCCTTTCTGGAGAGGGAGGACTTATCCCTGAGTGATTTGCAAATCTTAACCAAGGCTAGGCTAAAGGAATTGACAGAAAACTTGGCGTTGGAGTTAAAACCAGGAGCCAGGAAAGCAGACATAATTGAAGTAATAGCACAGCATTTGAAATTGGAAGAAGGAAAAGGCAATCCAGTTGAATTAGCTAGGATTCAGTTGCAGATGAAGTAGCTTGAACAGCAAAAAGAAATGAAAACACTTGAACCTGAAAGAAAAAAAGAAAGGGATAAGGATGAAAGAGTGGAAAAGGAAAAAGAGAGAGTATTTCAAAAGGAAAGAGAAGAGAGGCAGGAGAGAGAACGGGAGGGAGGAAGGGAATTCGAATGAAAAAAAGCTGGATCTAAAACAAAAGGCTGCCTTTGACTCCAGTGAAAGTTCTGAGGAAGAAGAATCTGATTCCAACCCAGGACCCAGTGGAGGGCTGTTTAAATTTGTGCAAGCCCTCCTGAAGTTTGAGGAAAGGGACATAGAGGCATTTCTCATTTCTTTTGAAAAGCTAGCTAAACAGATGAAGTGACTGAAAGAATATTGGACACAGTTCATGCAAAGCAGGTTGATTGGCAGAGCTCATGAAGTTTATGCTATGCTTTCCGAGGAGGCTTCTGCAGATTATGAGATGGCAAAAAAGGCTATTCCCGCTGCTTGTGAGTTAGTCCCTGAAACATACAGGCAGCAATTTCAGAACCTCTGGAAAAAGCCTGGCCAAACGTATATAGAATTTGAGAGGGTAAGACAAATTAACTTTGATGGTTGGATGCAGGCACTATAGGTAAAGGCCAAATATGAGACCCTTTGGGAAATAATTCTCCTAGAAGAATTTAAAAAATCATTCCCTCCATTAGTAAGGACCCATGTCGAGAACCAGAGGTTTCAACAGCCAGACAGGCAGCTGAGATCGTTGATGATTATGAGCTTGTTTACAAGCCCAAATGCTTTGTCCGTCACCCCCACAAACTCAAGAAAGATAGAAGGTGGGAGGGTGAAAGGAAGGCAAGTAGCCGGGGACAAGAAGGGATAGCAGGGAACGCCCCGAGATCTCCTCCTTAGCCCAGAAAGGAAGGTGCTGAGAGTGAAAGTGAGGCCTGAAAGCCTAAGTGTTTCCATTGCTACAAGGTGGGACACCTTCGTGCAGAATGCTGGAAGTAGCATGGTAAACTCAAGGGATTTAATGGGGTCCACAAGGCCAATGCAGAGAAAGGGGCTCTGACTGAGATTATAACAGATCAGGCTATAGCTCTGATTGCAGCTGTAAAGCCAAGTATAAAAATCACTGTGAGTGCAGGGAATGTGAATAGGATACCAGAGAGTTATAGGGAATTCTTGTCAAAAGAAAAAGTGAGTCCTTATCCCTCAAGTGAGGCAGATAAACCTATGGTCATACTTAGGGATACAGCAGCCACCCAAACTCTTTTGCTGGGGAAAGGCATAACTTTTCCACCAGCGAGCACGCTGAATGCCAAGGTTTTAGTAAATGGTATTGGCGGGGAGTATATACCTGTACCTTTGTATCGGTAGTGTGACCTAATGTCTGGAACGGTAACCATAGGAGTTGTCCATAGTTTGCCTGTAGACGGAGTTGACCTATTCCTGGGGAATGATTTGGCTGGAGCGAAGGTAGCAGCTTCTCCAGTAGTCATGGAAAGACCAAGTGAAGTCAAGGAGACAGAGCAGTTGCAGGAAAAGTTTCTAGGAACTTTTCCCTCATGTGTAGTAACTCGAGCAATGGCTAAACAAGTTCCATTGTCAGAGGTAAAATTGGTATCACAAACAGAGAGCTGAATGTCTGAAACTTTCTTTCGGGATTTGGATAATCCGAAGGAAATGTTCAGTAAGTCTTCTCTGATCAAGGCTCGGCAAGCCGATCCAGAGTTAAATAAAGTGGCACAATCAACTCTAACTGAAGCTGAGGCACAGGGGGTTCCGGAAGGCTATTATATTAAATATGGGATTCTGATGAGGAAGTGGAGACCTCCTCACAGATATGCAGATGAAGACTGGATGGTAGTTCACCAGATAGTGGTACCGCCCAAGCATCGCAGGGCAATATTAAGGGTCGCCCATGAAATTGCTACAGCTGGACATGTGGGGATCTGGAAGACTAAATCACATATAAGTCGATATTTTTACTGGCCAGGTCTTTACAAGGGCATGATGCAGTTTTGTAAAACATGCCGTACGTGCCAGATTGTGGGAAAACCGCAACCTGCCATCAAACCAGCACTTCCAATTCCCATACCAGTTTTCAGGGAAGAATTTAGTAGGTTGTTGGTAGACCGTGTGGGACCTTTACCAAAAACAAAAGCGGGACGTCAATATATACTCACTATTATGGATATGGCTTCTCGATTTCCAGAGGCCATTCCCTTGAGAACAATTTTTGATAAGGTAGTGATAGAAAAGTTACCCAATTCTTCACTAGATATGGATTACCAATTGAAATTCAGTCAGATTAAAGTTCCAATTTTAGGTCTAAAATTTTTCAGGACATTATGGGCAATCTGGGTAGAACACAGTTAAACTCTTCAGCCTACCACCCACAGACATAAGGGGCTTTA
Organism: Heterodontus francisci; assembly: GCF_036365525.1. NCBI lineage: Eukaryota > Metazoa > Chordata > Chondrichthyes > Heterodontiformes > Heterodontidae > Heterodontus > Heterodontus francisci. The sequence continues at coordinate 51,532,271 of NC_090383.1, forward strand.
GAAAGGTACCATCAGAAAACGATGATCATGGCATACTGTCATGATATCCCCATGACTGGGATAAAGGGCTAGAATTTCTTTTGTTTGCCACTAGGGATTCACCTAATGAGTCTACCGGTTTTAGTCCTTTTGAACTAGTTTATGGACATGAGGTAAGAGGTCTTCTAAAACTAATCAAAGAAAAGTTTTTAGAACAGAGGGACGAATCTTCTGTAATAAAAACAGAAAGTGCTGGAAATACCGAACAGGTCTGGCAGCATCTGTGGAGAGAGAAGCAGAGTTAACGTTTCAGGTCTGTGATCTTTCATCAGAATCATGTTAGATTATGTATCCGTGTTCGGGGAGCGGCTCCCGAGAGACTGCAAAGTAGCACAGGAACACCCAAAAGCTTCCCAAACAACCATGAAGAAATGGGCAGGCAAGCATGCCAAGAACATTTCAACCAGGCCATTACTGCCTTTATAGGGTGAACCACTGAAAGCACGGTTCAGTGGACCAAATAGAGTAATCAACAGGATTGGTAAAATAAATTGTTAGATTGACACCCCAGAATGCGGGAAAAAGAATCAGATGTGTCACATCAATATGTTGAAACAATATCACCACTGGGAGGAGGATAAGTGAGCGTAGGTGTGTCATGTAGTAGGGACAGTGAAGGATGAAAGGGGTAGGGAGGATGAGGCAGAAGGAGGTCTAGAAAATTCTCAAATTGAACCTCCTACTATCCGGTTAGATAATATTGAATTATTAGGGAGACTAGACATTATGCTTTCATAATTTATGGCGGCACAGTGGCGCAGTGGTTAGCACCGCAGCCTCACAGCTCCAGGGACCCGGGTTCGATTCTGGGTACTGCCTGTGCGGAGTTTGCAAGTTCTCCCTGTGACCATATGGGTTTTCGCTGGGTGCTCCGGTTTCCTCCCACAGCCAAAGACTTGCAGGTGATAGGTAAATTGGCTGTTGTAAATTGCCCCTAGTGTAGGTAGGTGGTAGGGAGTATGGGATTACTGTAGGGTTAGTATAAATGGGTGGTTGTTGGTCGGCACAGACTCGGTGGGCCGAAGGGCCCGTTTCAGTGCTGCATCTCTAAATAAAAAATAAATATTTAGATGCAGAATGAGAAGACCTCACATGGCTGCTCACAGCATTTAAAGGAGTCTGTAGGGACAAACCAAATGTACAATCTTAGCCATACATGATGTGGATGTAGGAGAATCTTCTCTTATAAAATAGCATCCTTATCGCTTAAGTCTAGAAAACAGGCCCACCTGAAAACGGAAATCCAATACATGTTGGAAAACCACCTTATTGAACACAGTCAAAGCAGCTGGAGTTCCCCAGTTGTGTTAGTACCTAAGCCTGACAGTTCAACAAGATTTTGTATAGACTACAGAAATGGTTAATGTAGTAACAAAGGCAGACTCCAACCAAATTCCTGGCTTGGAAGACTGTATTGACAGAGTTGGCAGTGCCACGTTTCTTACCAAAATAGTTTTGTTGAATGGATACTGGCAGGTTCCTTTAACACCCTGAGCAAAAGAGATATTGGCCTTTGTCACACCAGACAATCTTTTCCAATGCCGGGTGATGCCATTCGGGCCAAAAAATGTCCCACCCACTTTTCAGAAACTCGGGAACCAAGTGGTAGCCAGTGGTTCACCTTGATGATGTGCTGGTATACAGTGACACTTGGAAGGATCACTTGGAAGATCAAGAAGCTCGATATAGAAAATTACAGTCAGCTGATTTGGTGGTAAACCTTGCCAAAAGTGAATTTGCAAATGTTCAGGTAACCTACCTTGGGCATATAGTAGGTCAATGACAAGTGTTACCAAGAACAGCAAAAGTACAAGCATTGATGGAGTTTCCTGCCCTCAAGACTGAATGATAAACCAGGAGGATATTGGGGATGTGTGAATTTTACCGCAAGTTTGTACCAAATTTTAGCACTATAGCTGCTCCACTGACGGATTTACTAAAAAAAGAAGAAAGCCAAGTGTAGTCAGGTGAGTGCCAAGCATCACTTGAAAGGCTGGAAGCTATTTTGATCAATGAACCACTGTTGGCTGCCCCAAATTTCACTAAGCCCTTCAAGGTAGCAATTGATGCTAGTGACCTGGGGTCAGTGCAGTCCTGTTACAAGATGATGAATTGGGCATAGAAAGACAAGTGCGATACATTTCCAAAAAGCTGAATTGACACCAAAAGAGATACTCAACAGTGAAAAAAGAAACATAGGAACACGGAAACATGGGACCAGGCGTAAGCCATTCAGCCCATTGAGCCTGCTCTGCCATTCGATACAATCATGGTTGATCATCGACTTCAATGCTTTTCCCCACACTATCCTCATATCCCCTTATGTCATTTGTATTTAGAAATCTGTCAATCTCTGCTTTAAACATACTCAATGACTGAGCTTCCACAGCTCTATGGGGTAGAGAATTCCAAAGATTCACAACCCACTAAGTAAAGACATTTCTCCTCATCTCTGTCCTAAATGGCTTTCCCCTCATTTTTAAATTGTGTCCCCTGGTTCTAGACTCCCCAGCCAGGGGAAACATCTTACCTGCATCTACCCTGTCTACCCCTTTAGGTATTTTGTAGGCTTCAATGAGATCACCTCTCATTCTTCGAAACTATAGAGAATACAGGCCCAGTTTCCCCAATCTCTCTTCATAGGACAGTCCCTCCATTCCGGGAACATGTCTGGTGAACCTTTGTTGCACTCCCTCTATGGCAATAATATCCTTCCTAAGGTAAGGGGACCAAAATTGCACATTGTACTCCAGATGCGGTCTAACCAAGGTTCTATACAATTGAAGCAAGATTTCACTGCTCCTGTACTCAAATCCTCTTTCAATAAAGGCTAACATACCATTAGCCTTCTTAATTGCTTGCTGTACCTGCATGTTAGCTTTCCGTGACTTATTGACAAGGACACCCGGGTCCCTTTGTACATCTACACTTTCTAATCTCTTACCATTTAAGAAATACTCCACACATCTATTCCTCCTACCAAAGTGGATAACCTCACATTTTTCCATATTATATTCCATCTGCCACATTCTTGCCCACTCACTAAGTCTCGCCAAATCCCCTTGAAGCTGCTTTGCATCTTCCTCACAACAAGCATTCCCAAGTAGTTTTGTGTCATCCATGAACTTGGAAATACTACATTTAATCCCCACATCCAAATCATTGATATATATTGTGAACAGCTGGGGCCCATGCACTGATCCCTGTAGTACGCCCCTAGTCACAGCCTGCCAATGCGAGAATAACCCATTTAATCCTACTCTCTGTTTTCTGCCTGTTAACCAATCCTTAATCCATGCCAGTATATTACCTCCTATCCCATGTGCTTTAATTTTGCTACCCAATCTCCTGTGGGGGACTTTATCCAAGGCCTTTTGTAAATCCAAGTATACCATGTCCATAGACTCCCCTTTATCAATTCTGTTAGTAACATCCTCAAAAGACTCCAACAAGTTCTTCAAACATGAATTCTCATTCATAAATCCAAGTTGACTATGCCCAATCAGATCATTAAGAACATAATAACATAAATAATAGGAGCAGAAGTAGGCCATTCAGCCCCTCAAGCCTGCCCCGCCATTCAATTAGATCATGGCTGATCTGTCCCAGGCCTCAACTCCTCTTTCGGGCCTGCTCCGCCTAACCCTCGACTCCCCGAGATTTCAAAAATCTATCTACCTCCTCCTTAAATACATTTAGTGACCTAGAATCCACAACTCTCTGAGGCAAGAATTCCAGAGATTCACCACCCTCTGAGAGAAGAAAATCCTTCGCATCTCAGTTTTAAATTTGTGCCCCCTTATTCTGTAACTATGTCCCCTAGTTCGAGATTCCCCCTCTAGTGGAAACATCTTCTCAACATCTACCCTGTCAAGCCCCCTTAAAATCTTATATGTTTCTATAAGATCACCTCTCATTCTTCTAAACTCCAATGAATAAAGGCCTAACCTGTTTAGCCGTTCTTGATAAGACAACCCCTTCATCTCAGGAATCAGCCTAGTGAACCTTTTCTGAACTGCCTCCAATGCTAGCATATTCTTCTTTAAATACAGGGACCAAAACTGTACGCAGTACTCCAGGTGTGGCCTCACCAACACCCTGTACAGTTGTAACAAGACTTCCCTTTTAAACTCTAACCCCCTAGCAATAAAGGCCTAAATTCCATTTGCCTTCCTAATTACTTGCTGAACCTGCAAGCTAACTTTTGTGTTTTGTGCACAAGAACACCCAGATCCCTCTGTACTGCAGTATTTTGTAGTCTTTCTCCATCTAAATAATAATCTGCCTTTTTATTCTTCCTACCAAAGTGGATTACCTCACACTTCCCCACATTGAACACCATCTGTCAAGTTTTTGCCCACTCATTTAATCTATCTATATCCCTGTAGGCGGCACAGTGGCGCAATGGTTAGCACAGCTCCAGCGATCCCAGTTCAGTTCTGGGTACTAGCTGTGTGAAGTTTGCAAGTTCTCCCTGTGACTGTGTGAGTTTCTGCCAGGTGCTCTGGTTTCCTCCCACAGCCAAAGACTTGCAGGTTGATAGGTAAATTGGCCACTGTAAATTGCCCCTAGTGTAGGTAGGTGGTAGGAGAATTGAGGGAAGGTGGGGATGTGGTAGGAGATATGGGATTAATGTAGGATTAGTATAAATGAGTGGTTGATGATCAGCACAGACTCGGTGGGCCAAAGGGCCTGTTTCAGTGCTGTATCTCCCTATGATTCTTTGTGTCCTCATCACAACATGCCTTCCCACCTATTTTTGTATCATCAGCAAATTTGAATACACTCTGTCCCTTTCTCTAAGTCATTAATATAGATAGTAAATAGTTGAGGCCCTAGGACCGATCCTTGTGGCACCCCACTAGTTATGGCTTTCCAACCTGAAAAAGACACATTGATCCCGACTCTCTGCCTTCTGTGTCTTAGCCAGTCCTCAATCCATGCCACCACATTACCCCCAATACCCTGAGCTCTTACTTTGTGCAATAACCTTTTATGTGGCACCTTATCAAATGCCTTCTGAAAATCCAAATACACTACATCTACTGGTTCCTCTTTATCCACTCTGTTTGTTATATCCTCAAAGACCTCTAACAAATTTGTCAAACATGATTTCCCTTTCATAAAACCATGTTGACTGTTTGATTGCATTATGTTTTTCTAAATGTCCTGCTATTTCTTCCTTAATAATGGACTCTAGCATTTTCCCAATGACTGATGTTAAGCTAACTGGTCTGTAGTTTCCTGCTTTCTGTCTCCCTCCTTTCTTGAATAGGGGCATCACATTAGCAGTTTTCCAATCCGCTGGTACCCTACAGGAATCCAGTGAGTTTTGGTATATTATGACCAATGCCTCCACTATCTCTGCAGCTACTTCTTTTAAAACCCTTGGATGCAGGCCATCAGATCCTGGCGACTTGTCTGCCTTTAGTCCCATCAGTTTGTCCAGCACCTTTTCCCTTGTGATAGAGATTGTTACAAGTTCCTCCCTTCCATTTACACCTTGTTCATCTATTATTGTTGGGATGTTTATAGTGTCCTCCACCGTGAAGACCGGTGCAAAATATTAGTTTAAATTATCTGCCATTTCCCTGTTCCTGTTATTAATTCCCCAGTCTCATCCTCTAAGGGTCCCACACTTACTTTAGCTACTCTCTTCCTTTTAATATACCCGTAGAAGCTCTTACTGTTTGTTTTTATATTTCTTACCAATTCACTCTCATAATCAATTTTCTCCCTCTTTATTAGTTTTTTAGTCATCCGCTGCTGGTTTCTTAAAAATTCCCAATCCTCTCAATTCCCAATTCCTACTCATTTTCACCACATTGTATGCCTTTGTTTTTGATTTGATACTCTCCTTAATTTCCTTTGTTATCCACAGATGGGTTCATTGTTCTCTTCGAGTCCTTCCTTCTGACTGGAATAAATGTTTGCTGAGTGTTATGAAATATTTGCTTAAAAGTCTACCACTGTTCATCTGCTGACTTCCCCTGTAGTCTATCTTCCCAGCCCGCTTTAGACAACTCTTTCTTCATACTTCTGTAATTGCCCTTGTTTAAGTTGAAGACACTGGTTTGAGACCTGAGTCACTCACCCTCAAACTGAATTTGAAATTCTACCATGTTATGATCGCTTCCCCCTAAAGGATCCTTAACTATGAGATCTCTTATTAATTCCATCTCTTTACACAATACCAAATCTAAAATAGCCTGTTCCCTGGTAGGTTCTGCAATGTATTGCTCTAAGTAACAATCCCTGAGGCACTCTACAAATTCGTCTTCCATGCTACCCTTGCCAATTTGATTTGTCCAGTCTATATGCAGATTAAAATCACCCATGATAATTGCAGTGCCCTTCTTACATGCCTCCATTATTTCCTGATTAATATCTTGTCCTACAGAGAGGCAACTCTTCGGAGGCCTATACACCACTCCCACCCATGATTTCTTTCCCTTGCTATTCCTTATTTTCACCCAAACTGATTCTCCATCACGATCTATTACACCTATATCATTACCCACAACTGCACTGATCCCTTCCTTTAATAACAAAGCTACCTCACCTCCTTTTCCTTTCTGCCTATTCTTCTGGAATGTCGAATATCCTTGAACATTAAGATTCCAGTCCTGGTTATCCTGCAACCACGTCTCAGTGATAGCTATCAAATCATATTCATTTATTTCTATCTGTGCGGTCAGCTCATCTATCTTGTTACAAATGCTACATGCATTCAGATAAAGAGCCTTGACTAAGCTTTGACTTTTTACCATTTTTACCTACTCTGGTTCTAATTTCTGCTGTAATCTTATGCTTGTATTCTCTGTCCCTTCCTGTCACTCTCTGATTAATGTATGCTCCTTCACTACCCTGCACTTCTGCTCTCTCATTACTTTTCGACTTTTTAAACTTCCTTTCAATTGAACCCTCCCCCACTGTTTAGTTTAAAGCCTTATCTACAACCCTAGTTATATAATTTGCCAGGATACTGGTTCAAGTGAAGCCCATCCCAACGGAACAGCTCTCTCTTTCCCCAGTACTGGTGCCAGTGTCCAATGAATCGGAACTCATTTCTCCCACACCAATCTTTGAGCCACACATTTACCTTTCTAATCTTATTTACCCTATGCCAATTTGCATGTGGCTCAGGTAGTAATCCAGAGATTACCTCCTTTGTGGTTCTGCTTTTTAAGTTGGCCCTGAGCTACTTATAGTCACTCAGCGGAACCTCTTTCCTAGTCCTAGCTATGTCGTTGGTACCTACGTGGACCACGACAACTGGATCTTTTCCCTCCCACTCCAGGTTCCTCTCCAGCCCAGAAGAGATGTCCTTAACCTTGGCACCAGGTAGGCAACACAGCCTTTGGGACTCTCCAGCTTTGCTGCAGAGAACAGTATCTACTCCCCTAACTATGCTATCCCCTATTACAACTACATTTCTCTTTTCTCCCCCCACTTGAATGGCACTCTGAACCAGAGTGCTGTGGTTAGTTCGCTCATCCTCCCTACGGTCTGTGCCCTCGTCACACTGGGAGGAAGAACCTCGTACCTATTGGATATAGCTGGCTGAGGCTCCTCCAAAGCTAAATTCTGGATCCCCATAACTGCCTCACTCGCAGTCACACCCTCCTGTCCCTGACCACCGGCTGAATTCAAGGTAGTTAATCTAAGGGCTGTGACTGTCTCCTGAAACACAGTGTCCAGGTAACTCTCCCCCTCCCTGATGTGTCGCAGCTCAAGCTCCATCTCATCAACTCTGAGCCAAAGGTCCCCGAGCAGCCAACACTTGCTGCCGATGTGGTCACTGTGGATCATACCGGCATCCAACAGCTCCCACATACTACAGCTGCAACACATCGCCTGCCCAGCCATCTCTATTCTACTTAATTAATTAATTTGGATCTCAGTATTTCAAAGAAAAAAGAACTATTTAAGTGTACTCTTAACCTGTAATGATGTGTCCTGATTTAAATCACTTGGCCAAAACTAAAAAAAAACACAAGAGACATGGAAGAAACAAATACCCACCAATCACTTACCAGCTCTCCTGTGACGTCACACTTCGATGTTTGCTGGTCAAGCAGGTCCACTGAACGGAACAAAGCCTCTCGCCGCCGTTGCTTCTGGTCTCAGGCCTCAGCTCCTTTTATCTCCCGGCTCCTCTCGCCTGTTTCCGTTCTCGCCGCTGCCGCTCTTGCCGCTACTTCTGGTCTCGGGCCTCGGCTCCTTTTATCTCCCGGCTCCTCTCGCCTGTTTCCGTTCTCGCCGCTGCCGCTCTTGCCGCCGCTTCTGGTCTCGGGCCTCGGCTCCTTTTATCTCCCGACCCCTCTCGCCTGTTCCTGCTCTCACTGCTGCCGCTTTCGCCGCTGCTTCTGGTCTCGGGCCTCGGGCCTCGGCTCCTTTTATCTCCCGGCTCCTCTTGCCTGTTCCTGCTCTCACTGCTGCTTCTGGTCTCGGGCCTCAGGCCTTGGCTCCTTTTATCTCCCGGCTCCTCTTGCCTGTTCCTGCTCTCACCGCTGCTTCTGGTCTCGGGCCTCGGGCCTTTGCTCCTTTTATCTCCTGGCTCCTCTCGCCTGTTCCCGCTCTCGCTGCTGCTGCTCTCGCTTCCATTATTATCCAAGTGTTCATTTATCACATCCTTTAGAATAGATTCTAGCATTTTCCCAATGACTGATGTAAGGCTAATAGGTCTGTAATTCCCTGTTTTCCCTCTCCCTCCCTTCTTAAATATTGGGGTGACAATCCAATCTGCAGGAACTGCTCCAGGATCTATAGAATTTTGGAAGATGATCACCAATGCATCCACTATCTCCATAGCTACGACTTTTAACACTCTTGGATGTAGAATATCAGGTCCTGGGGACTTGTCAACCTTCAGCCCCATTAATCTCTCCAAAACAACCTTCTTACTAATACTAATTTCCTTCAATTTCTCATTCTCCCTAATCTCTTGGATCTCTAATTCTGGGAGATTTCTTGTATCTTCTTCAGGGAAGACAGACGCAAAGTAATCATTTAGCTTCTCTGCCATTTCTCTATTCCCCATTATAAATTCTCCTGACTCTGCCTGTAAAGGACCCGCATTTGTCTTAGCCAAATGTTTCCTTTTTACATACCGATAGGAGCTTTTACAGTCCGTTCTTACATTTTTTGCGAGCTTACATTCATATTCTATTCCCTTTCTTTATCAGTTTCTTCGCCCTCCTTTGCTGTATTCTAAAATCCTCCCAATCCTCAGGTTTACTACTGTTTCTGGCAACTTTATAGGCTTTTCTTTTAATCTTAAACAATCCTTAACTTCCTTTGTTAGCCACAATTGACTGCCTTTACTTTTGGGGTTTTTGTGCCTTGAAGGAATATGCAGTTGTGGTAAACTATGTAATATTTCTTGAAAGACTATCCATTTCCTATGTACAGTCATACCTTTTAATGTATTTTCCCAATTCACCTCAGCCAATTTGCCCCTCATATCTTCATAATTTCCTTTGTTCAAATTTAACACCCTGTCTTCAGGTTGAACTACCACACTTTCAAACATACTGTAAAATTCTATCATATTATGGTCACTTATCCCTAAAGTTTCTTTTACAACAAGATTATTAGTTAGCCCTTTCTCATTACATAACATTAGATCTAAAATAGCCTGTTCTCTAGTCGGTTCCTTAACATACTGTTCTAGGAAACCATCCCTAACACACTCCAGAAACTCATCCTCAACAGCATAAGTGCGCATTAGGTTTACCCAGTCTATATGCAGATTGAAGACACCCATGATTACTGTATTACCCACGCTACATGCTTTTCTAATGTTACAACCAGGTGAGAAAGGTGTCTAGGGGTCCCTTTTAGCGTTCAATTGGTCTTACTGTAACAGGATTTACTTTTAAACATATCATGGTTTAAGCGCCCCCTTTCTGAATCCTTGTTCACTGCTTTCCAATTATAAGGCAAAGAAATGAGCACAAACAGGCTTTCTTAGGTTTAAAGAAGAAGAGTGAAATTTATTAAAACTTAAACTTAAACTCTAATTTGATTAACGCCTATGGGTACATGCTGTGACCCGCGAGCACGCATATGCAATATGCACATGCAAATAGAGACAGAAAAGAACAGAAGAAAAAATAAAGTTCAGATGTTTGAGGCAATCTCTGAGGAGGGGTGTTTATTACTGTGCTTCGAGCTCACTGTAGTCCTTGCTTGTATGTAGATCTTGCTTTTTGTTGGGGCTCAGCATTCTTCTTAAACCTTGTTCACTGTAGGAAACCTTTCTGTCTTGGGGTTCATATGTCTTCAATGGTTTCTGAAGCAGCTGAGAGAGATGAGAGCAGACAGGAGAGAGGTGGCAGCAAGCCAGCCACGAAAGGTCTTTTCCAGTCCAGGAGCAAACAATTTTCTGTCTTCAAACACAGTTTCTCCAATTTAAAACTCCCCTAGTTGGCCAGCAGGTGGTCAAGTGACTGATTGGTTTGACCAGGTCTTTTCTGTGTATTGGTTATTTTGTTCCAACACTGTCTGCTAATATGAAAAAAATGTCTTTCCAGCCAGGGGCTTGGCAACCCCTTGTGATAGGCCTTCTTTTCTTCCCAGTAACAATTTTAAAATTTAATGTCCATGTGGCAAAATATATGTGCCTCATTCTTGTCAGGTGGGGTTCTGCATGACACTAATCTCCTGATTAATGCCCGACACTAACACTACTGCTTGGTGGCCTATAAACAACTCCTACCAACGTTTGCTTCCCCTTGCTGTTTCTTAGCTCCACCCAAACAGATTCCATATTTTGTTCTTCTGATCTGAGATCCTCCCTGACTAATGTATGGTTCCTATCCCTTATAATCAGCGCACTACCACCTCCTTTTCCTTTTTGCCTGTCCTTCCTCATTGTCGAATAACCTTGAATATTTAGTTCCCAGTCTTGGTCACCCTGTAGTCACGTTTCTGTTATGGTAATTAGATCATACCTATTTACCTCTATTTGGGCCTTTAAGTCATCTACCTTGTTGTGAATTCAGGTAGAGTGCTCTTAACCTTGTCTTCTTGACATTTTGCATTCTAAGCCTAGTTGATGCTCGCCTTTGTTTCGCCTGCCTTCTAATGTCACTTGCTACTTTTCTACCTCCTGTTACCAGCTTTACTTCCTTCCAATTTGAACTACCCCTCAGGTTCCCATCCCTCTGACAAGCTAGTTTAAATTCTCCCCAACAGCACTAGCAAACCTCCCTGCGAGGATGTTAGTTTCGGTCCTGTTAAGGAGTAGTCCGTCCATCCTGTACAGGTTCCACCTGCCCCGGAGCCGGTCCCAATGCCTGAGAAATCTGATGCACTCCGTCCTACACCAATTCTCCAGCTACATGTTCAATCGATCAATCCTCCTATTCATATGCTCACTAGCATGTGGCACTGGGAGTAATCCTGAGATTACTGCTTTGGAGGTCCTACTTTTTAATTTCCTTCCTAACTCCCTAAAATCTGCTTTCAGGACCTCATCCCTCTTCCTACCTATGTCATTGGTGCCAATGTGGACCATGACCGCTGGCTGTTCACCCTCCCCCAGAAGGATGTCCTGCAGCCATTCCATGACATCCTTGATCCTGGCACCAGGGAGGAAACACACCCTCCTGGAGTCACGTTTACTGCTGCAGAAACGCCTGTCTGCTCCCCTGACTGTTGAATCCCCTATCACTATTGCTGTTCCATTCTTCTTCCTTCCCACCTGTGCAGCTGAGCCACCCGTGGTGCCATGGACTTTTCCCTGGCTGCACACCCCCAAGGAACCATTGCTCTCACCAGTATCCAAAATGGAAAACCGATTAGCAAGCAAAATAGACTCAGGGGACTCCTGCACTGCCAGCCTGATTCTCTTAGACTGCTTGGCGGTCACTGATTCCCTCTCTGCCTGCATGCTCCTAACCTGCGGTGTGACCATCTCCTAAACATGCTATCCATGTAGCCCTCTGCTTTGCGGCTGCACAACAGTGACTCCAGCTGCCCCTCGAGTTCCAAAACCCGGAGCTCAAACTTCTGCAGCCGGTGACACTTCCTGCTGATGTGCTCGTCTAGGACATGTGGTGCGTCCATGACTTCCCACATACCACAGGACGTACATTCCACTTGGCCGAGCTGACCTGCCATAATGTAACTTTAAAAACTTTTTATTACAATGAGAAGTAAAATAATTTACCAGGTACTCACCAATCAACCTCTTCCCCTGTACTGAAGAGACAGGCAGCTACTGGAGACTGAGAAAATGTAGAAGAAAGAAAGGAGCCCCTCCCTCATGCACCAAACTCCCATTTTACACTCTGTGCACTCAAATTTATTTTCTTCTTAATTTATAGTTCCTCTCCTTACTGAACTCCCTCACTTACCAAACTCCCTTCTTCACACTCTGTGCCCTCCAACAGCACTCAGTGCAGACTGTAGGCTTATTACCAGCTTTTAAGCATTTTAATGTCTATGTCCTCCATGACTACAGAGAGACACTGGTATATATTGATCATAATCTCTGAGTCTTTGTGGAAAAATTCAAAAATCAGAATGCTGGACTATTTCAATGGAGGTTACTATTGCAGCCCTATCACTTAAAGATTATCCACATTGCGGGGAAAAATAATGTAATTGCTGATGCTTTGTCTAGAATTTAACTTTGCTTTGAGTTATCTGAGTACAAATATGGTACAAAGCAGAATTGTATCAGTTCTATGGAAAAGCATAGTATGATTAGAACAAGTCAGCATGGTTTTACTAAAGGGAGATCTTGTCTGACAAATTTGTTAGAGTTTTTTGAGGATGTAACTAGTAGGGTAGATAAAGGGGAACCAGTAGATGGAGTATACCTGGATTTTCAAAAGGCATTCGATAAGGTGCCACATAAAAGATTAATAGGTAAAATAAGGGCTCACAGAGTTGAGGGTAATATATTAGCATGGGTAGAGGATTGGTTAACAGACAGGAAGCAGAGGGTGGGCATAAGTGAAGCATTTTCAACCTGGCAGGCAGTGAATAGTGGGGTGCCGCAAGGATCAGTGCTGGGGCTTCAGCTATTTACACTCTATATTAATGACTTGGATGAAGAGACAGAGAGTAACGATTCTAAGTTTGCTGATGATACAAAGCTCGGTGGAAAGATAAGTGGCGGGTAGGATGTAGAGATGCTGCAAAGAGATATAGACAGGTTAAATGAGTGCACAACAAGATGGCAAATGGAGTATAATGTAGGGAGCTGTGAAGTTGTTCACTTTGGTCACAAAACAGAAGAACAGAATATTTTTTAAAAGGTGTGACTGCTAAGTGTTGATGTTCAGAGAGACTTGGGGGTACTCGTACAAGGAACACACAAAGTTAACATGCAGGTGCAGCAGGCCATTAGGAAGGCAAATGGCATGTTGGCCTTTATTGCAAGGGGATTGGAGCACAGAAATAAAGAAGTCTTACTAAAATTTTACAGGGCTTTGGTGAGACTGCACCTGGAATACTGTGTGCAGTTTTGGTCTCCACATTTAAGAAAGGATATACTTGCACCGGAGGCAGTGCAGCGAAAATTTACTAACTTGGTCCCTGGGATGAGGGGGTTGTCCTATGATGAGAGGCTGAGTAAATTGGGCCTATATTCTCTGGAGTTTGGAAGAATGAGAAGCAATCTAATTGAGACATACAAGATTCTGAAAGGGCTTGATAGGGTAGAGCTGAGAGGTTGTTCTCACTGGTCAGGGAATCTAGAACACGGGGACACAGCCTCAGAATAAAGGGCCAATCTTTCAGGACTGAGATGAGGAGAAAGTACTTCACTCAAAGGGTTGTGAATCTTTGGAATTCTCTACCCCAGAGTGTTATGGGTGTTCCATCATTGAGTATATTTAAGGCTGGGATAGATAGATTTTTGGTCTTGTAGGGAATCAAGGGAAATGGGGAGCGGGCAGGAAAGTGGAATTGAAGCCCAAGATCAGCCATGACCATATTGAATGGCGGATCAGGCTCAATGGTCCATATGGTCTATTTCTGTTCTTATTTCTTGTGTTCTTGTGTAGAGTGAATGAGAATGAGTATGTAAATGTGTTTTAATATATTTCATCTTCCATTTTTTCCACACTTTGTAATGAAGTGCATTTAAAAATAACAGTTCATTCCTTCAAGGATGGAAGTGTTATGAAAGTGCTGCCATTTTAAAAAATATTTTTTGAGGACTTGTGTTTTAGGATTGTGGAGGTGGATTCTTTTGAGACTGAAGGGGTTCCTTGGATGTGTTGTTTTTTTAAAAGGGTCACTGAAAGGACACTTCAGATCTTTTTAAAAAACAATTGCTGGAAGAGTCAAAAAGTGCTAAATAAACATCAGAAGCCTTGCTGGCTATTGCAGGTGCTTACAGAGAAGACAAATGTCTCAGTTTATGGTGGTCAGGAGGTTTTGACTTTCTGGTTGGAGTGTGGACTGTTTTGAATGTCAGTTGGGGGTAAACCTGCTAAGAGAGAAGCACCCAACTCATGTTTTCTCCACCTCTCTGAGAAGCCCTGCAAAATCCAGTGTGTGATAGCTAAAACCCCTGATGCTGCTTTCTCCTGAAAAGCTTCTGGAGACTTCCTCTCAACATCTCTTGAACTAATTACTTCTGAAATGATCCCACCTACGTGTACTCGGATGCCAGACTGTATGCCATTTGGAACATAACATATTTTATCCTTTTTCTTCAAGAATTAACAAGTACTTTGGCCAAAGCATCTTTATTTTTCCTTTAACCGGTGTGTGTGTACATGTGTGTGTATTTAGAAGGGAATATATATATTTACTGTCATATTTCAATGTGTGTTCAAGCTTTGCATCTTTGTTGACTAAGTCTTGTTTTATTATAAATTAATACATTTGTTGTTTATTAAAGAAACCTAGTTGGTGGATTTTATTCTGAAATAAAAAATAGAGTATATAATTGGTAACTGGGTACACATTTAAATATATCTTGTGACCTGTGAAGAATTGGAACTAGAGGAAGATAGTACACTCCTCCCACTTTGGTCGTAACTCCGTGGATCAGGTGATGCTGCTTCACCACTGAACACGTGACTGAAGAATTCAATTTTTCTTTCATTTAACAAGCACTTGTTTTTGCTCAAGGCAAGTTTACATTCTCTGAGATATAGTAGGCATGCATGTAGACCTGTCTCGAGTTCCCTTTCAGTGCGACCATAGTTGGGAATGTCATCACTGATGTTCAGCATGCCTTCAAGTCCTTGAAGTGTGGATTGAATCAAGTGCTGAAATATCTCAACTGATAAGCTGATTCCAAATTTGAGCAACTTGTATCAGAAAAGTCCAATGTGAGTAGAGAATACAGTAGGACATCTCGATTCCTCTGTAAGCTCGATTTGATGGTAGTTTGCATTGAGGTCAAGTTTAGCAAAGTGTTTAGCCCTGTGACGGAAACCACACCTGCCAAATGGACACATATTAATTTTGTCATATGGAACACTACTTGAACTTTTTACTGGACATTGAACATAACTTGTTTAAAAGGACCACAGAGCTGAACAGCTAAAACATGGCTGCACATTTGCAATCTGAGAGACAGTTGAATAGACAGACAACGGAAGTGCTCACTGATTCAATTAGCAAGATTGATCTGGCAACAGTGATGATCCACATCTTGTCTGTGTAAGAGCCAACATTCTACCCCACACCACCCCTTCCCCCCCCAACCGAGTGTGTCTAGTAAGCTTTGAAGAATCAACAATCCACCCCAGAAAATGCTGTTTCAAACAAAGAGCTGGTCAAATGATTTTCCTGCTGGCCAGACTGGGAACTGTTTGAATTGTGCCTCACAGAAAGATTAAGGGCAGACTGCAATTTGAAGACAAAAGGGAAGGAAAGTCTCTCTCTCAAGCAATGTCCCAGGGACCCACGGAAGCAGCTTAAGCCACAAGTTAGAGGATCTCTTCATCCTTCTGGTACCAGAGAAGCCAGTTTAAAGTGTGCACTGGGCCCCAGCGAGAACAGCAAGACCTCAACTCCAATCAAGGACTTTACATCCAAACCGAAAGACAGTAACTGAATTTCATTTACTCTTCCAAACCCCCCCCTTTAATTCTTTCTCCCCCTCTGTATCTGTTTGCGTATGTGCTTATCTCATATGTATGCTAGTGTGGTTGTGTCGCGTATTTTAGGAATTTTAACTGTGTTAGAATGATAAGGTTAATAAACATACATCTTTCTTGTTTAAACCTAAGAAAGCCTGTCTGGTTGATTCATTTACAATTACAATTAGCGAGCAGTGAGCAAGAATTCACTGAGGTGAAGCTAAAAACACTGTGTTTTAAAAGTTAAACCCTTTTACGGCCAAACCAGGAAAGGGGCCAGAGGGGAGCCTGAGACACCTTCCTCACCTGCTCGTAACAAGCACCATTTACTTTCTCTATGACGTCATCGATTGTCGGTGTAGAGTGTCTTTCTCGTTGCATGGCTTGGTTTGGTGATCACAGATCAACACAGATTTTAATTTGGTTCTCTCCCTTGGTTTCTTGACAACTTGTATGGGTGAGACCCAAGGGTAGGCTCATCTCCAACTTTCTCAATAATGTCAAGGTCAAGTAGACATTGAAGATCCTTCTCTGTCTGTTTCCTGACATGAAATGGTATTCGTCACTGTTGATGCACAACTGGGAGCACATTAGGGTTGACATGCAGCTTGAATGCAACACCTTTCAGTTTTCGACACCAGTGAAGCGATCAGCATACAGTTCGAGAATGTTTTTGTTATGCATAGGAATCATGTATGTGACTGCTATCATGTGTAAATTGGTTGCTGTGTGGAAACTGATAAACGTGTCAACATTCTCCAGCTATGACATAGAATAAAGCTTCCATTCTCGTGTCTTTGAATGAGACCGCAATTTCAAAATTTCAGAGTATTTTCAGTGGTTTGTCACTGTTGTAAGGGAAAATTTTTGTATTCCCTGGTTTGCAAAGAATGGGACAATCTGAAGTTGGTTGAATGTTTTGTCTCCCATGGCATTGACAGACACTGCTGTGTCTATGAGAGCATCTAATCTGAGCAGCCAATGGTCACTGTCACATGTGGCTGTTTGCTGTGTCTGAGAGAGAGGACAAAAGTATGTTCAGGGTCATCCATCTACATTCGTTACATTCTCTCGTCCTTTTGCTGTGGTAAGCATAGGTGGCACCCTTTTGTTGGTATTGGTCTTAGTTGTTGATTTTGCTGATGAGTGACAAACATGAGCAAAGTGGTTAGCTTTTCCACAAGCTTTACACTGTTTACCAGTAGCAGGACACTCTGTCCAGTGTGGGTAAGCATCGCCACAGTGGACGCATTCTTAGGATAAGTCGCAACTATGTTTGTGAGACAGCTGTTGTTGCTTTTCAGGTGTTTCCTGGCAGGTGAGTGATGAATAGTGTTCACAGGAGTTGAGATTGGAGTGTGGTAGTTACTGTTAGCGGCCTCAAATTCAGTAAGCTCTGACTCTGAGCGTGAAAGTGATCTTGCTAACTCCAACAGCTCTGACAACTTTCTGTCTTTCTCGAGTGCTTTTCTGTGTAGTTGACTGGAGAGACAGGCTTCAATTATTTGTGTTTTAATTTCCCGTTCAAAATGTTCAACATCACCAAAGTCACATTTGGCTGCTAGTTGCTTCAGTCGCATGCAATATTGGTCAATTGTCTCGTTTGCTTCTTGCTTAGTGCATCGGACGACAATAGTTTTGTATGTGGTGTTTTTCCGGGGCGTAAAGTAAGTGGTCAGTGCATTTTTTCCTGAGTCGTAGTCATTTTGCGCAGGCCTTCGTGTCTCAAAGATATATTCCAATTCTTCACCTCCATTGTGTAGAAGTAAGGCCGATTTCCTTGTGTCATCTGTGATTGCGAAACCTGCCATTGCACCTTTGAAACGTCGCAGCCACTTTTACCATCATGGGGATACAGATGATGGCTCTGAATGCAGATCAAAAAGTGGTAGATTGGACATAGGCAACGCCCTATTGATCAGCAACGCAGCGACGATGCATGATCAGGGATCCAGGATTGCATTCATTTTCAGAGGCACTTCTCTGCGATGATCCGAGATTTTTTTATTGGATTGTTATTTTGGAGAGATCAGAGTGTGAATATACACTACACAAGGTTCCTGTGTGTCACTCTAACACAGTGTCCAACTTAAAATACTGTAAAAGTAGACAAAAACCTTCTAAAAATGTCATACCCGAAAGCAATGATTCCTACTTTTTGCCATACATTTTCTTTTTACCTTGTTGCCATTGAGATGTTCTCGGAACTGGAGTATGGGGTTTAATCTAGTTTAATAAGAAATATGAGGCAAAGATTGAGACACAGGCAGCAGGCTGTTGAACATAATGGAGTCTTCTTTATTCTGTTTTGCTTTCATTTTCTCTTTCAGCTCCCTTTGCTGGATCGTTTGTGCATGGCAGCCTCAAGTGAACAATATGTACAATTCAATTATCAAAATGGATTGATCCATTTCATATCTAAGTGGCATAAAAGTTAACTTATTGCATAGCATAGTGCTCAGTTTGCTCGCAGTTCATGCCAGCAGCCATCTATTATTTTCCATGTAAACATCACTACTGGCAGTATGAAGAAATTAGCTCAGAGTAATGCAGATATATGTGCATATTTGCCAGAAAAATCCTTGCAGCACTGCTCACAACAGTTGCCATGGCAGCTCTTACCAGATTGTAGCAAGGAATATAGAAATTATTTAAAAAGAAAAATCTGCCTCTTTTCCTTAAATATAGGTTATGGGGAAAACTAAGAGACAGAGACCATTCTGAGAGAAAGTGTGTGAAAGACATACATACAGAGACCGAGTAAACAACACAGAGAGAGATACTGAGTAGAAGACACACAGATACAGGGAAACATAAAGATTCAGAGAGTGAGAGATCAGCAGAGAAATGAGCACACCACGAATAAGAGAAGAACTGGTTGCATGCATTCTCCTAATGGAGGTTTTCAACAAGTGTTAATTTGAGAATAAAAAGGCATATAGAAATCTATTTAAACCACTAAAATACCATGACATTTATTAGACTTTCTCAACACCCTAAATGACCCGGAACTGTGCTTCCAGCCCTATATGCTCTCCGTCACAAAGACTACCTACCTCTAGCTCTGTAACATCGCCTGTCTCCACCCCTGCCTCAGCTCATCTGCTGCTGAACTCCTCATTGTTACATTTAGACTCAACTTTTCCAATGCTCTCCTGGCCAGCGTCCCATCTTGCACCCATTGTAAACTTGAGCTCATCCAACGCTATGCTGCCATATCCTACCCACACCAAATCCTGTTCACCCATTACTCCTGTGCTCGCTGACCTACATTGGCTCCTGGTCTGCCTACGCCTTGATTTTTAAATTCTCATCCTGGTTTTCAAGTTCCTCCCTGGCCTCACCCTTCCCTATCTCTGTAATCTCCTCCAGCCCTACAACCCTCTGCGATCTCAGCGCTCCTCCAATTCTGACCTCTTGCACATTTCCAATTTCATTGCTCCACCATTTGTGGCCATGGCTTCAGCTGCCCAGGCCCCAGGCTTTGGAAATCCCTCCCTAAACCTCTCCACCTCCCTACCTCTCTCTCCTTCTTTAAAATGTTCCTTAAAACCTACCTCTATGAGCAAGCTTTTAGTTATCTGTCCTAATATCTCATTATGTGGCTCTGTGTCAAATTTTGTTTGATAAGGCTCCTGTGAAGCACCTTGGGACAATTTGCGACATTGAAGGTGCTATGGAAGTTGGAAGTTGTTGCTGTTGTTGTCGCCCTTCCATTATGGCATCACAGGAGCAAGTTACATCAGGTGTGTGGTACCATGCATACAGTAACAAACTAATTGGTGGAGAGAGAAAGTGTGATTAATCATTGGAGTTATTTGAAGTAGTTTAAATTTTGGAACCAAAATGACGAAAGGAAAACACAAAAGTAAAAACAGTTTTTTTCTAGACAATGCATAAAGCTATTGACAGGTGACACAAGAGCACAGAATCATCCAATTTCACTCAGGGACATATCAATTGTAGAATTTGAACCCAGCAAAATGATATTTTCTTTACTCCCCAGGTGGCTGCATAGGTAATAAACTCCCCACCTCAGCTGGCAGGGAAATATCCAGCAATGAAATCAAATGAATGGAAAGATGCACATCATCATAACAGCTCCAATCAGATGACAGAGAATGTCGTAAAGTCACATTTGAAAAGGAGCCTGTGTTTCTTTCTTTTAGAATAAGGAGGAGGAAGAGAAAGGGGCTGAATTTTCATAAGGACTCTCCTTCCACAATCCCCACCCCATCTGCCATAATTTGGTGGAATAGCCGCAGAAACCTTGGAAAAGTGACATAAATCATAGAGGCC
The DNA here is from genome assembly GCF_036365525.1 of Heterodontus francisci. Lineage (NCBI taxonomy): Eukaryota > Metazoa > Chordata > Chondrichthyes > Heterodontiformes > Heterodontidae > Heterodontus > Heterodontus francisci. Next base: position 51,552,670 of record NC_090383.1, read on the forward strand.
CGTAAAAGTACCAGGTCAAATTAAGAACCTTTTTAAAAATTCATTCATGGAATGTGGGCATCGCTGGCAAGGCCAGCATTTGTTGACCTTCCCTAATTGCCCTTGAGAAAGTGGCGGTGAGCTGCTTTCTTGAACCGCTGCAGTCTCTCTGGTACAGTACATCCACACTGCTGTTAGGGAGGGAGTTCCAGGATTTTGATCCAGCGACAGTGAAGGAATGGTGATATATTTCCAAGTCAGGATGGTGTGTGGCTTGGAGGGGGACTTGCAGATGGTGGGGTTCCCACACATCTGCTGCCCTTGTCCTTCTAGATGATAGAGGTAGCGGGGGGAATAGTGGTAATGTCACTGAACTAGTAATCCAAAGGCCCTGGGGATACAGGTTCAAACCCACCATGGCAGATGGTGGAATTTAAATTCAATTAATTAATAAAAATATGGAATTGAAAGCTAGTCTCAGTAATGGTGCCATGAAACTATCATAAAAACACATATGGTTCACTAATGCCATTCAGGGAAGGAAATCTGCCGTCCTTACCTGGTCTGGCCTACATGTGACTCCAGACCCACAGCAATATGGTTGACTCTTAACTGCCCTCTGAAATGGCTTAGCAAGCCACTCAATTATCAAGGGCAATTAGGGATGGGAAACAAATACTGGCCTAGCCATCAATGCCCGCATCCAATGAAAGAATAATAAGGTTTGTGAGATGCTGTCGAAAGAGGTGTGGTGAGTTGCTGCAGTGCATTTTATATGATACACTCTGCTGCCACTATGCATCGGTGCTAGAGGGAGTAAATGTTTAAGGTGGTAGATGGGGAGCTGATCAAGCGGGCTGCTTTGTCCTGGATGGTGTCGAGCTTCCTGAATGTTGTTGGAGCCGCACTCATCCAGGTGAGTGGAGAGTATTCCATCACACTCCTGACTTGTGCCTTGCAGATGGTGGACAGGCTTTGGGGAGTCAGGAGGTGAGTTACTCCCTGCAGAATTCCCAACCTCTGACCTTGTGAATAGTTAGTTGGCAGCTCTGTCACTGCCTCTAGCTAACCTATTCCACTTGTGGTGGAGAAATCAAGAACAAGGAGACATAATCTTAAAATTAGAGCTAGATTATTCAGGTGTAAAATCAGGAAACATTTTTTCACACAAAGGGTAGTAAAAATCTGGAACTCTATCCTGCCAAAAGGCTGTGGATGCTAGGACAATTGGAGCTTTAACAAATGAGATAGATAGATTGCTGTTAGGTAAAGATATCAATCGATATGGAGCAAATGTTGGTAAATGAAAATAGAGGTACAGATCAGCTATGATCTAAATGAATGGTGGTGCAGGCTTGAGGGGATGAATAGTCTACTCCTATTCCAAATGCTCTGATGTTTCTATGAGTAAACATACTATGTAAGGTAGCAGGTGCATAAAAGAACAGACAGTCCCAAATTAAATTCTTAGTTTGTGTTGTGTTCGTTGAATTCAGCCTAGACAGGGTACTTTGATATTTCTGCTGTTAATCATGAAAAGGGTGTGAAGATTGAATCTTCTCCAATTATTTTTCTTGTATTTTGGGGCTTGTGTTAGATTCTGCATAACCTCATTTATTCTGCCATTGAGCTCCTCCAAGTTAGTGTTACGAAAAATCACAATTAATCAAATTTAACTTCATTGGGTCAGAAAAGTGCAGGCGCATTTTTTTCAAACAGCCTGATACAGCAAGATGATTGCAATATTCCTAGACCCCATCTAAAGCTTGCACCTGTGAAGATCTCTCAATTCCATTTTCAGCAGGGGCATTTATAAAAGTGTTAATTAGCCTCAGCATATGCTAAATTCTTATGACGTTAACATTTTAATACTTCTGGTAGAATATTGACAACAGATTTTCTGTGACCATTACAAATTCTATTTCCTCTCGGACAACTTCTATATGTTCATATTCTTTGATGGCTCTACTGACCAATATAAAGCTTTTTTTTGGTGTCTGCGACTGCAACATTACTTGCAAGATATAACAGCTACTTGAAGTAATAATTTCTGCTCTGTGTTCTATTCCAGAAAGCCAGTTGGTGAAGGATAGAACTGGAGTCAATCTTCACACACTTTTATAAGCATTTGCTTACAAAATCATACATGTCAAGTAAACATCTCCTAATCCAACAAGCACAGTTTCAGTCTGTGTTTATTTATAGGGGCACAAGTGAATCTCCAGCTAATGCCCACCGCTGTGTACAATTAAGCACAATTAATAGATTCCTTTCTATCTCTTTGAATAAAATTTAGGGTCTATGTGTGCAGCCAAAATTTCAAAACAGTGGCGCAGTGGTTAGCACCGCAGCCTCACAGCTCCAGCGACCCGGGTTCAATTCTGGGTACTGCCTGTGCAGAGTTTGCAAGTTCTCCCTGTGACTGCATGGGTTTTCGCCGGGTGCTCCAGTTTCCTCCCACAAGCCAAAGACTTGCAGGTTGATAGGTAAATTGGCCATTATAAATTGCCCCTAGTATAGGTAGGTGGTAGAGGAATTGAGGGAAGTTGGGGGTGTGGTAGGAATATGGGATTAATGTAGGATTAGTATAAATGGGTGGTTGATGGTCGGCACAGACTCGGTGGGCCAAAGGGCCTGTTTCAGTGCTGTATCTCTAAATAAATAAAAATAAAAAACCTCCATATTCGGTACAACGTATTACATTGTGCGACAATCCTCCTCTAGAACCCCTAACAATTTCTTCATACATGTCTTTATTTTTGTATAACAATCCCAAAATTAATGAATTCCATCCACCCATTTGATTTTAGAGATTTACTTTCTCTCCAGCATTTGTTTCAAGCCATCAAGGCCGTAACCTTTTCCCACTTAAATATTTTGTATCGCGTACATAATCCCATAATGAAAGATTATCTCTATAAAATTCAATGGATCTATCTTCATTATGCACATTGTACAGAATCTCACTTAAATATTTGACAAATTGAATCCCCTATCCACTGCCTCCCCAATAACCAATGTTTCAGCAGCTAAAGCACTTTTAACAACACTTTTTTATTTTCTTAGCTTGACAAGCTAAAGGAAATATTTCCCATTTTCACCCATAATAAATATTATGGAACCATCTGCATTAGAATACCCATCAGGAAGATTAGTCTGTGAAGCATCACTAAAAATGACTAATTTAATGTTCTTTGGGTCACTTAAGGATGGGAACTTAAGTATGCATTTCTCCAGATTTAATTTTTATAATGTTTTATTTGCCCTTAAAACATTCTTGACATTAGGGCGCTTCATTGTCGTACTTAACTCTAATACATCAAAACTAGCACCTGGTCTAGTCTGAATGCTCAGCCAGTTCAACTGACCAATCAAGCTTTACAATTGCTCTGTCTCTGCTTTAGATATAACATTATCTTTCTGTGACGATTGAGCACGATTAGCCAGGATGGGAGTAACACTCTCTAAATAGGATTGTTGATTTAAAGTTATTCCAGACCTACTCTGTTTAATATTCAATCAAATTGAAAAGCCCCACAAGCCTCACTGCCAATTTTAAATTCCACTTTCATCTTATTAATAACACATTTCTCAAATTCCACAGTAGCACCACATTAGAAATCATCAACATCCATCGTGAAGAAGCCTGAAAGTTTTCCTTTATGATACAAATAAAATATTGCGGGATCTACTTTTAGTTAAACACAACCTATTTTCAGCAAAACCAGATCTCACTGATAAATATCACACGCTGGAAGCATCACTCAGGCCCTAGAAGCATTTGTTTAGCTTCCATAGCTTTCCTTCGGCATCTGCTGCCTCTTTGGGCAGGTTCAGAAACACTTCTCTCTGAAAAGTATCAGCCTGCAGAAATACAGCTTTTATGTTGATTGATCTGCACTCCCATGAATATGGCGCCAAAAGAGCTAAAAGGATTTTCAAGAATACTTTTCCAGCTGTGGGAGAGTCCATTCTAAGATCTGTATCATCCAGTCAGTCTTCAAAACCCCTTACAACTAGCCTCGCTTTAGCCTTATTAGTGCCATCTGCAAGCATTTTTTCAGTCCCAATCCACTTAACTGACAAAGCTGGTTGATCCTTATCTGGTACCCCAAAATAAACTCCAAGATATCTCCAACTATCTGACTCCCTTTGTTTTGCCTCTCATCAGTTTATCCTCAAGTTTATTAGCCACCAAAACTTCACAGTCATGTGGATTTCTGCTTCTAGTTCTGTTGTGAGGCACCACTACTGACCGAGCTGGCCGAATTCTAAAGGACGTATCTGCCAAACTGGGCCTGCAGCAGGTGGTGAGTGAACCAAAATAAACGAAAAACACTTTTTTCATTTAATCTCTCCTGCCTTCCACCCCATTACAGACCGTCCATTTCTTAGAGTGCATGGATGAACTGTAACAATTGTTTATTCCTGTCTGGCACAAAAGTAAAACGGGAAAGGGAGCCAAACCATGGATTACAAAGGAAATTAGAGATAACATTAGATCCAAGGAAGAGGCATATAAATTCGCCAGAAAAAACAACAGACCTGAGGATTGGGAGCAATTCAGAATTCAGCAAAGGAGGATCAAGGGATTGATTAAGAAGGGAAAAATTGAGTACGAGAGCAAGCTTGCAGGGAACATAAAAACTGCAAAAGTTTCCATAGGTATGTGAAGAGAAAAAGATTGGTGAAGACAAATGTAGGTCCCTTACAGTCAGAAACAGGGGAATTTATTATGGGGAACAAAGAAATGGCTGACCAACTAAATGCAAACTTTGGTTCTGTCTTCACAAAGGAGGACACAAATATCATACCAGAAATGTTGGGGAACACAGGCTTTGGTGAGAGAGAGGAACTGAAGGAAATCAGTATTAGTAGAGAAATGGTGTTGGGGAAATTGATGGGATTGAAGGCCAATAAATCCCCAGGGCCTGATGGTCTGCATCCCAGAGTACTTAAGGAAGTGGGCCTAGAAATAGTGGATGCATTGGTGGTCATCTTCCAAGATTCTATAGACTCTGGAGCAGTTCCTACAGATTGGAGGGTAGCGAATTTAAAAAGGGAGGTAGCGAGAAAGCAGGGAATTATAGACCAGTCAGCCTGACGTCGGTAGTGGGGAAAATTCTAGAGTCCATGATCAAAGATTTTATAGCAGAGCACTTGGAGAACAGTGGTAGATTTGGACAGCGTCAGCATGGATTTACGAAATGGAAATCAGGCTTGACAAATCTACTAGGATTCCTCGAGGATGTAACCAGTAGAGTTGATGAGGGGGAGCCAGTGGATGTGGTTTATTTGGACTTTCAGAAGGCTTTCGACAAAGTTTCACATAAGAGATTAGCGTGTAAAATTAAAGCGCATGGGATTGGGGGTAGCGTATTGCGATGGATAGAAAATTGGTTGGCAGACAGGAAACAAAGAGTAGGGATAAATGCGTCTTTTTCCGAATGGCAGGCAGTGACTAGTGGGATACTGCAGAGATCGGTGCTAGGACCCCAGCTATTCACAATATATATTAATGATTTAGATGACGGAACTAAATGTAATATCTCCAAATTTGCAGATGACACAAAATTGGTGGGAGGGCGAGTTGTGAGGAGCATGCAGAGAGGCTAGTATGGAGTTGGGATCAGCATATGGTGAGTCACCTGGGCACTAATGGCCTGCAACCAGGCCAAAAATAAAGGATGGTTCATTTGCCAGTTCAGTGGAGGGTGAGATGGCAGATGAGTCCTGCTGCAGGGGACTCAGATGAGGATCTCGATGGGGTGGCATACAGAAGAGTGCTGAATGGCCCTACACACCAAGCTGCTGGGTGCATTAGCTGGCCTGCCAGAGAGCCTTTTGTCATTGTCAAAGGGCATGGAGGAGTCAAGCTGCAGCTTGACCTCTGCACAGCCTTTGCTCCATCTCCCTGGAGGCACTGCCACTGCTGCCTTCTACCTGCTGCAGCCTTTGTGTGCACAGGTCAGCTACTTCTGTGGCCACCATCCCCACCCCCTGTGAGGATGCAGCAACACTTTCTGGCAAATCCAAGAACTCCCTATGACACCTCCAAAAACTCTCTCGAGTCTTTCCAGACACTTTGTAGTCAAAAAAGTTCCAAAACTTTAAACCTACCTGCAAGTTGGGTGCCTGGCCCTTTACCCAAATAGTTACTCTGCTCTCTGGCCTTGGCTTTTCTCCTTAGATTATAAATATTCCCTCCTTTGAACCCATCCCATGCTTTTTAGTTTTGGAAATCAGGGGAAAACACTCTGCTGACTGGAGTCATATCTAGCACAAAGGAGGCCAATGATCTCAGCCACAGGACATTGCTGCAGGCAGTGTCCTAGGCCCAAATATCTTCAGATATTTCATCAATGACCTCCTCGCCATCATAAGGTTAGAAGTTGAATGTTCACTCATGATTGTCTGATGTTCGGAACCATTTGTAACTCCTCAGATACTGAAGCAGTCCATGTCCATATGCAGCAAGACCTGGACAACATTCAGGCTTGGGCTGATCAGTGATAAGTAACATTCGTGCCACCCAAGTGCCAAGCAATGACCATTTCTACCAAGAGAGAGAATCGAACTACCTCCCCTTGACATTCAATGGCATTATCATTGCTGTATTCCTCACCATTAACATCCTGGGAGTTGCCATTAACCAGAAACTTAACTGGACCAACCAGATAAATACTGTGGCTAAAAAAGCAGGTAAGAGACTGGGAATTCTGCAATGAGTAACTCACCTCTTGATTCCCCAAAACCTGTCCACCATCAACAAAGCGCAGGAGTGTAATGGAACACTGCCCACTTGCCTGGATGGTTGCAGCTCCAACAACACTCAAGAAGTTTGATACCATCCAGGACAAAACAACCTGCTTGATTGGCACCCTATCCACCACTTTAAACATTCACTCCTTCCACCATTGGCACACCATGGCTCCAGTGTGTACCATCTACAAGATGCACTGTCGCAATTCATCAAGGCTCCTTCGTCAGAACCTTCCAAACCTGCAACCTCTACCACCTAGAAGAAGGGCAGCAGGCGCATGGGGACACCATTACCTGAAAGTTCTCCTTCAAGACACACACCATCCTGACTTGGAAATATATTACCTTATCTTCGCTGTCGCTTGGTCAAAATCCTGGAACTCCCTCTCGAACAGTACTGTGGGTGTACCTACACCACATGGACTGCTACAGTTCAAGAAGGCAGCTCACCACCATGTTCTAAAAAGCAATTAGGGATAGGGAATAAATGCTGGCCTTGTCAGCGATGCTCAGACCCCATGAACAAATTAAAAAAAATTAAATGGAACTTGCCAGAAATAGGTAATTCCGGCTCAAATTGTCTGCTGCCTTCTTTTTCTCTCTTGCGTACTTACAACAAATACACACATGCACACACACATCTTCATCTCTCTCATCTTTTTCCACCTTTCATCCTACACTCAAATCAATCTCCATCCAGATCTTTGACTACCATAACTCTCTGCACTTTTCTAACTCTTTTTTGTCCATCATCTCCCCATCTTATCCTGTTGTTGTGTTCTCAAATCTCCACTATCTCACTGTATTATATTTCCACCCAATCTCTTTCCATTTCTTCATTCTCAGTTCTTCCTTTTCTTCTCCTCCTTTCAATTTCCTTCGTCACCATTCTGGTCTGCTTTACTTTCCCTTATTTCTGTTCCTTCCTGAATTCAACTTCAAATTTATCCCTCTAACACTCTTTTCTGTCTCTTTTGCAGTACTTCAGCCATTATTCCCTTCCCTCTCCAACATTCTGTATCAGTTTTTGGCCTCGCAACCTTTTTATATGAACCTTAAACATAGCAGCTTCTCATGAAGTGAGTTGAGCTCTTGTTTTGACTTTTTAATCTTACCTACTATCTGAACCCCATGTTGATTAATGCCTGTCTTATTGCACATGCATACGAACATATGAATTAGGAGCAGGAGTAGGCCACTCGGCCCTTCGAGTCTGCTTTGCCATTCAATAAGTTCATGGCTGAACTGATTATTTCACATTTCCACCTACCCCTGATAACCTTCCATCCCTTTGCTTATCAAGAATCTATCTACCTCTGCCTTAAAAATATTCAAAGACTCTGCTTCCACTGCCTTTTGAGGAAGAGAATTCCAAAGACTCACGACCCTCTGAGAGAAAATAAATTCTCCTCATCTCTGTCTTAAATGGGCGACCCGTTATTTTTAAATAGTGACCCCTAGTTCTAGATTCTCCCACAAGGGGAAACATCCTTTCCACATCCACCCTGTCAAGACCGCTCAGGATCTTATATGTTTCAATTAAGTCGCCTCTTACTCTTCTAAATTCCAGCAGATACAAGCCAAGCCTGTCCAATCTTTCCTCATAAGACAGCCCACCTATTCCAGGTATTAGTCCAGTAAACCTTCTCTGTTCTGCCTCCAACACATTTACATACTCCCTTAAATAAGGAAACCAGTATTGTACATGGTATTCCAGATGTGGTCTCACCAATATCCTGTATAGCTGAAGCATAACCTCCTCACCTTTGTATTCAATTCCCCTCATGTTAAACGATAACATCCTATTAGCTTTCCTAATTACGTGCTGCATCTGCATGCTAACCTTTTGCGATTCATGCACTAGGATACCCAGATCCCTCTGCAGCTCAGAGCTCTGTAATCTCTCACCATTTTGTTTTTTCTGTGTCCTTGTATCAGTTCCAGGAAATAAGTAATTGCAGTGCAGTCCTTGCACCATTATAAGCATTATTACTGGGAATGCAGCCTACTGTACTCAGCCTGGAATGGATTTCAAAGCAACTGCAGCCCAACAAAAAGCCTCTGCACTTGGAGATCTCAATTCTTTTTACAGATGAACACACGCTCTAGCAATCAGTTATGTTTGAGAGCCAGAACAGTACTGAATCGTTCTGGCCCAATTTAATATTTGCTAGACAGATCCAATTTCCCAATCATTTGCTAGATTTCAAAAATCAGAAGTACAAAATACAGGTTATTGGCTGTTAACTTCCCTCACAGTCCAATGTCCATCTTCCAGTATGACATCGCACTATTCCAACAGGCATGTGGCATCATGAGCACACTAACATTTATTGTTTAAGAAGGTTATGTGCTTTCAGAGATACTGTAATGGCTAAGTGAATAGGAAAACTATCAGCTATCATGGATACAGTGAAATTGGTCTACTGAGTAAAGAGTCTATCTGGCATCATGGACACAGTAACTGCCTATTGAGTTGGAGTAGTCATAACATTCAGAAGATCTTAGATTGAATTCCTGGCTTGTGCTGAGTTAATTGACAAGGGAAGCAATTAGGATGTTGCAATTGACATAAAAGCTTTTATATATGTAGGGGAAAATGAGACAAGTTTCCTTCCTCCATGTATTGCCAACATCTTTCTTGTTCATCAGACTTACATAGAATTACATGGAAATTACAACATGGAAACAGGATATTTGGCTTAACCAGTCCATATTGGTGTTATCCTCCACCTGAGCAGTAGTCCTAATCCTATGTTCTTACTCTATTCCTTTAGCTCCCTTTTCTCCATTCACTTTTCTAGCTTCCATAAACAGACTGAATTTCTTATGAACTTAAACCTGCTTCTTTATTTTTTATTATATGGCTTACTGTTGCCCTGTTGAATCCTAAATTGCTGTAAAGCACTCACAGAAGAATATGTCAGATGTCCATAGTGCTCTCCTGTCACCTCAGAAGATGGAAAATGATTGCACCATTAGAGAACTCTGTGTAAAGTAAAACTACTTGTCTATATTTATTTACAGAAAGAATTATATAAGGAAGAAGAAAGAGCAGCAAGATATTATAGAACATGATACTTGGGAATTATAGCCAGTCCAAAAGAGGTTAATACATCCTTTTACAGAAAGCTACATTTACAGTCCCTTGGTATGCAACTGTTCCTTCCAGTCATGTTTTCATTTTTGTAGTTTTTGAAGATGAAATGTCTCACAGGGAATACCAGAAATCCAAAAGCCTACAGAATTTATTTACACTTATACAAGAACTAAAGCCAAGCAATCAGCTATGGGAGATATATATACGGGAGATGAATAAAATATTGATGTGCTGCCTGCCTTTTTCTTGCAGACTAGTCTACACACTTGATTGCTGCTAGAAAACACTACTGTGTTTGTCGAACTGATACATCAAATGTCATCCAGCCATCAAAGTAACTTCATCTTAATTTCTGATCAAAAGACAATTCCCAATTGTAGTCTACATTATGCTTTTTGTAGGAAAAGCCATCATCTTACTTAGAAGTGCATACAAATGACATCATAGAAATAGACCATTTGGCCCAACCAGTCAGTACTGGTGTTTATTCAGCACACAAGTAGTTGTCCTAATCCCATGTGCCAACCATGTTCTTTTACTTCCCTTTCCTTCAACTATATATCTAACCTTAAATGTTGACATATTGGTGTCAATATTAACCTCCCCCATGCCAAGTGTGAGAGGGTTAAAAATAGAATTTTTAAAAATCACAAAACGTGACCCCAATCCTCTGCATATATGCCTGCCACCACTTTTATGGCAACGTGTTTTGTGGCATTCAAGTGACCCACCATGGAGTGGTGACATAGCTTATTATAATATTTAAATTCTGGCTCCCCCCAATGCTTTTGGGAGCCTGATTTAAATTAAGCGGCTGTGGGTTAGGTTTCCCAGGACTCAGGAAACCCAGCATCTAAATGGAAATGGAAGCAGCTAGATCAAGCAGTTAAGTGCTTTTTATTGCACTGCTTGTGAGCCAGGAGGAGCAGGCATGCTTTCCCGGCCCCTCAACAAACTTTTTGCTGATCGCAGCCTATCCTCACAACTGTGTTTGGCCAACCACACTGCACCACTCACCCCCGCCCCCCAGGATCTGATCTTTGCCTCCCTCCCTACTGATTGTCATGCTTCGATAACAACCCCCCACAATGACCCAATGTTTCTAGATTGGTGGGGACTGACCCCAATTGCAGCTTTTACCACTGGCTTTAACAGAGATGTGTTAAATCATACTTTTTATCTGAAAACCCAGAATCTACATATTTTCCATTACTTACGGCCGGGAGGGTAACATGAATTTCTATGCTGCAGGTTCCTGCTAGGCACCAAGAAATAATGAGACATCTATTTCTTAGCATGTGATGTCCAATTACATCCTGGCGGCCACAGACACACTTTACCTACTTTCCTAGATGCATGAAAATAATGGAACAGTAAATAACTAAACAGAATGTTCTTTGGGTGCAATATTGGAAAAAGGCCATGCCAATTTAAATTACATAAAGACTATCATTAGATGAACATGGAAATTGAATGTCATGCCCAAATTAGGATATTGCATGCAATTGTCAACTTCTTAGAATCAATCTAAAATTACTTTTCAGTGGATGCACGCTGCTATTTGTCATTTTGGCTGGCTCTGACGGGACCACAGATATATTCTAATATCCTTAATCATGGCACCAACTCATAATGCATCAAATCCATTAGAGCATTGGTAGAATGAGATATGTATATCAATAAAGGCTCCTATATAAATAATATACTGGAATTTGGATAGATTGGGAGATGGCTTGAACTATGAAACACAATTCAGTATATTTGTGGTATGATGTTCATTATACTATATGGTAATCCAGAGAGTCATCAACCTTGGTGTATGTGGAAAGCCCTAGCTGTCAAGGAAACAGTAGTTTTTAATTCCATTTTCTACCTGGCTGCTAATCTGGCTGGCTGCTATGTGGAAAAAGGAATGAAAAAGTAATTGAGGTACTACTATTAAATATTGTAGGACCTTTGCATTCCCAGGATTTCTCCCACCCTGGAACCATGGTTCCACCCCCTCTCATCATAAATATTGGGGACAATGAGCTGGATTTCTTCTCCCAGCGCTGGGAGCAGCAACTGGTGAAAACGGCGCCATGCCGCTGCGATCTTCCTCGCGGTAGCCCAGACTAATGAGCTGGTCGAGTCGCGGTTCCCCCCCCCGCACCCCGCCATCACGTGAAGGGGGCAGGCTCTCTGATGTCAGCAATGGCGTCAGCTGCCTGTGTGCAGGTGCTGGCGCCATTTTTGACGGGCAGCCAGTCCTACCAGGTCATTTAAATTCTTAAAGGACTACCCTCCTTCCATGTACTGCCAATAAATCTATCGCTTCTTTCCCCACCAATAACAATTAAATTCAACATTTGCCATCTCCACTCCCAAAACACTTAAATTCAGCACGTGACCTTCCCCCCCGCAAACCAATCAAAGTGCAGAGGTCTCCCCTTCCCACCCTCCCCTACACTAGTAATTTGCTTTAGAGCCCGTTTCCCCGCCCCCCCCCCCCCCCCCAACTGCACTAAAAATCATAAGTTTGCCCCTTCTCCACAACGGTGGCGCCTGCTTTCCCTTGACGAGAAAGTGAAAGCATGTGAGTGCCAGCTGCCGCTCGGAAGATCGTGGCCCGAAGGTAAGATTGCTGTTGATTTTATTTAAATGTATTTATCTCATTAATTTAAATATTTTAATCTGGTCCCGTTGCTTAGCAGCAGGGGGGCCGCCATGGAGCGCTCCTGGCGTTGGGCTCCGTGGCAGCCTGCTGCCAGAGCCATCTTCCGCCCCCCCCGCTGCCTGCCATGGAGCCTGACATCAGGAGCTCAGTAAAATCCCGGCCAATGTTTAAGTAAGTAACTCTGGTAGCACATTCCACAGCCTCACAACTTTATGTACAAAAAAAGAGTCTTCTGCTCTTGGTCCTAAATCTCTTACATCAATGTCTCTCTCATTATAGATCCAACCACTGAAAACCGGCCATATCTATCCACCCTTCATATTATTAAACTCCTTAATTTCTTTCTCCTAATGAAAACAGACACATTTTTTCAAGTCTTTCTTTGTATTTGTATTTACTGATACCAGTTAGCATCTTAGTGAATTTGTGCTGTATGCTCTCAATTGCCTCAACATCCTTCCGATACTGAATTGCATTTATATATCTTGAATTTTATTTTAACACAGGGTCAGTGAGTTGCATCAGTCTTCATTCCAGTATACTCTGTTCAGTTACCATTATTGCAATGTACAGTTACACTAAAAGTATGGAATGCCAAAGCATATACAGATGTAATCCAAGAAAGAATAAGGGGCCTCAAGTCAGACTAGGATGCTAATCCTGAAAGCATTCATGGAGTGTGCTCAAAGAGATAGGGGCTATAGTAAGTGAAGCCCCTGCTTACTTAACTACTTGTTAGAATCAGAGATTCTCCCCATGGACTGAAAGGAAGCTAATGCTGTGCCAATATTCAAAAAGGGCAACAAATCAGAGCTGGAAAATTAGAGGGCTGTTAGCTTCACTTCACTTGAAAGAAAGTTGCGAGAAAGATTCGTTAACAATATTCTGTATTACCACCCGGATAAAAAGGAGTTATCAGAGTTGGAAAAGAGGATCACATCTCAGCTATCTGGTTGATTATTTTGCTGGAGGTTACTAGATTGGTAGCCCAGTTGATATCTTCTACTCGGATTTTTCAAAAAGCTTTTGACAAGGTGCCACACAATAGGCTACTTTGGACAATATGAGGGATTAGAGGGAAAATCGGGGGAAGGTTAAGGAATTGGTGGTATTCTCAAATGCAGAGGGTTGCTATTAATGGTAGTGATCCTGCATGGAGATCAGTTATTAGTGGAATCCCGCAGAGATCGGAGCGAGGTGCTTTTCACTATTTAAATCAATAATCTGGATGAAGCTTTGGGAAACCTGTCACAAGTTTGCATGTTAAAACCTTGGATGGGGAATTTTTTTTTAATCAGATCTAGATGTGATGGGGGAAATGGGCTCATGTTTTATGTAAATAAATGCAGTGTTACGCAAATAGTTAGAATGAAATCTAGCATGTATATACAATGCAAGAACCCGAACTAAAGTTTGTTGAACAGGAGAGACACCTAGATATTAGATTGCATGACTCTGCAAAGCTTCATGACCAGTGTGGCAAGGATTTGGCAAAGGCTAATAGGGTATTGGAATGTATTGTTGAGACAATCCAATATAAAAGAAAAAAGCACTACAATTGCCTAGCCCAGAATCTTGGTTAGACTTCATCAAGAATACTGTGGAGAGAGAAGCAGAGTTAACGTTTCAGGTAAGTGACCCTTCATCAGAACTGGCAAAGGTTAGAAATGTAATCGGTTTTAAGCAAATAAAGCGGGGTGGGGCAAGAGATAACAAAAGTGAAGGTGTTGATAGGACAGGGTCACAGAGAATAACTGACCAGAAGGTCATGGACCAAAGGCAAATGGTGTGTTAATAGTGTGCTGAAAGACAAAGCGTTAGTGCAGAGAGGGTATTAATGGACAGAAAAATGAACAGACCTGGCCCAAAGCACAAACATGAAAAAAACAGTGGGCAGGCACAGGGTAAAAAAAAATGAATGATGAAACAAACTAAAATAAAATAAAAAGAAAAATAAAAAATAAAAAAAATAACTGAAAATAAAAAGGGGGCCCATCATGCTCTGAAATGATTGAACTCAATGTTTAGTCCGGCAGGCTGTAGCATGCCTAATCGGTAAATGAGATGCTGTTCCTCAAGCTTGTGTTGATGTTCACTGGAACACTGCAGCAAGCCCAGGGCAGATATGTGGGCATGAGAACAGGGGAGTGTGTTGAAATGGCAAGCAACTGGAACCAGCAACCAACCTCCACATCCAAAGGATCATCCTCTGCCATTTCCGCCATGTCCAGCGTGATGCCACTACCAAGCGTAACATTTTGAAGGGATCGTTCCCTCCGCGACACCCTGGTCCATTCCTCCATTACTCCCAGCACCTCATCCCCTTCCCACAGCACCTTCCTATGCAATCGCAGGAGGTGTAATTCTGCACTTTTACCTCCTCTCTCCTCACTATGCAAGGCCCCAAACACTCTTTTCAGGTGAAGCAGCGATTTACTTGTACTTCTTTCAAGTTAGTATACTGTATTCGCTGCTCACAATGTGGTCTTCTCTACACTGGGGAGACCAAACGCAGATTGGGTGACTGCTTTCTGGAACACCTCCGCTCAGTCCAAATGCATGAACCTATGAGCAAAAACAGGAAGGCAGATTATTATCTGAACGGCTATAAACTGAGAGAGGGGAATACGCAACGAGACCTAGGTGTTCTCGTACACCAGTCACTGAAGGTAAGCATGTAGGTGCAACAGGCGGTAAAAAAGGCAAATGGTATGTTGGCCTTCATAGCGAGAGGATTCGAGTACAGGAGCAGGGATGTCTTGTGGCAATTATACAGGGCCTTGGTGAGGCCACACCTGGAATATTATGTGCTGTTTTGGTCTCCTTATCTGAGGAAGGATGTTCTTGCTATAGAGGGAGTACAGCGAATGATTCCTGGGATGGCGGGACTGATGTATGAGGAGAGATTGAGTCAGTTAGGATTACATTTGCTGGAGTTCAGAAGAGTGACAGGGGATCTCATAGAAACCTATAAAATTCTAACAGGACTTGACAGGGTAGATGCAGGAAGGATGTTCCCGATGGTGGGGGAGTCCAGAACCAGGGATCACAGTCTAAGGATACGGGGTAAACCTTTCAGGACTGAGGTGAGGAGAAATTTCTTCACCCAGAGAGTGGTGAGCCTGTGGAATTCGTTACCACAGAAAGCAGTTGAGGCCAAAACATTGTATGTTTTCAAGGAGTTAGATATAGCTCTTGGGTTTAAAGGGATCAAAGGATATGGGAGGAAAGCGGGAACAGGTTACTGAGTTGGATGATCAGCCATGATCATAATGAATGATGGAGCAGGCTCGAAGGGCCGAATGGCCTACTCCTGCTCCTATTTTCTATGTTTCTAACCACATGTATGGAAGATGCAGCCTGGAACATCTAATCACTTCCTGCCAATGAAGGAAGCACATCCGCTGAGAGGCTTTGCCCTCACCATGGAGGATTCCATTACCTCTTTCACCATCTCATACCACTTTTCCTGTCACAGTAGCAATAAAAGTAGTCCCAGAAATCTGGCTTAAAAGTGCCATCATTTATACAGTGCAAAGAAAGGAAAGCAGGAGACAGAGTCAGTTAGAACACATCCCGGTGACCCACTCAGTGCTCCATGTGACCTAGTGGCCTCCTCCTGCCATCCTCTCGGAAGAGTACATCCCTCTTCTCACTCACAGCCTCCAACATTAGACCCAGTTCGGCATCAATGAAGCTAGGGGCAGCCCTGCCCCGGGTGCTAGGCCTCCGGATCTCCTATGGCATCTCGCTTCCCTCTCGTGTTTTGAAAGGCTTTAATACAATCAGCAGATCTCTCCCTTAGGATAACCTGCAGCCTCAGTGATGGCTGCCATGGGGAGTCTAAATCAGTCCCCCACTTCATCTGACTTGCCCCTGTTCCCACCCCCACTGGCTCTAATTGGACAGGGATCCAATCTCCATATCAATTAAGGGCTCACGCAAGTGAATATTGGGACTTTAATCAGTTCCCACCAGAGGCAGGTATCTGACCCAAAAACAAAATTGGCTGCTATTTCCCGCCATCATGCCAAAAATTCAGCTCCAAGTGTTTGAAAGGGAACTGGCCAGGTTATTGTTAGAGGCTGATATGCATTGTGTACATAAGGTGTATGGAATATTGGGTGATGTGTGTCATGAAAACCCTGCATGCCAAATGGGAAATATTAATTTCATCAGTTGGAACCTTGCCTGAGACCTTTACTGGAAATTCTTACAAATAACTTTTTAAAAAAGTAAACTGGCAACCAAAATGGCCACTGCAATTTACATTTGAAACACCAAAGGATTAGATTGGAGACAACATGACAGACTCAACCTTGCCAGAACAATGGGGTGCTGTCTGATTACATTGCCTGAAATGACATTATCAACACGGTCATCGGGGCCATCGACACCCATTGACTTTGAAAGAGACAACCCCCATCAACTGTGACTGGATAACTTGAAGGGTAGAGCTTTGAATCTCAGAGAAGATTCCAGAAGGACCTCATTAACACCACAAAGAGGTTTGGTAATGTAATGTGACTGCTTGTGCAGCTCTGGGGAGACAGTAAGCTTTGCCAGATAAAAAGCAGAGAGTGACAAAAAAGCCATCCATGGTGCAGCGTTCTTTCTCTCTCCAGTAAAGATCCAGAGAAGACCCCACTGCAACTGGTAAAGCTTCAAGCCTACAGACCACCACAGCCAACAACTAGGGGACAAGGATCAAACCCCTGCTTCTGCCTTCCAGAGCCTGAGAAGCAAACCCGCAATCGTGCACGTGATCCAGCGAGGACTTCAGGACTACAATTTCAACTGAGAACTCTGGGACTGATATACTGTACTTAAATTCTATTTATTCTTGACTCTACTCCAACCACAAAATCTGTTTTCCCTCTGTAATCTATTTGTGTTTGTGACTCTTGCGTGAATGTGTGCATGAATGCTTAGTGTATTTTAGTAATTTTAACCAGTTTAGCATGTTAAGAGTAATAAACTTACATCTTTCTTGTTTAAATTCAAGAAAACCTGTTTGATTGGTTCTTTGGCAATTATATTAGAGGAACAGGAGCAAGCTGAAAAGGCTAGGGTTGTTTTCCTTGAAGAGAAGGCAGAGGGAGGACATGATTGAGGTGTACAAGATTATGAGGAACATTGATGGGTTAGATAGGAGGAAACTTTTTCCCTTAGCGAAGGGGTCAAGAACCAGGGGGCATAGATTTAGGGTATGGGGCAGGAGGTTTAGAGGAGATTTGAGGAAACATTTTTCACCCAGAGGGTGGTTGGAATCTGGAACGCACTGCCTGAAGAGGTGGTGGAGGCAGGAACCCTCACAACATTTAAGAAGTATTTAGATGAACACTTGAAATGCCATAGCATACAGGGCTACGGACCAAGTGCAGGAATATGGGATTAGAATAATTGAGTGCTGTATGGCCGGCACAGACACGATGGGCTGAAGGGCCTGTTTCTGTGTTGTATAACTCTATGACTCTAAACGCTCACTGAAGTGGTAAGTTCAATCACTGTGTCAAAAAAGGATAAACCCTGTTGTGGTCAAACTAAAGAAGGGGCGAAAGGGGAGCCTGAGACCCTCTCCTCACCTGGATGTAACATGTGCCTTATGGCAACTGTTGTCTCCTGGATTTCATTTTGATCAGCTCCGGAGGTTGGAGAGGAATTTCCTAGAGTTATTTTTACCCAGAATTGGCCTAGGGATTTTTTTTTGTCAATTTTTATACGTCACCTGGAAGATTACATGGTTGGTGGGTAGGGAGTATCAGGGGACCATGATGTTTAATTACAATATAGCTGTATAGGATAGGTTCAATGGACCAATAGGTCTTTTCCTGCCCATCGGTTGCATATGTTTCATATGTTAGTAACTTGTGGGACATGAGACAAACAAGGGTCAAGCTATGAATCAGAAATAAATATCAGAATACCATGATTTACCATGAGGAGATTTACAAGAATGTTGTCAGGGCTTGAAAGTTGCAGTTATGAGGAAAGATTGGATAGGCTAGGGTTGTTTTCCTTAGAACGGAGAAGGCTGACGGGTGACTTAATTGAAGTGTACAAAATTATGAACAGCCTAGATAGAGTAGACAGGAAGGCGGCACAGACATGATGGGCCAAAGGTCCTGTTTCTGTGCTGTATAACTCTATGACTCTATGACCTGTTTCCCCTCGCGGAAAGGTCAATTACCAGGGGGCACAGATTTAAGATGATTGGTAGAAGAATTCGAGGGGACATGAGGAAAAACATTTTCACCCAGAGGGTGGTAGGTGTCTGGAATTCACTGCCAGGAATGGTGGTGGAGGTAGAAACCCTCAATTCTTTTAAAAGGTACCTGGACATGCACCTGAAAAGCTACAACCTGCAAGGCTATGGACCAGGTGCTGGATGGTGGGATTAGATTGGGCAGCTAGTTTCTTCAGCCAGCACGGACACGACAGGCTGAATGGCCTCTTTCTGTACCGTAATCTTTCTATGGTTCCATGACTTTTATTGGATTTTCTCAGTTGCAATAGACCAAATTTGTTGCAATGTGGCATCTAATGGCATCTGCTATTAGTTTGACTTGTCCGTGCACATTTAAGTTTTTAAAATGATAAGTTGTTGAAAGTGCAAGCTGATAACAGCACATCAAGAAAAAACGGTTTCTGAGACCTGAGTGAACAAGGCAACCAACCGTGTATCTCCTAAAACAATCAGATTGAAGGATTGTGAAACTAACAGCAAAGGAATGAGAAGGAAATGTACATTCGGAAGGGTGAATTCAATGTCAAAACAGGTTTAGAAAGAGAAGTAAAGAGGGAAAGAATGAATTAAGAGAGAAAAGAGACAGAAAGGAGAAGTAAAAAGTTTAAAAATGTAAAATGTTATATTTTTGAAATCTTCCAACAACAATTAAAAGTTCAAGGAATGAAACTCCACACTAGTAATGGCTAATTTTCAATGCCAGAGTTGTTGATTGTCTGTAATTAATGGTCATTCAATCATTAAAAGGGCACAAACAGGAATGCTCAAAACCTAATTTACTTTGGCGAGTTTAGTTCATATGTACCATACAAATACAGCAACTTCACCCCATTCAATACATTACAATGGTGATCCAGACGGCAAGTTGCCATTTTCACAAAGCTAACAGAGTAGCACAATATGGACAGCAAATTACCGGCATTTGAGTTTCATTACTGTAACAAGCTGACGCAGGCCCAGAAGCCAGTGGTCAATTAGACTAGACACAGAGCAGGGGCAAGATCTTTGCCCCAGTATGGAGAAAATGGAGACGGGCAGGTGAGTAATTTTGTGCCGCTGGCCGGCGTGCTGGTTTGCTGGCACCATCCTGCCCCGAGCCACTTTCCTGGAGGCTGGATTCAGGGTGCAGAAAGGCTACCTGTTCACAAAGGGGGTAGCTTGTTAAGCTAATTAAGATGCCAATAAAGACTATGGATCAGAGGCCAACTGGTGGACCCCTCCCCAATCTATCTGACCACAGTTGCGGCTGGTAGCCATCCTCTGAAGGGCTTCCCCCAACCCCTCACAATGGTGGTCTGGCAGCTGTGGCCATTTTTTATTTCTAATTGGTTACAGATTCTGAGAGGACACCTCAAGATGGAGGCACCCTCACTCTCCCTTACCTGCAATGGCAGGATGCAGCTGTTTCCATGCTGGAAGGTCTCCTATTGGCCCTCCAGCTTGGAGAGTCCTCCCATCATCGTAATTGGATGGCAAGCATGCCCTCTGGCTATTTTTTTAAACCCCTGAGTGCATTAATTGTCAAGAACAGAAAAATGACAGGTTTTCTCATAAGTTTAGAAGAAAGATAAATGTTTATGATACAGTATACAAAATATACGCAACATCACCCACTCTCATACTCATACAGATACACACACACTCAAGAAAAGATAGAGATTATAAAGATAACATGTGTTAGGTCTGATGATTTAAAAGCGACCTCTGTTAAACTTGCTTTTCCTTGATTTGAAACGGTGAAGGCCTGTAATCTTTTCCCTTATCACTGAAGAACGACATGGGAGGTTTAGGAAAACATATGCGCTGCTGCAGATTGCTGTTGTTATATTCCAGCCAAAGGCCACTGGTGAAGTCTTGGTATGATTTAAACTCCAGTCACTGCTGACATGTAGTTCAAAGCTGGTAATCTTAGGCAGGGTCCTGTCTTTTTGATGGCATAGATGGACCTTTTTAGTCTGCCCTGAATATACCTTTATTAAAGTTCCTTATCAGAAACCTAGTTTCTGTCATGTGGCCATAGTTTCTCCTTCCAATGTACTCCTAAATGGTTTCTGATGGTGAGGCCATTGTTAGACAATGGAGGCCGGGTGTCATTCATCCTCATCTCACCTTGATAAAGTAGGTTTTTTCACACCCATTCCTTGAATTTTGAGTTTGGAATCAAAATGTCTGCAACATTAGTTGGAGAGAAGCAGCCATTTCCACAGAAAAGGTCATTTGCATTTTAATGATTTCTGAGGAATGTGTCCAGAAAGGTCATTTGTATTGCAACAACATTTTGTCCAGACATGAAAATTAGCTAGGAGTTCTTGTAGTTCTATGTGTATTGGCAGGTAAGGAAATCCTGGAGTAAGAGATCAGGTGACGGTTGCCACGTATGCGTACTGCAGCAAAAAAGGGCAAGAGAATGTGGCCAACGTAGAGGTGGATGACTCTGAACATACTTTTGTCCTCTCTCTCTGACACAGCAAACAGCCACATGTGACTGTGACCATTGGCTGCTTGGATGTAGAAGCTCTCATAGACACAGAGCGTCTGTCAACGTCATGGGAAACAAAACATTCAACCAACTTCAGGATTGCCCCATTCTTGGCAAACCAAGGGAATACAAAGATTTTCCCTTACAACATAGACAAACTGCTAAAAATCCTATGGATTTTTGAAATGCCAGTCTCATTCAAAGACACTAGAACAAAAGCTCTATTCTATGTCATATCTGGAGTGTTGTGGAGAAAATAACCACTCTCAAGTCCACGGGATTAAAGTAAATAAAGGTTTTTAATCAAGCACGGTGCAAGGGAGAAATAACTGGAGTTCATCCAGAGGGGGAATTCTGAAACATAATTTGAAACACACATTTATAGGGTACAATCTCCATTACTCATTTGTTAACACTACCCCGACACATTCCAGGTCTGCAGCTTGATCAATAAACTGGATTGTATTGTCCCACTAACATTCTTCTGCCGTCTCCTCCCCAGCCTTGAAGTTGGCAGTTCTCATCATATATGGCATCCTGTCCCATCTTCAGTCGCACCCTTATCTCTTTGATTATTGAAGTGAGGACAGCATGTTTACACAGATGTGGAGGCAATTAGGCACTGGGTTGTACAGCTTTCCCAGAACCATGGCTACATATTCCATCATGCCCTGGTTCCCCACAACTACAGTATTTCCATATTCCCTCTAAGACTGTTAACATATCCTAATACTAAATAATCTACTCATGTTGCCCGACTGGTCCCTTTTCAGGAGAATATGACATGCTTATCAGTTTCCACATAGCAACAGATCTGCAAATGATTGCAGTTACATATGTGATTACTTCGCATACAAAAACATTCTCGCACTGTATGCTGATGACTTCACTGGTATCGGAAAACTAAGGCTGTTACATTCAAGCTGCATGTCAACCCTAATGTGCCCCCAGTTGTGCATCAACGGAGACTAATACCATTTCATGTTAGGAAACAGACAGAGAAGGAACTTCAACGTCTTATTTGACCTTGACATTATTGAGAAAGGTGGGGATGAGCCTACCCCTTGGGTCTCACCCATACAAGTCAAATGGAAATCCAAGAGCGAGAATGGATTAGAATCTGTGTTGATATGCAATCACCAAACCAAGCCATACAACAAGAAAGGCACTTGACGCAAAAATCAATGACATCATAGAGAAACTGAATGGTGCTAAACACTTCGCTAAACTTGACTTCAATGCAGGCTACCATCAAATCGAGCTTACAGAAGAATTAGGATATCTTACTGTATTCTCTATTCACATTGGGCTTTCCAATACAAGAGGCTCAACCTTGGAGTCAGCTCAGCAGCTGAGATATTTCAGCACTTGATTCAATGTGCAATTTAAGGACTTGAAGGCACACTGAACATCAGTGATGACATTCTCATCTATGGCCACGCTGAAAGTGAACCAGAGACATGCCTATACGTATGCCTACAATGTCTCAGAGAATGTAACCTCACCTTGGACAAAGACAAGTGCTTGTTCAATGAAAGCAGAATTGAATTCTTTGGTCATCTATTCAGTGGTGAAGGAGTATCACCAGATCCACGGAAAGTTTGAAGCCATTGCAAAAGCTGAAGATCCTACAAATATGCAGGAAGTCCGGAGTCTGCTAGGTATCATCACATACTGCAGTCGTTTCATTCCTGACCTCGCTATGCTAATTAACCCCCTATGCGATCTGACAAAAGAGACCACCGCGTGGGAATCGACTAAATCACATAAACGCGTGGTATACCAGATCAAACAATTTTTATCAGCAAGTTGCACAAATGCCTATGTCAACCCTGAGAAAACTGCCCAGCTAGTTGTGGATGCAAGCCTGGTTGGCTTATGTGCAGTTCCTGTACAGAAAGACAAGACAGGTAACCCTTCAATCATTGCAATGGCAAGCAGATCATTAAGACTTGTAGAGCAATGTTATTTGCAAATAGAGAGAGAAGCACTCTCAATTACATGGGGTATCTTACACTTTCATCTCTACTTGTATGGTAGCCAGTTTAAAGCAATAACCGATCATACACCACTAGTGATCTTGTTGAACATATTTTACATAGCAAACCACCCACTCGAGTAGAACGTTTGATACTCAAACTACAAGAGTACATGTTCCATGTTGCATTTCGACAATGCAAGCTCAACCCAGCGGGCTACCTTTCACAATATCCTTTGCTGAGAGTCTGTCCTAGTCGTCGTGAGGAAAAGGTCGCCGAACAACATCTATGTAAGCCTAAATGCGGTGCCAAAGTCACTAAACCTAGCTGACATCAAAGCAGAAATAAAACGAGATGAGGCTCTGCAATTATGTATGAACTGTATGGAATCACAAAACTGGAAAGACGTAATCGAGAAAGCATCTACAAGTGAAAAAGCTCACACATTACAAGGTCTTCACAATGTTCAAAATGAGCTCACTGTTACAACCACATCTGATCTCATATTACACAACAACTGTATTGCCATTCCACACACTAAGGGAACGTGTTTTCGATATAGCATATGAAGGACACCAGGGAATTGTCAAAACCAAACAACTCTTTAGGGAAAAGGTATGGTTCCCAGGAATTGACCACATGGTAGAGCACAAAATCAATAAGTGTTTGCCATTTTAAACAACCACAGTGTCAAATCCTCGTGATCCTCTTAAGACATCTGAACTACCTCCAGGACCATGGACTGAAGTTACCATTGACTTCACAGATTTGCCCACATTTGTCACTGATGACTACAGCAGTTTCCAATCATGGAATTAGTTTTGTCAATTTCAAAGAAAGCCGTCATCCCAAAGCTTGACCAGATCTTCACCTTGTTTGGAATCCCTGAAACAGTAAGAAGTGACAATGGACCCCCATTCAACAGCGATGAGTTCAGCAAATTCACAAATTACATATGGCTCACTCATTGGAAAATAACACCCCATTAGCCAAGAGCTAATGCAGAAGCTGAGAGATTTATGCGAATCTTGAGAAAGTGATTGGTACAGCTACAGATGGGAACGAGTCACGAAAGCAAGAACTGTAGCACTTTCTTCGTTACTGCAGAGCAACTCCTCACTCAACTGCAGAAAAACCTCCAGTTACAGTCATCCTTGCACTTCCTATGCACACACGTCTTCCTGAGATTCCCCATGGAGTTAATGATCAACATGTCGTGAACGGATCGAGAACAGAAGGATCAAATGAAAGCAATTGCAGAAAGAAACATGAAATTTAGAGCTACAGTGCATAAACCAGGAGATATAGTACTTGTGAAATGTGATAGTCATGTTGGAAAACAAACAACCCCTTATGACATCCAACCATTTGTTGTGACTAAAACAAAAGGATCAATGATCACTGCTAAGCATGGTTCACAAATCACAAGAAACACGTAATTCTTCACAGCACTGAAAACACCACTTGCAAGCATTGAATCCGATTCTGACATCGACACCTCAGATGCAGAACATGAGTCAAATGAGATAACATCTGATGTCAGACGATATCCTATTTGTGAGAGAAAATGTCCACCATACTTAAGTGACTATGTTACAAAGTGAACTGTTTTTGTTTAATTTATTGTTTACATTTTTTGGAAACAAACCATTGAAACATGCGATGCCTCTCAGAAGGGGAGGGATGTAATGTTTTGAAATTGCATTGTACATATTCTTCGCTTGAGGCTACCATGCACAAATGAGACAGCAGAGGGAGCTGAAAGAGAAAATAAAAGTAAAACTATAAAGAAGCAGCATGCTGTCTTAGTCTTTGCCTCAACCTGGTGCAAAAATTATAGGATAGTTATAATGGGGGACTTTAATTATCCAAATATATACTGGGATAGTAGTAGTGTAAAGAGAAGTGAGGGCCAAGTGTTCCTAAAGTGTGTTCAGGAAAATTTTCTACAACAGTATGTTGCCAGTCCAATGAGAAAAGAAGCACTGCTAGACCGGGTTCTTGGGAATGAGGTGGACCAAGTGGATCAAGTATCAGTAGGAGAGCACTTAGGGGATAGTGATCATTGTATCATAAGGTTTAGGCTGACTAAGGAAAAGGACAAAGAGCAATTCAGAATTAGAATAATTAACTGGGGGAAGGCCAACTTTAATGGACTAAGAATGGAGTGGGCGAATAAATTGGAGATAAAAGCTGGCAGAAAAACCAGCAGATGAACAATGGGCTACCTTCAAAGAAGAGATAGCTCAGGCACAGTCAAGATATGTTCCCTCGAAGGGGAAAAGTAGGTCAAACAAATCCAAAGCTCCCTGGATGACAAAAGAGGTACAGATTAAGATAAAGAAGAAAAAGTGTGCTTATGACAGATGCCAGATAGAAAATACTATTGACAACCAGGCTGAATATAGAAAGTCCAGAGGGGAAGTGAAAAATCAAATAGGAGAAGCAAAGAGAGAGCATGAAAAGAGACTGGCAGCTAGCATTAAAGGAAATCCCAAAGTCTTCTATAGGCATATCAATACTAAAAGGTTGGTAAAAGGAATGGGGCTGATTAGGGACCAGAAAAACAATTTACACATGGAGACAGAGGGCATATCTGAAGGAAGAAGATGCAACCCAGACAATATTGAAAGAGGCAGTAAGTCAGACACTGGAGGGGTTTAAAATTGATAAAAAGGAAGTATTAGAAAGGCTGTCCGTACTTTAAATGGATAAAACACCAGTACCAGATGAGCTGCATCCAAGGATACTGAGGGAAGTGATCTGGAAATCGCAAAGGCACTGGCCATAATTTTTCAGTCTTCCTTAGACTCGGGGTGTTGCCAGAGACTGGAGAATTGCAAACGTTATACCCCCGATCGCTTTAATCAGGCTCCAGAAGCTGTCTGACCATGTCTACCCTGAGGCACAGTGTGGCTTTCGAGCAGAGAGATCCACCATTGACATGCTGTTCTCCCTTTGCCAGCTACAGGAGAAATGCCGCGTACAACAGATGCCTCTCTACGTTGCTTTCATTGATCTCACCAAAGCCTTTGACCTCGTCAGCAGACCTGGTCTCTTCAGACTACTAGAAAAGATTGGATGTCCACCAAAGCTACTAAGTATCATCACCTCATTCCATGACAATATGAAAGGCACAATTCAGCATAGCGGCGCCTCATCAGACCCCTTTCCTATCCTGAGTGGCGTGAAACAGGGCTGTGTTCTCGCACCTACACTGTTTGGGATCTTCTCTCCCTGCTGCTTTCACATGCGTTCAAGTCTTCAGAAGAAGGAATTTTCCTCCACACAAGAGCAGGTGGCAGGTTGTTCAACCTTCTAAGAGCGAAGACTAAAGTACGGAAAGTTCTCATCAGGGAACTCCTCTTTGCTGACGATGCTGCATTAAACATCTCACATTGAAGAATGTCTGCAGAGACTCATCAACAGGATGCCTGCAATGAATTTGGCCTAACCATCAGCCTCAAGAAAACGTACATCATGGGACAGGACATCAGAAATGTTCCATCCATCAATATCGCGACCATGCACTGGAAGTGGTTCAAGAATTCACCTACTTAGGCTCAACTATCACCAGTAACCTGTCTTGAGATGCAGAAATCAACAAGCGCATGGGAAAGGGTTCCATTGCTATGTCCAGAGTGGCCAAGAGAGTGTGGGAAAATGGCGCACTGACACGGAACACAAAAGTCCGAGTGTATCAAGCCTGTGTCCTCAGTACCTTGCTCTACTCCAGCGAAGCCTGGACAGCGTATGTCAGCCAAGAGCACATCTCAATTCATTCCATCTTCGCTGCCTCCGGAGAATCCTTGGCATCAGGTGGCAGGACCGTATCTCCAACACAGAAGTCCTCGAGGCGGCCAACATCCCTAGCATATACACCCTACTGAGCCAGCGGCGCTTGAGATGGCTTGGCCACGTGAGCCGCACGGAAGATGGCAAGATCCCCAAGGACACATTGTACAGCGAGCTAGTCACTGGTATCAGACCCACCGGCTGTCCATGTCTCCGCTTTAAAGACGTCTGCAAACACGACATGAAGTCCTGTGACATTGATCACAAGTCGTGGGAGTCAGTTGCCAGTGATCGCCAGAGCTGGCGGGCAGCCATAAAGGTGGGGCTAAAGAGTGGCGAGTCGAAGAGACTTAGCAGTTGGCAGGAAAAAAGACAGAAGCGCAAGGAAAGAGCCAACTGTGTAACAGCCCCAACAACCAATTTTATCTGCAGCACCTGTAGAAGAGTTTGTCATTCTAGAATTGGCCTTTATAGCCACTCCAGGCGCTGCTTCACAAACCACTGACCACCTCCAGGCGCTTACCCATTGTCTCTCAAGACAAGGAGGCCAAAGAAGAAGAAGATACCCCTGATCAAAAAAGGGTGTAAAGATAAGTCCTGCAACTGCAGGCCAGTCAGTTTAACTTTGGTGGTGGGGAAACTTCTAGAAAAATTTTTTGATGCAAAATCAATAGTCACAGGGACAAATGTGAATTAATTAAGGAAAGCCAGAATGGATTTCTTAAGGGAAAATCATGTTTAATTAACTTGGAGTTTTTTGAGGAGGTAACAGAGAGGGTTGATGAGGGCAATGCTGTTGATGTGGTGTACATGGACTTTCAAAAGGTGTTTGATACAGTGCCACACAACAGACTTGTGTGCATACTTGTGTGCATACTTGTAGCTCATGGATTAAAGGGGACAGTGGCAACATGGATACGAAATTAGCTGAGTGACAGGAAACAAAGAGTAGTGGTTAATGGATGTTTTTCGGGCTGGAGGAAGGTTTATAGTGGAGTTCCCCAGGGATCAGTGTTGGGACCCTTGCATTTCCTGATATATATTAATGACCAAAACCTTGGTGTACAGGGCACAATTTCAAAGTTTTCAGATGATATGAAACTTGGAAGCATTGTGAACTCTGAGGAGGGTAGTGTAGAACTTCAAAAGGGCATTGACAAGTTGGTGGAATGGGCAGACAGGTGACAGATGAAGCTCAATGCAGAGAAATATGAAGTAATTCATTTTGGTAGGAAGAACATGGAGAGACAATATAAAATAAAGGGTGCAATTCTAAAGGGGGTGCAGGAGCAGGGGGAACCTGGGTGTATATGTGTACAAGTCATTGAAGGTTGCAGGACAGGTTGAGAGAGTGGTTAATAAAGCATACAGTATCCTGAGCTTTATTAATAGGGGCATAGAGTACAAGAGCAAGGAAGTTATGTTGAACTTGTATAAGACACTAGTTCGGCCTCAGCTGGAGTATTGTGTCCACTGCTGGGCGCTGCACTTTAGGAAAGACTGAGGGCATTGGAGAGAGTACAGAAAAGGTTCACAAGAATGGTTCCAGGGATGAGGAACTTCATTTATGAAGAATGATTGGAAAAGTTAGGACTGTTTTCCTTGAAGAAAAGAAAGCTGAGAGGTGATTTGATAGAGGGATTCAAAATTATGAGGGGTTTGGACAGAGTAGATAGAGAGAAACTGTTTCCACTCGTGAAAGGATCGAGATTGAGAGGGCACAGATTTATTTGGTAAAAGTAGCAAATGTGACATGAGGAAAAACTTTTTCACGCAGCGAGTGTTAAGGCTTGGAATTCACTGCCTGAGAACGTGGTGGAGGCAGGTTCAATTGAAGCATTCTAAAGGGAATTATATGAAAAGGAAGAATGTGCAGGGTTATGGGGAGAAGGCACGGGAATGGAAATGAGCGAATTGCTCTTTCAGAGAGACAGTGTGGACATGATGGGCTGAATGGCCTCCTTCTGCTCTGTAACAATTCTGTGATTCTGTGAAAAAGGGAATTTTAAGATTTAAATCTCTGTGTTTATGTTTTACTTCAATACTAGTTAAGACTTGTTTTATAATAAACTGATAATTTGGTTGTTCATTTAAGAAACCTGGTAGTGTGTTCTATTCTGGGAAAAATAGGGTATTTGATTGACGGTATCGATAAGTGGGAAAATTTAAAATAATATGTTGTGATCTGTGGAGAAGTGGGACTAGAATAAACAGCGCACTCCTCCCACCTCAGTCGTAACAATGTGAACATTGGCACATGTATCTTTTTTGTAGAAAGTTTATTCTCTGCAACGATCACAAAACATTGACTACATTGTTAGCAATGTCAGGATCAGGTCATCGACCTCTATGCATCTACAGATTGTCTTCATCATTATAACTTCTAGGTCGAATATCTTGCAGGTTCACGCAACTGAGCAGCTGATATGCTTAATCGTACTACTGTGGCGGACGTTAGTGATAGTGAGGCAACTTGCGACATTGAAGACTATGTGATCTCGCATGCGACCACAAATCTTGTTACGTGAGAGGCGTTTGAGGCAGAGTCGGTAGCAGACAGTGTTCTGCAGCAAGTAAGTCAGTACCTCAAAACTGAGTGGCCTCGTGATATAGGGGAAGAACTGATCCTGTATTACAGAGTATGCAATGAACTCGCATTGTTTGGTGATAACTATATTTCACATGGAACTTGAGCAGTTATCGCAAAGGCACTACAGCACTGTGTATTGTAGCTTGCCCATAGAATCATAGAGAGATACAGCACTGAAACAGGCCCTTTGGCCCACCGAGTCTGTGCCGACCATCAACCACCCATTTATACTAATCCAACATCAATCCCACATTCCCACAATTCTCCTACCTACACTAGGGGCAATTCACCTACCAACCTGCAAGTCTGGCTGTGGGAGGAAACCGGTGCACCCGGCAGAAACCCAGGGAGAACTTGCAAACTCTGCACAGGCAGTACCCAGAACTGAACCAGGGTCACTGGAGCTGTGAGGCTGCGGTGCTAACCACTGCGCCACTGTGCCACCCTTCATGTCCCACAAAGGACATCCAGGTGTTGTTAAGATGAAACAATGATCCCGTGAAGCAGTCTGGTGACCAGCAATAGATCGCTGTATAGAAGAGTTCGTTACGAACTGAGTAGCTTGTACACTCAGCAAAAAATCTGTTAAACTGTGTCCCTCACTTCTACAACCAACCTCGTGGCCAACAAAACCATGGCAACAACTCCAAGTTGATATTTTTGGAGAAACGCAAGCAGCTCCGAGGAATCAACGTTTTTTGCTTCTTGTTCCTTATCTACATAAAAATGGCCGGAAATCACTACAAGTTCCATCACAACTGCTTCAGTCATTGACATTCTGGACAAGTTGTTTACAAAATGGGTTTTGCCAGAGACTATCACTACGGACAATGGACTGCGGTTTGTTTCCAGCCAGTTCATGGAGTTCCTAGCATGTTATGGAATTTATCATCATCTGATGTTGCACGACAACCCGCAATCGAATGGTGACGCTGAACAATTCAACAGGGTGATAAAGGAAAGTCGGCAAGCTAGTATGCCAGATGGAAAAACATTCAAACAATCCATTCACAATATCACTCCACCCCACACTCTCTGACTGGAAAGACACCAGCCGAACTTATGATAGGTCGTAACTTACGCATGCCACTGACCATTCTTAAACCGTCACTACCAGTTAATGAGAATGTCAGAACGAAAGCAGATGAAATCGCTAAGCGACAAGGTAAAACAAAATCATACTTTGACAAACATAGAGGTGCAAGGGAACCACAATTTAAAGTTGGAGATTGGGTTTGAATTAAACTGCCAAATCACAAGCACAAATTTGCTTCATCAATATCAGGTCCAAAGTAGATCAAGTGGTTGCTCGGTATCAATGCTTATCGGTTGGATGACAACGCCAAGTGGAATGCAAGACGTTTGATAGCAAGAAGACCAGGATATTTTGAGGATAGTGGTTATGAGGATATAATTGCTTTTCCTATGAGTGATGTTGATTATCCGCCTCATCACACAGGACCACAACCTCAAATTTGCAGACCTGAGAGACCTTCCTATCTCAAAGATTATTTCTGTACTTAGAGAAAACAGACAAAAGTTGAACACGAAGAAATGACTTGATGTATATGTTTGTTGTTCAGAATAGTTTTATTCAAAAATAATGTCATTAGTCAAAAGGAGGAAAAGATGTAGTGTTCAATGGTTTAATTGATCTGTGTTTGATTGTGTTAGTCTGTTCACTGATCAATGTTCACTGTGCTTAATTGCTTAAGCCTGTGGGCGGAGCTTAAGGGTTATGAAACTGAAACTACATACTAGAACTAGTAACCAGAACTAGAAAATTGGAACGGGCCTATAAAATACCACTTTAATTGCCTTAAGAACTTTTATTTCATAACTGCATGCCATTCCCATTAGACTTGCCATCTGCCCCACGTAAAATCTGGACCTGGTGTGATGACATCGAAACTCTGTTCCAATGCCATCCCACACACAAAAGTGTTTTTAGTTCGTTTTGGTTCTCTCACCACCCGCTGCAGGTCCAGTCTAGCAGCTGTATCCTTCAGCTCAGTCAGTAGTGGTGCTAGGGAGAAACTCTTGGTGATGGACATTGAAGTCCCCCACCCAGAGTACATTCTGTGCCCTTGCTACCCTCAGTGCTTCTTCCAATTGGTGTTCAACATAGAGGAGTACTGATTTATCAGCTGAGGGAGGAGGTAGGTGGTAATCAGCAGGAGGTTTCCTTGTCTGTTTTTGACCGGATACCATGAGACTTCATGGGGTCCAGTGCCAATGTTGAGGACTCTCAGGGCCAATTCCTAGCAACTCTATATCACTGTGCTGCTATCTCTAGTGGGTATGTCTTACTGGAGACACGAAGAGACCCAGCGTGGTGATGGAGGAGTCTGAGATGTTGGCTGAAAGGTATGATTCAGTGAGTATGACTATATCAAGCAGTTACTTGACTAGTTTGTGGAACAGCTGTCCCAATTTTGGCAGAAGGACCCAAATGTTAGTGAGAAGGACTTTGAAGGCTCAGCTGAGCTGTGTGTGCCTTGTCTGGTGTCCAATGCCAAGGTTGAACAGTCTGATTTTATTCTTATGAATTTGCATAGCAGTTTGATACAACTGAATGGCTTACTAGGCCATTTCAGAGGGCATTTAAGAGTCAAACACATTGCTGTGGCTCTGCAGTCACATATAGGCCAGACTGGGTTAGGACAACAGGTGATGAATTTTGAAATAACAGTGGATGCGGGAGCAAGCGCGTGCGCAATTTGAAAATCATGTTCTCGGAGGTCGGCACTGCGTCCCGCCACCTTCGGAATGCAAAGCAATTTTTAAAGGGAAGCAAGGAGGGAGGGAATGGGAAGCCTGCATGCCTCCAATTAATCGGCTGTTAAGCTCATTCAAAGGCTTGTCATGAGCAGTTTGTAAGTTTCAATAGGAGGACACGGGGGAAACACAATTACAGGGTAGGTGGTGGCGTAGTGGTATTATCACTGAACTAGTAACCCAGAGACCCAGGGTATTCCTCTGGGGACATGGGTTCGAATCCCACCAAAGCAGAAGGTGGAATTTGAATTTAATTAATAAATCTGGAATTAAAAGCTAGTCTAATGATGGCCATGAAACCATTGCCGATTGTTGTAAAAACCCATCTGGTTCACTAATGTCCTTTAGGGAAGGAAATCTGCTGTCCTTACCTGGTCTGGCCGACATGTGACTCCAGACCCACAGCAATGTGGTTAACTCTTACATGCCCTCTGAAATGGCCTAGCAATCCCCTCAGTTGTACCTAACTGCTACAAAGTCTATAAAAAGGAATAAAACTGGACGGACTACCCAGCATCGACCTAGGCACCGGAAACGATAACGGCAAACCCAGCCCTGTCAACCCTGCAAAGTCCTCCTTACTAACATCTGGGGGCTTGTGCCAAAGTTGGGAGAACTGTCCCACAGACTAGTCAAGCAACAGTCTGACATAGTCATACTAACGGAATCATACCTTACAGACAATGTTCCAGACACTGCCATCACCATCCCTGGGTATGTCCTGTCCCACCGGCAGGACAGACCCAGCAGAGGTGGTGGCACAGTGGTATACAATAGGGAGGGAGTTGCCCTGGGAGTCCTCAACATCGACTCCGGACCCCATGAAGTCTCATGGCATCAGGTCAAGCATGGGCAAGGTAACCTCCTACTGATTACCACCTACCGCCCTCCCACAGCTGATGACTCAGTACTCCTCCATGTTGAACAACACTTGGAGGAAGCTCTGAGGGCGGCAAGGGCACAAAATGTACTCTGGGTGGGGGACTTCAATGTCCATCACCGAGTCCTAAAGGACATGGCTGCTAGACTGGGTCTGCGGCAGGTGGTGGGGGAACCAACAAGAGGGAAGAACATACACGACCTCGTCTTCACCAATCTGCCAGCCGCAGATGCATCTGTCCATGACAGTATTGGTAGGAGTGACCACCGCACAGTCCTTGTGGAGATGAAGTCCCGTCTTCACATTGAGGATATCGTCCATCGTGTTGTATGGGATAGATTTCGAACAGATCTAGCAATGCAAAATTGGGCATCCATGAGGCACTGTGGGCCATCAGCAGCAGCAGAATTGTACTCAACCACAATCTGTAACCAAATGGCCCGGCATATCCCCCACTCTACCATTACCACCAAGCCAGGAGACCAACCCTCGTTCAATGAAGAGTGCAGGAGGGCATGCCAGGAGCAGCACCAGGCATACCTCAAAATGAGGTGTCAACCTGGTGAAGCTACAACCCAGGACTACTTGCATGCCAAACTGCGTAAGAAGCATGCGATAGACAGAGCTAAGTGATCCCATAACCAACGGATCAGATCTAAGCTCTGCAGTCCTGCCACATCCAGCCGAGAATGGTGGTAGACAATTAAACAACTAACTGGAGGAGGTGGCTCCACAAATATCCCCATCCTCAATGATGGGGGAGCCCAGCACATCAGTGCGGAAGATAAGGCTGAAGCATTTTCAACAATCTTCAGCCAGAAATACCGAGTTGATGATCCATCTCGGCCTCCTCCTGAAGTCCCCAGCATCACAGATGCCAGACTTCAGCCAATTCGATTCACTCCACATGATATCAAGAAACGACTGAAGGCACTGGATACTGCAAAAGCTACGGGCCCTGACAATATTCCGGCAATAGTACTGAAGACCTGTGCTCCAGAACTTGCCGCGCCCCTAGCCAAGCTGTTCCAGTACAGCTACAACACTGGCATCTACCCTGCAATGTGGAAAATTGCCCAGGTGTGTCCTGTACACAAAAAGCAGGACAAATCCAACCCGGCCAACTACCGCCCCATTAGCCTACTCTCAATCATCAGTAAAGTGATGGAAGGTGTCATCAACAGTGCCATCAAGCGGCACTTGCTTAGCAACAACCTGCTCAGTGACACTCAGTTTGGGTTCCGCCAGGGCCACTCAGCTCCTGATCTCATTACAGCCTTGGTTCAAACATGGACAAAAGAGCTGAACTCAAGAGGTGAGGTGAGAGTGACTGCCCTTGACATCAAGGCAGCATTTGACCGAGTATGGCATCAAGGAGCCCTCACAAAACTGAGGTCAATGGGAATTAGGGGGAAAACCCTCCGCTGGCTGGAGTCATGCCTAGCACAAAGGAAGATGGTTGTGGTTGTTGGAGGTCAATCATCTGAGCTCCAGGACATCACTGCAGGAGTTCCTCAGGGTAGTGTCCTAGGCCCAACCATCTTCAGCTGCTTCATCAATGACCTTCCTTCAATCATAAGGTCAGAAGTGGGGATGTTCGCTGATGATTGCACAATGTTCAGCACCATTCGTGACTCCTCAGATACTGAAGCAGTCCGTGTAGAAATGCAGCGAGACCTGGACAATATCCAGGCTTGGGCTGATAAGTGGCAAGTAACATTTGTGCCACACAAGTGCCAGGCAATGACCATCTCCAACAAGAGAGAATCTAACCATCTCTCCTTGACATTCAACAGCATTACAATCGCTGAATTCCCCACTATCAACATCCTAGGGGCTACCATTGACCAGAATCTGAACTGGAGTAGCCATATAAATACCGTGGCTACAAGAGCAGGTCAGAGGCTAGGAATCCTGAGGCGAGTAACTCACCAAAGCCTGTCCACCATCTGCAAGGCACAAGTCAGGAGTGTGATGGAATACTCTCCACTTGCCTGGATGGGTGCAGCTCCAACAACACTCAAGAAGCTCGACACCATTCTGGACAAAGCAGCCTGCTTGATTGGCACCCCATCTACAAACATTCACTCCCTCCACTACCGACACACAGCGGCAGCAGTGTGCACCATCTACAAGATACACTGCAGCAACGCACCAAGGCTCCTTAGCACCTTCCAAACCCGCGACCTCTACCAACTAGAAGGTCAAGGACAGTAAATGCATGGGAACACCGTCACCTGCAAGTTCCCCTCCAAGTCACACACCATCCTGACTTGGAACTATATCGCCATTCCTTCACTGTCGCTGGGTCAAAATCCTGGAACTCCCTTCCTAACAGCACTGTGGGTGTACCTACCCCACATGGACTGCAGCGGTTCAAGACGGCAGCTCACCACCAACTTCTCAAGGGCAATTAGGGATGGGCAATAAATGCTGGCCTGGCCAGTGACGCCCACATCCCATGAATGAATAAAAAAACACAATGTCTGGAACATGGCAGGATGCAGAAGTTGCGAACACTGTAGGGGCCCATGAGAACTATTGGAAAGGCTGTTTAACATATTGTAGAAGCCCAGAATAAAGCTCAGCTGATTAAATAGTGCCACAAAGTAGCCATTACTAGTGCTGAAAGACTTGCATTTGTGAGTGGTTGGAATCTGGAGAAAGACGTGAGGCCGCTGGCATCACTTGGGCAGCTGGGGTTGGCAGAGGAAGGCCTGGTAAACTAATGAACCTTAGTTGAGGGAGTTCAAATGGGAACAGGCTACACTCTGACATTGGACAGAGCAGCCAGGTTGAGCTGCAGCAGATTCAACCTCCTGGACAGGAGGAGGCCCGACGAGCACAGCGGAGTGCTGCAATATGAAGAAGATGTTACCCAAGACATCAGGTCTACCACCGAAGAATCAGCTACCTGCAAATGACAGAGTGCCAGTGCCATAGGAGGCCATGCCTATCCAGTCAGATGGTCTCAGATATTTGTGCTCTGATCCACAATGACCTGAGGTGATGCGGCCACCATGGCAATCCTTTACCTGTAGCAGTCAAGGTGACTATCGCCCTGAAATTTTATGCAACTGGGTCATTTCAGGGATCAGCTGCAGACCTGGCTGGCATGTTGCAATCGGCAGTTCATCATGCTATCAGGCAGTTCACAGATGCCATACTTAGGAGGGCAGGGGACTACATCCAAATTGACACAGATGGGCCAGCACGCGCACAGAGAGCTTTGGGGTTTGTTGCCATCAATGGATTTCCTCAGGTCCAGAGGATCATTGATTGCACCCTCATAACTATCAAGGCACCAACAGACCAGCCAGCCAGATTGCTGAACAGAAAGGGCTACCACTCATTTAACGTCCAGCTGGTCTGTGGCTACAGGAAACGAATCTTGCAGTTCCTGGGCAGCTGTCATGGCTCCTTTATCCTGCAAGAGTCCTAGGTGCTGCACCTCTTCAGGCCCACCTCCAGACTCTGTGGGTGGCTGCTTGTGGATAAGGGTTATCCCCTAAAGAGATCGCTCCTGATGCCCATGTGATACCCAGACACATATGGAGAGAGGTGCTACAACCAGTGCCATCTCCTAATACTGACCTGTATTGAACAGACCATTGGCATCTTGAAGATGCACTTCAGTTGCCTTGACCGGTCAGGTGGTGCCATCTAATATGAGTCAGCCAGAGTCTCCCGTATTGTGGTCATCTGCTGCGTCCTGCACAACATGACAGTACAAAGATGCCTGGAGATAGGTGAGGAGGAGGACCTGGAATGGCACTCCACCTCGGAGGAGAACGGGGAGGAGGAAGAAGAGGAGGAAGAGGAGGAGGAAGAGATCACTCCAGAGGTGGCCAGCTCCCAGGCAATCCCAGGCCCCAGTAACACCTCTCCACCCACCCCACAAGACCACATCCCACATCAACCAGCGTAGTGCGTGTAACGAATACCAAGCTAAGCAAGAGAAAGAGCCGTTGATGACACATGACATCCCAGAGAGACAATGGATGAAGCTGGGAGTAGATATCTTCACTCTCTCAGGAACTGATTATCTTGTCACTTTAGATTACTATTCTGACTACTGGAAGAATGCCTGAAAGCACACTTCGGTCGTTACGGTATTACATACATTGCGATGAGTGCCAATGGCCCTCAGTCCACAAGTGAAGAATTCAACTGCTTCATAAAGGATTGGAAAATTCATCATACATCATCTCCACACTGTCCCCAGTCAAATGGAAAGGCTGAGGCAGCAGTGAAAATCGTCAAAGGAAAGTGAGCAAATCCAGCACAGATGTATATAAGGTAATCCTTGAATGGAGAAACACATCTACTGAAGGCTTGGAAAGTAGTCCAGTACAAAGACTAATATCATGCAGCACCCAAACTACTCTTTCAATAGCAGAAAAGCTACTGAATCCAGAAGTAGTAACAAATGTGAGTGACAAAATCAAGCTGAAACGGCAGAAAGCCAAATTTCATTTTGTCAAAACTGCCAAATCATTGCCAGAATTGAGCATTGGAGAGCCAGTCAGGATACAAACCATCAATGCTATTAAGAAGAGTCAGTCCAAGTGGCAACCTGGGATCTGTGTAGAGCAGTTGTCACCTTGATCGTACGCGGTGGAAGTGAACGACCAGATATACCGTCACAACTGCAGGCACATACGCACAACTGGAGAAACTGTTCCATCATTGCAGGTTCCTGATCAGGAAGATGTGAACTCACCATCTGCACAGACCACAATCAACCATCAGTCCCAGAGGTCCACAGCACCCCAACAGAAATGGAACCATAACAGTTACCGCAGCTACAAGAAGTGACACGGGAGCGACACTCCCGGGAGAAGGAAAATCACCCAGATGAACAGCCAACGACAACGCGCAGGCACACCATTAAGAGACCGGCACAATTGAAAAACTGTGTGCAAATGCATGTGCAGAGACTAATGAGAATAACTAACTGCTAATGCATGAGAATAGTTGTGTGCATAGTGGGTAACTTGGGCAATTCGCAGTGTAAATGATAATGCATGCAAATTTTTGTTTTTGTTTGAAAAGGGGGTTGTTTGGGATAGAAATGCAATACTATACTAATGTGCCTCCTGCCTTGCCATAGTCATGTGATCTCTACCATGAGACACTCACTGCAAGCAGCCATGACAAGTTCAGTTCAATAAAGACACAGTACAAGCTAGACTGTTGTCCTGTGAGCTCGTAACAATGACCCTTTCTAAAAGTTGTAATTTTAATTTGGCTGCATTTGTTGACAACACAGCCACTAGTTGGCACACTACTGGCACATGCCCAAATGCAGCATCATTGACTGTCAGTGACCTCTCAGGCAGCTGCCAGTAATAAAGATGGCAGTGCTCAATTTGACACAAAAAGTGTATAAAGACAATCCCCCTCCCCCCTCAATGCCTGCTTCTCTTTGCCGCTCCTTCCCACGTCAGATGCTGTCACACAGGCCTCCACCTGCCAAGAATGAGGCACATTAATTTCACCACATGAACATTGATTTTTAAACTGTTACTGGAGTAAAGAAAGAACTTGTTTTTTTTTGAAAAACCACCAGATCCTTGACTGGAAAGACATTTGCATATTCACAGACAGTGTTTAAAAGGGACAAAAGACCATGCCCTGACACATTCAATCCACAATGGACTTTTGATTACCAGACATTGAGGGTGGAGGAGCTTGCATTCCAGGTTGACTGCTAAGATGGCCGAATACAACAACAGACATGGTCAGACCCGTTTTGTCACATAACTAACTGGCTGTTGGAGGTTGTTTTTGAACTTGCCACAGAGAATTTGAACTGAGAATGCTGTTTGCTCCTGGATTGAAAAGACCTCTCATGGCTGGCTTGCCACAGCCCCTCCTGTCTGCTCTCATAGTAACAAAAATCCCTCCTCAGAGATTTCCTCAAACAGTTTCACTTTATCTTTTCTTCTGCTCTTTTCTGTCTCCATTTTCATGTGCGTATCGCGTATGCATGCTGGTGTGGGGTGCAGCTTGTATCCGTAGGCGTTAACCGAATTAGAGTTTTAGTTTAAGTTTTAATAAATTTCACTCTTCTTCTTTAAATCTAAGAAAGCCTGTTTGTGCTCATTTCTTTGCCTTATAATTGGAAAGCGGTGAACAAGGATTCACCAAGGGGGAGCTCATAAAACAGTGTGTTTAAAAATAAAACCCTGTTACAGTAAGACCAGAGTAAACCCCGAGTCCTCTTTCTCACCTGGTCGTAACAGACGCAATCAGATGACGTCGGCCATTGGTCTGTGTTGTCAGGAGATAAAGGAGGTATGTTCCCTATGCTTCCCCTGATTTGTTTCTCTTTTCCAGTTATTTTCTCATTTGCTTCCCGTTCCCGTCTCTCCAATTTTCTTCGTGCTTCTTAGATCACTGTCATTCTGCATATTTAAGATTCTCTGGTATCAAAATGTTTTCTTTTTAATTTCCTGGAAATTGCTCTTCCCAAATTTCCTTTTCTCTTCTCAAGTTGCTGGCTCTTACTGGAGTATCAGCAACCCGCTGATTCCTCATTCATATGACCATACTGCACTTGTGAGTCTAGATAACAACTGTGTGTCGGCAGGCTATTCAACTGTGAAGAGAATAACAGCCTCACCTGTTTTCACCTGGCATCTGTACAGGGACACTTGCCAACAGGAGTCAGTGCAAAGCAATCAGAGTAAGGAGCGCCTGGAGCATTTCCCTCACCCTAGGTCTGGAGCGCAAACTAATTCTGTCCTAGTGCCTAACTGCTGCTCTGGCTGAAATCAGCTAATCTGCCTTCTGAAGCAGCTTAACAAGCCTTCAGTTGTATCAAGCAAGGACAGCTAGGGATGAGGAATAAATAATGGCCTTGCCACTGATGTCCACATCTGGAGAGTGCATTTAAAAAAATTCCCTAGTGAAAATTCCATATTGTAAAAATAATGTCAATGAAAATGTTTGGATATTTAATTTGCTAGTTATACTGTTTGATAACTTTATTGGAACCTCATCATCAATTATGTAACTTATCTTGTGACAACCTATCAGGGAGAAGGATGAAAGAAAATACAAAAGAGGCACATAAGCAAACCCTGACAGATCCTAAAACTGAGGAGTATTACAAAACATATGCCAGTAAATCCATCATTTTGAGGGGAAAATTAATAAAAACTGCTGAAAATTGGATTTTTAAAATATTGTCCTGGATTTTATGGTCAGCAGTGAATGAATGGCAGTTGTCAATCATTACACTTACACTTTCCCACAGGCTTTCTGTGGGCTTTTGCACCAGAACCTACAGTTATTAGAAATCCAAAAGAGTGCAGTGCCCTCTACAGGGGACCTGGGACCATTGTGAAGAGGGCAAGCTACTGCATGCATCTTCTTAAGCAATCAGTTCAGGTTAAAGGCCGGCTACCCGACCCGAACCCGACAGGACTCGACGACATGTGTGGTGTTCGGGTCGGGTCGGACTAACGGGTCCAGCATTTGGGCTCTTGTCGGGTCAGACACGCTTGATCACAATGTTAATTTACTTCTTGGGCTTGAAAGGTGGTTTTGTTACAGTTATTTTAAGCTTGTGCAGATCAGCAACAAAGTGAAAAATGGAAGGTCGGTTAACTGATGGTTGGGTCGGGTCGGGCACGGGAGAAAATGGAAGGACTTGGGCCGGGTTGGGCTTGGGTCAGGTTTAATTTGCAGACCTGAGCCGGCCTTTCGTTCAGATCAAAGATCAAAGGGAGGGTTTAAACTATTTTAGCAGACGCTTGAGAAAAGGGTGTAGATTAGAAAGGAGAAACAAGATGCACAAAGGATTGGGAGAATCAGATAGCACTAGAGTAAGAAATAATAAGGTATTAGGTGGGGTCAGCCCAAGATGGAATGCAATTAGTCTAAATTAGTTTTACAGTGCATGTATGACAAAATAGAAAGGCAGATAAGAAAAGCATGTAGGGCTGCCAAGGAAAGGTGGTATGAAGACCATTGCAAGGAAATAGAAGAACTGAAGGCATAATATGAGAGCATTGCACGAGAAAGTTAAAGCACTGACAGACAAGAAGAAAATAGCCACAGACACTGGCTGTATAAGCAGCAAGGAAGGTGAACTTCTCTTCAAAAAAGAGAGTACAGAAACGATGGGTGGAGTTCATCAGTGAGCTGAATGATGAAGACAGAGGTGAATTGGTACCACCAAAGGGAAGAGAAGGACCATAGATAATAGAGGCAGAAGTCAGTGCAGAGATCAAAAAGATGAAAGCAAAGAAAGCACCTGGAATCCATGAGATACCAGCAGAATGCCTGAAAGCCCTGAATGACGTTAGCATTGGGAAACTGACAGACCTCAGCAACAAGATTTACAGAACAGGATTCATACCTGTGGATCTTATGGAGTCAGTGTTCATTAAGCTTCCAAAGAAACCAAAAGCCCGAGAGTGTTCAGAGCCCAGGACGATAAACCTCTTGAGCCATGTGATGAAAATGATTTTAATAATCATTTTCGAAAGAAATGACCAATCTATAGAAGCAGAGATAGATGATCGTCAGTCAGGATTCAGATCAAAGAAAGAAACAAG
Organism: Heterodontus francisci; assembly: GCF_036365525.1. Lineage (NCBI taxonomy): Eukaryota > Metazoa > Chordata > Chondrichthyes > Heterodontiformes > Heterodontidae > Heterodontus > Heterodontus francisci. Next base: position 51,594,485 of record NC_090383.1, read on the forward strand.
AGAGGATGTCTTTAACTTGAGAGTAGTGATTGAAAGATATCTGGAAGTATAAAAGTCTGTGTATATATACTTGAAAAACTGTGAGAAGGCATTTGAAAGAGTCTACCATCAGAAAATAATGGAGTGCTTAAACAAACTAGAACTTGACAGAAATGATAAAAGGATAATTCAGAATCTATATTGGAAGCAAGACAGTTTCCCAATCAAAAGAGGAGTGCATCAGGGATGTGTTATGTCCCCAAAACTGTTCAACCTGTACACTGAAACTATCTTCAGAGACATAGAACATCTATTGGGTTGCAATATTGGTGGTTCGAGCATTAACAACTTGAGATACGCAGATGCCAATGCACTGATTGCAGAGTCAGAAGAGACCCTACAGGAAATTGTGAGCAAAGTGAATACAAGGAGTGTGGAATATGGATTAAGAATTAATGTGAATAAAACAAAGACAATGGTGATAAGAAGGGACTTAACCCCGGAAGTGAAAATTGAAGTAAATGGACAAGTTCTGCAACAAGTGAAAAGGTTTACATACCTTGGGCAGGTTATCACAGATAACGGGAGATATGACTATGAGATCCAAAGGAGAATTGAGATAGCCAAGACCAGCTTTGTCAAAGTGAAGGACATGGGCGGCACAGTGGCGCAGTGGTTAGCACTGCAGCTTCACAGCTCCAGCAACCTGTGTTCAGTTCCGGGTACTGCCTGTGTGGAGTTTGCAAGTTCTCCCTGTGACCGTGTGGGTTTCTGCCGGGTGCTCTGGTTTCCTCCCACAGTCAAAGACTTGCAGGTTGGTAGGTAAATTGGCCATTGTAAATTGCCCCTAGTGTAGGTAGGTGGTAGGAGAATTGTGGGGATATGGTAGGGAATATGGGATTAATGTAGGATTAGTATTAATGGGTGGTTGATGGTTGGCACAGACTCAGTGGGCTGAAGGGCCTGTTTCAGTGCTGTATCTCTCTATGTTAACTGACCCTGAATCTTAGGAAAAGAATGCTGAGGTGCTACATTTTGTAATTTGTGTGATATACCTCAGAGATATGGACAACAAATAAAGAGACAATCGATAAGCGGAATGAATTCGAGATGTGGACATATCGGAGAATGTTCCACATATCCTACACAGACAGAGACTAATGAGGAAGTGCTGGAAATGGTTGGAGAAAAGTGGAAATTAGTACATAACTTCAAAGAGCAAAAGATACAATACTTCAGTCACATCATTAGAGCAGAAGGTAGACAGAGACAATTATTGGAAGGAAAGATCAATGAAAAACATTGGTGAGGGAAGCAAATGGATGACAGATGTAATGGAGTGGATACAGTTGACCTCTGTGTAAGGACAGCACAGGACAGACAGAGTTGGAGATCCATAACAGTCAACCTTCTGGGAAGAAGATGACACTAATGAACGAACAAATGCAAATGCACAAAGTGTGGTAAATCAGGTTTGTGAGCTGCAAGTGCAGATTACCACATGGAAATGTGGTATTGTGGTGATAACAGAGACCTGGATCAAAAAAAGGTGAGAACTGGACACTAAATATTCCTGGATACAAGGTGTTTAGGAAAGATAGGAAAGGAAAGAAAGGAGCAGGGGAGGCAGTATTAATTAAGGAGAATATTACAGTGCTGGAGAGAGAGGATGTCCTGGAGGGGTAAAGGTCAGAATCTAGTTGGTTAGAGTTAAGAAACAATAGAGGTACTATTACACAACTGGGTGTATTGTAGTGGGAAAGATATAGAGAACATTTGCCGGGAAATTGCAGAGAGGTGCAAAACTAAAGAGCAGTGATGAAGGGGGCTTTAGTAATGCTAAAATAGATTGAGTTGTTAATAATGTTAAGGGCAGAGAGGGGGAAACATTTCTGAAATGTGTTCAGGACAATTTTCTTGATCAGTATGTTTCCAGCCCAACAAGGGAGGAGGTATTGTTGGATCTGGTTCCGGGGAATGAGGTGGGTTAATTGGGTCGTGTATCAGTAGGGGAACATTTAGGGAGCAGTGATCATAGTATCATTAGGTTTAGATTAGCTATGGAAGAGGACAAGGAGCAATCTAAAGTAAAAAACTTAATTGGGGAGGACCAATTTCAGCGGGGTGCGAATAGATCTGTCCCGGATAAATTGGAATTAAAGAATGGCAGGCAAAACTCTAACATAACAATGGTTTGCCTTTATAAAATAAAGTGTACAATTCTAAAGGGGCTGCAGGAACAGAGAGACCTGGGGGTATATGTGCACAAATTATCGAAGGTGGCAGGGCAGGTTGAGAAAGTCATGGGGGTGAGAGTGGGGTTAGACAGAGTATATAGAGAGAAACTGTTTCTTTTGGCAGAAGAATCGAGAATCAGAGGACACCAATTTAAGGCGATTGGCAAAGGAACCAACGATGACATGAGGATAATCCTTTTGACTCAGTGAGTGGTTAGGATCTGGAATACACTGCCTGAGAGCGTGGTGGAGGCATATACAACCATGGCTTTCAAAGGGACTTGGGTAAGCACCTGAAGAGAAGAAATTTGCAGGGCTGGGGGAAAAGGCGGGGTGGTGGAACTAATTGAGTTGCTCTTGCAGACAGTCAGCACAAACCTGATGAGCCAAATGGCCTCCCTCTGTGCTGCAACCATTCTATGCATCTATGAGTATTTCTAGCATTTTTTGTTTTTATTTCAGATTTATAGCATTTGCAGTATTTTGGTCCTGTCCTTAACCAATCAGATTGAAGAATCCATAGACACACAGCACCTGAACCAGGAAGTGTAAGTTAGAAAATTGAACTCAATGCCAAATCATGCACAGAAAGTGAAATAAATTGATGGTGAAAAATGGGTTTAGACAAGTCAGAAAGAAGAAGTAAACAATAGTTATGTAAATATTTATTTTAAAAAATTCTTTAACAATAATTAAAATCTGAAGGAATGAGGCTGCAAACTTGTAAAAAGTTAATTTTTAGTGCCAGAAAGATTGTTTGGCAATAATTAAGACTTAACCCTGTTAAAAATTCACCTACACTTTAATGCACAAACCCTAACTTTTTCAGGCATGTTTAGTGCCAATGTATCACGTGAGTGCAGCAACTTTATGCATTCCAAGTATTTGAATGCCGAGTCTCTGGACGAGATACTGTTAGAACGAAGCTTTGGAGGAACAGGACAACTTAAACAGGAATTTCCTGATTTCCGTTTTTAACTGCACATGTGCAGCTGTCATAAGCTTCTGTCTGATTTACTTTTTAATAAAGATAAGTGTTAATAGACTCACCGTTACTTCTACTGCAACATCCGGACCAATATATTGGGATAAACTATTACAACCAAAAGTAAAATCAAGTAATGATTACATATTTGCAGTTACAGCTCATCACACAGTGCCACCCAGTGGTATATCTGTTATGTCACCTGTTGACTGTATAACTGGGTTTATTTTCATCAGCCCAGAACACAGTGAATCACAGATCTCTAAACCAGTTTTAGTATGACCCCTTTTCCCTTTCATGATTCTTCAAATGCTTGGGTTTTGAATTAAGAGGCAGTCCTCAGAATCTTCTCGATCTTCTCTTATGGTTTGAACAATGGAAGATTTGTAGAGGGAAAAAATGCCTTTTGGATTTGATGAACACAGTGGCCCTAAATTTCCTCATTGTGAATATAACTGCTTATCGTTGGAGGGAGAAGGAGAGGGAGACAAATAAAAGTTTGCACTTGCTTAGTTGTGTATTTATTAGCACAATTATTAATCCAAAATCTGGATGCAAGCAGCTCAGGCAGCAGGAAATTTCTGTGCAGGCTTTTAAAAACAGAGTTCAGCCTACACTTCAACAGCACTCTGGGAGACAAAGGGGTTGGGACTTACTTTGACGAAAGGGTGAAAACAGACACTAAGTGGGTGCGGTGCTAATAAGACACACCTGCTTGAACGTCTGGTTTTAGTCCAGAATTTTGGCACAAATTTTGGTCTCCTTAGGAAGGATATTATTGTCATAGAGGGAGTGCAACGAAGGTTCACCAGACTTGTTCCCAGGATGGCAGGACTGTCCTATGAAGAGAGACTGGGGAAAACTGGGCCTGCATTCTCTAGAGTTTTGAAGAATGAGAGGTCGAAACCTACAAAATACTTAAAGGGATAGACAGGGTAGATGCACGTAAGATATTTCCCCTGGCTGGGGAGTCTAGAACCAGGGGACGCAATTTCAAAATAAGGGGGAAGCCACTTAGGACTGAGATGAGGAGAAATTTCTTTATTCATGGAATTCTCTCCCCCCGCAGGGCTGTGGAAGCTGAGTCATTGAGTATGTTTAAAGCAGAGATTGACAGATTTCTAAATATCAATGACATGGGGACAGTGTGGGGAAAAGGCATTGAAGTGGATGATCAACCATGATCATATTGAATGGCGGAGCAGGCTCGATGGACTGAATTGGTAAATTATTTGATTGACATCCCAGATCGCCGGAAAAAATCGTCTGTGTCACATCAATATGATGAAACAATATCATCACCGGGAGGAGGATAAGCAAGAACAGGTATGTCAGGTAGTCGGGAGAGTAAATGATGAAAGGGATAGTGAGGATGAGGCAGAAGGAGATCTACACCATTCTCAAATTGAACCTCCTACTATCCGGTTAGTTAATACTGAACTGTTAGGGAGTTTGGACACAATGCTTTCATATAAAGTTGACAAAAACCTTCCAAAATGTTCATACCCGAAAGCAATGTTTCCTGTTTTTCACCATCCTTTTTACCTCATCCTCATTGTGATGTCTCTTAGGACTGGAATGAGGTTTAGCCGAGTTTGGTAGAGGATATGTGAGGCAGAGATTGAGACAGAAGCAGCAAGCTTTTGAACAAAATGGCTTCTTCTTTATTCAGTTTTACTTTCACTTCCCCTTTGCTAGCACGTGAGTTCTACAGGAGCCCTAAATGTACACAATGCACAATGCAATTGCAATTTCAAAGCACTACGGCACTACAGTTCCATCTCTGTGCGCTTTTCCTGGGGGGCTTCCAGTGCCTGCCTGGCAACCGTGGGTAGCCAATTAAGGTATTTAAAAGGGCTATTCCAATGAACTTATATGCACAGCACATGAGCCCCCCCACCGTGTCAGGAACCTGGCAACGCATCGGAGGCAGCTTCACGGTAGAGGGTCGGAGCGCCATCATATGATTTTGCACATTTATCTGTAAACAAGATAAAAGATTGTATGCAGCACATTTACAGCCAAATGCATTCATCTGGAGGTGTTTGCCCTGCCAGTCAGATCCATTTTGCGAATAGATTAACTAAATATAGTTTTTCCTCTGTAAAACAAAACCCAGTTATGCTATCTTTATTGAATTTGGAGAGTAAATTAATTCTATTGAAAGGGAAGTTATGAATTACTTTGTGTTATGAATTGTGCTAATTTTAGCAGATTTGCATTTATAGATTGGGTTAGTCTTCTTTCTCACTGTTATTCCCTCAGATATCTGTAAACAGGACAATTAGAGTTGGATTTCCATGTATTATGCATCAGTTTTCAAGAGGATAATTTACCTAGCTAGTGTAATTTGTATTTAAACTATTATTACTCTATGTTATCAGGTTCTTACTAAACAGTCATATCACATCAAGAATCAGACTCAGCTTGCTGCCCCCTGCCCAGTTTGTGGACCAAATCACAGAGTTTTCACGTGGAGTGCCTGGATTTTTAAAACATGATCCCCCATTTAGTTCTGTGTCTTATGACAGAGATATTTGCTGGGAATTTCCTTCAGGCTTCTCCTGCTTTGCTACTGTAACTTCAGTGAAAACTGACTATGTTCTCACCTAACATCAATACAAAACATTTCCAGAATGTGTCATTGGATCACAGTGAGGCATGAGAGAACTGGATGACTTGTTTCCCTCCTTAGCCCAGGAACACCAGCACCTTCCCTCGCTGAAAATCAACTAAAACCTTTCCTAACTTGCTTTTCCATCACATCAATAAATATAGTTTGATGTAAATTTGTCGTGCTGGGTGAGGGAAAGGAAGAAGTCTAGACATTTGACAAACAATTTCAACCCGATCCACCTGGCAGAAAATGGTCATGTGGACAGCTAAGTTGTCCAAGGGTGACTTATGTGCTGATTTCACACCTACTTCGCACAATCCTGATTTTAATCTAAAAGCAAAATACTGCGGATGCTGGAAATCTGAAACAAAAACAAGAAATGCTGGATTCACTCAGCAGGTCTGGCAGCATCTGTGGAAAGAGAAGCAGAGTTAACGTTTCGGGTCAGTGACCCTTCTTCGGAACTGACAAATATTAGAAAAGTCACAGATTATAAACAAGTGAGGTGGGGGTTGGGCAAGAGATAACAAAGGAGAAGGTGCAGATTGGACCAGGCCACATAGTTTTAATGGTGTTTTGAAAGACAAAGCATTAGTACAGATTAGGTGTGAATATACTGAATATAGAACATCAGCAAGTGCAAACCTGAAGAAAAACAACCTGAAAAACACCTGTGGCCTGGTCCAATCTGCACCTTCTCCTTTGTTATCTCTTGCCCAACCCCCACCTCACTTGTTTATAATCTGTGACTTTTCTAATATTTGTCAGTTCCGAAGAAGGGTCACTGACCCGAAACGTTAACTCTGCTTCTCTTTCCACAGATGCTGCCAGACCTGCTGAGTGAATCCAGCATTTCTTGTTTTTGTTCCTGATTTTAATCTGCTCTTCTGAGCATGCAGCCAAAACACTTGCCTGAAGCTGCCAGGATCCTTCGTTATATATGTAGATCAATGGCTAATGATATCATTGGGGCCTGAACGCAATTTACGTCTGGCATGAGTGGGGAAACCACTACAACCTTCCCACCTGGTGATGACAGCGAAAAGATAAGAAACATAAGAAATAGGAGCAGAATCAGGCCATTCAGCTCATTGACCCTGCTCCAGCATTCAATGGCTGAACTTTTTCACCAATTCCACTTTGTTTCCCTATCCTCACTTCCCCTAATTTTTTTTATTCATTCATGGGATGTGAGCATTGCTGGCAAAGCCAGTATTTATTGCTCATCCCTAATTGCCTTTAAGAGGGTGGTGGTGAGCCTGAATGCCTGAGAAGAGGGATCTGGGACCAGAAGAGGCTATTTAAAGTACGCTTTCTTACTTTCCTTGCGGAACCAGGAGGAGCAGGAATGCTCCCAAGTGTCCCACGATGTTAGTTTAGGCCTCCTGTATGCTGGGCTGCCCCTATTCCCTCCAGCCAGGCCCTTCAGAAACTCATCTTGCCATGACTTACCTTCCAGCCAGTGAGCCTTCCTTAGACGCTGGCTAGTGGGTTCTTGCCACCAAACTTTTTCTCCCGTCTGCTGGCCAGAGGCATACTCAGGAGGCCTAGGAGTTGGAATCGCCAGGCCCATTTGTTGCTTCCCCCTCCCCCGTCTGCCTGAATCCAGCTGCTGATTACAATTCTCCCTTTCTTGACTGACAGCATGTTGAAACAGTCATCCCATTTGAGGAGTACCGTGAGTGCACATTCAAGCAGCATGGGAACTGAAGAGAGTAGTGCAGTCAGCAGCTTGTATGCTGTATGTCCATATTGAGGATTTAGGCTGATGTAGTAGTTATTTACTGCTAACAGTGGTAAGAGACTGAAAGAGAAATAACTGAATGCAAAAGTAGGGGGCTAAATTAAACATAATCTGTTAATGATTTCAAAGGATGAGTTTTTTTGATGGCAGGGGAAGAAGAAGGTTAGTGATTATGTCAGGATATGCACTCAGAACTCAAAGTCAAAATGCTCATATTTACAGATGTTACCAAATTAGGAGGATCAGTGGATTCAGAGGAATGTTAAGGCCGCGTGGTGTGACGTGGGTGGTTCCCACTGCTCAACTCCCCACCTGACCGCAGCAAGTGTATTTGTATTAGGGTTTAACCCCTTGGTGTTTTATTATTCAAATAACCAGACAGCGACAGGTTTTCTTGTAGGTTTTAAAAATGGAAAGTCAATTGTTTATTAATCAATACGCCTTATCCAGAAATTGTCGCAACCTCATTCACTCACACATTTGCTTGTTGGCACACACACACAAAAAAGAAGAAACAGATAGAGAAGGGAAAGAGGAAGGTGGGTTTTAGTGGGGAAGAAGGGTTACGATAAACCTATTGAATTTTCTTGAGACTCACAGTCCAGATGGTTGCAGGCCTGAGATGATTGTAGATTTCTCTCTTGATTAAAGGTTGTATTAAAGATGGTGGGTCACTTCCAGCTCTCTCTCTGCTGTATTACATAGATGTCAGATATTTTCCAGCAGGGAAGGTGCTTTCTGGCTTGCTGGAATGCCAGCTGTTACAAGTAGCTTCACCTTCAGGGACAGTCTCTTTCTCTCTCTCTGGCTGTCTTTGTTTTAAGCTAAAACAATGTCACCTTTCATCTCCTGTTAGAAGACGCTCTGGTTTCTATATATAATAAAATCAAAATACTGCAGATGCTGGAAATCTGAAATAAAAACAGGAAGTGCTGGAAATACTCAGCAGGTCTGGCAGCATCTGTGGAGAGAGAAGCAGAGTTAATGTTTCAAATCCTTCACTCTGGTTTCTATTCCATGGTGATTACACAATGGCCTAGATGTGGCTACTTCACATCTCCTTTGTTTTAGAAGATGACATTCAATTCTGGAATGTTTTTAGGATAGGTGTGAGATGGGTTTCATTAACACTTATTGGCTTTGAAGATTTGTCCTTTGTTTTTGTCAGTCTGTTTGAATACACAAAAGTTAATCACTTTTCTTTGGTGCCATTTTGGACCATACGTCACTTTTTAAAAATAAAAGTTCATTTTTTAAAGACAAAGTCTGTTTTTTCATAACTCTTCAGAGTTAGTCTGTGAATGTTGTATCATTGCACCTCTGATGTGCGTGACAGGAGGCAACTCAAAATATACAGAATGAGTTAGATAAAATATGTAAGTGGGCAGAACAGTGGCACATGAAATTGAGTGCCATCAAGTGTAATGCAACCCAAGTAGGAAGAAAGAATAAGTAGTGCACATACTCCATGAAAGGTAATGAAATAGCCAACTGTAGGAGACCTCGGAGTTTTAATAGAGTCAATGCTCAACAGGTCCGACCAAAGCAGAGCATTAATCAATAAAATTAAATCAGTGTTGAACTACTTAGGTAGAACAGTAGAATACAAGGCAAATGAAATTATAATCAAACTGTATCATGACCATACTTTGAGTACCATGTTCAATTCTGGTCAAGGCTGACATTCAAGCATTGGTGGCAGTGAAGAGAAGAGCTATCAGGCTGTCTAGTTAAGTTACATAAAATAGCGATGGGAAAGGAAAAGGTAAATCTGTAAATCCATAATATTACTTTAAGTTAAATTACGATAGCAGGACAATGGGACATGGGATTATGTTAATAAAGGAAAAATCTTTTTCAATACAACTAAACGCTGGATGACTGAATTAAGCCTGGATGACTGAATTAAGACAGGCCATCTAAAATCATCTTGTGATTGATGTTGTAGCTGTGTTAGGATTAATAGCAGAATATCAGGAAGTCCAGAGTGTGATAGGCCTACACAGAGTTTTAAGGCTGAAACTGCATCTTGGTTTTTTGATGATCTCAATTCAGAACAACATTCCATGACTCAGCTGGCTCTCTGGAGTTAATACAATGCTTTCATTCATGTGTGAAACTCTACTGGCCACTGCTGGGACTGCACCCAGCCAGAAAAACGAGAGAGATGCTAGCACAAAAAGGTGAACGGGGTTTCGGGCCTCATCGGGGAAAATCGCCTGGGCCCCAGCGAGGGGGTGGGGGTCGATTAGGAGGTTAGAGAGAGGTGCTCCAGCGGAACGGCTTGTGCTGCAGGGTGGCCCTCTGTGGGATCAGGAGGGCCCCCCCTCCCGAGCCTGCAAGGAGGCCGCCGGGTTTTACAGAGCGGCCTCCTCAGCTGGCGAAGAGCCCGGCCGCTGCTGGTAATATACCAGCGGCAGGGGGAAGAGGCTCTTAAGTGGCAATTAATTGACCATTTAAGGGCCTCAATTGGCTGGGACAGGCAATTTTCAACCTCTCCCACCGCAGGTAAAATGGTAGCAGAGGTGAGTAGGTGACAGGAATGGCACCCCAACATCCCCCTCGATTTTATGCCCCCGCCCCCCAGCCTCCAGTCAGCTCCCAGTAGGGGGTATAAAATTCCAGCCCATTATTTTTGAGAACTTACTATACTTACATGTTAGTTGCACATTAAACTCACCGCTGAAAGTTAGGGCTGGTAATTAAGAGCATAAGTAACCTTTTCATGATGTAATAACTGTTAATGCAATACCAATCAAACTCTGGCCCAGAAAGGGAACAATTCAAACTGTTGAATCTCATTCCTGCATGCAGATAATTATTGTTCGATATTTTTAAAATGTCAGTTTTAGTTTTTAAAAAAATATTTCTTACTTTTCCTTTGTCCCTTTTCTCTCTCTTTTAATGCAATCTTTCTTTCTCTCTTCATTTCTCTTTCTGTGCCAGATTTGACTTGAAATCATCCATCTTGTCTGTCAGTCCTCTGTTTCTTTCACAATCCTTAAGTCAACAACAACTTATATTTATATAGCACCTTTAATGAAATAAAACATCCCAAGGTGCTTCACAGGGACATTATAAAATGAAATATGACACGGAAATAGGTGAGGATTTATACGATTAGTTTTCATCTGTGTTCACTATGGAGGAGGACGATTTAGATGAAGAGATCAGAGAGGGGGATTGTGATATACTTGAACAAATTAGCACTGAAAAGGAGGAATTAACGGTTTTAGTGGGCTTAAAAGTGGATAAATCCCCAGGCCCAGATGAAATGTATCCCAGGCTGTTATGTGAGGCAAGGGAGGAGATAGCAGGGGCTCTGACACAAATTTTCAAATCCTCTCTGGCCACAGGAGAGGTACCAGAGGACTGGAGGACAGCGAATGTGGTACCATTATTCAAGAAGGGTAGTAGGGATAAACCAGGTAATTACAGGCCAGTGAGTCTAACATCAGTGGTAGGGAAACTATTGGAAAAAATTCTGAGAGGCAGGATTAATTTCCACTTGGAGAGGCAGGGATTAATCAGGGATAGTCAGCATGGCTTTGTCAGGGGGAGATCGTGGCCAACAAACTTGATTGAATTTTTTAAGGAGGAGGGTAAGCAGTTGATGTAGTCCACATGGACTTCAGTAAGGCTTTTGATAAGGTCCCGCATGGCAGATTGGTTAAGAAGGTAAGAGCCCATGGGATCCAGGGCAATTTGGCAAATTGGATCCAAAATTGGCTTAGTGGCAGGAGGCAGAGGGTGATGGTCGAGGGTTGTTTTTGCGAGTGGAAGCCTGTGACCAGTGGTGTACTGTAGGGATCAGTGCTGGGACCCTTGCTGTTTGTAGTGTACATTAATGATTTAGACCTGAATATAGGAGGTATGATCAATAAGTTTGCAGATGACATGAAAATTGGTGGTGTTGTAAATAGTGAGGAGGAAATCCTTAGATTACAGGACAATATAGATGGGCTGGTAAGATGGGCGGAGCAGTGCAAATGGAATTTAATCCTGCGAAGTGTGAGGTGATGCATTTTGGGAGGACTAACAAGACAGGGGAATATACAATGGATAGTAGGAACCTAGGAAGTACAGAGGGCCAGAGGGACCTTGGTGTACATCCATAGATCACTGAAGGCAGCAGCACAGGTAGACAAGGTGGTTAGGAAGGCATATGGGATACTTGCCTTTATTAGCCGAGACACAGAATATAGGGCGGCACAGTGGCGCAGTGGTTAGCACCGCAGCCTCACAGCTCCAGGGACCCGGGTTCGATTCTGGGTACTGCCTGTGCGGAGTTTGCAAGTTCTCCCTGTGACCACGTGGGTTTTCGCCGGGTGCTCCGGTTTCCTCCCACAGCCAAAGACTTGCAGGTTGATAGGTAAATTGGCCATTATAAAATTGCCCCTAGTGTAGGTAGGTGGTAGGGAATATGGGATTACTGTAGGGTTAGTATAAAATGGGTGGTTGTTGGTCAGCACGGACTCGGTAGGCCGAAGAACCTGTTTCAGTGCTGTATCTCTAAATAAAAAATAAATAAATAAGAGCAGGGAGGTTATGATGGAGCTGTATAAAACACTAGTTAGGCCAGAGCTGGAATACGGTGTACAGTTCTGGGCACCACACTATAGGAAGGATGTGATTGCACTGGAGAGGGTGCAGAGGAGATTCACCAGGATGTTGCCTGGGCTGGAGCATTTCAGCTATGAAGAGAGACTGGATAGGCTAGGATCATTTTCCTTAGAGCAGAAGGCTGAGGGGGGGGACTTGTTTGAGGTATACAAAATTATGAGGGGCATAGATAAGATAGATAGGAAGAAACTTTTTTCCTTTAGCGGAGGGGTCAATAACCAGGGGGCAAAGATTTAAGGTTTCGAGGGGATTTGAGGAAAAATTCTTTCATCCAGAGGGTGGTTGGAATCTAAAACACACTACCTGAAGGGGTGGTAGAGGCAGGAACCCTCACAACATTTAAGAAGTATTTAGATGTGCACCTGAAACACCATAGCATACAAGGCCAAATGCTGGAAAATGGGACTAGAACAGATAGGTGCTTGATGGCCGGCACAGACACAATAGGCTGAAGGGCCTGTTTCTATTCTGTATAACTCTATGACTCTATGACTGAGCTACATAAGGAGATATTAGGACAGATGAACAAAAGCTTGGTCAAAGAGTTAGGTTTTAAGGAGTGTCTTAAAGGAGGAAAGTGAGGTAGGGAGGCATAAAGGTGTAGGGAGGGAATTCCAGAGCTTAGGGCCTAGGCAACTGAAGACACTGTCACCAATGGTGGGGCAATCAAAATAAGGGATACCGAAGAGGCCAGAATTAGATGAGCGCAGATATCTCGGAGGGTTGTGGGGCTGGAGGAGATTACAGAGAAATCTCATTGGCTAAGAAGATACACTGTTGGTCCCATCATTGACTCAGGTCTCAGAAGCCCTGTTGCCCTCGCCTCGCTATTTATCAGTTTGCACTTCCAGCAAGTTACAGCGCATAAAGTTTTCAAGCTGAAGGGTGCAAGAAAAAGCTGATCTAATGCCTCACGTGGCGAGATGCCATGATGAAGTAAAATTTGGCTGAATAGATCTGTCGTTCTAGCTGCTGGTCAGTAGGGGCCTTTGCACTACAAACATTTTATATATAGAGCTTCCTGCTAGTGCACAATGATGTTGAAGCACACCGTAGTTTAAGCTCAAGTAATTAATGTCAGGAAGGTGTAGGGGAGGGAATGAAGAGGGTAAAACGAAGGTGGTGGTTCCCTTTCAATTCTGTGTTTCCTCAGCACCATTCAGAAAGTGTGATTTGGGAACTTTACTCAGACAATTAACCCAACTGAATGGAAGTTTTAGAGAGAGTTGATCAATTTTACCAGAGTAGAAAATACTGTAAAATAAAGAGCACTGGTCAAACTAGTGTAAATATTGCACTCACAAGTACAAAAATGCTGAAATACAATGGAATATAGGAAGGAACAGAGGAATAGGAGTAGGCCACTCAGTCCCTCGAGCTTGTTCCACCATTCAACAAGTTAATAGCGACTCTATTTACCTGCCTTTGTTCCTTGGCCCTGAATACCCTCACCTCATAAAATTTTATCAATTTCAGTTTTGAAATATTCAATTGGTCTAGCCTCAACAGATTTTTGGTGGGAAATTCTAAATTTCACTATCCTTTGTGTGAATAAGAGCTTCTTCACATCATCCTGAATGGTCTAGCTCTAATTTTAGTTATAAGATTATGCTTCCTTGCTCTGGACTCTTCTATTTCTCTCTGTTTATCCTATCAAATGCATTAATCATCTTAAATGCCTCAATTAGATCACTCCTTAGTCATAAACTCAAGGGAATTACAAGCCTAGTGTATGCAACCTGCCTCATAATTGAATTCTTTTAGACCCAGTCTTATTCTGATGAATCTACACTGGACTCTCTTTAAGGCAAATATATCCTTCCTGAGGTGTAGTGCCCAGAATTGAATACAGTACTCAAGATGGGGGTCTAACCAAAGCTCTGTACAGCTGTACTATAATTTCCATGCTTTGTATTTCAGCCCTCTTGAGACAAAGTCCAACATTCGATTAGTCTATTTAATTATCTTTTTGTACCTGTCCACTAGTTTTTGGTGATTTCTGTACATGGACTCCTAAATCTCTGCTCATCCACTGTTCCGAGCTTCTCAGCATTTAGAAAATACGCTGATTTAACTTTCTGAGGTCTGAAGTGGATGATTTCCCACATTAAACTCCATCTGCCACAGTTTTGCCCATTCACTTCATCTATCAATATCCCTTTACAATTTTCTGCTCCCATCTACACAATATACTGTGCCATTGCATTGTCATCAGCAAACTTAGTTTTTTTTATTGGTTTCATGGGATGTGGGCGTCACTGGCTAGGCCAGCATTTATTGCCCATCCCTAATTGCCTTTGAGAAGGTGGTGGTGAGCTGCCTTCTTGAACCACTGCAGTCCATCTGGTGTGGGTACACCCACAGTGCTGTTAAGGAGGGAGTTCCAGGATTTTGATCCAGTGACAGTGAAGGAACTTACATGCACGGTTCTCTATCCTTTCAACTAAGTCATTTATAAATATCGTGAAGAGCTAAGGCCTGATTACAGGTCCCTGGGGGCACCACTTCTCACAATTTGCCAATTTGAGTATATACTTCAGAACCAATTTGCTACCCAAGCCAATAAGCTGCCTTCATATGCATGCATTCTCATTTTTATTAATTAATTAATTTGTTAATATTTATTAGTCTCTTATGTGGAACCTTGTCAAGTGCCTTCTAGTAGTCCATATAAATAACATCCGTAAACACCCTTTATCTACCAGGATAGTTACCTGCTCAAAAAATCAACTAGGTTTGTTAAACATGACCTACCCTTTTCAAATACATGCCAGTTCTCTCTGATCATCTCATATTTGCACCTATCATTCAAAACATTCAGACAAAGGCAGACCTCGGTAGACTTGATATTTACAGTTTAAAATTCTGAATATTTTTCAAATTCATACCCTTGTGCTCAAATATGTGTGTAAGTTCATCTTTAGTCCCAAGTAAATTATTTCTGTAGTTAAACATTTCAGCCATATGATAACCTGTGGGACAAACATTGAGTCAAGCAAATAATCCAACCTTCCTTGATTCATATGTGCTGCAGAGTATGTCCTTATTGGACTAACAAGCAGTGTGACATGGTCTGTGTAAATATAATAATGGTGGACAGATAAAACATCAAGAGACAAATAACCATTAAATAACTAAATAAGTATAGATTGAATTTCAGGACACATTTTCCTCCACAATTTAAAGTTGTAGCTATATATATTTAATATTTCTGTACTGATATGGCATTCAAGTATATACACAAAATCCAGTAAAATCAAGACATGAAGTTTTTAAAATAAGTGATTATTTTGGATTTCCTTCACAAAGATTTAGGTTTTACAATAGTAACTATTTATCAACTAAATATTTGAGTACTATTTCATTGAGTAAAGCAATGTGATGGTTTTATACCACGTGAATTTGCTCTGAACAGAGCAAATTCACATGGTGTAAAACCGTAAAATTATTTCACTCAATGTTATCGCTGTCACCATGAAAACCTTCAAACAATTTTTACTATCTCATTTTTTTGTAATTGGTTTTACACTGGTTACAGAATACTACTTTAGTTTTTAGGTTTTATCATTCTTTCCCCATTACACTTACCTCTATGGCCTTGATGGGCTATTTGTCCCAAGGCCCCCAATAATGCCGGCAATCTTACCTGCATCCCACTCCTGTATGGTCCAGTGCATCAATATTTAAATACACTGTGAGGGTTCAAAAAGCGCGCTAACCCACAGTCGGAGAGACAGAGAATGAGAAGCTCAGCCTGAGGAGCGGGAGCGGAGCAGAGCCGGGGAAAAAAAAAAAATCGAAAAGTGACATCAGAATGATGTCACATTCAACAGTGAGAGCAGGGAAACAGAAAGCAGCTGGGGTCAGTATTCAGGTAAGCTCTTAATTTAAATTGAAATCAAATATAGAGGATTATTTGATCGATTGATTGGTACATAAACTAAAAACTAAAGTGGATTAAAGAGCTAAAGACCAGTGGGAAATTTAGAAAACAAATTAACATCTACTTATATAAAATAGAGATGCAGGGCCAGGCGATGTGTTGTACCTGGATGATGTGGGAGCTGGTGGACCCCATTGTGGTTCCTGGTGAACACATCTGTAGCAAGTGTTGGCTGCTCAAGGAACTCCGGCTCAGAGTTGATGAGCTGGAGTCTAAGCTTCGGACACTACGACACATCAAGGAGGGGGAGAGTTACCTGGATGCTGTGTTTCAAGAGACACAGTCACACCCCTTAGATTAACTACCTTAAATTCGGCCAGTGGTCAGGGACAGGAGGGTGTGACTATGAGTGAGGCAGGTAGATGGATCCACGAGGTAGTGTTGCAGGAGCCTCAGCCATTGTCCTTGTCCAACAGGTTCTAGATTCTTGCTCCCTGTGTGGACGAGAGCAGGGACTGTAGGGAACATGAGCAAACTGACCATAGCACCGTGATACAGGGAGCCATTCAAGTGGGGGGAGAAAAGAGAAATGTAGTCGTAATCGGGCATAGTATAGTTACAGTTATAGTTATAGTACAGACACTGTTCTCTGTGGCCAGGATCGAGAGTCCCGAAGGCTGTGTTGCCTACCTGGTGCCAGGGTTCAGGACATCTCATCTGGGCTGCAGAGGAACTTGGAGTGGGAGGGGAAATATCCAGTTGTCGTGGTCCACGTAGGTACCAACGATATAGGTAGAATGAGGATAGAGGTTCTGCTGAGGGAATATAAGCAGCTAGGGGCTAAATTGAAAAACAGAACCAAAAAGGTAATAATCTCTGGATTACTACCTGAGCCACGAGAAAATTGGCACAGGGCCAATAAGATTAAAGAGGTGAATGCGTGGCTCAAAGATTGGTGTGGGAGAAATGGGTTCGAATTCATGGGACATTGGCACCAGTACTGCGGAAGGTGGGAGCTGGTCTGATGGGACAGGCTCCACCTAAATCATGCTGGGACCAGAGTCCTGGTGAATCGCATAACTAGAGCTGTAGATGGGCTTTAAACTAAATAGTTGGGGGGAGGGTTCAGTTGCATGGAATATTAGGAAAGAGAAGGTAGGAGTCCAGATTATTGATGAGGCTGATTGTTACCAGAAAATAAAAGGTAGGGACAGAACGTGTGAACGTCATATTGCACCAAGAAATCGTACAAGAGTAGAGAAATATGATAATAGAACAAATTTAAAGGCTTTGCATCTGAATGCACAAAGCATTCAGAACAAAATAAATGAGTTAACAGCGCAAATAGAGATGAATGGGCATGATTTAGTGGTGATTACTGAGATGTGGTTGCAGGGAAAGCAGGTCTGGGAATTGAATAACCAAGAGCACTCAGTATTTCGGAAGGATAGGCAGGAAGGAAAAGGAGGAGGTGTAGCTTTGTTAGTAAAGGAAGAGATCAGTGCTGTAGTGAGAAATGATATAGACATTGGAGATCAAGACATAGAATCACTCTGGGTAGAAATAAGATATAGCAAGGGAAAGAAGTCCCTGGTGGGAATAATCTATAGTTCCCCAAACAGTAGTTCTGCAGTGGGGCACAGTATAAACCAGGAAATACTGGGGGCTTGTAAGAAAGGTATGGCAATAATCATGGGTGATTTTAATATGCATATAGACTGGATTAATCAAATTGGCAAGGGTAGCCTCGAGGGAGAGTTCATTGAATGTATTAGAGATTGTTTTTTGGAGCAATATGTTGTGGAACCAACCAGGGAGCAGGCAATTCTAGATTTGGTATTGTGTAATGAGATGGGATTGATTAATGATCTCATAGTTAAGGATCCTCTAGGGAAGAGTGATCATAGAATGCTAGAATTTCAAATTCAGTTTGAGGGTGACAAACTGGAGTCCCACACTAGCATTCTGGAGTTAAACAAAGGCAATTTCACAGGCATGAGGACAGATTTGGCCCGAGTGGACTGGGCAAGAAGACTAAAAGGTAGGACAATTGATGAGCAGTGGCAGATGTTTAAGGAGATATTCAAATCCTCCCAACTAAAATATATTCCAGAGAGGAAGAAAGATTCTAAGAGGGGGAAAAACATCCATGGCTAAGCAAGGAAGTTAAGGATAACATAAAGACAAAACCTAAGGCATACCATATTGCAAAGGCCAGTGGGCAGGCTGGAAGATTGGGAAACTTTTAAAGATAAACAAAGAGTTACTAAAAAAGTAATAAAAAGAGCAAAGGTAAATTATGAAAGAAAAATAGCGCAAAATATAAAAACAGATAGCAAAATCTTCCATAAGTATATAAAAGGGAAGCGAGTAGCTAAAGTGAATGTTGTTCCTTTGGAGGATGAGACAGGGGATTTAATAGAGGGGAACACAGAAATGGCAGAGACACTAAATCAGTATTTTGCCTCAGTTTTCACGGTGGAGGACACTCGTACCATCCCAATAGTAACAGGAAATGCAGAGGTTATAGAAAAGGAGGAATTTAGAACAATCATCATCACTAGAGAAAAAGTACTGAGCAAACTATTGGGATTGAAGGCAGACAAGTCCCCAGGGCCTGATGGCTTACATCCTAGGGTCTTAAAGGAAGTAGCAGTGGAGATAGTGGATCTATTGGTTATAATATTCCAAAATTCCCTGGATCTGGGAAAGGTTCCAGTGGATTGGAAAAAAGCTAATATAACACCCTTATTCAAAAAGGGAGGGAGGCAGAAAGTAAGAAACTATAGACCAGTTGGTTTAACATCTGTCGTTGGGAAATTGTTCGAATCCATTATTAAGGAAGTAATAACAGATTTAGAAAGTCTTATGAAGGGTAAATCATGCTTGACTAATTTGCGAGAGTTCTTCGAAGCTGTAACAAGTAAAGTAGATAATGGGGATCCTGTAGATGTAGTATATCTGGATTTCCAGAAGGCATTTGATAAGGTGCCGTTCAAAAGGTAAGATCACATGGGGTTAGGGGCAAATTATTAGCTTGGATAGAGGATTGGCTAACCAACAGAAAACAGAGGGTCGGAATAAATGTGTCCTTTTCTGGCTGGCTGGGGTGCCATAGGGTTTGGTCCTCGGGCCCCAACTATTTACAATCTATGTTAATGACTTGGATGCAGGGATAGAAGGTACTATAGCCAAATTTGCAAATGACACTAAAATAGGTGGGATAGTAAGTTGCAATAAAGAAATAAGAAATTTCCAAATGAATGTGGATAGGTTAGGTGAATGGGCCAAAAATTGGCAGATGGAGTTTAACATGGATAAGTGTGAGGTTATCTATTTTGGTCGGAAGAATAGAAAGGCGAATTATTATCTAAATGGAGAGAAACTTCAGAGTGCTTTGGTGCAGAGGGATCTGGGTGTCTTCGTGCATGAATTGCAGAAAACTAGTATGCAGGAACAGCTGGTAATAAGGAAGGCAAATGGAATTTTGGCATTTATTGCTAAAGGAATAGAGTATAAAGGTAGGGAGGTGTTGCTGCAACTGTACAAGGCATTAGTGAGACCGCACCTGGAGTATTGCGTACAGTTTTGGTCCCCTTATTTGAGGACGGATGTAGTTGCACTACAGGCAGTTCAGAGGAGGTTCATTAGATTGATTCCAGAGATGAGGGGTTTGTCTTATGAAGAGAGATTGAGCAGTTTAGGCCTTTACTCTCTAGAGTTTAGAAGAATGAGAGGAGATCTAATTGAGGTATATAAGATGATTAAGGGGATTGACAAAGTAGATGTAGAGAGGATGTTTACTCTTGTGGGGCAATCTAGGTCATAGTTTTAGGATAAGGGTAGCAGATTTAAAACAGAGGTGAGGAGAAATTACTTCTCTCAAAGGGTCATGAGTCTATGGAATTCACTACCCCAGAGTGCGGTGGATGCTGGGTCATTGAGTAAATTTAAGGAGGAGATAGACAGATTTTTAATTAGCAATGGGTTGAAGGGTAATGGAGAACGGGCAGGAAAGTGGAGTTGAGGCCGAGATGAGATCAGCCATGATCGTATTGAATAGCGGAGCAGGCTCAAGGGGCTGAATTGCCTAGTTCTTATGTTATGTTCTTATACTGCTGGTCAAGGTGTGTGCACTATTTATCTTTTGCCCCACCCCCACCTCACTTGCTTATAACCTGTGACTTTTCTAATATTTGTCAGTTCCGAAGAAGGGTCACTGACCCGAAACGTTTACTCTGCTTCTCTTTTCACAGATGCTGCCAGACCTGCTGAGTGGTTCCAGCATTTCTTGTTTTTATTGCACTATTTCACATGTCTGCTGTCCAGTTGAATAATATGACTCTTTTGATGTTATCTCATGAGATAGCTATAACAATGGCTTATGTAGAATGTACTTTGATTAGAACTGGCAGCTCTTGTAGGTTATTGGCAACATAACAAAATTCATTCCATGATCCACCCAACAAGGCATTGCTTATAAATAGGTTTGCTTAGATTTTATCAGTGTAAAGGCATAAATAGTTGCCTAAAACTACATAGATCCTCAGTCTTACCAGTATAAACTGCAGGGGCTCTGACTTGAATAAATAGTGGTGATAGATAGAATTTCAGAATAGTAGGTTGTGAAATTCGATAAGGCCCAAAAACAGGTTGGGTTTGCAATGTGCAATTAACCCATGCCCATTCCTTCCAATGGAATTGGGGTTGCGTTCACTGGTACCGCAGTTGGATGAACTGATCATGGAGAGCCCAGCCGGAAAAAGAATGTGTTTTTTGCCTCCTCCCTTGCTTCTCTTCCTCAGCTGCTCACTGTATACTTGGTGGCAAGGGCTGTGCCTTATGATGACGAGATTGTGATGTATACAGAAGACCTCAATGAATCATGAGAGGTGCTGTGGAGAGTACTGTAAGGCTCCTCCAGAGTGGTCCAGACATTTCATAAGCACTCTTACTCTTTAGATTGAGGTGAACTTTCAAAAGAAATGGCACATCTGTCTCATGTCAAAAAAGTCCACCCCTCCAATTCTATGATATTTCATGTGGCAGCATTGCTCTCTTTATGGTGGATTGCACACCAAAGTTATGAGCTAGGTGGTCAGCAGACAGTCCTGATCACCCATTAGTCACTCTCTGGTTTCTATGATGGTTCAAATGCTGATGGACTGGCACAGAATAAAGGCATCATGACTGCTGCCAAGAGACCAGGCATTGACTTGCATGATGCTCTGAGTATAGTTTAGTTTAGTTTAGAGATACAGCACTGAAACAGGCCCTTCGGCCCACCGAGTCTGTGCCGACCATCAACCACCCATTTATACTAATCCTACACTAATCCCATATTCCTACCAAACATCCCCACCTGTCCCTATATTTCCCTACCACCTACCTATACTAGTGGCAATTTATAATGGCCAATTTACCTACCAACCTGCAAGTCTTTTGGCTTGTGGGAGGAAACCGGAGCACCCGGAGAAAACCCACGCAGACACAGGGAGAACTTGCAAACTCCACACAGGCAGTACCTGGAATTGAACCTGGGTCGCTGGAGCTGTGAGGCTGCAGTGCTAACCACTGCGCCACTGTGCCGCCCACCTAATTGCACATCAGCTGGACATTAGTGTGATGAACCTTTTACAGTTGTGGTACATCTCTGAATTTACATGCAGCGCTTGCAAAGTGACAGGGAAAAGAAATTACAGTACCCATGACTGGGAGCAAGTGGGTGTGAGTAGAATCCTTGAAGTCAGAACCAAGACCTTCATCACATGCCGCACCAATCCCTATAGACTTCACCAACTTTAAATAACAGTACAAACCTCAAACACTTCTACTATCACAGCAACAGCCAGCAGAAATCAATCAGCAACTAACCTGAAAGTGGTTGATGCTCCCTTTAAATTGCACTGGTGTGAGTTCTTCCTCCTGCTGAATGCAGGTATTGCTTTGTGAGATTAAGAGAGGGCATTAGCTGGAATGTTGAGGTTGGAAATGGCATCACTAGAGTCCACTCAGCATTGTATGCTGACTGGCATCACGATCTGCCTACCCTACCCTGCATATTTTGGGTGCACATTCCTGTGCTAACCACCTCACCAAAATGGCGTCCAGCATCAGAAGTGTGAACATGCGGCATAGATGCCATTGTGGACCTGAAATGGGACCTGTAGCAATGAAAATACGTGAGCTTTGCAACTGAATTTTGCGGCCATAATCTCTTGGGTAAGGTGAAATTCACACAATTTTGGGTAACAATTTTAAATAATGATTAAGACTAGCAAGCCCTATTTACCATTGCAAGACAATGAAGTCCATTTGCTCAGTGTGCAGTTGTCTTGAGAATGATTTTCTGAAGAATGAGACTAGTACCCTATTTTACAGTGGCACTGCCTTCGAAAACAGAATGCAGCCAGAAAAGTAAAGTTGCAAACATGACTTTTCAACACTCATGTTTGCAGCTCAAAGTGGTGTAAATTTGTAACACAAGCAGCCCCATTATATACTGGAACTGTTTCCACTGGATCCCAAGCGTGGCAGCTCATTTAAATAACTGGGGCAGGTGTCCCCTCCCCCACCCCGATCACATGGAGGGGGCGGGCGCAGGCGCTGACGCCATTTTCAAAAGGGCTGTCAGCCTTGCTGGTAAATTAAATATTTAAAGATAGATTACATGAAATAAAATAAATACATCTCTTTTGACCCTCTCCGACCCCCCCCCAATAATAATTAAATTAATTTCTTGCCCTTTCCCCCAAAACACTTACCTTTACTATCTGATGTTCCCCCTCCCCAAACTTTAAACTATACCCTATCCCACCATTCCCTACAACCATAACGCAAATTTGACCCCCCACCCCCGCACTGAGAAATCTACCTCTACCTCCCCTCCACACCAGTGTTGCGCCTCATTTCCCCTGACGGGAATCCAGCCGCCAGGGTGAATATCGCGGCGGTACTTCAGGAGGCGACGGGAGACTCATTAATACAGGTGATTTAATTTATTATATATTTAAATGATGGTCCCATCGCTGAGTAGCGGCGGGGGCGTCGCCATGAGGCCTCGCCGCCACCGGCAATATCGAGCCAGGCCCTGCCGATGTCGAGGTCCGTGGCTTGCCTCATCCGGGGCAACTTTCATGCCCCCGGCACGGATCCTGATGTTGAAGGCTCCATAAAATCCAGCCCGGGATATAAGGGGGCATAATTTTGTTAGCACACTCCACTTCGCAGCGTCGCGCTTTGTACTTGGCGGCCTTTAAACATGGAAGCGCCGTGGGCTGAGCCCACGCGATATTTTGCACAGGGGCTCAGTTAAATGGAGGGGGTGGAGCAGCCACCACTGATGACGTAGAGGGGGCAGCTGCTGTGTCCCCAACAATGGCGTCCGTCACCACCGCGCAGGCACAGCGCCATTTTTAAAGTGCTATTTAAATGTTTAAAGGAACAGGGATAGCAAAATTGAATAAAATTTTATTGACATTTCCAATCCCCTCTCCCACCCCCCCAAATGAATAATTGGATTATTTTTTTGTCCTATTCCCCCCAAAAAAGTGAGTTTTCACTCATGACCTTTCCCCCCTCCAAACGTTATTCCCTTTGACCTTTAAACCCCTTTCCACCATCCCTGCAAACAATAGGAGCGGTTTTCACCACTCCCCCACCCCTCCCAACCTAAAATTTTTAGTCCTCCCCCCCTCCCCACCAGTGTCTCACCTCGGAACTTTTTATGGAGTTCTGACGGCCTGCGAGTTGCAGCAGGCGGCCGTAAAATGGAGGTGGGAGGGCCGCCGGGACCAGGTAGGTTCATCGACATTTATTTTAATTGATTTTAATACTTAACTGAAGGCCCCATCGCTCGGCAGTGGGTGTGGTGGGGTGGGTGTGGTGGGGTGGGGGGGTGCCACACTGAGGCCTCGCTGCTGCCGGCAATATGCGCCGGGGCCTTCTTGGTATTTTATGGGCCCCCCCACCATGAACCCAATGTCAAGGGGCTGGTTAAATTCAGCCCAAGGTCTCAGGACCTTACTGGGTTATTTATTAATATTCATACTAAGGGAGATTCCTCTACAATTCTTCCATTCATAACGATAACTAAGGGGGAGATGGTGGCGTAGTGGTAATGTCACTGGACTAGTAATCCAGATGCCTAGGCTAATGCTCTGGGGACAAGGGTTCAAATCCCACCATGGTAGATGGTGAAATTTGAATTCAATTAATAAATTAAAAAAGCTAGTCTAATGGCAACCATGAAACCATTGTCGATTGTTGTAAAAACCCATCTGGTTCACAAATGTCCTTTAGGGAAGGAAATCTGGCATCCTTACCTGGTCTGGCCTACATGTGACTCCAGACCCACAGCATTAAGGTTAACTCTTAAATGTCCTCTGAAATGGCCTAGCAAGCCACTCAGTTGTATTAAACTGCTACTAAGTGTAAGAAAGGGAATGAAACTGGACCTGGCATTGATCGAGGCACTGGAAATGACAATGGCAAACCCAGCCTGTCGATCCTGCAAAGTCCTCCTTCCTAACATCTTAGCGTGTGCCAAAATTGGGAGAGATGTCCCACAGACTAACCAAGCAACAGCCTGATACAGTCATTCTCAGAATCATACCTTGCAGACAATGTCCCAGACACCACCATCACCATCCCTGGGTATGTTCTGTCCCACTGGCAGGACAGACCCATCAGAGGTGGCGGCACAGTAGAAGACAATTGGGAGGGAGTTGCCCTGGGAATCCTCAACATTGACTCCAGACCCCATGAAGTCTCATGGCAACAGGTCAAACATGGGCAAGGAAACCTCCTGATAATTAGTACTTTGCCTTGTTGAACATCAATTGGAGGAAGCACTAAGGGTAGCAAGGGCACAAAATGTACTCTGGGTGGGGAGACTTCAATGTCCATCACCACGAGTGGCTCAGTAGCACCACTACTGACCAAGCTGACTTGGGGTGGCACAGTGGCGCAGTGGTTAGCACTGCAGCCTCACAGCTCCAGCAACCCAGGTTCGGTTCTGGGTACTGCCTGTGCAGAGTTTGCAAGTTCTCCCTGTGACCGCGTGGGTTTTCGCCGGGTGCTCCGGTTTCCTCCCACAGCCAAAGACTTGCAGGTCGATAGGTAAATTGGCCATTGTAAATTTCCCCTAGTGTAGGTAGGTGGTAGGAGAATTGAGGGAAGGTGGGGATGTGGTAGGGAATATGGGATGAATGTAGGATTAGTATAAATGGGTGGTTGATGGTCAGCACAGACTCGGTGGGCCAAAGGGCCCGTTTCAGTGCTGTATCTCTCTATGACTCGATAAGTCCTAAAGGACATAGCTGCTAGACTGGGTTTGCGGCAGATGGTGAGGGAACCAGCGAGAGGGAAAAACCTACTTGTCCTCACCAATCTAACTGTCGCAGATGCATCTGTCCATGACAGTATTGGTAGGAGTGACCACCGCACAGTCCTTGTGGAGACAAAGTCCCAACTTCATATTGAGGATACCCTCCATCATGTTGTGTGGCAATACCACCATGCTAAATGGGATAGATTTCAAACAGATCTTGCAACACAAAATTGTGTATCTGTGAGGTGCTGTGGGCCATCAGCAGAAGTAGAACTGTATTCAACCACAATCTGTAAACTCATGGTCCAGCATATCCCCCACTCTACCATTACCATCAAGTTGGGGACCAACCCTGGTTCAATGAAGAGTGCAGGGCAGCACCAGGCATACCTAAAAATGAGGTGGCAGCCTGGTGCAGCTACAACCCAGGACTACTTGCATGCCAAACAGCGGAAGCAGCATGTGATAGACAGGGCTAAGTGATACCACAATCAACAGATCAGATCTAAGCTCTGCAGTCCTGCCACATCCAGTCGTGAATGGTGATGGACAATTAAACTAACAAGAAGAGGAGGCTCTACATTTATCCCCATCCTCAACGATGGGGAAGCCCAGCACATCAGTGAAAAAGACAAGGCTGAAGCATTTGCATCCATCTTCAGCCAGAAGTGCTGAGTGGATGATTGATTTCGGCCTCCTCCTGAGGTCCCCAGCATCACAGATGCCAGATGCCAATCCGATTCACTCCACGTGATATCAAGAAGTGGCTGAAGGCACTGGATACTGCAAAGGCTATGGGCCCTGACAACATTCCGCCAATAATATTAAAGACTTGTGCTCCAGAACTAGCCGGGCCCAGAGCCAAGATGTTTCAGTACAGCTGCAACACTGGCATCTACCCGGCAATGTGGAAAATTGCCCAAGTATCTCCTGTGCACAAAAAGCAGGACATATTCAACCCAGCCAATTAACGTCCTATCAGTCTACTCTCGATCATCAGTAAAGTGATGAAAGGGGTGGTTGACAGTGCTATCAAGCGACACTTGCTCACCAATAACCTGCTCACTGACGTTCAGTTTGGGTTCTGCCAGGGCCACTCAGCTCCTGACCTCATTATAGCCTTTGTCAAAACATGGACAAAAGAGCTGAACTCCAGAGGTGAGGTGAGAATGACTGCCCTTGACATCAAGGCAGCATTTGACCGAGTATGGCATCAAGGAGCCCTAGCAAAACTGAAGTCAATGGGAATCAGGTGGAAAATTCTCCAGAGGTTGGAGTCATACCGAGCACAAAGGAAGATGGCTGTGGTTGTTGGAGGTCAATCATCTCAGTCCCAGATATCACTGTAGGAGTTCCTCAGAGTAGTGTCCTAGGTCCAGTCTAATCAGCTGCTTCATCAATAACCTTCCCTCCATCATAAAGTCAGAAGTGGGGATGTTCTCTGATGATTGCACAATGTTCAGCACCATTCGTTACTCCTCAGATATTGAAGCAGCCTGTGTCCAGATGCAGCAAGACCTGGACAATGTCCTGGCTTGGGCTGCTAAGTGGCAAGTAACATTCGTGTCACACAAATGCCAGGAAATGACCATCTCGAACAAGAGAGAATCTAACCATCTCTCCTTGATATTCAATGGCATTACCATCGCTGAGTCCCCCACTATCAACATCCTGGGGGCTACCATTGACCAGAAACTGAACTGGAGTAGCCACATAAATACCGTGGCTACAAGAGCTGGTTAGAGGCTGGGAATTCTGCAGCGAGTAACTCACCTCCTGACTCCCCAATGCCTGTCCATCATCTACAAGGCACAAGTCAGGAGTGTGATGGAATATTCTCCACTTACCTGGATGGATGCAGCTCCAATAACACTCAAGAAGCTCAACACCATCCAGGACAAAGCAGCCCGCTTGATTGGCACCCTCCACCACCGATGCACAGTGGCAGCAGTGTGTACCATCCACAAAATGCACTGCAGCAACTCACCAAGGCTCCTTCGACACCACCTTCTAAACCCACGACCTCTACCACCGAGAAGGACAAGGGCAACAGATGCATGGGAACACCACTGCCTGCAAGATCCACTCCAAGCTGGGTCAAAATCCTGGAACTCCCTTCCTAACAGCACAGTGAGTGTACCTACACCCCAGGGACTGCAGCGGTTCAAGAAGGTAGCTCACCACCACCTTCTCAAGGGCAATTAGGGATGGGCAATAAATGCTGGCCTAGCCAACGACACCCAAATCTCATGAACAGATAAAGAAAAGATAAGCTTTTCAGCCCAGCATGCCTGCACCTGCCACTGACCAGAGATAATCTACCCTATCCTGCGCTTTGCCCCATTTGTTCAATCTTCTGAGTGTTCCTGCCTCTACCACCCCTTCAGGCAGTGTGTTCCAGATTCCAACCACCCTCTGGATGAAAATGTTTTTCCTCAAATCCTCTCTAAACCTCCTGCCCCTTACCTTAAATATATGCCCTCTTGTTATTGATACCTGCAGTAAGGGAATAAAGTTTCTTCCTATCTACCCTATCTATCAGGGTGGCGCAGTGGTTAGCACCGCAGCCTCACAGCTCCAGCAACCCGGGTTCAGTTCTGGGTACTGCCTGTGCGGAGTTTGCAAGTTCTCCCTGTGTCTGCGTGTGTTTCCACCGGGTGCTCCGGTTTCCTCCCACAGCCAAAGACTTGCAGGTTGAAAGGTAAATTGGCCATTATAAATTGCCCCTAGAGTAGGTAGGTGGTAGGAGAATGGTGGAGATGTGGTTGAGAATATGGGGTTAATGTAGGATTAGTATAAATGGGTGGTTGTTGGTCAGCACAGACCTGGTGGGCCGAAGGGCCTGTTTCAGTGATTTATCTCGAAATAAATAAGCCCCTCATAATTTTGTATACCTCAATCAGGTCTCCTCTCAGTCTTCTCTGCTCTAAGGAAAACAACCTAGCCTGTCCAGTCTCTCTTCATAGCTGAAATACTCCAGCCCAGGCAACATCCTGGTGAATCTCCTCTGCACCCTCTCCAGTGCAATCACATCCTTCCTATAGTGTGGCGATCAGAACTGTACACAGTATTCGAGCTATGGCCTAACCTCGCTGCTCTTATATTCTATGCCTTGGCTAATAAACACAAGTATCTCATATGCCTTCCTAACCACCTTACCTAATTGAGCTGCTGTCTTCAGTGATCTGTGGACAAGTACACCAAGGTCCCTCTGATCTTCTGCACTTCCTAGGGTCCTACCACCCATATGTATCACCTCACACTTAGCAGGATTAAATTCCATTTGCCACTGCTCTGCCCATCTTACCAGCCCGTCTATATTGTCCTGTAATCTAAGGCTTTCCTCCTCACTCTTTACGACACCACCAATTTTCATGTCACCTGCGAACTTACTGTGCACACCTCCTATATTTACGTCTAAATCATTAATGTACACTACAAACAGCAAGGGTCCCAGCTCCAATCCCTGCGGAATACCACTGGCCACAGGCTTCCAATCGCCAAAACAACCCTCGACCATCACCCTCTGCCTCCTGCTACTAAGCCAATTTTGGATCCAAATTGCCCTGATCCCATTGGCTCTTACCTTCTTAACCAATCTCCCATGCAGGACCTTATCAAAAGCCTTAATGGCCTCAAAATAGAATATAATTAATGGGAATTGGCAATTAGATCTGGCTGATGCAAGACCTAATAAAGGGATTTTGGGGATGACCAATGGTGAAATTAGAATTCAAACTGCACAGTGGCGCAGTGGTTAGCACCGCAGCCTCACAACTCCAGCGACCTGGGTTCAATTCTGGGTACTGCCTGTGTGGAGTTTGCAGGTTCTCCCTGTGTCTGTGTGGGTTTCCTCTGGGTGCTCTGGTTTTCTCCCACATGCCAAAGACTTGCAGGTTGATAGGTTAATTGGCCATTATAAATTGCCCCTAGTATAGGAACAGGTGGGGATGTGGTAGGAATATGGAGTTAGAGTAGGATTAGTATAAATGGGTGGTTGATGGTCAGCACAGACTCAGTGGGCTGAAAGGCCTGTTTCAGTGCTGTATCTCTAAACTAAAAACTGTGAAATTAATATAGTGCAGAACTTCCAAGGCATCTAGAATTTTCCAGTGACAGTCAGGAAAGTGTAGATAAGATGGTAATCACTGGTAAAAACTGATAGTTTTCTCTTGGAAATGTTTGTATCCTTGCCTGAGTTTTTTTTTTAAAAAGAGCTACATTTGAAAGTCTGGCCACTACCCGAGACATCAGGACCATGCAGGGGGAGGTAAGAAAAGATCTCAGACAGACTACCACCACCACTGTCCCTCCCCCCACCTTTTTGATCAGATCACCCAAGAGTCAAGAACGTGTGGCATGATATTGGTGTAAGTGTGTAGATGTGATTTGTTACATGTAAAACAACTGACAAGCAAAATGTATGGTGAAATGCACTGAAGAATGGGTCTCAGACATGTTCACCTACTTGACAAACAGCGTGTGCACAAAGTTGTCTAATGCGGATGCACGCTTCATAATTCGTCTGTGCTCATCATATTTCTCGCAACTTGTGCATGCTTGCTGGCCAACTTTGTGCTGTGCGTTGCGAATATGACTCTATGGGCTGGATTTTATAAGCTCGCCGCTGATATTCAGCTCGGCGGCTCATTTAAATGGCTGGGTTGGACCCCCACCCCCGATAATGTGGAAGGGACACAATCCATCCCCGGCAATGGCGTTAGGCACCACTGTGCAGGTGCCAAAGCCATTTTTAAAGGGCTTCAAGCCCTACATTACAATTTAATTTTTTACAGAAACAGTGATTGAAATGTATTCAAAAAAATTAAATAAATGTTTCTAGTACCTCTTCCACCACCCCACCCCCCCCACCAATAACCATATAATTTATTCCTTGCCTTCTCCCTCTGAAATATTTACCTTGTGCACCTGACCTCCCCCCCCCCAACTCTAAAGTTCACAAACTCTGCACTTTACCCCTTCCCACCATCCCCTAAACCAATCGGAGGAGTTTTACCCCATTCCCACCCCCCACGCCCCCATACAGAAAAACTTACCTGCTCCCTTGTCCCCACCAGTGTTCCGCCTCGGATCTCTGGATGGAGATGGATGGCGGGAGCGGATAGGACATTTATTCAGTAATTAACATTTATTTAAATATTTATATTTGACTTCTGTCGCCGAGCGACGGGGGCGCCACGAAGCCTCGGGATCGGGCCTTCCCGATGTCGAGGCTCATGGCAGGCCTCTGGCAGAGTCATTTTCCGGCCCCGTCCCGCCACGAACCCTGACGTTGGGGGGTGGGGGGCTGTAAAATTCAGCCCTATGTCATACACGAACATCATGACTTTCTGCGATGGATGATCTATGGTTGACAATTGGAAGGAATTGTTTACCTTTGTTTTCTTGACTTCGGCTACCTTTTCAATCAACTGCAGTTCCAAGCATGCATTCCTGCTCAGTAAAGAAAATTCTGAATTGCATAAGGCGTATAAGGTCTCTACCAGTTGTCTTCCTTTATGTTGAAGAGTTGCTTGGAGTTTGCCTTTTATGCACAATTGTGTCCCGCCTGGACCATGAAACTTATATCTGTCGGTTGCAGGTAATGTCTCTTCACCCATGGCTCTTAGTCAGACAATACCGTGATGCTATCCCCTGTGTCAAGCTTCAAATTCATTAGGTGTCCATTCATGTAGATGTCTGCTGTCCAGAAATCTTGGTCTGGATTACTGATTTCTCCCAAGAACTCTCCTGATTCTTTCTTTTGTGGGTACTGCTGTACTTGATTCACTGCTGTTTGCATGAAGGTCTTCTGCTTTGTACCTTTAAGTGAAGAAATTTTGCTGTGGCACATCTTCCCATAGTGTCTGTTTTTTCCACAGCTTTACTTGGACACTGCTCTAGTCTGTGGGTCTTCTTGGCTCCACAACATTGGCAAAGTTTTCTTGTGTAATGCGCCTTCTCACCTGTATGTTTTTTCTGTTCCTCAAAGTGTTTTGCTGGCTTTGCCTTAACCAGTAAGACAGGCATTGGACTCATTCTCACCCAGGGCTCGTCTTTTTATTTATTTTTTTTATTTAAAGATACAGCACTGAAACAGGCCCTTCGGCCCACCGAGTCTGTGCCAACCATCAACCATCCATTTATACTAATCCTACACTAATCCCATATTCCTACCACATCCCCACCTGTCCCTATATTCCCCTACCACCTACCTATACTAGGGGCAATTTATAATGGCCAATTTACCTATCAACCTGCAAGTCTTTTGGTGGTGGGAGGAAACCGGAGTACCCGGCGAAAACCCACGCAGACACAGGGAGAACTTGCAAACTCCACACAGGCAGTACCCAGAATTGAACCCGGGTCGCTGGAGCTGTGAGGCTGCGGTGCTAACCACTGCGCCACTGTGCTGCCCTTCAGTTCATAGGATGTCCCGATTCTGCTTGTGAACTTCAGCCTGTCCTACAATTTGAATGGCCTTTTCCAGTGTAAGGTCTTCCTTGCATTAGAACATAGAACATAAAACAGTACAGCACAGTACAGGCCCTTCGGCCCACGATGTTGTGCCGAACCTTTAACCTACTCTAAGATCAAACTAACTACCTACACTTCATTCTACTATCATCCATGTACCTATCCAAGAGTCGCTTAAATGCCCCTAATGTATCTGCTTCTACTACCACCGCTGGCAGCGCATTCCACGCACCCACCACTCTCTGTGTAAAGAACCTACCTCTGACATCTCCCCTAAACCTTCCTCCAATCACCTTAAAATTATGCCCCCTGGTGATAGCCCTTTCCACCCTGGGAAAAAGTCTCTGGCTATCCACTCTATCTATGCCTCTCATCATCTTGTACCCCTCTATCAAGTCACCTCTCATCCTTCTTCGCTCCAATGAGAAAAGCCCTAGCTCCCTCAATCTTTCTTCGTAGGACATGGCCTCCAGTCCAGGCAGCATCCAGGTAAATCTCCTCTGCATCCTCTCTAAAGCTTCCACATCCTTCCTATAATAAGGCGACCAGAACTGAACACAATATTCCAAGTGTGGTCGAACCAGGGCCTTATAGAGCTGCAGCATAACCTCGTGGCTCTTAAACTCAATCCCCCTGTTAATGAAAGCCAACACACCATACGCCTTCTTAACAACCCTATCAACATGGGTGGCAACTTTGAGCGATCTATGGACATGGACCCCAAGATCCCTCTGTTCCTCCACACTACCAAGAATCCTGTCTTTAAGCCTGTATTCCGCATTCAAATTCGACCTTCCAAAATGAATCACTTCACACTTTTCCAGTTGAACTCCATCTGCCACTTCTCAGCCCAGCTCTGCATCCTGTCAATGTCCCGTTGCAACCTACAACAGCCTTCCACACTATCCACAACTCCAGCAACCTTCGTGTCATCGGCAAACTTGCTAATCCAGCCTTCCACTTCCTCATCCAAGTCATTTATAAAAATCACAAAGAGCAGAGGTCCCAGAACAGATCCTTGTGGAACACCACTGGTCACCGAGCTCCATGCTGAATACTTTCCATCTACTACCACCCTCTGACTTCTTTGGGCCAGCCAATTTTGCATCCAGACAGCCAACTTTCCCTGAATTCCATGCCTCCTTACTTTCTGAATGAGCCTACCATGGGGAACCTTATCAAACGCCTTGCTAAAATCCATATACATCACATCCACTGCTCTTCCTTCATCAATGTGTTTTGTCACATCTTCAAAGAATTCAATAAAGCTTGTGAGGCATGACCTGCCCCTTACAAAGCCATGCTGACTGTCTCTAATCAAACCATGCTTTTCCAAATAATCATAAATCCTGTCTCTCAGAATCCTCTCCAATAATTTGCCCACTACCGACGTAAGACTGACTGGTCTATAATTCCCAGGGTTATCCCTATTCCCTTTCTTGAATAAGGGAACAACATTTGCCACCCTCCAATCATCCGGTACTACTCCAGTGGACAGTGAAGACGCAAAGATCATTGCCAAAGGCGCAGCAATCTCTTCCCTCGCTTCCCGTAATATCCTTGGGTATATCCCGTCTGGCCCCGGGGACTTATCTGTCCTCATATCATTCAAAATTTCCAGCACATCCTCCCTCTTAACCTCAACCTGTTCGAGCATATCAGCCTGTTCCACGCTGTCCTCACAAACGACCAGGTCCCTCTCACTAGTGAATACTGAAGCAAAGTATTCATTTAGGACCTCCCCTACCTCCTCCGACTCCAGGCACAAATTCCCTCCACTATCCCTGATCGGCCCTACCCTCACTCTGGCCATCCTCTTGTTCCTTACATAAGTGTAGAACGCCTTGGGATTTTCCTTAATCCTACCCGCCAAGACTTTTTCATGTCCCCTTCTAGCTCTCCTAAGTCCATTCTTCAGTTCCTTCCTGGCTACCTTGTAACCCTCTAGAGCCCTATCTGATCCTTGCTTCCTCAACCTTAAGTAAGCTTCCTTCTTCCTCTTGACTAGCTGTTCCACATCTCTTGTCATCCAAGGTTCCTTCACCCTACCATCCCTTCCCTGCCTCATCGGGACAAACGTATCCAGCAGTCGCAGCAAGTGCTCCCTAAACAACCTCCACATTTCTGTCGTGCATTTCCCTGAGAACATCTGTTCCCAATTTATGCTCCCCAGTTCCTGCCTAATAGCATTGCAATTC
The DNA here is from genome assembly GCF_036365525.1 of Heterodontus francisci. NCBI lineage: Eukaryota > Metazoa > Chordata > Chondrichthyes > Heterodontiformes > Heterodontidae > Heterodontus > Heterodontus francisci. Next base: position 51,628,559 of record NC_090383.1, read on the forward strand.
CCCCTCCCCCAATTAAATATATTCCCATCCCGTCTGCTCCTGTCCCTCTCCATGACTATAGTAAAGGTTAGGGAGTTGTGATCACTATCACCGAAATGCTCTCCCACCGATAGATCGGCCACCTGGCCTGGTTTGTTGCCAAGCACCAAGTCCAACATCGTCTCCCCTCTTGTCGGCCTATCTACATATTGAGTCAGGAAACCTTCCTGGACACACCTGACAAAAACTGCTCCATCCAAACTATTTGCACTAAGGAGGTTCCAATCAATATTAGGGAAGTTGAAGTCACCCATGACAACAACCCTGTTACTTCTGCACCTTTCCAAAATCTGCCTCCCAATCTGTTCCTCCATGTCTCTGTTGCTATTGGGGGATCTATAGAAAACTTCCAACAAAGTGACTGCTCCTTTCCTGTTTCTGACTTCCACCCATAATGACTCAGTAGACAAACCCTCCTCGACGACCTCCCTTTCTGCAGCTGTGATACTATCCCTGATTAGCAATGCCACTCCCCCACCTCTTTTTTCTCCCTCCCTATTCCTTTTGAAACATCTAATATAGGAGTCTACAGATTCGCCAATCATCTGCACCCAGTGATTAAATTTGGCTTTTTCCAAGATTTTTTTGGGGTGGAGATTAAAATATTTATCAAAGGCTTGGAGTACCTCTTCGAATTTATCGGTAGCCTCGTTGATCCCTTGTCCGACAATTACGTTTCCCGCGATCAGGCCTACTGAATATAGAAGGATATTTACTTGTTCCACTTCAGATTTTGCTTGGATTTGCAAAGAGATTCTAAACCTAAGGAACCATTTTCTCCATGATAATCAATTTTGAATCTGTTTGGGTCCCTCTTGATTCTGGAAACTCTCAGGCATTCCTAATTTTGGATCCCTATTGCTTTTTTAATAGACTTTCTAGGGTGTTCCCCGCTCTTTAAGAAATTCTACTTTGTTTTTTTCAGTCTTGGTTGTTTTAATGGCGGTGTCCCAGCTGTTTTTGAGAGTTCCCTGTTGTTTCAATAGGCTTTTTAGGGTTTTCCCCTTTCTTTAATAAATTCATTTTGTTTTTTTTTCAGGCTTGCTTGCCTTAATGAAGTTTCACATTTGTTTTCGGGAGTTTCCCGTGCTTTTCAGGAGCTCCCGCACTTCTCGGGGGTTTCCCGCTCTTCGCCCTCGCGTTCAGCCCTAATAAAGGATCGGTTTTTCCCCTTTTTTCACTTTTTTGAGCACAATGCCTTTAGAAAATTACTGCAAGCTTTTCAAAGGGCCTTTAAACCGATCTAAGACTGTTGGTATCATGATTCACCTGATCACTGGATTCAACTTGCAAGCCACCACACTTCTGTGGTGCAGCCTGTATTTCTGTGTTCTGACTCACCACAGCCATGGAGCTCTTCACAGCCTCTTCAGTAGGTAAGTAGTTTTCTTACTATACCAGGCCAGTATTTATCTTTAATCTTCTCTGTTGCTCACCTGGTGTTTCTTCCAAAGGTAAGATCTTCAAATTCTCCTGGTCACTTTCACCACTGTTTTACTGCTGTCAATATGTTGAGTTTAGTTGTATTTTTATTACTGGCATTGTAGGGTGTTCTAGAGAAAGAGTTTGACCCCAGTAAAGGTTAACTAACAACTCTATTATTTACAGTTACACTTTCTGCAAGCCACCCAAGCTAGCATCCTTCATGCTGTTATACCTTCTTCTTCTCAAGCCTATCTCATGTGACTGCTACATCGTTGCTTGTACAGTGGGATGGGTCTCTCTCACTGTCTTCGGTATTAACCCTTTACATCATTATACTACACACATTCCTCTTGCCCACCCTCTTTGTCCTCCTGTAATTGTAAAAATTTGTGTTGATTTTGATATCCGTTGCAAGTTCTTTTCATAGTTCCTTTTTGTCGCTCTTACCATCTGTTTGTCACTCTTTGCTATTCTTGTGTCTTTTCCATTTTCCAGGATCTGATTTTTTTTTGCATTTTTTTAGCATTATCTTCCAGTTTTATAGTGTCTCTTATCTCTTTAGTCGCCCATTGCTGCTTTTTTTCACGAGTAGCGCTCTTGCCCCTTAGGGTTATAAACTGGCTCTGATTCATTGGAAATTCTGTTTTGAACCTCTCCCACTGATCTTCCGTTGTTGTGCTCATTAACAGACTTGCCCAGTTTACTGTTGACAGTCTCGGTCTCATCGCATTGAACTCAACCTTACCTAAATCTAGAATCTTAGTAGCTGTAGTAGCTCAGTGTCAAATTCCTTAGACTGAATGCATCATGTCAATCTGGCATTGATTTGAAGCATTCTTTGCATCTGGTCACACACAATATAAACATTCAGCAAAATGGCACTTCTTTCTAGCAAGAAATTTAAGGGGGTAAATTCTAGTCGTGCACGATGTTCATCATCTATTGCAGCCTGCACTTTTGGGAAACTAACAACATGATGAAATTAGTTGGGTCTATGACAGAAACTGCAGCAGGTAGGAAACAGATTTTTCCCCAGAATCCAATTGCAAAAAGTGCAAGTATGCTTGTTTTAAACCCCAAATCTTTAAGAAATTGTGAGTATATATGGGCTCCTGTGCTCAATCCAGTGAATTCATTTTGGACACTTGTAAATGAGGACTTCTGTTAAATTAACCCATTATTTTATGAAGTGGAGATAAGATAACTGTGTTACTAAGGTGTAAAAACCTCCTGATGCTGTAGTTAAATAAACTACAATGTAAACTATTAAAATTGACCTCTTTTTGGTAACACAGTGGCTATGTAATTAATCTTAACTGTTAAAGATCTCCATTGCACTGAAGTAGAGAAGCATGATGAAGATATCAGGCACCTTCAGAGGAAGGAAAATTAGGTGACGAGAGCTCCCCATTTTACTTTGATTTTTAGTTATTTTTTCTTTTTCTTATGTTTATTTTATTTTATCTTATCTTAGTTTGTTCAGTTTTCCTACCCACTGTTTTTTTCATGTTTGTGCTTGTGGCTGTTCAGTTTTCAGTCCATTAACACCCTATCTGTACTAATGCTTTGCCTTTCAACACACCATTAACATATTGTTTGCCTTTGCTCCATGACCTTCTGGTCGGTTATTCTCTGTGACCTTGTCCTAGCTACACCTTCTCCTTTGTTATCTATTGCCCCACCCCTGCTTTACTTGTTTAAAACCTTTCACATTTCTAATATCTGCTAGTTCAGAAGAAACGTCACTGACCTGAAACGTTAACTCTGCTTCTCTCTCCACAGTTGCTGCCTGACCTGCTGAGTATTTCCAGCATTTCTCATTTTATTTTATATTAGCGAAGAGAGCTATCCTTGGCACACCCCCCAGTAGCTGGTTCAAATAATAAAGCAGCATGTTAGAGGCCTCTGTGCCATTTGCCTTCTTTGCAATTGATGTATGAGCTGCAAAGATCAGGGAATTCTAGTAAAAAATAACTTGGATGGGAGGGGGAAATACACAGCTCTACCTGTGAGATTACAATTTAATAATCTACTACATAAACTATCCAAATTCAAGAGTAAATTGCTAAATCTGATCAGAAGTTTTACACACCAAATAATTCAGTGGGGAAGTAGAGACTAAAATCCACAGAACTACTTCAACTCCAACCTGACCACTGTCGCTGACCCTGTCAGAGTTCAGGGCAGACTCAGTTACTTTAAATATCCAAGTGACACATACGGCAGTACAGATGCAGCCTGACAAGGGAGAATCAATCAGAGTGCAGGTTGGTGCAATCATAAGGTCATAAAAAATAGGAGCAGGAGGTGGTCATTCGGTCCCTTGAGTCTGCTCCGCCATTCAATAAGATCATGGCTGATCTGATTGTGGCCTTAACATCACTTTCCTGCCTGTTCGCCATAACCCTCGACTCCCTTGTAGATCAAAAATCTGTCTAACTCAGCCTTGAATATATTCAAAAACTCAGTCTCAACTGCTCTCCAGGGAAGAGAATTCCAAAGATTAACCACCATCTGAGAGAAGAAATTCCTCCTCATTTCCATCTTAAAAGGGAGACCCCTTAATTTAGAACTCTGCCCCCAGTTCTAAATTCCTCCATGGGGGGAAACAATCTCTCAACATCTACCCTGTCAAGCCCCCTCAGGATCTTACACGTTTCAATAAGATCACCTCTCATTATTCTAAACTCCAATGAGGTCAGGCCCAACCTGCTCAACCTTTTCTCATAAGACAACCCCTTCATCCCAGTAATCAGCCTAGTGAACCTTCTCTGAACTGCTTCCATTGCAAGTATATCCCTCCTTAAATAAGGAGACCAAAATTGTTCTGGGTGTGGTCTCACCAATGTCCTGTACAGTTGTAGCAAGACTGCCCTACTTTTATACTTCATCCCTCTTGCAATAAATGCCAACATTCCATTTGTCTTCCTAATTACTTGCTGTATCTGCATGCCAACTTTTTGTGATTTATGTACAGAGACACCCAGATCCTTCTGTTCTGCAGAATTCTGCAATCTCTCTTCATTTAAATAATATTCTGCTTCTCCATTCTTCTTGTCTAGGTGGACAACCTCATATTTTCCCACATTTTACTCCACCTACCAAATTTTTGCGCACTAACTTTATCTATATTGCTTTGCCGACACTTCGCGTCCTCCTCCTGACAACTTGTTTTCCTACTTTTCTTTGTATTGTCCACAAATTTGGCTACAATACACTCAATCCCTTCATCAAAGTCTTTAATATAGAATGTAAATAGTTGAAGCCCCAGCACAGATCCCTGTGGCACTCCACTAGTTGCAGTTTGCCAACCTGAAAATGCCCCATTTATCCTGACTCTATGTTTCCTGTTAGTTAGCCAATCCTCTATCCATGAGCTTTTATCTTCTGTAGTGACCTTTTATGTGGCACCTAATCAAATGCCTTTTGGAAATCCAAATACACTAGTTCTACTAGTTCCCTTTTATCCACCCTGCTTGTTACATCCTCAAAGAATTTTAATAAATTTGTCAAACATAAAACCATGTTGATTCTGCCGGATTGCATTATGATTTTCTAAATGTTCTGCTACTACTTCCTTAATAATGGATTCTAACATTTTCTCAATGACAGATGTTAGGTTAACTGGCCTATAGTTTCTTGCTTTCTGCCTCCCTCTTTTCTTGAACAGGGGTGTTACATTTGCAGTTTTCCAATCTACTGGGTCATTTCCAGAATCTAGGGATCCACTGTCTCTGCAGCCACTTCTTTTAAGACCCTCAGATGCAGGCCATCAGGTTCAGCCTTTAGTCCAATTTGTTTTGCTAGTACTTTTTCTCTAATGATAATGGTTGTTTTAAATTCCTCCCTCCCATTTGCCTCTTGATTTTCTACTATTCTTGGGATGCTTTTAGTGTCTTCTACTGTGAAGACAGAGCCAAAATATTCGTTCAAAGCCTCTGCCATTTCCTTGTTTCCCATTAATTCCTCAGTCTCATCCCCTAAGGGACCGATTCTTACTTTAGCTCTTTTTACTCTTTTGCTTTTTGTATACGTGTAGAAGCTTTTACTGTCTGTTTTTATATTTCTTGCTAGTTTACTCTCACACTCTAATTTCTCCCTCTTTGTTACTTTACTAGCCATCCTTTGCTGATTTCTAAAATTTTCCCAATCTTCTGGCCTACCACTAATTGTTGCAGCATTGTATACCTTTTCTTTCAATTTGATACCATTCTTAACTTCCTTAGTGAATGATGCATCCTTCTCATGGAGTTTTTCTTTCTCACTGGAATATGTTTTTGTTGAGAGTTATGAAATATCTTCTTAAATATTTTCCACCGCTTCTCTACCATCTTACCTTTTAACCTATTTTCCCAGTCCACTTTCGCCAACTCTGTCTCCATATCCTTGTAATTTCCTTTATTCAAGTTTCAAGACGCTAGTTTCAGACCTAAATTTCTCATTCTCAAACTGAATGTGAAATTCTATCATTTATTTATTTATTTTATTTATTTAGAGATACAGCACTGAAACAGGCCCTTTGGCCCACCGGGTCTGTGCCGATCATCAACCATCCATTTATACTAATCCTACACTAATCCCATATTCCTACCACATCCCCACCTGTCCCTATATTCCCCTACCACCTACCTATACTAGGGGAAATTTATAACGGCCAATTTACCTATCAACCTGCAAGTCTTTGGCTGTGGGAGGACACTGGAGCACCCGGCGAAAACCCACGCAGACACAGGGAGAACTTGCAAACTCCACACAGGCAGTACCCAGAATTGAATCCGGGTCGCTGGAGCTGTGAGGCTGCGGTGCTAACCACTGCGCCTCCCATGTTATGATTACTCTTGCTTAGGGGATCCTTTACGACGAGGTAATTAATTAATCCTGTCTCATTACACATTTCCAGGTCTAAAATAGCCCGCTCTCTGGTTGGTTCCAGAATGTATTGTTCTAAGAAACTGCCCCAAATACAATCTATGAACTTAACCTCCAGGCTACCTTTGTCAATTTGATTTCTCTAATCAATATGAATATTAAAATCGCTCACGATTATTGCAGCACCTTTTATTACAAGCCCCCATTATTTCTTGATTTATACGTGATTTAATAAAAGCTAAATATCTTTCAAAATTTTGGCAATCAGAAGAGAGCCAATATGTCTGATGCAGACAGCAGGCTTCTGGGGTTTCCAGGCCAAACCCAAGGCCTTGACACCCTGGTGAGCCTTATTTGAGCCCTTACATGGACCTGGATGCTGGTATCTTTTTGACATCCAGATTACTGGGTGCTCAGGAGGCAGGAACTTGATGAATTCTGCTGGGGAAAAAAGCATGTCAGTGGTCCTGCATCCTCCTGATGTCGTGAGCCCTCTGCAGTGTGAATTGAATTCCTATCTGCTCCAGACCCCAGCCATAATTATTCTTTGTGATGGAGACCAGGCATTTCCAGGAACCAGCCAATTTCCATCTCGCATCAGGCCTCTTAGCTCCCCTTTATCCCTGTATTGTGACCCAAGCTGCAAGTGATTTCAGGCCTTATAATTTTAAAGTATTAAGTGCTTCACACACAGACTAGCCTTGCAATGATTCACTTGTAAATGGATTACCTCAGATAGAGCTGGCTTACAGATCAAACAGTGGGACAAATTCTGTACTGCTGGTCGGGATCACTACTATTGTTGTTCTCAGACACAGAGAAATGTCCTTTACCATGGAGGATTATTCAGATCACCATTGCCCTCATTACTGCAGATTGTTAAAAAAAAATTAGAGCTGAATATTATTTTCTCAGAACATTTCTTCAGAGCCTGAGCTGGAGAGGGAGTGAATACACTACAATCAGTGAGTATAGCTCTGCTGAGAAAAGGGGTGAGTACACACAACCAGTGAATCCAGACCTGCTGTGAAAGGGGACAAGTACACATCACCAGTGAATACAGTACTGCTGGCAAAGTAAGTATAGCTCTGCTGGGAAAGGGGGTGAGTACACAACCAGTGAATGCAGTTCTGTTGGGAAAGGGTGTGAGTACACAACCAGCGAATGCAGCTCCGCTGGGAAAGGGGGCCAAGTACACACAACCAGTGAATACAACTCTACTGGGAAAGGGGGGCAAGTACACACAACCAGTGAACACAGCTCTACTGGGAAAGGGAGTGAGTGTGCACAATCAGTGAATATAGCTCTGCTAGGAAAGGGGAATGAATATGCACAAAAAGTGAGTACAGCTCTGCTGGGAAAGGGGGTGAGTACACACAACCAGTGACTACCTCTTTGCTGGGAAAGGGGGTGAGTACACACAACCAGCGAATACAGCTCTGCTGGGAAAGGGGGTGAATATATTGAGCGAGTGAATACAGCTCTGCTGGGAAATGGGGTGAATACACACAATGGGTTGGATTTTAAGAGCCCACCCCTGCTCTCGGCGGCGGGTGAAAACAATGGCCGCCCATGCACGGTGGCTCATTTAAATAGCCTGGAAGGCACGCCCTCCCCCAATTATGTAGAGGAGGTGGGCTGTCTGACACCAGAAATGGCGCCAGCTGCCTTTGTTCAGGCGTTGGCGCCATTTTATAGGGCAGCCAGCCCTGCCACCAAATTTAATTTTTAAAGACACACTTCCCCAAAATGTATCAAACCAATTTCTAATGGCCCTTTCCCACCCAATACCAATTACATTAAGTATTTGCCCTTTCACTCCCAAAACACTTACATTTGAAATCTGACCTTCCTCCCTCCCCAGCTCTACAAAGTTCACCCCTTCCCACCATCCCCTACACCCATTATGTTTATTTGGACTGTTCTCCACCCCCCCCCACCCCACACTAAAAATCTTTACTCCCACCACCACCCCACCCCCCAAACAGTGTCATGCCTACTTCCCCCAGACGGGGAAGCGATGGCATGGGAGGGCCAGCCGCCGCACTGAAGATTGCGGTGGACCCAGAAGATTGAAGGTAAGTTTATGTTAATGTATTCATTTTATTGATTTAAATATGTAGATGCAGGTCCCATCACCCAGCGGCGGGGAGGCTGCCACAGAGCCTTGCTGCCGCCAGGAAGATTGGGCCAGGTCCTCCCAACGTCAAACTCCATGGCCGATCTCTGTCAGAACCATCGTCCAGCATACCCCACCATGGAGTCGACTTTGGGGGCCCAGTAAAATCCAGCCCAGTGAGTGCAGCTCTGCTGGAAAAGGGGATGAGTACACACAGCCAGTAAGTACAGTTTACTCCAGCTAGGTAATCTAACACATTACAGTCCAACTCCTGTTTGGTTTACTTGGAGGTAGAATGGACAGAACATTTCTTTGCAGGAATAGCGATAATAGCCAAAGAACGGACAGACTTTTCTCAGTTTATTTTGGTTTATGACATAGTTTAGATTAGTACAATTAAAATATAATGTAAATATAAGCTTTGTTCACATTTGTAATAGCTACATGGTATGCTTTGATCAATCTGGTAGGAACTGACGGTTTTAATATGTGAATTGGCCTTTTGTCGAGGGAAAATCATTGGTATTTTCACAAATCCTTAAGTGGAATTTCACATGTATAAAAATAGTATGCAAGTTTGAAAACATGTTTCAATAGCTCTGACCATTTGAAGCTAAACACTGAATGCAGAATAAATAGAATATCACAAAAATAGAATGTGAATGCGTGTACAATTGTCCTTTCATCTGTGGGAATGTCCTTGTTCACACTCCTGTGAATCATTTATACTTTCACATTAAACAGTAACCTACTACTATCAGTGCAATAGTGCATAAGTTAAATAAACATTCGTAAGTCCTACACTGTAGGCAAAAAAGGACTTTACATGTCTACTTATAAACACAATGAACACTGTTGATTAGTTGATGGCCCTCATTGTTTGCAGGCAGTATCAACTTACTGGAAGTCCCACACCTTTTAGTGCTTCAATAAGCGGTAAAACTCAACCGAGACAGTTCAGTACCGTATTTTGGTGAAGTCATGCTCAAGTCTTAAACATCTGTTTCAACACATGATGTTTGCTGATTCTCCACGTCATAATTTTTTTTTTCTGAATGGATTTTAGCTTGGCATGATTTACAGATATCCTGCAGCAACAGTGAGTAGTCTTCCTTCCACTGTCTGAATTTCTCTGATGTCAAGTGCGGACTTTCCAAGAGTTGGTTTATGACGGCTAGGTCTGCTTCTTTAGACTAGTTAATAAGAGGAAACAAAAAAAACAGGCATAATTACCATAATCCAGACAGCCATGTTTAGTCATGATAAAAATAATTTGCTGCTACAATACCAGGTCCTCGATGCGTATGTTCCCTTTCACTAAAGACAAGTGTGTTTCATGTGTGGATTTTCTTACATTCAAATAAAAGTTAATTCCTGATGAGGGCAAGACTGTCCTTTGCAGAGCACCATGCTGAGTAATATGAATGAAAGGCCTAACCTGTTAACGATCTCTAATTTTAGCTCATTACTGTATTCTCATTAGATACCTCCCCACATTCAAGAATTCAGTTAGGAAGCATGCCAGTCCTCGCATATAGGTTAGTAGCAGTAGAAAGGTCACTCCTGCATAAGAGACATCTTTTGGTAAATGGACAACTAATTTATAAAACCCATCAGTACAGATTATGAAGTTCAATATGAAATGAGTAGATGCAGACAATCACCATCATGTCTTTAACTTCTATTGACCTGGAATAGGAAGAGGAGCTGAGACTGGCTGGGGTTAGAAGTTACTGGAGCATCTATGCAAAATTACAGTTTTTGACTCAATTAGCAAGGTATGAGGAAAGAATTGCTGAATGTGACTACAAGTTTAATTTACCTTGAGGTTTGTAGGAGGCAGGGCTCTGGCAAGAATTTATTGAGGAAATAGTGGCAGGATTATGGGAGGGATAGACATTAATTCAATGCTGCATTTTAAAGACAGATGGATAATACCCACTTAGTGTTGCATTGCAAGGCCAACAGATATAACCTTGCCCTAAGATGGGAATAGAAGAGACAAATTTTTAGCCCAAAGATGAGACCATCCCTTTCTCCATTTAACTGCATAAGTTACATGGGAGATAAAATAAATTGAGATAAGAATTGGTTAAGAGGTAACAAGGATAGAAGCACTGTCAGAAACAATGTGATTGGGGACTTCCCTGGCTAGTGTTTTTTTAACGAGGGCTAGAATGGTCTAAAATGGTGGACCAGTCTCTTCCTATTCTTAGTAGGAAACAAATATTGACTAAACACACCAAATATGTACTGTCTAATGCTAAATGTAAAATTGCTTCTGTTCATAACTTGCTATTTTTGGATTTCAGGGTTTTTTTTTTAGTATGTATACATGGAGAATGTTCTCCTATTAAAAATAAGCTGATGGAGTTGCCTTATTTGAGAGGGGCTCCCAAACAAGTCTCCGCTTGGAAATAAGGTACACCATAAAAATTTAATGAGTACCCAGACAGAGCTGATGATGACAATCTCAGCAAAATGTCTAGTAACTATGCTTTAACAAAACTGAGAAAAACATATAGACACAATGCTTTCTTTGTTAGATGAAGCATTTATACAATTCTAGCAAATAGATTAATTTCAGAATTCAGATGTAAAATTAATTGGTGCTGGTACTTGACTTAATTCCTATTATTTTGGTTACAGTTTACTTTGAAATCTTCATGGCAGATCTAGATTAGGTTTCAGCAAAAACTACAAAGAGCAAATACTGTGTGTGTTTGCAGGGAACAGTGGAGATCTTTTTAATGTTATAATCACACAGAAGGACAGTGGTCTATGGCTGTTGCTTTTTTAATTGTATGTAATCTCAGAAGTTACTGTCTTGGCTCACATACACATAAATACATGCACACACACACACACAAACCCAACCACTCCCACATGCACACAACACACACCCACGCGTACACACATGCACACACCACACAAACACCCACCCACGCGTACACACACGCATCCACCACACAGATGCATATACACACACGCACCCATCTCACATCCTAGCGCATTCACACATGCACACGCACCCACCACACACACACATGCGCAGCCACCACACACAAACAGGTCTATCAGGGAATCCAGGGATATGGTGAGCGGGTGGGAAAGTAGAGTTGAAGCCTAAGATCAGCCATGATCATTTTGAGGGGAGGCAGTGGCGTAGTGGTATTGTCACTGGACTAGTAACCCAGAGACCCAGGGTATTTCTCTGGGGACATGGGTTCAAATCCCACAACAGCAGAAGGTGGAATTTGAATTCAATTAGTAAATCTGGAATTAAACAAAAAGCTAGTCTAATGATGGCCATGAAACCATTGTCGATTGTTGTAAAAAACCATTTGGTTCACTAATGCCCTTTAGGGAAGGAAATCTGCTGTCCTTATGTGGTCTGGCTTACATGTAACTCCAGACCCACAGCAATGTGGTTGACTCTTAAATGCCCTCTGAAATGGTCTAGCAAGCCACTCAGTTGTATCTAACTGCTACAAAGTCAATAAAACAGAATGAAACTGGACGAATCACCCGGCATCGACCTAGGCACCGGAAACGACAAGGGTAAACCCAGCCTTGTTGACCCTGCAAAGTCCTCCTTACAAACATTTGGGGGCTTGTGCCACAGTTGGGACAGCTGTCCCACAGACTAGTCAAGCAACAGCAGTCATACTCACGGAATCATACCTTACAGACAATGTCCCAGACACCGCCATCGCCATCCCTGGGTATGTCCTGTCCCACCGGCAGGACAGACACAGCAGAGGGGCGGCACAGTGGTATACAGTCGGGAGGCAATTGCCCTGGGAGTCCTCAACATTGACTCTGGACCCCATGAAGTCTCATGGCATCAGGTCAAACAAGGGCAAGTGAACATCCAGCTGATTACCACCTACCGCCCTCCCTCAGCTGATGAGCCAGTACTCCTCCATGTTGATCACCACTTGGAGGAAGCACTGAGGGTGGCAAGGGCACAGAATATACTCTGGGTGGGGGACTTCAATGTTCATCACCAAGAGTGGCTCGGTAGCACCACGACTGACCGAGATGGCCGAGTCCTAAAGGACGTAACTGCTAGACTGGATATGTGACAGGTGGTGAAGGAACCAACAAGAGGGAAAAACATACTTGAGCTCATCTTCACCAATCTGCCTGCCGCAGATGCACCTGTCCATGACAGTATTGGTAGAAGTGACCACCGCACAGTCCTTGTGGAGACAAAGTCCCGCCTTCACATTGAGGATACCCTCCATCATGTCGTGTGGCACTACCACCGTGCTAAATGGGATAGATTTCGAACAGATCTAGCAATGCAAAACTGGGCATCCATGAGGTGCTGTGGGCCATCAGCAGAATTGTACTCAACCACAATCTGTAACCTCATGGCCCGACATATTCCCCATTCTACCGTTACCATCAAGCCAGGAGACCAACCATGGTTCAATGAAGAGTGCAGGGGGTCATGCCAGGAGCAGCAACAGGCATACCTCAAATGATGTGTCAACCTGGTGAAGCAACAACCCAGGACTACTTGTGTGCCAAACTGCATAAGCAGCATGCGATAGACAGAGCTAAGTGATCCCATAACCAACAGATCAGCTCTAAGCTCTGCAGTTCTGCCACATCCAGCCGTGAATGGTGGTGGACAATTAAACAACTAACAGGAGGAGGTGGCTCCACAAATATTCCCATCCTCAATGATGGGGGAGCCCAGCACAGCAGTGCGAATGATAAGGCTGAAGCATTTGCAACAATCTTCAGCCAGAAGTACCGAGTTGATGATCCATCTCGGCCTCCTCCTGAGGTCCCCAGCATCACAGATGCCAGACATCAGCCAATTCGATTCATTCTGCGAGATATCAAGCAATGACTGAAGGCACTGGATACTACAAAGGCTATGGGCCCTGACAATATACCATCAATAGTACTGAAGACCTGTGCTCCAGAACTTGCTGCGCCCCTAGCCAAGCTGTTCCAGTACAGCTACAACACTGGCATCTACCCGGCAATGTGGAAAATTGCCCAGGTATGTCCTGCACACAAAAAGCAGGGCAAGAACAACCCGGCCAATTACCGCCCAATCAGTCTACTCTCAATCATCAGTAAAGAGATGGCCGAGTCCTAAAGGACATAACTGCCATCAAGCAGCACTTGCTTAGCAATCACCTGCTCAGTGACACTCAGTTTGGGTTCCGCCAGGACCACTGACCTCATTACAGCCTTGGTTCAAACATGGACAAAAGAGCTGAAGTCAAGATGTGCGGTGAGAGTGATTGCCCTTGACATCAAGGCAGCATTTGACCGAGTATGGCATCAAGGAGCCCTAGCAAAACTGAAGTCAATGGGAATCAGGGGGAAAACTCTCCGCTGGTTGGAGTCATACCTCGCGCAAATTGTTGTGGCTGTTGGAGGTCAATCATCTCAGCTCCAGCACATCACTGCAGGAGTTCCTCAGGGTAGTGTCCTAGGCCTAACCATCTTCAGCTGCTTCATCAATGACCTTCCTTCAATCATAAGGTCAGAAGTGGGGATGTTCGCTGATGATTGCACAATGTTCAGCACCATTCGCGACTCCTCAGATACTGTCCATTTAGAAATACAGCAAGACCTGGACAGTATCCAGGCTTGGGCTGATAAGTGGCAAATAACATTCGCACCACACAAATTCCAGGCAATGACCATCTCTAATAAGAGAGAATCTAACCATCTCCCCTTGACATTCAATGGCATTATGATCGCTGAATCCCCCACTATCAACATCCTAAGGGTTACCATTGACCAGAAACTGAACTGAGTAGCCATATAACTGCCATAACTAGAAGAGCAGGTCAGAGGTTAGGAATCCTGCGGCGAGTAACTCACTTCCTGACTCCCCAAAGCCTGTCCACTACCTACAAGGCAGAAGTCTGGAGTGTGAGGGAATACTCTCCACTTGCCTGGATGGGTGCAGCTCTAACAACACTCAAGGAGCTCAACACCTTCCAGGACAAAGCAGCCTGCTTGATTGGCACCCCATCCACAAACATTCAATCCCTCCACCACCGTCGCACAGCAGCAGCAGTATGTAAAATCTACAAGATGCACTGCAGCAACTCACCAAGGCTCCTTAGATAGCACCTTCCAAACCCACGACCTCTACCAACTCAAAGGACAGGGGCAGCAAATGCATGGGAACACCAGCACCTGTAAGTTCGTCCCCAAGTCAGACACCATTCTGACTTGGAACTATATCGCTGTTCCTTCACTGTCACTGGGTCAAAATCCCTGAACTCCCTTCCTAACAGCACTGTGGGTGTACCTACCCCACATGGACTGCAGTGGTTCTCAAGGGCAATTAGGGGTGGACAATAAATGCTGGCCTAGCTAGCGACGCCTACATCCCAAGAATGAATTTAAAAATTGGCAGAGCAGGCTCGATGGGCCATATGGTCTACTCCTGCTCCTATTTCTTGTGTTCTTGTATACACAAGCACGTGCACGCACACACACACACATACAAGCATACATGTAAATACACACCCATGACTAACATACACACACACAAAAATACATGCGCGCATACACACTTCAAACGTACATATCCGCACTTACAGGCACCCATTACACACACAAACACACAATTCCTTCTGGTGGCTGCATAATATAAACCTGGAGACGTGTTGACAGTGATTTTTTTTAAAAACTAAGTTTAACTATATGGTACTCCCCACTCTCTATTACCTTAAAAAAACCAAACATTTTCTAATCTAGCAGAATTACATAGAATGTTCAGCACAGAAACAGGCCGTTCGGTCCAATAGGTGCGTGCTGGTGTTTACACTCCACACAAGTTCCCTTACACACTTCTTCATCTAACCTCCATCTTCCTTTCCTCCTTAAAATTCTTTGGTCATGAATTTGGTCAGTCATCCTAATACCTCCTTCTTTGTTTTGTTGTTACTGTCTTTCTTATGCCTTTATAAGCATCTTGGGATGTTTTTCTATGTTAAAGGCCCGAAATAAATATAGGTTGCTATTGTTGTTGTGTTGGTTATAAAATAAGTTTTATTCTTCATGTAAGAATTGGAACAGCATAATCCAGCTCTGCTTCACTGCAATCTTCACTTCTATCTTATTCCATGTTGGTAGCTGTCATTACAACCACTGCAGTCAGTGGCTAGGAATTTATTCAATTACGCAAATATGTTACTCAGGCAGGCTGAGTCATGTTATGAATGACAGTAAATACACCACTCATCTCCAACGGTAGGACTTTCAGAACAATATCATTAACTTACAGAGCCTCTTGCTAGCCGCTGAAGTGAAGTAGGGATGGTATTACGCTGCTGTGAATTGGATTCATTGTTTCAACCTGGCTATAACTGATCAATCTAAATATCCAAGCAATTTCTTATAATTCCCCAGTTGCCTAAGAGATGGACAAATGCAGAGCTTCTCACCATCTGGTTGTTTTTATGTAACTAAAATGTCCCTGTACAGCATTAACCATTTTCTTGTGCACCATCAAAAACAAAACAAGGTCTAAGAGAGTATGTAAAGATTACAGTTGCTGTGTTATTTTGCTAAATGCTGAATTCTGTGTTTCACAGATAGGTAATTTACTCTGAAGAACCAGCACCCTCCAAGGCCATGGGAAATCATTGTACCCAAGGAGAAAGCACAGAATAAGACTGGCAAGTGGGGAGAGGGTTTTCTTTTTCAGGGCAAATTTCAAATGGAATATTTCCCTCATTGACTGGAATCCCAACAGAATGTAGGTCAGACTCAACACGATGCAGCTCAAGAATATCTGCGGCACAGTGGTTAGCACCGCAGCCTCACAGCTCCAGAGACCCGGGTTCAGTTCTGGGTACTGCCTGTGTGGAGTTAGCAAGTTCTCCCGTGACCACGTGGGTTTCCATCGGGTGCTCCGGTTTCCTCCCACAGCCAAAGATTTGCAGGTTGATAGGTAAATTGACCATTGTAAATTGTCCCTAGTATAGGTAGGTGGTCGGGAAGATGGGGAAGTGGTAGGGAATATGGGATTAATGTAGGATTAATATAAATGGGTGTTTGATGGTCGGCACAGACTCGGTGGGCCGAAGGGCCTGTTTCAGCGCTCTCTATGACAACAGCCATTTACAGCAGTGTCTGCAAGGCATTCACTGTTTACTCCGAGGCCAGAACAGGCTGTTGAAAGTAGAACTTCTGACCTTCCAATGTGTCCAGCCCCTGTGTAACCACATGCCATCTACTAAACTTCCTTGTAATTCCAAAATGTGCTGTGGATCTTTGTGTCAAATAACTTCTATTGAAGAATATTCCTGGTAGCTTGACCTCAATACCCTGGACTGTAGAGAATTTGGAATACATGACTTCCTCTATAATACTTGAGGGGGAACACTGGTTACAAAGAGGGAGGGAACAAGTGATGTAGGATTGTTGGTGTCGGTGGTACCATGTGCAATCTGCTATTATCACACCCACTATTATCCTCTGCAAACTCCTTAAGAGAAGGTGCTCATGCTTCACTGAATATGCCTGGCTGTTCCATTTTTCAACAGCTCATCAATTCAGCTAATAATGTAGTGCTTATAGAAGCAATTATGTTTTATCAATAGATACAAGGAGAAACCTCATATATACATACCTTCAAAGTACTGTTCAAAGTTCTGAATTTGTGCAATCTTGCATTGACAACAGGATTATTACTGCGTTTTATAAAGGATCTCCTATAATCTGTTTTTGATGAAGGCCGACGTTCT
The DNA here is from genome assembly GCF_036365525.1 of Heterodontus francisci. NCBI lineage: Eukaryota > Metazoa > Chordata > Chondrichthyes > Heterodontiformes > Heterodontidae > Heterodontus > Heterodontus francisci. Next base: position 51,645,752 of record NC_090383.1, read on the forward strand.
CCAATAGGTGAAAGACTGACTTGCTCTAAGGATTTGTACAACTGTTCCATTTCATCAGGGTTTTGTGGTTCTTCTGAAAGACAAACAGCAAAACAAATGTCAAATGGACTCATCTTCATGAACTATGACACAAACGCACATTTAAATTGATAGAGTGTTCATTAAAAGAATTCATGAATTATAGTACTAATCACCATGTTCAACACAATTTGTGATGCCTCAGATGCTGAAGCAGTCCGTATCCCTATGCAGCAAGACCTGGACAACATCCAGGCTTGGGCTGATAAGTGGCAAATAACATTCGCGCCACACAAGTACCAGGCAATGACCACCTCCAACAAGACAGAATCCAACCATCTCCCTTTAACATTCAATGGTATTACCATTGCTGAATCCCCCACTATCAACATCCTGTGTGTTACTATAGATCAGCAACTGAACTGGACCAGCCATATAAGTACTGTGGCCACAAGAGCAGGCCAGAAGCTGGAAATTCTGTGGCAAGTAATTCACCTCCTGACTCCCCAAAGTCTATCCACCATCTACAAGGCAGGAGTGTGATGGAAGACTCTCCACTTGACTGGATGGGTGCAGCTCCAACAACACTCAAGAAGCTCGACACCATCCAGGACAAAGCAGCCTGCTTGATTGGCACCCCATCCTCCACCTTCAACATTCACTCCCTCCACCACTGACACTGTGGCAGCAGTGTGTATCATCTGCAAGATGCACTGCAGCAACTCTCCAAGGCTCCTTTGACAGCAACTTCCAAACCCGTTACCTCTACGAGATAGAAGGACAAGGGCAGCAGATGCATGGGAACACCACCACCTGCAAATTCCCCTCCAAGCCACACACCATCCTGACTTGGAACTATGTCGGCATGTCTTCACTACTGCTGGGTCAAAATCCTAGAACTCCCTTCCTAATAGCATTGTTGGTGTGCCTACACCCCAAGGACTGCAGCGGTTCAAGAAGGAAGCTCACCACCCCCTTTTAATGGCAATTGGGGATAGGCAATAAATGCTGGCCTAGCCAGTGACGTTCACATCCCATGAAGGAATAAAAAATAGAACAAATTCATTGAATGTAATTGAAATGATCTTAAACATTGCACTGAATGCTACAACAGATTAGAAAGAACATCTGCCTATGGCTGTAGGTCTTTGTTTTGAATTCGACCACCACCAAAGGGAGGAATAGCATCTGATAGATCTCTGGAGATGGTTAAAGGTTCTTTGTGAAATCACAGAATCATACATCACAGAAGGAGGCCAATTGAACCATTGTGCCTGTGCCGGCTCTTTGAAAGAGCTATCCAATTATTCCCACTCCCTAGAACTTTCCACGTAGCCATTCAAATATTTCCTTTTCAAGTATTTATCCAATTCCTCTTTGAAAGTTACTATTGAATCTTCTTCCATCATCCTTTCAGATAGTACATTCCAAATCAGCTTGGCATTCCCAACTACAATCCCAATGAATATGAGTTCACTGCGCAAAACATGCCACTAATTGGTAAATTTTACTTAAGAGAAACCATAAGGGCAGGAAATGGCAAAGTTATGCTGGTGCATAATGTTTGCAATCAATGGACATAGTTGGAGCAATGTAAAGGCAGTTCTGAACTGTATCTAGTCACTGCTCTATGTGAACGCAAAGTACTCAGTACTAAAACTGCCTCCAAAAAGGCGGCATTTTGGTTCATCAGCAATGTTGCAAGTGTATCTTTGCAAAAATTCAGGATTCATAAAACAATTCTGTTTCTTGTTTAAAAATGTTAAGTGATGCACTAATCTTAAAGTTTCAGTTTGGAGTGACAACAGGAAGGAACGCAAGTAAATGATTAGCCTATATAAAACCTTCATTAGACATCAGTTAAAATACTGTGTGCCCTACTGGGCTCCACACTATAGGAAGGATAGAGTAATTAGAGAGAGTATAAAGTAGATTCACTGTGATGTTGCCTGGTACGAAGAAATACAAATACTAAGGAAGAATTGAAAAAAAAAACTGACTCTTTACATTAAAACACAGATATGGATGATAAGATTGAAATGTCTAAAATTGTGCAGGAATGGGACAGGGTCGACATAAGCAGGGGGGAGGCATTGACATAGTGGTAATGTCACGACTAGTAACCCAGAGCCTCAGGCTAATGAATTGGGGACATGCATTAGAATCCCACCATGGAATTTGAATTCAATTAATAAAAAAATGCGAAATTTAAAAAAAAACTAGCCTACTGTGAATATAAAACCATTGTCAATTGTCGTAAAAACTCATCTGGTTCACTAACGTCCTTTAGGGAAGGAAATCTGCCGTCCTTACCTGGTCTGGCCTACATGTGACTCCAGATCCACAACAATGTGGCTCACTCTTAAATACCCTCTGAAATGACATAGCAGCCACTCAGTTGTATCAAACTGCCGCAAAGTCTAAGAAAAGGAATGAAACCGGATGGACCACCTGGCATTGACCTAGGCACAGGAAACGACCACAGCAAACCCAGCCCTGTCAACCTTGCAAAGTCTTCCTGACTAACATCTTGGGGCTTGTGCCCAAATAGGGAGAGCTGTCACACAGACTACTCTAGGTGGGGTCTTCAAAGTCCATCATCAAGAGTGGCTTGGTAGCACCACTACTGACCGAGCTGGCTGAGTCCTAAAGGACATAGCTGCTAGACTGGGTCTGCAGCAGGTGGTGAGGGAACCAACAAGAGGGAATAACCTACCTGACCTCGTCCTCACCTTTGTTTTCCAAAATATACTTTATTCATAAAACTCTGTAAAAAAAATACATTCCAAAAGAGTTCAGAACAGCACCAAGTTGACATTCCAAAAAGTGCAAAGGGAATCAGTTTTCTTCAATACAGGAGTGAGTTGCCTCACAACCCTTCCATTCCATTTTACCTGCCATCTACATTTTACAGCAAACCCATATTTGGTGTATACAGCCCGAGGGGTTTCCCATGGGTCCAGCCTCTCAGTTCACTTTGGTGGGAGGACCTTACACAGCGGTCTTTCCCTATTGAGCCTTTGCAGCGGCTGCCCCAAGCTTTAGTGCGACCCTCAGCACATAGCCCTGGGCCTTGGAACGTGGACAACTCTGTGCTGGAAGATCAGCATGTTTCGGGAAGATCAAAGAGCGTCTTTCACCGAATTGATGGACCTCGTCCTCACCAATCTACTTGTCACAGATGCATCTGTCTATGACAGTATTGGTAGGAGTGACCACTGCACAGTCCTTGTGGTGATGAAGTTCCGTCTTCACACTGAGGGTACCCATCTTCTTGTTCTGTGGCACGACCACCGTGCTAAATGGGATAGATTTTGAACAGATCTAGCAACTCAAAACTGAGCATCCATGAGGTGTTGTGGGCCATCAGTAGCAGCAGAATTGTATTCAATCAAAATCTGTAACCTCATGGTCCTGCATATCCCCCACTCTACCATTACCTTCAAGCTGGGAGACCAACCCTGGTTCAATGAAGAGTGCAGGAGAAAATGCCAGGAGCAGCACCAGGCAAACCTAAAATTGAGGTGTCAGCCTAGTGAAGCTACAACACAGCACTACTTGCATGCCAAACAGCAGAAGCAGTGTGCAATAGAAAGGGCTAAGTGATCCCACAACCAACATATCAGATCTAAGCTCTGCAGTCCTGCCACATCCAGTCATCAATGGTGGTGAACAATTAAACAAGTGACAGGAGGAGAAGGCTCCACAAACATCCCCATTCTCAACAATGAGGGAGCCCAGCACATCAGTGCGAAAGACAGGGCTGAAGCATTTGCATTCATCTTCAGCCAGAAGTGCCGAGTGGATGATCCATCTCGGCCTTCTCTTGAGGTCCACAGCAACAAAGATGCTTCAGCCAATCCGATTCACTCCATGCGATATCAAGAAATGACTGAAGACACTGGATACTGCAAAGATATGGGCAAGAAAAACTCAATTGCACAAAGGCGCCTGTTGCATGCCACGTTGATACAAACGTGAACTAGGTGGCACAGTAATAGTGCTCACCGTTCACTTCATCTGGCAGGTAGGACTTAATTGGAACTAAGTGTCAGGTAATGAGTATTCATGGCATGCAAATGAATGCAAAGCCGCAATTCGCCTCCTTACGGGAGGACCGCGGAACACTGCAAACACGTCATCGACTTAATTTCAATAAAAATCCTGCTGTCGGGAATCCGATAAAACACCTCCCGTCTAATTAAATCACCCTGCATGCCATCAATCTGCTCTTGCAAGGCCCATAAAACTCCACTTTCTTTGTAGTGCAGGAGATTTCTTGCTGTAGTTTCTTGGTGAATATCTATTATATCTATTACTACCAGTTACACATTGACTATTAGTGAGTTATTGTATAGCTTTTGGTTATGAGGGAATCTGAATGTTACCACTTTGCTATTAGTTATCACTGCAATTTCAGTGAGTTACCATTAGTTACTGATGGATTTAAAGTCCCTCCCACCTCTGCTTTCCCCTCTGTAAATTGCTCCCTCACCTTTGGTTCCCCTTTTCCCCAACCTTGATTTCCCCTCTTCCCCACCCTTGGTCTCCCCTCTTTGCTTGCTCACGGGTGGCTTCGTGGTTCTTGAATTTCTTGCACAACAGCTGTTGGCACAAGGAAAAAGACCCAACTACAGGCAGTGCAACCTTTATAAGGTAAAAGCAATGACATTTGTAGAACTCGTGATTAGATGTCATCGTCAAATGTCATGTGATCAAATGCCATGTGATCAAACCTCTAGGAATGCCTCCAACCACAGTTGGCAGCCCTACCTGAACCCCTTAACCTCTCCACTTCTGTCTCCTCCTTTAAGACCCTCAATAAAATCTACTCTTTTAACTCAGCTTTTGGTTACATTGGAACATTGGAATTGTTAGATGAAAAAGAGCAAGGCCCATCTAATCACAGACTATTAATTTGTCTACAACAATCTCAAGACATGGGCAAGGAATATATGCCAGTGATGTAAAGGTTTGGGAATCAGAGATTCAAAATCACCTGTTTCACTCAAACATACTACACCTATCATGCTTCATGTCTCAGGTTACTCAGATTCGGTATCCCAAAATATTATTTTCTAAAAGAAATGTATTTAATTTCTATTTGAATGAGTCACCCTTCCTAATAAATCCTTCTTTGGCTCACCACCCTTTTTTTTTTAAAGCACCTTGGGATAGTTTTCAATGTTAAAGGTAAATTGTTGCTTTTTAATTCCCCTGAAGATTAATTTCTAACCTCGGTGTAGAGTCTTCAGGGTTCCATAGATTAAAGCTCATTTGCTCCTGCTGGGGAATTTTAACGCCAGGGTTGGGGCTGACCATGACTCCTGGCCCTCCTGTCTCGGGCTATGGCATTGGAAGGATGAAAGAGAATGGACAGAGACTGCTGGAGTTGTGTACCTATCACAACCTCTGCATCACCAACTCATTCTTTCAAACTAAACCCTGTCACCAGATTTCTTGGAGACACCTAAGATCACGTTGGCACCAGCTGGACCTCACATCGTCACAAGGCGAGCCTCCATAAACAGTGTTCAGATCACACGCAGCTTCCACAGTGCGGATTGCGACACCAACCACTCCCTGGTGTGCAGCAAAGTGAGACTCAAACCAAAGAAGTTACATCACCCCAAGCAGAATGGCCGCCCGCGCATCAACACTACCAGAGTTTATTACCCACAGCTGTCACAAAAGTTTCTCAATTCACTTGAAAAAGCCCTTCAAAACACTCCTACAGGAGATGCAGAGACCAAGTCGGCCCACTTCAGAGACGCCATCTATGACTCAGCAATGACCACCTGTGGCAAACGTGAAAAGCAGAATGCAGACTGGTTTCAGTCTCACTTTGAAGAGATGGAACCAGTCATAGCTGCCAAGTGCACTGCACTGCTGAACTACAAGAAAGCCCCCAGCGAGTTAACATCCTTAGCACTTAAAGCCGCCAGAAGCACCACGCAAAGAAAAGCCAGGCTCTGTGCAAACGACTACTGGCAACACCTATGCAGTCATATTCAGCTGGCCTCCGACACTGGAAACATCAGAGGAATGTATGACGGCATTAAGAGAGCTTTTGGGCCAACCATCAAGACGATTGCCCCCCCTCAAGTCTAAACCAGGGGAAACAATCACTGAACCAAGCAAGCAAATGGACCGCTGGATTGAGCACTACCTAAAACTGTACTCCAGGGAAAATGATGTCACTGATACCGCCCTCAATGAAGCCCAGTCTCTACCAGTCATGGATGAGCTGGACAAACTGGGCGGCACAGTGGCGCAGTGGTTAGCACCGCAGCCTCACAGATCCAGTGACCCGGGTTCAATTCTGGGTACTGCCTGTGTGGAGTTTGCAAGTTCTCCCTGTGGCTGCATGGGTTTCCTCCGGGTGCTCCGGTTTCCTCCCACATGCCAAAGACTTGCAGGTTGATAGGTTAATTGGCCATTATAAATTGCCCCTAGTATAGGTAGGTGGTAGGGAAATATAGGGACAGGTGGGGATGTGGTAGGAATATGGGATTAGTGTAGGATTAGTATAAATGGGTGGTTGATGGTCGGCACAGACTCGGTGGGCCGAAGGGCCTGTTTCAGTGCTGTATCTCTAAAACTAAAAATCAGAGCTCAGTAACGCCATCAATTCTCTAGCCAGCGGAAAAGCCCCTGGAAAGGACGGCATTACCCCTGAAATAATCAAGTGTGCCAAGCATGCTATACTTTCAGCACTCTACGAACTGCTTTGCCTGTGCTGGGACGAGGGAGCAGTACCACAGGACATGCACGATGCCAATATCATCGCCCTCAATAAGAACAAGGGTGACTGCAACAACTACCATGCAATTTCCCTGCTCAGCATAGTGGGGAAAGTCTTTGTTCAAGTCATTTTAAACAGGCTCCAGAAGCTGGCTGAGCGTGTCTACCCTGAGGCACAGTGCGGCTTTCGAGCAGAGAGATCCACTATTGATATGCTGTTCTCCCTTCGCCAGCTACAGGAGAAATGCCGTGAACAATGGAGCCCCCTCTAAGTTGCCTTCATAGATCTCACCAAAGCCTTTAACCTCGTCAGCAGACGTGGTCTCTTCAGACTACTAGCAAAGATCAGATGTCCACCAAAGCTACTAAGCATCATCACCTTGTTCCATGACAATATGAAAGGCACAATTCAGCATCACGGTGCCTCATCAGACCCCTTTCTTATCCTGAGTGGTGTGAAACAAGGCTGTGTTCTTGCACCTACACTGTTTGGGATCTTCTTCTCATTGCTGTTCTCTCATGCGTTTAAAGCCTTCAGAAGAAGGAATTTTCCTCCACACAAGATCAGATGGCAAGCTGTTCAACCTTGCCTGTCTAAGAGCGAAGATCAAAGTATGGAAAGCCCTCATCAGGGAACTCCTCTTTGGTGAGGATGCTGCATTAACATCCCACACGGAAGAGTGTTTGCAGAGACTCATCAACAGGATTGCAGCTGCCTGCAATGAATTTGGCCTAATCATCAGTTTCAAGAAAATGAACATCATGGGACAGGATGTCAGAAATGCTCCATCCATCAATATCGGTGACCACACTCTGGAAGTGGTTCAAGAGTTCACCGACCTAGGCTCAACCATTACCAGCAACATGCCTCGCGATGCAGAAATCAACAAGCGCATGGGAAAGGTGTCCGCTGCTATGTCCAGACTGGCCAAGAGGGTGTGGGAAAATGGCGCACTGACATGAACACAAAAGTCCGAGTGTTTCAAGCCTGTGTCCTCAGTACCTTGCTCTATGGCAGCGAGGCCTGGACAATGTATGTCAGCCAAGAGTGACGTCTCAACGCATTCCATCTTTGCTGTCTCCAGAGAATCCTTGGCATCAGGTGGCAGGACCGTATCTCCAACGCAGAAGTCCTCGAGGCAGCCAACATCCCCAGCATGTACGCCCTACTGAGCCAGTGACGCTTGAGATGGCTTCGCCATGTGAGCCGCATGGGAGATGGCAGGATCCCTAAGGACGTATTGTAGAGCGAGCTTGTCACTGGTATCAGACCCACCGGCCGTCCATGTCTCCGTTTTAAAGATGTTTGCGAACGCGACATGACGTTTTGTGATATTGATCACAAGTCGTGGGAGTCAGTTGCCAGCGATCGCCAGAGCTGGCAGACAGCTATAAAGGCGGAGCTGAGGACAGGTGAGTCGAAGAGACTCTGTAGTTGGCAGGAAAAGTGTAAGGAGAGAGCCAACTATGCAACAGCTCCGACAACCAACTTTATCTGCAGCACCTGTGGAAGAGTCTGTCACTCTAGAATTGCCCTTTATAGCCACTCCAGGCACTGCTCCACAAACCACTGACCACTTCTAGGTGCTTACCCATTGTCTCTCGAGACAAGGACGCCAAAAGGCTCAGTCCCTTTTTCCCTCAACAATCAATAAATAGCAGATGCTTTAATTTCTGAGGCATTCCCATCAACTGCTTTAACTTGCAGGGTCATCTCTTCAGGCTTTCACCATCAGATGTTCTTACGTCACTATGTTCTGAAATTGTCTCTTCATCTTTGGTTCAGTGTCTGTTTTTCCTTACTTTGGAACACTAGGGGCATCTTTCTATGGTAAAGGTGCTCTATAAACACAAGTTGTTGATCTTACCTCAGGAGAGCATGTAAAATGCTGCACAATTTCACCACTTTCTCTTGAAGTAGCTAAATCTCCATCCGTGGGTTTCAAATAAAGGGCACGGAACCAAACTGGCCAAAATTTGGGGCAACGTGACACTAGCCACTCCATTAAGGTGGGTTCACTTTTTTTAGGATTGGTGCTGCTCTTACTCAAACCAACCAGCTCCAATTTTCTAAAGATTGTGAAGCCCATAACTCTCAATCATAAACAGAAGAGAGGTGGCTGCATCTTGCATGGTTCCACCCTGAAAATTATTTTTATGTGGCATATCAGCACCAGCAAGCCAAGAAAGAAAATCAAAATTTGTCAAAATGGTTTAGAACAGGTGCTTTAATATTTCCTGGCCTGGTTGAATAATTCCATAAGTAATCGCAAAACAAGAAATGCTCATCAGCAACAGGAAAATTCTTTTCATAGTTGTGATGGCATTTTTCTCGCATGGTGAATCTGCCAAGCATACAATGATAGTCCATCAATTTCTTATCTCTCACTTTACCAGCAAGACTGAAAAGGGTGAGATTTATGCTATGCTATTAAATGCCTATTTGTTCATGAACCTCAGCTGACTCAAAAAGTGTTCTACGGACATTAATCTGTGGATTAGAATCCACATTCATCCTCCCAAGATATATCACCTCACACTTGCCCATATCAAATTTGATCTGACATCTGAAGCCACTTAGTCCTCTTCACAGTTAACCACACACTATTTTAACACACACACAAATACAGAACTGTCTTCAGTTCACTCTAGTCTGAAAAGCATCCATTAACCATTACACTTTAACCAACTTCCTGTCTGTGTTGCCACATCCCCTTCAATGTTGTTTGTCTTAAAATGTTATCAACATTCAAAAAAACTAGAAACCATTCTTGCAGAAATTGTGAGGGAACTTTTAACCCACCAAAATATGAGTGTTTGGGTTGTGTGGTATGTAATTTTTTTGAAAATCTTAAACCCAAACCCAACTCGCCTTGAACCTGCCCACTTAATGGAGGGATGGGAAGCAGGCAACCAAACCACTCCCAGGGAAGTTGATCATTGAAATCTTTTAATAGGCCTCATTCTCTCTCTCTTCCTTGTTTAACCCTGGCCAGCCAGGTTTACAAGGCCTCAGGAAACCCAGCAGCTAAAGGGTGGCGAAGGCAACAACATGGAAGAGTTAAGTGTCTTTCCAGCACTGCTTGTGGGCCAGTAAGGACCAGAGCGCTTCCTCCCAGTCCCCCAAGCTTGTGAAGGAATCCAGTCATAATAAGGGGTTATAAGGTTAAAAGAATGATTTTCCTATGAATTAGGAATTAAAAAATTAAAAGCAGGGTTCATCTTCCTAAAAGGTTAAAAGAAGTTCATAGGCATGCTTCTGACATGCCTATGTGGTGCTCATCTTAGAGCATAGAGGCAGCTTCTGATAAGTGGGATTCAGTAGATTGCGGGCGGCACAGTGGCGCAGTGGTTAGCACCGCAGCCTCACAGCTCCAGTGACCCGGGTTCAATTCTGGGTACTGCCTGTGTGGAGTTTGCAAGTTCTCCCTGTGTCTGCGTGGGTTTCCTCCGGGTGCTCCAGTTTCCTCCCACATGCCAAAGACTTGCAGGTTGATAGGTTAATTGGCCATTATAAATTTCCCCTAGTATAGGTAGGTGGTAGGGAAATATAGGGACAGGTGGGGATGTGGTAGGAATCTGGGATTAGTGTAGGATTAGTATAAATGGGTGGTTGATGGTCGGCACAGACTCGGTGAGCCGAAGGGCCTGTTTCAGTGCTGTATCTCTACACTAAACTAAAGCCTTACAAAAGAAATGCTGACAGTACTCCATTCCATCTCCCTGCCATTACTACTGTGCCCTCTGACTGTTTTTGGCATCATATTTGTTAGTTTGGGGGGATGTATACAGTGGGGTCTCCCAGGGATCTGTATTAGGACCAATACTGTTTTTGATGTATATTAATGACTTTGACTTGGGCATGCAAGACATAATTTCAATCTTTGCAGATGACAGGAAACTCAAGTTTAGGAAACAATGAGAAGGATAATAACAGACACATGGTGAAATGGGCAGACACATGGCAGATTAAAGACCTGCTCGGGTCTGCAAAGAAAAACCCGACCCAAGCCCAAGAGAACCACATCCGACCCAAGCCCGAGTCGTCCTTCCATTTTTTTCCCACGCCAGACCCAACCAGCAGTTAACTTACCTCCTGTTTTTCACTTTGTTGCTGATCTGCACAAGCTTAAAATAACTGTAACAAAACAACCTTTTCAGTCCAAAAATTAAATTAACAGTGGAGCCACTTACCTGTGATACAGCGTGTCCGACGCGGCCCAACCACCAGACCCAGAAGTGCAACCTGACCTGAACCCGACACATGTCGTTGGGTCTCATTGGGTTCGGGTCGGGTAGCAGGCCTTTATGGCAGATGCAATTTAATGCAGGAAAGTGAGAAATGATTCATTTTGGTCGGAAGAATGAGGAAAGGCAATATAAAATACATGGTACAATTTTAAAGGAGGTGCAGGAAGAGAGAGACCTGGGGGATCATGTGCACAAATATTTAAAGGTGGCAGAATAAACTGAGAAAGGCTGTTAAAAAAGGTCATGCAGGATCCTTGGCTTTATAAACTGAGGCATATTGTACAAAAGAAAGGACGTTATGCAAAACTTTTATAAATCATTGGTTAGGCCCCAGAGTGTTGTGCCCATTTCTGGGCATCATGCTTTAGGAAGGATGTTAAGGCCTGAGAGTAGGTGCAGAGGAGAATTACTGGATGGTACCTACAGTTGTGTGGGAAGATGAGAGAAGCTGGCATTGTTCTCATTAGATCTTCTCAGAGAAGGTTAAAGGGAGGTTTAATGGAGGTTTTCAAAATTATTAAAGGTTTGGATAGAGTAAATAAGAAATGGCTTCCAGTGGCAGAAAGGGTGGTAACTTAAGGCAAGATACTATTTCTTACTGCACCAAGTTTTGATGACCTGGAAAGCACTTCCTGAATGGGTGTTAGAAGCAAATTCAATCATAACTTTCAAAAGAGAAATTGATCAATAGTTGAAGGGGAAATAACTGTAGAGGTATAGGGAAAGGGGAGGGGGAATAATTGGATAGCTCTTTCAAATAGCCAGCACAGATATGATGGGCTGAATGGCCTCCTTCTTTGTTTTATGATTCTATGTTCTGGATGAGCTTGATCTTCCACCAACTTATCAGGAAGACTCAAGCCAAGTTGCTGAGTTCCTCTCAAAACTGCAGTCCCGAATCTTTGACTCCATAGAAACCGTCATTCATACTTTTGTCATCTGTATGCTCAACTTTTCCAAAATTCTTCTCCTTCTGCCTCTTACGTTCCATTGCACATAAATTCCAACATTGAGACTCTATACAGCAGTCTCAACACTCCCCTCCTTGCTGATTTCCACTGGCTAAGTCCCTCAATACAATGAGATCAAAAGTTTTCATTCTTATTTACAAATTTCTCCATGCCCCCACCTCACCCTATCTCTGTGACCCCCTCTGACCCTCAGGGATGAATTTTAGTTCCAGGGTCCCAATCCTGAAGCCGGACTGAATTCTGGGTTGGGAACCCAGAAACGGCCGTTATGGGACCCTGGAGGAGATTTGAGAGGAGGCCGCCTACAGGAGCCCCATCCAATTAAAGCAGGTTCCACAGATGGGATGGCCAATGGGAAAGTCCAAGATTCTGAGTGACCGGAAGCCCCATTGGGAGAGGCAGGTGCTGCCGATGTAGGTGGGGGGCCGTGAGGATGCCTAATGATGGAGGTGCCCTCTGAGGACTTTAGAAAGTTTAAAAATAAACTGCGGCCACAGCTGTCAGGACATATCATAGCGGGGAGTCCTTCTGGCCCTCTGGCACCTGCAGCACTGGGGCGGGAAATTAAAAGAGGGATAGCCAGCTCCATTGCCTGCTGCTGGGAGGCTACCTTCATCCATCTGCCAGACTTCAACCTCTGGGTGGGGGAGGGGGGGGGCAGGGGAGGACGTCTGCCATCTGGAAAATCCCAGACGGCATTTGATGAGTGCCCTCAATAGGCACTTTAATTGGCCTAATGGCCACCTACTGCTGGCTGGTAAGTAGCCGTCACCCCCGCCGAGAAGCATCCTCACTGAAAATAGGCCGGAGGTCGGAACATACTGACAGACTGGCACGCCAGCCAGTAGCGTCAAATTGCCAGCACACCCACCTCTGAACCCGCCACCTTCACAGAATGAAAATCCAGCCCACTATGTCAGCGTTTGCTCTGTGTTCTCAAAATTCTGGCCTTCATTGCATCCCTTTCTCTTCCAATTCCAATTCAGTGGGAGAATCTTTAGATGCTTGGGTTGTACTCATTCAAACTCTCTCCATAACCCCTCCACTTTCTCTTTCCTCAAAACATATCTTTATAAACAGGCCTTCAATTACTTTCTATTGCAGCTTAGCATCCATGCTGCCTCTGTGAACCTTCTTAATATTTTACTGCATTAAAAGCACCATATAAATGTAAATCAATTTACCGAATAAAGTAGACAAAGACTTGGGCTATGTGCCTGGTCATTCTCTCAAGTATGTAATATTAAGGGTGTATGGACATAATGCCTTAGAGATAGACAGGAAAAAGTCAAATTATCTAGTGACTGAGGAATAGTCAGGCTTTTTGGCAGATTTTAACCAAAATTTCTTTCATTGTATGTTTTACAAGCACTTTCCTGGTAGGCACTAAACCAAGATCACTAATTCAGCCCTTTTATATTATGCTGGATTTGCACAGTACACAAATTATCAACTGCTCACTTCTCACAATACTTTGGCAAACATATTGCCCTAGAATTTGGAGTTTCAATGACAACAAAGCTGTCAGTGCTTGCCGGCATTACTCTGTAAAACTGACAGCAACTCTTGGTGTACACACATGCACAGTTAAGCATTGCTGTTGCAGATGGAATCATTAGAAATCACTGATTTGTTGTGAACTTCAACTATTTACAAATTAAACAATGAAAATATTAAGCCTTGTTCAATCAGGAGTAACTAAATTTTTAATGGCATACTGAGTCATAATCACAGCTGAACAACTGTGTGGCTCAGAAAAACTAATTTTACAAGTGTGGAGTCCCTCAGAATAATAATTAAAAAGTGCAAATATTTTATGTTTAATAAAAGTTTTGTCCTGAAATTTACATTTCTCCCAAAACACATGTGTATGTCCCAATCTTTATTTTGCTTTCTGCACAATGATTTAGATGTGATTTATATTTCCTACTTTTTACGTCCTGCTTTGCTGCCTCTGGGAATTCTTCAATCTGATTGGCTGATTTGCCTGCCTGCACTGTTGTTGGATGCCACAGATCCCCTGTAGATGGAACTGGATTGAAACTGAGATTAGAAATGAGGAAATCTATGCAGGCAGCTTTTTGTGAGGTCAGTGGCGAGTGCCATCCCTTCACAACTGACTGCAAAATCCGGACAATTAGATGCCAACAATTAACAATGAAACAAACGTCTGCCAGTTTACTGTTGAAAATCTTACCCAATATTGTTTCAGATTTCAGGTGAGCTAGCTTGTGATACTAAAGTGATGTGAAGTGATAGTTTTTCAAAGAAGTCAACATTTTTGGTGTGGGGAGAGTGATTTTTTTTTTTAAATGACCTTTATTGACAATAATGTTTAACATATTTCCTCTGGAAGATTACAAAAAGACCTACTTTTTCCCACAGCAGGTGCTGCTGGATAGGAACTTTGCTGCTGTGACCACTTAGCAAGACGAGCGCTTTAAACGAGACACATAAAATAATGGTCTTGCTAAAACATACCAAATAAAATCCCAGGCACCAGAAGTCAAATATTAACACACATGTATTTGAAGAGAACATTTTCAGGACACTAGTATATTCACAAAAAAAACCTACAGTTTAAAAAAAGTGTCCTCAAGCAAAAAAGTGCCTTCTGTATTCTTCTGAAATAAATAAAATTAGAGATGGTTCCCAAAGTATTACAGCTTAGATCCTTCTATGTTGTGGTGTACAAACAACGTGGACGGGATCTTGTGGAGCGAAAAGGTGGGGAGAGCCCTGCCTAGGGCTTTGCGCACACCCCGCTGCTTGATCCTCTGTTGTTCCGGATGTGAAGTCTCCGGCCCTGGGATCTCCATCCCTTTAAAGAAGGGAATTCCGTGTCCAAGAGCTGCCGGCCGTTCAGAGCGCTCAGCAGTATCGGTAGCACCACCAGGAGCAGTGACCATAGCCGGTACTGCAGAGGCCTTGGACCCAGCACCAGTGCTGGAATCCCGGGCATCAGGTATAAGAATATAAGAAATAGAAGCAGGAGTGGACAATTCAGCCCCTCGAACCTGCTCCGCCATTCAATACGATCATGGCTGATCTCATCTCGGCCTCAACTCCACTTTCCTGCCATTCTCCATAACCCTTCAACCCTTTACTAATTAAAAATCTGCCTATCTCCTCCCTAAATTTACTCAATGTCCCGGCATCCACCGCACTCTGGGGTAGTGAATTCCACAGACTCACGACCCTTTGAGAGAAGTAATTTCTCCTCATCTCAGTTTTAAATCTGCTACCCCTTATCCTAAAACTATGACCTCTCATTCTAGATTTCCCCACAAGAGGAAACATCCGCTCTACGTCTACTTTGTCATTCCCCTTAATCATCATATATACCTCAATTAGATCTCCTCTCATTCTTCTAAACTCTAGAGAGTAAAGGCCCAAACTGCTCAATCTCTCTTCATAAGACAAACCCCTCACTGCTGGAATCATTCCAGTGAACCTCCTCTGAACTGACTCCAATGCAACTACATCCGTCCTCAAGTAAGGCGGCCAAAACTGTACGCAATACTCCAGGTGCGGTCTCACTAATGCCTTGTACAGTTGCAGCAACACTTCCCTACTTACATACTCTATTCCTTCAGCAGCAAATGCCAAAATTCCATTTGCCTTCCTTATTACCTGCTGCACCTGCATACTAGTTTTCTGCGATTCATGCATGAGGACACCCAGATCCCTCTGCACCAAAGCACTCTGAAATTTCTCTCCATTTAGATAATAATTTGCTTTTCTATTCTTCTGACCAAAATGATAACCTCACACTTAACCACATTAAACTCCATCTGCCAAATTTTGGCCCATTCACCTAACCTATCCATATCCATTTGTATATTTCTTATTTCTTTATTGCAACTTACTATCCCACCTATTTTAGTGTTATCTGCAAATTTGGCTATAGTACCTTCTATCCCTGCATCCAAGTCATTAATACAGATTGTAAACAGTTGGGGCCCGAGGACAGAACCCTGTGGCACCCCACTAGTTACATCTTGCCAACCAGAAAAAGACCCATTTATCCCGACTCTCTCTTTTCTGTTGGTTAGCCAATCCTCAACCAAGCTAATAAATTGCCCCTAACCCCATGTGATCTTACCTTGTGTATTAACCTTTTGTGTGGCACCTTATCAAATGCCTTCTGGAAGTCCAGATATACTACATCTACAG
Source organism: Heterodontus francisci (assembly GCF_036365525.1). NCBI lineage: Eukaryota > Metazoa > Chordata > Chondrichthyes > Heterodontiformes > Heterodontidae > Heterodontus > Heterodontus francisci. Next base: position 51,661,912 of record NC_090383.1, read on the forward strand.
GATCCCTATTATCCACTTCACTTGTTACATCTTCGAAGAATTCTAGCAAATTAGTCAAACATGATTTACCCTTCATAAAACCATGCTGACTCTGATGGATTGCATTTTGATTTTCTAAATGTCCTGTTATTACTTCCTTAATAATGGATTCTAACAATTTCCCAATGACAGATGTTAAACCAACTGGTCTATAGTTTTCTACTTTCTGCCTCCCTCCTTTTTTGAATAAGGGCATTATATTAGCATTTTTCCAATCCACTGGAACCTTTCCCGCATCCAAGGAATTTTGGAATATTATAACCAATGGATCCACTATCTCCGCTGCCACTTCCCGTAGGCCATCAGGCCCTGGGGACTTGCCTGCCTTCAATCCCAATAGTTTGCTCAGTACTTTTTCCCTGGTGATGATGAATGTTCTAAGTTCCTCCCTTCCTATAACCTCTGCATTACTTGTTACTATTGGGATGGCACTAGTGTCCTCCACCGTGAAAACTGAGGCAAAATACTGATTTAGTGTCTCCGCCATTTTTGTGTTCCCCATCATTAACTCCCCAGTCTCATCCTCCAAGGGGCCAACATTCACTTTAGCTACTCTCTTCCCTTTTATATACTTATAGAAGCTTTTGCTATCTGTTTTTATATTTTACACTAGTTTTCTTTCATAATTTACCTTTGTTCTTTCCATTACTTTTTTAGTAACCCTTTAAGTTTCCCAATCTTCTCGCGTGCCACTGGCCTTTGCAATATGGTATGTCTTAGGTTTTGTCTTTATGTTACCCTTCACTTCTTTGCTTATCCATGGATGATTTTTCCCCCTCTTACAATCTTTCTTCCTCTCTGGAATATATTTTAGTTGGGAGGATTTGAATATCTCCTTAAACATCTGCCACTGCTCATCAACTGTCCTGCCTTATAGTCTTCCTGCCCAGTCCACTAGGGCCAAATCTGTCCTCATGCCTATGTAATTACCTTTGTTTAACTCCAGAACGCTAGTGTAGGACTCCAGTTTCTCGCCCTCAAACTGAATTTGAAATTCCAGCATGCTATGATCACTCTTCCCTAGAAGATCCTTAACTATGAGATTATTAATTAATCCCGCATCATTACATAATAGAGCACATGTTGCTTCTGGGATTTGAGGATGTTAGTCTCAACCAATTAAACATTTAATATAGTAAATTACGTGAAAACATGGTTTGTTAGGAACAGTTACAGGGAAATTTGAGCCTCTGTTCTGGGGATTGCAATCTGTTAATTACTGATGTCACTCATCACATTTCTTAGATTTGATTTTTGTTTACAATTTGAAATGATTACAGCACTTATTTATTTTTTGTTTACAGAAGAAAATAAACCTGTTTGACAGTGGTTAAAAACTCAAAATTAGTTTTCGTGATAATAGTGGATCAATGCTAAAATACCTTTGTTTTATTCATTCATGGGATGTGGGCATCGCTGGCCAGGCCAGCATTTATTGCCCATCCTTAATTGCCCTTGAGAAGGTGGTGGTAAGCTGCCTTCTTGAACCGCTGCAGTCCATGTGAGGTACAGACACCCACTTGTTGTGAGGAAGGGAGTTCCAGGATTCTGACCCAGCGACAGTGAAGGAACGGCGATATATTTCCAAGAAGGGATGGTGTGTGACTTGGAGGGGAACTTGCAGGTGGTGGTGTTCCCATGCATTTACTGCTCGTTTCCTTCTAGTTGGTAGAGCTTGCGGGTTTGGAAGGTGCTGTCTAAGGAGCCTTGGTGCATTGCTGCAGTGTATCTTGTAGATGGTACACACTGCTGCCACTGTGCATCGGTGATGAAGAGAGTGAATGCTGAAGGTGATGGATGGGGTGCCAATCAAGCAGGCTGCTTTGTCCTGGATGGTGTTGAGCTTCTTGAGTGTTGTTGGAGCCGTGCCCATCCAGGCAAGTGAAGAGTATTCCATCACACTCCTAACTTGTGCCTTGTAGATGGTGGACAGACTTTGGAGAGTCAGGAGATGGGTTACTTGCCACAAGATTCCTAGCCTCTGACCTGCTCTTGTAGCCATGGTATTTATATGGCTACTCCCGTTCAATTTCTGGTCAATAGTAACCCCTAGTACAGGCGCACCCAGGACAGGAAATAAAAATCCGACACGAACCCGACAGAACCACATCGGACCCAAGTCCAAGTCCCTCCACTGTTTTCCACGCCCCACGTGACCCGAGCCCGACCTGGCCCAGAATGGTTACCTACCTCGATTCCATAGTGCACTCACTCGCTGTACTACTTTTGTATTAAGGAAACTGCAGCATGAGCGTGATGACGTCATTGAGACCCTCACTTGCTCACTGCGCAGACTCAGAGTTTACCGCCTTGACGTCCCGGACTCCAGCTCAGTTAAGTTTTTCATCTTTTAGACTCTCCAATTCAGCATGGCAAAATGCAAGACTTCCTGTGTGTGTCTGACCCGGACCCAACCCCGACACCGACCCGACCCGGCCCGACCAGGAAAGCTGGACCCAGAGGAGCAACCCGACCTGACCCGACCCCGATACATGTCGTCACGTCCCGTCGGGTTCGGGTCGGGTAGCAGGCCTTTAACCCCTAGGATGTTGACAGTGGGGGATTCAGCGATCGTAATGCCATTGTATGTCAAGGGGAGATGGTTAGATTCTCTTTTGTTGGAGATGGTCATTGCCTGGCAGTTGTGTGGCACGAATGTTACTTGCCACTTATCAGCCCAAGCCTGGATACTGTCCAGGTCTAGCTGTATTTCTACATGGACTGCTCCAGTATCTGAGGAGTCACGAATGGTGCTGAACATTGTGCAATCATCAGCAAACATCCCCACTTCTGACCTTATGATTGAAGATGGGTCATTGATGAAGCAGCTGAAGATGGTTGGGCCTAGGACACTACCCTGAGGAACTCCTGCAGTGATGTCCTGGAGCTGTGCTAGGTATGACTCCAACCAGCAGAGAGTTTTCCCCCCGATTCCCATTGACTTCAGTTTTGCTCGGGCTCCTTGATGCCATACTCGGTCAAATGCCACCTTGATGTCAAGGGCAGTAACTCTCATGTCACCTCTTGAGTTCAGCTCTTTTGTCCATGTTTGAACCAAGGCTGCAATGAGGTCAGGAGCTGAGTGGCCCTGGTGGAAATCAAACTGAGCATCACTGAGTAGGTTATTAAGCAAGTGCCACTTGATAGCACTGTCCATAACACCTTCCATCACTTTACTGATGATTGAGAGTAGACTGATGGGGCGGTAATTGGCCGGGTTGGACTTGTCCTGCTTTTTGTGTACAGGACATACCTGGGCAATTTTCCACATTGCCGGGTAGATGTCAGTGTTGTAGCTGTACTGGAACAGTTTGGCTAGGGCACGGCAAGTTCTGGAGCACAGGTCTTCAGTACTATTGCCAGAATATTGCCAGGGCCCATAGCCTTTGCCGTATCCAGTGCCTTCAGTTGTTTCTTGATATCACGCAAAGTGAATCGAATTGGCTGAAGTCTGGCATCCGTGATGCTGGGGACTTCAGGAGGAGGTCAAGATGGATCATCAACTTGATACTTCTGGCTGAAGTTTGTTGCAAATGTTTCAGCCTTATCTTTCGCACTGATGTGCTGGGCTCCCCCATCATTGAGGATAGGGATATTTGTGGAGCCACCTCCTCCTGTTTGTTGTTTAATTTACCACCACCATTCACAGCTGGATGTGGCAGGACTGCAGAGCTTAGAGCTGATCCGTTGGTTGTGGGATCACTTAGCTCTGTCTATCGCATGCTGCTTCTGCAGTTTGGCATGTAAGTAGTCCTGTGTTGTAGCTTCACCAGGCTGATACCTCATTTTTAGGTATGCCTGGTGCTGCTCCTGGCATGACCTCCTGCACTCTTCATTGAACCAGGGTTAGTCCCCCAGCTTGGTGGTAATGGTAGAGTGGGGAATATGCCGGGCCATGAGGTTACAGATTGTGGTTGAATACAATTCTGCTGCTGCTAATGGCTCACAGCTCCTCAAGGATGCCCAGTTTTGCATTGCTAGATCTGTTCGAAATCTATGCCGCACAACATGATGGAGGGTATCCTCAATGTGAAGGGGGGACTTCGTCACTCCTACCAATACTGTCATGGACAGATGCAACTGCGGCAGATAGATTGGTGAGGACGAGGTCAAGTATGTTTTTCCCTCTTGTTGGTTTCCTCACCACCTGTCACAGACCCGCTCTAGCAGCTATGTCCTTTAGGATTTGGCCATCTCGGTCAGTAGTGGTGCTACCGAGCCACTCTCGGTGATGGACATTAAGTCCCCCACCCAGAGTACATTCTGCGCCCTTACCACCCTCAGTGCTTCCTCCAAGTGGTGATCAACATGGAGGAGTACTGATTCATCAGCTGAGGGAGGGCGGTAGGTGGTAATCAGCTGGAGGTTTCCTTGCCCATGTTTGACCTGATGCCATGAGACTTCATGGGGTCTGGAGCCGATGTTGAGAACTCCCAAGGCAATTCCCTCCTGACTGTATAGCACTGTGCCGCCCCTCTGCTGTGTCTGTCCTGCCGGTGGGACAGGACATACCCGGGGATGGTGATGACCGCGTCTGGGACATTGTCTGTAAGGTATGATTCTGTGAGTGTGACTATGTCAGCCTGTTGCTTGACTAGTCTGTGGAACAGCTCTCCCAACTTTGGCATGAGCCCCTAGATGTTTGTAAGGAGGACTTTGCAGGATCTACAAGGCTGGGTTTGCCGTTGTCGTTTCCTGTGCCTAGGTTGATGCCGGGTGGTCTGTCTGGTTTCATTTTCCTTTATTGACTTCGTAGCGGTTATATACAACTGAATGGCTAGCTGGGCCATTTCAGAGGGCATTTAAGAGTCAACCACATTACTGTGGGTCTGGAGTCACATGTAGGCCAGACCAGATAAAGACAGCAGATTTCCTTCCCTAAAGAACATTAGTGAACCAGATGGGTTTTTACAACAATCAACAATGGTTTCATGGCCATCATTAGACTAGCTTTTAATTCCAGATTTATTAATTGAATTCATATTCCACCTTTTGCTTTGGTGGGTTTCGAACCCATGTCCCCAGAGAAATACCCTGGGTCTCGGTTACTAGTCAAGTGACAATACCACTATGCCACTGCCTGATATTTCTACAGATGTGTTAACTTGTTTACTTTAAATTACTAATCCTCAGAAGCTGAACATTCTGGTTTCAGGTTCACCCATAACTTGGCATCAGACAGGGAGCCAGGCACTGTGGGGTTGAGGGTAGTGGCACAGAAATAGAACTGGATGTAACTGTGCTCACTAATTTAACTATCCTGTCCAGCTTGTGTCAAAAATATCCACAACGCTCCTCAATTCCTCTCTCCCCTGACTACTCATTTAGATCAGTCAAGTGATTCCTTGCTTGGCTCTGGACTGGCATGTGAACAAAGAGGATGACAATGGACCCAAGTGCACAGTTTGTCTTGTGGATGTGAAATATACTGCTGCTTGGAATTACTGTAGCTGTATGTTGTAAAAGGTTTATGTGCGCAAGTTAAGGTGATGAATGAGGTTAAATTCCCAATGATGGAACCTGTAAAGTTGCATTGAAGCTCTATTAGGGCTTTTATTCTTGGCTTAAACTGTAAATTGCCAGAAAAATCACAAAAAAGTTTGAAAATTCAGGTTTCTTGAAAGCTGTCAATTTTTGTCAGTTTTTATTTTTAGTGCTAAAAGAAAAAATCAATGGGAAATAAGGTGAACCTCAAAATAAGATACATTTGTAGAAAATCAGTTAAAAACAGTTTTTTACCTTAAACATGGCTAAAACCATCAAGGCATGCAATGCAGCAAACATTCAAGCTGACTGGAAACCCAATATTATTCTCACAGGTCACTGACACCAGTTTTATCTCTAACATCTATCAAAGGTGGCAAACTGATCTTGCATGGTGGGCCTGAACCGATTTCCTGGCACTTGGTGAGTTCCCACACTCCCTAGTCCTGTCACCATCACATTCTCCTCTCTGTCCTGAGTCCCAATCTCCTGACACAGTCCATGCGTCTGGCATTCTAAAAGTGGAATTGAAGAATCCATGTTTCCAGTTCCATCCACTTACCTATCACTAGCAATGGTACTGCACCATTATAGAGATTATGTAGTGGAATAATTATGATCTTGCTTTCAGTTAACAATGCCTTGTTATGTGACCTGAGTCAGCCTTCAATTGGTTAACTGCATTTCCTAGGCCTTTGGAAACCGGGAAGCTGAAGGGAGGCGAGGACTGCTGCAGGGAACAGGTAAGTGCTTTTTCAGCACCCCTCACAGGCCAGGAGGAGCAGAAGGGCTTCCCCTAGTATCCCTCACCACCCCCACCCCCCCAAACCCCCGAAGCAAGCCTGGTAACCTCCCCTGGGATTGAATACCCCCAGCTCCCACCCCATGATCCGATGCCCTCTACAGCCTGCAATCTCCTCCTGCCTGCACCCCTCCACACTCCACCCATCTCCTCCATGGGCTCCCTATGGTCTTCTCCCCTCATCTCTCCAGCTCTCCCATTGATGCCCTGCAACAAAACTCAATCTCTGTCTCCCACCTCTCCCCAGCTTGGGCCTGCTCCCAAAGGCCTATCTGCCTGACAGCCAAAAAGGCTCTCAATCTGGCTGACTGCAGCCAGGAAATAGTCAAAAAATGGTTATCAGGTTCTGCTGTTAAATTCATGGGATCCAAGAGAAAACCGTGCTTCTCAACTGGAACACTGACTGCCCACCACCCCCCCACCCCCAACCCCTTCGCTACCTCCCTAGCACCCTGCTAATGTTGGGAACTTTGTTCCTTTCCCTTAGATCTGAGATAGTGTATGCCAGTGACCCCAGCATTGCGCACACAGTACATAGTGTCTGCAAAGATCATGGATGCAATTCATATGCATCTCAGAACTGATCGCTGGTAAATAAACAATAGCAAATGTAGGGTTTTTCCATATTTGGAAGAATTTTTTTAAAAAATAGATTAATCGCACAAAGATATCCAGAAATGTAATAGGAATAACTAATTTTAAAGGTTCCAAGGGTGGTGAGTGTTTCCAGAATTCTGGTAGAAAATAAATCACAACTGCTCAGCAATTTCCAACTTTATCACTGCAGCAAACTGTTTCTATGTAAATCACTTTTTTTTTCTCCTGCAATAAATGTGATTGAAAGTTGAATATATCTACAGCACAAGTTATGATGTGCCTCCATCCTGCTACACTCTCATTCCTAGTCTTTGACTTCACAGGGGGAATTTTATGCTCTCCCCTGCAGTGGGTTTGGAGGCAGGGAGAACATACGATCAGGTGGGATGGTGGTGGGGAAGACCCCGCCACTTTCCAACCTCTGCCAAAATTAAGTCCGGGGCGGAAAGGCCGATGAATGGCCTGCCTGCCCTGCCGCCAATTGAGGCTCTTAACTGGCAAATTAAAGCCCAATTAAGGGCCTCATCCCACCGTCACAATTAGCCATGTGGCAGACGGCCCTGTCGCTGCACAGTAAGAAAAACAGTTCGGGCTGCTTCCCAGCTCCAGGGTGGGGGGATGCGGGTTCCCCGTTTAAAAGCACTTAGTGCCTGAACAAGGAACCTGGCATCGGGAAGAGGATGGCCCGCTAAGAACCACCCCCCCTGCTCTTGTTAGTGACCCCCTTACACCCACGAATCCCTTCATGCCCTGACCCACCTGTGAGCTGGGTTCAGCGGCGCTCCTGGGCCTCGGGTAGGTGCTCTACCGGCAGCAGCCACAGTCTCTGTGGTGGAGCTGCTCAGTGGAAGTGCTGCCGGCCTCCGATTGGCCGGCAACTCTCCGAGGGCAGGACTTCCGTCGCCGGAGTCCTTGATCTCGTAGAAGACCCGGCATTGTCCACTTAAGTGCCTAATTGACACTCGATTTGGCAGGCCTTCCACAGAAGAGGCGACATAGGGTTCTCGGCATCGCTTTTTCCTGATGTGGAGACGCCCATTGCCATCGCATGTCATGAAGCCTATATTCAGACCCATTTTTTAGTTGTTAGCTTTCTCAGGACGCCAGTTTTTGATCATTTTATAGATTTGGCTTGTATGCTGCCAGAACCTCGGAGTCATAGAAAAGTAGGAAACAAGTTGGAGTAATCTGGGTTCAAGAACCTCACAAATCGGGTGGCCATTCATCTGGTTTTATACTGGATGTAGTATATGATGATATGGGTTGTTGCTGTAATGTAAATATTAAGATGTAAATATTTTATGTATATAAAAATAAAAAGATTATGTAAATAGACAGTAAGCATCATTACAGGATGTGATGTCACGGGTTGTACAGAACCTCATGTTAGGAGTATTGTAGTGGAAGCCACAGATGCTAGACGTTTGTAAATAAACTCCAATTACCTAAACCCACAGACTACTATCTTTATTCAGTACAAAGAGCATCGTAACCCGGATATTACATGGTTGCAATGAAAATGTAATTGTAGAAGAGAAGAAACGAAAACATCGGAAAACAGAAGATGCAAAAGTCATTGCCCTTGCCGAAAACTTCGAGCAGGTAGCAGGTCTGAACCAAACCAAGACGTGGTCGAAATGGGTCCGGAGGTTCTAGAGGTACCGTTCTGTGTCGGGTTTAGCACAGAGACCAGACAAGGAGCAGGTCAGTACATTGTTGTACGCCATGGGGGAGTGTGAAGACAACATTCCCATAACCCAAATAACTGATGAGAAGCAGATACTTACGCTGAAGTTATAAAAGCTTTCGAAGAGTATTTCAAGATCTGGAAAATGTTATCATTGAATAGGCAAAGTTTAATAAGTGGACCCAGAGAAAAGGAGAAAGTGTTGTTTTGCTGATTATTGACCTATACAAGATCGCAGAAGATTGCGAGTATGGAAGCTTGCGTGAGGAGTTGATTCGAGATAGAATCGTAGTCGGGGTAATAGACGATGCGTTGTTAGATCAGCTACAGTCGAGGGAAGTCCTGAGTTTACAAAAAGCCATTCAGTTGAGCAGTCAGGCGGAGGCTAGAAAATTCAACTGACTTGTGGTTTGAGGGGACAGGGAGAATCTGATATCGAAGGCATTAGACTCAGAGTTTGTGAAAAAACGGAAAGGAATGGTGTCAAAAAGTCAGAACGGCGGGAAAGGCATCTGGAGGCAGCAGCACTGAATTGCAGTAGGTGTGGCCGAGAGGGGCACTGGAGGGAAAATTGCCCAGCCAAGGAGGTGGAATGTTTCCTATATAAAAAAAGAGACATTTCTAGTCTGTGTCGCAGAAAAAAGCAAATGATATAAACATGAGAATAAACGAGGTACAAGATCAGCCAACAACTGAAACTCATTCCTTAGCAGAAATACAAGGAGCAAATGAAAATAGCTGGGTGGCAGATATCATGGTAGGAGAAAATAAAACTAGCTTTAACTTAGACACAGGAGCAGCGGTTTCTGTTCTATCGGGTAAGGAATCATGGCTAAAGCAGGGAAGCTTTAGACCAACAAACAAGAAGCGATATGAACATGGAGCCATAGAGCTGAAACTTATAAGGGAACTGAAAATCTCTAAGATACAACAATGAAGAGTTTCCTGAAAAGCTGTGTATTATTAAGAATCAGTTGTTCATCACTCAGTAGGAAGGCATGTGTCGACCTACAACTGTTATGTAGGATAGAAGAAATTAAGGGACAAGAGAAGCAGCCAAGAGATTGTAGGGCTGATTTCCCAAACTATTTAGAGGACTGGGAAAATTGAAAACAGAATATCACATCACTCTGAGAAAATAGGCAGAGCCAGTGTGTTTATTCACACCGAGAAAGGTCCCACACCCAATACTGGAAAAGGTTAAAAAAGAAATAGAAGCAATACAGAACCAAGGAGTGATATCAGCAGTAACTTAAACAAGTAGATGGTGCTCTTCTTCACACCCTGCCTCCTGTAAGGACTCCATTCCATTCTCAGTTTCTCCATCTCCAACGCATCTGCTCTGATGATGCAACCTTCCACGACAGTGCTTCCGATACGTCTTCCTTTTTCTTCAACCGAGGATTCCCCCTACTGCAGTTGACAGGACCCTCAACCATGTCCGGCCCATTTCCCGCACCTCTGCTTTCACCCCTTCCCCTCCCTCCCAGAACCGCGACAGGGTTCCCCTTGTCCTCACTTTCCACCCCACCAGCCTCCACAGCCAAAGGATCGTCCTCTGCCATTTCCGCCACATCCAGCGTGATGCCACAACCAAACGCATCTTCCCCTCCCCACCCGTCAGCATGCTGAAGGGATCGTTCCCTCCATGACACCCTGGTCCACTCCTCCATTACCCCCACCACCTCGTCCCCTTCCCATGGCACCTTCCCATGCAATCGCAGGAGGTTTAATACCTGCCCTTTTACCTCCTCTCTCCTCACTATCCAAGGCCCCAAACACTCCTTTCAGGAAGAGCAGTGATTTATTTGTACTTCTTTCAATTTAGTATACTGTATTTGCTGCTCACATTCGGCGGTCTCCTCTACATTGGGGAGGCCAAGTGCACATTTTCTGATTAGGCACGCTACAGCCTACTGGACTGAACATGGCATTCAGTAATTTCAGAACATGACTGGCCCCCCTTTTTTTATTTTTATTTGATTTCTGTTTGTTTCATCATTTATTTTTTTACCATGTGCCTGCACACTTTTTTTTTTATGTTTGTGCTTTTGGCCAGGGCTATTCATTGTTCCGTCATTTAACACCCTCTCTGCACTAACGCTTTGTCTTTCACCACACCATTAACACACCCTTTGCCTTTGCTCCATGACCTTCTGGTCATTTATTCTCTATGACTCTCTGTTCTATCAACACCTTCCCTTGTGTTATTTTTTGCCCTACCCCCGCTTTATTTGCTTAAAACCTATTACATTTCTAACCTTTGCCAGTTCTGATGAAAGGTTACTGACCTGAAGCGTTAACTCTGCTTCTCTCTCCACAGATGCTGCCAGACCTGCTGAGTATTTCCAGCATTTTTTGTTTTTATTTCAGATTTCCAGCATCTTATATAGATGGTGCTCTTGTATGGTTCAAGGAAAGAAAGCAAATGGATCCATAAGAATCTGTGTAGACCTCACTTAACTTAACAAAGCAGTGGAGAGAGAGATCCACTCAATAGCATCAGTGGATGAAAGTTTGGCAAAGCTGGGAAAAAGCTCCATATTTATGAAATTAGATGCAAACAGTGGATTTTGGCAGTAACCTTTGGACAAAGAGTCGAAATTGTTGACAACATTTATAACACCATTCAGAAGATTCTGCTTGAACAGGTTACAATTTGGTATTATGTCAGCACCTGAGATCTTTCAGAAAACAATGTCAAGGGTCCTGGAAGTTTTAGAGGGGATAATGTGTCCTAATTTATGGAGTAAACCAGAAAGAACACAACACAAGGGTAAGAGCAGTATTACAAAGATTAGAAAAAGCAGGTCTCATATTGAATGGGAAATGTGTATTTTTGCAACCAACAGTGAGGTTCCTTGGTCACATTATTGATGGGTCAGCTATCAAGGCAGATCTCAGAGCCAAAGAACATAACAGAACTACAAAGATTCATGGGAATGGTGAATCAGGTAGGGAAATTCTTACCAAATTTAGTTACTATAAACGAGCCTTTGCGACAACTGCTGAAGAGCAGTAATATCTGGTGTTGGGGAGAAAGCCAGAAAAAATCCTTTGAGAAAATCAAAGAGATGTTAACTTCATCAGAGGTGTTAGCACACTATGATCCACAACTAACAACCATAATTGCAGCGGATGCATCAGCAACAAGATTTGGTGCAGTCTTGTTTCAAATCTAGAAGGATGGAGGCTGCAGACCTGTATATTTTACTTCTCGTTCGGTAACTGAAACCGAAGAGACAGGCAGTTATTGAGAAGGAAGCGTTGGCAGCAAAGATGGGCATGCGAAAAATATCTTCAGCTACATATTGGGCCTTATGTTTAAGATTGAAACCGACCACAAACGACTCATGCCGCTGTTGAATTCGAAAGAGCTAGCAAAGTTACCTCAAAGGGTACACAAATTTCGGCTCAGAAGAATGAGGTATAATACGATGAATGAATATGTTCCAGGGCAACAGCAGATAACAGCAGATGCGTTATTGAGTGACAATTGGAAGACCTGAAGGAGATTTTTACTTCTGGAGGAGGTAGAAGTCTTTGCTTTAACAATAACCGAGAATTTACTGGCAACAGCTCAAAAATTGAGTGAAATCAGAAATGTGCAGAAAGATGACAAAATATGGAAAAGAATAAGAGAATATTGTCAAAATGGTTGTCTGGAATATATGCCATATAAACCTGGTTTTAAGGTAATATCATGAGCAAAGTAGTCATGTAAGTATTTAAGTATTGTGGATGATTTGCTAGTCTACAACGAATGATTGATCATTGGATATCTTGGAGAAGTTACACCAAGTTCATTGAGGAATCACCAAATGTAGAGCAACTCTGTATGATGGCCTAGTATATCAAAAGAGATCAAAGAAATTATATCCAGATGCATCACATGTGCTTCGATCAGACAATAGACGAGAGAACCACTCATGTCACCTTCATTTCCGTCCAGACCATGGGAGCATCTAGGATCTTTTTGAGCATGAAGGGAAGATGTTCCTTATTGTTGTTGACTATTACTTGAGTTGGGTTGAAGTAAAGCTAGTAGATGGTCAGAGTTCTGAGGCTGTGATCAAATCTGAGAGCATTTTTTGCTACACATGGCATTCCAGACATTATGATATCTGACAGTGGGCCGCATTTTGTTTTTATTCGATCGTGGGATGTGGCCATCGCTGCATAGGCCAGCATTTATTGCCCATCCCTAATTACCTTTGAGAAGGTGGTAGTGTGCTGTCTTCTTGAACCGCTACAGTCCTTGGGGTGTAGGTACACCAATGGCGCTGTTAGGAAGGGAGTTCTAGGATTTTGACCCAGCAACAGTGAAGGACCGGCGATATACTTCCAAGGCAGGATGGTGTGTGACTTGGAAGGGAACCTGCAGGTAGTGGTGTTCCCATATATTTGCTGCCCTTGTCTTTCTATATGGTAGAGGTCGTGGGTTTGGAAGGTGGTGTCGAAGGAGCCTTGGTGAGTTGCTGCAGTGCATCTTGTAGATGGTACACACTGCTGCCACTATGCATCGGTGATGGAGTGAATGTTGAAGGTGGTGGATGGGGTGCCAATCAAGCGGGCTGCTTTGTCCTGGATAGTGTCGAACCTTGAGTGTTGTTGGAGCTGCACTCATTCAGGCAAGTGGCGGGCATTCCATTACACTCCTGATGTGCCGTACATAGTGGACAGATTTTGGTGGAGTCAGGATTTGAGCTACTTGCCACAGAATTCTCAGTCTCTGATCTGCTCTTGTAACCACAGCATTTATGTGGCTGATCCAGTTCAATTTCTGGTCAATAGCAACCCCCCAGGATGTTAATTGTGGGGGATTCAGTGATAGTAATGCCAATGAAGATCAAGGGGAGATGCTTAGAATCTCTCTTGTTTGAGATGGTCATTGCCTGGCACTTTTGTGGTGCGAATGTTACTTGGCACTTATCAGCCCAGGTCTTGTTGCATATGGACACAGACTGCTTCAGTATCTGAGGAGTCGTGAATGGTGCTGAACATTGTGCAATCATCAGCGAACATCCCCACTTCTGACTTTATGATGGAGGGAAGGTCATTGATGAAGCAGCTGAAGGTGATTGGGCCTAGGACACTACCCTGAGGAATTCATGCAGTGATGTCTTGGGACAGAGATAATTAACCTCCAACAACCACAACCGCATTCTTTTGTACTAAGTATGACTCTAGCCAGCGGAAAGTTTTCCCTGATTCCCATTGATTCCAGTTTTGCTCTGGCTCCTTGATGCCATACTCGGTCAAATGCTGCCTTGATGTCAAGGGCAGTCACTCTCATCTCACCTCTGGAGTTCAGCTCTTTTGCCCATGTTTGGACCAAAGCTGTAATGAGGTCAGGAGCTGAGTGGCCCTAGCAGAACCCAAACTGAGGTCACTCAGCAGACTATTGCTGAGCAAGTTTTGCTCTTCCACCACTTTGCTGAAGATTGAGAGTAGACTGATAGGGCGATAAATGGCCGAGATGGATTTGTCCTGCTATTTGTGTACAAGACATACCTGGGCAATTTTCCACATTGCTGGGTAGATGCTAGTGTTGTATCTGTACTGGAACATCTTGACCAGGGGTGCGGCCAATTCTGGAGCACAAGTCTTCAGTACTATTGCTGGAATATTGTTAGGGCTCATAGCCTGTGCAGTATCCAGTGCCTTCAGCCATTTCCTGATATCACGTGGAGTGAATTGGATTGGCTGAAAACTGGCATCTATGATGTTGGGGACCTCAGGAGGAGGCCAAGATAGATCATCCACTTGGCACTTCTGGCTGAAGATGGATGCAAATACAATTTGCGAACCAAAGTTTCAAAGAGTTTACTGAAACATACAGATTTGTTTATGTCACCAGTTCACCGAGGTACCCTCAGGCCAATGGAGAAGCAGAGAAATGTGTACGAACTGTGAAGATGTTATTGGAGAAAAACAAAGATTTTCAACTGGCACCGTTAAGCTATCGATCTACACCATGCAACTGTTAATGGGAAGAAGGTTGAAGACACAACCTCCTATACTCCCAAGTACTCTAAAGCCACAAATTAGTACAGAAGACCTGGAAAAATTGAGGGAGAGTGAGGATAATGTGCAGTCAATTCAAGCAGAGAATTATGATAGACACTACAGAGTGAGAAATCTGTCACACGTCGGACCTGGAGAATCAGTTTGGGTTAAAGACCAGAGATGATGTGGAGAGGTGATAGAGAAATCACCGTATCCAAGATCATATACTGTCTAGACTGATCAGGGAATGGTAAGAAGGAACAGAAGATAATAGGTACTGGCAACGCAGAAGAAACAAATGGAAGAAAGGCAAGAGAATCAGTCATTAGAGAGAGTTGATGAACCAGTGATGCTGCAGGCAACAGATAACCCAGTGGACAACAGGAATAGAGAACTTGTTTCATCAAATAGTTCAACTCAAACAGAAGAAAGTGAGGAGGAAGAACTAAAAGACTCAAAACTTCAAACATCTTCAAGTGAAAGGAGAACACATTGCGGCAGAGTCGTGAAAACGCCATAGTTTTACTTAACCTGATGGATGACGTCTGAGACTTGTGGGGAGATGTAGTATAATGTGATATAGATTGCTGCTGGGTAGATTATGTAAATAGATTGTAAGCATCATTACAGGATATGATGTCACGGATTGTACTGAACCTTGTGTGAGTAGTATTGTAGTGGAAGCAATAGATGCTAGACGTTTGTAAATAAACTCCAGTTACCTTAACCTACAGACTACTATCTTTATTGAGCACAAAGAGTATAGTAACCTGGATATTACACTGGACAGTTTCAGGTGGTTTGTCCTGTGTCTGGTACCCAATTTGAACTGGGCGTCTTATTGTCCGGTATTTTTACTTTGACGTGCCCAGCCTCTAGGGAAGCATTTAACGTCAAAATAATTGGTCCTGCCTGTGCAAGGCTGGCCCAGGACCACTGCAGCAGCCCCACAAAGATACAATCAGGCCTAACCATGTGTGCATCCTTATGGCGCCCTCACACTATGTCGCTTGCACCGTGATTAACATAGACGTAAAGCCGCACTGGATGCACACTGCTCTCAAGTAGCTGCTATGTGGAGACACAGAAAGGCAGCCTGGTAAAAATTCTCCATGTCTGTCTGTGCCTTGCTCCTATTTCCAACATGGATTTTGCCGGCCATAAAATGGATCAGGTTACTAGGCAATCTCAACACTTGTACACACAGTTCCTCATTAAAAGCATCACCTGAATTTTTTTTTAACCTTTTGTAGCTCCTCCATGGTTCATTATGAGCTGGAAACATACAAGCTCCCCAAGTTTAGCTCACTCTAAGACACTAGATTCATTATGTAAGGTATTCTCATTTGTTTGAGCAGTAATTTCGAATCAATAGCTATTATTAATTCGTTTTAATAAAAAAAGTGCACAAATGTGTGTGTGCATGAAAGTTGGCAGGGGGGTCCAGAATTCTTGAGGTCCGTCAGTAACCATCCTACTCACAAATTATGTAATGAGATTCAACTAGAATGCAGATTTGCCAAACTCGATCATCAAATTTTCAATGCAACATTGAAACGGAGAACCAAAAGACTGCCCAAATCAGAATATCCTACCTCTCCTGGTCTACTATTAGCTCTGATGATGTGGAATCTGTATGGGTAGAGCTGAGAAACACTAAAGGGCAAAAAAAGTTAGTGGTGGTTGTATATAGACCCCCAAATTGTAGTGGTGATGTTGGGAATGGTATTAAACAGAAAATTAGAGACGCATGCGATAAAGGAACACCTGCATATAGATTGGACAAATCAAATTAGTCACAATACCGTAGAGGAGGAATTCTTGGAGTGTATACGGGATGGTTTTCTGGACCAATATGTTAAGGAAGCAACTAGGGAACAGGCCATCCCAGACTGGGTATTGTGTAATGAGAGGGGAATAATTGACAATCGAGTGGTGCAAGACCCCTTGGGGATGAGCGACCATAATATGATAGAATTCTTCATCAAGATGGAGAGTGACGTAGTTGATTCTGAGACTAGGGTCCTGAATCGTAGTAAAGGAAACTACGAAGGTATGAAGCGTGAGTTAGCTAAGACGGATTGGAAATGTTACTTAAAGAGATGACGGTGGATAGGCAATGGCAAACATTCAAAGAGCGCATGGATGAACTGCAACAATTGTTTATCCCTGTCTGGCGCAAAAGTAAAACGGGGAAAGTAGCCAAACCATGGCTTACAAGGGAAATTAGAAATAGCATGAGATTCAAGGAAGAGGCATATAAATCTGCCAGAAAAAAACAGACCTGAGGATTGGGAGCAGTTTAGAATTCAGCAAAGGAGGACCAAGGGATTGATTAAGAAGGGGAAAATAGAGTATGACAGCAAGCTTGCGGGGAACATAAAAACTGACTGTAAAAGTTTCTATAGGTATGTGAAGAGAAAAAGATTGGTGAAGACAAATGTAGGTCCCTTACAGTCAGAAACAAGGGAATTTATTATGGGGAACAAAGAAATGGCTGACCAACTAAATGCATACTTTGGTTCTGTCTTCACAAAGGAGGACACAAATATCATACCAGAAATGTTGGGGAACACAGGGCTTAGTGAGAGAGAGGAACTGAAGGAAATCAGTATTAGCAGAGAAATGGTGTTGGGGAAATTAATGGGATTGAAGGCTGATAAATCCCCAGGGCCTGATAGTCTGCATCCCAGAGTATTTAAGGAAGTGGCCCTAGAAATAGTGGATGCATTGGTGACCATCTTCCAAGATTCTATTGACTCTGGAACAGTTCCTACAGATTGGAGGGTAGCGAATGTAACCCCATTATTTAAAAAGGGAGGTAGAAGGAAAGCAGGAAATTATAGACCAGTCAGCCTGACGTCGGTAGTGGGGAAAATTCTAGAGTACATTATCAAAGGTTTTATAGCAGAACACTTAGAAAACAGTGGTAGAATCGGACAGTCAGCATGGATTCACGAAAGGGAAATCATGCTTGACAAATCTACTAGAATTCTTCGAGGATGTAACTAGTAGAGTTGATGAGGAGGAGCCAGTGGATGTGGTTTATTTGGACTTTCAGAAGGCTTTCGACAAAGTCCCACATAAGAGATTAGCGTGTAAAATTAAAGCGCATGTGATTGGGGGTAGTGTATTGCGATGGATAGAAAATTGGTTGGCAGACAGGAAACAAACAGGAGGGATAAATGGGTCTTTTTCCGAATGGCAGGCAGTGACTAGTGGGGTGCCGCAGGGATTGGTGCTAGGATCCCAGCTATTCACAATATATATTAATGATTTAGATGAGGGAACTAAATGTACTATCTCCAACTTTGCAGATGACACAAAACTGGGTGGGAGGGTGAGTTGTGAGGAGCATGCAGAGAGGCTTCACGGTGATTCGCACAAGTTGAGTGAGTGGGCAAATGCATAGCAAATGCAGTATAATGTGGATAAATGTGAGGTTATCCACTTTGGTAGCAAAAACAGGAAGGCAGATCATTATCTGAATGGCGATAAACTGAGAGAGGGGAATATGCAGCGAGACCTGGGTGGTCTCGTACACCAGTCGCTGAAGGAAGCATGCCGCTCCAACAGGCGGTAAAAAAGGCAAATAGTATGTTGGCCTTCATAGTGAGAGGATTCGAGTACAGGAGCAGGGATGTCTTGCTGCAATTATACAGGGCCTTGGTGAGGCCACACCTGGAATATTGTGTGCAGTTTTGGTCTCCTTACCTGAGGAAGGATGTTCTTGCTATAGAGGGAGTGCAGCGAAGGTTTACCAGACTGATTCCAGGGATGGTGGGACTGACGTATGAGGACATATAGAGTTGGTTAGGATTATATTCGCTGGAGTTCAGAAGAGTGAGGGGCGATCTCATAGAAACCTATAAAATTCCAACAGGACTTGACAGGGTAGATGCAGGAAGGATGTTCCCGATGGTGGGGGAGTCCAGAACCAGGGGTCACAGTCTAAGGATACAGGGTAAACCTTTCAGGACTGAGATGAGGAGAAATTTCTTCACCCAGAGAGTGGTGAGCCTGTGGAATTCGCTGCCACAGAAAGCAGTTGAGGCCAAAACATTGTATGTTTTCAAGAAGGAGTTCAATATAGCTCTTGGGTCTGAAGGGATCAAAGGGTATGGGGAGAAAGCGGGAACAGGTTACTGAGTTGGATGATCAGCCATGATCATAATGAATGGCGGAGCAGGCTCAAAGGGCCGAGTGGCCTACTCCTGCTCCTATTTTCTATGTTTCTATGTAATTAGGGATGGGCAACAATTGCTGGTCTTGCCAGCAACACCCACATCCCATGAAAGAATAAATAAGGAGAACCAAACTGTATGCAATACTCTAGGTGTAGTTTCACCAACTCCCTGTAAATTGTAGCAAGACTTCCCTACTTTTACACTCCATCCCCTTTGCAATAAAGGCCACTTGCCTTCCTAATGACGTGCTGTACCTGCATACTAACATTTGTTACATTTTGATACCCAGATCCCACTATGATGCAGCATTCTGTAGTCTTTCTCCATTTAAATAATATTTTGCTTTTCTATTGTCGGAGGAAGTGTTGTATTTCATTAATAATCTTCTTGTAGAAAGTGAATGCAATAAAACTGTGGATTTTCATTTACGACCATGATTTTTTGGTAACAATTTCAAGGCTTTTTTTAAAGCAACTTTTTGAAAAATTACGAAGAATTTTTTATTTACAATCTTGAAGTAACGTTAGGCCCCCACTTCTCAATGTTACTTAAATGCCAAACTCCTTTCGAATTTAAAGCCAGACAGGCTATGAAACAAATAGAATCTGCTTAAAATCGAACACAACTGATTCTTCAATCTCAATCAGATCATAAGAGACACTTTCCAAGAGAGAGGCAGGGAAAATGGAGAAGAGTTAACCCTGTGCTGCTTTTACCTGACTGCAACAACTGAATGATTTCGCACAAATACATGATAATTTGAAACAATATAGCTTTAGTAAATGTTTCAAGCAAACTTTTTCTGAACTCAGAGATAGACTTAACATAGGGAAATACTTTTGTTTTCTTTAAAGGGTCATTCTTGGTTGGGTCATTTCTCATAAAAGAATTGAACAGGTTAATAAACAGAGGAAAGCACCATGAGGCAAATGCATCATTGCTTCATTAATTGCTTTAATACTACAGAAATTTATCTCTGTTTAAATTAAAAAGCACACACGTTGCTGCAATGACTCACCGAATGATGTGGCAGGACCTTTTTGACATGGAAATAGAACCTGACCTAAAAATGACCCTTTGAGGCAGTAACCGACCTTTAAAGGGGCACTGACCTCACTTGCAAGTGTTTGGCAAATTGATTTTGTCTGTTTGCAAATACACCGGGCAGCGAAGCGACTCGTCACAAAAATGATTTTCTGACTTCTCGCCCAACCTCCCAAAAAGATATATGCTAAATATTTTATCACAAAGAAAATGCCCCTTTAAAATATAGCCTTAAGTGACTGCAATGTCGAACACAGCCCCTGCTTTTGTCACTATGTAAGGACATGCTACCAACAGTGCAGAGCACTTTTAAAAGAGGTCACAAAGACCACCCACACTCACATCATTGATCTATACAAGACATAAATGAGCAGCTTGCACTCCAGCTCTCCCACAAACTTGCTAACAAACAGGACTGGCTCATTCTTTCCCCTGAATAGCAGTTGTATCGTTCCAGTCAATGATTACTAATCAACTATTCTAGCCTGTGACTATAGTTTGTGCGATGGTTTCATAGTTTTTGAGAACTAAAAAAGCTGTTGCTATCATTTATTTTTCTTCTCTTCAACAAAACTTAACTAAAGTTATTTGGGGGAAAATCTACATTAAAAGCAGATTGTGAAACTGTTTTTCTCTCCATTGTGAATGTAATGCTTCCGTTCTCCTGATAAGACATCTTTCTAAAGGTTACATGACAATATTAATCAGCCCACAGCACAGCAAATAAATTCCAAACACGAACAGAAATAATTATATGGTCACTATAAGTCTTGTTAATGATCAGATCACTGGGTACAATGAGACCTGCTAAAACAAACAGTGACATTACAAGCCTGATGAAATGACGAGAACATGTAATATACCACTGAGACAATAACAAATGTATTCAATGTAGAAAACGTCTCAAGGTATTTTACATGGGATGGAGGAAAAGAAAAAAGTTGAAAGGAATCAAGGAGTGGATTCTAAACACAGAAATGCCAACCCCATCGTCTCAAAAATCAAGAGACAAACTCTTATAAAGAGATTTTGTATAAAACCATCCAGAAGACATTCACTGAAGTCCCTCACAAGAAACTGTTAGCTAAAGTTGAAGCTCATGGAATTGAAGGCAAATTATTGACCTGGTTATGAAATTGGCTGAGTGGCAGGAGACAGAGAGTGGGGATAATGGATAGGTACTCAAATTGACAACCTGTGACGAGTGGTGTGCGCAAGACTCTGCATTGTGGTCTTAACTATTCACCATATTTATTAACAACTTAGATGATGGAATAGAAAGCCATATATCCAAATTTGCCGCTGACACAAAGATAAGTGGCATTGTAAACAGCGTAGATGGAAGCGTAAAATCACAAAGACGTATTGATCGGTTAAGTGCATGGGCAAAATTGTGGCAAATGCATTTCAATGTAGGCAAAAGTGAGGTCATCCACTTTGGACCTAAAGAGATAGAACAGGGGACTTTCTAAATGGTGAAATGCTAGACACAGTGGAGGTCCAAAGAGACTTGGAGTCCAGGTACATAGATCATTAAAATGTCATGAACAAATACTGAAAATAATCAAAAAGGCGAATGGAATGCTGGCCTTCATATCTATTGAATAGAATACAAGAGAATAGAAGTCATGCTTCAGTTTTACACAGCCCTGGTTAGACCACACCTGGAGTACTGTGAGCAGTTCTGGGTACCAGACCTTAGGAGGGAGTGCAGCATAGATTTACCAGAAAAATATCAGGACTCCAAGGGTTAAGCAATGAAGAGAGATTAAACAAACTAGAATAAAAACAAGAAATGCTGGAAATACTCAGCAGGTCTGGCATTTATTATTATTTATTTATTATTAAACAAACTAGAGTTGTGTTTCATAGAGTCATACAGCATAGAAACAGGCCCTTTGGCCCACCGTGTCCATGCCAACCATAATGCCTATCTATACTAATCCAATCTGCCTGCATTAATTCCATATCCCTCTATGCCTTGCTCATTCGATGCCTCTTAAATGTCGCTACTGTTCCTGCCTCCACCACCTCCTCAAGCAGCTCATTCCAGATATCCACTATTCTTTGTGTGAAAAATTTACCTCTTTGATCCCCTTTAAACCACCTCCCTCTCACCTTAAATCTATGCCCTCTAGTTTTAGTCACAGGAAACAGATTCTGGCTATCTACGCCTCTCATAATTTTATATACCTCTAACATGTCCCCTCTCAGCCTCCTTCGCTCCAGGGAAAACAGACCTAGCCTATCCAATTTCTTTTTATAACTCAAGCCCTCCAAAGCAGGCAACATCCTTGTGAATCTTTTCTGCACCCTCTCTAGCTTAATCACATCTTTCCTGTAGTGCGGTGACCAGAACTGCACACAGTACTCCAAATGCGGCCTAACCAACGTTATGTACAACTGCAACATGACGTCCCAACTCTTGTACTCAATGCCTCGGCCGATGAAGGCAAGCATGCCATACGCCTTCTTCACCACCCTGTCTACCTGTGTTGTCACTTTCAGGGAACTATGTACTTGCATCCCAAGGTCTCTCTGCTCAACAACACTCCCCAGGGCCCTGCCATTCACTGTATATGTCCTGCCCTGGTTTAACTTCCCAAAATGCAACACTTCACACTTGTCTGCGTTAAATTCCATTTGCCACTCCCTTGCCCACTTTCCCAGTTTATCTATATCCTGTTGTAACCTTAGACAACCTTCTTCACTGTCCACTATACCACCAATTTTGGTGTCATCTGCAACCTTACTAATCATGCCCCTTACATTCACATCCAAGTCATTAATATATATGACAAACAACAGAGGGCCCAGCACCGATCCCTGCGGCACACCACTGGTCACCGGCCTCCAATATGAAAAACAACCCTCCACTACCACCCTCTGCCTCCTATCACCAAGCCAATTTTGTATCCAATTTGCTAGCTCACCCTAGATCCCATGTATTCGAACCTTCTGGACCAGCCTACCATGCGGGACCTTGTCAAAGACCTTGCTAAAGTCCATGTGGACAACGTCCGTCGCCCTGCCCTCGTCAATCCTCTTGGTCACCTCCTCGAAAAACTCAATCAAATTCGTGAGACATGATTTCCCATGCACAAAGCCATGCTGACTATCCCTAATCAGACCATGCCTTTCCAGATGCATATAAATCCTGTCTCTCAGAATCCCTTCCAATAACTTTCCCACCACTGATGTAAGGCTCACCGGCCTGGCTTAGTTCCCTGGCTTATCCCTGCTGCCCTTCTTAAATAAAGGCACAACATTAGCTATCCTCCAGTCTTCCGGTACCTCACCCGTGGCTAACGATGATACAAAAATCTCTGCCAGGGCCCCAGCAATCTCCTCCCTTGCTTCCCATAGCATCCTAGGATACACCTGGTCAGGCCCTGAGGATTTATCCACCTTAATGCGCTTCAAAACCTCCAACACCTCCTCCTTTGTAATTTTGATATGCTCCAGGATATTGGTGTTCCCTCCCTTGAACTCACTAGCTTCCATGACCTTCTCCATGGTAAATATGGACGGGAAATATTCATTTAAGACCTCGCCCATTTCCCGTGGCTCCACACACTGATCCTTAAGGGGACCTACTCTCTCCCTCGCTACCCTTTTACTCTTAATATACTTATGGAATCTTTTAGGATTCTCCTTTATCTTATCTGCCAGGGAAATCTCATGGCCCCTTTTCGCCCTCCTAATTTCCTTAAGTGTAGTCCTACATCCCCTATACTCTTCGAGGGACTCGCTCGATCCCAGCTGCCTATATCTGACATATGCCTCCTTCTTTGTCCTGACCAGACTCTCAATATACCTCTTCAGCCAAGGCTCCCTAAACTTGCCAGCCTTGCCTTTCCATCTAACAGGAACATGCCGGCCCTGAACTCTTCCTATCTCACTTTTAAAAGCCTTCCACTTGCCAGACGTCCCTTTACCTGTAAACAGCCTCTCCCATTCAACTTTTGAGAGTTCCTGTCTGATGCCATCGAAATTAGCCTTCCTCCAATTTAGGATTTCAACCTGAGGACCAGTCCTATCCTTTTCCAGAAATATCTTGAAGCTAATAGAGTTATGGTCACTGGTCTCAAAGTGCTCCCCCACTGACACATCAACCACCTGCCCATCCTCATTTCCTAAGAGGAGGTCGAGTGTAGCCCCTTCTCTAGTAGGGCCATCCACATACTGCTTCAGAAAACTATCCTGGACACACTTAACAAATTCTTCCCCATCTGATCCCTTAGCACTAAGGCAGTCCCAGTCAATATTAGGGAAGTTAAAATCACCTACTATTACAACCCTATAATTCCTACAACTATCTGTGATTTCCCTACATATATGCTCCTCCACTTCCCTCTGACTATTGGGGGGCCTATAGTATAATCCCATCAAAGTGATCACCCATTTCTTATTTCTAAGTTGTACCCATATGGCCTCGCTGGACATTCCCCCTGGGATATCCTCTCTAAGTACTGCCGTGATGTCCTCCCTAATCAATAGTGCAACTCCCCCTCCTCTCTTACCTCCACTTCTGCCACGCCGGAAGGATTGGTACCCCAGAAGATTGAGCTGCCAGTCCTGCCCATCCCTCAACTACGTTTCCATAATAGCTATATCACAATTCCATGTACCGATCCATGCTCTGAGTTCATCTGCCTTACCTGTAAGGCTTCTTGCATTAAAGTAAATGCAGTTTAACCTACCAGACCTTCCACGCTCCCTGTCCTGCCCCTGCCCGGCCTGCCTACTGGACTTGCTTGCTTAACCTCTACATTTGCCTCAACTATCTCATCTGAGAGACTACTACTTTGGATCCCACCCCACTGCCAGACTAGTTTAAACCCTCCCAAGTAGAGCTAGCAAACCTCCCTGCAAGGATATTGGTCCCCCTGCAGTTTAGATGCAACCCGTCCTTCTTGTACAGGTCACCTCTGCACCAGAAGAGATCCCAATGATCCAAGTAGCTGAAGCCCTCCCGCCTACACCAGCTCTTCAGCCACACATTCATTTTCCTAATCCTCCTATTCCTACCCTCACTAGCACATGGCACAGGGAGTAATCCTGAGATTACAACCCTGGAGGTCCTGCTTTTTAACCTTCTGCCTAACTCCCTATATTCACTTTGCAGGACTTCATCTCTCTTCCTGCCTATGTCGTTAGTACCAATATGGATCACGACCTCTGGCTGCTCACCCTCCCCTTTCAGAATGTCCTGCAGCCACTCCGAGACATCTTTGACCCGAGCACCAGGGAGACAACATTGGAGTCTCATTTGTGGCCACAGAAACGCCTATCTGCACCCCTTACGATAGATCCCTATCACTATAGCTCTTCCAGCCCTTTTCCTCCCCTGCTGTGCAGCAGAGCCCTCCGTGGTGCCACGAACTTGGCTGTTGCTGCTTTCCTGGAGTCTTGAAGATTAAGGGGTGATTTGATTGCAATTTTCAAGATATTGAGGGATTTAGAGAGGGTAGATAGATGTCTAGGACTAGGGAGCATAGTTTAAAAAAATAAAGCCTGAACTTTCCAGAGTGAAGTTAGGAATCACTTCTACATGCAAAGGGTGGCAGAAGTTTGGAACTCACTTCCGCAAATGGCAAGTGATCCTAGATCAATTGTTAATTTTAAAATTGAGATTGATAGATTTTTGTTAACCAAAGGTATTAAGAGATATGTGGAAAAGGTGGATATATGGAGTTAGGTCATCGATCAGCCATGATCTGATTGATTGATGGGACAGGCTCGAAGAGCTAAATAGCCTGCTCCTGTTTCTATATTCCTATGATGAGTAGATTAGATTAGATTAGAGATACAGCACTGAAACAGGCCCTTCGGCCCACCGAGTCTGTGCCGACCATCAACCACCCATTTATACTAATCCTACACTAATCCCATATTCCTACCAAACATCCCCACCTGTCCCTATATTTCCCTACCACCTACCTATACTAGTGACAATTTATAATGGCCAATTTACCTACCAACCTGCAAGTCTTTTGGCTTGTGGGAGGAAATCGGAGCACCCGGAGAAAACCCACGCAGACACAGGGAGAACTTGCAAACTCCACACAGGCAGTACCCAGAATCGAACCCGGGTCCCTGGAGCTGTGAGGCTGCAGTGCTAACCACTGCGCCACCCCAGTACCTTTTTCTTCACCCAAACATAAACCAATATGGATTGACAGTTGCTTTGCAAACCTCATTAGTGATGTCTTTAACCCTTAACAAGTCAGACGTCTTTACAAAATCTATGGGACGGCACAGTGGCGCAGCAGTTAGCACCACAGCCTCACAGCTCCAGCAACCCGGGTTCAGTTCTGGGTACTGCTTGAGCGGAGTTTGCAAGTTCTCCCTGTGACCGCGTGGGTTGATAGGTAAATTGGCCATTGTAAATTGCCCCTAGTGCAGGTAGGTGGTAAGAGAATAGTGGGGATGTGGTAGGGAATTTGGGATTAATGTAGGATTAGTATAAATGGGTGGTTGTTGGTCAGCACAGACTCGGTGGGCTGAAGGGCCTGTTTCAGTGCTGTTTCTCTCTATGACTCTATAGCTGAATTTTCCCGATCATTGTGGTTGGGCTAGGAGGGGGAAGGCTTCGGGAAGGGAGCCTAACATCTTCCCGTTGCCATGGCATATTGCATGGTATAAACCCTCACAGCAGGTTCCCGGTTGGGGTTGGGGGGGTGGTGATCAATGGGCACCTGGGAGTGCAGCGTCGATTTACTAGAATGATACCTGGACTCCAAGGGTTAAATTATAAGGAGTGGTTATACAAACTAAGGTTGTATTCCCTGGAATTTTGAAGATTAAGTAGTGATTTGATTGCAATTTAAGACATTAAGAGGATTCGATAGGGTAGAAAAACTATTTTTACTGGGGAATAGTTTAAAGATTAGAGTCAGATCTTTCCAGAGTGAAATTAGAAAACACTTCAACATGCAAAGGGTGGCAGAATATTGGAACTCGCTTCCGCAAATGGCAATTGATGCACCGCAACCCCCAGCCCCCCATCCCCCACCAATCACCGGGGCCCATCTGCCTGATCCCAGCTTATCCACAAAAACTCACCTTCCCTTATATTCTTTTTCTTCTATTAATTGGCTGCCACTGGCAAAATGCTGCACCAGGATCCCACCTCCCGCTTTCGGCCCTGGTAGCAGGACTTCAATGTCCCCTATATAATTCAGCCCTATATTACTTCAGCTGAAAATGCTTAACAGCTTTAAAAAAAATCTTACTTGTCAGCCCACACATATTAAAGGAGGATCCGTCCTCCACCATAATAGAATGATACAGCACAGGAGGCGGCCATTCAGCCCATGTGCCTATGCTGGCTCTTTGGTAGCATTTTCTAATTAGTTGCACTCCCCTGCTCCTTCCCCACAGCCCTGTAATTTTTTTCCCCTTCAAGTATCTATCAAATTCCCCTTTGAAGTTACTATTGAATCTGCTTCCACCATCCTTTCAGGCAACACATTCTGGATCATAATCAGAATTTGTGATGGAGAAATGAATGAAAGGTTATTCTGATTGGTTTAGATGAAATAAAGTGGGAGGAGTGGTTTAAGTACAATTACAACTCAGAGCAGTGCAATGGAATTCGAACTTTCCAAGGTCACTTGAGGGATTATTTTCCAAAACGTATTTCTATATTTAACTCATATTTTGAACAGTAAATAGGAGGGCCAATTTTTAAAAAAGACTAACAATGGGACAGGTCAAATCACATGTTTCTGTATTGTAATAGGTCATAGAGTGGTTATAACACAGAAGGAAGCATTTTGGCCCATCATGACATGTATATATTAATGACCTAGACTTGGTGTGCAGGGCACAATTTCAAAATTTGTAGATGATACACAATTTGGAAGTATTGTGAATTGTAAGGAGGATAGTGATGGACCTTTGGATGATATGGACAGGCTGGTGGAATGGGTGGACATGTGGCATATGAAATTTAATGCAAGGAAGTGTGCTGTGATACATTTTAGTAGGAAGACCGAAGAGAGGCAAGTATGGTGAGACCTGGGGGTATATGTGCACAAATTATTGAAGAGCAACTCAGCTAGTCACACTTGCCTGCTCTTTCCCCCATAGCCCTGCAAATATTTTCTCTTCAGGTGCTTTTTCAATTCCCTTTTGAAATCCCCTCCGCCACACTCTCAGGCATTACATTCCAGATCCTAACCTCTTGATGCGTAAAAAAGTTTTTCCTCCCATTGCCTTTGGTTCTTTGCCAATCACCTTAAATCGGTGTACTCTGGTTCTCGATCCTTCCGCCAATAGGAACAGTTTCTCTCTATCTACTCTGTCTAGACCGCTCATGATTTTGAACATCTCTATCAAATCTCCTCTCAACTTTCTCTTTCCTGAAGAAAACAACCCCAGCTTCCCCAATCGAGCCATGTAACTAAAGTCCCTCATCCCGGGAACCATTCTCGTGAATCTTTTCTGCACCCTCTCTAACGCCTTCACATCCTTCCTAAAGTGATGCCCAGAATTGGACACCATACTCCAGTTGAGTTTTTAAAAGGTTCATCATAACTTACTTGCTTTTGTACTCTATGTCTCTATTTATAAAGCCCAAGATCCCGTATGCCTTTTTAACCACTTTTTTAACCTACCCTGCCGTCTTCAATGATTTGTGCACATATACCCCCAGGGTTTCACCATTCCTGCACCCACTTCAGCCAGGAAATAGGAGCCGGATTTGTTTTTAGGTCATAAATCCAACTCCAGTGGGAGTGGAAGACCTCCCTCTTGCTGAATCTGAGTGGGCAGTTGCTGGGCGCCTTGATGGTCACATGGGCGCAATAGATGATACCCTGCACCTGTGGGAATCCAGCGATGGTGGCAAAACCCAATGTTCTCTGTCCCTATGAGGCCGCGTCTGTCATGAAATGAGTGCACTGTTCAGCTCTGGCAAAGAGGGCATCAGTAACCTGCGAGATGCAGTGGTGTGCTGCCATTTGTGAGATACCAGAGTGAAGAAGTTCAAGGCCACAGTGACTTTGATGGCCACTGACATGACATGGCAACCAATGCTACGAGGTGAGGTCTTCAGTGACTAGGACCCAACCCCAGCTGCAACCCTGCTTTTGGACAGGTGGCTTCCTAGTTGTCCTTGGGAGCCTTGCCTCCTCCTCTTCTGCCCCTGTGAGGCCAGGAAGTTGATGACTCTGTTCAATGCCTGAGCACTGAGTACCCACTCTTCCTGTCATCTGCACAATGCCAAAGGCATCTCCTTACTGAATTCCGAGTCACGTTTGTACCGATGACCCTTTTATGGGGCCGGGGTGATGCCCTGGGGCAGCCTTGACTGGCTTCCCACCTTGTACTCACCTCGCATCAGCTAACCCATAAACTGACAGCTCCTGAAATCCTTGCTCCCCTTTATATATTCCCCCTCCAACAAGCTCTTAACAAGCTTTTTAATTAATTTAATTGGCCTCAGTAGGGGGCAGAGCAGGATCCCTGTCCCCACTCCTGACTTCAGGGGGGCCCAAAGTCCAGCCCCACTACTCTCTCTTTTCTGTCACTCAGCAACTGCGTATCCATCCTGACACTTTCTCTTTTATTCCATGGGCTTCAACTTTGCTGGCAAGTCTATTATGAAGCACTTTATCAAAAGCCTTTTGGAAGTCCATGTATATCACATCAGCTGCATTATCCTGAACAACCTTCTCTGTTACCTCAACAAAAAACTCAAGTAAGTTAGTTAAACACTATTCGCCTTTCACAAACCCGTACTAGCTTTCTCTAATTAACCCACACTTGTCCAATTACTGGTAATTTTGAACTTCTTCCCAGTCAAGGTTTTTGTTGAATAAATAAAAATCTTTTTTCTTTATAATGTATTCTGCTTTTCTCAGTACTCTCTGGAACTTACTAAGGTACTATACTTTGGCAGTAGCAGGAATAAACACAAAGGGCAGACAAAGAAATCAGAGTTTCTTCGACAAGAAATACTGTTTGCACTTTAAATCCAGGTTACAATAAAATGTAAAAACTGCTTTTGATAGAAACTGGTAAAATATTCAAAAAATTAAATAAAATAAAAAATTATGAAAAATCAGGTGAAAATACCCTGAGGAAAAATATATATTTGCTAAGAAAACACAGATTACAATGACATTGTACAACAGAAGCATGGGAGGGCTGGTAGCAACCATCTGACTTACTGGAACCCTTGTTAATGGTTTCACTTTGTTCGGAAGTTAAATATATAAACACATTCTGTGTCCATCCCTGCTCAGCACACAAACTTGCTGAATTCACAAATTACGTTTTTTGCACTTGCTGCGCACTCAGAAAGTTTTAGCAGGCCGGCTGTTCTAACCAGGAGAGAGGGACTGGGGAGATAGGTACATTGCATTAAAAAGCTGGAATTATTTAGGATCCGGTTGGGAGACAGACCACTTGATGTCCAGCCCAACCCTATCCATACTTGCAAACTGACTATAACTGGAAAATAAACTTGCCTGGATTAGCTAAGGCTCGTGCTGGAAAACCTGAAACTGAAGTGAATCTCAGCAAGATTACTCTTGCTTTACTGTGCAATGCAACAGGTGTGGGTGTGACTATTGGACAATGGGTACCATGCAGTATAAAACAGCTTTATACTTCAATTTGAATCCTTTTGTTCCCGTTTCAAAACAGCAGCCTCCATGCACCTGTAGGTTCCTCCCTCAGTATTGTCATGCATCCCTCTTAATATTTATTTGGAGACACAATTCTCCGAAACACCTACAAAATGTGCGTTTTTGAACACCTTTCAAAACTCCTGAGATTTTGAGCCTTTTCCAAAGATTGCGAGTGGGACTTAATTTTACCTTGAAATTGCATCTCTTGTGATAAAAGTGAGAGTTGGCATATCTGTAACCGTGGCCTGAAAGCCAGGTGGTGAGTGAAATCTTGATGGAAAGGATGGGTTTTGAAAAGGGGTTTAAAGGTGGAGACAGAAGTGAGAGGGGAAGGGTATTATTGAGGGAATTGCAAGAGTAGGAGTATCGCAATACTGAGAGGGATGGTTGCACAAAAGGCCAGGGTCAGAAGGCTGAAGGATGTGGGAGGAGACAGGGTGCTGTGAGGCCATGGAGGATATTTGAAGATGAGGATGTTTTTGGGGACAGGAAGCCATTGTAGGTCAGCGAGGGTGGAAGTGGTGCAGGACAAGAAATGAGCAACTGAATTTTCAAGTTTATGGAGGGTGAAGGGAGGGAGACTGGTAAAGAGGACAATGGAGAAATAGAGTGTAGAGGTGGCAAAGGCAGGAATAAAGGTTTAAACAGAATGGGGAGAAGCGAGGAGTGGAGGTGGGTACTATTGCATAGATGAAAATATGTGAACTTGGTGGTGAAGATGATGTGATGTTTCCAGTTCAGCTCCAAGTAGGATCAAGTAGGTTACAAAGGATTTGCACCTTCTGGTTCACTCTGCTCCGCCATTCAATACGATCATGGCTGATCTTGGGCTTCAACTCCACTTTCCTGCCCACTCCCCATTTCCCTAGATTCCCTGCGAGACCAAAAATCTATCCCAGCCTTAACTGTATTCAATGATGGAGCATCCACAACCCTCTGGGGTAGAGAATTCCAAAGATTCACAACCCTGTGAGTGTAGTAATTTCTCCTCATCTCAGTCCTGAATGATTGGCCCCTTATCCTGAGACTGTGCCCCCGTGTTCTAGATTCCCCGACCAGTGGAAACAATCTCTCAGCTTCTACCCTATCAAGCCCTTTCAGAATCTTGTACGTCTCAATTAGATCGCCTCTCATTCTTCTAAACTCCAGAGAATATATGCTCAGTTTACTCAGCCTCTCATCATCGGACAATCCCCTCATCCCAGGGACCAAGTTAATAAATCTTCGCTGCACTGCCTCCAGTGCAAGTATATCCTTTCTTAAATGTGGAGACCAAAACTGCACACAGTATTCCAGGTGCAGTCTCACCAAAGCCCCATACAATTTTCGTAAGACTTCTTTATTCCTGTACTCCAATCCCATTACAATATAGGCCAACATGCCATTTGCCTTCCTAATAGCCTGCTGCACCTGCATGTTAACTTTGTGCGTTCCTTGTACGAGTACCCCAAAGTCTCTCTGAACATCAACACTTACTAGTTTCACACCTCTTAAAACATATTCTGCTTTTCTATTCTTCTGAACAAAGTGAACAACTTCACACTTCCCTACATTATACTCCATTTGCCATCTTGTTGCCCACTCACTTAACCTGTCTATATCTCATTGCAGCCTCTACAGTCTCCCCGCAGCTTACCTTTCCACCGAGCTTTGTATCATCAGCAAATTTAGATATTACTGTCTGTCTCATCATCCAAATCAATATAGAATGTAAATAGCTGAGACCCCACACTGATCCTTGTGGCACCCCACTATTCACTGCCTTCCAATTTGAAAATGCCCCAATTTGCCCACTCCCTGCTTCCTGCCTGATAACCAATCCTGTATCCACGCTAATATATTACCTCCAACAGCCCTCTTATCTTGCCTATTAATCTTTCATGTGGCACCTGATCGAATGCCTTTTGGAAATCCAGGTATACTACATCTACTGGTTCCCCTTTATCTACCTTACTAGTTTCATCCTCAAAAAACTCTAATAAATTTGTCAAACAGGATCTCCCTTTAGTAAAACCATGCTGACTTGTTCGAATCATACTATGCTTTTCCAAGTGCATTGTTAAGACTTCTTTAATAGTTTCCAGCATCTTCCCAACAACTGATGTTAGGCTAACTAGCCTGTAAGTTCCCTGTTTTCTCGTTATCTCCTGTCTTGAAAAGCAGTGTAACATTTGCCAACTTCCAATCTGATGGGACCATTCCTGAATCGAAGGAATTCTGGAAAATCATAGCCAGTGGATCAACTATCTCTGCAGCTATCTCTTTTAGAACCCTCGGATATAGGCCATCTGGTCCCGGGGACCTGTCAGATTTTAGTCCCTCAAGTTTCTTCATACATACATATAGAAGCTGATGCCACATCTGTGTAGATGACAAAGAAAACAGAAGCGGGGATGGATCCTTGAGGAACCATAGGTGACAGTGCGGGGAGGGAAGGGTGATCATTATTGCAGCTGCAATGGCTGCATTCAGTCAAGTAGAAACCGTGCAAGGACAGTACCATAGAGCTGGATATTGGAGGAAAATGGCCTCATTGACCACTACAGAAAGGTTGATGAGGTCAAAGAGGGATAATGCGCCATGGTCACGGTCAGAGAGGACATCATTCATAAACTACGGCCAGGATGAAGGGATAGCAGTTGAACAGAATGGAAGGCTTGAGTATGGGCATTTTGAGGAAGGGCTCATGATAGCAGATTTGAAAGGGAGAGAAATGTATGTTAGCAATCATAATCACTTACTAGCATGTGTTTGGTGCCAGGAAGGGTATTTGAGTGGAGAGGAGGTGAATGGGAAGGGATCAAAAATAAACAACAGATTTGCATTTATATTACGTTTGTTGGCCAGGACACTGAGGAGAACTCACCTGCTTTTCCTTGAAGTTGCATCATGGGATCTTTTACATCCAGCCGAGAGAGCAGACAGGGCCTCTGTTTTTACATCTCATCCAAAAAATAACATCTCCAACAGTGCAGTGCACCCTCAGTACTGCACTGAAATGTCAGCCTAGATTTTGTGCTCAAGTTTCTGGAGTGGAACTTGAATCCAAAACCTTGTGACTGGGAAGCGAGTGCTGCCACTGAACCATGACTGACACCTTGTGAGCACGAGATGGGTTTCAGGGGAGATACAAACTTGGAAAAAGTGGTGATAGTGAGGAGAGGAACTGCAGAATGACAGGGGATCAGGAGGAGAGTGGGTGACGAGTGGATTGTGGGAAGCCCAGGAACAGCAGAGGAGAGAGGAGGAGGTAAAAGTCGTGGCTGTCACATGGCTAATCCCAGTCATGAACAAATTCATGAGTCTTTTCACTTGCTATTGGAGGGGAGGTTGGAGGGGTCTGGAAGTTGAGAAACTGCTTCATCTTCAAGAAAAATTGCTGTGGGCAGTCCTTGCCCTCCAGGACGATCCTGATGTATCAGGAGTTAGAACATATAGACTGGAAAAACCAGATGGGCAAAGGTAGCCTAGTTGAGGAGTTCATAGAATGTTTTCAGAATAGTTTCTTAGAACAGCAAGCTCTGGAGCCAACCAGAGACCTGGTATTGCGCAATGAGATAGGATTACTTCAAAACCTCATAGTGAAGGCGCTGCTAGGTAGCAACGATCATAATATGAAAGAATTTTACATTCAATTTGAGGGAGAGAAGAATGGGTCCAAGACTAATATTTTAAACTTAAACAAGCACAATTATGAGGGCATGAAAGTAGGGCTAGCTAAAGTGAACTGGCAAATTAGGTTAAGAAATAGGTCAATAGAGATGCAGTGGCAGACATTTAAGGGGATATTTCAGAATACACAGAATAGATACATTCCAACGAGAAGGAAAAACTCCAAGGGGGGAGGGGGGATGAGGACCCACCATCCATGGTTAACTAAAAAAGTTAAAGATTGTATCAAATTTAAAGAAAAAGCATATAATTGCACAAAGATGGGTCGCAGGTCAGAAGATTGGACAGAATATAAAAAACAGCAAAGAATAACTAAAAGATTGAGGGAAAAAATTAGAATACGAGAGAAAGCTAACTAGAAATATAAAAACAGACAGCGAGAGTTTCTACAGATATTTAAAAAAGAAAAGTTAACAAAGTGAGCATTGGTCCTATAGAAAATGAGTCTAGGGAATTAATAATGGAAAATAAGGAGACAACAGATGAATTGAACAGGTATTTTGCATCAGTCTTCACTACAAAGGATACAAATAACATCCCAGAAATAGCTGTAAATCAGGAAATGGAAGGGAGAGAGGAACTCAAGAAAATTACAATCATCAGGGAGGTGGTACTGAACAAATTGTTGAGCTGCGGGCTGACAAGTCCCCGGGTCCTGATGGGCTTCATCCGAGGAGCCTTAAAAGTGACTAGTGAGATAGTCGATGCGTTGGTTTTAATTTTCCAAAATTCCCTAGATTCGGGGAAGGTTCCATTAGGTTGGAAAATAGCAACTATAACTCCTTTATTCAAAAACGGAGGGAGACAGAAAGCAGGCAACTACAGGCCTGCTAACTTCACATCTGTCATAGGGAAAATGTTCGAAGCTATTATTAAAGATGTTGTAGCAGGGTACTTCGAAAAATTCAAGGTAATCAGGCAGAGTCAACATGATTTTGTGAAAGGGAAAACATGTGCAACCAATTTATTCGAGTTCTTTGAAGAAGTAACACGTGCTGTGGATAAAGGGGAACCGGTGGATGTACTATACTTAGATTTCCAGAAGGTATTTGACAAGGTGCCACATCAAAGATTATTGCGGAAAATAAATGCTGATCCTGTAGGGGGTAACATATTGGCATGGAAAGAAGATTGGCTATCTAACAGGAAACAGAGAGTAGGCATAAGTGGGAATGTGGAATCGAAGTTACAATCAAATCAGCCATGATCTTATTGAATGGCGAAGCAGGCTCGATGGGCCGAATGGCCTACTCCTGCTCCTAATTCGCATGTTCGTATTTTCGTATGTACGTAGGATTTGGTTGAGAAGAGAGAGACCAGGTCAAAATGGACAGAATGCTGCCACATTTCTTCCCCATCCCCAAAACCTTACAACAAAGTGCCATGATGGGATGTGAGGGAAACCAGTCTTTGACTTCCAGCCCTATTGTTTCTAGATGGAATGTGGTCTGCAGTTCTCACACAGGAAGATTTTACAGTTGCAGCATGCTTTTTTAAAGAGTTATGTGAAAGCAGTCATAGTTTTATGGAGTCCTGGCTGGAACAATACTAAATAGAAAGTTGTAGCTTTAGGGTTAATCTGACCTAAGACTACTGCCTCAAAGATATAATATAAACATCTTCTTGTTATCAAGTTAGTAAACAGAACAGAATGCAATAATGCATTGAGTGATGCATGTCAATGGATCACTGGGAAAGAGTGAATTCATAAAAAATGCTCTCAAGTCAATATTGAGAAAACCAGTATGGTATTTCCTGCAGCATGAACTCTTCTGACGCTACATTAGTGAGATTACAGCTATAGCTTTACAAACAGCTCTAAACATTCCCCAATGAGATGAAAATGCCGCTTTAATGTAATCAATATAATTTAATGAGAAATAGCATTCAAACAAGAATTTAAATGGTTAAACTAATAGAGAAACAGCACTCATTACTAATCTTATGTGAAACCACATTATGACCTAAGCAACATCAATATATTCTCTACTGAAGGGCGGCTTCCTGGCAAATATGTAAACTAAATTTGTTTGGAAATGTATTTTTATGCTATTTTATTAAATCAAACTGCAATATAACGAGGCAAGTAGACATTCAAAAGCACTCATCTCCAAATAGCTACAATATTCCATTTTAATGAAGCAGCATCGTCTGTTGCTCCCACCAGTTGTATGATATTTACTGAGCTATTCAAACAAGGAAATGAAATCAACATTTTTTCTCAATGTTGATTAGGATGATCTTTAGAACTTCATGGTATGATATACCCAGTTATTTCTGGTTCCTCTCCTCTTCTGTGAATGTCAACTCTTGCAGGGGAACAGTTCTGTAAGCCCTGATCACAGCCTCATCCAAATGGTTGTTTGAGCCTTGACAGTTATTTAGCAGCAAGGTTTACAAGAAGGGGCAGTTCTGATGAAAGGTCACTGACTTGAAACTTTAACTCTGCTTCTCTCACCACAGATGCTGCCAGACCTGCTGAGTATTTACAACATTTCTTGTTTTTATTTCAGATTTCCAGCATCTGCAGTATTTTGCTTTTACCTTAAAAACAGCACCCTTTCATGTTATTACCAGTCACTGTGATGAGTTCTTTATGTTGTCTGGTGCAACATAAACGAGATGCATGGAGTCCAGTTGGTTGAAGATCTCAAACAGATTTATTACAGCTAAACTATTATGTACAGTACACAGCAAATTATTTACAGGCCCTTCTTCTAGGAGTTTCAGTTGCAGAGGGACTCAGGCTTGTAGTCACATGACTGTACCTTGGTACTCAGCTCATTAGCATACTAAGATTTTAAAGGAACATCACTCTTAAAGGCAATCAGACAACATTCCCTTTCTTTCCAAAGTCTCGCACGCCACAAGTAAAAATAAATAACATTGAGCAACAAAAGTTATTTACACATGGATAGAGATTATGAAATTTATATGTGCAGAAGCTTAAGAATCCACATATCATTTTGGTGGTTTTACAACTCTTATCTGGAAAATTTTGTCTCAGCTGTTGCTGTTTTTTCTGTGGTTTCTCCCCTTCTGCATTCAGTTTTTGATGGTCTGCCTTCAGCCTGCTAATATACTCTGTTGCTTTTCTCAGGATGCCCACATTTGAGGACTTGTCATTCTTGAAGAGTTCCGGCACTCCATCTTGAAGAGCCAACAGACAATACTTCAACTCATTCCTTCTCTGTCTCTTCAGGACGTTGCATGTCCATCGCCTCTCCTCATCCTCCATGCCTGAAGGCCGGGAGCTCAAGGTCGAGGACTTATTGGGTTGGAGGAGGACTTGGCCGAATGGCAGTACCTGTCCATTCTTGCTCATTGTGATTTTGATGGTTCTCTAGACAGCATAAGTGAAGATGCAGCATAATTGTGTTGTTGCTGGATTTCCAAACTACACCGTTTGATGCTGGCCAGAGTCTGCGAGCGGGTTCCAGTCCTTGGAGATTTCCCATTGGCAATGCTCCCCACTGCCAGCCTTTGCTTCTCAGTGGTTACAACATCAATTTCTTCTTTTGAGAAGCTGGAGTGTGAGGAAGCACTGCCTATTGACAGAGAGCTTTCACTATCTGAGTTTGGATCGTTATTCTCTTGGTGTGGTGTCTCCGAGAAGGGGCTGACACTTTCCAAACCAGATTCACTGAGATCCTGGAG
Source organism: Heterodontus francisci (assembly GCF_036365525.1). Taxonomy (NCBI): domain Eukaryota; kingdom Metazoa; phylum Chordata; class Chondrichthyes; order Heterodontiformes; family Heterodontidae; genus Heterodontus; species Heterodontus francisci. The sequence goes on from NC_090383.1 coordinate 51,699,733, forward strand.
GAACTGTGACTCAATGCGGGTACCCTTGGTCTCTTCTGCTGTAATTGGTACCTTAGTGACCTGGTAGATAGCTACGATGTTGAGGTCCTTACACGCTGGTAGTCCTGCCACTCTGGTCCACTTGTGTCTACCAGGTAAAATATTTGTGGTTTCCATGCTGACTTGCTGTAGCTGCATTGCATTGTTAGTGTGCACGGTAAGGGATGGGTGATCCATTGGATTCAGATAACTTGGCGATTGTGTCATTGACTCCGGTACATATCCTTCAGGATTTGGACTAGTAGGATATTTGCATTAGCTCTGGTGTCAATCTTAATCCGGAGTGTATGTTTGCCAGTTTTCTTTGGGCACGTGATGTTAATGGCAGCAAAAGCTTCCAGTCGTTTGAATTTATCAATATAATGTGTTAGGTTCACAATGTGAAATGCCTGTCTGGCTGAGAATTGCTTCTCCGAGTCTTGTCTCAGGTCTGTTTCACTGTGGACTTCGTGCATTGGCTTGCGTTTACGCAGGTCTCTGGAGCTCTCCTTGCTGATGCTGCACTGCTGCTGCGCCTGTCTTCTTTTTGTTTGTGCCCTATTGTGACTTCTGGCTGCGTCTTTCAGCAAGATCTCTTGCATAGGCGAGCCCAGTGTCCTTTTGCACCACACGCCTCGCATGGTCGCGAAATGCAGGACAGTTTCGCAGTGAGTGGAACAAACCACACTTACCACACCGCGTGCTTACTCTTTTTGACCTGGTTATCATGCCGATAGTGTTGGCTGAACCTAGTGCTTGCAGTGCGTGTTGTCCAGCTACAATGGCTTATTTTCTGACATCTTCTAGCAGTGCATCAATTCTATGACCTTTCTTTTCCAACAAGAGGTCTTTCCAAAATGCTTCAATGGTGTTGAGACAATCACCGGCTCCATTAGTTGCTCTGACATCACAATTTCTGAGAAATCACATTCATTGCCCTTACTCCGGTATCTACTGATGAACTGGTCTATTGAGTCCTGTGGGTGTTGCTTGTAGGACATCAATTCCAGGTTTTGAATTGTAAAATTCACTCTTAACCAGAGTTTATTTCATAGCATTTTCCATATCTTTGTGGGGTCTTCTTGGCCCTCTTCAGGTATTGATCCTGTGCAATCCCTCATTTCCAACTGCTACCAGTATTTTTACACCCTGTTTTTCTGGTTCTGCAATCACTTAATCTGAGAAGCAGAACTGCAATCTTTGTTTGAAACGTCGGAACTTGGATAGGATATCTATGGCCTTCAAGTTCATGCTGGGAAATTTGGTATCCATCTTCCTGCTGTTCTTTTGCTTAAAACTTGCTTTAAGACTTGTACTATGACTCTGCACCATTTCCCCTTGATGAAATTCTCTGTTGTTCAGACTAACTGCTTTGATTGAGAGCAGGTGTTTGACAGTGCTCTGTATTTATCTTGCTTGCAGCATTTAGGCTTTACTGTTTACACAGCTGCTCACTAGGCAGTTCAATTACTTTTTTTGCTGGAGTGTCTTTATGTTCTTCACACTTGAGTTGTTTAATGGTATTTTTATAGATATGGCTGCATGACTGGAAGCTCTTCTTCACACTCAAGTAATTTACTTTTTTTTTTTACTTTGGCTGCGTGAATGGGGACTCTGCAGTGATCGGGATTTTCCGGCGCTTTTTGCAATCAGATGTCTCCTATAATGGCGCCGACCTCAATCAACCTGGGAGAGGAGTCAGGTTTTCCCCTTTGCCCCCCCATAATGTCTTTAGAAAAAAATCAATCTTTAAGCACTTCAGAGCTTGCTTTTTTAAATCAGTATCCCTCGACCGTCGGCACAATGACTCACCTGATTTCATTGCAGCCTGTCGTTCTGAGCTCTGTCTTCCACAGCTGGAGATAGGTTTTTTTTCTTTCTACTGCTTGTGTCAGTATTTCTCATGAACTTTCTCTCTTTTGGCTGTAGAAAAGGTCATTTTCAGAGCCGTTTTACCTGTGGTCTTCAACTTAGACTGTTATTTTCTTCTCACCACTGCTGCCACCATATAATGAGTTCTTTATGTTGTCTGATGCAACATAAATGAGTTGCATGGAGTCCCCATCATTGAAGATCTCAAACAGTTTTATTACAGCTAAACTATTATATACAGTATGACACAGCGGCGCAGTGGTTAGCACCGCAGCCTCACAGCTCCAGCGACCGGGTTTCGGTTCTGGGTACTGCCTGTGCGGAGTTTGCAAGTTCTTCCTGTGACCGCGTGGGTTTCCTTCAGGTGCTCCAGTTTCCTCCCACATGCCCAAGACTTGTGGGTTGATAGGTAAATTGGCTATTGTAAAAATTGCCCCTAGTGTAGGTAGGTGATAGGAGAATTGAGGGAAGGTGGGGATGAGAGAGGGAAAATGGGATTAATATAGGATTAGTATAAATGGGTGGTTGATGGTCGATGTGGACTCGGTGGGCCGAAGGGACTGTTTCGGTGCTGTATCTCTCTATGACTCTAGAGCAAACTATTTACAGAACCTTCCTCTTGGTGTTACAGTTACAGAGTGACTCAGGCTTGTAGTCACATAACTGCATCCTGGTACTCAGCTCATTAGCATACTAAGATCTTAAAGGGACATCACTCTTAAAGGCAATCATACAACTGTCTCTTAATGAATAAGTTGCTCAAATTTCTTACTAACCATAGTGACAATTTTTCTGTACTCACGATGTGATGAAATCGTACACCTGTTTTTATGTAATATAATAACCTGTTACTATTTTGCCAAACATTATACATCGAGAAGCTCTATCCTCCCCCTCCAAAAACTGTTTTCCATAAAATCCCAATGAATCCTTGGCACATTAGTATCGAGGCTAACAGCGGAGCTCTTGCTTGTGATTACAAATGATAAGTTACTAAAAATTCATCCACACTTCTCTTCAGCCATTATTTTTCCTTTGCTGATCCTTTAGAGGCCATTTATCCCTCAATACTTCATCTGTTACCACCTGGACCATAAATGCATACTTTGTGTCCTCACAAATGCTTTCCCACTTTTCTCAATCTCTCACTTAAATAAGTCTAGATCTTTATCCTTTTTGGTTGACACATTTTGGGATATTTGGCAATTTTGTTTTCTTTCATTGAATAGATTTGGAAATGTGTTATACTGAGGTGTTGTGCTTTAAAACAAAGTGAATTTGCACAGGTATAAAAGTTCTAGACTGCAGCACAGAGACTGAGGAGAATTTGACGTGTTAATGATTCAACTATCCTTAATGTTGCCAGGAACGAATTAAGCGACTTGTTATCTTGTCTCTGATGGCCGAACCAAACACCATCACCTATGATGGGAGGGACAATTCTATGCATCTCAGTTCAGCACAAGGTGACTGCTGGGTATATACTCCTGAGAGAGAAGTTTGCTTGCCAGAATGTCTGAAAGGGGATGAAGTCATGGTTGTGCTCATCCACTGTTTGTGAATACTCAGAGGAAATGAGATATTTGAACATTCAGCATTTTAACAGGATACTGCAAAGCGCAGACCTAGGAACTAAAATTCAGGACGTCAGTTTTTGAAGCTAAATGCTGTCTTAAGAAAGATAGTGCCAAAAAAGAGAAAATCAATGCATAAAATGGACAAGGGGCATTATTTATTTATTCCTGTTTTGCAACAAGAGAAGTGATATGGAGTGAAGAAAGTGCATTTGTTTTGACTTTTACATTATTCACTTGCTATCTGTAAACAAAGCAGCTTAGCTATTTGCATCAGGCCTCATCTCACCAAAGTGTTTTCTTTTATTCATTTACGGGATGTGGGGATTGCCAGCAAGGCAAGCATTTATTGCCCATTCCAAATTGCCCTCGAGAAGTTGTTTGTGAGCTGCCTTCTTGAACTGCTGCAGGAGGTGTGGAGCTGGTACTTCCACAATGCTCTTAGGGAGGAAGTTCCAGGATTTTGGCACAGCAACGGGGAAGGAACGGCAATATGTTTCCAAGTCAGGATGGTGTGTAAAGTGAAGGGTAACTTGGAGGTGGTGATATTCTCATGCACTTGCTGCCCTTGTCTTAATAGGTGGTAGTGGTTGCAGATTTGAGAAGTGCTGTTCATGAAGCCTTGTCTAGTTGCTGCAGTGCATCTTGTTAGGAACAGTAGCATAGTGGTAATGTTACTGGACTAGTAATTCAGAGGCTGGTACTAAGATTCTGAAGGGGACTTGACAGGGTAGACACTGAGAGGTTGTTGCCCAGCTGGGGAATCTAGAACTCAGGGGCAGAGCCTCAGGATAAGGGGACCATCATTTAGGACTGAAATGAGGGGAAATTTCTTCACTCAGAGGGTTGTGAATCTTTGGAATTGTCCACCTTAGAGGGTTGTGGATGCTCAATCGGTGAGTATGTTCAAGACTGAGATCAATAGATTTTTGATCTCGCAAGGAATCAAGGGATATGGGGAGAGGACGGGAAAGTGCAGTTGAGATAGAAGATCAACCATGATTACATTAAATGGCAGAGCAGGCTTGAGGGCCAAATGGACTACTCCTGCTCCTATTTCTTATATACTCATGTTCTAATGCTCCAGAGACAGGAGTTCAATTCCCACCATGGAAGCTGAGAGAATTTAAATTTAGTTAATTAATAAATCTGGAATAAAAGGCTAGTCTCAGTAATGATGATCATGAAACTACTGGATTGTTGTAAAAGCCCATCTAGTTCACTCGTGTCCTTCAGGGAAAGAAATCTGCTCTCCTTACCTAGTCTATATGTGACTCCAGACCCAAAGCACTGTAGTTGACTCTTAACAGCCCTCTGAAATGGCCATTCAGTTGTACCAAACCACTACAGAAAAGTCAAAGAAGAATAAAACCAGATGGACCACCCTGCATCGACCTAGGTACCGGAAACAACAAAGGCACATCCAGCCCAGTCGACCCTGCAAATTCCTCCTCAATAACATCTGGGGACTTCTACCAAAATTGGGAGAGTTGTAAATTGGGAGAACTGTCCCATAGACTAGTGAAGCAACAGCCTGACATAGTCATACTCACCGAATCATGCCTTACAGCCAATGTCCCAAACTCCTCCATCACCATCCCTGGGTATGTCCTGTCCCACTGGCAGCGGGCGGACTGTGATAAACAGACGGGAGGGAGTGGCCCTGGGAGGCGTCAACATTGACTCCTGACCCCATGAAGTCTCATGGCATCAGGTCAAACATGTGCAAGGAAACCTCCTGCTGATTATCACCTACTGCCCTACATCAGCTGATGAATCAGTGCTCCTCCATGTTGAAAAGGGCACAGATGTACTCTGGGTGGGAAACTTCAATATCCATCAACAAGAGTGGCTCGGTAGCATCACTACTGAATGAACTGGCTGAGTCCTGAAGGACAGATCAGCCACACTGGGCCTGCAGCAGGTGGTGAGAGAATTTAAAAGAGGGAAAGACGTAGCTGACCCCATCCTCACTGTATTGAGTTCTTTTATGTTGTCTGATGCAAAATAAATGAGATGCATGGAGTCCAGTGAGGATGGAGTCCAGTTGGTTGAAGATCTCAAACGGGTTTATTGCAGCTAAATATTATATCCAGTACAGAGCTAACTATTTCCAGAACCTTACTCTGGGTGTTACAGTTGCAGAGTGAATTTGACTTGTCGTCCTGGAACTTAGATCATTAGCATACTAAGATCTTAAAGGGACATCACTCTTAAAGGCAATCATACATCATCATCTTTCCTTCCAAAGCTGTCTCCTAAAAGTAATAACGTAGAACATTGGATATCAAAATTATTTACACATGGATGGAGATTGTGAAATCTACAAGCTCAAAAGTCCATATATCGTCTCAGTGGTTCGACAATTGTTACTCGGGGAATTTGCATCTTATCTGCTGCTGTTCTCTCTGAAGTTTCTCCCTCTCAGTTTCTGCAGCTCTTCCTTCAGCCTGCTAATATACTCTGCTGCATTTCTCAAGATGACCACTTTTGGGGCCTTGTCATTCTTGGAAAGTTCTGGCATCTCATCTTGAAGAGCCAACAGACAATGCTTCAACTCATTCCTCCTCTGCCTCTTCAGGACATTGCATGTCCTTCGCCTCTCCTCATCCTCCACGTCTGAAGGCTTGGGGTTCAAGGTAGAGGACTTGTTGGGGAAAGAGTACTTGGTCTCATGGAGATATCTGTCCGTTCTGGCTTGTTGTGGTGCTGGTGGTTTACTAGAGAGCAGAAGTGAAGGTGCGACATGGTTGTGCTGTTGCTGGGTTTCCAGACTGCACCATTTGATGCTGGTCAGAATCTGCGAGTGGGTTCTGGTCCTTGGCGATTTCCCATTGGCAATGCTGTCATGGGTAGTTATGATGTTGAGGTCCTTACACACTGATAGTCCTGCCACTGCTGGTCCACTCGTGTCCACCAGGCAGAATATTTGTGGTTTCCATGCCGACTTTCCATAGCTGCATTGCACTGTCAGTGTGCCACTGCAAGGGATGGGTGAACCATTGTATGCAGATAACTTGGTAGTTGTATCATTGATTTTCAACAACTCCGGTACATATGTTTGAGTATTTGGACTGGTAGGATATTTGCACTAGTGCCGGTGTCAATCTTGACCCTGAGTGTATGTTTGCCAGCTTTCTTAGGGCACATGACGTTA